>NC_070605.1:104032303-106432303 GCF_027172205.1 Podarcis raffonei
TGGGTCGAAAAGTTGGCGCTAGCGGAATTTGCTTACAATAATGCAGAGAATGTGTCCACCGGGATGAGCCCCTTTTTGGCTAATTATGGGTGCCACCCCAGGGCGTTTCCAGGGGGAGGAGGGGAGAGATGGAGTGTCCCGGCCGCTGAACATTTTGTAGAAGAAATGGAAGCGATCCATCGTCAACTCCAACTCAACTTAGAAAGGGCCAAAGAAGAATATAAGAGGCAGGCAGACAAGAGCAGAAGGGAAGGTGAAACCATTAGGGTGGGGAGTCAGGTCTGGCTATCAACCCAAGGGTTGCCGTTCAAGGGGGGTTGCAAGAAATTGAGACCCAAAAGATTGGGACCATTTGAGGTCATCCAACAGGTCAACCCAGTGGCTTTCAGACTCCGGTTACCGAACCACATGAAACTGCACCCAGTATTCCACAGGCCATTACTGTCACCATATAGGGGGGAAGGTGAAGGGGTATCCACACGGGGGCCAGCCATAGAAGAAAGGGAAAGCAGCAACCATGTGGCGGAAATCATCGACTCCAGGTGGAAGGGTAATCAGGTGGAGTATTTGGTCGCGTGGGAAGGGGAACCGGAGTCGGAAAACACCTGGGTGACGGCAGAGGAGGTCCGTGACGAGATCTTGATCGAAACGTTCCACCAAAGGTTCCCCAGGAAACCTCAGCCAGTAGCGAGGTTCCGGAGGGAGTACTTTGGCACCACCGACGATGAGGAGGAACTGGAAGGATTCAGGGAATTGGAGTTGGAAGAAGGAACAGACTCCGATGAGGAGGAGTACTTGGAAACCGGAAACAGCAAGAGGTGGAGGGAAGTGTTCGAAACTTCGGAAGATGAGGGAGGTTCCTTCAGGGGTTTTGCTCCCTCGCCTCCCGCAGAGGAGGGGAGGGAAGGGGGTGAAGGGGGCCCTGGAGGGGAGGTGGATGTCAGGGAACTGCCATCTGAGACGCAGGAGGTGAAAGGGCTCACGGAGGGGGAGAGAGACCATTCAGCTGAGGAGGGAACCAGCAGGGGGAGAAGTGGAGTTCCAAGGGAAAGTGAGTCGGAGGGAGGGCTCAGAGACACTTCAAGCGAAAACAGTGGGGAGGTTTCAGGACCTCCTGTAGGGACACCCACTCCTCGGCGGAAACTGTCACGCCGAGAGTCCAGAAGACGCGTTTCCGTTAAGGAGCTTTTATGCTGGAAGAAGTTCCGTAAACGCCCACTGTCCGATTCAACGAGCGACTGATGGAGCCATGCTTAAGGAGCTCCGTCACAGACAGAGGTTTGTGGACTTAGCCAAACTCTGAGGGACTAGGATTTTACGCACAAGCAGCTCACCATCCCATCACATCAGGCATCATACAGCCTAACTCCCCCACAGAAAAAAATCTGCAAAGCGTTTTCTCACTAAAGGAGAGCACGTGTTGCGGATGGGGCCAGGCAAAGCACCCCGTAGTTGCCAGGCAGGATAGATTGAAGGGGCCTGGCTTGGATTGGTGGTTGGTGTTGCTGGGGTAAATTTGATGTTGCAATTTGGGGGTGGGAACAGAGGTTATTTAAACAAGCTTCACAGCAAGCTGCTTTCTCTTTCGCTGTGGGCACCGGATCACCCACCCGCCCGCCCTCCCTTGTTTGGGCTTGTGCTTTGACCTTGCAATGCCTGTCATGGGGTCGTCTGCCTTGGTGCAGGGGCCTGGTAGGAATTTTTCCATTTGGCTGATTAGTGTGTGCCATTTGGTTTTTGCCTACTGCGTAGCAAATCGTCACAATTTGTAAGGTTGGCGGTTAGGCATTGATTTAAATTGGTTGGTGGAGGGGATGTGGTTGGCTGTGCCTGCCCCTCCAATGCTGCTGCTGCACGGGAATTCTGTTAAAGGAATTCAGGGGCTTACCATCCTTTCGTCCAAACCCCTGGAATCGGGTGCGGGCCGCGTAAGCCCCTGGGAGCATGCGGGGAGAAGCTGAGGGTCTGTGTCGCAGCTCCAGTTATCCCTGATCTTGTTCCTCCACACTGGCTCTCGCTGGAATCCGGGAGTCAGTGCTGTCCCCCAAGGCAGGGGGGACAGATAGTCATAACCAATGCCTAAGCAACCACTTACAATTTGTATGTTTAATAAAGTTGTGGCCAAAATTATGCCAAAAACCTTAAACAAAAATTTATGAGTGATGTGTGAGTTATTGGGATAGGGGTGTTTTGGGGGACCTCAGCACGCAACAGTATATTGATTCAGTGGAACACAGGGATGAAAGATCTCTAGGGTGGAGAAACCGGTCACTTCCCAATACCCCTGACCATTGGCCATGCTGGTCTAAAGGGCTACAGACTCTCCACTCCTGGCCTATGATAACTATATTCCATTTCCATTGCTTTTGTCACTACTGTCTCAATAAGCAGAGCTCTTAAAAACAACCATCATGTTTACAGTATGTTTATAGTATGTGTTAATCCTATTAAAAAAACGACACCCCCCCTTATTCTGTTTCAAATAGTGGGTGAAATAGTAAGTACTTCCAGAGTCTAATTTATGAAACTTTGCTAACAATGCTTTCAAGGTAAAATATTTTCCTTAGCTGAATTATAAATACCATTTTGCCACTGAGTGAAAGGAAGAGAATTTGGGAAAACAAAACCCAGTTGTCCTTCTGAAGGTTTCTCAGTACGAAAGCGCCAGGTGTGAACTAAAAATAATAGCACCTTGATAAATGGCAGGCACACATCTTGTCACACTGTAGCGTATGACCAGCTGTTGCACATGCCCTCTGCCACCTCCCCATAATTATTCTGGTGTCTAATTATCTATGCACCTGTGGTGGGCCACATGGCTGAAAGCATCACCTGTTGTCCTTTACGAGGCTTGTAGATGCTTTCCAAAATACTTAGAATGTCATTTATCATTTAAAACTTAAGTTTCTAGTTCTCATGACTAGTTTAAAAAAAGATGTTGCAAGTGATTTCTGTGAATGTTTGCCCACCATGATGATGCTAGGGGTAATTAAAAAAAAATCCCTCTAGTCTTGTCCAAACTCTTTTTGCTTCTGTTCAATATTTGGTCCAAGTAGGCACGCCAAAACTGCATATTGATTCACAGGCCTCACTTCACCCCGATGAATCAGGACAAAAAGAGCAAATTGGCTTCCCGTGCATTGATGTGCAGCTCCTGTTTTCCTCCTCAACAGACTATGCTGTTTGCCCTGCTATTGCTCTTTGGAAATCATACATAAGGCATGAAAATATCAGAGCTCTTCTTTGGGGGCCAGGACCGGGGGGGGGGCTGTTTATGTAAGTCTAGCTTAATCATTAATGGAAATAGATGGTGCATGTACGGCTGGCTCTTGTCTTTACAAATTACCCATTAGACTTCTGTGTGTCTCATCTGGTTTTCAGATGCTCTGAGAACATTTCCAGAATTCAAGGGGATGCAAGTTCATTTTCAAATGTCTTGGTAAGCTGTATTTTTCTTAGGAGACTTTTGTGGACACGACATTAAGCCATAGTTACAAGACTTTGCTTGAAGGTGAGGCCCTTGGGAAATCTTTCCAAACTGAAACAAGTTGTCTGTAGCAGGAGGCAGGTGTATGCACCAGTGAAACAAATGACATTTTGATGCATTGAGCATCGAATATGGAAGCAGAACTACTGTTTCTGGAACACTAGGGGGGAAAGCGAAGAGGCTTTTCAACCCCGAGGAATGTTCATTTACTGACACAATGAAATACTGTCTCGCCGCAGCAGGTTCAAGGCGTGCCAGGTGCTGCTCACAATACTGTCTTTGAATTTATGTGCTTCCTTCACTAGGAGAGGCTGAGAAGCAGATGTGCAGGCTATGCAGAGAGAAAGCAAAGAGCTTTTAATTAGCAATCAGAGAGCTGTTAATTTCTTTTAACTGCGGAGGTTGATCAAGGCAGCGGTAGTGGAGACAGAGGAGGGTGGTTATTCTGAATCACAGTGGGTGCTGTGTGTAGCTTCAAATTATGCACCACAATGAATAAGCCATGTGTGAAAGCAGATTCAGGCTGCAGTCCTCTCTCCACTTACCTGGGAGTTAGAAAACAATGGGCCCCACTTTATTTAGACCTGTATAGGAGAAGCAGGTGGGTGGGTGGGTGTTAAACCTTAACATGCCACCAAACTTCATTATTATTATTCCCCTTGTCCACAGCATGATTTTCTCTTACTCATTATGCTTTGCTCTCTTACTACTTGGGAAAATTTTCTTTCAGTATGTGCAGGTGAGCAAGGAGCCTTGAAATATGTACATTTCCAGGATGGCTGAGTACCCACTAGGCATTTTAGGCAAGCAACGTCCTGAAATGTTGTGTGTGGATGAAAGTTATGAAGTTTAAAGGTGCAAGGAGCACTAAGGCACATTGTTTCCAGAATGCCTATGGCAATGCCTACTCAAGCAACTTGCCATCTGGGATGCTGCTCTTTCCGGGCAATTGGGAGACATGAGGTACTATAGAGAATTTTTAAAGAAGTGAATGTAGATATGCTTGGGGAATTTGGTCTTTGTGAATTCCAATACAAAATGATTCGTTCTGCATGCCTCTGACTAATGTGCAGATTAAAACTCAGCCATCTACCAGATTCCACCCATCTCCAATTGTTGTGTTCCAGTTCTCAACAGCTTAAATGTATCAAAATGCATTTTAAAATACAGTGGTACCTCAGGTTAAGAACATAAGTCGTTCTGGAGGTCCGTTCTTAACCTGAAACTGTTCTTAACCTGAAGCACCACTTTAGCTAATGGGGCCTCCTGCTGCTGCCACGTGTTTTCTGTTCTCACCCTGAAGCAAAGTTCTTAACCTGAAGTACTATTTCTGGGTTAGCGGAGTCTGTAATCTGAAGCGTCTGTAACCTGAGGTACCACTGTACATATGCAGAGAGAAAATAATGTCTAAGGCATTACTTTAACATGTATTTACATGCCAAATTTTGAGAGAGGGGATCAGATTCATGCAGAAATGGGACATAGCAGATGTATGCGTGAATGCATGCAGAAGTGGGGATTATGAAGAAGAGGCATTCGGAAGATGTAGCATTCTCAAATATGCCAGCAGGAACACAGTGGAGTTTTCAGATTTTTCAGTGAACTCAATAAAAATATGCTGTTCCTTAAGAATATGTCCACCATTGTGTAATAAGGTCCCCTGTGTGTGCAGGTGGATCTGCCTTGTCATTTTGAACACCTTTGCTAGAAGGGTGTGTGTGTGTGTGTGTGTGTGTATGTGTGACCAATGCTATTTTTCTAGAAAAGGAGATGCCAGAACTCACCATGAATTCCTCCCTAGTTCTCTTTTAATAGCAATGGCGCCCACCTGAGAGGTGCCAGAACTGAGTTCCGGCTAGTTCCAGCTGAAAAGAAGTCCCGGGGGTCACCATCAGAAAACTGAGTGAGAAGGCAAGGTTTAGAGAAAAGGTGAGTAAGTTTATAACTGATGAAGTTTATAAAACTATGTATGACATGGAGAAAAGGGATAGAGGAAACTTGTTATCCCTCTCTCCTAACACTGAAACTCATGGACATCGAATGAAGCTGAATGTTGGAAGATTTAGGACAGATAAAGGAAAGTACTTCCTCACACACAGTACATTGCGTGGACAGGCGGAGTCCCCAGATCCCCCGCGGTCCCCCCGTCATGCGGAATAACGACTCGAGACAACGTGCTATGGGATTAAATTGGCCACAACTTTATTGAATTTCAAATGTGGGTAGACCTTGGCTCAGGCATTGGGCGTTCTCCCTCCCCAGTCCCCAGCCGGGGATCTAGGGAGCATCAGGGTTTTTCAGTGTGTGTGTGGGGGATGGGCCGGCTCTGGAGAACATATGTTCAAGCAGAGACAGCCGCCCCCGTTACGCCGCCGCCGCAGGGGAGAGCAATGACAACCTTTCGGCGCACGGCCAAAGCCTCCCTTCAGAAACCCCTTTAACGGGGAACCCTGGTATCGCCGCCGCAAAGAGGAAGATGGACTAAAGGATTCCGCCCAAGGCCTGATACCGCCAAAGTTGTGACGTTTTGCTACGGGAAAGGCGAAACCTGCCAATGCAGGGAAATTCCTTTCCGGCCCTTTAACAGCGACCTTACGTAGCAGCGCCCGCATACCTGTGAAGAAAAGTTAACCTGCGAAACCTGTGAAGAAAAGTTAACCTGCAAAATAAGGCATTAACTGAGGGTGGGTAGGGTGGGAGAAGCTCTGGAGCCAAGTGAGGATTCCCAGGTAAGATCCTCCCTCTATTGTGTGGGCAGGTAATCCCTCCCCTACCTGGACTGGTCTCCTTGGCAACGCTTCCCCCAGGTGGGATTGGGCAAATGACTGAGGTAGGCGGAGACCTCCAGGTACCCCACCTGAGGAAGGCAAGGCCAAGCCTAAGCTATTGGAGCCGCTCGAGATCCAGGGGCTGCACGCGTCCACGCAAAGGGCGCCCCCCGTTTTTAAGCGGGGAGCGGTCATTGTCAAACTATGGCACTCCCTCTCCCAGAAGGCCATGATGGTCACCAAGTAGAATGGCGTTAGACAAATACATGGAGGAGAGGGCTATCAGTGGTTACTAGCCAGGATGGCTATGCTGTGCCTCCATGGCCTGTGAGAACAGCTTTTACCAAAGGTGTCATGGACTTTGAAGAGGCTCTAAGAGAAAGGCGTGTTTGGCAAATCCTCACCATGATCAACTCCCACCCGGAAACCTATGTCCCCACTGTGGAAGGACGTGTGGATCCAGAGTTACTTATCCAGAGTTACTTATGGGCACACCGTTAAGACCATATTCATGGAAGACAATGTTACTTGGTTACAAGTGATCGCCAAAGAAAAGGGAAAAGAAGAGAGAGCTGTGCCTCCAATAGTTGGAGGCAGCAATGCTTTCAAATACCAGTTGCAGGAAACCCGGGGAGGGGGGAAGCCTCTTGTGTGCCTGCTCCGCTTGCTGGTTTTCCCCAGGCATCTGGCTTGGCCATGTGAGAACAGGATGCTGGACTAGGTGGGCCTGATCCAGCAGCCTATTTTTATATTCTTTTGCATGTCCACTCATGTGAGGTACACAACACTGGTTCATACACAATGGACCCTGACTTCCCATGAGGGAATTCTGCTCACATTGGTAGAAAGGGGCTGTTCACTAATTCCCCTTGCACACACACCATGCCACCTTTATAGAAGAAAACATATGCTGGAGAGTTTTGAGGAACACTCCAGAACAGTGTAAAAAAAGCCACAGCGGTGTGCAGGGAGAAAGGATTAGGGAAAATTTCCTACCCTCTCCTTCAGCCTGTGGGAACATCTAATGGATCCAGTGCATTCACTCCAGCCATTGTTTCAAATAAAATGGCTGCATAGTCTCTTGAAATGGCATCTTTACAAAAACAACTCCCTGTGGGTTTTTGTGGGGAGGGGGATTAATCACTTTGTAAGAATCTGAAAGAACAATATAGCAAAACTGAAGGCTGTCAAATATTGGGGCAGACGGATTTACTTCAGATAAGCTGCCCAAGTAAACACAAGTTTATCTATTGAAGAAATTGGCACTCAAGAAGGAATACAAGAGAATAACTTCATTTTGTTTATCTTGTTTGCTATAACTGCAGTTTGATCTCTAGAGGCTTTCCAAGTAGGTCAACAAAACCATTTGCAATAATGGGCAAAGAGTTTCTAGAGCTCAGTGTCAAAAATATGGTGTAACCCTTTAAAAGTATTTTCACTTAATGGAAATATCTGGAGCGCATGAATTTTGCACTGAACCAGGATTGTTAAGATCAGTGCTTTTACCTGAGAAGAGCTGATGCCAAAAGTAACTTTAAGATGATACTAAAGGCAACTTTTTTTTAAAAAAGGAACTTTGTTTCTGAGTGGCATAAGCAAAAAATGTATTTTTACAAAGTATTAATGAGGATTATTTTAAAAGGAATTCGTTACTATATTAAATGTTAGGACTGCAATAAAATAAGGCAATTTTATAGATATAGATATAGATATAGATATAGATATAGATATAGATATAGATATAGATATAGATATAGATATAGATATAGATATAGATAGATATAGATATAGATATAGATATAGATATAGATATAGATATAGATATAGATATAGATATAGATATAGATATACTGCAGTTGCTCAATTACGGTACTATTTTGAGCCAAAATATGGAGGAAAAGATGGTGCTGTGCCTACTTAAGTTTCAATTTGAAAATAGTAATTTGGTTTAATAAGACAGTTATACAAAGTTATTTTACTTCCTGTTGCAGGTTCTCTTATTTGTTCTTTGCTTCTCATTTTCTCCACCCTTTTCTACATTTACTGGGAAATCTTCTATCATCACCACTGAAGTTAGTGGGAAATTTACTAGTATCATTTTTCCTTTATATTTCGCCCATATCTCAATGATGAGAGCCAGTGTGGTGTAGTGGTTAAGAGGGGTAGTCTCCTAATCTGGGGAACCAGGTTTGCGTCTCTGCTCCTCCACATGCAGCTGCTGGGTGCCCCTGGGCCAGTCACACTTCTTTGAAGTCTCTCAGCCCCACTCACCTCACAGAGTGTTTGTTGGGGGGGAGGAAGGGAAAGGAGAAGGTTAGCCGCTTTGAGACTCCTTCGGGTAGTGATAAAGCGGGGAATCAAATCCAAACTCTTCTCTTCTTCTTCTTCTGATGTTTCTTAATAAGGGATTTTCAATATTCTGCCACCGTTGCCTATTTGGTTTGATGAAAAATGTATCCCTCATTTCCTGTGTACCACTCTCTAACCATTCTAACTCTCCTTGTTCTGTTATCCCATCTACGATATATCTTAACTGATTTGCTATATAATGTAACTTTATGTCGGGGAGACCCAGTCCACCTATTTTGGGGGGGTTTATACCATCTTCATGAATCACAATATTATACAGCCAATCAAATGTTACTGTTGCTGAGGGTAAGTGAAAACAAAAGAAAATAAGGACCATGTAAATGGTCCTCAGTGGTTAATATTATTAGAAGGAGTACCCAAACTGTCATAAAAAAATTTTTTCTTGACATGGCAAATATTTTTTTATCAAAAAATTAATAGTTTCAGCTCAGCCCTGATTTAGAATTGTCTCATTCTAGCATAGCTAGATACAACTAAAAAAGTCCAGACCTAACAATCCTAGTTCATTATATATTCTGTTTTATTGCAACATTTCTCCAAGGAGGTGGGACAATATGCATGGCTGATCCTTCCCACTCTCCCCCACTTCATTTATCTTCCCAATAAACCGTGAGGGAGGTTAGACCAAAGTTCTGCAGGGATTCCATGATCACCTGCAGTCTTGTTTGTAGACCAACTAATGACTAGACTTGCCTTCCTCCAAGCAAAGCAACCGATGGTCAAAGATCAAGGTCAGCAGACTTAGGGTCCTGGAATTTTAGAACCCTGAGAGCCTGATTAAAAGTGTCAAAGAATGTCATTCCCCTGCTGTTCACAAGATATTAACATAAAAAAGATTTTAAATCCTTCATATACCTTTGCTGATTAAATTCCAGAAAGTAGTACTGCATTTAAATGTCAAGGCATGATCCAAACAAAGCCACAAATGTCCTTGGTGGGAAAATTTCTTCTCTTCCAGTGTTTCTTATATTCTTTCCTTAAGTTAATTAATTGCAATACAGAGGACTCCATGCCATCAGATTCTAACTGCTTCACATCACTGTTAACCTTCATCTTGGCTGCTTTACATTTCAGTTCAAAGTAGGCACAGCTCTTGCACTGAAGCTTAGACTTATAATACCAAGAATAGGTCATGATCAAACTAAAGCTGAAGTTTCCCAATCACCTGATCTAAAAGATTTTGTTTCAGGATTTGTAGGTTCAAAGAATAAAGTCATGTAGCTGAAGCATATCTTCAAAAACAACTAATCCATTATATCAAAGGTGGGAACCTTTTTTCCCTGTAAAATGCCATTTTCTCAAGGACTGCATGCTGGCAATTGAAAGGTCAGGGCCCGTTGTGGTTAGGGAGAGAGGCAAAAAGAGGGGAAAGAGTGGGTGGGGCACCTTTTTCTTTTCCAGTCTTCCCCTTCTTTCTTCTGCTGCCCTCCCCCTAGTTTTACTCTCTTGGTCCTCTGCATGAAATTAGGCAAAGGGTTGCCCGAAATTAGGGGCTGCAAGTTGCCCAGCCCTGTGTGATCAGCCAAATGGCCATTCTATTCATTTAGAACCTGCAGAATGTGCATCTGGAAAGAATGAACAAGCTCTAGTAAAACAGATCTTGCTGATAGAGACTGTAATCAGTGCTTATAGATTGGTGACTGCGTGTGCCTAGGCAGTATTTGAAACTTTGCAAAATCTTTCTGTGGGAAAGATGGGATCTATGCCCCCCAATGGTGAAAAATGAGGGGGGGTACACTTGTCCTTGAGTTCTGGTGTAAGCGTCCTTTTAAAAAAGAATTTCATAAACTGAATAGCAGCATGATTTCACATAGCAACTCTTGAATATTCAATCTCAGTTTCAAGATTTAAGTTTCAAGATTCATATTCTATAATTACCCCTCTAGAGGGGGTTCAGGGACATTACAAGAATGGCTGTAAGTGGAAAAATACTGGCTGAACTGGAGAGGACTTTTTTTCTCTTGGGAAAGTTACAAGAACAAAGTGATGTTTTGGCTACAATGATTTGGTGTCCAATACAAAGGGCTATCAAAAAAACCGGCAGAGAGGAATTGAGAGAGAATTAAGAGCCTCGGACGTGAGGTCACCAGGCTGACAGCAGATAGACTGATGGACATTTGTTGGGGTTCGAAACCAGGAAAGGGGGGGTAGGGCTTTGGGAATCCAAAGGGTTACAATTATATTTTGTTTCTTTTTATTCTGTTTTGCTACTAATATAAAAATGGGGAATTCGTGGAAGGGAATTGGGGTCGACCTTAGAAAAAGATTTTTAAGAATAAGTACTGATGTATAAAGACTGAGGTTTATAAGTTAAAATTGGTTAACTAAAATGAATTAAATATAATAAGGTAAAATTTGGGGACAAGAACTTGCTGAGCTAAAAATTGGAACTGGAATACAAGAAGGGGAGGTGTGGGGAAGTCAGGGAAATATGGTATTGAAAGTAAGGAATGTAAATTTTATGTGTTTTTAATTGTTTTTTTGTTTTTTTTGTTTTTTCTCTATTTTTTGAAAACTTCAATAAATATCTATTAAAAAAAAAAAGATTCATATTCTATAATTAGTCCTCAACATTATTACAGTGGATGCTCAGGTTGCAAACGTGATCTGTGTGGGAAGCACATTCGCAACCCGCAGCGTCTGCAACCCGCAGCGCCGTGTCTGTGCATGCGCAGGTTGCGATTCGGCGCTTCTGCACATGCACAAAGTGTGATTTAGCGCTTCTGCGCATGCGCGACCGCTGAAACCCGGAAGTAACCCGTTCCGGTACTTCCGGGTTTCGGCACGTCCGTAACCTGAAAAAACTCAACCTGAAGCGCCTGTAACCCAAGGTATGACTGTATTACTTAATAATGGAGGGTGATAATATTATCTGAAATTTGAGGTTCCATTTAGCACTGCCCCCAAATGTAAGAAAATACTCACATCCTACATTCTGAGGAGATGGTGATCTAGCCCAGGACTAATCATTCCTATTTGGGTTCATTGGAAGAGATGATCCATAGATCATAACCAGAAGCTGCAGGATGATTTGTCCTCACAAAGCGGCTCACATTGCTCATACAATTGCAGTGGTGCTCCTCAGTTCTCTTGGTCTGCTGGAGCCTCCACGGAAGGCCTGCAAAGGGTTTGGTCTTCGCTGCGCCACCGAGGGATGTTCAGCACTGTGTTTTACACTCAGGAGTAGGCTCTGTTTAGGCTGCCGGAGCTGTTGGGCTGGCTTTCCTATGCTTTTCTTCTCTCTCTCTCCCTTCCCCTTGTGGGCTGGCTTCCAAACCGGCATGTGACTGACACTCTTTCTGACTCAAAGCCCCGGGTTTCAGCGGCTTTCTTTCTCCTTTCTCTTCCACTTTGAGGGTTGGGGTGGTCTTTACCCCTCTTTTTTCTCTCATTTCCACAGTCCTTTGGTGTGGTTTTGTGTCCTTAGATCCTGGACAGCACTGGACGGCATGGGAAAGAGTTTGTGATTGCTCCTCTCAGTCTGCCATCATCCCAGAAGTGCCCCTACACCATCTGTGATAAGGCAAGTGAATACTTTGGAGGGAGTCCATTTTGCTCTGCTGCCTAGTTTTATCCAGAGCAGGAGACTGAGGGAGAGAGACACAAAAAAGTTTTGCGAATTCTGCACATGCTTTTTGTGTGAAAAATGTGTGTGGAATAGTTTATTTAGGTAACTATGCAGAACTGCATCCAGAGTTGGTAGTACATCCATAATAGTACAAGAGGTCTATAATTAAGATTACTTGGATGTAAGGGTTTTTAAAAGTTAATGAGGTGGTTGTTAGATTAATTTGGTTTAAGACTCAAATTGGAAGCACCAATCACACATGACACAGGACAAGGCCTTTTAATCCATTATTATCTGTTTAAAGTTAATTTGACTATAATAAAATCTGCACACAATGTTTCTGCACAGAAAACAGTCTGCAACCATATGTGGGTCATCATATGTGATCATTGCACACATATTGCATGTGTGTAAGATGAGGACCATAGTTGGTCTACGGGTTTTTATTACTGATCTGTTTGTTTTCAAAGGTACAGTGGTACCTCGGTTTCTGAAGTATCCATTGACGAATGTTTCGTAACTCGAACTCTGTAAACCCAGAAGTAAATGCTTCAGTTTTCAAACACTTTTTGGAAGTCGAACATGCCAAATGGCTTCCGTTTTGAGTTCCCCTGTTATACTGAGGCTTCCATACTGAGTTTTTGGTTTTCGAACGTTTCGGAACTTGAAGAGTCTTCGGGCCCAGATTATGTTCAAAAACCGAGGTTCCACTGTATCGTGTTTGAAGCAGTATTATATGCCATGTGCAAACGATATTATTCTATCCAGCCCACAGAAGTGTATGCAATGTAGTCCCCCCCCCTTCAAATGCAATCTAAAAGATTAGGCTTCTTAGCTGGGTCATTCCTGAATCAACCAACATGGTTTTGTGTAAGGCATTTCAAGGGATGCTTCAGCCATATAAGACTTTCTGTGCACTACGGCAGTTGGATGGAGCCACAGTTCAACTGGCTGTATAGTCTTATGCTATGATCAGGTAAGTGTGTGAGAGGGAGACAGAGGGCAGTTAGATGGGGGGATCCCTTGCCATTTGTGATTACCCTTCTTAACAACTGCATTGGAACACAGGCTAAAATTGGGAGAAAAGGTGAGGCTTGTGGACCTCAAGAAGGGAGTCTTACTTTCTCTCTTCTTCCGAGTCCTAGTCTCATGCTGGTACAAGGCCAAGGCATTTTCAATGGTTGTACCCTCTTTTTGGAGGTCCCTACCAAAGCAGTTTTGCAGACCTGCTCAGGTAGGCAACAACAACAACAACAACATTATTTTCTTTTTTTTTCTTTTTTTATAATATTTTTATTAAACAATTTTTTATATTAACAGAAACAAGACGTACATAAACAAACAACAAACAATAATAGAACAAAAAAACAAGTACCATTTCGTGACCCAATTTCTAAACCTTACTTCCTCGACTTCCTCTTGCTTCCCGTTTCTGTATTCCAAATTCTTACAATTATTCAGCGAATCTTGCCTTGAACAACAACATTATTTTCTGTCCCACCATTCACCTCAGTGATGGAGGAGGAGAGGGGAAGGAGGAACGCATGAGTCAAAAACTAATCTTCTTATACTGCTACTATGGCCTACTATGACTGGCCTACTGTGCAATATGCAATTACAAAAAAAATGGTTTTAAAGATATGCGTTTATAGAACATCAAATGTCAGCTTCAGCCTTTTTCCTCAGTCCCATAGTTTCAAAACACAGAATATCTGGCAAAACTAGTCTTTGCTGGAGATGATGCTACACAATCAGATATCCTCATGCAACTGTTGCACATTTCTTGAGTTGAGACCTGATACTGACTCCTTTTCCCCCAGTTAGAAACTTTTCTTATTTTCCTCCAAAGGTGATGTGAGAAGGGCAGATGGGATGGGGTTATTAATAAAAAAAAACACAGTGACTACCAACCAGAGAGCCTAAGAGCACTGAGATGCACACACACACAAAAACAAAAATAACAAAACAACAAAAAAACCACAGATTTTACAAGCCAGTAGTTCTGAAAGGGTTTACATGGGCTGGAGGTGATTAGAGAGGCATTAAATGAGCAACAAACTGATGAGCACAATCCAGATCATCAATAAGCAATCCAGATGTGCAGCACAAGTGAATGGAGAGATTGATGAGTCCTTTGAATCAGGTAGAAGAAGCAGTAGGAGTTTGACAGGTTATTTACTGACTGCCATAACCTTTAATGTTGCTCCATGAATCAGACAGTCGAGACGTATAGCTACGTCACACTCACTTTTTGGGTGCTGGCTTCGCTTCTCCCACAGTGCCCCCATCAGTGCATCAAAACAATTGCACAACACAGCCACAACTTTCTTTTTGGCTCAGAACTTTTACCATAGCATAAAGGGGCAGTGAAGAGTAGTGAATATACCTGCTATATATCACACGCCAGCTGCTTTCTCTCAGATGTATGTCATTCAAGTGTTAATAATGTTATTTTTCTTCATCTTACCTTCATTGTCGCTTGATGTTTAGTAGCCCTTAATTTCTCCAAACTAATTATTATAAAACTACTTTTTCATATTTTCTTTTTAAAACTGGCTTTTAACATTTGTTGAGAATTTTTAACTGTAAAGTGTCATCTCTTCACTTCAGTGCTGGGGTGTATTCAAAACTACAGACTTCTTAGGACTTGTGCTAAGGCCCTGCTCCTTGAAGCATTGCATCCCCGCCACTGAATTGCCACCTGGCCAGCATTACAGGGATGCGCCCACCAAAGGCCATGTCAGCCAGCCAGTCTCCCCCCTGTGGGGGCAGCCAACTCAGTGCTGAGCAGCCCTGTGACCTATCCTAGCCCCATGCCCATCTGGTAGCGGTGGTGAGGCTTGGGCTGGTGTGCCAGGTTTCGTTTACCCTCCGCACCCAGTCTCTGTTGTCGTCCTGCCCCCCCTCCCCGAGGACCAGCAAAGGATGCGATGCCACTTGTCTGTTCCTCAGTCCACCCTGCCTGTTCCTGGTACATACCAGTTTCTGATTTGATCCTAGAATGTCCCAGTTTTCCTTTTCCCTCTCCTCCATGCCTCAGAGAAGAAATAAAAGTGGTGTGGTTGTGTGGGTGCAAAGACAGAGTCCTATTTATGCTGAGAATAAAATTGCTGCACCAAATGAAGGAAATGGTGAAGCTGGCATACAAAGCTCTTCCTATATTTTTGAAGGAAAATGTCACCAATCCACTTTAAATTTATTAACTGTAATGCTTAAGCAGCCAGCCATTTTTTGGTAATGCGTGGAGTGCTTATTCCTTTACCGTAAATGGAATCTTACACTGTCTACTGAGAAGTAAGTCCCACTGTATTCAATAGAGCTTACTTCCTGGTAAATGGGCTAAAGACTGGGTAGCCTTTCACTGCAATCCTAAGCATTTTTACTCAGAACTAAGTCCCACTGAGTCCAATAGGATTTACTCTCTGGTACGTTTCTGATCATTCTCCATCACCATTATTATTACTATCATCATCATCATCATATCCTGACAGGGACCCCCCACTGCCCGCCACCTCTGCGGCTGCCTACACACACACACACACACACACACACACACACACACACAGAGCAGGCGGTGGTGGGAGAGTGGTGCAAAGGCAACAGCCATGGCAGGTGGAGGCATGGTGCACACCAGCATTGGGCAGGCATAGTGTGTGGCCCAAATTGGTGCCTCTGGCTCCAATTCAATGGAAAATATAGGTTGCCTGATCCAATTTTCATGTCAATGTCTTTCCACGGGAACATCTTTTTTTCCCAGTAGGAACTCAGTTCTCGCACCTCTCAGAGAATGAGGGAGGTGTTCATGGTGAGTCCCATGAAAAATAGCCCTGCATATAACCTGAAACTGTTGAATATATTTAAGTCTGTTTACTGAATGAAGGATGCAGTGCAATTATGCAAATAAAACTATTGCAAAAAAACCCCTATGATTGACTACTTTTGATAATCAATATATTAATACTTGGGGCTACACCTCTGCTGTTTGTCAACCATCCTACTACCCCCTTCACAAAGATCACCTCATTGTTATGCCTTCTGCTCTCTGCTATTGCTCAGCCCTCTTTTCACACACCCTCAACTGCTTTGTCCTACCTCCTCTTCCCTACATTTTTCAACTTTGCCTTGCACACAGACCACCCCATATACACGCTTCTTCCTTTCTCCTATTCTGAAGCCCCCTTCTGCACACACCCCATGCTGATATATGTTACTGTATCGCTAAGATGAATAGAATCTTAAGAAAATGGCTGTCAGCTTAATTCAGCTGATTATATGGGTGTTTTCTTGTTAATAAAATATATATTCAAAAGTACTACATCAAATCTGGAACTTCAGGATAAAGACAACACATGATAACAGGAATAAAATACATTGTGTGAAGATATTATGGAATCCTTTCTCCCACGTGAAGCAGTTGAGGAATGGAAGACTGAAACATTTAAAAGAGCAATGGCGGAAGTCTGAGTACAGTGGGAGTGGATAGACACTGGGACAAAAAAGTGTTGCTTTAAAGCATGACAGGTTTGGTTAAAGCAGCAACAGAAAAGACATTGAAGGTTGCTCTTTATTTTTTAAAAAGCAGTTTTAGCAAGGAAAAATAGTGGACAATACAGAAGCTAACATCACAAAATTAACACAACAGAGCTTTTCCTAACTCCCTTCTCACTGTTTTAAACTGTAACTGCCCCCCAGTCTTACCTCACAGTCTCACTCTGTTCAAATCTTTCATTCTTCAATATCACCACTTCTCCCCTCTCAGTTTCTTCCATTCCTGCTTTACTCAAACATCTGCCACTCTTTAAAAGCACAGTTTTCATTGATATTTTGCCATTCCTGCTTTATTCAAACCTCTGTTGTTTAAAACTGTCATTTTCCTATTTCCTTTCACTCAAATTTATGCTACTGTATTTTTCGCTCCATAAGACGCACTTTTTTCCTCTTAAAAACTAAGGGGAAATGTCTGTGTGTCTTAGGGAGCAAATGTGTGGTCCCTGGGGTGTGTGTGGAGGGGAAAACCCGTGCTCCCCCCGTCAGCCTCGACAAGCTCTGGGAGCAGCGGGCAGGCTGTGCGCAGATGCCCCGCACTCCTGAGCAGCTCTGGGGTAGCCCGTGAAGCCTCCACAGGGCTCCCCACTGCCCTGCAGAGGCTTCACGGGCTACCCCAGAAGCCAGAACAGCTAGAGAGAGCGCTGTGCAGCACTCCCTCTAGCTGTTTTAGCTGTGGCCTTAGCGGTGCAAAGCCTCCGCAGGGCAGCAGGGAGCCTTCATCCCACTGCCCTGTGGAGGCTTCACACGGCTATCCCTGGCTGTTGCGAGAGGCGTGGCTCCGTCCCTTCCCCCACCTCCCAGAAAAGCCCCCAAGAGCTGTGCTCCCTTTAAAGAGTGCACGGCTCTTGTGGGAGGTGGGGGAAGGGACAGAGCGAAGCTGCCCTTCTCCCTCCTCAGGGAAAAGCCTGCAAGTGCCGCACACATGATCCACACGGCTCGTGAAAGGAAGTGCTGAGCAGAGCCTGAGATGCATACAGGCTCTGCTCAGCGCTCCCTTTAAATAATATTTTTTTTCTTGAATTCCCCGTCTAAAAACTAGGTGTGCCTTACGGTCAGGTGCGTCTTATGGAGCGAAAAATGCGGGTACTTTACTCCAATTTATGTTGTTTCAAACAGCCACTTTTTCCTTTCAGTGTCTTTCCCTTCTTACTGTATTTAAACTTCTCTCTATTCCATTTCTCAGTTGCCTCACATGAGACAGGTAAAGGATGCATATCCCTCAAATATTTTATAGTACTTTACTCAAATCTCTGCCATTGTCTGAAACCACAATTTCCCTCTCAGTTCCCTCCCTCCCTCCCTCCCTTACTCAGACAGCTGCTGTTGTTTCAAACCACCTTTTCATTCCCACGCCATGGCCACTAGTTTTGTGCAGCTTGCCTTCTATTTTGCTCCTCTTCCTCACCCTGACTTTGTGCAAATCTAGGATTGTGATGAGGCACTACAAATCCTGTATGATGACTGCATTACATTTTAATGTATATAGGGGGGAAAGGTTTGTCCTGTGTCTGATTTCTTGGATGAGTTTAAGCCTTTTCTGCAGTCATTAGCCATCTTGCATGTTGCTGTTGATTGCACTAAGTATTTTAATCTCCATATAACTACTATTGTACCCTCTAAAGAGGAGATCCTTCGAATGCCAGGCTCTCCATTCTTCACGCAATGACAGTTAATTCCACAGGGAGAGGAACTGAATACCGAGGGAGGGGTGCTGAAAGAAGAAGTGCCAAGTGCCAAGCACAATCAGATGCCTTCTGCTGCCCCAACTGCAATAAAACATGTATCTCCTGTGTTGGTCTTTACAGCCGCAGCAGGTGCTGTAACTCTCTAATGATTTGACTTTACCCCCAAAGGCACACTATCCCATTGTCCACTGTTTCCTGAGGCAAATGGATGCCAAATGTTTAAAACTATTGCAAGGTCAGATTAACAGACCTCTGGCTGAGCTGGGGGGTTCCTGGTGCAGCTGGGCTATGCCTGTTTAACTCCCTCCCCCTTGGCTCAGTTGAGAATATGCCGGTGTATCTCCCCCATCTGGGCTGAGCTGGGTCCATATCAATTCTCCCCATTGGCCTTGGCATGGTCCCAGCTGTTGATTTCTAGATCAATTCCACACTAGGTTCTTTGAGAAGTACAGAGTTTCTGCTGCAGCATGCGTGTAAGGTAAAGGTAAAGGTAAAGGTACCCCTGACCATTAGGCCCAGTCGCGGACAACTCTGGGGTTGCGGCGCTCATCTCGCTCTATAGGCCAAGGGAGCTGGCGTTTGTCTGCAGACAGCTTCCGGGTCTTGTGGCCAGCATGACTAAGCCGCTTCTGGCGAACCAGAGCAGCGCACGGAAACGCCATTTACCTTCCCGCCAGAGCGGTACCTATTTATCTACTTGCACTTTGACGTGCTTTTGAACTTCTAGGTGGGCAGGAGCTAGGACCAAACAACAGGAGCAACAGGATTCAAACCGCCAACCTTCTGATCGGCCAGTCCTAGGCTCAGTGGTTTAGACCACAGCACCACCCGCATGCAGCATGCATGTATATTTGTCCAAACAGTCACCCCTCATATCTATTTGAAGAGTAAATCCATCTAGTATTAATAACACCAACACCATGAACAATACAAAACAATCTTTAAATACCGTAGCCTAGTTTCATCGGAGTAACGAAACAATGATTCTAACTTTGATCTTTGATGCCTATTCTAATTATGCATGGTGTGCCATTTCCTTCAAAAGAAAGATGTCTAATTAATTGGGTACAAAATGTCATCTATAGGTCACTGGCAGCAGGAAGCTCACCAATGATTCAGACTCGTCCTCAGGCAAAATTATTACTCCTCAGGGATTATGACAAAATGCCAGCATAGTATTGCAAGAGAGTTTTGCACAAATATTATAGATAGGAGGAACACAGACAGAAAATGTACTATCCTATGTTATTTCCCTACTGCCTTATTTTTATAACTGACCTTAAGTTGGTAAATGTAACTTTCCCCAGGTGTACCGTTCATCAAACTTTCTGGTTGCAATCCTGGAATTTAGCTAATCTAATGTTATTGTGCACAGGATTGGAACTTTTGGCAACTGAGCATTCTAGCGGGTAAATAGATAATTAAGACACATTCTAAGCTTTCAAAGAAAGCTTGTTGGTTTGGTGCATTGATAATTGCTTAATGGGAGCCAATTTAGAGACCTGAGGGACCTTTCTGAGGGACTCAAAGAGACCATGAATTGTAGGGTTTCTTTTGACCAGGTAAGACAGTTTATGGCTATAATCATGTGGCAATTTGGTAAGTACATCTTCTTGGAAGGGACGTGGGTGGCGCTGTGGTCTAAATCACTGAGCCTCTTGGGATTGACATTAGGAAGGTTGATGGTTCAAATCCACACTATGGGGTGAGCTCCAATTGCTCTGTCTCAGCTCCTGCCAACATATCAGTTCAAAAGCATACCAGCATGAGTAGATAAATATGTACTGCTGAGGCGGGGAGGTAAACAGCATTTCCATGCGCTCTGGTTTCCGTCATGGTGTTCTGTTGCTCCAGAAGCAGTTTAGTCATGCTGGCCACATGACCCGGAAAGCTGTCTGTGGACAAACACCGGCTTCATTGGCCTGAAAGTGGGGATGAGCACCATGCCCCATAGTCAAATTCGACTGGATTTAACAATCCAGGGGTCCTTTACCTTCACCTTTTACCTATTCCAGCTTCTTGCAGTTGTGCTGAGGTTTGTAGGTTTGTAATGTTTTACTGCAAAAAATTTTTACTAAAAGGACAAAGGAACTCAAACCTGCTTCAGGCTGGAAGTTGTTTGGAAAAAATCTCACCAAAGGGAAACCTACAGAAAGCCTCTAAAACAGAGTTTCACAAACTTAGGTCTGCTCCTGTTGTTGGACTACAACTCCCATCATCCCTAGATAGCAGGACCAGTGGTCAGGGATTATGGGAATTGTAGTCCAAAAACAGATGGAAACTCCAGTTTGGGAAACCCTACTCTAAAATCAGAAGTCAGCTTCCTCAGTAAGGAAGTGCAAAGAAGGGGGAATGAACCCCCCTCCCTGGCCCTCAATCAAGTGCAGCTGAGCAAGTTGTCTTTCCCAGGCCACGTCTTTAAGAACAGCAGAAGCAGCTGGGAAGGGAGAAGGGGAAGGGGGGGTTTGGCAGGGGGGGGGGTTAGTTTTATAAGTTGTGTGTCTTTGTTTCTCATTTTGATCCTTTTACATGGTTTTGTATGTATTGTGGTATTTTATGCATTGTGATTTTTATTGATCATAGTTTAGTAATTATTAACTGTAATTGTTAAGAGTGCATTTCTGTTTATTATTTGCTGGTGTTTTGAGAGTTAATTTTATTGTGTACTATTATATTCTAATAGATTATTGAAAATTACTTAATTTGATACAAGTCATTCCATTTTAAAGTTAAATTTTATTATGACTTTTTATATTGAACCAGATTATTATAAGGTGTGTGTTCTTTGTTGCATATTTTGCTGCTGTAAACTGCCTTGTGTATAGAAAGGTGGTATACAAATCAAAAGTGAAATGAAAAGAAAATATGTATCACCTAATACATCATTACCAAAATCAGAAACATTTTTAATGAGGTCATTCATTTAATGTAATTAATATAATGTAATTAATGTTTCCATATTTCATTTTTTTACTAGTGAAAATGCAGAAAAAACTAGAGGAAAGTCCATTTCAGTTTACCTGTGATGCTAAACTGAAACTGACTGAACAAGATTCAGTATCATATATGAACACCCCAAGTGCCCCCCATAGGACTGACATGGAATGCTACCACCTTCACCACTTCCAAGATGTGAAATTGACAAAGCAATTTTGAAGAGGACGAATATGAGTACAAACAGTTAGGTTTTCCTCTCACTTACTTCCACAAGTTACACTCTCCCTGCTACAGCAGGTAGCGTTTTCCTTTTTAGATCCTTCTCTTCCTTTTCGGACAGGAAGTACGACTTCCTAATTCTACCCTCACAATGACCCCTTGCATCTTGAAGCCGCATCAGAATGTGGGCAGCATTTAGAAGCAACTCTTCCTGCCTAGAAATATTTTTCAAAAGTAATATATTTCAAAAGTACTGAAATCAGACCTATTCCACACATACATGTTAATCACATGGTGACTGTAACATCGTCGAATGATAAAATTATATGGGAAGTCGGTGGAAGTCTCTGTCCAGAAGCCAAGCGTGGAGCGGGCAGTCCATAGAGCTTCTAGCAGTGGCCTTAGGATGGCCAACTCAAAACTGTAGATTGGCGTATTGGGGAGGCCATATTCCTTGGCATGACCCTAAAGTGGTTCCAGCCCTCCAACAGGAGGCTGGAAGGAATATACATCCAATGCCTAAGCCAAAATTCCACCAACATCTGTAATCAATAAAGTTGTGGCCATTTTTAATCCAGATTGTTGTCTGTTGTATCACACATCACATTACTCACTGCATGGGGGAGCGTGGCACTGTGACTGGTACCACAATGAGAAGAAAGATTTAGGGCGGATATTACATGGTCTGTATGATGAGAGAAGGGAATGGTTTTGGACCAAATTGGACCACGTTCCAATTTCGTGAGGGGCATCTTGTATAACCTGTTGTAACTAAGTACTAGGACCTCACAATACAGCAACTATTCTACATTCCTTCATATATAATATGAATCAATAAATATGATGGGGGAAGCTGCACATTGTAAAATAACAAACAACAACAACACAAGCATTTCTCTCCCATGGAGTTCTTGAATTGTTCCCTTCTACATTTTTGGGACCTTTTTCTAAGCTAACTCTTCATTCTTGTCAGAGATGAGCTTTCACTGAGCTTCTTGACATTCTTAGAATAGACTGTATTTATAGGCAGTATTGATTGAGCCCAAGCAAGATCAGTGAATCAGCGGTAGAAGCCACACTTCATATTTTCTAATCTGGAAAATGAATGCCCTCACAATTTTTTGTGTTTACCCCCTCCAAAAAGGAGGGGTAAAAAATGATCCTGCATTTGTTTAGAATTGTACACATGTACCAGATAAAGCAATCAATATTTAATTACTAGTCTATCTCCGAGACTGCATTCTTCTCTCTTTTAATGCCCAAGTTTTTCTCTGTGATAAAACTCCTGCAGCATGACCTGATGTGTTTGTGTTGACAGTCTTAGTTAACAGGATCTGCTTCAGAATGACAATAAATACGTTGCTCCTTATTCTGTGTTTGGGCTGTGGTTTTGTTTTGTTTTTTACAATGTCACCCCTGTGTATTGGGAATGGGTCCTTTACATTTAAAATGAAAGTCCATCTTGATGATTAAAACTTCATGAAAGAAAGATGCAGTCAAGGTGGGGTTGCCATATTTCAAGAGGTAAAAATCTGGACAAAAGTTGTTGCGCTCACCCCTCCCCCCCAGCTGTCAGCCGCTACCCATGCCAGAACCCTAACCCTCCAGAGCCCAAGCATGAATCAGAGCCCAGGCCACTCGCGTCAGAGCCCAAACCCAAACCACAACCCACCCAGGCTGACCATACCAGAGCCTGAGCTGCCAGCGCACAAAAAAATAATTTTTTAAAAACTCCAAACCTGGACAATTGCTATAACTTGTAAAGATCCCCAGATGGGTATGTAGACCCCCCCAAAAAGGACATGTCCAGGATTTCCTGGACATATGGTAACCCTACAGTGAAAGGGACTTACTGAAGTCCCATTGATGTCAATGATCTACTCTATGCACAAATAAGGCTGCAATTCTACCCTCACTTAGCCATGAGTCCCCTGATGTTAAATGGAACTTACCTTTGAATAAACCTGATTAGGACTGCAGCCTAAGTCTAGATACAACCCACTGCTTACATTCTCATTGAGTCCATAACCATAATTCTGGACAATGAATGGTCTTGGTAGCAAACCTTTTGTACTGTTAAAAGCCTACCAAAGTTTGCCCTATGAATAATAGTTAATCATATACATTTCAAATATTTCCTATTTCTTTTATATTAGGGAAATAGCAAGTTTCAAATCAGAATCAAGTCCCCCTCCCCTTAAGGAAACTTCAAGCTGTTTCATATATCTTTTGCAAATCCTTTCTTGTGCATATTTAAGTGCTAAGAATATAACTTTGTATCTCAGGGTTAAATAACTTTATACCGCAAAGTTATATTAACTTTCTTAGAAGCACCATGCATGTCCTTTGAAGAAGGTTCCTTTCTGTTTGCCAAAGCTTAGAAACAACTTTTCTGTTTAGCACAGGTTTCTGCAGCTTCGAGTCAGAAATCTGGATACTGATATCAATAGGCGAACTGGACAATGTATGCGACAACATGCAAGTAATCAATGTGCAAATAAGCATACATACAAAATATGTAGCAGTGTTTTTACCTTTCATCTTAGTTGCATCCTGTTTAACCCTCTTATACACTATATTTTCCTTACATCCATATGCATCTATGCTCACACAAGAAGCTGCATAAAGCAAGTTCAGCTGGTGCAAGACTACACCAGATCCAAAGTCCATTCAGCAGCTGGGCTACTGCTAGCTGAGCTGACCTAAGCCTGGCAGAGGGGAAACCGCTGAGTAAAGCTGTCATTGTGGTCTGTCGGATTTCAAGCCAGCAGGTCCAGCCTAGTCCAGAGGAATTTGGCCACCCTCCAGGTGCCCGGCTTGAATCCTTGTGACCTCCTGTCTGCGACTCCCGGCAAGATCAAGGGAGGTCTCCAATCGGCGATTCTTCTCAAACGTGAAAAGAACACACCACTCCTCCCCCTCCTCCACTCCCGGGGGGGGGGGAAGAGACAGACAGAAATATATCTACATGTCTTTATTTCTGTCTTTCAGCAGTACAGAGAAAACACGTCTGTACCCTCTGATTCCCAACTGCAGAGAGAAAAATAACTCCACCCATGTACTTCCAGTACAGGGTCATGTGCCACTCTGAGCTAACATCCGGTGCTCAGTACACTGTCTCTTGTTCCCACGGTACATTCCAATAACATCAGTTTCCTGTTTACCATTCCAGCCATCTGGAGCTCGCTTCTGCATTGCTTCTTTTTCGTAACATCCTCCCCCAAAAGAATCAATGCGTGTTGCAGCAAGCAAAGCATGATCCAGAGAAGAAAACAAACAGTTGTTATACACATAACACTCCCCTGTTGTTTCAGTTCCACCCTTGGAACTCCCCGCCACTGGTTTCCCCAGTGTACCTCTCTGGTTGTTTGGTTTCCAAGGAATGAGTGCATCTGCATTATCTTGGCTAGCAACTCTCTGTTGTGTCTTTGTCTCTGACTTAGACACAGCTCCAACCTGTCCTTGGTTGTTTACAACAGCAACACATGCAACAGCTAAGTTAGCAAACTCTTTTGAGTACCTCTTGGGTGGTTGACCTTTTGTAACTCTCTCAGACCTACGTATGAGGTGCTGATCCTCTCTGCTTACTGGTCCAGTCTCAGGACTCTTTGGAGAACCAGTTCCAATGGTAAACAGTGGTTCATCCTTCAGTTGTGAAGGCCTATCCATTGTGTGAGACTTCCTCTCAATGACTGTGACAACTGAGCTCTCCGAGCTATCAGTGTCATCACTCTCAGTACCACTGTAATCAGTAAAATCATCATCATCTGAATCGTCCTCAGTGGGAAATGTGTGTACTATCACTCTCTCCTGTTCAGGAGCACTCTCTAGAAATTTTGTGAGAATCACTTGACCCGATTCAGACAAAATTACTTTGTAGAGACCCTTTTCATACCCCACAAAAATGCCTCTGGCATTCTTTACTCCACCTGGAGCTTCTGTCCTTACATGAGACCCAAACACCTTGAAATGGGAAACAGAAGGTTTTCTGTGGAACAGTTTCTCAAAAGGAGAACCTCCCAACTCTTTTGAAACCTTTCTCACTTTCGTATAACAATACGACATCAGAGACTCGGCCCAGTACTCATGTGGCAGATGTGAACTAAGCAATTGCCCCTAAGACTGGTCCTGGGCAATATATGGGTGATATATGGCTATATCATCCAGGCCTAATGCCCACCTCCTGAAAGAATTCACCATACACCTGCCATTTTTTTCCTGGACAAAACAATGAACTGCATGAAAAAATTGCATTTACATTCTTCCCATTTTTGTATGAATTTCTCCCTAAAATGCACTTTTGTATGGATTCACAGGATAAAATATATATTTATATGATTTTCTGTGCATTTCCCCAAAAACACACACACACACATTATTAGAATGAAACTGCATTGCAAAATTTGGAGAAATGTGAAATCTGGTTGTTAACTTCATTTTGATCCTCATATAAATCCAAGAACAGAAAGTTAGGTTGACCAAATGAACTTATTCTACACCTCTAACAGTTACAAGACGTAGATGGTAGTCCAGCTGGGAAATGCCAGGTATCGATTGTTACAATCATTAAAACAGTTGGCAAGGATGGTTTGCTGTATTCATCTTAGTTACTAGTCACAACGATTTGGCTGTTTAATTTGTTGAAAGCCTGCCCCAGTCTGATGGGCGGCATATTATATTATTATTATCATTATTATTATTATTATTATTATTATTATTATTATTATTATTATTTCTAATCCAACCCTGAAATATTCAGTTCAGCCCTCCTTAATCCATTTGTACCCTAATATTTAGATATGAAACTTTTCTTATCCCAATAACTGCTTGTGAATTAACTCACACTTCATTTATACAGGTAAAACAGCTTGTGTAGGGTTGGGTTGTTGTTTTTGTACAGAAAAGCAAAAACACATTTAAAATGAATGTGATTCTATATTTTTTCCAAATTCATCCAATGAAGAATGATGCTTAAATAAATAAATAGTTGCATACCAATTATAAATAAAGAGAATTGCTTCAAAGAATGGAAGAAAGATATAATGAGATTTGTATGGCAAGGGAAAAAACGCGTATATAATATAAATTATTGACGGAAAGGAAAGAAAGGGGAGGATTGGCATTGCCAAATTTAAAATTATATTATGAAGCGGAATGTTTAATATGGGTAAGAGATTGGATTAGATTGGAAAAAACTAATATATTAGACCTTGAAAGTTTTAACAATAGATATGGATGGCATGCGTATCTCAATTATGAGAAGCTAAAAGTTAATAAAGAATTTACAAATCATATACTTAGAAGTGCACTATATAAGGTTTGGAACAAATATAGACTGCAGTTGGAACCACGGACACCTTGGTGGATATCGCCGCTGGAGGCATATGCTGTAAAAAAAATGAATATGAGGACAAATTGGCCAACATATAGACAACTATTGGAAGAGGAAAAAGGGAAATTCAGACTAAAACCTTTTGAAGAGATATGGCAATATGAAATTGAGAGATGGCACTATATACAACTAAGAAGTATTGTCAGAGCTGCCCGAGGTCCCAGCTCACAAAGGACCACGCCGCTTCGTTGTTAAGTACGAAAGTCTTTATTGAAGTTCAGTTTCACTTTCACAGCCGCAGCGTGCAGCCCTACGTCTCAAACTCTAGACCGCTGAAGCTCCGTCTGAATCTCCTCCCCCCAGACACCAGTTTAAGACTCTAGCCTTGCTCCACCTCTTCCTTTGCTCTTTCCTCCTCTGGTTCCGCCTGTCCGTCGGGGTCTCGCCCTTCCTAGACTCTTCTGACGCTGAGTCCCCTGAATCTTCCCCCTCCCTCCGGCGGGCTTTAGGACCTGGTTCCCAATCCGGGTTTCCTGCTGTCCCGCGCGCCTGTACATTTGAACTTGGCGCGCGCGCCCAGCCTGCAACCTTCCTCCTGACCGTTGCACTGCTGCTGTCACTGCTCCCCCCTTCGGGGAGGCTAGCTGGAACTGACCTCCCCTCCGTTCCCCCACTTTCCGATGGAGGCGTGGTCAGCCCTGACTCATCTTCTCTCCCCGCTGGAGGAGACGCTGGTCCTGACACATGTGACTCTTCCCCCCCACTACGCTCTGGTGGGGAAGCTGGTCCTGATCCCCCGCTGCTGCTTTGGGAGTCCCCGCTGGCCCCTTGTTTCTGGTGCGTCCCCCCTGGGACCCCCCTTGCCCTGACCATCGGCGCCCCCTTCTGGGAATCTTCTGATTCGCTGGAGAAGCTCATGGAATCTCTCGGGTCACTGTCATACTCCCCTACGCTGCCCTCGGATTCCTCCCCTTCGCTCTCCATTTCCTCTCTCCCCTGTGCTTCTGCTCCTGAGCCCCTGACAAGTATATTTAACTCTGATCAAAAGAAAGGCTTTGCAAAAGAGGATTCAAAATTCAATCCTATAATAATTAAGAACAATAAGAAATTGTTATCTAAAACATAATATTTTAATGGACTGGGAATTGATGGATGAAGAAGTGAAAAAAAAGATGGTTAAATGGGCCCAGGATGTCGGTCACACTATCTATCTAGAGCAATGGGAGAAACTCTGGCGAGAAGATATACAATTTACTGCCTCATATACAATCAAAGAAAACTTTGTTAATATGTTCCATAGGTGGTATTTAACACCACTTAAGCTGGCAAAGATACATAAATTGAAACCCAACCTTTGATTGGAGATGTGGTAAAGAAAAAGGAATAACAATACATATGTGGTGGAGGTGTGAGGAAATTAAGAAATTTTGGACAGTAATACATGAAGAATTAAAGAAGATGTTGAAAATATCAATAATAAAAAAACAGAGATATATCTCTGTTTGATTGATAGGGGAAGAGATACCATGGGAGGGGGATCTTCTTATATGCAAGTACAGCCGCTAGAGTAGTGATTGCTGCTAAGTGGAAGTCACAAACTCTACCCTTAAGGGGGGAATGGATTTGTAAACTAAATGAATACTTAACTCTGGCAAAACTAACAGCTATTATAAGAAACCAATCAAATCAAAAATTAGAAAAGGAGTGGGAATGTTTTGATGGTAAAATATTGCTCAAAAAAAAGATATGCTAATATGCCTAGATAAAAATGTAAAGTATCTGAGGGAAGGTAAATTAGTAAGGAAAGATAATAAGAATATATAGAAGATTTGAGAAGATTGTAAAATGCAAAAATAAACGTAACCTCAGAATGTAGAGGAAATCGAGTGGGGGCGGAGGGAAGCAGGGGGAGGGACAAAAGAATATTAGGTTTGATTGATGGGTATATGGGGGAATGGGAAGGATGTGGTGATGGCTTTGGTTTAGTTATACTGTGATGTAATATGGAAAAAACCAATAAAATATTGTATTGAAACAAAAAATACAATAAAATAAAATAAATAGTTGCATACTACTGTGTGCCTTAAGTCAGTGTTTCTCAACCTTTTCCCAACTGTGGTCCTCTTCCGAACTTGTTTCCTTCCTGTGCTCCCCCCCCCCCCCCGCGTCCTACTGGTAGAAAGGTAGCTATTTAAATGTTTTGTTTGCAACAACTTCCGGCGAGGCAAAATGGCGAGCGCCACAGCCATGCGGAGCACCAATTCTCAGCACCAATTGCTTTGCCTGGTTGGTCCCCAAGCCGCCAAAACTGCCGCTGCGACCAGGGGGAGCCAGGGCTATCTGGTGCGAGAGCCAGGGAAGCTGTTCAGAGCCCCCAGCCTCCCCAACGACCTCGATCGCACCGGGACCAGGAGTACCCGACTGACGGCCCAGCAGAGCTCCGGGGCCTGGGGGCCTCTGGAGCCAAACAGAAAACAAAGCAGAGAGAAAAAGAGAAAAAGAGCTCCCCTTTTTCATTAATACCATTAGTATTCATTTTTTATTCACTTCTACACATTTTCTATTATTACTCACCTATTTTTACTACTACTACTATTCTTTTTATTGTTAGAAATTTTTTTTACCCTCATTTATTTTTTTAATTCATTAAAAAAGCCTGCCCTCTCAATATTACTATTATTACATCTTATTTCTATCTTTTATTTTTTAGATTCCAAGACCTCAACATTTTAAAACAGATTTTGAACAGATTTTTAAACAGATTTTTAAACATATGTGGCTATTCTGCATTAGGCTGAGAAAATAATTCACACAACTGAAACCTGATTCTACTAAATAAGAAATAGGAAATTCCATGAAAAACAATTGTGCTTTTCCCCACCCACAGACCTCATTTCGCAGTAATACTTGCACTGCTGCAGCCACGCGCCTTGTCCATGACAAACGAGATGTGGACAGCATTGGAGTGTGGAATTGGGAGGAAGAAGGAAGTGGAAGCAACATTGCCACAGAGTACACTTGGTGCATTGCCGCAGAGTATACAAAATTGGGATTTGGAAAACCGTTAAAAGGACATGCAATGAAATTCAACCAAGGGGAAGCGAGGAAGTCACTTAACAAAGTTAATAACTGTAATTTTCAATAAGGCTATGATTTATGTTTGTTTTGTGTGTTTGTTTGTTTGTTTATAATATTGTGAAAACTAATAAAAAAAATTGGGGGGGGGGAGTACACTTGGTGCTCCATCCACTGGGAAGCACGGCCACTTCTCTGTTCTCTCTACTTCTCTGTTTTCTTTTCTATTTTCTTTTCTCATCACTTATCTGTTTTCTTCACTTCTCACTTCCCTCTGGGGCCCCCTAGTCTCATGCCGTGGCCCCCCATTTATGTGATTTTCACCTGTGGCCCCCTGGGAATGTCCGGGGGGCAGGGGCCCATATGGCCCCCATTTGAGAAACACTACCTTATCACTTTCAGAAAGAAACCTATAATTGATTTTAGTGGCTTGCTGGTGCCAGCTCCCATTAATAACTGAAGTGATTAAAGCTAGCGTCATGGCTTGCTAATGACAATGGGTGGACTTCAGCTAAATTTTACTCAGCACTGACCCAATGAAACTAATGAATTAATTCATGTCCATAGATCTACTCTGAGTAAAACTTAAGTTGAAGTCCACCCAGGGTAACAGGAAATTATGCAAATTATGGTAAATGCAATTTGGTTAAGTGTTGACCATTTTAAAATAAAATAATCTAAGAATGGGTAGAGACATTTGAAAAGTGCCACAAGGCAGTTGAAATTTATGGTAGCAATGAAGATCTTCAAGTTAACTTGAACTATTTGCAACAAGCTTCCAAGTGGCTCTTTAAACAACATCCCCACCCCATATTGTCTTTATTTGTGCATCCTTCCTCCTTTCAAACATTCTATTGACGCTTTTGAATCTTGTTTAATTGATTTTAACTTTGCTGCCAAAATATTAAACCCAACTATTGTAGTCATTTCATTCCAGAATCCCTATATAAACACATAAGCTGTCCATCATGATGATGGACATATTTCCATTGCTTTCCCCATTGCTTTCCTTTGCCAGTTCATTCTCTGATTATATTTTGCTAGAAGGCCAGAAACATTTCTCATTGCTGTTTTCATTGTTTTTGTCTTTCCCTGTAATATTTTATCATACAATAAAAGGATGTAATCAGTGAATTTCACTGCTATACATGCCATAATATAACTATCAGGTGTACTTTCAATACACCAGTGATATTATAGCATGTATACCTGAAGGAGCGTCTCCACTCCCATTGTTCAGCCCACTGAGGTCCAGCTCTTAGGGTCTTCTGGTGGTTCCTTCCCTGCAAGAAGTGAGGTTACAGGGAACCAGGCAGAGGGCCTTCTCGGTAGTGGCGCCCGTCTTGTGGAACTCCCTCCCATCAGATGTCAAGGAAATAAACATCTATAATTTTTAGAAGAAATCTGAAGGCAGCCCTGTTTAGGGAAGTTTAATGTTTGACATTTTATTGTGCTTCTAATATTCTGTTGGGATCCACCCAGAGTGGCTGCAGAAACCAGAAACCCAGCCAGATGGGTGGGGGTATAAATATTATTGTTATTATTATCATCATCATCATCATCATCATCATCATCATCATCATCACCATCATCTACTACCAGTCAGATCTATTGTAGGCTAACAAGCTAAAACTGGGTAAATTGTATAATATGATTCAAGGGGCAAAAATCCTGTTTTATACAAAGGAGGGAGACAGCTTTATGTTTTTGTATTTTAGCATATTAAAACTCCTCATGGCTCAAACATAAAAACAAAAACATGTAAAAGGTCTTGGAAGGGAAGAAACAGAACACCATCTGAACTGATGATATGGTGTAATAAAGGCTTTAAATGGTTGTTGTGTTGGCATCTGTCTGTCTCAGGAGACAATGGAGGAATGTGCCTTTGAGGGTGAAGTCAAACCATTGGAGAGCTACAACGCCTGCTGTGGTTGGAGAGACAAGTTTTGTTGCAGCTGGGGCAGATGAAGGTGTCTGGTTGTGCTGCTCTGGTCCTTCCTCCTCTGGTCACTGCTGTGGATGCACAACCTGACTCTCTGTCTCCAGGCACTGCAGTGGTCTGCAAGGGATTCCCACATGGCAGGCCTGATGTTGCCAGTGTTTATGTCTCATTCGCAAACATCTTTGTAACGCAGAGTTGGTCTGCCAACAGGCCTAGTGCCTGAAGCCAGCTCCCCATAGAGCACGTCCTTGGGAAGCGTGTCATCTTCCATTCTGTGTACATGATTTTTTTCCTGATTTCTTTTTGGTCATTCACAGAAGGGAAGGGTGAAACAGAAATGCACCTGAAGAGGGAAGGGGGGGGGGAGTTTTCAGGGTGAAGATGGCTTGCCTTTGTATGCCAGAGTACTGGGATAATGTGGGTGAGGGGTATGCATGTGTATGTTAACTTTTTTTAAAGGATTGTTGCAATGCTCTCCATACTTAAAGGTCTTTACCCCTGACCATTAGGTCCAGTTGTGACCGACTCTGGGGTTGAGGCGCTCATCTCGCTTTGTTGGCCGAGGGAGCTGGCGTACAGCTTCCGGGTCATGTGGCCAGCATGACTAAGCCGCTTCTGGCGAACCAGAGCAGCGCACGGAAACGCCGTTTACCTTCTCACCAGAGCGGAACCTTTTTTCTACTTGCACTTCGTGCTTTCAAATTGTTAGGTTGGCAGGAGCTGGGACTGAGCAATGGGAGCTCACCCCGTCGTGGGAATTCAAACCGCTGACCTTCCGATTGGCAAGCCCTGCTGCACAACTGTGTGGTTATCCTACGGGGGTGGGAGGTGGGGTGGAGTTTCTTCTTATATTTATAAAGCTGCTTCTTCTTTTTAAAAAGGGCACTGTGGAGGCTCCCCTCAAGCCTCTATCATGCTCACTACTTTCTTGTTTCCAGGCCCTGGGAAGAGAGCATCATGGAAGCCACAATGCACATCTTTTAAGATTAAGAAAAGTCAAAAGGAACCCCCCCAATTGGGGTTGCATAGCCTGCAACTGTCCCATTTTAAGTGTGACATTCAGGATAACAGCAGTCAATCCTGGCTTCTGTTTGGATCCTGAAATGTCCCAGTTAAAACAGGGACCCTGACGTGAGTCAGCAAGGTTGTGCCCAACTCTGCTGACAAGCACCAGAGCGCTGGACCAGAAGGTGCCCAGGAGTGACCCTGCTGGCAATCGCCAGGGTGCCTTCCAGGAAGGAGCTTTGGCAATGTTAAAGGGTCGCACCAAAGTGCCTCTGGGGGGCTGCACTTGCTGGTGAAAGAGGCGAAGGAGGTGGAAGCTGTGGCCTCAGTGGAGGTGAAGTGTAGAGGAGGAGGAGGAGGAGGAGCGTGAAGGTGAAGGTGCGAGGAGAGAGAGCGCGAACAAGCAGGTGGGCGGGTGGGTAAGGCAAGGGGTGGGCAAGTGAGAGTGGCAGGCAGGACTGGGCAAGCAATGGGGGCAGCGGGATGGTGCAGGGTGTGTGTCCCAATTTGCCCTCCCGAAATGTTGGAGGGTATAGGGCTGTTGAGGGAGGTCTCTCCATAATGTTTTAGTAGAGAGAGGCAGACACTGTGGCATGCTTTTTAAAGAATATCATTATCATTAAGGGCTTTTATTTATTTAGTTGTACAATTTAAACCCTACTTTTCAAACTACTAATTTCCTATGTGCTTTGTGGGTTATTGAAATATGAAAGGAAAAACCTTTCAATATTATGAAATGTTACAAAATAGAATATGTTGGATAGAATGAATCTGTGATTGGAATGGATATTACTGTATTTGTATAGAATAAAGATGACTGTGGCTGAATAAAAGCAGGGAACTGTGGTTAGCTTACCCTGAATAGATTTCTGGATTTCTGATTAGCTTTGTTTCCCTATCCAATAGCACCATCAAGTGGCTAAAATGATTTTTTTTTAAACAAACAAACAAACAATTTCAACAATTTCATTTTCCAGCTATACCACATAGCCCTCATCATAGAATTGTAGAGTTGTAACGGACCCTGAGGAGCATCTAGTCGCTTCGTACTATTCCATTCTAGTCTACTTTGCCGCTGGTGACGGCATAAAGGTTCTGCCAGGGGGGGAAAGGTGGTTGCCATACAGTACAGAAGCACACACACAAACACACATGCCTATCTGAGCGACTTCCTATTCAGAGCACTGCAGCAAAGCATTTTATATTGTCTGCCTTTGAGAGGTATTTAGAAACTGCAGCTGATGAACTGCAGGTTCAGTTGTGCGTCCCACCACTGAGAGAGTTGAGGTAATGAGTGGCAGGGCGTTTTTTGAGGCAGCAACCTGACTGCAGAAACCAAAGGTCTCTGCATACTCTCCTGGATGTTTTATTATGTTTTTATATATGCTGGAAACCTCCCAGAGAGGCTGGGGCAACCCAGCCAGATGGGCAAGGTATAAATAATAAAATTATTATTAGTTATCATTTCCAAGCAAATAGTAAAAATATTTTATTCCACAAGAGTTCAATTTTATTTTTTATTATATAAAGGCTCTTCTTAATTTTAAGGTGTTTTCTGCTCTGTTCTCCGATTACTGATTAAACTGTGCGGGGCACAGTGGCTGAAAAGTCTTGAAGATGTAGGTGAAGGATATGTAGTCCAGACAGTGAAATACTATACTAGAAAGAAATGGGTGGTTAGAATCATAGAATCATAGAGTTGGAAGAGACCACAAGGGCCATCGAGTCCAACCCCCTGCCAAGCAGGAAGCACCATCAGAGCACTCCTGACATATGGTTGTCAAGCCTCTGCTTAAAGACCTCCAAAGAAGGAGACTCCACCACACCCCTTGGCAGCAAATTCCACTGTCGAACAGCTCTTACTGTCAGGAAGTTCTTCCTAATGTTTAGGTGGAATCTTCTTTCCTGCAGTTTGGATCCATTGCTCCATGTCCGCTTCTCTGGAGCAGCAGAAAACAACCTTTCTCCCTCCTCTATGTGACATCCTTTTATATATTTGAACATGGCTATCATATCACCCCTTAACCTCCTCTTCTCCAGGCTAAACATGCCCAGCTCCCTTAGCCGTTCCTCATAAGGCATCGTTTCCAGGCCTTTGACCATTTTGGTTGCCCTCCTCTGGACACGTTCCAGTTTGTCAGTGTCCTTCTTGAACTGTGGTGCCCAGAACTGGACACAGTACTCCAGGTGAGGTCTGACCAGAGGTCTTTAAAAAAAATAAAAATCCTATTATTTTGCAGCAGCATCCCATGCAAACTCACAAACTTTACTGCAGAGTTCCAAATGGCTGGCATCAACAAACTTTAGACTCTGGAACAGACACTAGGAACAGATTTCTTATTAGGAATATACAGTATATTAAATTTCACTTTCATTAGTGTCTAGGAAAGCACGTTGCACTGTATGATTAAATATATTTGGATATTTATATTGCCAACATTGGTCCAGTCTTGCCTTCTGGAATAACCATGAAGATACCCTTTTGAGTCCATGGCTTCCTTGGCCAACTACATTTTCTCTCTAGCACCTCTGTGGGGCTCAGGAGCCCAGTTACATCACCCTTTGCCTGGAGAGCGGGCAGCCCCTCGCCCTTTTTCGAACGCCCTCCCCTTGTGAAGTGTTCCCTCAGCCTCCTCCCTCTCTGGGCAGTCGCTGCTGCTGAAGCCTGGTCTCTGAGCTGCCCCACCCACCCGAAAGAGAGGTGCCTCCTGGAAGCCACCCCACAGGGGCCAGGAAAGAGGATGCCCCTAGCCTTAGCAGCCCAACAGAGACTGGCCAAAGGTGAACGTGAAGCCAGCACCTTACCTTGGGAACCAGCTACGGCACCGCTGGGCCTGCCTGGCCTGCCACTAGTCTGTCCATTCCCTACAGCAAGGGCTGGCAGACTGGCTGGCTCTGAGGCCACCTCAGCTCCTGGCAACCAGAACCACCTGGTCAGCCCCAGAGGCATCATGGGGTGCTGCAACAAACAGCTGTGCAAGCCTTTGGGAGGCAGAGATGCAAGAGGCCATCAAAGGATGGAGGAAGGAAAGAGGGACACAGGCCAGTGATGCCAGTGGCACCCCTGACCATTGGTCAAGGCACCCCAGGGTGCCACAGCCCGCTGTTGAAAACCACTGGTTTAGTTGAAGGCCAATGTGGGGTGATCCAAGCAGTCCCCATTGGGCTATTTTGGAATTGCACCCCTCTGCTGGCATGCATCATGAATGAGACAGTAGTCCTTGGCCCAGAATAAGGAGATTAGAGAGGCAGAGTCCTAGGGAGTGAGTCAGGGACAAAGAAAAAAGAACAATAAATTGTTCCAAGGAAGAGCAGCGGCTTGCTTTCTGCTTCTGTTTGCAAAGGCTGCTGGTCCAATAAAGCCATGAAAATGCCACTTTTAACTGTTCCTTAGAGCTGCTACTAAAGGTATTATTCAGATGTGCATAGTAAGGATCTTTCTCCTAAATTGCTAGGCATTTTCCTTAAATGCTACAGATATGTCTGGTACATCTAATCTTGGAGAGAATAATGGCAACTAGTGCTCTTGACTTTTGTAGGTGAGCTGAAAGTTTGTTTGGACCCTGGATGAAAACCTGGAGGCTGAGAGGGAGGGTGTGCCTGAAGGGAAATGAACTGATTAGATGATAGATAGATGATAGATAGATAGATGATATGTATGCAACTTTGTACTAATGTAACATTTTTGTATGTAATTGTGTATTTTTTGCAATATTTTCTTTAAGTTGTCTATTGTTGCTTCAGTTTCCTATACACTGCTTGGAGTTATTTTTTATATATCAAGTGGTATAGAAATTAAATAATCAAATCAAACAATCAAATCTTGATGGAGACTTTGGATGATGGAAACATCATTTCTTAGATGCTCATAGAAGCTGATGCCAGAAATCCTGAACCTGTGGCAATAGATGAGAGATAGGTTAGGGGTATGTGGGTGTTGGTGTGCATGCGTGCTGAAGGATAAAGAAGATATCAAAACACTGGGAAACACTAGTGAAAGTTTTGTAAAAGTCAGCTAAGCTCTTTCACCCCTTTTAGTACTTTGCCAATAGCACCAACAGTATGTTGTTACAGATTTGATTTGTTTGTTTCATTTAGAAATTTGTAACTTCCCCTCAAGTTAAAAGCATTTTCCAATAATAGAAACAAGGATCTGGCACAAACAGCTGGGAAACGATGTTTTAGAGAATCCGTCAATACATATATATATAGTTGCCACTTTAACCTTTCACAAAACAAGTTTTCATTTGCAATGAAAGTCAAGCCTCTCCTTGGGGTACACAGATGGGTCTGTAAACCATATGGCACTGAAACCTCTTTGCAGTATGAGATTGACATGGAAACAGTGAGTCTTCATTTTACAATGATAAGCATTGTGGGTAAACTGCCTGTTTCTAATGTTCCACTGAAAATTTTTTGTTTGCGTCTGAAGATCATGTTAAACAAGAATTAGATAACAATTGATGATATTTATTTAGGCAGCTTGTCCACAGAGTGGAAGCAAATTAAAGTATTCAGGAAGTTTTGAATTGCATTGAGCACAAACAGCTGACATTCAGTTCATGAATGAATAGGCAGTAATCAACATCTGGGTGATGATAATCACTTCTTCATGTGTTCAGCTTCAGTTTCCCCTCATATATCATTATTATCTTGTCCTAGAGGAGTTGAGGTTGAAGGTGAATCATCCAATTCAGATTTTTAATTATTCAATTACATAGCAGGATTTTGTCAGCATTAAAAAGAGGCAACAAAAAAAAGCAAATGGTTGTGAACAACCAAGCTAATATGATTTCTTAAAGGGCACTTCTAAAGCAGCCAGAACCCTTCTATTTTGTATTGATCATATTAGTCTCAAGGCAATACTTAATTGGCATATCCTCCAACATTTCTCTGATGAAAATAGGGACATCCTAAGGAAAAGAGGGACATTCCAGGATCAAATCAGGAACTGTGATGGCTTCTGTAAATTTGGGGCTGTCCCTGAAAAATAGACACACTTGGAGGGTCTGAACTGGTTAGAATTGCACGGCCCAACTTGAAACCCTTTCCCAGGGCAGGAAGCTCAGCCCTGAAGCCCAAATTCCTAGACACTAAGGGGTGAGTGTGAATTAAGACCTTTGCAAATGTCAAAAATGTTTTCTTCTATATCACGTAATTGTGGGAGCAGCTGCAATAAAGTTAGTACCTAATATAAATTATGGTTGGAATGTCAGTTGGTGCAAGATTTTTGGAATATAATTATGACAGTAATAATAAATATTACTAAGGGAACTATTGTTTGTAGTCCAAAATTAATGTTACTGAATATCTTTGATGATACCTATATAAATATACTTTCAAAAGAATTGGTCTTATATATTATCTTAGCAGTATGTATAGTAATTACAATTCAATTATGAACAGGCTAAAATCTTACACTGGATGTTTGGTACTGTTCACTCTCAAATAATAATACATAATTTGAGATTTCAATAAGAACTAGAACCTCCGGATACTTTTTATATGATTTGGCATTTCTTTATGACATATCCAGCTGAACCATCATTTTCAAGACAACCCTTGTCACAAGCCTGGCAAATATGGAACTATACTTGATGATCTGATAGTTTATTTTGACTGATGCACAACTACTCATTCTATGTGCCTATTTTATAGTTTTGTTTTTCATCTTTTAAATTTTGACTGTTATCATTTTGTTCTCTCTGTTTTATATACATTATAAATGGAATAATAAAAAAACTCTACCTACAAAAGGTGAATTAGAGGAGCCACTTTGCGGTGAGTTTTAATGAAGCAACCACACTGAATATTATAGGCGTTTCCAACACAATTAACCTTCACATAAGGGATTTGGTGTGGCACCAGCTCAACTTCAGGTATTCCTGAATAATTTGGAGCTTTTCCTGTCTGGATTAAGGTCTGTTTTTAGAATGGAAAAAGACTTGGTCACCCTCATTTGTAGGCAGCCCTGAGATATGGATGGAGCGGGTGTGAACCTGTTGAAGTAGCGTCATTCCCAGGGCCCTGGTGGGAGCAGCCAAGTCACCACTTAAGGTGGTGGCAAGTCTTCATGTGGTTATCATTGGTCCCTCCATTAAAGAACTCCTCCCAATTCACCAAAAGATGGACTCCCTGGAACTCACAAAAATTGTGGGCTGCTGACCTGAGCCCTGCAGTTGCTCTTACACATCTTTTCACATACAGATGCCAGAGAGAATATTACTCAAAATGAAAATACATTTTTCATGACATAAAGTTTGCAATCACCTAGTTCAGAACAGAAATAGCTCGTAATTCTTCTGTTTTCTTTGATCCAATCACAAAACATGGCCTACTTCAGTGCCCCAATTTTATTTTATTTTTGCATGTTACTTTTCTTCTACTAACTACCTAGGCATAACATTATTTTGCCGCAAGCCTTTTCATAACCCGTTTCCCTTTCATAGGCATTTTGGGAACATTTTAACAGCTGCCATTGCACCAGTGATCGTTCTCTTTCCCTTGCTACTCCACCCCTTTTGAGCCAAACGCTTAAAAATAAATGGTTCAGTGAATACTCCCTTTCCACAAGGTGGAATAGCAAGAAGGAATGTCCCTCACACATATAAATTGGCTTGTGAAATGTTGAAGCATGACACATTGTAAAGGCCTACCTCTCTGCTGCAGATTCTTAGTACAACTATACTTTTCATTCTGCTAAGCTTGTGTATTAAACCAAATGTGAAAGTGTCAGGGGAAGGAATATCAAACCCAGTGTATGTTGATGAAGCCTTTCTTTCTGATGGGTAGGGTTGCTGGAGGCTTCTGTTAATAACAGAAATGGCCACAATCCACATGTTCATCCACAGTCAGGAAAAGAAATCATGATAGCAAATATGAGTGGTATTCACTATTTTTTTTTTTTAAGTCTAAAATGATTATGTAAAGAACTATATCATTTTCTGCATTGCTTTTTACACTTCCCTTCCCCTGATGAGTACTGAAATTGATTATATAATAATATTAGCTTAAGCCATTGATTTCTGTGGTTCTTACTCCGTAATAAGTATATGTAGTACTAAGCCTAAATATCCCATGTCGTCAGAGTACTGAATGAATAAAATAGCATTGAGTTTCAGTCCCCATAACTAGAGCTCATTCAGCAATGGACATGCGTATGCATGCTGTTTTAGCACCCACAAATAAGTAACCTATGTATTCAGGCAAAAAGTGAAATTATAGATAGAAGAAAGCAAGGGAGGTTAATTAAAATATTTGTAAGCCACTTTTCTAGGGTCATCCAAATTGGCTTGCAAGCATAACAAAAGATAAAAACAGGTGAGCTCCATCTGCAGGTGCTTGTGGAGTATAGTGCAGGATTAATAGGATTTTGCCACATTAATTAAATACCAATGCATTATATTTGTAGAGTCCTGCTGGATCAGACCAAAGATCCATCATCCTGTTTGCAAGAATAACCACCCAGAAGCCAACGAAGGTGTAACTACAACTGTCCTTCACTATCATGGAATCCCCAGCAACTGGTATTCAGATGTACAATGTATCTGAACACTTAGTGCGATATACCCAATCTGGCTAATTAAGTGAAAGTGAATTAGGAGGATATAAATGTGTCCATCCAGAGCTATTTCATTTCCTCCTTGCTAAGACATTTCTAAATTTGTCTGGCAGGGCAAGAAGCCTAGAATAAAATTCAAGATATTAACTGATGTAAAGGAAAGAGGTGGATTTGCCTTGCCAGACTTCAAACTTTATTATGAATCAGCAGCATTCTGCTGGTTGAAAGACTGGCTGCTTCTTGAGAATACAGACATTTTGGATCTAGAAGGTTTTAACAATGTATTTGGGTGGCATGCATATTTGTGGTACGACAAGGTTAAAGCACATAAAGCTTTCAAAAACCATATTGTCAGGCGAGCATTGTTTAATGTTTGGATTAGATATAAGGATCTATTGGAAAATAAAACCCCAAGGTGGTTGTCATCAATGGAGGCTAAGGCTCAGAAAAAACTTAACATGGAGGCCAAATGGCCAAAATATTGGGAAATTTTGGAGCAAGAAGGGGACAGACTGAAATTGCAGAGTTTTGAGAAATTAAAAGATAAAGTGCGAGATTGGCTTCATTATTATCAGATAATGGAGGTTTACAATTTGGATAAGAAAGTTGGTTTCCAGGTGGAAAAATGTAAATTGGAAACAGAATTGTTAGAACCCAAAACTAAGACTTTGTCAAAAATGTATAACTTGCTGCTGAAATGGAATACTCAGGATGAAACGGTTAAATCTGTAATGATTAAATGGGCACAAGACGTTGGACATAATATTATGTTTGCTGACTGGGAACAGTTGTGGACCACCGGGATTAAATTTACGGCATGTAATGCCTTAAGAGAGAATATTATGAAAATGATGTACAGGTGGTACATGACCCCAGTCAACCTTGCAAAAATCTATCATTTGCCCAATAATAAATGCTGGAAATGTAAGGAAACTGAAGGTACTTTCTATCACCTTTGGTGGACGTGCCCTAGGATTAAGGCTTTCTGGGAAATGATATACAATGAGTTGAAAAAGGTATTTAAGTATACCTTCTTGAAGAAACCAGAGGCCTTTCTCCTGGGCATGGTCGGCCAAGTGGTGCCAAAGAAGGACAGAACGTTTTTTATGTATGCTACAACAGCAGCAAGAATACTCATCGCAAAGTATTGGAAGACGCAAGATTTACCCACTCTGGAAGAATGGCAGATGAAACTGATTGACTGTATGGGATTGGCAGAAATGACTGGCAGAATCCGTGACCAGGGAGAAGAGTCGGCAGAAGAAGATTGGAAAAAATTTAAGGACTATTTACAGAAATATTGTAAAATTAAGGATTGTTGAATGATGCTGGATTGAAATTGAGTGGTTTCTAGCTGTAATGATATAAAGGAATATGAAAAAAAAAAAGGATTGGATAGAAAACAAGGTGTTTATAAGCTGTAATGCTTTAAGTTAAGGATTTGCTGAACAAATAATTTGAAATGGAATACAAGAAGGGGAGGTATGAGGAGGTCAGAGAAATATGTTATGGAAAAGTATGTATTATGAACTATATGTTTGTTTGTTTTTAACTTTTTTGTTTGTTTTTTGTTTGCATAAAAATTGGAAACTTTAATAAATATCTCTTAAAAAAATATATTTCATTTCCTCCTTGCTGTGAATGCCATTCCAAACCTTGTGCCCTCCTGATACTTTGGGTTGCCTGAGCAGCCATAAAATTTCCCATGAAGGGGCTGGGCACCCACAATTCTCAGTGGCCACCTCCATAGGACGCTAAGAAACAGGTGGTGGAGGAAGGAAAGAAGGAGATGCGTTTCCACTCCCTTCCCGCTCCACATGCCCTTCCTTGGGACTTGGTATAGGCCAGGAGCAAGGGAAGGAGGGCCTCTTGCAAGCCTGCTCTTTGCCCCCACAGCCTCCTTGCCTTGCGTCTAAGCAACTCTACCCTTTTCTCTCTCTCGCCATAGAGACATCCTTGGGTGGGAGCTTGCCTTGGTGAGGCCCCCTCTCAAAGCCGTTGGTGGCTTGGATGAATGGCATCCCGCCACCACAGCCGCTCCCTCGGGCTCCTTCCCAGCAGCCCAATCCCAGCCTTCCACTGCCACGTGGCAGGCTCTGTGACAAGCTGCTTTTAAGGGCTGTTGACCTTCTTTCTACATTTACGTATTGAATTTGCACTCAGAATAAATTAACTGCTTCACCAGTGCCCTCTTGCTAGAGCTTCGCTTCCCTGGCTGGGGCTAGAGCTGTACGCGCCTGCCTGGAGCTCCCTGGGCTCAGGCTTCGCAGCAGCAGCAGATCTTACTTCCAAGGAAGCGGTGACCTGATCCCTTCTTGGGAAATGTCAGAGCATATGAAAGCTGTTGCACAGAGGGCTGGGTGTTTGGCACGCGGCGCTGCTGCAGGAAAGCGCACTGCGCCCTCATGATGTCACGTTATGATGTGATCGTGGTGCACGTATACTTTTGTTAGAATCATAGAATCATAGAATCATAGAGTTGGAAGAGACCACAAGGGCCATCGAGTCCAACCCCCTGCCAAGCAGGAAACACCATCAGAGCACTCCTGACATATGGTTGTCAAGCCTCTGCTTAAAGACCTCCAAAGAAGGAGACTCCACCACACTCCTTGGCAGCAAATTCCACTGTCGAACAGCTCTTACTGTCAGGAAGTTCTTCCTAATGTTTAGGTGGAATCTTCTTTCTTGTAGCTTGGATCCATTGCCATTCTCTGGAGCAGCAGAAAACAACCTTTCTCCCTCCTCTATGTGACATCCTTTTATATATTTGAACATGGCTATCATATCACCCCTTAACCTCCTCTTCTCCAGGCTAAACATGCCCAGCTCCCTTAGCCGTTCCTCATAAGGCATCGTTTCCAGGCCTTTGACCATTTTGGTTGCCCTCCTCTGGACACGTTCCAGTTTGTCAGTGTCCTTCTTGAACTGTGGTGCCCAGAACTGGACACAGTACTCCAGGTGAGGTCTGACCAGAGCAGAATACAGTGGCACTATTACTTCCCTTGATCTAGATGCTATACTCCTATTGATGCAGCCCAGAATTGCATTGGCTTTTTTAGCTGCCGCGTCACACTGTTGGCTCATGTCAAGTTTGTCGTCAACCAAGACTCCTAGATCACATGTACTGCTCTCAAGCCAGGTGTCACCCATCTTGTATTTGTGCCTCTCATTTTTTTTGCCCAAGTGCAATACTTTACATTTCTCCCTGTTAAAATTCATCTTGTTTGTTTTGGCCCAGTTCTCCAATCTGTCAAGGTCGTTTTGAAGTGTGATCCTGTCCTCTGGGGTGTTAGCCACCCCTCCCAGTTTGGTGTCATCTGCAAATTTGATCAGGATGCCCTTGAGTCCATCATCCAAGTCGTTAATAAAGATGTTGAATAAGACCGGGCCCAAGACAGAACCCTATGGCACCCCACTAGTCACTCTTCTCCAGGATGAAGAGGAACCATTGATGAGCACCCTTTGGGTTCGGTCAGTCAGCCAGTTACAAATCCACTGAGTGGTAGCATAGTCAAGACCGCATTTTACCAGCTTCTTTACAAGAATATCATGGGGCACCTTGTCAAATGCCTTGCTGAAATCAAGGTAGGCTACATCCACTGCGTTCCCTTCATCTACCAGGCTTGTAATTCTGTCAAAAAACGAGATCAGGTTAGTCTGACATGACTTATTTTTCAGAAATCCATGCTGACTATTGGTGATCACAGCATTCCTTTCTAGGTGCTCACAGACTGTTTGCTTAATGATCTCTCCAGAATCTTCCCTGGTATTGATGTCAGACTGACTGGGCGGTAATTATTTGGGTCCTCTCTTTTCCCCTTTTTGAAAATAGGGACAACATTTGCCCTCCTCCAGTCTGCCGGGACTTCGCCTGTTCTCCAGGAATTCTCAAAGATGACTGCCAGTGGATTTGAGATCACATCTGCCAGTTCTTTTAATACTCTTGGATGCATTTCATCTGGCCCTGGAGACTTGAATACATCTAGACTAACCAAGTATTCTTGTACTATCTCCTTAGTTATCCTGGGCTGTGTTTCCTCTGCTGAATCATTTGCTCCAAATTCTTCAGGTCGGGCATTGTTTTCTTTATCGGAGAAGACTGAGGCAAAGAAGGCATTGAGGAGTTTAGCCCTTTCTGTGTCCCCTGTTTGCATTTCACCATCTTCTCCTCTGAGTGACCCCACTGTTTCTTTGTTCTTCCTTTTGCTACGAACATACCCATAAAAGCCTTTTTTGTTGCTTTTAACCTCTCTAGCAAGCCTGAGTTCATTCTGTGCTTTAGCTTTTCTGACTTTGTGTCTACATGTGCTGGCTATTTGTTTGAATTCCTCTTTGGTGGCTTCCCCCCTTTTCCATTTTTTGTACACATCCTTTTTTAATCTTAACTCAGTTAAAAGTTCTTTAGATAGCCACCCTGGCTTCTTTAGGCACCTTCCATGTTTCCGTCTCATTGGTATTGCCTGAAGTTGTGCTTTTACTATCTCCCTCTTAACAAACTCCCAGCCATCATGAACTCCCTTTCCTTTTAGTATTACTGTCCATGGGATCTCACCCAGCACTTCCCTAAGTTTTATGAAGTCGGCTTTCTTAAAGTCAAGAAATTGAGTCCTAGTATGCTTGGCTGCTCCTTTCGGCTGTATAGTAAACTTCAGAAGAGCATGATCACTCACGTCTAATGATCCTTCCACTTCTACCCCACTAACCAGGTCATCAACATTGGTTAGGACTGTTCCTCTTGTTGCTTCTCCCACTTTCTGGACAATGAAGTTGTCTGCAAGGCCAGTGAGGAATCTGTTTGAGCTTATGCTCTTGGCTGAGTTTGACATCCAACAAATATCCGGGTAATTGAAGTCCCCCATTACTACTATCTCCCTTCCTTTTGCATGCTTGGCCATCTCCCACCACTAGGTCTGCGTGCTGTTTGCTCCATTCGGTCTATGACATTTGGATGATCATCTTCATCAGTTGATAGACTCCTACCTTCAGGAGCACTGTCTTCCTCCCCCACATTGTTGTTGTTGTTTAGTCGTTTAATCGTGTCCGACTCTTCGTGACCCCATGGATCAGAGCACGCCAGGCACATCTGTCTTCCACTGCCTCCCGCAGTTTGGTCAAACTCATGCTGGTAGCTTTGAGAACACTGTCCAACCATCTTGTCCTCTGTTGTCCCCTTCTCCTTGTGCCCTCCATCTTTCCCAACATCAGAGTCTTTTCTAGGGAGTCTTCTCTTCTCATGAGGTGGCCAAAGTATTGGAGCCTCAGCTTCAGGATCTGTCCTTCCAGTGAGCACTCAGGGCTGATTTCCTTAAGAATGGAGAGGTTTGATCTTCTTGCAGTCCACGGGACTCTGAAGTGTCTCCTCCAGCACCATAATTCAAAAGCATCAATTCTTCAGCGATCAGCCTTCTTTATGGTCCAGCTTTCACTTCCATACATCACTACTGGGAAAACCATGGCTTTAACTCTCACTGTCTCCATTTCTTCCCCTTCTATTTGCCAGGAGGTGATGGGCTCAGTGGCCATGATCTTCGTTTTTTTGATGTTGAGCTTCAGACCATATTTTGCGCTCTCCTCTTTCACCCTCATTAAAAGGTTCTTTAATTCCTCCTCACTTTCTGCCATCAATGTTGTGTCATCTGCATATCTGAGGTTGTTGATATTTCTTCTGGCGATCTTAATTCCGGCTAGGGATTCATCCAGCCCAGCCTTTCGCATGATGAATTCTGCATATAAGTTAAATAAGCAGGGAGACCATATACAGCCTTGCCGTACTCCTTTCCCAATTTTGAACCAATCAGTTGTTCCATATCCAGTTCTAACTGTAGCTTCTTGTCCCACATAGAGATTTCTCAGGAGACAGATGAGGTGATCAGGCAGTCCCATTTCTTTAAGAACTTGCCATAGTTTGCTGTGGTCAACACAGTCAAAGGCTTTTGCATAGTCAATGAAGCAGAAGTAGATGTCTTTCTGGAACTCTCTAGCTTTCTCCATAATCCAGCACATGTTTGCAATTTGGTCTCTGGTTCCTCTGCCTCTTCTAAATCCAGCTTGCACTTCTGGGAGTTCTCGGTCCACATACTGCTTGAGCCTTCCTTGTAGAATTTTAAGCATAACCTTGCTAGCGTGTGAAATGAGTGCAATTGTGCGGTAGTTGGAGGATTCTTTGGCACTGCCCTTTTTTGGGATTGGGATGTAGACTGATCTTCTCCAATCCTCTGGTCACTGCTGAGTTTTCCAAACTTGCTGACATATTGAGTGTAGCACCATAACAGCATCATCTTTTAAAATTTTAAATAGTTCAGCTGGAATACCATCACTTCCACTGGCCTTGTTATTTGCAGTGCTTTCTAAGGCCCATTTGACTTCACTCTCCAGGATGTCTGGCTCAAGGTCAGCAACCTGTCCCCCAAAGAAGCACTGGAGCTAATTTCAACAGTCCTCTACATAACTTGGATTTATTTCAGTGTGACTTCTAATATCCGCTTTGACATGACTAGGCTCTATTGGACCAAGGGTTCTCCTAATTAGTTGGAAGAATTTTTTTATGGAACATCTCACCTGATTTTGTGAAGGGACATGTTGACCACTGTAATGAATCCATCTGTTTCTGCAGCTAAATTTTTGCAAGCTGTTCTGTTCCAGAATGATGCTTTGGAAAGAAACCTTGTAACATGCAGAAATCACTTTAATCTGCTTCTTGAGATGTCAAAGTCTTCACCTATTGAATTAATTAAAAGTGAGTGTCTTGAATTTGAGCAGGATACATGACAACCAATGAAAATGTGGACCCTCTTTTCTCTGATGATTCTTAAATGATTACAGCGTAGAAAATGGAAAACATCTGGGGGGCAGAAGAAAATCCTATAGAGCTGGAGATAGTAAACATGAACACTCTCCGGGCATCTTTTTTTCCAGGCCAATAGGCAGCAACTTAGTGCACATGGACCATACACTGGATTTTTTCCATATAATCACCAATCTGAAAGCTCAGTCTCAAACAGCCAACTTTGCATAAATCTACTGAGGAAGAAAATTGTGAGATGGTTCATCATGTCATAACAGATGGCTTTTGAATGAACTCCTTGTTTCAGGAAGCAGGTAAGTATTTGTCTACTTAACCAAGCTCCTCGACACATCCCAAGTCTTTCCATTACTGACATATCAGCAGCCTACCCTAAAAGGTTGTTCTTAGGACCTTCACAATAAAGTTTCTAAGGTATTTTATGGACTGTAGGGTTTTGTGTGGGCCAATGGACAGGTCTCACTGTTGTTTGACATTTCCAGGGGCACTAAGCAAGGTTATCCATTGTTGCCACTTATTTTTTCTCTGTGACAGAACCACTCATTAGAGAACTGAGAATGGACGGCACAATAAAAGTTCCCCAGTCCTATGGAACTACTCACTGATTTTGTGTGTGTGGATAATATTGCTCTCATTTTGATAAACTCTGGGCTTAACTCCCTTGGAAGGTGGTGGGCTCTCCTTCATTAGATGTTTTTCAGCGAGGTCAGATGGCCATCTGTCATGGATTCTTCCGTGATTCCTGCACTGCAGGGGGTTGGAATTAGATGACCCTCAGGGACCCATCCAACTTTACAGTTTTATGGTTGTATTATCTACACTTATCTTTCCCCCAGTCTTTTCAGGCATGTTCTGCAATTTAAAGCTTCCTGTCCATGTGCTTTTTGTTTGTTTTTCTTTTTTTGGCCCAGAGCTTTCCTCTTGAAAATCCATTCTTTGAAGCTCAATCAGAGTGAATCGGAGCTCAATCTGTGGAAACCCTGAATTAACGTTTGCTCTGATTCAGCTTTAAAGACTGGGTTTTCACAGGGAACATGGGGGGGCATGCTCAAACACAGACAGTTAAAGCGTTGAACACTGCCTGGAAGGAGTGGGGCAAAAGGAAAGAGTGGATAAGCTCTCAAATGAAGCAATCAACAGATTGACTGAGTGAGGAACACTATATATTGAAGATTGAAGATTATACATACCCCAGACCTGGATAAATTAAAGCCCAAAAGGAGACATTAAACTTGACCTTAGCTCAACAACTACAATAAATAAAATTAAGAATGTGTACCATGACCTTTAAATGTTTTAGTGTAATGATTCTTTAAAACTTATTGAGTATATAAGAATTTAATTATAGACATTTGCTAAAGGAAATTAAAAGAGATTGCATGAATAGCTGCATATTCCTCTGATGTTGGAGAGTGCTGCAGCAATTAAATAATTACATTACCAAAGCTGCTGTTCCTATTGCAAACTATCCCTATTGCTATCTATCTGGCAATACAGAATGGCAATACAGAATAATTGGAATGTCTACTTATTGACTTTATACATAAGGGCAAAAGGCCACAATTGCAGTAAGCAACAATGTACTAACTCTGGGGAGATGGGTATACAAAATTCAGCATTATATCATGATGCAGTACATCTTTTAAAAAAAACCCCTAATCTAAATCAATCATGGAGACAAGTTTAGTCGATCATTGCTAACAATGGAATATTCCTTGGGATCACTGAATTAGAGCTTTACCATTCACCTTTAGAGCTAAAAAGCATTTAAACAAATTGAAAAGGCCTTTTTGCTTACCTGGTTCAAATGTTTGGGACATAGGGATAAAAATATTGTTGCCCACTTTATCACCTCTAGCCTCTAGATTAAATCACCAGTTGTTCTATAGTTCAGATAAATTCAAACAATTTAAGGCATGGGAAATGGACAGGGGGTATGCATACAATTAGAGATCAGTCCGTAATTCGACCATGATTGTGGATGAATGGGCTGATCTAGGTTGTCTTACCAAGACTTGAGTGAGTGTCCTGGGGGGACCTCACCTTGCCCAACTGTGTCCACTTGTGTACTTGGTTACAGCATCAGGTTAGACTGGGGGGTCAAGGGGGGTGTTCCTGTTGGCCATAAAAGCACTGTCTACTTGACTAGAAAACCTCTTTACCTTTGAGTGTTTGGGGTTTTTTGTTTTGCTTTTGTTTACTATCAAGCTATGTATAATTTTTTAAAATAAAAAATAAAAATGATAATGGAGACAAAAGGACACTTTATAAGAGTTTATTGGTTTCATTGTGACCCATATACTGAAATTGGAAATTAGTTTACCTAATTTGATGGAGAAGTGGTATTCTCAAATTGGGTTGGTGGCCTTTATGGAAAAAATTGCTTGTCAACTGAAGAAATAAGTTTTATGTGAAATTGTTTTGTTTTATTAAATATATTTCATTCAGAGAGTATGACATGATTGGCTTCTCCTGAACCATGCAGCTTTATGGAGTGATATTATGGGCTAAGTTTTTTTTCCTTGTTCTCTTTATGTTTGCAAATTGATTACTTCTATTATGGTTCTTTGATAGCTTCATTAGTGTTCATTTCTTTATGTGTTATCAATTGTATATTTGCAGATTTTCTACTGTCTACTTGTTTTGATCTCATGTTTGCTGAAATCAAATATAAATGTATATTCTGAGTCTTCGCTTGCTTTCCTTTGATATGGGAAATATGAGTAAACTATTATTTTAAAAAGAAAGATTGTAAGATATTCTGCCATTAGGAATGCATAAACTTCCCAAATTATTTCCATGACCTCCATTTCCTGAAAAAGTGGGTGCTCAGTTTTGAGCTGAAAATATATTTTAGGGATGCTTTAGGAAACTGATCTTCATGGATTCTGACCTGAGCTGACTTGATTTGTACCTCACAGACATATGTGGATCAGAACTTTAGTTATCTGTCAACTTCCAGAATGTTCTAATATGGTTCTTGACTCAAAAAATGATCAAAATTCATTAAATATATATTCTGAGATGATATAATTTTAGATATATGCATTTAAATGCCAATTTTCATGCAGGCTAAAAAATTGGAAATTAATGCAGAAATAGGGTGGAATTGACTTATGGGTGCATAACATACAAAAGTGACATATTGCTAATGTTTTCTGTATTGCTACTGCAAATCGATGCACAACAGGCAGATTACCTTGCAATTCTATATGAGGCTGGGCTTCACTTAACTGAATTTACTATTCAAACAGCTGAAGTTTAATACTGCTTTTACTGCCAGTTTGATATTTCACAAGCTGCTACTCATTGCAAATGGTTTTACTATTGTTCATTAAAAGTTCTTGTTATTGCAGATTAGCAATCACTGATTTCAGAACTGATTTTGGGACACATTACTGGAACTGTGCCCAAGTAAAATCTGTCCCCAGGTAAAATCATGAATATTTTTTGTACCCCTATATTTCTATATAGCTTCACAAGGGGTCTGCACATGTAAACAACAAAATGTTATGACTTCCTACTTAAAAAAGGAACAATATAAGCTGCTTTTTGCATTAAGTGGTTTACATAGGGTAGCCTACCAAACAGGTCAGCTAAATATACTGTCCCATCTGGCCCTGCAATAATAAACTTTCCTGCCTGGTTGCTTGAAGGTGATTCTTAATATAGGTGTCCAGGATAATTACCAAGCTGACATAAACATCTCCCAAGATGGCATTTCTTATGCAGAGCTGCAAGTACTAGTATTGAGTTGTCTTGAACACAGTTCTATCAATGATGAATGTGTATGTTTGCAGAGTGGAGAAGGAGTCAGATTTATGTCAGCTGACCTTACCACTGCCTCCACATGTTTATCCAAATCTCTGCACACCGCCAAATGCATAAACGCTGTATGCATATAGACTCTTCCTCACAATCCGTATCTTGCATTTTTGCAGTAACTGAAAGAGAAAAAGAAGGAAAACTGACAGAGCTTTCAACTTATTTGCTACCACTCCAGATGGATTTTTTTTATGCACAGATTAAAGCCAAAATCAGATGGAACAGATTTATACACATTTGAAAATGACACAGACTGGAAGTAGACTGAACTCCCTAGGAGTGGCTCAATCACAAAGGATGAGTATAATTCCAGTCCCAACAAAAACTCTACACAAACTTTCATTGTGCACATGCAGGGATTGGAAGGGGAATGAGCACAATGTGCACTGGCCCTTACTTTCATGCAGTCAACTGTACAGACTCTCCACATGCAAAACCGCATGTGTGAATGGGAAACCTGCAGAAAACAAATTACTAAATATTGACAAGTCTAACCTATGTATATTAGGGTGTGCAATGCACTGACCACAAGATAAAGTTCAGACCCCAATTCAGACTTTTTTGCTTTTTAAAAAAGCAGCCTGCTAACCAGATCACAAGTTGATGCTTTGGCAACAAGTTCCTAAGATAACATCTGGCACAAGAAGTATCTTTATGATGGCATATTCATGAAAAACTCTCCCGCCCCTCTCTCTGGTCCTTTTAAGGAAGAACTCTCTGTGCCTCAGAGGTATCCCATATTTCTCACCAATATTAATGTATCACTCTGAAGGGCTGTAGCTCAGCGGCAGGCAATCTGCCTTGCAAGCGGAAGGTCCCAGATTCTTGGCAGAGACTCCTGCCTGGAGAGCAGCTGCCAGTCCAGGTAGTCAACAATGAACAAGAGTAACCAATAATCTGACTCAGCATGAGGCAGCTTCCTATGTGTAAGAGAAGGCTACCAAAAAGGTGCATAACCGACAAGAATTTTAGTAAGTGGCTTATATAGAAAAAGAGATGCAGCAGATTTCAGCTGGAAAGATAGAACTGAAAATGAAAGCACAATGCTTGAAAGGGGACTCAGGTGCTGCCTAGTATGGCAATGCAGAAGGGCCAATAAGCTTCATGTATGCCACTTCAATGCATGCAGAGGCCTGCAGACAGATGTTTGACTGCATATGGCCCAGAGTTGGCCTGCGGAGACAGTTCCTCTTCCCCATCTGCAGTGTGTGTTCATGTTGAAAGTGTCTGTCGAGCTACCACATAAACAGCTGCACAGGTTCCTAATCTCTCTTTTAAAACTGTTTGGAAAATACCTCTCTTATTCTTTCAACACCATTATGAGTGTCATTTATTAGCCCATTTGTCAAAATCCAAAAAGGGGAAATATTGTCTGCCCTGGTCTTTTCCCATTCTGTATTTAATACTGCTGTGATCTTCAAAGTGGACTTATTTAGCTTATTCTATTCCTGCTGGCAGTGAGATCTGAGGCCATTTTCTCCACAAGTTATGTTTCAATATCCTCCAACTAATTCATTAGATCAAAGTGCAAGTGAAAACCCTCAGCCCTTCATTACAGATGTCAGTGATGAGATCAGAGGGGCGAGTAATGCTTTCAGACAGTCTTTTTCATGAATATGGCAGTTTAATATAGACATTTCCATCTCTGGACTATTTAAATGCTGCAAGGGTTACAGGAGTTGGCTATTTCATTTTCTTGATGCTCTGCTGACACCTCCTGGAATCTAGATGGGTATCTAAAAGCTTTAAATGCACCCATCAGCATTTAAAATAAACTTTAACAGCAATTTACTTTTTCCATTCCTACTGAATGGAATAACTCTCATTATGCAAAAACTTTAACATTTGCATCATATTCCATCTTTACATACACACCCCTCCCTATTTTTGTTTAAAAATTTGGACTTGGTTCTGATAATAAAAAACCCTGCTCTCATCCTATCTTCTATCAGTATAGCAAAACTAGTTTTTGTGTTCTAACACTCTAATGAGAACTTAGAGTGGAGCCTGCTGTTATCTCAGACCCTCCACGTGTCCCTATTTTCCAGGGATGTCCCTGATTTAGAGAAGCCATCCCTGTTTCTGATTTGATCCCAGAGTGTCCCACTTTTCCTTAAAAAGTAAAAGACCCCTGACAGTTAAGTCGAGTTGCGAATGACTCTGGGGTTGTGGCGCTCATCTCGCTTTACTGGCCAAGGGAGCCAATGTTTGTCCGCAGACAGTTTTTCCGGGTCATGTGGCCAGCATGACTAAGCCGCTTCTGGCGAAACCAGAGCAGCGCACAGAAACACTTCTCCTTAGGATGTCCCTATTTTCATTGGAGCAATGTTGGAGGTTATACAGTTATAGAGTTATCTGCCTCCTGATGAACCTGAAGGCAATCCTGTATAGGGATTTTTTTAAATGTTTGATGTTTTATTATGTTTTTATATACATTGGAAGCTGCCCAGAGTGGCTGGGTCAACCCAGTAATATGTGTGGGGCATAAATAGGAATGTCCTGTCCCATAATGATTTTACTATTTTTATCTGAGAAATGTTGGAGGGTATGTTATCTATGCAACAACAGACTGTTCTGAGGGGCTAATTAGGTGCATTTAAATATTAATAGTTCACTCCATGCCAAAAATCAATAAATTTAGGAAAATAACTTTAGAGACATAAAGTAAATGACATAAGTTTGCTAAATAAATAATCATAGCAGCCCTGCAGGGACAAATTGGGAGTCTGTCTAGTGCAAGGATAGTCAACGTTTTTATACCTACTACCCACTAATGCATCTTTCTTGATGGTAAAATTTCCACCAGTGCTTGATGGAAAGAGGATTCAGCTTGTGCCGTAGAACCCCCTACCGCCCGCCTAGAATCCTGAAACGCCCACTAGTGGGCAGTAGGGACCGGGCTGACAACCCTGGTCTAGTGCATCTGGTAGCTACAAGTTAATACGCTTTTGCCCTATGTATTGCTAAGACCCTGAACTATACGCACGGAAGTCAAAACTACCTTCTGCTGCAGATGTAACAATTATAGGCCAGAGTTATTGTCACATACACAACATATTTCTTTGCCTGAAGTTTGCTGGGCTAAACTACATTCCTCATTCACGATAGTTTAGTTATGGTCATCCAGGCACTGGTAGCCCCCAAACTGATTACTGCCGTTAAGGTTGGTGTGGATGCTACAGCTAGAGCCATACAGCTCCTGTGCTGAAAGAGCTGCAGTGACTGTTGAGACGCTACTGGGCCAAGTTAAGGCGCCTGCTGTTGGCACAGAAAGGCCTGAACAACAGCTCTGCCCTTTATTCCATGCTCACACCCAAATGAACTATGCCAATGGCAGATTGGGTGCAGGAAGCAGAGAGAGGAGGAAATGCACCAAATTGGACCTGAATCCAAAATTAATTTAAACAAGGAATTTTTGGATGGCCTCTTTACTCCTACCCCTCTACAAAGGACAAAGCAAAGTGGGATGGAGCACAGGGGTGGCCTGCAGCGTAAATAGGGGACCAAGCCATTTAATGTAGTAAATAGATTTATTTGCTATCCACAACACTGTTCTCAGGGTTCTACAGATCGTAAAACATAGGTACAAAGCCCTTAATGTGGTAGCTGTGAAAATTCTATATGTGGGGTATTATGTAACACTCTGTTATCTCCCCTTTTGTTGATTATTCTGAAACCCTTATATTAAAAAATGGGAGGTTCACTTGTTAGGTTGGCTTTGTATGTTGATTATGGGTATAGGCTCCCAACATTTTATATTAAAGGGGAACAAAGTAAGTTTTTCTTCCTTCAGTTTTATTTAAAAAATCTATCCTGTGTCATTCCTAACTGAAGCTGCAATCCTGTACTTAATTATGTAGGAGCAAGCTGATCCCCGAAGAATTGATGCTTTTGAATTCTGGTGCTGGATGAGACTCTTGAGAGTCCCAGGGACTGCAAGAAGATCCAACCTCTCCATTCTTAAGGAAATCAGCCCTGAGTGCTCACTGGAAGGACAGATCCTGAAGCTGAGGCTCCAAGACTTTGGCCACCTCATGAGAAGAGAGGAAAAGACCCTGATGTTGGGAAAGACTGAGGGCACAAGGAGAAGGGGACGACAGAGGACGAGATGGCTGGACAGTGTTCTCGAAGCTACCAGCATGAGTTTGACCAAACTGCGGGAGGCAGTGGAAGACAGGAGTGCCTGGCGTGCTCTGGTCCATGGGGTCCATGGGGTCATGAAGAGTCGGACACGACTAAACGACTAAACAACAAGAAGAAGCCCCATTAAACTTGGTGAGACTTGCTTCTGAGTAGACATGTAAATGTAAATGAGTAGACATGTAAATAACATGTACTGTTATTTACTCATCAGTGTATTCATCCCTTCCGGTCATGATCCTACACACCTGCCTGACAGCCTCTCTTTCCTGGGAATTCTGTCTCTCTCTCCCTCTCTTGGGGGAGGAAGTTTAATCAGATATAATTAATATGTGCTATAGGTAGCCTGATCCTGGTGTGTCTGATTGAGCAGTGTTCACAACTTTTATGAAGGTAGCTACACAACCTATTTCATCTATCTATGTAGTACTTTCAGACAGCATTTAACAAGACTCCAGTTATATACTACAAGTCAGTTACAGCAGATCTAGACATTTTAGTTGAGTCTGAACCTGAAACAAGTAGAGGGTGGATGTTTCTTGGCTGCAGGTGTCACTGTCGGTCTCTGCCATGGACAGAGATAATCAAGGTGTGATTATATTCTTCAGATTCTAATGAAATGTGGGGGGAGGCAGAAAATTAGCTGTAATGACAAAATAAATCAAAAGCCATTGATATACTTTCTCTTTAAGGCAAGCATCCAAGGAACCAAGGCACCTGGAACAAAGAAATAATCTATAGAAGCAATGAAGACTGACATGATTTACACAGATTTCTACAAAGGTAGCAGGGAGAGAAAAATGGCAAAACACCATACACATTTTTAACAGTATGGTGGTTGAGTTTCAAAGTGAGTGGGCAAAATTACATTCATAAATCTCTAAAATTGTCAATAGAAACTGACTGCACACATCCCTGTACTTCAAATTCTATTTGGTATCATTTCTATTTTTCATAGGAGTAATTTAAGTGATGAGATATCTTGGAGTAGACTTGTGTTTATATTTAAGGACATTCCATGAATTTCCTCCACAATGGACAATAGGTATATGGTATTTACAAAAGAAAACATTTAACAGCTTTTAAGCTCCTCTGTTGAGAATTCCAACATAAGGCTTTGTAATACATGCTGCAATTTGGGGTGCAGAAAAGTCAAATGGCATAAGGGAAGGTTGGGGTTCCTTTTCCTTTGTTATTTTTTTTAAGTCACTAGTTGATTCCAGCAGTTGGCTGACCATGACTGCCACACACCATTCCCCCACCACCACTGTGAGTCTGAGTGGTGCTGTGAAGTGGTTTAATGTGAGATACATACATTTCTGGTAACTTTATGATCTCCCTACTATGCAAAGACCACTGTGCCATTTAGCCTTCTGGTTTGATATGGCACAGGCTAGAAGAGCAGAAATAAGAATCTGGACTCAGGCTATGCTCATTAGATCAGAGTTCCTTCCCTGCTCACAGATGCATATAGGCTGGTGTTCTTTCATCCAGAAGTCCCCTTTTCCTTGCTGGCAGTCTTGAAAAGCTGCTGTCAGTCAAAGCAAGCAGAAGAAAACCTAGAGAGATCAATGATCTTGCACAAGACAAGGCAGGTTCATACGTTTTAAGGTGGAAAGCTTGAAAGAGCAAACTTCTTAAATCTGATTAACTATTAGCCCGTAAAATCAACCATCGCTTTAGGTTTTGTGGAAAGTGGCTGAACAAATGGAAAGGGAAAAAATATAAAAAATATAAAAATTCCATCAGCTCCAGGCTATCTTTATAAATGAACAGTGAAAGTATTGAAAGCTTCATTTCAGTTTGTTGTATGTTTGTAAATCTAATCTTTCACCTTTCTCCTCGCTAATGGGAGGCTGCTAATGGAAGAGCTTATTGTTTTTAGCTGTAGTTCCCAAATATGCTAACAGGAATAAAGAAATGTAAAACCATGTGTATCTATTGTAAAATTATAAAAGAAACCCGTACTGATTTCTAATTATCTGCTTTGTGAAAAGGGAGAAAAATATGGATGGTTTTAGTATGTATGTATGTATGTATGTATGTATGTATTTATTTATTTATTTATTTATTTATTTAAAAGGACATTTCAGTATGAGAGAGAGTCTGGTAACAAGTCCTGATAGGAAGTGACTTTTTCTAATTCACATTCCTTTCTTTGAATAGGAACCAAACTGAATGGGAGGTGGGAGATATGTGGATGCACCTCCACTCTGGACAGTGCCCCCCCCAGCTCCCACCCTGCCACAACCCCAATCCAAATTGCCCTCCTGAAACTGACATCAGCCTCGAGGGAGAAAGCAGACAGCTGCACTTCAAGTTATATGCTGCAGTATGGTTCACTCCAAAAAAGCCTCTGCTATGCATCTGCAACCCATGTCTCTGACTTAATGGAGAATCAGTTTTATTAGACCAGATTGCACCTGGAAGTCTATTTTTTCAAAATAAAATGTATTCATATACTGCTATGGCATAAGAATATATCCAAGTGGTTTACACATACACATATGCATATATAATAAAACACATTAAAATATAAAATCAGAAGCTATCAACTATTATGGAAAGTTATTTTCTTAACTGCCTGCATAAGCTAAAATTTCCAGCAGGCATTTAAAGGTTGAACAGAAGGTGCCTACTACATTTCGATTGGCTGTGCATTTCGCAGGACTGGGCTAATCACACTAAGGGCTCTATTTCATGTTGATGTCCAGTGAGGTTTGCCAACTCAGGGAACAATCAATGACAATTCTGCACATAACCTCAGTCACTGAGCTGGGATATAAAGGTTCAGGCTGTCCTTAAGGTATCCTGGACCAAAGTTGTCCAGGGCTTTGTAAATTAATACAAAGACCTCGGACCTGGCTTAGAACCAGTGCAGATGTTTTAACAATAGTGCCATGTGTTGTTAAAAATGTGCCCCCATCAGCCCACTAGCTGCTTGTATGCTCAAGGGCAGCCAACACAGGGTAGCAAACAAGTCTAAGGATTCAGAAGGTTTATAGGTCTGGCAGTATCCCCTGGTTCGTTACGGCTTATGGGGACAAAGAGACTGGTCTGCCTACAGTTTCATCATGATCAAAACTAAAAAATATTGCCAGATAGCCCTCTGGTCACCAATTCAAGGTGGACCTGCAGTGTCACCATTTCATATTTTTACCTCACACACCTGTCAAGAAAATAAGCTGTCACCACCCTCCCCATTGCTGTTCCATTTAGCTTCTCAGTATAACTTGCAAAGAGTATTAGGGCAGCATAAATGCACCCTCTGAAAATAATCTTAGTTCCTAGTGCACTTCTCTAAATCTCTCTTGACACTCCCCCCTCACACTCTTTATCCTTTAGTATAACCTCCTTCCAGCTTCATGAAACAAAAGTCCCCAATCTGATGAGGATCAAAGAGGAAGGGGTGTATACCGCACTCCACATAACGTGGGTATTTTAGCTGCTTCTGCCTATTTTGCAGATTTCTAAGTGAAACCATAGGATCAAAAAGTTAAATGGTCTTGAACAAAAGATTGCTAAGCTTTTCATGTCATTTGATAGTGAGAAGCCATGTAATATCCCCTTTCTGAGTTGAACTGTTCCCAATGTGATTGAAGCCAGGGTGTAATTATAATCAGAGCTGTGGATCCACCACATTAGTGTAATAAAATCCTCCTAGTGGAAATGTTAATTGTATAGTAATTGCAAAATGAAAGGCCTTTGCTGTAAAATAGCTTGGATAGCAGAACATGTCTGAATGAGGCAGAAGTGGTGCACAGCAAGAAGTAGTGCTTAGAACTGAAGGAGAACTTAAGAATTAGATCCTTGTTTCACTGAAGAAAAGAGACACCCAGAGAGTTGGGCTACCACATATACAGAATTTCAGCAGCTTCTATGATTACTAAATGACAGCATATCTTCACTGTTCACATATTGCATATGGGAACTTGATTATGAAGATGAGGGTGGTGATGATAGTAATTTATTACACTGCCTTCACTCTAAGAGCCCCAGGCAGATTACGACATTAAAACACAACATTAAAATAGTTTTAAATCAGTTTTAAACAACTCAGTCACTGACACAAGATGGGTCCTAAAAAAAACATGTCAGAAGTGTCAAATGCCAAGGTAAAGGCATACATCTTCAGCATTTGTTGGGAGCTCTGTGATGAAGGTGCCAGACACACTCTGTGGGGAGGGAATTCAACAAGTTAGGGACTGCTACAGAGAATGGCTTCTCCCCCCCCCCACACACACACTCCACGAGGTTCCAAGGACAGTGAAACAACCCTCTGACAATCTGGAGGGAGGGAGGTGTTCTTTCAGGTATTTGGGCTTGAATCGTTTAGGGTTTTAGGCACTAAGGTGTCTAAATAATGGATGGAGACAAACTGGCAACCAAAACAGCTATTTTTAAACATGGATTTTATGATTCTATGGATTATATGAGATCTAAATTGAACCCTTAGACAGTAATCTGGCTGCTGCATTTGAAAGCAAGTGAAGTTACTGATATCTTCAAGGACAACCCAACATAGAGTGCATTGCAATAATGTTATCAGTAATCTTCTGTCCAAAAGGATCCATAGCTGGTGAACCACACCGAGCTCAAAAAAGTCAATTCAACACACTGGGTGCATATGGGGGCACCTGGTTCACCCCCCCTCCCAAGATTCTGTGCCCAGCGCCATGCCCCCCCCCGGGCACCATGCTCCACCAGTGTACAAGGGTCATCTAATGAATTTCCAGCTTTAAACCATACTCACAACACTGAACTAATTTGCAGAAGACATGGATATGAATGACTTCCCATGCAGAAGAAATGGCAAGCCTTGAAAGTTCCCAGTACTTTCCATAGCTGACATCTTTATGAGAGAATTGCATAATGAGATTGAATCATAGAATCATAGAGTTGGAAGAGACCACAAGGGCCATCGAGTCCAACCCCCTGCCAAGCAGGAAACACCATCAGAGCACTCCTGACATATGGTTGTCAAGCCTCTGCTTAAAGACCTCCAAAGAAGGAGACTCCACCACACTCCTTGGCAGCAAATTCCACTGTCGAACAGCTCTTACTGTCAGGAAGTTCTTCCTAATGTTTAGGTGGAATCTTCTTTCCTGCAGTTTGGATCCATTGCTCTGGGTCTGCTTCTCTGGAGCAGCAGAAAACAACCTTCCTCCCTCCTCTATGTGACTTCCTTTTATATATTTGAACATGGCTATCATATCACCCCTTAACCTCCTCTTCTCCAGGCTAAACATGCCCAGCTCCCTTAGCCGTTCCTCATAAGGCATCGTTTCCAGGCCCTTGACCATTTTGGTTGCCCTCCTCTGGACACGTTCCAGTTTGTCAGTGTCCTTCTTGAACTGTGGTGCCCAGAACTGGACACAGTACTCCAGGTGAGGTCTGACCAGAGCAGAATACAGTGGCACTATTACTTCCCTTGATCTAGATGCTATACTCCTATTGATGCAGCCCAGAATTGCATTGGCTTTTTTAGCTGCCGCGTCACACTGTTGGCTCATGTCAAGTTTGTGGTCAACCAAGACTCCTAGATCCTTTTCACATGTACTGCTCTCAAGCCAGGTGTCACCCATCTTGTATTTGTGCCTCTCATTTTTTTTGCCCAAGTGCAATACTTTATATTTCTCCCTGTTAAAATTCATCTTGTTTGTTTTGGCCCAGTTCTCCAATCTGTCAAGGTCGTTTTGAAGTGTGATCCTGTCCTCTGGGGTGTTAGCCACCCCCTCCTTGAAAGGTTAGTACACATAGGACTTTCTTCCAGTGGGAGTGCAGCTAGTGGGATCACAGTAAACTTGGACTAGCAATATGCAAGTGTTCGTTCTCTCTCTCTCTCTCTCTCTCTCTCTCTCTCTCTCTCTCTCTCTCTCTCTCTCATACACACACACACACACACACACACACCCCTCACTGTGAACTGCACTTGCCTCTCAGCTTACCTCTTTGTCCTTGCCAACTGTTCTGCGCAGTAAGAAGAACCTATGTCATGTTGGTAGCAGTATTAGAGAGGTAAAACAAATATCCAAAAACGTTAGAAGAATCACAACTTTTAAAAACCAAATTTTCCAAATTCAGTTTTAAAATACAAGATAACACTTTGAATGTGATTTTTTTACCTGGCCTTTGGGGGAGTTTGATTACTTTGAATTCACTGGGACCTTGTGATTTCTTTGGCTGGCATTCATAGGAAGCGCTATCAATAGTCAGCCACCTGACACTGAAATAGTAAGTAACATTGCAAGTCCTCTATCAGATGCTTTCTTACTCCAGATAAGACTGGGGTGTATCCACTGGTTGCACGAGCAGAAGGAAACATGCACAGCCAGTCTTTCCTTGCTTGCTTGCTTCAAAGACTTTTTGGACTCCCCCTGAACAGAGGGGGCTGTCTTGCAGAAGGAGGGACACCATAAAGTGTCTCTGACCAATTTGGAGCAATATTCCACTGAAGACACAGATATACATTATCAGTGCAATTGAAGTGATTTGGATACATGTTCTCTGTCCTGAAATCAAATGCTTCAGATAACAGTGAATATGTGTTCAAAGAACTTCCACCACAAATCAACTCTTCATCCTAAATTACATCTGCCCTACATGGGAACAAATCTGAATAATTGTTTACAAAAACAGGGAAACAAATATCTTTTCCTCCTTTCTGAATGTTATTATGGGTCATTCTCACACCAATAAACCCACTAATGATGAGCTGCTGAGACCAACATACTTAATGCCTTGCACACCATCACCCTTTGATTAAATTCATTTCTTTTTAACAGTGACATTTGCACTTGAGTGCAACACAGGCAATTCTGCTTGAGAGATCAGCAAATTAGCACAGCTGAGAGTCCTGTGATCATTCCCCGCAAGCTGTCTTCATTTTATCCAATGAAAAAATGTCTGCCTTCCTATGCAACACATTGCAACAGGACTGGAGATACAGCTGCCATACCCAATACGAACTGAACCCAGGACAGAAGGAAGAAAACACGAGGTAAAGAGAAATAATACACAGTGCAAAAGCTTCTTCTCCGGCATTGCTGTAATGGGACAGCCACCTGCAAGATGCGGTAGCCTTAATGCCACCTGACTGCCCCAAAATAGAGGACGTGAATTGAGGGCATGACCACAAAAGCACCTTCTTTTTCTTTCTTTTTTAATTTAGGATTTTCAATTACATACATTTCAGTAATTTTACAAACATTTTAACATTTCAAAAGTCGGCTTCCCTCTCTTTCTGCGGTTCCTTAAATTTATTTTAATATTTTCTGCATATTGACCCAATCGCCCCTGAGTGCCCTCTCCCACTTTGTGGAGCCCAATTGGCCCCCGGTATACTCCAGAGCGTAGGGCAAGGAAACAAGCGAGGAGACAACTCAAATGCAAGTGGATGAAAGATCCGAATGAATGCAACCGAACACTGGTGAGGGCTCATCATCAAGCCTACCTAGTGGCAGTGAAGGCAGCAAAGAAGGCACACTTTGCTGCCTCCATTGCATCCTCATCATGTGATCTGGCAGAGCTTTTCTGAGTTGTACAGGCTAGCCCAAAGGATGTGGTAGAACCAACGGTAGCTCGCTGTGACTTGTTTGCAAAGCATTCTGAGGATAAAATTGCTTGCATCCACCAAGATCTTGACTCTGCTGTTATAGCAGATGAATCTCATGGGGTGTCCAGAGCACAGTCTAGTCCTGTTGTGTTGGATACGTTTCAGTTGGTAAGGCTTGAGGATGTGGACAAGTCAGGGCGACCACTTGCTCTCCAGACCCTTGCCCCTCTTGGCTGATAAAAACCATCAGGGAGGGGACAGCTGGCTGGGCCAGGGAAGTGGTTAATGCTTTTTTATAAGAGGGGCTGGCCCCTGCCTGCTTGAAAGAGGCAGTGGTAAAACCACTCCTTAAGAAACCTTCCTTGGATTTGGAAAATCTAAGTACCAGCCAGTTGTTAATCTCCCTTTCCTGAGCAAGGTTCTGGAGCAGGTGATTGCAGACCAGATCCAGACACTCTTGGAGGAAACTGATTTCCTAGATCCATTTCAATCAGGGTCACCCTGTATGATGACCTCTGTTGAGAGAGAGACAGGGGAAATGTGTCCCTGGTAATTCTCCTTGACTTCTCACTGTCCATCTTGTGACCTGGCAACGCTGCATCAAACACTGTTCCTCCCCCACTTCCTGGGGACTGACAACTGCCTTGGCTCAGCCACCTGAGCACTGGCTGAGCCAGGATGAGCAAGTCACAGTGGTGTATCTTTGGCTGAACCAGGATGGGGGATTTAATGCCAGCTAAGCTGGGAATCAGCCAGCTGAGCCAGAGATGTGCTGCATCCTAAAATGCTCATCTGCATGGATCTTGCCAGAGGATTGCCCTTGAAAAGGTTCCATACTCATGTCTTGCAGGATGAGAAAAAACAAGCCATGCAGAACTTTATGTCACATATGTGCCACACATTGAACTTCTCTGCCAGCTGCTACCTTGCAAGGAACAAAGTAAACTGCTCCTTCTGAGCTGTTCCACATATCAGACCTTAGTAAGCAGGACATGCTAAGCACACAACAGTAGACCCAAGTATTAAAGCATGACAGTGTCCATCGTATTGTCGGTTAAGACACAATAATGTGGTTGAACACAAGATGGCACCAGAGGCCCTTAAAAAAGAAAATGCATTTAAATAATTTTGGTCTTTTCCAAAAACACACACTTTAAAACTTGCAGCATAAGTAAACGACAAATCAAATATCCTAAACTGGTGGTTAAAAATAACAAGGAGTTCAACCCAGCTATTACTGCCAGTGATTTGATCATAACGGAGCTCCTGATTTTAATCAGAGTAAGGCTAAACACATTAATTGAACAAGATTGTTATGAAATGCCACAGTCCTATTTGATACTTTGCAGTCTCTTGTCTCACACATTGAAATAAAGATGTATATTTCCTGCAGTTAGCAGAACTCTCACTTATAGCTGAAGAGGCTAAGTCAAAAAGTGCTCTGTCATCCCACTTCCTGCAACTGAAAATCTTGCTTAGCCTCTAGTGTGACGACTCATATTTTGTCAGTTACTGCATCTTTCCATGTCTTCACATCCATGAGGACCAGAAACCTATATCTGGCTGTGTGTTCTTGGAAGCACTGGCCAAAATAAAGTTTTGTGTTGCAGGGATTTTTCTTCACGTTGTGATATTTCTATATCATTACAATAGCTCCAGTACAGCAGTACTAGTGTACATACAGGAATTGGGAAAATAAAGATATGATACGCTTCCATCAATGGACTGATCTTATTCAACATCTTATTCCCGGTCTTATTCAACATCTTTGGCCCGGTCTTAACAAACATCTTTATCAACGACTTGGATGATGGACTCAAGGGCATCCTGATCAAATTTGCAGATGACACCAAACTGGGAGGGGTGGCTAACACCCCAGAGGACAGGAACACACTTCAAAACGACCTTGACAGATTAGAGAACTGGGCCAAAACAAACAAGATGAATTTTAACAGGGAGAAATGTAAAGTATTGCACTTGGGCAAAAAAAATGAGAGGCACAAATACAAAATGGGTGACACCTGGCTTGAGAGCACTACATGTCAAAAAGGATCTAGGAGTCTTGGTTGACCACAAACTTGACATGAGCCAACAGTGTGACGCGGCAGCTAAAAAAGCCAATGCAATTCTGGGTTGCATCAATAGGAGTATAGCATCTAGATCAAGGGAAGTAATAGTGCCACTGTATTCTGCTCTGCTCAGACCTCACCTGGAGTACTGTGTCCAGTTCTGGGCACCACAGTTCAAGAAGGACACTGACAAACTGGAACGTGTCCAGAGGAGGGCAACCAAAATGGTCAAAGGCCTGGAAACGATGCCTTATGAGGAACGGCTGAGGGAGCTGGGCATGTTTAGCCTGGAGAAAAGGAGGTTAAGGGGTGATATGATAGCCATGTTCAAATATATAAAAGGATGTCACATAGAGGAGGGAGAAAGGTTGTTTTCTGCTGCTCCAGAGAAGCGGACACGGAGCAATGGATCCAAACTGCAGGAAAGAAGATTCCACCTAAACATTAGGAAGAACTTCCTGACAGTAAGAGCTGTTCGACAGTGGAATTTGCTGCCAAGGAGTGTGGTGGAGTCTCCTTCTTTGGAGGTCTTTAAGCAGAGGCTTGACAACCATATGTCAGGAGTGCTCTGATGGTGTTTCCTGCTTGGCAGGGGGTTGGACTCGATGGCCCTTGTGGGCTCTTCCAACTCTATGATTCTATGTATGGATAAATATGATAACATTTGGAATGAGTTTATACAAAATGTAGTAGGCTATTAACATTTACATAGGACAATAACAGTATACCAATTTATATAGGAATGTATAGGAATATCATATATTGCTTCTTTTTCTTTTTTGTATATTTTCACACACACACACACACACACACACACACATATATATATAATTTGTTGTTGTTGTTTTTCTTCCTCTCACTTTTCCTTCTTCTTTTTTCTGTATCACTTTATTTCTTTACACCAAAATCACCTTAATAAAATATAAATATTTTAAAAGCCTTATGAAGAATTCTTAAAATAAAATAAAAAAACAGGAGCACTGTAAACCCAGAATGTCAAACAAATAGGAGCTTTCCAGTTCTCTGGTGCTGGGAAAAGCTCCATGTGCATGGTACAGATGCACAGGGAACTTTCTCAAACACTCGAGAAAATGGTCAGCCTTTCCCTGCCTAGGGCATCATACACATATCTGTACCACAGTAGCTAAGAGATTAAGCTACAAGTGAGAAATGCAGATCACATTTCACCTAGATATTCTGCCAAACTTCAGCAAGGCTTGGAAATAAACTTGGAGAACTCTTAAAAGGTCACCTCAAATAAAAGGCAAGCTTTTAAACCCTGAATTTTTACTCCAGCTCGAATTAAAATTGCATCAGCCCTTAGAATAATGTTTCATCCAGGACTCCCCCAGGCTTTTGAAACCAGACACCTGCGATCAAGAAAGTGAGAAGGAAAAGACAAACCTCCCTCAAATCCCCTTCTCACTTCCATTCACCTCTTGAAAGGTATTTTGGGTGGGTGGGACTGGCTGTGAGAATTTTGGGAGAAGCAAGAAATGGGTGGGAATGCATTATAATTTTTTTTAATGTTTGGATTGGCTCAAAAAAACTGTTCAAGAGCTTTTAAGCTTACTAAAATTCTGTATGTGAAGTAGTAGTAGTAGTAGTAGTAGTAGTAAGTGCCTCAAGCACTTTATGAAATTGTTGTTGTTATTTCTCAAGAAATTTAAAGTGTTCCTATAACTAGATTTCCAGTTGGGGAGGGTCACTTAGCTAGACCATATTTAGCTTAATGGGCAATTGCAACCACATTGTAAATGCTCTCTCTTGCTGATCTCAGTGTCACTAGATTTTTAATGGAGGCCTAACTGAACAGGCTGTCAATGGTGGTTTTAATGAAAACCTTTATACTCTATTTTCCTTCCCTTTATCTTCATAGAATAAGTACTTTGGTAGGGTAAAGTGATACTGCTGCTCAGAATATCGGTTTTGCCTAATTAGTTGCAATCAGATTCTCTCTCATACCATTAATCAGGATTAACTCATGATATATTAATGCAACTAGTTATAGCCTTTGAAAAGGCTCTTTGAAAATGAATTGTATCTTTGCTTCTATTCAAGAGAGCAGCCTGAAGTAGAGAGATGGAAAGAAATATTTAATGTGCCTATTCTTAACTCAAGGAACAGAATCTGGGAGAGACAATATGCTCAGGGCAAGAATAGTCTGGGAATTCTGCCTTTTTTCATTACCGCTGTGATATGTTACTTGCATGGTTGATGGACGAATTATGTTATTTCCCAACTGCTCAAGATAAACAAATTTATGTTGCAAATGTATAGTATGGGAAATGAAAAGAAAATATTTCACAGCCGATCATTTCACTTCCACCCATCTAGTAATATCTCTTTCACTCGGGCATCTTCCTCTTCTTATTATTATTTGAAAAACCCAGAAGAAGACAGCAACAAAATCAGCAAAAGCCACATCCGCTTAGAAACATTTCAGGGTTTAGCTTACATCTGGGCTGGCCTGCCCATGAGGCCGACTGAGGCAGCTGCCTCAGGCGGTAGAATCCAAGGGCTAGGCTCCCATCATCCACCAAGGAAGCGAGGCAAAGCAGCAATCGTGTGAGAGCCAGAGGCCTCCTTGTGATTTCATGGGATCTCGGAGGAAACTAGTCATGCAACCCTGGGAAGCAAGCTTGGGCAGGAGAGAAAGTGGGAGCCTGTGTGCCCAGGTGGTGAAGCAAGATGGGCAGTCCCTGCCTTACATCTTAAAGCATATTTCAGATTCTAGGTCAGACTGGTAGTGTGCTCATGAAATGAAACATTCAAAAAGTGTTGGTAAGCTACTAGAGAGAGAAATTTAGGTGTTAATAACTTCTGAAAGTGGGTGAAAGAGAAGACCAGTCGTGTGGCTTAACAGAGCTTCACATCTAAGGGGATGTGAGACATGGAAATGAGAAAAAACACAAGGCACTTGGAGTTTAATGAGAAGAATTGTGTTGGATAAATGGAGGGGCCAAAGAAAAGAACAGAAGATATGAAAGAACATGAATAGGTATGGTGAGAGTGGGATGAGAGAGCTCTGTTTAGGCTGAATCCTTAGTCTGTTCAGATTGGTCCTGTGACCTGGCAACCTGGGACTCAGCTACACAGCTGCAAATAAAACGTGTTTTAAGTGCAATATACAATGTGACACTAGATGGTGATGGTGAGCCTTATGGAAAATTCAATGTATTTTTTAAAATGCTTAAAAAACCATTTTCAGAACGTTTTTTATATGTGTGTAGATTCCACCCAGTTGCAAATCACTCTTTTAAAGGCTTGTCTTCCCTCTGCCAGGCCTAGGCAGAGCAGCAGCAGCAGCCTCTGAACAAGATTTGGATCTGGTGCAATTTTATGCTGCCTTAATTGACATCAGCTTGTTTTACACCAGCTCCTTGTACATAAGATTGCTCCCTTAATTATCCTTTGAAATTTGATTGGTGTGCTAGGAATTTTATTTATATACCACTCTTCTAGCAACATTGCTGTCTATGGCCAACTGAGCACTAGACAAACAAATACTGTGTGAAATCACATTCTCTCTCCTTTTTGCTTGGAGGAAACAACATCAAAGGAAAATATTTTTAGGAAGATATGCATAAAATGGTATGGCAAATTGTTGACTCAAACTGCTATGTACTTTGGCAGCCATAAATAAAAAGTCAGCTTCGTGTGGCAATGTGAGATAAAATAATTGGTTCACATAAATGCTCAGATCCATAAAACTATTTTAATTGCTAGTTTGATTGTGGCGTATGGCTAAGCACCATTTTGGTTTCAACTTCTAACGTCAATATCAATAGGTAAGTAAACATGTGTGCTAGAGCTGATTCCTAAAAATGATTAAGGCAGCATGGATTGATTTGTACTGCTGAAATAGAATCAGCTACCTGTCCAGGGAACTATCCATTTACTCCTAAGGATTACTGGCCAGCAGATGTAGAAACAGAAGCTCTCAACCTACAAAACTTCAGCTGGTTATCGTGGAATCATAAAATCATGAGGGTCATCTAGTTCAACCCCCTATGTATGTAATGTTTTCTTTGGGGGGGGGTAGTTTCTACATAATAAAAAATACAACTGAGACTAGGAGCCCTTCCATTGTCTGTTATTAATCAGATGCAAAAAACCGAATGAACTATAGAAAATATATTAAAATGCAAGGGAAATAAATCAGTTGCGCTCTGTTTCTGTTGTCTGTACTATAGCAAGAAATGACATCCAGTCCCCCATCTCTTCACAAAAATGAGAGCAGGGCACAATGACACCAAGTAAGGTCCCAAAGTTGTTCTTGTTGTTGTGCCATTTTCCGCCAGAAAACCTACTGTTTACTGCTGAATCAGAACAAATCCACAGAAGATCTGATGGACGTTTGGTCCAATTCAGCAGTAAAGAGTGGGTTTTCCTGGAATAAGCAGCAGGATGGGGGGGGACCACCCTCTCAGATCCATGACCTGAAATCGTTTGAAATCTCAGGACAAATGAAAGTATGTCTGGGCCGTGTTTCACCTGTGAAGGCTTCAGTATTTTGACCTTTGTTGAGTCTTGTATGAAATGACTTGGATCCACATATATCAAACCAAACAGCCTCCACCAAATTTTGCATTTGTTGCCCGAAAGTATGATCTGGAGAGATGCTGCCAGTGGGAGAATGCAGCCTTCCATATGTTATTGGACTATGGCTTCCATCATCCTCTGCCACTGTCCACACTGGCTGCTTCCAACATCATCTTGAGGGCTACAGCTTCCCCTTCACTAGATCAATGGTCAGCGTAAGGATGCTTCCCACATTCCTATATTCTCCTTTTCTCTCCTTCCAGTTCACTGCTGCAGCGCTAAGACTGGTAGTCTGAAAATCTATTTTGCACATGTGTCCTTTTCTGCTGTGAAAACCAGCTTGGTTTTCATACCCTTGTGTGTTTGCAACAGTTTAGGAGTAGAAGAGCAACTCAAATCCTAACCTTTACAACCTCAGGAAAAAGAAACGCAAGCAATCCCTCTATCTGTTGATTAATTTAAAGTACTAGCCCTCTTTGGCAAAACACATCTCCTCAATTAGGAAATGTTCTTTTCAAAGAAATCTATACTTCTTGCATAACACTACTTCAAAGAACAAAAGTGTTGCCCCCCCCCACCCCCGGTGTGGCATCCTTTAAATACAATTATGAGCAGTTAACATGAGTAGTCTTGCTTGCTGTAACATTCTGAATTCTCTTGTGAATAATTGGCAGTGCCAGAGAGGGATTCACATTACAGTCCAGTACAAGGTTTCTTTCCACTTTCTTTTGAAGAAAAAACAGCCTCTGGGAAATTCAGGGGTTTGCCACTCCCTCCTTGCAAGTGCTTCAGGGGAAAGGAGGGTGCAAAGGTTGCCAGTTAAACTATGGATTTTATGGAACACCCCTCAGTCAGAGGAACATGGTGTGCTACATTTAAAAGGATATTTGACAATGGGGTGTTTTGAAGGAAAAAAGATTTATGATCCTTCTCATCTCGCAGCCACTGCCTGTTGCTGCTTTGGCAGGCTGCTCACAAAATATAAGTAATTAAAAATACTTCATATCAAAATGGTTTGAATACAAAGGGCAATGAAATGGAGTGTAGCCCCGGTGCAAATCTAAAATGTCCATGTGGAGGGGGACTAGGGAGGAGCCTTTGGCCAGCTGTACTCACAGAGGTCCTCATTTTCAGGCTTTCAGTTCTACTGGCAAAGGGCAGGCAGGCTGGTTACAGCAACCTTTGAGAAGGGCAAGACCTGGTGGTCCTCCTTCTCCTCCTCTTCTCCTCCTCCTCCATGAATTCATGAAGGTGTGGCGGAGCCTGCGGTGACAGGCAGGTGAGGCTGCCAGCTGGGGCTTCTCTAGTAACTGCACAACAAGACAATATTAGGTAAGATCTGGGCAGAACACTTCTACTGATCAAGCGACAGACTGCTTCCTCCTGTATAAAGCCTGATTTAAATGTGATTCCATGCTTCAAAAAAAGCCCTGTCCAACTGACCAGCATCACCTTTAAACAGAGCCCTCAGCCGTCGCAGGGCCCTTTCCCAGAGGGCTCTGTTAACTCTGTTAACAGAGTTAGGAGAAGATATGTTTTCACTCTTTTGTAAATGCATATATATCAATACAAAACCTAAGTACACCCTTTCCATTTTATTCCCCCCTATCCATAACTGCCTCTCTAGATGGTAAATAAATAATGTTGCTGATGTTTTTGAGCTGCAGCAATCATAAACAGGTTTATGTGCGCTTAACCTTACTTTTTGCTTTAACAACATACCCTATTTTTATTTATATCCCTGTTTTTCCTCCAAGCAGCTTAAGGGGAGGTAGATACTTTTTCTCCTCCCCATTTTGTCACCTCAACAACCCTGCCAGGTAGGTTAGGTTGAGAGGCCGTGCGCCTGACTCCAAGGTCACCCAGGAGCTTCATGGCTGAGTGGAGATTTGAACCCTGGACTCCCAGGTCCTAGTCCAATACTCTAACCGCTAAACTACATGGCCCTACTTCAGATACTAGAAATCCTTCAACAATTTTCAATTGTCATTGAGATGTGTTACAAATTTGTGGCTGTTTTTATCTGCAAAATATTGGAAGATATATATTCTGTTCCATTTAATTTGCCCTCTGCAACTTCAGACTTGACTGTTAGATCAAGAAGAGAAAGACAGGGCAATTGTGAAGCATACTCTGAGCACCTGATATTTAAGGACAATTGATAAAAGAAAACCAGTGCTATAAGAAAGTTGTTTCAACACATCTACTCATTTGTTTGTGCTTATTTATATATTTTTCACCTTAACTTTACAGGGTTTGTAGCTTTCATTCCCCTATATATATATTAAAAGACAAATCTGAATTCAAATATTTATGTAATTACTTATTAAATCCCTCTTTCCTCCAATCAGTACAAGATGTAGTAAAGGGTTTTTTTCTTTATTTTATCTTTACAACAACCCTGTGAGGTAGGTTAGGCTGAGAAACAGTGAGTGGCTCAAGGTCACCTAGTGAGTTTGATGGCAAGGGGGTATGTAACCCTGGGCGTTCCCAATCCTAGTCCAACATTTTAACCACTCCAACACCTTCTCATTCACCATAAATTGATCATCTGAAAAGCCCTACTGTGAGGCTATATAGTGTGCATCATTGTGCTGATATGTGCTCCTCAGTAGAAGGACTGGATGGGTAAGTTTAATTTCACTTCCATATTTTCCACTTTTATCTCTATTCCATCCTGTTTATGCAGATTTTTTTTAAGCCACACAAAATTCTCCTCTCATGAGGTGGTGTGCTGGCTGCCTGCAGGCACATTGTAAGGAGAGAGAAAAAAGAGAACTTTTCTCAGTGCCTTTTCTGCTTTTAAAAAAAGCTTCTGGTATTTGAGTATTAATAAAGGTGCCATGGGTACCAGCACAAAATGGCTGCCGTGGACAGCAACAGAAAGGGCGCTGGCACTCTGTGCTGTGAGTACTGTCTTACCTTCTAGTCACGACCCAGAGGGCACTTGTGGTCTCACCTTTTGGTGGGCAACAACTGTACTTGTTTATTGCACAAAGCAACTTCTAAATTTAAAAAGAAGGAAAGATTAAAAATGAAAGATTAAAACTGTACAATTTGTCTTGGTGCAATTGCTCAGATGACATGCTTTCCGATTGGCACTGTAGCCCAGGAGGTGCAGCTCAGGTGAGCTTGTTCAGGAATTTGAACCCAGTGAATTCCTCACACATTCAACAGCAGCTTTGTCTAATTAGAAAAAAGAACCTGCTCCTACCAGGGTGTCATAAGTTATATGCAGTATCAATCATATTTGCTCGGCAAGGTTTAAGAATAAACATGCAGCTGAGAAAGCATTTGGCAGAACAAAATTTGCATCCATCAATCTTCTCATGGTTTGTAAGCCTTAGATTTTTATACTACGGATTAAACTGTGGGGCTAGAGAGAGACTGTTTGATTCATAATAGTGATTCTTTTCAAAGTCAAACATTTCAACAAATAGAGGAGGCAGGATCCAGGTTGCCATCTTTGAATTATTTGTGCTGGTGGTTTTGCTACTCTTGCTAATAGGATTTCAGCCTTCATTTCAATCTTATTCTAAAAAAGATAAGTCCATGCCACAGCTTCATTAAAAAAAAAAAGTTTGCTGATTAATCATGTATTTTTTTCATAATTTTTCCTCTTCTAGATCTTAGGCTTGTACGCAATGCTACATGATTTGGATGAAAAGAACCCCTTTAACATTTTAACCAAGCTTATGAGCAGCCTTGATTTTAGAAGGAAGCAAATTACTCTAAATAAATATGTTTGCTTTCAAATCTTTGTTCAAGCAATCTCATGCATGTGAATTTCTGCTTTCTGCTTGATGAAATTAATCAGACCTAATCAGTATTAATCACATTTACTGGGCTTATGTTTTAGGAAAACAGCTGTTAACACATTTGGCAAGAACAAAAATATACCACATATTTGTCTGTGTACTTGTGGATATGCAGTTATTCAGAGATATATATTTCCACATACCACTGCTATGTTTGGAGTAACAGTCATATATATTAGGAATGTTCTAATCAATGTGGAAAAACAGATATAAAAATAGTGGGCATGCACCACTCATAAGATCTTCTGGATACTGGTATGCAAAAGAAAGAAAGAGAGAAAGAAAGAAAGAAAGAAGGAAAGAAAGAAAGAAAGAAAGAAAGAAAGAAAGAAAGAAAGAAAATATATAACAATTTTTTATTGAAAATATTTCATTTCCCAATGCTGTTAGACTATATTGATGAGGAAAATGCTACATGTAATTAAATATATACAGCTATCTAAAAATCCAATTAATGATATCTGTTGATCTACAGGCAGCCCCCCATTTATGCGGGGGTTATGTTCCGAGGCTCGTGTGTGTTGGTGAAATCACATACTGTATAATTAAAACCCATTGAAATAGCCTGCAAACACCCCATTCCACTCCACCCTCATTCTGCCCCCCACCCCCTTTTAGTTCAGTGATGTCTTTATGACGTTCTTGTTCACATCTGGGTTTGGTGTGATGCGCATATACACGGTTGTGCACATATTGAACGCACATATTGAACGCACATGGGGGGCTGCCTGTATTGACAGCTTAGCACCAGAAAGATCAGAAACATTTCAATTCAGAAGACTAATAAGTTCAGATGCACAAATGTTGGGATACTTTTGATAGACAAGCTGTCACAACATGTCAATTATAGGAGACAAAAATATAAAAACACAAACATACATAGCCTAGTAACAAACAAGAACAGCACACATGGACACAATTTAAAAGGCCATAGATTGTTTAATTAGCCAAAGGCCTGAGAGAAGAGGAATGTTTTTGCATGGCACCTAAAGATGTATAATAAAGGCTTCAGACAAACCTCCCCAGGGAGAGCATTCTTTAATTGTGGAGCCACTGCAGAAAAGGCCCTTTCTCATGTTGCCATCCTCTGCAGGAAGCACATGAAGAGCAGCCTCATGATAACAGCAAAATTCGGATCAGTTCAGATGGGGAGCAGCAGTCCTCGAGGTTATAATTATGAAATGTTATCATTGCGTAACACCTCACATAGCTCAGTTGGTAGAACATGAGACTTCTAATCTCTGGCTTGTGGGTTCCAGCCCCACATTGGGCAAAAGGATTGCAGGGGGTTGGACTAGATGACCCTCATGGTCCCTTCCAAATCTACAATTCTATGATTTCCCCTTTACTAATTTATGTATGTAAAAAAAGGGGGGACCACACTGTACACATGTTCTTCAGCAAGCATCTAGGAGGTTCTGAAGGCTGGCAGGTCAGTAGTTTCACCAATCTTGCAGAGGCTACTTTTCACTAATTCCAGTTTTGCTTTCTAGGACCCATCATTCCTGCCTTTAACAAATCGAGATCTGTTCCGCACAAAGCTTCCCATGCAGTCCAGGGTCTCACAGCTATTGCCCAGTTGCTCACTTTTTAATGGTTCTGTAATCAGTTATCAAAGACAGGAGTGCCTGGCGTGCTCTGGTCCATGGGGTCACGAAGAGTCGGACACGACTAAACGACGAAACAACAACAATCAGTTATCATCCCAATGACTGGGTCCAGGGGTGTCAACTTGGGAAAAAATATTGGGGGGGGGGTAAGTAAGCCCTCCCCTGCATAATCAATCACATGATGCAACGCATGGACACCATTTGAATGGCAATACCTACCATCAATGGGGTGGGGGGCTGAATACCCCTTGCCCTCTAGGAGTTGGCTGCTGCGGACTGGCCTAAATTCCTATAGCATACTAGGCAAAACTGTATACCTGTAACTCTCTTTATGCTCCAAGCTGCTTAAGAACTGAGTACCTTAGAATTACCCCTCTTTCCTTCCATAATCTCCACAGTCTGCAGAAAACAACATATTTGATCACTCCACCGATGGAGCAGGGGTGGGATAGATGAGAGAGAGAGATGCCAATTTTACTGGCTCCTGCAGCAATTTCTGTATGCCTGGCAGCAACTTGAGCTCTAGATGTTAGCTAATGTCTATCTCATGAAAAGAGTCCCCTGCTAATTTCTTTTTCAAACCTCACTTAATTAGGTCTGCTATAGAAGCAACAGCAATGATAGCAGCACTCTGGCTATGGTGTGGAAGGGGTTTTTAATACTAGCAGGGGAAAACTAGGGGTTTCATAATGTTCACCTTTTCTTTAAAGTTAGCATTTATAAGTCCCATAAATTCATATCTGGGCCTTATCCTAGCAAACATTTCCAGCATTTGCTGGAATAATAAATTGACTTAAAGCAATAATCCAAAATGTTATCTGCAATAGCAGTTACTGCTCACCACCTGCCAGATTTGGCCTCCACTGCTTCCCTTTGTGTCCAAAACATAAGAAACCAGAAGAGCATCAAGTCATCTACCAGAAAAAAACTCTCTAGGAGGGTCCATTACAAGGCATCAAAAGAAAGCCATAAAAATTCAAAAATTCCATCTGAAATACACTAACGCAACAACTGTACCAGTGGTTTCAAAATATCACTCCTGGAACATATAGGTAAATGAATACCAGAGAATTATTCCAATACGTCTTCCCAAATGTTTCAAAATGAATTCTGAATATCCACCCTCATAAGTTGCATAAGGGTGTGATGAGAGAGAAAAGTTTCAATTTCTTGCTGTACTAGTTACAGCCATAAGTGATCAAAACAAATGTTAATGCTGTGATGTCCAGTATTCTATTAAAGACTTTGCACTTCCGCTGCCCAAAATGCTTTTCCCCCTGCCTGGGATGGGGAAGAGGTGCATTCCACAGTATGAGATCCTGTGATCTATTATACCATTAAAATGTTCTTATTTCTCTCCAGAGTGTTAGAAAAACATTTGCTGATCAATAGACTAATAACAGCTTATAAGCAGAAACCACACTCTTAATGTCTGCAAGTAGAAGAAATAAAAAGAACACTGATAGCTTGTATTAAACTGGCTACAACTTTATTGAAGGAATAGGCCAATAACATGGCAGCTATGAAGAACATTGTGGAGTGGAATGGTTATAACCCTTTCTGTGAAGCTGCCTAGGAAGACTGTGTAGGAAAGGTCCTAAGAACATATAATTCAACAGTTGGTCTATGAGCATTTAAGAAAAGGATGCTGTGATTGCTAAGACCCAGCATGGGCTTCTCAAAAATAAGTCGTTCCAAACCAATCACATTGCTTTTTTTTTTGATGGAGTTGCAAACTTGGTGGATCAGGGGAATGCTGTGGGCATAGTGTATCTTGATTTTAGTAAGGCTTTTGAGAAAGTGATATTCTTGCGAGGAAGCTAGTAAAATGTGGGTTGAACAAGGTAACGGTTAGGTGGATTTGTAGCAGGTTGACTGACTGAACCCAAAGAGTACTCATCAATGGTTCCTCGTCATCCTGGGGGAAAGTGACAAGTGGGGTGCCGCAGGGTTCCATCCTGGGCCTGTTGTTGTTCAATGTCTTTATAAACAACTTTATAAATAGCTCATCAAATTTGCAGATGACACCAAACTGGGAGGGGTAGCTAATGCCACAGAGGACAGAATCAGGATTCAAAATGATTTTAACAGATTGAAGAACTGGGCCATGTGCCTTTTGGAATGTTGCCAAGGAAGAATCCAAATTGAGATTTCAAAAGTTTATAGTTAAATGAATGGCTTGGCTTGGATATATTGTTGAAGTGATTATATATCCCACCTTCTCTGTATTAGTTGCCTCTCCCAAGAGGAAATGAAGAGCTAGTAAGACCCTTGTAAAAAACTTGAGGGTGACAGAAATTCATGGCCAGCCTTTGCACAATAAGCTTAAAGCCTTGCACCACAATTCCCAAATAACATTGTGGCTTGTTTCTTCCCTTTGTTATAGGTTTTGTCACATTAGTCCGTAAAGGTGGGGAACTTTTATTATGTCCAGCCAATTCTTAGCAAACTGCTTTTATTTGCGAATTAATATTGGCTTCCTAAGTTAGACCCCCCCCCCCAAAAAAAATATTGCAGCTGAAAAATCACAAGTTAGCATCATTAGACATCGTTGCACATACACTCTTTCAAATCACATTCTTTGGTGTGATTGCAGTACTATGTTAACAGGAATACTCACTGTCATGTCAAAAACTACAATGCTCATGCCAGCTTATGTTAGGGTCAAAGGGCCCTGTCACTTGCAGGTCTCTGGGAAGATCGCCCTAAGAGACAGCATTCTGCCATTTTAAGCTAAAAGGGGCCACCTTGTTTACTCTGCATTGTATACCTTGTTACCTTCCTGTTGGAGTAAGTTGCATAATTCAAATCCCAATCCCCTACCCTTGGCTAATATTTCATTCCATTTTTATTTCTAGCTCCCAGCTTTGCATTAAAAAAACAACAACTTTTGGGTTCACAGTATTAATCTGCAAAGAAGGGAGGGATGTGAAATTGGAAGGGAATCTGTATTTTTGTGACACAAAAGTCAGATGTTTGGTAACCATGGGTATGGAACATGTGAAACAGTTCTCTCCATTCCCAGATGCCAATATGCGCTGGTCTGGTGATTGAGTAGCATCATTCTGAAAGTCTAAGTAGTACACAGGTAGGGCTCCCTCTATGTCAGTGATGGCCAAACTTGGCCCTCCAGCTGTTTTGGGACTACAACTCCCATTATCCCAAGCTGACAGGACCAGTGGTCAGGGATGATGGGACTTGTAGTCCCAAAACAGCTGGAGGGCCAAGTTTGGTCATCTATGTGCTCTATGTGGACAAGAATCCTGATTGACCTGGGCTACCATCCCCTATGTATGTAAGTAACTTTCAGACTCATGCTGAAAAAATCTAACACTATTCTAAGTTGCATCAACAGACGTATGGTATCCAGATCAAGGGAACTAATAGTACCTCTCTGTACTACCTTGGTTAAACCACACCTGGAATACTGTGTCCCATTCTGGGCACCACAATTTAAGAAGGATGTTGACAAGCTGGAAGGTGTGCTGAGGAAGGCAGCCAAGATGATCAAGGGTCTGGAAACCCAGCCTTATGCAGGATGGTTGAGTGAGCAGACTATTGTTTAGGCTGGAGAAAAGGAGCCTGAGAGAAGTTATGATAGCCATCTCCAAATATCTGAAGGGCTGTCACATGGAAGATGGAGCAAGCTTGTTTTCACCTGCTCTGAAGGGTATGACACAAACCAATGGCTTCAAGTTACAAGAAAGGAGATTCTAACTCAACATCAGGAAGAACTTTTGGACAGTAAGAGCTTTTTGAAAGTGGAACATACTCCCTTGGGAGGTGGTGAATTCTCCTTTATTGGAGGTTTTTAAGCAGAGGTTGGATAGCCATCTCTCATAGATGCCTTAGCTGAGATTCCTGCATTGCAGAGGTTTGAGTTCCTTCCAACTCTATGATTCTATGATTTGCAAGTCTGCCAAGGGGTATGGCTGGTAAGTACTTCCATGTCTACTGGGCAGAACTAGCCCAAGCATTAAAAAAAAGAGGGCCCTGCAGCCATGAAGTGTTTTGTACTGCTGAGAGGTGATTGCAGTCATCAGTGCAGTCTAGCAACTAGGAACAGTGACTGCAGCAACTATCTTTAAGGCTCTGAAGTCAGGTTTTAAAGGCACTGTGAAATGAGATTAATTACTTGTTGATAATTCATACATCTGCTTGATTTGTTAGCTAGTAGCAAAATTTTATTTTTATGATTAATAAATAAGAGCTTTAGATACACCAGTGTTTAGTCTTCCAAATTCTGAGCTCTGACCACCTGAAATAAAAATAATTATCCATATTTGTGAAAGTGCCCAGGAGTGCAAACTTGGAAAACCCACTCAAGGAGGTGAGAAACACAATTCACCTACAACTTTTTTTTTTTTAAGCTATGAATCTATCTTATACTGAGTCAGGCCATTGGTCTATCAAGCTCAGTGTTGTCTTCTCCATTTGAAACTGGCCAGATTCTGAGGCAAAGGTCTAATAAAGCGCTGCTACCCAATATCCTTTAATTGGAGATACTAGGAAATAATTAACCTTGAGATTGCTTGCATGCTTTACTGCTGAGTTATGTCCCCTTTACAGAGAACAGGGCAAGATGTAAACATGACAGGTATCTGTGAAGTGTCAGAATATTTAAAATCAGCAGTCACTGTGTCCCAAGAATAACTCTGGTGATGCTGTCACGTCACTTCAATTACTGCGTCAAACTGATAATCTGAATTCATTGAGCAGTAAAAGGACTTTTATAGAGGAGAAAACACAAACCACCAAACCAACACCACCACCAGTTTGAAGAGGCACTTAAGTATTATACATTAATGCCTATGATGTATAATACTATTGCTTTGTCTTTGGCCACCTCTCAGACATGAAGGTACATTAGAGATTTCATGGCATATCGGCCACTTAGGCATATTGCGCCAAACACTGAAGAAATGCATTAGAAACCTAGGCATAATATTACACTTCACTGATTCCATGATGTTTCAGCATTTGGCAGTGCAAAAAGATGTATTTATCTTCTGCTGGTGGGCAGCTGGTGACCTCATATTTTGATTTCAATATAGCTTACTTTGATTCCTCAGTCCAGCTCAAAGCTTCATTGGGCAGTCTACAACTATTAGGATAGATGCCCTGGGCACACTCTGCCTAATAGCTGTGGATATTCTCTATTCATTTAGGCCTTTATAATCCCATGCAGAACTTTTGCCAACAGCAAATGGGCATCTTAACCCAAGAACGAAAGCATTGGAATACAGCTTTACTAGATACTGCATGTTCTCATAACAATTCAGGACAAGTAAACATGCCCCTCATCAGACAGAAAGTTGACAGGTATCTGTGAAATGTCAAAGTATTCAAAATCAACTGTTACTATTTCCCAAGAATAACTTTGGTGATGGTGTCATGTCACATCAATTATTGCATAGAGGCCTTCCTTTTATAAATCAGATATGATTTCCCATGTGCCCATTAGCTGATTGCCAGCTCATATCAACAGTGTCAGAGTAGTACACTATGCCAAGTTGTAGAAACATCTCTGACTACAGCATACACAGTATAAGATTTAATTATTATTTTTTTAAAAAGAACAGCCAGTTAAAGATCCACAAATCTCAGAAACGGGAAGCTAGCACCGATACCTTAAGTGATTGCAATCAGCAAGAAATCGTGCACTGTCACCAATGGTGCAATGCTTGCAACCAGCCTTCCTTTGCACACACACCTTTAATTGGTCTTTCAAGCCTAAATCTAGATGGGGAGGATGTACTGCCAAGGACCAGTAAAGGGCCCCCTTGGCCCTGTATTGTTTTACGGAGCAGCTGAGCTTTTGGCCACTTCCATGAATCCATTTATATTTCACACATTTGTAGACCAGTGCCTCTTCCCTTCCAAACGGCAGGTACACGCAAAATATCAGGTTAGGCAATTAAGCTCATTTATCTTAGCCCACACATCTTTTCTTTTGCAAGTGATGCAAGAGAGGGCAAGTTGAAGCAGGGAAGTGGGGTACCGGAAGAGTGTACTTATCAATTGTTCTTCTTTTCAGCTTGCCACCTTGTCCTTCCCAGCCTGTTTTATCCGCACCAAGCAGCTCAGGTTCCAAAGCAAGCCCAGGTGTCCTGATGTGTTTCTGCTGGTGGAAATGTCAACACAATACTGATGAAACAGATTCTGGTAAAGCCAGAAACACATAAAACATAAAGTATAAGCATAAATACTTAGGATTATAAGGGAGGAAGTTTTCATTGTTCATAAGCTGTGTTTCAATGAACATCCTGTTTCAAGTGATTACATGTTTTTGGTGAACATTTACATATTTAGTTACATTTTTTTGTGTGGGATGGCTAAATCCTCTTGATTAACCCATAAACTGCACTGATACCTTTTACGTCACATCATCAGTTGCTGATCTTTAAAGAGATTAACAGTTATTATTTTTACATGCTGTATTTGCTGGTCTTTAGTTAGGCCCATTTTTCTGTCACGGCCTTTCTTTTTTATTTAATTGTTTTAAACATGTTAAACTGTCACACGAGTGCTTTTGTTACTGAGTTTCTACAGCTATGTTAAGTTGAATACTTATGATTTTCCCCCCAATAAGACAATTCAACTTAAAAAGTATTGGTCCTTAATAAACTCTTTAAAGCTCATCTTTTCATGTGCTCTCCTTTTTCTTCATCCCTCAGTGACTTCAACATGTATCTCAGGGGCAACCTAAAGCTCTCCAAATGTCGTTGGACTCCAGAGGTGAAACACTGTGACTGAAAATGTTCACAAACAATCTTTTTTAAGTGCGCTTTCAGGAGGGCAATTCTATGAAAGTGCCATATTTGTACAGAAAACATTTGGTTAAGAACACTTTATGCCGTTTGGTTTAAAACAGCTCAAATCCGAAAATGTCCTGCATGTAACCAAAATGTATTGACACTTGATTTGCACTATTACAAAAATGGATGTCCATACATTTCTTTAAAGGTAATTCTACATGTATCCTAATTTAGAACCAAAGTTTCCAGGTAGAAATGCATATGAAATATATTTTAGATTATTTTCTGTTTCTATGATATAGGTGAAAATATATTAATAAACAGACATGGGGAAGGAGATAGTTACTAGCAGTATGGCTGAAAAATTTGTGTTGATGGATGTAGCAGCAAAATGGATAGTAGTAGTAGTAGTAGTAATAGTAATAATAATAATAATAATAATAATAATAATAATAATAATAATAATTTTATTTATACTCCACCTATCTAGCTGGGTTTCCCCAGCCACTCTGGCTGGCTTACAGTATATCTAAAAACACCCAACTGTTAAAAACCTCCCTATACAGGGCTAATAGTGTGTCACTAGAGATGTAAAAAGCATTTGTCAGGGTCATATTAATATTTGTCAGGGTCATATTAATCATACCTTTCCTTTTTATTTTACACTCACTGAAATTAAAAAGCTAGAAAAACTGTCATTTTATTCTCCTAATCAGTTCTAAATTTCTATCCTGGCCACCCTGACTGGTGAAAACATTCTTAGGTTTCAGACAATGGTATTTCTTAGCCCCACCTGAAGACACTTGGGATAGCACCAGGAAGTTTCTATTTGAGCTATGCTCTTTCTTTCTTTCCCTCACCTCAGATAGTTTTTAGCACAAAGCTAAAAACTATCTGGATTCAAATTTTATTTGTTTTCCTGCCTGGGTTGTTCTACTTATTCTGCCCTGCTGTCTTCATGGAACCTGGAGTAGCATACTACTACTACTACTACTACTACTACTACTACTTATTAAATTTATGTACTGCCCTTCATCCAAAGATCAAAGGGCAGTTTAGAGTATTTGGTTCCCAGGCAGACAACCATCCAAGCCCTGAACAGATCCAGACCTACTTTGCTTTCACATGGTGGTGGCCTCTTGTACCTGAAGATTATGCACCCCAAATAAATTTGTCCCCTTATATTTACCCTTGCCAAATATAAAATTGCTCTTACTGAAACCCTGTGCTGCAATCCTACTCTCAACTGAACTTACTGTGACTTACCAATGTAACTTCCACATCATAAGTTTAGAGCACATGGCTTCCCCTTTTCTGGGAACTATTTTTTATGGCTGCTGGAAATTATAGCTTTGTGGTGGGTAAACAATAATTCCCAGGAAGCCATGACTATTAAAGTGGTATACATAAATGTGTTTTAAATGTATGGTGTGGATGTGACCTAAAAACCTATTTAGAAGCATGATTTTCATTGATTTATCTATCAGTTAAACCAACCAGAGCTTGCACATTTAGAGGGGTTGGGGCTTTTCTGCACCAATTACCTTGTCATTTGTTGATTCTACTTCTGGATAATCAGAAACCATCCATTAGCTTGCAATAGTGTCTGCTTTGAAGTATTGCATCTGGCAAAACTGCTTTTGTGGGTCAAACACACACACTCCAGAGGGGCACTTGGGGCAAGAGGGTTCACTGTGGATGGGGTGAGCTTTTGCCTTTTCAACCGTATTGTTCTTTTCCTGGTGGGAAAGGATGGGTTAAATTAAAAGCAATAAATAATGTTCCTTGTTTCTTGTAGCAGGTGGTGGACGGCTTGTAAACCAGTCCCATCACTTCCTGCAAGGGGGGAAGAGGATTATAGTGACCTGCTGGGATCCTCCAGTCTTTGCTGGACCCCACGGTAAAAGATCTTTGGGGGGGGTGGCAGCCAGTGGAGGGCTCAGGGGGAGAGCTGAATCGTTGTAGAGGCAGCTGCTTGGGTTGAACTGTGCCCACAATTCTCATAATTTAAGACAGGATTGCCTGCAAAGAAATGTTTCATTGTGAGAAACAGAGAAGCAGCAAGCAGCAATTTAATGATTTTGATTTTACAATTAACTATTGAACTGATAATTATGCATGAATAGCATGGAGGAGCTGGCAAACACCATGCATCACATGAAGCTGCCATTTACAGAATCAGACTGTTGCGTGTGAAGACCCCCAGACCCTCTCCAAAATAAATCACACAGGACACAGAATATTTGCTTAAGATTTTTGGCATTAATTTGCACACAACTTTATTGATTACAGCATGTGAGTGGCTGCTTAGGCATTGGTTCGGACTACTTGAACCTGCACCAGCAGGAACAGGACTGACAACTGGAACCTCCAGTGGTCAGTAAGGGAAAACACACTGGGGCAGCACAGAGGCAGATTTCCACCTCTTAGTTCACCCCAGATGCTCCCAGGAACTCTGGCTTGGCCCTACCCCTGAGAGGGGATCGGACAGAGAAAATCGAGCCCCTGGATTCCTTTAACGGAATTCCCTAGCAGCAGCAACGAAAATGAGGGGCAGGCACAGCCAGTCCATAATCCCCTCCACCAAAGAATGAACCAATGCCTAACCGCCAACCTTACCAAGTTGTGACGATTTGCTACACAATAGGCAAAAACCAAATGGCAGCAGCCAATCAGCCAAGTGGCAAAATTCATACCGGGCCTCTGCTCCAAAAACAGACGACCCCTAGACAGGCATAGCAAGGTCAAAAACAAAACCTTAAATTAGAGGGAGGGAGATCCGCTGCATGGTGCAAAAGAGCAAGTACCTCGTGTTGTGACGTGGGGTTTGTGATTTCAGCTCTCTTGACATAATATGCTGGAGACAGTTCTGTAGTAACACTTCTTTATTAAAGCAAACAAGACTGAGAACTGAGGAGGGGAGAGCTACATTTATAGGGACAGGGAACTAGCTAGAAAGGATACATTTTGGTGGGAACAATATCAGGCAATCACAGTCCTGCCTTTTGGAGGAAACCAATAAGACAGAGGATCCAAATACAGCAGCTTAAATGAACCAATAGTAGCTGTACCCTCTGGAACCAAAAGGCAGTTACTTTACCCTAATGCAAATACAGACAATAATAATACAGATATAAAATCCTTTGACTCAATACACAACACCTTGCCTTGGGCAGCCCCTAAATAGCCCCTTAGTTGCCAATCAAACCCAAACCAACAGAAAATTTCCCCAGTAACAAAGAGGCAACCAATGAGGTGCGGAGGTCATCCAAACGGGCCCGCCCCAGCAACAAGAAGTCAGTTTGGTGATCTCACCTCAACACGTGGCTCTCCATGATTTGGAGGACACGATTTAGCCTCCCAATCATACTAGGACTCCGTATGCACAGACTACTTCTCTGCAGCCCCATAAGAGCTGGGGGGGGGGGGAGGTTATGTACTGAGTAGCTAGTAACAACCAACCATCCAGGCCATTACTGCTCATTTAAGAAAGTATTTTCTAGCCATCTACAGTGATTGGGAAAATGTCAGCAAAACGGAAGCTTTACTTGATAGCCTTAATTTCATTATTCAATTAAAAACAAATTATTTTAATGGTGTTTTTAATAGACTTAACATTATCTTCACATTCTGCTAAACTTTGAACTAGACGTTATGTGAGCAAACATTTGGCAAATTACCAATCTCATGTGCAATATTCTGTGTTTTTTAGAAACTGTGGTTCTCCTCCTCCTCCACCCCTTTCTCAGAATTTAGTCATGAGGTGTATGTACAATTGTACTTACATTTATAGAGTACCTATATTTATGCTATATGTAATCACATAAAACCATAATGCTGTTGGCTCCTGGGGTTATTTAAGTGGTTTTTGTTTTTTATGTTAGGATTGCTGGTTGGAATGAATAGATAATGTGATCATAAAAGTAATTTTAGACAGCCAAGGAATGCATTCAAGATGACAAATACCTCTTAAATAATCCCCTTGGAGTCTTTAGCTAAAAACATGATACAGCTTTCTTTTTTCATTAATTGAGCACATAAGGAAGTGTTTTAAACGTGATTCCCACTAGGAGTTCAGTTAATCTCTGCTAAAGAACTGGATTTAAAGCATGCATTCTTAAGCAGCTTACAACTTCCGTGAATGCAACTATGCCACTATGGTATTAGTTCTGCAAAATATATGTTCATTTATAATGGGACTGCTTGTTTTATGAAACGTTGGATCACAGTTTATTGTTAAAGTCAGCACTGAAAAGAAAAGAAGATATGTGGTCAAAATGTATGCTATCATGTAACCCAAGCTGATTGGACAACAAGCAAAAAATTATTTTGAAACATTTTCCAAGTATTAAAATTGTAATACACCACTATCACTGTGCAAAGAAATGCTTTCAAGTCTGAAAGGAGTAAAAGATTTAGACCAAAGGATGGTCAAAATACGTTTTATAACAGTTCAGATCACCCAGGGTGAAGAATTCACCTGCCCATCACGGACAGAGATGGCTTGACAAATGCTCTGGAAGGGAGATAAGGCAAGTTAGATGTAATGGGCAAATGTGTCTCATACCATACATAAATGTAGATAGAATCATGTTACGCAACTGTGGGCACAATGAACTTCAGTATGGAAGGAGCAGCTTAGGATCCAGCAGATCTCCAGCTGAGGCAGGAGGTTCCTGGTGCTGCTGGGCTACCGCAGCTTAGCTCTCTGATCCTCAGGTCAGTCAAAGATATGCTGGCGCATCTCCCCTATCCAACTTAGATAAGCCCAGCAAATCACAAATGCCACAAGCCCTAAAAGGGGAGCCATCCAGGGTCATGGTGGTGGTCAGACTGGGGATGGGGGCTGTTGGCTGCATCCTAAGCCAATTCAGCTCACATGACTGAATTGCATAAGTCAAGTTGGCAGAAAGGGTGCTGTAACACAAACATTATTTTAAAGGTCTGTTTTGCCTCTGCCAGACCTATGCTGATTCAGACAGCAGTAGCCCTGCTGCTGAACCAAGTTTGGATCTGGTGTAACTTTACACTGGTTAACTTAGACCAAATTGCTTTATGCCACTTTCTTGTGTACAGGATTTCTCCATGGAACATTACTTCATGAATTTACTGATGAAAATTGTTATGTATTCAGTGGTTTGTGTTTGCCTGAGCTTGAATCTGGACTAAGGATTCTGAGCTCCTGTGTTCTGATTCAATACATGATGTCCAATCACAGAACATTTCAGGATTTGGGCCTCTGCCATTGGCCCTTGAACTCTGAGTCACGATTCACAGCTTGGAAATTTAGACAGCCAATCACGGTGGCAGTGGCGTAGCGTGGGTTGTCAGCACCCGGGGCAAGGCAAGTAATTTGCACCCCCTAACCCGTGGATTTTTGTAAGGGCAGAGAGCTGCGAGTGCAAGCGCCTGGTGCGGCCTGCCCCCCTGCCCCCCCCACGCTACGCCACTGCACGGTGGGAGTGGGAGTGGCCCAGGCTTTCAGGAATGTATATTAACAGTTGCTTTGCCCCTGTTTCCCAGTTATGTAGTTCAATAAAAGTTACTGCTGTTATCACTGTGTCTTGCCTCGTGGGAACCCACTTACACCTCAAAAATGATTACAGATTGCAGGTCTAATAGAAATATATACCATGGCTATTCCCATGAACAACTGTGTTTGGAGAAGAATGTGAAGACCAGTAACATCCAGGGGGTTTTTTCCAACCAGAACTTGTCAGAACTCAGTTTCAGCACCTCCCAGGTGGCCTCCATTGCCATTATAAAAGAACAAGGGAGGTGTTCACGGTGAGTTCTGGCACCTCTTTTTCTAGAAAAATAAAACTGGTAATATTTATATGTCACAAAAATGAGAAACACAGAATGTATCTTGGGCCCATATTAAAAAGAAAAGAAAACAGTGCTACAAGGCTTGGATTCCCTTTGCTGGGACTGTACTTACCCATGACAAAAGCAGGGGGGCTATGGTGTGGTCTGAAGTCCCATAAAGCCACCACTTTGCCATTATGGATCTGGCCCATGCATGGACAGGAGACCTCCTGGAAATTAACTGTATGAAAAAAGTAGGATACTAATATAAGAATATAAATGTTTTATACTAAATTATTTTCTCAAAATTTTGGATTTCCAAAAACAGAATTAAGAATATTTATTTCACCTCAAATTCCATGTCCAGAGTGCACTCTGCTGGTTGATGGTTTGCAAGGTCATGGATCTCAGATTTATCTCATAGGTCTTCAGTGTGATAACATAGTGTGACAACAGGATTTGATACGAGCATCGCCTTCCATATGGGGTTTCACCATAAGTGATAGGAGAGGGTGAATGAGGATTCTCCTACTGATGTGTGCAAAGTTATTCAGACTTGGAAACATAACTCAAAATTATATTTGTACTTGTGCTTGTTTCTTCTGTGGGAATTAGGAAGTTTTAGGAGTTTTCATTTACAAGCTATTTGTTTTTCTCCTCTCCTTCAAATGCCCTCTCAAAACTCTTTTTTCCTACAGGGCCTTTGGCTTATCCTGTTAATCCTCATTCTCAAATATAAGCAAGCTGTAATGCATTTGTCCACATCAGTCCTGTCACTGCTCTTTTCCCCATTGTCTGTTTTAAATGGTAAGCTTTCAGGGGAGCAAGGAACCCCTCTATTTTTGCCTATGAAATTTTGCAATCTGCCAGTACATAGTTGGTGCTGTATAAATATGTATTTGGGGGGGGTGTGTTAAAAATGCAGATTAATGTGGAAATGGAGTGGATCTTCCAAACAGAGGCCTTACATTGCAACTGGGTCATAAACATCCCAATTCTTCCTGTGTGTTTTGCCAATCAGCTTCCACATCTTCTCGTGAGTCCTGGATATTCTGCTGCTTGGATTAGCTAAAAGGATAGAGAAAATCCATACACAGAAACAAACAGCCGAGGCCTCAGTCAGTTGTATCAGAAGGTTATGATATAAAGTATGAATTCATTTAGGAGAGGAGTGGGGAACTTCAGGCCCACGAGCCAAATGTTGCTCTCCAGTCCTCTGTATCTTTGGAACTCTTCCTACGCAACACCCTACCACATCATCACCCCAGGATACAGCCCCTCTCTTATCTTATTTCACCACACATGAGCATTTTTACCTGGCTGAAATGTGTCCTTGACTTCTGATAATGTCTTATACCTGCCTGGGTGGAGGGTAGAGAGGTGGGTGGTTGGGTGTGCACATCCCAGCCTACTGCATGTAAGAATTTGGGCACAGGGACATAATTAATTCTGATAATGATGAATGACACTTGCAGTGCTAGCTGGGGGCAGAGTGATTTGATCTTCTGTTTTTAACATTGTCATGGAAATTACTTTTGGTTTTGCAATACTCACAAAAACAGTGGGGAAAACCATTCCTACACACACACATTCTGTGAAGATGTGAGCAGGAACTTTGTACGCCTTGTGAAGTTCAGTGAGACACCATAGGTAAAGTAAATAACAGGCAAAAGCAAGGGAAGGTGCCAACCTGAGCTCCCTGGAGGAAGCATGAAATATACATGCACTAAATAAAAACAGATTTACCCTATGTTGCATAAATATATGTAAAGCAGCTGAGATATACAGACAACTTCAGAAAGAATGATCAGTGAAGCACACGGGGCAGGTGCTGCTTGGTAATAAGGCAAAAACATCTGTACAAGCAGGAAGGCTCAACCTAGAATCATAGAATGACAGAGTTGGAAGGGACAATGAGGTCATCTGGTCCAAGCCCCTGCCATGCAGGAATGTTTTGCCCAATGCTGGGCTCGAAATCACAGTCCTGATATTAAGAGTCTCAAGAATTCCTCTCTTCACAAGGGTAGAGAAACAAGTCTGTTCTTTGTTTGTGTCCAGTGGCGTAGCGTGGGGGGCGCAGGGGGGGCCGGCCGCACCGGGCGCAACATCTGGGGGGTTAGGGTTAGGGTGCGCAAATCCACGGGTTAGGGGGCGCAAATCCACGGGTTAGGGGGCGCAAATTACTTGCCTTGCCCCGGGTGCTGACAACCCACACTACGCCACTGTTTGTGTCACTTTCTTTTATAGCAAGAGAAGATCAGAAAATATTCCTCTATGCCACACAAGAGGCAAGGATCCTAATTGCTAAAAACTGGAAAAAAGAAACTATGCCAACAAAAAAGGAATGGCAAGAAAAAACTGTTAGACTATATTAACTGGCTAGATTAACAGAGGCAATTAGAGATCACACTAGACAAGAGTTTCAAAAAGTATGGGGGAAATGCAGAGAATACTTCACAAAACAGTGCCCTAAAATACATACCTGGACTTGTTTTGATTAATGTCTGCAGGAGACTTTGTGGATATTTAAGTTATAATTAGAAAAATCTTAAGTATTCATAAAGGAAACAGCTTATAAGAAGAAAATAAGGAGGCCAGATACAGGATAAAGGAAGTCTTTTATTTGGTTATTTGTATTGTTGTATGTTATGCTCACTGTATGTTATGTTCACGTTTAATGAGGGTGGATTTGTGTATTAGGGGGGTGGGGGGTTTGTGTTATGTTGTAAATAACATTCCAATAAAATTAAAAATTTTGTGTCACTTTCACATGTGTTCATTCATAAGTCTGTTCTGTCCTATTTCCGCATCAGTCTGAACTTTTTTTAAAAAAAATGCTCACACAAATTCACACTGGTTTTGACCCCTGAAATGTAACATTTTAAACACCTTTTAGTAGGGCCTGGGTCTTTTCTTTGCTTGCTTTTTGAGCTTAAGAACTGTGTTCCAGTTTCCACTTTAATTCAGGAAGCATAGATCAGGCTAGTTTATTTAAAAATAAAGACCATACGAAATCCTTGAGCATCGCTAACCACAAGGGGCTTGAGGAAGGGCACAGTAAAATGTCAGGGAATACTAGATCCTAGTTTCATGCAATCTCGTGGGTCAGAAGTACCATTCAGACCCTCAAACCCTGCTGCATCTTTCCCCAATATTGGAAGAACTAATTATTTTAACCACATGGGACAAAGCTGAGTTAGGGTCCTTTGGACTTTTTGCATTGCACTGTATTTTCAATGCCACTCCTGGAAATGTGAAGCTCTGATTGCTGAGAATGCCTCATCTGGAATTAGAAAAGTTATTTTCCAAGTTCAGAGAGGGAAATAAGGTGTCAGTCAATGGGACTTTTTTTAAAACAAGCCACCGATGAACAAAACCACCTCTAAGAAAATTACAAGAAAGCCAAGAAATACAAACCAAGCTGCTGCGCCCTTTATGGCTGCTTCTGGCCCCTGAGAAAGCAAAAGCCGTGGGGGTAGCCTTGCATGTTCCATTCCCTAACTTGTGCCCTGGTTATTTTTCTAAACCTTTCCAATAATCTGGAAAGATGCTAGTGCCTTATATAAATCACTACAGAAAAACTGAAAGTATAAATTGATAATCATACCCAGAAACCTCAAAACACCAATTTAAATAATGTGGGTGATAAATTAAAACTGGCAGATATGAAGAAAGCTGGGGCAGAGGTAACACGATGCCATTAGTTCACTGATGGCTCGCTTAATTCTGAAAACACTAAATTCACAAAAACATATGGGAAGTGCTAGAAAGAGTTACAGCCAGAAGCCTGAAACAAGACTGCAGGCCTAGATATGAACGGCAGTCAGAGGGCAATCCCATCTGAGGATGAGGAGCAGAGCAGAGTCAGCCCCAAAGAGCAGCTACCACCAGCAACAAGCCCCAGTATTAGCTGCTGTTGACTGACTCCCTTCTGTACAACTTTCTAGTGTGGGTACCTAGAAGCTATTGCCAGACTGGAGGAAGGCACTCTGCGATCCCTCTCAGGGATGACTAGGCTGATGCAGCCATATATCGCCCTTCATAAACTTGTAATCAAGCAAGTCAAGCACAACCACATCATTGTGACCTGCCAGGTGCTTGGAAACCTCTCTGATTTTGCCACCCCAAGCAGGGCAGATAAACCAGTAAGTACCCTGATGGCTAGACATGCACACACTCAGCTTAATAGGCCTCCAGTCCTGCAGGCCTGCCATAATTGGTATTTCATTTGAGCAAAGCAATTTTGGATCGGTGAGACAGCTGTAGAGAATTGCTATTTGTTCATTTCCCCTCTTGCCATTCCCAGTAAACCTTAATCAAACTCATGACTGCACCTGACCTAGCATTTTGTGTTCCCATTTAGATGTTTGTCCCAGTTTTATGTTAACTGATGGACAAACTCCAAAGGACTCTAGTCAAAAAGATCTACCACACATGAAAAGTCAGCTATGTTCATTTAAATGTTTGGATATTTGAAAACAAGGCTGTGTCAAAGCTGGGTTTTGTCGACCAATTTATTTAGACACTCTTTGTAAAAAGAGCCATTGAGTTTCTTCCAGTGGTTTTCATTTGATTCAATGAAATGTGAATGGTTATTTATGGACATGCTACTCTTTCCTTATGGGATGACACCATCCCAATTTCCCCTTGTAATGTTATGGGATCATATGCTGGATGTGATTGGATGATCCAGTGCACCTGAACATGTTTAATTAATGATGCCGTGACAGACACACAGCAATCCCAGGTCTCCCAAGGCAGCCCCATGAGAGAGAAGATTAGATGGCAAGAACAACAGAGCACAGCATGATGGGAAGTGTCATTTTTGTGGCAAGTACTGAAGTGTGGAAATGAGAAACCTGGTGCCAAACCAGCACTGATAAAGGTGCCAGGATTGGAGGAAATTGGATAAGGTGTCTGCCAAAAAGTTATTTTTCTCTGGAACGCTAGCTTTTTATTTGAAATACAAACCTATAAAATGAGAAGCCTAGTTCACATTTTCAGAAATATAAAAGGATAGCACACCAAAATTCTCTCTCACACACACAGTTTCCACTAGCAAAAAGTAATTTTATAAAATATCTTGAGAATCTTCGGCATCTGAATGGCAAAACATATGCAGTTGCAGACCTTGTGTCAGCCTTGCATCATATTTGACCTCCAGCATCTCATCTGAAATGCTCACATGGCTGGCTGCAGACAGCAAAGCATTCAGGCTCAAAAATTCAATTGCAGCTAATTGTGCAAGTAAGCAACTAGATGTTTTGCATCAGGGACAGAGCAGATACGTTTGTTGTTGCTGCTGTTTTTCTCTATATAGTGGATGTATGTGGAGTCTAGAAACATGTAGGAGAAGATATTAACAATACAGAATATTGTTTAAATACCCTTTTCACCTGTGCTGGAAATTAGAGGTTGAATCCAAAGCTAGTTGTGCTCAGAGTAGACCCATTGAAGTTAATGAACAGGTTTAACTTAGGTTTATTCATTCCAATGGGTCTACTCTATGTAGAACTTAGTTGGATACAACGCTAGGTACATTTTAAAAAATTAGTCACCTTGCTCCATATTGGAGGCCTGGAATGTCTTTTCGGAACAGTCCACTCATTTCCATGTTTGCATGCATGCAATTCCCTAAGTGAAATGAAGCACAACTTCTTTCATTTATTTTCACATTGCTTCACCATGCTGGATATGTGCTGTTAATTTTGCCTGTATAGAGGCAGGGCTTCAACAGTCAAATAAGAGGGTTCAGCTGGAGTGCCCAGGAAGCACACTATTTCAGGGCTAAATGAGTGAATGAAAGGTGACAACCCCTGGGGGAAAAGATTGGTTTGGAAGTGTTCAAGTGAAGAGTCTGACAGCTCTGTTTCTAGAACTGGCCCAATATATTTTGCAATGTGAGGCAGAGCACCCAATGGTGTCTCCTCCATGGCCCGCCAATTTATTGAAGCACCTTAGGCAGAAAGTTTGACAAGTGCCTTTTCCTGGTGGTAAAAAGAACCTGAGGCAGCTACCTCACTCAGCTGGCCCTGTGGTGCTAATAAACTGTTGAGCACATATGTGAAGTGCTTATTCGTGTACAAGAGAGAACTGGATGGAAGGAAATTTAGATTGCTGCATATGTTGGTCTCAGACCTCTCCTTTTGTTCTGTAACCAAGCACCAGCCTCTTCTTGGTCTCATTGTACAGCACACACGAGGAAAGTAAAACTGCCAGGAAAATGTTCTTATTCGAAAGGCTTATTTTAATGATTTCTCTCTTGAGACTGTGGCTCTTAGGGTTTAGAATATTGTGGTTTTAGCTCACTTACTGGCATCCCTGGTCACAGACGTCTGGTAAATCTAATGAAATACAGATTGTTTGGAATATGTAGCTGTCAGCCAAAATACCCACTTTTTCAGGTTTAAAACTCAAGGTCATAAAGACAAAGAGATGCAAAGCTGGAAAATGTTGTTTGTGTGATAAACATTGTTTGTTTATTTCCCATCCTTCCCCGAAGGCTCAAGGCAGCTTACAGTTACAATTTAGAATTTTAAATTATAATAAAAAGGAGAACCACTGTGGGGAGAACAGCCTTAAATAAGAGCTGGAGCCAACTCAGAGGGCAGCTGGCAGTTCTGACTGACTTTGTCCTGGAAGGGAAAGTGTGTGCCCACAGCTTCCAGCAGCATGTTGTCTTTGTAGTAAACAGCAAGCACAGACACATTTTATACAGTTGTGTCCTACTCTCCCTGTGCTTGCTTTACAAATAGCTGATTTTTCAAAATGGTGCCCCCAAATTTAAAAGATCTAATTTAAAACAAATGTTAATTGTTTGGATGTTAAACAATTAACATCCAAACATCAGTTTGGCTTCTGTTTGGTGGCGCAGTGAATTAATAGCACAACATTAACTTTACATGGTACAAAAGTTGTGCAAGCAATACACTGCTTCTCTTCGTCCCAGAAATGCATGGAAGAAGCTTCTTTCCCCCATCTTTTTTCACTTTCCTCAAGGACAATTACCATATTTAAACAGTTTGCAAGAACAGGACGTGACCTCTGATGATTTACCTGCTCTTTCTCTATACAGATGTGAGTGTAAAGTCTGGGTGTTGTAAGCAACGTCAGAGTGGACCTATGCATTACCTGGGCAAAGTGTTTTGCCAAGCACCATTTGCCAAAGTAATGTGAATACAGGATTGAGGATCACTTGCATGGCAAGGCCCTGTGACCACCCCATTCCCTAAGGTGCAAATAACTAGACAACACATGGCATATTGGTTTTAGGATCAAATAAGGCCACAACTTTATTGGTTACAGATGTAAAGGTTTGGCCATAGGCATGGGGGTAAGCGATGGCGCATGTTACTCCCGTCTGTCCACCGGGAGTGTATCTAAGAGTGAAGCCAGCAAGGGGGGGGGGTGCCCTATGATCTACGTCAAATCTGGGCATCCACCGAACAGTCCCCATTGGAGGAGTGGTATGTCCCTGGCCCCTCCCCAGGCATGGGACAGGAGCCACTCCTCCCGGATCCTTTTAACAGGATACTCTTACAACCTCCCCTCCAACTAAGAGTAGGTTTACCCAATGCCTATCCAACTTACAAAGTTGAGATGATTGCTATGAGGTAGGTGAAAACCCAAATGGCGGAGCCAATCTGCCAGATGGGAAAAATTCCTGCTCAGCCCCTAAATCCAGCGACTGACGTAGTCCATAGCAAGGTCGTACCGTCCGCAAAACTCTAATCTGAGGGAGGAAAGGTGGGAGAACCGGCATGGTGAGAGAATGGCTGAAAGGTCCTGCAGACTGGGCATTTATCCTTGTCCTGGGCACGGTGCCAAGCATCGCTACTGGTCAGCTGGCACCAATGCCCAAGGGAACGCCCCCTAAATTCCTACTGCCATTGACCAATTAGGTGGCAGGAGGACGATCCAGCCTGCAATAGGCCAGTTCACAGGAGAGGCCCGGGCCCCACCCAGAAAGCCTCCCACAGAATTTGCAGCCTAGAAGCAGAGGTGCTAAATTCTACCTCTGTCCACTGCACATACCCCCTAGAAACTGTTTCCCCAAGGCTGTGCATCAAAGTAGTCTGAAGGATATGTACTAGAGAGCAGAGGTGCAAAGCAGAGGTTTAAGCATCTTCTCCCACCTGGCATTCTTCCCTTCAAATTGTCCCCATCCCTAACATAAGCATTATAGGGAAAATCATTTATTATATTCAATAGCTTCCACAAAGCACAGCATATTTCACTAGGATGTGTACCTGGAGAATTATTTTTTGAAAGGTGAACATTTATTGACTACATACTCATATCCATTCATAAATAATATAATTTTTATTCATCAAACAAACTAAAGAAACTAAGGTATCACTAAACTTATTTTTTTATGAACAACTAAACCTTACTTTAAAAATATGAATTTTAAAAAATAGCCACAAAATACCATTTCCTCCTGTAGTGATAACCAGGTGTATACAAAGATACAGTCAGTTATCATGAGTTTTATCTTTAACCCAATAATAAACTATACCAAACTTACCAAAACACATTAAGGTTTCTTCATCTTCTTGCCCTAGAGAAAGAGACATAACTCATCAGGTGTGAGCAAAAGGTGTTCATATAGGCTCAATGTTAATGTAATTTGCCATCTAGGAAAGATCAAGACCACTAGGGAAAACTCCCAAACTCTCTGGGCTCATCATCCACAATTACCTTTTGCCCTCACTCCTTACCACTGAATTGGAGCAAACGGCAATTCAGGTCTTCCACAGATTTCTGTTTGCTCCAATTCAACATTAAAGAGTGGGTTTTCACAGGGAAAGTGTCGGGGGGGGGGGAGCTCAGACATGGACCTGGAAAACCCAGATCTATTGCATAGAAATATGGAGCAAAGGTAAGTGTGGATGAGCCCTGTATCTGACATTATGTGACTATGAAAATTGCGTTCTTGTTTATTAACAGAGTGGGTTAAACCACAGAGCCTAGAACTTGCTGATCAGAAGGTCGGTGGTTCGAATCCCTGCGACGGGGTGAGCTCCCGTTGCTCGGTCCCTGCTCCTGCCAACCTAGCAGTTCGAAAGCACGTCAAAGTGCAAGTAGATAAATAGGTACCGCTCCAGCGGGAAGGTAAACGGCATTTCCGTTCACTGCTCTGGTTCACTAGAAGCGGCTTAGTCATGCTGGCCACATGACCCAGAAGCTGTACGCTGGCTCCCTCGGCCAATAAAGCGAGATGAGCGCCGCAACCACAGAGTTGGTCATGACTGGACCTAATGGTCAGGGGTCCCTTTACCTTTACCTTACTCCATGGTGTGGCTTCACAAAAAATGTGTCTTCAGTTTTTCTGAGAAGTCCACTCACCCTCATTGGTGGTTGGTGTTGCAGCCAGTCCCTGGACTGCACAAATAGACCAGATCACCTGGCTGCTGGCTATTGGCCAGTGCTGGCAGCCCTTGGATGGGCATTCCCCTGGCGGTGGGCAATTTAGGGGGCGTTCACAGGAGTCATTAAATTGCAACCTGCTAGGCAGTCCTTCCTGTCTGTTAATTTCCCCAAAGACTGAGAAGGTTTGCTTCATATGGAAAATATTTTACGGGAGGCTTAGTTACAATATGATTCAACATCCTTTTATTATATCCACTTTGGAAGCATATAGAAAGAAAGCAGTGAATAAAATCCTACAAAGCATTATAGGCTTGGCTTTTTGATAATACCCAAATGTAGTTCTTCAATATACTGCTCTTAATTTCATTTCATTTCAATAAGATTGCTTTCTAATTAGTGTTCTGTAAAAAAGGATTTTGAAGGCTAGGTGTCAGGGACTGGGCAAAGGAAGAATGGTGGAGACCGCCTCCCCAGCCTGACCCTTCCAGAGAAGAGGAAGACAGTGTAGAATTACAAAAGGGGTCTTTTGAATTTCTTCAGTTTTTCTTTTCCTTCCAGACTTTCTCCTACGGTATTGTCCTGCCCTCTCTTTCTTCTGGACCTCTCCCTTGTCCAAGGATCTTTCTCTTTGTCCTAGGACAGGCTTCCTCAACCTGAGCCCTCTAGATGTTTTGAGACTACAATTCCCAGCATCCCTGACCACTGGTCCTGCTAGCTAGGGATCATGCGAGTTGTAGGCCAAAAACATCTGAAGGACCGAGGTTGAGGAAGCCTGTCCTAGGACCTTCTTGGGTGCTTTCTCTGAGCCTCCTTTCCTGTTTCTTCTATTCAGAGGCAAGTCACCATGAATGCCACCCTTGTTCTCTTATGATGGCAATGGTGCCTACCTGAGAGGTGCTGGGACTGAGTTCTGGTGAGTTCTAGCTGGGAAAAAATACCTGAGTGTCCTACCTCTTTAGGATTAGTGCACCTCAGCCAATGGCAGATAGAAACCCTGTGTGCCTGCACTTCCCTTCTATTGCTTTGGACTAATACTCTCATCAGATGAGAGGAGATATGATAGACATCTTCAAATAACTAAATAATTGTCACACGGAAATAGAGCAAGCTTGTTTTCTCTTGCTCCAGAGGGTAGCACCCAAACCAGTGAATTCAAGTTACAAGAAAGGAGATTCTGACCAAACATCAGGCAGAACCTTCTGTCAGTATGAGCTGCTTAATAGCAGAACAGATTCCCACAAGAGGTGGTGCACTCTCCTTACTTAGAGGTTTTTAAGCAGAGGTTGGTTGGTTGGTTGGATGTTTTAGCTGAGATTCCTGCATTGCAGGTGGTGAGGTTAGATGGCCCTTGGGTTCCCTTCCAACTCTCCAGTTCTTTGATTCTATGACTCTGCCAGCATGGTCAGAGATGAAAAACAACTAAAGGGCACCAGGTTGGCTACTCCTGCTCTATGACACATGGAGAACTAAGCCAATCACTACTAATAACAATTACAACACCCCTTAGCACTTTGCAAAGTAAACGGTTCCCTCCTCCCAGAACTTAAGAGTTGCAAGCAATCATTTCCTTCCTAAAAAGTGATTTCCCATCACTTATTTTTATCAGTATTGTATCTAAAAAAGAAATTCTTCCTTGATTTTCTCACTTTGGTACACAGCTTTTACCAACCGCAGACATTTCCAGGAAATGGTCTATATCAATCAATAACACTTTTATTTTGAGTCCAGATGTCTGGTAAACCACTAAGGGCTACAATCAAATTCTTTTCTTCCTGTAGTTCGCCTTCTAAGCCTTCTGTTTGTATATGTCAGTGAACAGGACTATGCACCAATAGGTAATAATTTTCTCATCATAGTGATTTAAGCAATTCAAGGAAAGAGCTGGGAAAGCATGCTTCCAGATGTTATTCTGAAAATCACCATTTCACTTCTGCAATGTTTTCAAAGTACCTGGAGGCTATCATTTCTAAACTGAAGCAATAGCATGAATTGCACAAGCACATCAGTCCACCCAAGGATCTTTTTAATGCTCTGGTTCTTAGGAACATTTGATATTGGAAGCAGACTTAAGTATGGATTAGTACAGCATCATCTATGACCTGCCAGGCGGAATGGATCCTATGGTCAGGTACCTGACAATTTCCTTGCTTTTGTGAAGTCATGCAGAAGGTTTATCAAACCCGTGGAGAACCCATCAGCCTGCCCGCTGGGCTGTGTTTAGCTTGATGAGTCACAAGTTCTGCAGGCCTAGATGTAGATGCATTTGAGCACTGGAACCCTAGCAGGACACTTTTGGTTTATAGAAAAAAGGGGGGAGGGGGTTCGAAAGACATGCTCCCATCTGGCACTTCTCAGGACTGGATTTTCCAGAAAAGCACAACCATTTCCTGCACTGTCTTCATGTACCACAAAATGGCAGGTTTTTGTGTCAAGTTTCCCTTTTCAAAATGAGTGACACCACTACTTGCCTCATGACTTGGCGCAATTATGTTGAATGTTTTCCTGCCCCTGGCTTCAGCAGCCAATGATGTAGGGCAGGACCAGGAAAGATGGACAACGTGACTTATTTAAACTCCACCCTTCTATTATTATTTTGACTTCTTAGTTGCTTATTACAAGAAAGCCTCTAAGCAATTTACATAAATGTTAAAAGAAAAAAACGCATTAGATATTAAACTGTGATTTCTATAAAACAACTCCAGTAACCCATAAACAAACCCAGCAGAAATAAACTTACCCATGATAGATTTAAAATTTATTGTTACATGCTACTCTAATCCATGAGTGGCAAGAGACTCCAGAGGTGTCTGTGCTTTCCCAGGGCATCATTTCCTTGGAATGATGAGAGACTGTGGTGTCTTTAGGACATATGGTTTTATTTACACACATATACAACCTAAGGATCAGATGGAGGGGCTCATGGCACCCCAACAGATCTTGCTTTTCCATTAGGTTTTTGAAGAAACCCCAAAGCAGCTATTGGATGTAAGAAACAGTCTAGGTAAGTGGAATGATGAAACATTGGTTGTTGTGCTAGAACTAAATCTGCAGGGCCTGATACAGTAAATAACATAACAGCTCCTCTCCCCCCTAGCTTTTTGAACAGTAACCACTTGGGAGCAGAGGCAAAAGCTCCCCCAGTGTCCTAAGTACTATCTTTCCAGGAACTTGTGCAGCAACCCTTTATAAACTGAAGCCATACAGGCCTTTCTCGAGGCACTTAAATGCATTGTGTCTCTATAAATAGGAATAACACTTGGCAAATGAGTTGGAAGAAGTATCTTAAACAAACTGAAAGACGCATAAGGGTAAAGAGTGCTTTTGAACTGTGTTGCCTCTCTCTAGAGAAATCAGAGTGAATGACTGGGTAAGAACAATAGAACTGACTTGCAGGAGATTAAGTTACAGGGTCACTCGGTTTCATTCTATCACTCTCTCAAAGAGAATACAGGAGACACAACCCATTGATGCTCAAGAAAGAAAGTAAGTGGCTTTTTAAGGTGAGCGTTTCTCAGGTACATGAGAGCTTGCCTAGTGAAATGCTATGAATCTGGAAGCTCCTGGATCTGACATCCACCTCCAATTCACTGGTAAAAGTTCCCCATGTGAGAATTTGCGGTCCAGCTGAAAAGGCTTCCATACGCCTAGGGCTGTAATTAGATCATGCAGAGGAAGTGTTCTGAACACTCTGAAAGTGCTACATAGACATTCTTGCTGTAGCGTAGCATGGCAGGTCCACTAAGTGGCAGGGGTCTTGGCTTGCCCCCATCATGCGACGTGCCCTGCCCCTGCCCAGCGTGCGAACACTCATACGCTGAGCCAGGCTGCATGGGTGTTCTGGAGGTGGAGAGGGGACAGGAGAAGGAGGCGCTCGACATTCTCTTTGTGGCATCGGGCAGGCGGGAGGTGGCAGAGCACGGCCTCTGGGCTTAGCCTCTTCCCCAGGGCATGTGCCAAGCAGGGGCAGGACACACAGAGGGCGAGCTTCACCCTCACTTGCTCCAGCCACCCCCCAGGCTCCCGGGGTGCCTGGAGGGTGCCCAGCAGTGCTGGGGGATGTTGGCCCCCTGAATATTGGGGGGGGGGAGGCTGGAGCTCCTGCCTCTAAATATTGAGGGGGTTGAAGCGCCTTGTGCCCCTGCTAAGTGGATTGCTGAGGTTAATCTCAGTAATGGACTTTCAGCTGCCTATGAGGGATGCTCCTCCTCTTACAATACTGACACCGTCACAGCTCTACATTAAGATTACATAGATAAGTCAGCAGTGGGAAACCTTCAGTCCTGTAGCCCAGGCTTCCTCAACCTCGGCCCTCCAGCTGTTTTTGGCCTACAACTCCCAGGAGCCTTAGCTAGCAGGACCAGTGGTCAGGGATGATGGGAATTGTAGTCTTGAGGTTGAGGAAGCCTGCTGTAGCCCTATTTAGGCCTGAAAGAGATACTAATTTGGCTCCGGAGGCCATTTTCCTGAAGCCACGCCCATTCACCCTATGCCTGACATCATATGTGATGTCATGCAGCTGAAAAGCAACTGAGTTCCCTTACCTTTTTAAAATTAAATAATTTATCTTTTTTTGTTGGGGGGGGGGGCTGGAACAGATAGACAACCAACGGCCAAGCCAAAAATCCACCTATATCTGGAATCATAGAATCAGAGTTGGAAGGGAGCCTGAGGATCATCTAGTCCAACCCCCGCAATGCAGGAAAATGCAGTTGTCCCATATGGGAGTCAAACCTGCAACCCTGGGGTTATCAGCACCATGCTCTAGACAACAATAAGGTGGTGTTTAGCATCAGACTTATTCAGGGAACAATTCATAGCATTGAAACAGGAGATTGAAGTAGAAACATTAAAGAAACTACCAGGTATCTGTACATAAATTTGTTGGATCATTGTCAACAATGGCAATATGCAACAGCAATTGTCCAGCCTTTCAAGAGTCTCCCTATATAGAGGCAATAAGATAATTAACTACAGATGTCTACAAGAACATGCAAACCAGAATATTGTCCCTCAGTACAACAAAGCTTAAGACCCATATCCAATATAAATCATCCTGAATACTGGTGTCCAATGCAACTTTATGCCCCCCCCCCCGCCCTAGAAAATGAAATCAAAATCAAAGCTCAGTTCCATTTCTTCCATTCTATTTACCAAGACTATGTGGATGGCTATGGTATCACCACAACCTCTGCCATAGAAATGGTTGCCTGTTTTCTCCTTTACCTGAATATGGCGCTGAACGAGAGCAATTAATAGTTCTGCCATCCATGGATTTCCCTTTGAATTCATCTAACTGGATGCAGCATCATGTGGCAATAATGAATAACATTTAAGTGGTTTGTGAAGGAGAATTTTATGTGGGTCAGTCCTGTACCTACTGCCAATTTCTTTGAATGATCTCATTTTCTAGAGTTATTAGACATATATTAATCTCTCTGGCATTCGGGATTTAACAGATTTCTAGTAGAAATCTCCTTTGTAAACTTTTTAAAGCCCTTGAAGAGAAGACTCCATTGATCATTTTATTGCCCTTTCCCACAGCTTATGCAGCTCTACATATCCACGTCTCTTTATATAGAAAGATAGGGTAGCCAAAAATTACATTGTACTCAATCCATAATTGCATTAATTTCTACCACTGAATCTGCCATTTCCCCCATTGTCAAATAAGCATGTAGATCTAATTTTTACAGGGGACTTTTCACCAAGATATATTTCTTGGGTAATCAAAGTATTTTTAGAACTCCTCCCTGTATATGCAAACTCAGCCCTCCCCTTCAATATGCATTACTATACACTTTTATGGAACATGACTTGCCAATATGTTGTCCATTCTTCCTTTCACAAACGGCTTGGTTTTCCACCATCCTGAATAATTTGGTGCAATCTGAAACACCACTGCCCAACCCAAATGTTAGATCATTTGTGAACAAGTTAAATAGCACTGGTACCCCCTAAAATGCCATTTATCCAGGCTACGTCTTTCACAGGTAAGAATTTTGCATATTCAGTGACTAACTCGGAACCTGGTTTGGTTTTTATTTGATTTTTGGTCCAGTGCCTCTTGCTCTAGGGACAACAAATGGTTCACATGGTTCACATGTTGATCAATGCAGTTAATTCCATAAGAATGCCCAAATCTGACTACTATCCTAGCAAACAAGTTAAGGGATAAAATATGATTCCAAGAACATACCACATACAGAGAAATGTTCAATATAAAAGTTAGTTAATGTTTATTTTGTCTAAGCAACGTCTTTCCATGTCCCAAAATATTCATGCTAAAAATACTTCACTATCTTACTTGGGTTTGGTGATTATATATTCATTATTTTTTGTGCATAACTCAAGGTATTGAAGTGATGAGATACAATTAATATATGCAGCACTTTCATATGCTCCCTAGATTAATACATGTGGTATTTGATACTACATATTTTAGAAGTTTTAATATAATTCCAGAGAATAGCAGCTACGGAAGGCAGCATTTCTGAAAATTGTGATCCCACAGCAAAAGCCATTCATGATTCCAAGGACAATATCATGCATCTAGGAGCGCAGGGATCTGAAGCAATAATATCCATTCAATTCACAAAGGGCCTGAATAGACAGAGTAAAATTACTCAGTTGTGAATCAGAAGCCCTCAGGGTGACTGTATTTTAGCAGGAGAACCACAGAGTGAACATCAATAGAAAATGACTTTGCATCAACTTACTTACTTACTTCGCCAAACCTTTATTAGGCATTGCAAATATAGGCCATCATAAAACATCCGTATATAAAATTCTGAAATATATATAAATAAACAGCCATGTAAAAATATGTAATAACGAGGATTTTCATTAACCACTCTAAGAGATACTATTGATATAAACTCAGTCACCCTTGCAGTTACTTCTGGGTTAATATCAGACAGATAGGATCTAATATTTTCATTGTGCCATGATGTTGGACTACCCAAAAAAGGGGAATAGCACGCATTTGTGTAGCTGGTTGTACAAGGGACAGTAGAAAAGGATATGTTCTACTGTCTGGCACATTCAAAGAATGTCTGCAATGCCTATTGTTTCTGGGGATGTTTTACCCTTGACAAAAGCTGAAGGGAAAACGTTCAGTTGGGCTAACCAAGGCTGGAATTACTAATTTTGAACTATAAGTGACCCTGTTATCTGCTGTATTTAAACCATAGAACTTGGGGGAGCAAATTTTATTTATAGCTGACTCAATGTTTTGTTTTTCAATGTCCCTTAATCTGGTTAGAATATTACAATAAATATATTGCTCACTTGAATTATACAAGAGTTGCAAGTCAATACTAATAGATCTGATTTTGCTATGTAAGAGTTGGAACCATCTGGATTGATAATAAGAGCCTTTAAGTAAGTCAGAGAGCAGACTCAAAGGTTGGCAACAGAAATGGCAACGCAATCACTATTTTATAGTGCTGGCCCAATATCCCATCGGGTGTATACCTAGTTCTGCACACATTGTCTCATACTTGATTGAACTTGGGAGCCCCAGGATACGTCTCAGGAAACTTGAGTGTATCTTATCTAAATCACTATTATATGCTTGTATCCATATTGGGATCCCAAAATGTAGCTGGGATGACGCTTTAGCTTGAAAAATTTGAATGGCAGCTGGTATAAATTGGTATCCTTTCAGAAAATGAATGCGCGCTACAGTACTGCTGAGGATGCACACTTTGCCTGTTTGATAGCACTCATCTGATGGTTTGACCAACCTGAGTCAGCAATATTTTAGGAAAATTGCCAAGGGAAAGATGGTATCATACAAGGGAAACTGTAAAAATGGGACATGCAGCCTTTACACAATCCTGTAATAAACTGGGAAGATGTTTATGATCCTCCCCATGTGGCACAATTATGATTCCCATTTACAAGGAGGAATATAAAGGTGTTCAGTTGAACATGCTTACATTTCCCCTTCAGGCTTTCCTGCTGAAATTGAGGTCAGGCATGCCAGAGTATGCATGGATGTTGGTTGTGGTGCTGGCATGTGCATCCACTTCCACTTCCCTCTTCAGGCATAACACATGAACAGGGCTGCAGGTCACAGCCATGGTTACATATGGCCACAACGGGTTGAGTTAAGGATAGCTGCCATGGTAGAATTTCAACCTTTAGACTTTTCCATTTTAGTTGTTTTTTTCAGTCTTCAAACACCCCTGAGGGATTCATTTCCCATGCAACGATGCATAAAGTTATAAATCAGAAACATTTTTGGCATTAATAGGCACTGTCACATTTTGTAGTTGCTGATCCCTCCATTGTTTTTAATAGCTTTTCAAATACTTTGGGAACAAAGGGTGCAATCTCTCACTTTTTGAAAAATCTCAGTAATACCCCCCCCCCAAAAAAAAAAACCCATCGAAATGGTCAAATTCACTTCTTACTGTAAACCACCACCTTCTCATTCACATGTCAGCTGTCCTGATGTCCTGGAACGAAGACACACATCAAGAAGTTAGAAAAAAAATACATTGTCTCTCTCAAACAAGTACAGAACAGTAACAGGAAATTCCTGACATATTACCATGTCCACTGAAACCTAGTGAATAACATTACTCTCCATATAGCTGGTACAAAACTACGATGAGAACAGTTTGTTGCTGTTGTTGTTTCACACTTTCAAATAATGTTTTATTTCTTTATTTTTCTCTTTTCTGAAAAAGAAGGAAGTTTGCCCTCCCAAAACATCCTTCCTATGTTCCCGAGACAGACCTCCTCATGCGAACACCACAGCAATTTGATGCCGCATCATTCCCATGGGCATTTCTTGGAGTGGAACAAATGGCTGCCCCCATTTGCCAATGAGCAGAGCTATCTCTCTCCCCGCCCCGGGACTGCCTCTGGGAATGATATTACAACATGATGCAGGGCTGTTCTCATGTGGAAGTCTGTCCCAGGGAAGCAGATGGGCTGCTAAGAACAGCCAAGCTCCCATTTGAAGTGGCATCAAGAATTTTTTTTCCAGAAAGAAAAATTCTGCCATTTCATATTTTGCCCAGATTTAGTTTTACTTGTCAGAGCAAGATAAATACAAACCAATTCTTTTGCATTTAGGTGCTCACAATTTTAATATGTCTGAGAGATGAATCATTGGTGCATTTAAGATGTCTGTAGGCACATGGAGGCAGTTTCCACCCCAGCCTTGCACAGATGACACCATGACTGCATAACCCATCAAGAGCAAAAACCAGCTGCATCTAGCAAGGCAGCCACTGGTTGCAATTGCTTCTACCTGCCCAACCCCATATGGTATAAGTTTTGCATAGGCCAACCGCACACAAAGAACTTAACAGCATGTTAAAGATCAATGTGAGCTGTGTGCAGTCGTAAGGGTAGATGTTACCAGATGCACCCTGGAAGTAACTGCAAAGGCAGTGGCAACAAGCACAGCACTGCAAATAACATAGAAATAAGATTTAAGACTTAGTTCATGCACATGCTCCAACATCAACATTATTTTCATAGTGGAGCAGCAGGAATGTGCCTCTCTCATTGAACCAATAAATAATGTAGAATGCGAAGCCACACATGTTTAAGCCCATGTGGCACAATCTTTCTCCCCTTTGTAAGGAGAAATAATTGTACAAACCAGGTTGTTACGTAGAGCATCCAGCATAGCACAGTCAACCAGAGAATAGAGAAAGAAGCACATGCACACGCCTCTACTCACTGGCCTGTGATAAGTAGACAGTCAGGTCAGAATTGCTCCTCCTTCTGTTCTGGTTCCGTGATGCATTAAATATCTGTAGACAGTAATTCCTTACAGGACAAATCCCATGCATATTTACTCAGAAGTAGGTCTCACTGTGCCAAATGATGCATACACTCTAGTTAGTATGTTTGGGATTGGAATAGCCTAAGTAAATCCGTACTTTAAATACCGGGAATCTGTCTTCATGCTTACATTTTTACTACAAAGTGAAAGTTTATTCCCCTCTTAATGGTTGCTTATAAACATTATACATAGATAGATTCCTGTCCGCACTTTGTGCTAAAATAAATAAAACAAATTTTGTAACATGCAATGGGATGCCAACCATTGTACCAAGAAAAACTAGTTTCTACAGTCAAAGTATAAATTATGCAAAATGAACATTTGTACAATGTATTCTGTATTAGGTTGCATAATTCAAGTCCGATTTTGCACATGGTGGGGACAATAAATTAGGCACGGCTGAAACATCTACTGCTGCAAGTTTTATCCAGCCACTTCTTTGGCTTATGAGTTTTCAATGTGATTACCCCACATGTTTTCAAGCAGGTCTCGGGCGAGAAACTCTGAATTTTCCCACTAGTTGAATTATGCAGCCACTACCTCACCCAGGTCCCTTTGGGAGGAATGGTGTAAATGATGATGATGATGATGATGATGATTGATGCAGTTCAGCCCCAATTAGATCCTGTGCTACTGCAGAATTATGGAATACAAAAACCTGGATGAGCTGCTTTGTTTCAGAGTAGGGATAGGCAAATGTATCAGTTCTGGTTTCTCTCAGTTTCTCATTCAGTTCTCTACATTTCTTTTGTAGACCTGTGCTGCTAGCCATGGCAGAGCTCAGGGGAGGGAGAAGCCAGCCAACCAGCCAAGGCTCGGGGGGGGGACTTGCCTGGAGGCAAAGTCCGTATGCAAGGTTCAGTCCAGACCTAAGATCAGGAGTATTTCAGTTCACATAGTCAGACAATTCAGGAGTCAAGAAAGCTAAGGGTCACGAGAAGCCAGAAGCAGCAAGGTCCAGGAATGTTGTTTCCAGCAACTGACTGTTGCGTGTCGAGGTCCCCGAGCCACCCCCCCCCCCAATAATTCACACATCACTTTTGGTTTGGGTTTTTGGCACAATTTTGGCCACAACTTTATTTAAATACACACAAGTGGGTGGTTGCTTAGGCATTGGTTCTGACTATCTGTCCTTGCCCAGGGACAGAACTGACTTGCGGATTCCAGTTCAAGAGCATACACAGAGTGCTCATAGTCATTGGAGGCACAGAGACCCTGGCTCCACTCTGTCTGCCCCAAATATACAATAGCAACTGAGCCTGCAAGCAAAAGATACATTCTTAGAGAGGGAATGAGTCACATGTCACAGAGACTTCACAATTAACTGCTACCTGTAGCAGGCTTGGCCTGAATGTAGGCCTCACTGCTTCTGCTCTTAAAAATCTTTGACTCATTGCAATATTAAAGGAACTCAAAATAGTGCTCCCGCCCAAGGCTAGATTAAAATTCGGCCAACAGCACTGCAATCACCCAAAATAAAGCCACCTTTGGGGATACTAAAACGAAAGTGATTCCAGCTAAGCTGGGAACAGCCTGACTAGCCCCACAATTAACAAACAGGCAAAATGGGGAAATTCTTTTTGCAAAAGAAAGCCCCTAATGGGGGCTCTCTCCCTATTGGGAAAGGCAAGCCCAGGAGGATTATGCACAGGCAGCGCTCACAGGTACAGGGAGAATCTTCCCAAAGGGCAGGGTAAGGGGTGGGGTGGGAAATAAAACAGAAAAAAGGGGGGGGGAATTAAATTAATTAAGGGACTAGAGAAGATTAAAAAGAAAGGGGAAATAAAAAAAATGTATCCAGACAATGAGAAGATTGCTCCACTGTCCTCCAGACGGTCCAAGTGCTCCAGGTGATCCAGTGCAAGCAGCCAAGAGGACGCCCAAAGTTGGGCGTCCAATATTTAAAACCTCTGATCCCCCTTCAAAATTGGCAACAAGCAATTCTCCCCAGCGACCCAATTAACCAATTCACTGCCTGGGTCACTCCGCAAATCCGCCCAGCAACACTGGGGTGGCTTGTATCCCCCACAGCAACACGTTGTCTCTGCTGGGGAGAACACGTTACTCTGGAAAGCCTGCTTCAGAAAGCTGGAGCCAGCCAGTTCACATCAGGAGCAAGAAGGCTGATCAGCAGCAGGTAGAGTCACTTCGCCTCTGCTCCTTCAGGCTGCTGCTCAGCAGGTGAAGCCGACTCCTGGCTCATGACAATTTCCACATTGAGATAAAAATGAATCCATGTGAAAATTCATCAGCATTTGAATGTGAATTGCCCTTACTAAACATATTTTTGCATGCTTTTTTGACTAATATGCACATTTTTGTAAAGCACAATTTCCCTAATATAATTCATTTTGTATATTTGCACTAATATATGCATTTTATAGGGACACGGGTGGCGCTGTGGTCTAAACCACTGAACCTCTTGGGCTTCCTGATTGGAAGGTCGGCGGTTTGAATCCCTGCGACGGGGTGAGCTCCCGTTGCTCGCTCCCAGCTCCTGCCAACCTAGCAGTTTGAAAGCACCTCAAAGTGCAAGTAGATAAATAGGTACCGCTCCGGCCGGAAGGTAAACGGCGTTTCCGTGAGCTGCTCTGGTTCGCCAGAAGCGGCTTAGTCATGCTGGCCACATGACCCGGAAGCTGTACGCCATCTCCCACGGCCAATGAAGTGAGATGAGCACCGCAACCCCAGAATCGGTCACGACTGGACGTAATGGTCAGGGGTCCCTTTACCTTTTACCTTATGCATTTTATGCACACTTCACCCTAGTATATGCATTTTTGCACATATTACTTGGCTGGAAACTATTATGAAATTCAGAGAAGTGTTCATTTCAATGGATGGATATGTTTCAGTCTTTGTAAAGTGCGAATTTAAAATGTGCCTTTAAATATGAACTGAGTGATATCTTCCCTGCTCCAATCCTGGAGCTGTAGCACACAACTAATTCTAATAAACATACAAACACTTTCTATCAGATTTCTCAAATATACCTTTGAAACAGTAACAAGAGGACGATTATAAGCAAGAGAAGTTTGAATCCGGGCTCTTAGTGTGATGCTTTTCTAGTTTTATTCTGTGATGTGATGCACACTGACATATTTGGGGAGTGGAAGTACTTAGCATGTTATCATTCTTTTCCAGAGTTTTATATCAGCCTCTCAAAGGGCTGATTTACACATTACATTTCACTCAGTTTTCCCCATGGTTTTAAAACATCAAGTATGGAGTACACATTAAAAAGAAGGAAATGACTGGAACAGCATATGATAAAACTCTGGCACCTGCAGCAGAAGACAAAGAACTCTGTCAAATGTTCTGCTCTTAGAACTATTGGCATTCCATAGTATCACTTGCAACAGAAATTGATTACTCTGGGCAAATCCAAGATATTTTGCTGTTGCTACCTGAGGGGAAGGACAAGATTGTGCCCTTCCCCATTTGACATACAAAAGCCAACTGAATTTGAATTGCAATGAATTTCAATTAAAATTGAATTTGACTTAATAATAGTAATATTTTTATAATTTATACCTTGCCCATCTGACAGGTGTGGGAACGTTTATATAATTTAGCAGAGTTTAAACAATCCCCTGTTTGAATTTATGCAGCGATAAGCAGGTTGCTTACTCGTTTGAGTCCTATCTAGAATTATACCTTCCTGGTTGATAATCCCTTTCTGTCCCTCTTAAAGAAAACAGACATGAATCTGAATCATATTAACATAAACTACTTTACTATCAGATTCATTCAGGTTTACAGAGTTGTTCCTTAAGGTAGGCTTAGGTTACATAATAGATAAACTATATACTATATAGTAGTGAATCATGAGAAGACTGCATCTGAGTCGTTACCAGTTAACGCTCCTTGCAGCAACCGACCACCTGACAAAACTGCCTGCCACATAGAGGCAGTTAGTCCTCTCAGAATGTTGGACTTGACTGACAGCTTTATATCCCACAACTGGGTTGCCCCAACTTTGACAATGGTGGCAGCAGAGCACCCTCCACTTCACTTAAGGCAGCAGGCTAGCTTAGGGGAGCCGCTCCAAACCCCTCCAAATGCAACTGGCCGCACCCTGCCTCAAGGTGCTTGGGAGCTTTTTCCTCCCTTGCTGCCGCCGCCTCCTTTCTTAAGCAGGCTCCATCGGCCTCCCAGCCAGTCCTTCCTCGCAAGGTCTGTGTACAAGGCAGAGAGGGAACCCTTTCTCGCCTCCTGCCAGCAAACCCCTCACAGCCGGGCTGCCTGCACACAAAGGTGCCTGAAGCTAAAGGCGTTACTGGGTGCAGCTAGGCTGGTGGTGTGTGCATGAGCAGGAACATGCAGGCTCCCTGCAGTTGACGTTCTCAGTGGAAACACAGCTGGAACTGTGGATTTTATGGGGTGAAAGTGGATTTGATAGTTGGAGAGGGGCTGGAACTGCATTCCAGCACATTCCGGCTGAAAAAAACAAACCCCTTGGTATACCCCTTTATCTAATGTGTATATATATTTACATGCTTTTTACATGTATCTCTCTATTGTTTTACTCATTAAGAATATATATTTTTGCATACATTTTTTAAAGTGAAACTGCATTCAGAGACGAGCAGTCTGCTAACTTCATTCTCTGAGATATGTGAATTAGGCTGTTTCACTTTAAAATGCAAATTGAGTGAAACTCTACTCCGGGGGAGGGAAAAGATTGGCCATTTCCCCACAATGGCAGCTATCTTTTCCCCTATATCGTGTCTGGCGGAGGTGCTGGGTAGTCATGTCGTTTATTTACTAGAATTATAAACTGTTCATTAAATTGTAATGCTGGGCATTTCCCAACAAGATATCTAAAATCAAACTACAATAAATGTGTCATAAAAGACTAATGAAATACACAGTGGAGTAGGGGTTGGTTCCAATATTATCAGGTGAAAGAGGTATTTTTAAAAGATTAAGAAAAAGGGTTTTCTGAAGAAGGCTCAGAATTTGAAAAAGTCATTATAGGAAATAAAGAAAAACTAACCTCCAAAATTTATAAAATTCTGCTAGAGTGCAAGACCAAGGATGAAATGATAAAGGCAACCACGATTCATTGGGCAACTGATATAGGTCACAATATAGAAATGACAGCATGGGAGAGACTGTGGAACACAACAATGAATTTTTCAGCATGTTATACTCTAAAGGAGGATTTACTCTCTCTCTCTCTCTCTCTATATATATATATGATGTATAGATGGTACCTCACCTCAGGCAAACTTGGGAAAATATATAAAAAAAGGATCTAAACTATGTTGGAAATGCCAAGAGATAGAGGGAACCTTTATACATATGTGGTGGTTATGTAAGGAAGCTGAAGAATACTGGGAAATTGTTTACATAGAACTAAAGAAGATGTTAAGGCTGACATTTTCCAAAAAAAACCCGGAGAGCTTACTATTAGGTATAACAAATGGTGAAATTCCCAAGAGAGTATTTTGTCTCTCTTTATGTGACTGCAGTGGCTAGAATAATTTATGCACAAAAATGGAAGGATAAAGGAATCGCTACAAAAGAGGACTGACAAAATAAATTAATAGAATATGATGAGTCAGCTACTATGACAGCAAAGATAAGAAACCAAGATAAGTCCCCTATAAGGGAGGAATAGAAATACTTTGAAGATTATTTAAAGAAATATAATAGCCATATAAACTTCCAAGTATGGCTAGAATTATGAACAGCAGTTAAAAACAATTAGAACATTGTATATAAATATAAAACCAAACCAAGTAAAAGATGTGAGCAGTAGATCAGTGGAATGATTCAGGTGAAAGTTCAGTGGTAATTTGCCAGGCACAGTGCTTATTAAAGCACTGCAGTTGTTGCTTCCCTGAGACAGAATCCTATGCAATTCTAACAGCATTTCAATAACAAAATATTGTGGAAGGTATAGATCTCATGGGAACCCACTGTATGCATTTTGCACCTTCCTGAGGGCCTTAAGCATTGAACACCCCCAGTGAATCTCTCAATCTCTGTGTTAATGGCTCTACTTCATTCACTCATTTGGGCAAAAGGCTCCAAAAATTGACATAGATTTCTAGCAAGGCTTGCAAACGTATTGCTTATAACTTAATGAGACATCTCTGTCTATATCTGGTCAATGGATGAAGTGATGGCAACAAGGCTAATCTTTCTCCATTATGTAGAAAGAAGATATCAAAATACTATTGAACTTGCAGAGTAATTAACACCATTTGATTACATGCAGACTGGATACCATATACCAGTAGCAATTATTATTATTATTATTATTATTATTATTATTATTATTATTATTATTATTATTTATACCCCACCCATCTTGCTGTGGGGCTAGTGAGTACAGTGCCAAAACAGACATAAACACATTGAAATCAAAATTAAACAAACTAAAGTTCAATGGCAAAAATGTAAAACTCTTCCGTTTTAATTAATAAGTCTTAAAAGTGCTGTCACATGCTGGGGGGGGTCCTGTACACATTTTTAGGCATACTGTATCCTAGTATATGCATGTCGATGCACATTAATAGGAAAACTACACCACAAGATTCAGAGAAGTGCTAATGTCAAAAGGATGGCTCTGCTTCAATTCATGTATTGTTAAACAAAAGGGTAAATTCGGAAGGTTCACCTTTAAACGTGAACTGAATCAATTTTCTTCCCCATCGCTAGCCTTGGGTTGCCATACGTTTGGATTTTCCCAGACATGTCCTCTTTTTCAGGCTTAAAATTTATGCCTGAGCAGAATTGTGAAATGTGGCAAAATGTCAAGAGTACCAGCTTGCCCTTCAGCATCCTCCAAGCCCCACTCCTTGGCGCACAAGTGCTCCCCTGCCCACCCCACCCCAGGTGTGCTTGTTTGTGCGAGTGTGTGAGAGGGAGAGAGGGAAAGAGCAGGAGGGAGGGGGACCCACAGACAGGCAGCCTCCTCTCAGCCCTTCCTGATCAAAGCCCCCCAGGACAAAATCGGTAGCAGCCTCTCTCTCTTTGGCTCCCTCCCCTGGCATGCCTCCTCTGCACCCCCCTTTCCCTCTCTCTTTTTCCATCCAATGATCTCCCCCCCCTGCACAACTACCCTTCTTCCCCTTGGGCGGGGCCTTGTCCAGAAAACGAGGCTATGTTTGGCTCCTTTCCCTCAACTGGGACTTATTGATTTAATTCTGCCCCTTCCCTCCTTTACCCGCATCTCTGCTGTGCTCCCTGACTTTTCCCAAATGAGTTTTCCTCCTGATGCAAATGAGTTTTCCTCCTGAGTGGCTTTTCCAGCCCTTTGCCTCCTACCTCCTGCTTGGATGCCCTCCCCCATCCCTCCCCTCTCCTTCTCCTCTGGACCCTCTTCATTTCCTTCCCCCTCTTTCCTAAGAAACAGTCTAGGTAAGTGGAATGATGAAACATTGGTTGTTGTGCTAGAACTAAATCTGCAGGGCCTGATACAGTAAATAACATAACAGCTCCTCTCCCCCCTAGCTTTTTGAACAGTAACCACTTGGGAGCAGAGGCAAAAGCTCCCCCAGTGTCCTAAGTACTATCTTTCCAGGAACTTGTGCAGCAACCCTTTATAAACTGAAGCCATACAGGCCTTTCTCGAGGCACTTAAATGCATTGTGTCTCTATAAATAGGAATAACACTTGGCAAATGAGTTGGAAGAAGTATCTTAAACAAACTGAAAGACGCATAAGGGTAAAGAGTGCTTTTGAACTGTGTTGCCTCTCTCTAGAGAAATCAGAGTGAATGACTGGGTAAGAACAATAGAACTGACTTGCAGGAGATTAAGTTACAGGGTCACTCGGTTTCATTCTATCACTCTCTCAAAGAGAATACAGGAGACACAACCCATTGATGCTCAAGAAAGAAAGTAAGTGGCTTTTTAAGGTGAGCGTTTCTCAGGTACATGAGAGCTTGCCTAGTGAAATGCTATGAATCTGGAAGCTCCTGGATCTGACATCCACCTCCAATTCACTGGTAAAAGTTCCCCATGTGAGAATTTGCGGTCCAGCTGAAAAGGCTTCCATACGCCTAGGGCTGTAATTAGATCATGCAGAGGAAGTGTTCTGAACACTCTGAAAGTGCTACATAGACATTCTTGCTGTAGCGTAGCATGGCAGGTCCACTAAGTGGCAGGGGTCTTGGCTTGCCCCCATCATGCGACGTGCCCTGCCCCTGCCCAGCGTGCGAACACTCATACGCTGAGCCAGGCTGCATGGGTGTTCTGGAGGTGGAGAGGGGACAGGAGAAGGAGGCGCTCGACATTCTCTTTGTGGCATCGGGCAGGCGGGAGGTGGCAGAGCACGGCCTCTGGGCTTAGCCTCTTCCCCAGGGCATGTGCCAAGCAGGGGCAGGACACACAGAGGGCGAGCTTCACCCTCACTTGCTCCAGCCACCCCCCAGGCTCCCGGGGTGCCTGGAGGGTGCCCAGCAGTGCTGGGGGATGTTGGCCCCCTGAATATTGGGGGGGGGGAGGCTGGAGCTCCTGCCTCTAAATATTGAGGGGGTTGAAGCGCCTTGTGCCCCTGCTAAGTGGATTGCTGAGGTTAATCTCAGTAATGGACTTTCAGCTGCCTATGAGGGATGCTCCTCCTCTTACAATACTGACACCGTCACAGCTCTACATTAAGATTACATAGATAAGTCAGCAGTGGGAAACCTTCAGTCCTGTAGCCCAGGCTTCCTCAACCTCGGCCCTCCAGCTGTTTTTGGCCTACAACTCCCAGGAGCCTTAGCTAGCAGGACCAGTGGTCAGGGATGATGGGAATTGTAGTCTTGAGGTTGAGGAAGCCTGCTGTAGCCCTATTTAGGCCTGAAAGAGATACTAATTTGGCTCCGGAGGCCATTTTCCTGAAGCCACGCCCATTCACCCTATGCCTGACATCATATGTGATGTCATGCAGCTGAAAAGCAACTGAGTTCCCTTACCTTTTTAAAATTAAATAATTTATCTTTTTTTGTTGGGGGGGGGGGCTGGAACAGATAGACAACCAACGGCCAAGCCAAAAATCCACCTATATCTGGAATCATAGAATCAGAGTTGGAAGGGAGCCTGAGGATCATCTAGTCCAACCCCCGCAATGCAGGAAAATGCAGTTGTCCCATATGGGAGTCAAACCTGCAACCCTGGGGTTATCAGCACCATGCTCTAGACAACAATAAGGTGGTGTTTAGCATCAGACTTATTCAGGGAACAATTCATAGCATTGAAACAGGAGATTGAAGTAGAAACATTAAAGAAACTACCAGGTATCTGTACATAAATTTGTTGGATCATTGTCAACAATGGCAATATGCAACAGCAATTGTCCAGCCTTTCAAGAGTCTCCCTATATAGAGGCAATAAGATAATTAACTACAGATGTCTACAAGAACATGCAAACCAGAATATTGTCCCTCAGTACAACAAAGCTTAAGACCCATATCCAATATAAATCATCCTGAATACTGGTGTCCAATGCAACTTTATGCCCCCCCCCCCGCCCTAGAAAATGAAATCAAAATCAAAGCTCAGTTCCATTTCTTCCATTCTATTTACCAAGACTATGTGGATGGCTATGGTATCACCACAACCTCTGCCATAGAAATGGTTGCCTGTTTTCTCCTTTACCTGAATATGGCGCTGAACGAGAGCAATTAATAGTTCTGCCATCCATGGATTTCCCTTTGAATTCATCTAACTGGATGCAGCATCATGTGGCAATAATGAATAACATTTAAGTGGTTTGTGAAGGAGAATTTTATGTGGGTCAGTCCTGTACCTACTGCCAATTTCTTTGAATGATCTCATTTTCTAGAGTTATTAGACATATATTAATCTCTCTGGCATTCGGGATTTAACAGATTTCTAGTAGAAATCTCCTTTGTAAACTTTTTAAAGCCCTTGAAGAGAAGACTCCATTGATCATTTTATTGCCCTTTCCCACAGCTTATGCAGCTCTACATATCCACGTCTCTTTATATAGAAAGATAGGGTAGCCAAAAATTACATTGTACTCAATCCATAATTGCATTAATTTCTACCACTGAATCTGCCATTTCCCCCATTGTCAAATAAGCATGTAGATCTAATTTTTACAGGGGACTTTTCACCAAGATATATTTCTTGGGTAATCAAAGTATTTTTAGAACTCCTCCCTGTATATGCAAACTCAGCCCTCCCCTTCAATATGCATTACTATACACTTTTATGGAACATGACTTGCCAATATGTTGTCCATTCTTCCTTTCACAAACGGCTTGGTTTTCCACCATCCTGAATAATTTGGTGCAATCTGAAACACCACTGCCCAACCCAAATGTTAGATCATTTGTGAACAAGTTAAATAGCACTGGTACCCCCTAAAATGCCATTTATCCAGGCTACGTCTTTCACAGGTAAGAATTTTGCATATTCAGTGACTAACTCGGAACCTGGTTTGGTTTTTATTTGATTTTTGGTCCAGTGCCTCTTGCTCTAGGGACAACAAATGGTTCACATGGTTCACATGTTGATCAATGCAGTTAATTCCATAAGAATGCCCAAATCTGACTACTATCCTAGCAAACAAGTTAAGGGATAAAATATGATTCCAAGAACATACCACATACAGAGAAATGTTCAATATAAAAGTTAGTTAATGTTTATTTTGTCTAAGCAACGTCTTTCCATGTCCCAAAATATTCATGCTAAAAATACTTCACTATCTTACTTGGGTTTGGTGATTATATATTCATTATTTTTTGTGCATAACTCAAGGTATTGAAGTGATGAGATACAATTAATATATGCAGCACTTTCATATGCTCCCTAGATTAATACATGTGGTATTTGATACTACATATTTTAGAAGTTTTAATATAATTCCAGAGAATAGCAGCTACGGAAGGCAGCATTTCTGAAAATTGTGATCCCACAGCAAAAGCCATTCATGATTCCAAGGACAATATCATGCATCTAGGAGCGCAGGGATCTGAAGCAATAATATCCATTCAATTCACAAAGGGCCTGAATAGACAGAGTAAAATTACTCAGTTGTGAATCAGAAGCCCTCAGGGTGACTGTATTTTAGCAGGAGAACCACAGAGTGAACATCAATAGAAAATGACTTTGCATCAACTTACTTACTTACTTCGCCAAACCTTTATTAGGCATTGCAAATATAGGCCATCATAAAACATCCGTATATAAAATTCTGAAATATATATAAATAAACAGCCATGTAAAAATATGTAATAACGAGGATTTTCATTAACCACTCTAAGAGATACTATTGATATAAACTCAGTCACCCTTGCAGTTACTTCTGGGTTAATATCAGACAGATAGGATCTAATATTTTCATTGTGCCATGATGTTGGACTACCCAAAAAAGGGGAATAGCACGCATTTGTGTAGCTGGTTGTACAAGGGACAGTAGAAAAGGATATGTTCTACTGTCTGGCACATTCAAAGAATGTCTGCAATGCCTATTGTTTCTGGGGATGTTTTACCCTTGACAAAAGCTGAAGGGAAAACGTTCAGTTGGGCTAACCAAGGCTGGAATTACTAATTTTGAACTATAAGTGACCCTGTTATCTGCTGTATTTAAACCATAGAACTTGGGGGAGCAAATTTTATTTATAGCTGACTCAATGTTTTGTTTTTCAATGTCCCTTAATCTGGTTAGAATATTACAATAAATATATTGCTCACTTGAATTATACAAGAGTTGCAAGTCAATACTAATAGATCTGATTTTGCTATGTAAGAGTTGGAACCATCTGGATTGATAATAAGAGCCTTTAAGTAAGTCAGAGAGCAGACTCAAAGGTTGGCAACAGAAATGGCAACGCAATCACTATTTTATAGTGCTGGCCCAATATCCCATCGGGTGTATACCTAGTTCTGCACACATTGTCTCATACTTGATTGAACTTGGGAGCCCCAGGATACGTCTCAGGAAACTTGAGTGTATCTTATCTAAATCACTATTATATGCTTGTATCCATATTGGGATCCCAAAATGTAGCTGGGATGACGCTTTAGCTTGAAAAATTTGAATGGCAGCTGGTATAAATTGGTATCCTTTCAGAAAATGAATGCGCGCTACAGTACTGCTGAGGATGCACACTTTGCCTGTTTGATAGCACTCATCTGATGGTTTGACCAACCTGAGTCAGCAATATTTTAGGAAAATTGCCAAGGGAAAGATGGTATCATACAAGGGAAACTGTAAAAATGGGACATGCAGCCTTTACACAATCCTGTAATAAACTGGGAAGATGTTTATGATCCTCCCCATGTGGCACAATTATGATTCCCATTTACAAGGAGGAATATAAAGGTGTTCAGTTGAACATGCTTACATTTCCCCTTCAGGCTTTCCTGCTGAAATTGAGGTCAGGCATGCCAGAGTATGCATGGATGTTGGTTGTGGTGCTGGCATGTGCATCCACTTCCACTTCCCTCTTCAGGCATAACACATGAACAGGGCTGCAGGTCACAGCCATGGTTACATATGGCCACAACGGGTTGAGTTAAGGATAGCTGCCATGGTAGAATTTCAACCTTTAGACTTTTCCATTTTAGTTGTTTTTTTCAGTCTTCAAACACCCCTGAGGGATTCATTTCCCATGCAACGATGCATAAAGTTATAAATCAGAAACATTTTTGGCATTAATAGGCACTGTCACATTTTGTAGTTGCTGATCCCTCCATTGTTTTTAATAGCTTTTCAAATACTTTGGGAACAAAGGGTGCAATCTCTCACTTTTTGAAAAATCTCAGTAATACCCCCCCCCAAAAAAAAAAAACCCATCGAAATGGTCAAATTCACTTCTTACTGTAAACCACCACCTTCTCATTCACATGTCAGCTGTCCTGATGTCCTGGAACGAAGACACACATCAAGAAGTTAGAAAAAAAATACATTGTCTCTCTCAAACAAGTACAGAACAGTAACAGGAAATTCCTGACATATTACCATGTCCACTGAAACCTAGTGAATAACATTACTCTCCATATAGCTGGTACAAAACTACGATGAGAACAGTTTGTTGCTGTTGTTGTTTCACACTTTCAAATAATGTTTTATTTCTTTATTTTTCTCTTTTCTGAAAAAGAAGGAAGTTTGCCCTCCCAAAACATCCTTCCTATGTTCCCGAGACAGACCTCCTCATGCGAACACCACAGCAATTTGATGCCGCATCATTCCCATGGGCATTTCTTGGAGTGGAACAAATGGCTGCCCCCATTTGCCAATGAGCAGAGCTATCTCTCTCCCCGCCCCGGGACTGCCTCTGGGAATGATATTACAACATGATGCAGGGCTGTTCTCATGTGGAAGTCTGTCCCAGGGAAGCAGATGGGCTGCTAAGAACAGCCAAGCTCCCATTTGAAGTGGCATCAAGAATTTTTTTTCCAGAAAGAAAAATTCTGCCATTTCATATTTTGCCCAGATTTAGTTTTACTTGTCAGAGCAAGATAAATACAAACCAATTCTTTTGCATTTAGGTGCTCACAATTTTAATATGTCTGAGAGATGAATCATTGGTGCATTTAAGATGTCTGTAGGCACATGGAGGCAGTTTCCACCCCAGCCTTGCACAGATGACACCATGACTGCATAACCCATCAAGAGCAAAAACCAGCTGCATCTAGCAAGGCAGCCACTGGTTGCAATTGCTTCTACCTGCCCAACCCCATATGGTATAAGTTTTGCATAGGCCAACCGCACACAAAGAACTTAACAGCATGTTAAAGATCAATGTGAGCTGTGTGCAGTCGTAAGGGTAGATGTTACCAGATGCACCCTGGAAGTAACTGCAAAGGCAGTGGCAACAAGCACAGCACTGCAAATAACATAGAAATAAGATTTAAGACTTAGTTCATGCACATGCTCCAACATCAACATTATTTTCATAGTGGAGCAGCAGGAATGTGCCTCTCTCATTGAACCAATAAATAATGTAGAATGCGAAGCCACACATGTTTAAGCCCATGTGGCACAATCTTTCTCCCCTTTGTAAGGAGAAATAATTGTACAAACCAGGTTGTTACGTAGAGCATCCAGCATAGCACAGTCAACCAGAGAATAGAGAAAGAAGCACATGCACACGCCTCTACTCACTGGCCTGTGATAAGTAGACAGTCAGGTCAGAATTGCTCCTCCTTCTGTTCTGGTTCCGTGATGCATTAAATATCTGTAGACAGTAATTCCTTACAGGACAAATCCCATGCATATTTACTCAGAAGTAGGTCTCACTGTGCCAAATGATGCATACACTCTAGTTAGTATGTTTGGGATTGGAATAGCCTAAGTAAATCCGTACTTTAAATACCGGGAATCTGTCTTCATGCTTACATTTTTACTACAAAGTGAAAGTTTATTCCCCTCTTAATGGTTGCTTATAAACATTATACATAGATAGATTCCTGTCCGCACTTTGTGCTAAAATAAATAAAACAAATTTTGTAACATGCAATGGGATGCCAACCATTGTACCAAGAAAAACTAGTTTCTACAGTCAAAGTATAAATTATGCAAAATGAACATTTGTACAATGTATTCTGTATTAGGTTGCATAATTCAAGTCCGATTTTGCACATGGTGGGGACAATAAATTAGGCACGGCTGAAACATCTACTGCTGCAAGTTTTATCCAGCCACTTCTTTGGCTTATGAGTTTTCAATGTGATTACCCCACATGTTTTCAAGCAGGTCTCGGGCGAGAAACTCTGAATTTTCCCACTAGTTGAATTATGCAGCCACTACCTCACCCAGGTCCCTTTGGGAGGAATGGTGTAAATGATGATGATGATGATGATGATGATTGATGCAGTTCAGCCCCAATTAGATCCTGTGCTACTGCAGAATTATGGAATACAAAAACCTGGATGAGCTGCTTTGTTTCAGAGTAGGGATAGGCAAATGTATCAGTTCTGGTTTCTCTCAGTTTCTCATTCAGTTCTCTACATTTCTTTTGTAGACCTGTGCTGCTAGCCATGGCAGAGCTCAGGGGAGGGAGAAGCCAGCCAACCAGCCAAGGCTCGGGGGGGGACTTGCCTGGAGGCAAAGTCCGTATGCAAGGTTCAGTCCAGACCTAAGATCAGGAGTATTTCAGTTCACATAGTCAGACAATTCAGGAGTCAAGAAAGCTAAGGGTCACGAGAAGCCAGAAGCAGCAAGGTCCAGGAATGTTGTTTCCAGCAACTGACTGTTGCGTGTCGAGGTCCCCGAGCCACCCCCCCCCCCAATAATTCACACATCACTTTTGGTTTGGGTTTTTGGCACAATTTTGGCCACAACTTTATTTAAATACACACAAGTGGGTGGTTGCTTAGGCATTGGTTCTGACTATCTGTCCTTGCCCAGGGACAGAACTGACTTGCGGATTCCAGTTCAAGAGCATACACAGAGTGCTCATAGTCATTGGAGGCACAGAGACCCTGGCTCCACTCTGTCTGCCCCAAATATACAATAGCAACTGAGCCTGCAAGCAAAAGATACATTCTTAGAGAGGGAATGAGTCACATGTCACAGAGACTTCACAATTAACTGCTACCTGTAGCAGGCTTGGCCTGAATGTAGGCCTCACTGCTTCTGCTCTTAAAAATCTTTGACTCATTGCAATATTAAAGGAACTCAAAATAGTGCTCCCGCCCAAGGCTAGATTAAAATTCGGCCAACAGCACTGCAATCACCCAAAATAAAGCCACCTTTGGGGATACTAAAACGAAAGTGATTCCAGCTAAGCTGGGAACAGCCTGACTAGCCCCACAATTAACAAACAGGCAAAATGGGGAAATTCTTTTTGCAAAAGAAAGCCCCTAATGGGGGCTCTCTCCCTATTGGGAAAGGCAAGCCCAGGAGGATTATGCACAGGCAGCGCTCACAGGTACAGGGAGAATCTTCCCAAAGGGCAGGGTAAGGGGTGGGGTGGGAAATAAAACAGAAAAAAGGGGGGGGGAATTAAATTAATTAAGGGACTAGAGAAGATTAAAAAGAAAGGGGAAATAAAAAAAATGTATCCAGACAATGAGAAGATTGCTCCACTGTCCTCCAGACGGTCCAAGTGCTCCAGGTGATCCAGTGCAAGCAGCCAAGAGGACGCCCAAAGTTGGGCGTCCAATATTTAAAACCTCTGATCCCCCTTCAAAATTGGCAACAAGCAATTCTCCCCAGCGACCCAATTAACCAATTCACTGCCTGGGTCACTCCGCAAATCCGCCCAGCAACACTGGGGTGGCTTGTATCCCCCACAGCAACACGTTGTCTCTGCTGGGGAGAACACGTTACTCTGGAAAGCCTGCTTCAGAAAGCTGGAGCCAGCCAGTTCACATCAGGAGCAAGAAGGCTGATCAGCAGCAGGTAGAGTCACTTCGCCTCTGCTCCTTCAGGCTGCTGCTCAGCAGGTGAAGCCGACTCCTGGCTCATGACAATTTCCACATTGAGATAAAAATGAATCCATGTGAAAATTCATCAGCATTTGAATGTGAATTGCCCTTACTAAACATATTTTTGCATGCTTTTTTGACTAATATGCACATTTTTGTAAAGCACAATTTCCCTAATATAATTCATTTTGTATATTTGCACTAATATATGCATTTTATAGGGACACGGGTGGCGCTGTGGTCTAAACCACTGAACCTCTTGGGCTTCCTGATTGGAAGGTCGGCGGTTTGAATCCCTGCGACGGGGTGAGCTCCCGTTGCTCGCTCCCAGCTCCTGCCAACCTAGCAGTTTGAAAGCACCTCAAAGTGCAAGTAGATAAATAGGTACCGCTCCGGCCGGAAGGTAAACGGCGTTTCCGTGAGCTGCTCTGGTTCGCCAGAAGCGGCTTAGTCATGCTGGCCACATGACCCGGAAGCTGTACGCCATCTCCCACGGCCAATGAAGTGAGATGAGCACCGCAACCCCAGAATCGGTCACGACTGGACGTAATGGTCAGGGGTCCCTTTACCTTTTACCTTATGCATTTTATGCACACTTCACCCTAGTATATGCATTTTTGCACATATTACTTGGCTGGAAACTATTATGAAATTCAGAGAAGTGTTCATTTCAATGGATGGATATGTTTCAGTCTTTGTAAAGTGCGAATTTAAAATGTGCCTTTAAATATGAACTGAGTGATATCTTCCCTGCTCCAATCCTGGAGCTGTAGCACACAACTAATTCTAATAAACATACAAACACTTTCTATCAGATTTCTCAAATATACCTTTGAAACAGTAACAAGAGGACGATTATAAGCAAGAGAAGTTTGAATCCGGGCTCTTAGTGTGATGCTTTTCTAGTTTTATTCTGTGATGTGATGCACACTGACATATTTGGGGAGTGGAAGTACTTAGCATGTTATCATTCTTTTCCAGAGTTTTATATCAGCCTCTCAAAGGGCTGATTTACACATTACATTTCACTCAGTTTTCCCCATGGTTTTAAAACATCAAGTATGGAGTACACATTAAAAAGAAGGAAATGACTGGAACAGCATATGATAAAACTCTGGCACCTGCAGCAGAAGACAAAGAACTCTGTCAAATGTTCTGCTCTTAGAACTATTGGCATTCCATAGTATCACTTGCAACAGAAATTGATTACTCTGGGCAAATCCAAGATATTTTGCTGTTGCTACCTGAGGGGAAGGACAAGATTGTGCCCTTCCCCATTTGACATACAAAAGCCAACTGAATTTGAATTGCAATGAATTTCAATTAAAATTGAATTTGACTTAATAATAGTAATATTTTTATAATTTATACCTTGCCCATCTGACAGGTGTGGGAACGTTTATATAATTTAGCAGAGTTTAAACAATCCCCTGTTTGAATTTATGCAGCGATAAGCAGGTTGCTTACTCGTTTGAGTCCTATCTAGAATTATACCTTCCTGGTTGATAATCCCTTTCTGTCCCTCTTAAAGAAAACAGACATGAATCTGAATCATATTAACATAAACTACTTTACTATCAGATTCATTCAGGTTTACAGAGTTGTTCCTTAAGGTAGGCTTAGGTTACATAATAGATAAACTATATACTATATAGTAGTGAATCATGAGAAGACTGCATCTGAGTCGTTACCAGTTAACGCTCCTTGCAGCAACCGACCACCTGACAAAACTGCCTGCCACATAGAGGCAGTTAGTCCTCTCAGAATGTTGGACTTGACTGACAGCTTTATATCCCACAACTGGGTTGCCCCAACTTTGACAATGGTGGCAGCAGAGCACCCTCCACTTCACTTAAGGCAGCAGGCTAGCTTAGGGGAGCCGCTCCAAACCCCTCCAAATGCAACTGGCCGCACCCTGCCTCAAGGTGCTTGGGAGCTTTTTCCTCCCTTGCTGCCGCCGCCTCCTTTCTTAAGCAGGCTCCATCGGCCTCCCAGCCAGTCCTTCCTCGCAAGGTCTGTGTACAAGGCAGAGAGGGAACCCTTTCTCGCCTCCTGCCAGCAAACCCCTCACAGCCGGGCTGCCTGCACACAAAGGTGCCTGAAGCTAAAGGCGTTACTGGGTGCAGCTAGGCTGGTGGTGTGTGCATGAGCAGGAACATGCAGGCTCCCTGCAGTTGACGTTCTCAGTGGAAACACAGCTGGAACTGTGGATTTTATGGGGTGAAAGTGGATTTGATAGTTGGAGAGGGGCTGGAACTGCATTCCAGCACATTCCGGCTGAAAAAAACAAACCCCTTGGTATACCCCTTTATCTAATGTGTATATATATTTACATGCTTTTTACATGTATCTCTCTATTGTTTTACTCATTAAGAATATATATTTTTGCATACATTTTTTAAAGTGAAACTGCATTCAGAGACGAGCAGTCTGCTAACTTCATTCTCTGAGATATGTGAATTAGGCTGTTTCACTTTAAAATGCAAATTGAGTGAAACTCTACTCCGGGGGAGGGAAAAGATTGGCCATTTCCCCACAATGGCAGCTATCTTTTCCCCTATATCGTGTCTGGCGGAGGTGCTGGGTAGTCATGTCGTTTATTTACTAGAATTATAAACTGTTCATTAAATTGTAATGCTGGGCATTTCCCAACAAGATATCTAAAATCAAACTACAATAAATGTGTCATAAAAGACTAATGAAATACACAGTGGAGTAGGGGTTGGTTCCAATATTATCAGGTGAAAGAGGTATTTTTAAAAGATTAAGAAAAAGGGTTTTCTGAAGAAGGCTCAGAATTTGAAAAAGTCATTATAGGAAATAAAGAAAAACTAACCTCCAAAATTTATAAAATTCTGCTAGAGTGCAAGACCAAGGATGAAATGATAAAGGCAACCACGATTCATTGGGCAACTGATATAGGTCACAATATAGAAATGACAGCATGGGAGAGACTGTGGAACACAACAATGAATTTTTCAGCATGTTATACTCTAAAGGAGGATTTACTCTCTCTCTCTCTCTCTCTCTATATATATATGATGTATAGATGGTACCTCACCTCAGGCAAACTTGGGAAAATATATAAAAAAAGGATCTAAACTATGTTGGAAATGCCAAGAGATAGAGGGAACCTTTATACATATGTGGTGGTTATGTAAGGAAGCTGAAGAATACTGGGAAATTGTTTACATAGAACTAAAGAAGATGTTAAGGCTGACATTTTCCAAAAAAAACCCGGAGAGCTTACTATTAGGTATAACAAATGGTGAAATTCCCAAGAGAGTATTTTGTCTCTCTTTATGTGACTGCAGTGGCTAGAATAATTTATGCACAAAAATGGAAGGATAAAGGAATCGCTACAAAAGAGGACTGACAAAATAAATTAATAGAATATGATGAGTCAGCTACTATGACAGCAAAGATAAGAAACCAAGATAAGTCCCCTATAAGGGAGGAATAGAAATACTTTGAAGATTATTTAAAGAAATATAATAGCCATATAAACTTCCAAGTATGGCTAGAATTATGAACAGCAGTTAAAAACAATTAGAACATTGTATATAAATATAAAACCAAACCAAGTAAAAGATGTGAGCAGTAGATCAGTGGAATGATTCAGGTGAAAGTTCAGTGGTAATTTGCCAGGCACAGTGCTTATTAAAGCACTGCAGTTGTTGCTTCCCTGAGACAGAATCCTATGCAATTCTAACAGCATTTCAATAACAAAATATTGTGGAAGGTATAGATCTCATGGGAACCCACTGTATGCATTTTGCACCTTCCTGAGGGCCTTAAGCATTGAACACCCCCAGTGAATCTCTCAATCTCTGTGTTAATGGCTCTACTTCATTCACTCATTTGGGCAAAAGGCTCCAAAAATTGACATAGATTTCTAGCAAGGCTTGCAAACGTATTGCTTATAACTTAATGAGACATCTCTGTCTATATCTGGTCAATGGATGAAGTGATGGCAACAAGGCTAATCTTTCTCCATTATGTAGAAAGAAGATATCAAAATACTATTGAACTTGCAGAGTAATTAACACCATTTGATTACATGCAGACTGGATACCATATACCAGTAGCAATTATTATTATTATTATTATTATTATTATTATTATTATTATTATTATTATTTTATTTATACCCCACCCATCTTGCTGTGGGGCTAGTGAGTACAGTGCCAAAACAGACATAAACACATTGAAATCAAAATTAAACAAACTAAAGTTCAATGGCAAAAATGTAAAACTCTTCCGTTTTAATTAATAAGTCTTAAAAGTGCTGTCACATGCTGGGGGGGGTCCTGTACACATTTTTAGGCATACTGTATCCTAGTATATGCATGTCGATGCACATTAATAGGAAAACTACACCACAAGATTCAGAGAAGTGCTAATGTCAAAAGGATGGCTCTGCTTCAATTCATGTATTGTTAAACAAAAGGGTAAATTCGGAAGGTTCACCTTTAAACGTGAACTGAATCAATTTTCTTCCCCATCGCTAGCCTTGGGTTGCCATACGTTTGGATTTTCCCAGACATGTCCTCTTTTTCAGGCTTAAAATTTATGCCTGAGCAGAATTGTGAAATGTGGCAAAATGTCAAGAGTACCAGCTTGCCCTTCAGCATCCTCCAAGCCCCACTCCTTGGCGCACAAGTGCTCCCCTGCCCACCCCACCCCAGGTGTGCTTGTTTGTGCGAGTGTGTGAGAGGGAGAGAGGGAAAGAGCAGGAGGGAGGGGGACCCACAGACAGGCAGCCTCCTCTCAGCCCTTCCTGATCAAAGCCCCCCAGGACAAAATCGGTAGCAGCCTCTCTCTCTTTGGCTCCCTCCCCTGGCATGCCTCCTCTGCACCCCCCTTTCCCTCTCTCTTTTTCCATCCAATGATCTCCCCCCCCTGCACAACTACCCTTCTTCCCCTTGGGCGGGGCCTTGTCCAGAAAACGAGGCTATGTTTGGCTCCTTTCCCTCAACTGGGACTTATTGATTTAATTCTGCCCCTTCCCTCCTTTACCCGCATCTCTGCTGTGCTCCCTGACTTTTCCCAAATGAGTTTTCCTCCTGATGCAAATGAGTTTTCCTCCTGAGTGGCTTTTCCAGCCCTTTGCCTCCTACCTCCTGCTTGGATGCCCTCCCCCATCCCTCCCCTCTCCTTCTCCTCTGGACCCTCTTCATTTCCTTCCCCCTCTTTCCTTCTGCTGGGATCCCTCTTCCATTCTCTCCCCTTTCTCCCCAGAGTCCCTCCAAGGGCTTGCCTCTTCTCCCCTCCGCTGCCCACTGCATGGCTTTTGTCCCCCCCTCCAAGTCCAGCGTTTTACCCCCTACACTACGGTGGCTGCCCAGCATCTGCCTAAGGACTTCCTGGGATTGGGAGTCTCATCCAGGGTTTGTCCATCATCTCCCTGCTCATGTGATCTTCTGTTTGTTTTACGGCCAGAGCTCAGTGGCAGAGCATCTGCTCTGAATGCAGAAGGCCCCAGATTCAATCCCCAGCATCTCCAGATTTGGCTGGGAAAAGAGCCCTGCTTGAAGCCCTAGAGAGCTGCTGCCAGTCAGTGTATGACCTAGCAGTCAGCAAATGTGTCCTCTTTTTTGCTCTTCAAAATATGGCAACTCTACCCTAGCTGCCCTGCACATCCCCAGCAATAAAGGGAAGGCCTCATCTCCTCTGTTGTAATATTATAGCAGCCGGAAGCTTCACCTAGTAAATCACCTCACCAGCCATGCTCCCCAACAGGAATGGTTGCCCTGGCAGGAACAAAGAGAATTCAAATCACAATGAAGTCAGGACATGGGACGAGTTGAACTACAGAGTAGGTTCCATGAACTCATCATGGAACCTAAGTTTTCTCTGTAAAGTATTGTTCTGCTCTAAAAATATCCAAACTGTCTACTTAATCTCTGCTTCTGGGGAAAAAATGCTCCCAGCAGTGCAGTAGCTACAGATAAGTTTGTGTTCCTCTCATAGCCTGTTGCTGCAGTGCCAATAAATACTGAAGTGTTAAATCCAACTCAAAGCATTTATGCTAGGCTACAAGCAAGATAAAGTATTTTAATGACATATATACTTGGGGCTCCATCTTTCCAGGGGTGTTTAGTGCCTCACACCACTGGTCGCTTGATTTATTCTTCTTATCTGTAGCCCAGATGCTGAAATAGATCACTCTATTGCATTAGCTGATGCTCCACCACTAGTAGGATGAGGACCAGCTCCTTCCAGCTGGCTCGTCCCCTAATATTTGCATGCAAGGATTTGCTGATGACCAATATAATGAGATGCTATAAACTATCCCTCTGCACTTAGTGCTTTTCCTTAATGTAGGCTCTCTTTAAACCTTTAGCTGGCACATTCCTAATTCTGCTTAATAGTTATTCCAATAACGTATGGAAAAGCTGGTACCTTTTAGGCTGCCTATAAAATATCTGCAATTGTAACTGAAATTCAGATAGAAACTCTGACCACAATTACATTAACACAAGTGACCAGAGAAAGCTTGTGCATTCAACATCAGATTGAGCCTATTAATATAACCCAAGGTCCATATTATAAATGATAAGAGAACTCAAAGTAGCAAAATAACCTTGACCAGATGATGTTTGAATTCCTGCCTTATAGAAAATCTGGCACAAATTCTGCCATATATATATATATATATATATATATATATATATTCCTTTGATAATATTCTACAGTCTTAAGAGCTTTCCCATTTCATTGTGCTAGCCCTTGTTTGCTCCATGCACCCTATAAATATATTTCTAACTTCAAATGTCCTTTATTGTATTACTAACACGATGCTAAGGACCTGTTCCACATAAATCCAGCTAACTTTTTTAAGCTATGAAAAGTGTCTCTGTTACTAATGGGTTTTCAGTAATATTTAAATCTTATCCAAACAACAAAAGCACAGACTTGTCTTCAGATCCATTAAATAAACTCCACAAAATGATTGAAGGAAGAAATAGCTAACAGTGGGTCCTGGGACTCCCTACTGACCTGATGTATCCAGTTACTTGTCCTTTCTTGTTCAATCATAAAGGAACAATAGAATGTTAACCAAAACTCTGCTGCGGAAGGCAAAGTGGGAGGAGAAGTTGCAACTTTTGAGTATCATTCTTACTACAGGAGAGGGACCAGAGTGATTTGCAGGCTGTATGAGGTCTCTAGACTAGTCAGAATAAATCCCAGGTGCCTAATTTTCTGGTCTTGCCCAATCAGTAAAAAACAACTTCCTATGTACTGCAAAGCCTCCATTTTTTGTTCAAAATGCAGCTTGAACCTCAGCTTTGGTGATTGATTTCAATGACCCTAAAGCCCCATTCATGTGTAACATGGTATTGTCCTACACATGAGAAATGCAAGCAAAGGGGAGTTTAAGTGCTCAAGACTACATTCTAGATGTGACCCTGACACCAAATGCAATGGAGCTTGGAATACCTGTATTTCCACAATCAAGAAAATTAATGAAGCAAAGTAGGTAACCATTGCTAGATGTTGGGAGACAAACAGAAAGAGTACAACCTTCCTGTTTCTCCTTGACCTCTCAGCAGCTTTTAATATCATTGACAATGACATCATTCCAAAACAGCTTCATGCGTTGGGAGGTGGGAGGGCACTGTGTTACAGTCCTACTGCTCCTACCTTTGGGGCTATTTCTGAAGAGTTGCATTGAGATCATAGGTGCTGACTCCCTGGGGCCCTGGGTGCCCGAGTACCCACAAAATTCCCCATTAAGGGGCTAAAAGGTAAAGGACGCCTGACAGTTAAGTCCAGTAACGAACAACTCTGGGGTTGCGGCGCTCATCTCGCTTTACTAGCTGAGGGAGCCGGCCTTTGGCTGCAGACAGTTTTTCCGGGTCATGACTAAGCCATGACTAAGCTGCTTCTGGTGAAACCAGAGCAGCGCACGGAAACGCGTTTACCTTCCCGCCGGAGCGGTACCTATTTATCTACTTGCACTTTGACATGCTTTCGAACTGCTAGGTTGGCAGGAGCAGGGACCAAGCAATGGGAGCTCACCCCGTCACGGGGATTCGAACCACCGACCTTCTGATCGGGAAGCCCAAGAGGTTCAGTGGTTTAGACCACAGCACCACCTGCTAGGCACTCACAAATTTCAGCACCAGGGCCATGAACACTCCATGGCATCCACACCCCCGAGTGCCCACAGTCACGGGGCCAAGCTCAAACCCTCCAACATTTCTCCAATGAAAATAGGAACATCCCATTCCCTAATGATAATTTTACTATTTACCGTATATCCCACACATCTTGCTGGGGTAGCCCAGCACTCTAGGCAGCTTCCAACATATATAAAAATATATATTAAACATTAGAAACAATAGGGAAAAAACCCTTCCTTATACAGGATTGCCTTCAAACGGCTCGGGGGGTTGGATAACTCCATACCCACCAACATTTCTCCGATTCAAATAGGGACATCCTAAGGAATTCCAGGATGAAATCAGAAACTGGGATGGCTTCTCTAAATCAGGGCTGTCCCTGGAAAATAGGGACACGTGGAGGGTCTGCAAGCTTTTTGCATGCAAATTGTATGCAGTTAAGTGCCCCAGATCATTTCAAATGTCCCTCCAAATATGTTTTGTAGACATTCTTCTTCAGTTCCTTTTTATTCAGGATTTGCCCAAATCCAATATATCCCAAGTAAATTAATTTCTTTGGCTTTTAGGAGCCTATTTGAGATGAGGATGCAGTACCGGTATTTTACAGGAGCCCTATATCAGGCTGGTGGATGTTTTGTATATGCAACTCTGAAAATACAGAATGCTTGCCATCGTTTCTCTGCAACAGCCCAATCTCCAGGTGTTTCATACAGTCCATCTCAATGTCTTTATACAATCTTCTTACAATAATGGCTTTCACCAGAAAGTGCTTCCTGTGTGGAGGGCAGTACCACACCAGCCTTGAAGATGTCTTCTGATTCAGCAAAGGAGAAGGTAAGTGAGAATTACACCTTTAATTTGCTCAAATAGTGTTCCAGGACCATTTTACATGGGTCATAAACATACTTTAAGTTATGATCAAGCCGCAGTGAAGCCTATTTATATGAATTACTTGCCTGCAACAAGCTCCAGGCACACAAAATAATCCTCATTATGAGATAAAGCCACAGCACAGATCACACAATAAAAAAACCATATTGTAGGGACTGGCTTTCAAAAGGTTCACATTTCTTCTTCCTTCTCTCCTGCCTTGTCCCATCAGAAGATAAGTCTTTCTATGTATTTCCCCATTTTCATACATTTCAGCTGTGTTTATTTACCAGGAACAGATGCTATTTTTACTTCATCTCCTTTGCAAATCTCTGTTTCTGCTTGATCCTACTTTTGCTTTGGTGGAGGGGGGAGTTGTCAGGGTTAGCACAACCTGTGCACTGGGGTTGCTATTATAAATAGTTACCTATATTAACATTTATATCCTGCCCTTTAGAAAAAAATGCTTACAAAAAATCACTTACCATATCTTAAGATACAATACAAACAATAGGATGTATGATCAAACAACAAACTGCCAACAATAAAACAAAAACAAAAACAAAAACAGAAGAGTAGGAAACTGAAATAAAAATGTCTGCTGAAACAACACAGTTGTCAGTAACTACTTCAGGGCCAGCAATAAAGAGAGCAGCTGAACCTCTCTGGAGGAGTAGTTCATAATCTTGAGCAGGGCTAGGGAACCTTTGGCCCACCATAAACTAGGAAGGAATAGTTCAGTTGGTAGAGAATGAGAAGCTTAATCTCAAGGTCTTAGGTTCAAGCCCCACGTAGGGCAATAAGATTGCTGCATTGCAGGGGTTGGGCTAGATAAACCTTGTGGTCCCTTCCAGCTCTAATATCCTATTATTCTATGCCACTTCAGGGAAGAGAGGGGAGGGAAGCAGACCCTCCAAGTGTCCCTATTTTCCAGGGACATCCCTGATTTAGAGAAGCCATCCCTGTTGATCCCGGAATGTCTTACTTTTCCTTAGAATGTCCCTATTTTCTTTGGAGAAATGTTGGAGGGTATGGAGTTATCTGTCCCCCAGCCATCTGAATGCAATCCTGTATAGGGAAGGTTTTTAAAAAAATGTTTAGTGTTTTATTATGATATATATATATATATATATAGGAAGCTGCCCAGAGTGGCTGGCACAACCCAGTAAGATGTGTGGGGTATAAGTAGTAAAATTATTATTATGGAATGGGACATCCCTTTTTTCATTGGAGACATGTTGGAGGGTATGGGGAAGGAGGGGGCCAGCAGGCGGATGAGGAAGGGGTCAGTGGCAGGCAGGGGGTGAGCAAGGGAGATGTGGGATGGTGGGGGGGGTGCCCCAAACGTGTCCAGGTGTTGGGGCTTTGGAATATGGCAACCCTAATGCAGAGGCACAGTTGCATGCAGCCTATGGTTTGAAACCAGAGCTGAACTCCCATCTCATCAGTGGAGGAAGTAATTTGCTACATGCCAGAGCAAACTGGAATTGGTAGGGCAACAGCTTTGTTTAGGCACACAAGCGAGTGCAACTGCGCCTTGCAGAAAGCAGAACCGAATCTGTGCGCAGCAGCTGATGTATGACAAACTCAGTCTTTGCTTGGTCACTATCTCCCCACCACCTCCCTAGGCCAACTTTGACTGATGGGCGGGTGCCACTCTCCTGACCTCATTATGATGTCCACCAGGCAGCTTTACAGCTTTACAGCTTTACCCTAACATATTCATTTATTTGTATGAAATCTTTGGTTGGATAATTGTGTCACAGAATTCAAAGGGTACATTATAAAGGATAGCTGTCTTTCAGTTTATGTATTAGCTCAGAAAGTGTGATCTAGATAGATGTGATCTAGATTAAAATGTGAACTACACGTTTTCCCCATCCCTAGGCTGGACCCAGGCTGTTGCTCTGTTAATTCTTTCTGGAGGTTTTAAACACAAATGTCAGTATCCAGCTTCCCTTCATTTTTCTTTGCACCCCACCAAATTGTAAAATATTGTCAAATAAATTTAAGTGGCAGTTTTTAAATCGTGAATGCAACAGCATCCTTTGTGAGATTCCACATAGTATTACACTTTCTTATTAAAAAGAAAGAAAATGAAACTCCTATGGTAAGTCAACTACATGCTCTCCTGCTGCTTGAGAAGCCAGAACTAGCTGCTGTAGAGCAAGCAAGCAAGCAAATACAGTAGGCAGAGAATAACAATCCATAATATGCACGAGGAGAGAAAGGAAAGATCAGTATGAGAATTGCAAGCATTATATGTTTACCAGAACATCTCTATTTTCAGCCATGAAATGTTGGAGAGGATTCTTTTTCTGGCCTGGCCTGCTCACTGGTCATCCCCTTACAGGCATTCACATTAACAAATTCCCTTTATATTAAGCTTTCATGCTGGGGAAAAAATAAAAACTTTAAAACTACAGGTTTGCGATCATTTTTATAGTTACTGCTGGAAGTTACTGGCTCTCTCTTTAGAAACAGACCTACAGTAGCTTTTAAATTAATGAACCGGAGGAAAGCACAAACCTTACAAGGTTAATTTAAACTTCTTGTACCTCCTGTTTTTTCTTTACTTTCTCTCTCTTTCTTGGAGTTTTCCATTAAGCAGATTGAGAGCAATGATGTGAGCCTGCAAAGAAGACCACTAGTCACTAATAATGGTTGAAAGAGGATGTTATAAAAGCTAGGATCCATTGCGGTAAAAAATATTATCCCACCACCTCCAATTTCCCATAGGTATTCTACAAAATTTTGCAGAATTATCATTTAAATATATTTTATTTGTAAGCTTATTTGAAATATCAGAGGCTTTGCAACAGAACAACAAAATCCACTGTGTGAACCAATGACCCCAAGAAAGGGGGCATTTATGGAAGTTAAAATGGGGTTTAGATTTGGAAACCCATTAAAGTATGTCCACAAATTGAGATTAGGGTATGACATCTAACTCTTTAGAACTGTAGGAAAGTGTTAATGTTAATGCCATGTTGTGGAAAACTGCCCGGTAGTTGAGTCTCACAAGTCATCACATCTTTCTACTTCTAATCCTCTGGTCAAAATCTATCAAACAAGGAGAAAGAGGGATGGCAGCTTCAAATGACAAAATGTGCAGAGTTAGCAGGCCTAACCAGCAGAATAAGAGAGCAAGATCAAGTACATAAAGAGGAGTGGGAAATGTTTGTGGAGTATTTGGAAAATAACTGTCATTGCTTATGAGTGAAAATGCTAACAGTATAACATGGAGTAATCCGGGGGCGAAACTAAATTAAATGACTTTTTTCTTTTAGAATATGCAGAAATTAAGGGAAAATTTAAAGAACTATGGGAGGGTAAGGAGGGAAGTCAATGAATGTAAGATTACAATGATGGGTACTTAATGACGGGAATGTATATTTGAAAATTTTCAATAAAAATCATTTTTTAAAAAAACAATATCAAACATACCATCTGACAAAATGATTTTAAAAAGGCCAAATCAATGGGCACATGAAAAAATGTATTGGTTTGTTTTAAAAAATTGTTCTTCTGCACAGACATGTTCGACTACAATGCAACAGTAAACAATTTCATGATCTAATATATGTATCTCCTTTAGCTTTTTTCAGAGTATATGACTTTGTCCACAGTCACATGACTGATAAAAATAACATACTATTTAAAAAATGACAACACTCCTATAACAGAAGCTGAGAATATTTGCCTCAAGGCATTATCTTATTGCACAGCTGCTGAAATTCTTATCTTGAATTGTTCTTGTCAGTTCACAAAAATACCAGGTGACTTACCATTTTATCATTTGATGCCTGTAAGCATCAACTGCAAATCATTGCAGTTCATGTGGTAGAATGTTCTCTTGGTGGGGTTTGATCTCCTGTAGCTCATCCACGTTTACAAATCATTTGACATGCTAATCATGTTGGTTGCAGGCATATGTGAACAAGCCCTGTATAGTGAATCAGTCAACTCTTGCCCATTAAACTTCTCTTAGGTTTTTTCCTTCATTCTCATACTAATGACTGCTTTAGAACATGGGCTGAACCTAGAGCTTCTATTCTAGATGTGTGTCTATAATTTATCATGAAACATGAGAGAATGTAAATATGGTTCCTCCTGCCCATTCCTTCCCAGTCCTAAAATCCAGTCCTTGCCTTTACCTGTTGTGTGGTTCACCTAGACATCTTGCCACTGCAGCAGGGCCAGATCTGAGGACTGGGGACAAAATGAGCAGGAGCTGTTGTGGGTCCCATTACTTTCAGTGCATCAGTAAGAGATGACACCCAAATCAGCTCAAAGGAACATATTTATCATTATCTTTAAGGTATATGGGGAAAAAAATGTGCTATATGCTCAGTATCTTTCAGTATCAGGTCACACATCATTTAACTGGCTACTGATTTGGCTTGAGTCAGGGGTTTTTATTAGTCTTGCCATGGAAGAATTTGTATGGATACAGAAACCTCTTAATCAAAAAGTCTTTTAACTTTCCAAATGTGCTAGCTTCCAGGAAACAGGATCTGCAGATGCTAATGATGCTTTGATTTTATTATGGAAGATTCCTTCCTTCCTTAAAACTTCTTTTCTTTGGTATGCTCTTCTTGAAATATATGGCAATAAATAACCCACACAGTATGTTAACTTTTATTCATCATATATCCACCATAATCAAGCAATGTCAGGTCATAACTCACTAAATTAAAGATACTTTATGAGGTTGTACTTTTCTACTGCCAACAGTTCCCCATAATCAGAAAAGGAGTGTTATGGATCTGATAAAATAGGAATGTCCCCTTAGAAATAATCCAGCTTCACTGGTGTCTGCCTAATGAAAACCATGAAAGCAATTAGCATCTGGCTAAGGATGATTTACTCCCTGCTCTTCAAGGGAATATGACATTGGAGGAGAGAACAGAGCTTGCAGGAATATGCTGCTGCAGAGTCGGTAGATTGAGATCATTTTCAAACAGCTGCAGAGAAGCTTTTGCATCTAAAGATCCAGTCCCAATGGTCACCTATGTGGATAAAGACATCTTTTAAAACAATCTCAGCATATAGAAGGTGCCAGAATCTAAAACTGATACACCACTTGTAAAAAATAAAAATCTCTCATATTAAGAACCCATGTTCCAATTTGTGCTTAAGATGCTGTGTGATGCAACAGGTATGTACATTCATATGCGGTGGTGGACATACAAGAATTTTTGACAATGGTGTTTAATTTTACATTCTTATCTAGGAGGCCTCTTCAATTCTTGCTACAGAAGCCAGACACCATGTTACATTCATCAAATGTATCAAAACTTTTAATTTGCAAATTGAAATAATGTTGGGTCTGATCTAGTTGAGAAACCTGGGATGGGGTAGCAGTAGGAGGGCTAATCTGAGAGCATCAACAAGCATATGGACAGAGGTGATCCAGTCAGCATTGTGTACATACAACCTGGGAAAGGTTTTATTGATTAATTTTATTTGCACAAAGCGTGTTCTCCCTCATGGAGAGCACAGGTTGCGGGTGGGGCTGACGAGAGACCTCACTGTTGCTAGGCAAATGGTTTGGCCATCCTTTAAGCAGGGGTGGGCTGTTACTGGGGAAATATAGATGTTGCCATTTGTTGATTGACAGCCCTATTTGTTAAATACAATGCTCGCAGTGAGGAACTTCCTCTTTTGGCTGTGTACTTCGGATCACCCGCCCTCCCTTCCCTAATTTTAGGCTGTTTGCTTGACCTTGCTATGCCTGTCATGGGGTCGTCTGCTTTGGGGCAGGGGCCCGGTAGGAATTTTGCCATTTGGCTGATTAGTGTGTGCCACTTGGTTTTTTGCCTACTGCGTAGCAAATCGTCACAACTTGTAAGGTTTGCGGTTAGGCATTGGTCTTGGAATTGGTTGGTGGAGGGGTATGGATTTGGCTGTGCCTGTCCCTCCAAAATGCTGCTGCTGCTTCAAGGGTTTTCCATTAAAGGAACCCAGGGGCTCCCCATGCTTTTGTCCGAAACCCCCTGGCAAGGGGCTAGGGCCCTGCAAGCCCCTGGGAGCATGCTGGGGAGAGGTGAGGCATGGTTCCCAGTCCCGTCTCTCTCCCCAGGTGACTTACCCTTTCTGACTTCACAGGGGGTGCGAATGTCAGAGCTGTCCCCGTGCGGGCGCAGTTAGTGCTACCAATGCCTAAGCAACCACTCACATTGCTGTAATTTGAATAAAGTTGTGGCCAAAATTATGCCAAAAACCTTAAACAAAAATTAAGTGTCAATTGCGTTTTTCTTTGGGGGGTGTCTTGGGGACCTCGACGTGCAACTATATATACTGCCATATTTGAGGTGGGGAATCATGGTAGTGAACAGCACAAAATCAAGAATGAAATTATATCTGTAAAACAAATGCAAAATGCATTACAATGCAGTAGATCAAATTAATACATCAACATTCCTGGATCACCCTTAAGGGAAACCAGTTACTGATCCATAAAAGGACATGTCCTCTTATCCCATGAATGCTAAGCTTACATAGGAGTCTTTGGTGAAGGGCTTTATCAAAAGCTTTTTGAAGATGTCTTGACAGTGTTGATTGGAGCCACGTCCCCTTACCTCTGACAAGGTTCCCATTCTAGATGAGGGAAAGCTCATGCTGTCAGTTTATGAAAGAAAAAGCTTGCTGTTCATGCTTCACTTGCACCCAGGCCTCTTTAATTGCCAAATTCACAGTGAACAGGCAATGGCAGAGTTGGGAAGTTACTATACAAATAGTTTTCTATTGTTTCTTTTATCAATAACTTAAGGAGTACAGATACAAAGTACAGGTAAATAAACAATGATTAAAGGATGTAACCAGTAAAGCCTGCACCACAGAATCATAGAATTATAGAGTTCTAGGACCTTATGCAACTGCTGAAATAATTACGTTATATTGCAATTCTTTCATCTGGGTGGAGAGTCGGCTCATGTCAAGACTTCACATGCTGAGAACCACCAGCAATAATGCTTCAACTAAGTTGGAAATTGTTGCTCTCACACAGCTTCCTTTGAGCAGTATCCACTAGGGATGGGGAAGATTTCAAATCAGTTCACATTTAAAAATGAAGCTACTTAATTTGTACTTTCAGAAACAAAATGATAACTGAAACACAATCATCCTTTGAAATTCACATTTGCAAACAGGTTCTCAGGCCAAGTAATGAGTACTAGGATGCATGTATCAGGACAGGCATGGCCAAACTTGGCCCTCCAGCTGTTTTGGGACTACAACTCCCATCATCCCTAGCTAACAGGACCAGTGGTCAGGGATGATGGGAATTGTAGTCCCAAAACAGCTGGAGGGCCAAATTTGGCCATGCCTGTACTAGGATAAAGTGTGGCACAAGATTAATATATCACACAAGAATGCTTTATATTAGGGAAAATGCAAAAATGTTAGATTGGAAAAAATTCCTAAGAAAAATGGTATATTAGGAGAAAAGTGCACTAGAATGTTGATGAATTTTCATGAGGACATAAAAAAAAATCACAAACTAATGTGAAAATGTGAAAAACATAAGTTAAGAATGGAAAAATTCAAAATGGAGAGAATGTTAAATTGACAGATTCACCAATTCCTGGTATTCACCAGTTAGCCATCTGGTGAATTTCATGGGACAGAGATGAATGCTGCTCCCTATATACATGTGAGAGTAGGAGAGGGAGGTGTTTAAGGAAGACAGATCAGGCCCATTTTCCTTTAGATCTGCGTACTTTGCTTGTTCCTATATTTTTAATCTGGGTGGCAGTGGGGTATCCTTGAGTGGGATCAGCTACCTTCTCCATAGTTGGCCCCAACAAGCTAATTCTGGGATTTGGACCCTCCCAGCTGCAATTCATGCAGGATACATTACATCATACAGGATACAGGTACATTTGTTTTGCAGTGTTGCAGCAAATAGAAAGTGAAAGGGAAGGGAAACAAAATACGTCCCAATCATAGTTGGAACTAACATTTCCTGACCTGTTAAGGCCTGACCAAAGGCCAGAAAATCTCTTCCAACTCATGAGATCTGTCTGCTCAATAAACTCTTTTTTCCATTACAAGCCTGACTGCGCTCATTAGGTCTGTGCTAAACAATCATCTAAACAAATTTTGAAGCACCATGCCAGAGAACTGATTGAAAATTCAAACTTACCGTCACCAAGGGAACCATTAGAGAGGCTGACATGGAAGCTTATATGTGAATTAGAACACCATTTCCCCATCTCATTCAGAGGCAGCTTAGCATGGGTGCCACAGGAGCTGTGCCTTAAAGAGTCAGCACAAGAAAGCATATGGACAATAATTGAGGAAGATACAGTGGGCCCCAAATCACCTCCAAGAGAGAACACCTAATTTATAACATCATTTCCTAAAGATAGTCATGGAAAACTGGGATGAGGAGGAAGGGCATGAAGGTTGAAGGAATTACATGTCTGCAGGACCTTTCCATGGCCATGCAATCTTCGCATGAACATATGGCAGAAGAAGGCACCATATGCAAAGGAAAAGCATGAGTAATGAATAGATCTCATGTGGGATACTTTGAAGAGGGGCAGGAAAAACCTCAATGTCTATATCAAGGTAGAAGGGAGAATATGAAAGCGAATCTTAGTGGAAGACTAGAGCAAGTCTCAAACAGTCCTTCTATCTGAATTTGAAGGCAGATTCTGACTTAGACTTGTGCCATCTAATCATTACTTTCTTACAGTAATATTCATCATTTGAATAGAATAATATAATAGAATTGTAGAATTGTAGAGCTGGAAGAGACCCCAAGGTTCATCTAGTCCAAACCTTGCAATGCAGGAACCCTGCCCACAGCCATGTTGCTGAATACTTTTCCAAATCCATATCTTTATTGCTTTAGCCAAAGGCCATCAGTTATACAACAGTGAAATAGTAAAGTGACATCGCTTTAAATAAATATCATGATCCATTGCAATGTCCAATATATTTTGCAACAATAAAAAAACACAAAACCCCTGAAACACTCAATAAACACGTCTACCAATGGCATGTGCCCCTCAAGCTTAGAAAGCTTACCCATCCCTGCTTTAAAGGATCCTAAAATAGTGAAGTTGATACCTATACATTTAAACTGCTTAACTTTGGTGATGGATCCCATTTATGTTGTTTCTGAGCTTTCCCAACAAGCATCATACACCACCCTGAGTCATTCCAGTGGTGTCAAATCTACTGATAGACCAAGGAGAACTCCCCTATATAGTGAAGCTTTAACTGCTCCCTGGACCAATCTAGTCAACCTCCTCCTCCTAGATTTTATCATTCACAATATGCAGAGAAGCATTTTGATATGCTTTTCTGCTAAGAACTGTCTAAGTGTGAAGTTGGATGGATAAATAAGTTCTGATCCATACATCACTCCAAGAAATGCAGCTCAGGTCAATTCACTGAGGAATTAATAAAGATCAATTTCTTCATGCATCTTTAGTGGCAATCACACACAGGTCCCAAGACAAAGGCTGCATTTGAAGCAGGAACTTAAAAAGAGAGTGTGAGTGTTTTGTCTCTGAAATTTCCATGCGAAAAGAAATCTTACATAGCTTCAAACTCTTTTTGACCCACTTGTTATTTGTGTCTGAAGGACTGGGAAAGATTAAAAGTACAAAAATGAAATGACGCCAGGAGAAAAGTCTCTGCAATTAGTGCACCTTTTCGTTCAAGGCCAAGGGCTGAGTTAATTACATGAGCATCATTTGACTTCTATGCCTTGGGTGGGTTAAAAATAATAGCAGAGGGGACTGGAATGGGCTCTGCCATATACACCCCCAGCTTGCAATGTTCAGCTAATCAGTACTAACTCTGATATAAAACCTGGAAGATTTGGAGGAAATCTTACTATGTAAAGTAAGTCAGGACAAGGAGCTTGCAGCCCTCCATGTTTTTGGACTCCCATCAACCCCAGCAAGGAATGATGAAGGATGGTGGGAGTTGTAGTCTAGCAACATCTGAAGGGCCACAGATTCATCTTCCCGGAATTAAAGCTCTTTTTACTCAGAATCACTGTTTTGGCACCCTAAACTTTTCACTTGATGAGCCTCACATGTCCTTATGACAAGAAAAAAAGTAAAACGAATCTAAATAGTGATGATGATGATGATGATGATCTTATTTGTATGCTGCCCATCTGACTGGGTTGCCCCAGCCACTCTGGGGCACCCACCCACAATTCCATTCCTGGAAGCACAGGTTATCCTGTTAATTGGACTTTAATTGGAGTAAATTACAGGCGTGTGCCAGATACAATGAGATAAGAGATAATGAGGCTGTTATTGGAATGATATTGGAAAATCAATAAAAATATATTTTTTTATAATTAAGCAATAAAAACATGATCCACATGAACAGATTATGAAAGACTAAATATCTGTCATCGCAGGACGTCTCATCCATTTCACTTCAAATGGAGTTTTTGGGATAAGATTTTGAATGGTGGTTCACATGAAAAACACAGAAGCCTTCTTCTGTCCTGGTGTGGGTGTGTTTGTGCGTATGCAAAGCACAGATAGAATTTCACAATGGCTTCTATACTTGGCAAATGGGCAAGTTCTGTTCCACTGTGCTGCTCTCAGTGGCAGCAGTCCTCCTTCAGAAAACTGTCACCAGCTGTTGTTCTGTGGCTCACTTTTTGGTCCACTAGAGCCAAAAGCTGCTTCCCTCCTAGGGCAAAGACAGCTTCATTGGGACTATGACATTGGGAGAGCAGGGCCTTCCCACACATCAGTGTCTAAATACCAAATCACTCTCTGCAGCACCTGCAGAGGGTGTACATTTGCAAAATCAAGCAGAGTGTGGTATGTTCAAATTAGATGGGGACCAGCGTGTTGAGATTCCTTCATTGCAGGGGGTTGTACTAGATGATCCTCAGGATCCCTTCCAACTCTATTGTTCTATTATCTTATATTTACATTTTAAAAGATAGGTGTGTTAATTGCATTCACTGGGTTAACTTTATGTCTAGTTTGCTCCTGAGCCAAGTTGGCAAATCCCTTTCTTCCCTTTGTTTGTCCTTGTTTGTGAAGTCACTGTTTTCCTGTTCTTGCAGCCTTCCCTCTGCATTTCTCTATTGCAACCAACAACTGTAAAAGAATTCGGGACACTTAGCTGCAAGATTCACATAAAAGTAATATGACATCTTCCCTAAATTATAACCATATGGAAATCAGTCAAGATCCTAAAGATCTTGTGTTGTTTGGCAAGTCCATCCAATTACACCAGTGGATGTATTTCCTGAAACTATACATGAATCTGTTATCTTTTTAGATCCAATAGTTGAAATGCTCTGGAGTTAAGACATGCCTGTTAGTTCTATTTTCTTCTTCTTTGAAATCCCTTAAGGAAACAAAATAAACTCTCCTCTGACTTTTTCATTATTTCTGCCATCTGATGAAGAATTTAATGCCTTGATTTTCCATCAGCATTTTATTTCTTTATCATTTCATGTTGGCTTGGCAGTAAAAACACATATATTTTATATATAGTCAGGTAAAATTGAAAAATGTAAAGTGCTAGCAGTTATGTAAATAGATGGTTTGATGATGGAGTTTGCTTTCTCGGGCCCTCAGGCCAATGCAATTCCTCCCTTCCTTTTTTTTAAAGAACACATTAAAACTACATGCAGAGAGAATACCTATTTATGTACTTCTCTTCATGGCTCCTAGATTAGCAAAGCAAAATAACAGGCAATCAGGCTAGACAGCAGGAAACTCACACCTAAAATGCATCTTAGGATGGATAAGGCACCCTGGGAAGAAATTGCCTGTCAATAGTCAGCAGCAAGGAAAGATTTATTTGTTCCCCCAAAACCAACAATGACATCAAGATAAGTAATGAAAATCATAAAGGCAGGATGAGATCAACCCAATAGGTATTACAGGCAGCTACCAAAGGCAGAAAAACCCCAGGGGCTCCTAGCTAATTAGGAAAATCTTCAAACTCAATGCCATTTTCTTTTCTCCTGGCCCAGACTCATGGGAGAACATGGGTTGAAGTGCATGGGGATTGTGCCCTCCCAGTTTTCCCAGTTGCAGTTATCTTGCATGTCTTTGGACATATCTGATCTCCCACCAGAGGGCCATCATAACCATGAAATTATTACTTATAAAAGTAAGAAAGCCTTTATCTGCTCCTTACAGTTCTCTAGCTACATAAAACACATATACAAAACATTTCAGTGACTATGAAAGAGAAGTCACTGTAATAAGATGCAGAGTAATCACATTTTTCATTTTCCTGTAGCTTTGAAAGGGAACATGGAAATGCAGAATAAAATGGTGTCCATTTGCTGTGATACACACGATGTTTAAAGGAAAAGAGAGACAAGGCTGTTGCTGCTGTTTCTTTCAGTTGCCGTATGCTCTCTGAGATACAAAATTTCAGCCTTTACTGTTTTTTCCCTTTCCCTCTCACTTGGGGCCCAAAGAGGCCTGGGCGTGGTGCAAAGCACTACCATCATCATCACGTTTGTATCCCAGTCTCCCTCCATTGATGTCAAGACGTCATATGCAGCTTGTACTCTAAAGAACACTGTGAGGGAGGTTGAGCTGAGAGATAGCAACTAGACAAAGTTTAGGCACCAGCAGATTTACAAAATCTGCACTGCCATTCAAAGGGGGAAACTGCATGCGCTTCAAGCCAGGATGCCAAGGAAAGAAATGTGTTAGCTTACCTAAGTAAGCCAGTGTGGCGTAATGATAAGGCGTTGGACTAGGAGACCCAGGTTCAGATCTCCACTCAGCCATGAAACTTCATTGGGTGTCCTTGGGTCAGTCACTATATGTCAGCCTAAGTTATCTCACAGTGTGAGGACCCTTGACCATTAGGTCCATTAGGTGAGGATAAAATGGGCAGGATCGGGGGAGATCCATTTGCACCACCTTGAGTTCTTGAAGGAAAGATGGGCTATGCATGAAATAAGGTAAAAGAATATCACAAAACAAAAACATGTTATTCCAGTAATCTAGGCATTAGCATAGGGGAGAATAATAATTGTAATAATGTGCAATCCTATTCTTATGTCATCATATGTAGAATTAACATCATGCTGGATATTGTGTATTAGTCAACACTCACTTTCCAGTTCTGCTATTCCGTACGCCTAACTTGCCTGGAACATGGCTTAGTTCTTTACCCTATGTAACTGGGAACATGTTATTAATAATAAACCAATTATGTCTGCTTTGCAGGGGGTTAATATAGGAACTTGAAGAAGTCTGGCAACAGTCCAATGCAGAACCACTGTAAATGCACTTACACCCTCTGAATTCATCTGTCCATTGAGAGTATATTCTTATTTCCGAGTAAGCATCTGGGCTTATCCACAATTCCATCAGCTCAGCACCCAGTGCGAGGGAACCAGTCGCACGGTCCTAAATCCACCTCTGCTCCAGTAGTCAAATATTCTCTGAATATTGAGTATCTGTATTTGATATCCATTGTAAGGTAAAGGGTAAAGGGACCCCTGACCATTAGGTCCAGTCGCAGACAACTCTGGGGTTGCGGCACTCATCTCGCTTTATTGGGCAAGGGAGCCAGTGTACAGCTTCCGGGTCATGTGGCTGGTATGACTAAGCCACTTCTGGCGAACCAGAGCAGCGCACGGAAATGCCATTTACTTATTTATCTACTTGCACTTTGACGTGCTCTCGAACTGCTAGGTTGGCAGGAGCAGGGACTGAGCAACGGGAGCTCACCCCGTCGCGGGGATTCGAACCGCCAACCTTCTTATTGGCAAGCCCTAGGCTCTGTGGTTTAGACCACAGCACCACCCGCGTCCCTCATATCCATTGTAATATGAATTAAATATTTGACATTTCATTGATAGCTGACATGTACTTGGTGTGCCGATTTAATGCTTGACATGGTTGATAACCAATGTTTTCAGAGTTTCAAAACTTTTAATATTGAAGTTTGTCTTTACTTCACAGAAATAAAGGGGTGCACAATATGCATGAGCACAGCCTGGGGAGGGGGCAAATAAACTTCAACAACTTTGGTTTCCTAAAAAAACTTCAGCAACTTTGGCTGCCCCCCCCCCAACGAAAAATCCTGGCTACACCCATGTCAATAGGTTGCTATAGTATAGTGTTGGAGCCTCACCTTCATCAACAGTGGCCTGAGAGAAGATCCTACACACACACACTCAATATTTCTCTTGTCAGGCATTTCAGGGACAGATCAGCAGCAGTGGGTAAAGGTATTGCTAATTATTCTAATCAAAGCTTCCAAAGAATCTGTTGCTTCCTGGGAAAGGGTCTGAAAACCAAACACACTCAATATTATTTATTTAAGCATTTTACTCCCCACTCACCCACCCTTCAGCTCAAAAGTCTCCTAGAGGAAGAAAGCAAACCTAAGCAGTAGTTATTAACATTTTCAAAAGTTCTGATAAAGACCAGCTGGGATGGAATCTGATGGGTCTTTTCCCAAGGTCAGCATGTATAGGTTTGCATCTTAAAGCATGTAGACACTTTAATTCACAAAATAATATGCAGAAACATGCATTGAAGTTTTGTTCCAAGATGTGCTAAGTTGGGCCATGCTGCTCTTTCTGCTGAATGGGACCTAGGTTTCTGCCCCAAGCCTTGTCCTGATGGTGCTACTGGCTGCTACAGGAAACAGAAGCCCCTTTTCTCTCTCTCTCCCCCCCCCCGCTCAATATGGTTTAGTTCACCTTACCTCGTCCTCTGGTGTCCTTACAAAAGGTTTCCAATTTCCTTGGCCAGGGTCGTCTTACCCATAGAGGCTAGTGGCGCAGGGCAACACGTTCTGGAGGGTGCCAGGGAAGAGGTGGAGGCTGGACACGGCATCTCCTGGCATCAGCTTGCTGCCCTCGCCCGCCTCCACCATGCTGCACCAAACCAGCCCCGTCCCCGGAGCCTCCGTCTGCCGTGGCCACCGTGGCACAAAGCGGCCAGCTGAGCCAGGAGGCTTCATCCAGCCTCCGTCTCTCCCCTGCCAGAGGAACCACCCTACAGCCACTGCCCGCCTCCTCCAGCCCTGCCAGCAGAGGTGGCAATATGCAGCAGGCCCTTGGTGATGCAATAATAATAATAATAATAATAATAATAATAATAATAATAATAAATAATAAAAAAAAATTATTTATATCCCGCCCTCCCCAGCCGAAGCTGGGCTCAGGGCGGCTAACAACAATCAAAATAATCCAACATTCTAAAAACATTCATTATAAAATAAATTAAAATCAAATTGATGGCAACTATTAAGCAAAATTCTGTGCAGGTTGCCAGAGGAGGGGGTCAGGCTGCGCCCTGACCAAAGGCCTGGTGGAACAACTCTGTCTTGCAGGCCCTGCGGAAAGATGTCAGGTCCCGCAGGTCCCTAGTCTCTTGTGACAGAGTGTTCCACCAGGTTGGAGCCGCAGCCGAGAAAGCCCTGGCTCTAGTTGAGGCCAGCCTAACTTCTCTGTGGCCTGGGACCTTCAAGATGTTTTTATTTGAAGACCGTAAGTTTCTCTGTGGGGCATACCAGGAGAGGCGGTCCCGTAGGTACGAGGGTCCTAGGCCGTATAGGGCTTTAAAGGTTAAAACCAGCACCTTAAACCTGACCCTGTACTCCACCGGGAGCCAGTGCAGCTGGTATAGTACCGGATGAATGTGATCTCGCAGCGAGGACCCCGTAAGGAGTCTCGCCGCGGCATTCTGCACACGCTGGAGTTTCTGGGTCAGTCTCAAGGGCAGCCCCACGTAGAGCAAGTTACAATAATCCAGTCTGGAGGTGACCGTCGCGTGGATCACAGTGACTAGGTCCTTTTTTCCTTTTTTATTTCACTGTGAAAGTGGTTACAATATGGAGGAGGAAGGGGAAATTAATATAGTGTTCCTGTTTCCTGGAACAATTTAATTTTTGATTTTTAAACAGTAATGTCTTTTTCTGCTCTGACTCACTACTTTTGATTTTCCCTTATTCATTTAAAATCTGAACCAAGCTACAAATATGTTTTAAGTTTTGTGAAATTACATAAAGGAAAAGATAGGTCAACTCCAGAGTAATCACGCTTACCATCAAAAACAGGATCGTTTAACTGCATTTTTAAAAATTAAAAATCTCTCCCTCAAAGACATGAGATGACAGTTTTTATTTGCTCTACATTTCTATATATAAATTCTGAAATGTTGAATGGCAGCCCTGCTTTATGTATTCAAGAACAGAATGTTCTAACCTTTGCATAAAATTATCTCTAAACTTGACATCTTCCAACCTGAAAACAAAATATCCCAACTGAAACTACTTATAGGACCTTCCCAACTCTAAGTAGAATTTGCCATAATGAATTGCTAACAATCAGAATGAGGAAGTTAAAATGAAATTAATCTTGCAACCATACATATAGCATCAACTTATTCCCCACAAGCAGAAATGAATTAAAAATAACTCTAGCAGAAAATAAAATAATAAAAAATTGTCGGCAAGTGTTAAATGAGTTGAAGAAGAATGATGCATAACAACTTTGTAAACCTTAAAGCAATAATAGATTTCTCTCTAAAGCTGTCTAGGTTTGTCCAGGGACCTATAAAAACAAAAGATATGTGGCCACTATAAGAAGGTACAGGTGTGAAAGAACTCCATGTTATTAGCTGGTACTGGTGCTGGTGGGAAAAAGACACAGTATAATAAGATTGCTGCAGGATGTACGTTGTGCTGACATCCGTTCCACAGTAGGCACCAGTCGCGGTTTGTCCAGGGTCAACCCTCAACAGTCCTCCAGGTCCAAAGGAGTATTGGCTCTTCATCTGTGGGAGCTGGAGATAACACAGTCGGGAGGAGGCACAATTCCAACACCAGCAGCCAAAGCTCACGCAGCAGCCAAAATCAGTAGTGTAACCAAGGCAACTCAAGTTTAAAAGTTACCATCATATGCACAACCTGTACTATACATACCATTTTAAACAGTCATGGCTTTCCTCAAAGTCCCCTAGGAACTTTAGTTTGTTAGTTTAGTTTGTTAAGGGTGCTGAGAGTTGCTAGGATTACAAAATCTTTGCTGATGTTTTAGCAAAGAGACTGAAAAGAGTTTTGATGGAGGAGATTCATGGGGACCAAGCGGGCTTTCTCCCGAAAAGGCATTTGTCGGACAATGTAAGGAATATAATTGACATTTTGGAGAAGTTGGAAGTGAATATAAACACTAAAGCTGTTTTGATATTTGTGGACGCCGAGAAAGCCTTTGACAATATATCTTGGAGTTTCATGTTGAAGAACCTCCGGGGGATGGGGGTAGGCCAAGGGTTTGAAAATGGTATAGGTGCAATATACTCTGAACAGAAAGCAAAATTAATTGTAAATAATGTGGTAACAGAAGAGTTCAAGATTGAAAAAGGGACACGTCAGGGGTGCCCTATCTCCCCATTACTTTTTATATCGGTCCTGGAGGTTTTGCTTAATATGATTAGGAAGGACCAGTTGGTCAAAGGGGTTCAGGTCGGAGCTAAACAATATAAATTGAGAGCATTTGCAGATGACCTAGTACTTACTTTACAGGAGCCAGAAGCTAGTACGAAAAGAGTTTTGGAAATAATTCAAGAGTTTGGTCAAATGGCAGGATTTAAATTGAATAAGTTAAAGACTAAGGTATTGGAGAAAAATTTAACACAGATTGAAAAAGAAAGGTTTCAGAATGAGACGGGGTTGACTGTGGTTAAAAAAGTGAAATATCTGGGTGTAAACATGACAGCTAAGAATGTGAATTTATTTAAAGACAATTATGAAAAAACTTGGACAGAAGTGAAAAAAGATCTGGAGATTTGGTCAAACTTGAAGCTTTCCTTGTTAGGTCGAATTGCAGTTATAAAAATGAATGTATTGCCAAGAATGTTGTTTTTGTTCCAAGCATTACAAATAATGGATAAAATGGACTGTTTCAAGAAGTGGCAGAAAGACATATCTAAATTTGTCTGGCAGGGCAAGAAGCCCAGAATAAAATTTAAGATATTAACGGATTCAAAGGAAAGAGGGGGGTTTGCCCTGCCAGACCTTAAACTGTACTATGAAGCGGCAGCTTTCTGCTGGCTAAAAGATTGGCTGCTTCTTGAAAACACAGACATTTTGGATTTGGAAGGTTTTAACAATATTTTTGGGTGGCATGCATATCTGTGGTATGACAAGGTTAAAGCGCATAAAAGTTTTAAAAACTATATTGTCAGAAAAGCACTATTAAATGTCTGGGTTAGATATAAAGATTTGCTGGAAAATAAAACTCCAAGGTGGTTGTCGCCAATGGAAGCTAAGGCAGTTAAAAAGTTAAATATGGAGTCGAAGTGGCCAAGATATTGGGAAATTTTGGAAAAGGAAGGGGACAAACTGAGATTGCAGAGTTTTGAGAAATTAAAAGGGAAGGTGAGAGATTGGTTGCACTATCATCAAATAAACGAAGTGTTTAAACTGGACAGTAAAATTGGCTTCCAGGTGGAAAAATCAAAATTGGAGACTGAATTGTTAGAATCCAGTACTAAGAACTTGTCAAAAATGTACAATTTGCTGCTGAAATGGAATACACAAGATGAAATGGTTAAATCAACTATGATTAAATGGGCTCAGGACATTGGTCATAATATTTTGTTTGCTGACTGGGAAAAGTTGTGGACCACCGGGATGAAATTCACGGCATGTAATGCCTTAAGAGAAAATATTATGAAAATGATTTATAGGTGGTACATAACCCCAGTCAAGCTTGCAAAGATCTACCATTTGCCTGACAATAAATGTTGGAAATGTAAGGAAAAGGAAGGTACATTTTTTCACCTCTGGTGGACGTGCCCGAAGATTAAGGCATTCTGGGAAATGATTTATAATGAACTGAAAAAGGTATTTAAATATACCTTCCCTAAGAAACCAGAGGCCTTTCTCTTGGGCATTGTCGGCCAAGGGGTGTTAAAGACAGATATAACTTTTTTTATGTATGCTACAACAGCAGCTAGAATACTCATTGCAAAGTACTGGAAGACACAGGATCTACCCACACTGGAAGAATGGCAGATGAAGGTGATGGACTATATGAGCTTGGCAGAGATGACGAGCAGAATCCGAGACCAGGGAAGAGAAGCAGCGGAAGAAGAATGGAAAAAGTTCAAGGACTATTTAAAGAAATACTACAAAATCAACGACAGTTAGAATGATGTTGGACTAAAGTAAATGGTTACTATTAGTAATGGTTAAGACAAGGAGAATAAGAATGATTAGCTTAAATTTATAGTAAAATAAGGGAAGATTTGCTGAGCAATTGACTAGAATTTGGAATACAGAAATGGGAGGCATGAGGAAGTCGAAGAAGAAAGGTTTAAGAAATTAGGATATGAAATGGTACTTGTTTTTTTTCTTTTTTTGTTCTGTTGTCCTTTGTTTGTTTATGTATGTTTTGTTTGTATAAAAAATTGTTTAATAAAAATATTTAAAAAAAGAGAGAGAGAGTTGCTAGGAGAGGACTATTATTAATTATTATTATTATTATTATTATTATTATTATTATTATTATTTACCCCACCCTTTTCCCCGATGAGACTGAATGTGGGTTACAGTTAAAAATAAGAACTGCTAAAAATATTAAAAAAACAATCATAGAAAACAATTAAAACTGTATACCTGTATGAATTTAAAAGTCATACAAATAATTACAATAAAAACAGCATGGCACCAGCCCTTTCATTAAAAGCCAAAATCTCAAAAAAATGAAGTTTTCGAGTTATTTTTAAGGAAATTCACAGGCGTAACTCCACTTACCCCTCCTCTGAATCCCTCTTTCCAGAAAACTGAGAATTATAGTGTGTGAGGGCAAGGGTCTCCTTACAGCTCTCAGCACCCTTAACAAACTACAGTTCCCAGGATTCTTTGCAGGAAGCCTGGCTGTTTAAAGTAGGATGGTACTGTTTTAAATGCATAGCGCAATGGGGTCTTACAGAAAGAGTGTTTTGTCCCTCTCAATCCAGTATTTACAGTGAAATAAGATGGCTGCCTGGAGATGGGGAGGGGGGGCCATAACTGAAATACACAAATTACAGCTGAATATTTCTTTTTCTCAAGTTGACCTTTATCAGCTTTGTAATTTGATTCATTTCCATTACATATATTAACACAGAAGATCACACAGTCATCTTTTTTGCAGAACATGGTTTGTGTGATTTGTGTTCACCCGATGGTAAAATATGCACCTATTAATCACTCATCATAAACTCCCCTTCCAGAAAACAATTGTTAAGCTCAAAGGAGATCAAAATAGAAAGCTCCTCATTTTCTAATGGTCTTTGTCTTGTATTTTCTTTCCAGGTTTCTTTTATCATAAGAAAATCAACACCTGGGACAAAGCAGTCTGGTAAAATGAGAGAGAGGGGGGGAGAGAGAGAGAGAGAGAGAGAGAGAGAGAGAGAGAGAGAGAGAGAATATGCCTAGGAGCGAAAACAAAACCACTTGCATAGCAAATGTGAAGTTTACAACTTTCAGGTTCAGTACTCAAACCTTGAGGCTTCTTGGCAAGGACATTGTATCTACAAGACCAGTGATCTTCAAACTGTCAACCTCCAGGAAATCTTTACTGCATGAACTTGTCTCTTGCTGAAGTATCCTCACACACCTGCCATGGATAGGGCCCAAATATCATTTCTTTAGGACCAGTGCAAGCATGTAACCTGAGTCCTGTCCTCTGCTCCCAATGGGCCTTGTCTGGGGTTTTGTTTTTTAAAGGAGGATTGATTGGTACCTTTAGCTTCCTTAGGCAACTGTTTTATGCCATGTTTCTGCCGGTCTGATTTGTATTTCTACACAAAATGCCCTTCATACAGTGTTCCCTGTCCCTGGGGCCATTGTGTGTGTGTGTGTGTGTGTGTGTGTGTGTGTGTGTGTGTGTATGCCAATCAAATTCACACACACACACACACACACACACACACACACACACACTTTATGGAGACCAAAGCACAGGCCCTTGGTTCTTAAGGCATGGATGAAGTGTCTTCCTTCTATGCCCTATCCCCTGCTGGGGCAATGGCCTGAAATCTCTGTGCATTCCAGAGAATTTGGGGAAGTGTTATAGCTTGAACATTCACCATGAGACTCACTTTTGTGGTCTCTTTATTAGAAAACACCCCAGAAGACATCAAATACATCGTAAGAGGAGACTGATGACAGCTGAGTTTCAGAGAAGTTTAAGTTTCAGAAAACCTTTCAAGAAGCCCCAAGGATTATTTAAAATATTAAATAATTAAAATATTTTGTATACTCCTGTTATATGTGGTTACTAATGTCTGGCTCACACGTTTATTCAGATAAAAAAAGCATTCCTTATAAGAGCATGCAGTATATTAACTTTTCTTTAAATTGTTTGTTGTGAATTAATAACTACATTGCAGCGCCACTCATCTTCTTTCCATGCCTGGCAGTTCACCCCTTTTCTCTAAATCTGGGGGAAAGGTCCCCCAAAGCAGACAAATCTAGCCTTCCTTTGTTTTGTTACTGTTATTCTTCTAAGCCTTCATAATTTGATTGGCATACACAAACAAAGTGGTCAAAGTGGTCTCTGACTTTCTGAAAACCATCCCACAGAGATTAAAAGAAGCGTCTGCAGCTTTCGTAACAATAAAAAATTTTATGCTTCTGTTGATGGGCAGTAAGAACTGTTGTTATTCCCTTTTTTAGTCGATGCTCTCATGGGTATCCTGGGGGACACAAATCCAGTTTCTTAATGCAAGGACAATGCAAAGGTTGCTTTTAAACCTGTTCTACACTTCTCATATTATCTGTATTTCAGGGACATCTTAAACCCCCTTGAGACATTTTTCACTGATCATGTAGATTCTAAATAGTTTCTCTCTTCCTTTGTATTTATCTAATACGGTCTGCCACCCATCCATATAAATAGACGTGAAGGCAGATTTTGGTGGATTGAGCATAGGAGACCAACAGTGGTTCCAACAGTTAAGAAGGTGGTTTCTGCAGGTGCTGTAGAGGGAAGTGAGGGGCAGGTGGGCTCATCAACCTGGGAAGGTGGCCAATCCAGGAGAAGGAAAATTCTGATCCTAAGCCTCTGCTACCTTGTGGGATATCGTTGGGAGAATAAATGGCTAAGAAATAAACCCTACGTAAATCGAGAGTGGTGTCTCTTAGAGGGTTGGATGGCGCCTTGTATGCCTCCTTCTGGCAACACCTGCCGCCCAGCTGGTGCACAAGGTATTTCTCTGATTTTCTTTGGACCACATCAGCAAGGCCGAGAGGGGACAGCCCAGGATCCCCATACACACTGCCCACACTTGCACACCATGGAAGGTCACTCTGGTGCTGCTAACACAGCAGTTTGGTTTTACCCCCAGAGGTGCACTCCATTGTCTCTTGAGACAGACGGATGCCAAAACACACACACACACACACACACACACATGTATAAATACACCCCCCCTTCAAATAGGCAGAACAGCTATTGCCAATTCAACACCAATTTAGTGGAAGAAATGCATTGAAACAATACATTGTTGTGCTTTTAGTTAGGTATAGTCTTTCCGTTTTTTCTAAGTAATTTCTTGCTTCTCAAATTTCTCTGAAATCAAAATACTTTCTGTAATCAAACACTTTATGTTTATCTGCTGCATCAATCACGCAGACAACCACAGTGCACCCCACTGTGTTATATCACTAGTATAATAATACCATAAATCAGCTGGAACATCTGTCAGCAAATACCCACAAAAAATCCAGTGCAAACAGAAGGTAGGATTGAATTTTAGAATAGGCTACAGTTGCTTATTTTGGGCCCAATCTTTGCACAGTGGCATAACTGTCAGCAGGAACTACTGGCCAGCAATCAAGGCAAGTGGCCAGCTAAGAGCATTTACTTACTGAGACTCTATACCAAGATGGAGGGAAACCAGCAAGCCAGTCTACTATTTTCCAAAGAACTAGTGGTAGACTATTCATTGTTCATCATTAACATGCTTGCCTCTGTCGTGCTGCAATGTAAGTAAACAAGGTTCCCCTTTTTCTTGGCATCCATCTGTCTCAAGAGACGGAGCACCTCTGGTGGGTGGGTGGAGGCAGAGGTCCTCACTGATGTGGTCCAAAGGAAAGCAGAGCAATATGTTTGGCTACAGGAGTTGTCGGAAGGAGGCGTACAAGGTGCCATCCAACCATCTTAAGGACTCCACTCTGGATTTGTGTAGGGTTTACTATTCAGCCTTTTCTTCTCTTGAAGATGTCCCTCAAGGCAGTGGGTAGTGTTTCCCTACCCCTCCTTCTTCACAGATCAGAGTTGGGAGCTTACAGGCACGCACAGCACAGACAGTTCAGAGTATCAGGCTTTCATTGTTCAGCTGAACCAGGGGGGGGGTAGCCAATCGGTCTCAAACCTTTGGTGAGTTAGGGACTTCCCTGCATGTGAAGATAGGCTCTGGCGGGTTGAGCAGATGAGACCAATAGTGGGTCCTACTGTAGCCTTATTGGAGTTCACTGATTGGGTCTGCGTTGCTCCGTGACAGGAGGAAGGAAGTCAAAATGACACCGAGTTGGTTCAAAGAAAGAGTTTATTCTGCTCTCCGGATAGCAGAAGGCACTTGCGTGGTGAGTCCACAGCAAGTACAAAGAAATGACAGGTTTCATGCAGTTTATATACCCTCAGGCATCCTCTCCCCCTTCCCCAGCCACGTCAACTTGTATACGCAGGTTGACATCACATATGTTCCTGCTCTGGTACTCTCAACCACAAAAGGATCTTCCTTCCTGTACTTCTGACCATAAAAGGGTTTTCCTCTTCCTACTCTTATCTGGGAAGACGTCATAATCTCCGCGAACACGCTTTTGGCGTTTTTCCCGGACATTGGTCTTGTGTGTATTTTGTGGTCAGCACATAAGATAAAGTTCTGACATGTTCTCGTTGTTCCCCCGGGGAGCCAAGGCCACCCCTTGCCTGTCCTGATAAAGGAGAGAACTGTTTATGCAGTTGTGTCCTTATTATGGTTTTGCTCAACAGTTCAAGTTTTACGCATTTAAAAGTGCTCTCTTTTGAAAGAACAGGGGGGGGGGTTGAGTCAGTTTTAAACTTGCTACACAGAAACCCATTCCTTCACTACAGTCAATAAGGCAGTTTCTGCACATGCAAACCATCTAGGACAGGGGTGTCAAACTCAAATTCATCGGGGGCCGCATCAGCAGTTTGGTCACCCTCAAAGGGCCGGTTGTATCTGTAGGACTTACAGTACAGGAGAGAAGGGTTCAGGCAGCCGTTGGATCTGTCACATCACAGGATGGCATGTGCTCAATATAAAAACAAGTGGAGGTTTCCTGAATGCATGTAAAGTGGAGGTTTCCTGTGTAGAACGGCCGGTGCCGCTAGAGGGCAGTCGTTCTCTGGCTTGTAGGCTGCCGCGCATGCGCTGAAGAGGCAGCTTTCTTGTGTCAAAAAAAAAAGTGAGAATAAAAGGTGAAGGCTGGCGGCCGGCGGCGGCTACACGGGCCACATGGTGAGGTCTGGCGGGCCGGATTCGGCCCGCGGACCTTGTGTTTGACACCCGTGATCTAGGAGAAGGAAATCTCGGATCCTAAACCTCTGCTGCCTTGCGGGAGGTAAGGAGTAAACCCTACACAAATCCAGAGTCCCTAAGATAGTTATACACATCCTTCGGGCAACCCCTGCAGCCAAGCTGGTGCCAAATGTATTCCTCTGCTTACCTTTGGACCACAGCAGTGAGGCCAATAAGTGAGTCTTGTTGTCTGGGCAGTCCAGGACCTCCAGACACACTGCCTAGGCTTGCACTCTGGGGAAGTCACTTCAGTGCTGCTAATGCAGCAGTTTGAATTCACCCCCACAGGCACACTCCATTGTCTCTCAAGACAAACGTTTACCAACAACAGTGAAGAGGTGTCTGTAAATGCAGAATATAATAAAACCTGTGAGTGAGTATTACAGTCTTCTTGGAGTGGCAATTCTATATATTTAAAAAACCATCCTCAATTCTATTTGGCATATAGGAGATGAGGATGCATGAGGGAGACTACTATGTCCATGAGGCGTGTGTTGGTTATCTGGAGATTTGAATCATTTAATTAACATAATAATTCTCCAACTTACGCTCATGCAGTGGATCTTCCTCCTCTTCTCCTCTGCAGTCTCCCAACCAGAGGGTCCCCCAAACCGCCACAGTAGTTTTTGAGTTCAGGTGGGGGCTTCAGGGAGGAGCAAAGGAAGAGGAAATCCTGTTATATGAACAGAAATCTGTTTGCGCAATGTTGGATTTCATCCAATGAAAATAAAATGTAAACATTTTTTTTAAAAAAAGAAAAGAACACCTATGTGGTTTTGATACAATGTTTAAATGTTTATTTTGATGAAGAGCAATATATATATATATATATATATTTACAAATAATACCAAAAAACAGCTGCATTAACCAGGGATTACAACAGGAACTGGAGATTCCTCTCCCTTTATATAAAGATTGAGAGAAGCATTTATCATTCTGTTCCCCATGCTGTTTGTACTTGTACAGTCTGTCATGGAAGGCTTGGAGAATATACTAGTCAGTAAGCTTCTTGACATTAATTTGATTGTCTCTCTTCGTTAAGAGCAAGACAGCAACAAGGAGCTCCTGACTCCACCCAGATACAACTAGGTTCAGGGCCAGGAAGTGACTAAGTTAGAATATGCACACGGAATTCTTTTGAAATAAGGATTGTGGAGATTAAACAATCTTTTAACATCCCTGCAGCTTGGTCAAAGCACTTCAAATCTTTTATCTTGTTGTAATCCACTTTTGCATCTGAAGAGGTTGGTGTGGTAACCTGTTGTATACTAATAAATAATAGAAGCACATGATGTATTGAAAATTATTTGGTCTGAAAAGGTGCTGCTGGATTTATATGGAATCTATTTATACAGCATCTGAACATATTAAAATAGTTACTGTAAGTGCAATGGCCATGAATTGACTTAAATTCAAGTGCAGCAGTATAACAAGACTGCATGCCTGAAAGAAATCCTCGATTTAGTCGCATGTACATAATTATTATTGATTCAAATTGAATGTACACTTGTGTATGTAAGTAGTAATTGCAGCAAAAATGCTAAGAAGTTATAACTGGATCTCAAAAAGGAAAATTAGCAATCATTTTAACCAGCTGTGTTAGCAATATATATTACATATCGTGTACCACATAAGGAAAATTGGTTCTATTAGAATGAATCTCATTGTTGTTGTTGTTGTTGTTGTTGTTGTTGTTGTTGTTGTTGTTGTTGTTGTTATTTGTTTATTTTCTATACCACCCTATACCTGAAGGTCTCAGGGCGGTTCACATAAAATAGAAACAACAGAAACTATTGCATACTGTTTTCAAAAGATAATGAATTCCCCCCCAAAACACCCCTAGTGCAATGTGTCAGGATTGAAAAAGGTAAACCTCAGCAATGTATAAAAGCAAAGACTTTAACTTGTTTCTCTACTTTAGTGTTTGTAGCATGGATTGTTAATTTTTAAGGTCACCATATCAGTCAAGTTTAGAAGTTTTCTTGTGGGCATGTTGTCAGATATTTGTCTGTAAAATTCCCCCCAGCATTAAATTAAATAGAGCTGCAATCCAAACTCCACTTACCTTGGAGTAAGCTCTACTGAATGCTGCTTGCATCGGGGCTTTTCTCCAGCCAGAGCTCACTGGAGCTCAGCTCCAGCAACTCTCCGTTGGGCACCACTTCCACCTCTTTTTCTAGAAAAATAGCACTGGTTAACGTGGTTAGGGCTGACCTGTAATTCTTTAATGCCAATGAGATTCCTGAACTGAGATCTCCATTTAACTGACCAACCAATGCATTCAGAATCCAGGGTTATACTGGGGACTGTGAGGAGAATCTTTGAATTTGGTTTATGTGGTAAAGAAACAACAATAATAACAGCCTTTATATAACACTTTTAGATGTAAAAACATTTCACATGCATCTTCCAACTGCAACGTTTACCACAACCCTGTAAGGTAAGCTAGGACTGTTATCCCCCCATATTGCAGATTAGGGGGCTGGGGCTGGGGCTGGGGGTGGAGTGAGGAGAGAAACTGAGGCTGAAAGAGACAAACCTGCCTTAGCTCATCACTCCCTTGGCCATTATAGCTCTCTCCCCTAGACATCTGAACACTAAAGCCTATATTTTCCAGACAAATTCCATTTTGATTCTGGTCAGATGGGACAAGAGCATAAGATTGTTGTACTTCAAGACAGAAGCCTCTCTTTGTACTTTGGCACAAAAAAGTACAAAGTAGCTTGTCTTTGTCAACGCTAGAAATATTTTCTATGTATTTTCCCCACATCCCTCTGGCTGTGCTGCAAACCTGTATCTATTCCTCTCACAGAGCTACAATTCCCAGTTTCCTGGGAAGAGGGATTGCCTGTTAAACTACTCTGAGAGTTATCACACTGTGAGAATAGGGTATCCTAACAACACACAGCCCCCTTAACCAACTACAGTTCCCAGGAATCTTTGGTGGGAAGCTGTGACTGCTTAAAGTGGTATGATACCACTTTGAATGTCTCGCGCATATGGCACTTGTTTCTAGTTTCATCCTGAGCCGTTTCTTGGTCATGCTAAATCATGCAAAACCTGTGGCTCTCCCAATGTCCAGCTCCCATCAGACAACTTGGCCAATGGCCACAGATGATGGGAGATGTAACCCTAACAAAACAACAACAAAACAACCTATGGAATAGATACCATTACACGGATGGACCTTATGCATGAACTGACTATAGAATGATCTGATCCACTGGGTCTTCTGCTTTGTTCGTTTGTCAAACTTTATGAATTACTTCTGTGGAAATTTACAGTTTGATACTATGAATAGTACACCTTATTTATCTTAGAACACAGCCGGTTAAGTCTCATGTGTTTATTTAGGGAAATGTAACCCAGCAACAGCTGGAGAGGCACAGGCAGGGCTTTTTTTTAGCTAGAACTCTCTGGAACTCAGTTCCAGCACCTCTCAAGTGGGCACCATTGCCATTATAAGAGAACGAGGGAGGCGTTCTGGGTGAGTTCCAGCGCCTCTTTTTCTAGAAAAATAGCACTGGACAGGTTCCCTTTCCCTGTGCTAAAGTGTTTGAGAACTGTAGGTAGATAGATGAGTTTGCCTTACAATGACTGGTATTGGATGGCCACATTTGTTTAGACGTTTGTATACAATAGCTGATCTGTCATACGAGTTTCACATAAAAGCTCATAAAACAGGTACATTTATGGCATGTGGAACATGATCATACAAATTATCCTTGCCTCCTTCTGATGTATATTAAGTCTGCTTAAGTCACTGTGGCCCAACTCTCATCTCACCTCCGCCCAAGTACTTTGGAAAACTATGTTATGGACTAGTCGCATTTTCATATTGATTAATGTTTTCAGACAGTCTGGCAATCTATGTGTCACAAGCCACAAGTGTGGTCAAAGGATCTCAAGGTTGTATATACAGCCATTTTCTCTTCACAATTACCCTGAAAGGTAAGAGAGACCTCTCTTAGATATAGTGACTGGCCCAACATACGTCCACTGGGCCACATGGCTGACTGTCTCAGCAATCTAAGAGACTACTTAGAAAATAGAAAAATAGAAAACACAAAATATTTTTTAAAAAACATGTTTTTTAAAAAAGGTGGCAACATGGGTCATGAAAATCCTTGTCTAGTCTTCATGGATTTGCCCTATGCAGGGCTTATGTGAGCCAATCTTTATGTGCATCTCCAAAGTAGCAATGCAGTTGTACTTTCATAAATGCTGCATCAGCACAACCATTAAAATAAAAATATTAATCAATAGGCTCTTCATCTCATGAGCTATAATATACATTAATACGAGAATGGTGGTTTCCAATACTTACCTAAATGCATTGCCAGGAATTACAGAGCCAAGGTATTGATTGATCTGTGTGACTCATGTTTTCATAATGATTTCACAATTATAGGCCTCTGGGCAAACCAGGACCGGATTAACCACTTCAATAAGTATGCTATGGAAGAAGCGTCCCAGCTATTAAACAGGGGGGCCCACTGTTTTGTTACTAGCTTGCATTCTCATCAATGTAATGGGCTGGCTTAAAATACTCACAACTAAAGGAAATACATTGTGGACCACACGATCCAAATAGCCTACAATATGAGCATGTAATGCACAATCATTGCTCTGTGGATTCATTTTTTTTAAAAGATATTTATTAAAGTTTTATAAAAAGACAAAAATTTCAAAACAAAGAAAATACAGAAAAAAGAAAATACAACAAATACAAAAATACATAAAACGCAACAAACAAACAAATAATTAAAAACAAGTCAGTTTTTCAAATTTTTAAATTCTCATTAACTTATTTCCCTGACCTCCTCACACCGCCCTTTTTTGTATTCCCATTCACATAGTTAATTCAGCAAATCCTTACCCTCTTTCTTTAAATTTAACTCAATATCTCAACATATTATAGCTTTGTGTATTCATCCATTATCAATCCATTTTTACATATTCTTGGTAACCTTGTTACTAAGACCACTTGATTTCAATCCAACATCATTTTAACATTCATTAATTTTACAATATTTCTGCAAATAGTCTTTAAATTTCTTCCAATCTTCTTCCACCAACTCTTCTCCCTGGTCTCGGATTCTGCCAGTCATTTCCGCCAACTCCATATAGTCCATCACTTTCATCTACCATTCTTTCAGAGTGGATAAATCTTGTGTCTTCCAATACTTTGTGATGAGTATTCTTGCTGCTGTTGTAGCATACATAAAAAAAGTTCTATCCTTCTTTGGCACCAATTGGCCGACTATGCCCAGGAGAAAGGCCTCTGGTTTCTTCAAGAAGGTATATTTAAATACCTTTTTCATTTCATTATATATCATCTCCCAGAAAGCCTTAATCCTTGGGCACGTCCACCAAAGGTGAAAGAATGTACCTTCATTTTCTTTACATTTCCAACATTTATTATCGTGCAGATGGTAGATTTTTGCTAGCTTGACTGGTGTCATGTACCACCTGTATATCATTTTCATAATATTCTCTCTTAAGGCATTGCATGCCGTAAATTTCATACCAGTGGTCCACAACTGTTCCCAGTCAGCAAACATAATGTTATGTCCAACATCCTGTGCCCATTTAATCATAGCAGATTTCACCGTTTCATCCTGAGTGTCCCATTTCAACAGCAGGTTATACATTCTTGAAAGTATCTTTGTTTTAGGATCTAACAATTCTGTTTCCAATTTTGACTTTTCCACCTGGAAGCCAATTTTTTTGTCCAAATTATAAGCTTCCCTTATTTGATAATAATGTAGCCAATCTCGCACCTTATCTTTTAATTTCTCAAAACTCTGCAATTTCAATTTGTCTCCTTCCTGTTTGTGGATTCATTTTTAGAGTCCAGATCACCAAACTTGGATTGGTGGGCAGAGGCAAAGCTCAGCATTCTGGTGCTAGGGCAAACAACATGAAAGATGCCCCTAAGCCAATTCCATATGTATTTTATGACAAAGAAAATTATGAACAATTGGAATAAAATGACAAGTATGTTTCCAAATTTGGATGAGACTCCATTAGTGAATATTTATGGATTATTTTCAGGAGTTCTAAACTTGTTGCCAACTTAGAGAATTGACAATGCCTAGTACCTGAAGTCTTATATTTCTGATGAAATTTCTGCAGGATTTAACTCATTTTGTATTTTAGCACCAAATCCCATAATCTCATCTAGCACATTATTAAAATAAATGTTATTTATGTAAATAATGTATATGACATGATCTTGTTGAATCAGGAATCTTGAATCAGGTCAAGGGCTCCTCTCTCCCCATCGTAGTTCTGGTCCAACTGGAGGGAGTTCCCACGTGGCTATACATCCAGTAGACTTTGCAGCATGGAGATAAGACTTACAGTGCTTTTCACTGTGCACCTAACATAGTAAATGTGGGATCAGAGGGCCACAAGTGGAATGACTGTCTACATGGATGCAGAGAAGAGAACAAACCGTATAGATCAGAAAGTTACATTTGAAACAGCCTGAAGATGTTTGTGGACCATTTCTCAACACACATGTGTGAGATGTGAATGGCTATGTATCCCAAAGGTATGCATTATCTGGTAATTTTCCTTGCCTACATCAAAGGCCCGGTAAATGCTGCATTACCTAAGCACTATTGGTGTGACTACCCCATGCCTCATCCTGAGCAATGTATGAGATGAAGATGCTTGGGAGAGACAGATGAGGTAGAAAGTTTGTGCAGAAGTGCTGCTGCCTCCAAGTGTAGCACGGGCACTTTCCACATGCCATACTACCCTGGTTTAGAAATCTGGTTGTAAGGAGATGATGCAGGAGATGTGAGGTAAATCCTCTCACAACTATCTTCTCACATCATATTTCAGCCTAGAAGAAAGGAAATATTTGACTGCCCCAACATATTTTGTTTGAGTTAGAATTCTTCTTCAGGGGAAATGTGTTACATTTTATAATAAAATCAAAACAATTTAACAAGGATTACTTAGCACCTTTCAGATGACAGTGGTGGTAGGGACAATAAAGTATCAATTGGTCCTTTGAGGACACAGATTCTGGCCTGGCTCCTCATTCTGAAGAATGTGCATTTAGGAAGAAGAGTAAGTTGCTTCCAGATGCTGCTCACTACCTCCAGTGCTTCCCCATTTTCTGGCTGCTTTTCTTAGAGATGACCTTTCTGCCTGGCTGTGCCCCCACTCCAGTCTCTCAGATCTTACACAGGGCTCTGAAAGCAATATAAAGACTTGCCAAATTATAGCTCATGTCATATCTGAAACAGTTCTGAAACTCAAAGTTAACAGCTACTGAAAGCAACCTGAAGTAAACCCCAGATTCCAAAGCTCCTGCCTTAGATTCATTGCTCTGGAAGCTTCAGAGGAATGAGAGAGGTCTTTGATTTCTTTTTGCATTTTTTTAAAGATAGCTGGTGAGAGAAAGATATCGATCCTTCCATCTTGAAGATGTCCTGAGCTTATACTTGGCAGCTTCTACTTCAAAACATAAAGGCAAGTTTCTTAGGCACTGCTACAGAATGGGATATTCCAGCCATTGGCACTGTTCATTCATTTGTCTTGTTCATTTCATAAAACATATACTTGCCGTTTTATAGGTGACTGCATCTCATAATTAACTTGTTTTTCTTAGCTTTCCTAGAGAAAGCTGAGGGTCTTTCCAAAGGTCTAAGGCAGGCTTCCTCAACCTCGGCCCTCCAGATATTTTTGGCCTACAACTCCCATGATCCCTAGCTAGTAGGACCAGTGGTCAGGGATGATGGGAATTGTAGTCTCAAAACATCTGGAGTGCCAAGGTTGAGGAAGCCTGGTCTAAGGGTTTTGAAAATAAACATGGCACGGGGGAAACAAACCCAAGAGTGCTTCCAGCAGCCTTTTCTGCTTGAGGGTTTGATTGGTTGGAAAAGAGGCATCATAGATCTCATATATAGAATCCCTGGGACATGGGGAAACCAGTTCTCAATGCATCCTATGTCAATCAATTGCAGTGTTGGCCCTTTGGGTCTCAAATTTCAGCTGTGCACTGTGTGATGCCAAAATCCCCTCCCCCTGCCTCTCACCTTCCATTCTACATCATAGTTGTGCCATGCGCACCCACAGCTCCACCCCTAAACTTGCCTCTGTCAACTGGCATGCTCAAGTGGTGGTGATCTCATGGGCTCAGCTCAAAATGTGATTATGGGAACTCTTGTGTTTGTCATCATAAGACACATCTTCCATTACTATGTGTAACAATGATGTGGCAAACTCTGGGAAGCTTTGAATGTATGCCTGTACTTCACTTGTTGTTATCCATGGAAGGTTGCTGGTTTCCAGACATGTATAACTGGAGTGGGTGACTCTGTCAATTTTCGTTTCTCCGACTTTCTTTCTTTCTTTCTTTCTTTCTTTCTTTCTTTCTTTCTTTCTTTTTCTTTCTTATTTGCTTACTTGCTTTGGGAAAGAGGCAAGTATGTCCTGGAAGAGATGCTGTGGGCCTGATCTCTGTGGTGGCACTGCTACAGATGCCCAGAGCTGCTGACACAGCAAAGATCAAGTGACAGCAGGGACAGTTTTAGGGCCAATTCCGTAAGGCACACTTGCCTCATTCCCATGCTCACACTCACAGTGCTGCTTCCACCACTCCTACACATTGTCCCTTCTCTGTAGCCCCTCTTGGCTCCCTTTTGGTTTCCCACTATGGCTCACCATATACCACTGCGTATGTAGATCCAGCCTGAAACTCTCTAGAATTCTAACCAAAGTTCTCTTGTGGAAACAATGTCATCAAACAATTGTGCATGCAGAGCTGCAGCAGTAAATCAAACAGGCTCCCCCCAGAACAACAGGTATTCCTTCCAGTACCAAGATGTGCTTCAGTCAATTTAACACCCTTTATTGATTTTATCAACTTTTTCCTTTAGCAGCAAATAAAAATTTTAACACCCCCTCCCATGCAGATTAGATTTAGGAACAGAATTAATTTGATTGCACAAGGGAAAGGAGTCAATTTAGCCAGTGTGAACATGAGATTTTAAAGGTCTTTTTCTTTCTTGACTAAAGGTACAGCATTAAATTCCATCCGTAATCTGAAGACGTAACCCCCATACAAAGGGTATCCAGTGTTTTCTCTTATAAAAGGAAGCTAGACACAAGCCTAAAGTGATGAAATATTGATCTCTGGGGGTTCAACCACAGAGCCCTCCAATCACTGGATAATATGATTGAATTGAAATTGAATTTTCTCTCAGATTGAAACTGAATGGCACCTCTACCTACCCCAGAGTAGTTTGAATTAATCTCTGGGTCACCTAACATGATATCCCTTTTGTTTGTTTGTTTTTTTCCTTAGCTGTTCTGTGAACAACTAGCAACTGAGCTAGTGGCTTTGAGACACGACTGGAAAGCAAGGAGCAATAAGCAGTACTGTATATTTAAGTAGGTGGGAAATGCTTACCTACATATGGATAAAATCAGCTCATTTCATCACAGTTTAGATGGTCTAGGAAACATCAAATTTTCAATGGTTTTCATTGGCTTTTTACTGGAAGGACACCTGTGCTTTTAACTTGTGCATTGTGTCTACTAAGAAAAATGTCACCTGATGGATTTCTGCCCTCCATATAGCTGCTAGAGACACAAGAATGGAGGTGCTTTGGGATTTTGTTTGGCCTGCATTTGTAAGCAAATTGGCCAGATTTAAGCTGTCCAGAGTAATATGCAGATTGGAACACAATTACCATTCAGTTTTCACACTTCTCTGAATTTTACATCTCAAAAAAGTGTCAAAATGCATTTGAAATGCAGGTTTAAAATTACAAATTTAAAGTGTAGCACCCTGCTTGTGGTTAACGCTTAGCTGGAATGAAATATTCAACGCAGCAATAGAGAAATTAAAATAATAATTTATTTGTCAGACAAATAAATGATAGGCACAGTGGTATATGCTTACCAAAGCTCTGCCTGCCCTCCAGCCCTGATGGCCAGCACTTATATTTCCTCAACCCAGCCCCCTTGCTCCTCCTTTGGCTGCCTCTGTCCAATCAGCCTGATTGAAATTCCTATTGGCTGTTTGCTAGAACCAATCATAAAAGATACACCCATTTCCTATTACCTTTTATGGGAGACAAAGAGCTATATTTCCTTCTATCCATAAATGGCAAACAAGTAGCCATATATCTTACATTTGCCTCGACAAGGCACCTTAATTACCAGATCACCTTTTGCCCCTGTTGTCCCTGCATTCCAAAACAAATGGCTAAAACAGATGGCATGTGGTATTAAGTTCTATCTAAACAGAGATCTTACTATTTACCAACTCTTAATTAGTGTTTTTGCAGCTTGATTGTATTCTGTAATATGTAGGGTCAGTGTAACCTTTGCTCCCAGCCTGTATTTCCCTTTTACAACCTTGAGAAACCTGTCTCCTGCTACTGCTATAAATCAGGGGGGCCCTTGTCCAGGAGAGCAGAAAGATAAACAACTGCCAAAGTACTTAGCCAGCTGGTTTTCTGCCTGGCATGAAACATTTGCAAATTTTTAAGCTCATTTTAAAATACAGGCCTTGATCAGATGCCTCAAAAGTACAAATATGTGTTTTTTAGGGTTCAACATGTGCAAAAATGCATATGCTCCAAAAATCTACCCCTCCACAGACAACTTGAAAATTGCTGAGAGTCTTAATTTTTCTGCCTCTTTTAGCAATTGTAACGTGTTGAACCAGATGCTGTATGATTCTTAATTGCATTTTTGCAGACGCACTGTGGACCACATGAATGGAACTTGCAGACCTCTGCTGGTCCACAAAACACAGTTTGGAAATCCCTGTGTTAAGGTAATTTTTTTAATGCAATTCATTTTTTTGATTCCATAATGATATGGAACAGGACAGAATGTATCTGTGATTGAACAGATGTGAAAGAGGCACAGCCTGAAAATTGTCTCATCCATCTCTATTAAAGAATCATGTCAATAAAAACTGCACCTGTGGTGCTGCCTTATTTCTTTGTGTGCCCCCCGCCCCACAAAAGCCCTCTGCTCAAAACCCACCCTTTGTGTGTGTGTTTATGGCTTAGTTCTCATCTTTTATTGAAAGAAATCCTTAGCATGTGCAGCTGAATTTTCCTCAGATTTATCCCTGGTTTCTTTTGTCATGCCTCTCCTCTGCCTTCTCCTCTGCCGCTGTCAAAGCAAATCTTGCAATAGGGGTGTGCGCACACCCCTGACACAGATCCAGCCCTGAGCCATTTGTGGTGATGGGACTGGTGGTTGTGAAGGAGCAGCCACTCCTTTATCACAGCAGGTTGGGGGAGCGACACTTGGTGTCACTCCTGAGCCCACTCACCTCCCGCTAAAATAAGGCTCATCCACACCTTTCTTTGCCCTGCCACTTTCCCCCAGGAAAACCTGCGGCTTAGAGCTGAAGCAGAACAAACGGCAATCGAGTTTTCCTCAGATCATTGTTTGTTCCAAAAAGCAATGACAAACCTAGACAGCATCTTAAAAGCAGAGTCATCACCTTGCCAACAAAGGTCCGTATAGTTAAAGCTATGGTTTTCCCAGTAGTGATGTATGGAAGTGAGAGCTGGACCATAAAGAAGACTGACTGCCGAAGAATTGATGCTTTTGAATTCTAGTGCTGGAGGAGACTCTTGAGAGTCCCATGGACTGCAAGATCAAACCTCTCCATTCTGAAGGAAATCAGCCCTGAGTGCTCACTGGAAGGACAGATCCTGAAGCTGAGGCTCCAAGACTTTGGCCACCTCATGAGAAGAGAAGACTCCCTGGAAAAGACCCTGATGTTGGGAAAGATGGAGGGCACAAGGAGAAGGGGATGACAGAGGACGAGATGGTGGGACAGTGTTCTTGAAGCTACCAGCATGAGTTTGACATAACTGTGGGAGGCAGTGGAAGACAGAAGTGCCTGGCGTGCTCTGGTCCATGGGGTCACGAAGAGTCAGACACGACTAAAGAACAACAAGTCCTAAAGAGCAGGTTTTCCAGGGGAAAGTGACAGTACAAGGGCAAAACCTCTCAGACCCATGCCTCAAAAACATGGAACAAGCAGAGAACTGCTTGGACCCATGCTTTCTAGGCATGGAACAAGCGGAAGCATGGATGGGCTGTAAGTCTTGCGCATGGCCAGAGCTTCCTCCCCACCAGTGCCAGATTTACATATAAGCTAAACAAGCTATAGCTTCGGGCTCCACTCTCTTGGGGGACCCCAAAAAATTAAAGGAAAAAAACCTGGATGTACATTTCCAAAATATAAGATAAAAAAACCAAATAAAATTAAAGCTACATACAGCAACGTCATTTAGGTCCATAAGTTACCATATAGTATATATTCAACCCAAAAAAAAAACAGTGCCAATTTGTTGTTGACAAAGGACAGCTGGACATATAAAGGGCCCCATAACCTCCAGTAGCTTAGGGCCTCATCAAACTAAATCCGGCCCTGTCCCCACCCCCATCATATTAAACACATAACATATAAGGAAAAAGCAGGAATAATTATAGATAATGTCAATCATTCCAGAGCTGTTTCATTCTTTAATTGTTTAGATAACAGATACCTTTTTCCCCAAGTGCAAAAAAAGACAATTGCATTTCAGGAATGTTGTCTTATTACCACATTTTTTAAGCATCTCGAATGACCTATTCAAATTGAAGGAGAAAACAACAAAACGGCATCGGTAAGGAGACAGACATGTATCATCCCACCTGTTCAACATCCAGGGTATACCAATAAAAAGAAATTATGAAAAGGGCAATAGTAGCAGAAACCTACTTGAAAGCTGTGTCATCTGCTTGCTAATTCAGACCAGGAGTGACTTCAAACAAGCAAGGATCCCGGTGGCATTGCTGCCCTCTTTGTTTTCCCCGAGGGAATCCTTTGCCATATATTAACCAAATAGCTGAAACATTTTCCCACCGCGCACAGATGTACTCCTTCAGTGACTCCTCCTCACGAGGTAAGCGTGGTCATGATTTTCTTCTTTGGTTCCTTCTTTGGTCCATTTCACGTGATGGAATGTGAGGTCTTTGTCCCTCTCTGGTATAGAAAATTAAAGTGATGGTTGTGCTAAGTCTTTGTGCTAAGACTTTATTGTTTCGCTGTATTCTACTGTCATGCTGTTTTACTGGGCAAAACTGTAAGTGTCAGAAACTCACTAAGCAGTGGCATAAATGTCAAAGAACTACCCATAAACGACACCACTAAGTCTGACTTTTACTACAAAATACATTGTGCCCAAGAGTTAGGTAACTACGAAGCTGTAATAAAAGAACCAACTTTATGAGAAAAACATTCTACGATGTGGCCAAGGAAGATCCATCAAGGGATACCCACATGCTTATATTAATGTTCACTGTGCTCCTCACTTTCTCTCCACTGACCTTCAGGTTGCAAAAAATGGGGTTTTAATATTATTCTCACTTTCCTCACACCGTGCATAATTTTTTACACCTCTATCACATCCTTTCTTATACTGTATTTGTTTCTGAGTTTTTTTTGGTTTTTTTTAAATAAACTAAAATGTCACAAATGTTGTAGCTCCAGCCCCTTGATCATTCTGCTTTTCAATTGTTATCCCATGCTCTGCTCTGCCATGGGCATAGTCCACGAAGTTTGACTAGACTTGCTCTCCTGAGATTATTGATCCTCCTTTTTGTTCTTTTTTATACGAATATCAAATGGGGGAATCTGTAGAGGGTGGAATACTGGGAGCACCAAGAGCTAGTTTGGCCTCTGGAAAGGTCCAGGAAGGGACTGGGGAGTCATTTTAGGTATTAACATGTATCTCTGAACCTCTATGCCCTACACACTCTGTGCATAGAAATTAATAAAGTGACATTTTGTGGGCTCATAGCGAAAATGGAGCTAACATGGGATTCATTAAACTAGATTTAAAAATTAATTATATCAGCCTTTAAAAAGAGAATGCAAATGTAAAATTACCGTAATCTAAAGCTGTAATTTTAGGAAACCTTAGGGTTCCAATCCTAATTGCACTTGCTAAGAAGTAAGCTGCAGTGAACACATTGATACTTATTTAAAAGTGAACATGCATACGGTTGCACACACTGAACTCAGTGAAATTTATTTCTGAGTAAACTTGTTTGGAATTAACCTATAACTGCCTATTTTTTACAGGAAAGCAGAAAATAGGAAATCAGAGGTAAAAAGGGAGTTACCTATAGTACTATGAAAATATGTTGTTCTATAGCAATGTTTGGTTAATTCCAATCTCATAAAATATCTATCAATTTTTGAAATATAAATATAAACCACCACTGGGAATGTCCTATGGTTCTATATATATATATATTAAAAAGTACATGGTTTTCTTTCTGGCAATGTGGTTTTAAAAACATCAATCACTAAGAAACTTGTTGATTGAGGAGAGAAATACAATAAATCACTCACGAGCAGATATGATAAAGCTAAAATCTTTCATAGCTGCTGTTCACAGAAAACTGATGGAGAAGAAAACTACATGACTGCTCCAGCTGTCAAAATGGTGGCTTCCGTAGGCAGAGCACTCTTACACCTCTGCTTAGGGCAGGGATGGGATGAAGCTCCTCTACCCCACCAGCTGAATGTGGTCACCTGTGCCTCTCTACCTGGGCTTTGGGACTCGCCCTTGGCTCTGCTGCTCACCTTCCCTGAGCCAGTCTGTCTTTCAGTAAATGTGCCAGCCTGGAATGTGTCACTGTATTGTGATAATGTTTCTGGCTTTTCTGTATGGAGGATGGAGGGGTGTATGTGTGTAAATATCTGGCTTTTGCATGACAAGAACACAGTCTGCTGTTTAAAGGTAATAGTTAAATCCATTATGCCATCCACTTTTGCTTTTTCCTTACCTCACCAGTGGGATGTGATGCCCAAAAGGTGGTCCAAGAGAATGTGGCCCTGAGGATGAAAAAGATTCTCCCCACTAGACTGTTTTAGCTTAGGGCTTCTCCCACTTTTAAATGAAGAGGATGGCTGGTGCCATCTTTCAAGCAGTTGGTCTGCAATTCATGCCATTATCCTTGGCTCCCCTCTTTCAACATCATGACCTAGTCTTTTTTAAAAAAGGACAAAGAGAAAACAAGACAGTCACTTAAAATCCTTGAGCTACAATAATAGTCCTAAATTGTGCTTTGGGAAAGGGCACCCTCTCTGCAAGCTATTCATTTTAATACTTCTAAGATGCCTGAGAAATGCAGGTGTTCCTTGAAACAAGACTGAGATCTGGGCTGCAGGCCAAAGTGGGATTGGCCACTGAGCAAGAGCTAGAAGCACCATACCGGGAATGAAACTTACACGGAACATCGACCATGTAGAAAAGCTTATCCGGTTCAAAACCACCCAGGTTTGCTATCACAGCAAGCTTTAGCACACGATCATGGTTTAATATTTTTATATCCATGAAATAACCCTTTATTTCTTGTCACAATTGAACCTTAAATACACACACCTCCATTCACTCTCGTTCTTTTCTAGTCCCTCTGTTGACTTGGTTAAGGGAAGGTTACAGTTCACTGATGTTATGCTTTCAATGTGTCAGATTCCTTTGTTTCAGGACCCACCCATTCTTTTGCTTGGCTCAAATTTTGATCAGCTTTTGCACCTATTCATGCCTTCATTTCTGAAAGCTTCTCACATTGTTCTGTGGCTGTGCCATAAGTTTCTTGTGAAAATCCAATCTTGCCAGTTGCATGGAAAATGTGAAGAGAGTTTTGGTCCACTTAGTAAACTGATTTTGGAAGGCCTCATGAACAGCTTTCTTTGAATTTTTCACAGATCCACAGGCATCCTCCCACCTCCTCCCTTCCTTTCCACACTCCCCTCCCCACGGTCAGTTTTTCATTAGAGTCAGTTACATTCAGGAAAAAAATGGACTAAGCACAACCCAAAAGTAAACAAAGAAGCACAAGTTTGCTGAAGAGGTTCCAGGGCAAAAATAAAAAGTGTACAAGCAGGGAACCACTGAACAACAAAAGTCAGGATTTTGCCAGCAAGTGTGGTTCAGCCCTTAGTTTACAGAAAAGCTCACAGGAATAAAAATACAGCAATAATAGTCACCACTCCTGATCTCATATTGGATTGTGGGAAAATACTTTGCATTCTGGGGTTGAAGCCCCAGCCGCCACCTTCCCATTGGGCAAATGGGTGCCTCATGCACAGTGCGGCTTGCAGGGTGATGGGAAGAGGGGAGCTGAATGCATACACAGTAGTTGCAAACTGTTCCACCCACTTTCCTCTTTTGAGGGGTTGCACCTACCCACTCTTCATGTTTCATAGTGCGGCTACTTTGGTTGCCTTTTGGGCCAAGTAGGAATTTCTAGCCAGCCAGGTAACACCTGGAAGACTGGTCCTTTTAGCTGCTCCACACTTACTGGGACAGAATGATGGTTTGTTAAATAGGTTGAATGGTTTAAATGGTCACTTAGGCAGGTAGATCACCTTTAGGGGCGGTGAGTGGCTAATCTTGTGATTGAGGGTTATAAGATCTGTGGCAGGATTTGGGCCACTATTTGGGGGCAACTTGCCACACCCACTCAGAGCTTTGAGGCCCTGGGAAGTGATGAAGCAGGAAAGCCTCTCTACTCACCTTCAGGGTGAAGTTGGAGTTGGGGGCAAGAGGACTTGCCTCCCCTTATCCCAGTAGAGGCGGCTCTTATCCCAATAGAAACCCTACAGCTGCAGGCATTTTCCTGAAATTTGTTTATTTAGCTCCTGCACTGATAGCTTTCCCTCTGCAGATTCTGTTCGTGTTTGAATTTAATAATAATGTGGCCTACAGTTCAACTGGTGTCAGAGTTTTTATTTTAGCCCTTGGCTACAAATTCAGTACTGAACACTTTCTTGCTCTTCCATGACACCCAAATTATCTGATTGATATGGCTGCCTTATTCTGCGTAAATGGTAGGGCTGGCCCTGCTGCCGGCCAGAGGCAGGAGCTGTGGGCTAGATAAGGGTCCAATAGAGTATAAGGCAGCTGACTATGTTCACATGCTCCCACCCTGTCAAAGTCCACAAGGGAGGAATTTGGGGTTATAGGCAGGCTGGAAACCGATCAGGTCAGGGAAACTGGATTGCTGAACAGTCAAAAAGGACTATTACAAATTGAAAATTCTCAGACTATAACATTAGAAGAATGTCATCTGTCTTATTCTCCCTTTAAATTTCTGTTAAGCTGACCTTTTGGGATGCAATAATTAGAAATCTTCTTGTATCTCTTGTGCTTTAGTGCTAAGCTAGTTGTAGTTTCTTAGGAAGTGCTTTCCTGAAATTATCTTTTCTCAAAGCCACAGATCAAGAAAGAAAATGCTCCCAGAGGGGGGAAAACAACGAACTGTCTCCAAGATGTATTGTTCTCTTTCTATTAATGGAAATTGCACAGCCACCTTTTCCCCACCCGCAACTCTTCCACAATTGATAGGTTATTTCAGAAAGGCTGTGGAACTGGAATAAGACAAATCAAGCAGAGCTGAACATGTCCTTTCTTTTACATGGTCAAATTTTTGCATAGTAGCAAGCACAGAAAAGAGCTTCTGATTTTAAAGGCACTCCTGAGAATTTGAGCAGAAAAAGAAATGGCATACGAGAGCTGAAGGTTCAGGCATGCATTTCATTTGAAATTAAGGATAACAAAAACTGTGCACATCCATGAGCTGTTGAGCAAAAAAACACTCCTCCTTTGCAAAAGCACTGATGTCAGTACTACAATGTATGTGCCTGATATTGATATAGTCCTGACATACAGAGCAGAAGAGTAATAACTTTTTAATTTCATTTTATCCCATCCTCTGAGGCATTTCAAAAAAACAAGAATAGCTGGGGTGGAGCTGTAGCCTTTCCAAAACATGTGCTAAGACTGTATTTGTACTCCTTTTTTAATGAATAATTGTATTTTTTTAACCAGTAAATGAAAATGGTGTATCACTTAAACTTCAATATAGGCAGCTTGAAATATAAAAGTCTTCCACAGTAAATTTCCCCTACAGAAGCATTTAGTGATGCCCAAACAGAGAGGATGTTTTAGACTTTGGGCTAGGATGAAGGGGGAGAAGTCATTTCAGTTTGTGGCCAAGGTTCTCAGCATATCTTGAAGGCCCACAGTTAGGTATGTTCAAGAGTATTTTAAGAGCAATTGTTATGGGTTGGTTTTGTTTGTTTTTTTGGTTTCTCAGCATAATGCATCTTAGAAATACTTATGATAACTAGTTTGGTAGAGCATGAGACTCTTAATTCCAGGGTCAAGGGTTTGAGCCCCACATTGGGTTAAAAATTCTTGCATTGCAAGGGCTTCAACTAGATGACCCTCGTGGCCTCTTCCAACTCTACATTTCTACAATTCTTCTACAATAATCACGTCACTTGTAACTTGTGCCCATTATTGAAGGAAATATGAGAACTTTGTCAATTGAATAACAAACAGATGCAACTCATTGACAAAGGCCATATTGAACAATATCTTTACTAGTCTGTACAGGAACACCACACAAGAACCAAACCAGACTAACACTCCTAGCTAATGAGAGAGATTCCATGGATCCTGAATCCACCATCATTCAAGCATTCCCCACTTTGTTTCTACAGTGGTCTCCAGTTTAAGGGCCTAAGTACCAATTACAAAAGACCAAAGCTGACTCCAAACCAAATCAGTATCCTAATGAATTCAACCCAAACCTTGTAACTAAAGTCTTAACAATTGCAAGGCACTTTTTTCCCCTTCTTTTAGCAGTGCAGAAAATTTTGACTGCTCAAAATCAATGGCTCACCCCATACCCTCCAACGTTTCTCTGGTGCAAATAGGGATGTCCCATTCCAGAATGATAATTTTACTATTTATACCCCGCACATCTTACTGGGTTGACCCAACCACTCTGAGCAGCTTCCAACATATTTAAAACATAATAAAACATTAAACATTAAAGAACTTCCCTATACAGGATTGCATTCAGACGGCTTGGGGACAGATAACTCCATGCCCTCTAACATTTCTGCAATGAAAATAGGGACATCTTAAGGAAAGTGGGACATTCTGGGATCAAATCAGAAACCATGACGGCTTCTCTAAATCAGGGACATCGCTGGAAAATAGGGACACTTTGAGGGTCTGTCATACATTCTTCAGAAGTAGAATGTCTCTGACAGAAGGGTGTGTTGTCAGGAAGTAGAGAACATGAAAGGAAAGAGACAGGTGTCAGAACTCTGTCACGGTGTGACAAATTTTAAATTTATAACATAAAATGCACCTCAGAACTTCATGGCACAGTTGGATCAAATGAAAAATCATTGCTTTCTTCAATCATGTGTTCTCAATACATCAGCCATCAGAGGACAGGGTTATATGTTAATTTACAATTTCAACTGAAATAATATTGCTGTTGGGGCATCTCCCCAACTAGTCAGTGTGTGATGAAAAATTGAGCAACGCTTACCTCCGTTGTTACAGTGCTAATTTTATCCTCTAGCAAGCTGGTATTCCCATTGTTTCATGCATTTATATAGGGACAGCAATAAGACACAAGTAATGAGCATAAAAAGTCTTAATGTTTCATTTTCTTCAACTGTAAAACTGGAAGTTTTGAGGAGGTGGACATTTACTTCACAAGACATCTTGTGATGGCGATTCAACAATTGTACATTTCTCTCTTCTCTTTATCTTACGCTTTCTGTGAGCATGCCATATAAAAGGTCAAAAGGGAGACATGCAACAAAATGTCTCATTGTTCCTGCACCCTGTTGCAGTCAGTCAGCCACACCTTCCTCCAGAATCTTCCACTCCATTCCCCTTTCCAGCCATTTCAATACCAGACCCCCAAAGCCAGACAGCATTTGATATGTGCTGAGCACCAGATGCTGAGCTGTTTTGGGGTTCCCTCCCCTTGGATTTTCATACTTCTGCAGTCTTGGGGTTCCCTCAAGCCCACTGATAGCTTCCTCCGGTGTGTGGGCGGTGGTGCCATTTTTGCTCTATGAGCAATGATACCACTGAACACTGCAAGTAGAGGGGATAACGGATCTTTATTTGGGACAATTGCAGTTGTTGGCTTTTGCTAGGATTCTGGTGTCAGTTGTTTCATGAATAAGCGCATCGTGCTTCCTAGATATTGCACTTTCAATGTACTAAATTTATTTATTTAAAAAATATTTTTCATCCTTGCATTTTACAATGTTTTAACAACAAAAATCTAAACAAATTCAACCTCCATTTTCTTAAAATTCCATCCCCCCCCCGTGGTTCCTTATTTTATGTCATATTCTTACTGCATAACCAATTCAAATTTATTTACAAATTTATTCTTTATGTTCCCTTTTAATTATTTCTTACGGCTCGTGTTTATGTCAATCCTGCTAACATTTTCAATTATTTACAATTGGTCTTCATATATCCAATAAATTTTCTCCATTCTGTTAAAAAAGAAAAGTCTCCCTTCCGGTAAGTTTTGCCATCTCTGCATATTCCATCCCTTTTAGTTGCCCATGGTCTTTCTCCGGAACTGCTTCCTCTTTCCTTTTTTTTAATGTTTTCTGCTTTATTTCAATGCGTTCTGCCAGTAAACGTTTGGATATTTTTATGGTTGTGGACAACGAGGAGCCGTTTGTTATGCTTCATATCTGCAACACGTTGAGCGCTCGCCCAGAAAAGTTCAGACCCTCCAGGGCTGGGCTCGCGAGGCGCTTTCCTTCTCGTTGCTCAGGACTTCGTAGCAGCGGGAAAAGCGCTTCAGGGCGCGCGCCGCCCGCTTTCCCGCCCTCGCCCGCCTCCTGGGCCGCTCGCAGCGCTCGCGCCCTCCGCAGCGCTCCCAAACGCGCGGCAATGCCGGGCGAGGCGCCGCTCCTGCGCTGCTCCGGCCTTTTCTGCGGGGCTTCCAGCAGCTGCAAGCGAGGTGGCGGGGCGGCGTCTTGCTCCCCCGCCCCCTTTCTGGGCTGCCTCCTCCGAGCCGGCAGGGCGGCTTCTGTGCCTGGACGGGATTGGGGAAGCGCCTGCAGCGCGCCGCCGAGAGGGTGCAGCTTGCCGGGGCTGGAAGCGTCGCAAGAAGCCTGGGCTGGGAGCGCGCAGCCTCGTCTTTCCATCTCTGGGCCTATACCATTCATGCAGCCAGGACAGCATACAGAAATAGGGGTTTTCATGTTCTTTAGGTACCTCTCCACCAATTATACTTAAAAGGAAAGCTGGTTTTTTAAAAAACAAATGTTATTTTCAACATTTTTCCCCCAACTCATTATAAACCATTTCCAAGACTTTTGCTATCTTAAACAACCACTACATGTGAAAAAAGTATCTCCCTTTTCCTTACATTTCCAGCGCGTATTTGATTCCACCTTGTACGTTTTAGCCAGCTTACTAGGGTTCAAATACCATCTATACATCATTTTCATATGATTTTCTTTTTAACACATAACACTGTAAATTTGAAGTCCACATTCCACAATCTTTCCCATGCTGCCATTTCAATATTATGTCCTATATCCATTGCCCAATGTATCATCAATTATTTGACCTGTTAGTACCGGTAGTTTGTTTGCCATTCTAATATTTTAGACATTACTTTTTGATTATTCTTTAGCAGGTCTTTTTCTAACTGAGAGGTTTGATTTGTAAAACCATTCCTTTTATTAACTTAAATAGCTAATTAAGTTGATAATATTGTAACCAGCTTGTTACTATCGCTCTTATTTCTTCAAACCTCTTTAATTTAACCTCCACCTCTGTTAACAAATCTTTATACTGTAGGTTAAAACCACATTGGTGTTTTATTTTCCAGCAAGTTTTTTTATATTTTTCCATACTCATTTATTAAATTTGTTTTTGCAAGTATAGCAGATGTGAAAACTCAACCCCATATTGCTTTGTAGACAATTTAAAAAGAAGCCAGAACAACAAGTGCACAGAGTGACCAGAGTGAAACAAACAGCCTGCCAAGTGAAATTTCCACACATTGGGGCTGATCTACAATCATGTTAAATACTGTTAATGGGAGTGTGTTTTTAAAGATTGCTTATAGTGAGGAGTCACATATTTGAATGTTCCCCCATGAAAAAAAAAATTGTGCCCAGGAAAAACAATTACCTCAGGGGAAGATATCTAGTAGCGCAGCTTTCCTTTTTATTCATCCAAAAGTCATCTTCCATCTGCAGTCTGTAACCAATACAGTTTTGAAATGAATTATTCATTTTATTTCTAGAACTTCAATGTGGTGTCAGACCCACCCACTCCACTCCCTGGTGACCTGGCCTCAGTCCAAACTGGGTCCCCCTGTGAAAGAAGATGACAGGTGTTCAATACAGTGAGTGCATACACCATGTCTAGTTTGACCCTTCTCTCTTTTCAATAATTTACTGAATTTAAAACTTATTTTAAAAATCCATCATTGCTCTAAATATTTACCTGCATTAAAATTGTATGATTTGTTTCTTAAATGAGTTTTTTAAAGCATAAACTTGGTTTGCATTAAGAATAAACCTAATTATATTCATCACAATATTCCCACTCTATAGAACTGGAGTAAGTCCAGTGCTTTTTTTTCAGGGGGTATTCAAGGGTACACAGTACTGACACCTCTTTTTTGTTGTTAAGCACCTATTTTTCTAGAGAAAAACACTGAGTTTTGTCTCAGCAAGCTCCTGCAGCTTCTTAGACCTCAGTGCAAACCCTTCCGCCCTGTGGGGCTTTACAAAATGTCAGGGTGGCCCCCACACCCACAGCCTTGCCACGCAGAATGGTTAGGGCAGAACATGGGCAATGAGAAGTTCGCTGTGCCAACCAAGAGGGGCTCCAGCAACTGGGCCACCCGGGGCTGAGGATGTTGTACAATGGCAGTTGGCTCAGCTCAGACTCCAACCCCCCGGGGATCCCCTTCCCCACCTCCTAAATGACCTGTTTCAAGGCCGCCTGCCAATGAATGCTTGCATGCATCCCACCCACCCCCATGTGTTTGGAAAGGGGGGGGTGACACACCAATGGAGCAGTGCTTGTCCACAATGATTCCCATGAGTGCTGGGAAAGAGGGACAGCTCTGTCCAACCCCACACCCAACTCCCAAGCAAGGGAGGGTTGATGTTTTGCAGTGCCAAAGCTGGCAGTACCAACTATTTGTTCAGTCAATGATTTTATGATCACGATAAAAGAAACCATCAGAGTGCCAGACATGACACAATTGAAATCAATGGGCTTCAGTGTGATTTATTCTGATGTGAACCAGGTGCTGGATGCTGCTGTGGTTTTTTGCGTTTTTTTTTAACAAAGTACTGTGTCGTCTTATTTATTTTTCTCATTTGGACTTACAGATACCACATGCATCCCAGTCCAGAGGGAGTAAAGTAAGGTCACTATTCTAACATGCCCCAACCCTGCTACTGAGCCAATCAAAGCAAGTTTGACTAAAAACAGCTTATGCTGCTTCAAGAAGATGTTTCTAGGCAAAGAGAATCTGAGCACTGAGGTGCAGCCACTGAGAAAGTCTCCCTGGGTATCTCTCGTCTGTGCCAAATGAACCATATCTAGCAGGTCAATCCATGATGTGCAGATCCCTAATTCCATACTCAGATTGCCCTTGTAATAACAAGATAAATACATTAATAAATACAAAGACTGGAACAAGATTTTCTGTACTATTCATTTTAGTTAATTTTTTTAAAACAGAATAAACGCTGCACTTAGATGCCCTTTCTTGGGCATAAACTCAGGGGAACATACTTGTGAATAAACATGTATAAGGATTCCAGTATCTTTCAGATGATTGCTAAGTTATACAGTTAGTTGTGCAACATCCAGCATGCTATGGGCTATAAAAAATAAATGTACTATTATTGTGTGCTGCTGAAATTACTATTCTAGTGCCTGCAGTTAAAAATGATTAAACAATAATAAGCAAAATTAATTTAGATCATGATCTCAGAGTTGTGGGGATTCTTACATATGCCTTCACTCCTCCTCCTAAATTTCCTACACTTAATTGTCAGGGTTCAGGAAAACTTTCAAATGGTAAGCATTATTTTTATGCAGTGTTTCGAAGCCTGATCAGCAAGTACTGTATATTTATGAAAGAGCTCCACTTATGGGCCAGATCCTGTTATCCGAAAACGGACCTGTAAGCAAGTCTCAATAACAAATTCCGTCCTATTACTGGCTGCCAGCTGAGATGACAGTTAGACATACTCCGGGCAGGGGCACATTTGGGCTGGGCTTCTAACATTCGTTAGTTATTTAAAACAACAGATATCTGTCTATCTTTACATTTATAGCCATGTGTTAGAGACACAGCACATGCCTGGCCAGGAAGCAACAGAGCAAAGGGAATCAACTGGCACATTCCAAGCCCCAGCACATCACGGAAGGCGAGAGATTGGCCTTTGGACCCAGCAAATCTAAAGCCTCTGGCACAACCCCTTCCTCTCCCCTCTCCCAAACACCCTGTTTTGAGAATTTCAACTGCATTCTACTGGTGGGATAAATGCTGACAGTAGGAGCCTCCAGCTGTTCACTCCCACTATGCCCCAGCCATCAATATTGGGGTAGGATTGTACTGCAAATTAGTTTTATTTATTTGTCACATATTATTGCATCTAGTGCATAATATTGCTTAGTGAATGTTGATATTTACTGGTAAAGGTTAGTTAATTCATTTTTTAAAAACTAGCATGGTACATTTTCTTTTTCTTTCACTGAAAAGGCATGAAAAGGTAGGGTGACATTTGGCAGCATACTGTGACGACACTGCATTGACTTTGAAATTTACTGGTCACTGTGTCAGAAGGTTCGACTTCCTGTTTCTTAAGCAGTCACTGATTCACGAGTGCCTCTCATCTTACTCTATGACTTGCTAAACTAGCTCAGGAGTCCTCGTAGAGAAACATTATCAAAGCTTTTCAAAAGTCTAAATACTCAGTGTGAAATGGATAGCATTGCAAATCCTTGTTTACACTCTCAAATAACTCTAAAAGGTTAATGACAAAAGCCATGATTTCCACTTGTTTTTTCCAGAACATGCATTAAGCTATGTGACCTGTCATCTCCAAGATCCCTCTTGATGTTCCTGTTAGAATTCCTGGCTCTGTGATTGCAGTCCTGGTGTTGTTGTCTTTCACATGACGGTATATGTTTTGACTCCACAGAGTGGGAAGTGACAGAGACAGGATATTTGTGTTACTGTGTTCCGCGAAGTGGGACTATTGTCCTTTGTTCTTTTTCTCTTTCCTGTCTGATGCTAGAGAGAGAGGGAGCCATGTTGCAGTGCTCCGTGTGTGTTTATATGTAAATAAAGTAGATTAGCCAAAATGCTGAGTTGCTGAGGTCTGTTACACAAACTGCGAACACTCTGCGGATCTCTAAGTGTGCCGGTGTCGGTTGGCATTGGTCGCTGTGGTGTTCGGGCAGAAGAAAGCTTTTGAAGCTCCCAATTGACCAGGAGGGAGGGCATGCCAGTCGGGCATGTGTCTCTACCAGGGTCCTACTCGAGTGTAGGCTGAACTCCTGACAGTTCCATGGGACCAGTAGTCCTCAGCTACAGAAGCTGGCCTTAGGGATAAGTTACATATTTTTGATAGAAAAGGAGCCGTTTCTCATTTGAGTTGTTATCCACCAAGCCTGGTAAGTTAATGCAAAAGCTATGTACACAACAAAAATGAAGGTGATGCACATCAACTGTACTAATGTTCAAACCAAGAGGCATCCATGTCTTTCTGAAATTTGATTATTAGGTTTCACTAATCCTATACATATTTACTAAGAAGTAAATCCCATTTCAATAAAATGGAATTCCTATAGCACAGGATTCTTGGTTATTTTTATGCACAAGTTTAATATTGTTTTCTAAAACAAATGCCACAACAGCACTGCATGTTGGAGCAAATAATAATTTGTATTTATGTGCTGACACTATGCTATTTTTATTTTGCAAAGCTAACTGATTGAAAGGAAATATAAGTAGAATCTATTATACTCACAAACTGCGGGAGGCAGTGGAGGACAGAAGTGCCTGGCGTGCTCTGGTCCATGGGGTCACGAAGAGTCGGACACGACTAAACGGCTAAACAACAACAACAATTATACTCACAGCAGCAATATGCATGCAGCTATTTTAATTTTCTCTTTTTATATTTGTAGCATTTCTTGAAGTCCCTTGAAGTGAATTGTTCAAATTAAAATAATCATGTAACTCAAAGCAAGGCAATATAATCAGAGAATTAATAGCAAAATCACGAAAACAAAAATATGCAGCTTGACCTGCCTCCCATTACCTTGACAAACTATTCATTGTCTGTTGGGAAATCATGTTTGACAAGGATGAACTGGCAAAGATAAAATATTATAGAAAATATGTCTTCAGGGCTACAGTATGATGAAGCTGACCTAATATTTGACAATGATGCAAGTGGCGTCCCTGAGCTACATGGATGAACAATATGTTAATTTATGCTAAGGAATTTTTCTACATAATAATGGTCCAACAGAGGATGAGGCTGGCATGTTTAGCAAGCTGTTAAAAGAATATGCATCTCCCAAGCACAACCTGCATCTAATCTTAAATGACTGGCCTGGATATGTTTCCAAAGACAATACATACCACCTGCACTGACACTCTTTGTTCCTGCAAATATACAACCTGAGATTATATTGCCAAAATGTTAATGCATAAGAAGAAGGTATGGCTGAAGTGACCCAAGAAAGCATGGCTCAAGCAGTCTTCTCCCCACAGCCCAGAATCTATCCCAAGTGACCTTCTAAGGTGGTCCACGGTTCACTGCTATGTTAGAGGTACCCTACTGAACTTGCACTTAAAATAAATTTGAAATCTATCTTCCATCGTTTCCTAGCTCACACTGTCTACCATCTAAATTTCTTCTATATTTCAAAGTCCATTTTCATGAGAGGTTTGGAGCCAGCTTTGGATGGCCACTGTGTGAACAGGATGCTGGACCAGGTGGGCCGTCGGCCTGATCCGGCAGGATCTCTTGGTGTTCTTGTCTTCCTCAGTGCAGAAGCACCATTTAGGCATCACTCAGGACAGCTCCTCCTGCAGGTAAAAGCCTGCTGTCCAGGGCACATCACACCAACTTCTGAGTGAAAATAAACAAGGCATTATAATAAATGCTTTATTAGAAAATTAAAGATAATGAACATGATGGAGATGAAAATGTAATACAGTAAATAGCATTGTTATCAGTGAACATGACTCCAAAGTCAAATTAATGAAAAGCCAAAAGGTTAACAAGTATCCTTGAATTAAAACAACTTTTAACAAATCTGCAATCAACAAAGCTGCAAAAATGGTTACAGATAGTGAAGCAAATATAGCAAAGAAAAAAAATAAAATTTAAGAATTTTTTTCCTTATCCTGCTGTTAAATAAATTCATGCTTCTGATGTAACTCAATAGCTTATTGACTGAGGCAGTCCTTTTGCACCTGTTTGCCTCTATTCTAGTACAGTCATACCTCGGGTTGCAGATGCTTCAGGTTGCACGTTTTCGGATTGTGCGCCGCGCCAAACCTGGAAGTACCAAAATGGGTTACTTATGGGTTTCGGCGCTCACGCATGCGCATAAAGCGCCGAATCGTGACCCGCATGTGTGCAGACGCAGCATTGCGGGTTGCGAACACTGCAGGTTGCGAACGTGCCTCCCGCACGGGTCACATTTGCAAGCCGAGCGTCCACTGCATGTTACTTCATAAGCACCTTGATTCCAAGGGTTTCCACTTTGTCTGGAAATGAAGGCTGGAGACAACGGAGCAGTCCCACCCACGTCCAGTATTTTGTGGGATCTTCTGAAATAGTTAATGCTTAATCTTCTTCCATTCCTAATCTACTCAAAGCACCACCTTATTAACTTTTGGTGGGCTATGAAGGGTCCTGAGATATTGAATGTCCTTCAAATAAGTCTCCTTTGTTCTCTTATAATGGCAATGGTGCCTACCTGAGAGGTGCTAGAACTTACTTGTGGTGAGTTCCGGCTGAAAAAAAGCCCTGGCAACACCTCTTATTGAATCACCATGAGTTCACTGGTTTAGAGGTGCAAGAATGGGTATACAATCTGGAGTTTAAGAGCCAGGCTGACTGAGCTTGAGCGATGTTGAGTCCTGGAAGATCTTTGGAAAATCAGGGAATCTAAGAGAGCTAGAGCTCCTGATTACAATGACTCCCCAAAAAAGTAGGGTGCTCCTGGAAAGGTGATTTCGAGGTGAAGAAAATAAAGGAGTGGTCTTGTTCCTGAAGGACAAAGCAATGGCATCTTTAGGTGGAATGTAGACTATATTCATGGTGAGTTCTAGAAAAATAGCACTGGGTGTTGCTTGGATAAAGTCTGTCTGGCTGACCCTGGACTCCCAATATTGAAAGGGCTCTTCCCCTGTTTCCAGTAGAAGCAAAACAGAGCTGTGGCTGAGGAAAATATTATTATTTTTAATTTCTCCCCAAACAGAGCATACCACCTTATACTGTTTTGACAGGAAAGAAAGAAAGAAAGAAAGAAAGAAAGAAAGAAAGAAAGAAAGTTTTCACCATAACTCTCTGCTTCTTTACACCCTGAGCCTCTTTAGTATTGTTCTTCATGCACCTCCCCTCTCTGGGAAATTATTACATCATCATTTAGTCATATTTTCTCAAACATTTTCTGCAAAAGCTCTTCTTGCATCGCTGATCTCATCTACAGTACAAGACCACTCTGCTGTTCAGAAGGGTGTGTCACCTAGTGCCTGCTGGTTGCTGGGATGAGTGCTAGATCCCTTGTTCTGATCCAGCAGAGCCATACTTCTGTTAACAAGTAAAATTTCAGAATCAGGGTTAACACATATTGTGTCTTAACTCTCAAAAGGTCTTGAATTTGAGGTTTCAACTGTTCCAGTGGAAGTTGGTGAACTTACTGAATACATCCCTGATTTTGCTCAGGCCTCACATGCAACAGTCCAACACCTGATATTGTATATGATGTCAAGTGTGGGGCAGGTAAAGATGCAGCTGGGGTGAAAGTGAGGTTTGTAGGCACTGCCAATCAGCTGATCAGTGGTGCCTGCAAAGTCCTGTGCCTTTGCAAGTGAGTGCCACCGTGATCAATGCTTACAAAGGGCAATTAGTTGAGCATTGGCACCATTTAGATAATCCCAGAAATAAACAGGCTCCTTGCATAGAACAGCACTGTTATTTCTGGTGGAATAATACCAGACCATTACAGCTGATTGAAAGAAATTCTGACAACCCCTGAACAAGTCAAGGTGGGGGTTGTTTGTTTGTTTGTTCTCAAATACCCCAAATTTATAGCTAACTTTTAAATAACGATTCTCAAAGCAGGACACATATGGTACCAAATTATGACAACAATTAAACATTACACAACAAATGTATTGACATGTCATTTACTGAAGGCTGCTGCTGGAGCTACCCAGCTCAGACTAGAAATTTGTGAGCTTATGATAAATGTTGGCATAGCAGAGATATTCCCGTATTTTTTACCATCCCTTTCATTTCATTTCTCAGGCACCCTAAGAATCTGCCATAGTAGTCCCATGTATTGCAGAGGATGTGTTCTGGAAAGTACATTCCCTACACACAAGACACTGGCCAAGATTGTTCTCCGTGTGATAAGCAATCTTTCTTTCAGGGAAGCTTGTCTAGCATGCTTGACCTTTAACTGAGGGACTCCTGATAAGGAACTTCAGGGTTTCAAAGCAACTGCATCAACCACAGTCCGTCCCAGATCCATCTTTCAAGTTCCATGGGTAAAGGAAAGGAAGTTCTCTACTTGCAATATAATTTCAACGCACAAATTTAAATTGCATGGTGAAATTGTACTATGCAAACCATTAAAAAAGTGTGTGTGAAATTATGGCTTGTTCTTTTCCCTCTGAATCCTTTAAAAAGGCATGTTACATAACTTAAATGAAGAAGAGATTTCTGGAATAAGCTGTAATATAAAGGACCAAAAATGGAACTTTAGCTTTGATGGCACTCTAAAAGCTCTAATGATTAAATTGTTGGCTCTTCAGGTTTAACACTAGAATGAGAAAAAATGTATATAGAAATGTATCAATGGCAGAATAATTTTACAGTTTCTTATGGTTCCACTCATTCATTTACAGAATGAAAATGATAGTATGTTGTGTAAAGCAACTGCAACAGAATCTAATTTGACATTACAAGATGAAATGTACTGTTGCAAATATTATATATAATGTATTATTTGCTGAAGTTATCTTGCATGCTCTTTTAAACCAAAAAAGGGAAAAAAGAAAAGAAACGTCTGGGACAACAGCATAGGGCTGTTTAACATAGTGTGTCAGACATTATTAACACAACCTTGATTAGGATGCTGCATTCTGATCATCAACAGAAGCTGGTTCCAAATGCAAATTTAATCTCTCTTAGTATTCAACATACACTAACTATCATACCTTTGATACCACTGTGGGTTTGTGGTGCTTCCCAATCTCACATCCTAATTATCTTCTCCTAGTATTTAATAGTTTCTTCACAGATGCCATCAGGTGCATTAGGAACTGCTTATTTATGGACAGCCAATAATGTCCTTATACACTCCTCCAAGTGAAATATCATTTTAATTAACAACTCACAAGCCGATGCAGGTGAACGATGTATAGTTAAAATATGCTTAATATTATTAATGGTAATGAACCAGGCTGGATATATTGGCAGAGGAATGAATTATTTTTGTTAGCAGGCATGTATCCATTACTTAGCCCCCTGGCATTCCAAGTTCCTTAAGGCCGCAGTCCTGTGCACACTCTGCACATTTTCTGGAGAGAATACAGAGCACTTTCTCAAAGGGATGAAGTGTGATTCTTTTTCCCACTCTGCATCTGCCGTTTCTGTGTCCTCTGGGCCTCTGCAGTACCAGGCAGCTGTGACGCAGCTGGCCTCTCACTTCAAGTCTACCTCTCATTTAAGCATTTGGCAGCCCCCTTCTCCCCATGGCCCATGCTCTCCAGGATAATCTCAGGATATTCCGTTGCCAAGCACTTTATGTTGCTTCGATAGTGCTCATCCAGGACCACAGAGAGCAGAACACTCTGTGCAGGCACACTGTATTTAAAAAGCAATCTTAAGGAAAACACCTTAAGATTATTACACAAGTGTATTGCACTCCCTTGCAAATGTTAAGAATGTTTTCTTCCATTATCACCTAATTGTTGGAGGGATTGCAATAAACTTGGTACATATTATCATTTATGGTGGGAAATGTCTGTTGGTGCAAGATTTTTTGAAACTAACTTTGACTGAAATGATAAATACTACTATGTTTTGCTGTCCAAAATTTATGTTATTGACCATTTTCTTCATGATACCAAGGTAAATATATTGTCAAAAGAATTGGTCTCATATACGACTGTGGCAGCACAGACAGTAATTGCAAGTCCATGCACCAGACCAAATCTACAATGGTCAAAATTTAGGAACATTCCCTCTAGTCAACATCCCTGGGGTTTGGCACTTGCACTACCCAGAAAGGATGCCCTAATCCTTCTTGCCGCTGGTGCAAATAGTGCAAGTCAATGGAAAACAACCCAATATCTTACACTGGACGCTTAGTATTGCTAACGGCATAATTTGAGATTTTGACAAGGACTAGAAGTTCCAGGCACCTTTTAGATGATTTGGCATTCTTTTATGACGTGCACAGAGGAACCATCATTTTCAAGATAACCTTCATCACAAGCCTGACAAATCTGGAACTTGGACTTTATTATTTTAACTCATGTGCAACTAACTACTCATTCTATGTGCCTATTTTATAGTTTTGTTTTTCAACTTTTAATTTTTGTCTGTTGTTATAATTGTTCTCTCTGTTTTATATACATTATAAAATAAAATAATAACAAATTGGCAAAAATATTTTAAAAGCCACAGTAAATAGAGAAAAATATTGTATATATATATATTTTGTGTGTGTATATATATATATATCCTGTCACAAATATATTAAATGCATACAATCACATGCAGTGAAGCTACACAGGAAAGTCAGAATATCTCAGGATATATCTACATCACAGAATTTAAGCATCACTTTATTTCTTCAGGAAACCCTGTAGGTGGAACAACTGGGATAATGTAATATGCTTTAATTGGGACGCGGGTGGCGCTGTGGGTAAAAGCCTCAGCGCCTAGGACTTGCCGATCGAAAGGTCGGCGGTTTGAATCCCCGCGGCAGGGTGCGCTCTCGCTGCTCGGTCCCAGCGCCTGCCAACCTAGCAGTTCGAAAGCACCCCCAGGTGCAAGTAGATAAATAGGGACCGCTTACCGGTAAACGGCGTTTCCGTGTGCTGTGCTGGCTCGCCAGATGCAGCTTTGTCACGCTGGCCACGTGACCCGGAAGTGTCTTCGGACAGCGCTGGCCCCCGGCCTCTTAAGTGAGATGGGCGCACAACCCTAGAGTCTGGCAAGACTGGCCCGTACGGGCAGGGGTACCTTTACCTTTAATATGCTTTAATTAGTTTGGACTGGTGAAAGTTTGAGGGAGCAAACAAAAGTAGAACTGCATAATAGTAAAATCTATTATTAGTTTTGCACACCATAATCATTGTTTACAATAGTTAAGTTGCATATTATTTCTCTCAGTAAAGTTTGTAAGTTATATTGCACATTCATATTCCATTTTGTTTTCTATATGATCAAAGTTTGCACATGCTGTTCATTATATATTTCCCTTCCTCCTGCCCCCAGATGCATTCATGTATAAATTGTTGGTGATTTCTCTTTGATACTGTTACATTCATATCTCTTATAAGTTGCAATATGTTTACTGGCCTTCTGATGTGCTGTTTAAAATGCATCCTTTCTAATGTATTTTAGCCTTTCAAGCCCTGTCCAGCTCACATCCTCTTGCCTGTTAGGGGAATTTAAGAAATTCATGTTCAGGGAGCATTTCTGAAATGAACTTTTGACATTCTCTGAGCCAAACTGGAATACAGAGCAAAATCACTTGGGGCGGGGGGGATAGACCTAGCCTAGATCAACTAATGTACATTTATTTGGTTTTTTTTAAAAAATGTCTAGTAAGTAAAGCTATATTCAAATTAAGACACAAATCCACAGAAGCAATGGAGATAGTTACAGGCACATGGCAAATTTGCTTTTCAGTAGGTTTCATTTGCATCCATTATCAGCAGACGTTGAGCAACCTTTATGGTGGATCTAATATACAGTATAACAAGCTGCCTTATCACTCTTCGGAAGCCTTTTCAAATTAGTAAATTGCCTGGGTCCTCACAGATACTAATTTTTCTCCTATTTAAACATTTTCTCCATAAAATGCTGTCCACAAAGTATCTGTTGCATGAATATGATAGCAAATAATTTTCATATTTATATTATTAAAAACTCTACATCCATTAGATAAAGTGAAGCTTGCCTTGAATATTTAATTCCAAATGTACAATATGGAGTGAGAAAGATGAGCAAAACTCGACGATAGCTATGTGATCAGCAGTGCCATATACTGTCTTCAGTTCCTTCTCTCATTATTACTGAAATTATTATAATTAAACGTTCTTTAAAAGAAAATCCCTGTACAGAAAAAGTAAATTAACTAGTTTTCTAGTGTACCCATGCACAAAAGCTATTGTTTTAATTGTTGTATTTCTACCAAACAGAAGATATGATCAAGTAGACACTTGAAAGAATAATATGCTTTTAATGTTTGCCTTCAGGCTAAAAAAAAACTGTATAGAGTTGAAAATTTGAGGTTATTACTGACTTCTAAATGCAGTTATATTATTATTAAAGCTTTACCTAATTTCCCATGCAGTCACCTTTTCTGAAATTTTCTTCCCCCAAACAAAATCAACTATAAAGTGAAGATACAAAGTGGTATAAGTGCTATGGAGGTGGAAAATGGAATAAAAACAGTTACTAGTAGATCCTAATTACATTGCTCAAGTATAAAATACTAATAGGCATATTTTTTTAATTAGCTCAGCCAACAAGATCAAGCCAGAGACATTACAGATCAGGCAGATGTCCAACTTTGTTAGTGCTGTGGTTCATAGGCAAGTTCCATGGGACTCAGAGGAAGAGTTGATGCAATATGCTCTGTTTAGAAGCCTGGAAAATGAGAAGTAAAATTTGATTAATGTCACATATGTTTTTCAAACTGTTTACATTTGACATCAGTGGCCAGTAGGGAAAAACAATGAATTTACAGGAGAGGTTGGGGATGTGTTTGGATTTATTATTTTAACGGAATCATACGACTGTCTCCAGTGCTGGGAGATCTCAATATATTGGATTTTGGGATGGGCCTGTGCTGGGCGCTCATTTTAGGATTCATACAGAAGGTTCTAGTATGCTGATTGCATGGAGCTCAGAAGCACAGGGAGTTCCCACAAGTAGAAGAGGCTGTCCACTTCATAGATTTGCCCTTTAACTCCTGAAGGATGACTAGAATGGTGGTGTGATACAAGCACTGACCTGACCCCACAAAAAACTCATCCCCTGATGAGGACTCAGATCTCTTAAAGTCAGGATGGGCAAGGATCTGATGAGCAGGTGGTTGGGTGCATCACTGCAAGTATCCTGCCGACAGCATTAGGCTGCATTATCACACAACACTGGGCTTGGCACTGCGGTGGACACTTCAATTGGCACTGGCACAATTTGTTGTTGTTTAGTCGTTTAGTCATGTTTGACTCTTCATGACCCCATGGACCAGAGCACGCCAGGCACTCCTGTCTTCCACGGCCTCCCGCAACTTGGTCATCTTGTCCTCCTTCATTCCCTTCTCCTTGTGCCCTCCATATTTCCCAACATCAGGGTCTTTTCCAGGGAGTCTTCTCTTATCATGAGGTGGCCAAAGTATTAGAGCCTCAGCTTCAGGATCTGTCCTTCCAGTGAGCACTCAGGGCTGATTTCCTTAAGAATGGATAGGTTTGTTCTTCTTGCAGTCCATGGGACTCTCAAGAGTCTCCTCCACCACCATAATTCAAAAGCATCAATTCTTCGACAATCAGCCTTCTTTGTGGTCCAGCTCTCACTTCCATACATCACTACTGGGAAAACCATAGCTTTAACGATATGGACCTTTGTCGGCAAGGTGATGTCTCTGCTTTTTTAAGATGCTGTCTAGGTTTGTCATTGCTTTTCTCCCAAGAATCAGGCGTCTTTTAATTTTGTGACTGCTGTCACCATCTACAGTGATCATGGAGCCCAAGAAAGTAAAATCTCTCACTGCCTCCATTTCTCCCCCTTCTATTTGCCAGGAGGTGATGGGCCCAGTGGCCATGATCTTTGTTTTTTTGATGTTGAGCTTCAGACCATATTTTGCGCTCTCCTCTTTCACCCTCATTAAAAGGTTCTTTAATTCCTTCTCACTTTCTGCCATCAAGGTTGTGTCATCTGCATATCTGAGGTTGTTGATATTAATTCCGGTTTGGGATTCATACAATCCAGCCTTTCGCATGATGAATTCTGCATATAAGTTAAATAAACAGGGAGACAATATACAGCCTTGTCGTACTCCTTTCCCAATTTTGAACCAATCAGTTGTTGCATATCCAGTTCTAACTGTAGCTTCTTGTCCCGCATAGAGATTTCTCAGGAGACAGATAAGATGATCAAGCACTCCCATTTCTTTAAGAACTTACCATAGTTTGCTGTGGTCAGCACAGTCAAATGCTTTTGCATAGTCAATGAAGCAGAAGTAGATGTCTTTCTGGAACTCTCTAGCTTTCTTCATTATCCAGCGCATGTTTGCAATTTGGTCTCTGGTTCCTCTGCCCCTTCAAAATCCAGCTTGCACTTGTGGGAGTTCTCGGTCCACATATTGCTTAAGCCTGCCTTGTAGAATTTTAAGCACTGACACAATGGCAGTGTCTATATCACTGTAGAGCTGAGCAACTTTATCCTCAAAGTGTTTAGTTATTCAGTTACAGTTAGTCAATGTGTGCTCCAGAGATCTGCCTTCCTGGTCAGGATTAACCAAGCTCTGGACCACACAGAACAAGTCTGCTGGTCTTTCCTCCAGACATAACCCCCCGAGCCAATTTCAGGGGGCATGTGGGTGTGCTGGGGGGTGAGGACAGCAGGGAAAACCCCATTGTGCAAGCAGAAGGACTTTTGCAGGCTTCCACTGATAGAACACATAGAGCCAGTGTGGTGGATTGGTTAGAGTGTTGGACTGAGATCTGAGAGACCAGGATTCAAATCCCACTCAGTAACAAAGCTCACCGGGTGACCGTGGGCCAGTCACTATCTCTCATTCTAACCTACGTTACATGGTTGTTGTGAGGTTAAAATGGGGGCAGGGAAAACCAAACATGCCACCTTGAGATCACTGAAGGAAAGGTGGGCTTTAAATGCAATAAATAAATAAATAAGTTGAATCCTGCCTTGTATTTTTCTTTTTTTAAAAAAAGGTAAGTTGATGGTCAGCCATTGTATGTTTCAACTTCCTCGAATCCATCCCTATCTGCAACCTTACAACTGCAAAGCACACACTTCCTTCCACATTTCCTCTCAAGGCTGTGAGGAAATATAGTGTCATTCATGCTTCCAGAACCAGCCTATTTCCCCCTCCCCACCCCACAAAGCTTGGACAGTATAACATTTCCCTTGGATTGATAAAGACAGTGCCCTGGTGTGGACTGTGGAGCTGGAAAAGCTACCTCTGCTTTTTGTTTTTTTCTGTTGCTTAGGCTTTCAGAAGACCCAAAAGCAGTGTGAGCAAATTACTGTTAGATCACCTCTCAGCAAATGTGGGTCCAGAGTTAGTGTGCATATTTATTTTATTTTATTACAGCATGTCATCTTCTAGCCATCTATGTAGAAAAACCACCATCTAAAAAGAATGGCTCCAAAAGAGAAGGATCAGAAATGGCACAAATATAATACATCTGCCCACACTTTCTTGCAAGGGGCACATCTCCTGTCTATACATGCGGGCATTTGCATTCAAAGTCACTTCCCAGCTTGTAAGGAGGTAACAAGGGAGGAGATACATAATCACCCAAATTATTTAACAGAAGGATAACATGTTGTTCATGTCCAGAAGCAGTTATTGTAATAATAATGCTCCTCCATAATTGCCTCAGTGCTTGAGTCAGAGACAATTATGTTCACTTATCTCCATTTCCCTGATGTTATTTAATTTTTCAACCATTTTCATGACTGCCTAATAATCAGTGTTGCTGGGCATTTTTGTCCAGTTTTATTTTATCTTATTCTAAGCATTTTTTGTCTAGCTGCTGAGATGCAGAGTTGATGCTGCTGATGAAATGGCTTTTGTCAGTACATGTAAGCCATCATTGCTACAAAGTCCCTCCCCTCTTCTGTGACAAAAGAACATTGCATTTGAGGCTTCTCACAGGTGCACCAACAACACATCTCTCCAAAATTTCATAGGCTTTTAATTTTTTATAATACTGGTAAATGTAATTTGCACCTGGCTTGCATGAATACAGGTCCAGCCTACACTCAAGAGCCCATCAGGGCTAGTTTAACTGTGTCAAGGAGCAACAGAATTCTCAGAAGCCATATGTCCTTCTCTCTGAAGTAGACAACCTAGGTTTCAGCTGTTTGCTGCAAATTTTTTTTTTAAAAAAATCAATCAATCTTTATTATGGTCCAGAGACCCAACAAATCGTTACAAAGCAATGCACAATTCAGACAGCCTACCTCCAGGTTAAACAAGCATTTTGTTCAGACTTAAAGATAGGGATCATTGGTTCTTGCAACCACCGATAAAAACTTGGCTACTGCTAATGTTCTAGCATTTGTCCGGTCTTCCAATAGGAACCTGATATAGTGAGCCTCTGATTTTCCCAGGAAAGGTACCAGCAAGGGTAATATCAGTTCAGCCCTGGCTTGCTCATATTTCGCACAGTGCAACAAAATATGTTTTATGGAATCAATGTCTTGAGCACACGAGCAAAGTCTGTCCTGGTAGGGAACTCCTCTCCACCTTCATAACCCAAGTAATAAAGTTGGGGGGGGGTGACGGAACAATAGAGGTGGCTTTTCTAGCCATGGTTTTCTGCCATTTGCTGACAAACGCCTCATTGGTCAGGTGTTGGTACAAACCCTTCCGTAGATCAAACACTGAAATCCTGAGCCAATGTTTTAGGGCAGCCCACCATGCTTTAGTTGAAATTGGGCATTCACCAGCTTCTAACAGAAGTATGGAGTTGGGGACACAGTTGGGTACCTGCAGCAGAGATCATAGAATTTTGCCTGGAACAGAGGTAGCTATTCAGTCACAAACAGTAGGCATATGGCCTATAAAATGCAGGGCTTTTCAGCCTTCCTTCATGTTCCTTCACTGACTTGCATTGTGGTGGTGATGATCTTTGCTTTATCCAGCAGGATGCATACATCACATTCATTTTAATGAGGCCATTGCAGGGTTGCTTCTCAGTGGATTTTGTGGTCATCTGAGTTGTTCCTTTCATACAAATTTGTATGTCCTCTTTATTGCTGCTTATGGCATTTCCCTCTGTTCCACCTAATGCTTCACCAGACTGAACCAGTTCAAAAGGAGGCCACAGTATCACACCAGGATAATTCCCCAAACAATGCTCAAATAGTTATTGTATATTAAGAGGAATACAGAATGGTATTTGTGGAAATGTTTATGCAGAAGTTGCTGTGCAGAGTTGGGTAGTAGGAAAGAAACTTGGGGAAAATGATTAACTTGTTTGCCCATGGAGTCAGTTTCTCATTGGAAACTGCATGCTGGGCTGCGCGGCAAAAGCTGCACACAACTGCTTTGTGTGATCACAAAACTGAATTCATGTGTGCCTGCATTCAGCCTATATGCCCAACCTACCACTTTGGCCTGGCGTGCTCTGGTCCATGGGGTCACGAAGAGTCGGACACGACTAAATGACTAAACAACAACAACAACCACTTTGGCTGAATGGTTCAACCCTCGGAAACACAGAGGCTCTAAGGGAGTGAGTGTTGTGATAGAGATGATGCACATGAAGCTTTGTTTTGTGTGGTAGAGGACATCTGCATTCACTCCAGGCCAGATCCATGTCAGAACATAAGCACTTGGTTTGATCAGACCCAACACCCGTCTGGTTCAGCATTCTGTTTCCAATTCTGTGAGTTCCTAGCCAGAATGAAATAGGGGCATGGAGGCAGCAAAATCCCCATTTAACACAGGTAATTCACAGTACATGTTAAAGTGTCCTTGCTGGTATATCAGCTATATCTGATCCTCCAACACTGCAAAATCTGAACATGTTTCTTCTTCAGTGAAGTGAAGTTTTTATTTATTTATTGCCATTTAATTCTACCTGTCATATTTGTATATGCAGTCCTTTCTCCAAGGCACTCAGGATAATGTACAGTGGTACCTTGAGTTACAAACGCCTCAGGTTACAAATGCTTCAGGTTACAAATTCTGCTAATCTGGAAGAGTTACCTCGAGTTGAGAACTTTGCCCTGGGATGAGAACGGAAATTGTGTGTCGGTGGCGCAGCAGCATCAAGAGGTCCCATTAGCAAAAGTACGCCTCTAGTTAAGAATAGTTTCAGGTTAAGAACAGACCTCTGGAATGAATTAAGTTTGTAACTAGAGGAACCACTATATATGGGATGATGACACCATCTTCTCCAGGGCCAGCCCAGGACAGTTTGCCGCCCTTGCTTCATGGATGGGTTGGCCCATATCTTCACAACAACCCTGACAGGTAGGTTACACTGAAACATAATGGGGAAAAGAGCCCCAAGTCAACCGTGAGCATCATGATTGAACTGCAGTATGAACTTTGACCTCCTACGTGTAAGTGGAAATGGAGGTAGGCGAAATATGAAGAGGACGAAAGTCTTTCATCCGAGGAATTATGGTAAAATTCGTGAACTTCCCAGTATCCTGTCAAAATCAGAGCATTAGTAGTTCAGATTCCATCACTTTAGCATTGAATGTAGCAATGCATGCCTCAGTTATAATTACAGATGCAATGATTTAATTAAAAACAAAGAAAACCTTAAGAGCAAGTTGTTTACAAGTTGGTTCTTTCCTATTGAGCTTCTTACATTATTTGATAGTCATGTGCTGTGTAATGGCATTGTTACTGCAGAAATGAAAAATAATGCTACCAGTTTTTGTGGGGGGTGGGGCTGGGTTCAGCCTTGTAAATTGACAATGATCTGTGTCAACTGATGTTCTGTAATTTTTCAATTAGGCTCTCCTGTGTCCTACCCCGCTTGTGGAATGATGTATGCACAATACTTTACATCGTTGTTTCATTGAAAGCTTTGACATAATTGGGATAATTTCCATTTCCCTCAATTAAATGAGGTATAATTAATTTCCCGACTGTCACCAAAACATATTTGATCTTAAGGAAAAGAACAATTAATCATTTCTAGGGAGAATAGCAGACATTTCCCATTTGGTGAAGCTTCATAATGGCATTTCACACAGCAAACCAAAACTATGAACCTCCAAAGCTCCCCTCTTTCCTTCCTTGTCTATGACTAAGAGAGAGCAGAAAACAGATAATGGAGCTGTACAATCAAGGTACCTATTCAGGGCTGCAAAATTTTAAGTAAATATTAAGAATCAGCTTGGAGGGAGAGATGGAAACCCTGTTTTCCAAAATCCTGTCTGCATGGTACACTCAGATCCTTTCTCTTCATATGCTCACAACTACATCTGTTACTGCCACTATTTCACATATTCCAGAACTGATCCCTTGTGTTGAAACAGGTTCTGTAGCTTTGTCTTCAGAGGATCTGCCTCAGATTAAGGTAGGAGCTGGGACTGGAGGTGCAAGAGGAGATGGCATATCATGGAATCACAGAATTGTAGTGTCAGAAGTGACTCCAAGGGTCCTCTAGTCCAACCACCTGCACTTGTAGGTATCTCAACTAAAGCATCCATGACAGAAGGCCATCCAACCTCTGCTTAAAAACCTCCAAGGAAGCAGAGTCCACCACCTTCCAAGGAGTCCGTTCCACTGTTGAATAGCTCTTACTGTCAGAAAGTTATTCCTGATGTGTATTCAGCATCTCCTTTCTTGGAATTTGAAGCCATTGGTTCAGGTCCTACTTTCCAGAGCAGGAGAAAACAAGCTTGCTCCGTCTTCCAAGTGACAGTCCTTGAGTTATTTGAAGATATGATATCTCCTCATATGCTTTCTCCTTTCCTCAGGTGACAGGGTCAAATTTTAATAATAATAATAATAATAATAATAATAATAATAATAATAATAATAATAAATTTATTTGTACCCCTCCTATCTCACAGGGTTGCCCCAGTCACTCAGGGTGGCTTCCAGCATATATAAAAACATCTTAACATCTGATGGGAGGGCATTCCACAGGATAGGTGCCACTACTGAGAAGGCCCTCTGCCTGGTTCCCTGTAGCTTAACTTCTTGCAGTGTGGGAACCACCAAAGGCCCTCAGTGCTGGATCTCTGTGTCTGGGCTGAATGAGTGGGGAAGAGACGCTCCTTCAGGTATACTGGGCCAAAGCCATTTAGGCCTTTAAAGGTCAGCACCAACACGTTTTTCTTGCCTAGGCAGTACACTGGAATGTTAGGATTTCATGTTGCAGAAGTAGCACTTTAGAGAAGCCCATTCATAATGCTGACTTTACTGACATCAACATGCACATTGTTGGGATGAGCATGAGCCCAGCATTGTGCGTGCGACATCACATACGTGGCACATACATGGCATCACATGCACATGGCGCTGTCCCGCTCCCAAAAAATCTGGGGACCAACTCAGTGCCTCTGTTTGCATGGGTTTTCCACACAGCAAAGTTGATATTGCCAGTCTTCATGCCATGTTTGCAGACACCTTTGTAACACAGAATAGGTCTGTCAATGGGCCTGGTATGTGAAGCACTTCTTTGGGATCCTGCCATCTTTTATTCTGTGGACATGATTAAACCAGTGTAGCTGGAAATGTAGGCTTGGGAGAGCACGCCCTTCTTTGAGACTGTCCTGCCACATGATGCCCAAAATCTTCCTGGCACAGCACATGTGGAATATGTTGAGGCGTCAATCTTGGCAACTGTAAGTTACCCACAACTCATTTCCATAAAGCAGCATGCTCAACATGCAAGCCTGGTAGATCTTCATCTTGGTATTGGTCATTAGCATCACATTCTCCCATCCCCTTTTGGAGGGGCGAGCCATTGCCACAGCTGCCTTGTGAATCTGCTTGTCCAGCTCAGTGTTGATGGAGAGGTTGCTGGTTATGGTGGAACCCAGGTAGACAACATCATCTACCACCTCAAGCACATGGTCACCCATGCTACATGGAGTAATGGCAATGTCCTGACCCATATATCATGAGTGTACAGCACATATGGTTAACTGCTTCTACAAGCAGTTCCAAGTACAAGAAAAGAAAAGAAAAGTGAAGGTCATACATGCCATTTTGCATGTAAAGGTTTACATAAAAAAGGTAAAGGAAAAGGACCCTTGGATGGTTAAGTCCAGTCAAAGTCAACTATCGGGAGTGGTGCTCATCTCGCTTCAGGCTGAGGGAGCCAGAGTTTGTCCACAAACAGCTTATATATACATATACATACAGGAGTATATAAAGGTTTATATACATGCATCAGTATCCACAGAAATGTCTATAATCTGTTTTCAATTACGTTAAGCTCTCTGCCTTGCTGATAACTTACAATGATGACAGGTTGTTTTAAAATATACTTTATGGGGATAGATAACACATACAGGCTTCCTGATGCTCAATTACCTTGCACCTGTATGTGTTCTGCTTGTAAAATGCTAAGCATGAAATTCTAAATTGCCTTCTTTGGAAGAATTCCTGCTTTCTCTGTCCTTATTCTTATTTCCCTTTTAGGACTCCAGAGTAAACTATCACAATTTGGTGTTTTCTCCTGCAGAACTTCACTTACCTGCCCTGAACATATTTTGTTTCAAAATATGAAACTTTGCACAAATGTGATTTTCAGAATGCTACCAGTGAGATATTCCTGAGAGAGAAGAAAATGAGTCGCTCATTCTTCAAAATACTATGTTGATTGAAATGAATTGGTTATTTCTTGGTGTAATAGTTTTCTACTTCATTGTGAGGGCACGGATAAGCACCAAAAAAGGAAAGAAAGAGGATTCATGCCGCTTCAGACAAGGCCAATGTCTTTTTGAAAGTCCAGAGAGCTTCAAAATATGCATTGCTCCCTCCCGCTGGATCCTGCATTCCCTGCCTCCTGTCTGTGATGAGGGTCATAGTGGGTCTTAAAATCTCTTCTGGGCTGATTGCCATCTTTAGAACTCACAAAATGTAGGGCATGTAGGGGGTCATAATCATACAGCTATTATAGGTGTCCTTTAACCTGTCCTGGAGCATAAAACAAAACAAAAAGAACTCAGCTGACCCCTAAAATCTGTGGCGAGTCCACCAAGAATGTGTATCATAAGATATTTATATGTACAGTAATGTGTGGGAGGCAGAGAATAGTACAGAGGATTTGGGAAAATGAGCTTGTAGCTATTTATTTTCATTATTATTGCTAAAATATTTATTCTTAGGATGTATTCCTATACACTTAGAGAATAAGTTCCATAGAACTCAGTAGGACTTACTTCTGAGTAGTAATGCATATGACTGCATTGCTGATTGATTTCAGTTCAGTTAAAAACAACCAAGTGAATTGGAACAGTAGGCTATTTTTTACATTAAAGAAACTTTACAAATCTTTACGAAAAATATTGAGGGAAGGCAACATGATACACATTACAATCCAGTCCTATGTAAGTTTATTCAGAATCCCTCTAAGTTCAATGAAACGGACTCCCAAGAACGTGTGCACAGGTTCCCATTCACACAGGAGCAATTGTCTCTTCTAAGTTGCAAGAAAGGAGATTCTGACTAAACTAAAAACTTTCTGGCGGTAAGAGCTGTTCAGCAGTGGAGGTGGTGGACGCTCCTTCCTTGGAGGATTTTAAGCAGAGGTTGGGTGGGCATCTGTCACGGAGGCTTTAGCTGATATTCCTGCATTGCAGGGGGGTTGGACTAGATTGACCCTCGGGGTCCCTTCCAATTCTAAGATTCTATGATATTAAGATACACTATGAAAACTATCAGAGGTCAATTAGCAAATCTGAACAACTGTAAAATCAAGAGTGGGAAGAGAAAGGATACAACCCTGTATATGTTTTAACTTGGAGGAAGTCCCACTGAACATCATAAGAGTTACGAGTTACTTCTGAGTAAACTTGCAGAACACTCAGTGTTGGGCTGTCCTATGCATACTGCCTTGGAAGTAAATTCTATTACAATATGTGAGCTTGGCTCTCTAGGTATATATCTATTGGCATGTTCTGTGTCTCACCTTTTGAACCAAGGAGTGTGTAAATGTTAAGTATAATTGTTTAAAATTATGGACTTATTTGAATGTATCTCTGATGTTTTTGTAGCCACTTGAAGAAGCTCTGGTTAGCAAATCTGGTTAGCAAAGTTTTGAACCAAAGCTTCTTGGTCTGCACAATGTTTTATTCCAAAAGGAGTCAGTTTTTATGCACCCAGTTGCTTCAAGCTTCACAACAGTAAACGTGTCAGTGATGTGCAGAATTGGAAACTAATGGAACCTACTGTTGCTAGAAATACCAGAGACAGTCCCCCCCCCCGATTTTAAAACAAATACACAAGTGCCCCCTGCACCTGTGAATCACATGAAGGAGCACTGTGTGTAAAAAGGAGCTGCGCTGCTGGTCCACCTCTAGAGATGTGTGTTGTCCTCATTCATGATGGCTACAGAATAGCCATGTATGTTTGTCCTGGAAAAAATGAAAACTTGACCCTGGGACAGAACCAAGGAGCCCTCTCTTTGTGAGATGCACCTTCACATGTGAAGAAAGCTATATAAAAGCCAGTGTGATTCCAGTGTGACCAAGAAGAAGAAATGAGGAAAGGGCTGCATAGATAGGAGTCAGCTCAAGTTCCAATGGCTGGTGTTTCTGGGACCATCAGGGCAATGGGAAACAGAGTCAGACTTCAACCCTGTGTCCTTAAGGTGACTATTTTCCAGCCACCTCTATCTAGAGATAGAGAAGAAAAGCAGTGCTGCACTTGAACACTTTTGCTGTGGAGGCGAAACCTGCCCTGCAATGCTGACAATGGAAGCCCCAGCTGCCACTAACAGTAATCTTGGATTCACAGAGGATGCATGGAGAAACACTTTGCACCTCCCAGGAATTATTGTAACATACAGCCCTATGCACACAGGAGGGAGGGAGGGAGGGAAGAGAGAGAGAGAGAGAGAGCCTTTCATAATAGGCATTTTGCTGATATTCTGAAAGCCAGTAATTAATACAAATATTATTGAGGTCAGTGTGGTGGGGGAATTGTTTAGGACTGTAAAAGGTAAGAGCAGCACTTTGTTCCCAGAAGCTAATTGGCAGCTGGATCGACCCTGCCTTATAAAAGAGTAAGAGGCTGTCAAGTATATAGCTAAAGCAACATCAGACGAGACCACAGTTTACAAAATAATTTCATTTCCCTCCTCCTACACCATGTCTGCTGCAGTCTTTGAAATGAAGATCACAAGGCGCTATTTGTCCGGTGATTTGTTGTATGTAAATTTGTTACATTCTTTGAATGCTATGCCAGGCTTTCTGGCTTTGATTCACTTGCTGACTTCTATGATTTGCCTGCAACCCTTTGACTTGCCTCCCCATACAACCTGGAGTAATGAGAGAAGTGTATATACATTCCCCCACACTGCAGAATAAAAATACAAGATACCAATGTGCTAGGAACTAAAGCCTTTTAGTTTTATTTAACAACTGGTTTGTGACTCATGCCCCTAATTTGTTGCCAAGCTTCCCAAAGCCAGTGCTGGTTAGCTGATGCTTAGGAGAGACTATGAGAAACTGTTGTCTCCTCATGTACCACACGTGGTGGACGTGTAGGAAAATAAGAGAATTCTGGGGCCTCGTCTATGATGAGCTGAAAAAAATCTTTGGAACAACAATTTTTAAAAAGCCAGAAGTGTTTTTGTTAAGCACTGTTGGTAAAGATATCCCAAAAAACCTAAGAGAAATATTTCTATACACTACAGCGGCATCCCAAACACTAGTAGCAAAGAACTGGAAAGGGGGAAATGTTCCGACTATAATGGATTGGCAGAATAAGTTACAAGAATATGGGGAAATGACGCAATTGACCATCAGCCTAAGGGGCAGTTCAAGACAAGAATTTGCACAAAAATGGGATAAATACAAGAGATATGTACAAAAATATACCAATGGTTTTTCGTCTTTGGCAGCATTTGAATGACCTTGGATAAAGAAATATAGGAGAAATAAGATTAATGGTACAAATTGTTGTAAGAATGTATTAGAGAATATATAAAGAATAGTTTAATAATGGTAGGTACATTCACTATTAGAATAAAAGCATGCAACAGGAATTGACAGGAAGTCCAAAGTTTTAATGATATTTTTGTTAATAACTTTTGTTAATAATCTTTACTAATAACCACATAAAAAGTAGCATAAACACAGATGAAGCTTAATGTTTATAACTATGTAAGAAAAGACAAGTATATGTTTTTGTGTGTGTATGTACGAGTATATGATTGAAATCAATTTACGAGATGTACTATATATATGTAATGTATTATAAGACTATTAATAAAGCTTGTTACATTGCAAAGAGAAAGAGAAACTGTTGCGTGTCGAGGTCCCCGGGGCCACCCCAATAACTCACACATCACACAGAATTTTTTGTTTAAGATTTTTGGCATAATTTTGGCCACAACTTTATTGAAATACAAATTTGTGAGTGGTTGCGTAGGCATTGGTTGCGACTATCTCCCCCCACCATGGGGGACAGACTGACATTCCGCACGATGCGAAAGTCAGAATAGGGGAATACACTTGGGGGTAGCGACAGAGCAGGGAACCTGCCCTCACCCCAAATGCAACCAGCTCATTGCTATGGCCTGAGCCCCCTTGACAGAGTGGACAAGCAATAGTTAGCCCCCAATTCCTTTAACGGAATCCCTTGCAGCAGCAGCATTAGAGGGGCAGGCACAGCCCATCCATGCCCCTCAACCAACCAAACCATAAACCAATGCCTAACCGCAACCTTACAAGTTGTGACGATTTGCTACGCAGTAGGCAAAAACCAAATGGCCCCAGCCAATCAACCAGATGGACAAAATTCCTACCAGGCCCCCGCTCCAAAGCAGACGACCCCATGACAGGCATAGCAAGGTCAAAGCGAACAACCCTAATTCAAGGGAGGGGGGGACGAGCAATCCGATGCATGGTCGAAAAGAGGAAGCCCTAGCCTCGTGCAAGGAGTTTTAGCATTTCTGGCTGTCAATCAATAAATGGCAACATTAACTTCTTCCCAACAACAAGGGAAGCCCCAATCGCATCAGTGGCCAATGAACAATTAGCCCGCCCCCAACTTTGGAGTGTCCTGGCGGCCCCCACCGCAACACGTGCTCTCCATGAAGGAGAACACGCTTTGTCTCCTCCTGCCTCCCAGGGTGACTGAACCATAGATCAAAGCCTTCAATCAATACAACACACGACCCTTTATTTTACATCACACACACACATTACTGGTTTGCAAAAAAAAAAAAAAAAGCCTGGCATCATCACCTGTTCTGATTATTTCCTACATATGTATGCCACCCTTCACCCATAGATCTCAGGGTGGTTCACAGCATGAAATTACAAGATAAAAACACAATGTACACAATAAAAGTAAGAACAATAATGCCCCCTTCCTCCCACAAACACATGATGGGGGGGCATGCAAATAGTCAGCAAGTTTGGGAAAACTGTTGAGGAATCCACACTGCCAGGGACCCCCTGGCCAGGTCCCCCCTCAGCCTCAGCTGGTAAGTGGTCCAAATCCACTCTTTACTACCTTGATGCATTGGGTTGTCCACTGGGTTATTTTGGGAATATAGCTGAGGATTCAGTCCGTGGGCATTAATAATAGCAGTACCAGGCATTAGGTCCTCATGCTGAATTGCCGGGCGAATGGCTTCTTCCTGTAAAAAGCAAAGAAGTTAGAAAGAGTGGTTTTGGCAATAAATATTTATATTTTAAAAGTTATATATGAGTGTACAGTGGTACTTCAGTTTTAGAACATCTCCGTTGATGAACATTTCGGTTTTTGAACGCCGTAAACCTGGAAGTAAATTATTCAGTTTTCTAACACGCCTCGGAAGTCGAACAGGAAACACGGCTTCCGCTGAGTGCAAGATCCTGAGGCCCAGCTGTCAGCTATTGAGTTTTTGGTTTTCAAACGTTTCAGAACTAGAATGGTCTTCCGGAATGGATTATGTTAAAAAACCGAGGTGCCACTCTATAAATAAACACAGTTCCTTCTTGCAGCCACAAAAACCTCTAAAATTATCCAGCACAAATTACTGAACCCATGTGACTCATTAATTTGTGTTACGATATATAGCTTACTTTTCCAATTGAGTTTGCAGTTGAGTGGTAATAGTTGGCTTCTCCACGGAGAACTCAGCTAGACTGGTATAGAAAAAGCGATTTTTATGTGTTGTATGTTATATACATTGTGTCACCAGATGGCAATGTAGAGTCCTGTTTTTCTCTACCTGCTTTCCCTGTTTAAATTTACAAAGCTTTAAACTGAAACGCTTCTTTGATGTGTCTACATGCAACACATATAAAATGCTTTTTCTTTACCAGCCTAGCTGAGTCCTAGAACCAGCCTGAATCTTAATCAACTTCTCTTTCCCTGTTAGAATTGCTTTTTTATTCTTGCTCTTATTGTGGTTTCTGGCAAGTATAGCAACAAAATACTCGTGAACTTAAGAATTTGGGGAATAAGAAGAATGCTTAGCAATTTTATAAAGTTATTTCAAGTGTTTTGTGCTTGTCTCAGTAATGTTTACGACAGCCTAGTACAGTAATCATTTTTATGTTGTGAGTGCTGGTGGGTGGGGATGCTAAAACAGAATACTGACTTGCCTAAGACCATATGAAAAGTCACTGGGAGTTAATTTTTCAGATATAAGTCCCTGTGACTTCAGTGGGAGCTATCAACTTTGAGTGAGTTTAGAACTCCCCCCCTGTTGGTAGTGTTTGATCGATGGACTTCACTGCTTATATGCATAACCTACAGTAGCTCAACTTTCTTTAAAATGTAATTCACTCCATCTCCAGTTCATACTGTAGTAAAGAACAGTGCTCAAGATCATCATGAACACAATTCGTGTGGACAAATTCACAGATTAATGCCGATTTGCCCTCAAGTAAGCAAGGATGGCATTTGCTACCAATTTCTAAGCCATCCAGGCAGGTTTTTTAGACATCACATTCACATTTCAAAATATAATATGAAATCCATGAAGATGCCCAGGTTAGATGCTTCTGCCTTTAGGGATAAACAAATATCAGCTGGAAGCAGTTGTAGCAAATCTTTTAGCACTAAAAGCAGGAAAATGTAGCCTCAATATTGCATTCAGCTCCCTCTTGGGTTTATCTTCATGTTTAAAGTTGTCCTTCATTTCATCAGCACTTACAAAACATGCAGCTGCTTATGCCACGTAGGTTGCCAGGCACAACTTAGAGGAGGGCTTCACAATAAACAGCTTAATGCTGATTTTTGTAAGCCACACTGAGAGACTCTTTGGCTAAAGGGTGGAGCATAGATTCATTAAATAAATACATAAATAAAATGCAGGAAATGGACAGCACTGCCTCCATATTTTGGGGGGCTGGTACCCTGTGATAGAGGGAACATTTGCTGCCAGAAGACCAAGTGAGTGTGAGGTTTGTCCATTCTGTCTGTTCTCAAGCATGGGGTGTGTGGTTTTGCTTGCGTGTTTGCAGAAGAGCCATGTTGGCTGTTTGGGTTAACATACTAAAGGGGGAATCCTATGGCAAGATCTACCAGGATGAGTAGCTTAGGATGCAGCAGATCTCCAGCTCAGCTGTCTGATACCCAGCTTAGCCACCATTAACTCCCTAAACCTGGCTCTGCCGACAATATGCCAGTATAACTTGCTCATCCTGGCTCTGCTGGGACTCAGCGGCTGAGGTGAAGCTGTCTGAGCCAAGGCTAGCGCAAGTCCCCAGAACGGGATGCTCCAGGAGCCATAGTGGGGGCAGGACCAGAACGGAGGCACTTAGGCTGGATCCTAAGCCAATTCAGCTTTGTCACATGACCTGGCAACCTGCCATTGAACACTACTATTTTAAAGGTTCATTTTCCTTCTGCCAGGCTTATGCAGAGTAGTCGCAGCTGAACAGGGTTTAGATCTGATGTAACCTTATGCAGCCTTAATTTATGCCACTTTGCTTTATGCCAGCATCTTGTGCATAGGATTGCTCCCTAAAAAGGCAAGCTTAGGCATAATTACTTAGGGTGCGAGAACTTAATTCAGCTATTTTACTATATAATAACATGTTTCAAAGGTGATTTGGGAGTGAGGAGTGGGACCAGATTTCATGAATATATGAATGTGGCATCATATAAGAGCTGGAAGATATGAATTTATGCAGGATTCCTTCCATATTTATGCACCCAAAGAGGTGCAAGGATCACATGTTCATAGTTTCAATTCTTTCCAGGTCAGCATTACTGAGCTTGCAAAGCCTACCAAAGGTTTTCAACCTTTTTGAGTCCACAGCTCCCTTGACCAACTACATCCTTTCTGTGGCTCCCCTGTGGGGCTCAGGAGCTGAGTTAGGTCCCCCGCTGCCTGCAGAGCTGGCAGCCCCTCACCTTTTTCGAACACCCTCCCTGTGGAGTGCTCATTCAGCCTCCCCTCCCCCTTCCCTTCTCCTTGGGAGTCCTCTGGTCAGCCACTGCTGCCTATGGGATGTGAAACACAAGAGCAGTCAAGTACAACATTCCTAGAGTGAACATGTTTACATATGGGGAGGAATGTTTGTCCACACAGCAGGTAAACTTCCTGTTTCCTTCTGGGCTGGGACAGACTTCCTCTGCATGTGACTAGAGTGGGCATGGCCTCACCTGTGCAGGTAATGACAAAAGCACAGGGCAGGGCAGCCATCTCTCTCTCTATGACTATTTTCATCTAAGAAGCAACATCTGCTTAGCCAAAGATGCTCTCTTGGCTTCCAGCCAAGAGAGGACAAGGGGACTGTCTCTTTATGGGATAATTTCCAGGTGTATGTTACTTTTCTAAGATAAGTCTGCCTTCTGGGATCTGATTGTGAACAGAATGTGAGTGAGTAAACTCTTTTTTATACTTTTATAGAAGACTGTGTCGTGTCTTATCTTTTATGAGGGAATAAGGGGAAAATAAAGGAACAGTTAGGGACGCGGGTGGCACTGTGGGTAAAACCTCAGTGCCTAGGACTTGCCGATCGTATGGTCGGCGGTTCGAATCCCCGCGGCGGGGTGAGCTCCCGTCGTTCGGTCCCAGCTCCTGCCCACCTAGCAGTTCGAAAGCACCCCTAAGTGCAAGTAGATAAATAGGGACCGCTTTATAGCGGGAAGGTAAATGGCGTTTCCGTGCGCTGCACTGGTGCTGGATCGCCAGAACAGCTTCATCACGCTGGCCACGTGACCCGGAAGTGTCTTTGGACAGCGCTGGCTCCCGGCCTCTTAAGCGAGATGAGCACACAACCCCAGAGTCGGTCACAACTGGCCCGTACGGGCAGGGGTACCTTTACCTTTACCTTTTCCGGAACAGTTATTATACAGGCTTTAGCGAGACTCAGCAAACGCATCCTTTGTGAGTTTAGAAAGGGGAATGTTACTCTGCTAAATTGTGAACTTGTTTACACAAATTGGAAAGGCTATAATCAAATAATATATCCTCTTCTGCATCCCTGAACATTCCCACACTGCCACCCCTGGTCTTTGAGCTGCCCACCTGCCCCATAGTCAGGTGCCTCCTCACACTGCCCACACATCCTGGCCAGCCCCAGAGGCACCATTTGCCTGAGGAAGCTGTAGCCAGGGCAGCTGCAACGAACAGCTGTGCAAGCCTTTGGGAGGCAGAGACGCAAGAGGGCATCAGAGGAGGGAGGGAAGGAAAGAGGGACAGATGCCAGTGTTGCCAGAGCACACTGGTTGAAAACCCCTCTAACCCAAAAGTCTGTGGCTGCTACTTCCAGGCTCAATGCCTGGTCAAAATACTCATTTAACCAATTTGGAGTTTCTCGAGTGGGTGACCAAAGATAATCCATAGTTTAATTGGTCCATTCCCTAGAACACTCCTGTTTTCCTCTCATACACTCCAACATTTCTCCGATGAAAGTAGGGACATCCCATTCCATAACAACAATTTTACTATTTATACCCCACACATCTTACTGCATTGCCCCAGCCACTCTGGGCAGCTTCCAACAAAAACATAATAAAACATTAAACATTTTAAAAAACTTCCCTATACAGGATTGCCTTCAGGCGGCTTGGGGGGTCGGATAACGCCATATCCTCCAACATTTCTGTAATGAAACTAGGGACGTCCTAAAGAAAAGTGGGACATTCCAGGGTCAAATCAGAAACCGGGATGGCTTCTCTAAATCAGGGACATTCCTGGAAAATAGGGGCACTTGGAGGGTCAGTCCTTTCTTCAATTGTTTTAGCAGCCAAAATAAGTCAGGTTAAAATTCCCAGCACAGTGAATAAATTACAAAAGCAGCTCAATATACATCTTTGATACCAGGGATTCCCAGAGGGGCTTACAATTGCACACAACCATAAAAACTTAATTCACTATATAGCATACAAGTTAAACAGCAATAATAATTTAAACTCAACCCTCCACAGCATTGAATTCTGCAAAAACAACAACAACACTCAAACAAAACATTTTCCAATTTTCATTTTCTACCTGAATGTGCTAAGTGATGGAGCAAGTTGAACCTCCTGGCCTTTACTACTGGCTAGCTCTCTCTTCCACCATCTGACGGCTGCCACTGAGAAAAGGCCCAACCGTACAGCCCCATTTCACAAGGTAAAGGGATCCACAGTGGAGTGCCTCCCAATTATCTCAGCAGGTTCACCTGGCTGGAAGCAGTCCTTTGGATAGTCTGGTCTCAGGCATTTTAGGTGAAAAGGAGCACTTTGAATTGTGCTGGGAAACTTACTGGAAGTCAGCACAACTGATCCAACATATGACTAAGCTCTCTCTTTGTCGCCATATTTTGCAGTAATTGCAGTTTCTGAACACTCTTAAAGGTCAGTCTTACATACAGCACATGACAGCAGTCCAATCGCAAAGCAACCCAGGCATGCAATTGTGTAAATATCAGTTTTCTCTAGAAAAGGCTGCCATTGGCCTGCTAGTCAAAGAATGTAAAGGACAATCCTGCCAGCAACTACTACCTCTTTTTTTTGAGAGTGAAGCCAGGCCCAGGAGCCCCGGAAGTGACATACTTGCTTTTTTTAAAGGAATAAGTCGACTCAATTCAAGCTTTTTTACAGATGTGCCTTCCTTCTTTGTATGAGTAATACCCACCTTCATGTTTATCAATATTCATTCGTTCATTCATTCATTCATTCATTCATTCAACTTATTTCCTACCCTGCCTCCCAAAAGAGCCCAAGGCAGCAAACACGCAAGTGCAAAAACAATCAAAACATCTAAAACCAATCACAATACAGATGCAGACGAGGAAAGATCACTGTTTTAAAAGGTTTGTTGACAGAGGAAGATCTTCAGCAGGCGCCAACAAGACAACAGAGACAATGTCTGAAGGGCATTCCAAGGGAAGGTGCCACAACACTAAAGACCCTCTTCCTTCACTGGGCAGAACAGACCTCCTGATAAGACGGTCTTGGCAAGAGGCCCTCTCCTGCAGAGCATATAAAACAATATAATTAAGTGAGTATGAGTTGATAAGGCTGAAAAAAGCACTCCCCTAACTCAGATTTCTTCTTCATCCCCCTTTCAGACATTTATTGCCATTCCCAGGAGAGATCTTGGGTGAAGCAGAGAGCTAATTATTGTGAAAGCTTCTAATTTGCTTTTAACACAAAGACTGTTAGGAATAAAACTGAGAGTGGGGGAATGCAGCAGCTATATTTAAAATAACACAGTTTGTACGTTTTTGTTTTTGTTTTGGTCTGTGATCATGTAACTTGTAGCTAAGTGAAAATTAAAGTTTTGGGCATTGCCATGCCTGAGTAGATATCAAAAAAGCAGATAAATTCAACTTTGCTCAGCACTTGACTTACTTGCTGGGCACTTAAACTACTAAGGTAGGCCATAAGGAATTGTTATTATTAAAGTTCTTGTTGCCATTTTTGCCAACGTCTTCCTAGACTCATTCTATCATTCAGCTATCATTTTATCTTGCTGCTACACTGCCAAGCCTTCCTGCTTTATTAGAAACCCAATTTAGGTCTTCTGCCCAAACAAGCTTTTTTGAATCAATTCCATATTAAGCTTTTTCCCCACGGAGGGTTTAAGGTGCACCCCAATCCAAGTTCATACATCAGCAAAGAATTAGAGACAGGATGAGAAGATAACTTAGAGAAAAAGAAGCTGGCTGTGACCTTGCATATCATATCTTCAACGTTTCTCAGTGATTTAAAATGCCATTTTGGTTAGCCATTCTTACAGAGGCTGAATGAAACCAGGACAATAAAATGTTATTTAAAGGAACTGAAATAAAAGACTTTGGAGTGGGGAGGGAGAATACTTCTATGAGGCATAATTTTTAGCCAGCAAATAAAATATATACCCTTGTTTGGATTTTGTTCTGGGAAGCAGCAAATATACATGATCTACCAAAAATTTTTTAGAAATTCAGTAAGCAAAAGCAGAGAAAATGTATTTTCAGTTTTTGTTTACAAAATGCTTAATACTATTTCTACTTGTTAATCATAATGTGCTGCTAACTGTAAAATCTATGCATAGCTTTTCTAACATCATGTGGAAGGTACATGTACTGAGGTTATGTCCAGAATATCAGGTGAAAGAGGCACCTGTTGCGGCAGCATGCCACCTACAATTTCTTCTGAGTGCAAGTTTCATTTTTTTATATTGCAATCTAACTTAGCGTTACCAGACATCCCCGTTTCTCGGGGACAGTCCCCGGATTTGCGAATAAGTCCCCAGACAAATTCCATCCCCGGAATATCCCCAGATTTCATCTAATGTCCCTGGGAAACGCAGCAGTGGCAGTCTCAGCAGCCCGGAGCAGTTGGCTCTGGCTGGCTTCAAGAGCTGCTCAGAAGTCCCCATATGATGGGGGTACAAGGGCTCTAAGATGCAGCTTCTGGGCTGCCTCCACCTTCCCTGACCCCAGCAACTAAGCTGTGAAGGGAGGCTTCACACTGCCTATCGGAGCAGCCTCACAACTCCTACTTGCGTGCAAGCAGGAGCGGGGCAGGGATCTCTCAGCTGTGAAGGGAGGCTTCACGCTGCCTATCAGAGCTTGCGTGCAAGCAGGAGGGGGCAGGGATCTCTCAGTTAGGCAATGGGAAGCCTCCCTTCCCAGCTGAGGGATTCCCGCCCCCTCCTGCTTGCACGCAAGTAGGAGTGCGATTGGGGCTGCTCCAATGGGAAGGGAGGCATTGGGCTGCCTGAGCCTCGCTGCCGCCACCGCCACCGCTCTTGGCCCTCCTTCTCCGCCTTCCATGCCTGACCCACCATGCACTGCTTCCCCACCACCAGCACCAAAGAACCAACAACTCAGGGGCTGCTCAGGCTCATGGAGAAAGAAGATAGAAACCCCTGGAGGAAGGGGAAATGTGGCGGTTGAGGTCAAGGCGGCAGCCGCCCCTCTGCCACCCCCATCGCTGCAGCATCAACGTTCGAACATGTGTGTATGTGTGTATGTATGTATGTATGTATGTATGTATGTATTGAAAAAAATCTGGCAACCTTACTATATGAACCATCTATTCTTCATTTCCGAATCACAATTTTTTCCTGTCGGCTATTAGGAAAACAATCACAAATACAGGTAAAAGGGGAAAGAAAAATGTTTGTACTTTTTTTTTTTTACTCTAGTATATAGATAGATAGATGATAGATAGATAGATAGATAGATAGATAGATATTGTCTCCCTTCTGCTCTCTCTCACTTTTAATAAAAAACAAAGAACCAATGTATTGGGCCAATATATATGCAAGTCTGAACACAGGTAAAAGGAACCATAAGAGTAGCTGACACCTATCATTAGTATTTCATGCACAAACTTGGTAAAGTACATGCAAAAACATCAGATACGCCAGTGCTGATTGAAAGAGCCTTGGCCTACAGCCAAGAGCTCCACAGCTGGGATCTGGCCTAGCTGCCACTGGTAGAGATAAGGAGTGCGGAGGAGGACAAACTACCTAGGGATACTTAGAAGTTCGTGCAAGGTGCTTTTGCAAAAGCTGTTTTACATTTCTCATATCTAAAAGGGCCTAGAAATGAAATTGCAAAATAAAATTGAGGCCAACAGTAAAAATGAGTCCTGATTATTTGTGATCCCGTGAGAAGGAAGATTTTGTTTTATATAATCGGAAATAGCTTCTTGTTGCTAGTGACAGGTATTCAAATTTACATCCCTTTTCTTAGAACTGGGAGCAGCTGATGCTGTTTCTATATCACCATATTGTTTCATGACACCCCATCTCTGAGCAGTGTGAGATTCCAGGGGTTCTGGGCACTTACCCAGGGTTCGTGTTTCCTTTGGGAATTGAACCACAGCAGAGACTGTGGTGTCTTTAAGATATATGGTTTATTTACACATATATGCAACCTGAGCCTGCAGTGGAGGAGTTCACAGCATCAACACCTCAAAAGTGTCCTGTTTCTGCTATAGCCACAGCCTAGGCTTCAAGCAGAAACCAGCCATGGCCCTCTCTCCCTCTGCTTTTCCAGCCTCTAGCTTTTTCTCTAGGTCACACCACAGCAAACTGTGTCCTAATACTGTGGCTTTATCTGTTGAGAGAGGGGGGCTCCATCAATTTGCCATCTAGCAGGAGCCCTTTGGCCCTTTGCACACTTAAGTACCTTAAGTACATCACTCAGGAGGCCAGGCAGGCTTGATTAGCTTGCAACATGTTGGATGTAGGGGTTAGAAGTGTCTGGCACACAGTTTAGAACCCCAAGCCTTTATTAAATTCTAACACTTGCTGGATCCAGGAATTTAGAGGTCTGGCACCCACAAACTGGTAACAATATGATGAACATACGCCGCTGCCGTTTACTAAGTGCATTAGTCCTTCAAGCCCAGAAGTGGCTCTTGAAGCCCAGATATTTCATATAATGTAATTGTAGATGACAGGGCTGCACTCGGGACCACGTACCTGCAAAGCAGGTGGTCTACACTGGGGCCTAATTTGATCAGTAGAATGCTTGGTACCTGGTGGGCGGGACTTGTGTGTTCTGCTCTGGAATCAGCCCCTCCCTTCAGGGTGTTCCTTTAAGTTTCCGTTAAGAGGGACCAAGGTGGAATCTACACACACAAAATGCTGTGAAAATGTTTTTTAATTTTTTTCTTAAAAAATACATTGAATTTGGCATAGCTCACTGTCACCATCTACTGTCACATTTGTATATTGTACTATACAATACATTTAAAGTGTTTTATTTGCTGCTGTATAGCTGAGACTCAACTTTCTATTCCTGTTTCTTGCCTCAGACTTGCCTCATGTTGTATTTAGTTCCTCTCATCATGTTGTTTTGTTACAGTTTTCTTTATTATTAAAGCTTAGTTTACATTTATGTGAGCCACTTATTTGTCTCAAAGAAAAACAAACTCTGCTGAGGAAAGGTGTTGAATGTCCTAAACTGCGTCTGTGAGGGGATATTCCCAGTTTGCCAGGAGGATTAATTTGTTAATCACCCCCCCCCCACAACAGTTATAGTCCTTATAAAAAGCCACAAAGACCCTGTTGCCATTTGTATTTTGCTTGTCCTCACCATCTTCTGTTTATTACAGGGTTGGGGAATCTTTTTGCTGTTGAGCACTATACTCCCTCAGGAATTATCTATCTAACCAAAGCAGATGGTTGATGAAAGCAGGGGTAAAATGTTCTGGATTAACTAATCTGGAACAAAGACTGACCTGCTTCAGTTTCCAGCATAGCTACCACAACTTAGAATTCCCAAAGCCATGCAGTCCTGCTGGGTTTGATAGGATTACTTACAAATAAGTATTCAGGTTATGTGTTTATTTTTTTAGCACAACAGATCAACACGAGAACTCTTTGGGAGAGCAAGGAAAGGTAATTCCTTTCTGACCGAGGGTGCAATACCATGCATTGTGACTTGGGAGCATGGAGGTTGCTAAAGCAGTGCCCTCCATCCATTCACTTTGGGGCACTGCATGTTCCTGGTGCGAGGCCACTCATTCCTGGCTTCATCTGGGTACCATTTGCCCCCTTTTGCTCAGAATACTCAGATGTGAAGCCCTGAAGGTTTAGGTTCAGACATCATTAGACATGACAACATTATGAAGACAAATCAGAGTGAAGACAATGTTTTCTGTCCTTGCCCCAAATTGAAGAAAAATAAAAAAGAAGCATCTAGCAGCCGTCAGGAATATGCTCATCAGCCTACAAACTGGTTGGCAAAGATGAGGCATTTCAGCTCAGCACGACTGAATTTGTATTTATCCCTTATTACCCTGCCTTCTTGTTCTTATCTCTCTGGGCTTAGTTATCTCCCTCACTGACAACATTTTGATTATAAACTGATAGTCTTCCAGTGCTCCCCACCCCCCAAAAAAATGTTTAGGGGTACTCTCATTTTCCTACTCATATTGAAATACTGCCCCTCAATGAGGCCAAATGTAGATTCACAAAATGTTTAGGGGTTTGCATACGCCTGCGTCCCCCCAGAAAAAAGCACTGCAGTCTTCATTGTATAGAGCAGATGTTTTTCTTACACATGTAATTTGCCATTGAGCTCTACATCACCATCTGGTGTCACATTTTTATAATGCACTTACAATGTTATAATTGCAGCTGTGTAGCAGAGTCCTTATTAAGCCTTGCTTTATGGAAAGGAAAGTCATCACATGCAGAGCAGCACACACCAGAAATCTAAAGTGAATAAAAATTCATTCATTCATTCATTTACTCACAAACCAAGTTTATACTAAAGGTTCTTAAAGATGAGCACCCGGTGATAGCAAGTCTATATGTATAGCTAAAACGTCAAGATGTCAACAGACAGGTAAGCGCATTCTGAAGAAGCACAGTTAATTTGCTTCTGAAGGGCAGGAGGCTACCTGCCTTTCATGGTGTATTATTCTCAAGTATGATCAGACATAATGAACACCATGGTAAACCTCACTGTAGACTATCATTGTAAATGATCATATAAAACTAAAATGCCTCTATTGTAAGAATGTATGCTGCACCAAATGCTCGCTGATTTCTATATTTGCTTCAAAATGAGCATATCTGAAGTTAAGGCAACTATTCCCCCCCCAAAAGAAACCCCCCACCTTGATTATGTTTCCCCCCTGCTCTTGAGTGCCCTTTTGTTTCCCTACTGCTGCTGCTGTTTCATACAATGCACTTCATTCTTCTTCTTCAACCATACTTTCTTCATCAGCTTTCTCTATCATTTGATCTTATTGGCTCTGGCATCGCACAATTTGTATATGGACGTCTATGGCACTGTTTCAGTTGTAGCATTTTGATGTAATTGGCCAAAAAAACCAAACCCCACCCCACATTGTCACTAGTAGCAAAGAGGCTAAATAGGAATGAAAGTAAATAAGAATAAAAACAGGACTGAGAAATACCTGCAGCCCCAAGATGGAAAGTGTGTCATGCTAAAAACAACATGAACAAATGAAAGAAGAAAAGTAAAATTAAATGAATTCAAAACTTAACACAAAGCTTTTAATTTTAAATAAAACATTCACAAAGGAAAGGAAAGGAAAGGAAAGGAAGAGGCATCACACTTACTATTTAGCCACCTTAACCTTTGTAAATCGCAGGCAGGTTGAAAAGCGAAAGATCATACAAGTAATTTTCAGAATGAAATAAGCTTTGTCTTACTGTGTTTTTTGGTTTGCCTTAGGGCCTACCTGTATGAAAAACTGCTAAAACTTGCTTGTAGATATGGAATCAGAACGGTAGTCCAGACATATGCAGGCTGCTTTTATATATAATCTGGAAGTGTAAACAAAATAAACTATAATATTTCTGACTTCATCCTGACCCCACATGTGAGCAATGTAACATTCACAATGTTATGTACTGAAGTTCTCACCCTGGGCCAGCAGGGGGATACTGTAGATAGTTTTTACTCAGGTCCACATATGCAAATCATAGAATCATAGAGTTGGAAGAGACCACAAGGGCCATCGAGTCCAACCCCCTGCCAAGCAGGAAACACCATCAGAGCACTCCTGACATATGGTTGTCAAGCCTCTGCTTAAAGACCTCCAAAGAAGGAGACTCCACCACACTCCTTGGCAGCAAATTCCACTGTCAAACAGCTCTTACTGTCAGCTCTTACTGTATAGGGATCGAAAGTGACATTCAGTGATTGGATAGTTACAGAAAGTTGTTACAGTTACGTTGTACTCTATATAAGCAGGCTGGCTGAACCCTTCAGTTCAGTTCAGTTCAGTTCTGTTCTGTTCTGGCCTGTGAATAAACAAGAGCTGTTTGAAGAATCACTGTGTCGTCTGATATGTTCACCCACAACTTAACACACAATATGGTGGGTCAGTTTAGACAGCTTGCTAATGTTAACACAAAAGGGGGGAAAGATTTAAATTAGGAGAAAATTAACTTTTCCAGGTGTTGAATGTGGCTTCCAGACAAGATTTAGGAATAAGTTTGAACAGACACGAAAGAGCACAACAGCGCACAGCATGAAAGCCAATAGCATCCAGCAACAGTTAATACCAAATGCTTGCAAATCTTTAAATGTGTGGCAGGTGTCTTCCAGCAACACTAGTGAAGCTCATGTCCTGCTAAATCCTCTTCCTCCCCATCCATATATACAGTGTGCCTCATCCCTGGGGAAGAGCTCCAGCAGAGAAAGGCCTCTCTGCTGGCTGGGAAAAAATGTGCATAACCTATTTTCCCACTAGGGTTGGGAGCATGGGCTGAACAGAACAAAATAATATGTACAAAGGGGGGGGGGCTGCATGCAGCTCAATTGGATACTTTAGATTAATCCACAGAGCATAACATTTTCAAGATGCTGTACAGAAATTTTTATGCCACTTACATGCACAATGGCTTCTAAGTAGTTTACAAATAAAAAAATCAATTATAAAATCCATACATAATTAGAATCAGAATAAAACAATTCTGACAGGGCATTTCATAATTCTAAAACGCAGTAAACTAAGCCAGTTAAAAAGCATACTAATTAAAACATACTAATTAAAACAGTTTAAAAATTAAAATAAATCAAAGGTTCAAGTGCAGGGGAATGTTTGTCTAAGCAGATGTGTCTTCAAGAGCCCATGAAATGTCAGTACTGATGGGGGAATCTTATGATACCATAAGCTAATAATCACCAGACTGCGGTAAAACTAACTGGATTTCATTTGCTGATGTTAATGCCTTTAAGGAGGAATGAAATACTGTTTTAAAGTAGTGTTTCAAAACAGAAATCATGCAGCCAGTTCCAACTACTGGAAATCTCTTCAGTCCAAGATTCAAAGCCCAACTTGATAGCATTGCTCCTGCAACTGAAAATACTACTGGGACTCAGCACTGTGCTGATGGAATGATTTTAACTGGGCTGCTGAAATGGTGGGGTCTTTTTCTGCTCGTATTGTGCTTATGATTGTGCTGGGTTGACTATTGTTTTCATTTAGTATTCCAGGTACCGTATTTTTCGCTCTATAAGACGCACCAGACGACAAGACGCACCTAGTTTTTGGAGGAGGAAAACAAGAAAAAAAATATTCTGAATCTCAGAAGCCAGAACAGCAAAAGGGATCGCTGTGCAGTGAAAGCAGCAATCCCTCTTGCTGTTCTGGCTTCTGTGATAGCTGCACAGCCTGCATTCTCTCCATAAGACGCACACACATTTCCCCTTACTTTTTAGGAGGGGAAAAAGTGAGTCTTATAGAGCAAAAAATACGGTACTTTAAGGTTCCTGGTTGTCTTCACATTCAAATTGTGTTTGTTTTACATTGCTATGTTGTTTAGTTCATGCATTATGTTTTCTAATTTTTGAAGATAATTCTATACAAAACTTGCTAATTTCATACAAATTGATCACAAAACAAAAGGGGAGAGTAACTGAATAATTCTATTTTCCCCACACCAGTAACGACTGTACTTTTGCCATAATTTCCCAACATCTGCAACTTTTGTCCAATTCTGCGTACATATTTTAAAAGTTTTAAAATGTTCCATTAAAAAATAATCACAGTGATCTCAGTGATCACGGGCAGGAGGAGGAGTTATGCTAAGACCAGACCATGTCATTACCAAGGAGGCTGGTTTAGTCGTTGTTTGAGGACTATCCCTGCCTCCAGGTCTGGTCCTGACCGGAAGGATACAGTAATCAGCAAGGGAAACCCACATGACCTGAAAGTGTTGCTGTGCAATGCCAGGTCAATGATGAATAAAACCACTGCCATCCACGACCTGATTGTGGATGGAGGATTTGACCTGGCATGTGTGACAGAGACCTGGTTGGATGAAGCAGATGGGCCTGTCCTTGCCGCTGCTTGCCCACCAGGTTTCTCTTACGCACAGCAACCCAGGTCATGTGGGCGGGGAGGGGGGGTTGCAGTGATTTTTAGGAAGTCATTAGTCTGCACCAGGCGTCCTATTGGGAAGACCCAGTTTTCTGAGTGCATGTTCTGGAAGTTGGGCAATAGGGGCAGTACAGGATTCCTATTGGTGTACCGACCTCCCCGCTGCACCAAGGATTCCCTGCCCGAGCTGCTTCAGGTCGTGGCGGATATGCTCCTGGAGACACCTAGCTTGGTTGTCCTGGGGGATTTTAACATCCATGCCGACACGACCTTACAAGGGGCCGCTCGGGACTTCGTCGAAAGCATGGCCTCCATGGGGCTGTCCCTGAATAAGTTTGGCCCAACTCATAGCCGTGGACATGCCTTAGACTTGGTGTTCACCTCTATGGATGTTGGTGATCTGACACTAACTAAAAGCGAAACAAAAGAAGTGCCATGGTCAGATCACTTCCTGGTGCAACTGGACTTCTCCGCAACCCTTCCCCTCTGCAGGGAGGTGGGACCGATTCGGATGGTCCACCCCCGCCACTTAATGGATCCAATTGGCTTCCAGAGAGTGGTAGGGGATGCTTTATCCCAAGTTGATGGCCTTTCAGCTGATTCCCTGGTGGCACGCTGGAATGCGGAGTTAACCAGGGCTATTGACTGTCTGGCTCCGAAGCGCCCTCTCCGATTGCATGGAGCCCGGACAGCCCCGTGGTTTTCCCCGGAGCTGAGGGTGATGAAACAATCGTTGAGACGGCTAGAGCGCCGGTGGCGGAAAACTCATTCTGAATCAGACCAGACACGGGTTAGAGCTCAACGTTGAGCCTACCAAGTGGCAATGGCGACGGCGAAGAGGGCCTTCTTCGCCGCCTCCATTGCATCTGCAGAAAACAGCAGCAGGAGACTTTTTCAGGTGGTTCGCAATCTATCGGAACCACCTGTACCACCGGGGCCTGGTAGGGACCCCAAGATCTCCTGCAATGCTTTTGCAAAGTTTTTTGCAGATAAAATTGCTCAGATTCAGAAGGAGGTAGACTCCACCGTGGGAGCAGGGCCGGGGCGGGAGAGTGCTAGAGTTCTGTCTGGTCCTGTTACATGGGATCAGTTCCAATCTGTTACCTCCGAGGATGTGGACAGGCTGCTTGGACAAGTGAAACCGACCACCTGTCTCCTTGATCCTTGCCCATCCTGGCCGATAAAAGCAAGCCGGGAAGGGCTGGGCGATGGGCTCTGCGGGGTGGTGAATGCTTCCCTCTGTGAGGGAGCCTTCCCAGACCCGCTGAAAGAGGCGGTCATTAAACCGCTTCTTAAAAAAACATCTTTAGACCCGGCCAATTTGGCCAACTATCGCCCAGTCTCAAATCTGCCATTCTTGGGCAAGGTGATTGAGCGGGTGGTTGCTGAACAACTCCAAGCACGCCTGGAGGAAACGGACCATTTGGATCCCTTCCAATCAGGATTCAGGCCTCACCATGGGACTGAAACTGCCTTGGTCGCGCTGGTTGATGATCTCCGGCGGGCCAGGGACAAAGGTGAGAGCTGTTTCCTGGTTCTGCTGGATCTCTCAGCGGCCTTTGACACCATCGACCATAACATCCTTCTGGACCGTCTAGAGGGGCTGGGAGCTGGGGGCACTGTCATACAGTGGTTCCGCTCCTTCCTCCTGGGCCGTGTCCAGAAAGTGGTGGTGGGGGATGAGTGTTCAGACCCCTGGGCTCTCACTTGTGGGGTGCCTCAGGGTTCTGTCCTCTCCCCCATGCTTTTTAATATCTATATGAAGCCGCTGGGAGAGATCATCAGGGGGTTTGGACTGGGTGTTCATCAGTATGCAGATGACACCCAGCTCTACCTCTCCTTTAAATCAGAACCAGTGAAGGCGGTGAAGGTCCTGTGTGAGTGCCTGGAGGCGGTTGGAGGATGGATGGCGGCTAACAAATTGAGGTTGAATCCTGACAAGACAGAAGTACTGTTTTTGGGGGACAGGGAGCGGGTTGGTGTGGGGGATTCCCTGGTCTTGAATGGGGTAACTGTGCCCCTGAAGGACCAGGTGCGCAGCCTGGGAGTCATTTTGGACTCACAGCTGTCCATGGAGGCGCAGGTTAACTCTGTGTCCAGGGCAGCTGTCTACCAGCTCCACCTGGTACGCAGGCTAAGACCCTACCTGCCCGCGAGCTGTCTCGCCAGAGTGGTGCATGCTCTAGTTATCTCACGCTTGGACTACTGCAACGCGCTCTACGTGGGGCTACCTTTGAAGGTGACCCGGAAACTGCAATTAATCCAGAATGCGGCAGCTAGACTGGTGACTGGGAGTGGCCGCCGAGACCACATAACACCGGTTCTGAGAGATCTGCATTGGCTCCCAGTACGTTTCCGAGCACGATTCAAAGTGTTGGTGCTGACCTTTAAAGCCCTAAACGGCCTCGGTCCTGTATACCTGAAGGAGCGTCTCCACCCCCATCGTTCAGCCCGGACACTGAGATCCAGCGCCGAGGGCCTTCTGGCGGTTCCCTCATTGCGAGAAGTGAGGCTACAGGGAACCAGACAGAGGGCCTTCTCGGTAGTGGCGCCCGCCCTGTGGAACGCCCTCCCATCAGATGTCAAAGAGATAAATAATTACCTGACATTCAGAAGACATCTTAAGGCAGCCCTGTTCAGGGAAGTTTTTAATATGTAACGCTGTACTGTTTTTAACACTGATTGGGAGCCGCCCAGAGTGGCTGGGGAAACTCAGCCAGATGGGTGGGTATAAATAATAAATTATTATTATTATTATTATTATTATTATTATTATTATTATTAATCAAAATTTAGTGGTTTCAAACATGAAAGGCCCTATGCCTATTTGCTTGGAAGTTGGCAGGATTTATCCACATACAGTAGCAACTGTTATTTCTGAAATTGTTGATCAGTTCTGATAGGAGGGGGAAAGGTTTTAGACATTTGTTGACTTCCCCCAGTGTGGTGTAGTGGTTAAGAGTGGTAGACTCGTAATCTGGGGAAGCGGGTTCACGTCTCCGCTCCTCCACATGCAGCTGCTGGGTGACCTTGGGCCAGTCACACTTCTCTGAAGTCTCTCAGCCTCACTCACCTCACAGAGTGTTTGTTGTGGGGGAGGAAGGGAAAGGAGAATGTTAGCCACTTTGAGACTCCTTCGGGTAGTGATAAAGCGGGATATCAAATCCAAACTCTTCTTCTTCTCTTCCCCACATATTCAATGAGAAGGCACAAAGCTTTGGTTTTCCCAGTTTAGATTTCTATCCAAGGTTAATTGGGCAGCCCCCAAATGAGTCCAAGCCATTTGTTTTTTGAAGCACCAAAATGGGGTCTAAGCAACAGAGGAGGTCCATGCTTATAAAGAGGCTTCTACACATGTATCACAAGTTGAATTTTCCATGTACAGTGGTACCTCAGGTTACATACACTTCAGGTTACATACACTTCAGGTTACAGACTCTGCTAAGCCAGAAATAGTGCTTCAGGTTAAGCACTTTGCTTCAGGATGAGAACAGAAATCGTGCTCTGGCGGCGCAGCAGCGGCGGGAGGCCCCATTAGCTAAAGTGGTGTTTCAGGTTAAGAACAGTTTCAGGTTAAGTACGGACCTCCGGAACGAATTAAGTACTTAACCTGAGGTACCACTGTACATACACTAAGAGTTTCTTTCAATAGGATAAAGAATTTTGGACTACATCTACCTTCTTGAGCAACTATTTATGCAAAAGAACTAGATTGTGGAAAATACAACTAATATTGTAATGATGTTTGATAAGAAAGTACTGAAGATGTTTCTGTTCCCCTACCCCTAACTATTTTTGGTGTTGTTTTTAATTGGCTTTTGCATCATTGTTTTACATATTTTTCCAAGAGGCAATTGTGTGTAGGTTGCCGACTGCACTAGTGTTCGTCACCACTGTTTTCAATCCCACCAGCTGAAGTCTCTTCAGTCTCAATGGAAATATTCATCGAAAACAATATTTCGCTTCAGACTCTTTGATGATGTCTTCAACTTCTTGGTTACTGAAATATGTTATCTATTTATAAACTGTACCCAAAAGACAATCCCTCATAAATAGAACTCTTGAAGATTAGAGAAACCAGCTCCAAATAAACCACAAGCTTTTTATCCTCCGATTGCTCTAAATTTTCTTGGATTCCTTAGAACTCCATCAAAATGCCCTCTTGTTGTGTGCTTAGCAGCATCCATTTGCTGGAAGGCTCCATCAAACAGTCTTAAGTACAATTTCTTTGTCATTTGTAAGATAAGTATGAAGTCAGCTATTGATCATTTTATAGTGCAGTCTAAAACACTGAAATCAAAGGAAAAGTTTTTATCCAGAACTGTCTGGAATTACCACTGTCTCAAGAATGGAGTTGTCTGTATAGAACCCACTGTGGATACAGGATTCCTCCAAATCTGATGCACACTCCTAAGTTTTATATAGCCTTTCTCCCTCCCATTTCCAAAATTTGGCTGGACTACTAATGATTCTGCATCAAGCAAGCAAGTCAAATAAAATTGGCATTGCCATGAGATTAGAGAGAGTTAAGGAGGGAAATGAGAAACTGCAAACAGAATATAAGAACCCATTTCAAGGATCAAAATTGATTTTTTATACTTTCTCAACAAGAAGTTATTAGAGAAGGCTTCACTGCTTTTTCAAGATCTCTGTCATCAAGACTAATTGCTTTCTCATTATCATTGGAGCATAACAGAATTATAAGATAAGCAACAAATACAGAATGTTATCAAGCAACTTCCATGATCAAAGATTGAAGGAACACAACAGGAGGGGGGGAAATGACTAACCATGAAGATAAAGCCATTTCAGTTAGTAGAATATGCTTACTGTCATAGGACTTTTTAAAGGTTAAATAGGGAAGGAGAGACATTTCTAGAAAGCTAAAGAATTATTCTTTGTTGAAAGAGATTATGGAAATTTCCCTTGCTTCATGTGTGTATTGGACACACTTGAGAATGGTTGTACCTATAGCACAGAATGAGGCCATCAACTGAAGGTCCCTTTCACATTAGCTAAGAGCCTCTTAGGGACGCGGGTGGCGCTGTGGGTAAAACCTCAGCGCCTAGGACTTGCCGATCGCATGGTCGGCGGTTCGAATCCCCGCGGCGGGGTGCGCTCCCGTTGCGCGGTCCCAGCGCCTGCCAACCTAGCAGTTCGAAAGCACCCCCGGGTGCAAGTAGATAAATAGGGACCGCTTACTAGCGGGAAGGTAAACGGCGTTTCTGTGTGCAGCTCTGGCTCGCCAGAGTAGCTTCGTCACGCTGGCCACGTGACCCGGAAGTGTCTGCAGACAGCGCTGGCTCCCGGCCTCTAGAACGAGATGAGCGCACAACCCTAGAGTCTGTCAAGACTGGCCCGTACGGGCAGGGGTACCTTTACCTTTAAGAGCCTCTTATTTAATCAGCAAAAAAACCCCTGCACCCTACTTTATTGGTTCATCTTTCCCAGTATATCTACTCCTGTTGGCAACTGATCTCCATGGTTGGTCTCAGATAAAGTCCTTTTCCAGCTCCACTACCAAAGATCCAGACCTGGGATGAAAAGCACCTGCTCTAACACTGACCTCTGACTAAAGGCCCTCTGTGCTCAACGGTGGCTCCTTCTTCTGTTGCAAGGGAAATGCCAGAAGATAAGAATATCAGAAAAGCCCTGTTAGATCAAGCAAAAGGGAAAAAATCTAGTTCAGCGCCCAGGTCCTGTAGTGGGCTACAACCATTTTAAAATACAACATTAAAGTTGAAACAAATCAAGAGACTTAGAGTGAGTCTTAGCATGTAGATGTTAAAGACCAGGGTAAGAGGTGTGTTTTCAACGTATAATGAAAACACACTAATGAAAGTGTCAGGTGCACCTCTATGGGGATGGAATTCCACAGTTTAGGGACTGCTACAGAGATTCCCATCTTCTGGGCCGCTGCTCTCCCCCCTGAACTTCTGGGAGCAGTGGACCTCCCAAAAGGGCCCCTTTTGCTGATCTTCACACCTGAGAGGATGTGTTGGAGAGGAGGCATTCTTTCAGATACTCAGATGAAGCCTGAAAGCCTCTAATTGTGACTCCCTGCAACTGGTATCCAGATGCATACGGCTTCCAGCAGCCAAGGTAGAACATAGTCATAATTAGTAGTAGCTATTGAAACCTTGTCTTCCTGGAATTTTTCTAACCATCTTTTAAAGCCAAGTTGGTGAAATCGTGTGGTGGCAAATTCCATAGTTTAACAACACACTGTGAGAAGAAGTACTTTCTTTTGTCTGTCCTGAACCTTCCAGTGTTCAGCTTCATTGGATGGGTCCAGGTTCTAGAATTACAAGAAAAATGTTTCTACTTTCTCAGCACTTTCTTATATTTCTCATTACCCTGCCCCCTTCACTTGCCTTTTCTCTAAACTAAGAAGCCCCTTTATCATTTCAGTTGCCCTTTTCTTAACCTGTTCCATCTCTGCAATATCCTTTCTGAGATTAGGTGTTCAGAAATGTACAACATATTCCATGTGTGGTCTCACCACAGATTTGTATAACAAAATTATGATTTAGACCATTTTATTTTCAACTATCCTTCTCATGAAATTTTCCTTTTTCACAACTGCAGCTGCAACTGGGTCAACATCTTAAGCAAGCTATGAACTATGACCCCAATATTTCATTCTTGGTCAATTACTGACAGTTCAGACCTAATTAGTATACATGTGAATTTAAGATTTTTCTGCTCAGTGTGCATCCCTTTACATACAGTATGTTTACACTGAATGGCATTTGCCATTTTACTGCCAATTTATGCAGTATTGTTCCCAGTCAGTCAACATCTCTGCTAGACACCATGAGCATATATGTGAAATTAAGGACTTTTGTCCCAATAAATATCACTTAACTTGCTAAAAGTGAATTGCAAATTGCATTTGCTATTGTATTGTCCATACATGCAGTTTAGAAAGATCCTTTTGGAACCCATCACAATCCCTTTTTGTTCTAACCATCTTGAACATTCTGGTATTGTCAGCAAATATTTCCTACCTTACTGCTCACCTCTAACACTGGATTCTTAATGAACAAGTTTTAAAGCACAGGTCCAAATACTGATTCTTGGAGAACTACAATCTCTACATTGGAAGAACTTTCCATTTAATCCTATTCTCTGCTTCCTGTTTCTCAACCAGTTACCGATTCATGAGATTCCTATCACTCAATGATTAGCTATCTGTCAGGGGACTGCCATCGGAACAGGGGAGGGGCGCAGGCAAATACAGAAAGCCTCCGATGCTGGTGAGGAGCAGCTCCTCGTCCAGCGGTGAGGGAAGCCACACCTCCAGTGGAGCAGAGGGGGAAGGGGGTAGCCAGGCGAGGGGAGGGCTCCAAGATGCGACTGAAAGCCCAAGCGCCTCACCTAGCCCAGCTGGCCAGGAAACAGACATGCCGTTTCCGTCGCCCAGCTTGCGCAGAGGGGTGAAACGTAAGGAGGGGAGGCGGAGATTTGGGGTGTCTAAGTTCTTATGTTGGGGAAGAAACTGGAAGGGGCCACTCCCAGAATCTGCAAGTGACTAAGATGGACATGAACTTTGGGGTTCTGCACTGTAAATAGTTTGCACCAATAAAACCTGTAAAAGACAGGTCAGAGTCCTGCCTGGTTACTCACGAGCAACCACTTCCAAACCTGACACTATCCAAAAATTCTCCAGTGCCTCTTTGTTTCTAGAAGTGGTGGTGACATTGCCATTGGATGGAAAGGAACTGCAATGGCCTCCTTCATTCCTTAATGATGCAGACATTTGCCATTACCATTGTGGCAAGGGAAGGATCAGTGTTGTATTAGGTCTCTTGCTCTAGTAGAATTGTAAGGGCAGTAAAGTCCAGTCAAATTTGATTATGGGGTGTGGTAACTCTGCTTTCAGGCCAAGGGAGATATAAAATCATTTGCCCACTTTCACATCCATATTGTTCAGTATTTTACCGGCCCACAGTCTGGTTTTTTCTTACTGTCTTCAAACTGAGGGAACCTTAAAAAAAACATACTCTAAAGGCAAATCTGTCAGTTTGGCAGGTACATCTGAGCAAATGACTCACAATCACTTTCTTTTACAATGCAGTAATTAGGTATGTGCAATGTCACACCTGTAATAACTGACTACCTTTACTTCTTCTTTAAAGTCAGTAATACCAAAACATCCCCAGCCTCCTCACTTTTTCTTTAACAAAACAATATGCAAATACAGTCAGGTAATGTGAAGGTTTTTTCTGCAAAGGGGATGATTCATACACAAAAAGAATGCCCTCATCTCAATTTACATAATGAAGGACAACAGTTGTGACAGTATCATTTCCCTTAAATAATCCTAAAGTGTTTGAGAAGCCCATTTTCAACAGAAAGCAGCACTGAACACATTCAGAAGAAAGCTGTTGTTTAACATTCACTGAGGACTAACTTGCTATGATGAGAGAACATGAGCTGCTGCCGCGCATCTCTCCCTCAAGACATCCAAGGGAAAGGATGACATAATACACACACACAATTTTAATGTGGTCCATAGACCCAAAATACACAGTACATAATAGCACTTGCACTGCCCCACACCTGGCATACACATTTTGAAGGCCATTGTTGATGGCCTTCCCCCTCCCCCTCATTAATGCACATATTACTGTTCACAGCAAAGAGATGATTTATTCACCCTAAGTAGTTTTGCACCCCACAGCTGAAACCTGCTCTGGGGAGGTAGTGTAAACGTAGTGTGTGAAATGTCATGTCCTGCTCTTGAAGAACAAGTCAGATGATCCATTTTCAAGAGTGCAAACATAAAGCAGCAATAATGAACATGGCAGTCTTGCCTGCATTTCGTCATTCAAAGAATAATAGAAGCATAAATCATAGAATTGTAGAGTTGGAAGGGACCCCGAAGGCCATCTGGTACAATGCCCTGCAATCCTAGAATCTCGGTTAAAGCATCCATGACAGAGGACCATCCAATCTCTACTTAAAACCAACACCGGAGGGAGAATGTTCACTGTCAAACAGCTCAGAAAGTTCTTCCTTATGTATAGTTCAAATCTCATTAAAGCCACTTAAAGACCACTTAAAGCCGGTGGTCCGGGTCCTACCCTCTGGAGCAGGAGAAAACAAGCTCGTTCTATCCTCCATGTGACAGCCCTTGAGATATTTGAAGGTGGCTGTCATATCTCCTCTCTGTCTCCTCCTATCCAGGATAAGCATACCCAACACCCTCAAGCATTCCTCATCAGGCTTGGTTTCCAGGCCCTTGATCATCTTGGTTGACCTCCTCTGCACACATTCTAGGAAAGGAGATTCTGACCTTGACATACGGAAAAACTTTCTGATAGTAAGAGCTGTTTGACAGTGGAACAGTCTCCCCCAGGAGGCTCTCCTTCCCTGGAGGTTTTGAAGCAGAGGTTGGATGTCCATCTGTCTTGGATAATCTAGCTGAGATTCCTGCATTGCAGGGGGTGGACTAGAGGACCCTGGGTCCCTTCCAACTCTACAGTTCTATGATTCTATGATTTCTGTGCTGCCAATCTGACTGAGTTGCCCCAGTGGCTCCAACAAAAAATAATTAAAATATAATACAACATCACTGCAACCCCCACCCCAAATCATATGCCGCAGAAGAAGGGAGAGGTGGGAAAGTCCCATTTAATGAATAATGAACTCTAGTGTTTGCAGAAGGAAAACTGGGGACCTAGATGATTCACAAAATGGTACAAAATGCCTGAGAAGCCTTACCACATATTGCAAAATCCTAGGAAAAATATATTGTGGTATATCAAGTATTGTAACAAGCTTAAGGGCTCATATGGGGAAGTGTCTAAAGTGTACGTAGTCTTCTTGAATTTCACATATGAGATCAATCAGGGTGTTTTTAAAATACAGTTCAGCCATTAGGACACGTGTCCCCTTCTTATAACAAAGTTTGGTAGTGGTTGTTCATTAAATAAAAAGCCACCTTTTTGCACATTCTTTTAAGCTCAATCTATAAATAAATTACCACTTAAAAGAAAGATTAGTTAATAAAAATGAATAATCCATTGGTAGCCCTAAAAAAAAAAGCCTCTGCCCACACTTTTCATGAAACATTCCCCCTCTGTAGCCCACACAAACCTCCTTTGAATATTCACAGTAATGAACTGAACAATTGTTTGCTACAAACTTATTTTGGGTCTGGATCTAGGACTCAGCTAGACTGGTAATGAAAAAGTGATATACATGCGTTGTATATGTGATATAACATTGTGCTACCAGATGGTGATGTGGAGTCCCTCTACCTGCTTTCCCTGTTTTAATTTACAACACTTTAAACTGAAATGCTTCTTTGATGTGTCCAGGGCTGGATCTAGACAGTGCATATAAATAGCTTTTTCTTTACCAGTCTACCTGAGTCCTGGGACTCTACCAGAATTGGCTTCAGAACTGTGATTGTGATTATGATTTGCTGTTTAGTTGACCCCAGGAGTTTTCATCTGAGATTTTAATTACAATTTAAGAGCTATTCTGCCTTTCAAATCATTCTAAAGAAGTGTGAGGAACTGTGGAATAGCCAGGCAGGTTAACAAATGTCAGAATTTGTTTTTTGAATAAGGTTTCCAATGGGGTTTTTTTAAGTAAAGAAAAGAACAGAACAGAACTCAAGACTGATATTTTAACTGGACATAACAAAACCAGCAACAGAACAAAGGTAGATTCCCCACCCCAACCCTGTGTGTTTATGGGTGATGTGTGTAGATTTAAAAAAGCTCTAAATGTCCCATTTGGGACTGGACAGAAGCCAGGAAACCTGCCCAGGTTTGCTCATTGCACATGCTCACTTCTTCCCACTGTGTGCATTTTTAGCTGTAATAAATGCATGAAGAGAATGTGGAGGATAGAATATAAAATTCTGCAGGAAGTATTGTAATCAAACCTGCGTACAATTAGACTGCTTAAAACCTCAAGCAAAGAATTGTCATCAAAACCAGAGCCCATGCTGTGTGTGTGGGGGGGGGGGAGAGAGACTAATGGGCAGGCTAATCAATGGTTTATTAAAAGTTTTATTCTTTTTTTTATAGAGTAATGAGTCATTACTCATTATTAGTATTGACACCAGTCAATATCCCCAACCCACTCCTCCCTTAAAGTACCCTTACCCTCAGCAATAATTTTACCTGTTTATCAGCAGCCAGCAACTATAACATGTGATTCAACCAGAAACACAAACTTACAAAACAAAACAAAAATTCAATATATAACAGACAAAAAGACAGGGAGGGAGGGAGGAAGCAAAAGCAGAATGGAATGTATAGTTATTGTTTAAGCATGGGAAATATTAATTGGGCAGCATCCTATGGTGATATCAGATGCTCTGACTATTTCACATAGGAGCATCAACAAGTGAAGCAGATAGCTGATATTTGTAGTCCTATACTGCACTTGCATAAGACCTCGAGACGGGGAAACAAATCAACTCTCTTCTTTGCTCTTCTGTTCACCAGGTAGAAGTGCAGTGCATCACACTCTGCTCAACAAAGATCCACCACTCATTGTAATGCTTACTGGGGCAATATTGCTCAACTGGATGGCTTCCAACTTTGGTACCTCAGATCTAGCTGTGATATAGCATTTCAGAAAAATGTTAAATCCTTGGCAACAAGAGCATGTTTATTGGGGCTTGCCACCTTTGGAGGCATATAGTGTAGTTTGTATCCAAGTTTCCTATATATCTGAGATGATGCTCTGTTGTTAGCTGAAATCTCAAAGGTCAACCCACCTATGGATGGATACAAAGACACTCTACAGGCCAAGCTTAAGAACTGCGTGATCTCAATTACTGCAAATTTATTGCAGGCACAGACTTTGATGGAGGGTTATGTTCTTGAGAATCATTATCTGTAGTCTGTACTGATAAGAAAACATGCTGTGAGGTCAGTACTATGAACTCTATCTCCCACAACAACACAGCAGTGTTGAATACATGAAATGCATCTACCAGTGTCTGATTTGATGTGAGGAACCATAAAACAAAGGATTCTCCCGCTGACAATGACTGTGCCCATCTTTTTTTTTTTTACTTTCATTTTTTTATTAAACAATTTTTTATATAACAGAAACAAAACATACATAAACAAACATTCAACAATAATAAAACATAAAACAAGTACCATTTCATACCCCAATTTCTAAACCTTACTTCCTCGACCTCCTCTTACTTCCCGTTTCTGTATTCCAAATTCTTACAGTTATTCAGCGAAATCTTGCCTTATTTTATTATAAATTTATGCTAATCACCCTTATTCTCTTTGTCATAACCATTACTGATAGTAACCATTTGTTTTAATCCAACATCATTCTAACTGTCTCCAATTTTATAATATTTCTTTAAATAGTCCTTGAACTTTTTCCATTCTTCTTCCGCCGCTTCTCTTCCCTGGTCTCGGATTCTGCTCGTCATCTCTGCCAGGCTCATATAGTCCATCACCTTCATCTGCCATTCTTCCAGTGTGGGTAGATCCTGTGTCTTCCAGTACTTTGCAATAAGTATTCTAGCTGCTGTTGTAGCATACATAAAAAAAGTTGTATCTGTCTTTAACACCCCCTGGCCGACAATACCCAAGAGAAAGGCCTCTGGTTTCTTGGGGAAAGTATATTTAAATACCTTTTTCAGTTCGTTATAAATCATTTCCCAGAATGCCTTAATCTTCGGGCACGTCCACCAGAGGTGAAAGAATGTACCTTCCTTTTCTTTACATTTCCAACATTTATTATCGGGCAAGTGATAGATCTTTGCAAGCTTGACTGGGGTTATGTACCACCTATAAATCATTTTCATTATATTTTCTCTTAAGGCGTTACACGCCGTAAACTTCAACCCGGTGGTCCACAACTTTTCCCATTCAGCAAACATGATGTTATGACCAATGTCCTGAGCCCATTTAATCATACTTGATTTTACCATTTCATCTTGTGTATTCCATTTCAGCAGCAGATCATACATTTTTGACAAATTCTTAGTACTGGATTCTAACAGTTCAGTCTCTAATTTTGATTTTTCCACCTGGAAGCCTATTTTTCTGTCTAGTTTAAACACTTCATTTATTTGGTGATAATGTAACCAATCTCTCACCTTCCCTTTTAATTTTTCAAAACTCTGCAATCTCAGTTTGTCCCCTTCCTTTTCCAAGATTTCCCAATATCTTGGCCATTTCGACTCCATATTTAGCTTTCTAACTGCCTTAGCTTCCATTGGTGATAACCATCTTGGAGTCTTATTTTCCAGCAAGTCCTTATATCTAACCCAGACATTCAGCAGTGCTTTTCTGACAATATGGTTTTTGAAACCTTTATGCGCTTTAACCTTGTCATACCACAAATATGCATGCCACCCAAAAATATTGTTAAATCCTTCCAAATCCAAAATGTCTGTGTTTTCAAGAAGCAGCCATTCTTTTAGCCAGCAGAAAGCTGCCGCTTCATAGTACAATTTAAAGTCTGGCAGGGCAAACCCCCCTCTTTTCTTTGAATCCGTTAATATCTTAAATTTTATTCTGGGCTTCTTGCCCTGCCAGACAAATTTAGATATATCTTTCTGCCACTTCTTGAAACAGTCCATTTTATCCATTATTTGTAATGTTTGAAACAAAAACAACATTCTTGGCAAAACATTCATCTTTATAACTGCAATTCGACCTAACAAGGAAAGCTTCAAGTTTGACCATATTTCTAGATCTTTTTTCACTTCTGTCCAAGTTTTTTCATAATTGTCTTTAAATAAATTCACATTCTTAGCTGTCATATTCACACCCAAATATTTCACTTTTTTAGCCACAGTCAACCCCGTCTCATTCTGAAACCTTTCTTTTTCAGTCTGTGTTAGATTTTTCTCCAATACCTTAGTCTTTAATTTATTCAATTTAAATCCTGCCAATTGACCAAACTCTTGGATTATTTCCAAAACTCTTTTCGTGCTAGCTTCTGGCTCCTGTAATGTAAGTACTAGGTCATCTGCAAATGCTCTCAATTTGTATTGTTTGACTCCGACCTGAATGCCTTTAACCAACTGGTCCCTCCTGATCATATTAAGCAAAACCTCAAGGACCGATATAAAAAGTAATGGGGAAATAGGGCACCCCTGTCGTGTCCCTTTTTCAATCTTAAACTCTTCTGTTACAACATTATTTACAATTAATTTTGCTTTCTGTTCAGAATATATTGCACCTATACCATTTTCAAACCCTTGGCCTACCCCCATCCCCCGGAGGTTCTTCAGCATAAAACTCCAAGAAATGTTGTCAAAGGCTTTCTCGGCATCCACAAATATCAAAACAGCCTTAGTGTTTATATTCACTTCCAACTTCTCCAAAATGTCAATTATATTCCTTACATTATCCGACAAATGCCTTTTCGGGAGAAAGCCCGCTTGGTCCCCATGAATCTCCTCCATCAAAACTCTTTTCAGTCTCTTTGCTAAAACATCAGCAAAGATTTTGTAATCCACATTTAGTAAGGAGATGGGTCGGTAGTTCTTAAGTTGGGTCTTTTCAGTCTCTGTCTTTGGTATAAGTGTAATGTAGGCCTCTCTCCACGTATCGGGTGCCCTTTTCCCCTTCATGATCTCATTACAGACTTCCTTCAAAGGTTGTATAAGTCCTTCCTTCAAAACTTTGTAGTATTTGGAAGTCAGTCCATCTGGTCCAGGTGATTTGCCCAACGTCATGTTTTGAATGGCATCTTCTATTTCCTGTATTGATATCTCCTGATTCAAAATTGTCTTACTTTCCTGCGAAATCTTTTTCAGCCCATTTTTCTCGAGGAATTGTTGTATATCTGTTTCATTCTGCGGCCCTTGTGTATACAATTGTCTAAAGTAGTTCTGAAAACAATTCCTAATTTCTACTGGGTTGCATATGTTCTTTCCTTCCACTTCTAAGTTTGTTACCGTGTTGAGTTTTTGTCTCTTCTTTATTTGCCAAGCCAATAACTTGCCACATTTGTCTGCGGATTCAAAAGACTTCTGTCTCATTTGTTTAATTTTCCATTCTATTTCTTGATTCATCAGTTCCGTATATTGTGTTTGGTACAATTTAATTTCTCTTAGAATCTCTTGCGATTTTGGCTTCAATCTTAATTTCCTTTCCCCTTCTTTTATCTTATCCAGAATTTTCTCCTTCCTCTCATTTTGCTTTCTTCTCTTTAATGTATTTTGTTGTATCAAAAACCCTCTCATCACGGCTTTGCTTGCGTCCCATACTATTCTTTTTTCTACTTTAGTCCTTAGATTAATTTCAAAATAATCTTTCAAGGTTTTTTGGGCCTTTTTACAGATCTCCTCGTCTCTAAATAAGGTGTCATTCATTCTCCATCTGAAAGAGCCAGTTGTTGTTTGCTTCATCACCATCTTTACTGCATTATGGTCGGAGAGAGTTTTTGGGCAGATTTCCACTTTCTTTATATTCGACGCCATACCGCTAGTCACCCAAATTTGGTCAATCCTAGTCCATGTCATTTTGGCTTCAGAAAAGAAGGTTCCCTCTCTCTCTAGTGGGTGTTTTGTTCTCCAAATGTCAATCAAATCCATATTGTCAGTCATTTCAAAAAAGGTTTTTGGTAGTCTTCCATCTTTTGTGACTACCTGTCTTTGTGCTTTGTCCATATTTGTTGAAACTACTCCATTCATGTCTCCCATCATAATCAGTTTATAGTCCATATAGTCCGTTAAAGTCTCATGCAACTTCTTAAAGAATTCTGTTTTCCCTTCATTTGGTGCATACACCCCCACTATCAAAAATTTTTCTCCTTGAAATTGAATTTCAATTGCCAAATATCTTCCTTGGTCATCTTTAAAGATTTGTTTCGGCTGCAAATTTTCCTTTACGTAGATCACCACTCCTCTCTTTTTTACTTTATCTGAAGATATAAATTCTTGTCCCAGTCTCTTATTTGTTAACAATTTTCTATGTGCTCTTGTCACATGGGTCTCTTGTAAACAAATCAAGTCCAAATGGTCTTTCTTTAAAGCATGAAATATATTTTTTCTTTTTCGGGGGTTGTTTAGACCATTACAATTCCAAGTTAGAAGTTGCAAAGCCATGATGGGGTTATTTAATTCCTCCTACAGCTCCCAATTGTTGTTCATCCTTTGTCGGTGGTTCTGTGTCTTTGTCTAATCTTGAAGGATGTCCTTCTCCTGGATGGGTCTCTTTCTGTAGGTCTTCTTCGTGTTCTCCCAAGAACTTGTCTTTATCACTCACTGTTTTTATTCTTCTTTTCTTGCCTTTGTATTTAAAAGACAAGCCTTGGGGAAACTCCCACCTGAATAGTATGTAGTTCCTCTTCAGTAGTGTCACCAAATCCTTATAGGGACCTCTTGCGTCCAAGATACTTTTAGGGATGTCTTTAAAAATCTCAATATAAGAGTCCTCAATCCGAAGGGTTGTTTGATAATGCAGGTTCAATATTTTATCCCTCTCTTCTTTGGATCTTAGAGTTATCAAGCAGTCTCTGGGTCTGTTCTTCTTCTGCCTTGTTCCCAACCTAAATGCACTCTCAATTTTGAGCTCTTCTTCTTTCAAATCTTGCTTCCAAAAGTCGGAAAACTCTTTTGTCAAATAATCCACCAAGTTGTCTCCTTCTTTTTCCGGCACAAGTCTAATCCTTAGGTTTTTCTCCTTGCGTTGCATATCCTGCATAGAAAGTGACAGTTCATACTCATCCAATTTCCTGTACACCGGTGGAAGTTTCCCTTCAACAGCAGTAGCAATTTCCTTAGCTTCTTCGGCTATCTTTCGCGTTGTAGATGAATCTTCCAATAGTTTCCCAATTGCTTCTGCATTAGAGTTCACTTTATTTCCAAGGTCAGTTATACTTTTTGTATTCAGATCAATTTTCCCAGAGATTTCTTCAATTTTCTTATTTGTTTCAGCACCTTGCTTCTTTAATTCCTCTAAAGAATCACTTATTTTTCCCAAGGCCTTTGTAAACGCATCTTCTGAAGACATTGTTTTCACTCTTGCCTTTGTTGCAGCTGCAGTTCCCGGGGCCCCTGATACAGAGGCCCTTCTTTGCATAGAAGAGTCCACTTTGTATTGTCTACCAGATCTCAAAGTTGTTTCTTGTGGATCTTCTTTCTGTTTACCATCTGCCATAACAAAGTCTTTCGTTCAAGGTCATTCCCACACTCTTAAGCTGTCAACAATAAAAAGTTCTCAGGTTTTAAATTCCACTTAGTTCCTGAAGCTGACCAAGTCCTCTAGAGGGCGCAAAATCAGTTTCTGAACTTTAAATTGTTCCCACACTTCCAAAAAGCAAAAGCCCTCCAAGTCCCTTACTTTGTAAAAGATCCAAATTAAAAGTGTCCTGCAAATGACTTACTGTGTAACCAAATACAATGTTTCAAGTTGAGAGTAACCAAAGTCTATATGTCAGTTACTTTCTAACCTTATTTGTAGCAACCGTCCTTAGCCAGTGTCTTTTCTCCGGCAGTCCGGCCCCCAGGTAGATAAGCAGCGGTAATCAGTTCAATCTCCTTTAAATTAGGCAGGAAATCCCTTTAAAGCCTTCTACCCCCCCTCCCCTGCCTTTTGGGGGGGAGTTCTTTGCTTGGTGTTGGGTTTCTTAGCTCATAAAAGCTCCTGTCAGAAGTTACAGCTTCACTGTCTTTCGCTTTAATCTTGCTGCAGGACGGTAAGCAGACTTCCTTTTTAGTACTTATCCGTCTCGGTGCCCAAATTCATTAATTTTGACGTCCAATTTGTAATGCAAACTCAATCCTACTCACGGAAAGTTGCTCTCTTTTAGTCCAAAATCTTCGGAAGAAGTCAGCGCTCTCCGCTGATGGCGACGCGGCTTCGCTTCGCAGGCTGGGTGAAAGCGACTCTCAGCACCGCTCCACACACCCCTCCGCTGATCTATAGCCTTTAAAAAGGCTATTTCACAACGTCGGGGGGGGGCAAAGGTGCCCGCCGAGTCTCCGGTTCACAGGCTACGCGCCTGTGACTTTTAAGGGTCTTTGCTCCGCCGTGAGCAACAAGACCCGAACCCGCGAAGCAGATCTCTCCCGGAGCTCCGGGAGAAATCCGCCATTCAGCGCTGGCGCTAACCCGGAAATGACTGTGCCCATCAGTCACAGAAATGACTCTTTCCAAGAGAGAGTCCCAACACAATTCTGTGTTGGAGGTCTCATTGGCTACAGCTGGCAAATGAGTTGATAGGTTAGAATATAAGCAATGCTCCCCATCTGCCTCTGAGTGTTTGTGTGTGTGTGTTTACTTTCAATATTTAAATATACTACACTCGCAATAGTATAAAGCTCTGTAGTGTAGTGCCTTTGCTAAGATGGAGATTCCAACACCAAATTTGATAGCAGGAGTCGGAAGATGTGCTGCTGTTCTGGAGGGACCTTCCCAGCAACTCTCAAGGGCCCCAAGATCTCTGCGTTTTGTGCTTTGCTTTGTGTTCTTGCTTAGCACATAAGCCCCGTTTAAGATCAGGCTGGTGTTTCATTTATTGGCTACCTGGATCCAAAAAGGAACAACTTGTCTCTCACCAAGACATGATTGCTGGTCAATTTTACTTTAATCCAGTTCCTTTGTCAGATTTTGTCTATTCCATACATTTAGTTGGTAAACATCTGAGAATTTAATCATCAGAAGTTTACTTTTTTTCAGCCACTAAAAAGGTACTTTATCTATTAAGCTTTTTGTGATGCAATTATTATTCATTTGGACATGGGCATGTTCCAAAACCACTTATTTTATAGATAGAAATGTGGACTTGTTTCCCCACTGCTGGTAGGCAGGGGGAGAGATTGCCTTAGAACACAGGTGGCTAACTCATGGTCAGCATACAGACCCACAAGATTCTTTTCCCAGGGCGCCAATTCGTCTCCCCACTCCAGTTTATCTAGGTACATAGATATATAGATATTTATATAGATATATATTAGTGGCTTCTTCCATAGTAACCCCACTGTGATATTGAAAGTTTTTGTGACCCCCCCCCACCCACAACAAGTGTTCCTTTTTTAAAAAAAGAAAAAATAGTCACACACCCTTTGACCTGTGAGCCTGGAAGAAGGTTTGCTGATTCCAACTAGGCTCTGCTCACTGTTTATAAACCACAAGCAGCTCCAGTGCACACTGCAAAATGCAAATCCCAGCCTGTCAGTGAGAGGAGCAAAGAAGTGAGAGATAAGACAGTGATGATAGCAAGTGTTTAGAAATTCCCACACTGACACCTGTCCCTTGTCCCATCTTCTCTGGCCTCTTTCTCCTAGCTGGAGCAAGCGTGTGAATACAATGGGGGGAGGCAGCTGGCAGAGAAGGGTTAAGGATCAGTCCCTGGAATCTCCAGGTGAGCCTGGCCATGTCCCATCTGAAACCCTGCAGACCCAATGCCAGTCAGCGTAGACAAGATTGAGGTAGATGAATCAATGGTCTGCTCCCTGTATTCCTTTGTCTGACACCTCTTCTCTTCAAAATCATGCCCTCCTCCACCATTTTTCAGGTATTTGGCAGTGAGCTGGATTCTCAGGCCCTTTGCTACTGACCTGGAGAACATGTCTCAGTTCATTCTCTAGAGGAATATGGCAGTGACCATAGAGGAGGAAGCAACCATGTAATTAATAGTAACATGTATATAGAGTATTGGATCCTACTCACACATTGGGAAAGCACAAACCCCTTTTCTTTATAGCTGTAGCTAGTTTCCCTTTCTGTGTCACCCAAGGACAGATGTACATTAAAAGCTTAGAAATCTCTGGATATCCCTCACTGGGAACCTATTGTCTGTCAGTTTCATTCAGAAACAAAATTACAGCACTGTCTGAAGGATTATACATTCTGGCACTTCAGCATGCCAGGCTCTTCAGCAGAAAAGGCAGCATGCCACACACACAAAAAGGAGAAAGAAACACAATGCAATCACATGGCTCCATCCAAAGTAGAGGAAGCCAGGAGAGGGCTTTGTTTCCTCTTTGGCACAAGTAAACAATGACTGGTTCCTATCAGTATTAAAAATTCTGCCCACACGAGATGCAGGTTGGCTTCATTTGGAACATTATGTTTTTGCAGCCATGACATTCCGATGTGCTGGACCATTTTCTCTCCCAAAATATTTTTATTTATTACTACTATCTTTATTATTTGTTACATTTATATTTAAATTACAATCCATACATCCATATTGGGGGTAGCATTCAGTTCATCATTATTTTTGAAATGAAAATATTGGTACTGGAATAGCACATGTAACAGAAGGTACATTTTATAATAGAGTCCACACTAAAATCTCTCCTAGCCTTTTTTGTCATTTTCCCCCCTCCAGATTTTGTGTGTGTGTGTGTTGACATTCCTGTCCTAGGGTCTGTTGAAGTAAGAATAAAGTCTGAAGTTCTGTCTGATTCCTTAGTCCAAAGACAGACTTTTGGGGAAACTGCAATGATTATGGAAGCAATCCTATACACAAGAAGCTGGCATAAAAGAAAGCCAGGGTAAGTTAAGCCAAACTCCATTCAGCAGCAGGCCTCCTTCTGCTGGCAGAGGGAAAAGAAGACAACAACAACAGCAACAACTTATGTATCTGTTCTGTATCCATCTGGCTGGATTTCAAAAGCCACCCTAGGTGACTCCCAACAGAATCTTAAAAACATGCTAAAACATCAAACATTAAAAACTTCCCTAAACAGGGCTGCCATCAGATGTCTTCTAAAAGTCAGGTAGCTGTTTATTTCCTTGACATCTGAAGGAAGGGTTTCCACAGGGAGGGCACCGCTACCGAGAAGGCCCTCTGCCTGGTTCCCTGTAACCTCACTTCTTGCAGGGAGGGAACCACCAGGAGTAGAAACCATACCAGACCCTTCTTAGATTTGCAAATGTGCTAGCCGTTTTATTGCTGCACCACTAGGAGGACATGAGCGGCACAATGCAGTCACACTTAAGTACTGTACTGTATAGCTTCCCATGATTTCCTAATCAGGACCAGTGTCAGAAGCATGCAGTCACTCCCTCCTTCCACTCATCTCTTCTCTTTCCTTGTTGGCTTTAAACATAGTTCAGCTCTGGCTTGGTTTGTACATAATGCTAAACTCTGGTTCATTAAACCATGGCTTAGTTTTATGTGTGAATTTTGCCAAATTGCTTAACTATGGTTTGCTTAATACCAACAAAGCACAATCTAATTTGTTGGTTTAGGAACCTTGCATATGGCTTGGCATCATGTGCGAATGAATCCCCCTTCCTCAATTTTGGTTTGGTTTGGTTTGGGTTGGGGGCACACTACATCAGACACTCACAAAACTACACAGGCAAGAGCAGATGAAAACATGGGGGGTGGGACGTGGTTTGAAAGTCTGTGGGACAACTCATGTGGTTTGTTGAATAAGCCATGGCTTAATGTTATCTGCAAATCTACTACCCACTTACTCTTGGTAGCTTGTTTGCAAATATATTGTCATGAAAATATCTCATACCTCTTTTTTTAAAAAATCATGAGTCTTTACCCATTGTTACTTCTGAGTAATTTAAAAAGATGCACATCCAATTTTCAATTTTTAGGATAAGAACTGGCAGCCCTCCTACCAACACTTGCTGTATACCTTTGGGCGTGGCAGAAATGTCTCGAGTTAGTTCCCATCCTCACTTCCTTATCACAGCAGTGGATAGCAAAATTTGCTACAAGCACAAGACAAGCTAGAGGAGAATTAATCACAAAGCATGAAGAAAAGAAAGCCTTCCTCAAAAACCAGCACACTGTGTCCTTCTTTAGGGTAAAGAGACCTTGGAGATTTATGAATGCCAAGGGATAAGGAAAGCTTTTCATGCCTAATCAAAGCCAGTGCAATTCTGATCTTTAAAAACAATCCCACCACTACTCTTTTTCTCAACAGTTAGCCAGTGCCAGCAGAAAAATATAATAATTATCACTCAGCAGGTGGTTTATATATTTGCTGCTCCCCCTCCCTCAAAATGTTGAAGCTGTTGGCTTACATCCATATCTGGAGTGCTAGTTTCACAGAAGCTAGCAGGGAAATCGGTTTGCCTCCTAATGCAGCTTAAATCAGCTTTAGGAATACTGTAATTTACTTAGTAAGAATGGCTCACTGAGTTGCTTCAGGATTGCTGGTACTTGGTAGAAATACAGAGCTACCATATGCTTCTAGGTCATCAAAGGCTAAAGAAACACACAGCTGTCTAAGAAAAAAGAAAAGCCAGTTGTGGGGATGCCATTTAGGAATCTGGGTACCACCAGCAAAAACCTAAAGACACTTGTCATGAGTTTAGTTGGCATTCCACAATGCAATAAAATTATCACCTGTCAGTGAGTGAAATTCATTTATTTAGTCCACTTGTTTTTAAACTTCTTACTTGGTGACCCATTTCCAGTTCAGCTTGCCTCCAGACAAGAGGGATTTTGCAACATATGCTGCTATGGCACACACAATTCACATGAGACAAAAAGTCAAAATATTTGGCCCTGCCATCACCCCACACAAACTGAAATTACAGCAGCAAATACTCTCAACCAGGTAGATGCATGCACTCTTCTATTAAGGAAGCAACATTTGTCTGGAGCTCTGCTCTCCTCCCAACTAAAACACTCCCAGTATGTCAAATGAGTGACTTAAAAGATTTGGCTCACATTGCAAGAACAGGATCTCCCTTGCACTGGTGGGGCCAGTGGTTGTCAGCGGCTCCTGGCTGGTCACCCAGGAAAGTATAAAGACAAGGGAAAGTTTATTACAGTCCTTTTGTGTTTCAGACTTTACAGAGAGAGGCTATAGAACCCAGCCTCTTGGATAATGGCATTGCCTCAATTGACTCTCCACCCCGCCCTTCTCTTCCACTTCCTCATTTGTCATTGTCATCATCTCCTCTACAGGTACTGCTAGGTGCCCTCTGTCTTCGAGCTCCAGGCTCTCCTACTGTTAAGGCTCGCCGGGTTCTGGGAGACGGAGGGTGTGGAAAGCTTTCTAATGAGAATATGTCAGCCGGGTGTTGTCCTGGCTCTCCCATGATTTCCCAACTTTCCCCCTCATCTGCCTCTGAGCTGTGACCCCTCAAACCCCTGTTGTAAATCTATACTATCTTCCTTTTCCTCCTCCCCGGAGACGTCTGGATGGGGAGGCAGTCTCCACCATTCCTCCTCTGCCCAGTCGCTAAAAGTGGCAGACCTTGGGGCGCCCTGTGCGATGGCAAAATTTGGCACCTCTCTGCCTCTCATGCTCTGTTCTAAGTAATAGTTGTGGCATCTGCTGCAGTGCCCCCAATACTCTGCGCCCAGTGCAACCAAACCAGTCGCACTCTCCAAAATCCACCTCTGGCAGGGCTGTGGTACACTTACAGGTAAAAATGCTATTCTGTACTCTAAACAGTGTATTTTGACTATTTTTGATAAAGGTAACATGGATCTTATCTTTGAACAGATAATTATACATATTTAGGTAGCCGCTTGATTAGTAATCGCTCAAGGCTGGACAGACTCTTCATGCTGTACTCTAGATAACCAGCTCAAAACAGTTCTGTTCATTGCTATCAGAATAATTAACAGGTAATATTTGAGTGGCTAGAAGTGATGCTCATTGTTCAGATTTCTCCACTGTTTGGGAGTCATTTATTAAATATATTAAATCACAGTAATATGTGTAGCAAATCCATTTAAAATATTATTTTATTTGGTGGTGTCTATAAACATGCAAGACCTTTTTTCCTGTTTCCTTCATTGTACAAGGTAAGTTGTGTTTTTCATATTTCATGCACTGGATCATGCCTTTAATTTAAATTTCAGTGTCATTTGTGCCTCACTGACTATTCAAAGGAAGTGCAATACAGCTAACATTTAAAAACTGATAAATAAGATAAAAGGCAAACAGCAGAAAAGTTATCTGACAAATATTCTAGAATACCAGTAGTTCAGTTCTTACAGAATGTTAAATCAATAAATAACATTGGGGGGAATACGAAACAGTTTATAATTTAACAAAAACAGGCACACAAACGTCCAGTATCCAAAATGCCAACTTCTGGGACGTACTATTAAAATGAACCAGAAGAAGCCAAAGTAAAACCAGACGGGATATTTGTGGCGATATGGATTTGTAACAATGTTAGTCTAAGCTGTTCTTTGTGCAGGTGCAGCTATAGAACTGGCTGTTTCGGTATAAAAACATGGCTTGTTACCAAAATGCAGTGCTTTAAATACAGTAAATGGAGAAAAGTACAAAGATTCACAAAATCTTTAGGGGGACGCAGGGGGACACATACCCCTAAACATTTTGTGAATCTTTGTACTTTTGTCTATTTACTGTATTAATTTTTCCCAGTTTGAACTATAAAATTGTGATTTTCTTGAGTAAAAATGAGAGTACCCCTAAACATTTTTTAAAGGAAAAAAAGCACTGCCAAAATGTATTAGAAGAGCTATAAATATACAGACTGAAGTTTTTATTTCCTACCAACCATATAAGAGTAAATAATCAAATGAGAAGATAATCCCTTATCTGAAATCCAGTATCTGGTAACTCAGTTTCTGGAAACATTTATTTAAAACATATTTAAACTGAATTGTAAATTATAGATTATTCCAGGCCAGGTGTCAGATTCAAGGGAGGCCTGGACAATGTTCTCTCTGGACTCCCCCAAACAGCACCCACCTGAGCACCTCCATGGTGAGCCAATGGTGGCTCTGGCCGTCCCCTGGGCACCTTCAATGAAGTCCAATCTTGGACTTCCCAGGTGGTGGGGAAGAGAGCAATAGGAGCAGTTGTCAGGGGTAGGTCACGACATTTCTCCTTTCAGTGCTGGGTCCCCAAAAGAAAAACCAACCAACATTTGTGCACATCCCCCCTAGGCAAGCACAACTTTTCCCCTTTCAAAGACTGAAAGGATAAGTGACAGACAGTTGCCAGATCCTTTCCCACAAATGTCTCTTCCTCCTCCAGCTCTTGACACACCACCAGCACATGGAGGGTGGAGCCTAGAAGCATTTGGGAGAAATAAGATGAAAGAAGAATACACTTCAGTATAGAAAGGTGAGGAAGAAATCATGAATTTAAAAAGAATAAACAATATTAGTATAAGGCAGATTTCTCTGGGGTTCCCCAGAAATTTCTCCTTTTGGTCAGTGCTGGGTGTTGGTTCGATGGCCGAACCTTTGCTTGACAGTTCAAGCAAAGGAGTTAGATAAAAGTTGTCAAAGACTAGTTACCTTTCAACCTCTTTTGAGGTATTGGCTATGAAGAGGCATTCCATTAGCAGGCTAGAATACATTCTCCAACCCATTCTGTGGGTTGGAGATCTTCTATGGATCTTAAGTAGTATCACATCTTTGCAACGGTTTAATAATAGCTCTCTTTTAGGTGGGGCAAAGAGGAGTCCTGAAATAGAGGCTGCATTTAAAAGGAAATTGTTGAGGGGTTACATTTTGTGATATATATGTTTCGAGGCAGGCACCAATGGAAACATAAGTAACTGAAGTTGTCTTTCATGACTGATGACCTTACTGGAACTATTTAATGCCATCAGGGGGGGGGGGGGAAATAAAGCTGATTCACACCTAAGCATGCAAAAATATTCAACAGACAAGATCAAAAAATTAGAAATAAAACAGACAAGAGAATGGAAAACTGGATGAGGGTCAAAAATAGCACAGTTTAACTCAGAGGCATTAATGAGTTCAGAAGTGGAACTGGATAATTTCCCAACAAGGCAAGCACTGAGAGGTAAGAAAAACATATGCTAATTGCAAATTTAGCAACAACAAAATATAGCCATGAATCTTCTTTTGAGTCAGTTGTCTTCTCTAAAACACATTCACAGTGCTTAGCCTCAGTTTATAGTGTTTGTAGCAGATGTGTTGATTCTGGCTGGATTCACGTCAAGTTATTTTCATCCATGAAAAGCTGTTCATATTCATGAATATCCTCAGATATCCTACATACTCCTTCATAGTGGTTGTGAAGGAACTCCAAAGAAACTGTCGTTAAAGTACTGGCATGAAGACTCAGGAAGGCACTGAGATCATAGTGCACAAATGGTGATGCTATTTTGAGGAATCTCCATTAACACATCTACAGCTGGGGGCGGTCATGACCTTTGGGATGAATTGCCAAGTTTCTAGTTCAATCGTTACTAAGATATCAAGAACCAAGAATTACCTTGAATTTTGGTTCAGACTGGACGAACAGAGAAAGTATCCTGAGTGCAATGTGTTTGGCAATGTGTTGAACAGCTTGGCACCTTGTTTAGAGCATATTTTCCTTTGAAAGCTTCCTGGTGAAACATGACAGAAAGAGCTTTGTATATAAGGCCCTTGTATAATTCTCATTGCAGTGAGATCACACATCTCTTTCTGAAGAGACTCTTATGAGCACTATTCCTAGCCACAAGTCCCATGCAATAATGTGGTGATACTTTATATTGTAGTGCCAGTTAGTCTGTTTTGCTCTATGATCCCTCCATTAGAGTTGCCAATAAAGTTATCAGTTCCTGTTTGGGAGTAGGGGGAAGAAGAGGAAATTTTGAAGCTATCAACAGAGCACTGACAAAAAATAAGCTTCTTGGAAGAAGCAAAGGATCCATATGTTGCTACAAAGCTTTGCCTAAAGTGAAAAGTCATTGCATATTTCACAGAAGTAAAAGTGTATCAAAAAGATTAGCAAATGTTATCACATCCCAAAGTTACAATTGGTCGACTTCAAAAGCTCCTGATTTCTTAATTTCTTCAATATGTTTTTGATTATAGTCAACTAATTGTAGCCCCCAAAATCTGGAGGACACCAGAAGAAAAGTCACAAGGGTTTTGAGAATCATATCTTGAGGAGTTCCATAACAGAAATATGGGATAGGTACAAAAACATACTAGAACCCAAAGTTCCACACTGGTTGTCTCCATTAGAGGTTATGAGTGTAAAGAAAATTAATATGAGAGGGAATTGGATTACCTACGGAGATTTATTAATTAAAGAAGGGGGGAAATGGAAAATGAAGCCATATGAACAAGTAAAAGATTATGTGTTTGATTGGTTGCATTACTTTCAGGTAAATGAAATGTTTAAAAAGGACTTTAAAGAGAGGGGATATACAGAAAAAGAATCGAAATTTCAAACAGAGATAATAAATAATGATTATAAGATAATGTCAAAAATGTATTAAATGTTGTTGGAATGGCAAACGAAGGATGAGGAGATAAAGTCGGTTATGATACATTGGGCCAGAGACTTTGGTTATAATATACAATTGGCTGACTGGGAAAAAGTATGGAATGAAAATATGAAATTTACTGCATGTACGGCGTTAAAGGAGAATATTATGAAAATGGTATATAGATGGTACATTACACCGGTTAAGTTAGCAAAAATGTTTAAAACATGTAATAAGTGTTGGAAATGTAAAGAAAAAGAAGGATCGTTTTTCCATATGTGGTGGGAATGCAAGAAGGTAAAGGGTTTCTGGGAAATGATATACAATGAGTTCAAAAAGATGTTTAAATACACATTTGTAAAGAAACCAGAAGCCTTTTTGTTAGGAATAATAGGAAGAGAGATAAACAGAAGGGACTATAAACTTTTTCAATATGCAGTAACAGCGGCAAGAATATTAATGGCCCAAAAATGGAAACAAGAGGAGTTACCGACCCTTGAAGAGTGGAGAATGAAACTTATGGATTATGCAGAATTGGACAAATTGACTGGAAAAATAGATACCAACGGGATCACAAGTTCATCGAGGACTGGGGAAAGTTCACGGATTATCTGAAAAGCATATGCGATGAACAGACGACGCTAGTGGGATTTAAAGAGCCTTTGTGATAGTTAAAGATGTATTGTAAAAAAGAAACAGAAATGAAAGGATAATATTAATTGGCAATATTAAATATAGAAAATGTGTAAAAATAGAAAATATGGATGATTGGTGGAGAAGCTGGTGGAAGGAGAAAAAGTGGAAATTTGTGAACATTGTGATGGTGAATTTGTAAAAGGAAAAAATTAATAAAAATTATTATATAAAAAAACAAAATCTGGAGGACACCACATTTATTACCCATTTTAGGTACTGCACATGGCTCAAACCTACATCAGTCTGTAAATGGTCATTTACTCGTGGCCAGTCTGTTGACTCCCTTCGCTGGAAATGGCATTTTCCTTCATAAAGCAACAGCTGCAGTTAACCCAAATATGCAAGAGAGGGTTTCTCCTTGGCGAATGGAGGTAAAAAGGTAAAGGGACCCATGACAGTTAAGTCCAGTCACGAATGACTCTGGGGTTGTGGCACTCATCTCACTTTACAGGCCGAGGGAGCCAGCGTTTGTCCGCAGACAGTTTTTGCGGGTCATGTGGCCAGCATGACTAAGCCGCTTCTGGCACAATGGAACATCATCACCAGAGCAGTGCACAGAAATGCCATTTACCTTCCTGCCAGAGCGGTACCTATTTATCTACTTGCACTTTTTGGCATGCTTTCGAACTGCTAGGTTGGCAGGAGCTGGGACAGAGCAACAGGAGCCCACCCCGTTGCGGGGATTCGAACGGCCGATCTTTTGATCAGCAAGGCCAAGGCTCAATGGTTTAGACCACAGCGCCACCCGCGTCATAAGGGGGATTATAAAACCAGCTTCCTCACATGGAGCTTCTGGTTCGTCTCTTGCATGGCAAACCCTGCCAAAAGACATGCGTTTCTTTTTTGAGTAACAGGATAACTCTCACAAGCAGCCTGCAGGTCAGCCTGCACTGGCAAACATTATGAGGTATGATTAATACCTGTGACTTGCTTTCTGCCAACTCTGTGCTGTAAACTAGTCATTATATTACTCATTCATATGTGACAATTGAGTGAGATGAAATTTACTGGGAAGAGTAATTTCACATTTAAAAAACAGCAGAACAAATTGTCACAACTTGTAAGGTTGGCGGTTAGGCATTGGTTTAAATTGGTTGGTGGAGCGGTATGGATTGGCTGTGCCTGCCCCTCCAATGCTGCTGCTGCTGCACGGGAATTCCGTTAAAGGAATTCAGGGGCTTACCATTCTTTCGTCCAAACCCCTGGAATCGGGTGCGGGCCGCGTAAGCCCCTGGGAGCATGCGGGAAGAAGCTGAGGGTCTGTGTCGCAGCTCCAGTTATCTCTGATTTTGTTCCTCCACACTGGCTTTCGCTGGAATCCGGGAGTCAGTGCTGTCCCCCAAGATGGGGGGGGGGCAGATAGTCATAACCAATGCCTAAGCAACCACTCACAATTTGTATGTTTAATAAAGTTGTGGCCAAAATTATGCCAAAAACCTTAAACAAAAATTTATGAGTGATGTGTGAGTTATTGGGGTAGGGGTGTTTTGGGGGACCTCAGCATGCAACTCTCTAAGATGTTGTTTTTCACTTGAGTGGCCTTTGGAAATATATCAACCTAGTTCAACATTTTCAGATGACAAAATCAGTGAAAATCATGCAAAGTTGTTCACTCGCCTAGGACTTTTAGAGACAAAACATGATAAAACCAAGTTAAAAGTATATCTGCAGAAGGCATTAAGTAAGCATGTAAAAAATAATTCTTTTGAGTCTGACATGGGTTAGTGTGGGACAAAAATGACTTACTACTCTCAGTTAAATATAGGAGTGGGATCCTAAGGAAAGAGGACTAATTGGCAACCCACAGTTTTTCACTCACTTTAGGATTTTTGACTTTTATATAAACTACCTATCCAACTCTGAAGAAATCAGGCACTAACGAAATGGTCAGAAAATGTGTCTTTTGTAGGTTAAAGGAAAACATCCCTTTATGCCTGTGCGGGAGTCCTATCAAACCCAACTATATCTAGTAATTAAGTCACATCCACTTAAATTTCTGATACTACTGATTTATATTATACCACAGACTCAAATGATACAAGATAATGCTGAAGAACTGCTCTGATTTTCCCCTCCTAGTTCTTTCAGTTTTCCTCAGTAGTAGAAATGCATAATTAAATTTATTCTTTCTCACACACAATCTATAAATAGCCGCTTACTATAATAGAAATGATGTCTTCTGTATTGCTGAAATGGCAGTAGGCAATTCACATTTGGGGTTTCTTTTTTAAAAAAATCTAGTTTAGGAATGGAAACTTGCCAGGATTTTAGGCAAGCTGTCCGTAACCAGTCACTTGAAAAAAGCCATTTCTGTGAGGGGAAATAAAGGTCATACAAATAGCCCCGTGAACAAGGCACCATCACCCTTCCATGTGATTATCCAAGATGTTCTGCCCAAGTTTCAGTTTGTAATAGTGGGTCATAAGGCCAATTTAATGGAAGAACTAGACTCAGTGAGAAATGGAGGGTTTAGATAAAGAGATGCCTTAAAGACTGTCTTAACCTGGTCTCCAAAGCATAGGAACAAGGCTGCTGGGAGTTGCATATGGGGGTCAGGGTGGCATAGGGCCTGAGTTCACCTTCCCTCTTTTCCTACTACAGCTCAGATTATTAGCTCTATGAACAGCAAGACTACATTGTAAAACTGTTGCTTTCTCTTACATAAGGAGTTCCGTATACTAAGTTCGATTACTGATCCAATTTAGCCCAGTATTGTCTCTTCTTGAGACTTACTCTGCACCCATACTATATAATACTATGAATGCAGTTTTTCAAAGTACTGTAGCAGGAAAGGGGTTCTGCTGCAAGAGACAAACACTCATGGTGTGGTTTGTGGTTAGAGAGTCATTCAAACAGAGTTCCCCACAACATGCCATCCCGCTGAAAGCAATGCAAGCAAAGCAAGTAGTTGACTCTGAACTGTCTGGGTGTCTTAGAAAGAACCACTAGAACACTAGTGGACATAATATTGGACGTTGCCCACAGAACCAAATCATTAGTCAGCCACGAAGCCTACGGGGTGATCTCGGGCCAGTCTATAACTCCATCTAGCCTTACGGCATGCTTTTTGGAATGTTTCCGTTTTATCCCCACAAAAGGATTTCTGAAGTTCTTGGAGGATGAGCCACACTTGTCTCTCTCCTCGTTCCAATCTGGTTTCAGACACTAGCATGTGACAAAGATACCTCCCATCTGCTTTCTACACTGCAGAGAATAGTGTGGGGTCTACTCTTGAGGGAGCAGCAACAACACCAAACAGAGAAATAAGCCAAAGCCTCATGCAGCCAACACTCTATATTCTGTTGTCCCTACAGCCTTTTTGACACCCCCCCCCGGGTCAGGTTTATTCATTTAATCTACTGTTTGTTAAACTATTTTTGCTCTCCCCTATTTGCTCTCCCCACTCTGTCTTTAAACTATTGCTGGTTTAAATATTTTTGCAGATAGATGATGATGATGATAGATAGATGATAGATAGATAGATAGATAGATAGATAGATAGAGATAGAGATAGATAGATAGATAGATGATGATAGATAGATAGATAGATAGATAGATAGATAGATAGATAGATAGAGGACCCCTGACCAATAGGTCCAGTCGTGGCCAACTCTGGGGTTGCGGTGCTCATCTTACTTTATTGGCCGAGGAAGCCAGCGTACAGCTTCCGGGTCATGTGGCCAGCATGACTAAGCTGCTTCTGGCGAACCAGAGCAGCGCACGGAAACGCTGTTTACCTTCCCGCTGGAGCGGTTTTCTTCTCAGTAGGTGTGGCACCCTTAACTCTAATAGATACACATCAAACAAAGTGGAAGTCCTCACTGCAAGAGAAACTGAGAAGCCAAGGGTTCTCACCTTAGGCTTTGAAATTTATCAGAGAGAGAGAGAGAGAGAGAGAGAGAGAGCGCACTTCATTGGACATCAAGTTTTAGAATTATGAGAGAAGTAAACAAATAACAACAACCCTCTCTACTCACTTTCTCCACATCATTCATAATCTTAAACACATATGTTTTTATTTTTTTATTTTATTACAAAGATTGAATTAGGACTGGTATCCAGTGGCAATAGTTGCAATTTTTCCAATTCTCAACCATTTTTCCGAAGTCAGCAATGCTCCTCAAAGGGACTCAAGCCTGTGCTATCTAGAAGCCAATTCTACTGAGTCCAACAGGACTTAATCCCAAGTAAGCATGTGAAAAGATTGCAGTCTTCATTTCACAATGTTGCATGTATTTGTTTTTAGAAACACATAAAAATGCCTTTACGCATAACTCCACTTAGTCATTTATAAATGAGACAGTAATATTGACTAAGTAATATTTCATATCTCCAAGCCATTTCACTGAAAAAGGGAGCAATTCTATATTATTAAATCAAAGCTTAAATTGTGTTGGTTGGTGTGTTTTTTGGACTGTGCCATCAGAATTAAAGGAAATGACTCTTTCTCTTTTTACTACAGCATACAGAAGAAACAAATGTTTCTGAGGGCTGCTTGCATCTTCCATTAAAATAATTTTAGATTGACCTGACTATCAACCTCAACCCTTTGGAGATATTCAAACAACATTTGAAGGTAACAAGCAACATGGGTGCTCTGGCACCTTGGACCAGGGCCTGACAGGTTGCCTCTTCTGCTCTCGGACTTCTAGCAGGATAGCACACTCAGTAACTGGTTGATCTACACGGGTTAGCAAGAGTTGCACGTGCTTTAATGAGACAGATTTGGATGTGGAACACTCCATTTAGCCTGTTAGGTTGACATTCAAAGCAGCAGCTACACAAATCTATCTGTAGAAGTGCCACCAACAAAGGATGCTTCGCACCAAAGAAACTGCTTGCAGGGTGGAAGTATTCAGCTGAGGAAGTAGGACTATGTCAATAGAAACTGGCTTAGCTGTTTGTGGATACCACTGAAGACAATGGGTCAAAGTTGAATAGGCTGCACATAAGGACACCAGAGGCTGATTTCTGCCAGATTGGACTATGTGTCCATCTAACCCAGCCTAGACTACACAATGGTTAGCCATTGTGAGAACAGGATGCTGGACAAGATGCGCCTTTGTTTTGATCGATCAGGTCTCTTTTGTGAACCTATAATCTAGTTCTGGGGATGCGGGTGGCGCTGTGGTCTAAACCACAGAGCCTAGGGCTTGCCGATCAGAAGGTCAGCGGTTCGGATCCCCGTGACGGGGTGAGCTCCCGTTGCTTGGTCCCTGCTCCTGCCAACCTAGCAGTTTGAAAGCATGTCAAAGTGCAAGGAGATAAATAGGTACCGCTCTGACAGGAAGGTAAATGGCGTTTCCGTGCGCTGCTCTGGTTTCGCCAGAAGCGGCTTAGTCATGCTGGCCACATGACGCAGAAAAACTGTCTGCGGACAAACGCTGGCTCCCTCATCCAGTAAAGTGAGATGAGCGCCACAACCCCAGAGTCGTTCGTGACTGGACTTAACTGTCGGGGTCCTTTACCTTTACCTTTTCAATCTAGTTCTGACACAGTGTCAGCCCCCAGTGTCAGGGATTCCACAGAATTTGTTCATTGAATGCTGGCATTGCAACATCAGAAAGATGAGCCGCCATCTGACCCTCCCAACCCATGCATAAACCAAAGATGTTCTTGGGTTGTGGGAAATGGACTTATTTGCAGACTGCCCAGTCTCTCTTAAACCAAGCAAGTTTCCAACCCCACCATTGCTCACCCATCCAGCCCAACTGGGCTAGCAATGCAAGCACAGGTGGCTTAGAGAGGAATCTGGCTGAGCCATGGGAGAAGAGAGGATGTACTCTTCCTCTCACTGCCTCATCTCAAAACACCATGTTTTAGCACACTTTTATTCTGTTTATGAACCTAGAAAGCTGACTTATCTTAATTCAGACCACTGTTCTATCTAGCCCAGTGTTCTACTGTTCTGGTAGCAGAAGGGCTTCATGGAGACAATAGTGTGCAATTCTGCCATCCAGTATTTTTTTAATTGGGGACAGCAAGATATGTACCTGAAACCTTCTGCATGAAAGAAATTGCACTCTCCATGCTAGAGTCCAGCCTAGTATGAGTCCACCCTGATGTGAACTCATTCACACAAAATAGGAGTTTTCTCCCATATGGCATCTAGGACAACTGAGGACTCTGAAGAACTTGTTGTCACTTGTTGTATAGGTACGTAACCCAGCCCCAAGGATACCTTCCCCACTCCCCACACCCCAACCCTGATCACAGACTGTCATACTTCATCTTTATTCTGAATTAGACTTCAGAGACCTGTTAAGATATTCTTCTTTTTTGACTATCACTCGTAAGCAAGTAAGATTGTCTTCCATGAACACGGTCCTAACAGTGAGTCCATGACTGTGGAGGCCAATTCTGGATCCACACATCCTTCCACACTGGGGACATAGGTTTCCAGGTGGGAGTTGATCACGGTGAGGGTTTGCCAAATGTGCCTTCCTCTTAGCACGTTTCTCCCTTTCTTCCTGAGTTTGAGCATCTTCAAAGTCCATGACTAGATAATACAAGACAGATGGCTATCCAACCTCTGCTTAACAACCTCCAAGGAAGGAGAGTCCATCACCTTCTGAGGGAGTCTGTTCCACTTCAATGTGATGTACGAAAGGTAAAAGAAAACTCTTAAAAATAACAATCAAATAAGCCTTTCTTCCTGCCCTTTTTGAAAATGGGTGTAGTGATTGAAATGGCATTTAAATCTGAAAAACAGAATTGTCACCTTGTGTTTGTTCTATGATACTTGAGTGTTCACATGCTTGTTCACATTACAATTCACATTTGTTCACATTACAAACAAATGGGCTCCCAATTTCCAAATGGAGTTATGGTTCCTACAGAAAAGCAGTGACTTTGGGAATGAAGCTCACACACTGTTGCAAGAATGTTACACATATGTGTCTTTCATTTGCCAACAAACTCAGGTAACTTGTTCTAAACCACTGAGGTCTACTCCTTCATTTCAAGTAGGAAGTTGACCAACATCCAATTTACTTTAAAGGAGGTGTTTGGCAGGTCTATGAATGCATAAGGATTATGCAAAATGCTTCTGGCATTGTAGGACCCTGTCAGCATGTGGTAGGACTCTCAACCAATTAAAGAATTGCGAGGTGATTAATCATCTGCATTTTAAGTTATCAGTTTATTAAGTGATAAACTTAAATAAATTGGCGTGTTACCAAAACCTCAAGGTAGGTGATTTTTTGAGTTACAGAAGGACAATAACTCATACTTGAATTAACAAAAGCTACCACTTATTGTTAGGTGGAAGAAATCCCCCCCCCCCCACGTCCTGCTATGAGATGCCTTGTTAGAAAGAAAGCAGGCAAAACAATTGCCACATACCATATTTCAGAAGACATATAATTAATTTCTCAAGAAGAACTATATTTCTGATTCTACATACTGAGCAGTATCTTTATCCAAACAGAATCACTGGCAGCAGGGCCAGGAAAGATACGTCAGACGCCAGAAAGTTATCACCAGCCAGAGTGGGAAAACAGTCTGGTGGACCAGTGGTCTGAAGCAGTATAAGAGATCGTCATATGTTTGTATGATATGGATCAAAATTAAGTCTTAGGTCTTTGAAGCTCAAAATTGTCACCTATAAAACTGGAACAACCCATTCCTTTGTTTAATAAGCACATCATATCTAGGCACTGGGATGGCTCTCTGCTCCTCCCTCTAACATCTACCCATCTTTCAATACAAAACAAACATTTTGTGGCTTGATTTTCACTTTTGACTTCCCTTTCATCTCAAAATATTGGCACTTCAAATATCACGTTGTCTACTTTTGTTGACTGAAATGTTAATTGATGCAGAAAGAGGTGGAGAAGAGTCACGGCTTCTATAGGCAGGATGGGAAATAAGAGCTTTGGGAGACCCCTTACCAACACACAGTAATAAGGATGTTAAAAGAAAATGTCAAAACAGACTGCTTTGATAGGATAGAATTCTATGATTTCCTTTTCCCTGTTTCTCTTTCTCCTGCTGCCAGACTTGGATTTCTCATTCATATCTCTAACAACTGTAGCTCCTCTTTGATTTTAATGCCAGCAAATGGAAGCGCTTAATGTCTGAATGTCCCTGGCTGCCTTCTGGACTAGCTCTGAAGTATCTTGATTTGATGCTATTGATTCTCTTATGAATGATGCATTATTACATTCTGTCATGAACAGACATTCACTTCCCCCACATACACACAGTACTACTTAGAGACAGCCCAAGACATTTTGGTGCCTGAGGCAGAAAATCTAAATGGCAACCCACAACAACAGGTAAACACAATTTTATTTGGTTATATTTTTGAAGGCAAAGGGGAATAATTGCTTTTAGGATACTCTCAACTGCTGGTAAGTTTTAGGTAAGGTTTAAGTTAATTTAAAATTGATTTTATTTGATTTTACACATAGGCTGTTTGCTGAATGTGCTTGGTTTTTCATATATATTCACATGTGTATTGTTTAGAATTGCTGTGTTAACCACCTTGGGAAATGTTTTTTGGGGGGAAGGTTAGGGGTGTAGTAATAAAATCAACTAGATAATTGACTATTTTTGCTGTCTTTTGATGATATCCCATAATGTACCGCTTGAAGTGGGCGTGTCACAGTGCTTAACCATGGAGCTGATCCTGGTAGTGGAGGGAGATGCCGTAAGAAGGTGTTGATGTGTGCAAACTGCTGCTAAAGGCCAGGGCTTATTTTATGTAGTTGGCTCTTTGCATTCTCCCTCCCCTTCCCTCCTCTTCACACACACCACTCAACTTGTATAGCTCTAAAGTGTAAGTCAGGGGTAGAAATGCTGGGGCCCTCCAGATATTATTGGACTGCAGCTGCCATCATCTCATCTTTGGCCATGCTGGTAAGGCTGACAAGAGTTGGAATCCAACAACATCTGGAGGAGTTCCACAACCAGGTTGCTACAACGTTGTTATTATCATCATCGTCACCATCTTCAAAAGTTGCAGAATGAACCATGTAGGTGTTATTTCACACCTGCTGAGTGATCTAAACCAACAGTTAAGATGACACTCTGTGTGACTCATATTTAAAGAAGAGGGATAAATCAGCAGGAACATTTCATCAGAACTGTGAACATGCATTCTCATTAATGTTTCCAAGTAGGTATTACCAACATAAAACCCTTATCTCGTTAATTAGGACTTTTCACTGGAAACTTTAGCAGAAAGCTTGATGACTTCTACACAACTCACATTCCCTTTATCCTCTGAAAATCTATTCAAACTTTCCAACTGTGGAACATATATACAAACCTGTGTCCCATGATTTTTGTTTCTTTTAGTTTTAATAGAACTTACTGTATAACTCCATTCAGCACTCAAAGAACATATGAGGATACCCCTACACTTTACCCTAGCTTTCAACACTTGAGGTGTCTATTTTTAATCTTTTGTTGGAAGCTGCCCAGAGTGGCTGGGGAAACCCAGCCAGATGGGTGGAGTAGAAATAATAAATTATTATTATTATTATTATTATTATTATTATTATTATTATTATTATTCAATTTTAAGGGCTCACTTTACTTTTGTGACTTTTTAATGTTGTATTTTAATGCTGTAACCCACCCTGGGACATTAGGGTAAAGGGCAGGTCAATAATAATAATAATAATAATAATAATAATAATAATGTGCTGGGGGTGTGGAGGCACTCTACTGGCCCTGTCCACAGCATCCCATGTGCTGTGCTGATGCTTACACTGCCCACAACATTCTCGCAATGAGCAGGAAGACCTGAAAGGGGGAATCTAAACATGTTCTGCTGAGCACACCTAGATTCATTCCTATAAACAGGAACTCTGGTTGTGCAGCATTCTGGAGCATGGGAACGAACTGAACACTCATTCATTTGATCTTCACACCCAGTGCAGAAAAATCAGGAGTGGAGGGCAGAGTTGATGCACATACGTTAGGAGTCGGGCTAGCATGAGGCACCCCGCACCACCCCCCGTTTGTGCTTTCACGCAGTCTTCTGAATGCCTGAATAAGGCACATTAAGTGGAACCTGTGCTTAGTAGGCTGCAAGATATACACTGTCCATGTTTTAGTGAGTGCTTAGGTAGAAATATTGGGGTATCTATCTCTTCTTCTAATGCTTACTACTAACTGGATGATTAGGCTTGAAGGGAAGTAAATATAAATCTTAGAAAGAAAAGCTGGAAAACAAGAGAAATGGAATGTGGGTGAGCTCTTTGCAAAAGATAGATGAATGAACAGGATGATGGATGCTTTGCTGACAGGCATCTTAGGAACATCTAAGATGCCCAAGTAATTAATGAGGGGTAAAGCTGGAAGAAATAACTAATAGCTACATAGAACGGGAAGACACCATAGCAAGATGAATGACCTAAAGAGGAAATAAATAGAAATGGGAGCAGAGAAGACGAGGGACTGGATAGATAGAATGTTAGGGAGTGAGAAGGAATCCATGAAGAAGGAGGTAAAAGTGGGGAGACTAACCCCCAAACCAGACATTAACTGTCTTGAAAGACTTCTCAAGGCAGCCCTGTATCAGGAAGTTTTTAATGTTTGGTGTTTTATTATGTTTTTATGTGCTGGAAGTCACCCAGAGTAGCAGGGGAAACCCAGCCGGATGGGTGGTGTAACAACAAAAACAACACACAGTAATAAGGGACATTCAAGTGACCCGGATCCGTTTTCATAAAGACAGGAAGTGAAACCATATGGGGAGGGAAACAGAGCTGGAGGCTTAGATCTAAGAAATGTATTGGAGAGACTCACACATTTGAACTGCCAGTCAAGTTGGAACACTGTACTGAATGGAGGCCCCTTGGGAATTGGGACTCTGTCGGAAAGAGCAAGCCATGATGGCTTAAGAGGGGGTTGTGATTATCCCAGTATTATCAGGGCCACTGGCGGAGGAAGGTGTGGTCCGCCCCAGTGTCATCCCTGAGGGGGGGTAACATTGCCACCCCGCCCCCCTGGAACGCTCTCCCCGCCCTCGCACACAGCATGTGCGCCACCCCGGGTGCCGGAGAAGCTAGCTTCGCCTCTGATCAGGGCGCTTGGAGCGTATGCACTCTGGAATGTGCAACTTGAATCTGAGCCGAGCATTATTAGAATGTCTGAAAATGAATGCAGAAGTAATTCAGTACTTGTTAAATAACTACAAAAATAAGGATGGGGAAAATTAATTTCAGTTCACATTTTCATGCACATCTACCTAATTTGCACTTCCCAGAACAATACTTGCATCAAAATGTAGCTATTTTTCAAAATTTGCACTTCCTCAAATTTTGGACTGCAGTTCTCTAACCCAAAGATCTGAGAGCAATGGATATATTAGGGAAGTGGATATATATTCATGAAAATAACATATACAAATGATTTATATTGGGGGTTATGCTTGCAAAAATGAGCATATTATGAGAAATGTGTGCTAAAATGCTGACAAATTTTTTGTGAAGCCTTTTAAAAAATGCAAATGGATGCAGAAATGTCATGAATGACACTTAAGGTGAGAAAAGTGAAAAAAATAAGAAAGGACAGATTTGCCCATCTCTGGTGCAAAGTACCTTCTACTCATTCTCAAGAACCAGCAAAAGTTTGGATCTAGTCACATGATTTAAAAGCAATGGAATGCAATCCTTGAAAATCATAATGTGTCATCATACTTTAGAGCTTAAAATAACCTCACCAGCTCCATGTTGATTTTAAACTTCATGAAATATCAAACAACCCCCTCCTTTATAGCAAGCACCTCAGCACACTGGGAGTTATGGAGAGTGGAGGAAATCATTGCCAGCTTGATGATAGAGATGTTCTGTACTCAATATTACCAGCAGAGCATTGATCCCAGGACAGCATAAGGGGGGGTGGGGGGGAATCATAACTAAACTTTACAACTCCATGGGGGCTGTAAGAGATTGATTTTCAATCACAGAACAAAGGAGTGGAAACTCTTTTCTTCTGAAACGGATCCACATGTAGGAGAGAAATGATATTATATAAAAATGGAATTTTGTCTCCTACACTTCAGTTTTAGATAACATCACACCATTCCACTTGTTGGAAAGGCGAGATACACATTTTTAACAAATGAACAAATAATCAATAGCAGCACAAAGTATAGAAGCTCTTGTTAAATGCCAAAAAAGCAGCATTAAAATTCATGCTATTAAATGGTTGTTTATCCAATAAATATGCCTTGGAAAAATACTACCACTGTCCTAGCTATCCCCCCACCCCCGCCCCGCTGCCCCTGCCACCCAATAATCCAGAATCATCCTAATAGAGAGGCTTATAAGGACCAAACGACTATGTAATGGCAATGTGTTAGCACTGATGATTCCAGAGATTTCAGGTGGGGAGTCAGCATGCACAACACCAGCCTGCTGTTGGTAAAGCATAGAACTAACTGGTCCATGAACCTTCCCTTGTGGGGACAGTGCAATAGCTCAGTTGTACAACACATGCCTTGTCTGTGGAAGGCCTCTGAATATCCATTGCTGGGAGTTGCAGGTGTGCAGAGTGCTGTTTCACTCAGGTCCTGCTTTTGGGCTTCCCACAGACATCTGGTTGGCCACTATGAAAAGAGAAGGCTGAACCAAATGGGCCTACAGAGTGATCTAGTAGAGCTCTTCTTATGTTCTCAAAATCCTGAGATAAACGCCTGTCAGTTCCAATAAAAATGGTGTCCAGTTGATGGGCTATGAAAGACCTTGGCCTAAAACCTTGGAAAGCCACTTCCAATTCAGGTAGGGAGTATTGGACTAGATGGACCAGTGGCCTTACTCAGGATTAAAGCAGCTTCACATTTTTTTGCTGACTATTAATTCGTTTCACTATATATTGGCTTCAATTTAACAGGAGTCAGGCCAGATACAAATGGCTTCCCACCCCTGAGATAACGTGCCACAAAGAAGTTGGTGGAAGGTCTTAGCACTCAAAGCAGCCCAAAAATGCCACTGGCTCAGAAACACTGCCAATTTTTAGATGACCCCATATGTGAAAAGAGAAATGAGAAAGACTGATGGTCTTTTGAAGGAGAAAATGATGGATTCCCCTTCCCTTACCCTCTTCCTCCCTGTGCAGTTGGACAAGCTGCATAAATCACCCAGGAACCCAGTCAATCACTTATTCAAATGAAATAAGCAATTTGGACTAAATCCTAATGCTGATTTTATTCAGTACTTGATTAGGAAAATGTTTTGACAAGTAAGGGATTATGCTGAGCAAGCATTTCTAGATCTGGCTTACTTTTATTTCTTAAGAAAAATATCTGGCTTTAAGGGTCTCAACCCTGCAGAGCTGACTGGTTCAAAATCCTGGAGGTGTGATGGGTGGAGGACTCATGGAATCTATTGGTGAAATGTTTTCCCCGCCCCAGGAATCCTATATTTTCCCTTGGTCATTTCTATTTTTACACTCCCTGCTTTTACCCACTTCAGCCACAATCTACTCCAAAACCCCCCAAAAACATTCTGTCACTGAATGTTCGGTGGCATATTTACAAGACTTGTGGACAGTGGCGTAGCACAGTCAGGTAGTACCATGTGTTGAAATTTTCTTGTCACCGCCACAAACATTGATATTATCATTATTATTTGCCTGCAAAAATGGTTTGACTTTATTTCTTATTCTCTTACAAAGGAATGTGGATTCTGGGTCTCTGATAACGAGTAGGCGACTGTGGAAAGATACTTAAATCTACAGGATGGATTGTGGTTTGGCTTGTGTTATTTTATTTATATTTATTGTTTATTTATTTAATAAAATTTATTTTAAAAAACAACCTGCAGAGTGGTTTACCAAAACAAAAAAACCACAGCAGTAAAATCAAGAAAAATTAACAACCCTACTAAAATATTTAAACAGATTAAAATTACTTCAGTTTCCTAAGCATCTGCGTCTGCTTGCCTAAACAAGAATGCTTTTAGCAGGTGCCTGAAAACAGTCTAGCAAAGACTGTTTTGCAATAGGCTGGGAGTTCCACAGTGCAGGTGCTGCCACACCAAACAATGCAGTACAGATATTATGTGGAACCTGTAGTAGCGCTTGAAACTACTGAAGGGGACGTTTTATTTATTGTGATTTCACCATGCTCTATATTATCTGAAAAGGAAAACATTTATTTAAAAAGCAGGACTGAACAGCAGCAATCTACTCACCTTCTTGTCTCATCATGATCAGTGGGACTTTTTCCTGAGCCAACGGTGCATAAGATGGGCTGCAATCCTATGCACCCCTTGCATCCAACTTGTTACCTAAAAATCTGCACAAACCTGCAATTGTAGAGTTGGAAGGGACCCCTGAGGGTCATCTAGCAACCCCCCTGGGGCAATGCAGGAATCTCAACTAGACCATCCCTGACCGATGGCCATCCAGCCTCTGTTTAAGACCTCCAAGGAAGGAGAGGCCACCTCCTCCTGAGGAAGTTCTTTCCACTGTTGAACAGCTCGGCTCTGCCTGCCTCATGTTTTGACAGCTGAGGGGAGGCTTGGGAGTCGCGGTCAGGTGGCGCAACTTTGCCCCATGCTCCTGGGCTGCTTCCTGGGGGGAGCCTCCCAAGCCTCCCCTGATCAGTCAAAAGAAAGGGGGGAGGGGGGAAGGCCGCTGGCAAAGCAGCGCAGCTCCCCCCCCCGCCAGGAAGCAGCCTGGGAGCTGCCATTTTGTGACCCCCTCAGTAATGACATCAAGGCGGCCCACACACCCCGCACACCCCTTCCTATGCTACTGCTTGTGGATTGCTTTGTTGCAGCATCCACAAATGAGCAACTGATGGTATGTTTAAATCAAAAGACCTCTATGCTCTCCTCTAGGACCTCATGGAACAGACAGAAAGGGTTGCTTTGACAGAACCTACAGAACAGCCTTTCTCAACCTTGGGTCCCCAGATGTCTTTGGACTACAGCACCCATCATCCCTAGCTAGCAGGACCAGTATGGTAAAAAGGGTAAAGGATGCCTGGATGGTTAAGTCCAGTCAAAGGCGACTGTGGGGTTGCGGCTCTCATCTTGCTTTCAGGCCAAGGGTGTTTGTCCACAGACAGCTTTCCGGGTCATGTGGCCAGCAGGACTAAACCGCTTCTGGCGCAACAGGACACCGTGATGGAAACCAAAGCACATGGAAACACCATTTCCCTTCCCACCACAGTGGTACCTATTTATCTACTTGCACTGGCATGCTTTCGAACTGCCAGGTTGGCAGGAGCTGGGACAGAGCAACGGGAGCTCACCTGCTGCTATAGACAGATAAAAATCTCAAGTTCATGCACTCCATATGGTTTTGAATCACAGCTCCCTGGCCTTGGCTATGCTGGTTGGAGATTGACTACGACCACATCTAGAAGACCATGGGTCCCGTTTCCATGGGCTAAGAATAACAGAAGAGATGTTAGCATTTATACAGCAATTCACATGCATTCTCTCCATAATTGTCACAGTGATAGCAGCTTATTTATGGCCACCTAACTGATTGTGATAGATATGAGCTTTGACTTTTGAAATTCCTGATATCATAATTCATTGCCTGAGCCACCAATCAACTAGACATTTTATGGTGTACTAAAGGTATATGGTCAAAAAACAAACAGAAGTAGCCTACTCCATTTCCATACAGTGGTACCTCGGGTTACAGGCACTTCAGGTTACAGACTCCGCTAACCTGGAAGTAGTACCTCGAGTTAAGAACTTTACTTCAGGATGACAACAGAAATTGTGCGGCTGCAGCAGGAGGCCTCATTAGCTAAAGTGGTACCTCAGGTTAAGAACAGTTTCAGGTTAAGAAGGGACCTCCGGAACAAATTAATTTTGTAACCAGAGGTACCACTGTATTACCAAATGTCTGTCCACTCTCACAGTTGCTTTTAACTAGACAGTCAATAGGACTGAGCAGTCACTCAGCAAGCTGCAGTGCATTTTGGAGTTAGATGTATCTCTGTGATCAAAACAAAACACCGATCAGATTTTTCAAAAATAAAATAAAATTGAGTGTTTCACGGCTAATGAGAGACTGCCCATTGTGGAAATCTGATTTCTTGCCTCAAGAGTCTTGCAACTGCAGCTCCAAAGTCAGGGATTAATGTCAATGAAAGCCTTATTCACAAACATTTCCATATTCATGAGTCTCTGACACTTGCAGGCAATGTGCATAAGAAAAGTAAGCTCTTAGAAGGGGTCTCTCACCCTGTGCTAACACGATAAGAGTCACAAGAGAAGCCTTTAAAAATTTAACCATTTCCCAGCTGAATCACATTTGCTCTCCATTGCAGTGAGAGTAATTTTGATTTTTCATAAAGTGCTAACATGTTAAAAATATCCCTATTTACTGAGGGACAGTTCCCGCTTTAAGGTGCCTGCTCCTAGGGATGGACAGACCCATTAAAGTCCAGTCCATCTCAGTTCTCAGGAGGGATGGGACTCAGTCCATCCTATTCATTTTCTGGTTGGATTTTTAATGGAAAAGCAGAAACACACAGCATTAAAAAGCTGTTAAGCGGTGTAGTCAGAGATGCATCTATCTTTGCTTTGTGTACCATATCACTTGGGCCTTATTTTGCTAATTACCTTCCAGTTTTATCAGTGTACTTCTATTTTTGTTGTTGGGGTTTGGCAGGGGAGATTGTTCTACAGTTAACATTTTCAATACAGTCTAATGACGTGTGTGTGTGTGTTACTTCTCTTCTGCCCATTCTTCCCGCTGACTATCCAGATAGCAAATCCAGGTAGCAAATCCTCTTATCGTCAGAAAGTTCTTCCTGGAGTTTAGCCAGCATCTTGTTTCATGTACCTTGAAGCCATTGGCTTGGGTCCTACCCTCTGGAGCAGGAGAAAACAAGATTGCTCCATCATGTGACAGCCCATGAGATATTTGAAGATGGCTATCATATGGCCTCTCTGTCTCCTCTTTTTCATGCTAAATATACCCAACTCCCTCAATCATTCCTCATAAGGCTTGGTTTCTAGACTTGATAATCTTGGTTGCCCTCCTCTGAACATGTTTCAGCTTCTCAATAGCCTTCTTAAATTGTGGTGCCCAGAATTGGACACAGGATGCCAGGAATAATCTGACTAAGGCAGAATAGAGTGGTACTATTACTTCCCTTTACCTGGACACTATACTTCTGTTGATGCAGTTTAGAATAGCATTAGCTTTTTATGCTGCTGCATCACACTGTTAAAAAAGGTAAAGGGACCCCTGACCATTAGGTCCAGTCGACTCTGGGGTTGCGGCACTCATCTCGCTTTATTGGCTGAGGGAGCCGGCATACAGCTTCCAGGTCATGTGGCCAGCATGACTAAGCCGCTTCTGGCGAACCAAAGCAGCGCACGGAAACGCCGTTTACCTTCCCACTGGAGCAGTACCTATTTATCTACTTGCACTTTGACATGCTTTCGAACTGCTAGGTTGGCAGGAGCAGGGACTGAGTAACGGGAGCTCACCCCATCGCGGGGATTCAAACCGCTGACCTTCTGATCGGCAAGTCCTAGGCTCTGTGGTTTAACCCACAGCGCCACCTGCATCCCAGCATCGCACTGTTAACTCATGTTAAACTTGTGGTCCACTAAGCCCCCTAAGATGCTTTTCACATACACTACTAGTAAGCCAGGTTTCCCCCATCCTAAATTTGTGCAGCTGGTTATTCCTGCCTAATGTCAGAGAACCCTGACACCTAAGTGCAGAACCTTGCATTGGTCCATACTGAAACTCATTTTGTTAGTTCTCCAATCAGTTAAGGTTATCTTGAATCCCAATTCTGTATTCTGCATGTGTCTTATTTCTTCACATCACCAGAGTACATCACCTTTTTCAAAAAAAGGAACACATTTGTCCACTGAGAACTAAGTTCTGTTGAGTTTAATAGGGCTTCATCCCAGGTAAGTGAGTATATGATTGCAAGCTTAGTTGAACTATTCTATTCAGTTATGCTTTTTCTGTGTTTGTCATCATTGGTTATGTTAGGACATCATCATATAGTTTGTGTATTTTAATTTCAGTACATTTTCTATTCAAGAATTTTTAAGATGCAGGTGGTATTTTTTTTAAAGCCTTACATGTTTGTCATGATCCTCTCTAATCTCTCTTAAGTAAGCACCAATGTAAGGGAAGGATCACCCCACCCCCAAAAAACCATTCTTTAAATTACTTGCCTTATCTTAGAAACTGATGCTTGTGTATAGTAATTCCCACATTTTCTCATATCTTCAGGCACTATCATGATTCATAAGACTGCATGCATGCCCTAATTAAAAGAAGCATGGTAATCACCAACCTGCAGGCACCTTCTAGTTTAATGAACAATGTTCCTCTGCTTTCAGGCTAAGGCAGTGCTGTTCAAAATATGTTCTAGGAAGGTTCTTGGCAGCCTCTTAGTAGCTCCTCAACAAATAAGAATAGTAATGACAGTCAAAGTTTCCCTGGAAGACAGCTTGACCTGTTTCTGCAGAGTCTCTGTTCAAGTGCAGTACTCTCAGCACAAGCCTCCCCAGATGGTTCCCATGTGAACAGTGCTAGGCCACAAGAGGATTAGAAAATTGGGCTTCTCCGGTCAAGATGCAAAGGACCAAGAGCCAGGTCACATTATTTTGGCACCTGAACAGAGCTAGCCTGGATCTTTATGCTGCATGAGATGAAGCACAAGACTGCACTCTCCTCCCATTCCACGTCCAGAAGCCACCTAGGCTGGCAGTTGAATATTTCCTCAACAGTGGTGACAGGACAGCATCTTCCAACACACTTGAGGGCAGCAGGGCAGCTTATGGGACACAGGGCACAGAAAGAAATAATCCTCTTCTCTTGCACTAAAAACAACACTGCTAACAACAGGAACAGGAACAGGAACAACAACTTGTTATTTATTTGCTGCCCATCTGATTGGGTTGCCCCAGCCACTCTGGGTGGCTCCCACAAAAAAATAGTAAAAACACAATATAACATCAAACACTAAAAACTTTCCTGAAGAGGGCTCCCTTCAGATGTCTTTTAAAAATCACATAGCTGCTTATCTGTTTGAAATCTGGAAACGTGTTTGACAAATGGAAACCTTGTCTCCCTGGGACCTGTTTTTTTCATGCTATCAATAACCTATTGATAGTCACACAAACCACCCCTTGTCTTCAACACCTCAAAATATGCACCTTGCAAGTTGCAGGGTAAGTTGGCATCATTGATATCCAAATAAACTGGTTGTACAGAAGGCATCATGCAACATACTTTGTTCTGAGGGGAAAGTACACTCACAGAGATAAAAGTATCCACTGATAGTATATATATTTGTCATGATTCAGTACAGCTGCAAACATTGATTACTTGAAGGACTTTCATTTTAAAACTGGGATATTATGTTTCTAACATGGCAAAGCATGCTATTTCTCACCTTACCCCTTCAAAGTTTATCTCTTTTAGAAGATTGAAATGATTGTCATAATTAGCCTCCATGTAAATACTCAGTATTATAGGGCAGTCAGCACAATTACTAGAAGTTTATCAGCAAATTGGAGAGGGGAGGATAAGATTCCTGTGTTCATTTGATTAACTTTTGCATTGCTCAGAACAGAGAATATGCTACTGTTTCTTTCCCACTCTGTTCTTTTTTTTTTAAAGAATAATATTTATTACTTTTAAAAAGAAAAAAGACAGAAGAGAAAGAACAAAAAAGAAAGAAAAAAAGACAAAAAAGACAATACAATACATAAACAATACAGTATATAAACAATACAAAACACAACCCATTAAGCCAAACACATTTCTTTCATTCCCTTGTTTCCTCGACCTCCTCTCACCTCCCTTTTTGGGTTCCACTTCTACTAGTTATTTCAGCAAATCCTTTCCATCTTTCTCTATTCTCCATCAAATTGTAAATAACATATTTTTTTAACCTTATTTTAACATTAAAGCTAAAATACTTATATATGCTTAACTCCTTATAACATTTCTGCTAAGTCCATAAAATATCAACCCACCATTTTTCTATCACTCATTAATTTTGCAATAATTCTATATATAAACTTTAAATTTTCCAATCTTCTTCCATCAACTCCTCTCCCTGGTTTCGGATTCTGCCAGTCCTTTCCGTCAATTCCATATAGTCCATCAATCTGGAGTTCTTATGTCCAAGGCTCTTAAGTCTTTTCCAGGTCCCTTCTGCAGATCTTCTTCATATTCTTTAATGCTAAAGAGCAAATCTCGAGGGAACTCCATCCTAACATTACTTTTATTCCTTCTGGACATTTCAGCCAAATTTCCATAGTTGAAGCTAGGATCTATACTGTGTTTCAAGACATATTTCAACATTCCTCCAAATCCAAAGGCCCCCGAAACTTCAATCTCCTCCAAATCCAAGTCCATGTCCCAAAAGTCAATTAATCCCTGGATAGAGGGATCTTTCCAACTTTCCTTCTTCAGTCCAAGCCGGGATCCAATCCTCAGAATCTGGCTTTTTCTAGATTCAATCATAAAAGGCCTCAATTTATAGTCCTCAATTTGCTTCTGTGGAACGAAGGATCTCGCTTGTGTTATTTTAGGTTCAAAAACAACAACTTTCTCCTTTTCCTCCACCATTTGTTCTGCCAAAGTAGGTTCCTGTGCCAGGTCCTGAATTATTTCTGTGTTGGTGCTCGCTTTTTGTCTCAAATTATTCACTTCAACCCTCATGTCATCCGTCTTTTTATGAAGCTCTTCCAGCAAATAGTTTGTCTTACATAATGCAGTCACAATAGCTTCTCCTATCAACATTTTAAATGGTCCAAGGTCAATCTCTGGTTCTCAGAATCCTTATCTTGCAGCTGGAGGCCTCCCAGTTACTTTCCTGTAACAGTTTCAAAGGCTCCCTCTAGAGGGAAACAGTCTCCACTTGTATCGATTCCTTCAAGCACAACTCAAGCAATAAACATAGTTTCGATTTTCAGTTACTTTTTCCTCCATTTAAAATGCAGAAGAGGACAATGGAAACAGTATCTTACTCTTGTTTTAACTAGCTGTCAAATCTGTTCTGTCAGTAAGCTTTCCCCGAATGTCATCTGGCAGCCCGTTCCCAGGTTCAGAGCTGTGGTAATTTAATTTCCCCCTCTCTCTTGCAGGCTTACTAAGTTTGAAACCTGCTTCCAAGGGGGGTTTTGTGTTCTTAACCAATGGGGATTTAATCCTTTGTCAAAGGCTTTCAAAGACTTTAGCTTGTAATGCCTTTGCTTCAGTCTATTTACAAAAGCGGAAGGCAGACTTCCTGTTTATAACCTTCCCGCTTCGGCGCCAGATTAAGATAGTTAGAAATCCAATTTTCCGTTCTACTCACGGGTAGTTGTTTAAAGTCCAATTGTCCACAGGAAAAAGTCAGCACTCTCCAGCAACAGCAATGCGGCTTCACTCCGTGAAAAAAGCAGTCGATTCAAAGCACCGCGCCACTCACCCCACGTCGCTCCGGATCCCCAAAACAGGGTTTCCCCGCGAGTAGGGGAGGCGCAAAAGGTGCCAGCCGAATCCCAGGTTCACAAGCTTCTCCCGCTTGTGATTTCAGTGGGTCTCTGCCTTCGCCGTGGCGATCAGACCCTATTTTTCACGGAGCAAGTTCCTCCCGATCGGAGGAGCTCCGCCATTGCCGGAGGCGCCAACCCGGAAGTGCCTCACTCTGTTCTTTCTGCAGCTGCCAAGAGAAACTTTTCCATTGCCTCTCCTTTTATTTTTTAGATGAGAGGTTTTGTGATTCTGCAAACATATGATGTAATCAGAACAGAGTATGACTGGGTTCTTTGAACAGGGTCATGCGGAAAATCCTTGGTCCCAGCCAAGCAATAATTGGAAGTGTGCTGCTCAATAGCTGGAAATTGTAATGAAAAACTGACCATTGAGGGTGGGATGGAAAGGAAGGAAGGAAAGCATCCCTACCTGCAGGTTCATGGAAACTCTGGAGAAAGCTGTTCAGGAGCCCCTCCAAAATGGGTTTATCAGGCAGGCCCAATCTCTGTTTGGATTTTCTGCAGATCTGGCAAGATTGGATTTTTGCAAGGAACTATGGTGCAGCTGTGGAACAGAGAAACATGGGGTAATAAATCAAAATGTGGGTCAAGCAAAAGCATGGATGAGCCTCTAGCTCACAGAAAATCCATTGCAGAACCTCTTAACCTGGCACTGTTTTAGACTTTATTTCTTGTGTGCTTGCAGTAACTAAATGCTGCACCTACTATAAGGCAAAAGATTCAACCACTGCCCTCAGGATTACAATCTAGAAGTCTAGGTACACAAGGAAAGGCAAAAGGTAAAGATGGAAGATCTGTTTTAGAATACAAGGGAGAAGAACCAAGGGTTGTCGCTTTTTAAAAAGAAAAAGACAGGTGTATTTTAAAAATGAGTACACATCAACAGGAGTCAAATGATAGCCAAGAAAAAAGCAGTCTGAAGTATGGGGAATACCAAGCAAAACAGGATAGAGTGGGAAAAGGAAACATACGCATGGGCGTACCCGGGGGGGGGGGGGCAGCTGCCTCCCATCAAGTAAATAAATAGAAATATTTAACTAACTGACCAACTGTGTTGCAGATAACTCAGTTCTGCCCCCTCAACGTAACACCCCCCCCCAAATAAATCCTGGCTATGCCCATGAGCACATGAGTTGTTTTTTTATAGAGGACAAAGATAAGGGGCATGGAGAGAGAAAAGAATGGTGGCATTTTAAAGTCAACTGAAGTTTAACTCAAATCTCTCTATACAAAGCCAGTTTCCAAGATTATGTGTGACCCAGTGATGGAGCTATATGTAAAAGGAGGAGCTGATTGGGGAGCATGTAGGAAAGAGGAGCACATTCTAGCTTGCCAGGCGAAACCCTTCCTTATCTCCTCCTCTAGAGAGCCAGTGTGGTGCAGTGGTTAAGAGCGATAGACTCGTAATCTGGGGAACGGGGTTCGCGTCTCTGCTCCTCCACATGCAGCTGCTGGGTGACCTTGGGCTAGTCTCTCAGCCCCACTCACCCCACAGAGTGTTTGTTGTGGGGGAGGAAGGGAAAGGAGAATGTTAGCCGTTTTCAGACTCCTTCAGGTAGTGATAAAGTGGGATATCAAATCCAAACTTTACTTCTTCTTCTTCTTCTTCTTCTTCTTCTTCTTCTTCTTCTTCAGCCGGGTAGTTAAGCACAACAGCTGCCCACCTCCATGCCACCCAATGAATCAGGCTGCCTTTCCTGCCTGAGGAGTGGGTGGGGGGATAAGAAGAGATGGAGAGGGATTTGAACTCTCCACCCTGAAACTTGAACAAACCTTTTTGCCTAGAACACAAAAAATATCAATGTAAAACAAAAGTAAAATTTCCAGAGTTCCCAAACTACCAGCACTCATTATTCTAAACTGAATAGAAGGTAGCCAATATCCCTCTTCAGTGAGATGAGAAAGGTAAAACTCCTGTAGCTTGAAATGGCCAGAAATGGAGAGCAAGACCGTTACCTTTCTGAATGCTTACTGTTTAAAAGTTCAGGGTATTTCACAAATGTGAACAAGTATCTGATTTTACATAAAAGAATCACCCTTAAAAGCCTTATTGCTTCCTTGAGATGAAACCTGGGGAAGTTTGGCATGCAATGTTACAGGCTAGAATAAATAACAAGTTTATGATTGGCTTTAATGTGGCTTTTCAGCGTTAGTGCGAGGTTAAGTCAAACATACTCTTTCAATCAAACACACACTTTAGGGATGTTTAATAGTCAGGTTCAGTCTGCAGCTAATTGCATTTTATTGGCTTTAAACCTAAATATACAGCCCAGTCCACGCTCAGTTAGAACAGGGTATCTGGATGTAAGATCAGTTTAAGTCACTGGTTCAAATCAAGTTCAGGCTTTCCACCCCATAATGTCTAGTCTACTTGGATCACATGCTCTATCTTACAGCAATAGTTAGAGACAACAAACTTCTTCAACATTTGTAATGTTTTGCAGGTGGCCAGTGTACAGGTTCAGCCTCTGTGTGACACACAACTAGGGCTGGGCAGTATCTGGTTTTCAGCATCGTGATATATCATCATATAAACATCACAATATACTGATATATCATGATGTCTGAAATCAGGATGGAACTATGTACTGTAGAGGCATTGGCTGGTTTCACAGTTTCCCCTGCATCGTGATTTTTGCATAACACACACACATACACACATCATGATTCATGATATATTGCCAAGTAAAAAATTATGAAACTCATATCACAATATGGACTTCAAACTGGTTTTGGACAATATATCAATATATTGCCCAACAGCACACACAACTCAGTTCTGTCCAAAATCAGCTTCTAGTAGGCCAAATGAGTTTGGATTATACAATGCCTAATGAAAGTTTCTGGCTGCCTCAGAGCTCCGAGCAATGAGCCTTACTGGCTGCAGGCTACCATCACATTCCTCCTTCTCCTCTGCTCTTTACTTCACTGGAGTAAGGTCTGACACATGCCAGCTTGATTGACATGTGCGAGCAAGAAATTTTTGATGGATTTACCATGCATGTCTGTGGAGAAGTAACACCCATTGAATTTAGTGAGGCATCCTCCCTAGTATGTGGGTATACAATTCAAGCCTCACTTAAAATGGTAAAATGTTGACATTAATGTATTTTCTGCTGCAGCTATTTTAATGATACGGGTATATGTGAAAGATTTGTTAATTACTTACATGTGGTAATAACTGTTCTCAGTAATGGAGGGAATTGTTTTCTATATGGTTAGGGAGACTTAATTGTTGGAATGCTGTAATTTCTTAGCTGACTAACATGAATATAAAAGTGATTCATGAAATATGTTAAATGAATTTGATATACTTGTGGTTTTTATACCTATTTACTGCACCACTATATTTTTTGTCTTACTGTCATTGTCAGTTGCTTTGAGCATTAATTTATATGGGACAGCAACATAATTATTAAACATTTTTAAAATGTCAGTCCCGTTAACCCCTGTGGTGATTGCTGCTAGTTTACATGTATTGATAAGGCAACTGGCCATGGGGGAGGGCTGCAACTGTCACACACAACCAGCAACAGAAGTTGCAATCCCCGTGGTGTCCATATTCTCTATGACAGGGGTCAGCAAACTTTTTCAGCAGGGGGCCGGTCCACTGTCCTTCAGACCTTGTGGGGGGGCCGGACTATATTTTGAAGGGAAAAAATGAACGAATTCCTATGCCCCACAAATAACCCAGAGATGCATTTTGAATAAAAGGACACATTCCACTCATGTAAAAACATGCTGATTCCTGGACCGTCTGCAGGCCAGATTTAGAAGGCGACTGGGCCGGATCCGCCCCCCTGGGCCTTAGTTTGCCTACCCATGCTCTATGACATAGAGACAGGAAGAGCTAGAATGTCATTATTTGGCATAGAATCAGAAAGGGCCAGAATGAAAGCCACCATTTGAAGAAGAGGTCACAGGGTGGATGGATCAGGAAAGGATCTCCTATATTAGACTGTGCCCCCGTGAGCTAGCATTGGTCACCCCATATCATCAGCACTTGCCACTGGGCTCCTACTGATGTGCAGCTCATGTGCTTTACTCTCCAGGGACACAGCCATGCCACTACCTGGCCCAATGGTGGGGTTGGAGTTGTGGCCAAGTCAGAGGGAGACAGGGCATGCAAGTCATGCGGATGCCAGAGGGTGGGGCCTAGGGATGTGTATGGAAGGTAGGAGAGGATATATTAGTATGTATTATCCTTCCTTACTCACACTTGTGAGTACAGCAGAGCACACCCCTTTGCACCAAACAGACAGATGTTGTTTCAGCTGGTTACAGCCTTTTTGATTAAGCAATCCAGGATGCCTCAGTGCAGCCTGGATTCTTATTGGCATCCCCCCTCCCCTTTATCCCACTTAAAACAAAAACAGCACAAAACTAGTCTTCACAGTTCACATTCAGCAGCAATCTGGAGGCAGGCTAAGGTTGCAGTTACAGGTACAATTGTATATATTTATAAGACAGTGGAGTCTGACTCTTTTGACTTCAGACTCTAGAACTAGCTACAGTACATCTTTGTACAGATGCAGCGGCAAGATGAATAGAGTAAGAGAGCAAAATGGAGTAAGAGAGAGATGATGACGTGACTAGCCTTTTTAGACCAGTTATGCCCACCTCTACCTGGCTGCACCCAGAGGGAAGAGGCTCCCACAGGTTTGAAGGGTGTGCCTTAAAAGAAGAGGTGGTGAAAATGACTACCCCTCTCCCTGGGCAAGCTCACCTGAGTAACATGAGGGCTGGTCACCTGTCAGAGCCTTTAAGAGTTAGCTTCCTGCAGTCACCTCTGCAGATCTTATTTGTCAATTTAAATACATTTAGCCATGATTTAATTCATTTACCTGTGTTACACCTCTTTAATGCCAGTTCTAGGCTGAAAACATTGGTCTCTTCCACTGTCACCACAGAAGCTAGTGCTTGGAAGCATAATTTGATAAATGTTTTAGCTGTGATTTTTGCTTTTATTTTTAGACATCTTATTTCATTTTCTGCTTTATGTTTTTAGTCATAAATTATTATAAACTGGAGTATAAATGTATAAAATAAAAAATACATCCCAAGCAACTTATGTGGATTGATGCAAGGCAAAGTATTTTTTAGTACATTGTAAGTTTTAATTGGCTTATCAATGCCAGGATGTCTATGTTATCACCACTTAGGTAGGGAATGTTCAATATTCCTTTAATTCTCCATATTTTAGTACAAAATGTCCCCCCCCCCAAGATGTAGATGCAGAGTACTCATGAGCATCTTATCTCTGTTGCTGTGCAGGTTGGCATGTAGTGTTAGCCTATATCTGAAGCTCCAATTACAGCATTCTGTTGTGGAGAATTGTGGAGAAGGATCGCTGGGGGTAAAACTAGAAAGACTTGTGAAGAAGAATCAGAAGATTGAAGTGACTTTGGATTTGCTGTGAACTTTAAGCAAGGACTTGGAAAGCTAGAAACCCTCTCTGGGCTCAGAGAGGGAAGCCTTCTTGAAGCAACTGTGTATAATGTGTGTATAGTGTATTTTGTGTTTACTAAATAAAACAACCTCTGCTACACTTTGTCCACTGTGGGAAGTTTAATAGCTTTGCTGAACTTCTCACTGCACAAAGTAACCCAACAGCTTATTGGTCACAAACATTCAACACATAATTATCAATGTCTGTATTTTTCAGCATTTCATTTCCCTCTGACCTCACTTGTTTACTACCCATCCACCCTACCCTAACTTAGGACAATACGTTATGCATCTGACAAAGTGGACAGTCATATACAAAAGCTTCTGCCACAATATATTTGTTAGTGTTTAATTGTTGCTTTTATTTTGTTTAGGAAAATATGCTGCCATCTTTACTTCCTTTGTTTATAGCTGTGGTAAAGCAAACTTCTTTGCCACCAGTGATGTTACAGCATTAACTGAATAAGCATCTGTGGCATTTGTAGGACAAAGCAATAACTATGTTAAAAAACTGTGGGGGTGTAGCGGGTATCAAGGGGAATTGCATTTGCACTGCAACAACAACGAAAACTTCAGTGGCTGAAGTGAATTGATGGGATGCAGGTGGCGCTGTGGTCTAAACCACTGAGCTTCTTAGGCTTGCTGATCGAAAGGTCGCGGTTTGAATCTGCATGATGAGGTGAGCTCTCATTGCTCTGTCCCAGCTCCTGCCATCGAAGCAGTTCAAAAGCATACCAGTGCAAGTAGATAAATAGGTTCCGCAGCAGAGGGAAGGTAAATGGTGTTTCCATGCACTCTGGCTTCCATCATGGTGTTCCGTTGCACCAGAAGCGGTTTAGTCATGCTAGCCAAATGACATGGAAAGCTGTCTGCGGATGAACGCTGGCTCCCTTGGCCTGAAAGCAAAGTTGAATGCTGCACCCCATAGTCAATTTCGACTGGACTTAACCATTCAGGGGTCCTTTACCGTTACCTCAGTGGCTGAAAAAAGTTATATTCCAAAACAGTAGCAGTTCCTTGAAGAAAGACATTTGGAGCCCTGAATCAGCTAAACACCAGTACTACAAAAGGTTCACCAGAAAGGCCTAGAGAAGGGAAGAGGAAACAAGAAGCAGCAAAAACAGCAGATGTCTTCTTGTGGAAGAAAGACAAATGGTGCCCCAGAAAAAAATAGGTCTGCCAATCAAGGCACCAGCAACAGGATCTTGTGGCACTTCACAGATCAATAAACACTTGTCCTTCTTGATCAGTTGGTGGCATTAATAGGTAGCCCCTAGGCCTAGCAGATCTTGCTGGATAGTTCCCTCAGTAATGTTAGCTGCCATCCAGGTTTACTGCACAGGAGACAATATCCAAATGTATGAAAAATAAGGCAGAAAGTTGATGTGCGTGAGAGAAAGCATATGAATATTCCTAGGTCACCTGTGCACATTTGAGCATTTACATGAGTAACACAGGCCTGAAGATCATAACATAATTTCATATATACGTAAGTGGAAAGTGTTCCATTGGGGAAGTGGGAAGTACTTCTCCCTGTGACTTTGGGGATAAGGTTATAGAAGTGGGCATAACCCATAGGAATGCTCCACCAAGATGTGTCTCTTCCCTTTTCCCTGCCCTGAGATGAACATGCAGTTTGCATTACCAAAGTCAACACAAAATGAGAAATCTCTGATTGTTCACATGAAAGCTTCCCACTCTGGATTCACTACTGTACCAGATGTACAAGCAGCATCCCACGGCGATGGCAATGGCAAGGCATTTTATGTGAAGCTCATTTGAAATGGGCTGAGTCTGTTCAGATGCACTCATGCTGATCATCTGGTATCTGCATTCAGTGTGCCAGAGACTTGAGTCTTCTCTTCCCCTTCCTTCATCTATATAACTGACAAGGCAGTCATGGGGGTCAGTGCAGGATTGTGCAAACTGCAGAGCGGACTTCAGAATGTCCTGCAGGAAAAGGTGCCATCCATTTCCAAGGATACTTATCCTACATGTACTATTAAATCACAAAACTACACTTGCATCTTCTGCTCCCACAAATTCAAGATAGCAAGAAAAAGCTAAGTAGTTTGAAGGTACTTTGTGTTTCACATAGAGCTGTTAAAGTTCTAAGTTTAATGTACATAAAAAGCTGTTTTTGAGAGCCTTGTATTTTGAATGCTGTAAAGGTCAATTTCCCTTAAGCAATAGGTTCCACTCTGGATGAAAGTGGAAGGTTGGTGTTTTTCCATTTCAGTGAACTAAACCACCTGATGACTTAGCACCCAGAAACCGAGCTCTCTCTGAGACCTGAGAGAATAAAGTTTACTGAACTGCGCAACGGATTGAACCATACTCCTTAGTTAGGGCTGTCATACATCCCGGACAGTACCTCCCCGGACAGTACCTCCTGGGACGTATGACAGCCCTAACTAAGGAGTGTGGTTCAATCCATTGCGCAGTTCAGTAATGACAGTAATGGCAGAAATTACATCTGTGGGGAATTTCTGAAATGTCTTAGGAAGGCAATTAAAAAAATGTGTCTTTTTGGCTCAACAAAAAAAGCTCAGTGGTGGTTTCCTTAAAAAAAAAGCTCAATGATTTTCAGGGTGTCCTACCTTAGTACAATGTGTTACTTTGTATTTTGTTCTTGTACCTAGATTTAAGACTCTTCTGCAGTAAAGCTCTGGAATTCATTCTTGGGATGGAAATTACTGAGAAATGCTTGCACATTCAAAAAGTACTGCAAAGTATTATTGTTTCATTAAATTATTGCTCTATGCAGGCAAAGTGTGCTGTAAACACTTCTCTTGATATTTGCAGAATGACCACACCAGCAACTGAGCTGGTCTGGTGTAGGAATCTCAAGCAGATTGAGATTTAGCTTTGTTTATCCATGCATAATTGCCCCCTCTCATAAGAGGACAGCTCAGGATCACCAAATCAAACTAATTGCCAACAAATTCAAACAAGATACAACTACAGTGGTACCTCAGGTTAAGTACTTAATTCGTTCCGGAGGTCTGTTCTTAACCTGAAACTGTTCTTAACCTGAAGCACCACTTTAGCTAGGGGGGTCTCCTGCTGCTGCCGCGCCGCCAGAGCACGATTTCTGTTCTCATCCTGAAGCAAAGTTCTTAACCCGAGGTAATATTTCTGGGTTAGCGGAGTCTGTAACCTGAAGCGTATGTATCCTGAAGCGTATGTAACCCGAGGTACCACTGTAATCTATGGGGCTTCCTACTATAAGATGTAGTGGCACCCACTAACTTTAATGACTTTAAGTGGATATTGTACAATTTCACGGAGGATGGAGCTACCCACAGTGATAACAGCCATAATACTTCTATGGAACCTAAAGGGAATAGCATACCTCGGGACACCAACTTCTGGAAATAATCACCAAGAGAAAGCTTTTGCCTTTGTGCCCTGCTTGGTGTTTCCCAGAGGTATCTGAGTGGCCGCTGCTGGGAACAGAGCACTGACTTAGGTGTGCGCTTTGGTCTGATCCAAAAAGATTATTGTTATGCTCACCAGAGGCATATGAGGTTCTGCCTGGACAAATGCACTTTGTAGTTGTAGCCTATAAACAACACGTGCTAGTGCACCACACATAGATGTATGCAACCCACAAAACAAGCCAGATTAAATTAAGCAACTCTCTTTTATGTGCTGTCTGAATCCAGTTGCCCAACTTTAGTGGAACTGATCCACACTGACCTGGTTAAAGTGAAATTCTTGGCCCAAAGCTAGTTCAGGCCCATCACTGAAGTTAAGCCAAGCACTTCAGCTTCACTGGCTTATGGAACAGGCTGTACATTAGTTTTGAACAGCGACAACTATTTTGCTTTAATCTTTTGCTACATTAAGTCTTGAACATTAATTGGAGCAGGCAGTTGCTGTGAAGTTGCTGGAAACAAATCCACTAACCAATGTATTGGTGTGGGAGAATTGTTCCATTTTAAAAATAAGAGAGAGAGAAACGATAAAGCATTGGTGTAGTGGAAGGAAATGGCGGCTTCTGGACTTTTTCCCTGAGCAGGAGTAATTATGGCGTCTGCTTGTTGGTGGGCCCTCCTTGAAATAGGTGACAGTGAGGCTTCCAAATTTGTTTGCTTTCTGATTGGTTAGCATCCATCTGTCTCAGGAGACAATGGAGGCAAACATCTTTGGTGGTGAAGTCAAACTGTTAAGGTTGCAGTGCCTGCTGTGGCTGTAGGGACTGATGGGGAGAGACATGTTTTGTTGCAGCAGGAGCAGATGAAGGCATCCATTTGTCCTAATGGAGGTGTACCATGGCATTTCTTCTCTCTGCACTCCTCCCAACAGTCATTCCTCCTCTGGTCACTGCTATGGATACATGACCTGACCGTCTGTCTCCAGGCACTGCGCTCGTCTGCCAGGGATGACCACATGGTGGGGCTGAGGATTGCAGCCTTCAAGTCACGTTTGCTACAGGTTAACATAAAAGAAGTTGAAGAATGAGAAATACAAGCAAACAAACAGGAAACTTATTTCCTTTTCTCTGATGCGGTTCCCACCTCATACTAGCAATTTAAACAGTAACACTTTTTTTGCAAAATGGTTTGCATTTCTAATTAAGAGCCACAGATTATACTTCAGGTGCCTGAAGGTCTTTTGTTAAAGCTCAGTGTATTTTACAAGCTGAACCTATGCAGTCAGAAGCAATACTGAGTTAAATTGAGTTTACTCCCAGGAAACTAAGCATGTCATGCTGATCTTAATAAATTGGATATTATGCTATGTTCTGTGTATGTGTGTTTGAGAGAGAGAGAATGAACATCAGCATGGCAGCCTACATTTTGAGTCTCTCCTTGAGGACAATGGAAGCTGTCATGTTGAGACCCATTCACTTCAAAATTTACAATGTGGTGGTACTATAAGACCCCTACTCAAATTCAAGGTTGTCCCTTCAATCCCAAATATGTGTGAACACGTTGTGGTCACTTGGGGCTACATGCTAGCAGGGGCGCCTACTTGCCCCCCACATTAGGGGGGCCGCATCATGTGAATGGTTTCTTTAAATGTAAAGGTTCATCATTGTTCCACCTGATGTGTATGTCTTTAAGGGGCCAGAGCAAGGGCCAGAGTAAGATAACGAGACCCAGCTTTACAGCTGTGAAACGTAGCAGGTGCTGCTGAGTTGTATTAGATTAAGGTGTGTCAGCATTTGGGTGTAGTATATAAGGAGCAGCACCTAGCTCTCCCATTACCCTGGGGGATGGGTTGGTGGTTGGGTCTGGTTAATGTACTTAGTGTAAATGGAGTTTTTGTTTTTCTTATTAAAACCTAGTTTAAGTTATTTTTGAGTCCTTTATTATTTTTTAATGCATGGTCTCCCCAGCAAGCTCTCTGCGCTACTAAACTGCAAACAGCCAACATCTTTGGTTATGGGCCCAGCTGCTGAGTGGATGACTGCATATTTTTGGACTCTGAGAAAGGTTTGAAAACTCCTTCTCCTGTTAGCGTAGTTCTGTGGGTCTGGAAGAGTTCCAGAATGGTTGACCGGGTTCCTGAAGCTGAGAAGGCTCTGGTCTTCCCACAGCTAACAGATGAGAACTATAGTTTATGGTCTTTTCGGGTGGAGGCGCTTTTGACCTCTAGAGAAGTATGGACCTATGTAACTGATGACCCTCCTGACCCTGTGACTAATGCTTGGTCGAAAGGAGATGCAAAAGCCAGGGCGATAATTAATTTGGCAGTCAGCAACCAGCAAGTAGTCTATATAAGAAATAAGAAAACTGCCAAAGAAATGTGGGACAGTCTTGCAGCAGTGCATGTTAGAAAAGAGTCAGCATCTGCATTGACGTTTTTCAAGCAGTTGTACCAGACGAAGTTGCAGCCTGGTGGTGATTTGGCAGCACACTTGAGACGTCTGGAGGCAATACGCTGCGAATTAATTCAAAGGGACATGGAGATACCTGATATTCAGTATGTTTTTATCATTCTATGTTCCCTTAATGAGGACTTCGATGGTATAGCTAGCCAGATATCTGCTGTTCCACCAGCACAATTAACTGTGGAAGGGGTAACGGCAAGATTAATGGGCGAGTTGGACAGAAGGGAGGCTTGTGCCATAAGCACTCCTATTTCCAGAAGTAATGAGGAACGCCATATGCAAACCTGTGGTGATACAACTGCATTTAAAGCTGCAAAGCGTTGTTGGTTCTGCAATAAACAAGGACATTTTGCAAAGGACTGCAGATCCAAAAGAAAGCAAAGTACTCCCAAGCCTGTTTCTGTTCGTCAGTCACGGTCGTCAGCCCAGCAGCCGACATCGTATAGTAGAGACAGAAACGAGCCGCGAGTTTTCCATGCTAGGACAACAGATCGTAAAAGACTTAAACGTGCCAAGTGGAAGTCTTTTGTTGTGGACTCAGGAGCATCTCAGCATATTTGCAACGATCGAAGCTTGTTTATTTCTTTTGAAGAGGAAATTGGTAATGTACATTTAGCCAATTCACAAGTCTTGCAGTCGCTTGGCAGGGGTACTGTTAAACTTGACTCTTTAAACATTACAATAGCGAACTGCATTTACTGCCCGTCAGTGGACAATTTATTATCAGTAAGGTGTTTTGCTCGTCAAGGCATAACTGTGCGTTTCTTAGTCAATGTGTGAGTTTTTCGATGGGAACAAACGTCTATTATATGCCCGGGAATCTGATGGTTTATATAGACTGTATTTTCGCACCTACTCCCAATCGCCTACAAATTGCAGAGCAGCACAGTCAAGCCAGGGGTTGAGGAATGTAAGGCCTCATTCCGGGTGTGTCCATGAGGCACACAGAATTCTGGGACACCTGAATTTTGCTGATGTAATTAAGACAAAGAATATTGTTAATGGCCTCAACTTAAAACCATGTAAATTTTTTATGCAATGTCTATCCTGTTGCAAGAATAAGATTAAGGTTGCACGCAAGGGTAGATGCTCAGATAGGAAAGTAACTGAGCCATTTGAGCGTGTACATTGTGATTTAGTTGGGCCACTCCCACCATCATTAGGAGGTTCTAAGTACTGGCTTACTCTGATAGACCAGTATAGTAGATATTGTTGGACTTATGCAATAGCTGAGAAGTCCCAAGCATTTGAGAAGTACAAAGTTTTTTGCAACTGGGTAAAAACGCACTTTAACAAACCAATTAAGAACCTATTTTCTGACCGGGGCGGGGAATTTGTTTCTGAGGATTTTGAGAAATTCCTGGAAGCGCAGGGGACTACTCATGAGTTATCTTGCCCCCGAAGTCCCTGGCAAAATGGGCTTGTTGAAGTTGTGCAGCGTGACCTACAGGCAGGGGTTAAAACATATCTGCATGATGCTAATCTGCCCAAAGACTTTTGGGCTGAAGCGCTTAATGCTTTTTGTTATGTTAGAAATCGCAGTTATCATTCTGGTTTAGATGTCACCCCCTATGAGAAGCTGTTTAAAAAACGCCCTAATCTGAAATACCTACGCATTTGGGGTTCAGATGTAATAATGCATTATCCCGCTAAGCAGAAATTGGGTGAACGTAGTGTCCAGGGAAAATTAATGGGCTACCAGCAGGGGGCGTACAGAATTTACATACCAGCAACTGGCAAATTTCATATTACCAGAAGCATGATACAAACTGTAAATTGGAATGGAGTTGCTGTCTTCCAAGATACTGATGGTATAGATAATACTGAGGAAGAAGAGGAAGAAGCAGCAGCAGCAGGAAATGGTGCTTCTGAATTAATGGAAAAAGACAAAAAGTCTGTTGAATCTGATTTGTTTGATGATTTAAAGTCAAAGGCACCCGAGGAGAGGTTAGATTCTCTTGAGTTTTCTGACCGTGAGCTTAGCCTACAGGCATCTCTTCAATCTGACAATGATTTACAACCTGAAACTAGTGGTTCACTTAGTCCCATTAAGTCTGAGGAGTCTGACTCTCCTTCCGGACTGAGACGTTCAGATAGAAAGAGACAGAAGCCACAACGTTTTGCAGATGAACATTTTAATACTGTGTATGCCAATAAGGCAGTTTTTGAGCCAAAAAGCTACAATGATGTTCAGAAATTACCTAAGCAACAAGCTGCAAATTGGTATAAAGCTATGAACTCTGAGATAGCTTCTTTAAAAGAGCATAACACTTGGTCTCTTGTACCACAAACCCCAGATATGAGACTTATTGATTCAAAATGGGTTTATAGAGTTAAAATGAATGACAAAAATGAAGTTGTAAGGTACAAAGCAAGATTAGTTGCTAGGGGTTTTCAACAAATTCCAGGTGAAGATTATGATTTGTGTTATTCACCAAGCGTAAAATATGAAACAGTTAAGCTTTTGTTAAAAGATGCATCACAACGTGGACATTCTGTTTATCACCTAGATATAAAAACTGCATATTTGTTTGCAGACTTAAAAGAACAAATTTTTATGCGTGTTCCTGAAGGCATAGACGCCGCTGAAGGTTTGGTATGCAAATTAAATAAATCCCTTTATGGTCTGCACCAAAGTGGAAGGAATTGGCACCAAACTTTAGCAAAAGAATTGCTGGATATTGGTTTTTCACAAGGAAAGGCAGACAACTGTGTGTTTATAAAGGAAAGGGCAAACTCTGTAACAAAAATATGTGTGTATGTAGATGACGTGCTAATTTCTACAAAAACTAAACAGGAATATGAACTGGTAGTATCACAGTTACAGAAGAAATTTGATGTGGTGGAGTTAGGCATAGCTAAAAATTACTTATCCATGCAAATTGAGAAAGGCAAAAATGGATCTTTTCTGGTTCATCAAACTGCAAAAATTGATGATCTTGTTAAAATGCTATGTTTAGAAAATGCAAATGGCAAGGAAACGCCTATGGTGTGTGGTTTCACCTTTACAGGTGAAGATAAGCCATTTCCTAACAAAACTTTGTATCGTTCTGCTATAGGCAAGCTAAATTTCATTCAAAGAATCTCAAGACCAGATATAACTTATGCTTTTCACTTTCTGGCAAAATTTGTGGAAAAGCCTACTACACAATGTTTCTCTGCTCTTAAGAGAGTGGTAATGTACCTTAAACATACCAAACATTATAGGTTGCAGTTTACATCAAGTATTGACAAAGGTTACACATGAAAAACATGTACAAAGTATGCTTTATGTTTTTGTTCCACAATGATGAACCGCAGGGGAAATGTTGAATGGTTTCTTTAAATGTAAAGGTTCATCATTGTTCCACCTGATGTGTATGTCTTTAAGGGGCCAGAGCAAGGGCCAGAGTAAGATAACGAGACCCAGCTTTACAGCTGTGAAACGTAGCAGGTGCTGCTGAGTTGTATTAGATTAAGGTGTGTCAGCATTTGGGTGTAGTATATAAGGAGCAGCACCTAGCTCTCCCATTACCCTGGGGGATGGGTTGGTGGTTGGGTCTGGTTAATGTACTTAGTGTAAATGGAGTTTTTGTTTTTCTTATTAAAACCTAGTTTAAGTTATTTTTGAGTCCTTTATTATTTTTTAATGCATGGTCTCCCCAGCAAGCTCTCTGCGCTACTAAACTGCAAACAGCCAACAGTCACGTGACATGTCCCACCACCGGCGCTGGGTGAGGAACGGGGAGAACGGCGCTGCTCCATGCTTGGCCTCCTTCTCCGCATGCAGCATCAGGCAGGGAGGAGGAGGCAGAGAGCAGAGCCCAGCTGCCGTGCTCCACCTCCTTCTCCCCATGGCGTGCACTGGGCCCGGGTGGGACATGCGGAGGTCGATCTTTGCCCTCGCTCATCCCAGCCCCCTCCTGGCTTCCGGATGGGGGCTGGGGTGCACAGAGGGTGCCCGGAGGCAGCAGGGGATGTCAGCCCCCTCAATACTGGGGGGGGGGGCTGAGCCCCATGCTTCAAAATATTTAGGGGGCTGGAGCCCCTTGCACCCCTATTCCCGGTGCTGATGCATGGTAGAAAACCTGGGTTCCTCTCCAAGCATACAATCAGAGTGCCATAGCCAGCCTGGCTTTCTGATATGCATGGCCTATACATGATGGCATCTTTCAATATGTGTCTTGTCTGATCATTCAATATATGTCTGTCCAGGGCCAGATTTAGGTTTGATGAGGCCCTCAGCTACTGAAGGTAATGAGGCCCTTTATATGTCCAGCTGTCCTTTGCCAACAACAAATTGTCGCTGTTTTTTGTGTTGAATATATGCCATATGGTAATCTATGGATGTAATAGGTATCTAAAACCATTTGCACATAACAAAATATGTATTTTATCAAAGTAATTGTTGAACTGAAATACAGTTAAGAAGTATATTAATTGTGAGATAATTATTAATACATAATGTTGCTGTATGTAGGTTTTATTTGTTTTTTATCTCATATTTTGGAAATAGGCATCTAGGGTTTTTTTCCTTCAAATTTTTTTGGGGGCCCCAGGAGAGTGAGGCCCTAAGCTATAGCTTTTTTAGCTTATATGTAAATCCGGCACTGTGTTAGACTCATACCCCATTTCATATACGATAGGGACAGACCACATTTAAGTTTGGCTCTGTATAATCAAACCTCCCTGGGCTCCTTTGGGAGGAAAGGCAGGAAATAAATGTGATAAATAAATTAATTTTAACAAACACGTGTCCCAATGCACTTGGAAGGTGGATTTTTCATGGGCAGCTAAACCTCAGACGCGCAGACGCCACGGCAAGGCCAAGTGTGAAGCATAGGAAAGGGGAGGAGCCCATTCTCCGAGGACAGGTTGGGCACAGACCAGGGGCACCACCATGATATGGGGGGGGCGCAGGCTTTTGTTAGAGGGGGTGGAACCTCGAACCTCGAATTTGTATTGATTTGTACTGATGGGGGCAGCTGCCCCCCCAGCCCCCTTGGCTACGCCAAACCCCCTTCTTCTTCCCTACAACTGTTCCACGGAATTGCTCCGTGCCTGAGATAGGGGGCTGAACAAGGGACCTGCTTCCCAGCCCCGCTCAGGTTGGAGCGCACGAGTCGGAAAGCAGCCAAGCAGGGCTAGCAAGGCAGGCGAAGAAGGGGGTCAGGGGTACCAACCTGAATAAAATACTGGGCGTGGCCAGGTAAGCGCCACCCCACATAATCGATCGCAAGAAGCAGCCCACCCACACCATGGGAATGGCAACACCCATCAATTGGGGGGGGGCAGCCCCTTACAATATTTGGGGGGCTCCCATGCCTGGGATGCAACGGGGCTCCTTTCTTCCTCTTCTTCCCTCCCCCGCCCCCGTTTCGAGGGCTCCCCAAATGCCCGGAGCCCGAAGCCTCCTCTCGCTGGACCAGGACTGCCCTCCAGCGCATCCACACGGGGACCTCGTCTCCTGGCGCGCTACTTTCATCCAAAGTCGCTAAGGCAAGCGGGTGGATATCGGGGACGGCAGATCGCCCCGTCTCTCGCTCCTTCCTTTGGGTTCCTCTCTTCGCCGTCTTGGGTTCCCGCCCGGAAAGCTTCGAAGAAAGTAGTGGAGGGAGGAGAAGCCGCTCAAACCTCCGCCCCGCGCTCCGCAGCCGGAGACTCCAGAGGCGGCTGTGGAGCGAGTGCCAGCCGGCCTCGGAAAGATCGCCGCCCAGGCTGCGGAGCGCGGCGGGCAGAGGCTGCGCTGGAAAGCGGCGCAGCAGGCGAAGCGGAGCGCCCGCCGCCCGCCAGGGGTTAATTGAGCGCCCTGCGAGGCGATTGGCTGGAGTCCGGGAGGGATTTGCATGCGCGCCGGAGCCGGGGCGGGCGGGCGGGCGGGAGGGAGGCTCTCCCCGCTTCTCTCCCCCTTCTGGCGGCTTCGCCTCCCCGGCGCGCCTCCCTCCCTCCCTCCCTCCATGCCCGCATTTGGAATGATCAGCCGAGGGAATGAGAGGCGGCGCAGCTCGCCCCCGGCCCTAGGATCCCGCTGGCTCCCGGCGAAGAGGCACCGGCCGCTGGCTATGGGGCAGCGATCCAGCCCTGGGAGCAGCACAAGCGCCACGCAGAGGAACCTGCCGGTACGCTCAGCGGGGAAGGGGGAAGGGGTGGGGGGTCTGGAGGCTGCCCTGCGCGTCTCTTTGCGCTTCTTTGGGATCGTTTTCGAGGAAAGGTGCGCAAGATCGGACGCTTCGAGCCGAAGTCGGGCGGGAGCGAGCAAGGAAACTTCGCTCGTGGGGAAGCGGCACGACAAATGTAGCGCTTTAGGAGTGTAGAAATGATGGTAAAAGGGGGTGGGAGGCGCTGGAGCAGGTGTAAAAAGAGAGGCGGCAGAAGCAACAGTTTCAGGAGGCAAGGCTGCTAGTTCTGTATCTGTCTTTTAACGGCGCGATCCTGTAGCTATCCAGAGTAAGTCACGACGGTGATGAGAGGAGGATTGATAACAACAGCTCAAGGCTGCAATCCTGTGCATTTATTTGGGAGGTGGTGTTGCAGCAGGATCCTATTATGCTGATTTACTTTGAAGTGTGTGCGCACTGGGTAAAGACCCTCAGCGAGCCCTTCTTGAGAGTCAGCGGGCATACAATCAGAGCTGTGCATGAGAAAAAGCAGATGAGGCCAGGAGGACCACTGTGTGTGCTCAAAGGAACTCAGAAAAGGACCCCCCCCCCACCCAATCCTTAAATTAAGGTCTGCAAGCTCCCAGGAGTGTGATAGTTCTAACAGAGAATGAAAGGGACCATGTGTGACAAGATTCTTCCAGTATTGTGGCTTTAAAAGGGACCGAGGAGGATGCACATGTGTGGCCATTCCTAGTCACTTGCTTATTTCAGTGGATCTTATTCTCGAGAAATTGTTCTTTGGGTTGAAGACACGTTTGTTTAACTTCGGGGGAAGGGACCCATGAAGTCAAAGCAGCAGTGGCTAACATTTCTGTCAGTGCCCAGTAAGCTGCGATGAGCTGTGGCTGCATATGGTTTTGTGTCATCTCCCAGTAGGGAAGGTGAAAGGGTTAATTTGTGGCAAAGGCATCTTAGATGACCATATCTGGCAAAGGACAGCCGTTCCTAGATCTGCTGGACAAACGGAGCCAACTCTGTTACTAATCTGAAGAAGAGAGGATGGTACCTGCAGTCTTGCATAATCAAAAGCAATGTTTCTATATGTAGAGAGAGTATATTGTATTTTTCACTTCCATATATATATATATATATATATATATATGTGAAAAATACAAAATTAAGCAGTGATGCATTTTATGCAGAGAACGATGGTTTATGCTTTTGTTCCTAGGTGGCTGCCCACTGTTTTGTTTTCACTCACAATGTGTTTATGGCTTGACAAAGATGCTAATACAATTGAGATAGTGAGGAAACTGAAGATGAAGTTTAAATATGCTTCTGTTTCTCCCACCCTTTATGGCATTGTATAGTGATCTAGACTGCAGCATGGGGATTTATAGGAACAAACATGTGGTTTTGAGCATATACATATACTGCTTCTTTTTAACGAATTCTTTGACTGTTTTATTGAGGAAACTAATAGTTAAGGGTAAACGGGATGACAACTCTTCATTTATTGATGGTGAGTTTGGGGACTTCATGTTTCAGGCTGGTGGTTGTATGCAACAGAAGGAGATGGTGATCTATTTAGACTGAAGACTGGCACTAAGTATTGGGAGGGTGTAGAGGTCAAAAATATGAGGCAGGTGGAAATTTTTCAGGAGGATGTACTCAGATGGTGGATTTGTGTAGGCTGGATTGTTAATTCGGTAGGAATTCTGAAGATAATGGTCCAATGCAAGGTCTTGCACAGAAAGACCTCTTTTGGGGGGCAAAATGGAGAGGGGGTGATTAAACTGATGCTCTCAGATGGACATGCCATTCGCTAACCTCACGTGCATCTCTTTCCTCAGAACTTATTCATTTTCCTGCTCTTCCTTGGACCTTTCAACTGCTTTGCAAGCTATAGTCGTGCCACTGAACTTTTCTACAGCATCAATGAAGGGCTGCCCTCCGGGTTCCTGATCGGGAATCTAGCCCAGGATTTACAGGTCCAGGCAACATCAGAGGGAGAGGGAGAGGCCACAGTAGAGGGGAAGCAGCAGCCTCAGCAATGGGGGAAAACCCCTCTCTCCTTCAGCCTTGCCTCCCAGGGATTAGGAGGTCAGTATGTGAACCTGGACAACCAGACTGGAGAACTGCGCACCTCCGCAAAGGAGATTGACCGGGAGGCGCTCTGCACAGAGGATAATGTTGGCTCTAGTGTGGTTGCCTCCTCCTCCTCCTCCCCAGTACCATCTTCTGAGTCGTGCTTGCTCTTGCTGGATGTTATGGTGTTGCCTCAGGAGTATTTCCGCCTTGTCAAGGTGAAGATTGCCATCCACGATGTCAATGACAATGCCCCGTGCTTTCCCATGCCACAGATCCACCTCTTTGTGCCTGAGAACTCACCAGTCAACACCCGTTTAGCTATAGAGCATCCGGCAGTTGACCCAGACATGGGCAGCAACGGGGTCCAGACATACCACCTGCAAGATGACTTTGGGGTTTTTACATTGGATGTGGAGGAAAATGAAAGTGGGGAAAGAACGCCTTACCTGATTGTCATGGGTGCCTTGGACAGAGAGGCCAGAGACAAATATATTACCCTCATAACTGCAGAGGATGGAGGAGTGCCTCCACTGGTGGGCAGTGCCACCCTCACTATTGGCATCAGTGACATCAACGACAACTGCCCACAGTTCAATGAGACCCAGATCAATGTCACAGTTTTTGGGAATTCTAGTATTGGGTTGCCCATAGCCTCTGTCCATGCTGTGGATGTGGATCAGGGAATCAATGCAGAGATCACATATTCCTACAGCCAGAAGGTTTCTCAGTCCTCCCGCACTTTGTTTCATCTTGATGAAAGCACAGGTGTTATCAAGCTCTCCAAGAGGATTAATGGTGACACTCCTCGTCTCCATCGGTTGAGCGTATTAGCCAACGGTCCCGGTTGTATCCCTGCAGTGATCACTGTGTTAATATCCATCATCAAAGTCACAATGAGACCTCCTGAAGTGATTCCTCGTTTTATAGCTAATGAAGTAGAAGGGGTGGTTTACCTGAGGGAATTAGAGCCTGTTAACACACCGATAGCATTTTTTACCATAAAAGATCCAGACGAAAAATACAAAGTGGATTGCTATTTGGATGGTGACGGCCCATTCAGGTTGACACCATACAAACCATATCACAATGAGTACTTGCTGGAGACTACAAAACCATTGGATTATGAGGCTCAACAGTTCTATGAAGTATCAGTGATCGCATGGAATACTGAAGGATTCCATGTCAATAAAATAGTGAAAGTGCAGGTTCTGGATGATAATGACAATTCACCTGTTTTTTCTCAAACACTGATAGAATTATCAATTGAAGAAAATAATGTCCCCAATGCTTTTTTGACCAAGCTACATGCAACAGATGCTGACAGTGGAGAAAGAGGGCAGGTGTCTTATTTCCTAGGGCCTGAAGCCCCTTCATATTTTGCTTTAGATAAAGTCACAGGAGTTTTGACAGTTTCCACCCAGCTGGACAGAGAAGAGAGAGAAAAATACCGCTACACAGTTAAAGCAGTAGATTCTGGAGTACCAGCCCGAGAATCAATAGCCACAGTTACCATCTCTGTACTGGATAAAAATGACAACAGTCCAAGATTTATCAACAAGGATTTTAGTTTTTTTGTGCCAGAGAATTTTCCAGGCTTTGGGGAAATTGGAGTTATAAGTGTCACTGATGCAGATATAGGGCAGAATGGCTGGGTAGCACTTTCTGTTGTAAATGGAAGTGACATCTTTGTTATAGACACTGGCAAAGGAGTGCTAAGAGCTAAGGTCTCTCTAGACAGGGAACAGCAGAGCTCATACATCTTATGGGTTGAAGCAGTTGATGGAGGTGATCCGGCCTTGTCCTCGACTGCAAAAATAACTGTCCTTTTGCTGGACATCAATGATAACCCACCCTTGGTCTTGTTTCCGCAGTCCAACATGTCTTACCTCCTAGTCCTCCCTTCTACTCTACCTGGCTCTCCTATCACAGAAGTTTATGCTGTAGATAATGATACCGGCATGAATGCAGTCATAGCATACAGCATCATAGGGAGAAGAGGTCCCCGGCCAGACTCCTTTAAGATTGACCCCAAGACAGGCAACATCACGCTGGAGGAGTCACTAATGCAAAACGACTATGGCCTTTATCGGCTTCTTGTTAAGGTTAGTGATCATGGTTACCCAGAACCTCTGCATTCAACAGTTATGGTGAATCTCTTTGTCAATGACACTGTGAGCAACGAGAGCTATATTGAAAGCCTTTTAAGAAAGGAACCTGATATTAACGTCGAGGAAAAAGAACCACAAATCTCTATAGAACCCACACACAAAAGAGTAGAATCAGCATCTTGCATGCCTACCTTAGTGGTCCTGTCAGTGATAAGCTTGTGTTCAATAACATTGGTAACTGGGATGGGTATTTACATCTGCCTAAGGAGAGGAAGAAAGTACCACAGAGGAGACGAAACTTTGGAAGTACAAATCCCATTAAATGGAAGAATTGATCTTCATATGCTGGAGAAAAGGCCTGTGGAAATTTCCAATATCTGATGGCTTCAAATGGATAATCTCAACTAAAACCTAATAATTCTGAATAGTGATAAAGTTCCCAGATACAGGATTGTCAGCAGTAGCTACAATGAAGGACTACTGATTTATAACTTATTATAATTGTAAATACTGTAGCTGTCTACAGCTTTTTTCAGTGAAAAGAAAAAGAAAATCAAATTCATTGTACAGCTTTTTTATGAAACCATAGTGCTAACAGCTCATAACTTGTCTGTGTAGACTTGGTCATCACAAGACCCACCCATAAATTAAGTCAGTATTCATAAAGTGAAAGGTAAGACAATGACAAATTTATTGTTAAATTCTTTTTCATTCCTAAGTCATTTTTTACCACAAGAGGGCAACATCTGCCATTCCTGTAAATGAGTCTGTTTAAAAGAAAATGAAAAGTATATTTTAAAACATTGTTTTTCTAAAGGGGAAAAATAAACAAAATAAAAGTATGGGTTTGAGGTATAATAATTATATGCTCTATTGTATATACAAGAAGTTGACAAGAAAATATGCACTGGTAAATCAAACAGAATGTTTTATTACCTCAGATGATTAAATATATAAATCTCCCTCTATATAGGAACGGCATTAACAAGAAGTGCAATTTGTTGAGGGTACCCATTATCCCCTTGTGAGGTTACGGACAGAAATTAGATGTTCACTTTCACCTCAATATGGAGAACAAACATTATAAATTGCTTCAGCAGTATTTTGATCAGTATCTCTTGGGACAAATAAAATAAATATGCCATCTGGGATGCGAACGAGTCCAGGTGTACACAGGGCAGAAAAGGGTTTCTGTTGCCAATTTCCCTGACATAACACTTCTTGAAACTTTTGGGATGCCTCTGTGCAAGATTTCCCCAAGCCTTCAAGAGGTTTGAGTACCTGCCACTAGAATCTAAAGTACAACAGCCTGTTCCTATGCATAGTTACCTGAGCTAAATGAGGCTTTCTCCTCAAGTAAGAGTGCACAAGGCTGTAGACTAAGTGCAGCAAAGTAAGGGAGCAGTGAAATGCCAGTTATTTCTAAGGATCAATTTCTATTACTTGAGAGTAAGAGAGCCTGATAACCATCATGCCGACTCCATCAAGACTATCTGCATGTGGAAAATGTTTCCATGCATGCATTGTCCTTATGGGCCTTGAACCTTAAATACAAAAAGATGTGACAGGGAGAAATTCTACATTCCGCTCATCCACTCACTACTAAACTGCTGATTCCAGACACCCCTCTTGCTCCAAATAGGTGAATAACGGTGTCAGAGGCAGAGCTTACAATGCTTCTCATCTACTGAGGCCTGCAGGAGAGATCCTTGTGTGCAGCTCCCACTGCCTGCAAATATCTCTGGACTGGGGCCCACGATCAATATCCCTCCATTTCAGAATATTATAGTTCCATCTACCACCACCCCAACTAATTTTGTTGTTGTTGTTGATCTAGTGATCCCTAGTTGTTGTTAATAATGCTTTGTAGTTTCAATGATCTATCAGTAGTATTCCATCACTTTGGTTGTATAATTTTTCTTCTTTTTTTTTTAAAAAAGCAATGTTTCTGAATTAGATATCTCATATTGAAACAAAAATTATTGGTCATATGAACCTTTGGTTTTTTAAATTTGGGCTCTTGCTATTCTCTCAATGGGTATTTTATGTGAGAGAACAGCAGCTAATTACTGACTCTTGGCTCCCTTCCTTTTCATTAGCTTAGTCTTTTCGATCATGCCCATAACTTTCCTTCATAAAGCCAGTGACATATCTTCCCAGAACTGACACCTGCCTGTCTCTGCATTTACACAGCAGAGGGGTTATCAGCAATGCACACCTTTAACAATGATTGCAAAAAGCAAAACTTTCATGCCAGATGTCTCCATCAAATCTAGCTGTGTAAAACAAGGCAAATGAGTGCTCTGCTTAGAACTGACACTTTTATTGAGTTCTGACAATATGTCTGTACTGTACCAAAAGTGTTTATATGTCTGCAAATAAAAACTCTATATTTTCATAATATTTATCTGTTTTTTTATGGAACCTACATGCCTACCTACCTACACACTATGTCTGTGGATATGTATACATTAAAAGGGGGGGATATGTATCTCAGAGATGCTCAAAAGGATGAAAGTTTGGTATTATGTGAGCTCAACATGTTTACGTTCAAGGGAGCCTCTTCAGGGGCTGGCTCATCTGTTTCTTTATAGGTTTTCTTGAGCGGAAACATGTTGGGCTACCATAATAGTGAACATTCAGCCTTTCCAGCATCTCTGAGATACACATCTCCCTTTTTTTGTATTTACAGCCCTAGATGTTTCCTGTTTTCTCTCTCTCTGTGTGTGTGTGTCTGTGTGTGTACACACACAAACGTTTACAATGTACTTTGCAGTATATGAAATGTCACTGAATACAATCCAATGTAACTTTCCATAAATATTATTTTCTTATACATCAGTCTGTGAAATCAAAGAGCTAGGTTTAGATAAACTGTCAGAATATTTACTATGGTCTTGGACAAATCAAGCAAAGAAAATATAAATATGCAGAAAACTAGATTTGTCAGTCATCTCTCTACACCATCCTACATGTGGGGCTTATGAGTGCAGGGTGGCACTGAAACACCAGTAGGAATAGCAGCTGCTGGAGCAGGACAAGGTTTGGATGTTTCCAAGAGCCAGTGCACACATTCAGCTATGCCCCTTGATTTCCCATCACCTGAGAATGCAAAGCTGGAAGTATGAATTGATTCCAGTGAAAAGGAATTGTGTGCAAAATGAAGTGAGATAATCCAGAAGTTATCTCTGTAGTTTTTGACTCTGATGGTTCAGTTCACACATCTAAGTCACTGGTTTAGACTGCAGTTATGAAATCTTGAGCAATGGGCCTAAGTTGGATAGATTGCTCCTCGGTCCTTTTCAGTTCTATTATTTTACATGGGTCATGACATCAGTTGGTTACAAACGTCACATATGTTGACTGTGGGATAACTCTGTGTGCTGGGAGGCTTCCACGCAACTGGTTTTCCACTTGTTCAGGGTTCCAGCTTATGCAAAGCTCTACATTCATAGGTCTTGATAGGTTGACTTTGGGGTTGAGGTCAGTGAACCACACCCAGTAACAGAGCAGAGCGAGCAGCAAGGCTCTTTCAGTGCATAGAGCCCTCTTCACACATATAATGTGCAAAGGGAACTTTTCTAACTTGGTAATCCTAGATTTCCTTACTTGGGAATAAGGCTCACTCTGATCGGAGGAGCTTCCATGTAATTAGGATTGCACTGTTGCTTACGGCTCTTCATTGGGCGTCAGCATTGCCTTTGTTCCTTTTGTAGGTACTATTCAAGATGATCAACTGATCTTTAGCTAGTTTTCAATCCAGGGCAACAAGCTCTTACGCTAAAGAGAATGTTGGTAGGGCCTGCTATAGCCTGCATTGGGATACAGTTGCTCCTGGTATCAGCATTTGCACTCTCGGGTGCTAGATGCTGGAGAGAGTGTTAAAATGCTGGGGGCCATCCACAATGCAAGTTTCAAACCAAGGGAACAAGGCATAGCAAAGTTGTGTCAAAGGAGGCACGATGCCTTGGCTAAAATGGAGCAAAATGTGCAGATAAAGTGGATAGAAGCTGTCTCTAAAAGTTGGCATGCTTTTGTAAATAGTCTGTTGTGTGGTCTATGGGGGAACTGTGGCGCTCAGGTGGTAGCTGGACTCCATCATCTCTCACCACCAGCCATGCTGCCTGCAGCTAATGGGAGTTGAAGTCCAACAACATCTGGAAGCCCAGAGGTTCCCCAGTGTTTGCTTACCAGTGTTCCCTACCCTCTCCTAAATCCCATGGTTCCAATGAGTTTATATGGCCATAAAGTACAGAGCTGCAGCATGCATGACTTAGTAGTGGTGTGGAAGTAACACCCTAAGTTGTACAGTTTAGACATTTCTCTGATGGTGACAGTGTGCTCAGTGTAAGCTCAGAGTCAATTGTATGATATTTTATTTCATAATCAGTTCTGTTAAGCAATGACTATTTCAGTTTACTTGGTCAACAGTCCATAAACCTCCAATACAGTGCACAGTTATCGAGGCAGCCCTAGTGAGAGGGAGGGCAATATTTTTCCCTTTAGAATGAGAATATAACAGAACCAGTGAACAATCAGAAATAAATATTCAGACAATTTCGATTCAGAAATCACTTTAATAATTGTAACCTATGTTTTCTGTGATCTCTGGGTTGGAGTTTGCCATTAAAATTAAGATACAGAATTCAACTGAGTTCTTCAAGTAGAGAGAAAATACTGGGGAGATAAAAAGGGGAAACTTAAATCCCTATAAAAATTGTAGTTCAGGAGAACATGGTCTAACTCTTCAACTAAACTTCTTTTGTAAGAAATCTGAGTTCCATGGCAGTCTAGTAAATCAACCTCCCAACTGCTGATAGCAAAGCATTGAACCTAGCTGTGAAAATTATCTCCTCTGGGAATAGTTTGGTTAAAAATGGGCATGAGTACTGATGGGATGATGTTGTGCTAAATGGGCATGACTACTAGACCCGCAAGGCCAAAGTAAGTGTTTGCTTACTTACACATGCAGCTCTTCTGTCAAATGTTCTTGCTGATTTTACCCGTGTTTTCCAAAGGTACACTTACATAAAGTGCTCGTCTCCTTTTAGGGGACTGTGGCATTTCTTACAGCACAAAACATGTGAGAGAAGCAAGGGATCCTGCACTTCTTTGAGCCAAAGCAATAGCAGAAATGCTGTGCCTCAGTGCAAGAGACCATGCTTGCAAAACCTCCCAGCTTTGATCCCTGGCATCTCCAGTTAAGGCTCAGAAAGACTCCAACCACAGAGCCACTGCAGTTGATGGAGACCAGGGGTAGCAAGTGTGCTGTTCTCCAAATATTGCTGGACTACAGCTCCCATCAGCTGCAGCCAGCATAGCCAAGAGGGGAAAGGAGATGAAGCTCAGCAACATCCAGGGAGCATGGTGTTGACTGTGCCTGATGCAGACGGCACTGCATTAGATGGACCAGTGGTCGGACTCAGTAAAAGGCTGATTCTGATGTTAGTGGAGTGAGACCCCTGCATCTGCAAAAATGGAGAATTGTGCTTATTCTATAGAAACAACAACAACAATAATAATTATATATCTGAAGGTGCAGGGGTTCTCTTCTGTAAAATACCAGTCCAAAAGCAAACTTCAGTACACTAATGTTCAATCAAATCTGTTGGTAGTGTGAACATTGGACTTATTGCCAAGGTATAAGTTGATCAGACAGGCTGCTTTGGCTGTGAGGCTGGGTTTTTGTTTTTTGTTTTGTTAATCTATACGAGTTAAGAAAAGCATTTACAGCAGTGCACTGGCAGGTCATGCAAACAATGGACTTATTATTATTAATAATAATAATAATAAAAACAATAACAACTATATTTATACTCCACCTTTTTCTCTGATGGGACTCAGGGTGGCTTACAGATAAAAACAAGAATTGTGGGGGAACTAGTTGCTTCTGTGCTGAATCAGGTTTCTAATGTTTAGTTTCTTTAGAAAACTGAATCTCCTTTACTGTTGTATTGGCAAATTTGTAACCCCATAAAAGTTACTCAGTTTGCATCGGCTGCAGCAATGATCAAAGTTAATGTTGTTAAATCAAATGTAGCATGTTGTTATGGTGATCTTTAACAGAGGAAGGTCATCGTGGCTATGTCTGCCTACTCATGTATAGTTCTTGCATTGAATGTACTTTAACATTTTTTTTTGTTTTGATGTGGAAATTTATTATTCTGACCTTACTAAAAATAAACTGGCTTTTTTTCTAATGAAAAAGAGAGGTCCTGGGGCTCAAACTGCCTGGCAGCTCTACCCTCAAATCCTGAATTCTTGCTCCTTCACCGTACAAGTATTTATTTATTAGAATTCTATGCTGCCCTTCCTCCCAAAGGAGCTCAAGGCAGCAAATGCATCAGTGATAAAACAATTAAAAATTGTTTCAAAACAATTTTAATAATCTAAAAATTATTTTAAAACAATTTAAATCATCTAAAAAACATGTAAAATAATAATGCACTCTCCCAGCTTAAAATTTCAATCGATTTCCATGCCAGGAACAGAAACTTTCAGCTATCAAATGCCTGAGTAAACAATAATATTTTTAACTTCCTCTCAAAATTTAAGAATGGGGAAAACAGACACACCTCACTAAGGAGGGCATTCCACAAATGGGGAAACTGCAGCTGGGAAGACTGTCTGATGGGTGAATGGCAACTGTGCCTCTCTGAATGATTTTAGGGCTGAGATGGTTTATTCTGGAGAAGGTGCTCTTTTAGGTGCTTGAGTCCTCCTGAGTCATTAAGGTGTTTCTATGCTAGTACTAATATCATGAATGGCAGAGGAGCTGGCTGGCAGCCAGAGCAGGGCTTTCAGGACCTGTGACACGTGGTCACATGGGTTGCTTCGGTTAGCAGCCACATTCTGCTCTAGTTGGAGCCTCAGGACCATCTTCAAGGGTGACACCTCCCCCCCACCCCAATACTGTACACTTTACAGTAGTCACCAGAACATTTACAGTTGAGGCCGGATGAGTATAGCAATGTGGGAGGTGCATTCCATACATGCTCAGATGCTTTATAAAGTGGGGCCATGCAATTCACAATAGGTTGATGCTCCAACTCAACTCAAATTATTACACACACACACACACACACACACACACACACACACACACACACCCCGGGCATTCTCAATTGCCTGTGAAACGCAATAATAAAAACCACATTTCTCTGGACTTTGATAAAGTCCAGGGTGTCCTGACAGAAATTATTGTCCAAATGTTATTGTCAAAAGAGCACAGATATGGTAATGTAAGTTCAAAATCTTCCCACTCCCTGCTTTTATAGATGCCTTGTGAAAGTGCATCTGCCAAAGCAATCTTGTTGGCTGAGTTGACACAAAACTAAGCACACCATACATTAAATATCACAATATCCAGTTAGCAACCTGAGAGCTACCAAGCATGCTTTTTGTCTGGTTTAATAAAAAATTGGATTGAGTCAATCTTTGCACTGCAAAACACACTATAGCACTCCCATGCAACATTTATCTGAACCAGAATCTTTAATTAAATAAGAGAAACAACAAGCAGTAGGCTGTAAACCAAGTAATAGAGGACAACAGAAATTTAGTTCAGATCCTCTGGATTGTTGTTTTCTGCCCCCAACTCTTTACACAAGAGTTATATTCTGAAATGTATTCATCATTGTGATGGACTCACATGTGTGTCCACACAAGCAAGTGCAGAGAGGTTTATATATTGTAAGAGGTCCTAGATAAAGTGAATCTGTGCTCAGATAAAACTGAACATGCACATGATGAAGATCTCTGTGTCATCAAGGTCAAGCTTGATAGTGCAGATAGGTCAAGCACAGGAGACCAAATTCCTTGAGCATTCATGACTGGGAGTTACTGCAGCAGGTATGATAGTGGCAAAGTACCTATATTTCAGAATGCAACCTAGCTAGAAATTTTCCTAAAGATATGTACAGTGGTACCTCGGGTTAAGTACTTAATTCGTTCCGGAGGTCCGTTCTTAACCTGAAGCACCACTTTAGCTAATGGGGCCTCCTGCTGCCGCCGCGCCGCCGGAGCATGATTTCTGTTCTTATCCTGAAACAAAGTTCTTAACCTGAAGCACTATTTCTGGGTTAGCGGAGTCTGTAACCTGAAGTGTATGTAACCTGAAGCATATGTAACCTGAGGTACCACTGTACTTACAGAAACCCAAGCAGAACTTTTCTCCTTACTGTACTTACCAAGACTCAATGGCATAATTTTGAGAATCCCCTGGGTAGACCTGCTGAGAAGTAGACATGCAAATGGAGAGATCTGATGATAGCAATACGAATAATAGTAAATACATTTAAAATTGTTAGGCACAAAAGTCATACATTTTAAAGAAAAGACAGTGCACATTAGGGAGCAAGGGGAAAGAAAGAATCAAATGGGGAAAATCAGGGTAAATAACTGTCAAGGAAAAATAGGCCAATGGAAAGGTAGGTTTAATTGCAACTAGCATTTCATCTGAACAATCAAGATTCAAAGTGATTCTAAAGGAATATGTTTTGCTCTCATCTATCCTCATTGTAGCTGTCACTGGTATGTATCACAAAATCAGCCTGCAATTTTGACACAGCAGAACATAAATCACACTTGTGTGTTTTAAGGGTATTGGTCACTGCCCGATAGAACACTGGTTTTATTTCAGTGATGATACTTTGACAAAGCTGGGCTGTTGTCAGAACTGACCTGTAATGGGCATGGAATCAAAATTTCTAAAACTCACTGGCATTTATATACAGTCATACCTCAGGTTGCAAACGTGATTCATGCAGGAGGCACACTTGCATGACATGATTCGGCGCTTCTGTGCATGCACGAGCGCTGAAACCCGGAAGTAAGCCATTCCGGTACTTCCAGGTTCAGCGCGGTCCCTAACCCGAAAACACGCAACCTGCAGCGTTCGCAACCTGAGGTATGACTGTACCAACATAATTCAAAACCTGGATTCCCACACATTTTCTTCAGGCACCCACCACATAATATGCAAGAGTGCCAACTGGAAAATGTGGAGCTAGCTGCTGCCCCACATTTGAGATCACGTGTGCCAGCAGTACTTCTGTGTCAATCTGAAGAGTTACCCAGTTCATTATGTGAAGGCTGCCCAATCTGGTTGTAGGAACTCTGATTGATAAGGGTTCCCATCCCTGTTTTGAAACCCTTTTCCAATGATGAGCCAGCCCCTCTTCAGGCTCACACATTGTCTTGGGAGCATTATGTGCATGCATGACTCCCCCAGCCCCACACATTCCCAGAGGCACCTTTGTGCGTTCCATAGTGAATGCCCGAAGCCTACCATTACCCATGTTTTGGCCATTGGGTCCAAGCTACATTGCCCAAGACTTTCATAGGCATAAAGAATTATGTCTTTATATCTGGTATGCATACAGCTGAGCCAGTCCATGGCCTTTTGAATATTTAACTGGGATAAAAACATAAACCTTATTGGATCAGACTAAATATCCATCAATTCTAGCATTCCCCTCACCTAATAGCCAGACAGATGCCTCTGTGCATGAAGGTAAGACACCATTTCTGTGGTTTGTCCCCAGCGTCTGACATTCAGAGGTATACTAACTTTAAACATGGAGTTTTTTCTAGCTAACATGGCTAAGCTGTGCTTAAGCAATGCATGTGCAAGAGGGGTTGTCTTAGAGGCTGACCTTAACAATCTGAATGATCTCCAGCTGCAAGTAAGGACTAAAAGTTTGACCTGCAAACTGTCATCAGACATTTACAAAAAGAAAACAGTATTTGGCTTAATTGAGTGGGAAGTTGTTCCTTGGGAGCCGTTTACTTACTTAATGACAATTCAGAACCATTAATATACATAAGATTAATATAACTTGTGGGAGAGTTTAAGAAGGTAGTTCAAATATGGCAAAAAATATTCACTGCATAGGGCAGACAACAAATGTTTCAGTTACATTATTCTGCATCCCTTTCTGGATAGCATCTCGTCATGAGCTGCTCCCTTGCTCAGACCCCCAAAGGTTGCAGCCACACTATTAGAGAAGCAAAGGGACCTCAGTCACTGCACATGAAGGACCTGCAGAGCACACATGCCTTTGGCTATGCAAAATTATATTTACTCAAGACCACTGAATAGTTTGCTAGCTGAGGGAGCTGGCTGGCTGGCTTTTGATGGCTCTTGATGGCTGATAGCGACTACTTACTGAAGCTACCCTGGTTGGGGAGGAGATGAAGGAGAACTGAGCAACTGGAATTTGGACAAAATAGGGTGAGTTTCTGAAGCTCAGTTCAAAGGTTTCCAGCTTCGGTGGACTGGGTGTCTTTTACTTTTACTTTTGATGAACTGATCCTGATGCATTGAAAGATGCTTTTATTCCTAATGTTTGATTGCTCTCCTATCCTCAGTTTGTATCTTTGAAAGTAAATAGATATAACAGAAGCATAAAAGGATCCAGTACTTACTCCTCTCTAGAGAACCGTCCTATAAATAGCTGTCATGAACCTTCCTGCTGCTTGGGAAAGGGGGACTCTGTTAAATGCTGCAATACATTAATCAAGAAAACACCAGTAGAACACAAGCCAACACTTTTGACAACTGCAAAAAAAATATTTCAAGCTATATGCATTTCCCCCCTGGCTCCACTGGAGTCTTTAACTATCACCAGCTGCAATTAATTCCCCATCTATTTTGGATCTAAGATGCAAGTAGGTAAAACCACACAATACAGCCTTCAGCAAGCACTCCTTTACTTACATTCTCCCTCTCCAAAACCACAGTAGAATAAATTTGCCAAACCATTGCTATCTAGAAGACCTTTGCCAACCCACAATCATATATAAGATGGGTGTTGTTGTTGTTGTTACAGTTGTCTGGTAAGAAGTCAGGCAGCTATCAAGTGAGGATTGCCGACAGGTGTCAAAGTCTTTACTACGCTTTATAGTTTCAATGAACACAGGTTGCCTGTAAACAGATGGAAATCTGAGATGTTAATGATCTCATATGCTATAACTGAGGCAATGTTTTGATGACTGATAGCTCCTTCAAATTGTCCTCGCTTGCTTTTTCTAATATAAAGCTTTTTAGATATATATAAATCTAAAATCTCAATCAAACGCTGATTCTATGAGAGTTTCTGCAGAAGCAGCAATATTTTAAATATGTGGTTAAGGACTATCAGCTCCCAAAATACCATAAGCCTAAAATAATCATCCCATTCCAGTTTATTATAAAGTGATACAATATGGCTTGGTTCTTCTAGTACAGAGAGGGAAAATTATACTTATTTCTTAATGCACAGCATATCCCTCTTGTAGGATTATATCCAAGTCAATGGGCCTACTCTGACAAACACTGGCTGTCACCTATAATTTTTCATAACTATTTTAATAAATGTCAATTTCCTGCCTTTTCCTTGGAACAACCTGACACTAACTGTAGAATTTCTAAATGTTTGGTTTCACATTCCTCTCCCTGTTTTGTATTTAGTAGAAGCTGAAGAGTATTTTTAAAGGTTTAGAAGAGTTCACCAAAATATTTTGCAATATGGTGAAACAGAAATTGGCTGAAACAAACTTATCCCATTAGGAAATACTTCCTTGGTTGATACTGAGAGCTTAAAGGGCTTTTTATACTGAAACATTAGAACTAAATGTGCCAAGAATCCATTATTTAAATCTTTTATATCTCCTGAAATATCTCTTGCAAGCCAGGTACAATATCAGTGTTGAAAACAGCTTTTTCCTCAATTCTGACATAACCATTTAAGTAATCTATTTTTTATATTTCCTTTGCCACATATGCTATCTATTCTGTATTATAAAAAAAACAAACAAGTCTTCTGCATGGAATTCCACTGCAAGACCCTTGTGAAAGGAGATAATAAGCAATGCAGTGAATATTGCCCAGTTTTTATCTGCAAGTAGAAAATGGTGAAATGTTTCTGAAAAATACTTTATGTGAATGTTTACCTTTTTAAAAAATCCTGCTAAATCCTGCCAACTCCTCTGGCTTGAGTGGCACCCCACACACCTGACTGATGCTTCTTTCACCCTCCAGGAGTATTTGCTTACATAATCCCAGCCAATCTGGAATCTTATAGGAAAACGAGGTCCCAAAGTCATCACTTTATAAAGCCAATCTGATTTGGCAACACTATGTTGTTGCTGAGAGTTAGTGAAATCAATTAAGACTGAGAGCAAGAGAAGGGAAAATAAACAAATAGGCACAAATATCTTTTCCAAGGTTGTGAAAAGTTGAATAGTGGCAGAACAACTGAATCATTAAAATATCAGGGCTGGACATAAATTTGGAAGAAAATATGAGACAATTCATACTCAACTCAATGGAGTTATGCAGGCACTAGAAATTTGTCCTTGCAGTTTCTGAACCGTGTTTTACTCTATCTCTCTTACACACACACACACACACCATTGTCTATTAAGTACTATTGGGAGCTGTCTCTGAATTAGAGCAAACATATACAAAAGCTCAAGCAACGGTCTCTCATTTCTGATGCTGAGGTGGCGGCGTTTGCAGTTCAGGTAGATGGTGATATATGAAATAAAAATGAGAATTCAGTGATATCTAGGATTTGGCATTGAATGAAGTTATTGTGTTATATTATATGCAGTAGAGGCCATAAGCATTTGAGCACGTGCCACTCTTCCTTTGTTGGGGCTTTTGAGTTTATTAGAAATCCCTGTAAACCCACAATAGCCATCCAAGCAAGTGGATGGACACGGCACAAGCATGTCATAGAAATTGCTTAACAAAGAAAGAAAGGAGCTCTTTAACAGTGGCACTAAAAGAAACATGTAATGGTTACCAGTCTGGTGTCCTTGTGCTGTTACATTTTATTATACCAGGGGAGTATTATCCTGTTTCTTTTTTTGAAAAGCTTATAAATGGAGAACTATGTATTATTGACTTGATGTTGATGTGTTTGGTTTCTCTTTTATTTTATTTTTTATAAAAGGGATGAAATAAACTGCATCATCAGTGTAAATCTAATCTAATGATGTGTCCTGCCCAAGTTTTACTACTAATGAAGCAGGAAAGGAAAACAAGTGAGTCGTGTTAGAGACCCCATCACCTCTCTGCTGCCTGCAAACCTCTCAAGAGTGCATCTACTCTCGGGGGGCCACTAGGGGGCGCATTGGAAGATGGCCGACAATACCATCTCTCCGACCCACACGGGGTAATTAAGAGGCCGTTATGGGAGTAGGCAGCCTCCCTTGTTGCCCCAAGGAAATGGGGAACACTGCCCTTGCCTGCTGTGCCCATAAATCACCCCCTAATTCGAAAGAAGGGGGTGAGGGCCCTAGGCAGAATGCCTCCGTGTGGACCTCGGCTCTCCTGGACGCTGTCTCTGATCGCGCACCAACTGCAGCAATTTGGAATAATTAATTACAAAAGAAGCAAATGCACATATTTCAAGTGAAGAAGGGGGGTGAAGTCTGCTAATTCTTTCTGCGAAAGAAGACGACGGGTTGGAGAAACAGGAATATTTTACGATGAAGATACACCAAAGGCTGGGTATGTTGGGACTGAATGGGGGGACGGACCTTTTTTACTTTCCTTCTATGTGATTTACAAGAATCCCTCCTCATTAGAATCGTCGGTTGAACTGACCCAAGCAGGATGATTAAGGTCTGTGTGGAGATAAACTTTAACCAAAAGTATGCTTTATGGAGATCAAGAAGCAATAAGAGTTTTTGGGAATGGCGCAGCAATTAATTCGGAGTCGCCATCTTGCCAAAGGATTTATAGCCGGGAGGAAGAACGGATTTGTTTTCAGACTGCATTCCTAGTGAATCTCCTCAGAGGTTTTGAGAAAGGAGGCAGATTGGTGAAGATTAATGACGCTAAGACTGTTTTGATGTATGGAAGTGATGTTATATGGAAAACATCTGGATATGGCTACTGGATAAAAATAATAATATCCACGCAGGATTACAAACTGTTCTAACCAGCTTGTGGAGATTATCAGAGGTCACAAAGAGAAAGGAAAAATATATGAAAATAACAGCAAGAGATGTGGAAAAACAATAAGAAAGGACTGGATAGTACTGTGAACATCATAAGATTAGATTTGTGGACATTAAAACAGCAGTAAGAAGCAAGAAGTTGATTGGATCCCCTTCGGAACTTGAAATATGGGTACCCCCAACAAAAATTTAAAATGCGGCTGTGTAATTTGGAATTTATGTAATTTGGTTTGATTTGATGTGATTGGTCGGTTAATAAAAAATTATTCTTAAAAAAAAAAAGAGTGCATCTACTCTCAGATCATCACACTCAGCCTTAGCCTGTGGACAAAATTTGCCACCCCTAACATTTGCTTTGTGCAGTGGGCACCTCACTTTGCCACAGGGCCAGCCCTGGATCTAATGGTGTGTTCACAAACATCTTAGCGGTTCATTAAGAAGGATCTGTCAGACAATCAGCTATCAGTGCAACTTTTGTGACAGAAATGAGAGGTCAGTGTGGTAGGACTGAAGGGAAGTGTGATTTATGGAGGGCTGTGGATGCCACTAGCTCCTGGCAGCAAGCCAAGGGGATCAGAGGCAAGAGGGGAAGGAAAAGCAGGAAAGCTGAACAAAGATGTTATAGGAAGCTGAGTGAGAGGGAGCTCAGGAGATGGCTGGCTAAAGCAGAGGCTGATGAATGAAAGCTGGGCTGAAGTGGGGCTAAAATGCCTCCTAAAGCATGGGCGTAGACAGGATTTTTGTTGGGGGGGGCAGGCTTTTGTTAGGGGGAAGCAGAACCTCAGATTTTTATTAATTTTTATTGATTGGGGGGGCAGCTGCCCCCCTGCCCCTCCTTGGCTCCACCCATGTCCCAAAGATTGATTCAGGCCTTTCTGAGGGTCTCCTACCTTAATACAAGGTGGATAATTGGTTCTTTCCCCTCTTTGGTTTTCTTTTGTTAAAAAGTGTTGCCTCTGTTTCATTTAGTGACTTAGAGTCCTGCAACAACTCAACCACATTCTAGGCTGGAAGAGAGAGCACGTCTACAACACGCTCCATTCATTTAAAGCACCCCTTTCTTCCCCCCAAAAAAACTTCTGGGAATTGTAGTTTGTTAAGAGTGTTCTATGAGGGATAACTACAGTTCTGAAGATTCTTTGGTGGAGGCAGATGTGCTATAAATGTATGGTGTGTATGCAGCCTTGGTAAACGAGGCAAGGGACATATATACTTGTACAATTCCAGGACTGTAGGCATTATTTTCTGAAATTGATTCCAGACTGAAAGAGCCACTATTATATATATATATATATATAGAGAGAGAGAGAGAGAGAGAGAGAGAGAGAGAGAGAGAGAGTGTTTTCATCTTGTATTTTTCTGCTGCCCAGAGATCCATGGATGAAGGGCAGTATACAAATTAAATAAATAAATAGTAATGATTGGATCCCATTTTGCTCAAGTTTTATTTGAGCCACTAATTATGAGCTTCCTTCACATAATATCCCTTTTCCCACACTGACTTATCATGTTCTGGTGCACCTGCCTTCAAGGTCTTGCAATGCCAGTTGGGAATGCTGGCACAAGAGCAGCACAACCCCATCACACCTAAAGATCTGTCCAATCTGTGAGCCATGGGACTCAATGCACTGCCTCTAGACTGGCTGTTGGATCATGGTGGAGATATCAAGAGCTGAAATAGATCCCAGATGCATGAGGGACCACCTTGTATTTAGCCACTTAGCAGAGAACTAAAGCACCCAAGGAGGGCAATTTGTGAACAAGTGAAGAGTGTGAATTTTATGGGAATGCTTTTTGTAGACCCTTTCCCATCTGGATGTTATCTCAGAGCTTGTTTTGAAAAACAGCAGCTCAGCTTGACCTTGATATGCTTGGATTTCCAAGTGTGATAATATAAAAATATATTTTATAAATAAAGGTTAAAATAAGGAGAACAGTGCCTGTTTTTTAACTGTGTGGGTAAAGGTTTGTATAGAGCCATCTTGTCTGGGAAGAAAGTCTTTAAATGTCTAGGAACACTAGAAGCTTTAAATCTCACATCTTCTGGCGGAGGGGGAAATCACTTTGATAGGAGGTTTCAATCTCTGACAAGTTCTTCTGGCACTGGGGGTGGCACCCACAATTTTACCTGCCAGGTGGTGAATAGTTACCTCACACCAGATCACCCACTTGTTCCAATGGCATGTGAACTCCCCCCCCCCCGCCATTCCATCTTCCCTTGTTGTAAAGGTAAAGGACCCCTGACAGTTAAGTCCAGTCGCAGACAACTCTGGGGTTGCGGCACTCATCTCGCTTTACTGGCCAAGGGAGCCGGCCTTTGTCTGCAGACAGTTTTTCTGGGTCATGTGGCCAGCATGACTAAGCCACTTCTGGCAAAACCAGAGCAGCACATGGAAATGCCGTTTACCTTCCCACCAGAGCAGTACCTATTTATCTGCTTGCACTTTTTGGTGTGCTTTCGAACTGCTAGGTTGGCAGGAGCTGGGACAGAGCAACGGGAACTCACCCCGTTGCAGGGATTCAAACCGCTGACCTTCTGATAGGCAAGCCCAAGAGGCTCAGTGGTTTAGACCACAGCGCCACCTGCGTCCCTTGTTTGTAGTGAGGCCCAATGATGATAGGGATGAAGTGGGTTTTTGGTTTTGATAACTCAAATGTTGGAGCTAGGAAATGGAATGGGGGGGAAGGGTGGGTAGATCACTGTCAGTTTTTTATACTGAGAGTAGATCTCAGGGAGTTGGACATGCCTGCTATATACTACATTCATTTTTTTTATTTTCAATGACTGTCATGCAAATGGCTGGTTCACACAGTCATGCGTCATTGGCCACATTATCGAAAGCTTTCACATTTCATTTTGCAGATTTGGGGGGAGTTTCTTCTAGCTCCAATATATTCCAGACAGGTTAACCAAGTTACCAACTGGATGGGCAGCTGCAAGTGCCATTCTCACCAAAAGCCACAAATACTGCTTGGCATCAAATAGATAAATCTGTGCATACACAGAAAGACAAAAAGGACACAAAATTATTGTAACTCAAGAGGCATCTACTCAGTCCACAATTTTGAGATTTCTCTGTGGTTCTGTGTCAAACTCTTCAGCATGCACTTTAATATTCACTTTCAGGACAAGAGCAAAAAAGCTCCCAGACGGCACAAGCACATTGGGAGAGACCATTTCCTGCAGATCAGCTGTTCCTGCCAATGGTCACTTCACAGTTGTGATGGAATATTAATCTGGCATGATTTCCCCCCTTCATACTTAGAATCAGATACGGATGGAGGCAAAAGATTTGTATGACAGGTGTGTCTGCAGATTCCATATCTGGTGTTTTGGCTACAGTTCTTTGTTACCTCTTAGCCAATGTTAACTGCAATTATCAGCAGTTATTTGTTATTTCAGCTATTTATATGCTAGTTAAGCATCCAAGTTTCTAAGAAGTGTACATAGAAATTACCAAAAATTACCAAAAGCATATAGCAGATAAAATCTTTTAAAATTACAGTCATACCTTGGGTTATGAACGCTGCAAGTTGCGCATTTTCGGGTTGTGGACCGCGCCGAACCTGGAAGTACCAGAACAGGTTACTTCCAGGTTTTGGTGCTCGCACATGCGCAGAAACACAAAATGACATGATACGCATGCGCAGAAGCACCGAATCGCATCACATGCGTGTGCAGACGCAGCGCTTCAGGCTGTGAACGCTGTGGGTTGCAAACGTGCCTCCCGCATGGATGACATTCACAACTGGAGGTATGACTGTAATCCTAAAAACTGTCAGTAATAGAATCTTCTGAAAACCCTTTTACATAACTTTATTTGATTAATTCAGTAACTTGTTAAAATGAGAGAAGAACACATGATCAGAATATTCACAATGGGACGCCCTCCTGAATTGAGAATTCTAGAACCTTGGTTGGGTCTGCATGTAACCCTAAGTGAAATCATGGCTCAGGGGGAATGTGCTATTGTGCTGGCTCCTCAGTAGCAGATTGCTGCTGTTTTGCTCCTCTGTTTAACTCCTTTGGTTCTTGTAGCTTCGTGTTGCATGACAGCTAAGTCAAGGTTTGGCTTAGCACATAATCCAAAAGAAGGATCATAGTTAAACTCTCTCCTCCTTAACCACAAGCTGTAGCCAACAGAAAATTTGGGCTTAGCTGCTGCATTACACTGAGCTAAAAGGACAGGAGAGGATCAAAGCAGGTATAAGCTCCTCTCTAGGAGCTACACATGCACTTGGTCCTGGCAAGCCATAGTTCAGCTTACCCATGACAAACAAACCAGGCCACAGTCACTTCTCAGGTGTAAGCGCAGAGCAGAATCCCTGAACCTGATCTAAGCACCTATATGGACAGATGTGACCCTTTGTGTTCCCTGGGCCAAAGTCATTTAGGGCTCCAAGGCTAAATACCAACACCATGAATGGAGGTGAGAAATAAATCTCAAAGGAGAAGCGGAAGGCGTGCTTGGAAGTCCCATATATATATATATATATATATATATATATATATATATATTTCTTGGAAGGAAGAATTTATAGTTCTGTATGACTCTATTACCCAGAACTCCTAATAACCTGAATATAGCCAGATCCATAATAGTGTATTTTCCGCTGTGCTCTTCTGTAAGTTTGAAGTCAATGCAACCTTCTCAAAGAAGTACTGCACATTCTCTACATCTTGGTTAGTAAAACTTTTGGCTTTCCTGCAAGCCATTATGACAAGTCAGGCTAAACCATCTGGGTTGATAATCTAAAAGATCATCATGGCTGGAACAGTAATTTGTAGACTTGAAAACAAGAACTGAAATAACCTTGATAGTCCAAAGGAAGCTCAACAACATTTTGACTTAATCACGAGCGAAAGTATTCACAGAGAGTTGCAGTGAACTGACACAGGGTGTGAATTGTGAAATAGAACTGACTTTGTCAGCTTGTACACTGCAAACCACCCACCAAGTGTTAAAAGAAGGAAACAGAATTGATGATGAGCATTTACAGAATTTATGCTCTAAGGATGTGTGAAGAGATGAATGCAACAAATCTAATTCGGAAGGAATATTATAGTTGAATGTAAACATGATCTACAATTAGTAAGCATCCTTTTTCCAGTAATACGTGTCTTAACAGTGAGATCTCACTGCAGCCAATGCAATTGCCTAGTTCACCACACATTGTGTTCTGTAAGAATTTGCCCTGCTTCTTTCTCCAGAGTAATGGCAGCTGCCACTAATGGGGTGAGGAGAAAGAGACTTTGTGCTGGTCATCAGGCTGTGGCATTTTCCACCTGCCTTGCTACACCTTGCAGCCCTAGCTAGGAACACTTCCCAAATCATGACTTCAGGAACAGCAGAAGCAGCTGGAAAGATAGAAGAGTTCAGGGATATCTTGGGGGGGGGGGTAATACATTTATAAGTTGTGTGTCTTTGTTTCTCAGTTTGATCCTTTTACATGGGTTTGCATGTATTGTGGTATTTTATGCATTGTGATTTACTGTTATTTTTATTTATTATAGTTTAGTAATTATTTATTGTACAGTAATTGCTAATTGTCTGTTTAATTATTATTTTATGATATTTAATTTTATTGTGTACTATTATACTCTAATGGATTGTTGAATATACCTTTATTTGATATCAGTTGTTGATTTTAAAGTTATTTTTTATTAGGACTTTTTTGTATAGGATCAGATTGTTATAACATATGTGATCTTTGTTGTAAATTTTGTTTGTTGTTTCTTCATCTTGTAAACAGCCTTGTGCATAGTAATATGGAAAGGGGGTATACAAATTAAAAGTAAAATGAAAATGAAACAAAAAAGGAATAGATACAGCATAATGATTCTGGGAAATGAGTTAAGTTGAACTAGGCTTAGTTCAAGGGAGGAAACTGTTTTCCTGTTTGTTGGCTTTTTGCACTGTCCAAACCACCCATGAAGGCACTGAGGAAGGCAGTGAATAACACACAAGACCCAAGTGTGGCTGAAACAGACTGCAACCTTTTAAACAGCTATCTGACTTTTAGAAGACATCTGAAGGCAGCCCTGTTTAGGGAAGTTTTTAATGACTGCTGTTTTAATGTATTTTCAATATTGGAAGCTGCCCAGAGTGGCTGGGGAAACCCAGCAAGATGGGTGGGGTATAAATAATAAATTATTATTATTATTATTATTATTATTGTCTACTATGAGGTAAGTGGGGTTTGTTGTGTATTAATCCACACAGAATATTAAGTGACTCCATGCCTACAAATTACTTTTTTGCAATACCATGCTAGAATAATAATAATAATAATAATAATAATAATAATAATAATAATAATAATACCCCACCCGTCTGGCAGGACTTCTCCAGCCACTGTGGGCGGCTTCCAACAAAATATTAAAATACAGTAATCCCTCAAACATTAAAAGCTTCCCTAAACTATTTCTATTTCTCATGTTACCATTTCTTAGACAGGAAGCACTTACAGGAATAGCTTTGTGTCCGTAATTTGCCATGGTAATTTGGACCAGTCCACAGACTGGTGTGAAGTTTGAGCCAGTGGTCCTGGGTCTCAGTTGGAACTGTCAATGCATACAGCAGTCACAACAGTTACTTTCAGGTGTCAGTGGGTATGGATATATTTTCAAGTATAAAAATATGTTCTTATCAGGTATGGATGGCAGGACCACATGGGTCACTTTAACAAAGGCAAAAGTTGTAGCTGTTTGAACTTTCCAGAGGCACTGGGTGCCCAGCAGGACACAAAAGCAGCCCATGGACTTAAATGGGAGGGCAGATTGCCTTGAGAGTGTGGTATGATGGAAAAGAACTGAAGAATAATGTCTGATTCCTATTCACCTGAGTGGGTTTTGAACAGAAAACCCAGGGGTGATAGGTTAACTGTCTCACTAGCAAGCCTTTGAAACCTCCAGTCCTCCTGGCAGACTATTTTTCCACTGCTCTGCTGCAACCTTCCTCCTACATACATTTTTATATCTCCCTGGAGACAACATTGAAATAAAGGTTGAAACGATCTTTCAAACTACTGTGACTTTAACCTTTCATCAGCCATCACAAATAAATCACCACTTTGAATTGACACGAAATAGATCCTGATCTTTTAAAGCCATTATAATACTGACCCTTAATATTTAATAAGTTAATTTTCTAAGTCTATTTTAAAATTAACTTTAGTGCCAGTCATGGCTGATCCCTGATTTGCTCCCTGTCACAGGCTGATACCTCTATATTGTTAAGGTAAGCAAAACTTACTCAGTGAGTTGTAGGAGAGTCACTTCCATTCAGCCCAACACTGCGGTTCTAAGACATTCCCTTCGAAGGTCCTTGAACTGTGTAGTTCTGTCCTTGAAACTGATAAATATTTGTCTCGTTTCTCATTTCCCAGTGGGCAGTATTACATAGTTGATTAGAAGGAAACAGAAGTAAGGACACATAGAGACAGAAAAGTACCATATAACATTAGGATATGTATTCCATACAGTGTTCTCAAGATGAGACAAATCCATATTTGACTTAGGCTGTAAGCATGGGCACGCTTGCTAGGAAGCCAACCCCACTGAACCCACAGGGGCTTACTTCTGAGTAATGAGTTTTAAAACACAAAACCAAGAAGCTAGAGAAGAAAAACCCTACAATAATGTGGACACCAGTTGGTTGAAGAAGTCCATGCTGATAGATATTGAATGGTCCAAAATCAGAATGGAGCCATAACAAATAGGATTTCATAGTCCAATGCTATCCAACATCTCTGAACAAAAAACAAAGAGCAGGAGGCATATTTATCTATGTCACAGATGGTGTAGCCAGTTTTTGGGCTAAGCTAAAAATCCAAAAATAAGTGAAATTTAGCTGTGAAATTTGGCTGTGAAATTTAGCAGGAACAAGATAGGGGGAAACTGATGGGCAAGTAAACTTAAAGGTTATCGTGAAAAGAAACTGAGCATGTCAAAGTGCGATCTTGTAGGCAAAAGCCCAATGTCACCCTTTCCCAACCTGGTGCCCTCGAGGCATTGTCGCAATGTAAGCTGAAACCGGATCTAAACCCCATTCAGTTCTGGGGCTACTGCTGCCTAAAGCTGGCAGAGGGAAAACAAGCCTTTAAAATTGTGTATTATGTCAGGTTGCCAGGTCACATGATCCAGCCTAAGCCCCCACCCCCAGTCCCACCATATTACACCTCTGGACCAACCCTTCAGCCAGCTTCAGTTGGGGTGAGTAAATTACTGGGGAGTATTTTTGGCTGAGCCTGGGCTGGCGACTTAACCCTGACTAAGCCAGGAAGTTGCTGCATCCTAAGTTGCCCATCCCAACAGACCTTGCCATAGGATTGCCCCCAGAGTCATGTTTATTAATTTCAGCGGGTCTACTCTGAGTAATACTTGGTTGAATGCCACCCTCTCTGTTCAGGACACATTGTTGAAAAGTAAATGCATGCTATGTAGAGAGCAAAAGAAGCAACTTTCAGCAATGGGAAGGTGCTGGTGGGAACAAATCCTGAGCGTAAATTTTATAATTAAACATGCTCTCCCCCCATTTTCACCCACAAAATTTTGAGAAGTATGAAGATGTGATATAAAAAATACAAATAAAAGTAAAAAGATTACAAAAGTGCACCATTATAGAGCCACAAAAATCAGCTGAGCATTCTCTTGCTCTTTCTGAAACTTCTCCTTTTGAGTTCCAAAGGGCATTAGCAGCTCACTGCTTCACTCAATGTTCCAATTTGCAATGAAGTTATGACAATGAATTCTAAGCAGCTTCACTAGTATTGTTAACCAAATAACAGCAACTCCACAAATGTCACAAATGACTTTCTCTTTAATTGTTGCAGAAGTCATTGACTACCATTCTAAGAGATTCCTCCTATCTTTTACATTAGACATAATTTAAATTTACAAACCAGCTTACATGTCATGGCTCCTTAAAATGGCACCTGAAGCCGGTTTGAAAGCCAGCAGCAATGCAGCACTTGCCTTTTAGGAGATCCGAAGGTGACTGAAGGAAAATAAGATAAGCGGATTCTAATACTATCATTTAGAACTTAATCTTCTATGAACATTAGATTCATTTTCGCAAAGGACCAGTAATAAGATAACAAGAACTGAAATATCTCCTTAAGTATGTCAGCTCTACACCTTGATAAAGATAATCAGAAATAATTTACAACCGAATTTGCTTTGTAATGCTTCCTGCTATAATAATCCCTCATTTTATTCCATTGTCAGCACAATGACATCCTTCACTTACTACATCAGTGCCATACATCTAATGCAACAGAATTAAAGGGTGTCAGGCTAGGATGGTATGAAATGGCTAGGAGTAGCTCTTCAGAAGACACATTAAAGTAAAGTAATTGTTAGGTGTTGCATTTATCTGATCAAAATGTACCAAACTAAAGTTTTTTGCTCTTTCCCACCAAGGAAAAGAGGCAAACTGCATAGAAATAAGTTCTGCTAATGAGGCTTACTCCCAAGTAAGTAGGTGGTATAGAATTGCAAGGTAAGTAATCTAGGCTTAAAGTTCCATGGGAATAATACTGATCTTTTAAAACGCTGTTCCTGACATAAGGACCTAACAGGACCCTCTGTGCGCAGTTATCTCTTATTCTCCATTGTTGGTGACAAGGCATATGCTTCTTGTAGCATGTAGCTTTACCATGAGAAAAACTTACAGTTTTGTTTCTTGCACTGTGATGAACTTTGGATGAAAGGCTAGCACAGAGAGATCCATAGGCACCATCTCCCCAGTGCCCTGGGTGCCAAGGCTCCAATTTTTTTTTGTTGTGAGTGCCCCGCCTCCCTCCCCACCGCAGTGGCTGCATGTTGTAGCTGCATACGACCTTTGCAGCTGCCTCCACACACCACCCGCTGCGGCCGGCCACCACCACCTCTGCAGCCTCTGCCCGGCATGCCACCACACCAGCCACCTCCATGCACCGTCTCTGTGGCCGCCTCCATGCGCCACATGTTGTGCGCTGCTGGTGGCTGCTGTCTCCACATTTTAAAAAATGCCTCTGATTTTTAAAAAATAAATATGACCATTGGCTTCCTCATCATTATGCTTGAGAACAAAAAGAAATCTAATTAATGAGATGAAAAGAGATGTGATTGAAAGGATCCTTTATAACAGGGGTCAGCAAACTAAGGCCTGCGGGCTGGATCAGGCCCAACTGCCTTCAGGATCCTGCCCACGGACTGTCCGTGAATCAGCGTGGGGATTCTGTTCGTTCAGGCTGCACCATTTTCCCCCTTGTGCCATTCCATTCCCCCCTCCCTCACACCAGTGGCGTAGCGTGGGTTGTCAGCACCCGGGGCAAGGCAAGTAATTTGCGCCCCCTAACCCGTGGATTTTAGCACTCGAGTGCGAGCACCCCCCCCCCAGATGTTGCGGCCGGTGCGGCCGGCCCCCCTGCACCCCCCCACGCTATGCCACTGGGGCTGGGGGCGAGCGAAGGAGCCAAGGACCCCCCCAAAGGCTCAGCAGGAATTTATTAAATTTATTATTTGCAGAGCCCCCGGGCCGAGGCAGCCGAAGCCCCCTCCCCTCGGGCGCCTCCCCGCCCCCTCCTCTCCTTGGGCTGTAGGTGGAGCCCGCGCTCCGAGGCGCTCCAGATCCGGGCTTGGCGAGCGCCTCTCCTCCTCCCGGCCGGGTCCGGGGGCTTCCAGCCGAGCTCCGTCCTCGCCCCCCCGCCCCGCGGCTGAGACTTGCGCTGAGAGCCGGAGCCAGCGGCGCCCCCTTCCGCCGGGAGACCCTCGCCCGCCCGCTGGCTTCCTCTCGGAGGGTTTTGGGGAGCGCAGGGCGCGTCGAGGCCCCTCGGAGCTCTCCTCCCTCCCAGTCGGCAGAAGCAGCCGCCGCCTGTGGCTGGGCCGAGGGGATGGCGTCGGCGTCGGGGTGCGGAGGCTGCCCGCGCCCGGCCAGGCGTCGGTGGCGGCGTCGGCGCTGCTGCAGCGGCTGCTCCTCCTGCGGCAGTGAGTGGAGCACAGCCGCAGCGGCGGCGGGGGGGTGGCGCGCGCGCTAGGGCGCAAGGCTGGCGGTGGTGACGGGGAGCCCGGCGGAGGAAGGAACTTGTCCCTTCCCTCTGGACTCGCGCCCCCCCCAGATGTTGCGCCCGGTGCGGCCGGCACCCCTGGCACCCCCCACGCTACGCCACTGCCTCACACACACCGTGGTGATGCCTCTTCCCTCCCTCCTCCTGGCTTCTCCTTGCCCTGCCTAGAGGAGGAAGGGGGCTGGGCTGAGCTGGCTGAGCACCATTTTAAGCAGCCCCTCTCTGGAGCCAGCCCTTTTGCACTGCTCAACTTCCCTCCTCCTCCTCCTCCTCCCTCTCCTCCTCCTCCTCCCTGGTGCTCCTGTGGGCCAGAGAGCGGAGCAGACGAGCTTGCTCTGCCTACCCACGAGAAGCAGCAGCAGCTGTGGTGGCAGCCCCTGGGAAGGTAAGTGCAGTGGTTGGGGGGGAGGACTACTTGCCCCCTTGCCTCTTATTCCAGCTCCTCCCCCCCCCAGTGCAGCTTCTCTGGCCCACAACAAGGTCTGAGGGACAGTGGACCGGCCAGCGGCTAAATTTTTTTTGCTGACGCCTGCTTTATAACTTTGTTTCTTTAACTAGGATAGACTATGGCTTGGGAAGAGGAGACAGTTCTAGAAAAGTGGTTCTAATAAGTACAATTCTAACCTTCAAATCTGAAATCATAATGGGTAAATCTCAAAGTATTATGAACTTTAAAGTGCACTAAAACTAGCTAACCAATGGAGACATCCCAATCTGAAGGTGCTGTAATACAATTCAGGTTAGATAGTATGCTATATACTAGTTGGTCTCCTGGTAAGGAGAACTATCCATCCAGGAATTATACTGACAGTGTGCCAGTGCCTATCTCATCTGTTTGCAGGGAAACAGATTGCAGCTGCCTTTCAACATAGACTCCACAGAGTCCACCACATGCTGTGTTTTGTCTTGCTCTGAATAGCAAAAGCTGCATTGCCTAAAGGAACTTCAAGACCACCACATGGCACCTCAGAATGGAGGGTTGTTCCAAAGCCCCCAAATTCATTTTAGAGCTTAAATGCATGAGCAGACCTTTCATTATCTTGTGTTTTAGCCTTTTTCAAAAAAGGAAAAACAAACCTCTCTATACTGTGAGAACCTTTGTTTTGGGCTTGCTGCTGCTGCTTTTATACAATTATGGCACCGTCCTTGGGGACTCCTGAGAGGTACATTGGGCTCCATCTTTCTACTGTTGCCAACAAGTTGAAAAACTTTCATTTAGGAAGACTTTTGGGGGAGAGTTGTGGGCAGATAGAGGCAGAGTTTGAATTTACAATTTTGCTGTTGTTACCTTGATATGTCATCTTATATGTTTTGTGATATGTAGCTTTAGCTATTTTGGACAGATTTGGCTACTAAGCTGTAGGACTGAATAAACTGCCCTTTTAAAATCACAAAACATCAGCTCTGCTTAATAGCTTGTCTGTCATTAGTGAGGAGTAATGCCTGGCCACAGTTCATCGTAAGATAGCATACTGCAATCCATGTATTTTTATTTTTAAAAGAAAATTAAATGGTTAGGATTTAAATAATTTGTTTGTTGTGTTGCACTGGTAAACTTATCACTAGTTACTTAGCACACTAGATACTTAGCAATTTGCCAAGATTTCATCATAGATGAACAAGGTCAAGACTGTAAAGGATGAGAATTTCTGTCATTTTTGGTCTGTTTAAGAACCACATTATATATTTTTTTTTATTTTTTTTTTAACTCTTTTTTTTTATTAAATATTTATTAGCATTTTCCAATAACACACTACAAACAAAAACAAAAAATAAACGAAACAAAAAACACAAAAATACATAACATTCAAAACTAAACAAAAAAAAAATAGAAAAAACACATAAAGTTTCTAATACTTATTATTCTTAACCTTATTTCTCAGACTTCCTCACACCTCCCCTTCTTGTATTCCAATTTAAATTGTCAGTTCAGCAAGTCCTTAACTTATTTCTTTACCTTAGCTTAAACATTTGTTCCAACATACTATTGCTTTACTTTACTTCTTTTTTCCATTTCTTCAATTTATTTTTAACAGCCTTATTTTCAATTAATTTAGAAAGAAAAGAAACCAATTTTACCTTATTAAAATTACACATCAATACTTATACCTCATTCATTATTCTTAAACCTTTTTCCTAAAGTCGACCAAAATTTCCCTTCCACGATTTACCCAATTTCCTTACCACTAACAAAAAATATAAAAAGCAAATTATCCTTATGTACCCTTTGGATTCCCAACCTCCACCCACCCTTTTCCCGGTTCCAGTCCCCAACCAATATCCATCAGTCTTTATATTATTTTTTTTTAGCCTGGAGATCTCACATCCGAGGCCCTTATATCTCTCTCAGTTCCTTTCTGCCGGTCTCTTTGATAGTCCTTGATGTTAAACCCCAAGTCTCGGAGGGGCTCCGGCCCAACAGAATCCATGTCGCTTCCAGCCAGTCCTCCATACTTAAAAGCACAGCCTATGGGGTGCTCCAACTCTTGTTTCAAATTTCTTTCAAATCCAGATGTCCCCAAAGCTCCAGCTTTCACCAACAAATTTGTAATCCTCAGGTCTTCAGATCTCCTCCAAAAGGGATCTCTCCATTTTCCAGACTCCCATTCAGACCAGGCTTTCCACATCCACTTTTTATTATCCTTTTTTATCATCATGTCAGGCCTCATATTGTAACTCTCCTTTGACTCCTGCAAATCTCCTGCTCCTCCTTCATTTTCTTCAAAAACAACATATTGCTCCATCGTATCTACACTTTCAGTTTCATTTATTTGTTCAGTTGAATGGGCTTCCTGTTTCAAGTCCTTATCAGGCTCAAAACTGTTGTTTACTGTCCAGTGTAGTAGTGATACCTTTGTAGACAAAGCATTGTACTCATCTTGCAAGTTTCCCAAGAGAACGAGTGCTCTGTCCAATTCTGCTTGGATTTTACATACTCCAGCCATTTTTGTGATGTAATGTCCCTATTACCCCTCTAGGGGGATTTTAGTTCCTTGTTGTTCCTTTCAGCTCAAAACCAAAAGTCCAGTTATTTTGTATCAGCCCTCCTTATTTTCAACAAGTTATACCAAGTAAACCAGCAAAAACAGCAGAAACAATGTTCTCTTTTTCCAGCTGACAGCTAGCTGACTAGCAGCTCACTTGACAGCTGTCAAAATCTTCAATGCAACAGGCTTTCTCATAGGACGTTCCCGGGTCTCGGGGGGGGGGTGAAATTTCAGCTCCCAAAATTCTTTTTATCCTCCAGTAAATCTTCTTATAGTATCAAAACCGTGAAGTCAGGATCTTTCATTAAAAAACAAAAAACAAATTCTCTCGACCTTAGCTGCCCAGTCCTTTGCTTTAGATTGTTTACAAAGAGGGGGGGTGAACTTCCTTTTTAGCCCCTTCCCGCTCGTTCCAAATCCAAAATTACAAATTTTTAAAGTTCCAATCTCCGTATTACTCACGAGTTTATATTTTAGAGTCCAATCGGTCTTGGAAGAAGTTGGCGCTCTCTGTCAATGGCTTGCGGCTTCACTCCGTAGGCGAGGGAGTACTCTCAGCACCACGCCTCACCCTGCCTCCGTTCCGAAGCCTTTAAAAAGGCTCCGTCGCGGATTGGGGGGGCGCAAATGGTGCCCGCCGAGTCTCTGTGTTCACAGGCATCCGCGCCTGTGATTTTAAGGGTCCCCGCTTCGCCACAGCGGCCAGACCCAGACGCTACGGAGCCGATTCCCTCCGGAGCTCGGAGGGAATCCGCCATTAAACAATGGCGCCAACCCGGAAGTCCCACATTATATATTTTTAAACACAGCTAAAATGAGCACGAAAAACATGTGTATATATTGTTGCACTCCACCCCAATCGCTGAGCGGTGAGAGATCCCAGGGGTTCCAGGTGCTTACGCAGGGTCCGTGTTTCCTTTTGTGAATGAGGCACCACGGAGAATGTGGCGTCTTTATGATATATGGTTTATTTACACATATATACATCCTGAGCCTGCAATGGAGAGGTTCATAGCACCAACACCCCAGCAGGGTCTTGCTTCTCCCATAGCTGCAGCCTTTGATCCCAGCAGAAATCATCCATGGCTGTCTCTTTCTGCTTTTCAAACCTGCAGCTTTTGCCTCCAGCTTCTAATTCACGTAAGTCGTCAGCTCTGGACTTTAGTCTTTCTAATTAACAGACAGTTGGGGGAGGGAGGCCCACCCATTTGCCCTCTGGCACAGAGCCACTCCCTTTGTTCCTCTCCTCTATGGATCATTGAGCCAGACTGGCCTGGCTAGTCCAGCAATTGAATCCAGGCTGGATCCAGGAATTGAAAGGGTCTTAACTCCACAACTCACTCCAAACTCATGACACTATGTTATGCCTGGGCAAATATCAGTTGCTGTGAATTAGAGTGGCACTTGGGGGTTGCAAAGACCCACACAAACATTTTAATCTGCTATATCTCAGTCATTTCTTAGCTGATATTTGACCAGCTTGTGGAGCTCAACATGCTCTTATCCCATACAATAAGTTCCAGAAAAGTTTTGACAAATCTTCTAGATTCTGTTAATGTTTAGAGCATCTGAGCTTTAAAGCGGTAGGATGCAGTTTGATCTGTGAAGCTTATAATGTGGTTCTTAAACTGGCCATTCCTGGCCTGTTGAACATCATAGAAAGTCTTTACCTTTACAGTCTTAGCCCTGAGGATATCCATGTTCTTTTATGAGGAAAGCTTGCAACTAATCTGAAATTTTAGAATAATTAAATTGCTCTTTAAAAAATCAATTTACAACTGAACTTTATTGCTTGGCCCATTTGGAAAGTAGGTACTGATCATCCATCAATGTTATATGAAATCTCGGGTATAACCAGAAGGCAAAGGGGGGCGGGGGGAGCATAAGCATGCACAATTAATTAAGTGCAAGAGTGACCTCATTACATTGATGGAGTATAATGCAGCAATGTGAAAACAAAAGCAAATTCGTTTTGATTAAATATGCATTGATTTATGACATTGAGCACCCCAGGTTATATGACTTTTAATGCATATGACTTTCATCTGTAAAGTTAAAACATGATTTAGAACTAAAAAAAAGAACCCCAGAATGTTTTCTGCATTTCATTCAAACAAAAAATGACTTTCAAGAAACTCCTTAACATCACCTTCAGTATGAATGTATGACTCTCACAATTGTACTGGCTTATTACAATAGGGTTGCCGTATTTCAAAAAGTGAAAATGTGGACACAAAAGTTGTTGACACTGCCGACATTTTCCCAGACAGTTTTCCAATTTTCGCCCGGGCACTACTGACTACAGAATTCTTTGAATGAGGGATGAGTTACAGTAGCAAAGGCAAACCAATAGGAAAGCCAGTTCTGTGGGCCCATCCAGTGCCCTCCATGCAATGTGCAAAATAGACAGAATCCTAGAGTTGGAAGGGATCACAAGGGCCATCTAGTCCAATCCCCTGCAGTGCAGGAATCTTTTTGCCCAACGTGGGGCTTGAGCCCACAAGCCCTGAGATTAGGAGTCTCATGCTCTACCGACTGAGCAGTCCAAATTGATAGCTTACTTCCAAAGGCTGGGTGAAAGTGGGTTTTAAAAAGTGCACTGGCCAAAAGGCAGCTGTGCTGCAGGCACCCTATGCACAGTTGGATATGTCTGCTTCCAGCCCACGTCAATCACACATCTTTTAAATTCAAACTTCCATTACATTACATTTCTCCAATAACCTCTACATTATTTTTACATTCCTCTCAAAATATGTCTGCACGAGTGCTTTCCTATCATCATGTGGTTCAGATATAGCGGCACTGTCTCATCCTCGCTTTTGGAGAATGTGTCTGAACAGCTAAAAGGTGAAAATAAATGCAAGGGGAGCGGGGAGGCAGAATTCATTAAACAGCACTACATAGATAAGTATATTATCCAGTCTTATTTAAGTAGTATGGTAATATCAGCAAGTGCAGATACTGACAAGAATATAAAGAATGTGTAGAGGAGGGGCCTGGGCATTAAGGCAGGCAGCGTCTAAGAGAATTTGCAAGGATCAAATCACTGTAAATAAAATGCAAGGGTAGATGTAGTCCTCAGCTTTTTCATTCCAAATTATGTAATTATATATTTTAATACATATTTAAATGTGTCTTTTCTCTCAAAACGGGTATTTAAATCTGCAAGAAATGCAACATTTGAAGAAGTATGAACTCAGTATTTTGCAAAGATCGAATTCCTCAAACCTCCCTAGGGCAGCCTAAAGAGGCTTGTGGCTTTGCCCTCATTGGCTTCCTCTCCCTGACCAAGTCCACTCTTTTCCTGCCTGCCTAGACCACACTACAGCTAACAAGCTACGGCTCCTGCTGTGGATGGACTGCGTTATATTTTCAGTGGGAAAACTAGCAGATTTTTTAAGGCTGCTGCTTTAAAACACACATACAGAGTTATAATTTGCTTGCCATTGCAGAGTTTATGCTTGAGAAAACTGCCCTGGCAGGGACAACATAATTAAAGTATCTCACTTTTAGAGAACAAATTCTGGAGGATTTTTGCCGCACCAACCGCAGGGTTAATATAGTTTACCTCAGACAAAGCATTCTGGAAACTAGAGTATCTGAAATTACACTGAATTATTTAATTGTGTGGACAGCAAGTTGTTAGTATAATTCTTAGGAAGATCACATTTCTACATTGACTTTGTTGTTCTATCCCTGGCATGAACAGAAACAATAACCAAGCTAATAAAGCAGTAGGTCAAGTTGCATGGGACTGAAATCATGATGAGGCCAATGACCTGGTTATGCTACAAATTCTGTCTTTCTCCCTCCCTCTCTTACCATCTTGTTTTTAAATAGCACAAACCTGCCCATCTCTGCTATCACAAATGCACACTCTTTGATTAAGACAGAGCTTTCTATAGCTTGATCTTCTGGGATTTTCTTTTTTTAAAATCTATTTTTGTTCTTGTTGTTCTAGCTAATTCAGATATCAATAGTTTCTGATCGTTAATTACAAGAAGAACAAGAAGGGTCTCCTTGGGGGAAAGCATTCTTTTTAAAGCTGAAAACAGCCTTGTTTCTTTATTCCTCTATACTTGCTGGATGCACAGATTGTAACGATACAGTTATCACTGCTGGGAGATGTAGTGCTCTCATGTCCTGAACAGAAACTTAAAAATAGTAATTTATAAAGAGGAGTTTTATTTTGATTTGAGCAAGGAGCACAGCTGGCTCTGGTCAAGGACCCAGTCTTGTGGAAGACAAGACCAATACAAAGAGCTTCCTGCAAATTTTTGTCTATGGGTGTGTTCCCCCCTGGTGTATTTCACGTCTCCTCCCACCCCCACCCCTCCACCCTCCTAGCTGTTCATAATAGCTTCATTAGTGTGAGATTTGTTTCTGTTTGTGTACACCGCAGGGGGCATTAATGAGGGGGCAGGGAAGGTAAATTGTGCATAGCTGTCCACACCTTGTTGGGGATGAATTCGGAATGGCTTGAGGACTCCAATCTGGGTGAAGCTGGTTTGAGAAACAACCCATCAAACAGTCGTGTTTTACAACAAAGTACAGAATACAACTGCATTGACTAAGTGTGAAGGAATGGTTTAAAAAAGAAAAAGAGGGAAAAACACATAAAAATGCATGTCAGCATTATGACCAGGTCTGGGATTAAAGATTGTCTCTCTCTCTCACTCACTCACACACACACACACGGCTGTTTCACACATACAAATTCATTATTTGATCATTGTAGCTTGGGGGAAATTGCCCAGATTTCAAAATCATGCCATTTTTTTACTTCTCCAACACAGATACTTCATGTGCATACATTGATTTGTAGTATAAATGCAGCAGCTTAAACTAATTTCTAGATGGCAGAAATTTTAATATTAAATATTATATGCTGAATAAATAAATGAATATCAATAATCTATTGTAGCTGAACGACATCAACAAACCCTTCTGGTATCCTGAGTTTTGTGCTCTGATTACAGTACTTTTCCCTCAAGTTTGACCTGCCTATCCAAAGCAGCGCAGAACAGCAGTGGATCCGAGTGCTGTGATCTAAGGGGAAACAATGTTGCAGGAAACAAAGCAAAGCCTCACAGCTTCTGCTCCACTAATGATGCTGAGCCTGTTTTAAAAGGACAGTAATTGCTATGACCAGAGCGATGGGGGAAATGCATTGTTGTTTTGTTCCCCACAAAGTTTTAAAGTTTTAATGAAGGTCTCTAACTGCAGCTTGTAAAATGTATCAGATACAGATATCGATGTATATTGCAAATCAAAAACAGTTTTGTGTTAACTGAGAGTAGAAAGAGATGCCATATCTTCACGCAGGAAAAATACAATATGAAGAAACAAACAAGGATTTGCTTACAAGCTAGTAACTGACATGCACTGTCAAGGGAATTGTCTTAGGGGTTGTGTTTTGCTTTGCTTAAAGGAGTCATCTTAGCTCCAGCTCAGGAAAAAATATTTATTTATTTTCAAAGTTTAGTTTAGAGCATCTGCATTATTTCCTGTTCCATATTCTGTCTGTAAAGGGTCTTGGTTAATAAAACTTGTTTTCCATATTTGGTCACAATAAAGAATAAATACTTATTAGTATAAAGTAGGTAATGAAATGAACTTTACCTGGGTGAATGCAGTTGTTTAGTTACTTGGGGATGAGGAGCATTTTTTTAAAAAAAGACCACTGCTTCTTCTTTTATGTTACCTGTTTTTCTGGGTTGAATTTTGGCCTTGACATTTGAATTGCTTCCTTTCATTCTTCAGTAAATGTAAGATGTGAACCAATGACAATGAGTTCACCAAGCTAAAAAATACAGACCAACCAAGTTAATAACAGAAACATCCAGAAAGCATTTGCAAGTTGACAGCTGCAAAGAATGCTGCCAAGAGAGATAAATAGGTATCTGAGCATTTATGTGCAGCTCTGGCATTTGAGGCCTGCATTTGAGTCAACATACAGTGGTAACTCGGGTTACAGATGCTTCAGGTTACAGACTCCGCTATCCCTGAAATAGTACCTCGGGTTAAGAACTTTGCTTCAGGATGGGAACAGAAATCGTGCTCCGGCAGCAGTGGGAGGCCCCATTAGCTAAAGTGGTACCTCAGGTTAAGAACAGTTTCAGGTTGAGAACGGACCTCCAGAATGAATTAAGTTCTTAACCTGAGGTACCACTGTATTGCTGAAACCATGGTTGTTGTTAGAGTGCAGAGGAAAGAGAAGGGGAAATTGAGTTTGGTTGTGATCTTCGTCTATAGATCCTATTAATTTACAGTCCTGAACACTCTATTCACTTCAAGGAAACAAGTAAATGATTCAGTGTGACAATCTAGTATTCAAAATTCAGGAAACTCAGATGTAATGCCCAGCATTCTTCCTAAGGTTGCATCTGTCAGAACTGAAAATACTATATGTTTTATTTTATATGGTTTATGAAGAAAATTTTACATACTTGGCAAATGGCTCACCTGGTGGCTCATCCTACATCTTAGGGGGTGAAATGGAACAGATTTTTTATTATCTTAAGCAAGACAGGAAATTCATTTCATCCTTACTCTTATATGCTTGGGGATACAACACAAAAATGCCAAAGGCAATCTCAATATGGCAAACAGGCAGAATAGAAGGTGACATTAAGGACTGACATATCAGGGACTTTTTGTTACAGGACCACCTGATACTCTATGTTTGAAAGGAATAAAGAATCCACCAGATTATCATGCAATATTATTCATGATAGAGCATTATTGAAGCAATGCTCCTGCTATGCACACAGCTATGAAGCCTGCTTGCTGGTCTCTCAGGTTTTCAGACTCATTACCGAACAACATACTTTTCTTCAGGTGACAAAATCTGACTCATGCAACCTTCTTATTTATGGTTCACAATAATTATATCATTACTGGCCATCCCAATCTCTGCCAAATGATGCATGAGATTCCAAGGGTCTTGGCACTCAATCAGGGTCCATGTTCCTTTGGGAGAAATGAGTTGCTTTTAGTGGAGAGAGATTTCACAGTATTCCCACCTCAGGAAGAGCCTGTCCTCCACAGCAGCCCAGTACTGGAATCCCAGGCATCTCCATGCATCTTTCCTAGCCTGCATTCAGCCAGCCCACCAGGATGGTTCTAGCCTTCATCTGGCAGCTCATCGGGCTCTCCTCCTTCTTCTGCAACCTCTTAATTTCAAAAGCACCCATATTTCCTGGGTGACATCATGTCTCCCATAATGGCTGGCCATTGTCCAGTAATTACACCTTGATGGCCCTTCTCCCAGTGTGATTTCCTGGCTTAGGTCCTGCAGTTTAAATCGAACATATGGCATCTTCCCTTCAATACTCCAAATATTATCTAAATTCTACCATTTATTAATTTCTAACATTCACTAGCAGTTATGGGTGCCCTTGCACCCCCAAACTGTTACTCCAGATCTGTAACATTTTTTGCTAGAGTAGTCATACAGGGCCATGCACATACTAGACTGCTAGCTAAGTTACAGTATGCTCTGAAACTAAGATGATATACTGTATTATAATCCATTATTCACATGGTATAGTTAATGTCTTGAAATATAGGAGCACAAGTGTTCACCAAGTGCACACTGGGCTGTAATTCACCAGAGGGATTCTGCTGATGTAATAAAGTGGGTGTCAGTCTTACTAGTTTATGATCTGCAGCCAAATTCCATATGAAATATGTGCATGCTTTTAAAATGAACATAACTTTAGTGTTGGATATATCTATTACACAGGCCCTGTAATATTTGTCTAAGGTAAAAGCCTCTCCTTTCCCACCTCAACGCATATGGGAAGACTGCAAAACTGGAGACTGCTATATCACCTTCATCAAGCTCTCATGAGTTACCCAGACACGGAATGGATTTCACAAGAGCTGACTGCCTTCGTCCAAGATATATAATGCACTGTAGAGGAAGAATAAAATATTATATAATAGGGTGACTTACAGAATGAAAACTTATTCACTGTGGTAGCTTGCAGACAATCAGCCCTGCCTCTGTTCTTGCCTGCTAGATTCATAGGATACCTAACTAGTGTAGCCTCCCAATGCCACTCCAGTAACAGGTTCCTATAAGAGAGTTAACAAACGTGGTCAATTCTCACTCTACACCCAATGCCTTTGTAACTTAAAAAACCACACCTAGCAACACTTTGCATTTGCATACCACTCTAGACAATTCAAAGCACATATATTGTCTTAGTGAGCCTGATGTAAAATAGAACAGTTTTGCGTGTTGAGTCCCACAGTGCCACCCCCCAAAATAATTCACACTTCAATTTTTGTTTAAGGTTTTTGGCATAATTTTTGGCCACAACTTTATTCAAATACAAAAAATGTGAGTGGTTGCTTAGGCATTGGTTATGACTATCTGTCTTTGCCCCCCAAGGACAGAGCTGGCCCTTCCGGACACCAACGGAAGCCAGCGTGGGAAACAAGTATTGGGTGAGAAAATGAAGCTGGGCAACAGTCCCTCACCTCTCACCCTCATGTTCCTGTGGGGCTTGCACGGCCCAAGTCCGGCTCCACGGACAAGGACGAAAAGAATGGCAAGCCCCTGGATTCCTTTAACGGAATTCCCTTTCCGCATCATTTAGAGGGATAGGCACTTACCCCTCCAAGCACCAATTTAACCAATGCCTAACCGCCATGGAGCCCACAGCTCACCGCCAAACCACTCACAGCCCCAGCCAAGACCTCAGCTGGGCCACCACGGCACCTATCCAAGCCTCATTCCCAGAAGCAGAAAGGTGCACGCCATCAGCTCGGAAAAAGGATGGCGCCTGAAAAAGAATCTCAGGGTGAAAAATCACATCTCCACCCAGCTCAACGATCTTTTTAGACACAGCGGAGTTGATGCGTTTTCTGGCCTTTCAGTGGCGGCCGGGCAACGACTGCCCCTCCAAATGCGCCGTTGCAAAAGCTTTGACCAAAATATTTTTGCTGTCGGCACCACTGCCCGCAGCTTCTCCAGGTCACCCAAAATTGCAGCACGTGGTGAAAAAACAGTCCATGGAAACCAGGTCGTTCTCACCCAGCTGCACCCCAACAGCAGTGGGCGGCCCTTCCAGCAGCACCTGCCTCCGAGTCATTGGCAGGAATTCTGGCCGGCGCATTCCCCGTCTGGACAGCCAAGGCAACTGCACATGTGGAGGAAGGCCAAGACCTGGTCCCAATCCGGACTGCCGTGCACTGATGCCAGCCCAATGCATGAGGCTGTGCCCCACCATCCAGATGCGGACAGCTGCTAAACCTAAGATAAAACAAGCAAAAAATTGTAAGACACCAATAATGTTAACGAACATAACCTTTGAATGCATTCAATTTCCAACGACCTGTATTTTATTTCCACTGCCTTATTAACACGCTTTCCGGCCTTCACGGTGGTAGTTTGTCTAGGCATTGGTTCCCGACCAGCTGCACCTGACCTCAGCAGGGCAGCACTGACGACTGGGCCCCACCATATCATCAGTACCAGCAAACATTGTGGGGGAGCAATGAATCCCAAGGCAATCGCATCCCGCCAGGTGTCGTTTCCCCATAGGGGAAAGATGCGCCCCATCTGCCCTAAAGAGGGCAACAGCCTTGAAGAAAATAGCAGGGTGCAATATTACAGAACCACCTAAAGCAAGGACCTATTTTATTTTATTTGTTATATTATTTTATTTACTTTATTTATTTTATTCTATTGTCCATCACCTTATTAACATGCTTTCTGGCCTGCTCGGTGGTAGTTTGTCTAGGCATTGGTTCCCGACTAACTGCACCTGACCTCAGCAGGGCAGCACTGACGACTGGGCCCCACCATATCGTCAATACAAATAAACAGCGTGGGGGAGCAATGAACCAGGATCAGACTCAAGCTCACCCCCAAATGCTCCCAGGGACTCTTGCGTGGCCCCACCCCTCAAAAGGGGTCGACAAAAGCATGGCGAATCCTTGGATTCCCTTAATGGAATATCTTTGCACATTGGAGGGAACAGGTGCTCCAATCCCCCCCTCCAGACCACCTTGAACCAATGCCTTAAATTATTTTGAGTCCAGGGAGAGCTGCCATCAACTCAATCCAAGCCCTCTTGCATGCATGGATGCAGACTTATGCTGGAGGAAGACAGCAAACATTCTCGCCCAGCTGTACTACCAGCACTGCGGGAGGACCTGCACAGGTCACACTCGACCGCACCAAAGGAAGCATCTCCTCACAAAGCATTCCCCATCTGGACATCCAGTATATGTTCACATGGGCAGGAAGACTGAGATGGCGCCCCAGTCCAAACTCGTCATCATGCTTGCCAGCCTAGTGTACAATGCTGTGGCCCAAATGTGCACAGCTGCTCCTATGAAAAAAAAGGAAATAACAGACAAGCATCAGCACAGACATCATTGTGACACTTCCTGATATAACCCTTGTCAGCGTCAGACTTCCAATGACCCGTATTCACAATCCTGTCTCCTGACAGGCCCCCAGTGTGCAGCCTTTGCAGCAGCACCTAATCGTAAGGAATGAGGCGTGTTCAGCGGTAGGCAAGCCGCAGGCCGTAATAACTGGTGCACGACATAAGCTCATTGATGCCTGGCTAACGGGAACCCATTTTCATGCACTAGGGGCAGGCCAGCCCCCAGAGGAACGAAAAGCCAAATATTCTGTTATCCATAACCGGGCAAGGGCCCTCCTCACCTGTGGCGGGAAGCCTGATTGTGGCACTCCTGCCCACTAAGTCTGTTTTTGAGTTCCCAACTCTAATGACAAGCTCCAAAGGATAAGGAAAAGTCCTGAAGCAATAAGCCTCCAGACTCTCAGCCCCGTGCTGGCTCCAACAACCATTTTCCCAAACCTCAGTGCAAAAATGCAATGGACTACTGAAAGGAGTCTCGCCTTGATCTTTAACCAGCAGACAAGTTTTAACTTGTTGCAGATACTGCATAGGTAAAAATTGACCGACTTCCTGCCCACTGTCCTATGAGGTTGGAGCCTATTCCAACCTTCCAAGGCCCTGCGCACTCCAAACTTTATACAAGCGTCTCTGAAAAATAAAGCTTCAGTATAACAGACATTGCAGCGGACTGAATTCTTATAGTTATAACCGCATGCCCAATCTGCAGCAGGTGGACCAAATACTGCAGGATCTGCTCAGAGGATGGGGGCCAATTCATCTGAATGGCCGAGGACTGCCAGCTTAAGGCTAAGAAATCCATCCAGGCCTTCCCATAAGAGCTAAAAGCAGAAGGGGAAATGGAAGCTGCTGCTCTCTGTTATTACTAATTGTTGCCAAAATGCCACAGGTGGTCTGGAAAAGTCTGGCAATAGCTGAGTCTGGAGCCCAGGATTTGAAGCGCTTCATCTGAAAATGGGATAGAGTGTCAGCGACATCATTAGAGGATCCCGTAATTTGGAGAGTAGAAAGCACAATATTAAACCTTAAGCGGCGCAGCTCGAAACCATGAGCGGAGGGGCAGAGACTGTGCTAGAGCGTGAGGACTGTTTTGCCAAGACGCTCACCACTACCTGGTTATCAAACCAAAAGCAGATCCGATGGTCACTGAACTCCTCGGGCCACATGTGAACTGCTACTACAATGGGGAAAACTCAAGAAAAGTTATGTCACATGATTGCCTCACCACACCGGGCTTGAGGCCATAGCTTTGCACACCAGCAGCCCTTGAAATAAAAACCAAAGGGCAAAGATCCAGCAGCACCAGCATGAACCTGAAAATCCCTGTGCGGGTTCAAGGTATCCTGCCATGGCGAACTACTATTGCATACATGCAGGAATTGCTACCATCGCCTGATATCTGCCTTCACCACACTTGGTAGGCGTACACAAAGGTAAGGGGACCTCAGGCCGCAGGCAGCCTGGCCTAGTGGGAAGATTAATTAAGTGACCCAGCAAGATCGGATCTGATGAAGCATCACTTGCTACAGAGGAAGTATTACAAAACAACTTCCTTCAAGGCAGACAGCTTCTCCATAGGCAAGTGGTATGTTTTAGCAACGATATCCAACTGGATCCCTAAATAAAATGGGAATATGGGCAAAAAGGTATTGAGCTATTGCTTGCCAGCTTCCAGCCCCCGCTTGGGCAGGGGGCATCTTGTGCTGCCATCATGATATGTAAATTTACAGGGCCGACGCTGGCCAGAACCCCTAAAGAAGTCCCGACAAAGCTGCCGCCAAGCCAGCTTCCTTTTCAGACACACACTCTGTGCAATGCAAAAACACACTCCGTGCAGTGCACACAAACTCCATGCAATGCAACTACACACTCCATGCAATGCAACTACACACTCTGTGCAATGCAAAAAACACGCTCCGTGCAATGCAAAAAAACACGCTCCGTGCAATGCAACTACACACTCTGTGCAATGCACACACAAACCCTCCGTGCAATGCAAAAACACACTCGGTTCAATGCAACTACACGCTCCATGCAATGCAAAAACACACTCCGTGCAGTGCACACACACTCCATGCAATGCAACTACACACTCCGTGCAATGCAACTACACACTCCGTGCAATGCAAAAAACACACTCCATGCAATGCAACTACACACTCCGTGCAATGCACACACAAACCCTCCGTGCAATGCAACTACACACTCTGTGCAATGCAAAACACACTCCCTGCAATGCACACACACTTCATGCAATGCAACTACACTCCATGCAATACAACTACACACTCGGTGCAATGCAACTACACACTCCGTGCACTGCACACACCCTCCGTTCAATGCAACTACACCCTCCGTGCAATGCACACACACTCCGTGCAATGCAACTACACACCCCGTGCAATGCACATGCACACACTCTGTGCAATGAAACCACACCTTCCTTACAATGCAACAACACACTCCGTGCAATGCAACTACACCCTCCGTGCAATGCACACACACCCTCCATGCAATGCACACACCCTCCGTGCAATGCAACTGCAAATCTCTCACGCAATGCAATGCAATTGCAGCCCGTGCAGCGCCGTGCCCTGCAACGCACAGAGCAAACTGCAATGCGGGCACGCAAAGGTGCTTTCTCCCACTTGCATATTGCAAACGTGGCGTCCGTTACATCCCTGGCAGTGAGGAACCACCAAAAGGACCTAAGTGTCCAGGTAGAGCAATGGGGGAGCATGCAGCTGTCCCATACAGGGACCAATCCTGCAACCTAGGCATTACCGGTACTATGCGCTGACCCAGTGAAACCAATGCTTCATGGACCACATGGGGACACTATTCAGGCCGGAAACGCTTCCAGGCCATTAAATTCTAGGGCAAAGCCCTAGGGTCACCTGCTAGGCCAGGCATAAATGTTTCCAGTGAAATAGCAGAGTTGAGGTAGCCCACAGCTTGTCCAGGTACCCCTGCTTGCCCTTTTAGAGGGAAGCACCCCTTCAAGAAAACCCAAAGTTCTTTTATCACGAATGGGCCAAACTACCCAGCAACAGAATAGCCCAAAAGGAGCAGTTTCTTTTGTTTTGTTATAACAATGGCTAAGAGGGGGATAGGAACCCTGTCTCCCAGGTCCTAGTCCTGTACTCTAGCCACTAAGCCACAATGGCTCATCTCTAAAATGGCAGTCGCCACTATCAGGGCAAAACAAACTTAAAGAAAATAAACTTGTTCAGAAACAGCATAGTTCAAGAGCATATACAGAGTGCTCATAGTCCTTGGAGGCACAGGGAGCCCCTGGGGCCCTCTGTCTGCCTCAGAAATATATTAGCAGCAACTGGGCCTGCAAGCAGATACATTCCTATAGCGAGAATGAGTCACGTGTCACAGAGACTTAACAATTAACTGCTACCTGTAGCAGACTTAGGCTTGGAAGTTATGTGCAGGCTGAATAGGCCTCCCTGCTTCTGCTCTTGAGAATCTTAGTCTCATAGCAATATTAAAGGAACTCAAAATAGTGCTCCCGCCCAAGGCTAGCTTAAAATTTGGCCAACAGCGCTGCACACACTCAAAATAAAGCCAACCTTTGGGGATACTATAAACGAAAGTGATTCCAGCTAAGCTGGGAACAGCCCTGACTAGCCCCACAATTTCAACAAGAGAAATGGGGGAAACCTTTTTGCAAAAGAAAGCCCCTAACGGGGGCTCTCTCCCTATTGGGAAAGGCAAGCCATAGATACAGGGAGAATCTTCCCACAGGGCAGGGTAAGGGGTGGGGTGAGAAATTGAACAGGAAAAGGGGGGAATTAAATTATTTAAGGGACTAGAGAGGATTAAAAAGAAAGGGGAAATACAGAAATAAAGAAATGTAACCAGACAATGAGAAGCTTGTCCAAGTGCTCCATGTGATCCGGTGCAAAACAGCCAAGAGGACGTCCCATCGTCTGGCCCCTATATTTAAAGCCTCTGACCCCTCCTCCGAATTGGCAACAACCAAAATTCCCCAGCAACCCAATTAACCCCTTAAGGCTAGGGTTCCATACCAAATTTGCCTAGTCATGACAGGGTGGCCTGTTCCCCCAACCGCAACACGTGCTCTCTGTTAGGGAGAACACGCTTTACAGAACAGCTTCTAGGAATGTACTGTTTCAGATAGCAGGTGCTGCCTATTAATTTGGAATATTCACTCTTAGAAAACTGCCACATCAGAAAGAAAGGTTCCAGAACAGTCCTTTGCCTGCTATGATGATTTTCGTTTTGTAGAGTTGCACTCCGGTGCACTACCAGTGTTAATTTTGGAAACTGCATACATACAACATTAACCGCAATCCATATCAATCCAGTGGTTTCTTCATAAATACTGCTGTTTGGTGCATTTTTCCTCAAACCCGCTTCAATCTGGCTAGAAAAATTAAGTCACATTTACGGTACTTTGTACTTAAGTCCGATGTGTACATTTGAGAAAGCCATGCCACAAGCTCAGATGACAGTTTTGTGAATAGGAGTTCTGGAGAGAGGGGGCTGCAAGAGGAGGGAAGCAAAACAGGTCACGCACACAGATGAAGACATCCATGTCACCTCTCTGTATGCAAATATGATTTGCAAGCAGTTGGGGGAGGGAGGACCTTGTTGAGTTTTAAGCAGTTAATGTGTAGACAGCTTAACATGGAGACCTCTCAGAGCTTCCCAGAGCTGGTCCACTTCTTCAAAGTGGACAAATACATATATACACATATTCATTCTGTTTGCCTGCTTACAGTCATTTATGGATGTGTATATGGGGAGAAATGTCATGCACAAACCAAACTCTGCCAAGATACACAGAATGCCAAGATACACCTAAGTCGTTCATAGGTCAGAACAACAGGTATAATCATGATTCACCTCCACACATTCAAAAGAGATGCCAGCACTTCTAATCCTATTAAAGTATGCACTACGTTAAGATACAATGCAGACTTCTGAGTGCCAAACTCACAGACACATAAAAGTAAGGACTATTGACTTCTATTGAGCTTATTTTCAGGTGAGTATGTTCAGAACTCCACACTCAGAATAACAACATAGATAGAGAATTGCAGTCTTATTATATTTCAATTTAACACAGGAATAACAAACTGAGATAGTTTTGTCCTCAAATTCATACACGGGGAGAAAATGGTTTCCTCAGCTGCTGAGTGTGTTTGTTATTAATCCTGCATTGTTAAATTTAGCAGCACTAGAGTTTTAAAGGCTTTAAGAATAATGATAATAAAATTGCTAGAAAGATTATGCTTGGTTGCATTAAAGAAATCTACTTACCTAAAGCACTGTAAGCTTGTAACAGACACTGGCGCTCTGCCACACTGACCTAGTAAGTTCACGTTGTCCTCAAAATGCTAGGCTAATTCACTGATTTGGGTTTTTTCCTATAGTGCATGTGCTTACCTAAGAGAACAATGAGTAATAACCAACCATGATTTTCAGCTCAGCCTGATATTGCATTTGAATTAAAAGTATGAATTTTTCAAAAGCTAAGACAGAAAATATGCTGATTAGATATAATGTATGTAAGACATTAAGGAATTTTGGCCTGCTTATAAGTAAAGTAAATTGTGTGGAGGGAGACTAGATTCAACTGAACACCCAGTCAACAAAGACACACTGGTGCAAAATAAGAAAAGGTGACGATGGCTTTGGCTTGCTGCGTGCCACCCCAGTCTCTGAGCGGTGTGAGATTCTAGTGGTTTCAGGGCCTTACCCTGTGTTCAATTTCCTCAGAAGGAAGGGCTCGGGAGACAGTGGCATCTTTATGATCTGGTGGACATCCAGGCAACAAATTCTGTTGCATCTCATTGCAAATAAATAAATATACACTTCCACATTTAGGGCAGGATTACCCTAAACAGCTCCGTCAGCTGAAGTCTTGCACAAGGACGTTCGCTTGCGCAATGTGGATTGCTCCCCTTTTGTACCCCATGCACTCCCAGAGCAGCCCACGTGAATTCTATCCTTAGAATCTGAACACATCTTAACATTATGCTCCAAATTCCAAATTCCCATTTTCTCAGATTTAAATTCAGAGGTTTTATTCTCTTCACCATGAAATTTCCATGACAACAATATTTTGCAGTGAAGTTATGCTGATTATGTGATAAAATCATTGTTATCTCATGGCAATATTGTGTGGTTAAAAGTAGTGCAAGCATTGTAAACAGTGGAGGGGACATTATTCAAATGGAATGATTCTTTTCTAAACAAAGCCTTGAAGAAACTTGAAGCACAATCACTAAGAGAGAAACCATCTGAAAGGCAAATTCAACGAATTCTCCATATAAAAGCTCTCATTACACAATTATATTTTCTAGGAACAAAGATTAATTAAAACCTAATAACAAAAGAGGCCTGAAGGGAGAGGCTAATTGTTTCTTCTGCCAGTGGCCTGACACTGAACCAGACATAATCAATTAACAGATGGCCTAATTTATTTGTCTGACTGATGCTACAAACCAAAAGCTTGCTGAACCAGGAAATAAGCAATTGGGGTCTGGGTATGTTGGCCATAGCGCTGTGCGATCATGCCTCAACAAACTACTTCCTGCAAACAGTAGCAAGCCTAAAACACGAAGTTTTATTTAGCCACCCATTTTGACTTCTGAGATTCCAGCAGGTATCGTCCACATCTATTCAGAGCAGGGCTCTCAGTGTGCATGACTCTATTCTGTGGAACACCATTCCTCTAGAAATATGTTGTGAATGTTCTATCAGCACTTTCCAGAAAAAGTCTGTTCTGACAAACATTTCCAGAGGGGTACATAGGTCTCTGCCATGGATGTCCACTTTGTGTTGTTTTAAAGTTCATCTACTTTTATTTTTTGTTCTTTTTTACTGTTTTTAAACTGCTCGTTAGACTTTCTACAGCACCTTAGAACATATGTGGAAAATGATCAATTGTTTTTATTATGATTAACACATCATTTGCATGGGAGCTAGAAACTTGAGGGGGTTGGAACCAAAAGCTTTGATTATCAGGAAGCTGACTTGTGTGCTAAATACCATGAACTGCATTTCTTCCGTGTGTCAAAGAAACACTGTTTGTACACAACCATGGCATACCCTCCAACATTCCTCAGATGCAAATAGGAACACACACCCCAACTGACACACACCCCAGGACACAGCGCGCACACACCCTTCACCATCCTTAGAAAACCCCTTAATCCATATTTTTATTTTATTTTATTATTTTATTCTTTGGTAAATTTACAAAAAGGAAAACACACACCAATAAATAAATTTTAGAAAGGGGCAGCTATCCATCTATCACAGGGGTGTCAAACTCAAATTCATCGGGGGCCGCATCAGCAGTTTGGTCACCCTCAAAGGGCCGGTTGTATATTGCCAAACACTGTTTATTACACATATGGCAAACACAAGGCATTAACTTTTTTTTAACTTTTCTGACTAGATGGCTGACATCGTTTTCCTGAGGTCAGTCCATCGATGTCTGGCGTTAGGTCTTGTGCTGTAGCAATCCGCAAAACAGCATGGAGGTTATCATCAGTGATGCGTGATCTGAGCTTGGTCTTGTTCAGATTCATGACTGAAAACATCTGTTCACATAGATAGGTGCTCCCAAACATGGACAGAACACGTGCAGCTTGAAGTCGGAGCTGTGGCATCAAAGCAGGGGGGAGGAGACGGTAAAAGTCGTCGACTGTCACATCCTGGAACTTCGCTTTCAGGCTGCTGTTGCACTGAAGTTCTATTAATTCCATTTGAAGGTGATGTGGTGCACTGTCAACATCGATGTTGAAGGGATTGGCAAAGCTGGTAAAGGTTAAGTTTTGTTCTTTAAAGTCAGAAAAGCGTCGATTGAATTCATCAATCAGCCGATTCACTTTGGTACCCAATCGAGCACATGAAAAAGTACCTGGGAATGAGGTTGAGATGCTCTGGCAGATAGGAAAGTGGGCAAGACTGTCTTTTTCAAGCTGTGACTTCCATAGGCGCAGTTTCTCCTGGAAAGCTGTTATTGCCTCATACATTGAGGTTATGACTTGTTTGCGGCCCTGCAGCCTCAGATTCAGTTGGGCGAGATGCTCTGTTATGTCACACAACATGGCAAAATCGCACAGCCAGTTTGGATCTGACAGTTCTGACAAGGGCTTCCCTTTACTTTGCATAAAAAGAGTAATTTCTTCCAAAAGCTCAAAAAATCTCTTGAGAACTGTGCTCCTACTCAGCCACCTTATTTCTGTATGGTATGGCACATCTGTATGTTCCATGTCCACCTCCTTCAAAAATTGTTGGAACTGACGATGATTCAGACCCCGTGCACGTAGAAAATTCACTGTTTTTGTGACTGTGGACATTATGTTATCCAGTTGCAGAACCTTGCCACACAGAGCTTCTTGGTGGATAATGCAGTGATAAGTTATCAGCGGCGTGTGGCAATTACTTTTTTTCATTTTCTCTTTTAACAGTCCAACCAAGCCATTTCTCTCCCCACACATTGCTGGAGCGCCATCAGTAGTAAGTCCCACCAACTTTTCCCAAGGTAATTTCATTTTATTTACGGATTCCTCCACTGCATTGAAGATGTCCCTCCCAGTTGTTGTCCCATACATGGCGACCACATCCAAGAGCTCCTCACTGACCGACAAGTCTTCCTTCACACCTCTTACAAAAATAGCTAGATGAGCTGTATCAGTATTATCAGTGCTTTCATCAACAGCTAATGAAAATGCCAGATAACTGCATGCCTCTTCAGCCAACTTTGTTTTAAGATTACAGGCTAGGTCCCTGACTCGGTCTGTGATGGTGTTTCTTGACAAGCTGACATTGTTAAAAGCCTGTCTCTGCTCAGGGCACACCTGTTCACATACCTTCAGCATACACTGCTTTACAAATGCACCTTCTGAAAAGCACTTTGAAGCTCGCGCAATTTCTTCAGCCACAAGATAGCTGGCTTTCACTGCTGCATCATTTTTTGCTGTCATTTTTGCAAAAATATTCCGTTGCGAATACAGGCTACCTTTTAATTCTTGGACCTTTTGTTGCTTTTCCTGGTGGCTAAGGTTAGCAAATTTGGCTCCATGTTTGGTCTCAAAGTGCCGGCGTAAATTGTATTCCTTCATCACTGCCACTGCCTCATAGCAAATAAGACATACTGGCTTGTCTCCATTAATCACAAACATGTATTCACTTTCCCATCTCTCCTGAAATTGCCTTCCCTCTGCATCAACTTTTCTTTTCTTGGACATTTTTGGGTTATTTGATTGTAGTTTATGGTCCCTATACCACTGTAAAGGGACATGGAAGTGGTCAGTATATCCAAAGTTTACCGCTCAGACTTTTAAGCAGAATAATAAGCAGACCCTCCCTAATAAGCCACATGACTTGTGTTTGACACCCGTGCCTTAGGTATTGTTGCTTCAGGGAATTATACACGGCTTTATACACGGGAATTATACACGGTTGGATGGCGGCTAACAGATTGAGGTTGAATCCTGACAAGACAGAAGTACTGTTTTTGGGGGACAGGAGGTGGGCAGGTGTGGAGGATTCCCTGGTCCTGAATGGGGTAACTGTGCCCCTGAAGGACCAGGTGCGCAGCCTGGGAGTCATTTTGGACTTGCAGCTGTCCATGGAGGCGCAGGTCAGTTCTGTGTCCAGGGCAGCTGTTTACCAGCTCCATCTGGTACGCAGGCTGAGACCCTCCCTGCCTGCAGACTGTCTTGCCAGAGTGGTGCATGCTCTGGTTATCTCCCGCTTGGATTACTGCAATGTGCTCTACGTGGGGCTACCTTTGAAGGTGACCCAGAAACTACAACTAATCCAGAATGCTGCAGCTAGACTGGTGACTGGGAGCGGCCGCAGAGACCACATAACACCGGTCTTGAAAGACCTACATTGGCTCCCAGTACGTTTCCGAGCACAATTCAAAGTGTTGGTGCTGACCTTTAAAGCCCTAAACGGCCCTGGTCCAGTATATCTGAAGGAGCGTCTCCACCCCCATCATTCTACCTGGACACTGAGGTCCAGCACTGAGGGCCTTCTGGCGGTTCCCTCACTGCGAGAAGCAAAGCTACAGGGAACCAGGCAGAGGGCCTTCTCGGTAGTGGCGCCTTCCCTGTGGAACACCCTCCCACCAGATGTCAAAGAGAAGAACAACTCCCAGGCTTTTAGAAGACATCTGAAGGCAGCCCTGTTTAGGGAAGCTTTTAATGTTTGATGTATTTTAATATTCTTTTGGAAGCCGCCCAGAGTGGCTGGGGAAGCCCAGCCAGATGGGCGGGGTATAAATTATTATTATTATTATTATTATTATTATTATTATTATTATTAATCCCGTGAGTCCTGTATCTAGCAGTATTTTGCTTTTGTCTTCCCAGTACCCACATGCATCACGCCAATTTTATTCCAGGCAGTAAGTACTGGTACCTTACTCAAGACTGGTTAACGTGCTGTAACTACCAAAGCCTGATTTCCCATACGTGCTTTCGCGTGTGTGGGTGGCATTTTAATCTGCATTAGTGACTGACAAGGTGAAACTGGAGCAGGGTAGTGATTCTAAATCACCACCGCATTCAGAATAAAGGTTTGCCATCGACTGGTGTATTTGTCTCATCAGTATTGTAACAATTCGATTCGGACCATTGGTCCATCTAGCCCGGCACTGCCAGGCACTGACTAGCAGCGGCTCTGCAAGGGTTAAGGCAAGAGTCTTTCCCAGCCATATCTGGCGACAGTGAGGGTTGAGTACGGCTGACTAGCAGCGGCTCTGCAAGGGTTAAGGCAAGAGTCTTTCCCGCGCTAAACAGCCTCTCCCCAGCGAGGGGTTGCTCGCAGAGCACAAATGGTCACGTTCAGACCAATCCACAAACTCCTTATGTTGCGTTAGCGGCTGATGTGGATCGGTAGCCTGCAAATAGTTTAAACTGCCACTTCTTGAACAATAGACCCTGCGACAGGAGTAACCACTCTATTATGTCGACAAGCAAGGTCGAAGTTCCACTGGGATTTATTTAAGTGTTTGCTCCGGAGGAAGCGGTTTGCGGATCGTGGCCCTAATGCAATTCCCAGCTAGTTTCCCCATCCCAATTTAATTATCCTTATGGGATTTTTATGATTACCAGGAGCTTTCCTCGCCTTGCAACTGCCTCTCTGCAAAAAGTGAACACGTGCCTTGGGAGGAACGAGACTTCTTTAGAAACCAGCACGCTTTTTCGTGTGGTTGCTGCTGGTGCCAACCGGGGAGGCGCGGAGAGAGGAACCTATAACTTGATAACAACTGCTTTTCGGAGAAAGCTCTGCAGAGCGAGCCGCTAAGCAGGCGTGAATCCGGCGCTCTGATCCCCCCGCTCGGCTGGCGCGCCAAAACTCCACCGCCCGAAAAGGGAAAGTCCTCTGTCGCCTCGCCATTGGCTAGCAGGAATGGTCGTGGCTTGCTATTGGGCAGCGTGGAGGGGAGAGCCCTCCTTTAGGAACGTACTTTGGCTTGTCTGGCATTTTTCTCTCCTGGGTGGGGGGGAGAAAGAGGTGGGACGGCGCGTGCCTCCTTTCCCGCTTTGCTGCTCGTGCGGAGGGAAAGCCCAGCCTTGTTTGCACAACCTCGAGCCAGTCAGTCACGTAAAAGCATCAGCCCGCCCCCGGGGCCGTCCTCCTTTTCTCTGAATGTGCGGTGCTGCCACCCCGCCTCCCCGCCCCGGTCTTTCCCTCAATGAATACACACAAGCTTTCTCCTTAAAAAAAAAAAGCGCTGGCAGCCGGCAGCGGCTACGCGGGCCGCATGAGGAGGTCTGCCGGGCCGGATTTGGCCCGCGGGCCTTGAGTCTGACACCCGTGATCTATCAGTACTCCTTGCCCTCCACTCTGCTCCCACTTTTGCTCTGCCCTCTGCCTGCACCTCATGGCTCTTGCATCACGCAAGGTTGAGCTTTGGAGGTAGCAGTCTTTCTTCCAGCAGCCACTAAGAGATGCCCAAGGGGGGAGGATGGCAGCAGCGGCCATGGAGAGGCCATGGAGAGGCAACAGGATGCTCCCTCACAGCTGCCACTGCAGCCACTGCGGTCGCTCAGGACGAGCGCTGGCCTCTCCTCCTTCCTGAGCTTGGTGGTGACAGTGCTGGGAGGGAGAATAGGAACATTCCAGGATCAAATCAGAAGCCAGGATGGGTTTCATAATTCTGGGGCTGTCCTTGGAAAATATTGAAGGTATGCCATGGGCATCATGATATATAGTGATACACATAATGACTGCACCACTGAAAGGGACACATTCATGTGTTGCTCTACTTACAGCCTATTCAGCTGCAAATGTGCACCCGATGGGTACCTAAATACCTTATCTGCTATTAAGGTAAAGGCATACTTTGAGAAAATGTCCCTTGTGTATCTTTCCCTTTGCTATTAGCACACTTGGACCACATTCAATCACCGTCAAGAAGACTCCTGCAGTTATTCCACAACGACAAGAACTCTAATTTCAAACTCTCGTTAAAGAAGTATTGATTTAAGGTGGCTTCTTGCATCTCAGACAGGCCAACATGTAAAATATGTCTGATGTGCCGACAAAGCCCAAACTATTAAAAAAAATTGCAGCTAGCTGCTTTGAAAAAAAAGAATTCTATTATGTAAGAAATAGCATTCTTGGAGGAGTGTACAAAGCAATGAACATCTTTATGGATAATTGCTTTCTGAAACAAAGAGGATGGGTTTTGGAGCCATTTGCCACTAGAAAATTATTTGATTACAGCACAGTAATCAATAAAAGTACAAGCTCTTCGGTAGCATTCAAAATCCAGTTCTACCCAGCAGCTGATAAATGCCTGCTCTGCTATGAAGCACAATATTTTATGTCTACAGAAATGATTTTTGGAGAATATTCACTGTCTGAATAACCTCTGAATCAGTCACATTTGAGAAAGAACATTACACACAGCAAGAAATGGAGATAAGATATTTAAGATTAGTCCACACAAGTGGTAGCATTTGATATTCTCCATGGTGGGAAATAATGGAGATATTTCCCCCTCTCCTTCACCATCCTCACTCTGATACACCTACACTGGGGAGGGCCGTAGCTCATTGGGAGAGCATCTACTTTGCTGGCAGAATGTCCCATGTTCAATCTTCAGCATCTTTAGGCTAGACCGGAAATGCCTGTGCCTTGGCCAGTCAGGGTAGACAATACGAAGCTACATGGGCTCAGTATATGCTATCACTTTTCTAATGCGTAGTGTGACACCGAGAACAATCAGGTGAGGAGAGCATTCCAAGCTACCCAGAGCTCCCACCTATTGCCTCAGGACAACAAGTCTTAAGCCCAATCTAACCTTCCACATATCAATGCTTGGCTAATAATTCCTGGTCATCTGTTTGTTTGTGGGTTGGTTACAAAGGCAGATGTCTCAACTAGGTTTCATCTGCTTCCTGTACTGACCCTGTTTCTGTATTTAGCCACATAAAAACACTGCCATGCTCAGAAACAGGGTATAAACAAGTAGGATCAATAGCAACATGTTCTAGCGTACCCTTTCTCATAAAAGTATTTCCAGCCAGCCATTTTCTCCAAGTAGGGCACCCCACTCCCCATTCCCAATGTCCTGTCCTGCCCCCCAACTGTTACCCAAGAACAGTGACCATTGGGCATACGCAGACCTCCTTGGGATGGTGGAGGAGGGAGGATCAGCTCAGGTCTTTTAAAAACTTTTTTTTGCACTGCAAACTTACAGGCTCCACCCAGGCATGTCATCCTGCTGTTTCTCAGTCATCCCGCTGTGGCTTCAGTGCTGTCAGCAATCACCTCCTGATTCAGCTATTAAAAGGACTGATAATTAATCTACTACATCACATATATTCGGTGGCAGGATGAAAACAGCAGCTCCGCCTATACACTACAGGGCATGTGTATTTTGAAATACAGTGAGTGCATCAGTGCTCTGTGGGGATTTCTCTCTAGTAAGCAATTCAGATGGGGAGTTCACTTCAAAGCAAAAGCAAACAGTTACCTTTATTGAATCTTCCAAAGAGCCCCCTATCCCCACGTCTAAGAGGAAAGGAGAGCAGGAACACACACAAATCCAGCACTGTGCTTTGCCTTCTACCTCTTTAACTAGGGCTTTGGACATTTGATAGCCAGGCAAGGGAGGAAATGGAAAGCCTGAGTGGACTTTTACTTTCCACTTGTACTCCTGGAGAAATGTGAAAAGGAAGTGTGTGTGCATCTTCCCCAGGTAGATACTCAATATCTAAATCATTATAAAAAATAATCCAGCATTGTGCAGCACACATACACAGACCATTTTGTTTATTATGCAGAAGAAGATGAAGGCAAGAAGAGAAAGTTCACTCACTTGTCTTTTACTTCCTCACATAAAGCCAAACTGAGGGGTTTTTGTCACTGGCATGTCATTGAGCCGGGTCTGTATCACTGTGGACGGTGGGTGCAGTTCAAATGATCAAATACGTGGATAAAGAAACAAAATCACTGCACATAGAAAAATAGCCTCTTAGAAAGAAGGCTACACTGGAAGTCCCTTCTCTCAAGCATATAGGAAAACTGGAGGTCCATTATCTTCTTCTTTTTGTTATCAGTCTTCTGGAAAATGGAAATGCAGACACACAAGTATGCAAGCAAACAACAGGAGTACAAAAGCAACCTAGGGGGTGATTTTGATAGCAAAAATGCTCTGTGGGAAAAGTATTAATTACTCCTTCCCCTTATGCTGTAATTAATTTCATAGACCCCTGAGCCTGGATTTCCATTTTATAAAGTGTCAGGTGATCATGATATCTGATCTCCTAATATAGGTGTATTCTGAAGCTAAGGCAATATGCTTGGGAGGAAACACACATTTTCTTCCCCAGCTGCTTTTCATATAAAGGTGAAAGCATAAAAGTTTTGGCAGGTGCAGCTTGTCATGCAAGAATTCAGAAAACCACAGCTGCTGAAAATCTCTCTTTGAATGGGACAGGACAAGGGCAAAACAGAGTCTCGTCTGGCAAGAGCAATGCAGAAAAGAATTTGCATCTGAATCTGCCATATCCCTTTCTGCCCTCACATATATGTTTAACATAATTATCACACCAGAATGGGATTACTAATGCAGATTATGTTTCCATAATAATTAGGAGTTAAATAAAATAAGTTTTCAGAACTATTGAAACTTCCAGTATTTCCCTCTTCATTCTTGAGATAAAAGAGTCATTAGCACAGACCTATGGGCTACATTAGTATTCTGTTGGGATGCCACTTTTGCAGTACAGTGGTACCTCAGGTTAAGTACTTAATTCATTCCGGAGGTCCGTTCTTAACCTGAAACTGTTCTTAACCTGAAGCACCACTTTAGCTAATGGGGCTTCCTGCGCCGCTGCACTGCTACTGTGTGATTTCACTAATCCCATTCACCCTAAAATCCCCAAATCAGTTTTTCCCCTTCTGTTTTGTAATAATAATAGCAATAATAATAATGTGTCAAATAAATAGCATTTACATGGCAGTTTAAAAAACCCAGAAATATATTTCTGGGAGTTACATGAAGAAAGACTGGTAGCTGAAAGGTCACATGCAAGGTTAAGACTGTGAAGCACTTGGCCTGTTAAAATGGCATCCAGAAATGATTCCAGAACCTTCCCCCAAGCTATGTAGTTAATGACTTGCAAAGGAATGCTAAACTGGCAGCTGCGTTTTACTTTTAAAAAATGATATTTTAAAATATTATTTCTTATTCCACATGGCTCTGCTGATCAGAACACACCAGCTTACAGAGAAAACTCCAGCATATTGCTGTTCCCTTGTACAAGAACAGTTTGCTGGCAGCTCATCTCCCTGATTATGCAAAGGAGGTGGAATTATAGCATGAATTACGGGCAAGCTGGTGGGCTTGCATCCTCTGCTTCAGAAATACTGAATTACTGCCCTCCCTCCTTTATGTTATACACAGAGCTGTTGATTCTGGGAAATCCCACTGAGATAGATGCACATACGTTCCTCCCCACCAAAAGTATAATTGCAGTCAGCCCCTGCACCTCTGCCAGTCCTACTTTATAACTGAAAAGGGAAAGGATCCTATTCATGAAGGGTCATGAGCATCACCCTCTGCAGGAAGCCTGCAAAGTGTACATCACAAACATAAAGGCAACCTTGACACTGAATAAAGAAAATGAAGAAAGATGTGTGTCAAAGGCACATGACTTAATATAGATAATATGAAGATAATATGAATTTTCGTTGTTTACTACAGGCTAGATTGTGCATATATATTTGTCATTTCACTCATGAAATATCAAGGGATGACTGGAATATGTGGGCACCACAGACAAAACTTCCATTATCTCCTTAAAAACAATGGGTGATACCTAAGTCATACTCAAAGTAGACACATTGAAACCAATGGATTTAAGTCACTTTGATCCATTGATTTCAATGGGTGTAAGGCAAAGGACCCCTGGACGATTAAGTCCAGTCAAATGCTACTATGGGGTGCAGCGCTCATCTCGCTTTTTAGGCCAAAGGAGACAGTGTTTTTTGGGTCATGTGGCCAGCAGGACTAAACAGCTACTGGTGCATGGAGGACTGTGACAGATGCCAGAACACACAGAAGTACCATTTACTTTCCCAGAACAGTGCAGCGGTACCCTACTTATCTACTTGCACTGGTGTGCTTTTGAACTGCTAGGTTGGCAGAAGCTGGGACAGAGCAACGGGAGCTCAAACCGTCACACAGATTCAGTTATCAAGGGTTGGTTCATTTGTGATATATTGCATATATCAAGCTGTATGCAATAGTTAAATGGTCCACTCATGAAGTGCAGAGAAATCAAGTGATGCAAATGATGCAACTGGATAAACAGGCATAGATGTCAACTTTTCCCTTTTCTTGCGAGGAATCCTATTTGGAATAAGGGAATTTCCCTTTAAAAAGGGAAAATGTTGACAGCTATGTAAATAGGACTTTGTTTTAGTGTAGTTTTAAATGTATCTGCTGGTGTGTTTTTTAAATTTTAAACTGTTTTTTGCCATTTTTATTGCACATAACCTTGAGACAATTATGAAGAAGACAATTATTAAAGTAATAATAAAATAATAATACTATGCACTAATGGCTTTCCTAAATATACAGATATTACCAAATTTGTTAGTGTTGTCGATTGTCACCTAGAATTAGCTCCTGAAAAGTTGTCATGAAAGCATATGAGGGCACTTTTTGGGCTTTAAACCTGGTTAAGTGCGCTTACCAAGTTTCCTGACCTGGCGCCAATGGGGAACATCAGGCATGACCTAGGCCCAGTTATTGAGCCAGCTCCAAGCTGCTATGATGATTTCCCTGGCCATCTGCCTTGGCTCGGCTGAGCAATAGGACTGCAGGTCCAGGGGTAGCTCTACTGCTCTTTCATGCTCTGTCACTGCCTGGCCAAGAGGGGGATAGTCTATTCTGGGCAACCCGGGACCTGCATACACACTTCCCAGGCTTGCATCCCAGCAAGGTCACTTCAGTGATGCAAATGCAGCAAAAACAACACAGAAAGCAGCAGTTACGAATTACAAGCTCAGCCTGATTGGAGCAAGGTAGAAGCACAACAGGTTGCCTTCATCAGTGGGAGAGATCATCGCTCTTCCCTGCTCAGCTATCACCCGCCTTTAGGTGCTGCTGCAGCAAATGTTAAATATGTTTTTATATATTTTAAGATGTTTTAAAGGTGTTTTTATTGTTTATTCTGTTGTACCACCGTGTACCACCAGGACTAAACAGCTACTGGTGCATGGAGGACTGTGACAGATGCCAGAACACACAGAAGTACCATTTACTTTCCCAGAACAGTGCAGCGGTACCCTACTTATCTACTTGCACTGGTGTGCTTTTGAACTGCTAGGTTGGCAGAAGCTGGGACAGAGCAACGGGAGCTCAAACCGTCACACAGATTCAGTTATCAAGGGTTGTGATATATTGCATATATCAAGCTGTATGCAATAGTTAAATGGTCCACTCATGAAGTGCAGAGAAATCAAGTGATGCAAATGATGCAACTGGACAAGTATGTTTATTCTGTTGTACCACCGTTTTTATCTATGTATTTTTGTTTTGTTCCGTTTTGTTTTGGTTTGGGGTTGGATATTAAGTGGGGTGGGGATTGGTTTTGTTTGGGTATAATTGCTTTTGGTTGTTTTGTTTTTCTATTCTGTAAATGGAGGCAAGTATGAGGCTTGGGATTGCTACCGTGGAGGGGCGAGGGAGGTATGGCGGTGGGGGCAGATGTTATAGGCGAAGGGGATCAAGATACAGATATGCTCGTACCCCTTCCAATCTGCGCCCCATCCCGAGGGACGAGGGTAGGGTGAGCAAGGATTACTCACCTCCGTCACTGGTGTTGTGCAATGCCAGGTCTATAGGCAACAAAACCGCCACCCTGCGAGATTTCTTTACCTCGCAGGGGGTCGATCTGGCTTGTGTGACGGAGACCTGGGTGCGCGAAGGGGAAACTGTTACCTTACGAGAGATGGCGCCCCCGGGTTTCTCCGTCCTCCACCAGTCACGGACTGTGGGCCGGGGAGGAGGGGTGGCATTATTAATCCGGGAAGATTGTTCTTTCAGGGCTCTACCATCGCCAAAGATCCCCGGCATTGAATGTGTTGGCCTAGTGTGGGGCTCTGAGGTGAGCTTGGCTGTCTGGCTGGTGTACCGGCCACCTAGCGCACCAGCAGCCACCCTGTCAGGCCTGCTGGAGGCGGTGGCTGGCTGGGCCTTGGAGTTCCCTAACCTATTGGTATTGGGGGACTTCAACATCCATGCTGATGCCACTCCCTCCTCACAGGCTCTGGACCTGGTGTCTTCCATGGCAACACTAGGGCTCTCCCAGTTTGTTTCGGGCCCCACACATCAAGCAGGCCACACGCTGGATTTGATCTTTGGCGCCGGTATAGATGTGATCATGTCTCCTTTGATGAAAGTGCCATGGTCTGATCACTACGCTCTGAAAGCCAGGATTGACTTTCCACCCCCACCCTGCTTAGGTGGCGAGCCGATTTGGGCTCGCCCGCAGAGGCTGATGGACCCTGATAGATTTCGTCAGGCCTTGCGGGACCTTGCTCCCCCTGGCGACTCATTGACTGAGCTTGTTGAGGGCTGGAATACCCAGCTCCTGGCAGCCATCGATGAGATCGCACCTAAGCGCCCTCTGCGACCCCACAGAAACCGGGCTCCCTGGTTTACCGAGGAGCTTCGGAAAATGAAGCGGGATCTCAGACGGCTAGAGCGAGTATGGCGGGGTGCTCGTGACGGAGCCTCAAGAACATCTTATAGGGTTTTTATGAAAACCTATGAGATGGCAGTGAAGGCCGCTAAGAAGTCTTACTTCTCGGCCTCCATTGCATCCGCTAGCTCTCGCCCGGCGCAATTATTTAGTATAATTAGGTCTTTAACGTCCCTTGAAGGACACCCAAATTTAAATAACAATCTGACACACAGCTGTGAGGCATTTGCGAGCTTTTTTGCGGAGAAGGTCCTGTTGCTCCGCCATGACCTTCCTGCCAATTTGGACACAATAAATGAACTGGAGGCCCCTCGACTGTCCTCGGGTCCAGTATTGGACCACTTTGACCGGATATCTCCAGCCGATGTGGACAGACTCCTCCAAGCTGGAAAGCCCACCACCTGTCCTCTTGACCCGTGCCCGTCATGGCCGATTAGAGCGTGTCCAGATGAGGTGCGGGCCCCCCTGGGGGATATCATCAATTTGTCCCTTGGCACCGGGATATTCCCAGGGGAACTGAAGGAGGCAGTGGTGCGTCCGCTCTTAAAGAAAACATCATTAGATCCCTTAGATCTGTCCAATTACCGCCCGGTTTCGAATCTCCCATTCCTGGGTAAGGTGATTGAGAGAGCGGTTGCTGAACAGCTTGGTAGGTTTCTGGATGAAACATCGGCTCTCGATCCATTCCAGTCCGGCTTCCGCGCTGGTCATGGGACCGAGACGGCTCTGGTCGCCCTAACAGATGATCTCCGCAGGCAGCTGGATCGAGGCGGGTCAGGGCTGCTGATTCTTCTAGACCTGTCAGCAGCCTTCGACATGGTCGATCACGAACTCCTAGACCACCGCCTTGCCGACGTGGGGATCCAGGGCACAGTCCTCCAATGGCTGCGCTCGTTTCTCTCTGGTCGGGGACAGAGGGTGGCGCTTGGGGGGGAATTGTCATCGCGCCACTCCTTGGTGTGTGGAGTGCCTCAGGGTGCGATTCTCTCCCCGATGCTTTTTAACATCTTTATGCGCCCCCTCGCCCAGCTTGTCCGGAGTTTTGGGCTGGGTTGCCATCAGTATGCCGATGACACCCAACTCTATCTGTTGATGGATGGCCACCCTGACTCGGCCCCAGACACACTGACCAGATGCCTGGAGGCTGTGGCTGGATGGTTACGTGGGAGCCGGTTGAAGTTAAATCCTTCGAAGACAGAGGTCCTCTGGCTGGGACGGGACGATATGGGATTGAGGGGGCAACTCCCATCTCTTGCGGGGGTGCAGTTAGTGCCAGCACCGTCCGTTAAGAGTTTGGGTGTAATCTTCGATACCTCCCTCTCTATGGAGGCGCAGATTACAGCTATAACAAAGGCGGCATTTTTTCATCTCCGCCAAGCTAAGCAGTTGGCCCCTTATCTCTCTCGCCCTGACCTAGCCACTGTGATCCATGCGACGGTCACCTCCAGACTGGATTATTGTAACTCGCTCTACGTGGGGCTGCCCTTGAGACTGACCCAGAAACTCCAGCGGGTGCAGAATGCCGCGGCGAGACTCCTTATGGGGTCTTCGCTGCAAGATCACATTCATCCGGTGCTATATCAGCTGCACTGGCTCCCGGTGGAGTACAGGATCAGGTTTAAGGTGCTGGTTTTAACCTTTAAAGCCCTATACGGCCTAGGACCCTCGTACCTACGGGACCGCCTCTCCTGGTATGCCCCACAAAGAAACCTACGGTCTGCAAATAAAAACATCCTGAAGGTCCCAGGCCTCAGAGAGGTTAGGCTGGCCTCAACTAGAGCCAGGGCCTTCTCGGCTGCGGCTCCAATCTGGTGGAACGCTCTGTCACAAGAGACTAGGGCCCTGCGGGACCTGACATCTTTCCGCAGGGCCTGCAAGACAGAGTTGTTCCACCAGGCCTTTGGTCAGGGCGCAGCCTGACTCCCTCCTCTGGCAACCTGCACAGAGTTTTGCTTAATGGTTGCCATCAACTTGATTTTAATTAATTTTTATAATGAAATATTTTTAGAATGTTGGTTTATTTGATTGTTTGATTATTTGATTGTTGTTAGCCGCCCTGAGCCCGGCTTCGGCTGGGGAGGGCGGGATATAAATAAAATTTATTTTTATTATTATTATTATAGGTGGGCAGCCCCCGATCAATTAAGTGCTGACTCTCCATAGTCTCTATTAAGTAGTGGGAGGACATAGCACACAACACAGAGGTTTCTCCACGTAGTTCTTTATAGGTAAGCTGGAAGTGAACTGAACAGCAAACAGCTCAGCTGGCCTGCTTTTATAGGCAGCCTGCTGTCAACATTGTAACAACAACAGCCCATGCTTTTCTGCCTAAATTAACTTACGTGGACCTGAGTGAAAACTACATACACAATACCCCCTGGTGGCCAGGGTGAGAACTTCAGTACATAACAGTCTGCCTGCTTCAATGGATGCTTGGAGCTCAGAGTATCACTCAACAAGCAGACTGAACTACTGCACCAGGCAAAAGCAAATGCCATTGTAGCGCTGTGGGTTAAACCACAGAGCCTAGGGCTTGCCAATCAGAAGGTCGGTGGTTTGAATCCCCGCAATGACGGGGTGAGCTCCCGTTGCTCGGTCCCTGCTCCTGCCAACCTAGCAGTTCGAAAGCATATCAAAGTGCAAGTAGATAAATAGGTACCGCTCCGGCGGGAAGGTAAACGGCATTTCCGTGCTCTGCTCTGGTTCGCCAGAAGTGGCTTAGTCATGCTGGCCACATGACCCAGAAGCTGTATGCCGGCTCCCTTGGCTAATAAAGCGAGATGAGCGGCACAACCCCAGAGTTGGGCACGACTAGACCTAACGGTCAGGGGTCCCTTTACCTTTACCTTACACCTGCCCCAGCTGCAACAAAACATGTCTCTCCCATTTCAGCCTCTACAGCCACAGCAAAGGCTGTAACTCTCCAACGGTTTGACTTCGCCCCCATAGGTGCACTCCTTCATTGTCTCCCAAGACAGACAGATGCCAACCAACTGCCAGTCAGGGTTTGGATCATCCTGTCTAGCTGGAATCCAACCCCACTTACTTGGGAGTAAACATCATTGAATTCAGTAGGACTTACTTCTGAGTAGGCATAATTAAGATTGTGCTAGAAGGCTAGATTCCTATATTGTACCCACTTGCTTGTGCGTAGTCTCCATTGACCTACCTCCATGGGACTTATTTCTCAGTAGACATAGCTAGGATTGCATTGTAATTGTTCTGGATTCTCGCTGACCCAGGTCTTATGGAAAAATTAGTTGCTGAGAATAAAGAGAAGGTCAAGTGTGTGGTAGATCTCATCTGATGAGTGTATATATTAGAAAAGAGCTCATAGCTCAAAGCCAATGCATGTTTTGTTTTTTCCCTAAAGTGCTGAAAGTTTACATTTAGTAGGATTGCCATATTTCAAAAAGTTGAGCTTTTAAAAAAAAAAATTCTCCACTGACGCCATTTTTATACCCAAAAACCAGAACATGTCAGGAATTTTCCTGACATATGGCAAGCCTAACATTTACTGACTGCCACCTCAATTTCAGAAATCATTTGTCTATTCTACGTACAAACTTTCAAAGTGGCTACATCAGAGAAGAGTTAGAAGCAAGGGGGAATTCTCTAGTGCAGTACATCTGAATGTCTCAAATGAACATCTTCAAACTTCAGCAAAGGTACTTCCTAAGTTTGGCTGAACGTTAATTCCGTTGACTACGGATTCAACCACCAGAACTTAAAAGAGAATAAGGGAGAGGGAGAATTCTAATTTAAAACAGCAGTGTCCAATTTAGCTGTACTGGGAAGTACTTTAGAGAAGCATAGAGTCAATTTTTTCCAGGTGAACTCTTAGGAACTTGGTTTAAAAGAAAACTTAATGGAACTGGTACCAGGATTTTTTTTTACTGTGAATTCCCAGGAGCCTGCAGCTATAGACAAGCAGCACATTCACAGAAAGTGGGCCATGCGGGTGGAGGTGAATAGATTTCTACCACATTCACACAATTAAGACTTTGCCTCAAGGGAAATTATTCTACCACAAATTTCTCAAATGTATAATTTATACAAGCAGGTAGGATAAAGGATTTCAAACAGATTTCACAGAAACAGATTGCTTTCTGTCAGTCAAACTATCCAATACAGTTGGACATGGTGTAGCTTTTTCTGCCCCCAAGATGCAGATGGTTCACAGTACTACCACAGTAAAGAGTTTATGTTATAAAGTACATTCAGTGAACATATCCTCCAGCATTAATCTATATGAAAATAGGATGTTGTATGTAGAGTGGGTGAATCTATCTATTTTCAGTGGACTGTTTGAATGGGTTCTGTTCCTGCATTAGTCTGACATTTATAAAATCTTCCCAACTTACATGATTTAAATGACAATACATTTATTTGATGTCCATGTTCTATTACAATAGTTTGAATGCATATTTGATATGTTTAAACTTCTGAAATTTAATCCCAACATTTGAAGAAGTGTGGAAATCTTGTGGACACCAGATGCAAGGTGCATTGTGTTCCACAGAGATTTAACTTTTAGAAAACTTCCACTTGGTGGGGAGGGAGGTCAACTGGGACCTGGAGAGCCCTAGCAACTTACAGGGGGAAAAGGATAAAATAGGGTTACCATATGTCCGGACATATCCAGAACACTGCGGTTGACAGCAGTGTCCGGGCGGAAATCAGGAAAATGTCTGGGGAAATCTGGAAGCCCATGTCAACTGCTTTTGACATTTTTCAATTTAAAAACAGCATTTTTTAAAAGCGATCTTGCCCAAAAGCACAAGAGGTTTGGACAAAACCAAAAAAAGCTCAACAACTGTTTGAAATATGGCAACCCTACAGATACCAGAAAATAATAACTATTCTAGGCAAATGGTGGCAGTTTTAACTATTGAGGGTAGCAGGAAGGGAATTTACAGCAAAAAGCTGTAATGTGTGTGTGTGTGAGGAGGTGCCATCAACAGCTCATTGGCTGTCTGCCTAGTGAAATCAGAGATGCAGAGAGAGCATATTCAGTTCCTTTAATTTAATCCACCGAAACACAGGGAGACATGGAATGTACACCCTCACGCTTGAGCCTACGTTGCCGCTCCACCCCCTGGCAGGTACTTCCTAGCCCTCAGACCCCTCCTACTATTTATGGTGGCTGCTAAGGAAATCCCCCTGTCTCTGTTTGACTTTCTGCTCTGAGATACAAAGGGTTCTCGGGGAAGGAGGGGGCTCTAGCATACTTTCCAGAGGCATTGTGTCACTTGGCCGCTGCACTGTTCCTAACACATCTGATTCCTGTCTCTGTTCAGGGCTGGTGCACCTGCTGTCTTGCTCCTCTTCTTCAGCATCCCTTATTTCCCAACTCCTTTCTTCTTCTGGGGTGTGTCCAGGGCCGGATTTAGGTTTGACAAGACCCTAAGCTACTGAAGGTAATGGGGCCCTTTATATGTCCAGCTGTCCTTTGTCAACAACAAATTGTCGCTGTTTCTTGTGTTGAATATATGCTATATGGTAATTTATGGACCTAATAGGTATCTAAAGTCATTTGCCACTGTTGCTGCATGTAGGTTTTATTTTTTTATTTGTTTTTTATCTTATATTTTGGAAATGTACATCCATTATTTTTCCTTTAAATTTTTTGGGGGACCACAATAGAGTGGGGCCCTTAGCTATAGCTTGTTTAGCTTATAAAATATACTTGGAGTCGAGAGTGGATTTCATGCTCTTTATTCAGCTCATAGTGGTGAGGAGGAATGGAAGTTCCCCCAGAATGTCTGCTTTATATACATTATTTACACAATGGGCCCCACGTGATTGGCTAATTCCGGGATTCTCCTGTAGGCCAATCAGGCTGCTGATTCACTTCCACCTGGAGCTGGATTGGGTGGCTCCTGTGGACCAATCAGACTGCTGCATTTTGGATCCTATTCAACTCAGTACATAACAGCTTATAGGTAAATCTGACACTGGGTGTGTCCCGTCTCAAACCACCACTATCCTGGGACCATAATCTCTCCCTCTTCCTCCTCTCTGGAAGGCTGGGGGGGGGGGTATCCTACTCTTCATCTGCCCAGTCCCTGACACTCTACCAATCTGTATTCAGTTCAATAGAGGAAAAATCCCCACCTGGAAGCTGATCAGGCATTCACACTGTCCTTTCCTCCTCTCTTTCCAGACAAAGGTCCATGCTTTAAAGCTCCATGTCCAAGTGCCCCCCCCCTTTTGTTCCAGAGCTTTCCCCACGAAAGCTGAATTGGAGCAATCTGCAGAAAACCCAAACACGGCTCCAATTCAGTTTTAAAGAGAGGAAAGAGCAGGAAGGAACAGGGCAAAAGGTAAATGTGGATAAGCCCCCACCTTACCATTACAACCCCCGCCCTTTACCATACTGTATGAGGATAAAAATCATGGCTGATTCACATATTGGACTTAAATTTCTTGAACTTTCTGACCATAAGAGCTGTTCAACGATGGAACAGTCTCCCTTGGGAGGTTGTGGACTCTCATACAGGTTTTTAAGCAGAGGTTAGATGGCCCTCTGTCATGGATGCTTTACTTGAGATTCCTGAATTTCAGGGGGTTGGACTAGATGGTCCTCAGGGTCCCTTCCAGCTCTACAGTTCTGTGAACTCCCGGTCATGCCTGGTTATCCTATTTTTGAAAGCTGAGGAATTTATTTGTTTAAAACATTATGAATGTTGTCATACCATGACAAGGAATATGACAGAGAAGTTCAGGATTCCACCGGGTATATATGAACACTAGGGACCACTCAAAGTAGCTATTTGGATCTTAGTCCTAGATTATTTATTGACTCAGAGAAAGCAAAAACTCAAAAAGCAAAATTTATTAGATGTTTACAGTATACTTTTCATTTCATTTTCTCCTTCTGTGTGAAATACAGTGTTTACCTTTCCTTGAATGTTCATTCTTTTTTCTTTTCTTATTTTTGAAGGCTAAAGCATTATGTATTTTCATTTTCTCACTTGATTAACTGTCTCACTGTCAAACATTTTTGGCTACTGAGTTTCACTTGATGAAGAACCAAGGCGGGAGGAGAGAATAATTCAATACATTTTTCAGGGTCAGACGAATGCAGTGTAAGAGCACTAATTCTGCTACTTTTTATTTAATTTATTAAATTTGTATACCTCCCTTCATCCGGAGATCACAGGACAGTTCATACTATAAAAATACAAAATGATAACACCACTTAGGGGAAGTGGGAAGGACACTTCATATGACAAAAGAGTAATTTTCAAACAGTGCCCTTGAGAAGACTGGGCACCTTGGAAGATTTTCAGATTTTTAGACTACCTTTCCCAAAGACCAGCTTATCCTCTAATGCAGTGGCAGCCAAACTTGGCCCTCCAGCTGTTTTGGGACTACAACTCCCACCATCCCTTAGCTAACAGGACCAGTGGTCAGGAATGATGGGAATTATAGTCCCAAAACAGCTGGAGGGCCACGTTTGGCCATCATTGCTCTAATGCTTTCCCCTTCATTCTAGAGTTGCAGGCAAGTCATACGTTCAGTCACATAGAGGATATCGGGCTGGGGCAGCGGAGCTCACCACATCTCTGGGTAGTCACATCCCAGCTGCTTACCTCAAGCTCCCAGCCTTTTCAGTCTTTTCCCAAAAAGCAGCAGTGACATGACAGACCACAGATCTGGTGAGCATGCCACCTCACCACACTGCTTGCTATAGTTTGAGTTCATGCAGGCATGAACCGTATCATAAGCCTTGTGGTGCAATATTCTTCTAGATCTTCATTTTGAGGAGAAGGGTCTTTAAATGGAATTTATCCAAAACATCATTAACTCACCTGTTAACTCAAAGACCTCAAAGCAGCTTCAGCTTGGGCCAATGTCAGTTAAAAATGGTGATGGGTGAACTAACTCCTGCAGGCTTCAAATTGGAGCTAACAGCAAACCAAGCTTTTTTTATTTTTTTAAGGGAATATAGATTCTCTAAAGTCAAAAATCCTGTCACGTGTCTGATGCCATCACAAATTTGAAACAGCTTCCATTCATGCCCCTCCCCCACCAATCCACATTAATTCTCAGAGTTCCATTTTCACCCCCCTTTCTTCCCCTTCAGAGCTACCTGGTGATGGGTCCAGAGGCAGCAAAACTTTATCCAGGGCTCCTGAGTCTGTTCACCCTTCCCTGGTGTCCACTCAAAACTGCTCCAGAGAGCGTAGGGAGGTAGTGTGGAGAAAGGGGGAAATCAGTGAAATTTACATCCATCATGTTTATACAGTGGTACCTCAGGTTACATACGCTTCAGGTTACAGACTCCACTAACCCAGAAATAGTACTTTGCTTCAGGATGAGAACAGAAATTGTGCAGCAGCAGCACAGCGGCAGCAGGAGGCCCCATTAGCTAAAGCGGTGCTTCAGGTTAAGAACAGTTTCAGGTTAAGAACAGACCTTCAGAACGAATTAAGTTCTTAACCCGAGGTACCACTGTATTAATGGAAGTCTCCACTATATCAAATGCCTTTCATTCCCATAAAGTCTCCTTCTATAAATGAGAAGCCATGTGGATACAAACAAATCTTTCAGGCCAACATGAAAGGGTGCAATTATTTGTGTACTGAATTAGAGTTGTTTTTGTTTTAATGTGGAGATTAGAATACCCCATGGTTGCTTTATGGCCTGTTTTGCACATAGCACAAAGCCACACCATAGCTTAGTGCAATTACAGAAGTGTGTGGTTATTATTATTATTTATTGAATTTATATACGGCCCTATACCTGGAGTTCTCAGGGTGTTTCATAGAACAAAATCAAAATGTAAAGCTACAAAATATATTATCAAAATAAAAACAACAAGCCAGTAACCCCCCAATAACTTCTGGTTCACAGAGAAGAGCTTGTTTTTCTTCTGGTCCTTCTGCTTTTGCACTCCGTTCAGCTAAGCCAGGGTTTAGCCTAGTATGTCATCAAAACCCAGATCTGTGGTTTGGCTTGTTCCAGACAAACTAAGAGCTGTAGTCAAGGATTGTTCTTGGTTTGCCTAAAGAAGATAAACAACATACTAAGACACACCTACCCTTGTGTCTTATTTAGTGCAGGTAAATAAATTTAATCATAATCATAGTCCAACTTAGTCAAGCTTGGCTTGCAGCAGCAGCATAGCCAGAGAATGAGCAAAGTGTCTGCAAGCTCTTCTCCAGAACCCTACACATTCATGCTAAGCCATGGTTTGGCTTAGCATTATGTGCTAATTGAGCCATTTAGTCATAGACTAACATTTGCTTTAAAGCAAGCACTTTTAAGCTTAATTTGTCTGTTGATGACCACATAAAAGCTTCCCTTCTCCTGCCTAGCTTTGTTTCCTATGATATACATTGTTTGTAGCAGAACAGCAGGATTTTTAAAAATGCTATTTGGTGATGGTATAGGGGAGTTTCATTCAAGAAATTCCTCCAAGACTTCCGAATTTCCAAGGAAATGCTTAACTGGCTAGTCAGCAAGAAGAATTTCATCTGGATTTTCCCATAATAGTTGCAGAAACATCTTTAGTAAATGTATGTCCAGGCATACAAATCTGTCTGCATAACTAGCAAGTAAATGCATGATTAAAATACTACAAACCAGATAAACAAAGCTGATCCATCTATGTGATTTACCATATGCCAGGTTCTTTACTTAGTGTGCCCTGGAAAGGGGATCTATCAGAGATTAAATCCTCAATACCCTTAGAAACATTTTATCAGATAATGGTGTCCCATTTACAGGGAAAAAAGATGACACCACTTTGATTCAAGGCAAACTTTGAGGATGTATAGTATATCAAACTGATGAAAACATATTGGACTGCTCTTCCTGAAGTGCTGACTTAGATCCTGGAAAAGTATATTTTCCATCAATAAGGAGTTGCTGAATAAGGAAAACCCTGCAGTGCCTCTATACATCTCCACATCATTTACAAATAGTGTTTAATTTTTACATGACAAAGACTAGCTTTCTTTTCATGTGACAGAGTCTAAAAGAGGGAGCAGCATGGATAGTCTAGTGATGTGTTAAGGCTGTTGGTATGGAGACAAGGTGGATAACAGGCAAGAGAGACAGAGAGAGCGCTCAAGACCTCCATCTGTTCTGAGAAACTTGTTGCTCAGACTGAGGAATCAGGTCAGAGTCAGCAGCTTTATAGAACCAGGTGGGACCGTCTTGGCTCCTGGTGTCATCCAGCTCAGCCGAAAGCTACAATTCCACTCAGTGAAGCTCATACATCAGCAGCTCCCTCTTCTGACAAGCTGCCATGAAGCTGAAGAGAATAAAGTGCCTGTGAAGCATCCTTCTGCCAGAGGCCTGGCATCTGAACATACTAGCTGCAAAACAGCAGCCTGACTCCTAAAGATTAGAGTAGGTCTTGTAGAGCCTAGGAAAGCATAATAGCAGCTGCAACAATAAGGCCCATCTTCCCCCTTTTTCACCTTTTATAAGACTGCAGTTCTAACTCACTTACTTGAGTGTAAGCCCCATGGAATTTGAAAGGACTTACTTCTGGGATTTATTCTGTGTGCACCCTTATTCACTTGCACAAAGTTTATGTGGTGTCTGGTTGTTACCAGATTTGTTTATAAGATTCAGATTTGTTTATAAGGCAGTTCTATGACAATGAGCATTCATCCTGATTTGCTTGTGGGGTACTTATAAGTACTCCCATAGATCATTCATTCATTCTACACTTTCCAATGGATTTTTCCTGTCACTTTCCAAACCTCAAAAAACCCAGAGTCTTCCCCTCTCCCCCACCAGTGTATTTCTTGCACTAGGATTTGTGGCTTCACTCCCTTCCACAAAACACTGACAGTCTGGAGGCATTCATGGTTAGGACTGTACATAATTAAGAAGCACAACTGAGAAAAGAATTACCAAGAAGCAAAAACTCAACCCTGCCAAATTGTCATTCTGAATAGCTTCCCCTCTTGCCACTGCCCTTACTATTGTTTATTAGTGCATGAGATGCAAATTTTAGTAGCCATTTGTCTGCATTCAGCCATATGTGAACTTTTTTTAAAAAAATTGATGAGCTCTTATCAATAAATGCAGAGAGAAATAATCTCCTAATGTGGAAAGTAAGAAGACACTTAACATGAGACAGATGAGAAAGAGGGATTTCAGAAGTTATTTTTGCCACAAGCCTCTCAGTTGGGAGAGGGGGGAGTACACAGAGTTTGAGTGCAGCGTGGATTTATTTATAACCTCATCTAAATCACAAAATAACTCTGTGGAATGTTCATAAACTACCCCAAACATGCTGCTGCTGCTGCAAACAGTAGCTCTGAAGAAACATCTTGTTCTATCCAGTCCAACATCAAACTGTTTTTGTTTTGAAAAACATTTTAATTATAATAAACTCATATTTCTTTTGCATACATGTTTTTAAAGTCCATATTTACTTTTAAAATTAGAAGGATTTTTTTCACCATACCCAAATGTAAAAACTAGCCAAGAAGAAAGAAATTTTAAAATGTGTCCTAGAAAAAGGAAAGGCAGAAGAAAAGGAAGCCAACAGTAAATCAGGGTAAACTACTGAATATTACTGAAAGAGGGAGCATGGCAGAAAAAATTCATTCACATGAATTATTGTCCTGCTTTGTCCAGATAACTCATTACTAAGAATTTAACATCTATTGCACTTGATCATTCATTGGTGCTAGCAAGCACACAACTCTTAGAGACCACTAAGTATTGTTGTGAGTTTGGAATGGTTAATGCTGGGTGCTCCTCTGTTGTAGGCTCAGGTTATATATACGTGTAAAGAAAACATATACCGTATTTTTCGCTCCATAAGATGCACTTTTGTCTTCCTGAAAAGTAAGGGGAAATGTCTGTGCGTCTTATGGAGCGAATGTGTGGTCCCTGGAGCCGAATTGCCCAGGGGCGAAAAGCAGATCGTGCTTTTTTAAATATATATAAAAAAAGAGGGAAGTGGGTTTTGAAACAAAGCCACTGATCGGCAAGCGATCGGGAGGGAGATAAGGGATGCTAGCAATAAAGGAAGCTGCTTGGGAGGGGGGAGGTAAAGACAGCGAACTTGCAAGGAGAGGAGACAGGAAGACTAAAGCAATGAGGAGAGAAATTAGAAGGAGGAGCAAAAAACTGCTCCAGCTAAGGAAAAGACACTAAGGCAAACAAGAGGGAAGGGAGTGTTGAAAGCTGATCAGAAAGCCATCGGGAGGGAGATAAGGGAGCTAGAGATAAAGGAGGCTGCCTGGGAGGGGGGAGGTAAAAGCCCATGGATCCTCAGGATTTTTGCATTGGGTCACCCCAAATTCACCATCAGATCACATAGCATGTCCATGGCTACAGCCTGCAGCAAAAAAATCATGCACCCACTGTTGTGTGGGGCTGCAATGGTGCAAAAACGTGGTTACAAAGCACGGATCCACATGGATCCTCAGGATTTTTGCATTGGGTCACCCCAAACTCACCGTCAAATCACATGTCTATGGCCACAGCATGAACCACAAAAATCATACATCCACTGTTTCATTCAGAATATTTTTTTTCTTGTTTTCCTCCTCTAAAAACTAGGTGCGTCTTATGGTCAGGTGTGTCTTATGGAGCGAAAAATATGGTAACATAGAGACACCACAGTCTCTGCTGTCCCCCATTCTGAGGAAACCAAACCCTGGGTAACCCTGGAATCTTGCACTGCTCAGAAATTTGGGTGGTGTGCAACAGTATTATTAGTAGAGTTAGGAAAACTAATCAAATATATTAAAGCAATGCAAATATACAAAGTTGGTGGCATATACTTCCTGTAACTAAAACAAAGCTCAGTTGTCGGCAGGAGTGAGGCTGTTAGTATATTACAACTTAGCTCAAAGATATGCACTGGCTACTGATTTGTTACTGGACCAAATTCAGTGAGTTAATATGAGAAGTACAGACCAGCTAACTTGAAGGATTGCCTTATTCCATATTTGGCTACTTGCCCATTTTGATCTCAGTTCCCACATACTATCTTAAAAGGGATTCACCTTTCAGTGTGGCAGCACCTAGGATCTGCCATTTTCATCATTTTTAGGCAAGCCTACACAAGATGTGTAATTTTATTACAAACCTCTGTTATTAAACTCTGCTAATCTTAGCTATCCTTTATTATGAGGATTTTATTACATCTACTTGTCTGTTGATGTTATCAGTATTTTCTTATAAACATTTACATTATTGATGTAAACTGCCTGGAGACTTGCTATTTTTATTATTATTATGGGGTGTGTAGGAGAACGATTCTTTGCACAGGAAGCTGGCTTAAAGCAAACTAGTGGAAGTTACACCAGATCCAAACTCTGCTGCTGCTGCTCTGCCCAGGGGCGCCAGCTCCAGGGGCCTGAGCCCCCACCCCAATATTTTAGGGAAGGGTCTGAAGCCCACAGTGTCCAAAAAGCCTGGAGGCAAAGTGCAGAGCTGACCATGGTGTGGCTCCAGTGGCTCCTCCTCCTGCCACAGAGGGAAGAAGGGTCGAAACAGCCTCCCTTCAGGGGCAGAGGAGAAGGAGGAGCCACTGGCCATTGAAGCTGTGCAGCCACCATGTTTGGCTCTGCCCGGGCTTGTCTTGACATCACGTGAAAGACATCACCTCTCACTCACCCTCACAAGCTGGTGCCTCTGGCTCTGCCTAAGTGTAGCAAAGGGAAACGAAGCCTTTTAAATTCCTGGGAGTTTACCTTAGTGAAGACCTCACTTGGAAAAACAATATAACTCTGGTGGTTAGGAAGGCCCAACAGAGACTCCATTTTCTCAGGGTCTTGGGAAAGAACAATGTTAAACAACAATTGATAACCTCCTTCTACCAGTCCACAATAGAAGGTGTCCTCTCATATTCTATCACAGTGTGGTACAGTGTGGTTGACAACCATGGACAGAAAGTCTTTACAGAGAGTGGTGAACACAGCACATGGTATCATGGGCTGTCCCCTGAGCCTGCTAGATGACATCGCAAGGGATCGTTGCCTTAGGAGAGTGAGGGAAATTCTCAGGGATGATTCACACCCTGGCCAGCACCTCTTTAATCTTCTACCCTCGGGCAGGAGATATAGAATTATAATTAGTCGTACCAACAGGCTAAAAACAGTTTCTATCCATGGGCTGTTAGGCTGCTGAACAGAAAATAATATAGTGCAACTGACTTTCGGGGTCGTTGTGTTGTGCAACAAGCACACAGAGTGCAATGAGATTGAGTGTTTGTGGGGGGGGGAGGGAGGCTCAGTTAATTTCATTGTACACAGGTTGTACATTGACAATAAAGGTATTATTATTATTATTATTATTATTATTATTATTATTTATTACATAGCAATCTGTGCTGGGTTGCCATAAAACATGGCCAAGCTGAATGGGCTTAGCATCCAACCTTAGTTCCCTCTTTCTGGTCCCATCCGCACCATACTCCCGGAATTTCCCTTTGGGGGCATCTAAACTGGCCCCTATTCAGCCAGCTTCAGCTCAGTCAGGATGAGCAAATGATGGCAGCCTGTCTTGGCCTGAGCCAGGGTTGAGACCAAACACTGGCTGGGAAGTGGCAAGCCAGAGGTGTAGTGCACCCTAAGCTGCTCATCCTGGCAAAGCTTGCTAGAGGATTGTTCTCTTGATCTTGTCAATTAATAAAATAAATCTGGAAGAAGTTGTGGAGTGAGGGGATCCTTCGTTTCCCCAATGCATTCAACAGTGGGTGGGTGTCAGATTTTTTAGTATTAAACAAAATAGAACACTGTCCACTTGTACCTCTAGTGCTTGGTTCGTAAAAGATGACCCATTAGTTCTTAGATAAGTTTTAGAATTATTCATGCAAAGCAGCCACAGCTTTAGCCAGGACAGCTTGACAGTTTTGTGCAGAATTAATTCAGCTGCACAGGGCCATCCTGCAGAAATGGAGGGCAACCTTGTTAATCAGAAGAGCTCCAAAGGTGCTGAGTTATAAATAAAGCATTTTATAATTACTAAAACTGTAAGTAAGAATTATGTTTCACCAATTATGCTTGCAGTTTGCAGTATGCAGAGTCACGAGGCTCTCTCTCCAATGCTCAGGTCACGCTTTATAGATTTCTCTCTGACAATTTGCAGGCTATTCCGTACCCATAATTATTTCCCATAATAAATGTACTTTAATGTATAACTTCAAGGCTCTTCAGGCAGCTGATGGGACACTTGTGAGAAAATCCTGGAAGAAAATGGACAGGCAGCCCAAACCTCAAACCTGTATGTGAACTGAAGACAGCCTAGCATGGTTTAAGACATTACTGAAATATATCTGTATAACCTATTTATATCTATAGATGCAGAAACTTTAAATGGGTATTCCTGTGATATTTATTATGTGGTTTTTTTAAAAAAAATAATTACATGTTTAGTGTAACATATCTGTAAATGAATATCTTGTTGATAGAGAGGATTGCCAAATTAAATAAAAATGTCATCAATTCTTCTTTTTCCTTGGTAGAATCTTTTGTTTACCACAAAAACAGTAAACACAAAATAGGCCAGCATTAATACTGTATATTTTTCTGTATCTATAAACCTAATGCTAATTTTCTGTAGAACATCTTTAGGTATGGCAGAACCTAATACAGTGGTACCTCAGTTTACAAACAGCCCCGTTTACGAACTATTTGGTTTACAAACTCTGCAAAACTGGAAGTAGTGTTCCAGTTTGCGAACTTTACCTTGGGTCTACGAACAGAAGCCGAATGGTGGAAGGGCACCAGCGGCGGGAGGCCTCATTAGGAAATGCCCACCTAGGTTTCAGAACAGATTTGGTTTAAGAACGGATTTCAGGAATGGATTAAGTTTGTAAACCAAGGTACCACTGTATTGTTAAATGTAACCTTAGAGCAAAATTGGTGCAAACATGCAGGCACTTTTTAAAAAAAAAAAGATATTTATTAAAATTTTCCATTATAATACATTAAAAAATCAAAAAAGAAGAAACAAAAAAGTTTCAAAACACATAGAATTCAGAATCCTTATTTTCAATAACATATTTCCCTGACTTCCCCACACCTCCCCCTCTTGTATTCCAATTCAAATTGTTGGGTCAACAAGTTCTTGTCCCTAATTTTTAACCTTTTTATATTTTATATTTTATATTTAGTTCATTTTGAAAAACCAATTTTGCCTTGTAAACATCAATGATTATACATCAGTGCTTATTCTTAAAGCCTTTTTCTAAAGTCGGCCTAAATTCCCTTCCACGATTTCCTCAATTCTCATACAAATAACAAAACAAAATAAAAGCAAAACAGATTATAATTATACACCCTTTGGATTCCCAAACTCCACCCCCCCTTTCCCGGTTCCAATCCCCAATAAGCGTCCATCAGTCAATCTACTATCAGCCTGGAGACCTCACGTCCGAGGCTCTTAATTCTCTCTCAATTCCTCTCTGCCGGTTTTTTTGATAGTCCTTGGTATTAAGCACCAAATCTCGGAGAAGCTCTAGTCCAATAGAGTCCATGTTTCTTCCAGCCAGACCTCCATACTTAAAAGTGGAGCCTGAATCTTGTTTCTTACTCCTTTCAAATCCAAATGTCTCCAAAGCTCCAGCTTCCACCTTAATCAAATTTGTAATCCTTGGGTCTTCAGATCTCCACATAAGGAGATCTCTCCATTCTTCAGTCTCCAATTCAGACCAAATTTTCACCATCAAGTTCTTATTTTCCTTTGTAGCCATCATGTCAGGCCTCTGGCTCTCCTTTATCATCTGTAAAATTACAGCTCCTCCTTCCTTTTCCTCAGGAACAACATATATCTCTTTCTTCACACTCTCAAAGCTCTCAAGTTTCTCTTCTTGTCCAGCTGCATGGGCTTCCTGAGTCAATTCCTTATCAGATTCAATGAGTTTGTTTACTGTTAAGTCCAGAGTTGCAACATTTGTAGCCAAAACATCAATTTGGCCTTGTAGCTTTCCCAAGAGAACAAAGACTCTGTCCAATTTAGCTTGAATTTCCCCTCCTTCAGCCATTCTTGTAATGTCCCAAAACCCCCTCTAGAGGGATTTTGGTTACTTAGTATTCTTTCCAGTTCAAATCCAAAAATCAAATTAGTTTGTATCAGTTCTTCCTTGTTTTCAACAAAGTATAGTCAAATTGTAACAAATATAGCCAGCAGAAGCAGCAGAAACAAAGTTTTCTTTTTCTGTCTTGACAGCTAATTTGACAGCTGTCAAACTCTTCAATACCTTCAACAGGCTCTCTCGCGGATCACTCCCGGGTCCGGGGGGGGTGGCACTTCAGCTCCCAAAATTAGCTCTTATCCTCCAGTAAGGTTTCTTCTAGTGCCAAATCGTGAAATTAATGTCTTTTGCCCAATAATAAAAGAAAAAATTCTCTCGACCTTAGTTAGCAGGTCCTTGCTTTAGGTTGTTTACAAGACGAGGAGGCGGACTTCCTGTTTGTGCCTTCCCCGATCGTACCTAATTCACACACACAAAAAATCTTTAAAAATCCAATTTCCGTACTACTCACAGGTTGTTATTTTGAAGTCCAAATCACAAGAAGAAGTCAGCGCTCTCCGGCCATGGCAGCGCGGCTTCACTCCACAGGAGAAGCAGTCGACTCTCAGCACCGTGCCGCTCACCCCGTCCCCCGTTCCGAGGCCTTTAAAAAGGCTCCTTCGCAGGCCGGGGGGCGCAAATGGTGCCCGCCGAGTCACCAGGTTCACAGGCTTCACCGCCTGTGATTTTTAGGGGTCCCCGCGTCGCCGCAGCGGTACGACCCTGATCCTGTGGAGCCGATTCCCTCCGGAGCTCGGAGGGAATCCACCATTAGCCGCTGGCGCTAACCCGGAAGTCCATGCAGGCTCTTTTGAGGGAAACTCAGGAATTTCAATAAATTTCTCATGAGAAATTTACAGATCCCTAAATGATCGCCCTCACACAACCCTCTGAGGTAGAATACATTGACAGGTAGCACACCTGATGAAAGGCAATCAGTCAGAGTCTTATCTTTATATCTTAGTTTTTTAAAAGCAGTAATTTTAAAAGATATTTCACTTTTAATTTAGTGTTCAGCTTAAAAGCACATTATGAATGGCATGTGTTAGATTATCTTATCTGTTTGCAGTTCTGAACTGCAAAGCAGTTTTATGCATGCTGAAATAGGATCATCCAGCAAAGTTTTTTTAAAAAAATTTGGATGTGCAGATTTCATAAACTGTAACATTCACACATTTTTTAAATGAATTGAATCACATGCTTCCACTGCTGCTTTCTATTCTAATCCTCCTTATAAAATAAGCACACACACAAATGCAAATGATGGCCCTTTATCACATATTCAAACTTCATACAATCATTGAAGAAAACACATTGTCTGCTTTCATCATTTTTAACTGGACAGCATTTACAAGTGTGGAAAAGTGTTTTAAACAGTCAAACATATAATAGTTTTAATCTCCCAAAAGGGATGATGCAGCCAGTTAAAATATAGCTTGTTTTTATATATCATTGTCCCCTGTACAAAGTACTGCTTTAAGTAACACATCCTCTGCATCTGACGTTATAGGCATATAGCAATTTCCACAATCACTGTTTTGCATTTTAAATATGCATTAAATTGAACAACAGTAAGCCCCATTCAGATTAGGATAAGAAGCTGGTGTATAGTGTGCAAGTATAAAATCAAGACCCTTGAGCTCCACTCTGCTCCCTTTCTTCCTGCCCAGACCCTCTGCCTGCCCCTCAGAGCTGGTGTGTCACACGGGGCTGGGGCTGGCATCCTCTCTTCCTCCTCGCTTGATCTCTAGCAACTGCTATGAGCTGCCCAAGGGAGGAGGCCAGCTGTAGCCCTCATGGAGAGACAATGGGGTGCTCTCTTGCGGCCACAGCAGCTGCCTTCACTCAGGACAAGTGCCAACACATCCTCCTCCCCAAGCTCAGTGGCAGCAGCACTGGGGGGGGGGGCATAGGGACATTCTGTGACCAAATTATGGCTTTCATAATTCCAGGACTGTCCCTGGAAAATCTTGACACCTGGAGGGTATGCTAGAGTGAGAGACTAGGGTGATGTCTGTTGTTTCCAGGAACTCTGCTCATTGTGAGACTTTTGTGGGTGAGCTGAGCGGACCCTGAGTGAGATCCTAGAGCCTGAGAAGGAGAGTGTGTCAGAAGGGTAATATGTTGATATTGATTTTTCTATATTAGTAACTTTGTATTAATGTAACATTTTTATGTAACTGTGTGTTTTTGTAATGTTGTCTGTTGTTGCCTCAGTTTTTTTGTACACCGCTTAGAGATATTGTAAAGAAATTAAGTTATCTATCATCTTCAAAAAGTTCGCTAGATCCAAACCCTTTTCACCAGCATTTAATAGATCAGGAGATTAAGGGAGCAATCCTATAACAAGATTCACCAGGATGAGCAGGTTATGATCCAGTGGATCTCCAGGTGAGCCAAGAAGTTCTTGGCACAAGTGGGCTACTCAGGCTTAACTGTTAGTTCAGTCAGAGATATCTAGCATATCTCCCTCATCTTGATCTTGTGACCTGGAAACCTGGCATAAAATACTAATTTAAAGCCTTGTTTCCCTCCCCCACTACCAAGTTTAGGGAGCAGCAGCCCATCTGCAGAACTGAGGTCAGAACTGGTGTAACTTTAATGACTTATTGAGCTTCTTATGCATAAGTTGCACCAACACTGTACTAAACTACCTACTTACTGTGGATAATGGGTTTTAGAAAAAGTAATATCAAAATGAAGTAACACACTATTTGTTATAAAACAAATCACAATATGCTTTGAAACCTCCACAGATTTAATGGAGTTTAAATGCCTTCTACACATTCACTAAAAAAACAGACTTCTACAACAATTCTAATGCAAACAAATGTACTGCAGCTGTCACAAATTACAGTGCCATTTAATAATAATATGATTAAACAGTTATAGGTTTTAGCCTAAAAACAAACAAAAGCAAGCCCTGAAAAAGAAGCTGCTGCAGCCAATGGGTCCATTTAAACTCATACTTCCCATATATCAAGGGTCAAGACCCTTTCAAAAGGCAAATGTGTTTGGTTTAAGTGGGAGGAAATGGCCTGTCCCAAGATTTAGCTGGCACCCTCCATCGTAACTTAGGAATCATGGTTTGTTTTTCACGCTTTCCTGTAATATATTAGCAAGAGCTTAAACACTCCAAGGTCACTTTCAAAATACTTTATGTTATGCTCATATACTAGCTGCCGTATTACACTCTCAAGAGTTTGAACGTTGATTGAAAAGAGTTAAGTTTAGGACCAATACTCTGAATAATTGCAACAGAGGAAGGGGGCTCACATTTTCTGTACCTTGAGATATGACATTTTGTAAAAGAAATGTTTCGGTTCTTGCTGCAAGCTTTAATTTTGCTCCAGAAGGACATGTGGTTGTCTCACTGTATGAATATATCCATGTTAAATAATCAAACTTTGTCTCTGTCTTCACCCAAAAGGAAATCAATGTGCAACCTGGTTAAATGATGCAAGAAAGGAGCTGCAGCCCAAGATAGGAAAATAGGTGGTAAGGGAACACCTAGCTACTTTAAATGAATCTTCAGGGCCTGATGAGCTGCACCCAAGGGTACTAAAGAAGCTTGCAGATGTAATCTCAGAGCCCCTGTCTATAATCTTTCAGAATTATTGGAGAAAGCTGAGGACCCTTTGGACTGGAAGTGGGAATTGTGGTCCCTGTCTTCATAAAGGGAGGGGAAAGAGAAAACCCAGGTAACTACCGACTGGTGAGCTTGAAATCAATACCAGGAAAGATCCTAGAACAGATAATTAAACAGTCGGTCTGTGAGCACTTAGAAAAGGATGCTGTGATTAGTAAGACCCAGCATGGGTTTCTTAAAAATATGTCATGGCAGATGAATCTCACTTCTTTCTTTTTGATGGAGTTACAAGCTTGGTGGATCAGGGGGATGATGTGATGATAGTATATCTTGGTTTCAGTGAGGCTTTTGACAAAGGCCCCCATGATATTCTTTTGAAGAAGCTGGTAAAATGTGAACTAGATGAAGCAACTGTTAGGTGAATTTGTAGCTGGTTGACTGACCAAGCCCAAAGAGTGCTCACTAATGGTTCCTCATCCTCCTGGAAAAAAGTGACAAGTGGAGTGCCATGGGGTTGTTGTTCAATGTCTTTATGATTTGAATGAAGGAATTAAGGGAATGCTCATCAAATTTGCAGATGACACCAAACTGGGAGGGGTAGCTAATGCTGCAGAAGACAGAATCAGAATTCAAAATGACCTTAACGGATTGGAGAACTGGGTCCAAGTTAGAATCATAGAATCATAGAATTGGAAGAGACCACAAGGGCCATCGAGTCCAACCCCCTGCCAAGCAGGAAACACCATCAGAGCACTCCTGACATATGGTTGTCAAGCCTTTGCTTAAAGACCTCCAAAGAAGGAGACTCCACCACACTCCTTGGCAGCAAATTCCACTGTCGAACAGCTCTTACTTTCAGGAAGTTCTTCCTAATGTTTAGGTGGAATCTTCTTTCTTGTAGTTTGGATCCATTGCTCCGTGTCCGCTTCTCTGGAGCAGCAGAAAACAACCTTTCTCCCTCCTCTATGTGACATCCTTTTATATATTTGAACATGGCTATCATATCACCCCTTAACGTCCTCTTCTCCAGGCTAAACATGCCCAGCTCCCTTAGCCGTTCCTCATAAGGCATCGTTTCCAGGCCTTTGACCATTTTGGTTGCCCTCCTCTGGGCACGTTCCAGTTTGTCAGTGTCCTTCTTGAACTGTGGTGCCCAGAACTGGACACAGTACTCCAGGTGAGGTCTGACCAGAGCAGAATACAGTGGCACTATTACTTCCCTTGATCTAGATGCTATACTCCTATTGATGCAGCCCAGAATTGCATTGGCTTTTTTAGCTGCTGCGTCACACTGTTGGCTCATGTCGAGTTTGTGGTCAACCAAGACTCCTAGATCCTTTTCACATGTACTGCTCTCAAGCCAGGTGTCACCCATCTTGTATTTGTGCCTCTCATTTTTTTTGCCCAAGTGCAATACTTTACATTTCTCCCTGTTAAAATTCATCTTGTTTGTTTTGGCCCAGTTATCTAATCTGTCAAGGTCATTTTGTAGTGTGATCCTGTCCTCTGGGGTGTTAGCCACCCCTCCCAGATCTGCAAATTTGATCAGGATGCCCTTGAGTCCATCATCCAAGTCGTTGATAAAGATGTTGAATAAACCGGGCCCAAGACAGAACCCTGTGGCACCCCACTAGTCACTCTTCTCCAGGATGAAGAGGAACCATTGATGAGCACCCTTTGGGTTCGGTCAGTCAGCCAGTTACAAATCCACTGAGTGGTAGCATAGTCAAGACCGCATTTTACCAGCTTCTTTACAAGAATATCATGGGGCACCTTGTCAAATGCCTTGCTGAAATCAAGGTTAACAAAATGAATTTCAATAGGGACAAATGTAAGGTTCTCCACTTAGGCAGGAAGAACCAGATGCCCAAAAATAAAATAGGGGGACATCCGGCTTACTAGCAGTACATGTGAAAAGGATTTAGGGGTATTGGTGGACTACAAGCTTAACATGAGTCAAGAGTGTGATGCCAGGAAAGGAGTCAGGAAAGGCTTATTACTTGCACCCCTCAACAAAAATTGCTAACTTCAATTCTCTAAAACAGATGTCTTTGTATGAAATAGCTTCCTATTTGTATGCTGTGCTTGTGGGTTGATTGGCCAAAGCACTATCAGTCATTGGGGTTGCTTGGAATTGATGTACATCATAGGGCAACCTGTAACCTTGGTCAACCCTGCCAAACATCAAGTGGCAGGTGGGCTGGTTGATTTCAGGAGCCATACCCAATGCCTACGCCCAAACCTGATGATAGCCGACATCTGTAACCAATAAAATTGTGGCCTATTTAATCCCATACTGTTGTAGTGTGTTTTATTGCTGTGAGTGTTGTATTCAGCCACCCTGGCTCCACCACGCCTGGGCCCACAAATGTTATGGTAAAGCAAAGGGGATGAAATGGAGGCAGAAATGGAAAGATATGACAAAACAAAATGTTTCTGTGTTCAGTAATAAACATGGCAACTAGGTAGAAACATCTGTTAAAACAAATAACAATTTTACCACCATTGGATTAAGCAGATAAAAATAATTTAAAAGGGGTGTATGGAATGTTAGGAGAGGGGTGGTGCTCCTTCTGGGGTAGTTTGTCCACCTCTGCACTCAGCTCTCACCTGTGGGTCCCAGAAGCTGTCAATATGTGACAGGAGCTACACCCTGGAAAACAGCTTCCATAAGCTGGCTAAACCAGGTGAGGGAAGATGATGGGTCTCAAACCTTCAGTGAGTTAGGGACTTCCCCTATATGGAAAGATAGGCTGTGGTGGGTTGAGCAGATGAGACCAATGGTGGATCCAACAATCAAGAAGACAGTTTCTGCCCATGCTATAGGAGGAAGTGAGGGGCACCTAGGAAGGTAGCCTTTCTAGGAGAAGGAAAATTCTGATCCTAAACCTCTACTTCCTTGCAGGACATCTTTGAGAGAAGAAAACGCTAAGGAGTTAACCCTATACAAATCTGGAGTGAAGTCCCTAAGATTGCTAAATTTCCATAAAGGAAATCTGACAGGTCTTTTTTGGGGTGGGTGGGTGTGGATTGCAGTTATTGATGGTGAAATGAAATGAAGCTCAGAAATTATGTATTTAGAGCTTTAAATATAATAATCCAACTGTCAGGGAATCAGGAGCAGGAGCACTGGGGAGAGAGGATTGGGAGAGCGAAGGGGAAGAATCTGAGGGCAGCGTAGGGGAGTATGACAGTGGCCCGAGAGATTCCATGAGCTTCTCCAGCGAATCAGAAGATTCCCAGAAGGGGGCGCCGATGGTCAGGGCAAGGGGGGTCCCAGGGGGGACGCACCAGAAACAAGGAGCCAGAGGGGAACCCCAAAGCAGCAGTGGAGGATCGGGACCAGTTTCCCCACCAGAGCATAGTGGGGGGGAGGAGTCACATGTGTCAGGGCCAGCGTCTCCTCCAGAGAGGGAGTCAGGGCTGACCACGCCTCCATCGGAGAGTGGGGGAACGGAAGGGAGGTCAGTTGCAGCTAGCCCCCCCGAAGGGGGAAGCAGTAGCAGCAGCAGTGAAACGGTCAGGAGGAAAGCTGCTGGCTGGGCGCGCGCGCCAAGTTCAAATGTGCAGGCGCGCGGAACAGCAGGAGACCCGGATGGGGAACCAGCTCCTAAAGCCCGCCGGAGGGAGGGAGAAGGCTCAGGGGAATCAGCGGGAGAAGAGGCTAGAAAGGGCGGAACCCCGGCGGGCAGGCGGACCCAGAGGAGGAAGGAGCAGCGGAGAAGGTGGAGCAAGGCTAGGATCTTAAATTGGTGTCAGGGGGGAGGAGACTCAGACGGAGCATCAGTGGTCTGACACTTTAGACGTGGGGCTGCGCGCTGCGGCTCTGGAAGTGAAACTGAACTTCAATAAAGACTTTTATACTTAACAACGAAGCAGCGTTGGTCCTTTGTGAGCTGGGACCTAGGGTAGCCCTGACACCAACCAAAGCAATTTGGTGGCCTAAGTAATGTCTAAAATCCAAGCATCCATCATGCCAGAAAATTTGTATGCAGTTAGGCTGGCTTAATTCTAAGGAAATCAAAATCCTTCTTCCACCATGCTCAGATGTGAAATAGTGAAAATATATTGGGAGTAATAACAAAAGGAGAGAAAGCTGGATTGTGTATACAGTGGTATCTCAGGTTACAGATGCTTCAGGTTACAGATGCTTCAGGTTACAGACTCCACTAACCCAGAAATATTACCTCGGGTTAAGAACTTTGCTTCAGGACCCGAACAGAAATCAAGCGGTGGTGGCACAGCAGCAGCGGGAGGCCCCATTAGCTAAAGTGGTGTTTCAGGTTAAGAACAATTTCAGGTTAAGAATGGACCTCCAGAACGAATTAAGTTCTTAACCCGAGGGACCACTGTTTTAAGAAGCTGCAGTGAATTGGAAGAATGGAAATGAACTGATGCCAACAAATTTATGGCATCCTTCATGTAGTTATTTATAGAGTCTATTTTTTTTAATTAAAGCAGAACAAAAATAAGTAATCCAGGCTACTGTTGTAAATTCAGATATAAGTCACTGAGTCAACGAAATAAAGAAATAATCATTGATTGCATGATGTAAAAGCATTTGAAAATATACCAAGCCTAAATGTGGACTTTGCTCATTATACTAGGTAGAAGACAATTCCTTTTTCAATGTTGTCATTAACAGACCTTCCCACCCATCTATCTCACTGATTTAAAAAGGCCATGAAGAAATAACTTGGTAGTGTTGGTTTGTTTTTAAACAATTTGCAGGGATGGAGCTTCCTGGATTTCCAAGGCCTGGACAGAGCATCATCCTGCATCAAGGTTATCCAACAAATTATCTAACAAAATTCAGATTGTAGTGTGCTGCATATAAGGAAAGAAGGAAAAATGAATAGGGCATTTAATATTTGTTACCTTTAAAACACACTGAGTGTGTTTCTGTGGTGAAAGGGAAAGTTAGCAGGGTGAGTGGAAGAAGAGTGGAAGAAGAGTAGAAGACATCTGTCTTCTACTACAAGCCTTCAGGACTATGCAGCCTGAAGTCTCACGGTTCCCAAAGCTTGCTCTTGCGCCTCATTAGACGTCCAATAAAAGATAGGCAATACAGCACTCTACACAAAGGCTTATCACTGTTTCTGCAACCAGAAAGGATGGAAATGTCTGTCTGCCTTTATAACGGTGCTAGAAGTCCTTTTAAATTCAATTAGACAAAATGGAAAAATAAAAGGAGTGACAATTGGTCAAAATGAATATAAAATTAAAGCGTTTGCAGATGATTTTGTAATAACGATAGAAGATCCAATAAGTACTGTAAAAGAAGTATTGGAGGAAATTGAACAGTTTGGAGGAGTGGCAGGGTTTAGATTAAACAAGAAGAAAACGAAAATGATTGCGAAAAATATGGACCAAAGTGTAATAGAAATAATGCAACAGCAAACAGAGATAGAAGTGGTTAAAAAGGTGAAATATTTAGGAATATGGTTAACCTCTAAAAATATAGACCTATTTAAGAATAATTATGAACCGGTGTGGAATGGAATAAGAAAGGACTTGGAGGTGTGGGGAAGAAACTGTCCTTTTGGGGCAGAATAGCTACAATTAAGATGAATGTGCTACCAAGGATGTTATTCCTATTTCAGGCTATCCCCATAATTAAGGGGAACAGGATTTTTAAAGAGTGGCAAAGAGCGATTTCAAGATATATTTGGCAGGGCAAAAAGCCGAGAATTCAATTTAAGTTACTAACAGATGTGAGAGAAAGAGGAGGCTTTGCCCTGCCTGACTTGAAATTATACTATGAGGCATCATGCCTTTGCTGGTTGAAAGAATGGATTAAATTAGAAAATAATGATTTGTTAGACTTAGAGGGGTTTGATAACAGATTTGGATGGCATGCGTACCTATGGTGTGAGAAGAAGAAAATTCGAGAACCACATCTTCCGAGGTCCTTTAATTGAAGTTTGGGATAGGTATAAAAGCCTATTAGAACCTAGAGTACCACACTGGTTATCTCCACTAGAAGTTATGAGTGTAAGGAAAATCAATATGAGAGGTAATTGATCACATATGGCCAATTGATATCTAAGGAAGGAGGAAAATGGAAAATGAAACCATATGAACAAGTTAAAGAATATGTATATGATTGGTTGCACTGTTTTCAAATAAATGAAATGTTTAGGAAAGACATTAAAGAATGTGGTTACGCAGACAAAGATTCAAAATTCCAGATAGAAATAATAAATAATGATTCTAAAATTTTATCCAAAATGTATAAGTTGTTGTTAGAATGGAATTTGAAGGATGAAGAAGTTAAATCGGTAATGATACATTGGGCTAGAGATTTTGGTTATAATATACAATTTGAAGACTGGGAAAGATTATGGAAGGAGAATTTAAAATTTACAGCATGTATAACATTAAAAGAAAATGTTATGAAAATGTTTTATAGATGGTATATAACACCGGTAAAATTAGCGAAAATGTATAAGACATGTAACAAGTGTTGGAAATGTAAAGATAAAGAAGGTTCTTTTTATCATATGTGGTGGGAATGTAAGAAAGTAAAAGGCTTCTGGGAAATGATATACAATGAACTGAAGAAGATACTAAAATATACATTTATAAAGAAACCAGAGGCCTTTCTACTAGGAATTTTAGGAAAGGAGATAAAGAGAAAGGACTGTAAATTTTTTCAATATGCAGTGACAGCGGCAAGAGTGTTATTGGCTCAGAAATGGAAACAACAGGAAATACTGACGGTGGAAGAATGGAGAATGAAGCTGCTAGACTATGCTGAGTTGGATAAATTGACTGGGAAGATTAGATACTCAAGAGACCAAAAGTTCATCGAGGACTGGGGAAAATTTCTGGAATATCTGGAAAGTATAAGTGAGGTACAGATAACGCTAGAGGGATGTAAAGAAGCACTGTGAAATTTGAGAAGTATTGTTAAAAGGGAATAGAAAGGGAAAGGTTTAAATAATGACAATACAAACTTAAGGAATGCGTAATTTAAATAACGACTATGGATGATTCTCGGAAAAGCTGAAGGAAGTCCAGAAAAGAAATACTCTGTGAAAAATTGGATGTGAAATTATTGTGTGTTTGTGTTTTTGTTGTAAACTAATAAAAATTATTTTCAAAAAAAAGGAAATGTCTGTCTGCCTGTATCTTTGTCAACCGTGTTTGGTCATTTGGCTGCCTTCCGTTGGCGTACTTCTTCTAGGGTGGACTTTAATTGTGACATGTCATTTGGTTAACCTTGAATCCTTGGCTAATTGGTCTTTCATCATGACTTTTCAATATTAATATTTAAACACATTTTAGAAATTGTTGCCATCACCATCACAATATTTGGCAAAGGACCAGTGTGAATGTGGAAAAATGCCAGCAGGAGGGAAAACTTCACAGGAAGGGCACATTGGCTGAAAACAGGATTGATAAGCTACTCACAGTCATGCTGTTCACAAGGGAATATTTTAATACCTGTTTCATCTCAATGGATGAATTTCTGAACATTTTTAATTGGTTAAAATAAACAAATTTCAGGATGTTGTTGCTGCTTCTTGGCCCAATAACTGCATCTCAGGTTTCAGAGAACTGGAAAATCTGACAGAGAATTAGATGGTGAGCCACACATTAGTGTGAGAGGTGCTAATCAGATCAGCTTGCATTGGACTTTACAGGCCAGGAATCTGCCCTCCTGCTCTCCAAAGAGCCACTGGAGCTCTTTGATGCTCTGTAGGTGGTTTCCTAGCCCACCACACTCTTTCTGCTTTTTCTTCTTTTATTTTTCCACTTTTATTTTTTCTACTTTTTAAGAAAAACCCTCAACAGGTTTCTCAGCTGCAGTTGAAACACTCATATAGCATAAAATCACTTAACACATAAGCAACAACAATAAAATCCATAGCAGTAGGAAACAATAAAACGTAATATCCCATATTGTGAAACCAGTGAATTCAAAACTTTATACAGAAGATACAAACCTGGCAGGGAAATGAAGATTGTTGGCACTGCCTTTTTTTAAAAAGGACACAGTAAAGTCTAAAGATATGTATTTCTATTACAGCTCATCTTGCTTCCCCACTTCAGATTGAAGTACTCTTCCCCATCCACCCCAAAAAGCTACCACATTTCTGTCATCTCTTGGATGGATGTTACATACTTGAGTAACCTTCTGACAGGCACTCCCTCTGCGCCATGGTTTAGCCTGTCACAAAAATCACTGAGGACAGGTAAAAACTACCTTCCTCCCAAAACAGACAGGGTTGTCTCCTTCAGGTTTCAGTCATGGAAAGTCCCAGAGACATGTTTTAGGAATCTCTCTCTGGAGGTGCAGCCCTAAGACTGCTGCTTCTAAGAATCTATTCTGGGAGCTTTAAAATATTTTGAGGGAGCAATCCTGTGCACTAGATGCTGGCATTAAGCAAGCAAGTACAAATTAAGCCAGCATAGTTACACCAGATCCAAACCCTGTTCAGCAGTGGGGCTGCTGCTGTTCTGCCAAAGCCTAGCAGAAAGAAAGCATGCCTTTAAAATATTATTATTGTATGCCATGTTAGGTAACCAAGAGGATCTAGCTTAAGTTCCCCCTCTCTGGTCCCATCCCCAGATTACCCCCAGAATGCCCCTTTGGGGAGATTTGGACCAGCCTCATCTCAGTCATATTCAGCTAAGCCAGCTAAGCTGGCTGAGCAAGTCTCCTCATCACACAGTTAAAGTAATTTTTGATACAGGGGCTTCACATGGATGCCCAGTTTGTGCAATCTTTTTTTAATGGAGAAGAATTGAACCATCACAATGCAAATTTTCACAAAAATAATCTAGTGCACACATTACTTAGCAAATGTTGTTGCTTCCAGATGTTGTGGACTACATCTTCCATCATCCCTGACTTTGACCATGTTGGCTGAGGCTGATGCAAGCGACGACACCTGGAGGGTGCCATATTGTGCATCCCTACTTTAGAGGCTCCCTGTTTGTGGAATGCTCTCCCAAAGGAGGCTCTTCTGTGGTGAGAGCCAGTGTGGTGTAATGGTTAAGAGCGGTAGTCTCGTAATCTGGGGAACCGGGTTCGCTTCCCCACTCCTCCACATGCAGCTGCCGGGTGACCTTGGGCCAGTCACACTTCTTTGAAGTCTCTCAGCCCCACTCACCTCACAGAGTGTTTGTTGTGGGGGAGGAAGGGAAAGGAGAATGTTAGCTGCTTTGAGACTCCTTAAAGGGAATGAAAGGCGGGATATCAAATCCAAACTCTTCTTCTTCTTCTGGCACCATCATTACATATCTTTAGGCACCAGGCAAAATTTTCCTTTATAAACAGGACTTTGTCTATAGCTTTCAAAAGTGGGTGGGGTGTATAATGTATTTCTTTCTCTTCTTCATTTTAATGTATCTCTGTTATAAGTTGCTTTGGATTGCCTGGGGCAAGATCAAGTGACTGACAAATTTAATTAATAAATAAAATAAATCCACTCCTGCACAAAGCAAATGGAAAGCTGCCTGAACAAGCCATCTGAACCAGGCTCATGATTACATATATATCCCATATACTTCTAAGGCAACACTAAACATATACCCTGGGAAATAAATGAATAAATAATGAAAACATTGAGTTGATTAAATGAACGAGTTGATTCATCAGTCCCATTCTGTTTTTTTCAGCAATCTGCCTTCGGTTACTTACTATCCAACTAACTCATTGCAGTGTCACTGTAGGCTGTCCTCTCCCACTGCCTTCCATTGCCACATACGAATTGTAATTTCAGTTCAAGGCTTCTTATTTTGCTCCCAGCATTCATCACATTCAAAATGTTGCGGAGAGTTTTTCTTTTCCTGTTGCTGTTGGGGGTTTGGGTCACTGACATTCACAAGCTGTTCCAAGTAGTTCTACCAACTGTGCAGTGGGCGGCATTGTTCCCAAAATTCAGTAGAACTTACGGCTGTAATGTGCAATAAATCAGAGTCACCTGTCTTGAAATATGCAGAATGACAAACAGGAATACAGGCAAAGAGTACATTTCCTCCCCTCTATTACCAACTTTCTTGTAAATCTTTCAGTGCAAATTCTTTCACAGCAGGTAGCTTATACGTGTCTTGCAAATCAAACAGTAATTCATTCTTAAAAGTTTGCTTTGATTGTTTAACAAAAGTGAGCATAAACACATTGTTCTAGATACTACTTACATAATCCTTTCAGCTATGCAAAAACCTGTTCATTTTAATGGTTTGGCTTGTCATACTTGTCAAGTGAAATCCATTATTGACACACAACACACAAAAATGATCTCTGTGGGGTGGTAGGTCTTTATTTACACCTCTTTCATTTCAACTGAAGAATAGAATTTTATATTCAGTTGTAGGAGGAAGCATATAGAATTAAATGTAGTTTCTGAAGTCAGCCAAGAACAGTAGGCTTTCATTTGGCATGCTTTGCTTCTACACTAGGCACTGACAGCTAAAATAACTAAGTCTGTTTCCAAATTCTGTTATGAAGGGGCAGAAGAAGAACTCTGCTTTATGTCAGGGATGCTTTAGCTGAGATTCCTGCATTGCAAGGGGTTGGGCTAGTTGATCCTTCCACCTCTAAGTTGGATAGGCTTTAGACAAGCCTCACCAGACGCTTCGGAAGTCAAGGTAACTGTAATCTGTTTTAGTATTTTAACAGCTGTGTATTTTAAAGTATGGTTGTGTGTTTTTTCTCAATTTTACTGCTTTATCTTTTGTAATCCACTTTGAGGTTTTTTACAATCAAGTGGTGTATACATTTTTTGAAACAAATAAGTAATATTTGCCGCCAGTTTGGACTCTGCCAGTCCAGCCCATTGTGTGAACTGACATGCCCACTCTCTTTTACTGATGACTCTCCTATATGAAGCATTTGATGAGCCACATATTGGAGTATCTCACCCCCAGAATCATTATACCATCCTCTAGATTTTCAGACTACAATACCAGTTCAAATGACTCTATCTGTTTTCATAAATTATCTCAGAAAGATCCCAATTATATTGCACAGACTGAAGAATAGCCAGAAGACACTGAAGCATATAAATTCAGTACAGTTTTGTTTAAGCAATGCTGGAGCTGATAAACTTCCTCCCAAACCTTGGCTAAGATCCAACAGCATTCCTCATGTGCACACAGGCTCCCCCCCCTCCCCAATTTCAATGGCAGCCCCAAAAAAACTTATTTTGAAAGACCAAGACACTACCCCATCAAGGAGAAAGGTATAGCCATTGCAACGTATAATTCCACACACCTTACAGGGCTGTCTGGAACCTAGTCCTGAAACTATCCTTGTTAATCGTCCATCTGAGTCACTCAGAGCTTTCCAGAAAGAAAAATTACTAGGAGCTAATCAAATAATCAAACAAACCAGACCTGTTTACATAAGGAACCGCTGATATATGACTAGTATGCATAATTAAAAAACTAGAGAAGGGGAGCATCTTTTGTCCTCCAATATTCAGAGAGAGGAAAAACAGCTGTTAGTCAAAAATATAAGGAGCTTTTAAATTTTAGGGTCTCACTATGCAACAAAAGCATAATACTTGCTTGCACTATGCAACAAAAGATTAATAGGTAGGAAACATCAGGTATTGCTTGAAGAAGAATATGCAAGCAATTGCCCAGGTCAGGTCGAGAAATAATTCTACATTTGCTTCTTAAGATCAGATAAACAATGTTTATCAAAAAAGAATGATCCAAATTTCAGACAGGGCTCCAAGTAAATCAGACTTTCAAAGTATGCACAGATGATCAAAACAAAGTAGTTGGCACCTTCAAGTTCCAACTAACAAACAACTAACCATGTGCAAATATCAAATAACTAGGTCTCAGCCAGAATTCCCACCAGGAGCTAGTGGGGGACACATGATTGGCAGGGTGGGGTTTTCCAGGCCAGCGCATTCCTAAAGTGGGCCTTACACCATCCTGGGAAGTGGATCAAAGGCTGCTTGCACATTGGCCAACCACAGCCATGCCTTCCTTTGGCTCCACCCCAGGGGCAGATTGGGCTGGGCCTGTGGGCGTCACACAGGGATTTAAATCCAGTTGACCTCCACCTGGTTCATTTTCCATTTCCTCCCTTCCTTTGTGCTTGGCTTTAAGCTGTGTGAAATATACTCGGAGTCGCAAAGTGATTTCATGCTCTTTATTCAGCTCATAGTGGTGAGGAGGAATGAATGAATGACCCCTCAAAGTATCTGCTTTATATACATTATTTACACAATGGGCTGCACATGATTGGCTAATTCCAGAATTCTACTGTAAGCCAATCAGGTTGTGGATTCACTTCTATCTGGAGCATGATTGGGTAGTTCCTGCCAACCAATCATACTGCTGCATTGTTCTAGGACCAATCAGACTGCTGCATTCTGAATCCTATTGTTCTAGAACCAATCAGACTGCTGCCTTTTGGATCCTATTGTTCTAGGACCAATCAGACTGCTGCAGTTTGGATCCTATTCAACTCAGTACATAACACCCCTCCCCTCTAAGTTCCAGTCCTGCCCGGGAGGTCGCATTCATAGTCCTCGAGGTACGCTGGCGGCCTACGTGTGCGTTGCGGCCTGGGGTGTTCCCTGGTCCGGGGTTCAGGTTCTGGCTCGTGTTCCAAGGATGCTGGCTGTGATGGGGCTATTTGGTCTGGCGCAACCGGCTCGCTCAGTCGTGGTTCTGGTTCCGGTGTCCTTTCGGCCTCGCAGGTCCTCTCTGTATTTACTGATTCTGCCTCTCCTGCTGACCCCTCGTGCTCTATGGGCCTCACTGCCCCTCTGTTCCCTTGGGACTCCTCTGACCTTTCCTCCTCCTGGTTTTCTCCCGGGAATCGTCGCCGTATCTGGTCGCAGTGGCGGCGCCAGCATTGCCCCCCATCTGTTAGCACCTCGTACGACACGGGGCCAGTGACCCTGGTGACTGTGGCGGGTACCCATGCTGGGCCTGCCCCAAAATTCTTTGCGTACACTGGGTCCTGGGCCTCGAAGGTCCGGGGGTTCCTGCCTTCCCCCACCACTACCTCATCCTGAGCTCTATCGGGGTGAAGGCGGTCCAATCTGATTGCAAGGCGCCGACCCATTAGTAGTTCAGCGGGGCTCCGGCCAGTCGTTGAGCTGGGGGTGCTGTGCTGTGCTAGAAGGAATGTGGCAAGGCGGTACTCCCAATCCCCTTGCGTCATGCGGTGAAGGGTGTCCTTGGTGGTCCGCACCATGCGTTCTGCTTGGCCATTGGTGGCAGGATGGAATGGCGCCGAACGGATGTGGCGGATGGCGTTCTGCGCTGTGAAGGTTTGGAATTCTCCTGACGTAAATGCAGTCCCGTTGTCTGAGACGAGAGTGTCAGGGAGCCCGTGGGTTGCAAACAGCCTGCGTAGTACCCGGATGGCTGCGGACGTAGAAGTGGACGGTACCAGTGCGACTTCCAGCCATTTGGTGTAGGAGTCCACCACTATGAAGAATGTTTTCCCCTGAAAGGGGCCAGCGAAGTCCACATGCAGGCGTGACCACGGTGCTCGGGCGGACTCCCAGGACTGGACTGGGGCCCTTGGGGGATCTGGGCGGGATTCTTGGCAGGCCTGGCAGTGTTTGACCCAGGCCTCTATCTCTCCGTCGATCCCCGGCCACCACACATAACTCCTGGCAAGGGCCTTCATTCTTACTACCCCTGGGTGTGTCTCGTGTAGGGCTGTGAGGACCCTTTTGCGGAGGGGCTGGGGAACAACGACCCTGCTTCCCCATAACAGGCACCCCTTGTGGGCCGACAGTTCATGTTTGCGGGTTGTGTAGCTGGCGAATTCTGGCCCGGGGCTGCTGCTGGGCCATCCCCTCCACACCCAGTCCAGGACCCGGGAGATGACCCTATCTTTCTTGGAATGGTGTGCAACTTCTTGTGCCTGAATGGGGCGGTCGGGAAGCAGCTCCAGGCTCATAACCTCTTGTGCGGGTGCTGGGTCGGGGCCTGTTTCCGGTAGTGGTAGCCTGCTGAGGGCATCCGCATGGCCCATCGCCTTCCCCGGACGGTGAATCAGTGCATACTGGTAGCTGGCAAGGAAAATTGACCACCTGAGGACGCGAGGAGACAGCACTTGGGGGGTCTGCTTTTCAGGGGCAAATAAGCCAAGCAACGGCTTGTGGTCAGTCACCACGGTGAAGGGCCGCCCGTACAAGAAATAATGGAATTTTTTTACTCCCTTCACGATTGCCAGACCCTCCTTGTCGATTTGCGAGTAGTTCCGCTCGGTTGCGTTGAGTGTCTGGGAAAAGTATGCCACCGGTACCTCTCTTCCATCCGGGAGTTGGTGTCCCAGGACAGCGCCAATTCCATAGGGCGAGGCATCGCATGCTAGCACCACCGGCAGCCTCTCGTCGAAGTGTGCCAAGACCGAGTTTGAGACAAGCAAGTCCTTGACTGCCTGGAATGCGGCCTCCTGGCGCTGGCCCCACACCCAAGGGGCCCGCTTGTCCAGGAGTCTGTGTAGGGGCTCTGCTACCGCCGCCTTGTGGGGAAGGAAGGAATGGTAAAAGTTCAATAGTCCCAAGAAGGCCTGAAGTTCAGTCTTGTTCTTGGGCGCTGGGGCATCACAAATGGCCCGTACCTTGTCCCCAGTCGGGTGGACCCCTTCTGCGTCCACCATAAATCCCAGAAAGTCCACCTGAGGCACTCCTAGTAGACATTTTCCCCGCTTCACCTTGAGACCCGCCGTCTGGAAACGGTGCAGAACAGTGCAGAGGCGGTCCTCAAACTCCTCTGGTGTGGGCCCGGCAATCAACACATCATCGAAGAAGGGGGTGACGCCAGGAATCCCTTTAAGTAGAGAGTCCATTAGATTCTGGAATATGCCTGGTGCCACGCTGACACCGAATTGCAGCCGCTTTACCCTGAATGCTCCTCTGTGCGTCACAATCGTCTGTGCCTCTGCTGTGGCCTCATCTACTGGCAGCTGTTGATATGCTTGGGCCAAGTCCAGCTTGCCAAAAATTTTCGACCCAGCCAGGGTGGCAAGAACATGGCTGACCACTGGCACTGGGTATGCATGGGCCGTGAGGGCCTTGTTTATGGTACATTTATAGTCTGCGCAGATGCGGACTGAACCATTAGGCTTGACGGGCGTGACGATTGGGGTTTCCCAGGGGGCATTAGGCACCGGCTCCAGCACTCCTTGCTCCACGAGCCGGTCCAATTCCTCGTCTATACGGGGTTTCAGGGCGAACGGGACCCGGCGGGCCTTGAGCCTGACCGGTCGTACTGCGGGGTCAAGCTGTAGAGCAATGGGGGGGCCCGTATACTGTCCCAATTTCCCATCGAAAACCCCCGGGAATTCCTTGCATATGGCGTCCACGTCCACTTGTAAGCTAGTGTGGTTCACCCCGGTGACGGCTAGCCCCAGTGGTCCAAACCATGCCAATCCCAGTAAGCTAATGTAGGGGCCCTTGACCACAAGCAAGTCCAGTTGCCGCGTCCGCCCTCGGTATTGCACCCTGAAGGTCCCCACCCCCATTGTGGGGACCTTACGTTTTTGGAAGTCCCGGAGGGTGAATGGGGCCGGCCTGAGTTTGGGACCCCCAGTAGGACACAGTTTCCTTAAGGTCCTTGCCGAGATTATGGATAGAGTTGAACCCGTGTCAAGCTCCATGCGGCATGGGGCCCCCTCTATCTGTACGTCAACATAAATTTTCTCTACGTTGGGGTGGGGCAACTGGTATACCTGGAAGTCCGTGAGCTCTGTCGAGTTGCCTTGGTGCGTTGGGCCCCGGGACCTGGGGCTCTTGGATTGGTCATCTGATGCCTGGCGTCGGGTGGGCCGAGCCCGACACACCCGGGCGATGTGTCCCAATTTTCTGCACTGCCTGCACTCTGCGTTGCGGAAACGGCAGGTCCTCCTCTCGTGACTTTCTCCACAGCTTGCGCAGCTCCCTCCTTCTTGTCGAGGCAGCTGTGGTATGTGGGCTGCTTGAGTGCGCTGCTGTACTCGGTGCACCTCCTCCCTGTCGGATCCTGAGTCGTCGGTGAGGTCTTCGTGGTGGACCCTCGGTTGGGACAGCTGGCTCGGCCGTGCCTCTTGCGTCGACCTCTCGGCAGCTTCCGTTGCCAGGGCCTCCTCCAGAGCGACCTGGAACGTTAGGTCCTTCTTAGCGTAGAGTCGTCGTTGCAGCTTCTCATCCTTCAGGCCACCGACGAGGCGGTCACGAAGCATGTTCTCCAGCTCTGAGAAGTTGCAGAACCGGGCGGCTTGGCAGAGAGAGGTCACAAACCCAGTTATGGTTTCCCCAGGGGCTTGCCGCTTTGCGTAGAAGGCATTTCGACGAGCCACCACTGAGGGCTGCGGCGAAAAGTGCCCCTTCAGCTGTTCCATTATTGTTTTGTATGGAACAGTAGCGACGTCTTCAGGCGCAAGGAGAGCCCGGGCGATTTCAAACGTCTCCTCTCCGCAGACGCTGAAGAATATCGCCCTCTTCTTGGCGTCTTCTTCGTCGGTGACCCCTTTGGCTTCTAGGAGGAAGGTGAAACGGGAGGCGTACGCTTCCCAGTCTCCCAATGCTGGGTTGAACGGCGAGAAGCTGTTGTCGGTTGCCATTCTGAGTTCCTTGTGTCCCGGAGCTGAAGCCTGGATACACGGTGCGAGGCAGCGGTGCGGCAGGTGGCGGTGCTGCGGTGCTGTGTGTGGCAGTCAGCTCAGCGGGAAACCACCTTCGTCGCCAGTGAAATATACTCGGAGTCGCAAAGTGATTTCATGCTCTTTATTCAGCTCATAGTGGTGAGGAGGAATGAATGAATGACCCCTCAAAGTATCTGCTTTATATACATTATTTACACAATGGGCTGCACATGATTGGCTAATTCCAGAATTCTACTGTAAGCCAATCAGGTTGTGGATTCACTTCTATCTGGAGCATGATTGGGTAGTTCCTGCCAACCAATCATACTGCTGCATTGTTCTAGGACCAATCAGACTGCTGCATTCTGAATCCTATTGTTCTAGGACCAATCAGACTGCTGCCTTTTGGATCCTATTGTTCTAGGACCAATCAGACTGCTGCAGTTTGGATCCTATTCAACTCAGTACATAACACTGTGCTTGGCATTGCTATGGACTATTTGCTATGGCAGTAATTTGCCCCTTGGACTAACTGGCTCTGCCCTTTTGTTTTGCCTACTTCATAGCAACTGTCACAACTTTGGCAATGAGGCATTGGGTAAGCCTTAGTCTTTGCTGGAGGTGAGGTGGTAGCCTCTGCCTGCTCTTCCAGTCTTCAGGAGTATCCTGCTAAAGACATCCAGAAAGAGTCACACACAAGGAAGCTACTAAAGCCATTCCCTCTGCATCATGAGAAAGGCCAGGGACTGAGAGGAGCCGTGACTTGCATGAGCATGTTGGGGGAATAACCTGCACCTTGAACATCCATCTACTCATCCTGCACAAAGCAAGCCTCCTTCTGTTAGCAGGATTTCCTCCCTAAGCAAGAGGATATAGAACGGCAGACAAAGGCTTGCACTGGAGTAAGTCCCATTAAACAAAGAGGGACTTACTTCTGAGTAGACATGCACAGGACTGCACTGTCATTAATAATATGAGTTTTACAGCAATGGTTATCATTCGTTCATTTATATACCGCTTAATACCAAAAGAGGCTTCTTAGTGGTCTACAAAGTTTTTTTAAAAGTTACACAAACAGTATAAACAGTATATACACAAAATATGTTGTTGTTGTTTAGTCGTTTAGTCGTGTCCGACTCTTCGTGACCCCATGGACCAGAGCACGCCAGGCACCTCTGTCCTCCACTACCTCCCACAGTTTGGTCAGACTCATGTTTGTGGCTTCGAGAACACTATCCAACCATCTCATCCTCTGTCGCCCCCTTCTCCTTGTGTCCTCCATCTTTCCCAGCATCAGTGTCTTCTCCAGGGAGTCTTCTCTTCTCATGAGGTGGCCAAAGTACTGGAGCCTCAGCTTCACGATCTGTCCTTCCAGTGAGCACTCAGGGCTGATTTCATTAAGAATGGATGCGTTTGATCTTCTTGCAGTCCATGGGACTCTCAAGAGTCTTCTCCAGCACCATAATTCAAAAGCATCAATTCTTCGGCGATCAGCCTTCTTTATGGTCCAGCTCTCACTTCCATACATCACTACTGGGAAAGCCATGGCTTTAACTATACGGACCTTTGTTGGCAAGGTGACGTCTCTACTTCTCAAGATGCTGTCTAGGCCTGTCATTGCCCTTCTCCCAAGAAGCAGGCGTCTTTTAATTTCGTGGCTGCTGTCACCATCTGCAGTGATCATGGAGCCCAAGAATGTAAAATCTCTCACTGCCTCCATTTCTTCCCCTTCTATTTGCCAGGAGGTGATGGGACCAGTGGCCATGATCTTCGTTTTTTTGATGTTGAGCCTCAGACCATATTTTGCGCTCTCCTCTTTCACCCTCATTAAAAGGTTCTTTAATTCCTCCTCACTTTCTGCCATCAAGGTTGTGTCATCTGCATATCTGAGGTTGTTAATATTTCTTCCGGCAATCTTAATTCCAGCTTGGGATTCATCCAGCCCAGCCTTTCACATGATGTATTCTGCGTATAAATTAAATAAGCAGGGAGACAAAATACAGCCTTGTCGTACGCCTTTCCCAATTTTGAACCAATCAGTTGTTCCATATCCAGTTCTAACTGTAGCTTCTTGTCCCACATAGACACAAAATATAAACATCCACAATTACAAAAATTAAAATATAAGCATCCATAATTAAAACAGTGCTACAATGAAAACAGGAAACTCAGATCAAGGGAATGCCCGTGTTTCAAAGGCCAGAGTAATGGAATACAGTCGTACCTCGGGTTAAGAACTTAATTCGTTCTAGAGGTCTGTTCTTAACCTGAAACTGTTCTTAATCTGAAGCACCACTTTAGCTAATGGGGCCTCCTGCTGCTGCGCCTCCGCTGCTGCACGATTTCTGTTCTCATCCTGAAGCAAAGTTCTTAACTTGAGGTAATATTTTCTGGGTTAGCGGAGTCTGTAACCTGAAGCGTATGTAACCTGAAGCGTATGTAACCCGAGGTACCACTGTACAGATAACGCTTTTCATAGTTCAGCAAGGAGTGCATTCCACAACCTCGGTTCAACCAATGAAAAAGCCTGCATGCCATGTTACACTTCCATGGAGGGTGTGTGGCCATTTGGTGTCCTTCCTGAACTGCTTCAGAACTTTGGGAGAAAAGATCAACAGTTCATGAATTACAAACTGTACAAATTCTGAATAGGAAAATGATAATGATGGGATTCAGCACCATTACTGCTCAATGAGGCTTAAGATAATCACAGCTACCTTGTTCCATTGGTTTCAGTGGCTAACTTCAACAGGACTGAGGTCAAAGGATTTTTGTAAGGGATAGATGACTGAAAACCAATTATGGTATGAAGGAAGATGTCTTGGTTTGTTTCATCCAGTTAGATGAGATACTAGGACACAAGAGAAAAAGCTCTTGCATTCTTCCTAGAGCCAGCACCCACGTTGCTTGATGTCACCATTTCCTCCCTTCTGGTTCCCAATTTAGATCTTCAGTCCCCCAACCCCACTTCTCAATGTATTATTAACTAAATTTGTATACCACCCGTTGTGCAAGGATCACAGGACAGTTTACAATATAAAAACACAAAAATACATAGTATAGGAGAAATGAAAACAATAATGCCCCCCACCCCAGTTTAAAAGGCCATATGTAATTGAGCAAAGAGCTACACACACACACACACACACACACACACACTTTATGTAGCACTTCACTCCCTCCTTCTTCCCTGACGGGAAATGCCTTTTTGTGGTTGCCTCAGGTGCCAAACAGGGTCATCTTAAGCATATCCAGCACCGTGGTGCAAAGCTCCCTCTGGCACGCCCCCCCCCCCCGTTTCCCAGAGGTTTTTAGGGAGGACGGTTGCTGGAGGAGGGCTGGAGGAGGTGGGCAACCTCCCGGCTCAGCTGGCTGCTTTGTGCCAGGGTGGCCACAGCAGACAGAGGCTCCAGGCGCAGCGCTGCTTCAGCGCAGCATGGCAGAGGCAGGCAAGGGCGGCGAGCTGATGATGGGAGGCGCCGCATCCAGTCTCCGCCTCTTCCCTGGCGCCCTCCAGAACTTGGCACCCCGGCGCCCTGCACCACTAGCCTCTATGGGTAAGACGCCCCTGGTGCCAAAATTTCTTGTGCTGGCTCTGCTGGCCAGTCATCCAAATGATAGAATAAAAAGTCTCCTGTGGAACATACATCACAGTGTAAAAAAACAATGGGTGGAATTCAACATTGTGCTTTCCCATTCTGTCTGCACTGCAGCTTGCCAGATGAAACTGCCCCCCTGTGCACTGCTCTGAAGGTTTTCCCAAACATGCCCCTCCTACCAGGGCAGGGCCAATATGGAGGAGAAGCCCATTACACAAGCAGAAGTCCTCATCCAGGGCTTCCATTGGCAGGGCTGGTTAGGTGAATCCTGCCCATAGTTTACATAAAAGTGTGGTATGTGCATGCGTGTCAGGAATCTAGGATTGGCTATGGATTCCTGCTGCATGTGCATGCTCTGATGAGGGTAGAGATTTGAATTGAGAATCATGTGTAATTTGTGTGTCCAGGTGCAGACCCCCTTCCCTCAGCGTCAGACCACACATTAATGAAAGCACATGACACATAATTGGGATTAAAATGCCCACAACTTTTATTAATTTAAGATGTAAGAAACCTTGGCTTAGGCCAGGCTTCATCAATCTCGGCCCTCCAGATGTTTTGAGACTACAATTCCCATCATCCCTGACCACTGGTCTTGCTACCTATGGATCATGGGAGTTGTTGGTCAAAAACATTTGGAGGGCTGAGGTTTAGGAAGCCTGGCTTAGGCATTGGGTGTGTATCCCTCTCAGCCTCCTGGTGGGGTCTGAGGCAAGACAGGATTAATCATGAATATGGGGACACTGCAAAACATGCATTTACACAGCTTGTCCCCATTCCACGCTACTGAGGGGAGTTCTGTGGCCCACAACTGTACGCCTGTGGCCACAGACTCCCCTCACTATCCCCTTTAACAGGGACCCTGTTATCGCCTCTGCAGGAGGCGTGCATCCCCTCGCCACCCCATTTATTGGAAAGGATTTCACCCGAGGCCTAAAACTGCCGAAGTTGTGACAATTGCTATGGGGAAGGCAAAACCTGCAGAGCAGGGGAATTCCTTCCTGGCCCTGAAAGACAGCAACCACCAAAGCAAAGAAATGGAGGGCTGGCTGGGTGATGCTCAGGGCCAAGTGCGCTGTTGCCATTGGCAGCAGGCCCTCAATATGCCTAAGGAATGGGCCGGAGGCAAGTCTGTGCCCGCCCAACCACACCACTTGCTCTGCCCCCTCAGCCCACCACGGATTGGCCAATTTAAAGCACCCGGGTCTGGTGGTAGCCCAGAGGCCCCCACCGCTATCCTGGGGATGGAGCCAAGACCCACCTCTCCGCCATGGCTCTAAGAGGATGGAGGGGCCACACACTGGGCCGCAAACATCGCCCGCTGTCAGAAGTCGGTGAGCAGCCATTAATTCACCAAAGACTTCAAAATATAATAACATTGCCAATCGCAATCTCAAAAACATAAAGCAACATTTTCAAGTGTGTTCTTTTAATAACTTTGAAGTGAAGGAATATGTGCAACGTAACACAGGGTGTTCTCCAGCACTTCATACAGCAAAAATCTGAAGTACAGCTGCTTAGAACAAAATGAACAAATTATTTTTAAGATGAAAGATATTCTTTTTCTGTGTTAATCACTTAAAGCCTAATATCATATCTTGCTGAACTCAAAGCGAATGCTTTATGTTTTCCTAAATTGGTTTTAGATTAGAATCACACTTACTAATTCACAAAACTGTGATTTTAAAGTCCTTTGTTAAGAGTGCAAATGCGAATGATTCAGGTATAGAAACTGTATAACTTTTAAGTCTATTATCCATAGATATGGAAATAGAATGGAACATGAATTCATTCATGTTTAGCGATTGAATATCATTAAAGAGAAACTGAATCTGTCTTGGTATTTGAGGCAAAATGATCATGTCCAGGCTGGAACCCTATGATATTAGTTGGACAGAAAAATTATATACTGAGAGACATATATAATAATGGAGAGGTTAATGGAGAGGAATAATATATTAACTTCAACTCAAAAAGATAATACTTGGTAGCAAATATTACTTAAGTTTGAACTAAGTTAATTAAGCAGGCTATGTTAGTTAAACTACCTTTCTATTCAGCTGCGTGAGTATGTGTATTCTTTGTAGTTTGATTTAACATAATCTCAAGATTTTATAAAGAAACGAGTTAACATTTGAGGTCAGAAGATGCATGTGAACATGAATGATATTTTAAGTAAATTCTATCCATTCCAAATCAATGGGGCTGGAGCCAGAAAGCTGTCAAGAAACAGAATGCAATTAGTATAATTGTCAATTAACCAAAGGGGGTGGGATGGCCTACCCTTCCCAATTTCACCACCACTAGTTTTCTCCATTGGGGGAGGCCGGCACTTACACTACATGTACCATGGGTGTTGTTATGTACTGAAGTTCTCACCCTGGGCCAGCAGGGGGATACTGTAGATAGTTTTCACTCAGGTCCACATATGCAAATAAGGGATTGAAAGTGACATTCAGTGACTGGATAGTTACAGAAAGTGTTACAGTTGCATTGTACTGGAGCTCTATATAAGCAGGCTGGCTGAACCCTTCAGTTCAGTTCTGTTCTGGCCTGTGAATAAACAAGAGCTGTTTGAAGAATCGCTGTGTCGTCTGATATGTTCACCCACAACTTAAAAGGTGTAGCCAGGATTTTTGTTAGAGGGGCAGAACCGTAGTGATTGGTCAGTTAGTTAAGTATTTCTATTGTTTTATTTGACGGAGGCAGCTGCCCGCCTTGGCTATGCCCATGACATGGACACAGGCATTAAATTTTATAATTGCTAGGTCTCTTTCCCCAATTTTCAGTCGTAACCAGAAAGTGGAGGCAGACATGGATAGCTGGACAGTGCTGGTGAAAAAATGATGGGCAGCAAGAAGGAGCCATTTGCCTGGCTGGTTCATTCACTTGTGCCCAGCCTCCGTTGTGGTAGTGGTGGCAGCTGAGCAGCAACACAATGAAAGGAGCCCAAGAATCTGGTGTGCTGTATTGTGGTGAAAGCACAGTAGATTGCAGGTGGGAATTTTAAGCAGCAAGCCCAGGCTTGGGGTAGAAGCTGGTAATTTTTCTGACATGGGCACATTCCACATTTTATTCTATTGATCTTGCAATAATTTAAGTACTGCTTTTCATGACACATTTCCAAGTGCCAGGGTAAAGCGTCAGTTACATTTCAGTCTTCATAACATAGTTGTTACTAATTCTTTGCTAAAATACTTTGGTTGATAGATGCCCTCACAAGTTCAGCTATATTTCAAAAGGCTTTTGGAACCTCTGGATGTACAGTGATAGCCATCTAGAAAAATTACAGTACTGAACACCTACATGTGAATTATTCTGGCCTTCGTCAGTGTCCCGGGTGCCAGAAGTGGGTTACTCATGCTGGCCACATGATCTGGAAGAGCTGTCTGTGAACAAATGCTGGATCCCTCGGCCTAAAAGCGGAGATGAGTGCCGCTACCCTGTAGTAGAATTAGACTGTGCAAATACTCACTTGTTCAGGAAAATACATGTAGCAACCAAACTCCTCAGTTACACAAACTCTTTTTATCCCTATCTTATTGAACATTGATTTCCGTAAGTGTTCTCCGAGTATAACTTAGCTAGATATCATTCAGCGTGCAACCTTTAACATAAAGCTCGGTTTACTGGCTTCAATTTGTATCAGTAGAACTTGGCAGGGTAAGGTGGACTGTTTACCTGCCTTCCCAACATTGCCAGTTACTGAAAGGCAGACAGGGAGGAACAAGCTATTAGGGAGGACATTGTGGTGTGGCTGCAGAGGTGGAGCCAATCCAACACTCTTCCTGTTGCGCCTGCACTGCATCCATTGCCCACGGCCTTGCCCCTCCTTGTCTCGCTTTCAATAACCAGCAACTGCTACTGATTTGCATACTAAACATTATTGTTTGTTGATACTAAATGTTATTAACATGAAAAAATGATGAATCACATAATGTACTAACACACTACCAGGGCAAGGGTGTGCTCAGGAAGAGTTGCAACAACACAAAGCCTTGGGTGCTTTGTCTCACAGGTGCCACAGGTCACCCATGAGCTGCAGGATTGCAGGTGGTTGATTTTCTTCTCACTGGCATCACAGGGCTTTAGAAATTGTCACAACAATTTCTTAATGTGTTTTCACAGGAAAAACAATGAGATCTACACTTACATAGCATCTCTCAGCACGGTAGCAGTCTAAATTGTTAGTCTTGCTTCCTTCTCCTCAGTCTAGAAACATTAGATATCCTTTTAAATAATGTAATTTTAAAAAATTGCCAATGTTAAAAATTGGAAGACCAAGGTTTTATTTCCCAGAAGGCTAGTGATAGTTGTTGCTTAAGAGGTTGATATTTTTATTTCAGGATTTTAATAAACATCCATTTTAGTGATTGTGCATTCAACACCCACTCATGGGTAATAGGCACTTTTAGAGGAAAGTAATGGTTATACTCTATGTTTAAAAGCATCATTGAGGATCTAAATTGTGCTGTTTTTCTACTTTTTTAAAGATCAATAAAACACACAGTTTAATAAAATGAAGAAAAAGTTGTTTAGTCGGCTACTTTGCTACAAAGCTTCACCTGTTAGTAATTGTATTCAATTCATTATTTTTGAATTTCTTAATACAAAGCATTTTATGTTTACAATTTGCAAATCACAGCGGGAAGAGAACATTTCACACCTGATGAAGAAAAAATAGGGACCTTTCAGAAATGAGCCAAAGGATTCTGTCTTGCTCTTCAGTCTTGCTGACATTTTGTAATTGTCTTGTGCCTTTCTGAGTGGCAGCAAACTGGAGAGAAAGAACTGTCTGTCAAACTGGTATAAAAAATTACTAGGAGTTCCTTTGTTAAGACCAATCTAAAATACTAGGTCTTCAGTCAACAAAAGACTGCAAATTACTGTGGGGAATAATATTTGCTTCGTGCCTCAAAAAAAGACGACAAGATTGAACAGGAAGTTTGAATTAGTAACAGTTCAAAAATAAACACTTTTGAAAAATGAATCATCAAACATTAGGAAGTATGCAGAAGGGATTCTTTTTTATCTCATTCATTATTCACAGAGAAATAGCAAAGAAAACTCTCTTTTAGATTAGTTTAACCCCTTATCTATCCAATTTGTTAGTCCTTTAAAAAGAGAGTAATCATAATTGAAAATTAGCACAAAATGGCAGAAGGGTGTTAAGATAACAGCTAGTGCATTTAGGGATGAGAACCACATGTTATAAACTTGGTTGTATCCTGTTTTTAATAGCAAAAATAGCATGGACTGTGCCTTTCCAGGGCATCTCCAAAAACCTTGTGTCATACCACAAGATAATAGATAGTCAGCCAAAGCATAAACATCCAAAAACCTACTCAAGGTAGCAAATAAGAGCCAACTTCTAGGGGCCAAGATCACTTTGCGACGTTCCTTTTTAACCAGGCCTTTGGTTGACCTGATCAACATCCTATACCCTTTTAAAATGCGACCCTTTTGGGGGTGAGTATTATTGGGTTATTGTTTTTACTTTGATTTTATATATTGTGAATTTTTTTGTGAACTGCCATGAGACCTCTGGGTATAATAATAAAATAGTAAGTATCATGAGCCACTATTAAAAAGTAAGCATAAATAGAACCTGCAGAAAGAAAGCTATCAGTGTGGGAGCTACATAACTGAATTTCAAGCAAATATCTGCAGCTGTAGGGTGACCAGCCCTTGATGGGATAAGGGGAGGCAACATCTCCTGGCCCAAACCCCAGTCTCACTCTGAAGGTGAGCTGAGTGGCCTTCCTGCTTCACCCCCCTCCAGGGCCCCCAAACTCCAAGTGGAGGAGGCAGGTTGCCCCATTTCCTGCTAAATACCCCAAGGTGCTGGCCTCAGAAGATGCCCATGACCCCAATAGGTGCCTAAGGGGGTCACCATGCTCATTTACCTGTTTTCCTTCCCACACCTACCTGGGAAGGGGGGAAATCTTAATTTAGTTGCCCTTTGCCCCACTGCTAAGAAGAACCTCTCATAGCCCCCACCCTGTGGATGAGGCGAAAAATGTCATTGACAGCTGCCAATACAAGATCAGGAGTGGAGGAGGAAACAGGAGCGGCACTCGTCATTCCTGTCAGGAGATCCAGGATTGGATGGTTCTGAGACTGAAATCCAGGTAAGAATGTATTGGGTTGGCAGTAGTTTGTTTTTTAAAAGAAAAATAGGTGCCAGTACACACTGCACCTCACAACGGTTGGGAGGAATGTTTTTGCAAAAAATCTCAGAAACCTCATCAGGAGGGCTTTAAACTGACTAATGTGGGGGAGGGAGACAGTGCTCCTGAAGGTAGGAGTCTATCAATTGATGAAGATGATCATCCAAATGTCATAGACCGAATGGAGCAAACAGCACACAGACCTAGTGGTGGGAGGAAAAAATCCTTAAATAAGAGACACGGGGGAATGATTAATGGACTTCAATGTCTGTACACTAATGCGCAAAGCATGGGAAATAAACAAGATGAGCTTGAGCTCTTGGTACAGCAAACTAAATATGACATAATAGGAATCACTGAAACCTGGTGGGATAAGTCCCACGATTGGAATGTAATAATGGAGGGATACAATCTATTTCAGAGAAACAGACCAGACAAGAAAGGAGGAGGAGTGGCGTTATATGTCAGGGATGTGTATACCTGTGAAGAGATCCAAGATTTAGAACCTCAAAGCCAAAGTGAGAGCATTTGGGTCAAAATTAAGGGAGAGAAGAATAACAGTGACCTCATTGTGGGAGTTTACTATAGATCCCCAAGCCAAACGGAGGACATAGATGATGCCTTCCTGGAACAGATGGCCAAGCATGCAAAAGGAAGGGAGATAGTAGTAATGGGGGACTTCAATTACCCGGATATTTGTTGGATGTCAAACTCAGCCAAGAGCATAAGGTCAAACAGATTCCTCACTGGCCTTGCAGACAACTTCATTGTCCAGAAAGTGGGAGAAGCAACAAGAGGAACAGCCATTTTAGATCTGGTCCTAACCAATGTTGATGACCTGGTTAGTGGGGTAGAAGTGGAAGGATCATTAGGCGCGAGTGATCATGCTCTTCTGAAGTTTACTATACAGCGGAAAGGAGCAGCCAAGCATACTAGGACTCAATTTCTCGACTTTAAGAAAGCCGACTTCATAAAACTTAGGGAAGTGCTTGGTGAGATCCCATGGACAGTAATACTAAAAGGAAAGGGAGTTCATGATGGCTGGGAGTTTGTTAAGAGGGAGATAGTAAAAGCACAACTTCAGGCAATACCAATGAGACGGAAACATGGAAGGTGCCTAAAGAAGCCAGGGTGGCTATCTAAAGAACTTTTAACTGAGTTAAGATTAAAAAAGGATGTGTACAAAAAATGGAAAAGGGGGGAAACCACCAAAGAGGAATTCAAACAAATAGCCAGCACGTGTAGACACAAAGTCAGAAAAGCTAAAGCACAGAATGAACTCAGGCTTGCTAGAGAGGTTAAAAGCAACAAAAAAGGCTTTTATGGGTATGTTCGTAGCAAAAGGAAGAACAAAGAAACAGTGGGGTCACTCAGAGGAGAAGATGGTGAAATGCAAACAGGGGACACAGAAAGGGCTGAACTCCTCAATGCCTTCTTTGCCTCAGTCTTCTCCGATAAAGAAAACAATGCCCGACCTGAAGAATTTGGAGCAAATGATTCAGCAGAGGAAACACAGCCCAGAATAACTAAGGAGATAGTACAAGAATACTTGGCTAGTCTAGATGTATTCAAGTCTCCAGGGCCAGATGAACTGCATCCAAGAGTATTAAAAGAACTGGCAGATGTGATTTCAGAACCACTGGCAGTCATCTTTGAGAATTCCTGGAGAACAGGCGAAGTCCCGGCAGACTGGAGGAGGGCAAATGTTGTCCCTATTTTCAAAAAGGGGAAAAGAGAGGACCCAAATAATTACCGCCCAGTCAGTCTGACATCGATACCAGGGAAGATTCTGGAGCAGATCATTAAGCAAACAGTCTGTGAGCACCTAGAAAGGAATGCTGTGATCACCAATAGTCAGCATGGATTTCTGAAAAATAAGTCATGTCAGACTAACCTGATCTCGTTTTTTGACAGAATTACAAGCCTGGTAGATGAAGGGAACGCAGTGGATGTAGCCTACCTTGATTTCAGCAAGGCATTTGACAAGGTGCCCCATGATATTCTTGTAAAGAAGCTGGTAAAATGCGGTCTTGACTATGCTACCACTCAGTGGATTTGTAACTGGCTGACTGACCGAACCCAAAGGGTGCTCATCAATGGTTCCTCTTCATCCTGGAGAAGAGTGACTAGTGGGGTGCCACAGGGTTCTGTCTTGGGCCCGGTCTTATTCAACATCTTTATCAACGACTTGGATGATGGACTCAAGGGCATCCTGATCAAATTTGCAGATGACACCAAACTGGGAGGGGTGGCTAACACCCCAGAGGACAGGATCACACTTCAAAACGACCTTGACAGATTAGAGAACTGGGCCAAAACAAACAAGATGAATTTTAACAGGGAGAAATGTAAAGTATTGCACTTGGGCAAAAAAAATGAGAGGCACAAATACAAGATGGGTGACACCTGGCTTGAGAGCACTACATGTGAAAAGGATCTAGGAGTCTTGGTTGACCACAAACTTGACATGAGCCAACAGTGTGATGCGGCAGCTAAAAAAGCCAATGCAATTCTGGGCTGCATCAATAGGAGTATAGCATCTAGATCAAGGGAAGTAATAGTGCCACTGTATTCTGCTCTGGTCAGACCTCACCTGGAGTACTGTGTCCAGTTCTGGGCACCACAGTTCAAGAAGGACATTGACAAACTGGAACGTGTCCAGAGGAGGGCAACCAAAATGGTCAAAGGCCTGGAAACGATGCCTTATGAGGAACGGCTAAGGGAGCTGGGCATGTTTAGCCTGGAGAAGAGGAGGTTAAGGGGTGATATGATAGCCATGTTCAAATATATAAAAGGATGTCACATAGAGGAGGGAGAAAGGTTGTTTTCTGCTGCTCCAGAGAAGCGGACACGGAGCAATGGATCCAAACTACAAGAAAGAAGATTCCACCTAAACATTAGGAAGAACTTCCTGACAGTAAGAGCTGTTCGACAGTGGAATTTGCTGCCAAGGAGTGTGGTGGAGTCTCCTTCTTTGGAGGTCTTTAAGCAGAGGCTTGACAACCATATGTCAGGAGTGCTCTGATGGTGTTTCCTGCTTGGCAGGGGGTTGGACTCGATGGCCCTTGTGGTCTCTTCCAACTCTATGATTCTATGATTCTATGATTCTATGATTCTATACACACCATGCCCCCCCCCGCTTGCCCACCCTTCCACTCTCTTGCTCCCCCCCCCCCAATACCTTGCCTCCTCGTCAGCTGCAGGCACAACCTCCCGGAGGTGTTTTGGCATGACCCTTATGATACCCAAACACCTTCCAGGAAGGTGCCTGACGATCATAAAGTTCTACAATTGTCAGGCATCTTCCTGGAAGGCACTTTGGGGGTGGTTAGGGTCGCGCCAAAGTAGGAGGCTGTGCTTGCAGCCATGGAAAGCAGCAGTGACAGAAGAGAAAGGGGCAAATGTGCAGGGGGAGGAGCGAGCAAGCAGGGGGGCAGTCAAGATGGTGGGGGGGAGAGGTGGGGGGATGCCATACCAGTGCATACCAACCGAAGAAAGAACTGTGGGTTGGGCCTCTGAGGCACAGAAAGGAAAAAGTCATGTGCAACTACAATCCCCAAGACTGGCAAACAGTATCAGGTTCCTGGCTTGGCCACAATGCCAGCACCTGGTTATTAGATCATTATCTTCTGCTTCCTGTTCTCTGGGTACCAGCTTAAGCTCTGGCAACCTCTGTGTGAGAGACTTATCTGACTGAAATTCGCTGATCTGGACCTTGTGCAAGCTCTCCACACAAAGGAAGAGTTCCAAAGCCAGTGTGGTATAGTGGTTCAGAGCGGTGGATTCGTAATCTGGTGAACTGGGTTCGCGTCTCCGCTCCTCCACATGCAGCTGCTGGGTGACCTTGGGCCAGTCACACTTCTTTGAAGTCTCTCAGCCTCACTCACCTCACAGAGTGTTTGTTGTGGGGGAGGAAGGGAAAGGAGAATGTTAGCCGCTTTGTGACTCCTTAAGGGGAGGGAAAGGCGGGATATCAAGTCCAAACTCCTCCTCCTCTTTTCTTCTTCTTCTTCTTCTTCTTCTTCTTCTTCTTCTTCTTCTTCACTGCAAACTGTCTTTAAACTTCTGACAAAAACAAAATGGTGATGGATTTTTCTGTGATGTTTTAACTGCCCCCCCCCAATGCACTGGTGGTATGTGGTGAAACACCTCACATGCCAGGTATTTGCAGTTTGCAATACCCCCAAAATGGTAGGAAATCTTATTTAGCCAGGCCTTTTTAAAATGGAATTTTTATACACATCACATTAAAAGAAAAAAAAGACAACATCTAGGATGTTTGTCTCCAATACTGGATCAACCATATTTCTTCAAGCACAGCTTAAAAATAAATTGCAAAGATGTACAGTAAACACAAACCTTCTGCCCTTAATTTTAAATGTGTATGTTCCCCCACTAGATTCTTTGACAATACCACACCCACTGCTGAGACAATCAAAATGGTAATATAGCAGTTTACATCTGTATGGAATTTGTCCCACATTGTTAATATAGCTGCATGGATACATGAATACACAGGATCATAATATCATATCATTCTAAATATGATAGTTTTCATTGCCACAGCTTAAACAGATTTCCCTTTCTAAAGAGGTGAGCTGTCTTATCTCTTTAAGATCATCACCAGCCTGGATTTTAGGAAGCCTACTGAATAATTGAAAGTACAGCTTCAGAAAGTTCCATGTTTGGCTTAGAAATTGTCTCAGAAGAGAATGCAAATATCATTCCACCTCTGCATGCATACCAAAGTAAAAAGAGCATCAATCTTCTCTTTTACTCAACCCCCCCCCCTTCCCAATACTTGTGGGGCAGAGTCTACAAGCCAAGATCTAATTGTGAATTACTTGCTAGTTTCCCAGATGCCCTTCTGCAATGTATGATTCAAGAATAAAAGCAAGTCACAGCAACAGGCACTCACTTGGTACTCCCTCTGCCAGCTCCAGATTCCTTTAATATGAAATAAAAGCAAGAGAAATTATCCCAAGACTCTGAGAGAAGGTGGGACACTAAGTTGCCCCCAGCAGCAGCGGGTCAGCAGACTGAGCAGGCTCACAAGTCACCTAGTGTCTTCACCATTATGGTGAGATGTATTGTATTGTATCTCTTACTGAAAATTACAGTAAATATTTCTAAATTTGCATCTATCCATATAAACCACCATATGCAAACTGGGGCCCTCTTTTTTCATCTTAACTGATCCTCTTGCTTAAGCTCCCATCTTGTTAAGTTAGAGAAGGCTGCAAGCACAGACTGAGGCCCCAGATACAGACAAGAATATCCACTGGAGGCCCCAGCAGTGATGAGGACATTTCCTACTTTTCCAAAGTCATCACCATAAACCAAAATCCTAGAGGCTGAATCTACTCCAGACCCAATCCAGAGCTTTTATTGATTTATTGGGTAACAGGTTTGCCCAACTGGCAGTATGTATTGACACGGGACCAAAAGGTGCGGCAACTGAATCATTCAAAGCTGAGAGAATCCTATGGAATCATATAATAGTATAGTTGGAAGGGACCCCAAGGGTTATCTAGTCCAGACCCCTGCAATACAGGAATCTCAACCAGATCATACATGACAAATGACCATCTAACCTCAGCTTCAAAACCTCCAAGGAAGGAGAGTCCACAACCTCCTGAGGGAGTCCGTTCCACTGTCAGACCAGTATTACTGCCAGGAAGTTCTTTGTGGTGTATAGTTCACAACTCCTTTCTTGTAACTTGAATCCATTGGTTCAAGTCTTACTCTCCAGAGCAGGAGAAAACAAGCTTGCTCCATCCTCCATGCAACAGCCCTTAAGATATTTGAAGGTGTCTATGATATCTCCTCTCAGTCTCCTCTTTATCAGACTAAACATACTCAGCTCCTTCAACTGTTTGGCATAAGGCTTGGTTTCCAGACCCTTGATCTTCTTGGTCGCCCTCATCTGCACAGGTTCCAGCTTGCTAATACCCTTCTTAAATTGTGGTGGCCAGAACTGGACACAGTACTCCAGGTGTGCCAATGCAGAATAGAATGGGATTGTTACTTCCCTTGATTGGGACACTCTACTTCTGTTGATGCAACCTAGAATAGTGCATGCATCCACTTTATAATTGGAGGTGAACTGCAGCAGGGTTGTTGTGGCTATGGCTCTGTCTAAACTTCTATAACGGTACCTCGGGTTAATTTGTTCTGGAGGTCTGTTCTTAACCTGAAACTGTTCTTAACCTGAAGCACCACTTTAGCTAATGGGGCCTCCTGCTGCTACCGCGCCGCTGGAGCACGATTTCTGTTCTCATCCTTAAGCAAAGTTCTTAACCTGAAGCACTATTTCTGGGTTAGCGGATTCTGTAACCTGAAGTGTATGTAACCTGAAGCGAATGTAACCTGAGGTGCCACTGTATTGTGGTTTACATAGAGGGAACTGGGCTACAAGGGAACAGATCAGTGGGAGAAGCTAAGGCAAAATTATCCAGGCACTAAAGAATTCAAAACATGGCATTTAATTACTGATTAGCAAAAGAGTTTTACTTGCCTTTTGTTTTTATACACAATGCATTTAATTCAGTCACTTTATTTAATGATTAAGTTGGCAGTATATTTACTTTTTACTCATAGCTTCAAAGTAAATTTGGGGGGTTGTAAGAGTTTAATGTGCTTCTATGTGTAAACCAAAAAGTGTGTGCCTTTGGTTTTCTGCTTTCAGAAATGCTGCAATAACTAAATTAGGGATGGATTTGAATGTTAATTTACTTGCTATCAGGCTGAGCCTGAGACATAGTCAAGCAGCTCCCAGAAACAAGCAATCTGGTACCATATATATTGAAATTTTTGAGATCAGGTGTTCAGATGCTGAGCAGTTTCTGGTTGCCATACTAGATCTTGCCTCCAATGTGATGAATGAATTGCTCCAGTCATTCAATGTCCTGGAAGTTCTGTCAATTCAGAGCACTGTGGTGGAAAAAAAAACCTGACAGCAAAACACATTTCAAGTGTATAAACCACCTTTCTTCCCCCAAGGGAACCCGGAGCAGCTCACAATTTAAAACAGCACGATAACACATTACAGACAGCAATTAAATCCAGCCATGTAAAAACTTCATTAAACTGACAATAGCCTGGATAAATAAAAACAGTATTTACATGTTTCCTAATTGCAAGCAAAGAGGGAGACCATATTATTTCCTTTATGGTGCCAAGGTGCCACCACTGGGAATGCCCTAACTCAGGTATCCATTCTTGGTGCTACTCCTACTGGTGGGGTCACAAAAATAGCCTCTCCCCCAGATTACAAATTTTGGTCTCTCTCATCTAGACTGACACAACTTCCAGGACTAAATCCAAGATGACAGCTGGCAGCAGTTCAGTACCAAAGTGCCTCCCCCAAACATTAGTGGGACAGTTAGTGGTGACGGGGACCCATAGACAGCACTTGGAGGCAAAAGTTCATTCTACCTGCCATGACATAATCCCTAGCAGATATGTTACACAACATCAGACTCAAGCTATAATACTAGAAGGGGCTTAAAATGTCTTCCTTGTGCACCTGGGAGAAAGAAAGGGACATTGGCATTCTACAGACAAAAGCCAACCCACTAAACATAAAAAAGGAACTTACACAATCGGCACAGTCTCCAGCTGGTCAGATTGCATCATATTTTATTTTTACCCATTTCTCCCCATTTTATTTTATTGCAAAATTCCACTGCAGAGATTGCAATCTGCAGCAGAAAAGCAGCATGGATGGGAAAGGCTTCTTAACGTACCAAACCCCAGATGCCCAGTGCATCTTTTTAGTGGAATGGGTTAAGGAAGGAAGAAGAGATTAAGAAGCCTATCCTTCCACACTGATGTTTTTGCAAATAACAAAGCATAATGGCAGGGCACGATGTACAGTCACAATAATCCAACTGAATTTCACATGTAGCTTGGTCCTCTCAGCTCCACTCTCCCCACCCCTCCCTCTTTCTTCTGCCAACATCAGCTCCCAAAAATAAATGCATTCCTGTGGGTTTGGGCATTAATTGCAGCCAGGGCTACAAACTATCTCTGAAATTCCAGACTCATAAAAGAAAGAAGATGAAGTCCAGCTGTCTAGTATGCAAAGTTAGCTGTAACAAATCTGTCTCTGGCAGCGTGTCGCTGCTTAAGGACATGGGAGGTGCTAGCAAATATGGAAGTTGGAGGATTCTCTGCCAGGAGCTCTAGATCTTTCCACTCTGGGTTTCTTTACCCAACACATTTCAGACCCTCATTTCTAAACTAAAAGTGATTCTCACTGTTACAAAAGCCAGTCTCTGAACTACTAATGTGTAACGAAAACCTAACAAGGCGCAACTGCTGCTTATTTCTCTAGCATACCATGGCAACTACTCCTGCATGAAATTAAATTGCCTGCAGAAAGTACTTAAGGCAAAGTACTTAAGGTAAATGTCTTGAATACATTTACCTGGAAATATGTTTCATTGAATGCCGTGGGACGACATCTGAATAAACATGCTCAGGACCACACTGTAACTCTCCCACTGAAGTTAAAGGGATTTGGATTCTAACTTGGTTGCATAGCCAATGCAGCCGTGCCTGTACCTGCCCCACACCTGACATCAGGTGGAGGCATGGTTGGGGAAAGCAACCCTACAGGTAAAAGTGGGGCCCATGCCAGGCTCAGTCTGGCTCGTGTGCCAGAGGTTCCCCACCCCTGATTTAGAGGAAGTGCTTATCTTGGCATACAGCAGCGTTTCTCAAATGTTTTGCACTCAGTCCCCCAAAACTTGCAAATCTGCCCAAGTAGATGCAATCATCGTCATCATTTGAAGGAACCATTCTACTCAGAAGTCCCATGCAGTTCAATGGGACTTATATCTTGGCAGTGGATTTTTTTCTACAAAAATAGGTCCCGCTCACCATGAAGTTGTTACAGTAAGTGCCACGCTTTTTAACAACAAAAAGAGGTGGTGGGACTAAGTACTCCCTGGGAAAAACACTGCATGTAGGCATGTTTGTTGGGTGCTTTGATGAAATGTTGAGAGATTGTAAGACAGAAAAAGATTCAACTCACAAGAAGATATTTGTGGCTGTGTGAGAAGCCTCTGCATACGATTATGGATCCTTTTCTGAAACCGTTACCATCTGGTTCCAGTCAACACATTTTTAATAACTTACAGTCAAAAAAGTATTCTCACAGAACAAGCAGCCCAAAATGGCAGATGTGTTGTTACTGTAACAAACTCCTCCCCTTTGTTTAGCTGAGTCCATCATTTCCTGGCATCAAAGAAAGTCAAGATTCATGAGGATATTTATGCTGTAGTCCTTTGTGCTCTTTTCTGGGAGTAAGCCCAGTGCTTTTTTTCAGGGGGTACGCAGTACCAGCACTTCTTACCTTAACAACTTCATGGTGAGTACTGGAACCTCTCCTTTTTTTGGTTAAAAAGTGTGGCGCTTACTGTTTCAACTTCACGGTGAGTACTGGCACGTATTTTTCTAGATAAAGAGCACTGAGTAAGCCCCATTGAACAAAGGGACTGTGCTTCTGAGTAAAGATGCATACAGTTGTGCAGTTAGGAAAACAAAAGGGCAGAGTATCAACGGAATTATAAACAGCAATTATTTCTTCCTGCCTGCCACTCTAGAAATATCCACCTAAAACCTTACAAATAGTGCTGGGTCTGGAGTTCAAAACTGGTGGAGGGGGAAGTGAAAGGCTTGATTCTAATTTACTGGGACCATCCTAAGGAACAACAAATCTGCAAGTTCATATACAACCTCTTTTTGGGGTTGCATCCTACTCTCTCAAGGATACATTGGCTTTCCTCTAACTGTGGTTCCATTTAGTGCTGCTCAGAGCAGATAAAATCAATTCTTGCCTTTTTCAGCATTGAAGCCAGGTACTAAATGCAGGTTCTGTGGCTTCGGTTGCATACACACCACATGTTTAAAGCAAGCACACACACACACCAGTCCTGGCAACAGTAGTTTGTTAAAGCTAATGGAAATTGTAGGTATGTGCAGTGTAAACTACAGTTTCCAAGATTGTTTGTGGGGGATGTGCTTTAAATGTCTGGTATGCATGCAGCCACCTCTATTTTATCATTGTTGCAAATAACACAGATATGGGCACAAATGCACATAAAAGATTGGAGTAAACAGAAGATTAAGAGTGATGATAAACATAGAGAAGTTGGTTATATTGTCAAGAGCAGAAAAATAAATAAATAATATCCCAAAGTGAAGGGAAACAGAAGTGAGAATATAAAATAGTTGGGAGAGTCCCAGGTGGTGTGAAAGAACAACTGTGTGTGCTTAAAATAAATAAGGATATGGAGGTACCCTAGGCAAAATGCCTAACCATTGTTTTAGGGTCACACATACACTAAGAAAGCTTAACAACAACAACAACAACAACAACAACAACAACAACAACAACAACAATAATAATTTATTTATTTTCATGTCGCCCATCTGGCTGGGTTTCCGCAGCCACTCTGGGCAGCTTCCAACAAAGATTAAAAATACATTCAAATGTCACATTCAAAACAAGGCTGCCTTCAGATGTCTTCTAAATGTCAGGTAGTTGTTTATCTCTTTGACATCTGATGGGAGGGCGTTTCACAGGGTGGGCGCCATTACGGAGAAGGTAGTATCATTTTTTCAGATCTAAATTTTCCTTATGTCTTCTAATACAGCCATTCTGCACCACAAGTTCCCCTTATACCCAAACTCAGACCATCAGCTATATGGAATAGTTTTCCAGGTGCTGGACAGGAGCCTTTTTAAAAATCCCAGACAGGCAACAAAAAGAGAAGGTTGTTTAAGCACTTGTTGGACGTCTAATACAGGGATTCAGGACAGTAGCTCACAAGATAGACAGTGCTGCCATGAATATCACCTTCAGCTTCTCAGTTTCTTTCTTCAAGAAGCTCTTGAGCTGCTTTGGCCTGGATTGGCTTTTCTTTGTATGCTTTCCAGTTTTAATTCCTAGTATTCACTAATAAAAGTATCAATTTATTTATTTATTTTCTCTTTCCTGGTCTCTGCCTCACAGGGATCCATGGATGCTTGATTCATATGACAGAAAGGTGTCTTACAATCTACCGTAATTCTTTAATAAATTCTTGAGGGGGAAATTGTTTGAGATCAGGCTTACAGAACCTGATCTCATTACCTCACTGTAACCATCCAGTGAGTGAGGCTTTTCAAAATTTTCTAGTACTGTCTGTGCTCAGATTCTGCAGTACCCAGTGGCTCACATCACAAAATCAAACAAATTAATAATAATACTAAAAATTATAATATAGAGAAAAATGAAGGAGAATAAATTGTTGACAGTGAGCACGTAGTGAGCACAAAACCCATGGTGGAAAAAAGAAAGTGAAATGGCTTTGGTGTTTTGTTTGTTTTGTTTTGTGTGTTTTTAAAAAAAACTACAACTGTTATGAAAGTATATTGTTTGAGTGAGTAAAGGCAATGATATTCTGATAAAATCACTATTCTGAAAATCAAAGTGAATCAAAGTAATTTAGTTACCTAATAAAGCTCTGATCCAGGAGGATAGATTAGATCTGTGAATGTTCTAAACACACATTTCCAGATGAATTATCCTGTACTTAAACATAAGCACATACTTAAATACATTTCTATATTAGAATTTTATCATTCATAAAGTGTTCTACTGTACAGATATTTCAGAAACACAGATTCATGAGACTTGAAATTTATTCTTCCAGCTTAAACTTGAGGTAAACGTGCATGGAGTTTCATCTAAGTCATTTCTCCTCAGACCATTGTACTCTGTTGTCCCTACCAGCTATGGTGACATTCGTAAATTCTAACCCACTGGGATACACTGGAGCATCTTGGGGAGTAGCCAACAGTCTAATGCTACAAATCGCATATAGCGTTGTTCAGTCAAAACCCACTCATTCCAGCCTAAAACCACTGTTACTGGTTTAGGTTTAGGTTTTCTATTGTGATGTTAAATGCAGGGCAGATACAAAATATGAATGACCATGAAGTTTAGACAGAGAAATTGACTGTTCACCAATGACATGTGATTTCCCAACTTTATAATATAAACAAATAAATACATCTTAACATATGCAGAGAAAATTGTTGATCCACAACCTAGAAAAGAGATTTGGCTTCATGCAAATTTGTTGTTGTTGTTATAATATCCTCGCCCATCTTGCTGGGTTTCCCCAGAGCTGATTGGTAGTTGGCAATGGCCTTATCACATTTCTGGTTAACTGGATATTTTAAAATACTGTCCTTTATTCCAAAAATAAAAGTTCACTGCAGATTCTGCGTTACCTCCCAATATGTTCATGTAAAAGGGAGCCCTGGCAATGAAAGATGTATCCACAGCTGCCCAGTGGTGTTGTGAGTGGTTGTATACCAAGATGACTATCACTTTCTTCAATCACTCCTTTCTTCTTCATATATCTGGGGCAGGAAAAGGCATCAATAACCTAACCAAGGGCTGGCAATTTTTTTGATTCATGCAGAGTAATGCAGCAATTTCACCCTCAAAGCCCTAGTGATGAAGTAGACCCCACACACAATAGTTGCAGGATGGCAACTATTAACAAGCAGTATTATTTATGCATATCAAGTCCAATACAATGTGCTTCTCTCCCTTGAGCCCAAGAGAGGGTCTTCTTGCTCCTTGTTTCCAAAACTCCTTCATAGCAGGGCATAAGTTATCAGTCCATAAATTATAGCTTGTCTGTCCTTGCCAACTCCTTCGGGCACAGTATCTGCATGAAGTTTCCACACTTGGCAAAACATCCAGCCAACCTCCAACTCCCACCTCCCTATCACTACCTAAGACACACACATGTTCACTTTTAAAGACAAGTTAACAAGGCAATGATTCAGCGTTTCTATGATCTTAATTGGAGTCACATGATTTTCCAGCTGTTACATTATATTACATTAGTTTTCTTTTCACCAATACAATTTATTCTTTGTAAAATACATTTTCTAACAAACACAGTGCAAATACTAGCTCCTACTAGCTCAAAAGGAGTCACGTGGCATTTAAGGCCAATAGGTTTTTGCCATGTCTTATATACTTCTATATATTATATACTTCTATATATTATATATTGGAGAAGATCAGTCTACATCCCAATCCCAAAGAAGGGCAGTGCCAAAGAATGCTCCAACTACCGCACAATTGCACTCATTTCACACGCTAGCAAGGTTATGCTTAAAATTCTACAAGGAAGGCTGAAGCAGTATGTGGACCGAGAACTCCCAGAAGTGCAAGCTGGATTTAGAAGAGGCAGAGGAACCAGAGACCAAATTGCAAACATGCGCTGGATTATGGAGAAAGCTAGAGAGTTCCAGAAAGACATCTACTTCTGCTTCATTGACTATGCAAAAGCCTTTGACTGTGTCGACCACAGCAAACTATGGCAAGTTCTTAAAGAAATGGGAGTGCCTGATCACCTCATCTGTCTCCTGAGAAATCTCTGTGTGGGACAAGAAGCTACAGTTAGAACTGGATATGGAACAACTGATTGGTTCAAAATTGGGAAAGGAGTACGACAAGGCTGTATATTGTCTCCCTGCTTGTTTAACTTATATGGAGAATTCATCATGCGAAAGGCTGGGCTGGATGAATCCGAAGCTGGAATTAAGATTGCCGGAAGAAATATCAACAACCTCAGATATGCAGATGACACAACCTTGACGGCAGAAAGTGAGGAGGAATTAAAGAACCTTTTATTGAGGGTGAAAGAGGAGAGCGCAAAATATGGTCTGAAGCTCAACATCAAAAAAACGAAGATCATGGCCACTAGTTCCATCACCTCCTGGCAAATAGAAGGGGAAGAAATGGAGGCAGTAAGAGATTTTACTTTCTTGGGCTCCATGATCACTGCAGATGGTGACAGCAGTCACGAAATTAAAAGACGCCTGCTTCTTGGGAGAAAAGCAATGACAAACCTAGACAGCATCTTAAAAAGTAGAGACATCACCTTCCCAACATAGTTAAAGCTATGGTTTTCCCAGTAGTGATGTATGGAAGTGAGAGCTGGACCATAAAGAAGGCTGATCGCCGAAGAATTGATGCTTTTGAATTATGGTGCTGGAGGAGACTCTTGAGAGCCCCATGGACTGCAAGAAGATCAAACGTATCCATTCTTAAGGAAATCAGCCCTGAGTGCTCACTGGAAGGACAGATCGTGAAGCTGAGGCTCCAATACTTTGGCCACCTCATGAGAAGAGAAGACTCCCTGGAAAAGACCCTGATGTTGGGGAAGATGGAGGGCACAAGGAGAAGGGGACGACAGAGGATGAGATGGTTGGATGGTGTTCTTGAAGCTACCAGCATGAGTTTGATCAAACTGCGGGAGGCAGTGGAGGACAGAAGTGCCTGGCGTGCTCTGGTGCATGGGGTCACGAAGAGTCGGACACGACTAAACGACTAAACAACAACAACAACATATACTTCTTCATTCCGTTCTCATTCTTCAGTGTAAGCCACTTTTGAACTGCCCACCCAAGTTCTCTTGATTGACTGACTTCCTGCCTCCATAGTCACCTTCAAACCACCAGTTCTGATACAGAATCTGCTGTGCCCACACGTACAAGCACAGTACTCCCTCACTGCTACCTCTTCAGAGACGTCCACCTTCTCCAGCACTGACATATCTCAATCATTCTACCATGGTTTATAATTCTTCCTTATGTGATACACTTTGAAATTCTAAAGGTCAGAAAGGGGGCATAGATTCTGTGTGAACTCTCCCTTCTCTTTTGTAATTTTTTCTCCCTCCCCTGCTACAGAAACTGAGCATACTGTTCCATTTTAGAAATCCTCTATCCACCGCTCCACCATTCAGCTGTGTTCCTCATCTATTTATATGCAGAGGGAGAATCTACCTTAAGGCAATTCTTAGACTCTCTGAAACAGGTAGGAGCTTTCAAAGCAAAGACAACGTGAAAACGCCTCCAATGACACATATTTCCCAGAGGTTCTCACTTGATAATTCTTTAAGCGTTGAAGGATAAATATTGAGGTAATTATTTTATATATTAATTAGGCAGCAATTGATGTCCACAAAGCAATTCAGTGTATTAAAACAGCAAACATTGCATCTTTCCCATCTGAAACACTTGATGAACCCAGAAAGCCAACACCTTCTGTCCTTGTCTTTCCTTCTTTGAAACGGCAGGCTCTAAAGAGGAGCATGACATATTGGAAAGGAGACAAAAAATCTGCACGGAAGATTAAAACCTTATCTTTGCAAGAGCTTGAAATCTATTGTCTGTTTAATTGAAGATCATTTCAAAGAATGTCTAATGAATACAAAGTCAAATCATTTTTCTCTGATGAGTGATAGACATTCAGGCTGGAAGATGAGCTGGGGCCATTTTCACTTTTTGTTTCAAGGACATTTAGACATCTGTAAGTCTCATTTTTTATATTAGAATTTCATGCTAGAAAAGTAGAAAAAACTCCCTGAGTCAATAAAAAGCTATTCAGGGAACAGACAAAACTTTAATGAGATAGTGAAGATATTTCTTATTTAAAGAGACACAGCTGATATGTCCATAATGTGACAACCCTCCAGAATGCTGATTAATCTGCTAGCTCTTTTTTCCTTCATGGAAGAGGTGTCTCTCCTCAGTTGTGGTCCTGGCCAGTAGAGACTGAGCAGGGCAGCCAACATGCAACACATCACATCAAGGTACATTTCTCATGAGCTTCCATGAAGGGCATTGTTGTGTATTGAGTCAAAGGATTTTATATCTGTATTATTATTGTCTGTATGTGCATTAGGGTAAAGTAACTGCCTTTTGGTTCCAGAGGGTACAGCTACTATTGGTTCATTTAAGCTGCTGTATTTGGATCCTCTGTCTTATTGGTTTCCTCCAAAAGGCAGGACTGTGATTGCCTGATATTGTTCCCTCCAAAATGTATCCCTTCTAGCTAGTTCCCTGTCCCTATAAATGTAGCTCTCCCCTCCTCAGTTCTCAGTCTTGTTTGCTTTAATAAAGAAGTGTTACTACAGAACTGTCTCCAGCATATTATGTCAAGAGAGCTGAAATCACAAACCCCACGTCACAACAACTGGCGACGAAGGTGGGATCCGGAATGCTGAGGAGCGGTTAAACGCAGCCCTGCCTCAGAGTCCGGATTGTAGCTAAGAACAAGACTCACTGGCCAGCTGAGAAGACGACCCTGCCCACAGGACAATGGAGAGTCCAAGGGTATTGGAGCCCTTCCAGCCATCAGAGCCCCACACGTGGGAAGACTACGTCGAACGCTTCGAGTTCTTCGCAGTGGCTCAAGGGATCACCGATGCCAGCAAAAGAAGGGCCACATTCCTGAGCTACTGTGGGCCTGAGACCTTCAAGCTGCCCAAGGCATTGCTTGCTCCAGCGAAGCTAAGCGAGACACCTCTCGAAGATATTCTTGCCTGCCTGACAAGCCATTTGGCGCCTACTGAGACCAAGATGGCCCGGCGGTTGGAGTTTCATAAGAGGCAGCAGCGTGCTGGGGAGTCTGTATCTGCATTCCTAGCTGAACTGCGGAAGCTCGCTCAGCACTGCGACTTCAAAGATCTGGAAGAGACTCTCCTGGATCGGTTTATCGGTGGTCTGAGCAGCAAGAAAGCCAGAAGACGCATCGTGGCTAAAGAAGAGGTTACCCTTGCTTCAGCCTTGAAGGAGGCCACCGCCACGGAGAATTATGAAAGAGAGGAGCTTGATGCCAGTCGCAAGGCCCCTAAGCCACAGTTAGAAGTTGCGCATGCCATGGACGAGCTAGAGGCTACTCCGAGCCAAAGCCCAGTCCGTGGGGTCGAGTCAGTGTGTCAGGCCTGCACAGTGCACAAAGAGCACCGAGGCAGGTGCCCTGGTTGTGGCGGAAACCATGAGCGGAAGAGTTGTCGTTTCCGGGATGCGGGAAGACAGGTCACATCGCCAGGGTCTGTAGATCGGCGGCGTTGGGAGCGACAGGAGCACCTAGACTGGAGCATCGCAGACCGCCCACGGCAAACCATGTTCTAAAGGACTGCCACTACGTAACGGAGATCAACGGGAGGGTCGTGCAGTTTCCAGCGCAAGGCAAGGCACACGTCAAGGTGAAGATTGAGGGTCAGCTGTGCGACATGGAGGTGGACTCCGGATCTGGATTCACTATCGTGTCGGACCAGACCGCGAGGACATTCTTCCCTAGGGGTAAGTTGCCCCCTCTGGAGCCCTTCCCGGCAACTTTGCAGTCATACTCAGCGGGCCGCATCCATGTCATGGGAATGTGTGCCGTGAGAGTACAGTTCCGGGACAAACAGGCGGTACTCAAACTGGTGATTGCGAAGGGCAGTCGCCCCAGTCTCCTGGCCACTGACTGGTTCCCCGCCCTGGGACTGAGTATATCAGGGCTTAATTCAATCCAAACCTGCCCTGAGATGAGCGAGGCATTATGCAAAGAATTTGCTGGTCTCTTTAATGGGAAACTGGGTTGTTATAAAGGGCCCCCAGTTGACTTCGAATTGGACCCTGGGGTGGCCCCAATCCGACTCAAACCAAGGCGAGTGCCATTTGCACTGCAACCCAAGATCGAAGCAGAGCTGGATAAATTGGTCAAGCAGGGAGTTCTCTCACCCGTGGACTCTGCTAAGTGGGAGACTCCAATCGTCACGCCCCTTAAAGCAAATGGGGAAGTCAGGATCTGTGCAGATTACAAATGTACTATCAATAAGGCACTCAGGGGAAACTCATACCCCATTCCAGTCGTATCACATCTGTTGGCTAAACTGGCTGGGGGCAAGGTGTTCGCCAAAATTGACCTGGCACAAGCTTACCAACAGCTGCCAGTAACCCCACAATCAGCGGAAGCACAGACTATTGTCACACATAAAGGGGCGTTCAGAGTTAACAGATTACAATTTGGAGTTTGTGTGGCCCCAGGGATTTTTCAAGGGCTCATGGAACGCCTGTTAAGAGGTCTGCTGGGGGTCTTGCCATTTTTTGATGACGTTTTGATTGCTGGAAAAGACCCACAGGAACTGGTTGCGCGTGTCCGTGCAGTGTTGCTCAAGTTCAAGGAGGTGGGGTTGCAACTGAAAAAGGAAAAATGCAGTTTTGGGGTGCCAACTGTGGATTTCTTGGGGTTTAAAATTGATGCATCAGGCATCCACCCCACAGATGCTAAGATTAAGGCCATCATTGAAGCGCCACGACCACAGAACAAGACGGAGTTGCAGTCATTCCTGGGACTTATTAACTTTTATCATTCATTCTTACCCCAAAAAGCTTCGGTAGCTGAACCATTACATAGACTGTTGCAGAAAAAGAATGTGTGGCGACGGGGGCAGGGGCAGCAGAAGGCTTTTGACTCCTTGCGAGGAATGCTGAGTAGCAGGAGCGTCCTTGCTCATTATGATGAGTCGAAGCCGCTGGTCCTGGCATGTGATGCCTCTCAATACGGCCTGGGGGCGGTGCTGAGTCATAGGGAACCGGATGGGTCGGAAAAGCCCATCTCTTTCTATTCCCGTACGTTGTCGCCCACGGAGCGCAACTATGCTCAAATTGACAAAGAGGCGCTTGCAATTGTGGCAGGAATCAAAAAGTTCCATGATTATGTGTATGGTCGCCATTTCTCCATTGAAACGGACCACAAACCACTGTTAGGGTTGTTCAACCCAAACAAACAAACGCCACAAATTCTCTCCCCCAGAATGTTGCGTTGGTCTATATTCCTGAACGGGTTCCAGTACACCTTGACCCATGTGCCGGGGAAACGGTTGTGCCACGCTGATGCGCTGAGTCGATTGCCCCTTCCTGGCGGGAGCAATGAGGATCCTGCTCCAGCGGAGCACATAATGATGCTGGAAACACTTCCGGGGGCTCCTGTAACGGCTACTGATATAGCTGAGAAAACGAGGAAAGATGCTGTTCTCTCCCGTGTGCTCACTTGGGTGGGGAGGGGGTGGCCAGGTGGTCCGCATGAAGACAAATTCAGGCCTTATGCGACAAGGCAGCACGAGTTGTCCATGCATAAGGGTTGTCTCCTGTGGGGAGATAGGGTGATCATCCCAGCACCACTGAGAAACAGGGTTCTTGAGACGCTTCACATGGGACACCCGGGAATGGTCAGGATGAAGTCGCTAGCCCGATGTTATGTGTGGTGGCCTGGAATGGACCAGAACATAGAACAATGGGTACGAACATGCAAGGCATGCCAAGAGGTGCGGCCAGAAGTGGCCAGAGCACCAGTTCACTGGTGGGAGCAATCCAGATCTCCCTGGAGCCGGCTGCACTTAGATTTTGCTGGGCCATTCCAGGGGAAGGTCTTTTTGGTTATCGTCAATGCATATTCCAAATGGTTAGAAGTGGCGATGGTCCCTAGCATGGCATCAGCTGCCGTAATCAAGGTGTTGAGGCAGCTGTTTGCAACCCACGGGTTACCGGAGACCATTGTATCAGATAATGGGGCAGCTTTTGTATCCCAAGAATTCAGGGCATTCTTGGCTGATAACTTCATAAGAGGGGTCACATCCGCGCCCTTTCACCCATCCTCCAATGGGCAGGCTGAGCGCATGGTAAGAACAGCCAAAGAATCCATTGCACGCTTAATGGAGGGTAACTGGTCAGCTCGCATCGCGCGAATGTTATTTTTGCAGCATGCGACGCCGTGTACTGCGACGGGCAAATCACCAGCTGAGCTGCTCTTGGGTAGAAGACTGGTAACGGTGCTGGATTATGTCCACCCGGATAAAATGCCAAACCGTAATTCAAGAGCAACCCCCCAGGCTGAGACTGACACAACAAGGTATCTCGCCCCTGAAGATCTGGTCTGGGTGAGGTTCGCGGTGGGTGGCTGGTGTGGTCACCCGGACTAGTGGACCTGTGTCCTATTATGTGACCTTGGAAAATGGGCAAGTTTGGAAGAGACATATAGATCAGCTGAGGCGCCGGGCGCTCAGCAGGGAGGGGTCAGATAATTCATCCCTGGCTAATGGCGCAGAGCTGCAAGACCAGAGTGAAAATGGCCCAAAGGTGCAGTCACCAGGGGCTTCAGCAAATGAACCAGGGTCTGCTAGTCCTCAGGATGACGAGGTACAGGTAGGGGACCCTGCGATGTCTGGGACTCCATCTGTTCCTGACGAAACCCCTATAGCACCCCCCCTACCACAGGTAACATCCAATCCAGAACCGGCAACACCTGTTGTCAGGAGATCAAGTAGAAGTTGTAGGCCCCCACAGTACCTGAGAGATTATGTCTGCGGTGCTCACTAGGGGGGGAGGGGTGTTGTGTATTGAGTCAAAGGATTTTATATCTGTATTATTATTGTCTGTATGTGCATTAGGGTAAAGTAACTGCCTTTTGGTTCCAGAGGGTACAGCTACTATTGGTTCATTTAAGCTGCTGCATTTGGATCCTCTGTCTTATTGGTTTCCTCCAAAAGGCGGGACTGTGATTGCCTGATATTGTTCCCTCCAAAATGTATCCCTTCTAGCTAGTTCCCTGTCCCTATAAATGTAGCTCTCCCCTCCTCAGTTCTCAGTCTTGTTTGCTTTAATAAAGAAGTGTTACTACAGAACTGTCTCCAGCATATTATGTCAAGAGAGCTGAAATCACAAACCCCACGTCACAACAGGCATCATATCTCTTTATGATGGCTCCTAGACACAACGGCTATGTTCTACACAGTTGGAAGCAGGATATCTCTGAATGCCAGTTGCTATGGATCACAAGTGAAGAGAGCGCTGTTGCATTAAGGTCTAGCTTCTGGGCTTCCCATAGACACCTGGTTGGCCACTGTGGGAACAGGGGGCAGAACTAGATTGCAGACTCTTATGTTTTAGGCTGCTCAAGCTTACTACAGGGAAAGCGTGTTCTCCCTAACAGAGAGCACGTGTTGCGGTTGGGGGAACAGGCCACCCTGTCATGACTAGGCAAATTTGGTATGGAACCCTAGCCTTAAGGGGTTAATTGGGTTGCTGGGGAATTTTGGTTGTTGCCAATTCGGAGGAGGGGTAAGAGTCTTTAAATACAGGGGCCAGACAATGGGACGTCCTCTTGGCTGTTTTGCACCGGATCACATGGAGCACTTGGACAATCTTCTCATTGTCTGGTTACATTTCTTTATTTCCCCTTTCTTTTTAATCCTCTCTAGTCCCTTAAATAATTTAATTCCCCCCTTTTCCTGTTCAATTTCTCACCCCACCCCTTACCCTGCCCTGTGGGAAGATTCTCCCTGTATCTATGGCTTGCCTTTCCCAATAGGGAGAGAGCCCCCGTTAGGGGCTTTCTTTTGCAAAAAGGTTTCCCCCATTTCTCTTGTTGAAATTGTGGGGCTAGTCAGGGCTGTTCCCAGCTTAGCTGGAATCACTTTCGTTTATGGTATCCCCAAAGGTTGGCTTTATTTTGAGTGTGTGCAGCGCTGTTGGCCAAATTTTAAGCTAGCCTTGGGTGGGAGCACTATTTTGAGTTCCTTTAATATTGCTATGAGACTAAGATTCTCAAGAGCAGAAGCAGGGAGGCCTATTCAGCCTGCACATAACTTCCAAGCCTAAGTCTGCTACAGGTAGCAGTTAATTGTTAAGTCTCTGTGACACGTGACTCATTCTCGCTATAGGAATGTATCTGCTTGCAGGCCCAGTTGCTGCTAATATATTTCTGAGGCAGACAGAGGGCCCCAGGGGCTCCCTGTGCCTCCAAGGACTATGAGCACTCTGTATATGCTCTTGAACTATGCTGTTTCTGAACAAGTTTATTTTCTTTAAGTTTGTTTTGCCCTGATAGTGGTGACTGCCATTTTAGAGACAAGCCATTGTGGCTTAGTGGCTAAAGTATAGGACTAGGACTAGGTTCATATCCCCCTCTTAGCCATTGTTATAACAAAACAAAACAAAACAAACTGCTCCTTTTGGGCTATTCTGTTGCTGGGTTGTTCAGCCCATTCGTGATAAAAGAACTTTGGGTTTTCTTGAAGGGGTGCTTCCCTCTAAAAGGGCAAGCAGGGGTACCTGGACAAGCTGTGGGCTACCTCAACTCTGCTATTTCACTGGAAACATTTATGCCTGGCCTAGCAGGTGATCCTAGGGCTTTGCCCTAGAATTTAATGGCCTGGAAGCGTTTCCGGCCTGAATAGTGTCCCCATGTGGTCCATGAAGCATTGGTTTCACTGGGTCAGCGCATAGTGCTGGTAATGCCTAGGTTGCAGGATTGGTCCCTGTATGGGACAGCTGCATGCTCCCCCATTGCTCTACCTGGACACTTAGGTCCTTTTGGTGGTTACCTCACTGCGAGGGATGTAACGGGCGCCACGTTTGCAATATGCAAGTGGGAGAAAGCACCTTTGCGTGCCTGCATTGCAGTTTGCTCTGTGCGTTGCAGGGCACGGCGCTGCACGGGCTGCAATTGCATTGCATTGCGTGAGAGATTTGCAGTTGCATTGCACAGAGGGTGTGTGCATTGCACAGAGGGTGTAGTTGCATTGCACGGAGTGTGTTGTTGCATTGTAAGGAAGGTGTGGTTTCATTGCACGGAGTGTGTGCATGTGCATTGCACGGAGTGTGTAGTTGCAGTGCATGGAGGGTGTAGTTGCATTGCACAGTGTTTTTTGCATTGCACGGAGTGTGTGTGCATTGCACGGAGTGTGTAGTTGCATTGAACAGAGGGTGTGTGCAGTGCACGGAGTGTGTAGTTGAATTGCACCGAGTGAGTAGTTGTATTGCATGGAGTGTAGTTGCATTGCATGGACTGTAGTTGCATTGCATGAAGTGTGTGTGCATTGCAGGGAGTGTGTTTTGCATTGCACAGAGTGCGTAGTTGCATTGCACGGAGGGTTTGTGTGTGCATTGCACGGAGTGTGTAGTTGCATTGCATGGAGCGTGTTTTTTGCATTGCACAGAGTGTGTAGTTGCATTGCATGGAGTGTGTGTGCACTGCACGGAGTGTGTTTTTGCACTGCACGGAGCGTGTTGTTGCATTGAACCGAGTGTGTAGTTGCATTGCACGGAGGGTTTGTGTGTGCATTGCACAGAGTGTGTAGTTGCATTGCACGGAGCGTGTTTTTTGCATTGCACAGAGTGTGTAGTTGCATTGCATGGAGTGTGTGTGCACTGCACGGAGTGTGTTTTTGCACTGCACGGAGCGTGTTGTTGCATTGAACCGAGTGTGTAGTTGCATTGCACGGAGGGTTTGTGTGTGCATTGCACAGAGTGTGTAGTTGCATTGCACGGAGCGTGTTTTTTGCATTGCACGGAGTGTGTAGTTGCATTGCATGGAGTTTGTGTGCACTGCACGGAGTGTGTTTTTGCATTGCACAGAGTGTGTGTCTGAAAAGGAAGCACAAGCGGGGGCTGGAAGCTGGCAAGCAATAGCTCAATACCTTTTTGCCCATATTCCCATTTTATTTAGGGATCCAGTTGGATATCGTTGCTAAAACATACCACTTGCCTATGGAGAAGCTGTCTGCCTTGAAGGAAGTTGTTTTGTAATACTTCCTCTGTAGCAAGTGATGCTTCATCAGATCCGATCTTGCTGGGTCACTTAATTAATCTTCCCACTAGGCCAGGCTGCCTGCGGCCTGAGGTCCCCTTACCTTTGTGTACGCCTACCAAGTGTGGTGAAGGCAGATATCAGGCGATGGTAGCAATTCCTGAATGTATGCAATAGTAGTTCGCCATGGCAGGATACCTTGAACCCGCACAGGGATTTTCAGGTTCATGCTGGTGCTGCTGGATCTTTGCCCTTTGGTTTTTATTTCAAGGGCTGCTGGTGTGCAAAGCTATGGCCTCAAGCCCGGTGTGGTGAGGCAATCATGTGACATAACTTTTCTTGAGTTTTTCCCATTGTAGTAGCAGTTCACATGTGGCCCGAGGAGTTCAGTGACCATCGGATCTGCTTTTGGTTTGATAACCAGGTAGTGGTGAGCGTCTTGGCAAAACAGTCCTCACGCTCTAGCACAGTCTCTGCCCCTCCGCTCATGCTTTTGAGCTGCGCCGCTTAAGGTTTAATATTGTGCTTTCTACTCTCCAAATTACGGGATCCTCTAATGATGTCGCTGACAGTCTATCCCATTTTCAGATGAAGCGCTTCAGATCCTGGGCTCCAGACTCAGCTATTGCCAGACTTTTCCAGACCACCTGTGGCATTTTGACAACAATTAGTAATTACAGAGAGCAGCAGCTTCCATTTCCCCTTCTGCTTTAGCTCTTATGGGAAGGCCTGGATGGATTTCTTAGCCTTAAGCTGGCAGTCCTCGGCCATTCAGATGAATTGGCCCCCATCCTCTGAGCAGATCCTTCAGTATTTGGTCCACCTGCTGCAGATTGGCCATGCGGTTATAACTATCAGAATTCAGTCTGCTGCAATGTCTGTTACACTGAAGCTTTATTTTTCAGAGACCCTTGTATAAAGTTTGTAGTGCGCAGGGCCTTGGAAGGTTGGAATAGGCTCCAACCTCATAGGACAGTGGGCAGGAAGTCGGTCATTTTTACCTATGCAGTATCTGCAACAAGTTAAAACTTGTCTGCTGGTTAAAGATCAAGGCGAGACTCCTTTCAGTAGTCCATTGCATTTTCGCACTGAGAGTTGGGAAAATGGTTGTTGGAGCCAGCACGGGGCTGAGAGTCTGGAGGCTTATTGCTTCAGGACTTTTCCTTATCCTTTGGAGCTTGTCATTAGAGTTGGGAACTCAAAAACAGACTTAGTGGGCAGGGGTGCCACAATCAGGCTTCCCGCCACAGGTGAGGAGGGCCCTTGCCCGGTTATGGATAACAGAATATTTGGCTTTTTATTCCCTGGGGGCTGGCCTGCTCCTAGTGCATGAAAATGGGTTCCCGTTAGCCAGGCATCAATGTGCTTACGTTGTGCACCAGTTATTACGGCCTGCGGCTTGCTTACCACTGAACATGCCTCATTCCTTACGATTAGGTGCTGCTGCAAAGGCTGCACACTGGGGGCCTGTCAGGAGACAGGATTGTGAATACGGGTCATTGGAAGTCTGATGCTGACAAGTGTTATATCAGGAAGTGTCACAATGATGTCTGTGCTGATGCTTGTCTGTTATTTCCTTTTTTCATAGGAGCAGCTGTGCACATTTGGGCCACAGCATTGTACACTAGGCTGGCAAGCATGATGACGAGTTTGGACTGGGGCGCCATCTCAGTCTTCCTGCCCATGTGAACATATACTGGATGTCCAGATGGGGAATGCTTTGTGAGGAGATGCTTCCTTTGGTGCGGTCGAGTGTGACCTGTGCAGGTCCTCCCGCAGTGCTGGTAGTACAGCTGGGCGAGAATGTTTGCTGTCTTCCTCCAGCATAAGTCTGCATCCCTGCATGCAAGAGGGCTTGGATTGAGTTGATGGCAGCTCTCCCTGGACTCAAAATAATTTAAGGCATTGGTTCAAGGTGGTCTGGAGGGGGGGGGTTGGAGCACCTGTTCCCTCCAATGCGCAAAGATATTCCGTTAAGGGAATCCAAGGATTCGCCATGCTTTTATCTACCCCTTTTGAGGGGTGGGGCCATGCAAGAGTCCCTGGGAGCATTTGGGGGTGAGCTTGAGTCTGATCCTGGTTCATTGCTCCCCCACGCTGTTAATTGTACTGACGATATGGTGGGGCCCAGTCGTCAGTGCTGCCCTGCTGAGGTCAGGTGCAGCTAGTCGGGAACCAATGCCTAGACAAACTACCACCGAGCAGCCAGAAAGCATGTTAATAAGGTGGTGGACAATAGAATAAAATAAATAAAGTAAATAAAATAAAATAACAAATAAAATAAAATAGGTCCTTGCTTTAGGTGGTTCTGTAATATTGCACCCTGCTATTTTCTTCAAGGCTGTTGCCCTCTGTAGGGCAGATGGGGCGCATCTTTCCCCTATGGGGAACGACACCTGGCGGGATGCGATTGCCTTGGGATTCATTGCTCCCCCACAATGTTTGCTGGTACTGACGATATGGTGGGGCCCAGTCGTCAGTGCTGCCCTGCTGAGGTCAGGTGCAGCTGGTCGGGAACCAATGCCTAGACAAACTACCACCGTGAAGGCCGGAAAGCGTGTTAATAAGGCAGTGGAAATAAAATACAGGTCGTTGGAAATTGAATGCATTCAAAGGTTATGTTCGTTAACATTATTGGTGTCTTGTTTTATCTTAGGTTTAGCAGCTGTCCGCATCTGGATGGTGGGGCACAGCCTCATGCATTGGGCTGGCATCAGTGCACGGCAGTCCGGATTGGGACCGGGTCTTGGCCTTCCTCCACATGTGCAGTTGCCTTGGCTGTCCAGACGGGGAATGCGCCGGCCAGAATTCCTGCCAATGACTCGGAGGCAGGTGCTGCTGGAAGGGCCGCCCACTGCTGTTGGGGTGCAGCTGGGTGAGAACGACCTGGTTTCCATGGACTGTTTTTTCACCACGTGCTGCAATTTTGGGTGACCTGGAGAAGCTGCGGGCAGTGGTGCCGACAGCAAAAATATTTTGGTCAAAGCTTTTGCAACGGCGCATTTGGAGGGGCAGTCGTTGCCCGGCCGCCACTGAAAGGCCAGAAAACGCATCAACTCCGCTGTGTCTAAAAAGATCGTTGAGCTGGGTGGAGATGTGATTTTTCACCCTGAGATTCTTTTTCAGGCGCCATCCTTTTTCCGAGCTGATGGCGTGCACCTTTCTGCTTCTGGGAATGAGGCTTGGATAGGTGCAGTGGTGGCCAAGCTGAGGTCTTGGCTGGGGCTGTGAGTGGTTTGGCGGTGAGCTGTGGGCTCCATGGCGGTTAGGCATTGGTTAAATTGGTGCTTGGAGGGGTAAGTGCCTATCCCTCCAAATGATGCGGAAAGGGAATTCCGTTAAAGGAATCCAGGGGCTTGCCATTCTTTTCGTCCTTGTCCCCGGAGTCGGACTTGGGCCGTGCAAGCCCCACAGGAACATGAGGGTGAGAGGTGAGGGTCTGATTCCCAGCTTCATTTCTCACCCAATACTTGTTTCCCACGCTGGCTTCCGTTGGTGTCCGGAAGGCCAGCTCTGTCCCTGAGGGCAAGGACAGATAGTCATAACCAATGCCTAAGCAACCACTCACATTTTTTGTATTTGAATAAAGTTGTGGCCAAAAATTATGCCAAAAACCTTAAACAAAAATTGAAGTGTGAAGTGTGAATTATTTTGGGGGGTGACACTGTGGGACTCAACACGCAAGTTGTGCATGCCATTATTGATCTAATGACAAAAGATTCATAATAAAGTTTCTAAGCCATCTCCAATCTAAGGGATTCTAATTATATCAATGAAAAAATTGGGCAACAAGGGCAGTCAATGCCATATTGCTTTTGTGGTCACATTGCTTTCAGTGCAAGCACACACATAATGGTGGGAGGCTTCAGGATTCTGCCTGCACACCAGTGGAACAAATGTATCTAGAAATGTGTGTATACTACAATTATATAAATGTGCAGAATGGGGCATGAGGCAAAGTATTTAACACCAAGAACCTCTGGTTTTATTTTAAAGTTACTAGTTCTATACCGCAGAAGCCAAAGTACCGGCTAAGAAAGATAAGCAGTGTTTGGGATAGAGCTTGGGTGCCCTAACAAAGGTCCTTGCCCTTCTCCCTGAGTAGCAAAACCAAAATAATAATGATAATTCCTTTACTGTATACAGAATATACATACTGTATACATATTGCTGAATATACCAAAAGTTGAAACATGATCAAGCATATCCAAAGTAGAAATGTTCTCTGTGTGTGTGTGTGTGCACACACATTTAAAAATCCTTCATAACGCTTCGTTCAGTGAGTGCTAACTGAGGGAAGCTACATAGAACATATTCTGGAAACATGCCCAGAATGAATTTCCATTCTTTAAACTGTGCACCAAGTTTATAATTTATAATCTTTCAAGTGGAGAAGACCAAAAAATGAAGCAGCAATTCTGATAACTAACAACTCACATTAACCCAGTAAATCTCAGCAGTTAGGCATGATCTGGACTTGTAATGATGCTGTGTATAAAAGCCTTAGAAGCTGGACTGCATGTTTAATTCCTAGTAATATTTGCTTTTTTTGTCTCAAAATTACATCCACAAGAATAGGCTCCATTTCATAGGCCTCATTCTGTAGTTTAGGCTGGAGAGACATCTGCAGAAATATAGATATGCCCACTGTTGCCTACCTTTTACTAGTTGAATAGTTACTGCATCCGCTGAGTGAAACCTTATACCTGTAGTCGCAGGAGAGAGAATTGTGGCTCCCTCACAATGAATGTAGATATAGCAAAAACTCTGGAAAATCCTGGCGGGGGACGGACTGCTGAAATAGCATTTTGGGGTATATTCAGTGAAGACAACCATGAGTTATTATTTAAATATTTAATTGGTTACTTCTTAATGGCAGCAGTAATGGAGGATGGAGCAAACTTGTTTTCTGCTGCTGCAGAGGGTAGGACCCAAACCAATGGATTCAAATCACAAGAAAGGCATTTCCACTACACAGTCGGAATAACTTTTCTGAGGACAAGAGCTGTTCGACAGTGGAACAGACAACCTTGGAATATAACCTTCATTGGAGGTTTTTAAACAAGAGGTTGGGTGGCCATCTGTCAGCAATTCTTTAGCTGTGGTTCCTGCATTTCGGGGGGTTGGACTAGATGTGCCATCAGATCCCAACTCTTCCAGTTCTATGATTCTAGTACAATAAAATTTTTCACCTTCAGCTGAAGTACACAGGCTATGTCTCCTGTCCTGTTAGATGTATTAGCTAGATAGCTAATTGATAGCTGGTTCTCCTTTGGTAAGGCAGCTTCTATGTTCATTCAGTTATGAAAAGCCTATTTCTTTGTGCATGTGGGTAGCAACTCTTGAGCAAGAGAGAAAAGTGTGAAAACATATATTTAAAAATGGTGCAATCAAAAAATCATGTTATTAGGCTTTTGGCAACAAACTGAAAGGAATTAGCATGCTGTATTAAAGTTGTTTCTGAATTACATAAAAGTAGGAGCTACTCAACTCTCTTGTTAAGTTGAAAGGCACTTAAGAAGAGTCAGTGCTTCAGACCTTGCTACACTTGTGCAATAATTGACTGTCTCCTATACATGTTAAGTTAACTACATTTCTTCAGCTATCAAGGGCTTTTCACTCCTACAACTACAGTGCTTGTAACTCTGAAATTTTAAAATCTCATCTGATATTTTCCAGAGTAGAAATAAATGCAGAAACATTAAAACCTTCTTAAGAACGTATGAAGAGCCCTGCTGAATCATCCCAAAGGCCTATGTATATAGCATCCTGCAGGAACCAACCAGGCACCTGTGGGAATCCAACAAGCAAGACATGAAAGCAACAGTACTCTTCCACAACAGCTGGTATTCAAAGCAGGGAAAGGAGGGGGGAATTCGAAGTTGCTTCCATTTTAATGAGAAACTACCTAATTCATAGTTCTTGACCCAGTATGTGAACCAAAGTACAGGTATCCTTTCACATTTGCACTTTGAATTTGAAGTGCACTTTCCAACCAATGTGGAAAAAATGCACAATATTAGGAGAAATTGCTTGCAAAAACATGTATAGTAGTCAAAACTGTATACAAAGATTCCAATTGACGCCCTTGGCAGTGGTGGATGGTCGGTACAGCAAAGTACAGAACAAGGAGAGACTTTGTCTGTGTGGGCAACCTTGCCTGTACCACTATTTATTGCAATGCCCGCTATATATAGAACCAAGAGACCTAGTTATAAAACCCCTGCTCATGAATGGAACACACTTGAACAGGGTGGAAAGGGTGAAATGGCTGCTGAATGATACTGATGACTTCGTAACTTATAAAGTAGCACTATATGTGTCGGCAGCTAAGAAGATCAGGAGAAAAGAACTAGATAAAATAGCGGTCAATTGCAAAGGTGATTCGGACATTTAACCTGGCACGTTCTACCTGAGAACCCCTTGCTATTCAATCGTATGCAACAAATAATTCTTAGGAGATGTGATTGTGTATTGTATCTGCAGTGCCTGATGTTTTTATGGTTTTTATGGTTTTTGTTGATTTTCTTTTTGTTCCCTTTGTGAATGATGTCATGGCCTTTGGCTAGTGCAATAAAGTTGATGATGATGATGATGATGATGTGTATACAAAGATGTTTATCAGTAGAAATTCATTCTAAAATGCTGACAAATTTTCAAGAGGATTTTTTTAAAATGCAAATTGCTGTGCAAATGTGAACTGAATTTAAGATTTGAAAAATGAGGAACTGAGAAACTGAAATTGAAGCATTTGCCAGTCTGGCGCTGTGGGTTAAACCACAGAGCCTATGACTTGCCATTCAGAAGGTCGGCAGTTCGAATCCCCACGACAGGGTGAGCTCCCGTTGCTCGTTGCTCCCTTGCTCCTGCCAACCTCGTTGCTCCCTTGCTCCTGCCAACCTCGCAGTTCGAAAGCACGTCTAAGTGCAAGTAGATAAATAGGTACGACTCTGGCGGGAAGGTTAACGGTGTTTCCATGCACTGCTCTAGTTCGCCAGAAGCGGCTTAGTCATGCTGGCCACATGACCCGGAAGCTGTACGCCGGCTCCCTCGGCCAATAAAGCGAGATGAGCGCCGCAACCCCAGAGTCGGTCACGACTGGACCTAATGGTCAGGGGTCCCTTTACCTTTACCTTTACTTCAGGTGTGGACTTAGAACACAGCCATCCTGGCTAGTAGTCACTGATAGTCTATCCACCATGGTTTTGTCTAATTCTCTTTTAAAGGCATCCAGGTTGCTGCCAATCTTGTGAGGGTGAATTTCATAGTTAAACTGTGTGCTATGTGAAGAAGTGCTTTCCTTTGTCTTTCCAGAATCTTCCAGCATTCAGCTTCACTTGATGGCCCCAAGTTCTACTGTTATGAGAGAGGGAGAAAACCTCTCAATAACTCCCATAATAACAGTAAAAGGTGATGAAGAAAGAAGGAATTACCTTTGCAGAAGTTATGCTACTTTAGCAAGACTTGTTCTTCTATATCAGAGGCTGCTAACCTTTTGGAGCGCATGGAAACCTTTGCAAACAAGAGAAATTGTTGTGTGCACCACACACACCAACAAATACAACCTATTCTATTCCCTGCAATAGTTCAGCAGGGAAGGGGAACTTGTGGGCATCTACAGGCACAAATGTGACTATTGGTACCATGCTGATGACCCATATTCTATTTGCTTTACAAATCTACCTTTAACAATGCTTTCCACAAGTTTTCCTGGAACAGGCCTGTAATTTTCCAGATCCCTTCTGGATATTTTTCTAAAAATTGGTGTTTCCTTGGCCACTTTCCAGTCCTCAGGTGTGAAGGCTGATCTTAAGAGCAAGTTACATTTTTAGACTATTATCAATTTCATATTATTATTTAACAACCTTTAGGCGAATGCCATCTGGATCCTGTAATTTGTCAATTTTTAATTTGTCAATAAGTCCTAAAACAGGAGTTCAAAACATCCAGCCAAACTTTCTTCTATTCACAATGCCTTGAAGGAAAAATAGAATAGACTATGAAACAGTACTGAAAATCAGAGGTGCTTCTCCCCCAACAAAAATGAAAATAAAACTAGAAAGACTGCTTTGGCTGAGCTTTACTTAAGAAAGCCTGTTGATTTCAAAGGAAGACAGTTAAGAAACCACTGTTGTTTAACTTTGGCTGGGTCATACTTGGCTTTTCCTGGAAGACACATTCAGCCATGCAAGTCACCTTGAAACCATTTGTCACTGTAATGCTAATTTCTGTAAATCAAGTGATTTCTAGGAATTCTGCTAGCATGCTAAGGAAACTAATTGACTGCACACCACTTTGAGCACATATCAAGAATTCTAGACTTCAAATTTAATTGAATTTCTTAAACACCTCACACTTTATTTCAAATGATTCATTACTGCAAGATAGCTCTGCATCGTTACAATAATCCCAGTTTTGCAGATCCAAAGTATAGATGTCATCTCATCTTCTGTCATTAATATATTAATGTTATTAGCTACTGTATGTTGTGTGATATATACATTTTTGTAGGTATTATTGACTGGACTATGTGCATGTTCAGCATTTTAGGCTCCGTTTGTTTCAATGGGAGAGCAAAGCAGATAAATCTTCCTCACTGAAATCAATGAGGCTACAAGTGCTTAACTTTGGCTGAACTATGTGTATCATGGCAAACATCGTCAGACAATTTATGCAATGTTGATTAAATGCTTATGAGTATATTGAGCCCTATGCTGGGTCCACAGCATTCTTATCTACTTGCCACAATCTTTATCCCAGAAGCCGTCATCGATTTATGATATCATATTTGTATCCCACTTTTCTCCAGGCAACCAAGGCCAGCATAATGTGACACAAAAGGCTAGAAATATGTGCAATTCTATCAAGAGATTTAGCAATGAAACTTTTAGTGTGTTAATGGGAAGCAATGGTTGCTGTCCCCCCCCCAACCTACAGGAGCTATGCTATGTGGGATACCTTCTTGCTACTGATATTATTCAGCCTCTACAGGAAGCTTCTGAAGTCTCGTCATTCATTTGGTGATAACACCCAAGTTGTAGTTTCTTAATGCAAATGCAGCAAGAATACTTGGGATCTTTAATGGGCTGGATAAAACTAAACAAATGGCAATAAATTCATTTTTGCAAGCCCAAGGACCCTTTCCTTACATTTAAATTTCTTCATGATTTGATCACATTGTCCTGCTTTTTTCCTCACCTGCCTTGTGACCTTCACAACACCCACTCTTCCAACCACACCCACACTCTTCTTCCCCCTGCCCATTATCCTCTGCTGTAATTTATGCTCAGAGCTCCCTCCCTGGTCATTTAGCCTGGTTGCCACCTCTCTCCTCCTTCAAATCCCTCTTTGGAACATGCCTTCTCCATCAGTAGCTTGCCCTAACTGACTGGTACGCACTCTTGGATTCAAAGAGAAGGGCAGTGCATAGCGCCCATGTCTCCAGGACTGCAACTGCTTTAGGCCAGCTCACTTACACGTGAATCTTTCCTGCAGCTCATTTCTTTTTTCAGTTTGCAGCACACAAGTTACTTCCAGCAGAAATAAGCAAATGGAGCAATGTGTGGTTTTTATATTCTATACGTTTTTTATATTCTATACGCTAAGCCTCTCACAGTGGCTTATAAAAAAATACAGCAACAACAAAACAGTTTGAACACATCTGTGAAGAGATAAAAAACCAACATACATAATCCAGCAATTCAGGAAAGTATTGATTGTCCTCTGAAAGGGAGTCAGCCAGCCTTCCTCTGTAGGGAAGGAATTCCAAGGAAAAGGTTCACTACAGAAAAAGCCCAAGAATGAGTTCCCACGATCCCTACTTCAACGCACTTGATCTCGTTGCACATGTGGTGGAACATAGAGAAGATGCTCCTTCAGATAACCAGGCTCCAGGCATTTAGTATTCAAGCCAAGACAACTTTTGCGGGCTCAAGATCATTGGACCTTGCCATCTGCAGATGTGGATGTAATGGCGGGTGAAAGGGCCACACTCAAAATAGGAAAGCTAGTCTACATTTTACTTTCCATAGTGCAAGATTGTAGCTCTCATGTTTGAAAAAAGGATTTGAAATACTATTTGTGGTGACCACTGTGAAAATATCAGCACTTGCAACATCAAACCATCAAAAAATCGCAAGTCCTAAGGTCCTTTCAATAATGAAACTGCACTTCAAAGAAATGATACAGTGTCAATAGCCCCAAGTATATGATGGCTGTGACTGAACATTTGTTCAAACATAGAAAGTTGCTTGGTGAAATGTTTACTTTCTTCCATTCTCAGATCCGTGTGTGTGTGTGTGTGTGTGTGTGTGTGTGGCCCTCTTCTATTCCATTATCTCCCAGTTCATTTTGCTGGACTTTTTTTATAAAAAAAATGCTTTGGTAACAAATAAACATATTTTCATTTGAGAATTTCCATACTGGCAACTGGCAAAAACAACTTTTTTCTTTGCTGGTGTGTCTTTATACCATCCTCCAACACCATGGCCTGAGGCAGACCACTTCTTTGCTAAAATGAAACAGAGCTAAATAACTGCAGAAAAGAAATATTAGCCAATATTAATTAACCAATGACTAATTTATTTTTTTGATGCCCTTACTCATTTATGTAAGAGCATAATAAGAGTCCTGCTAGATCAGACAAGTTCAGCTATGTTGTCTGTGAAGAATTGCCTTTGTCTGCCCTGAATTTTCCAACATTCAGCTTCATGGATGACCCTGGATTCTGGTATTATGCAAGCTGAAGAAAAGCTTTCCTCTGTCCACTTTTTCACACTATACATAATTCTGTACATCTCTATCATGCGCATCCTTGCTAACCTTTGGTCTACACTAAAATGCTCCAATTGTTGTAACCTTTTCCCAGGGAAGAGTTACTCCAGCCTTACTTAAGTAGCCATCCTTTTTGTCATTTTCTATATTAAATTTAATTGGTTTAGCCTTTGTACCTTGATTGACCAAAGTTAATATACATACATTAAAACTCAGAAATTGCTTTAGCTAGCCTCAAGCAAATAATAATAATTTAAAAGTGCATCAGGTTATTCCAGTGAAATTTTGGAGAAAGAATATAGGCATGCCAATTAAAAAAATACACATCCAGATCACATATATGGAAATGCGTTTACTTCTAACAAATGTTACGCAGTACACACTATAATGGCTGGTTGATTATCTCCTTTGTTGGTAGTTTTGTGAAAGAAATATTTGTATAGCATAGCACTACTTGCAAATGGTTGAATTTTGTTTGCTTCTGTAATAGGAAATCTTTCTCATTAGTTTTTCTCTGCAACTAGAAGCTCTCAGACTTCAAAAACTTAAGGTCCAACACTTCCTGATTTGCATGAGATGACCTATCAGATCCCAAGTGTGGAAGGAGTAGAGATGGGAAGGCCTGGGGGGGCGGAAAAAATGGAGGGCGGGGACCAAGGTGGTGGTGTTGTTTTTCATTTTTTTTCCAGGCCTTCCCATCTCTAGGAAGGAATTAACAAATTAAGATATATTGTCTCGAAAACAGTTTGTACTTGTGATTTTATCACCTGTGTGATAGCCTGTTGCAGCAATGACAAAAAAAGTATTACAAAAGCAGAAGCTTAAAGTGAAATCCAGATTTGCCCTGCAGAGCAACAAAGGGACCACACTCTCACTCATGGCAGCAGAAAGTAGAGGTGGCACAAAGATGGGGCCTGATACCTGTGCCAGGTTCAGTTTGACACAGGGATCGAGGCCAGATTATGCCTGATGTTGGCCAGTGCCGGCTGTAAGAGCAGCTTAGGAGCCAAAAGATCACAGGATAGTTCAGCTCTGGCCAAGCCCTTTAAGCATCCCCTTTCAAGGCTATACCAGGCTATACCAGGCTCTGCTCCCCTGAGTCAGAAGGAAGGAGATCTTTCTCTACCAGTGGAGTGACAGAAGCAGAGGGGTGCCTCCAGTCAGTCCAGACTCCCCACAGCCCTCTCTATTGGGGATGGGTGGGTAGATTCCCACCTTAGACACTTATTGCAGCAGAAGCTCTCATGGACTAGATGTAGTCATTCTTAACTTTCACTAATATTGCTGAAGTCACAGAACTGGATGGAGAAGCCAGTCAAAACAATTAAGAAGTATCTGTTGTAACAAGTACCTGACAGATGAAGGAGGGAATAGTAGGGAAGTTACATATAACCACACTGGGTTTTTAAACAAGATTTCATTAAGACTTTTCACAATACAGTGGTACCTCGGGTTACATACGCTTCAGGCTACAGATGCTTCAGGTTACAGACTCCACTAACCCAGAAATATTACCTTGGGTTAAGAACTTTGCTTCAGGATGAGAACAGAAATTGTGCTCTGGTGGCGCGGCGGCAGCGGGAGGCCCCATTAGCTAAAGTGGTGCTTCAGGTTAAGAACAGTTTCAGGTTAAGAACAGACCTCCGGCATGAATTAAGTACTTAATAAAAGAAGAAGAAGAAGAGAAGAAGAGTTTGGATTTGATATCCCGCTTTATCACTACCCCAAGGAGTCTCAAAGCGGCTAACATTCTCCTTTCCCTTCCTCCCCCACAACAAACACTCTGTGAGGTGAGTGGGGCTGAGAGACTTCAGAGAAGTGTGACTGGCCCAAGGTCACCCAGCAGCTGCATGTGGAGGAGCGGAGACACGAACCCGGTTCACCAGATTATGAGTCTACCGCTCTTAACCACTACACCACAGTGGCTCTCAGTGTGCAGAACAAACTAATCTAAACAAAAACATAGAATCAAGAGATTATTTGTTTGTTTCTTTGAGTCAGGCATAGGCAAACTCGGCCCTCCAGATGTCTTGGAACTACAACTCCCATTATCCCTAGCTAACAGGACCAGTGGTCAGGGATGATGGGAGTTGTAGTCTCAAAACATCTAGAGGGCCGAGTTTGCCTATGCCTGCTTTGAATTGTATATAGCACTGCCATTCCACCTGGGCAATGGAGCTTCCCTCGACTCTTCAATGCAGCTTCATCCCCACCCCCTTCAGGGGATTGAGGGACCCTTTGCAGAAGATGGGGGGCGCAAGGGAAGTAGAGAGGAAGAAGAAATCCCATTAAACAAGCAGAATGACACACACAGTTTTGGATGCAACCCTTTGTCTCACTGTGCAGCCTGCCTTCAAAGTCAAAAGCAAGCAATTCAATAGGTTTCATAAACTAAAGCAGTTTTATAAACTAAAGCAAACTATATATGATGTTCAGCAAGGACACACTGAAGGCAGCCAGGAAAGATATATTATTGCTGCTGCAGTCATACTGAAACAGTTGAAATTTGTCTTTAATTCATAGCTTATTTTCAAGATATGCTATTCTAACTCCATGGAATCTAATATAGTTTAGCATCTGAATATGCACTCAGGGAGTCCTTAATCCACAGTTCACAGAACATAAAATATAACTTCTTTCCAATACTCAACATCAAGAAGCATTTATTTTGCGTCAATAAGGATGCACAGAATAAAATACAGAAATTATATGGTTGCCTATATATAATACATGCACAGTAAGTGGGCATATTTATAAAAATCCAATTCAAAACATTACACTTCAGACCATGATTGTTTCTTCTAGAGACTTATGTGCCTTAATTATTTCCTGTAATATCAAAGAGCAGAACGCTAATCCAAATTAAACTACTTTAAGTTACAGGAGTGCAGCAACCACAACAAAATATTAGACTGGTATTTTACTGCGGATGGGAGGGTATGAAAATGTTGAAATTGGTGAATGAGGAATGCCTGAATATCTTTGCAGAATTGTTCCTGAAGTAAACCTCTGACATATCCAACTAGAATGCTTTTCAGTGAACAAAGGGCTAAAAAATGATATTATGCTTTGGAGAACTTCACAAGATTCCCCCTGTCTCTTACAATCAAGCTTAGGCACTTTGATTTAAGCTTCTTTAACCTTTCTGATTTATCGGGTCCTCCCTTAAAGAGGGCACGTGTTGCGGTGGGGCCTGGCAACCTAACCCTGTGTTGTGGGTGGGTATGTTTGGATAGCCACAACACCCGATTGGTAGGTCCCTTGATGCAGGGTTCAATCAGGCCAATGGGACACAGACTAAATGGATCAAGGGACCTATATATACCTATGCACGTGACCCATAGCTTCCTCTTTCAGCTCGTGCATCGGAACACCCACCCACCTCTCCCTATATTTTGGGCTTGTGCGCTTGGCCTTGCCGTTGTGTGTCATCTGTCGTTGGGACAGGGGCATGGCAGGAATTTCCCCCACTTGGCTGATTGGCTGCTGCCATTTGGGTTTCGCCTGCCGCGTAGCAAATCATCACAACTTGTAAGGTTGCGGATAGGCTCTGGTTCAGGTGATAGGGTTGGGAGAATGCTCTCACCATCCCTATGTGAAGGCTATTCTGTTAAAGGAATCCAGGGACTCAATGGCTTGGTCAAGCCCTGTGAGGGGGTTGTGCCCGTGCCTGAGTCCAGGGGGGCATTTGGGTGGTGGATAGCCTGTTCCCGGCTTTCCGCTTATCCAGGTGTTCACCCTAGGCTGACCTATGCTGGTGCCCTGGGTCAGCGCTACCTGCAATGGTGCAGGGAGCTAGGTGAACCAGAGCCTATGCAACCACTCACTTGCTGTAATCAATAAAGTTGTGGCCTAAATTCTGTCAAAAACCAAACTAAAATTTGAATCTTGTCTGAATTTATTTAAGGGGGAGGTTTAAAGGTCTCAACACGCAACTAAGAGAATTTTTCTAAACCAGTGTTTACTGAGCCACCAGATGCAGGCCTATTTGTGTCATCATTGTGCAAGGCACACTGACTCTGTGTGAGACCTATGGGCCAGAGCTAATCCTAAGAATAAAGCCCTAGGCAAATCCAACAGCTTTCCTTGAATGAAACTCTAGGCAACCATCTAATAGAGATACTACTCGCACTCTCCAAGATGAGTCAGAACGCAAGACGGCATGTAAGGCAAACAGGCAGATAACGGGGGACTGTGGACATCCCTCAGTTGTAAGAACTGTCAGTGTATTCCTATTCTCTGCTCCCTGTTCTTTAGCAAGACACTCACTGACTTGCACGCACATGTGTACAAACAAACACACGTGACATAGACCAGCCACTATTAGAAACATTGTTGACTTCTGTTGTGGAAGATCATCATTAGCATCCTCTTCCCCATTTCTGTTTGAAAGTATCAGTAGATATTAGCATATTCAGCTAATAATCTTACTGTCCGACAATATGTACCAGTCATAACATTCTCTTTGAACTTTGCTCTCAGGGTCTGATTGTTTTTCTTTGATGCAACCAGAAAGTTATGTGGCTATACTTTAGTCCAGTTGAATCAACATTTCAAGTATGCACTAATCCTTAGGAGCAACATGGCATTTTGCAAAGGACTCTAACCTAATTTCTCATTATAACTTTACTGATTAAGCTTTAATACTTGCCAAATTGAAAATTAAAGCTTGTCTCCCTCCCACTCCCCTCTTTTCAGGCTAAGCAGAATTATTTTCATCTGGGTAATTAACTCAGGTTCTTATACCTGAACCTCAAGAAGGTGCCTTGAGCTGACAATGGTTTTCCTAAAATGGATTGATCATAATTAATTACCTTACTATCAAAACAAAATTAAATTTCAAAGATTTATACAGTACAGTATTATACAGAGAGCTATATTTGAAGGCCTCTTTCTCATACTGTACAGACCAGGTACAGAAAGACCTAAATAAATAAGACCTGGATCTGTAATGGCCCATGAAGCTCATCATCCCATCATCTCTTAGATTTATAGCCCAGCTAATCCCAAATATCCAAAGAGGGCAACTAGAATAATGCCAGGCCTGAGGTTGGTCAAAGTCCAGTGCCTTCCAAAGCTATCTAACTAACTCAATTATTCCTAATGATGTAGCACTGCTCAAGAATCTTTAATGTTACATCTCTCAGATTTCAGATGGAGTAACAGGCAAATAATAAATAGTCTAGTTCTAGGCAACAGTGTGCATCACAAGAACAGTCAGGATGGAAACAAGTCCCTAGGGACCCATGAGAACCATGCTCAACATCTCCCATTGGCACTTCAGGTCACTGTGCTGGATATAACCTCTAAAGAAGAAGAAGGGAACCTGTCCCATCAGCCCCACCAGCCAGCAATGGATAATTTGAGTTGCAGTCAAACAATATCAGGCTTTAGAGCCCTTAAGACTTGGGTCCAATAAACCTTCCCTACCTTGAGTGATCCAAAGATCTAGGAAGGGAGTGGAGGAGAAGGAGAGAGTGAGCTTCCATCTATGTTTCCACACCATGCATAACATTTTAAACCTCTGTCAGGTCCTCCCTCTGTAATATTTTTTTAACCAGTAAAAAGCACCAAAACATGTTAGCCTTTCCTTCTGGGAAAGATTCTCCAATGGTGGCTAAGTTGGGTCACTTTTCCTGCTTGTGAATTTCTTAGTGGTCCCTGCAAAGCACCATATGCTCACAAAGGATGTTAACAAGCTTCCATCAATACACTCCCAAATTGTATTATATCATAAATATTTTAGTAATAAACCTTCAAAAACCTTTAGGTTAGTCTGCCCAAAAACAAAGATAATTGAAAGACTAAAATATAATTAGGTGGTCTGTACCCAATTTCTTATGAGAGATTAGCAAAAATATGTATAATTCAAAAGCCTCAGTAATACATTTCCTTATGATCGCTACAGTGATTATTCTTTTTTAAAAAACCTTTTACAAAGATTTCTTTTGTTCTGTACCTCATATGAGAATATCAATGTTGCAGTCACTTGAAAAAAAAGACTAACAATAAAAAGCCTATTTTTCACATCAGCAGTTGCATAACATACAAGCATAAATCAGGAGCGGGTTTTTCAGAAAAATATTCATGGGTGGATAGACGTCGAAGATTGTTATAGCTCCTTTCTGGCATTCTAACAAAAAAGGATTAGCAGACTGCCATAAGCAGGCACAATTCCTCATACGGCTGCATATTTATACAGAAATAAGGACCTAAAATAACAAGCATACTGCTTTTGCAGTAGCAGATACCAAAACCCAAGTAGTAAAACTGAGTTTTACAAAGTGATTACTAAGCTTAATATTTTTCTATTTTATTATATTGGAAAATGAGTAATTTCTTTTTTAGCTTATGGTATATACTCTGTGTGTTTAAGATTTGGTACTTGGAAATCGATGCTGTATTATTGCAATATTTACATCCATCTGTCTTGAGATAAAATGTGGGGTGGCTATACATATATGATTTTTTGCAATAATACAACATAGATTTCCAAGTAACACATACGCTCATACCCCTTTAAGATTGCAGTGAGACTGTGCTCTCTCTAATGTAATTTTCTGTATGTTTTTAATTTTTTTTCTATATAGTTTTAATTCTATAAATGTCTGGGCAGTGAGCTTTCTGGCACACTTGAAGTTAGCAGGATCACTCTCCCTTCATATTAGCCAGTGTGGAGGGGGTGGTCCTGCTTAGTGCAGTCCTTTAAAGGTTCCTGACAACCAACTGGTTGTTGGGTACATTGAGAACTACAGAAAGTGGTTTTCGGCAAGGTCCACCCTCACCTGTATGACATCAGGTCTTAGGTGAGTCACTGTGGTTTGCTTGCTGGACAAAAGGGAAAGCTTGATGCACAAAAACTGGGCCACCAGCAACAATTCCCCACCCCTGATCTGGAGATACAAAAATTCCACTCAGGAGCTGAGGGTCTCTTGCTATTCCCTAATCAGGGAACAGTGCAAGAATGAAAATGGTTAAAGGCAATCTTGAACACAAAGTGTATATGACTTTTAACATAATTTAAAATAAACAACACAAACCCAGGGAATGAAGTCCCTATGGGAAATGTGATTGTTCTGGAAAAGTGCAGAAGCAGAAGCTGCCACTGATGTACTAGTGTTAGTTGGCAACTTTGTTGTTGTTGAGTAAGAGACAGGGAAACTGAAACAAAAATTTATTGTCTAGATGATTCAATATGATATTTATTAGTACAAAATCCTCTTTTTAAAAGGGAGGACTTCTGTGACATATGTCTTCTGCAAATGATAAATGTTGGATTGAAAAGAAACAAATTGTTAGAGTGTTGCCACATAACTTCCCATGGGCACTGCAATTTCCTGCATGGACTTGATGCTGACCTGCAACTTGGAAAGGTCATATGCCTAGGGTCTTGTTTTAGATGTATTTATTTGTGGGTATCTATCAAGATATTGTCACATGTTACATTGGTCACATTACAGTGGTCACAGGTAATTTATCAGAAAACCTTCTCCCCACAGTTTCCAATAACTACAAATAAGTTTGACACTTGCCCATGAAACATGGGATCTTTATGTATATTGCTGCAATTTGATTTTTTTAAATTAGAGAAAGCACTGATAAATTCTTAAGGCTGCAAAACTGTTACATTGCTCACACCTTTAAAAACACAATAAGAAATAAAGCATTTAAGCTACATGTTGAATACTTATTCATTATTTTTGCAGGTGAGACCAAGCTGGTCAACAAACAGTTTAATGACAAATGGAGTTAAAATAATATTAGCTAAAGCATATTGTTGTATGCCACACCAGTCTCTGAGTGTGTGAGGCTCCAGGTGCTCCAGGCACTTACCCAGGGTTCAGTTTCCTTGGAATAAGGGATAGCAGAGACTGTGGTGTCTTTAGGATATATAGTTTGTCTACACATATATACAATCTGAGTCCATGATGGAGGGGTTCACTGCACTAACACCCCAATAAGGTATTTCTTCTGCCACAGTTTGGATTCCAGCAGAAAAATAGTATGTCTCTCCCTCACAGGCTTCAGCCTGCTGCCTGCTTCTAGGTTCCAGCTCTCTCACATTCATTCAGTTGTACTTTACTGAAGGCAAATTGAGGTAACAGTCACAAATCCAACAATCCTGGATTGGCACAGTCTCCTCAGAACCCAGTTGCTGCAAAACTTAAGTTAAAAACCTAAAACTTAGCATTAAACGTGCTATGTACAAATCACCCCTCAAACGAGAGAAAAATACACAAGAATTAAGTAGAGAGAAGCCGGAAAGAGGAGAGAGAGAGTATGAGGAGACCCACTGAGCGACAGATATCCCCATCGCCCAGCGGCCTTGAAATAAAGATAACAGTTCATTCTTGCTTAGACCAGCTGCACTCAGCTCCTCTGAAACATAACCCAAACACAGACAAGAACCTTCTCCTTGCTTCCCCAGCAGAATAGAAACTTACTTGTCAGCTAGAAGCTTCCAGCTTGTACCACACAGAGAATGTATTATAAAACTCCTGCTTGAATCAATAGACTAGAAATGATCTCTACACTTTAGACAAAGTTTGTGTACCTCAAAAACACAACCATGACACTAACTACCAGCCAGTTGAGGGAGTGCCCCCCCAGCCACTTCCTTTGTTACCCTAATGACACATACTTAGGAGGCCATTACTGTACCATGAAGCTGTCCAATTCCAACAATTGAATCTTTGCTAGATCCAGGAATTAGGAGGAACTCAGGCACAGTGGCAGAGCTTCATGCTCCGGCACTGGGGGGGGGGAGCAGGCAGGGGCAGGGCTGGCACGCATCCTGGGGGCTTGACATGTGTCCTGGGGGCGGGGCTCATCACCTGCGGGGGGGGCACCCAGCGCTGGGGGGCAGCCGCGATAGCACCCTGCTGGGATCGCGCTCCTCCCACACTCCTCTTCCTCTGCTAGTGCTCAGGCATATAGCCTAACTATCCCCACCCCCACCCACCAACTCACAACAATCTTGTGAAGAGTTTACAAATGTTACACTGGTCACTATGGAATTATCCATTATATTTGATCCAATGTGAATAATAATTGTTTTGGCAATGCAAAACGAGATTAACTTTTAAACGATTTCTCTATAAATAGCTAAAGTTGTTCCTTAAATTGAATATTGATAACTTTTAATGGCTGTATATCAGTTCTTTAAGAAACAACACCTACTTGTGTAGAAGTTGCAGAAGACATGTTGGGTAATTTGGATTACAGTTAGGATTGGATTACAGCTGAATTTGCATGAAGCAGCTTGATAGAATGTGGCACATCTGTGGGTATGTTGTTGCTTTAAGAACCTTTGTCTGTTTTCTAACTTTACCCTATATATTTTCAAACCGACACTTTTCATAAACATCAAAATATTCCATTATTCTTTCTTCACGTGGAATCTGACCCTGTAAATTAAGATTTTACACCTGGAGCGCCCCACATTTCAGTAAAGTGGAGAGCGTGAAATGCTGTGTTCTGTAATGCATAATTAGAGCCAATGGCTAATGCAATTAAATACTTAAATCAGTACATATTCACCTTAAGGGGCTGCAATAAAATTGAAAGCAGTATTTGGAGGAAGTTCACCTCCTTGCAAAGTGAATCCCAATAAACAGAAATACAGGATAATTCAAAACCACAAAATATTGGGAGCTACAACAACTTATGTTCACATAAGATATCTTTGGAGAGATGAAGGTGCACGGTATAAACTAAATATGAATTCCTAATGTTAATACCTCCCAAGAAATTCCTTTAGAATGAATTAACTATTTCTCTCGTCTTGATTCAAAAGCCCTGCTGTATGCACTGACAAGCACACAAGGGAGTAAGAAGTTCAGAGGTGCACACACATGCCCCCCCCCAAGCATCCTGCTGGCTCTTCCTGGAGGATCTAGGTGGGTTAAAGGGATACCTTTTGTGGGGCAGCCTCCTGACTGCACTCAGACAGCATATGCATCTTGGATAGACTGCCCCTCTGCAGATGTGTTCTCAGTCCATGGCCCTTTGGGAGGGTTCATTGTGGGGCAGGGCAGGGCAGGGCAAGCACACATGCCTCCACACTCCTCACCCATTTGCACCTTTGCCACACACATTTGAATAGGGCTAAAGAGGATGTGCATTCTGAGACACAAATGTAGTGTTGTTGACCTGTGGTCACAGAGTGGCTATTGCCTTCCACAGCTGGTCTGATGAAGAGAGAACTTAATGAGTTCTCAACATTTTGCAAACTGAAATTGCTTGCACCTGAGAATTAAGCACAATCCTAAGCATGTTGATTTAGAAACCATTCCACACTATGTTTACTCTTAATTCGGTGTGGTTAAGATTGCAGCCCCCTTGCTTCCCCAGTACATCTCAAATCTTGAAGAAAACTACCCAACGTAGGAGCTGGTGTACTGGATTTCTTTTCCACAGGAACCAACGAAAGGAGATTTGAAGTTGAAGAGAGCAGCAGAATTGCCAGAGGAAAAACTGCCCCTCCCCACCATATTCAGCATCATCTTCAGCTAGTTTTGTTAGCATCATGTTCAAGCTTCTTGAATCAGCAAGGAAAGGTGGGGCTTCTGAAGGGTAAAGATCTATATTTACCATGGAAGTTTGAAAGCCAGCTTGTTCCTTTTGGGACCTAGAGGAGCTGGTGAGATCGAGTTCCAGCTCTGAAAGCAGGGAAGAGGCTGGTGATGGGGAGCAGGATGACCAACCCACCTGGACCTGGGAGAGCTTTTCCAAACTCTTTGGTGCACTCAAGCATGTAAATAATATCATTGCCCAGTATGACCCCTCCATGGAACACAGCCTGAAGATCCAGCTTTTGATTGCAGACAGTGTGCGACTCTACAGGGAGCTGTTTGACCAGCTGAAGAGAGAAACGTGCCAGCTGCCCATCACCATGTTCCTCTGCAGGACACCAGCAGCAGCAACAAGTGAATCTGACCCACAGCCAAGCACTTCAGGGTACCGATCCACCCCCTCCTCACCCCTTGTTGTTGCCGCATCGCCCTCCAGTGATGAGAAAAACTAGGCACCATCATTGCCACCATTCATGCCCATCTGGTAACTGCTGCTTGTATTTTTAAGGGTTTGTCAAGGATTTCCAGAGGTTTAAAGGGTGTTTGCAGGTTTTTTCAATGGTGTTCCCAATACAGTGGTACCTCGGTTTTTGAACAGCTTAGTTCACGAACAACTTGAAACCCAAATGCTGCAAAACCGGAAGTAGGTGTTCTGGTTGTCGAACTTTTTTCGGAAGCCGAACATGCTCCGTTTTGAGTCCCCCTGTGTTTCCTGTTGCGCTGCTAATTTGTGTCCCCCCATAGTAATTCAAGCCTTCCGTTTCCAATTGCAATGTTCTGAGGTGATATTTGGAGTTCATTTGGTGCTTTTGTTTTTGCTATTTATTTTCCGTTTTTTGTTTTGAGACTTCTTCAGTTAATTTGTTTTTGTGACTGTGTGGATGCCAGTTCAGCTGCTGATTGATTGATTGACTGATTGATTGTGTGACTGCGGAAATGGATAAAAGCCCCTCATCTAAACAAAGATTATCATCAGTGCCAGTAAGGGGGGGAAATTATTTTATTTTTTAGTACAGTACATTGATTATTGCTTTCATTTTATGGATCAATGGTCTCATTAGATAGTAAAATTCATGTTAAATTGCTGTTTTAGGGGTTGTTTTTAAAAGTCTGGAATGGACTGCACATACTTACATAACTGAGTGTTTAGAAGTCTCCTCATTAGCCATTTGTTCATCCTACTACACTTCTCAATGGGACGCAGGGGTACGCATGCCCCTAAACATTTTGTGAATCTTTTGTCCATTTACTGTATTTATTTTTCCTGATTTGAACTATTAATGGTGATTTTCTTGAGTCAAAATTAGAGTACCCCTAAACATTTTTAGTTGGGGGAGCACTGCATCTCCCTGACATTTCCCAAATTCCTAAAAGTCCGCAAAAAAATTTTTCCAGTGGGTTATTTGTGGTAAAGTGGCAGAATCTCCTTTAACTGAATCCACTGAGAGTTTAGCTACATGACACTTTTCCTTCAATCTTCTCAGCACATCCTTAGGAAAGAAAATATAATTTGAAACGCCATAAGCCTGTTCTTCTTCTCCTCCTCTTCTGGTGGCCTTTACTTGTCTTCCCCTCACTGGTGTTCACATCAGCCTGAGCACACGGTGTCAACTGTCGCTCTTGACAAATGTGGACTCTTTCTCTTTTGTATATTCCTCTACATCTCCAGAGGTTCACGTGGGGTCCCTTGCACCGGCAACAAACTGCCAGTGTCACAGCAAGATCAAATGTGGGAGAATTGTGTTTTTTGTTGTTGGTGGTGGCGGGTGGGGAGGGATGCAGCTCTTTGCCAAGGATATAAGGGGCCGTGGGGACACCTTTGAGTCGATATATCTCACTTGTTCCTTTAAGAGTAAAACCATTTTATTGTTCAATAAGTTTGTTTAAATAAAGACTAGACAGAGCTACCTTTATATACAGGGCCGTCTTTAGCAGATGTGGCACAGGGGTGCAAATATCCGCCCAGCGTCCCCAAATTACCATGGATAGTGTTGGGGTGGCCATAGCTGCACACTGCCAGCCATCGGGAGGCGCAACTCTCCCCCATGCCGCTGCGGGACAGCAATCCTCGCAGGGCCTTGGGAGTGAAGTTGGGCCCCTCCCAAGCCTTTGCGGGAGTAGAGTGCAGCTTCCCTCCCAAGCCTCCTTGGGAGGAGAGGGATCCCCGCAGAGGCTTGGGAGGGAAGCTACACACCCACCAGCCTTATGGTTGACGTGGCGCAGCTGGTGGGTGTGCAGGGAAAGGGGAGGCCACCGGCAAAGCCGCGTAGCTCCCCAACTTGCTGGGGCGCCCCTGAGAGTCTGGTGCCCTGGCGCGATGCACCACTAAGCCCTATGGGAAAAATGGCTCTGGTTATATAATTGCTGTTCAGAAAATAGTTTAGAGAGTGGAATTAAGCCTACTGAGAGACTAATATCATGCTAATAGAGATTATTAAGCAAACGAAAGCTCAGTCTCACCAGTGAAGCCCGATTCATTTCTAGAACCAGACACTAGATAATGCTACTGTTTACTCCCATGTGATTTAGCACAATAAGTAAAAGCTTCTTATCTGAGTGGAACAAATTATACCTCCCCACATGGATCTGTGCTAAGCCTTTCCCTGGGCAATTAGCAGCCGACACTCCCCTCCTGATAGATCCATAATAACTTCCAAGTGGTTAGAGCAGAACTGTGAGAACTGCTACCTCACCTACAATCAACTTCACAGATCGTACAGCTGACATCAATTAACTCCTATTTAAAATATATCCACTTAGCATGTTTCCTTCCCTGTCCCAGTTTCCATGCTGCCAGGGGTCATCCAGACAATTTTTTTTGCCAGATTAATTTGTATTAGTACAACACATTGAATAAAGTATAAAACATAGAACAATTAATGAATAATAATGACAAAATTATGTTTTGCCTGTGTACCAAGCAGGCAGGGAGAGATGGTTTTACGGCCTCCCAGTCAGTCCCAGGCGCATCCAGCTGTAAAAGGTACAATGTCTGGGTTCAGGGCTAATTCAGCTTCTGCTGTCTAGAGCTACCAAGTTCAGCAGCCTGTCTTTCCGGTCCCTTCCCCCGTGCCCTCTCACATTAACAGAGCCAGGCTCAAAACACAAAAGAAACGCAGAATGATCCATGCAAAACATCAAAATGCAGGGGCTTGAACCTGTTCAGATTCTATCTGTGATAAAGTCCTTGAAACTCACAATTTCAAAAGCCTTTTGACAGGCGGTGAATCTGTAACTCGGGTAGCCAACCTGGTGGCTCCAGGTGTTGCTGGACTACAACCGCCATCACCCCTGACTTTTAGCCATGCTGGTTGGGGCTGATGGGAACTATAGTTCAATATGGCAGGCACCATACTGACTACTTCTGCCTGCACCTTAAATCAATGTCTATCATAGAAGCCAAGTTCAGCCTATGAAGAGAAAGGCTACCTCTCCCTGACTCCAAGGACAGAATCCATCAACAGCCAACCATCCTACACCAGCAAAAATAGAAGGAAGATGGATTGCTCCTCTTAGTGGCCTGCCGGAACAAATCATTCTATACTTATGTCAAGCCACTTTGGGTTTTCCTTTCAAAAAAGATAATGGATCATAAATATAAATGTTTCTTGATTATGCTGTATTTGTGATTTCTTCCATGATGGATGAGGTGCAGTTACATAAAGACTTCTACCTTCATGGTTTGTCCCTCCTGATTCTGCATTCACCTACCATGTATGTATTTGTTTATAAATATTTGTATGATGGTTTTCATCTGACTTAATACTAGAGTGGTTCACAAGTTACAAACAAAATGCAGTAAGATAAAGTGCTTATTAAAGCATTCAACTACTGTACAATTCTGTACCTGCCTTATTTCAGAAGTGAGGGAGTTCCATACATCAAATGATGCCTGCCTCCCACCAGCAATTATCCTATCAAGGATAACCAAATAAGAAGGAGTACCTTGGTACTTATTTTCGCAGGTCTAAAATTAGATCCTGAACATACAAACATAAGAGCCTGCTGGATGAGGCTGATGGCCCATCTGGTCCAGCATTCCATTCTCACAGTGGCCAACCAGCTTATAGGAATCCTGAAAGCAAGACAACACTCTCCCAACTTGAGATTCTCAGCAACTGGCCTTCAGAAGCATGCTGCCTTCTAACATACAGTTTCATTGGATGTCCCTGAGTTCTGGTGCTCTGAGAGATTGAGAAAAGCCTTTCTTTAGCCACTTTCTGCACATCACACTTCTGTTTCAGAGATTCCCTTCCTCTCCCAAAGATAAGCAATTAGTGATTTTGTTGTCAGTTAGAATCTTTATGCTCCAAAGCATCTGCTAACATGTGAACTTAAGAAAGTTAAATTATTTGCTTGCCTTAATGATTTTATATGTGCTTGTAGATTAAAACTATGGAAAGCACCAAACAAAGGAAAAGCTGTAACATTACACACATTTCATTGAAAAGAAATTCTCAGTGCTAGGTTGTCATATTTTACCTAACTGAAAACAATATTACTAAAGGCACCCCCCTCAAAGGAACAAAAGGCATTATCTCTACTTTAAAGCAGCGGGTGGCCAGATTTGAAGAAACAGATGCTTTTGAACACATTCTGGGTACATCACAAAGCAATTTACTTGTGAATCATCAGACACAGTTTCTGACAGCACTGTGGTGTTGCCTTTAAAGGACCTTCAGCCTAAAGTAAAACACTTGACACATGAAAAGAGAAGATTAGCTCTACTTCTTCACTACTATTTTTTAAAATACATGTTTCCAAGGACATACAAATAACCCAAAGGCAGACTCTGAACACACTCACACTAAGCTTCTGCTTAACTTTTACGGCAGGGTTTGGTGTTGAAAATTTACTCAATCCTCCACAGTCCAGTGACTCACCACAAGGCAATCTTTTCACCTGATACAAGCAATAGCTTTTAATAGGAAAACAACTCTGATTCGATGCAAGTAATTAGCACACAAAATTCATTAGCAGGTTGTCTGAATTTCAGTTCCATTTTAAATTATGATCATAGCTAGGCAGTCCAATAGGAAGCATGCCCCACCTCCCAGAGAATACTGATTGGTCAGGATTAAGGTACCAGCATGGATTACTACAGTATTAGGAGCTAGCTAGTGTGGTCACCGGAGTCAGTAATTCATGGCTACAAGCCTGTGATTGTGTGTATCTGCAGCACCATGGAAACTGCTGTGTGTCTCTCATAGGAGACAACTCCAGGGGCCAAGGGGGCTTCACCCCCCAATAAAATACAGTGGTACCTCGGGTTACATATGCTTCAGGTTACATACGCCTCAGGTTACATACTCCACTAACCCAGAAATAGTGCTTCAGGTTAAGAACTTTGCTTCAGGATAAGAACAGAAATCGTGCTCCAGCAGTGCGGCGGCAGCAGGAGGCCCCATTAGCTAAAGTGGTGCTTCAGGTTAAGAACAGTTTCAGGTTAAGAACGGACCTCCGGAACGAATTAAGTACTTAACCTGAGGTACCACTGTATTTAAGGGGGTCGTCCGCCCCCCCAGTTGATGAGCATTGTCATTCAAATGTACGTGCACCGCATCATGTGATTGATTATGCAGGGTGGGGCTTACTTGGGCACACCCAATATTTTATTCACGTTGGCACCACTGGTCTCTCTTGCCAATAGAGTTAACTATCAGATGTGTGCCTTACTTATCAGGGACCAGCCGTGACACTGTAGCCCTCATAAACTGTGATGATCTTCTCAGTTTCTGATTCCCTATTGTACAGGGGGGTGGGGGCAGGAGGAGGAGAAAGAGGGATAAACAGCCTCTTGAACCTTTCCTAACCTGCCTATCCTTTTCTCACCAGCACCTTTCTTCCTTGCAGAATGAGTACCACAATAAGTGAATAGGAGAGATTTATCAAAGCATTTGACTGCTTCACATCAGGGGCTCAAAAGTCTTCCAGCAGTTTTGTGGCAGCCCTGTTTTGTAAGTCTATTGTTTTGTTTGCCAACTTCCTTGTGATAGATTTCACCTCTCCCGCCCCCCTTTCCTTGACAGCCAACATGACATGAAAAGTACTTGGCTGTTCTCAAAAGATAAAAATATTCTGACAATACGAGTTCCCTAGAAAACATACAAAAATGTCAGAACTTTCATTGGGTGAAGAAAATGCAATGTTTAAAGTCAACAGATGAAAATCACACAGAATAAAGCTTATTGTTTGGGGTTTTAAAAAGTATCTGAAGTCTTACCTGGCAGTGCAATTTCATTGGAACCACTTCTCCAGATAAACAAACCACCTACTTTCATACTAGCACTTTCCTCATAAATGCAACCAGTAAGGAAGGGCTCTTAGGATTTGTTTGTTTGTTTGTTTAAAAATGGTTGATATATAGCATAGAATCGTTGAATTGTAGAGTTGGAAGGTACCCAAGGGCCATCTAGTCCAACCCCCTGCAATGAAGGAATCTCAACTAGATCACACATGGCAAATGGCCATCCAACTTCTGCTTAAAAATCTCCAAGGTCCCTTCACCACCTGTTCTGTCTCATTCACACATCACTATCATTGTTTCAAAGTGTAAATAAAGCACACTGAGGTCCCATTGGTAAAGAAAAATATATATTACAAACAGTTTGTTCCTATTTACAAGGACACATCACAAAGGTCAGACTGATTTCTTGCCTTCACTTCATATTCAGAAGTTGCTTCTTCTTCCGGGGTTGCGGCGCTCATCTCTCATTACTGGCCGAGGGAGCCGGCGTTTGTCTGCAGACAGTTTTTCTGGGTCATATGGCCAGCATGACTAAGTTATAAAGAAGTAGAAGACTTTACATTCACAACGTCAGAAGCTTGTCTTCATCCAGTCAGCAGGCAGGCTTGTATAAGGTAAATACAGTCAGATAGCTTGCAGCTAAGCTGTGGAGAGTTTTATAGGTCATAACCAGCACATTGAATTGTGCCCAGAAACTAACTGGTAGCTGGTGGAGCTGTTGTAACAAGGGAGTCATAGTAAGATTTCATGAAAATGAACTTAAGAAAACTTGATGAAATCCTTTCCTGGCTAAAATCAAATCACCACTACTGTTTTCATATCTTTCTACTTCGATTCTGAAATAGGCAAGATTACTAAAACTAGTTAGTAAGGCGAAGCCAGGAATGCCATCTCTGTGGAGCTGTAGGGGTCAGAGGGTCCTCCTGCAGCTGCCTGTCACTGCAGCATGAGGGGCCAACAGATTCTGTCGCAGTCGCAACAGGCCCCGTCAGGCCTTTCTGAGGGCGCAACACCCCCCGGGCCTCCTCCATGTGACACGCGCACTGGGCACCCACAATGTTCAGCAGAACCTGGCGTGCCTGGGCAAGGCTATTGGGCATACATGACAGCTTCTTTGCTATTTGACACCCCCCCCCCGGTAAAATTTTAAAAGAAAGTCAGGTGTTATTAAACAGTTTAAGACTGGTGACAACTAGTCTGATGGTACTGTTTTGCTTTGTTTTCTTCTAGAATAATGTTTTGGTATTACAGTGGTACCTTGGGTTAAGAACTTAATTCGTCCTGGAGGTCCGTTCTTAACCTGAAACTGTTCTTAACCTGAGGTACCACTTTAGCTAATGGGGCCTCCCACTGCCGCCGCACTGCCGCTGCACGATTTCTGTTCTCATCCTGAAGTAAAGTTCTTAACCCGAGGTACTATTTCTGGGTTAGCAGAGTCTGTAACCTGAAGCGTCTGTAACCCGAGGTACCACTGTATTTTCCTGTAATAATTTTTTGGTTCTGACATACATGTGGCAATGCATTTTTTTATGAATTCCTAGCATAGTTTGTTATATTTTAGTTACATAACATTAAACTAACATGTAACTTTAAACAAAGATACAGTCATACCTCAGGTTGAAGTAGCTTCCGGATAAGCATTTTTGAGTTGTGCGCTGCGGTGACCCAAAAGTAACGGAGCACGTTATTTCCGGGTTTCACCACTTGCGCATGCTCAGACAGTCAAAATGATGTCACGTGCATGTGCAGAAGCGGTGAGTCGTGACCCGCGCACGCGCAGATGCGCGGACACAGGTTGTGTTCGCTTCTGGATGCGAACGGGGCTCTGGAACGGATCCTGTTCGCATCCAGAGGTACCACTGTATTTTATAACTCAGGCGTGTGCCCTACATATATCCATAAGTGTGTACCATACACCTATGAGTCTGTTTCCCCTCTAAGGTATTTTGTTGTTGTTGTTTAGTCATGTCCAACTCTTCGTGACCCCGTGGACCAGAGCACGCCAGGCACTCCTGTCTTCCACTGCCTCCCGCAGTTTGGTCAAACTCATGTTGCTAGCTTCGAGAACACTGTCCAACCATCTTGTCCTCTGTCGTCCCCTTCTCCTTATGGCCTCCATCTTTCCCAACATCAGGGTCTTTTCCAGGGAGTCTTCTCTTCTCATGAGGTGGCCAAGGTATTGGAGTCTCAGCTTCATGATCTGTACTTCCAGTGAGCACTCAGGGCTGATTTCCTTAAGAATGGATACGTTTGATCTTCTTTATGGTCCAACTCTCACTTCCATACATCACTACTGGGAAAACCATAGCTTTAAATATACGGACCTTTGTTGGCAAAGTGATGTCTGTTTTTTAAGTTGCTGTCTAGGTTTGTCATTGCTTTTCTCCCAAGAAGCAGACCTCTTTTAATTTCATGACTGCTGTCACCATCTGCAGGGATCATAGAGCCCAAGAAAGTAAAATCTCTCACTGCCTCCATTTCTTCCCCTTCTATTTGCCAGGAGGTGATGGGACCAGTGGCCATGATCTTAGTTTTTTTGATGATGAGCTTTCTGATAAGCTTCAGCACCAGCTGAATATCCATTTATTCGCTGGATATTAATGTGATTTTTATCGGTTGTGGAGATTGTGGCACACACACATGTATGTATATATTATTTTGAGTTGTATTTTAGGTGCTTAAAAAAAATATTATGTACCACTTACTGAACAAAGAAATAAATAAATACATCCATGCTTTTTAAAAAAATTACCCAACAAGTTTCATCTTTCCTCATCCCACTATCTTCTGTTCTGCAGGCTATATGCGCCAAAATGTTCTGGCATACACAGCTGTTGCATCTGATGTGTTCAAATCCCTCAGCTGGACCTAGTCTTTTTAGAAGTCCATGTGCAGCACAGGAAATGTTCATTGGAAGCAGTCAGTATCAAGCCTTGAGAACCAGCACTATTCCCCCTCTCACCTCTTTTCATTTAGGAATTTGCAGTGAAATTCAAGGAATATTCAAGGAAAATTCAAGAAATTCATAGTAATTCAAGGAATAAATTTTAACTACATGTCTTGAAAAATTAAATTGCATTGCTGCAGATTTTGTTCTGTTAAAATGAAATAGTTAAGAATAAAGTCCTACCCTATTTATACAAGCCTTGGTGCTAGATACTAATATTTCATCTGCTTCATTTGATAAGAACAAATAGAAGATAGATTCCAACTTGGAAGCTCTGTTTGGTCAGCAAAACATCTTCCAAAGGGACATCTGACGGAGAACACACAAGACCAATAGTGTTTGTTCTTAACTTGCATCAAGCAAGGATCAGCTTGACCTTAGGCTGAGCACACTGTCTTCCAGTAAGGATCAGCTTGACCTTAGGATGAGCATAAATTTTGCCCCCTGCAAAGCTGTTTGGAACATTTTTAAAAAATAGAAAATCCCAAAAATGTCCTCTCTGTATCTGTCTCACTCTCTCTCACACACAGTTAAAAAGACCTAAATGGACTGAAGTGTGGAGTAGGATCTGCTGAGAAAATACAAAAGTAAAACTACTAAGAACTAACAGAATGTTCAATGGACTCTGCACCAAAGTTCATTTTAATCAGATCATTCAAGTCAACTTAGTCTCTACATGTCAGTGAATGTAAAACAGAGATATGAAACTGCAACACACATTTTGTAGCATTTTGTCAAGGATTCATAGTATTTCACATACGTTCCCATTGTAGGCAAGGATGGAGTCATTTTGGAGAGAACAATGGCTTCCTTTAATTCTCTTCTTGTGAGGAGATTGTTGATGTGATATTCTGGTGCACAACTGACACTTTTAATCACATTGCTTCAGCAGCAATTAAACAAAAACTAATAACACAGAAATAATGGTGTGTAATAACCTTCTTCCTGTGTTATTTGACTTGAAAAGAATGCAGAGCTCCAAACACATAATAATAATAATAATAATAATAATAATAATAATAATAATAATTTTTATTTATACCTCACCCTCCCCAGCCAAGGCCGGGCTCAGGGCGGCTAACAAGCATTAATAAAAACAAGTTGAATGATTACAACTTAAAAACAAAATTAAAATACAACATTAAAATATTGAAACATTAAAATATTAAAATGTAGCCTCATCACAGGAGGAGAAAGCAAAAGAAAAAAGAAAGAGAGGGAGGGAATCAAATTGGCTCCAAGCCAAAGGCCAGGTGGAACAACTCTGTCTTACAGGCCCTGTGGAAAGAAATCAGATCCTGCAGGGCCCTGGTCTCATGAGGCAGAGCGTTCCACCAGGCCGGAGCCAGAGTTGAAAAGGCCCTGGCTCTGGTTGAAGCTAATCTAACTTCCTTAGGGCCCAGGACCTCTAGGGTGTTGCTATTTGTGGACCTTGAGGCTCTCCGTGGGGCATACCGGGAGAGGCGGTCCCGTAGGTACGAGGGTCCTAGGCCGTGAAGGGCTTTAAAAGTCAAAAGCAGCACCTTAAACCTGACCCTGTACTCCACTGGGAGCCAGTGCAGCTGGTATAGCACCGGGTGAATATGCTCCCATGGCAGAGACCCCGTGAGGAGCCTCGCTGCAGCATTCTGTACCCGCTGGAGTTTCTGGGACAGCTTCAAGGGCAGCCCCGCGTAGAGTGAATTACAGTAGTCAAGCCTGGAGATGACCGTTGCATGGATCACTGTCGCCAGGTCGGGGCAGGAAAGGTAAGGGACCAACTGCTTGATGCGGCGAAGGTGGAAAAATGTCGCCTTGGCTGTTGCTGTAACCTGTGCCTCCATGGAAAGGGAGGCATCAAGGATTAAACCCAAACTCTTAACGGAAGGCAATGAACCCAATAATGAACCCAATGCTCCATATATAATATTATGTACACATTTGAGGTGAAGATGTCTTCTGGGTGCATAAACTGAGGTAAGAAGACCCACAAACAACTGTTGGTTTAGAACAAATAAATCTGGATCAGATCTTGATTGAACTATTTATGGTAGTTCATCCACAATTCTGCTTGTCTCGCTCCGTACCACTGAATCAGAGTAAACATCAATCAGATTTTCCATGGATTTTCACTCCAACTGGAGAATAGCCTTTACCAAAGGTGTCATGGATTTTGAAGAAGCACGGATTCAGGACAACGGAAAAACAAGCTAAGAGGAAGGCACATTTGGGAAATCCTCGCCGTGATCAACTCCTGCCCAAAAACCTATGTCCCCACTGTGGAAGGATGTGCGGATCCAGAATTGGCCTCCAGAGTCATTTGTGGATACACCGCTAAGACTGCGTTCATGGAAAACAATCTTACTCAGTCACAAGTGATCTCCAAGAAGAAGGAGCAAAAGGAAGACTACTCAGTCCTATGCCTAGAAAGCATGGGACATGTGAAAAACCTGTTGGACCCATGCTTTCTAGGCACAGGACAAGTGAAGTATGCACAAGCCCTTACAGTACATGATTACATCCCAGCTCAGGTTCCAACACAAATTCCTGGGGCCAGTATGCTATATGTAGATAGCATTTGTTTCTGCAAAAGAGGACACACATATGCATACTCTTTGTGCCATATGCAATTTCTGCCATCTTCTGTAAGGGGGGTATCCAAAAATAAATAAGTGGACACATACTGGAAATAAAATGTATGTTAGACAGATTGTCAACTGATTAAGCTTTCCCTGAAATTGTATTTCATACTAGAAAAGCTTAGCTTATTGATTTTCTGCCTGCCACATAGCTGTTAGAGGCACAAGAGCCTAGTCTTCCCCCAGTACCAACCTTAAACCATGTAAAAAAAAAATGCTGCTACCATTTGCTTTTGGATGGACCTGCTACTGCACAGCCACAGCAGTACTAAAATCCCGGGTTTCTTAATTATTTCCTCTAGGCAACAATCACTTCCCTCCTGGGGAAGATGAAGAAACAGTCTCAGAATGAGCTAGTAAGTTCTTTCAAGACAAATCAGGGAGTCTTTATCCATTGTCTACACAGCAAAATTAGAGTCAATCATGCAGCAAGGAATATCAAATCAGAGCTTCAAAATGAGCCAGAAAGTCCCTTCTACATTCCCTGGAGAAGGGACTTCGTAGAATCATAGAATCATAGAGTTGGAAGAGACCACAAGGGCCATCGAGTCCAACCCCCTGCCAAGCAGGAAACACCATCAGAGCACTCCTGACATATGGTTGTCAAGCCTCTGCTTAAAGACCTCCAAAGAAGGAGACTCCACCACATTCCTTGGCAGCAAATTCCACTGTCGAACAGCTCTTACTGTCAGGAAGTTCTTCCTAATGTTTAGGTGGAATCTTCTTTCCTGCAGCTTGGATCCATTGCTCCGTGTCCGCTTCTCTGGAGCAGCAGAAAACAACCTTTCTCCCTCCTCTATGTGACATCCTTTTATATATTTGAACATGGCTATCATATCACCCATTAACCTCCTCTTCTCCAGGCTAAACATGCCCAGCTCCCTTAGCCGTTCCTCATAAGGCATCGTTTCCAGGCCTTTGACCATTTTGGTTGCCATTCTTGGTTTTTCTTTGATATGTGTGCAACTCTATAAATTTTTCCATAACATTTGTCTTACATGGCTGTGACTTCATTTGCTGTCTAAAAACACTGAAAGGTGGGGGCAGACTCATATCTCAAAAAGCAATTTCTTTGAATAGTGTCTGCACATTTTGTTTCAAAACTTTCATTCTGCAATTCTTAGAGACCTACATTAATTCTTATTTTTATTTTCAAAAACATGAAAGCTCAGGATCTGGAGCCCCTGTTGGATTCCCTGTACCTGCCTCTTGGCAACCCTGCCTGCATCCTAGCACCATGCCAAAGTAGATGTTAATTTAAACCTCTTCAGTGAAAAACATTGTGTCTAGCTAAATATTTCAAAGCTGCCACTAATGCCCTGAAAAGATTCCTTAATTGGTTCATTGCCAAGCTTTTAACAGAGGTCAGACAATGTAATTGCAGGCTGGAACTTAGACTTTCTATTGTCATACTATGCTAATTCCCAAACACTTAAATGATAGCATTTTAATGGGTTATTGTGAAGTAGCTTTATCAAACCGATCAATTCTCTCAGACAGGATTGCTACCGCTCATAAGTATAAAGCTGACGTCCCATGACCAAGCTTGTTGTTGGTATCCATCTGTCTTAAGAGACAATGGAGTGCACCTCCAAGGGTGAAGTCAAACCACTGCATTAACAGCACCAAAGTGACCTCCCTGGGGTGGAAGCCTAAGGAGTGTGTGTGGAGGTCCTGGGCTGTCCAGAAACAAGAACCCCCTCTTGGCCTCACTGATGTGGTCCAAGGGAAAGGAAAGTAGTGAGGTAGGAGAGCCGGGGGGGTCACATCTGGCAACCAGTGCACCCCTTTGGTTTCTCGTGGTGTTTAAGTAATGTTAAATACTTTTGCTCACATTAGTTGCCAGATGTGGAATATATTGGCATAATTTCCAGCTCTTCTACCCCACTAGAGCAATATGTTTGGCACCAGCTTGGCTGCAGGAGTTGCCGTAAGAAGACGTAGAAGGCGCCATCCAACTGTCTTAGGGACTCAGCTCCAGATTTGTGTAGGGTTTACACCTTAGCTTTTTCTTCTCCAGAAGATATCCTGCAAGGCAGAGGAGGTTTAGGATCAAAGTTGTCCTTGTCTTGGACATAATAATAATACCTTCCAAGGTTGATGAGCCCCGTTCGCCCTTCACTTCCCTCCAGCATGTGCAGAAATGGCCTTCTTGGCTGTTGGACCCACTGATGGTCTTGTCCACTCAATCTGCCTTCACATGCAGGGGAAGTCTCTAACTCACCGAGGGTTTGAGACCGATCAGCTATCCTCACCTGATTTAGCCAGCCAAGCTAAGGGCCAAATAAACCACATGTTTTTTCTGTCTCACAAAGAACTGCAAAAAAAAAAAAAAGTGGGATGGGGGTTGACAATCATTGGACATCTCACTCCCCTGGTTCCCTGTCTCTACCCCACATTCTTTGGAGCCTTGCCAGTCAACGGCAAGTAATCAAAGACCGCGTCCCCCCACATGAACCAACCGAGTCCCTTCGATCATCTGATGCTCTTCTTCAAAAGAGGTCTGGTGGGCAGCAACAGGCCTTTTATGTGGTGGCTCCCTGCTTGCAGAATGCTGTCCCCAGGGAGGCTCACCTTTCCCTGAGAGTGATGGATGAAGAGAGGTATACAAACTGTATAAAAAATAAAATAAATCTTTAGGCATCAGGAAAAGCCATTCTTTTTCTCCCAGGTCTTTGGCTAATTAAACAATCTATGGCCTTTTAAACTGTGGGTGGGGTATTGTTTTTGTTTGTTATTATGCTATGTATTTTTGTGTTTTTATATTGTAAACCATTCTGTTATCCTCAGATGAAGGGTGGTATGGAAATATAATAAATAAATAATCAATGAATAATCAAATCTTGATTTAATTAATGCAGGTGTGACCTTAGGCAGGTCTGACTTTGTCAGGAGTGGGCACAGCTGGTGCATTACACTAGGCTGAATAAAGTCACTCCTGGCCACCAACATCACCTGGTCATCCAGATGCATGAGCACTCTCTTGATTTTTCAAAAGTGCTACATCCCCTCCAAACCACTCTATTCCAGAGTCTTCCTCCTGTGTTGTGCAGATCAAGCTTCATTTTGATAGCCCACATTCAGTCTGTTCTCTTCCAGGAATCAAATTCTTCCATGGATTAGATGAGAAAGACAAACATGCAGGGGGGGGGGGAGTGGAGAGATAGGGCATAGTTACTTGATATGCATTTGAAAACCTTTTCCTCCCTGCACATGTCCCAGGTCAAGAAGTGGTAACTGATCTTGATAAACACTTTCCCACACCATCATTCCCACAAAGTCTACTTCCGTTTCCAAATGGATACACTATGGGGCAATGCAGAATCAAACTGCAATGAACTGTTTTTGGAATGAAACCAGTTTCTCAAGAAGCACTTTTGAAGGGCAAAATATGTGACAAATCTAGATTGTGTGTGGCCTATGTAGAAAAGGCAAGAATTTGGACTTCCGGGTTAGCGCCATCGGCTAATGGCGGATTCCCTCCGAGCTCCGGAGGGAATCGGCTCCGCAGGATTGGGTCTTGACCGCTGCGGTGACGCGGGGACCCTCAAAAATCACAGGTGGTGAAGCCTGTGAACCTGGTGACTCGGCGGGCACCATTTGCGCCCCCCCCGACCTGTGAAGGAGCCTTTTTAAAGGCTTCGGAGCGGGGGACGGGGTGAGCGGCGCGGTGCTGAGAGTCGACTGCTTCTCCTGCGGAGTGAAGCCGCATTGCCATGGTCGGAGAGCGCTGACTTCTTTTTGTGAACAATTGGACTTTAAAGCAACAACCCGTGAGTAGTACGGAAATTGGAAAGAATTTTTTTTTTTTTAATTAGGCACGATCGGGGAAGGCGCAAACAGGAAGTCCGTCTCCCCGTCTTGTAAATAATTTAAAGCAAGGACCTGCTAACTAAGGTCGAGAGAATCCTTTCTTTTTTACTTGGTAAAAGACATTAATTTCACGATTTGGCAATATAAGTAATCTTACTGGAGGATAAAGAGCTAATCTTGGGAGCTGAAGTGCCACCCCCCCGGACCCGGGAGTGCTCCGCGAGAGAGGCTGCTGATGAGGTATTGAAGAGTTTGACAGCTGTCAAATTTAGCTGTCAAGACAGGAAAAGAGAACTTTGTTTCTGTTGTTTCTGCTGGCTATATTTGTTACAATTTGGTTACAATTTGTTGAAAACAAGGAAGAACTGTTACAAACTAACTTGATTTTTGGATTTGAATTGGAGGAATATTAAGTTACCAAAATCCCTCTAGAGGGGGATTTGGGACATTACAAGAATGGCTGGAGGAGGGAAAATTCAGGCTGGGTTGGACAAAGTTTTTGTTCTCTTGGGAAAGTTACAAGGCCAAATTGATGTTTTGGCTACCAATGTTGCAACTCTGAACTTAACAGTAAATAACATCACTGAATTTGATAAGGATTTGACTCAGGAAGCCCATGCAGCTGGACAAAAAGAGAAATTTGAGAGCTTTGAGAGTGTGGAGAAGGAGATATGTTGTTCCTGAGGAAAAGGAAGGAGGAGCTGTAACTTTGCAGATGATAAAGGAGAGCCAGAGGCCTGACATGATGGCTGCAAAGGAAAATAAGAACTTGATGTCGAAAATCTGGCTTGAATTGGAGATTGAAGAATGGAGAGATCTCCTCATGTGGAGATCTGAAGACCCAAGGATTACAAATTTCCTTAAGGTGGAAGTTGGAGCTTTGGGGACACTTGGACTTGAAAGGAATAAGAAACATGATTCGGGCTCCACTTTTAAGTATGGAGGTCTGGCTGGAAGAAACATGGATCCCGTTGGGCCAGAGCTTCTCCGAGATCTGGTGTTTAATATTAAGGACTATAAAAAAAACCGGCAGAGAGGAATTGAGAGAGAATTAAGAGCCTCGGACGTGAGATCTCCAGGCTGATAGTAGACTAAGACTGATGGACATTTGTTGGGGATTGAAACCGGGAAAGGGGGGGTGGAGTTTGGGAATCCAAAGGGTGTATAATTACAATCTGTTTTATTTTTATTTTATTTTGTTATTTGTATGAAAATTGGGGAATTCGTGGAAGGGAAATTGGGTCAACGTTAGAAAAATGTTTTAAGAACGAGTATTGACGCATAAGTATTGATGTTTAAGTTTGGATAAGGCAAAATTGCTTTTTTAAAATGAACTAAATAGAAAAAGGTTAAAATTAGGGATAAGAACTTGCTGAACTAACATTTTGAATTGGAATATAAGAAGGGGAGGTGTGGGGAAGTCAGGGAAATATGTTATAGAAAAATAAGGATTGTGAACTTTATGTGTTTTTAAACCTTTTTGTTTTTCCTTTTTTGATTCTTTTTTAATGTATTAAAGTTGAAAATTTCAATAAATATCTTTAAAAAAGAAAAGAAAAGGCAAGAATTTGGTTTCCATTTATTCTATTTATTTTTTTAAATGCTGTGCATACGCTGCTTCAGTTTCTCCATTCAAATCTAGTTCTTTACAAATTCCAGCTTCAGAATAGTGTCTCATTTCTGTCCTGATAATAGCAAACACCAAATGTCCCAATGAGCCCCACCTCAGTGATCTCCTGTTAAAGAGAACAGCTTGGGGACACCAAAGACTAAGAGGTCAGGAAAGAGTTCCAAAACCTCAGGCCCAACCTACAAGGGCATTCCAGGCAGACACAATGATTGATGGTATCACACGCTGCTGAAATATCTGGTAGAGAATCTCATTCCCTTATCCATCTCCAAGTGTAGATGGCCAACCATCTCAAATCTAGGACTATTAGATAAGGTATCTTCAAACTTTTCACACCCAGGACTCTCTTTTACCCCAAACATGCATTTGGGTTTATTAATCTTTTGGCATATACAGCATTTGCATGACGATAGTGCTCCTGTTGTGATCCACCTTGTATCAGGTAATGACCCACCAGTTGAACACCATTGTGTTAGATAAAACTTAAGAGAGATCCCTTGCCTGCTTGACCTCACAGTTCCAATTATTCCCCAAGGAGCTCAAAAAACTATTAACACTTTTTTTAAAAGCAGTGGTGCACATATGCCCAGAATAAAAATGCATGCATCCTCTTAACTATAAGCATTTCCAAATTTTGCAGATGGAGCCAAAATTACCAGAGGAAAGAACAGGCTTTTCCTCTGCTCCACCACCTTGTTCATGATCAGAGCTCTAAAGCCAAAAGAACTTTGGGCCCCCCTCGGAATAAAGCAGTCCGTCTTGCTCCAGACAGGGAATTGTTGAGCACTCAGAAGGCAGGAGCTAGTTCACTGAATATGCACCAAAGCATTTGAAGTTTTAAAACCAGCATGTGCTTAAGGAAGAGTCAAGTGAAGCCCCATGGAAAAACCAGGCAGAATGCTAACATTGTCGAATGCTAACATTGAATTTTAATGAGCGCAGAGAGCTACTGAGGGAGCAGCTTATTCCATGCCAAGTGTAAGGTATCATGGCTGACTGGCTTAAGGGAGGCAGCAAAATAATAATAGAAATAACAGTAAAGTTTATATTTAAGGCATCGTCTTTTTGAATTACTTCTGCGACATAAAGGAACCTCCACAGAAGTGCAGAGCTGTAAATTCCCTGCTTCAGAAATATCTCAGAGATACAAGCAAAACATGGGAAATGTGAAAAGAATTCCATGGTGTAAACAAGCTAAAGTACATCTGTGTGAAAAAGAATTTCCTCAGAGCTAATACTTGACATCAATCAATGTGCCGTTATTACACCTTTGCTGCTAAGAGACGGAAGTACTTAAGCCACATTATGTAGCAATAGAAGAGAACAGATGGCCATTTTCTCACAAGAGCATTTCTTGAATGGCTTTCTGTATTATGCTTAACTTTGTAACTGAAATATGCCTTGCTATACTTCAGAATTTTAGATGATGTCCAAAGACAAATAAAAACAAGGAGAGAGAGAAAAAGATTAGAATAGAAGATCTACGGTGATGCCCAAAAGGATGGGTAGAACGTTGTCATAAGGCATGTTCACACTTATGTTTGATGTACACTCCCCGTGTTTCCAGGGCTGTATTTTAAAGCTGTGCTCACACAACACTCTCAATAAAGCATATAATCAACAAGCGGCTAGCAGGGAAATTCAGGAAAACAGTAAGTGAGCAGTTCAGCGTTTCTTTACATTTCCCCCCAAGAGTGCAACACAGAACTTATCACTCGGGTCTTGGGCATGGCTCCTCATTATGAGACATTTCCCCATCACCAGCTAACAGAAAATACACTGCATTTTGGCTTACTGCACTCAAGTCACTCCTGTATACCTTAATTCACTCCTGCCTTTTGCATACAGCAATATATTAGAAATAAGGCTGGGACTTGGTTAATAAAATTTAAATTAATTGATTGTGGGTTTTTTAAAATTAATTAAACTATTGATTATATCTGCATATGGATAAATCCAGTATTTCTGAACCAAGAAATATAGTTGTTTGTTTGGGGGGGAGCTGTAGTCATGCTTAGAGTGGGCCCACTGAAATCTAAGTCTAGATTCAAACATTTGTTTTTAGATGACACACACATCTACCATAGAAAGCCTCATCTTAGAAGAGGGGGCATTCCTCGTGTGTGGGACAAAGAAATAAAATGTCTCTTAAGGCAGTGCCTGCCATCTGCAGTATTTATGAATACTTGTATTTTTTATTTTTTTAAAAATGCTGCTCAATTAATTGGCCCATTTTTTAGTCAAGGTGGTTTTTATTTATTATTCTCATTGATAAACTGACTAATCATTACAGCTGCAATTATTTCCAAGCTGGATTGGTTGTATTGGTAAGAAATAAATATGTCAGAAGTAGACAATTGTTGCCATAGAGACATGGGGGTGGTCGGTTGTTTAGCTAGATCTTCAGGTGCTATGAAGAAGAGATGCAAAGCAAGCAGAGTGTTTCATAATGCAATACCAGGCAGTCAAACTGTGGCTTAGTTCCTTGTGATCCCACTGTTTGTCTGGAGCCAAAAGCCTAAGCCACACTAGTAGGAAATCTCAAACATTTCTGTGACAAAAGGAATAATAATGATGTTTCTATAGCACATTCTGAGAGTTCAAATCACAGAAACTTCTTAACAATGTTATGGCTGTATTTTCATCCCCGTATTGAAGGGAGGGAATGACTAGGTCCACGAACCAGATGTGAGAAATTGAAAGGAAGGAGCTCTCAGAAACTATTTTTTTCTCAATGATCCCTTAATATGTACAAATCAGCAAGATATATGCAACTTGCACAAAAGCATTTTTGTTAAGATATCATTTCAGCAAACCTAACCACTGATGTGACTGAATAGTAAGTGGCATGTTTAAAATCCCTTCATCTCCTCTGTGGTTACCAGAACTTATCTCATCTACTATTAATCCTGAATTGTCCAAATGTCCTGTCACTGTTCAATCACTGCTTGAATCCAAACAAACAGCAGCCGGCTCTCTTTTGGGTGAATATCACAGCTTCCCAAAGAGGTAATGCTCATGTCTGAGGCAAGTAAAGAAAAAAAACCTCATAGCAATTTCACAGATCAAATACAAGTAACCAACAGGCCAGCAGCTGTGCTGGAGCATTTACCTTCAAAATTGGCTGCTGTATTCTGCAGAACAGAGGAAGAAGAAGGAAAACCCCGAAAGAGACTGATAGCAGCTCACAGCCTCTGCTGTTTATGTCGAGCATAGCTGGTTCAAGCAGCTAAAATTATACCCCTTGCATCTGCCAGGAACCTGAGAGGATGCTGACCCAAGCAAATCCTGGCCTTGTTGCAATGAACTGAATGGCAAAGCAACGGATGCCCACTTTGACAAGATTTTCAGCAAAGTTATATCCTGCAGCGATTATTTTGAGATGGAAAATAATGTGGTCTTGCAGATCACAATTCCCAAAGTCCTTTGGAGGACTCTCTCCCATAATATTTCAGTGGCGTTCAGTAGTAGATTGCCATCTCATCAATTTTAAAGTAGATTTACAGGCTGCCTCCTGACCAACACCCAATTCACCCTCAATATTGTCAATAGGAAGAAAAGGAAAGGAGGCTCTAGAAAGATCCAGGCAGCAGATGCAGTCATGCGCCTTTGTTTGAGATTTCTTACACTCTAACTCAAGCAGGTACAGGATGAATTATGTAAATAATGTGTTATGTTTTCTTTGCACACTCTTAACATGCTTAGAGAGAAGAGCAAAGTCCTTTTTTTAGTAGTGAAGTACAGTGGTACTGAAGCCTTAGGTCACAAGGGATTCACTTTTGCCGCTTACCCCCAGGACCGAGGAGAGAACAAACGCACCAGGGAAGTTCCTCTTCAGAGAAAAAAGTTTTATTGAGATCTGTGCACAGAGGTGGCCAGTGGGATCGTTCCCAAAAGACTGGCCCATAGATACAAATAAGCAAGCATCTTTATACCTGAGAGCCTGCCCATCTCTTCCCACCTCTTCAAATTCTCCAATCAGCTGGCAAGATTGTGCTTATCAGCTAATATGGCATATGGCTATCTGGCTAGCTAAGCCCCCCTCCTTCCCTTGTTCGTGTGTTCTTCTCTTGCGTTACTGCAGCAGAGAGCATGTGCAGAAAGCAGCTCCTGGCTTGCAGAGCGTAAACAATTGCAAACAGGAAGCAGCTCCTGGCTTGCAGAGCTCAAGCATAAAAACAGGAACCATGTCTGGCCTCTGATGGTAACAACAGTTTCGGTTTTAGCCAACTGTCTCCTTTGCTACTGCTCCCGACTGCGGTTTCTGTCAACTGCCTCCCTCGCACCACTAAAAATAAGTTTAGGCACAGATAATATGGAGTTTAACCCTTCCTTCTCCCTTCAGTACCTCGGGTTACAAACACCTTGGGTTACAAACACCTTGGGTTACAGACTCCGCTAACACAGAAATAGTATCTCGGGTTAAAAACTTTGCTTCAGGATGAGAACAGAAATTGTGCACTGGCGGCGCAGTGGCAGCAAGAGGCCCCATTAGCTAAAGTGGTACTTCAGGTTAAGAACGGACCTCCGGAACAAATTAAGTTTGTAACTAGAGGTACCACTGTACGTTGTGATGGGCAGCTGAGCTAGACCTGATTCTGTTGATGTAGTGACTTGGAATTCCACCAGAGAGCTGAAGAGTCTCTTTGACTGGCCACCAAGCCAGAGATGGGTGGAGCAGCGCTTTGGGAAGAAAAATAAAATGAGCTGTTCAGAGAGTTGGAGAGTGAGAGAGAGCTGGTTCTGATCTGTGTGTAACATCCACTCTGAGGAAAATATCTACAGCCAAAGAAAGGAGTCTCTGAGTTTAGATAGAAAGACAGTGTTGAGTGTCTTGGGAGAGTATACAGACAGGAAGGCTGAGTTGGAGCAAGGAGAAGTAGAAGCTGTGAGCAGTGAGAGGTGGCGTAGCGTGGGATGCTGACATCCGGGGTGGGCAAGCCCCCGACACGGCCAGAATGCCCCGCCGCCAGAGCCAAGTGGGTCCACACTGCACCACCTGCCCACGGGCGAGCCCATCTGGCTGATGCAACCCTTGACAGGCAATCCCCCTGACACCCACAAAGAGGAATGCTAGGCCCGGCTGCACTGGGGTCGCCCCTTGCCTACCTCCCTCCATCCACACCCACTCACCGTGGGCCTGAGTTGCTCAGCTGCCTTTGCCAGGGCGGTGCAGGGATCCCCATGGAAGCTGGTGCCCCCTCACAACTGGTAGCCAGAGCGGTGAGCTCACAATATATCATAGGAAGAAACCTGGTAACAGAAAGTATATTGAAAATCTCAGACCTAAGTTGCTGCCTGCTTAGTGAGATGGAGAACCTGTGCCTCTCCAGATGCTGTTAGACTCGGCTGGAAAACTGTATTCCAAAATGTAAAGAAGTCTGAATTTCACAGAATAGGTATGTTGCCGTGACAACCCACCCCCACTCTACCCCCCGAGCAACGCCTGAGCCAAAAAGGGGAACAAACTGGACAAGACAATGTTCTGGAATTTAAACATTGACCACAACCTTTATTGATTCCAGATGTAGGTTGGACTTGGCTTAGGCATTGGGTGTATATCCCTCACAGCCACCCTGATGGAGGGCTGTGGTGTGACAGGGTGAAGCCCAGGATTAATGGGTCATTCACAAGTCACAGGTCTACACGTATGACCCTCCCAAGCAGCTGAAGGAAGCTCTACGGCCCATCTGCCACACACCTTGTCTTTTAGACAGAGACTTCCTACTAGACCCCTCTAACAGGGTACCCTGTTATCACATGGTTCTGGGGTGGGGGTGATGCACCACTTCATCCCCTGCATGTTGTTAGACTGGAAGGATGCCAACGTCTTATCTGCCAGAGTTGTGACTATTGCTATGGGGAAGGCAAAACCTCCAAATGGGGCCAATCTGTTTGGAGGAAAAATTCCTTCCTGGCTCTGAAAATGGCAACCATTATTGAACCACAGAAAAGCCCATGAACGCCGTGCCCTAAAAGGGAAAAGGTTAGCCTACATAATCCCACTGTGTCATTGAATGGGGGTATAGGGAGGGTTGTTCTTTGGCTGACAGCAGTTCATGGGGTCAGCTGCAGCCAGCCTTTATTGGGTCCCACACCCCTCCCACCTGGGCCAGCCGGATTGGCCAGGATTCAAATAAGTCGATGGTGGGGAATTTCCCACAACTGGCCACCTCACCCTGGCAATGCTTCCAAGGAGGAGGAGCCCAGCACAACAGGTCGCAGCAGCCAGCCACCCTGTCACCAGGTAAGCAGCCATTTCTGTTTGTATCAGAAAATGCAAATCCTGTAGATTCACCTTTAAATGTGAACCGAATCAAATTTCTCCCTCATCCCTAAATGTAAGTTGGACGGTGGGGCTTTGGCACCATACAAGACAAGACAACCATGTTGCTCAACTTTCTTTCGGGGCAGGGGTGTCAAGGTGTTCACTGAACATGTTTCCCAGGAACATTGGGAAGTACGCTCAGAATCTTCCCTTTTAAGGAAGCTTTTGGTTTCTAAATGGTTGTCTTATCTGCACAATAAAATCACTGGATTTACAATGAAGGTTGAATAAGGAGAGTAGGGAGAGATGTAGTGCTATTTAGCAGAGCTATGGAGACTACATGAGAAAGTCTGAAAAGGGCAGGATCTAAGCCTCAGGCCAAATCTACGTGAGCGGTTGCAACTTGTGATGCCTCGTTTTCTAGACCCCTCTTTGGCCTTTCCATTCCTGTCAAAGATTGTCTAGGTAAGAAGGAGTCTGATCTCTCTCATTCTGCCGTTTCCCGCCCTTGCCTTTGTGTATTTATGTTTGTCATCAACCTTTCTATCCTGTTTTTTCTTTAACAAAAATCCAGCAAATCCAATCAAATTGTTTCAGTCATCTTCAAACAGAGAACATTTACTGCAGTTGATATCAGCTCATGTCAAAGAAAATTAAAATCTGCTGATTAGCTGGGGGAAAAGTGAAACAGAACACATAGAAGACATTTTAGTTTTTCTTTTGAATTTGTAATCTTTTACAGCAAATGGAGAAAGGAAACCAAATTTCACAGTGACCCTATACAAAATTAGATCTCCAGCAGCAAATTTGTCCAGGTTACTGAACATCTGCAGAGTAGAAGGAGGACAGTTTGAAGGAGTAAAAGAGGGGTCATGGAGGGGTTTTTAAAATCACAACTGCATCTACTCACTTTATCTTTTTTTCTGTGTTCAACATAAAACACACACATAAGAAAAACACCAGCTATATCTTTAAAACAGACTAAAAATTGCACAATGTTTGTGTAGCCTGTGTTGGTGCCAGGTGAAACTATTTGGCAAAGGATTTGATGATCCTGCACCCCAATCCCATTTTGCTTTTCTTGTTTGTTGTGTCAAGTTAGGAGAGGAGTGCAAGAAGGGAACTATTTAAGCACGCATGCATGTCCATGCACATACCACCTGTCATTCCTTTTCTAAACAGAGCGAAAGTGGCAGTCCAGGACCATGCTTGCTGCTTAATGGCTAATCCCACTCTCAAAGGTCTTACAAGACAGAAAATAAAAATCTAAAAAGTCATGTATTACCAATCAACCTGAAGGGAGAGGGGAACGGTTAATCATTAATATTATCTACACATAGTAAATTCCGGCACTCTGCTAGGATGGCTACACAAGCTCAAACTCAAAAATGCAGTTATTTGCAAAGCCTAAATCAGACAGGTCAGGAGACCGTTTCCTGTCTAACCAGCTATCTGAAACTGCTGATGCTAGCTACAGGTCAGAAGATCGTTTCCTGCCTAGCCAAAAACTGCTGTCAACTAAAAACCACTAGCAAGATGTTTCCTGCTTTGCTTCTGCTTTAAGTAATGCAAGATAAGAAGAGATACGAAGGGAATGCTTAGCTGGCAAAAGAAAGACACGTGTACAAGAAGGTGGGAGGGGGTGCTTACTGAGCAGAGAAAATGCTTAACCAGCAGAGGAAGTGCTTAGCTAGCAGCCTTAGCCAGCAAATATTGATATGCCCTAAAAGGGAATGAGTTGAAAACTTGCCAAGCTGATTGGGGAAGTTTTGGGGGGAGGTATGGGAGGAGGGTGAATGCTTTCAGGTATAAAAATGCTTGCTGAACATGGTAACAACACAGTCAGATTTCAGAAACTATATTCTGCTGACTGTCTCTGTGCACAGATTTGCAATAAAACTCTTTTCTCCAAAGAAGAAACTTTCCTGGAATTTTTTATTCTCTTCTCGGTCCTGGGGACGCGGGTAAGCAATTCTCTGGCAAAGTAAAGGGCCTAAGCCTACAGCTTGGTGCATTGGCCGGGAAATCTGCCCCACCCCAGGGGGGCCGGGAAGAGCCAGGCTCGACCAGGTGAACAGCTCGGACCGGAGTTTGCAGGCTTCAGCGCGCACCCTACTGATTCGTGGGGGAAGCCGGCCACACCGCTCCTGAGTAGGGACCTCGGTCGAGGGAGGAAAGAGGACTGGCCAGGAGGGAATCCGCAGCGGAAAACGGTAAGCCCAAGGGAAAGGGCGTGGGCCCCAAGGAAAAGGGGGGCGAGGTCTGATCAAGCCTCACCTGGTTGTGCAGAGTGCCGCCAGGAAAGGGTCTGGCTGTGAGCAGTAGAGTGCCGCCAGTAAGGTTGGGGAAAAGGGAAACAGAGGGGAAATTGTATTGGTGTGTTTTGTGTGTTGCATGTTGAAATTATAATGGTGTGATTTGTATGTTATATGTTGCATGTCGGATACCCCAGTGACTGAATTGTTGTCAAGTGTGGGTCGGGGCTTAGCGTCCCCTTGGCCGAGCGATTGCAGGGTTGTGCATTTTCTGCCAGGGCGACCTCGGCAGGTCACAATCTGTAGTGCGTGGAGTGTGAAAGAATTTACAGCCCATTAGGTGCGGGGTATCTGAAAAAAAAAAAAAAATGGGGTCTGGGGCAAGCTAACGTAGTCCTCTGAAATGTTTTTTAAAGAACTGGAAAGCGGCCACAAAGCATGATGATTGGGGGTTCAAATTGAGAAGACAGAGGATGAGGACATTGTGTGAAGTTGATTGGCCCCAACAAACTAACTGGCCCTCGGAGGGGAGCTTTGATTTGCAACTAATCAGCCCACTATATCAAAATATCTTGAACGTCCACCCAGACCAGATCCCTTATATTTCTACTTGGAAAACCAATGTAGAAAAGAATCCACCGTGGTTGAAAGCCTGCCAAGGCGACGCCCCACGAAATACAATCTGTACAGTTCGACCGGCAGGGAAGGCAGAAAAGCCCCCGGTGATACCAGAGCCAGAAGGAGAAGAGGGGGAAGTCATTAAACCGCCGCCACCCTATGCTCCACCAACTGCCCCTCTAGCGAATCCCCCAGGCCCAGGGCCCCAGGACTAGGGAGGAGCCGGCCCTCAGCCTGAACCCTCCAAGGTTGATGAATTAGAGAGCAAAGAGGAAGAGGATGATGAGGAGTTTATGAAGGGACTAATTGAGTTAGCAAAGAAAGGAAAAATGTGGACACAGTATCAGACATTGAGATTGCAACAGTATGTACAACCCTATGCGAAAGAAGTGGATGTTAGTTCCCATTTGTTGGCAGCAGCAGGATGTTTCCCAACACAAGGGAAGTAATGGCAGAAGGAATGGATAGAAGCAGCAACCAGTGCGTCCCTCTATAAGTCCCATAAGGCACAGAAAAAGGGTGGGACTGCAATGATGCCTCTATGCAGAGTGTATGACCCACCAGCCCCCCAGGACAGGGTGGGGAAGCACCACCACGCACTTATACAGTCCAACATGTGCCTTTTTCAAGTGCTGATGTGTGCAATTGGAGAAATTAGAACCCTACCTTTGAGGAGAACCCAGACTTTTAAGCCATCGGGAGAAGCCACATTGTCCAATATGTCACTTGGGGAACTGGTTGTGGAGGCACCCCTGAGGGAGTACTGGCACCTCATGATGGTAAAAGAAGAGGAGGGACCCATCCCCGCCAGTATTCTGGAACAAGTGAACCCCCCAGGAATGGCAAAGAATATCCCACCAATAATTGTGAAGCCCAAGCCATTTGTCAATCCTGTTGCAGTAAATAAGTATCCCATCCCACGAAGGGCGACTGAAGGAGTGTAGGTGCATCTAGAGCGACTGCTCCAACATAGGATCTTGAGGCAATGCCAATCACAGTGGAACACCCTTTTGTTACCAGTGAAAAAAGGAAGCAGGCTATTATCCTGATACCAGAGCCAAAGAACTGCAGAGAACTCTGTGGCTTTCTGGGGTCTGCAGGATTTTGTAGGATATGGATATTTAATTACAGCATCATTGCCAAGCCTCTACATGAGTCAACCAGAGGAACTGAGAGAGACCCCTTTGTTTGAAACACAGAACAACAGCAAGCCTTCGTGGATTTGAAGAGGGCACTACAGCAAGCCCCAGCGCTTGGCATCCCAAACCCTGAGAAACCCTTTACTCTATTCGTGGATGAGGACCAAGGGACGGCGAAAGGGGTTTTGTGCCAAAAATTGGGAAGCTGGCAACAGCCAGTGGCATACCTATCTGAGCGCCTGACGCCTACAGAACAAGGCTTACCGCCATGCATGAGAGCAGTTGTGGCAGTAGCCACCCTACTGAAGAATATTTTAGCAGGCCTGACCTCAAAGATGAAGCAAACCCCCACTGGCCTTCATGGTTTGTGGATGGAAGCAGCTTTGTTAAGGCTGGACAGCGGAAGGCAGGCTATGCAGTAGTAGCCTTGGAAGACCAAGTGATTGAAGCGCAGCCACTCCCGCCTGGAACGTCGGCCCGGCTGGCATAAATAACAGCGCTCACCAGAGCCCTGACCCTAGCAAAGGGACAGAAGATAAACATTTATACTCTAAGTATGCCTTTCTGACTTTACATGCCCATGGAGCCTTATGGAAGGAAAGAGGTTTGCTTACCTCCAGAGGAAACCAGGTGGCCCACCCACAAGCCTTATTGAACTTTCTGGATGCTGTATGGGAGCCCAAGGCAGTGGCAGTTATCCATTGTTATGGACACAAAACTGGACTAGGAGAAGTGGCCAGAGGAAACCGACTAGCAGACAGGGTGGCCAAGGAAGCAGCCCGAGAACCAGCTCCCGCATCAGTTATTGGAGCACTGGTCCCTGGAAGGATCTTGAACACCGCTGATAAGCCAATATACACCAAAAGGAGAGGGACACTGCAGATGCCCAGGGGCTGACCATGTCCAAAGAAGGATGGTACCTTACTCATGATGACAGAATATGGATTCCAGAGTCCCTTTCTCAGCAGATTACTCAGAGATACCATGAGTCCACCTACATGGGACCAGATGCCACAACCAGACAGCTGAAGCAGTGCTTCTATATAGCCCACCTTTATCAACTGGCAGCCCAGATCTCCAGGAAATGCCTGCTGTGTCAAAAGAATAATCCTAGAACCGGACCCTTGGCTCCCCCGGGGATTCAGCATAGTGGAACTGCACCCATGGAAGACCTTGTTGTGGATTTCACTGAATTGCCCCGCTGTGGACCATACCGCTACCTGTTCGTGGCGATCTGCACGTATACAGGATGGGTTGAAGCCTGGCCCACCAGAACTGAAAAGGCATTTGAAGTAACCAGGTGCCTGCTTAGGGAGATCATTCCCCGCTATGGACTACCTAGGTCAATAGGATCTGACAATGGACCAGCCTTTGTCCACTCAGTTTTGCAATAACCCCCCATGCTAGTCAAAATGTGCAGTTTAATAATTATGTGCAGTAATTCTCCCGAGATTTTCTCTCTGTCTTAACAGGTGGACCCAGGCCCATTGCTGTTAAAGTTGCTGACCTCACCCCTTGGGTCCACCACACTTAAGTGAAGAAGGCTATTTTAGATTGGACAGTTACACCAAATCCTGATGATCCTCTGAAGCTAACCATCTCCAGAAGAGCGCCAGACGACTGGACAAGTGGATGGGAGGGACGCCCGCGGGCAGCGTCCCCAACGTAGAGACTTTTTTTTCCCAGCAAATTCTGAGGCACCGCCAGGACTTTTGATATTGGGGCCAGAACTCTTTGATATGGTCACTCCGTGTGTCAGGCCTCTGCAAGGGTGGATATATATTCCTGTGGGTATATGTTAATATATGTAGAGGGAGAAGCCCCTTTCGGATACAGTATGTTGGGAGGAAATCATGAGAGTATTAAGCATCCACAAGGACAGGTGGGAAAATTGGTTAAGATAATAGGCTCCTCCTCAGAGAGGTGGGACACAACCTCCCAAAAAGCAAGGCAGCTGATAGAGCACGAGTATCAGTGGGCCCTTCAGCAATAAAATAGATATGTCCTAGATAATATTTCAGTCACCATTGATCACATGGAAACAATGATAGCCAGGAACCCGCTGAAAACTACAGGAGGTGATCTATGGGGTTGGTTATATTCCTGGCTGCCTCATGGCAGTTGGCTCAGGAATGTTATAGTATTATTGGCAGGACCGCTATTAATCCTTTTGCTTCTTTGCCTCTGTATCCCCTGCTTATTGCAATGCTTGCAGCAAATGATGCAAAGACTCCTGTCACGGAAGCTAGGACCCACAGTCATCGCTGTGATGAGGGAGTATAGGCCCATACCCCAGAACGAACCTAAGTATTAGGTTGTTCAGAAGAAGAGGAGGGAGTGAAGGGAGAGGGGAACGGTTAATCATTAATATTATCTACACATAGTAAATTCCGGCACTCTGCTAGGATGGCTACACAAGCTCAAACTCAAAAATGCAGTTATTTGCAAAGCCTAAATCAGACAGGTCAGGAGACCGTTTCCTGTCTAACCAGCTATCTGAAACTGCTGATGCTAGCTACAGGTCAGAAGATCGTTTCCTGCCTAGCCAAAAACTGCTGTCAACTAAAAACCACTAGCAAGATGTTTCCTGCTTTGCTTCTGCTTTAAGTAATGCAAGATAAGAAGAGATACGAAGGGAATGCTTAGCTGGCAAAAGAAAGACACGTGTACAAGAAGGTGGGAGGGGGTGCTTACTGAGCAGAGAAAATGCTTAACCAGCAGAGGAAGTGCTTAGCTAGCAGCCTTAGCCAGCAAATATTGATATGCCCTAAAAGGGAATGAGTTGAAAACTTGCCAAGCTGATTGGGGAAGTTTTGGGGGGAGGTATGGGAGGAGGGTGAATGCTTTCAGGTATAAAAATGCTTGCTGAACATGGTAACAACACAGTCAGATTTCAGAAACTATATTCTGCTGACTGTCTCTGTGCACAGATTTGCAATAAAACTCTTTTCTCCAAAGAAGAAACTTTCCTGGAATTTTTTATTCTCTTCTCGGTCCTGGGGACGCGGGTAAGCAATTCTCTGGCAAAGTAAAGGGCCTAAGCCTACAAACCAAGTGCTACCTGTTTGTCTGGCATGCATTAAGCAACTACAGTTTGAAGACTATGTCTTTCCTTGAACTGCATAAACCTCTGCCTAAATTTATTATGCATATATTACATTAATAGTGTATAGTAAATGTTAAAATAAATACTAGAGTTCTGAGTCAGCAATTAGTGTTAGCCAGAGACGCAGAAGGGAATGAAGAATCAAGCTGTTCCAGCACAAGTCCTTAGACATGGCAAGAATTTCAATGAGAGCATTGAAAATAATGTATGAAACATCACCAACCAACTACTAACTTTAAAAAAACCCTTTCAAATACATTATCTCAGTAATCATTATAATACTTCTGCCAATATCCCCACTGGAAAGGGGAAAGGAAGCTGAGGCTAAGAAAGCAGTTTGCATAAGACTGTGCAGCAAGTGTGTATTTGATGAAAGATTTGAACCAGGGACTTTGTTCCTCCTGCTTTGCTGCTGTGCTGCACCAGCTGGCCTCCTTAAATTGCTCTAATTTTGACAATCAGGTTCTGCCAGGCAAAATAAAATGTAAGAGCCTGACATCTACCTCATAATCTAGGAATGGAGACCCTGTGGCTCTCCAGATGTTGCTGTGGCTAATGGTCAGAGGTGGTGGGAGTTGTAATTCAACAACATCAGGTGGGAAGTGAGACTTTGCACTGGCCATCAGGCAATGGCTTTCCCCACCTGTCTTGCCCCCCTCCAGCCCCAGGAACCTTCAGAAAGGAGTTGCTGCCACTGGCATTATGATGTCTTTGATGAACTGAAGAGAGTGGGAAATTATGAGTCATGCGGGTGGGGGGACTGTGTATGAATTCACCAGTACTTATAGATTATTTTTTATTGCTATTTTGTTGATGTTGTTAATATTGTTTTATAGATTATGAATCCTGTAAAATGATTTTTTTTTTGCATTGTGCTGTTTATCTTATTTTTGTGATTGCTTTGTTAATAGTGGTTTATAGAATTTAATTGTTTAACTGATAATCTGTAATTGTTTACTGATGATTTGTTATTTATTCTATATGCTTAAAGATGTAATTGTTCTATTACGTTATTGTTGTTTATTTTATGCAAACCGCTTTGTGGTTTTTGTGAATGAAAAGCAGCATAGAACTATATCATATCATCTTGAGCTTTCTTGAAAGATCTCTAAGAACCCAACTAGAGATATTTCCAAGACCTGCTGTCAGAGATCCTATCTTGGAGATGCTTTACCTACTGAGCCAAGAACCAAACTTTTAAACTGCAGGACCAGGCATTGGACTCCCCAGACCCCAACCCATATAAATAAGAGACCAATACGACTGGTTTGGGGTCAAAACAGGCCACACAAGGTTTGGCTTGGGCAGGGGGCAATCTAAATACTTCCAGCCCCCCCACCAGAAGTGACGTGAGGTCAATCCAGGCAGTGGTTCCTAAGACTTACATCAAATAGGATGATCCCCGCAGGTACGGCCTCTGGGGGAGTGCCTTCGACCCTGGCCCCCCTGGGCACGCAGACATGACCATTCCCCCCGGATCCCTTTAACGGGATACCCCAGCATTTGGAGGGGCAGGCGGAGACTGCAACCTCCCCTCCATCCAAAACAAGGGATTGCCCCAATGCCCAACCAGTTGTGATGATTGCTTGAGATAGGCAGAACCACTGGGTCAGAGCCAATTACCCTGGTGGGCAAATTCCTATCCAGCCCCATAAAGAACGGAGACCACCGGAGCCACAGCAAAGTCATTGACTATCAGAGTAAACCATGTGTGGGTGAGCGGGGAAACCCGGTGCAGGAACAAACAGGCTGCGCCCCAGGTGCTGGCTGCTTAAATGGGCAAGGGGCGTTCCAAGGGAAGCCCTCCATCGGCTCCACCCCCTGGCACAGCCCAAGTCCCAGCCTGCAGCCCCGTTTGCCAAAGCAGGGTGCAGGCTAGGATCCAGTTCCTGATAGGCGGAGGGGGTTCGTGCCCCCTCCGCCTATCAGGAAGGGCACTGCAGTTTGAATTCCCTCGCTGGGGCCCCAGTGAAGCCTCCTCCATCCCACAATGCCACCTCACCCAAAAAGGGCTGAGTGGACTTCTCATAGCAAAAGTTTTCAGCTTCTGCCTTCATCAGTTGCTCTGATAAAAGTGGTGCTGTTTCTAAGGTGAGAGTTATAGAACTTTGAAGATGGATTGCTCAAAATACCTTCATTCATAGAAGCTAAGTGATGATAGTACTGTCCTCTAGGTTGAGACCATGAGGTCTTAGTGTATCTGGTGTGTCCATCCATAAGTTATCACTTTCTGCTAATATAATATCATTGGAAGATAGATAGATAGATAGATGATAGATGATAGATAGATGATAGATAGATAGATAGATAGATAGATAGATAGATAGATAGATAGATGATAGATAGATGATAGAGAGAGAGATAATTTATTACCGTCTGAGACCAGCATATATATATATGTGTGTGTGTGTGTGTGTGTGTGTGTGTGTGCGTGCGTTTGTATATACACCGTGCACACACCTTTCATAGTACTTTCATAGTACAGTACAATTAAAAGAGAGAGAGAGAGAGAGAAAAGAAGACTACAAAGTCCTTTTTCTCAGGTAAATATTCACTTGTCCAACACAGAGAGAGGTGAACCCTCCCAGCTCTCACCTGGGACCTTCCCTTTCTTCTCCCATCCTCCCAGCCTGGGAGATCTTCCCTTCCCTGCCTGTCATGCAGGGGCCTTCATCAAATAATATTGTTGGATCTGTTGACATCTCTATAACAACTATTTATAAATCCAGCAGGCTGTGGTTCTCAAAACAGTTTGTGATTTTGACAAAAAGGTGAAGCAGTCAAAACAAGTTTACCAATCTGTTGCTAAACTTCTTTTGGTTGCTCCACTTTGTCAAAATCACCAATTTGTTTTTTCCTGAACATGGGCATAGGTCAGCTGTAACTTTACAACTGGATAAAATATCCTTCTGCATTCAGTGATATGGACCAGCAATGTTCAACTGTCCCCTACATAGCATAGCCAGGACTAAATTCCTGGGTCCTGCTTTACTGCGCTTGGTTGGCAGGCCTGTTGAGTCACACGCCGCACTGCTTTTGCAGGATACAGATCCTTCTGTAACTCTGCAGGTGGCGAGATTCCTGAATGCGGTTATCTCACACTCAAAAACCACCAAAAAACAACAACAACAGCAAAACTAATCGGACTGTTATCATGAGAGTGCATGTCGGATTTCGTCTTCAGTTTCCCTTTTCCTGTGATCCGTCCCCTGGAGCTCTCCTGGCCCCAAGCTGTCATTTGGCTCTGCTCAATGACCCACCCTTGCATCGTGGTGTTCACCTTCTGTTGTCGGATATATCGGTTTTTATGTCTCTGTGTTTTTATGTTTGTACATATTTTATGGGCTAATAGCCGTAAACAAATAAATAAGATATGGACCAGCAGGTCCTATCTGATGTATCCTGTTGTTGCGGGTCCAGGCATTGTGCTCCCCAGTCCCCAACCCGCTGTGAAATAAAGGACCACATAGACTGGTTTGGTTCAAAACAGGCCACAACTTTATTGAATATAGATGAAAGAGGTTTGCTAATCTGGCATGCAGGCGAGGATCCAGCTTCTGATAGGTGGCATGGGACTCCGATGATGCAATTCCCTCGTTGGGGCCATGGAAAAGCCTCTGCCGCCCCGCAACACTGCCGCACCACAAAGGGTGAGCGGACTTGTTAAAGGCACCCTCATATATTTATTGAGGATAAATATTCCAATGAATTCACCAATATCTTCAGCCTCATCTCTTAGCGATCAGCAGCTTTGGGGGTGGATAATTTTGAGCAGAGAAGTTATGGATGAAAGAGAACCTTAACCCCTTTCTTGTCAACCACATCTTCTCCAAAGCGGCTGATGCCAAAGCAGGTTTTCCCTCGGAAAGAAAGCCCTCAGGCTTTTCTTATGTACTGCGCAATTCTCAGCCCTACTGGAAATCTTGGGACATGCATGTTTAAAAACATCTTTGGATTGCCATCTTCACTACTTCATAGCAGATAAAAATTCTCTTTTCTGCTTCTAAGTCTGAAGCCAACTAAAGTAAATATTTCACATGCAGCTACTCTCTGAAGTGGCATCATTTTTCAGCCACTTCGTCATTAAAGGCTGAAGGGAAAATCTGAGAGGAGAGAGATGAACCTGACAGATAAAGATTGCACTCAACTGCCAAATTACAACAACAAGCAAAACTCAAAAGTGGTGGACTGGCAGCCAAGGCTTATTCCTTTATTTGCTGAATAGATTCCATATGTTCCAGTGCAAAAAGTATTTAAGCTTTATATCTCTTTCAACCCTTCAAAAAGGACCCTCAGTGCATTTATTTCAATTATAATTGAGAGTGGAAAGCTATAATTTACACCTATTCTTTGCTTCATTGCAATTTGAGGGTTGAAAACCTCAAAGCTTCCAAGGTTACCTGGAGCTTGTGCCAGATTTATGCCTTTTAGTACAAATGTCAGAAAGGTAAATACAAGCATGCAGTCACTTATCACCATGCAGGTTAAACCACTTGGAAAAATAATAATCTGTACCATTCTGACAATAATTTGACTGCTCTTCCACATTTAGAAGCTTGTTCGGGACAACAGTAATATTTTACATAGAAGGGGTTCTGCAGCATCTTAAAAACTAATATGTTTATTGTAATATAAGCTTTTGTGCACAAAAGTCCACATTGTCATATGCATGTAGTGTACTCTCAGGATGGCAGGTGTGTGTGGACACCCACCCACAACAATACAGAGAGGGCAAGAAGATTGTAAACAATGAAGCCAAAAGGCCATGAAATGCATGGAATAACCATAGACAGGTCACATGCCAATGCAAAGATGAAATATATAGGATGAAATCTGGGTCACCCACAAACAAGCTTCCAAATATCTAAGCCCAAAAGGAAAATATTATCTTTGACACTTCAGTCAAGCAAACAGCATGGAAGTGTCAGCACACAGAACTATGTGAAGATTCAGCCAACTGAAGAATCCCTTGTATTGCGTGCTGAGGTCCCCCAAAACACCCTCTCCCCAATAACTCACACCAAACACATAATTTTGTTTAAGGTTTTGGCATAAATTTTGGCCACAACTTTATTAGCATACAAATTGTGAGTGGTTGCTTAGGCATTGGTTAAGACTATCTGTCCCCCCCCCCCGCCTTGGGGACAGCACTGGCTCCCGGATTCCAGCGAAAGCCAGTGTGGAGGAACAAGTTCAGGGATAACTGGAGCTGCGACACAGACCCTCAGCTTCTCCCCGCATGCTCCTAGAGGCTTACACGGCCCAAACCCGATTCCAGGGGTTTGGACGAAAGGATGGTAAGCCCCTGAATTCCTTTAACGGAATTCCCGTGCAGCAGCAGCATTGGAGGGGCAGGCACAGCCAATCCATACCCCTCCACCAACCAATTTAAACCAATGCCTAACCGCCAACCTTACAAGTTGTGACGATTTGCTAAGCAGTAGGCAAAACCCAAGAGGCACACACTAATCAGCCATTCGGGGAAATTCCTACTGGGCCCCCGCACCAATGCGGACGACCCCATGACAGGCAAAGCAAGGTCAAGGCGCAAGCCCCAAACAAGGGAGGGCGGGCGGGAGATCCGATGTCCACAGCAAAAGAGAAAGTAGCCTGCTGGGGACCCTGCTTAAATAACCTCTGATCCCACCCCTAACTTTGCAACATCCAATTTTCCCCAGCAACACCAAACACCCACCAGTGTTAGGCTCCTTAATCTCCACTTGCCTGTTTACCACAAAGGGTGCTTTGACCGTCCCCATCCGCAACACGTGCTCTCCTTTAGTGAGAACACGCTTTGCGTGCTGAGGTCCCCCAAAACACCCTCTCCCCAATAACTCACACCAAACACATAATTTTGTTTAAGGTTTTTGGCATAAATTTTGGCCACAACTTTATTAGCATACAAATTGTGAGTGGTTGCTTAGGCATTGGTTAAGACTATCTGTCCCCCCCCCCCCGCCTTGGGGACAGCACTGGCTCCCGGATTCCAGCGAAAGCCAGTGTGGAGGAACAAGTTCAGGGATAACTGGAGCTGCGACACAGACCCTCAGCTTCTCCCCGCATGCTCCTAGAGGCTTACACGGCCCAAACCCGATTCCAGGGGTTTGGACGAAAGGATGGTAAGCCCCTGAATTCCTTTAACGGAATTCCCGTGCAGCAGCAGCATTGGAGGGGCAGGCACAGCCAATCCATACCCCTCCACCAACCAATTTAAACCAATGCCTAACCGCCATTCGAGCCCTTACGCTCGCCGCCAACCACTCACAGACACAACCAAGCCCTCAACTTTTCCACCACCGAATTTAACCAAACATCATTCCCAACTGATGACAGATGGACCCCATCCATCATAAACACTTCGGTGGCTTTAAACGTAACCAAAGGGTGCGAAATCACAAAGCCACCCAAATCAACCACCAACTTGCTCACAGCAGAATTAATCCGCTTTCTAACCCGTTCAGTTGCAGCCAAGCAGGGGCTACCCCGCCACTTGCGGCGTTGAAGCAATTGCGACCAAATTATCTTGGTCGCCGGCACCATGGCCGCCAATTCCCTCAAATCTTCCAACATAACAGCACGGAGAACAAAACAGGAAGAGGAAACAATATCATTCTCCCCCAGCTGCACCACAATCGCCGTAGGAGGGCCTTCTGTGAGCACACGCCTCTGCATCAGCGGTAGCAGCTCCTTCCACAGCATCCCCCTTCTGGAGATCCAGGACACCCTCACGTGCTGCGGGAGGCCAAGGCCATCACCCAATCCGGACTGTCGAGCTCTGTTAGCAGCCCAGTGTACAATACTGTGCCCCACAATCCAGATGCGTATAGCTGCTGAACCTAGGGTAAAACAGAAACGTAAGCACACGCAAACACATCATTTTCGTACATAACCTCTGTACGCATCGGACCGCCACCGTCCCAAATCCTTGATCCTCTCCACCGATAAACCCCAGTGAGCAGCCGTCGTTGCGGCCCCAATCCGGAAGGAATGAGGAGCAAATTCTGCACCCGTGAGGCCGCAGGCAGCGATAACCTTCCGCAGCACCTTGGTGAACTGGTGACGGGCCAACGGATGCCCATTCTCATGAATAAACAAAGGGCCCTCCCCAGGTGGACGTAAGGCCAAGTATTTCCTGAGATCCTTAACCGGGCAAGGGCCCCCTTCCCCAGTTGCCGGGAGACGGATCACTGCTCCCTTTCCATATTGGTCAGTTTTAGAATTCCTGACATTGACTTGCAATTCAGACGAAGACAAGCTCACGTCATGCACCAGCAAACCCCTAGAACCTCCATCCCGTGTAGGCTCCAGGACCACCTCCCCCACTCTCAGGGCCCCGAAGAATGCTAATGAAAAGGCTGCGGAAAACAACCGAGCCTCAAACCTGGACCAACAGATGCCCCTCAATTTACTACGCATCCTGGTCAGCAGGGGCAATGTGATGGGGCGCCTGGAAGCTGGTCTGGAGGGACGAAGCCGCCCCCAGCCTTCAATTGCCTTCCGTACCACAAATTTTCCACAAGGATCCCTGTTAAAATATGCCTTGCTGAAGAATGAAATTGCTGCGGAATGCAGTCTCAGCGTCCGGTGTGCCCGACGCCTCTGAAATAAATGTGCTAGATACTGTAGCACCTGGGTGGAAGAATGGGGTTTAGCATCTCCCCCCACCACCGGCTGACCGGTAAACTGCAAAAAATCATTCCAAGCCTTCTGATAAGACCGCAAGGTAGAGGGGGCAAGAGATGCAGCTACTCCCTGCAAAACTAAGTGCTGCCAAGGTTCCAGAGATGATCCGGGAAAAATTCCGGACGGTCTCGAGCCTCTGGCGCCAGGGACCTGAACCGCTCCATCTGAAAACGGGACAGAGCATCAGCAATCTCGTTAGACACACCAGGCACAAAGCTAGCAGAAAATACAATGTTAAAACGCAAGCAATGTAACACAAAGGCCCGCAACAGGGCTGATACCCTAGGGGATCGTGAAGACTGCTTGGCTAGCACGTTCACCACCGCCAGGTTATCGGTCCAAAAACAAACTCGCCGGTCCCTGAAATGCACGACCCACAAGTGCACGGCCACTACAATGAGAAAAAACTCCAGAAAAGTTAGGTCACGAGTTATAGCTTCCCCACGCCAAGCTGGTGGCCAATGTTGTGCACACCACCTACCATCCCAATACAGGCCAAACCCCAAAGACCCCGCAGCATCAGAGTGCACCTGAAAATCAGTGTGGAGGTTCAAAGTGTCCTGCCACAAAGACACCCCATTGAATTCCTCCAGGAATTCTAACCAAATACGAAGGTCAGCCCTCACCTGGGCTGAAAGGCGCACCCTATGCCGCGGGGCTCTTAAACCTGACATGAGTCTGGCCAGCCGTGAACAAAATGGTCGCCCCGGAGCAACAACCCTACAGGCAAAATTCAGGTGACCCAGCAACGACTGTAGCTGTCGCAGGGTAACCTTCTTCAAGGGCAGCAATTCTTCAATGACTCCCTTGAGCGCACGTATCTTATCCTCCGGCAACCTGGACGTCTGGGCCACGGTATCTAATAAGATGCCTAGGTAAGTCAGCTGCGTAGAAGGACCCTCTGTCTTCTCCGCAGTTAACGGCACTCCCAGCTCTTCCGCCAAGTTAGCAAAGGCCTGCAGCAACACAACGCAGTGCCCTGTGTCACTAGCTGAGGCCAATAAAAAATCATCGAGATAATGCGTGACACCGCCCAAACCAGTTCTTTTGCGCAACGCCCAATCCAGAAATGTACTAAAACATTCAAAAGCCGCACAGGCTACCGAACAACCCATGGGCATGGCCTTGTCAAAGTAAAAACTCCCATCGAACTGGAAGCCCAGTAACCGAAAGTCATCGGGGTGAATAGGAAGCAGCCGAAAAGCGGATTCTATGTCGCATTTTGCCAATAAGGCACCCGGCCCAAATTTCCGAATCATCTTGATCGCCTGATCAAGGGAAGCATACCGCACCGTACAAAGCTCCGGGGGAATGACATCATTGACTGATGTGCCTTTAGGGTGTGAAAGATTATGAATTAGGCGGAATTCCCCCGGGGCTTTTTTAGGAACTATACCCAACGGTGAAATATGCAAATTGGGAAATGGGGGACAAGCAAAGGGGCCGGCTATACGATGTAAAGCCAACTCCTTCCCGATTTTCTTGCGTGCCACTTCCGGCATGTCCTTAACCGACTTCTGGTTAGCAGGGTTCCTAGCCACCGGGGTAGAAACCACCGGAATCCTGAAACCCAAAGAAAAACCATCCCGTAAATAAGATGCAGACTTCTTGTCTGGGTAAGACTGCAATAAAGACAACAGCGGCTGCAGCCGTACCGGAGTATAGGCCAAAGAGGACAAGGTACTACTTTGCTGCTCCTGCAACTGGGGCCGGTGAAGCAGCTTTGGGGGGCTGCTGGGAGCCCCCCCCTTTCCGAAAGGAACGACGGCCCCCAGCACAAGCTGACGCCGGATGGTTCCCAGAGCACTTCTCACAAGCGTGTGAGTACCTGCAATATTGACGCAGGCAGGTACCCTTGTTAAAATCCCAGCAATACAATTTGCGACCCACCCTTGCAAGGGCAGCCTTAGGCTTCTGCTGTTCTGCAGCCTTCTTGTCAATACGCGGCGCCACATAAGTAGTCCATACGTCCAAATCCTTCCGGTCCCAGCGGGCCGTGGGGATCTTAGCTGCCCTGCGCCTAAAATTCTCATCATAAGATAACGCAGCAGATTCTCCAGCCATCGTGAAGGCCGAACGGACAATCGATAAATACACCCATAAATGCAAAGATCTCCTGGGATAAGCTGCGGACACTACTCCTGCAAAAACTTGGAAGCTATCCAGCCACCGTTTGAATGTCCTGTCAGCCTTTGCTAATACTGACCGCTTTTTAGAAGCAGAGCCCTTTTCCTGTGGGTCCTGACCCTCCAGAGGAGGGGCCAGGCTGAAAATGTCAATATAACGGCCGTCCAAGATCCTGGACCGCAGCTTGGTAGCCAGATGGGCCCCGGGTATAAGGTCCCTGGCCGAATTAGTGGCAACCTTCACATCAGGTACCAAAACCCCATCTCGACAATCCTGCACTGCCCCGTACTTTGCCCTGTGGGAGTTCGCCCTACGCTCCCAAGCCCACTTTGGAAGCCCTGTCGTCTCCCCAAAGCCCCAATAAAGCTTAAGCGCAGCTTCCTCTTCGCTGCTTGAGCAAGAGGATGAAGTACCTGAGGAAGAGGATGAAGTGTCCCTCCGGCTTCTTTTAGCACGCCTCTTGGAGCCCTTTTTGCGGCGACGGTGTCCACCCGAAGAAGTTTTTGGAGGTGGAAGAAGGCTGTCCTCTACCGAAGACTCAGAAACGTCACCTTGCTGAACAGTACCCGGAATAGACTGAAAGGAAACAACCTGTGAATGACCAGTAACTGACCGCACAGCCGCAGGGGACGGCGCACCTGCCGCCTGCGCTGCTCTAATCCGAGCAGATGCCCTTCTCCTGGCACCACCCCTGGCAACACACCGACCCCTAGGCGTGGCCACCGGGGACACAGGTAAGCCCGGGGTCTGGGCCAAGGCGTTAGGTGAAGAACCCCCGGCTGCTACAATCACTCTCTCTTCTTCACTAGATGACGACGCCGGGGAGGCTGTGCAAGCAAGAGGGGCCGTCCTTGCGGAAGAAGTCGACGGAGTTGAACATCGATGCAGCAGGCCGTCCATTTCGGCTTCAACCCGGGCCAGTGCAGCAGGGTCACCAGCCAAGCCAGTGACCATGGATTGGAGGCGACTCAGCGACAGGTTTGGCTCAGGAGAGCGCAATGCCTGAGATGGGCCTCTTATAGGCCGCTTTGCCGAGGACAAGGAAACAGGCCTCTTTGCTGTCTTCTTTTTTGGAGCCATACCTACTACCGGTGGAAACAGAAATTAAACAGTAAACACCAGCAACCAAAAGCAGAGTTGCAAGCAAGCAAACAGACTAAATAGTGAATTAATGCAAGCGATTTCAATTGGCTGCCAACATACAGACCACCACCAGGTGGCGCGACCTGCAACCAAAGCTCGTTAACAAGGCTGCAGTTGCTATGAACGGCCACTAGAGGCCAGCACACAGTAAATGAAGGCAGAAAATGGCGCTCCCGCCAAAACTGCCTAACAAGGAGGGCCCTCTGCCCGCCCTCCTCCAAAGGCCTCGATCCAGGCCCCAAACCAGGCCCAAGCAGGCCCCAGGCAGGCTGAGCGCGATCCGCTGCGCCGCAGCGCTCACGGAGCGCCTCCTCGTTGCTGCCTCAGCCCTGCAGCGCACGCCCTAGCGCGCCAAAACCACCGCCCGCAAGGCGGGAAAAAGGATCGCTAGGCCCTCCAACGGCCAGGAAGCCGCCCGCGAGCCGCCACGGCCTCTCCGGCCGACCCAAACCCCCCCAGATGCCAGGAAGGCCCAAAGGAGCCTGCACCCGTGCGCAGGCCGCTGCGGAGGCGTCCGTACGGCGCCTCCCGCGGAACGGCCTGCGCCGATCACGTGGGGCGCCCCGGAGCACACCGGGGCGCGCCGGAGGCCCGGCGAAGGCCCAGGCCGGGCAAAGGACCGGGTTGACCCCCTCCCGGTAAGTGAACGCACTGGGGGGGGGAGGAATTTAAAATAACTTAGATAAAGAAGGTATAATTTAATAAATTAACTTAAACGTTCCCCAAGGCCCCGAAAAACCCTAGGGCCGCAAGGGGCCGGGAGTTGCACCCACCCCCAGACACCCCCTGGAGCCCTCAGGGCTCAAGGGCCAAGGAGAACTTGAAAGGGAATAAAATAAACTAATGAGGAAACCGAATAAATAAATCAAAGGAAGAAAGGAAAGAAAGAAGGTTTTAAATACAACCAGTCCTTTACTGTGTTCGATCAGATCCGATGTCCACAGCAAAAGAGAAAGTAGCCTGCTGGGGACCCTGCTTAAATAACCTCTGATCCCACCCCTAACTTTGCAACATCCAATTTTCCCCAGCAACACCAAACACCCACCAGTGTTAGGCTCCTTAATCTCCACTTGCCTGTTTACCACAAAGGGTGCTTTGACCGTCCCCATCCGCAACACGTGCTCTCCTTTAGTGAGAACACGCTTTGTCAAAAATGTCTTTTTATGTAAAATATTATTTGCTGATTTGAGAAACCTGACTTAATTCAGCCTTTCAAACCAACCACAGAACTATCACTGTAGGAAAAACCCCACCAAGAATTCAAATGGCATTTACTATGGCTTAGAGTCTGACTAGGGCTGTGCAAACAGACAGGATCCTTCCATTAATGAGTAGAACCAAGATGCAGTGGGAAATCGTACCAAAAGTAGGGAGGTGCCCTTCCCCTTGCAGCTGCCAGCACTGCATCTCATTCATCTTCGGGAGGGTCCCCAATCCTCCAGAGCACATCTAATACCCTTGTAGAGCCCAATTAGCAAGCTGAGACCTCAAGGCCACTTGACCACTGCTCTTGAATGGACAGCTAAAAGCAAAAGAGATATGGATATATTTCCAGTACATTCCCCCCTCCCCCAAAAAGGGACAATGACACAGATACATTGTGGTTGTGACTGTGATAATGTGTTTGTGTAGACTCTCCACTTAGCAGGCTGAGGTCATTTGTGTAAGCAGAGTAGCAGAGGATGTGAGCATAGGTGCAGGCTGTGCTTTGCTGACCTGAAGGTCTTGAGATCTGCCTTAGGTCATGACAGTCACCTGGGTCCCACGTTATGGCACCCAGGTATCACTGGGAATGGCCATAAGTGTTATGCTAGGTAGTTGGGGTTCAGTTAGTGAAGAGGATTATGTTACAGTGTTGGGGTTAGCCAAACTAAATTGCTTTGTACTAATATCACTGGGGCAACCTTCAAGAATTACTTGGCTTGCTCTGTGGGCAAACATGAACACTTCCTCTAGTTTTAGTTCATAAGCTAAGCTCTACCTTAAGTTTCCTCTAGATTCCAGAAATCTTTTGAGTAACATTCCTCTTCAACTAGGCCTTGGGCTGATTAATATTCTGCAGCCTTTTAAATGTATCTGTGAGAAGGGCAAGGTTATTTTGTTGTTGTTTTGTTTTAATCATTTACTTGTTTTGAGCCTGTATTTTATTCTGTGAACTGCCCTGAGATCTATTGATGAAAGGTGGTAGCTAAGGAAACAAAGAAATAAATGGTGACAAAGGGGAAGGGGACAATCAGTGAAAGCTATCTCTCTACTTTCCACTGATACGAGCACCATGTGATCAGAACTCTACTCAGCAGATATTCCTGTTCATGGAGCTGACTCAAGCTTATTTCTATGGAACACCAAGGAAGAGAAATAACATGTTAGGGGAGATCAAAAAAGAAACCCTGAATTATATAGGCCAGTGGTTCCAACTGGTAGTCCGCAGTCCCCAGGGGGTCTGGAAAACCCACCCAGGGGGCACATACCCACCAACTGTGTGAGACATCCTGTTTGGGGGAACACACGGAAATGCACAAGATCGCAACCACATGCATGTCTCATGCAAGATCGCAGCACCCAAAAATGTGTGTTTTGGGGCACCATGCTCTCACGTGAGTCATGTAACTTGCACAGGAGCGCAGACTGGTTTTGTGCTGCTCATTTTGGAGGGTATACTGGCACCATTCACATAACAAAAACTACCACAGAGATATCAACATATTAAAAATTAAGGGGTCCATGGCTTGGCGTTCGAGTCTGCTATATTTAGCTAATTGGGAACCACTGGTATAGGCCATTGAGTAGACTCAATAGTCCAGCACGTACCTGGGAAGTAATAGTAGGTGAAGTAAACATATTAATCTGTTGAATGGAAAGACTTTCAGTCACAGGACAGATAACAGTTCACTGAAGTACTCTCCAAGGCCTTTCCAGGTTTCTACTTCTAGCTGTGGGTCCATGTGGTGTGCTAGAGACCTAAAAAAAAAAGTTGTGATGAGATGGTAGTAAAAGAAAGGCACATCAGTTCTTCTATGCCCTTTTGCCACTTCTCATAACTAACAGTTCAGTGATTTAAAATGTGATGGAAGATCCTGTTTCAGCTCCTTATAACAATTAAAGGAGTGATCCTATGCACATAAAACTGGCATGAAGCAAGCCACTGTAAGTTAAGCCACTGTAAAGTTACACCAGGGCCAAACTTGATTCAGCAGCAGGACTACTGATGGCTGAGCCGGCCTCAGCCTGGCAGAAGGAAAACAAGGCTTTAAAATAGTGTTTGAGTTACAGAACCCTGTTTGCCATCTTAACTTATGCCAGATTCCTAGATAATGTGAGTGAGCAGAACAGGTTTAGGAACCAACCTAAATCTGCTCCTCTACAGTTCCCCAGAACACTCCTTTTTCAGGGCTTAAGATCCTCCAGGCTCAGCTCAGAAGGGGGGTGGGATATGCAGGAGATCCACTGGATTTTAACCTAATCATACCAGTGGATCTTGCTCCCTAATCATATGACATGAGATGTTTCCCAGTTCTTAATTTTTAATAATAATTTCTTAATCTGTCATCAAGCTAGCTTTTGAAATTAGTAAAGCTCAAGCTTTTAGTCAGAACACTGCACACTTTGGTGGGGGGGGATGGGAAAAAATATTTTGTGCCCTGCCCTCTCTCACTGGGCAAAGGGGTGCGGAACCAAGGGAAAACTTGGAAAACCAGTTTTAATTCAACGGATACCACCCAATGCCTACAATTTAATGCAAGAGAAGGCAACACAAAAAACAGCAATGGAGCAGAGGAATTAAAATGCAAACATCATTAAGCATAGCTAGACAAGCATTTGTTTGGATTGGTTTAGGTGTAGTCAATCCCTGAAGCAAAAGGATTAACTGAAGGACATCTTAAAGTCACTTCTAGCTGCATGTTTAAAGGAATCCCCCTCTTGAGGTGAAGATAAATAGACCTTTGGCAATGGCAATTTCAGGAAAGATTCGTGCTGTGGGTGGAATTAAATAAGATAAAAATCCCTTGCCTGAAAAGAGAAAATAGTATGTTAAATAACATGCACACACTTAGGGACAAGTCATCTTCTTATTGATCTTTGCAAAATTATTTTGATGTCTCAAGTTCTCAGGTGTTTTGCCTTGGCAAGGACTTTGGCTAGTGGTGCCAGAACTGACGGTTGTAGGGAAAACACTTGTCATTTGAACTTGGAACTCTGGGGGCATGCAAACTTCAAAGTCCTCTGGTTTTCATGCTTCCAGTTTACCCTTCTGTGATAAACGCATGTACTTCTGAAGCAGGAAATCTATACAATGGAATGCATTTGTCCTCTTCCTTTTTCTTTCTTTCTTTTTTAAAGCAGCAAACAGAATCAAACTTACAGTTTCCATCTCTAATTGGAATAGCACAGCTAACATCTTGTAGAGGGGTACTTTGAAAACACAGCATTAAAACTGAAGCAAAGGCAATTAACATCCATGGTCATCCTGAAACTCTTACCATCTAGCTTATTTGAATTATCCCATCTTTCCTGTAACCTTTAGGGCATCCTTGTAAAATAGGCTAGTATTATTAATCCTATTTGAAGCTCAACATCAAAAAAAAACTAAGATCATGGCCACTGGTCCCATCACCTCCTGCCAAATAGAAGGGGAAGAAATGGAGGCAGTGGGAGATTTTACTTTTTTGGGCTCCATGATCACTGCAGATGGTGACAGCAGTCACGAAATTAAAAGACGCCTGCTCCTTGGGAGAAAGGCGATGGCAAACCTAGACAACATCTTAAAAAGCAGAGACATTACCTTGCCAACAAAGGTCCGTATAGTTAAAGCCATGGTTTTCCCAGTAGTGACGTATGGAAGTGAGAGCTGGACCATCAAGAAGGCTGATCGCCGAAGAATGTATGCTTTTGAATTCTGGTGCTGGAGGAGACTCTTGAGAGTCCCATGGACTGCAAGAAGATCAAACCTATTTCTCTGCCTATTTCTGCTCTGTCTCAGTCAGCATAGCTAATCCAGAATAGAATTGAATAAGCTTCTAAAAAAACCTTCAAAGAATTTAGAGAAAGTAAAAAAGAATGTGAAAAAACTAAAAAGGAGATAGAAGAATTCAGAATAACACAATAAGCCACTTGGGACGCTCTGGCAATTTTGCTGATGCAGACCAAGGAAAAACACTCAGACTGGGGCCCCAGAGGAAAATACACAAACAAAGATTATTAAGGAACTGGCCACTTGGTTAGATTTGGAGGAAGAAGAAATAATAAGAAACACGGAAAACATATTCAGATTGAACTCTAAAAAAGCTAAAGCCAACAAGTGGCCGGGAGATTGCCTAATTACTTTTATTTCTAATAAATTAAGAAAGAAGATTTTGCAGACAAGAGGTCAAAGAAAATTTAAAATTGAAGGAAAAGAGATAATAATTTTAAAAGAAATTCCTCCCCGCCTATTGAAAAAAAGAGTTAAATTCCAGTTTCTGGCCAAAGCTCTTAAAGCGAAATCAATATGTCAGACCACTTTTCATGTATGCAACAACTGCAGCCAGAATTCTGGTAGCAAGGAATTGGAAAAGTGAAAAGATTACTACAATAACCAAATGGCAGGTCCAAATGATAGAGTGTTCACAGTTAGCTAGGATGACAGGGAGAAGTAGAGGAAACCCGACTCGGAAGGTACATAAAGAATGGGAAATATTTAAAGAACATTTGAAAAAATATTGTAATAACAAAAATCTCCTGGCAAATCATGACTGATATTTGTAAGAAGTAGGTGATAAACAATTAAGCATGCTGGATAATAACTAGGAAAACAAAACAATAGTCTGATGCTGTGTGTAAAATAATCAGAATAAGTGACAGTACAGTGGGTTTAATCGGAAGTCAGTTTTATTTCTAATTAATCTTCTTTCTTTTTTCCTTTTTTCCGTTCTATAAATTAGTTAATGGTGATGTATACAATGTATAGTTGTGTATAGTTGTGTTCTGTAGTATACTATGGAGTGTTGTGGTTTGTTGTGTAATTATTGTTTGTCAAATAAACTTTAATTTTAAAACAACAACATAATAACCAATACAACTTCCTTTTGAACAACTTTGTATTTAAACAAAGTCTGAGATACACAGGAAATGGGGCCCCCTATAGATAGAACTACAACCTTGCCATAATGGACAATCGCAGAGAGCATGCCGTAGTAGAGGAGGAAACAAGCTTGTTCCCTCTTCCATGTGACAGCTCTTGATATTTGAAGATGGTTATCATACCTTGTCTCAGCCTCCTCTTTTCCAGGTGAAACATACTCAGCTCCTTCAGCCGTTCCTCATAAGGCTTGGTTTTAAGACCCTTGATCATCTTGGTTGCCTCCTCTGCACGTCTTCTAGCATATCAAAATCCTTCTTAAATTGTGGTGCCCAGAATAGGACACAGGACTCTAGGTGTGGTCATCTGACCAAGGCAGAATAGAGTGGTGCATACTTAAGACAAAAGCTTTGGCTTGGGCTGGGTAGGCTGTGATGATGCTATAAAGTGTTTCCTTTTAATGAATCAGAACATGGAACGGACCATGTACCTTGGTGGCTTCTCTTCCCTTCCGCTAAAACGACTTGGGGCAGAGAGCTGCACTGGAGCCTTAACCCAACTCAGCCTCTGCGCCTGATGATGTTATTAGCTGTGAAAAAGGAAACACATTAGGGTAGGGTTGCCATATCTTGAAGAGCCAAAAAGAGGACAGCCCAAGCCACTGCCATCCTGAGCTGGATGGGCATGTTTGCCCCCCAAAGAGGACATGTCTTGGATTTCCCGGTTGTATGGCAACCCCACATTAGGGTTGCCTGTACATTTTCCAAAAAAACCAAATGCAGCCACACAGGTTTTTAGTGCTCCTAGTTTGGGTTCCTGTATATTTTTTCCTTGATGGTCAATAGCAGCCTTAGAATGATAGAATCACAGAATTGTAGAGTTGGAAGGGATCAAGACCATTGCACAAAATAGTTGGGCACACACCTGTCTCCATCAAGATGCAGCCTGAGTCAAAATTGCTGCCTCCCTTTAGGCACTTAAGTTGACGCATTCATGCATTTCTCACATCACACCTAATGAGGCTGCTTGATTCTCTAAAAGGCTCATAGCAGCACAGCAGATGATTGTGAGTCTCTTTTAGGTCTGTCTAGCACCAAGAGCCATGTGCAGTGGTAGTTAGACAGTTGCAAAGCTGTGGGCAAGCAAGCAGTGGGAGTGGCCTGGGGTGCTTGTGGTGATTCACACATGCACACAGACTCTCTCTTACTCTCTCTCACGTTAAAAGTACCCTCCTTGTATACTGTCCACATCATCATAATTGTACAATGTGCGCTGGGGGTGGGGAGCATCAGCTTCATGGGGAGAAAAGCACACAAGGATGGCCTTCCCCACATGCTCCCCTCCCCAGCACAGCCATACTTCCCCACAGAGCCCTCTTTCCCATAGGGCTTAGTGGTGCATCGCGCCAGGGCACCGGCCTCTCAGGGGCGCCCCAGTGAGTGGGGCAGCTGCGCAGCTTTGCCAGTGGCCTTCCCTTTCCCTGCATGCCCACCAGCTGCGCCCCGCCAACCATAAGGCTGGCGGCATGCAGCTTCCCTCCCAAGCCTCCCAAGCCTCTGCTGGGATCACTCTCCTGCAGTGGCATGGGGGAGAGTCTCCCCCCCCCCGGATGTCTGTCAGTGCGCAGCTATGGCCACCCCAACACTATCCATGGTAATTTGGGTGGCCACATCTGCTAAAGACGGCCCTGCTTCCCCCAGTCTGCCAAGTGACACTGGCAGCGAGATTTGGCGGTTGGGGGATTTGGCCACAGAGACAACTGGGAGACTCAGGCAGGCTGCTCTGAATTGCTTCTGAGGGCTGCATGGGGCTCAGTTTTAAAGGCTCGGTGAAAACAGGGCCACATTCCATCACTGAGCTGCTTCAGTAAGAAACAAATTGCTTGTCAGTCATTGCTTCACCCCAGTCAAAGATAATACCCCTTGTGTTCCATTCATTCCATGACAGAAAAAATACAGAATTTACAAGAAGGGGCTGTAATGCCGAAAGAGAAGAACAATGGAAAGGTTTAAGTGTGATTCTGCTCTCACCCACCGCCTTTCATTGCACTCGATTTTAAGTCATATTATTACTAAACCAGTGTAGGATTTTTCAACAAAAGAGCACAGCCCAGGCTTTACTTCCATCTCTGGGAACCTGCATTTTAGGGAAAACATGTCTTTCAGGAGCAAGCAGTGATTACCAATTAGTTGCATTATCTTTTTGTCAGTGTTTCTCAACAGGTAGTGTCTAAATAGGCATAAATGCATCTCTGAAGAATAAAGACAAAGGAATAAACACATAGGTAGAAATGTAATTTCACTGATTAAGTACCTTTTACTCAAGAGCTTGCAGAGTAAGTGCCTGATTGAAAAGCCTTCCTTGTGATGTTAATGGGCCATTTGGCAAACATTATTATATAGTAAATGATGGCCACTGTGTAGTCAAGTGCTTAGAATTTACTTCTAAATGCTGATGTCCCTACCAAACACACACACAGAGTAAACACATGGAAATACTGGGTCAAACCATGATAGTCCAGTGTTTGTGCTTTCAAAAGCAAGGGGGGGAGAGAAAAGAGATTTAACATGTATAATTTCTTTTTTTTAAAAGATATTTATTAAAATTTTCCATTATAATACATTAAAAAATCAAAAAAGAAGAAACAAAAAAGTTTAAAAACACACAGAATTCAGAATCCTTATTTTCAATAACATATTTCCCTGACTTCCCCACACCTCCCCCTCTTGTATTCCAATTCAAATTGTTGGTTCAACAAGTTCTTGTCCCTAATTTTTAACCTTTTTATATTTTATATTTAGTTCATTTTGAAAAACAAATTTTGCCTTGTAAACATCAATGATTATACATCAGTGCTTATTCTTAAAACCTTTTTCTAAAGTCGGCCTAAATTCCCTTCCACGATTTCCTCAATTCTCATACAAATAACAAAACAAAATAAAAGCAAAACAGATTATAATTATACACCCTTTGGATTCCCAAACTCCACCCCCCCTTTCCCGGTTCCAATCCCCAATAAGCGTCCATCAGTCAATCTACTATCAGCCTGGAGACCTCACGTCCGAGGCTCTTAATTCTCTCTCAATTCCTCTCTGCCGGTTTTTTTGATAGTCCTTGGTATTAAGCACCAAATCTCGGAGAAGCTCTAGTCCAATAGAGTCCATGTTTCTTCCAGCCAGACCTCCATCTTACTCCTTTCAAGTCCAAATGTCTCCAAAGCTCCAACTTCCACCTTAATCAAATTTGTAATCCTTGGGTCTTCAGATCTCCACATAAGGAGATCTCTCCATTCTTCAGTCTCCAATTCAGACCAAATTTTCACCATCAAGTTCTTATTTTCCTTTGTAGCCATCATGTCAGGCCTCTGGCTCTCCTTTATCATCTGTGAAATTACAGCTCCTCCTTCCTTTTCCTCAGGAACAACATATATCTCTTTCTTCACACTCTCAAAGCTCTCAAGTTTCTCTTCTTGTCAGCTGCATGGGCTTCCTGAGTCAATTCCTTATCAGATTCAATGAGTTTGTTTACTGTTAAGTCCAGAGTTGCAACATTTGTAGCCAAAACATCAATTTGGCCTTGTAGCTTTCCCAAGAGAACAAAGACTCTGTCCAATTTTTAACATGTATAATTTCAAAATGCATAGTTATGAAAACTAGTGACTGTTTATCAACAAAAAATAAAAATATTAAAAAATCAAAACAATTTAGCTAGATGTCCTCTACGTTTCATTATACAGAGGGAAGGGAAAGCTGAGTGTAGTTAGTTGGCTACTCTGGACTTTCAGTTGATTTCCAAAAGCTTAAGGGACAATGATGTTGGGGGAGACACACACCTGTCATTATCTTCTGTCTGGCTCTGTCTAGCAGATTCAGGATGAAATGTTTCAACAACAGTTGTTTACTTTCTTTTGACCCCAAGTACTCAGAAAATCTGTCAAAATCTTCAGTCATTTGAAAACTAGGAAGTTAAATATAAAATTAACATCAGGGAGTACCTTTCATGAAGTTAACGAGTATATTTTGCAAAAATGCAAAGAATGGACCTTTTTTCATCTTATTTTTAAAAAACCTAAACTAAAACAAGTTTTCTTGGACTTGCTAAAAAACTTTTCAGTACGGTAGATCCTTCTCAAATTCCTCTTTTCTATTGCAGTTTTTCTGTCCACACTCTGTAAGCAAAGCCCATTGAGATTCTCCCCTGTCATCGTCAACCATAGCCAGGTCTTTACTCTCTTTTTTTTTTTTTAAAGATTTTTATTGGAGTTTTACAGAAAAGAAAGATAAAAGTTCACAGAATAAAAAAAAAACCCTAAATTACAGAAAAAAGAGAGAAACACCAAAAATACAAAAAGAAAACACAACTAATTAAGAAAAATTAAATTTAAACATAAAAAAGTTAAAACCAATCCATTTTTCAAATAACCTCAATTTCATATGCTTATGTTCTTGACCTCCTCCCGCCTCCCCCCTTTTGCATTCCCATTCAAATATTTAGTTCAGCAAATTCTTACCCTTTTTCAAATGTTAAACTTTATACCATAACATTTACTATATCCATATTTTCAAGCATATCAATACCTATTTTTTGCATAATCTTATTAACTTTTATCACTAATTACCACTTATTGCCAATCCAAGCACAGTTTTAACATTCATTAATTTTATAATATTTCTGAAGATAGTCTTTGAATTTCTTCCAGTCTTCTTCCACCAACTCTTCTCCCAGGTCTCGGATTCTGCCAGTCATTTCCGCCAGTTCCATATACTCTATCAGCTTCATCTGCCACTCTTCCAGGGTGGGTAGCTCTTGTGTCTTCCAATACTTTGCGATAAGAATTCTTGCCGTTGTTGTTGCGTACATAAAGAAATTTCTGTCTTTCTTTGGCACCAATTGGCCCACCATGCCCAAGAGAAAGGCCTCTGGCTTCTTAAGGAATGTAAATTTAAATATTTTTTTCATTTCATTATATATCATCTCCCAGAAAGCCTTAATCTTTGGGCATGTCCACCAAAGGTGAAAGAATGTTCCTTCACTTTCTTTACACTTCCAACATTTATTGTCAGGCAAGTGGTAGATTTTTGCAAGCTTGACTGGTGTCATGTACCACCTGTATATCAGCCAGGTCTTTACTCTCTGCAAGGTACTGAATGACTGCTCCAGGGTACAAGTCGTGCCTGGCTGAGCAAGAGAGGTGAGCAGAGCCTTTTTCTTTCTTTCTTTTGTGGCAGGGTAAAAGATTTCTGCCTCTTTTACTAGAACTGGGCTGCCTGTGACAGGAAGAGTCAGTTCATGGAATCTACTATTCAGTCAAATTGCCAGTTGCGTCATTAGAATGTGCCACAACATCATCCAAGTGACCTCAGGAGGCATTTCAATTTCAAATATTCTGATTATTTCTACTTTCAGTTAAGTATTTTTATTTATTTACTTGATTTAGGGGGGCAGCTGCCCCCTCTCCGCCCCCTGGCTTCGCCCATGTAAGGAACTACTGGTGAGAACAGAGTCCAACATGGATGGGAATTTCATAAAGGTGAAACATGGAAGGCAAAAATGACTACAATTCCAACAAGAAAAAAAAGTGGGAGACATCTAAAGAAACATCTCAAGAAAACAGTGCCCAGCCTGATGAGCTGCATTCAAGGCTACTAAAGTAGCTTGTGGATGTAATCTCAGCGCCTCTGTCTATAATCTTTGAGAATTCTTGGAGAATAGGTGAGGTGCCTGTGGACTGGAGGTGGGCAAATGTTGTCCCCATCTTCAAAAAGCAGGAAAAAGAAGACCTATGTAACTACTGACTGGTCAGCTTGATGTTGATACAAGGAAAGGTCCTAGAACAGATAGTTACATGGAAGGGGGAACAAGCTTGTTTTTCCCTATTCTGGAGGGTAGGATTTGAACCAATGGCTTCAAGTTACAATAAATTGTCAGTAAGAGCTGTTTGACAGTTGAATGGTCTCCCTCAGGGGGTGGTGGACTCTCCTTTACTGGAGATTTTTAAGCAGAGGTTGGATGGCCACCTGAAATTGCAAGAAAACAGTTGAAAGAGAGCAGTGGCCCAAGTTCACTTCAAAGGGAATTAGAGGAAACTAGAACTCAGTATTGCTGGAGAAGCTGGTGACCCTGGTTTATTTTCACAGTTTGTTAATTGATACTAAGCCAGAGTAGCCTACTTTGGATGTAATGAAGAACACTGACTAAATACAAGCTGGGGTCTTCATGTTAAAGCCAGCTCATGACAAGACAGGAGAAGCAATGTTACAGAGATTAGCACTATTTATTTCTTGTCAACTGGCCACTAGTGGTCAGTACTTATCTGTGGCTGTCAGTTTCCTGGCTCCCATTCAGAGCACAACCAGGGAGCTTCCTACTTGAGGGTTAAGGAAGAGGTCTTTATTGAGGCAGAGTAATGGTCAGGCTCAGCAACAGGTAGTGAGTCATTGAAACTGGAGCAGGCTAATTGATGGGAAAGGGAAGGTTACCTGGGCTAGAAACAGCCGTCCAAGTTTAAGGAGTCCAGGATCAGTGCAAGGAAGTCAGAACAGTACAGAAGCCATGGAGTTGCCCCAATAGCAAGCTGAGTGCAAATTGGTCTAGGTTTTTCTGTTGCAGATTTGGCTTTTGTCTAAAATGTAACTTTTGATTTATTTTTTTAAAAAATCAGTAACATGACAGAGACTTGTGAAATAACTCTTTGTTTTTTGCAGCATTCCTGTTTAATTCATGGTTTTGCCTGACATATGCTTAGTGAGATACAGGTGTGAGAACTGCACTTAGATGCAATTTGACATGCCCATCATTTCCATTATGCAGACCCAGTAAAATCCAATATGTCAGCGCATATGTCCTATAACTTGCTGAACTTTCATCAAAGCATAACCAAGTAAGCTCATCGTTCAAGGTGTTGCAGCTGAGAGTCAAAACACCGGGTGTCCATTTCATGGTAATTATTCAGCTCATATGTAGAGCTAACATTATTTATCTTTGTTAGTTACAAAAAATATAGGCCACCTTTATGAGAAAAACTCAATCAAGGTGTGTTATACAGCAACAGATCAAAGTACAACTCCAACTATAATAAATCAAATAGAAATTATTGTGAGAAGGAATGAGATTACTAATTGTAGCATTCCGCCCATGATTAAAGCAATCAGTTTCAAGATATTAATAAATGCCTTAATGCAGTGGTTCTCAAAGGGTGTGACACACCATGCCAGTGTGGCAGGGGAGTGTGGCAAGTGTGGTGGGAAGATTCAAGGACAATCAAAGAAATATTTAAATATTTCATTGTAGGATGGTATAGCATCAATTGTTTGTTTGTTTGTTTGTTTGTTTGTTTGGCTATACAACCGTTTCCACACCTCTCTTCAAGAGCATTGGCTATTCTTCTACAGTTCTCCATGACATATTGTTGTGAACAGGGATTTTCAACTCTGACAAATATGGAAGATCAGAAAAGAGAAAGGCTTCTTTGTACTGATGAGATTAGAGTTTGTTTGTCTCAAATTAGACCTAATATGATTGAGATTACAGTACATGGCAAAAGCAAGCTCACACCTTTCACTGAGTTTGTATACATACGTAAGGTAAATATATAAGAGGCTCTTTTATAACTGTAGTTGGGGAATGATTCATGTTCTTCTGTAGCTGCATTGTTTTATATTTTCTGTCCCATGATAATATTATAAAGTAGTTGTGTTCTGTTATAAATTAAGTACTGCTAGGAGTTGTTTCTTTCTGTTTTCCAATGTATTTCTTAGCAATAAAAAATTTGGTGTGGTGTGAGCAAATTTTTATTCATAAGTGTGGCCCAGAGAAAAAAGTTCAAGAACCACTGTTTTAATGGCCCTAGAGATTACCTGTCGTAGGGTCCCATTCAGTTAGAATGCCCTGCCATCAGAATCAGTACAGGTTCCAAATCCCAAGAATTAAAATGCAGAGTGGGCCCAGAAGTCTTGTCTTAAGTACATTCTGAAAGTATTAAACTGGGGAAAAGCTGGTTCCCTCTCCTTCATAGAACCAATAATTTAGAATATTCTCTGGGTAATAATTTGTTAGATGTTATACTGTCTGTTAATTTTCAAAGTACCATAATACTGAAAGTTAGGAATAATGACCTAAAATATATGGGCTGTGAAATTGGAACAAAGAAATAAAATACATCAATTTGGCCATGGAACTAAACACACTCAAGCAGATCCTCATAACATAATTTAAAAAACACACAGCAAGAACACAAGGACTGCTCAGTGAAAGCCAAATCTCTGATGGTGTCAGTCAGTGACACTTAAAACTAAGCACCTCCGAGAGTCTTGTTTATTGGAAAAGGTTGCACACCCAAAAAAGTAGAATTTTATCTCCTTTTAGAGCAATAGGTCCTGTCAAATCAAGGTACTGTTCTACTCCTTTCTGAACCCTATCCTGAATAGATATTAGTAATTGTTCTCAGATGAAGCATGACCCCAGCTGCTCATGGATAGGCAATATTAAATCCCCACTAATTCACACCTGAAGAAGTCATCAATGAACCTTTGTTAATGAAAACTGAATTCTACAGTCATCTATGTCTTCTTGACCCAGTACTAATCCTTCTGGGTAACAGGGTTAGAGCTAGAAATTCCTCTCTGCTCCCTTGGACACTTCTCTAAGAAAAAAGAAGTCTTCCTTCCTTCCTTCCTTCCTTCCTTCCTTCCTTTTTCATACTTATCGCCCATCTTTCACTGAATGGTTCCAGCGCAGGCTTCATAAAACATCACAACTTAAGACAATATGCAATTCGTTGAAAATGTAAGTTAAAATCATAAACACAGACCCTCCAATGTCCCTATTTCCCAGGGACAGTCCTTAATTTACATAAGCCATCCTGGTTTCTGATTTGATTCCAGAATGTCCAGCTTTTCCTTAGGACCTCCCTATTTTCACTGGAGAAATGTTGGAGGGTATGGAGTTATGTGACCGCCCCCCCCCCCCAGCCAAGGAGATAAGTAATTATACAGCCCTGTACTGGGCTGCCTTCAGATGTCTTCTGAAGGTTGTAACCTTTAGAAGACATCTGAAGGCAGCCCTGTATAGGGAATATAATTTTTTTAAATGTTCTATTATGTTTTTATATATGTTGGGGTATAAATAATAAAATTAGTAGTAGTAGTAGTAGTAGTAGTATTGGACATCCCTATTTTCATCAGAGAAATGTTGGAGGGTATGTAAACAAAACCACAAGAGCGACCATCAGCCTGCTCTTCTAAGAGCTTTGCTTGTGCCTGTGCCACCGAGAAGCCTGTTGGTCTTTCCCAGATAGCTCTAAAGCGCAACTGTGAGCACAGAGGTACCAGGAGAAAATAAAAAGTTGGCATACCTAGTTGCATTATTTTTCTGGATATTTGATATATCCTGTGGGGCTCAAAGCCCCAAGTGCTACACAAAGATAAAATCATTCACCTCTGTAACAACTTACACTCCACAGTTGCATTAAGCAGTGCTTTTGTCCAGTTTTCTAATGTTCTTTTCACACTGCAGTATCTGGTGCACTGTGGTACTGTAGCTTTTTGACCAATATAGCACCACATCACACTAAATTTGGCATGGTGTGACACAGCAAAAGAACGTTATTAGACAATGTCACAACTCCCCCAACCTTTCTGCAGATGCATGCTGGTATACCACCCCAAATTCCATCACTTTACCCCCAACAATGTTCTGGGTAAAAATTAATTTCGGGTGCAATTAACATGGAAATGAGCCCTAAACTTGCACTAGATTCCTGGAAATGGCTTTTATGCTGTGTGAATGAACAGTTCAGGAAATGTCGGGCAAACAGAATAAAACTGCCATGTGACTGCAGCCCTGCTTGAACAGAAGCTGTTTGTGGTATACTTTGAAAAGCAGCAACCCTACATTTTGTATAGTTCTATTGAATTCAACCTGCTTGGGAAAGGAAGTGCCATCAATTCCCTAATGCAGTCTGCATCCAACATCTGCATTCTTTTGCTCCTTCATGCTTCATGACATATAGAATACAAAAGGCCCATTGTGTTATTTTAATCTAAAAGCTACATCCCAGTGTCAATAAAATTGCTGGTAAATATTTCAGCAACTCTTTTTCCTATGTTGCTTATGCAAAAAGAAAAAAGAAAACAATCTCACTTCAACATCTAAAGTGTATTTTGAGACAGCATGCTTGCAAATTCTGGCAGAAATAAATGTATTTTGATTAAATTAATATTCCAATAAGTACTATTTGCAAGCCTATAAAAAGGACAACTGAAATAGTGATAGCATTATTCCTCTGGATGTGTGTATGTATGGTACATATCTTTTGCATTCTATAGTTTCAGAGTGCTGTTCTAAAAACCCTATATGTCACTCTATATGTCAATGAGTTTTTTAATGTGTTTCAGCGTGCAATGCAATAGTCAGGGTCCATTTGTCTGTTGGCATCCTTAGGTTGCTATTACTTCAGAAAGCTTCATTTCTCCTGGCATGAGTAGTCCTAGCTAGAGAAAACAGACAGTCCTCCATCAAAGCTCAATGCACGTTCCAAGTCTTCTTCATTTGAGTTTCTGAGTTGACTTGGCTGCATATATGGTTAAGGAGGCCATCTGCAATTCATGGGCAGCCAACCTGTGACACAAATTTACAGGAGCAGGAGGGCTTATGGCACATGATCAGGCTGCGCATCTCAGCCACCTGCCACTCATCTCCACCACCTCCCCATCTCAGTTTGGCAAAAGGATCCCAAGGCATGGAAGGCAGGTATATTATGAGAGAGATGCCTATGTGATGTACCATGCAGTAGGGTGCCAACATCTCATATTCTGGATCCACTGGTTGCACACCACTGTTATAAAAATCATTTATCCCGTCTTACTACTACTACTACTACTACTACTAATAATAATAATTTATTATTTCTACCCTACCCATCTGGCTGGGTTTCCCCAGCCACTCTGGGCAGCTTTCAACAGAACATTAAAAACAGAATAAAATTTCAAACATTAAAAACTCCCTAAACAGGGCTGCCTTCAGATGTCTTATAAAAGTCAGATAGTTGTTTATTTCCTTGACATCTGACAGGAGGGTGCCACTATCGAGAAGGCCCTCTGCCTGGTTCCCTGTAACCTCACTTCTTGGCCTCAGCATTGGACCTCAGTGGCAGAACGATGGGGATGGAGACGCTCCTTCAGGTATACTGGGCTGAGGCCGTCCAGGGCTTTAAAGGTCAGCACCAACACTCTGAATTGTGCTCATAAACATACTGGGAGCCAATGTAGGTCTTTCAGGACCAGTGTTATATGGTCTTGGTGGCCACTGCCAGTCACCAGTCTGGGTGCCGCATTCTGGATTAGTTGCAACCATCCCCTCCTAGTTGTCACGAGGAAGACTTCAGACAGCTCACTTGGCTAATTGCCGAGTGAACCCAGACACGCAGAGAGCTTCTTTTCAGTACTTTTATTATTAGCAAAGAGAAAAACATGGAGACCATGGAATGTACTCCCTCAAAGCTTGAGCTTTTGCCCAAAGTGCCCACCCCTCTCCTCGCAACTAGCGTCCTAGCTCTCAGACTCCCCCTGCTGTCTACGGTGGCTGCTAAGGGAGTCCTTCTGTCTCTGTTTGGCAAAATTCTCCTCCCCACTCCCTGGACTTTAATGCCTCTGGACAGTCAATGTGCTCTTCGGGGGCGGGGGGAATTAAAGCATGACCTTTTGTTAAATGCATGTGAAAACAAGAGCATCCTCTCCTGTGAATGAATGGAAGCCCTGAACCAGTCTCCTCTGATCTGCTCTCGTGTTCTCAGAAGCCACATAACAAGCAGCACAGAGAGACTATGAATGGAACAGAACAACTGACAGCAGCTGCTCTGCAGTGACAGGACAAATGAATTGGTTGGCTTTAAATGAAGAACCAGTCAAGGGAAAGTCAATTTCTGGTATAACACCACACAACAGTGATACCTGTGAGTCACCTGAGTTTGAAAGCCTGTGCTGAACAGCTGTTCACTCATAGTATTCTGCCTATCCTACTTAATAATAAGAAACTGCAAGACGCTGACATTGTTATGACTGTCACCCAAGTACATTCAATTTATAGAAGATGAACATCTTAAGTTTCTGTGCAGAAAGACTTCACCAATCTGCACTATGCTTGTCAAAACATATATGACCAAGGAATCTAACCCCAAGCTGAAGTTGGGGAGAAAAGACAAGTTCACACACCCCTCGGCTAAGAGCCAGGGCATTCTAAACTAATCTGCTTTAGTGGTTGCAAGTTCAGAACAAAAGGTGGTATGAGAAGATGGCCCCTTGTGGCCCCAGAACCTTGGTTCATCTCAGGGGACTGTAGCCTGGAATATGACCTAATGTGTCCTGGGACATATCCCCCCACCCACCTTGACCCTTTTTGTCTCCATGGAGCTCTGCATGGCACAAAACACAGGCATCCTGGCTTTTATAGCAGCGGATGAGCAGAAGGAATAGCAAACTGGCAACTTCCAAGAAGTGAGCCTCAAATGTACCTTGGAGATCCATATCCAAGTTCTGATAGCTGGACACTTCCTCCAACTAGGGGTTGAGTCCTTCTCCCTCAAATTATTTATGGCAAGGGTAGCAAGCAGATCAAGGAAGTATCGATATCAAAGCTAGCTCTGCCTCTGCCTGGTAGGGCAGAAAAGAGGAGTCATAAAAAGTCTTCCCAGAACATCAAGAGGCAAATGTTTTCTCTCATCAGATCACCTTTCAGTGATCACAGTACTGCATCTTTTTCACTCTGCACTAACAAAGACAGCTTCCATTAGATTTAAGGCCATGAAGCTCTGGAGAGGGGTCTTTGATGTCCGGCATTTGAAGCCAAGAGAGACAGAGAAACTTGCAGGCATGCAGCACACCATTCCTGCTTCTGGCTGCTTCTTAAGAACTCCTGCACATCTCCCTCCCTCCCTCTAGGGACATGGGGTTCCCCAGTTATAACCAGAAAAAGGTATAACAGCTGCTCAACGTATCTCTTGTGCCATCATGAGCAAAGCATATCATGAGCTGAAAGTGTGCATAAAGGCTTGCAGACACATGAACTACAGAAGATTATCCTTTTCATACATTAACTCCAAATATAGCATGCTTTTAATTTTTCATTATAGTCTGTATCTATATCATCTATAGCTATAACTATAGATATATATATATTCAACATGCAGCTATTGCTCCTACATAATACATCACAAAGGGGGAAAACTCATCCCACTCTCTGCCATTTCTAAATACATAAATACGTAAGCCAGGCTATTAATACTTTGAATTCTATCATAAACTCAGAAAGTGATGGAGTGGGAAGTTGGGCTGCTTGCCTGTAATGCATATTTTTAAAAAACAGAACAGAACACTTCGTCAGAATTCCCTTGGTTTAAATTATTTCATATAGAGAACAGGAGTGAGGATGGGAAGAGGAGCATTTTGGGTCCAGTCTTGCAGCAGGATTTTTCTACAACAGTGTCTTCTGTTTGTTATGCAAGCTTTTCACTTGGGGCGCAAAGCTAATGAGCAAACACAGAAATTGGGAGCACTGTCATGTACAAGGAATGTACTTCCATGTAAAGAATGGGATATCTGAATGGATCCTTACCGTAAACTTGATTAATGTTGTCCCTGCCTGAAAAGTGCATCCCCACCATCTCACAGAGGTGTAGCATGGGGGGGCAGGGGGGGCTGTGGCCCCAGGCACACATTCCTGATAGGGCACAGCCAGGTGCCCACACAACAGGCTCCTCCTGAGAGACAAGCTGTGCCCGGGCCGCGCCTTCGGGGCTGGGGCAATAGTGGCGCTGGTGCCTCCTTTTCCTCATGGCCAGCAAAGTGATGCTGGCCTGCCCCCCGCCTCTGGGACGGCATGAGGGAGGGAGGGGAGGGCACCACACCTCATGCTCTCCTTCACTGTCCAATGACTCATCCCCCAGCCCCAACACTGTCTCTACCTCTGCTCCTCCAGCTCCGGGGTCCCCAGGGGCTGTGCCCCAGCCCCAGCTGCACCCAGCCCTGCTGCCTCGACTCTGACCATCTTCCCTGAGTACCGCAGGAACAGAGAAGCAGAGGGAAGGTGTGCTAGCCCCAGGGCCATCTTACCCATAGGCACTAGGGGTGCGGGGCACCCAGGCGCCAGGCTCTCAGGCGCACCAGGCCAAGAGTCTGGGGCCGAGATTTGGAGTCCGGGATTGGGAAGAGCCGATAGCCGCTGCCAAGCAGAGAAGAGCCCATCGGAGTGCCACAGCTCTTCTGCTGCGAGAAGTGAAGCGCTGAGGCAGCCAGTCAGCTCCACCCTTCTGCGCGCTTGGGATTGGCGGGACGTCAAGAGGCCCGCCCAGTGCATGCTGCTCACACAAGTCACCCGGCTTTGCTCAGTCGCCACTGCCACCTCCTCAGGCTCGACTGTTGTTGCGCTGGGCTCTGCTTGCCCACCCCCAGGCGCCAAGGCGCCCAGGTGCTCTGCTGCCGCTGCCGCTGCCTCGGGCTCCTCTGTTGTTGCTGAGGTGGCTGGCCAGGCCAGCCCTGCCCTGCATGCCTCGCCGGCCTGCCTTAAAAAAAGGTTCACAACTTTGGGCAATGGGGGGGACACACACACGCTGGGTGGATATTTGCACCCTGGCGCTGCATATGCTTAAGACGGCCCTGGCTAGCCCAGCTCAGCACCAGCGGGCAACAGGAGTCCTGCCACTGCCACCGCCTCCCCCCACAACCCCACAAGCCCTTCCTGGAGCAAAGATAGGGGAGATGGTGGCAATCAAAGTGAGGAGCTTTGGCTGCCCCAGTCACACCCCACCTGCCTGTTGGGATACTGCCAAACAAAAGCTATATACAAAGCGGAAACTTCCTGTGAGCAGGAAGTACGCAGACTTGTGGCACACAACAGCCTGCTCCCTTTTAAGGAGGAACGGAAATATCCTAACACTGCCACCCGCCATCTTCCACCACTGGCCTGCCTCTCTGCCTCTGCCAGCCAAGGATGCGGCACACGTATGGCCATGCAGGCTCACACTGTACCCACCCGACCTCCAGGCCTGGCTGCACAGCTGCCACTGAGGGACAGCAGGCAGGTGGGTGATGCTGGGGTCCTACAGATTCCTGAAATATGGCAACCCTATCAAATATGTCAAGGGTCATCAGTTGGAAGATGGAGCAAGCTTGTTTTCTCCTGCTCTGGAGCATAAGAATCGAACCAAAGGAGATTCTGACTAAACATCAGGAAGAACTTTCTGACAGTAAGAGCTGTTCAACCATGGCAGGTAAAAAAAAAGGTAAAGGTAAAGGACCCCTGGACGGTTGAGTCCAGTCAAAGTTGACTATGGGGTGCAGTGTTCATCTCGCTTCAGGCCGACAGAGCCGGTGTTTGTCCACAGACAGCTTTCCGGGTCATGTGGCCAGCATGACTAAACTGCTTCTGGTGCAACGAACACTGTGACAGAAGCCAGAGTGCATGAAAACACTGTTTACCTTCCTGCTGCAGTGGTATCTATTTATCTACATACTTGCTCATACTTGATTTTGAACTGCTAGAATGGCAGAAGTTGGGACGCAGCAACGGGAGCTCACCCTGCCGTGTGGATTTGAGCCACTGACCTTCTGACTGGCAAACCCAAGAGGCTCAGTGGTTTAGACCACAGCAGAGGTTGGGTCGCCATTTGTTACGGATGCTTTAGCTGAGATTCCAGCATTGCAGGGGGTGGATTAGATGACCCTTGAGGTCCCTTCCAACTCTATAATTCTATGCCATGCAAAGCGTTAAGGAAATATTTTAAAAGAAAGTTGCTTACACAGCAGTTTTCATTTTCTCATTTATTTTTAGTAAAGCATTTGCATGCAGCTAGGTTTATTGCTTTTAAGAGCTGTTCTTTTCTGGCTGCATTGTCCTCATTTCAAGGTATGCGCTTAGGTTTTTACAGTGAAAATCCTTTATACTCTCTTTCCAGTGTCGTCAGAAAGAATTTGCATTTCAAGTAAAATAAACCTCCGGCACATGTGGAATTCTAGATTGTTTCTGCGCAGATGTTTAACAATAAAATCACACAAAAGAGATGCAATGTAATAAAAAAAAAGTTTCAATACAACACACACTGTTGGCAGAGTCAAATATGAGAGTTTTGCATCTTTAGTACTGAACTTTTTCCGTACATAGAATTAGACTTCTCTTTTCAGCCAATTGGCAGGCAGGCTTGGATCCACTTCCCAGCTGGCTAGGTGAGTGTTATGCCTCCATGCCAGCTGGGCTGCCCCAGAAACTAGAGGCAGCACTAGATCATGGTGGGAGAGGCAGTGCCAGCCCACAATGCCAGGGAGCCAGGTAAAGGTAAGCGGACTTCTCTTTTCAGTTGTAAAGGGGGAGAATAATTGCTTTCAGGTACCCACCCAAAACACAAGTTAACATTTGTAAAGCCAAGTTATCTGCAAAAGGTAGGGATGTCAAACTTTAAGCTTCACCCTTCCTACCATTGTCCGCATTCTTCTACCCACCCAGCATTTGTCCAAAAATTTCCTCAATCTCTCCCATTTATTTGCCCCCCTTCCAATTGGCTCTGCCTCCTGCTACTCCAAGCCAAGAGGGGCCAGACTTGGGGCTGCAGATGCAATCAACAAGAAGACTCACAAATATTAAAAATATACTTGTAATGTATTCTAACAAACAAACATATAGAAAAGGCAAGGCAAATACAATGCAAAAGGACAGAGAGCAATAGTACTGCTGAATAACATGTGTGAGATCCATTTTAACCATTCCAGCTATGTCTCAATTAGTCTGCAGTCCTTGGAAGGTACAGTGGTACCTCAGGTTAAGTACTTAATTCATTCCGGAGGTCCGTTCTTAACCTGAAACTGTTCTTAACCTGAAGCACCACTTTAGCTAATGGGGCCTCCTGCTGCCGCCGCGCTGCCGGAGCACGATTTCTGTTCTCATCCTGAAGCAAAGTTCTTAACCTGAAGCACTATTTCTGGGTTAGCGGAGTCTGTAACCTGAAGCGTCTGTAACCTGAGGTACCACTGTATTCTAAACCAACTTCTTTGAGGAATGTTTTCAAACAACTTCTTGTGTCTCAGTGACTGATAAGCAGTGCCGGATTTACGTATAAGCTAAACAAGCTATAGCTTCGGGCCCCACTCTCTTGGGGCCGCCTAAAAAAATTAAAGGAAAAGAAACCTGGATGCACATTTCCAAAATATAAGATAAAAAACAAATAAAATAAAACCTACATACAGCAACAGTGGCAAATGGCTTTAGTTACCTATTAGGTCCATAAATTACCATATAGCATATATTCAACACAAAAAACAGTGACAATTTGTTGTTGACAAAGGACAGCTGGACATATAAAGGGCCCCATTACCTTCAGTAACTTAGGGCCTCATCAAACCTAAATCCAGCCCTGCTGATAAGATATCTTTTTGCTCTGCAGTTTTCTTATTATTGGCAGGATTTTTTCTGAGACACAAACTGGATTTTTGATATGAATTTGTCATCCATTCTTTCTTCCCAGAACAATACAAAAATTTTGTTTAGAATACTTTCCCCATGACTTAGGGCAAACTGGGGCATACTTTTTTAAAGAAGAAGCTTAATAATGAAAATGAATCTGTAACCGATTGTTCCATAGTAAAGGTAAAGGTAAAGGTACCCCTGACCATTAGGTCCAGTCGTGGACGAAGCTGGGGTTGTGGCACTCATCTCACTCTATAGGCTGAGGGAGCCGGCGTACAGCTTCTGGGTCATGTGGCCAGCATGATTAAGCCTCTTCTGGTGAACCAGAGCAGCGCACAGAAACGCCGTTTACCTTCCCACCGGAGTGGTACCTACTCATCTACTTGCACTTTGATGTGCTTTCAAACTGCTAGGTGGGCAGGAGCTGGGACCAAACAATGGGAGTTCACCCCGTTGTGGGTATTCAAACTGCCAACCTTCTGATCGGCAAGCCCTAGGCTCAGTGGTTTAGACCACAGAGCCACCCTGGTACCTGTTCCATAGTATTGGTGCTTAATTGTCCTATTTATATTATTGTGTGTTTTCCTTTTCTATATGCTTATTAGAGCACTTTACAAGTATAATTTCTTATTTGTGGGTCTGATTGTTGGTTAGTATGATACGCAGGAACCCTCATTATACATTGTACTGCAAATTTCAGGATTGATAGATTTACTTTCTTTCTAGGGTTTTTTGTATTTTTTTACTAGAAGCTTGAGATCTACCAATGAGCCTGGTACAAAAAACATATAGATAGAACAAGGTGCCTTTGAGCACAGGCTGAACCTAAACATTTGTGTTTAACCTCAGAAATGCACTGGGTTCACTATCATTTCATACCAAACTCCAACCCTGAATATCCTTCACATCAGCGGCGTAATTTAGGCAGGAAAAGTCATTGTTGTAACTGTTGTTGCTTTTCACTGGGTTTTCATTGAATTTTTCAAAATATAACAAATGTAAATTGCTAAACCATCGGGAATCAGAAACTCTTATCAACTTACTGCAAATCACCAGGAGATCCTGATCTGCTACCTTCTGCCCACGCTGGATGCATGGTCAGTTCTGGCCCTCACCAATTCACCTCAATACGCTCTTCTTTATCCATTTCCATTGTTATCAATGTGATCCTTGCTCCCATACAAACCTATGTAGGCATATAGTTAAGGAAGTGGATTGAGACTAGTATTGTAATGCCATTACAGCACAATCGTGTCTTATGCACATTTAACTTGCCTGATTTCAGCAGTATACAGTTGAAGTCTGGCTGGTTAAAATCCTGCAAGTTAAATGCGGAGCCAACTTGAGGAGAGGGTCCTTTATGCACCAGATTTTCCAAGCATAAAAGAACTTTGCTTCCCAAACAAGGGTCTCTCCCCTCACTAGGAATCTGTTGCTCCCCTTGAAATCTTGTGGGGACTTAGGCAGCCCCACATGATCTCACGAGAGCATCCTGGAGCTTTTGGAGCTGATGCTCCAGATGTTCTGGAAGCCCGAGGATATGCATTTTTGAGGAACCCTTGCAAGAGAACCCCTGCGTAAGAACACAATAATACTGTACTTTAAGGGCTTTCTATGCCTCTATGAACCTGCTAGGGGATTGAGATCAGCTACATAGGCCTTGCTTGTATGCACAAAGGAAATGAGCTCATCACATAATTCAAAAAGATGCAGAAAAGGACAACCAAAATAATGATGGGATTCAGGTACTTTTTTGTACCCAGAAAAGCCAGCACTTTGGGGTCTGTTTTTAGTTTAGACAGGATGGTGGAAGGCAAATGAGAGAGATTTTTAAATTACACACAGTGGACAAAGAAAGGATAGAGAGACCACTTTCTTTGTCCCTCAGTTCATCGACAGATGATAGCTGACCAAAAAAGGTATTTATTCAAACAACACATAATTCATAATATTTTTATTTGAAAGATGTCTCAAAGGACAAATAGAATTTATTATTTTATGTCACAGAGCCAGTGAGGATACTGGAAAAAAGAAAATGATCCATTGATTGTGAGAATTGTGGAATTTTGCAAAATAAAACAAGATTTGTTGGATTCTGCAAAAGGGGAATAATGTATTAATGGAGGAAGGTTGCAGAGTGCAGACCACTAGAGAGATGTTTTCATAGCCTGAAAGCAAATACACTCACAAAGACACCTTGGCCACCTCAAAGGTAAGGCAAGTGCAAACAGAACCATGTACTCTCACTGCTGTCAAGCAACGGCATAGGGCACAGTTGGGACCTGATTGCTGTGCCACTGACAATAGAGGGGGTGAACAGAGGCTTGCACTGCCCCTTTACACCCAGCATGTATAACTAAGGAACCAGAAGAAATATAGGTGCTTTGGAGTCGTAGTCAAATGGGGTCTGAAACACAGGGATATGGAGCTGATTCTTTGACACCACTCCGCATATGACTGCAGGCTAAGAAAGAAAGAACAGCACATGCACCTCAGGCTATGCTTTCACCAGACCCGCCCTTAACTGGCACCTCTGCAGCCACCACCATACATACAAGTATGAAAGAACCGCATGCAAGTTTCCCTAAATACCTCTCAGATCTGCTTTGTTTTTGTGCTCATACCAGAGAATCTAGTCAATCATCCAGGCTTCGGAAGGCTCTAAAATAAATGCCCATTTTGAGTAGTTTAACCGATGTCCAAGTCAGGAAGAAGAGACCACTGGGAATACGAAGATGCTGTACACCAGGCACCCACATATTACAGGCTGTGCAAATAAAACTATTAGGAAGTATAAATCTTAGCGCCTAAGGACCAAGGAGCTTAACCTGCTTTTAAAACATTTAACAAGTGTCAGTACATAAAAGTTGCTCGCGAGCAAACAGAGACTAGCTGCAGGGCGTTTGGAATGTACCCTACTGCTTTTATTTGAAAGATTAATTGTCCTTTTACGATACATCGCTACCACTGCTATTTATGATCTGTGTTTCGCAATGAAAAACCCCAGGAGTTGCAGGAATAAGATGGATGCTGCATTATTAAAGCCGAGCAGAAGCGTGGCCAGAGCACTTCCGCATGTGTCACTCAACGTGTGTGTGTGATCCTCTCTTTTTATGATTGCTTCCCGCTTGTGGTTCCGGCATCTTTTACCGCTGTCAGTCTGCTCCCTGAAGTACCGCAGTGGCACAAATCCCTTTCCAACGCCTGGCACTTGTGCCAACAGAGCAGTCTGAGCACCACAGCATGATGTGCCCAATATAATTAGAAGCTGTTTATATATAGCTTAAGTTGTTGGTTTTAGAGCCATGTTTTTATCTTTAAGTGGCATAGCTGTGATCTGCAAAGAGGAGCCTCAGATACTGTACAGATGGTTATCGGGTACAAATCTTCTCCATCACCTTATGCCATCCAGCACACTCCAATAATTTAAGGGAAGCCTCATGGAGTCACTGAAAGCTAATAAACACTTCTTGCTTCCTCTAGATTTATTTGTTTACACTATTTTAAATTACTTTAGATCATAAAGAATAACCCTCCATCCTCCGTGCAATGACCTTTCTGAATGAGCCTCGACATAAAGAGCAGACACTGCAGCATTTCAAATCTTTATGACAGTGTCTGGCTGTTCTTTCAACAGCTTGCTGGCTTCCTAATGATCCTCTTTCAGCTTTATTTCTTCAAATCCATTTATTTTCCTGCCTGTGCTATCTACCAAGGACATGTATGTTTAGAGCAAAATGTTCTCTTTTTTTCAAACTCTTGAATAAAGATTGAATAAAGGCTAGGATTTTAAAATTACCTTTTAAATTAACACAGGCAGAGTACTTTGACAGTGGGAAAAAAGTTTAGCATCATGAGCCTTGAATTAAAGGATGCCTCAAAGCAGAAGACAATTCTGCAGAGCACTACTGTGATTCATGATATACTGTACAGTACTCTTCTGTCCCATCAAAGTGTGCCTGATGAAGAAGAGAGCTTGGTTGCAAAGAAACTGCTTGTTATATTGATAAAACAGACTATAAATAACCAAGAGTCCCATGCCTGCTTAAAAATTGTGGACTATAGCTCTATCTCTCTCACACACATCTTGGATCCCAAGTTAGTTAAGGAAGGTTGGGGAAGAAAACCTTCCCATCTCCTCTTTCCCCAGCGCCCTTCATAACCTCTCCAGGGTGCAGGATCCCTTCCTAGAAATGTGGGGGGTGATGGAGCGCATGAGGTGATTGAGGGGGCAGAATTGCCCCAAATTAGATTGACTTCCACCTTTGGGTTGTTTTTGCCCCCTCTCAGAAGCCTCCTGTGCCCCATCCAGTAAGTGGGGACCCCTCCTATTTGCCAAGAGGCACAGTGGTGGGGAGAGCTGGGAACCTCTCCTTCCGTGAACCTCCTTAAGTTAACATATCTTCAGGTCCAATCCACACAGAGAACAGAAAGAAGGAAGGAGAGTGTTCTTTATAAAGCGAGCCCAAAATGTCAAGTAACACAAGAGACAGCAGTAGATGTGTCACATACTAGATAGAGCACACATAAATCCAGAATTAAAAGGGAGAGTCAAAGATGAAGTTGTCAATTTCAAATTCATTTGCAAATTTCATGCTATTACACTTGGACTCAGAGAGGGTTGGAAACAGTTTTCTCTCTTTGGAAAGTAGCTGTTCACAATAGCATTTCTTCTCACATCCAGTGTAAAGAGCAGTGTTTATGAGCTCTTGATGACTGGTTGCTAGCAGCTACTAAACACACCCCACCTGTTTGGGTGGAGGCCGAAGGAAGCTGTTTGCAGCTCATTGCAGCCTGAGAGGACACAAGCATCCATGGTCTGCAGCTGGCTGGCAAGACCTGGCCTTGGGAACTTCACGGTTATGTTCTTGCACTTGAAGAGTTTACTGACAGAATTTACAACAACCAGTCTAAGCACCTTTCTACTGTCTGTGAAGTTATGTAAATAAACTGATATCACACACACACACACACACACACACACACCATAAATCTCACGTACTGTATCACATGACAAGGAAACTGACCTTGCAGAAACAGCACAAAAAAATCCGACACTTGGAGAAACTGGAAATCAGCACAACAACATTGGCATATTTGCAGCCATGCCATCATAAACCAAGTTGTCACGAATAGGGTACAGAGAGAGTGGGGGCACCATCTGCTCAGAATCCTAAATTCATCTGTATAGGGTTGGGGCAGACTTACAGCTGTCCTCTGTGTTATTCTGTTTTGGACCTGTCTGAAACTGGGTAGCCTCCCATCTCTATCGATACCAACTTTCTCATCTGATCCAGATTCAAAGCTTGCTATGTCACATGTATACCTATTCCATAATAAATATGTTGGTTATTAAAGTGCTGTGGGTTCCTAGGGTGCCCTGCCCCACCCCATGCCACCCCAGGCTTTGCAATGGTTATTCACTGTTTTCCAGATCTGTGCCTGCAATTTAGTTGCTCTTATTTTGGTCTGACTTCCGGTCCCAAACATTTCTGCAGATACAGCTTCAGCTTCAGTTTTGCTACACATATTCAGCCAAATTCAAAAGTGAACTATCCACAAATTGGCCACTTGCAGAGATTGTCATGAGAGTATGCTACCACTGCCACACATTTTTAAAAAATTGATTGTGTTGATAACAATGATATCAGCAATGATGATTGTGGTGGTGATGATGATGCTAATGATGCTAGTGGTCAACTTTGAAGCACCCAGAAACACAAAAGGGGAGGCAGTGCAAGAAGAGATGCCCATGCTAAAATACCCAAGTTGATTAGAAAAGGCAAGTGAAGATGATAGATAGATAGATAGATGATAGATGGATGATAGATAGATAGATAGATGATAGATAGATAGATAGATAGATAGATAGATAGATAGATGATAGATAGATAGATAGATAGATGATAGATAGATATAGATAGATAGATAGATAGATAGATAGATAGATAGATAGATAGATGATAGATAGATAGATGATAGATGATAGATAGATGATAGATAGATAGATAGATAGATGATAGATAGATTAGATAGATGATAGATAGATAGATAGATAGATAGATAGATAGATAGATGATAGATAGATAGATAGATAGATAGATAGATGATAGATAGATAGATGATAGATAGATAGATAGATAGATGATAGATAGATAGATAGATAGATAGATAGATGATAGAACGAACGAATGAACTGGATTGCAGGAATAACCGTAGACAATGAGTTTCAAAGACAAAGGTGCCAAAGATAATGGAGGAAGGTGTATGGAAACAAATGAATTCTTTGGTCTAAGGGACTAGTGCCTGAGTAACACAGAATTTTAGCAAGCATCTGATATGAAGAGAGATGAAGCCCAAGGCAAGAGCAGCCAGCTCGACAGTCTCAAAAAGCAGCCTCACAGAACTTGTTAGAGGGTTGCTGAGTGCCAAGATTAGGCAAAATGTGCGGCAATTCTGTCATCACCAGAACTTTCTTGCTGTCAGTTCCTAGCAAAATGTTTCCCAAGCCAATTGCAGGTACAGCGTCACATCACAGAAGACAATTGTATCATGTAGAGATGTCATTCATATTTCTTTCGATACCTCAGGATAAAGCCTGAGCAGGCCTAGACTTAGCAGTGCTTTATAATGAAATCCATGCTTGTAGGAGTTAATATGAATCTGCAGTATGTATTCAGCAGTTGTTCAGTAGAAAACATTAGAAGTCACATGGCTGGTAAAGTATGAGAAATAAAATACTAACTGGGAGAGTCTGAGGCTGAAAATATTTATTTTATTTTATTTTATTTTATAAAATTTATACACTGCTTGATTGTAAGAATCCTCAAAGCAGTTTACAAAACGTAAAACAGTAAAATCAAGGAAAATTCACAACCATACTAAAACAGATTAAAATTATCTCAACTTTCCAAACATCTGGACAGGCTTGTCTAAACAAGAATGCTTTCAGCAGGCATCGAAAAGGTGCCTGCCTGATATCAAGAGGCAAGAAGTTCCAAAGGGTAGGCGCATCCACACTACATGACCGAATTGTTACAAATGCACAATGGGTCTTATGTGGCACTTGCAGCAGTGCCAGTTCCTCCTATAGAAGCAATCAAGTGAGCACAGGTGGGGTAAGGTGATTGTGTAGGGAAACTGGTCCCAAGTGGTTAAGGGCTAAACAAGCCAACTGGTTATTTTTCACAGCTCAGCCAAGGGCTTGACACATACTGTTGCTTTTAGTTTGAAGCCTTGAGAACATCTACAGTAGAATTCGCTTCTCTGAAGGAATGGATGTTTTAGCCAGTGTATAGCCCAGGTGGATGTGAGTAATACACCAATTAGCCTTGTCAGCATAATGCAACACTATATAAGAGGGCTCCTTCATGGATCACTGCCTTGCCGTGCTGAAGGGGCTTGAATAACTCAGAGAAGCTATGAGTTATGCCGTGCAGGGCCACCCAAGATGGACAGGTCATAGTGGAGAGTTTTGACCAAATGTGATCCATCTGGAGCAGGAACCAGCAAGCCACTCCAGTATCCCTGCCAAGAAAACTCCATGGACAAAGACAACAGGCATATAAAAGTTATGACACTGGAAGATGAGCCCCTCAGGTCGGAAGGCGTCCAACATGCTACTGGGGAAGAGCGGAGGGCAAGTACAAGTAGATTCAGAGCTGATGAAGCAGCTGGGCCAAAGCTGAAAGGTCGCTCAGTTGTGGATATGCCTGGAAGCGAAAGGAAAATCCAATGCTGTAAAGAAAAATATTGCATAGGAACCTGGAATGTAAGAACCATGAAGTTGGATGTGGTCAAAAATGAGATGGCAAGAATAAATATTGACATCCTGGGCATCAGTGAACTAAAATGGACAGGAATGGGCGAATTCAGTTCGGATGACCATCACATCTACTACTGTGGGCAAGAATCCCGTAAAAGAAATGGAGTGGCCCTCATAGTCAACAAAAGAGTGGCAAAAGCTGTACTGGGATGCAATCTCAAAAATGACAGAATGATCTCGATACGAATCCAAGGCAGACCTTTTAACATCACAGTAATCCAAGTTTATGCACCAACTACTGGTGCTGAAGAAACTGAAATTGACTAATTCTATGAAGACTTACAACACCTTATAGAAATGACACCAAAGAAGGATGATCTTCTCATTATAGGGGATTGGAATGCTAAAGTTGGGAGTCAAGAGATAAAAGGAACAACTGGCAAGTTTGACCTTGGAGTTCAGAACGAATCAGGGCAAAGGCTAATAGAGTTCTGTCAAGAGAACAAGCTGGTCATCACAAACACTCTTTTCCAACAACACAAGAGACGACTCTACACATGGACATCACCAGATGGGCAGCATCGAAGTCAGAATGATTATATTCTCTGCAGCCAAAGATGGAGAAGCTCTACACAGTCAGCAAAAACAAGACCTGGAGCTGACTGTGGCTCAGATCATCAGCTTCTTATAGCAAAATTCAAGCTTAAACTGAAGAAAGTAGGAAAAACCACTGGGCCAGTAAGATACAATCTAAATCAAATCCCTTATGAATACACAGTGGAAGTGAGGAACAGGTTTAAGGATTTAGAGTTGGTGGACAGAGTGCCTGAAGAACTATGAATGGAGGCTCGTAACATTGTACAGGAGGCAGCAACAAAAACCATCCCAATGATAAGGAAATGCAAGAAAGCAAAGTGGCTGTCCAACGAGGCCTTACAAATAGCGGGGGAGAGAAGGCAAGCAAAATGCAAGGGAGATAGTGAAAGATACAGGAAACTGAATGCAGATTTTCAAAACATAGCAAGGAGAGACAAGAGGGCCTTCTTAAACGAGCAATGCAAAGAAATAGAGGGAAACAAAAGAATGGGAAAAACCAGAGATCTGTTCAAGAAAACTGGAGATATGAAAGGAACATTTTGTACAAAGATTAACATACTAAAGGACAAATGTGGTAAGGACTTAGCAGAAGCAAAAGACATCAAGAAGAGGTAGCAAGAATACACAGAGGAATTATACCAGAAAGATGTTTTGTACACCCCAGGTAGTGTGGCTGCTGTCCTTGAGCCAGACATCCTGGAGAGTGAAGTCAAATGGGCCTTAGAAAGCACTGCTAATAACAAGGCCAGTGGAAGTGATGATATTCCAACTGAACTATTTAAAATTTTAAACGATGATGCTGTCAAGGTGCTACACTCAATATGCCAGCAAGTTTGGAAAACTCAGCAGTGGCCAGATGATTAGAGAAGATCAATTTACATCCCAATCCCAAAGAAGTGCAGTGCCAAAGAATGCTCCAACTACCGCACAATTGCACTCATTTCACATGCTAGCAAGGTTGTGCTTAAAATTTTACAAGGCAGGCTTAAGCAGTATGTGGACCGAGAACTCCCAGAAGTGCAAGCTGGATTTCGAAGAGGCAGAGGAACCAGAGAGCAAATTGCAAACATGCGTTGGATTATGGAGAAAGCTAGAGAATTCCAGAAAAACATCTATTTCTGCTTCATTGACTATGCAAAAGCCTTTGACTGTGTCGACTACAGCAAACTATGGCAAGTTCCTAAAGAAATGGGAGTGCCTGATCACCTCATCTGTCTCCTGAGAAATCTCTATGTGGGACAAGAAGCTACAGTTAGAACTGGATATGGAACAACTGATTGGTTCAAAATTGGAAAAGGAGTACGACGAGGCTGTATATTGTCTCCCTGCTTATTTAACTTATATGCAGAATTCATCATGCGAAAGGCTGGGCTGGATGTATCCCAAACTGGAATTAAGATTGCCGGAAGAAATATCAACAACCTCAGATATGCAGATGACACCACCTTGAAGACAGAAAGTGAGGAGGAATTTAAAAACCTTTTAATGAGCGTGAAAGAGAAGAGCACCAAATATGGTCTGAAGCTCAACATCAAAAAAACTAATGGCCACTGGTGCCATCACCTCCTTGCAAATAGAAGGGGAAGAAATGGAGGCAGTGAGAGATTTTACTTTCTTGGGCTCCATGATCACTGCAGATGGTGACAGCAGCCACGAAATTAAAAGACGCCTGCTTCTTGGGAGAAAAGCAATGACAAACCTAGACAGCATCTTAAAAAGCAGAGACATCACCTTGCCAACAAAGGTTCGTATCGTTAAAGCTATGGTTTTCCCAGTAGTGATGTATGGAAGTGAAAGCTGGACCATAGAGAAGGCTGATCACTGAAGAATTGATGCTTTGGAATTCTGGTGCTGGAGGAAACTCTTGAGAGTCCCATGGACCTCAAGAAGATATCAGCCCTGAATGCTCGCTGGAAGGACAGATCCTGAAGCTGAGGCTCCAATACTTTGGCCACCTCATGAGAAGAGAAGACTCACTGGAAAAGACCCTGATGTTGGGAAAGATGGAGGGCACAAGGAGAAGGGGATGACAGAGAACGAGATGGTTGGACAGTGTTCTGGAAGCTACCAGCATGAGTTTGACCAAACTGCAGGAGGCAGTGGAAGACAGGAGTGCCTGGCGTGCTCTGGTCCAGGGGGTCACCAAGAGTCAGACATGACCAAACGACTAAACAACAACAACATATAAGAGAGAGTCAGAGAGCTAGAGGGGCTCTGCCCAGCTCAGACCCTGACACCCAGGTGAGAAACTGAGATGCAAGACCTAGCACTGACAGAAATGCTGCACCCTGGCTGAGAGGGACCCTGTGGTCCATTGCTTTGCAAGAGTCTGAACAACTGAGGGATGTAAGCAGTGGGGTCTTGCCTGATGGCTTAATTAAGCTTAATAGCCAAGGATAAGGGCAAATGTGCTGTTTCATGCCTTGCGCTTTCTAGAGGCCAAGTCTAGGCAGTGGGCTTCCTGCAGACCAGCTTTGCCTGGCATCCCATGAGGTGGAATGAGGACACTCCAGCTGAAGTGCTTAGCTTTACCCTATTAGTCTTTACACTTCTTGCTGTACTAACATGCATGAATAGCTGCAAATGGTAACCAGACTAAGCTGATTAGGCTTTATGCAGACTTACTGTGCAATTTATGCTTTAATATGCTGTTTGCAGGCTAGTTCTCTGTGTTATGCTCAGATGCAGACTAGCTATGTACTATATGCTGAGCCTTGCTGAGCATGAATGAAGTGTGCAGTCTTCACCCCAAAGGGTGCTGATGGTCACCACATCCCAAAGAACAGCTGCCCGCTGGCAGAACTGGAGACGTCAAACTGAAATCACTCTGAATACAGTGGTACCTCGCAAGCCGAATGCCTCGTAAGACGAAAAACTCGCAAGACGAAAGAGTTTTACGTTTTTTGATTTGCTTCGCAAGACGAATTTCCCTATGGGCTTGCTTCGCAAGACGAAAACATATTGTGAGTTTGTTTCCTTTTTCTTAAAACCGGGTGCATTGCTTGAAGAGGTGCAGTTCCGTGCTTCGCAAGACGAAAAATTTTCAAGACAAAAAACCTCGCAGAACGAATTAATTTCGTCTTGCGAGGTACCACTGTAATTGTTTTGCAATGTTCTTCCATAAGAAGAAGCATGGAAATGGCTGCTAAACACATATAAGACCTGCAAGGAAAACCTCAGCCCCTTTTCATTTCATCCCAACAGTGTTTGCAGTGCATGTGTGGGCACATGCTGTGTGCTCAGTTAGTGCTGTACAAACACTGAGGGGTCTAGTTTAGCAATGCTGTGTGTACGCTGCCCTTGAATGCAAACAAACAGGTAAATAAAACATAACAAGCAACTACCGAGAAGAGCATGTTTAAAAATTAAAGACAACAAAAAGCCAGCATCAGGAATGAAGAGCTTAGAGAAAACTGCATGAAAATTACTCAGTCAAAAGCCCTGGTGAGGGTCAAAGGAACACATACAGATAGAGGTCAGTTTGGGAGACAGCCACACTTGAAGAGGCTTTCAGAGCCATTTTTAAAAAGCACTCTGCAGCACAGTAGTGAGGCACATGCTTTGTACGTGGAAGGTTGCAGGTTCAATCCCTGAGATCTCCAGTTCAAAAAATCATCTTGGGTAGCATAGCTGGGGCAAGTCTCTGTTAGAAACCTTCAAGATTCACTGTCAGTCACAATAGCCACTACTGAGCTAGACAGATTGTTGACTCTTTATGAGGCAAATTCATATATTCACATTTGAGGGCAATGTGTACATGATGATAGTACCGCACTTAGAATGCGCACATGCCAACTAATTAAGAAAATCCAGATCAGCCACAGCTCATAAGCTGGAATGGTGATCATAGAATCATAGAACTATAGAGTTGGAAGGGATCACGAGGATCTAGTCCAACTCCCTGCAGAAATGCAGGAATCTTTCGCCTAATGTGGGACTCTAACCCACAACCCTAAGATAAAGAGTCTCATGCTCTACCAACTGAGCTATCTCTCAGGCGTTGTATTGCATGCCAAGTCACCCGAGTCACAAAGTTCCCAGGAGAACAATAAAACACACAGACACGAAGTATTTTGGTTTATGGGTTCAAATAGGCCACAACTTTATTGGTTACAGATGTGAGTGGTTTGGCTTAGGCACTGGGGTGAAGCCAGGCTATATCTTGACTCCTGCAGGGAGTCTACTTAAGAGTAAACCACCCTATGACTTACATCAAATAGGGGCACCCCAAGGGCTTCCTGTAGGGGCTGTGACATGACCCTAGTCCACGCCCAGGCTTCGGACAGGATTCACACCCAGGATCCCTTTAACAGGATACCCTTACTAAGGAGGGACAGGCGGAGGCTACAAGCTCCCTTCCATCCAAACAAAGGCTTACCCAATGCCTAACCACCACTCGAGCCCAAACAGCTCACCACAACAATGATGCGGCTGGCATGACACCGGGGAGAGGCGGAAACCCTCCGCCCCCAAAGCCTGTTGTGACCCAGCTGCCTGGCCGCAACGCCACCCACCAGGAAAAGGAGAGCAGGCTTAGGGAGCTCAGTGTTTTGCCATGCATGCATACCAAACATTTTACTACTGTATTGCAGTCTTGCTAAGTGTACATATCAAGGCATTGATAATATTATGTACTTGAAGCACCTCCAGGCATTTGCCTAGAATTTACACAAAGGTTAGTTCTTGACAGAGCATAGGAAATAAACTGGGATGAACTGGACCTTTAATAATGTTCTCCCCGGGTCTACAAATGTATATCTGTTAAATAATGACTGGGAAAATCCATAGAGAAGAGGCGGATCAATTAAGGATTTCTTGCAAACTCACAGAGATATTTTTTTTGGCACATATTCATCATTTATTGGTTGTAGCATCAAGCAATGAGTTGAATTGAATAAGCAATCACAGATAAGGTCCCATTGTCTCAAACAATTATTATTGAAGGAAGGAGTTCATACAGTCCACTAAATCAAAGAATGTTTATCTATATCTCACAGTGACCTGATGATTGCCCAGTGTCAGGAGCAAACCACCAAGGTTCAGCCTTGGGGCTATAATCCATATCTAACCCCATGGAATCATAAATGCTAAACAATCTAATGGAACACAAACAACCTACATTCTCTAGGTCAGAGGTGGGGAACCCTTGGAGTGACAGATGTTGCTGGACTTCAACTCCCATCAGCCCCAGTCAGCATGGCCAATGATTAGGGATGTTGGGAGTTGTAGTCCAGCAACATCTGGAGAGTCACAGGTTCCCTCTCCCTGCTCTAAACAGGCTAAGAAAGAGAACTGAAAAGAGGAAACAGGATTCAGAGACACGGGGACTTCCCAGCCTCATCCAACCCAACCTCCAGCATTCTGGATCAAGGATTTGGGTTGTTCTGTAAATGAGAACCAGCAGTTGTATCACACTCAGCAAATCAGAGTAGATCTTAATTCTATAATAAAGAGAGAAATAACACCAAGGATTCCCCACAATCACCCAAACCACAAACTGAGGTGAGGCACTACAGCAATCAGGAGCAGATAATCTGAAATCGGGGACATGTACAACACTAGTCAATATTTCACTGATCAATACAGAGAGACTTTGCTGTATTGTGAACACCTCCTTTAAAGGACAGCTGTCTGACTTCTTCCTCACCTTGCTATTCCACACCACTGTAGCTGTTCTGTGCCAACAGAACACTGCCATTCATTTACTCTGCAATTGCCCACTGGGTTACAAAGGAAGTGCATTAGCAAACTGAACACCACAATTTCCTTTTCTTAAAAAAAAAACCTTGTATCTCACAATAGAAATGTATTTATGGAATAGCTTCAACTTTAAAAATATGCAGCGACATTCACCACCAGGATAGGGATGTATTGGGGGGGGGGGGCAGAAAAGAACAAATTTAGGTCAGTCCAACCTACATGAACACACACTGGAGCAAAAAAAATGTTCAAAATCTCAGAATCTTGAAGAACCAGCTTTCAAATGGGAGCAGGATGTAGCAGAACCAATAACCAAATAAGACCAGACCTGGTCATATGATAATCTCTCAAAAAAATTAATACTTTCAAACCTGAAAGAATCTGTCTTTTAAAAAATCAGCTCAGATGGTACTTAGCTGCAATTCAACTTTGGAAGTGCTGAAGTTTTGGATGCAAATTTTATTTTGCTTTATTTTAATTATGCTTATATACCATCTATTAAAATAATTAAAGGCATCTAAAAACATTTTAAAACAGAAAAACACAAGAAAACATTAAAACAAATGTGTATATTATTGGCTTGTCTTCAAATCCTTTATTTGATATAACCAAATCCTTTATATGATATAATCAGATGCACTACTTTCAAATTCCTTTGACTCCTAAGAGTTCTTCTTGGTTCTTGAAAGGAATTGTGAGTGGAAATCTAGAACATAATTATTTATAAAAAGTATGCATTGACTGCCCCCTCACAAAACATCAGGGCAATTTAGAGCAACATAAAAAACCTTTAAAAGCAATACAGATCAATCATTAAAATGATTGGATACTCAAGAAGAAGAAAAAACAAGTGTGGGGAAAAAAGTATTCAAGAGGTGACTGAAAGTGTAAAGTGCGGATTCAAGGACTCACCTCTTCTCTCTTTGCCGACAATGATTGGGTAAATAATAGTTGCCAACTGGAAATCCTCCAAAATTTAGGTAAAGTGCAATGAGAAGGTTTGGAAGATAGCTCTCATGTCTTGTTTTAAAGGAAGGGCATAAAACCTATTAGACCATTGAGTTTATTTATTAACTACTATGGGATTTCAACATTTCAAGAATATGTGCAACCATATATCTAATTCTCACTTATTAATCATTATTAAAGTTAAATGATTCCTCTTCCTATCCTATCCTATCAGGAAGCAGAGTGCAAAGATTCTTCTTTCCCCTTTTCCTTTCCTTGACCTTAAATTCTTCCTCCTTTTTCCCCTTTCTTCTCCCTATTTTCCTATACAACTTGCTTAGACTTTTACTTTTCATTGAGCATGTAATTCTTATTGTCTGTGCAATGTTTTAGAATGTGCATTTTTTGTATTTTTCCTAAAGTATATAGGCATTTCCTTAAAAGGCAAAACAAAGATGCAATTAAAATAGAGCTTTAAAGGTAAAGGGACCCCTGACCATTAGGTCCAGTCGTGACCAACTCTGGGGTTGCAGCGCTCATCTCGCTTTATTGGCCGAGGGAGCCAGCTTACAGCTTTCAGGTCATGTGGACAGCATGACTAAGCCACTTCTGGCGAACCAGAGCAGCACACGGAAACGCTGTTTACCTTCCCGCCGGAGTGGTACCTATATATCTACTTGCACTTTGATGTGCTTTCTAACTGCTAGGTTGGCAGGAGCAGGGACCGAGCAACGGGAGCTCACCCCGTCACGGGGATTCGAACCGCCAACCTTCTGATTGGCAAGTCCTAGGCTCTGTGGTTTAACCCACAGCGCCACCCGCGTCCCTTATTAAAATAGAGCTTTACCAGGGGATAATATCAGAAAGCAGAGATTGCCTTGGTAAAATAGGGATGTTCAGAGCATTTTCCTAGTCCTGAAACAAGAGACATTGAGTTACTGACTGTGACAAGAACAATTCATATCTAAATCACATTAGGAGATTCAGACCAAAGCTGGCTCCAAAACAGCCACGCCAGAAATTCCCTTGATCGTGTCAAACAAGCTATGGCAAACATTCCCCTTCCATTTCTTATACAAACACATCCTGATGACACAATACAAGCATCATAACAGCATCTGCTATCTTGACGCAAAGTTCTCTTGTCATTGATTCAGAGCCACTTGAGAAAAAGTAAAGGAGATGGTGGCAGACATAACATCATATAGCTTGCTCATAAAAATTTAAGAGGGCAAGACCAAAAGGCAGGCACTCCATGGAAGCTTGTTAAGGCTGTGGATTTAACGATTCTCTGTAAAAACTTCCTAGAAGTATGGGCTTTTGTGTGTGTGTTTAAAGTGGGGGTTAATTCTTACCCTAGGCATTGTGAAGAATTTCATTTTCCCAAGATAATTCATTATATGACAAGCAGTGGGCATTTGTGGTAATAGTGAAGAGGCTCTCTTAGGATTCTGTTGTTCAGATTTCTTAGCTTTTTCTAAGCTAGTGAATGGAGAAATAGCACAGTCAGTTGGGGCTTCTGAAGGCCAAACAAAATAGGGTAAAAATATACCACCATCATTATTAAATTATATCATTACTTGCTAAAACAAATTTGCTCTGCTTGGTGCCTTTTATGAATGGAAGGGAAGAAGAGAATGGCATTGGCTGATAACCAGTCATATCTATTCTTGCTGTTTTAAATTATGAATTACAACACAATGGGAGCCTTTTCTGAATGTATACACTTAGGATAGTGCTACACAATGACCAACACAGAGGCAACAACATAAACAGCTATTCACTTAATCATCTATGCTGAATAAGACTCAGGGTCGGCTCAAGACATTTTGGCATCTGAGGTGAACCACAAAATGGTGCCTCCCTCCTTGCCAGAGACTAAGGAGTGAAGATGCACATCAGGAACAAGTGGGAGGGGAGATCTATATCAGAATCTGCTGCCCCTGTAGATCCTGCCACCCAAGGCAGTTGCCTCACCTTGCCTCATGGGTGGACCGGCCCCTGTATGAATTTCCTCCAAGTGACCAAGCAGAAAACTTTACAAAAAGTGGGTTTCCGCTACTGGACTTTCAAGCCACAAATGACTGACACAAGTTACTGTCAGTGGTGAAAATGTTTGTGGCCACGCTTTTCCTTAGAAACTTGTAAACATTGATTTCCTTCCTTTCAAGCCTCTCCTTTTAAATACCACTGAGACACCAACTTATAACTGCACACTGGAAAATGCATTTGCAGACCCATCTGATGCAGTAAATGCACCTCTCACTGCAAATGTTCAGGTAACGTTACTCTTACCAAGACAGGCAATTATTGTAATAGTCAGTGTACATTTGCATTGTACATTGCATAATGATTGGCTATGACTCTATCATAACATGGAAGAAGCTGCATCAGCTAGGGCAAGTGGAGCTTAAGCAGCAATCTCCAGCAAAAGTACAAACTGATACTTTCTCTATCCTATAGATACATTCAGGAGTTTACAACACGGTGTGAATCTACAGAATTCAAGAATGCATTTTATTTTGCTTAACAATTTGTTGAACTTCATGATGAGTGCCAGAACATACACAAATGCTGTTTACCTTCCCGCCACAGTGGTACCTATTTATCTACTTGCGCTGGTATGCTTTTGAACTGCTAGGTTGGCAGAAGCTGGGACAGAGCAACAGGAGCTCACCCTGTCGCTAGGATTCAAACTGCTGACCATCCAATCAGCAAGCCCACGAGGCTCAGTGGTTTAGACCACAGCGCCACCTTTAACCCTCACCCCAGCCACACTATATGATTGCCATGAGCACATAAAGAGAAAGAACAAAGCTTTGAACTTGAGGATTTGTTGTGAAGGCAAACTTGTCTGACAAGGGCATTCTGGCTAGAATCATGCATTGCTCTATTACAAACATTTCACTTGCACAAGCATTGCAGCATGACAGGTGGAACTATCCTCTGCCCTCTCCTCCCACACTGTGCTGGGGGCTCTTCTAACACCCCCCCCCCAGGAGGAGGAGAGGGGGAAGCCCATTTTCCCTGTGGAAGCCCTTGCACAGGCCTTCTGTTGATGGCGTTTGTTAGGTGAATCCCATCCTCTGGTTCTAACTGTAGGGACTCCAATGGGGAACCAAGGTTCATACAGTGAAAAAAACCCCATGAGCAGTGCTAGCCCCAACCTCCACAAGCACACCCCACCCATCCTAATAATGCACAATTGGTTAGTAACTAGACTAAGACCACAGTCCAGTGTAGTGATAAGAATAGCAACAGTGCAATGCTCATAACACTGGGCTTGCACTTTCCTGCCTCCTCACTCTGGAACTGTTCAGACATGACTTTAGAATGCAGTGAAGGCTCATGAAGAAGAGCAGGGATCATGCAGAGAAACTATGCACACACCGTTTTTGTACAGAGACTCTTTAGCAGCTATGCTGAAGGTGCAGAAGAGGAAGAACCAGGAAATACAATCCTGCTCCTGCCGCCCCCCCAGCACACACATACCATCATGTTCATTCTACCCCAATTGAATACCTGCACAATCCTAACCCTGAGTATCATTACAGAAAAGCTGGGTAGTGTTTTATTTTTATTTTTTAGGCTTCCACACCAGCGTGTGAAAATGACTTCTTTTGCCAGTTACTGTTGCTACAATATTCCTGATGACGTTTCCTCTTCACCTAGTTTACGAGGAAAAACAACAGATAACAACAGCTTTGTGCCTTTGAAAAAGCAACACCTGAGAATCTGAAGAGGCTTGCTATAGCACATAATTGGCTGGAAAGGTCCCAGAACTGATTACTCTGGGCCAAGCCAGAGAGGCCAATTGGGGCTTATAAGGGCACCATGAAGAATCACTGTTTCCTCCTAAGCAGAGATGGCAGATAAAGCTCACCGAGTGAGTGTTGGACTGCAAAAGTGCAACTACAGCTCCTGGTTACAAGAAGAATCTGATTACTTTCCCTCCATTGGTCCTGACAGTCTAGAATGGTAAAAAAGCAGAACTTGGGGGGGGGGTGGATACAGAGCTATTCTTCAACCATTGAGATGACAAGAAAAAAGCATCCCTTTGTTAACTGTATTGCTAATACAGACTTTGTTTTTTTCTATTTGCATGATGTTCAGTTGCTTCATAATGGAAGGAGGTTTCCTTTCCTTGAAGGCAATAAACCTTGAGTGGGGTAACATTCTTGTTATTTAATGGCAAGATAGAGCCTAATCAGTAGGAAGAGTCATCAGATTCCGGTGCATACTGACTCCTGAGCCAAGGTGAGGTGTCTTGGCGGAATTATGGTCTTGTCCAAAATGAAACAAGACCTGAGCAATACAGCAGGTGTCAAAACAGAAACACCCAAAGCACATTAGGACACCTTGAGGACCAGGCATAAAAAGATGCTGTGGATGAGGAAAGCATCTATTGACAGCAAACTATGTCTCTGAGCTTACCATATAAGGAAAATGTCAGGGAGGAAGATGGAGCTGCATTGCAAAACTGAAACTTGAAACTGAAAGTTAAGTCTCTAAGCTTACTATGTAAGGAAAATGGCTGGGAGAAAAGAGGGAGCGGCATTGCAAAAAAATAAACTTGAAACTCTAATTTATGTCTCTCGGTTAAGGGAAATGCCAGAATGGGGGGGGTGGCTTCAAATTAGAAGAAAGAGTCTGAAAAAATATAAGGAAGAACTTTCTGGTGTTAAGAGCCATTCGACTCTCCATCCCTGAAGGTTTTGAATCAGAGGTTGGACGGCCATCTGTCATGGATAATCTAGTTGAGATTCCTGCATTGCAGGGGGTTGGACTAGATGACCCTAGGGTCCCTTCCAACTCTTCAATTCTATGATCCAGCAGTCCCTATCATGCTCACAGCTTCACCTGTTCCTCATCTTTCCCCCATTTAAGCATGGATGTCTTCCTAAAGTGGTTTCAGCCAATCAGATATAACAAAAGCAATGAGATTACTTCACACTCCCACATTCTAAGCCAACCATATTCAGCAATATAGTTATTCTTATGACTGAGTTACAAGGAGCAACATTTCCCACACAACTGAAGTTTAAATGCTTTTAGAAAATAACTGAAAGTAACTAGGAAAAGGAAATAACATGATCAGCTACTTTCTCTTCCACAAGAAAATTGGTGTGTGTGTGTTAAGCTTTTTCTCCTTGGGTCTGCAAAAGGGCAATTTCCAGGGTCTCTCGGGTAAATGCTTCTGAGCATTTGTGTGTGAACAGAACATTAAGACATCTCTAGAGAAAAATCCCAGCTCAATTAGGTGCTCAAGGATGTCAGGAAGAAAGACTTTAAATCCTGTTACACAAAATGAATGATTGAAGGCATGAGTGTGGGAAACTGCTGATGACTCAGGAAAGACTGCCTGCACTACCACCACCAACATGTATCCATCACTAGTGCTTCCCTTTTCAAGCAACACCTTTCCAAGACAAAATACATAAATAAAAAGCAACAAGCAAGCAAACTTTTTAAAAACTGCCAATATATCTAATTCTGACACTTTGCATTCACCCCCTTAGATAGGCAAATTGGCTCTGCACTAGGGGAAAAGCCTCTCTCCTTCCTTCCTTCCTTCCTTCCTTCCTTCCTTCCTTCCTTCCTTTCCCTGGTTTTTACAGCAACTGCACAGAATGTGATAGATACGGTTCTGGGTGAGTGATAGCACTGTCTGTGTGTTCGCCTGTAAAGCTGAGTGTAGAGGCTCCATTAACAATCTTGTGAGACTAGCTTGAGGCGTGGCACTACTCTTTAAGATGATGCAACTTTACACTGATTTTTTAAAAATCATACAGCTATTTTAAAAGTAAGCATCTTGGAATCAGAGCATTTTAAAGTTGGGAGGTACCCTGAGGATCATCTGGTCCAACCCTCTGCAATGCAGGAATATGCAGCTGTCCCATAAGGGGCTTTGAACCTGCAACCTTGGTGTTATCAGCACCACACTCTAACCAAATGAGCTATCCATTGCCCCAAAGTCTGTTGGAAAGCAAAATCAATCCCAGGTCAGTTGCATGTGTGGCAGAGCCAAAGGCCAGCTTGCCTGGTCCTGAATTTCTCTATCCCTCTGAATTCACTGCTTTTCTTAAAATGTTTTAGATTACTTTATTCTTATGAATGCATGTTTTTTCAGCTTTGCAAAAAAAGAAGTGGCTGTTAGGCAAGGTCATGGTTAGAAACGTGTCTCACAAACCCGAGAAATGGATTCACTCTGGGGATGCTGGGTGCCTCATCATGTTGAATTAAAGCACCAAGCAGAAGGCCCTCGTGATCTCTGAAGAATGTTGCTCTCTAAAACATCTTTAGCCATGTCACTTACAAAACCACAAAGCTCTGTTTGACAAAGGCCTCGTTTTCAATCATCCAGCTGCTTCGGGCACTGCAACTTTTGAAACTGCTGTTATTGTGCACAGAAGGATGAAATAAAGATGCCTAGAAGGTTTGCTGTTGACATTGCCAGGTTTAAGCAAATCACATTGACTTGACTTTTCAAGGCTTCCGGCTTTACCTGGCAAATAAGGAAAACATCTCACAGCTGTGAATGTGCCTTTATGGAAAGCTGAAAAGGATATACACATCTTCACTATCTGATACTTTGGCATTTTTAAAGAATGGGGACTGCACTGACTAATAAATTATGTTGTGTGTAGTTCCACAGAGGCCAGCGCAGGCAGTATTACCTTACAGCCAGGTGACTAAGCAGGAAATCAAGATATTCAGAGCCACACGAACAAGCACTGGGGGAATATATACACTGCAGTCTTATATCAGTTTTATACCAGTTTAACTCTTATGGCTCACCTCAGGGAATCTAAGAATTGTAGTTTGATGTAGGTGCTCCAAATTACTTGCTCCAAATGTCCATAAAACAACTTCATTCATTGGTGTCAGTACAGCCTGCCTGACCCAGACTTTGCCCCCGAGGACCACAGGGACCACAGTGGCAGATTGTTGTGCAGATCAGTGCATTTTCACATGACCAGCTCTCACCTGCTGTTAATAGGTTTCATTATTGTTCTAGGTTGTCACTGCATAGACTCCTCCTCTATAGACAAGAACTGGAGGGGGTGCACCAGTTGAATGCTTGCCTAATATTTCCTCACTCACAGATTTAGTGTCTGCAATTGGCTGAGATCCAGAAAACCAGGCTTCTGATTTTAGCTGTCCTGCATTTTATGACAGCAAGATTCCACACTAACCTCCACTAGTGGTCCTGATGTTGTCCAAGTCCATAGGAGACCACATCTGCCTATCTCTGATCCACAGGCCACAGAGACCTCACCTGTATCCAAGAATTCTCACATATTATAGACAGATGCTCTGAGATTACACCCACAAGCTTCTTTAGTACCTTGGATGCAGGTCTTCAGACACTAGACACCTGAATTCGTTTAAAGCAGCTCTGTGTTCCCTTGCCACCTCTTTTCCTATCCTGGCATGCAGTTCCCTCCTTGCAACATTTATTCTATTATCACCAGGTTGGGCACTGCTTTCCTTTTTGGTGAAGACATGGGCAAAGTAGGTGTTCAGCAATTCTGCCTTCTCTCTGTCACCCAATAGCATTTCCTCATCTGCTCTGCACAGAGGACCTACCACTTTCTTCTTCTTCCTCTTGCTTCAAACATAGCTGAAGAAACCTTATTATTTTTAACCTCTCTTGCAAGCCTGAGCTCATTCTGAGCTTTGGCCCACCTGACCTTTTCCTTGCAGCTGTTGGTACTGGTGTATACTGTACTCTTCCTTCATGCTTTCCCCTTTCTTTCCTTTGTTATACATGTCATTCTTAACTCTCAGCTCAACTGTAAGTTCCTTATGCAGCCACACTGATTTCTTTAAATGCCTCCCACTTTCTTTCTTGTCAGAATTGCCTGCCTGTGTGTCTTCGGTATTTCACCTTTAAGAAACTCCCATCTTTCTCAGACTTGCACCATTACTTTATTACTTGCACCATAATTAATCGCTGTGATGCTAGGAAACAAGGCTAAGCACACCATATTCCAAGAGTACCATTATTCTCCTTACAACACCAGAGCACATCTCCATATGGTAGGATGCTAGAAGAGGGCCCCTTCCACCCTTTAACTCATCTTGCAAGCAACAAACAGGCATTCCTTTATCATTATAGGTTGGCTCAGATACTTAACAATGAAATACAATGCCAGGGCTGCATGAGGTTTCTTTACTGGTCCCAACTGGATTTGGGGCTAAAAGACCATGGGAAAGTGTGGGTACATGGAGGGTAGGTTGCAAACAAGCACAATTTGTGACATTGCACAACATCACAGCTGATGACAGGGCTCATCTGTTGGGACATCCACTTTAACTGCCAGCGTCCTGGATTTGTGGACTTTGAACCAACATGAGAAAGCCTTAACTATCATCTTAAACCTGCAGGGTTTTTGTTTTGTTTTGTTTTTGTTAGAAACATAATTGCCAGAAGGTATTGTTGTAGAAGATTGCCACTAAGAAGGTTCAGAGGAGAATGGCTAAGAGTCTTGATGGGATCCTGGTTAAAAATGTAATTGTGCCAGAAATTCAGCTTGAATATACTGAACGCACACCTAGAATGTGTAGCAGCCTCATAGTTTATATTCCTTGTGAGCATCTTTCATGTTTCCATTAAGCACTACAAAATGCTTGAACTGTGGAAACCACACAGTAATTACCTATCTTCATAAAGAAGTTAATTCTAAGCACATTACTAATTACTGGCCCATCTCAAATTTTGTCTACAGTATGCAAATCACTGGAAAAGTAAATTACTGTTGGCTTGTCCCCTCTCTGTACAAAATGGATTACAATGTGTTGACAACCCTTTATTAACAGCCAAAAAAATCTCTCTGCAATTACACATCAGTAGCAAGTACTGCTATGGGTCACATTTATTATTAACAAAGATGTTGTGCATTATCATTATTATTAATCACTTTTATAGAGCTTGATTATCACACTTGCTTTACAAAATGGGCTCAGTTTCATCCTCAGCGGAGTTCCAAGAATGCTAATGTGCTAAAGGGGGAAGCTGGAGCATCTCAGGCTGAAGGGGAAGAGCAACCCAGAATGCACCTTGGCAGCATGCAGAACATCCTGGGGAACCAAGTCATCTTTAACTGCCCAGATGTGGATACTGTAAAATAAAATGGATCGATTTCGTACTCTGCAAGGGCAGAATACAAATATGTTTTTTCCAAAGAAATTGAAGCAAAGGAAGGTCTTGAAGTTAAGCTAGATCTGAAGGAAAACAGAAGGCAGGGAATAAAATTAATTTTGGCCACACCCCTTTCTAGAAAACGAATCTGCCTGTCTAGTAAGCAGAGCAGGTCACAAATTTATGAAATAATACACTATGGGCTGCTTCAAATGATACGTCTGTAGCCCAGAAATGTGCTTCTTGCCACTTTAGAAAACAGGTGAGGATCTTTTTCGTACCATGAACCACATACCCAATGGTGGGTGGCACAAGAGGCAAATGCGGGTGGAGCACCAGATTTGTTTTATTCATTTATTTATAAAAGTGTATACATATACAACTGTATCACAATGATATATCACTATGGATTACAACAATAGAACAAAATAAAGTCAAACAATAACATCATAGGAAAGCTAAAAGCAGGTTAAAAGCCAAATGCCATCGTGAGGGATGTGACCTTCGTATATGTAGGCTACACCCCAGCCATGCAGAAGCCAGAGGTTTCTGAGCACAGACACATACTTCTCCCTAGCTAGGTGTCAGACTTCAGGGAATCCAATGACCAATATCTTTTATTCAATGTTCACAGAGAGAGGCTGAGAAATGTCACCTCTCAGTAATGGTGTTACTCCGAGTAATCTCCTCCCCCCATTCCCTCTCAGTCATCAACAGCACTACTCCCCTTATGGTGGCCACTTAAGGCCATTTGCCTCTTAGCTCTCTGCTCTCCCACTTTCACTGCTCGCCAGGTTCTGGGAGAAGGGGGCTCTGGAATGCTTTCTAATGATAACATGTCAGCCAGATGCTCTGGCTTTGCTGCTCCCCACTCCTCTTCTCCCATTATCTCCCAGCTTTGTCCCTCTTCTCTCTCTGGGCTGTGACCTTCTGCAAACCACTGTTGTAAATCTATACTATCTATATTCCTCTTCTCTGGAAGTTTCAGGAGGGGTGGGGTGGTCTCCACCATTCCTCCTCAGTCCAGTCCCTGACATCACCCCCTCTCTAAAGCCCTCCTCCTCCTTCCACCTGGTGGTTTTGGCCAGTTGAGGTGGCAAGTATGAAATGCCCTTTGCAAGTCTGGTGCATGAACATGTTCTGCATACTCCCATGATCTTTCTTCTGGCCCATACGCCTTTCACACAATCAAGTCTTGCAACTTTTTTCTTCACAGTTGAGAGTCTAGAATTTGCTCTACTTCATACTCTTCCTCTCCTTCTACCACAAAGGGAGGTGGAGGTGATTGTCTAGGTGCCTGGTAAGGGTATGCAGGCACAACTGGTGACAAAACTGATCTGTGGAAGACGGGATGAATCTTCATGGATACAGGCAACCAGAGCCTGAAAATTAAAGGATTGATCTGGTCTATCACTTCAAACAGGCCCACTCTCTGAGGTTCTAGTTTCCTGCATCTGCCCTTTTGTGGCAAATCACATGTTGACAGCCACACCTGATCTCCCATCTTCATCTCACTGCCAGGTTGTCGGTGAGCATTGGCTGATCTCTTATAGACTCCTTAAAGGTAAAAAGGTAAAGGTACCCCTGCCCGTATGGGCCAGTCGTGTCCGACTCTAGGGTTGTGCGCTCATCTCACTTAAGAGGCCGGGAGCCAGTGCTGTCCGGAGACACTTCCGGGTCACGTGGCCAGCGTGACGAAGCTGCTCTGGCGAGCCAGCACCAACGCAGCACACAGAAATGCCGTTTACCTTCCCACTATAAAGCGGTACCTATTTATCTACTTGCACTTAGGGGTGCTTTCGAACTGCTAGGTGGGCAGGAGCTGGGACCGAAAGACGGGAGCTCACCCCACCGCGGGGATTCGAACCGCCGACCATACAATCGGCAAGTCCTAGGCGCTGAGGTTTTACCCACAGCGCCACCCGCGTCCCTTATAGACTCCTTAGCACAGCCCAAATGCTCATTTAGTAAACTCTGGATTGCTGACAGTTCTTCTACGAAGTCTTCTGCTGCCGGCACCGACAGGGTGTCAGCCAGGGATGGGAAGGTGCGAGGATGGTATCCATAACTGGTGAAAAAGGGGGTCTGATGCATTGAAGCATGAAGCGCATTATTGTACGCAAACTCTGTCAAGGGCAAGCAAAAGGCATGATTACAGTTCAAGTCACATTTCAGTCTTGTAAAGGAGTGAAGCAGAGCCAGGGAGGAGTGAGCCCAGGAGAGAGGCCATGACTTGGGTCAAGTCCAAGGGCCAGACAGAGACCCTGAAGCCTGAGGTTCCCCAACCCTCTGCCTGGGGCAGCTGGAAACTAGAACTTGAGAAAGCCCTGTTTATCTCCAGCATATTTTCAGCTGAAAAGGTATTCGTACAATGCCCACAACATGCAATTTTTATATTTCAGATAGTTTGTGGTTTTTGCAAACATTTTGCAGTGTTCCACCCACAAAGTTGGGATTTCTACTAATTTTAATTTGATTGGGAAATATTCTCATTTGTGAATTATCAGATCTGGAAGATCTTCTGAGCAGTCAGACTACAGAGAATGTCCCTGGAACAAAGCCTAATAACCCCACCATGTTCTGTTATGTTACATATCATTGAGATCATTGACAATTTCCCCTCAAGGATGTTCTTTTAACCTCTCAGTTTATTGATGCCAGTTCACCAGCTATAGAATGAGACAACCTAGTGTTGCCAATAAAAAGGCAGAGGTTGAAACAGCTGTCTGATTCATTCTTTCTGCACAGAAGAGCTGGAAAACACAAGGTTCAGCAGCCACATCTTTATTTTGAATAGAAGTGATATGCATTCATGTTGAACTAGCACCTGCTGCAGAATCTTAAGTCAGGAGCAGAACCATAAGAGATGAACATATGACAAATAGCTAGCAAAGTGTTTATCACTGTGATGGGTGAAGAATGTGTGGAAGCAGGACCTCTGTAATGCATAGGCTCACTGATAGATGCAAAGTGTCTTTGTGTGAGATATTTTTTTATTATCTTATTATTTATTAAATTTATATACTGCTCTTCATCCATAGATCTCAGGGCGGTTCACAGAATAAAAATACAAGATAAAATTGCACTCCTTGGGACTCCAACCAACAATTGATTTTGTTGGCTGTAAGTACAGCACTTGATTTCCCATCCACAGTAGATGAGCAGAGTAGCCATTCAGTTATATCGGAGAAGATAAAGGCATGCACAGGGACGGGGGCTTGCCCCTGTTCTTGGTGATCATGGTGCCTGGGGACAGGCACAGATTTTTCTGTCTTTCTCACCTTGTCCATATTAAACCAATTTACTTCTTTCTATGGAATTCAGTGGGCACCCTAAAGGACACAGCAAGCCCAATTAGTAGGGCTGCACCCTTTTTATTTGCATATGCCTGGTCTTAGATCTTGTTCTTTGTGTAATATTAATGCATGACATTATGTTCCTAGCGTCACACCAAACTTCAGAGTGGTGCCAGAGCCCAGCACTGCATCAGGGATAAGATAAATCCTTCCCCTGAACCTAGAAAATGAGGTGAGTTCCTTCCTTATATCAGGCTCAACTTTGAAGGCCATTATTCCATCATCACAAAGATACTCCACATAACAGGAAAATGTTTTCTCTGAAAAATGAACATGATGCTCTACTTATCCTAGGAAGGCATTCCAACATTGGGGCACCATCAATGAATACCCCTGCTCCATTCTCAATAGGTTTTTACCACCCAGCCAGAAAGAACACAAAGAAGGGGTTCACCTGCAGAACCTGCTGTCTTTCTGAACTGACAGTGATCAACGGATTGAGTTATGTTGACCCAGTATGGGGCAGCTGTTGGTAAAGGATGAATGCCATGCTTGAGATCATTAAGAAATAAAAATGTCAATATCATTATGCCATTATACAAATTTATGGTGCAAGTGCACTTGGAATTCTGTGTACGGTTCTGGTCCCCTCCCCTCAAAAGAATATTGCAAAGGTGAAAAGGGTTCACTGCAACCAACATAATCAAGGGGATGGAGCAACTCCGCTACGAGGAAATGTTATAATAATTAGGGGTTTTTTGTTTAGAGAAAAGGGGAGAAAGAGAGGGCATGATAGAGATGTCTAAAATAAGGCATGGTGCGAAGAAACTGGATAGAGAAAAGTTTTATCCTTCTCTCATAAGACTAGAACTTAAAGACAGCCAACGAAGCTGAAGATTCAGCACAGACAAAAGAAGCACAGAAGACACATCAGTTAGAAGAAAATACTACTTCCCATGGTGAATAGAATCATAGAATTGTAGAGTTGGAAGGGACCCCAAGGGTCATCTAGTCCAACCCTCTGCAGCACAGGAATCTCAATGAAAAGAACCATGACAGATGGCCATCCAACCTCTGCTTAAAACCCTCCAAGGAAGGAGTGATTTCTATAGTTGAAGTACAGAACTCACTTCCACAAGAGGCAGGGAGGGCTACCAACCGGGATGACTTTCAAAGAGGATTACACAGTTCAAGCATTCATGGAAGATACGGCTATCAGCGGCTGCTAGCCATGATGGCTATATTTTACCTCTATCGCTGGAGGCCGTATGCCTCTGAATACCCATTGCTGGAAATCACATGCCATCTTGTTGTGCTTGATTGTGACAAAGCTTGACATGATTCTGATCTGATCCTGTATGAAATATTTTCTCTCTGTGTTATTTAATTAAAAACATGTTGCAAAGATATCAATTTTAAAAATTGGGAGTTGGGGTAGGGAAGAAGCACTCTCAGACTATTTACCTACGCCTTCAAGGAGAGTGCAATCCCACTTAATTACCAAACCACAACATCTCCAGTTTATCAGGATTCAGTTTCAATTTCTTCATCCTCATCCAGCCCATTACACTGACCAGACTGTACGCACAAAGACCCAATCTACATATTATCCCCATATTAAAAATAGAGATGAATCGTACACACATGGACAGCCTGTCTGACATTTTATACATACAATGAGCATGCATGTGCTGCTCTTCCACCTCATAACAACAATCCGGAGCCAGGAGCAGCCCTGTCTTTTCCAGAGAAAAGAATGCAGAGAGAGCAATATGATCTGGAAAATGTAGTATCAGAATGAGAAGGAAACAGCAACCTAACAGTACAATACTATACACATGTACTCAGAAGCCCCATTGTGTTCAAGATTGTTTATTTCCAGTCAAGTGGGTGTAAGATTGCAGGATTTTTTTTCTGAAAGGGAGAAAGCATGAGCTCAGCATTCTGCTCATAGATGTAACATTTTTCATATACTTTCCACTTTCTCCTCCAAAGAAAATCATTGTCAGCAGATAGCCTCAGAGGTATCCATTGGGGGTAGAAGGTCCCCCCCACAGCTCCAATAATTACGAAATTGTGCTCTCTCATATTGAAGTTAATGTTTTGTTTAATTTTGACACTTTAAAATTTACGTATGTCTTGCATCTAAGAAACACCAGTAGTCAAAAAGCCTATTTTCTTGACTCAGAGGCAAGTTTCAATGTCTGTTCTGAAACATGTTCTGTATGGGACATCATATATATAGCTTCATTCAATGGCCATAATTCTATCCATAAAATTGTTATCATGAGAAGCTATCAAAACCCTTTTTCTCTTCCTTGGACAGGTTTCAATTTTTATTCATTCTCTATTGGATATTACTATCCAGATGCTCTATTTGTGCATCATTACCGTGCAGAAAACATAACAATTTATTGGCCAGCTCAGGACTGTTTGACAAATATTATTTCCATTTCAAATAGATATATCAAATTGAGTGCTTTAAATGGAAGCAAAGTGCACTACAGTGAGAAGTTCAATTTCCTTGAATAGCTTTTTTATTTCAGTTTTGAGAAGTTAACAGTATAATCCTATATATTCAGCAGAAAACTCCATTGATCTCAATGGGACTTACTCCATAAAAGTGTGTATAGGACTGGCATCGACAGTGAAACTTTGATGTACTTTTTATTGTGGCACAGCAGCCTGCAAATGTTAATCAAGTCCTTATCTTCTTGTTGCATCATATTTCCACTATGTGATGGTATACTAGGAGGCTAATTAAAAAAAACAAAAAACCAATAAACCTTGCACATTAGTTCAATAGATTTTATTGCATTAGCCGTGTGGCCATAGCATGATATACATAGAAATAACAACATAAAATGGGGGTGGGGAGGTAAAGGTAGATATCGTCCTGGGCGAATACTTAAAGGGAGGGGGGAAAAAAGAGAAGAAATAACAGAAGCAACAGGGGATTTAAAACATCGAGTGACCGATAGTACAAAAACAAAAAGACAAAAAAACTACTGAGGCTGGAGGAGGATCGTTAAAGGGGTCCTTCAGCTCCTCAGATTTGTCCTAGCTCCATTGTCCTTGTACAATAAAGCTGCTTGGAACTTCGTTCGATTATGCTGCGTATCGACTGCAGCTGTGGTGTTAAAAAGAAGTTAGTGCCGCTTTCCTCTTCATCACACTGAGCAGGAAGTTAGCTGTCATCTCGGTGATCCAACAATCAGAATCCTGCAAAAGGAGGGACACTATCCAGGGCTGGATTGGAAGATGAAGCTTGTTCATGAGAGGAGTTAAAAACCAAGATCTTTCGTCTGTCCAGTTGGGACAGAAGAGCATTACATGTTCCATAGTCTCCAGAGCCGTGTCATTACAGGTGCATGTTCTGTTTGCGATGGGGACTCTGGAATAACGACCCGACAGAACTGCTGTAGGGAAACAGTTGAGACGAGCACAGGTAAAGGCCCTTCGCTTAGCCTCCGAAGAAATTGTGAAACTGTATAGAGGGATTCCTTCAGGGGGAGGAATAGCTAGGGCTAGGCCTGAACACGGCCCTCTTGCATCGGCAGTTGTGTTAGAGAAGTCAAGTTGCTGTAGCTTCTTTTTAATTGAAGGTAGGGCCGCCGGACTAATACACTCTAATTTAAGAACAGTTTTGCAATTCAGATTGTAAAGAGAGCGGAGTTTGAGGTTAATTGTAGTTTTCCAAGGGGAATTATGGATATCTTTTAGGATCAGATTGGAAAAACCACCTCTAATTCGAGCATCCGATGCTAGTAGGTGGGAGCTATAGGAAATGGCTCGACACCATGCTCGTTTTACAATTGAGGGCTGAGCGAACTCAAGTCGTAGGGCTGCACCTGAGACGCATCTCGGGACACCGGAAAGAGATCTCAGAAACATATGAAGTGGGCGATCCAAGTTACTTGATATTGCTGTAGTCCATACTTCACAGCCATATAATAATTTAGGAATAACTTTGGCATTAAATATTTGAATTGCTGCTGGAAGGTGTTTGCCGCCCTTCTGGTGGTAAAATCGGACAATGGCATTGGAGGTCGTGGTTGCGGCGAAAAAGGCAGATTGTAGATGGGTGGTCCAGGAGAGATTATAAGTGAATATTAAGCCTAGATATTTAAAGGCTTTTACCTTTTCTAAGCAGCCACCTGTGATCTTAAGCGGCTCCAGCTTGAGTTTGCGGGAGCGAGTGAAGTGAAGGACTTTCGATTTTTTATAATTAATATTAAGAGCTTCCGCCTTACAATAGGCGACAAATGCATTAACTGCATTTGCTAGGTCCGCAGCTGTTCTGGATAAGATGACGGCATCATCTGCATAGAAAAGGGAAGCAACGGGGTGACCTGCTAAGTGAGGAGGATACTTAGTTGCTAGCTTCAAAGGGGAAATTGCATCATGAAGATAGAGATTAAACAGTAAAGGGGCCAAGAGACAACCTTGTCGGACGCCCTTGGCCGTTGGGAATGGAGTGGTAAGGGAGCCGTTGGGACCACTTCGGACGCAAGCTGTGGTGTTTGAATAAAGGGAAATAATTAGGGAGAGGAGGTGCGGATCAATTCCCAGATGGGCAAGTTTGGACCATAATCTCTGCCTAGGAATGGAATCAAAGGCGGCCTCCAGGTCCATGAAAGCGACAAATAGGTGGCCTTGCCTTGGTGCAGTGTATTTACTGGCAAGGTGATAAAGAGTTAGACAGTGGTCCATGGTTGATGCTGACTTTCGGAAGCCAATCTGTTCTGGCGGTAGAATGTTCCTCTCCTGGACCCATGAAAGAAGTTCTTCCAGTAGTACAGCGGCAAATATTTTCCCCGGAATAGATAATAAACTGATGGGGCGATAGTTCCTAGGGATGTTTGGCTGGCCGCCTTTGAAGATCGGAACTATTATAGCTTCTCTCCAGGAGTCGGGGATGTCTAGGGTGGAAGAGATAGCGGTGAATACAGGAGTCAGCTGTTCGCTCCACCAAAGAGGATCAGTCAGGAAAAGGTCCAACGGGACCATGTCTGGGCCGGGGGCCTTATTCCTTCGCATGGACATTATGATGTTGAAGATCCGAGTTGAGGTGAAGTTTATTGAAGAAGTGGGACTAAGAGAACAGGAACAGAAGTCCGACGGGGAGTGAAGGAGATCTGTAAAATGATTTGGAGAAGCGAAACTGGTTGAATAATAGGCGATCCATTCATCAGCGGAAATCTGGGTAGCTGAATTGAGTGGTGCCGAAGGTCTAACTAAGCGCCAGAAGGAGCGGGAGTCGTGCCTCTCTACAGCCGAACGAAGAGTGGACCAAGCCTCAAGGATATGCTGCTGTTTCTTGCAATGAATCATGTTTCTGTATGTCCTTTTAATATCTATGAGCTTTGCACGGGTTTGGGGGTCGTTGGAAAATTTGATGATTCTGACCATTTTCCTAATTCGCCTTCTTAGGGCTTTACATTCCTTGTCAAACCAAGGTGATTCAGAGAAGAGGCGTTGGTGGATAGGCGAAGTGATGGTTATGTAGGTTGTTGAGAAAGCATCAATTAATTTCCGATACTGATCAGCGGGCGGAATTGGGTCAGAAGGAACAGCAGACATGTCAAATGATTTTTGTATGGCCAGGGCGAGAGAGGAACTGAGGCTTGTCCATTTCTTTGTTTTGTATACAGGGTGGCTTTGTGTCGTGGAACTATAGTTTGAGGGGGCTGAAAATGGCTCTATTAGGTTTAACAATAGAGTCAATGGAAGGTGGTCACCACCATTAGTTCATATTATTATTGATATAGTGCTGTTGGGGGTGTTGGGGGTGTGCAGATACACCCAAATTCCTGGTTCCACAACTCCTTGGATTTAGTTCTGCTAATGAAGCAAGCCACCTCGGCAGAGTTGCTGGATGGGCTGTTGCAAGCAGGGGTGCCAACCTGAATAAAATTGGGGGGTAAGTAAGCCCCACCCAGCATAATCTATTATAAGATGTGACACACACACACTATTTGAATGACAATACCTATTGACTTTGGGGGGGCTGGCTTCCTCAAATATTTTATGGGGGGGGCAAAGGAACCTTGTCTTCTCGGAGTTGGCTCCAATGGGCCATTAGCAGGGGACCAAGGCTAGTGATGGGCCCTGCAGGAAACCATCAGTGGGCAAGACTGCCAGGCAAGGAGAAGTGGGGCCCCTTCTTTGCCGGGTGCTAGTGCGAAGAGGCAGAGGACAGATCTAGGGTTTCAACTTTGAATGATGTAGGCTATGGGAAGGTCCTTGGAGCTGGCTAGCAGCAAGGAGAAGGAGGGAACCAAAAGACACAGAGTGCGGCATTTTGCTGTCCTTTGAATCTATTGATGCCCTTAAGGGGGAAGCCAGGCCTCGTAGGATGTGAATGCTCCGCAATCCCTCCATCTAGGTGCTGGTTGTATATATAAGTCAATAAAACCATATTTCATAAAGACACCACAGTCTCTGTTGTGCCTTATTGTCCCAAAAGGGAACACAGACCCTGGTAAGTGCACCTGGAACCTCTGGGACCTCTCACCACTTGTGGAGATTGGGGTGGCATGTAACCTTTACAGAGAAACATAAGCAAGGGATACAAGTTTCCACCATTGAGAGTGTAAATGCAGGTTTCATTTTGTTCTCATCAACTCAACTTCCTTAGACCTGTCCAGATGCAGCACATTTCATATAAATATTGCAATAGCCTAGAATACCGTACACCCAGTATCCTTTCTAGTACACATTGAAAGGAGAGACTGGAGCATCAACGGCTACTAGTCATGATGGCTATATATAATTAAGGCAGAATCACCTCTGAATATGAGCAGGAGAATGTGAGTGGGACCATGTACTGCTTGGGGTTTCTAGTTGGCCACAGTGAAAACAAAATACTGGAATAGATAGACCTTTGGTTGGTGGTGGCAGCGGTGGAAAATGGACAAGCTGTGTTTCAGGGAAATTTCCCAAAATCTCCTCAACATTTTCCAAAGCCATTATTCTAGTTCAGTGGATTTCAACTAACATCCATCAGATTCTACCTGCAATGTTTTCTGCTACTTTTTTTTATAAAAAAAATTTCCTGGTGTGTTATCTCCTAATAACAGAAGGAGGTTCTTTGCTCTGTTCTTCATTACACCATTAGGTTAATGCAACTACTTCTTCCATAAAAGGTTGCCATGTCTACTAATGTTCTGCATTAATTTACAAAACACCATAAGCGTGCCCCTGAGGAAATAGTTAACTCTGTCACATCGCATTTGCCAGCACAGCAGTCAGGAAAAAATAAGTTCACTACTGGCTAGGAGACATATCAGAATTATTATCTTGACCTTTACATCCTTCTCACACATCTAGAATGGACCATACCCTGGATTTCATGCCAATGCAAAATAAAATTTAAAAATCCCATTAAAGTTGTTAGGTGCACAATTAAGCTGCTTTCAGACATGCCTTTAGCTCACATAGTCATTGCTTGAATGTGTTTTTAATAGTGTGCTTTTTAGTCAATGATACTGGGGGTGGGATCCAGAAAATATCTGATGTGAATGTTGCTAGTGGTTACCTTGGGAGAGAAAGAAATGCAGCAATGCCATGGATAGGTTACAGAGTTCATTACATGAGGGGGGGGGGACAGTGGAATAAGCAGCATGATATATACCACTAGTTCTCACTGTGGGCTGCATCCAATGGACTGTTCCACTGCACAACAGACTTGCATTTGCACAACAGAGCATTCCCTCCTCTCCCTTGAAGTCCCTTGGGCATGCTCAAAGTCTTCAGAGGGCTGAGGGACACTCTGGAGCAGATCTGAAGCGGTTCAAGAGAAAAGTAAGGTGAAATCCCATTGTGTGAGCAGAATGCTATTTGGTCAGCAGGAACCTGACGTTTCCTTAGAAATTTATCTGGGGTTCTTCATGGAAAAGCTCAGTACAAAGACAGAAATTTCCCTGAGAGACAGCCTGCCTTCTGCTGCTAATCTTCCCCTGCATTGTACAGTTGCAGGGTGTGTCCTCATCCATGCAAGGACACAGTGGAGTTCAACAGGCCTAAAAGCATACCTTGACTCATCTGCAATGAACAGAGGTCCATTGGCAGACAAGTTCATGAAAAGAAACAAGTGTTCCTCAAAAATAACTGGTACAGACCAATAGTTTTCACTCTGTCCAGAAGAGAAATTCACCTTTAGTACCGCCTGGGCTCATGGGGACCATTGCTACTAAAAGTGGCTTTGGAGTTAAAGCCTACAGAAACACTGGTTGACTGAGGAGAGGAAAAACATCTGAGCCCTATAAAGCCCTTTGCTGCCTCCACCACCTTTGAGGGAAGCAGGGCAGGAGCCACACGCACAAGCAGAGGGGGAGTTAGGGAAATGCAACTGGTTTGGCTGCACTGGGCGCAGAGCCTCAGGAGTGCTGCAGGGGGTGCTGCAACTATGTAAAATGGAAGGTGAGAGGTGGGGAGGATAGCTGAATTGCACAGGGCACCACTGAAATTGGAGTCCCTAAGGTCCACCACTGCTCACAAACTACCTCTACTGGATGCTAGGCATTACCTGATATTCCAGATCTGTTGTTGTGAGGGGCGCCATATGTCTGGGGAAACCCAGACATGTCCACTTTTGGGGAGCCAACATGCCCATCCAGGCAGTTTTTTTTTTTACATTTTTAAAGGAAATGTCTAGGATTTGGGGGGACTGGGTTTTTTTTTAGTGGCTCGGGCTTAAGCTTGGGCTCAGACTCAGGCTTGGGATGCTCTGCACACTGCGGCTGCTGCCAGCCTGAGCCATGAAAAGAGGTGTGCAGGTAGTGGCGGCAGCCCTGTACGTCCACCCCTGCAAGTCTTTTTCCCTGGCTCTGGCTGGCAGCGGCTCTGGCTGTCCTCTTTTTTGCTCTTCAAGATATGGCAACCCTAAGAAATGCATGGTAAAATTTTTGTTGAAATGGTATCATCACTGGTACAACTTACCCTAGGTAGGAAAACCAGTTTCAGTAACTATCAGTCATGGTGCAGAGAGTTAGCATTTTCTTTTTCTTTACGTAACAGCTGGCTCTTTCAGTGCATGTAGTGCCATTACACTTACAGAACAAACACGCTTTTTGTCCAAGAGTTAAAAAAAAGAACAGCCAAGAATGAGATAGGTTACACTCTCTCTTTGGTTATCAATGAAATGAGGCTCAACATATCATAGAATAATGGATCCCCTCAATATTGGCTATTTAGCCACAACTACATTGTTATCCTTCTAACCTGATTAAAATGATTGTAGTTAAATTAAAAGGTGTGGTTGGGTGATTACACTAAGACATAGGAAAATCAAGGTAACATTTTTCAATTAAGTGAACATGTTCTGGTACAATGCCTCCAATCCTTAGACAGATGATGCTATTTAGGCAGGAATATACCACTAATTCAGTCAGGGATATAAAAAACCAAGGTGAATGTGTCTAGGAATTACTTGTTGTTTCTAATATAAAATAGGAGTGAGGAAAAGACACTGCATGGAGATGTAACCCTCACCTTACTGGCTCAAACACTGAAAGGTAGATCGGCTCAGTATGGGCTGATTTGTAGTGCAATAGCCAAAGTTAAAAAATATGTTTATATCCAGAAGAAAATGAACAGTGAAGAAATATATCTCCAATCCTCTCTAGTCCAACATTCATATGCAGCTAAGATACATAATAAGATGGACAACATCAATGTGTATGATGTATCATTACAAAAGTCTGGTCAAGTGAAAATGCTTATAGGACATTTGCAAAACAGTATCAAAGTGACACAAATTTCCATGTGAGCACGGACACTCTGTTCTGGCATCTGTCTATCACTGGATAAAGAAAGGGAGAGGCTGCTGATTCACATAGGAAGTCTCCAGCCTTAAAATTATTTTCCTTATTCTCAAACTTCCTCTGTGTGGATCTGTCACAAGCAGTAGCAAAATGTGAAAGCCATGTTACCACCCCATTCGCTTGCAAGAGCCAGGAAACTATACCAATTATCCTGACACTCCAGCAGATTATGTCATTGCTGCTGCTCTGAAGAAAACACAAATCTTGCAGTTGCATGCCTCTGTGTTTCTCTTCCACTACATATTGCTTACACATGAAAATGTAAGTTTGGCCACTCTACTACTCTGGACTAGATAGATAGATAGATAGATAGATAGATAGATAGATAGATAGACAGATAGATAGATAGACAGACAGACAGACAGACAGATAAATATGGCCTGATTTTATCCCATCACTGTTCTACCGTCTTGTTATTTTGCTGCTCTCATGGGTCCCAAAATGTGCCTGCCGGGGCAAAAAGTTATTTCCCCCCAAAAAACCATAGAATCATAGAATCATAGAATCATAGAATCATAGAATCATAGAGTTGGAAGAGACCACAAGGGCCATCGAGTCCAACCCCCTGCCAAGCAGGAAACACCATCAGAGCACTCCTGACATATGGTTGTCAAGCCTCTGCTTAAAGACCTCCAAAGAAGGAGACTCCACCACACTCCTTGGCAGCAAATTCCACTGTCGAACAGCTCTTACTGTCAGGAAGTTCTTCCTAATGTTTAGGTGGAATCTTCTTTCTTGTAGTTTGGATCCATTGCTCCGTGTCCGCTTCTCTGGAGCAGCAGAAAACAACCTTTCTCCCTCCTCTATGTGACATCCTTTTATATATTTGAACATGGCTATCATATCACCCCTTAACCTCCTCTTCTCCAGGCTAAACATGCCCAGCTCCCTTAGCCGTTCCTCATAAGGCATCGTTTCCAGGCCTTTGACCATTTTGGTTGCCCTCCTCTGGACACGTTCCAGTTTGTCAATGTCCTTCTTGAACTGTGGTGCCCAGAACTGGACACAGTACTCCAGGTGAGGTCTGACCAGAGCAGAATACAGTGGTACTATTACTTCCCTTGATCTAGATGCTATACTCCTATTGATGCAGCCCAGAATTGCATTGGCTTTTTTAGCTGCCGCGTCACACTGTTGGCTCATGTCAAGTTTGTGGTCAACCAAGACTCCTAGATCCTTTTCACATGTAGTGCTCTCAAGCCAGGTGTCCCCCATCTTGTATTTGTGCCTCTCATTTTTTTTGCCCAAGTGCAATACTTTACATTTCTCCCTGTTAAAGTTCATCTTGTTTGTTTTGGCCCAGTTCTCTAATCTGTCAAGGTCGTTTTGAAGTGTGTTCCTGTCCTCTGGGGTGTTAGCCACCCCTCCCAGTTTGGTGTCATCTGCAAATTTGATCAGGATGCCCTTGAGTCCATCATCCAAGTCGTTGATAAAGATGTTGAATAAGACCGGGCCCAAGACAGAACCCTGTGGCACCCCACTAGTCACTCTTCTCCAGGATGAAGAGGAACCATTGATGAGCACCCTTTGGGTTCGGTCAGTCAGCCAGTTACAAATCCACTGAGTGGTAGCATAGTCAAGACCGCATTTTACCAGCTTCTTTACAAGAATATCATGGGGCACCTTGTCAAATGCCTTGCTGAAATCAAGGTAGGCTACATCCACTGCGTTCCCTTCATCTACCAGGCTTGTAATTCTGTCAAAACCCCCACCATGCACTCATTATCATAGAATCGTAGAGTTGGACGGGATCTTGAGGATCATCTAGACAACCCCCTGCAATTCTGGAATATGCAGCTGTCCATTACGGGGATCAAACCTGCAATCTTGAAGTTATCAGCACCACACTCTAACCAACTGAGCTATGCACTTGGATTGACTGAGGAAGTTGATGGCCCTAACATCTCTCCTTGAGTTGCTGGTAAGGAATGATTTCCCTCTGCTCTGAAGAGGTCTGTAAGTAAATGGGCAATTCTATCTAAATATATCTCCAATGATGCATGCATGGGATTGGGCTGTAAAGAACTGTTATCTTGGTGTTTTACCCCTTTCCACTTTCCAGATTGACCTCTTTGACCATTTGGATTTCTGATAGTACCTGAAGCACTCCAAATGGGAGGTTGCAGAAGCCACTGAAGTCATTCACTTGCTATAGTTCTTGAGGGTTGCACACTGATAAATGGATGGGTCCACCCCACCTCGCTGATTTATTGCAATTAGTTGGCAGGTCTGATACTGCAGTATAAATATGAAGTTTGTTGACTAGAAGTTGTACTGACCTTTCAGGGTAGGATAAATAGGAAATAATGTTATCAGTATGAAGCCTGTTTTGTGGCATCTTGTTTATATTTGCCAGCCGTCTGTTTGATCGTGAGATATGAATTCAAGGGCAAAATGTTCTGTTGTCAAGGGGAATGAAACTGTTGAATGAAGGCAGCCTTGACAGATTCAACTTTTCAATAGAAATGTTGTACTCTATGTTGGCAGCAGCCATAAGGTTACAAATAGTGCCTGCACTGTTTCATAAAAAGTGGGGTTAAACCCCAAATGCAAGCAAGCTACTTTGCAGTGAACATGAGTGCTTTGAAAATTGCCTAATTTTGCAATCAGCAAACCAGACAATATGATCACAGAGTTTGAGGGCTACAAATAATTTAATAAATAAATAAAAGTACCATCCAAAACATAACCCTCTGGTGCTTCTTTCTTTCAGTTAAGCGCAGTGCTAAAGATTTTGTGCCAAAAGAGAGAGAAGACTGCCACCTACAGAATCACAGAGCCTGAACAATCTAAAGAAGTCATCTACCCAACTTTCCTCCAGCCCAGGGACAGATTTGGCTTACTTTGAAGGTATCACAAAGACATGGTAGAAGATGGTTTTTCATCCATCATGTCATGATTTCTACCTCCACAACTATCATGATAGTTCCAAACACTCCTTTTTTCTTCACATTAATATACTAGAATAAAAGCTGAAGTAGCTTTATGCATGACAGATGGCCATTCAACCACTGCTTAATAACCTCCAAGGAAGGAGAGCCCACCTTCTCTCATGGAAGTCTGTTCCATGGTCAAACAGCTCACTGTCAGAAAGCTTTTCCTGATGTTTAGTCAGATTCTTATTTCCTGGAACCTGAATCCATTGGTTTGGGTCCTACATTCCAGAGCAGGAGAATACAAGCTGTCCATCCCTCATGTGACAGTCTTTAGATATTTGAAGATGACTACCATATAGTCTCCTCTTTTCAGAAGGCATCTGATGGAAGGAAAAGTTGGTTCCTGCTGAACCTCTGCTGACAGGGAGTTCAACAGGGCAGGGCATGCCCCTCTAAAGACTTGGTCCCTAATGAAGACCAACTGAACCTCAGGGGCACGAGGATTGGAGAAGCACCAGAAATGCCCCATCAGAGGATCACAGTGATCAAGAGGGACCATAAGGAACCACGTGGTCCCTAAGGTACCCAAGATGTTTAGAGTTTTGTGTATTAACACAAATACCTTGAACCTGGCCCACTATACAAATCTGTCATATCCCTTGTTATTCACATTTTCTCTCAACTAAGAAGTCCCAGATGTTGTAATCTTTTCTTCTAGGGAATTGTACCTGACTGTCTCCCCATTAATGTAGTGTTTTCTTAGAACTTGTCCCCTTTAAATGCAGTTGTTCCCTCCCCCAATCCTTTGAAAGTCCAAAAGAGCCAGGATAAAACAATAAATGAAAAGTCACAGTTGAAGAGGCAAGGTCTGCAACAACACTGGAATGGAGATGACATCATGTGGACACCCCTACATTAATGAGGCGATTGTTGTTGTTGTTTAGTCGTTTAGTCGTGTCCGACTCTTCGTGACCCCATGGACCAGAGCACGCCAGGCACTCCTGTCTTCCACTGCCTCCCGCAGTTTGGTCAGACTCATGTTTGTAGCTTTGAAGACACTATCCAACCATCTCGTCCTCTGTCGTCCCCTTCTCCTTGTGCCCTCCATCTTTCCCAACAACAGGGTCTTTTCCAGGGAGTCTTCTCTTCTCATGAGGTGGCCAAAGTATTGGAGCCTCAGCTTCACGATCTGTCCTTCCAGTGAGCACTCAGGGCTGATTTCCTTCAGAATGGAGAGGTTTGATCCATTATGAGGCGATAGGCATGTGCAAATCCATATTTTGCTCCGGTGTGGACAAGCCCACAGTAAGAAGATGGGTGGGTAGATTAAAGAATTGTAGTTGTGATCAAACTCATTTCTGATTCTCACTTCTCCTTCCATTTCTGAAATTAATTCTCCCAATTTGGAGATGATTATAAAAGCTCAAAGATTCAGTAGTAGTCTGTTTTTCCCTCAAATTCTAAGCCACAGTCATAGAGCTACATATTAATGTCCATGTACCATACACTTTAAGCCACATCTCTCCCCGACCACAAAGTTTTCTGCTTTGCTGCTACAACTCTCACATGCTTCCTTAATCATGCTGCTGGAAAAACAATTAAATGTCCTGTGCAAATGACAGTGATATGAATGTAGATTTCAATCTTTTTAAAAAATAAATATTTGAAACATTGCCTGCAGTAAATGGTGCTAGATGTTTGTATCAGTGGGAGATTATTAATGGGCAAATAGCAATAAGTGCTTTGTGCCTGACTACTTGAAAGGCACCTGAACATCTTACAATCCTGCCAAGGGATCAGCAGCAGACGATGGAGGAAACTATTGGCTAGACTACAAATTGCAAACCACTTAGATTTTGTCATGCCAAGAAGTGGTTGTTTCTTGAGTCCTGGGTTATTATTTCATTAATGCAGCATTACCTGTGTTTGCTGCTCAACCTGCAGCCACCACCTCCTCTCAACCTGTGCATTGGAAGAGCAACTTTGGGACCAGGGCAGGTTACATCAATGTCATAATTAAAACAAGTGCAATATACTTTAAACTCATAATATAAAAACCGCAAAGTACAGCTGCCAATATTGGGAATATGAGATGCATCCTTCATTAGGACTTGGGCACAATAACCATGTAACAAACTATAGAGAATTTTGTCAGATTGGTCCAACATCTGCTAAAGCATGAAGTATTTAACCTGAACTAGTTAAAAGTGAATTTTATAGTTAAATAAGAGAAACTCTTAATAGTGGCAGCTTTATAAAATGAAATAATGTTTCCATTAACAATACTTATGATTGTTTCTTTGTAGTATCGCCTTGTTAAATATATTGATGTCTTAAAAGTATTTACTTTAAAAATATAATATAATTAATGTTTCTCTCTCTCTCTCTCTCTCTCTCTCTCTCTCTCTCTCTCACACACACACACACACACACACACACACACTGCATTTAAGGCTTAGGCAAAATCATTTTCCGTTTAAAGGGGAGGGGTTTTTGTTGTTGCTATTTTAGTACCAGTCCACAACGCTCACTTGTTCCTGAACAACAAAACATCTTGTTCTTGAATCCCATCTCTGGAGACAAGGACAAAAAGGCAAGCTGGAGGCTGGGCTACGTGACTGAGGTGTCACCGTGCCAACTACCTTTCAGCGCAGCAGACGGGAGCTGCTTTTGCGCAGGAGGGATTTTGGGCTGTACAAAAACATTTCCTCTTCTTCTTCTGTTACTAAACCTTATCAAGTTGCAACTGCTTAAAATGCTCCACATGAGAAACCTACCTCAATACAGAAGGAGCCTTTAATCAACTGCAGTATTTAAGTCTGCAAGGGAAGCAAATCCAGCCAGCCAACATTGTATACTGAAGAGTAAAAAGGGGGCTTTGGGGCACATCTAATATTCCACCTTCCTTTGCAATTGTGCATAACAAGATGAAAAGTAGTATTACATATTTCCTCTGGGCCTAGAAGGAGAGAATCAGAGACCTGTGGAAGTGCTGTCAGAACCTGTAGTCAAGAAAACAGCTAAAAAGCAAGTTTAACAAGTGTTTGATATGCCGGGAGGGATCCCTGCTATTACAAAACAGGTAGTATTGCTATTACTATTACAACCTGCATCATGCAAAAAAAAATAGGAGGAGGAGTTAACTTGCAGGTGAGATATTGAAAATGTGCTAAAATATATTAATCTGCATTTTTTTTGTTTTAAAATATTCTTTTTCCGCCTTCCCATATGCTAGGGCCATATGCGAGAGGCTTAGAAAACATTACTCACAAAGATAAATCCAAAAATAGAACAGTATCCAGCCAGTGAACAGAGAGATGCTCCTCAGTGTACCCAGCTCATTATTGCCCCCAAGGCCTTGGCCCCTCGATGGGCTTCACACTGGTCCCCAAAGGCCAGGAATGAGGTCCACAGCCACATTAGAAAATATTAAAGTTAACCTATAACTTAAAGTTATTTTAGGGGTGGGATGCAGCAGCACCCACAACTGAAGGGCAGAAAGAGCAAATAAATGTTTACTAGTTGGTTCATCATGGCTGCAAACCTGTGCACAGGTACCTGGGAGAAGGTCTCATTGCACTCAGTGGAACTTATTTCTGAGTAAATATGCTTAGAATTGCAGCATGCCAGTTCATTAATTTCATCCTGGCAAAGCAGGATGAATTCTCAGTTGCAAAATTAGTATTTATTGTTATTTAGTTATTTAACAGTGAAATCATATGTCTTCTGGGAGGGTAAGGTTGGAAAGAATGCTCTGACCTCAGAGAGGGAGACCCAGTATTTCAATAACACTAAATTATTCATCTGAAGCTTAAGACGAATCTATGCACAGAACATGCATATTCAAATTCTGGAATGTAAATAATTATTTAGGCTTTTGCAAGGGCCTCACACTAGTCCAGCAAAATTGTTTTGAGCAGCTGGCTCTCATGCCATATCACAAGCTGCTTTTGAACCTCCCTTGAATTTGAGAAGCAAATTGCTTTGTAGCATAAGCTACTGCTGTTTCAGAACAAGGAATGTAAATTTCCCTTGGGCTCACACTTGTTTTATGGCACTTTGGATCCCGGCCAAAGTTATTACACATTTTGTAAAATACCAGCAATGTTTGAGCTTTTTTGCATTGTCCTTTCTCCTGGCACTTCCTTCAGGCTAGAGAATCTAAGGACCAGTTAGTGCAGACCCTGGGTACATAATTAATACATACAGCAAGTACAGGGACCCAACACAGACACACACAACTTACAAAGAGCACATATTGTTGGCTCCAGTGCTCATCTACATGCGTCCCAGTTGTATGTCCCCACACACAGGTCTTCTGTTGTGAACACATCACAAAATGTAGAATCTTTTGTTTAATCAGACCTGAAGCTGGATTTTTTCTGAAGGTCTCCAGGCAAACAAATACAATCTCAGGATGAGGAGGGGTCAGAAAGTCCATTTTCATCTGAGCCCCTCACAAAGCCCATTCAAAGCATGCAGGTGCTGTTGCTTCCTTTCTGGTTTTGCTCTTTTGCTCTACTTCCTTGCCCATCAGGTGTGGAGCCAACCCCGTCATCCTGGTCTCTGCTTCTCCCCTTGGGACCCACGATGCACCATCCTTGAACTTTGAGGTTTCCAGCCTCTTAGTACAAATCTCAGGAAACTTGGCAATTCTATCAGGGGTTGTTAAATTGGAATAATAATCATTCTTAGATCTTCAGTTGAAGGGCCAGAGGCCTGCAGAATAGCAACAGATACAATTGTATCAAATCAATGCAGGAAGAGTCATATAAGAGTTCTGAATAAGTAAATTAAAAATCCTTATACTATCATAAATTCACATGCATCTAGCTTCCCTAATTATAGCAACAAAGAAAAGAATGGATTATTGTTAGAATGATCATCTTCTGAGCCATGAGAAAGTCAGGCCAATTAATTGTGGTCTGTTAAATAGCATTGACTCTTTGCTATAGAGAAAAGATGGATTCCCACCTCAATAAAATAAAATAAATCAAAGGAAAGAAACCTCAGCTAGTTTGCAGTGAACTTCTTACCACTTGGATAATAAGAATGAAGAAGGGAAATAATAAATTCAGAAGAGTAATTTTCTGTGGCTGATCTCCTGTATAAAGAACATACATATATGTGAAATCAAGGTTTACTTTCTGTATTTTACCAAAAGATACAGAAAGCAAAGTTCGATGAACACATTATTGTCCCTTAGATGATCAGTGAATACATAGCCTTCCTTGGTACTTCAGCATTTCTCTTGACTTTCAAAAGCAATAAAAGCACATCACAATTAGTCAGCCCAGCTGCAGAATTTTCAGAGCATTCAATTTGTATCGAGAAGACAGTGATGGCCAATTTACCAAAAGACTGCAGTTGTACCAATACTAATTACAACAGCTCAACTTCCAAGCAAATGTTCAAATAGGAAAAGATAAATTGCTTAGGCAGAACTTCAATTTCAGATTCCAGTGGTGCTAGTGGGGAAACTTAACTTGCTCAAAAGCCGCATAATTTAGTAGCATTTTTAATGGTTATTTTTCTCATTCACTTCTCATTTGCCAACAGCAATGCTATTGCTACAGGTCAATCATCCTCACAATTTTTAAATTTTATTTTAAATTTAAGCAAATTTATTCTAAGCAAAGAGATCTGTGACTTTGTCTTACCCAAATGTATATAGTAAAAAGGTAAAGGTACTCCTGACCATTAGGTCCAGTCGTGGCTGACTCTGGGGTTGCGGTGCTCATCTCACTTTATTGGCCGAGGGAGCCAGCGTACAGCTTCCAGGTCATGTGGCCAGCATGACTAAGCCGCTTCTGGCAAACCAGAAACACCGTTTACCTTCCCGCTGGAGCGGGACCTATTTACTTGCACTTGATGTGCTTTCCAACTGCTAGGTGGGCAGGAGCTGGGACTGAACAATGGGAGCTCACCCCGTCGCAGGGATTCGAACCGCCAACCTTCTTATCGGCAAGCCCTAGGCTCTGTGGTTTAGACCACAGCGCCACCCATGTCCCTATGTATATAGTAAGATACCTTATATTGAGTCAACCTTTGGCTCATAGGCATAGCCAAGGGGGGCAGGGAGGGACAGCTGCCCCCCATCAATAAAAATAAATAAAAATAAATTGCTAACTGGGGTTCTGCCACCCCCCCAACAAAAATCCTGACTGTGCCCATGCTTTGGCTCATGATCATCTGAGATTAAAGGACCATTCATTCATCTGCAGAGAAAACTTTCCTTGCAAGACTTTCAAAGAGCCACCATTTTCCACATTGTATCTGAAACCCCGTCCAGAGCAGCAGTCTGGTTTGACAAAGGCAGAAACGCCCTTGCTTAAGCAGGAATCTCCTTGTGACCTTCCAGAATTCAGGGTCTTGCTACAATAAAGTGCTTTCCCAGGGTACATCAGGCTCACACTCAGACCCTGAGGTGCCACTTCTTGAGCCAGTATATATGTGCACAGAAATCTGGGATGAGAACTGGACACCTTCCAAGCATTATGAAGAAGAGAAAAATGATGATACTCTGTCCCCTGACAGCACAGTGTTTCCCGCCATTCTTCAAGTGATGAAGGGAATAAGGAGGAGACTCAGCACAGCCAGGAACTGACACAACAGAATGTGGATATTTCCATTACCGTTGAGAGAACAAACTGTCTGAGTCTGGAACCCCTGAAGAGAAAAGTGGAGTCATCTGGAAGAATGGAGGCAAGAAACACTCTTGGAGCTACATCTGATTCTTTGTCACAAATGCTGCAAGAGTTTTACATCTCCATTGTCCATTCCAAGCAATCAGCAGAGGAGAACAAATTAGATTTGGATCTGAACAAATTATCTGGCTACGGTTCCCAACCACTTCCATCACCATCTGCCATACATGGAAATGTTCCTTCAGAGAGGAAGGTGGATGCCGCCTCCAGGACCCAAGTAAGAACCCTGTAGCTGCCCTAACCAAGAGGGCACAAGTCACAATGCCTTGGTGTTCATTGCCAAACTTGCAGCCCTAGTGTAGCCCTTGGAGCCTCAGTACTCTTAGCTACATCTGGTGAGTATTTCTCCTTTCACCTTAAGAAGATGGCGATATGAGGAAAGCCCAAGGAGTGGCTGGATTGCTGTTTGATACGTCAGTGGCTGGTTGCTTTTTTGTGCACATTGGTAAAATAAATAAAAAATTACTTGAAGGCTATCAGAATTCTACCTCTGTTTCAATTTGGACTAAATGCGGCAATGAGTGTTATTTTTTTCATGTAACTTCTCCCCTGTTTGTATAGTTGTGTTGACTCTCCTGTTCTTAATATAATTGTTCCAAAAGTAAAAAACAAAAACAAAAGAAAAACAGCCTGGCCTCTTTGGGACTTCAAACTGGAACCTTTCCAGCCCTATCTAGAGAACCTAGAGATTGGAACCCAGACCCCCTGCAGACAAAACATGTGCTCTTTACTGGGCAGGGCAGGGTAGGGCTCTGTCCGCATAGAACATAGATTTAAAAATGGTCACGCTAGCTGAAATGATACGTTCTGGTAGTAGATCTGTTTATCTTTTCCAATGACAGCTAAAGCAGGGCGATGAGGGGACCTGAATTCTCTCCACACCATGGCCTCCTCTCTAACTGCTTGCCCCACGCCAGCTCTTGACAGATGTTAAAAGCATGTAGAATTAATGCCCGCATGCATGTTCATTACGATGTCTGAAATGGGCCTATGGGCCCATATTCAAGTGTAAGATAAGAGCATATCTGTGTGATCAAGACCTGCACCCTTGCAGGGTTTCTAGCTCTGTGGAGAGGTCCCTAGGTGTGCACAAGGGTAGAGTTACTACAAATGCATGTGATGAGGGTGATGTTTGCCTCGGTGATGCTGCCCCTCCCCTTCCTCCTAGCTGACGTTTAGCTGAAGAAAAAGGAGTTTGGGTAAAAAGAAGGCAAGAAGGTAAGCTAAAGGTGTGGAAGAGGGTTGGCACCTCCTTCCCTTCTTTATATGTCGAGCTTTAGAGCTAAACCAAAGCTGGGGAGAGTGTCCTACTGCAATTGTGGCCCATGTGCACTGCATGGCAGTTTGGAGCGCACCACCCACACTGCAACGCCTCGTCCCCAATCTGTCCTTTGTAGAAGCAGGGATCACCACAGACCTGCGTAACTTGCAGGTGTTGGGTGAAAATAATAAACATGAAAGCACATGGAAACATTTTAAGCACCCTGAACAAAAGCAGTTGCTTTTGGTCAACTCTTGCTAACCAATTCATCAAAATTATGATCATTTTCATACTTCCCGGAGGATAAGTAGAAAAGCACTGTATCTCAAACACCCATCTGTCTTTGACTAACATTTAATAACAGTTTAAGTGGCTTTTTGCATAAGCAAATGTGGTATTTTTGCAAAGTTTGGCTTAATCAAGTTTTTTGGTGTGGAGGTTACAGACTGTAATTTCATACAGCTTAACTGCCATTTTAATCAGTAATGTTTCTCACATAAAATGTGAAGGTTGCTAATTTATTGGGGTAAATGAATAAAACTACTAATAATACTAATAATGATTTCTGCAGGTCTTTTTTCATGTCCCACCTCCTCCCAGTCAGCAGGCCCAGTCTAGAACTGGTTGAGACATTTTCAGGGGGACTCAAGGGGAATGATCAAACACCATAAAAAGCCACCCCACCCCTGAGACCACCAGCCAGGAAAATTCCTGTTTGAGAAGCCTACAGATTCAGGGGACCAAATAAACCTTCACTGGATCCACATTCCAGCTCCCCATCTTGTCATGCTCTGCTCTCAGGAATTCATTTGCTGGACCACATCACTCTGACTGGATAGTGAACAGTTCTTTGGCCTCATTGGTTAAGGCAAGGATTTGAAACACAGATCAGCAGTAGCAGAAATAGTCCGATTTTTTGAGTGTTGAAAGCACTTCACATTGTTGAGGTCCTTAGAACCATCCCTTAATACACAGTATTTCGTACTACGGATGCAGGTGGAAGGTTCCACCTATTGAACGCATGGGAGAGGCTTGCAATATTTTTCTATTCTGCCCTGATTATACATCCAAGGCAAGCTACATATTGTTTCATAAAACAATGAAAGAAAATCAATAATATCCGCTCTCCCCCTCCCTTAGGTGGTTTGCGACACCGTATGGGCTCCTGGGACAGGTGAGCCACCTACCTTTGTTGCGGGGGGGGCATCGGCCTGCCCCCATCTCGGCAGGCCTATGGGCAGCCAGCTGGGGGTGGGGCGAGGGCCAGCATAAGGGGCCAATGCCCCTCGGCCCAGGCTCACTTCCAGGCAATTGGCAAGGTTAGAGAGGCTGGTTTACTGTTAATTTGCCTCCATTGTGTGTGTTATTGGCCACATTCACCACTTACATGGGGCTGGTGTCAGCTGCCTATCCTGACAGGAGGTGGCAGTTGGTAAATTACCATCATTCTCAAGGCTAGACAGATGGCAGGGGAGGCAGCAGCCTTGGCTTATGATGAGGATTTTCATGCTAGGACCGCGGAGGACCCCAAGGCTCACTGGGACATTAAGGACAATGATCTGTGGTCCGAAGTGGTAGCTCCCCATTTTGAGAAGAGAGCCCAGAGAGTTGAGTCCTCCAAGTCCCACATGGAATGTTGGGAGTTTAACAATGGCTCCTGCACACGGGACAGGTGTCGTTTTAACCAATGTGTGCAAGCACTGCTGTGGCTCGCAACCCCAGACTAAGTGTTTTTGGGCAAGGCCCTCTTCTCACAGCTTTCACAGCGCAGGACGTGAGAATGGACAGAAGGATCCAGAAGTGGCCCAAGGAGTGTCGAAGGTAAAAACATGCTGATTCCCGGACCATCCGTGGGCCAGATTGAGAAGGTGATTGGGCCACCAGGCCTTACGTTGCCTACCCCTGGTCAAACCTGTGCCATGTGGGGATACACTGGGAGAGAGTTGCCTAAAATTTGGTGTGTGAATCTTGTGTCCATAGAGTGTTAGAAAGAACAGCCGTTGAAGAAAGCAAACTGATAGGAAATGAAATAGCTGTTCAACATCACCTCCTCAAACACATCAAACTCAGATAGTTTCCCAGGTGTTTCCTTTCTTTAAGAAGGGAGGCTTCAGGGAGAAAATGTTAAACATCAGCACTTTTAAACCTAAATGTCATTTTACATAGTCTTGGTGATGATTAAAATCAACTTACATTGGAAACACTTTTGAGAAAAGGCTCTAAATGTGCTATATTAACAGAGCACAAGACAGTGGGTCATGAAGGTGTCAAAACAGAACAGATATCAGATGTCATTCTGAGGTCAGTTGGAATTAGCAAGAGGGAATAAGAGGCAGAGGAAAAAATTCGCCTGCAGGCAATGGACACTTGGGAGGATAAATAATGTGCTAACAGAGAGCATTCCCCATGAGCAGAGAACTGGATCAGTTGTTGACCAAAAAAAAAAAGCCCTCTGCCTGTTAATATCCATTGCAAACCTTGGTTTTGCATCTGCCCCTCTGAAGTTATCTAGCTCTCTAGCTTACTTCTTCCTAGTCTCAGGTGACAATGGAAGAGTGGCCTTTGAGGGGAAAGTAAACATTAGAGAGTTACAGTGCCTGCTGTGGGTGTAGAGATTGATATAGGAGAGACATGTTTTACTGCAGGTGGAGCAGATGAAGGCATCTAGTTTTGCTGCTACAGGGGCACCATGGTGTTTTCTAGCTTTCTTCCACCCCTTATGAAATGCACATTTGCTTGTTATTTGAGCCCCACATGGCAGTGACCTGGCACAGCCAGTAACGTACAAACTTTTATGGAATCATATAAGGAACATTTCAAAACGTTTATGGAAGCAGAGACATCAAGGCAGCAGAGAAAGAAAAGGGGAGCTGAGGGTTCCTTCCACAGCCAAAAGACAACTGATCTTGATTCAGGATTGTTAAACTAAATCAATAACCAATAGGAATGAATTAAAGAAATGTGTCCATTAAACTTTAATTAGTTTAATGTTAAGTAAACGTCCAGTGCGCTTCCAACGCCATAAATCTTATCTCAGCAGAGAATTTCGTGCAGCGGTTGAAGAAGGCAGGAGAGTCAGTACCTTTCAATGAAGAATCCTGGAGCAAGCACTTTGGAACTCAGGAAAAAACTTTACAAAAGAAAAACCCTGGCGATAAAGCACACATGCTGCGAGTCAGGTCAAAGAGGGAGAGAGAGACACACACACGGGTGAACTGACTATTTATACAAACTAACTCACATTCCTGGATGCTTAATGACTTCCAGCTGCTCAGTGATTAGAGCGACTTGTTACCTCTTAACCCTTTAGTACCAACAAAATGTGCTCACAATATAGAATATAATTCTAGATTCAGTGTTATAGAGAATGCTGAATGGCACACAAATCATAAGTAGGGCAACCAGAACCACCTCAGTTTTCTTAAACAAAGACGATACTTTGGGCTGCTTCACACATGTATTTTGTATCATTTGGTGACTACAGGCTCATCCACACTTACTGTTTGCCCCACACTTTCTAGACACAAAGTCCAGCACTTTCCCAGTCCAAGCACCTCCCCCACCTGAAATGCTTTCCCCAGGAAAACCTACTCTTCAACGCTGAATGGGAACAAACAGCAATCCAGGTTTTCCACAGAGTGCCATTTTTTCTTATTAGCAGTGAAAAGAGGGTTTTCATGGGGAAAGTGCCAGCAGGGGCAGGGAAGATGGTCTCAGACGCGGACCTGAAAACCCCTGACCTGTGCCTAGAAATGCAGAGCAAAGGTAAGTGTGACTGAGCCCTCAGACATCAAGTGATGACTTCTGTCTGTGGTGGAAGATCATTCACACATGTAACACTACTGACAGTCCATACACTCAGGTACCAGTAATCAAGTGAAGACTAATCAGGCATGAAGAAACCAAGTGCTGTGAATGGTTTTGCTGAACCAGGCTAAGAATGAGAAGAGGCTGCAGCTCAGCATTAGAGCACATGCTCTGCATGCAAATAGTCCTCACTCCTAACCCTCTCCTCTCTAGGCATGGCTGGGAAGGACTCTTGCCTGAAACTGTAGGCAGCTGCTGCCAAAAAAGTGTCAACAGTGCTGAGTGAGATGGAGTAGTGCTCTGACTTCATATAATACAGCTTCCTTGGTATAAGGCATGTACAAAGCAATGGCACTGTGTGTGTAGGAAAGGCACAGATTATCTCTTTTGCCATGCATGTATCAGAAAATTATTTATAATTTTGTGCATATTTCAAGTGGAATTACTTCCCTGCAGTGGTAAAAAAAGAAAGGATTGTGTATGAAGAAATCTTTGTTCAGAGATGAAAAGGCAAAGAGTTCCGAACAAACAAACAGGTTGTTTCAACACTTTGGGATTAATGCTGAATTACAGGCTGGGGACACTGGTGCCATATCAGGTTTCCAAAATGTACATGTGTGGAGGTTTATGTGTATAGGTTAGATTTCAGAAGACACAGGCAAAAGTCTTAGCAAGAATCAAAGGCTTATTTTTGGATGTAATATGCAAGTCTCCCAAAATCATTTTATTGCCCCCCCACCCCAAAAAAAAATTAAATCGTGTTTGTATATTTTGTGATCCACACAGGTCATTTACTGTTTCTGAAGTCAAAGGATTTGTGACTTTGGCATGCATATTTAGTGTATTTTTCACTGTCAGTCAATTCAGTTTATTGTGTTTTAGCAGACAGCCATTATGCACATGAAAATGATGATGATGGTGGTGATGATGATGATAGATATTTACATTTCTGCTCCTTAAAAGTATGCATAAACAAGGGAGCTAGGAAAACATAGAAGTCCTGACAGTTTTGGAGTTTGGGCTCTTAAATCTCAGCAGCGCCCCGTGCAATGCTAAAATCTGGTGGCCCCTCCCTCTGCGCTTCTTGCACTCTGTTCTACATCATTGTTGCAGCACCCTCCGTGGCACCAGCACCCAATGAAGCCAAACTGGTTGCACTACCTTAAAACCGCCTCTGGTCCTGAAATGGTAGCAGGAGACAAAGTCTGCCAAGGAGTGCAACTGTAGATCATTGAAACCCTCATATTGTATCTGCACAGCAGAGAACTCAGTTTATACTTAATTTGCCATAATCTAATGCAGAGCAAAGCACAATGAAGGCCATGAAACCAATGCGCTTGTGCGTGCTTAGCTCTGTAGCCATGGAACTGGATTATGGCCATGGGATTTCATTCACAGTTCATTTACCTGTACAAGTTTCTCAAAAAAACAACCCAACATTCATGCTCTCTTTAAGTCTGATGCTGTAGAATCCAGAGCCCTGGCACGAAAGGAACATCATCTCATCTAACAGCTGATTTTCTGAAAGTTAAAAAAGGAAACAATCCTGGACAAAAATAGTTATGCTGTGTGCACTTTATGTTCATGGTTGATTGCATGTTTTTCCCTTAGTGCTTCTACGAGTGCCTTTTTACATAATCAGCTATATAGGGCAAAAATGCTGAATTTACTTGTACCCATTTGTTCTGTTTACATGTTCAGCTGGTGAATCTGAGGCTATCCTATATACTACTATTCTCCAGATGCTGAGCCTTAAGTAGCCAAAATTGCACCATTCATTCACAAGAAGGATACAGGAACAGGCCTGGGGCCAAACCAGTTTGTAGAAACACACACAAAAATACTTTGCGATGGGTGGGGAAAGTCCCACCGTAGAGAACAAAAACCCCAATGAATCCAACAAGGAATAAGCGTGGTTGGCTGCCAGAGAACACTGGGTGTTCTGTTGGATTTAAGAAAAGCAGAAAACTGAGGAAAGAGAAGAGAGCTGAGGAGGCTTCCCTCTGGGGCCTCACAGGGCCAATGCCGGCTGCTCCTCCGGGTGCGGGCGGTAGAGGGAACTGGGGCAGCTTCACCCTGGTGCCACGCAGGGCGGGGCTGATGCTGCTTGTTCCTCCCTCCACTTTTCAGCATCACAATGTATCACTATATCACAATGTTTGGCTGGTGATACATCACAATGTTGAAAAGCTGATATTGCCCAGCCCTAGTTGTTAGGGTAACAAAAGAAGGTGCCAGGTAGCCAAGGAGTGGACCCCCTCCCTCAACTTGCTGGTAGATAAAAAGACAAATGCTAGACTTATGTGAGTTATGTTAATTGACTCTCTTTCATCCCTGAAGAAAGTGATCAGGTAAACAATAGGAAAGTTATATTTAGTAGTTGTGTTTCACATTTGCACAAAGAAACAAAAGTGCCATCACACCCGTGTGGTGTGGTTGGAACGCTTTGGAATTCTGTTTCCACATTGACAGGGACTAATATCAGATTCTTGACTGCATACATAAACTCCAGGAATATTGACTATAATAACACAGTGCCTATCTTGGTTTTTCAAGTGGGCTGTGGGATGCTAAAACCTGCAGCTAATCTTTCATGCCCACATCTTTTAATCCTTTTTCCTCCTCTGTATACAGAGGTCAGTCATGTGATAATGCAGTCCAATTCAAAGACAAAGGTATGTGAAAATTTGGGACATCTCCTATAGTCTTCAACAAGTTATCTAGTTTATTTTATGCTTTCTGTTTTCTTCAAGCATTCTGTTTCCTTCGGTGTTTCTTATTCTTACCCTTATTCATATATATATATATATATATATATATATATATATATATATATATACAGTGGTACCTCAGGTTAAGTACTTGATTTGTTCCATTCTTAACCTGAAACTGTTCTTAACCTGAAGCACCACTTTAGCTAATGGGGCCTCCCGCTGCCGCCACGCCGCTGGAGCACAATTTCTGTTCTCATCCTGAAGCAAAGTTCTTAACCCAAGGTACTATTTCTGGGTTAGCGGAGTCTGTAACCTGAAGCGTATATAACCTGAAGCATATGTAACCCGAGGTACCACTGTGTGTCTGTGTGTGTCTGTGTGTGTGTGTGTGTGTGTGTGTATTTCAATTATAACAATCCAATAAAAGCCACATTAATACAATGCCAAATTATAATTAAATTAAAAAAGCCAATTATCCAATTCCAAATTAAACAATTTTAGATGACTTCCCATGTTCTGGATTTCAGGAAGTGATGTTCTTCTTCCATCCTGCTCCCATTCTCTTAGTCCAAATACAACTGTTCTGATCTTAATCCTTTATTTTAACAGCCACTGATCTGACGACTTGTGTTCGTATTTAACTATTCCATATCCATTAATTGCAAGAGGAGTTTTTATCCTGTAGATTCCTGTGTGAAATGTTTGTTTTACATTCATCTGCCTGCATGTAATCCATCAACTTCAGCATTTGCCTTCATTTCCACTTCAAGGACTGTAGTTCTTGCTGCGCCACACATCCCATGCAATTTTACTTATCCAAAGCCAAAAGAAATCTGGTGTCTCGCCATAGCCCCAGGCAGAGATCCAGGATTATCTTCTTTGATCCCTTGCCCGTCCATTAACAAGCTAGTATCTCGCTGAAGCCATAAAAAAACAGAACTAGAGTCCACTTTACCACCATAGAAGGTCAATGCCACAAATCATTACAATGCTTCCACACAGTTTAATTCTTGTAGTTATTCCATGAAAATTATGAAGCTGGGGTGAGGGGCCTTGCAAGGATAATTACTCTCAGATTATCCTCAATTTGCTGCATGGACAATCTCTTCTAGCGTTGGAGCCACTTTTCACCATGGCGGTGAGCGCCAGAAGTCTCTTATTCTTATTCTTAATAAGTTCTTCTTTAGAGTTGGTTTCAGGGTTGAGAGTGTGTCTGTGACAAGTTCAAGGCACTGTGTTCCTCTCATTGGACAAAGGCCAACAGAAATCACGCTACATACATGTTCTTTAGAGGATGCACAGGGAGGGCAAGCTATCTTGGTCCTACACAAATGGAAATTTATAGCTGGGTGGGTGCTGCCCCAGGTAGATAAACAGCTCACAGCTCTGTCTTTCCCTCCTGACCAGAATTAAAATTAAACAACATAATGATGACAGACATGAGATTAACACTTGTTTGCGTGGCCTCCCTCATAGGCAGGCATTACATTCTTAGCTAACACTGAGAACAAACAGGAGATGAGAATTTCAAATTGCCAACCATTGCATGGCAGTAGCAATTTACTGCATGTACAGTAGCATAGCTGTATGAGGATGGAGAGCAGGAAAAAAAGAAGAATTTGACTGTCACTCCTTAAAGGAAATGCAAACAAGACAGGTGAAGTATGAAGGAAGGTAGTGGAAAGAAATACAGAAGGATTATGAAACCGACTGCAGCCATAAAGGCATTCTGTCAAGATTTGGATTAACTCAACAAAAGGCCTTGCAAGCTTGTGCATGATTTCCTCATCTGTGCCTTCCTACAATTTAAATAGCCTCAGCACCCGCATAAAGCTGTCTACGGAAAACATATTATGGCTAACTTCCTTTAACATTTTGTGATTCTCAAGGCTGCGCAGCAATGCTTGTGCAGCCTTGTTACTGTTTGTCGTAGGAATTAAAATTCTCTTGTTGTCCTCCCCCTTCTCCATGAATTTGCTGCTCTCAGAGGATAGCTGAACATTTGATGAGGTCATTTTCAGAAAACAGGTGAAAAATAGGAATCCATGAAGGAAGGATTCAAGTTCCTAGTCAGAAGCTGATAAATCAGCAGGACTCCACCTCTTCACCAATAAACCTTTGCATGAACTCCTGAAAACCTTGAGGGATGAACAACTATGTGGCAAGTAGCTTTAAAACAGCAGATTCTAAGAGTCTACACTGAAGGCATAAAAGAAGACTTAGATACCAAACTGGGAAATGTGAAAGCTAAAAGCAGCATTCCTTTTCTAACATATATTTTGAAAGGAGACGTCTTATAAGTCTGACTAAGTGTCAGGCCTTGACCTTGCTCCAATGCTGCATCTGGGCTCCAATTTGGGAGCTGGCAGACGGATCCAAAGGGCAACAGACAAGGCCACTGGACCTCAGGCAGCAGGTTGAGCAGACAAGGAGCAAAGGGCCAGGTAATATAACCATGGTCATGGATGGGCTGAAGGACATCTGACTGGCCACTGTGAGAACAAGATGCTGGAATAGACGGGCCATTGGCCTAATCCAGCAGGCTCCTCTTATGTACTTATGACAGATACCAAAGAGGCAAGGGCCAGAGGCAAGTACAAAGTCAGGGCCAGGAGGAAGGTCAAGTTCCAGTGCAGAAAGAGGCCAGAAGCCTGTGCAAAGTTGAAGGTAGGTTTGCACTCAGTCAAGAGAATTCCCAGGCCAAGCATAGTTTCCATGAACTTGCCTGCTTTGAGTTACTTTTTTAATGCTTAGAGCTGAATTTAGAAGATAATGGAACCTGGAAATTAAGCTAAGCTCCCGAACATGAATTCCATTTTGGAATTCTGTATATTCTGGAGCACTTGCCAAAGTATTGTATATCCTAATTGCTGCATATTGTCATCTCCCAAAAAGGATAACCAATGCAGCATAGGAGCAATTTCCCACAAACCAGAAGCTTTAAACTATATTAATAGCCTATATACCTGTCATGCTTTTTTCACATTCTGCTTACATCTTGAATAAGGATCTTTGAAGCTACTGTATAAATCAGTGGAGGCATAAAATAAGCGACATGCTATAGGATCGTTTCATTATCAGTGCACGTAACATGGTTCCAGGAAGAGGCTGTGCGTAGTAAACTCTGTTAAGGCATTGTGGGAGCCACAATTGCTCTTATCTCCATAAAGCTGTTATCTCAGAATTAACTGAGTTCAACAGGCACGCAGAATGGCAGGTATGACCTATACTTTATGAGGAGGGGGAATCAAAGTTGAATACCACATGGCCAGATGAGCAAACAGATTGTTGATTCATGTTTTCATAACACAAGAAACAAAACAAAAAAGTCTGGACAAGCTTCAGTTTTTTCGTCTTATGCAATAGCTTATTGTGCCATCCCAGGACAAGATCCTCAGATCTTAGAGGGCAACTAACGTCCTTCTGTGCACACGAATAATTGCAAACGGCATATGGAAACTCCATAAAGACAAAACAATATAACTATTGTATATTCGAAAGCATTTATGTTTCTCTGATTTATATGCTACATGCATGCCTCCATTTGCACTTACAGGGGTGCAACCATTAAGCCTGTTTCACACATTAAGCAGGAGAAATCCAGATCTACCCAAATCCACCAATCCTAACTCCCTGGAGAGTGTGCCTGACCTGTATGATTTGTCACATTCACTGCTGACATTTTTGGTATATGTCTTGAAAGGTCATGGGTGATTGGCCTGTAGGCACAAATCCCAGTGCTAGATTCGTAGCTTGCAATTTCACACCCCTCATGGTATTTCTTTCCAACTAGCACAGGTTCCCAATATATTGAGTTTCTCAGCATTTTATCATATTTATCACATGAAAGCAAATGATACCCAGTCTGTGAAATAGCCTGACACTAAAAACGTGCTACTACCACCTAAACAACATTTTACAGTGATCCTAGCACTTCACATAGGTTATTTTGTTAATCTTTACAATAGCCCTGTAAGCTAGGCCAGCATTATCCAATTCCAGATAGTTGGATAGGTGCAACTACAACGGGGGGGGGGTGATTTGATCCAGCCACCTGGTGGTTAAAATAAGATTGTAATGAGGGTCCTGCTGATTCCTAATTAATTCAGTGGTACAGTCAATGAGAATGACCACCCTGAGTCTAAGCAAAGTACAGTCATACCTCGGGTTACAGACACTTCAGGTTGTGCGTTTTCGGTTGCACACCGTGCTGAACCCGGAAGTACCGGAACGAGTTACTTCCGGGTTTCAGTGCTTGTGTATGCACAGAAGCACTAAATAGCGCTTTGCACATGCGCAAAACCGCCAAATCGTGACCCGTGCATGCGCAGACGGTGCACTGCAGGTTGTGAACGCTGCAGGTTGCAAACGTGCCTCCTGCATGGATCATATTCGCAACCCAAGCGTCCACTGTACTACAGAGAACATGAGGCTAAACTAATGGGGAACTCCCCACTGTACTGTCTTCCCAAGTCAATGATGAAAAGACAGTGAGTGGAAAATAAAAAGCTTTATTTTCAGTGCTGCAGCAAAGTGGCCCAGTGGAATAATTTCCATAAAACTGAGCAGCAATCACAAGTTTCAAAGCACATTGTGTACTATTTTATACAAGTGCAAGTAGATAAGTAGGTACCGTTCCAGCGGGAAGGTTAACGGCGTTTCCGTGCGCTGCTCTGGTTTGCCAGAAGCGGCTTAGTCATGCTGGCCACATGACCCGGTAGCTGTACGCCAGCTCCCTCGGCCAGGAAAGCAAGATGAGCGCCGCAACCCCAGAGTCGCCCACGACTGGACCTAACGATCAGGGTTACCTTTACCTTTACCCCGTCCACCCTCCCCTGTTCACCTTCTGGACTCTCCCAATTGTTGGAAAATGCATATAATTAGCACAAGTCATATATGGGCTTGTTTGTCAGAAGTTTATTTCCTTGCATTTTATAAGGTTATGCTATATTTCTATACGGGCTCTTGGATACCCCATAAGGGGGAAAGGGCAGATTTTTGTTTACAACACTATCACTACCACCCAAAATGGGAACTCCATGCTCAATTCCCCCTCCAATTCTGAAAGGTCTAGTTGAATTTAGCCCAAATCCTGACATTATTACAATGTGAATTTTCCATCCCACACTCCACAACAGGCTTCCTCAAACTCGGCCCTCCAGATGTTTTTGGCCTACAACTCCCATGATCCCTAGCTGGCAGGACCAGTGGTCAGGGATGATGGGAATTGTAGTCTCAAAACATCTGGAGGGCCGGGTTTGAGGAAGCCTGCTCCACAACATGGACTGGTGAGGATTGTAATGTTGTCAGGACCCAGATTTGTGTCAGGACCCTGACTAGATTGAACTAAGTATTACAGAAGTGAAGGTGGAACATGTAAGGGGGCTGTCATTTTTTGTGGTAGCCGCATGTTCTTAGTAGCATGTAGTTCTGACTTTAGACAATGCACCAGTTCATTGCAAATAAATTGATGAATTAACAATATATTTATTGTAAACAAATAAATGGTGAACCTCAACAGGGTTGAGTTCAAGAGGGTTTGCTCCCAGGTAAGAGGGTTTAGTCTTGCAGCCTTAGTTTATTATCCTTCTGTGTTTAACCAGTTCTATAGAGTTGGGTCAAGCAGGCTGCTTCTTGTATACTACCAATGTAGCTAGAGGAGGGAAAAAAGTACCTGCCAACCCACACATTGCCAAAGTTCAGACACTGAAAGAAAATGCCTCTCTCCTGATTGCTGTAGAGTTACATTGTTAGTATCAGATAGCAAAACTAATAGTGCAACTGCCTTGGACTCCACATGATCAAATGCTTTTTTTGGAAATTTATGTTACTAGCTGCTACTGCTACTGTACACAAAGGCATGGAAGCATTTAAATTAAACTCATGGTGTTTTCTGAATATTAGACATAGTAGTTTTACATTATTTAAACTGAAGGATAAATAACGGCACTTCTTTCAGAAGAGGGCAAGAAATGTCAGTGTATTAAAATGTAGCTGAACACACTGCATTGTTCTGGTGCATTTTTTTATTTGGGATTTATATTCACAGCACATAGAGCAATGAAAGAAGATGCTGTGATGGCAGTAGAAAGCAAATTATTAACACACATCTTAGATTCACAACGCAAGGCATTATTCAGTCTTAATTGACAGATAAATACTGACAAACGACTTGGCTGAAATAATCATGTGTGATATAGTGTCAATGCATATTCACAACCTAGTATCTGCATATCAAATCTCTCTTCTGCAGTGGCAGAGATTCATGCTCAATGCTTACTAGTATGTAAAATGCAGGAATGTTAGAATAGCAATGTGAAATATTCTTTTCCCATACATCAGAGGTGGCCAAATTCTGGTCGTTGAGACTCTGCCCAACATTACTGCTCAAAGGAAATAGCTATTCCACCACCACCCCAGCAGGAACACTGGTTTAGTCTTTCTGCCAAGACGCAGGCATTCCTCTCAGAAGGAAATCAGAAGAGCCTCTGGTATACCTTGCTCTCCTAACTTGGTAAGGGGAACAGTGGAAATCTAGAGAAAAATCAGACCAAGAGCCAGCCGCAAATGGTTCATGGACCAGAACCATCACTGAGCCATCAACAACTAAGAATGTGAACCTATTTAAAGATAACTATGAGAAATGTTGGACAGAAATTAAGAAAGATTTAGAAATATGGTCAAATTTGAAACTTTCCTTGTTAGGCCGAATTGCTGTTATTAAGATGAATGTTTTGCCAAGAATGTTGTTTTTGTTTCAAACATTGCAGATTGTGGACAAAATGGATTGTTTCAAGAGTTGGCAAAAAGATATATCTAGATTTGTCTGGCAGGGCAAAAAGCCCAGAATAAAATTTAAGATACTAACTGATGCAAAAGAAAGAGGGGGGTTTGCCCTGCCGGACTTAAAACTGTACTATGAAGCAGCAGCTTTCTGCTGGCTGAAAGATTGGCTACTTCTTGAGAACACAGACATTTTGGACTTAGAAGGGTCCAATAATAGGTTTGGTTGGCATGCATATATATGGTATGACAAGGTAAAAATACACAAAGGTTTCAAAAACCATATTGTTAGGAAAGCATTATACAATGTTTGGATTCGTTATAAAGATCTGTTGGAAAATAAAACCCCTAGGTGGCTGTCACCAATGGAGGCTAAGGAAGTCAAAAAACTTAATATGGAATCTAAATGGCCAAAATATTGGGAAATTATAGAACAAGAAGGAGGAAATGTGAAATTACAGAGCTATGAGAAACTGAAGTCTAAAGTAAGAGATTGGCTTCATTATTATCAGATAAATGAAGTATTTAAACAGGACAGGAAAATTGGCTTTCAGGTGGAAAAGTCAAAGTTAGAAACGGAATTGTTAGAACCCAATACCAAGAATTTGTCTAGAATGTACAACTTGCTGCTGAAATGGAATACACAGGATGAAACGGTTAAATCAGCTATGATTAAATGGGCACAGGACATTGGTCATGACATTATGTTTGCTGACTGGGAACAGTTATGGACCACCGGTATAAAATTTACGGCATGTAATGCCTTAAGAGAGAATATTATGAAAATGATTTATAGGTGGTACATGACCCCAGTCAAGCTTGCAAAAATTTACCATCTGCCCAATAATAAATGTTGGAAATGTAATGAAACCGAAGGAACTTTCTATCACCTTTGGTGGACGTGCCCAAGGATTAAGGCCTTCTGGGAAACGATATATAATGAAATTAAGAAGGTGCTTAAGTGTACCTTTCATAAAAAACCAGAGGCTTTTCTCCTGGGCATAGTGGGCCAATTGGTGTCAAAGAAAGATAGGACGTTCTTTATGTATGCTACAACAGCAGCAAGAGTGTTACTAGCAAAGTATTGGAAGACACAAGAACTACCCACACTGGAAGAGTGGCAGACGAAGGTGATTGACTACATGGGATTAGCAGAGATGACGAGCAGAATCCGTGACCAAGGGAAAGAGACGGCGGAGGAAGATTGGAAGAAATTTAAATTTTATCTTAAAAATTCTTGTAAAATCACTGAGTGTTAAAATGTCTTGGGTAAAGCATAGCAGATTTGCAGCGATAAAGGATTGGATATGAGGAAAGAAAAGGGTTAAAGAAAGGAATTAATAAGTAACTAAGACCAGGGGTTGCTGAAAAAATTTAAAATAAGGATGCAGAAAAGGGAGGCATGGGGAAGTCGTTGAAATTGGGTTTATGAAAAAATTTTATGAAATTATACATGTTTATATGTTTGTTTGCTAGTGTTTGTTGTTTGTATTGTCTTATATTATATGTTAAAAAACTAATAAAAATTTTATAAAAAAAAAACACAGAACCATCACTGAGCCACCACTTGCATGAACCAAAAACCTCTTCAGTCATCCTGAACTCTAAACAGAGACACCTAAAAGCATTTTAACCAACATGTTTTCACATGTCTTTTGCGAATTGTCATAACATTACGGTAAATAGGGGCTATTAATCCTATAATTCAATTTGAGTCCATCCATTAAGAAGTGCAACCTGATAACCAAGATCAAATAAGAGGGATAGATTTCACATAGGACTCTTAACAGTTATTGCAAGTCAGTCTGCTGTAGTTACACTCTCTGGATAAAAAGAGTTCCAACAAAAGCATTGACACTTCTTTCCCCAGGGGTATGTTCCACATTGGACCTCTCTGTGGTTTCATCTGAGTGGTTCCCTCACATGCAGAAAAGGAAGCAACCAATGTCTCATGATGTCTCAGAATGCTGACCAGGCAGCAACAAGTCTCACAAACAAGAAATGAAAGTACATAAATCATGTGACAGGTAGATTCTATTAACAATCTTACGTTTATTTTGCAAGTATCTATTGTGCTGTGTGGCTCCCAGTTTCCTATTATTTGCCATTTTCATATCAGTGATATTAAACTTCACTGATTTGAGTAATCTCAATCTGAGTTGAAGCTATGGGGAGAACTTGTCAGTAACATTGTTTGCTAAGATCTGGAAACCCAGCTGAACCTTGTTTGAAGTAAATAAAATAGTGTTTCTCAACCTGGATTTGTGAAGTTTGGCTTCTGCATTGGTTAATTGGTGAAAAGAAATTGCTTCAACCCTTGTGCTCTTCTAGGAAGATATGTTTTCTTGCTATGGAAACTGAAAATCAGAATATAAAACTTAAAAATAAATACAAGACAGTCACTCAGCTAAAGAAATCTTAGCAGGTTGATATTGGTTATCCATATTTGTTGATTAATCAAGCAATTATATTTGCATATGCCTGAAACCATATGGTGTGAGCCATAAACTGAATAAACTAAATACAAATCTTTACATCGCAATCTGAGAAGAAACCTTCACTAAAGATTCAAGCTGAATTTGGAATTACTTATAAACCAGTTTTTGCTCTCCTGATAAGAGCTGTTAGTTTATCATGGAATCTTGATTAACACAGACTTCAATAATTCAAAAGAAATTATAGATCTCTTTGTTATTTGCCAAGTTTAATTAATGGATTCATGGCTAGCATAATCTACTGGGCCTCCTGTGGTTATCAGAGCCAGTCTGCAGCTACATTGGGGAAATCAGATCACAACAACAATGCATACTAATGAGGCTGTGTGATTTGATATGCAACCCCAGTGTGGAGGGTGGGGGGGTGACAGGAGGAAGGACGAGACAGGATGGTCAAAGGATGTGTCATTCCCTTAATTGTATAGGTTATCTGGAAATGTGTAGAATTGTTGCTACTTGTATTCTAATGGTCAGCAGCACAAACAAGAGCAAGCTCAGGCTCTAATCTGATGCAAGTTTAATCAGTTTGCATTGACAGAAAGCCAAAGACTCCCAAGTTGTTTACACTTTTCTCTGATTTATGTACCTTAGTTATATTTTTCTTTGAGCTTCCTCCTCTGCAAATGCAGCTGGGCGTACTCTAAGCTGCTATCACAGAGCAGGCATTAGAATAACAATGATAACAATAAAAGAAGAGAGCGCTTTGAAGCACAACATACTCACTGAAGCAGGGAAACAAGGTAGATACCAGGACAGACACATAGTGCATCCTCTAAAATGATCTGAGGATGGATTTAGTAGCTGACAATGAAATGATTCATTTATACTACCCGATAGCTGCATTTCTTACAGAGCTCCGGGTGCACTTTCCCTGCTGACGTTTTGAAATAAATGAAAGGTGGCATTTTGTTTGTGATGTATTAAGTACCCCCAAGAAAAGAGGGTGGGGGGGACCTATTTCCAAACATCTTCACCAAAACAAAACAAAAACCCCATGCACGTCGAGTTTTCAGCCGCAAACAAATCAGTAGGAAGCATCTTGAAATGGCGAGAGATTCAACACTACCATTTCTTTTCTGCTGCAAGAAAGTTTCTTGGAATGACAGCTTGTCTTCATTTGTATCTTACTTTGTATTAGTCTCAATTTATTATATAAATGCAGCTTCCATTTATATATGGACTACGTGGGATCTGATGCCGCATCAGACCAAAAGACAACTGTCATGGTTATCATATTATAAAGACCTTGCTAAGCTACCCACATCAACCAGGCTAATGATGTCCCAGTGGATACTGGGATTTTGGGCAGCTGCTTCCTGGCCATTGCTCCAGTCTCTCTCTCCCTCGGCCCCCTAGCTGCTCCTTTCCTCCTGAGGGATGCCTTGGCAGTAGCAAGACTTGCTTGTTGCAGACCTTGGCTCTTTAGCTGCTGTTTCACCTAGCTGTCTGCTCCCAGTGCATCACAATACCACAGGGAAAGGCCCATGAATGAGCAAGCAGGGAGAGAGGCAGTTCACCCAGGTCATGTGCTCCAGAAGGACATGTGTCCCTCTACTTACATGATGCACACAGAGGCCACCATCCTGCACTGCCCTTTTGTTTGCCTAGTCAGTACCAGGCAGGCTGGTGAGTTAGTGGCCGGGAGGTGTCAGACAGCAGAGCTCTGTGGGGCTGGCCCATCCATGAGGCTAGATGAGGCTACCACCTCAGGTGGCAAGATCCACAGGGGCAGCTGATCCTGAGGTAGATCTTTATTCCCCTCTTGCTCCTGATGTAGATCTTCACTCACCCTTTCTTCCCTGGTGGAGAGGGAAGCACCATTTTGTGGTTTGCCTCAGGTGCCAACGCTGCAGCTACAGGTATGTGTGCCACAAGGCCTGCTCTGCACCTTCTAAGCTGCCCTCAGTGGCAGCGGAGAACACTGTCCAATGGCCAGCACAGTAAGTATAAAACCACAATAAACATACACAATACACAATAAAATATAACAGCAGAAAACATCATAACCAGTTGGCTAATCACATAAAATGTTTTAGGTCAATCAATATTCCTGTCCTCCACTCACATACACAGTTCAAAAAGCCATGTGTGTATTTGTTTAATCTAGATTCTACCATCTACCATCTAGATTCTGTGACAAGAAAAAGCTGGATCATTTTATCTATATTAGGCATGGATCCAGAAATGAAGGGATGAGCCACAAATAGTTCAATAGTCTAATGACTACTCTTTCATTAAGCATTTCAATGCTCTGCAGTGAGATTCTCCCTATTCTAATTAATTATATAGTTCAAGATCCCAGTGTGAGTCCCTGTCCCTATTTTGTCTCCTAATGGTACACATATCCCAAACTGCTACTGAGGGAAGCCTGACTGATGAGCCATGGGCTGGTGAAGCAGGGAATCTCCAAGGCCGGTTGGGGGGGGGTGTTTTCCAGTCCCCAGTTCTTTTTTGGCCCAGTGGCCCTGAGAAAATGATCTAAAGAAACCCTCTTCACCAATCAAGATCTGTTCCATGCGCTTATCAGCATGCTTGACAAATTCTTTCCATCAGCAGCGGCCATGCAGCCATGACCTGTTTAATGCCCAAGTTAATAGTTTCTCAGTCAACCCAAAGCACAAAGGACATTGTAACACAAAAGAAAAAATATTTGTTTTCATGGCTGGTCAGTTAATACTTTATTGAGGGGGGCATCAAAAAACAAAAATTTAAAATGGGGAAATAAAACCCAAACGGGAATGTCTAACAATCCAAGATGTTCTAATACAGATCGTGGCTCCTCTAGGCAGGGAGTTCCAAAGATGTCTTTCCTAAGATGGCGGCTGTAACAACTTCTCCTTTGTGAACCCTCCGGTTTACAAACCTTTATAGCCTTTTATAGCTTTTTACAGCCGTCTTTATAGCTGTTTTTATTAGACTTTTAAATTATTTTACCTCTGTTAGAAGTTTTAATCGTTTTACTTCTATGGTTGGCCAATATACGTATCAACAAGGATATTCAAACCTTCTGCTGAGAAAGCCTACAGCCTACAGATCAGAATGTAAGTCAATTGCATTGGCATCATTCTTGACATGATGATTCTATACCCAGTGATCAGCTTGACAGGATATAGCAGTAGATTTAGTATACTTGAATGTTTCTCAACTGCCACCACATACAAAACTGTCTTATAAGTAACACATTTATCAACATCAGCCAGGAAATAAATATTCCTGTCAAAATATGTCTTCCTGTCAGAAAAATGTCTAACCAATTCCTTGAAGTGTCTCTTGTAGGATTCTCATACAGTGGCAGTACAGAAGCTGCCACAACAAGTTCCTCCCTGATATTTTTCTAGGCCATACATTAAGAATAAGAATAAGATTTTCAATCTATATACCACCCTTTATCAAAAGATCCCGGGTATGTATACAACATTAAGAACAGATTTTACGGAGCATGAATAATAAAACTTAATAAAAAAACATAGTAGCAGATAACATAATAATAAAACAAACATAACAACAGTCCTCACCCCAGCTTTAACAGGCCATCTATTATTTAATGGCCAAAGGCCTGGGTAAAGAAGAATGTTTTCGCCTGGTGCCTAAAGACATGTGATGATGGCACGAGGCAGCTGCGGAGCTGGCCACTCAGATGCCCTGCAGCCGGGGGCGGAGCAAGCCACCTATGGCGGACATTCGACGCTCCGCCTGCCCGCGACTCACAAGCCTCCACTAAACTGTCAAAATGAAGGGGGAAGGGGGGAATGCCACCGGCAAAGAGGTGCAGCTCCCCCCCCTTCCCAATGGCTTGGGAGTCGTGGGCGGGTGACGTGCGAATGTCACCCCCCTCTGTAATGGCACCTGGGGCGGAGCGCCCCCACTGCCCCCCTTCCTACGCCCCTGACACTAGGGAAGCATCTCTGGAGAGAGCATTCCACAAAGGGGGAGCCACCACAGAAAAGGCCCCGTTCTCATGTTTCCACCCTCTGGACCTCATGTGGAGGAGGCACACAAAGAAGGGCCTCAGAGGATTAATGCAGAGTCCGGGTTGGTTTATATGGGGTTAGGCAGTCCTTAAAGCAGTGGTTTTCAACCAGTGTGCTGTGGCACCCTGGGATGCCTTGAATGATGGCCAGGGGTATCATGGGCAATCCTGGCCTCTGTCCCTCTTTCCTTCCCTCCCTCCTCTGATGCCCTCTTGCGTCCCTGCCTCCCAAAGGCTTGCACAGCTGTTTGTTGCAGCAGCTCTGGCTACAAGCTTCCCAGGCAAATGGAGCCTCTGGGGCTGGCCAGGAGGTGCTGGTTGCCAGGTTCATCTAGTGTAATCATCCACCGGTATGAGGTAGAATTGGACCTTTCCTATAATTAAACTAAATGGACCTGCAAGGTCAGCATGGAACAGTTCAATAGGTCTAGTGGACTTCCTATAACTATGTTTTGCTATTGGCTTCCCAATAGGCTGAAAGCCTAAAGCTCAAAAGGAAGTGGTCTGATCCTGACAAGGGACTGATGTCAATATCCCCCACTTTCAGATCATCCATTTCCTGCCCAGTTGAAAAGACAAGATCCAGAGTGTGACCTGCTATGTGCTCAGGCCACTGAAATGTTGAGGCAGCCCCATGGTCATCATGGCAGCCATGAAGTCCTAAACAACAAGAACAACAGTATATCTATCATATAGACATGCTGATAACATGGCTTAGAAATGGCATTTTGCAAAGGTGTTTCTCAAAGTACAGACAAATTCAAATCAAAACATTTGATTAAATGATTTCATGATGAAAAGCAGATATTTTGGGTGTTTTGTAATGTCATCTAAGTGTCCCAATTAGTTTCCTAGCAACACCAAAGCTGCAGCAACCAAGGTTTTAAGTAGAAAGAAAGATGGACCATTTTTAAGATGACCCAAAGTACCCCATACTGTTTGAGTGTTACACCTTTAATTACTACTGAAAGTATATCCTCCAACATTTCTACGATGAAAATAGGGATTCCTATTTCATAACAACAACAACAACAACAACAACAACAACAACAACAACAACAACAACAACGCATTTATAACATTAATCCTCAAACAAGATCAGGATATATGTATATGTGTATACACACACACAGGGCTGCCTTCAGATGTCTTTTAGAGGTTGTATAGGTTCTTACCGTATTTCTCTCTCTATAAGACGCACTTTCCCCCTCCTAAAAAGTAAGGGGAAATGTGTGTGCGTCTTATGGAGCGAATGCAGGCTCCATGGCTTCAGCTAAAGCAACACGAAGCCTTGGGAGCGCTCCCGCTGTGCTGCGGAGGCTTCTCGTTGCTTTCGCTGAAGCCATGGAGAGCGAGAGGGGTCGCTGCGCACCGACCCCTCTCGCTCCCCTGGCTTCGCTTTGCTGGAGAGGCGCTGCACAGTTTTCCCTCTCTGCGCAGCGCCCCTTCAGCAAAGTGGGAGGAGAAATGGAAGGGGCTCCGTTACTCCTGCCGCTTCGCTGAAGGGGCGCCGCGCAGAAAGGGAGAGAATATTTGTTTTCTTGTTCTCCCCCTCTAAAACTAGGTGTGACTTATGGCCGGGTGCATCTTATAGAGCAAAAAATATGGTACCCCCTTGGCTTGGGGGTCACATAACTCCATACCCTCCTAAATTTCTCTGATGAAAATAGGGACATCCTAGGGAAAAGCGGGACTTTTCGGGGTCGAATCAGAAACCAGGATGGCTTCTGTAAATCTTGGGCTGTCCCTGGAAAATAGGGACACTTGGAGGATCTACTGAAAGTGACTGGGGTACTGGGGTAATTCATATTCAAGCTGATAAAGGTAGAGGATTATGTGGTTTATTACTGTATAAGAGCTACTAGGTTGGGAAGACCCTGACTGAAATCTCTACTTGGTGGGCAACTTTTGGATAGGCGCTACCATACTAGGTTCACAGGGTTCTTTGGAGAGTAGAATGAGGGTGTGGGGAAAGAACCATGTGTTCTGCTTTGAGTTCCTGGGAAGAAAGGTAATAAATAATGTGAGGGGAAATGAAGCAAATTAAGATCTGTTAAATATATTGCAGAATCTTCTAAATTCATTCAGCTTATGAATAAAGTTAAAGATGTGTAAACATCTGAGAAACAAACAAGCCCAGGAAGTGTTGTATCAGGATAAATGACAATGAAAGCAAGAACTTTTTCTTTTTCCAAATTTCTCTCTCATTTCCACCTGTACCTGGCCTGATATGATCCCACTGCTATACTGAGTCACTAAGCATAACTTAACATCAGCTGTAATATTATGTAGCACAAATTTATGTACTATTGCTAGCATTTAAAGAAAAAATAGTTCAGTTAGAGGAAAATGTTGAATTAAATATAAACTCTCCCCAAGAGGAACAATTAGCACAAAACATAAGATGACAACCCCGGTCTCCAAGGTTTGTTTTGTTTTGTTTTTGCATTGCTGAGAACTGCCTGTCCTGTGTGTCATTAGTACAATCCCTGCCTGTGGCTTTGAGTAAAGAAACATTGAGTCTAGGCTTGCCATTGGTCAGGAAAAATCCTGACATGTCCTGGGTTTTGGATATAAAAATTGTGTTTTCTCAGCAAAATGTCTGTGAAAACCCAGATGTGTGGCAATGCAATGGAAAAAGCAGAGGAACCAGCTCAAAATGCTTTGAGGTGGTTTGTGGAGGTGGTTTCCCCCAAAACAGTTCAACAACTTTACAGGTGTCAGTCAACCCTAATTGAAATATGGCAACCCTAATTGAGTTAAAACCTTGATTCCATCTAAGAATGTCTTTAGGAGAAGCCTTCAGAAGGTTTACAAGATTCATGTGGATGGAGGCATCATTAATTGTTTTATTAATTGCTGATATAATTGATATAATAGAAGCCAGGGAGAGAAGTTTCTAAGAATGACAAAAGGTGCTGGAAACAAGTCATTAACAAGTCATGGAAACTGTCATCAGGGCAAGAGATTCTCTGCCAGGGAGGGGGAGGTCACACTGCTGGAGTGCCTGCAAAGCCCTGGAATCTTGCTACTGCTTGGCAGAGATTGGGGGTAGCTGCAACCTTAGAAACAATATCTTTGTAAACATCCTATGACCTTGATACCTCAAATAGAAACTGCTCAATTTCATCCTGCTTTGCTAAAGAGAATGTTTATTTTATTTTTTAAAGTGCAAAAGTAGCATTACAAAAAAATACAAAGAAATACAATAATATTTCCATATAGCCTAAAAACCACTTTAGGAAGAAGATTACCTCCTTTCTCTGCTGCCCACGCCTTTTGCTTGGTTGATATAGACACGCAGGTGCCCAGTCACAGTCGCCTTAGCATCTTGGCTTTTGATCTGTTCAGAAAACTGCCTGGATGGGTGTGTAAGTGGATGAGTGTGTGTGTTGTGCAGTTGTGTGGATGTGCACGAGTGTGCATGTGCATGTGTGTCTGTCCGCATGAGAGAGGCTGGTGGCCCCACTGACTTTTGGCATTGTTCACAGACCCCACTGGCATGCAGCAACAGAGCTTTGCTTACAAGGAAATGTGGCATTTTCACTTTAAACGGCTGGCCTAATTAAAATTACCAAGCAGCAACTGAGTACTGAGCATGAGGGCAAGACAGTGCTTACAACAGAAGTGGGCGACCCCTGTTTGGGGAGCTTGATCCAGCCTCCCCTCCACCAGCTCCACCCACACATTTTTTTCTGGTCTCCACCAATTTTGGCAGCGAAAGGGTGGTAGGCCTAGCACTCGGCTGGGTGGAGTGCCGTGCCCTGAAAGAGATGCAACACCACTGGCATCTGGGCCCCTGGAGGTTTGGCCAAGGATGAACAAGGCCTTTGGGCCAAAAAGGTTGCCAGTGTCTGACTTCTGTCTTTAAAGAGCACTATGTCTTTAAATCCTTCACCAACAATTCCACCCTTCCTTCTTGGGGCAAACCTTCATTTTTTGACAGAGTACTGGAAATCATGGAACTCTTACTAAAGGCAGATCTTTTCATGGTATGTGGTCCTTAATTACCAACTGGCTCCATATCCTCAAACTTTTTTTATTCCTATTAAATCGAAAAACACTTTAGGATATTTCCCAGTGTTGTTTGAAAGTTTAAATACTCTTTTTCTTTATGCATTATTCACAACAGCCAGATGCTTTGGGGAGTTTGGCTGCCTTTGGAAGGGATCTAGCATTTCCAATTTAGTGTTGTAATTTAAACTGAAATATCTAGGTCTGTGCATGCTTGCTTTCCATTCCCTGGCTTGAAGAGTGAAACTTACCCTTCCAGTGCTAGGTTGCCGCTACAACTATAAGCTCCCATTTTTGGAATCTTATGTGCTGTATTTCTTAAAGCATATATAACAAACATTTTCTAGAGTACATTCAAACTTCAAAGGCATAGTAATATTATTTATTTTTAGCTGCTCTATTGCAAAGAAGCTCCCTGAGTGATGTGAAGTTGTTGTTTCATTCAAATGCAGTATTAAAATTGGATATGAAAAAGCGAAAGGGAGACATGGCTGGTGGAGCAAAGTGTGCAGGCGCCAACTTTGCTAAAATTCTCTGAGCTCTTCTTCCCTTTCCAGTGCCCATCCTCCTGCCCTAAATGCAGTGTGTGTTTCTGGTTGTCTTCTGGGGCCAAGTAGGATTTTTAGGTCCATCAGCATATTGGCCCACCTGACTTCGCCTTCTCCCAGCCCCAGGCTGAAATGTGGGTGTGGCTCGCATGGTGGGGGGCAGCTGTTTGATAGGTTCATTTGGTCACATTTGGCAGGTAGGCATGGAAGGCTATTAAGATTTTGTGAGTACCCTCAGGCACCTTTAAGGTGAGAGGTGTCATTCTGAGACTTTCCTTCTTGAAATATAGCAACCCTGAGACTTTTCTGCAGGGCTGTGGGGCTTGGTGGAAGGGAAAGGAGCACCCCTGAGGACAACCTGTAGTACCTGCTTGGGGTTGTGAGGATGGATCAGGATGGCAATAGGTCAGGGGGTAATTTCTCTCAGGGAATCCAGCACAGGGCCATAAGAACTGACCAAGGGCCCATCAAGTCCAACATGCTACTTCCAATAGCAGCTAGACTAGGCTTCCTCAAACTCAGCCCTCCAGATGTTTTTGGCCTGCAACTCCCATGATCCCTAGCTAGCAGGACCAGTGGTCAGGGATGATGGGAATTGTAGTCTCAAAGCATCTGGAGGGCCGGGTTTGAGGAAGCCTGAGCTAGACTGAGTGCTCTGTCAAGCTGAGGTGTTCAGCTGATGCAATGGGGGAGGGGGCACCTGAACATGGAGTCAGCATTTAAGTATCATGGGTGACAGCTGTTAAGGGAGCCATCTACCATGAATATCTTTCATTGATTTTAAAGCAATCTAACTTTGTGACAAATAATCTCATCTATTGTGTATGGTGTACATTTACACTCTCCACACCCCAGAGAAAAAAACACAAAGCATGTTTAATTGTATTTTACCTACCAGGCATCAGACAGTTTTAGTGATCAAAGTTGTCTACATAGTTCATAGTTACAGAGAGAAAGAAAATGAGCAAAATGTATCAGTAAAAATTTAAGAAGTACATCCTTACCTAGATCCGTTAAATTTTGATTGCTGTTAGAGCAAATTCTGCTGTTCTGAGTACCTGCTGTAAATAACTTTCATTCAGTGACTTCAAGTTTATTATTTATAAGATAAAGAGATAACATTTTCACTATCTGAACATTCACCATATGACCATATATTTAAAGCACATGGGTTTCCCAAAGAATCTTGAGAACCGTAGTTTACCCTCATAGAGTGCAGTTCCCAGAACCTTTTACAAACTACAGTGGTACCTCGGGTTAAGTACTTAATTCGTTCCAGAGGTCCGTTCTTACCCTGAAACTGTTCTTAACCTGAAGCACCACTTTAGCTAATGGGGCCTCCTCCTGCTGCTGCTGCTGCTGCTGCTGCGCCGCCAGAGCACGATTTCTGTTCTCATCCTGAATCAAAGTTCTTAACCTGAAGCACTATTTCTGGGTTAGCGGAGTCTATAACCTGAAGCATCTGTAACCTGAAGCATATGTAACCTAAAGCGAATGTAACCTGAAGCGTCTGTAACCTGAAGCGAATGTAACCTGAGGTACCACTGTACAATGTTTTTTGAGGGAGTTGATGTGCGTTAAATGTATGGTGAAGATGTGATTGGGCTTCCTGTTCTGTCATGTCTGATATGTCAGGGTAGTTCTGTACACTTGATTTTGCAGGGCCATCTGGACTACCTTTGTTAGTATTTCAGTCCTCCTCTGTGCTTGTATATTGCAGCAACTGTTTGAAAAATAACCACAGGGGGAACTTATAATTAATACGTACTTCCTTTCTACTGCTAAGAACCAATCAAGATGTACAATCTGAAAAGAGGAAGAGCCCAGTCTGTGGACATTCTGCTGAAAAAGAGCTTTTCACTGCTGAAACCCTTTCCTATTGGGAAAAGGGAAGCACACAGAGAGCATTGCCCCAAATCCTGTGCATGGGACTGTTTTAAGGGATTGATACTTCTTTTTTTAACAGAACTGTGCTATATTTCTCTTTGTTTGATGAGGAGGATGCTAGGCGTTTTGCAGATGTCATAATGATTTTTTCATTGCACCATGAAGGAGTTTAATAACTTAGAAAAATAGAGCTTATAGTTTTTAAAGGCACAAGCTCTCTTGCTAGGCAATCCTGAATGACACAGCCAAACTGGCACACTCAATAAGTCACAGCCATACACAAAGAACTGTGAAAACATAAGTTGGATTTATAATGCATCTGTCACTTACTTAAGCCATTAAAAAATGCACAACCTCCAGAACTTTCAATGTCACTGGGCAGGAGCAGGGAACCTGCTTTTTCTTCACTGTCTTTCTGACTCATCCTCTTCTTTCTCTTTCTCTTTCTTAAACCTCTCCCTCTGCATCCAGTGTGCTGTCATAGGAAGGTCAGATCACTCTGGCCAGAGGTCACTTGCAGATGCTTTCTACCACTCCATCTGCGTTGGGTTGTTGTCGCTCATTTTCTCTTCCCATCCTTCTTCTCTAGAGTTTGAAAACCCCACAAGCAAACATCTGGATCCAGCAGGACTCTTAATCAGGCTCAAGTTTGTCAGAAAATTGAATGTTACAAAACTAGGCAAGGCTAACTTAGTGGGATCACACTGACATTCATTCCTTCATATCTGCAGAGCTCACCAACCCGTTCTTGCTGAGCAAGTAAAAAAGACTGAGGATATATATGCTGTAGTTCTGGTAGGTATCTTTTTGGTGCCTGCCACTGCTCCCTTCCCATCACAGCCATCTCACCTGTCCAGCCCCTCTACCAATTTTACTCTCTCACTATGATTCTTTTCATTACCTCCTTAGTGTGTCTGAATAACCCCCTACAGTTCCCAACTCCTCTCCACCTAAGTTCCCTTCCCATCCATCTCTGCTTGCTTGCAAAAATGCTCCCTCCCACCCCTAAATAGCTACTGTGATAGCATATGCTCACCATCCCATTAGCCATTGTCTCCATACGACCATCACCAGTAGCAATTCCATGGTGGAATCTACACACATATAAAAAACACTGAGAAAATGTTTTTTAAAAACATTTCAAAAAATATATTGAAATTGCCATAGTTCACCATCGCTACCTGGTGTCACATTTGTATATTGCACTTTACAAGTCACTTAAAACGTTTTATTTGCAGCTGTATAGTTGAGCCCCATGTCTTCCTGTAAAGCAAGGAGAGGATGTAGTCCTACAAAATTTGGATGATCACAGCTTCCCCAATGCTGTTGTAAATGCTAGCAATTTGCAAAATTCCATGCTTTGTTTCAGCGTTCAGTTCCGTATATTTGCTGCACTCACATACTGCTAATGTGTAAAGAGGAAGAAACAAAATAAATGGCACTGTTGTTGAAGAGTAAACCCCTTTACAACTAAGGTATATATTTTCATTAGCTCTGAAGATGGCTCAAGCACTTGCTTACAATGTAGATGAAATGCTATGAACCTTCTTAGGCACAGGAGACAATTTGTGGAAGCAGCAACATGACTGACCACCACAGTCAGATCTTTGGTCATGGAATTAGGTTTTCCTACCCCATCCTCCATAGTGAAGGCCCTGCACCGCCTGAACCCCCCCCCCATGTGAAATATGGAGTGAGGGGAGTGTCCATGGGCACCACTTTGGCACTGCTCTTCAAAAGCCATGTCCCCATTCTGACTTCTGCTATTGAGGAGGGACACGCTGGGGCGGGGGCTCACCCGTCACAGCACAGAGGTGTTCTTTTATGCAATAAACAGCAGAGCCAGGGACTACACATGGAGACTGGCACCAGGAGGGGCAGCCCTCTGGTCAAAGTTCCACCAGGCCCTAGCAGAAAGTTGAGGGTGAGGTGGGGGAGGAGCTGGCCCCCTGCCAGAGCAGAGGCCACAAGAGACCTCAGACAGGCAGCCAATGCCCAGAGCAGCACATCAACTTCACCTGCACCTGCAGAGAGTGGAGACTTTGTCTGAGATCCTTGTGATTCCTGCACTGCAGGGAGTTGGACTAGATGCCCCTTGGGGTTCCTTCCAACTCTATGGTTCTATTACTCTATGATGGCTTCAGCTGGAGAGTGAAATCTGCAGAAATTGTGGACCTCCCTTGGGCAAGAGGAAATGACTTCCATTTATGGTAGGATCCCCTTTAAATCAGCCCAGTGAAAGCAGCAGCACTTCACACCTTGCACATAGGAGAGTCTTGCTGGATCATGACCTTTATTTTGTTCTTCACACATAATTTACTTTAAGTACATAACATTTTGTAAATGCACACTTCTGGATCTTTTGAAAATATGAACTGAGCAACCTACACAGAAAGCAGGTGGCATTCATCTTACTAATTGGGATGTCAAAGACCATTGGTTTTGATTAAATCTCTACACTTCACATTATGTAAATGATTCACAGCTCAGAAAAATAAATGCAGAGTTACGGGTGGCAGCAGCAGGAAAGCAGACGAAACCAGCAAACACATTAGGGGCTGCCTGGTTCTTTAATTTACGTACTTTACTTATACTTGAGTCTTTGCGTACAAGCATTTAGTTCTTCATGGTTTCACGGGAGTTTGCATTTAGCTAAATCTCTTCAAGATGCATCACACAGAGCAGTTGTGTTATTAAGACTTAATCTCCTTCTTCTGAATTTTATCAGTTAAATTTAGTCTAATTACTCTGTGCTTACCTCCCACAAAGTCATACCTCAAAACCACACAAAATGCATCATCTTGAAATAATTAAAGTATGTTGTCCCAAAATCTGCAATAGTGTCAAACTAAGAATACATTAATACATGGAGTTCAAATGCCGCTGGCAGCCTGACTGACCTAACAGATCTATGAATGAGAGACTTGAAAACGAACTTGGTACACTGGAAGGTTATAGGAATTGAGTATTTGGAAGTGAACAAGTGGCAAAGACCACTGTAAGGCAAGCAAAGTTTAATCCATTATACCTATCTTATACCATAGACCTTGATACAATGATTGAAAGCTGGAAGAGCAAAGGGGATAGGAAGAACTATTTGTGGTGATATGGGAGCATGACCTCCCCTCCTCAGTCCTCATCAGTGCATGTACATAAACGTGTCAATATGTCTTCACAAAGCACTACATCACACACACAACCCCTGAAAACACAGGCCATTTCTGGCACCTTTTTCTAGAAAAATAGCACTGAGTATGACTCTGTTTACCCAGACTGTCTACTGAATGGGATGTGCCGGTTATATAGATTGCACACAATGTCACCTGTTTGTAACTTGCAGAAACTCATTGGAATGTCAATGCCAGATGTAAATTCTGTCTGAAAAGGTATAATGCTTGTAAATGCCAAATGCTTTGATTGACAGGCAATTTTGACCTGCCTCACCTGCTGTAATCCCTCCCAATTTTGGGATGTCTCTTTGACATTTGCCTACGCTTCACTGACACTTGTGGGGTGGGATTTTTTTTACTGTTTTGCGCCAAATGTAAGACTTGAAAGGCAAACCCCCTTTGTCTCAGGGTTCTCCTTTCTTTGCTTTTAGAGAGGTTGAATCTTTGTCACGACAAATACCGTATTTTTCGCTCTATAAGATGCACTAGACCACAAGACGCACCTAGTTTTTGGAGGAGGAAAACAAGAAAAAAAATATTCTGAATCTCAGAAGCCAGAACAGCAAGAGGGATCGCTGCGCAGTGAAAGCAGCAATCCCTCTTGCTGTTCTGCCTTCTGTGATAGCTGCGCAGCCTGCATTCGCTTTCCCCTTACTTTTTAGAAGGGAAAAAGTGGGTCTTACAGAGCAAAAAATACGGTAAACAATCAAAGGCTGAGCAGCCCACTGTGCTTTTGGATTTTTGCCTGGTTGTGTTCTCTTTATTTTTTACTCTGACCCGGGAACCTAGCTTTTGTGAAGTACCTCAGGTAAGGGGTTCAGCCCTAAAGCGAGCACCAGAGGAGAAATACCTGCTACCCCCTTGGAGCATTCATGCCCATGGGGCAACTTTATAGTGTTCTATTTGAAGCATACATGAAAAAGATTTTTTCATTCTCTTATCAAAGTTTCCCAAGAAAATACAGCCATCATGAAATAAGAGATTCTCTTTTGGATTAGCACAATAGCACTTTTATCTCCTTACCTAAATGTACTTATCTTGCATTAAGCGACTGTAACTTTTTTCTTTCTTGTTTGCTGTCTGTTATCTGACGTGTTTTATGCCTTTATTCCAGACTAAATAAAATTTTTCGAAACGAAAGAAAACAGTTCTCATAATGGAAGTAATAAACAGTTATGTAGCTTGAGGTTGTGGATTGGAAATGACGACCTTTGACATTAATGATGAAATCTTTGACAACGGTGCCTGGGAGGTGAACTTTCTGATAGCCTCCATACTGAGACTGTCGTGATTGAAACATGGGGCTCGTCCACACTTGCACTTTCTCTACTGCTTTCCCCTGGGAAAGCACTGAATCAGAACGAATGGCAATTGGGTTGTCCACGGTGCGCTATTTGTTCAAGTTTAGCACTAAAGAGCAGGTTTTCCAGGGGGAAGTGTCAGAGCTAAGGCAAAGCTGCTTGGACCCACTCTTTGTAGGGACAGGCAAAGTGGAAGTGCAGATGATCCCAGAGTTGTTAGCTTGTTGCTTCTCACTATGCTTCATCTAAGACAAGAACAGGTCACCAAGGTTTGCTCAAATCTAACTTTCAACAGCCCCAGCTACCTTGACCAATGTGCAACAACATGTAGTGGTCCCCCATTCCTGAGCTAAATAGTCTCTTTCAACTAATTTATTGATGTCTTGTTGCTTCTGCGACAACAGGCAGATAAAGTTAAACCATTGTACTGCACCTTAAATTCCAGCAGAAATAACTCCTCAACAGTCATGTCTCAATAGATGGCAGTACAATCCTATGCATGTCTATTCAGAAAAACAACTCACATTTAGTTTAAAGCGCTAACGGCTATGTGTATAGAATCAGGGGTGTAGCACCCCCAGCCTCAGCAGCTTCCTCACGGGGGGGGGGGCACCTGATCTCACCCCTCCCAAAAATGTGCCTGAGACTGCAGCCCCCTCAGCCCCCCCATGCCTCTGTATAGAATACATACAAATTTGCATGATTCGAAGCCTAAGAGTGACCTCAGTTTATGAACAAATTTGGTGAGAATCTTCCTTTTCCTAGGTAGATATATTATGAAATATAAAGTCTTGTATGACAGTTTTTCTTGCTATGTATATAATACAATTATATGGCATATGTGTACAGTATCTCAGCCTTTGTTGTACTTTGAAAAAAGGATAATGTGCTGCATTTTTTTATGTTGGAATACAATCTAAATGCACCAGAGTAGCATTTTTAAAAAAGTGGCCCAAGGGAATATCTAAAAGCAGGAGAACACTGAAATCGATTGACTTTTGCACATAAGAGCAATAATTCCTTTTTAATCCCCTTAAGGGAGCCGGGGTGTGGGGCTGTTTCTTGTCCAGATGCCCAACTCAGGGGCTGAAGGGCAGTGGGTCATATGCAGTTTGTGTCATACGGTGAACCTGACCCTGGTCAAGCCCTTCCATCCATCAACCAGCAGGCAGTTGATTTAAGGTACACACCCAATGCCTACACCAAACCTGTTTACATCTGTAATCAATCAGATATCCTGAATTGGGCAAACTTTCAGAGAACAGGATTGCATGCTGGTGGAACAATACACCTTTTCCATGCACATTTGGCACACAGATTGAGCTGCCATCTCACTGTGTCTCCCAAAGCAGCAGCCTAGTAGCCCATGAGTCTGTGATCAGAGTGATTCACATGCTTAGACCGTTGAGGGAAACTGAATGAGAGCATGGGAAAAGAGTGTTTCAGTGGCTATCATGCCATCTTGGGGTCCCAATGTGTGTTAAAGAAGCCCTTATGGCTCAATTCAGGAAGCAGCACTGTCAAACTATTGTTCCATCCACATCAGCATTGCCTGGCAGCACCTCTCTGGGGGTTTGAAGAAGTCTTTCTCAGTCATCCCTGGAGATTGAGCCTGGTACCATCTGCATATAAAACATCAGCTGTAACACTGATATGCAAGACTTAGAATGTGATCTGTAGTGTTTTTAGAAGTACAATTGCAAAGCATAATACATATTTCATATGTGCTTCAAGTGGTTTAGAACTTCTGTGCTACTTTGTATTAGAGTTTCACAAATCTAATTTTAGTTCTCTCCATGCCTTGACTGCAGAAGTCACAGCGAGACAATCCAGACTGTGTTGTGGAAATGCAGCCTTATGAGTCAGAATGAAAGGCCTATTGAGTCTCTAATCTCATCTGTGGTAGTAACCCTTTGGCTCAGTCCCCTAGCTCCTGTGCACTACTGCATGTAAGCCTGTAAACTAAACCTAACCACAAGCAATTGAAACATTTAAAGTTTTATTTCCTGTTTACCCCTGCCTCATCTCTCTCCCGTGTCAAATTTTAGACTGTAAGCTCCTTTTGTCCTTTAAAATAGTGTTCTATGTTGGGTTGCCAGTGCAATGAATTTGATTTTTAGCACAGGAAGCTGTCTCCAACTGGGTGGGTTTTTTTAAAGTATTTGATTGTCCAGTAGAGGCAGGTGTTGTTAACTGGACTTTTGAGTAGGAGAGTATGGCTGGGCTGGCAAGTTGCCAGACCTCCCCCCTCCCCCAGTTATTATAAATATCCTTAGTAAAACTACATGACACACTTTTTAGACTGCTGCTTCCTGGACCTGCCATCTCTTTGTGGTACTTTCATGACAGCCAGGTCATGTGACGAAGCTGAACAGGTGTAAGAACCAGCCTGAGTCTTTCCTCTCTGGTCATTTTACACCATCAACCCAGCCAGCTGAGCCCTGGCTGAGCTCGGGAGAGTAAATGACTCTGGTGTAGCTTCAGCTGAACAGGGTTGGGGATTTAACACCAGCTGGGGCTGCCTGAGCTCAGGCATCCTAAACTGCTCATCTTGCCATAGGATTGCCTAATAAATGTACCACCACAGAAAATAATGTCCTCTTCAGATGCTAAAATACGAGGAATTAGGATTGCACTCAGTGATAATCTGTGCAATAAAAATGGTTGATTCCAGCCAAGTAAAGAAAAAGACACAAAGCAAGGACAGGGTAGATCATGGTGGCTTTTATTGATGGCAATATTAACAATGGTTTTATTTCATATGTAAAAAGTTTAGCTTCATGGAACTTAAAAAAATGTCTCTGTTGAATACATCCTATACGTACTCCCTGCTTGTACCAGCCTTCTTTATCAAGTGCCATCCATGAGGCAAAGTGAGACGTCTTGAGCACCAAGGAGAACACTGAGAACTTTTGCCACAACAAATACCTGAAATGCGGAGGAGAGGAAAAAGGTAACATGGAGATCTCATTGTCATTTGCACTCCATCTCCCATTGTTAATCAAAAAAATTAGCAGATGTTCTATAAAAACAGGCTTCAAAAAACTGCAATTTTGTCTCAAATAACTTTTATTTTTTGAGGTAAAGCTGTTTTGACATTATGAGGTAAGACGCACTGTTGTTGGATTTTGAAGCACTTTTTAGGAGAAAAGAAAGAACCCAGTAGTAGGTTAGGTATTAACTTAATGAGTGTTCCTCATTAATTTCAGCAGGCAGGTTGCTCACTGGGGCAAGACAGTGTGAGCATATTACACTGATCCTGGTCCAACTGCACTGATTACCAATTAGTTTCCAGGCCCAATTCAAAGTGCTGGTTTTGACCTATAAAGCCTTAAGGACCACAATACCTCAAGAACCGCCTCTTTCCATATGAACCTACCCAGACGCTGAGATCATCTTCTGAGGCCCTCCTTCGTGTGCCTCCTCCTCGAGGTCTGGAGGGTGGAAACATGAGAATGGACCTTTTCTGCAGTGGCTCCCCGTCTGTGGAATGCTCTCCCCAGGGAAGTTCGCCTGGCGCCTTCATTATACACCTTTAGGCGCCAGGCAAAAACATTCCTTTTCAACCAGGCCTTTGGTTGACTAACATTCAATGCCCTTTTAAAATGTGCTTTTGTGGGGGAGGGGGTTGTTCTTTTTTCTTTTGATTATGTATTCTGTGTTTTTATATCGTGATTTTATCCTGTGAACTGCCCTGAGACCTGGGGGTATAGGGCAGTATACTAATTTAATTAATAAATAAAGAATGCAAAAATCACCACCCACATTCATGTTAGCAATGAACTCCAAAACGGAGAAGTGGATCCACAATTTTGTAGTTTGTGTTTTTCCAGCTCAGGAGCAACCCAGGTGCTTCTGATATTGACAGAAGCCCATGTTGCCCTGCTGCCATACTTGGCATCCCAGTAAAGCCGGGCATCTAAAGGTGGCAACTGCTGTCTCTAAGCAGCGCAACAGGCTACAGCTCTGAAGAAGAAACATGTCAGGAAAGAAATCACATCAAATAGTGTAATTTCTGTACACTAAATATCAAATATAGAAAAAGAGAAGGGCAGTTTATAACCTTGGAAGATAAATAGATACAAAGGGGACCCACAAGAAAATGTTGCCATATGGATTGCTCCTGTTAAGTCCAAGTTCCAAGCCAGCCATGTCCTGTTTGTGGATATTCCACACTTCCGCTCCCTCTCACCCCTCGTTTCCTCCCCCAGCCTCAAAAACCACTTGCCATTCTGTGCTCTTTGGGCGAGGGCTGTGGCTGCGTGCTTCTCCATTGGTGAGAGCTTCTGGCTGAGAACATGTGACGCCATTGTCCACACAGCTCCACTGGCTGCCCATCTGCCACCAAGACAGGCTCAAGGTTCCTGTACACCTCAGGGATCGCCTGATATTCCAGCTCTATCACTGAGATAATCTTGCGTCTTTGGTCGTTCCCTGAGTTGGTGAGACTCGTTTGACAACAACAAGAAATCAAGCCATCGGCCATCGGCCCAATCCTGTGGAACAGCCTGCCTTTTTAAAATTTACTGGGAAATCTTCTATCATCACCACTGGAGTTAGTGGGAAATTTACTGGTATCAACTTTCCTTTATATTTTGCCCATATCTCAATGACGTTTCTTAATAAGGGATTTTCAGTATTATCCCACCACTGCCTATTTGGTTTGATGAAAAATCTGTTCACTAACTTCTCCCTCATTTCCTGTGTACCACTCTCTAACCATTCTAACTCTCCTTGTTCTATTATCTCGTCTATGATATATCTTAACTCATTTGCTATATAATATAACTATGTTGGGAAGACCCAGTCCACCTATTTTCTGGGGTTTATACCCCATCTTTTATTAATTCTGGGTTTCTTATCCCCATTACAGATTTATTAATCATACGTTGCTAACCCTTTATCTCTGTCTCCAATATCTTAATTGGTAACATTATAAATAAAAAATATTATTCTAGACAAAATTTTAATTATCACTATTCTTCCAAACCATGAAAGATTAATTTTCTAATATTCCTTCAGCTTTTCCTTAATTTCAGTCTTTAATTTGTTAAAATTCTCTTGTTCTAAATTTTCTAAGTTTCTTGTTATATTTATTCCCAAATACTTTATTACATTTCTTAATTTTATATCTATTTTATTTTTCTTCAAAAAAATGTTTTTCATCTTCACCGTAATTAAATATCATCATCTCTAATTTGGACCAATTAATTCACAACCCTGTTATTTCTCCAATTTTTTCCCCAAATGTGCTTCTATTACCTGCATATTTTCCAATGGATTTTCAGTTGTTAGCAAGGTGTCATCTGCAAATAAGCTTATCTTCTCCTTTCCTTTACTGCTTATTCCTTTCATATTTCCATCTTCTCTAATTACATTGGCCAGAGTTTCAATGACCAATACAAATAAGATTGAGAAAAGGGGGCATCTTTGCCTTGTACCTCAGGCTAGTGTTATTTGTTCTGTTATACTATCGTTCACCATGACATATGCCTAAATCAAGTCAAATCTAATCCTTTAAATCGTTCTCCAAATCCTAAACTTTCTATAATCATTTTTAACACTGGTCATTCTACACAGTCCTATTAAACTAGACACCTGTCTTCCTGCTATAAAGCCACATTGGTTTTTATTTATACATGAAAGTGTTCATCCTTTTTGTCATTATTGTTGTCAATATTTTAGCATCTTGATTTACTAGGGAAATTAGCCTATACGATTCTGGGTCTTTCAAATCTTTTCCTGGTTTTGGAATTAAGATAATTATTGATTGTTCCCACAATGGTGGGCTCCTCTCACTCTCTATTATTGAATTAGATAATACTTTTAATTTAGGAAACAGTATTTTTAAAAAATACCTTATAATATTCTGTTCCCACACTCCTGGGGTTTCCCTCCTTTTAGTTTCCCTATAATTTCTGCTGTGATATATTTTCATGATACAGAGATATATAAATATTTTAAATAAATAATAAATAAATAAACTGCAACCAATCGACACTAGCATAGATTTATACTGTTAATTAATATAAAGTCCTAAACCAATCAATTCCATGGTTGCCACATACTGGCTTTAGTGACATTTTTTTATCCACAGACCCCAGTGGTGGGTAATGTTTTTGGCAAGTATTTCTCAAATCAAGTATCTCACCATTTATATTGAGCCGCTTTGTGGTTTGGTGTGGTTTTTAGCATCTGCTGAAGAGAGAGGAATCCAGGCATGACCATGCTTTGCCTGCGCCTTTACTGTACACCTTTAGGCGCCAGGCAAAAACCTTCCTTTTCAACCAGGCCTTTGCCTGACTTGATTTACATCCTATACCCTTTTTTAAAATGCTGGCTCTTTTGAGGGTTTTTATTGGGTTGTTGGTTTTGTTTTGATTTTATGTATTTGATATTTTATGTGAACCACCCTGAGACCTTCGGGTATAGAAACAAACAAACAAACAAAATGCTTTAGCCAGGTCCACCACATTTGCCTCGGATACCCATTCCTTTTCAGAGATTATCTTCGTGACTAGTAATTTTTAGCTGACTCAAAACAGTAGCCCCATCAGTGCAAATTTCTAGACAGCCCCGCAGCATCAGCTAAGTTCCAACAGAACGTCCGTGAGTTATTCTCTTATTCCAGGAAGTGATAAATGTTTGCAAAACCAAACATTAAAAGGTTTTGTGCACTACCCCCACCGCCCCCTCGCCCTGCATGACCATCATCAGTATTTACCCATTATCAGTTCCTAGCTCTTGGAGGCTGATAAAACTGTTGAGTAGGCCGTGTTGACCGCCGGGGCTGTCCATCACCACCTCTTCGGAATTCTAAAGTTTGTTCATAAGCCAATTCTTCCTCTTCCTGCAGGTAAACAACATTATTTAAAAGTGTACACTGACAGAACTATACAGAAAGAAGTTCCCTTTCTAGGCAAAAAGATCTTTAGCTAAAATGGCCCTTACAAGAATGGCTGGGCCAGATCACACTCATGTTTTCTTAAGGACAGAAGCCTGAGAAGTGAAATCTGGATACTGGAAAGAGCAGGGAGAGGCTGCATGTGTAGCAAGGAATCGTACAGATAGAACATCTTTCCCCCCAAAAGTCTACACAAACTAATCTGCAAAAAAGGGCCAGAAAAGTGACTAGTGGGACTTTTAATGATTAAAAACATGGCATTGGAGTGACAAGTACTTAAGGTGTGAGATCCAACACAGAAGCATTAAAGATGAAATGAAAACGTGAAACAGAAAAATGTTACTACTCTTTCTGTAGGAACCCTATCTGTGAGATAATGTCTGTAATGAATAAACAGAGAATTCAGTAGGGTATAAACAAGCTCTGAAAACTATAGTTATATGTATGTCCCACACTACTTTGAGGTTGGCTCAGAGTGATTAGCTAGCATGGTGCACAAGTTAATGACACATTGGAACTGGGGAGACCTAGCATTGAAACTCCTTCTGTGAGCTCAGATCAGTCACATATTCCTACTCTAGCCTACCTCACAGAGTTGTGAAAATAAATGGAGTGCGGACAGGGGGCAACCATATACTGTATGTCGCTTTGAGATCTTCGGAGGAAACAAAATCATAGAATCACAGAACTGTAAAGTTGAAAGGGACCTGAGGGTCATCTAGTCCAACCCCCTGAAAAGCAGGAATCTCAACGAAATCATATGTGACAGAAGGCCATTCAACAGCAAGCACTTAAAAATCTAATACTAATTATAGTTTTTTGGCCGTAAATTGTTGCTCCTTACTGAATTGGAAGCTCACCATGACAATCCCCATAGTCATGCCCCAAAAAGAATCCCAAAATGCAAGCTGTTCTGTTGATGCCTTCATAGATAGATGATACTGTAGAATGAAGATGATAGATAGATAGATACAGTGCTTTTTTGGGGGGGTCACAGAGGTCGCATAACCCTAAACATTTTGTGAATCTAAGTTTGGCCTCATTGGGGGGGCAGTATTTCAATATGAGTAGGAAAATGAGAGTACCCCTAAACTTTTTTTAGGAAAAAAGCACTGGATAGATGATAGGTAGGTAGGTAGGTAGGTAGGTAGGTAGGTAGGTAGATGATAGATAGATAGATAGATAGATGATAGATAGATAGATATAGACAGACAGACAGACAGATACAAGAACTCACAAGAGTACATAGCATAATACCGTATTTATGAGGCTCAGAATGACTGCAATCCTATGTAGTTTCTGGAGGAAATTCCATTGAACACTTGGGTGCTTACTGCTCACTGCAAGTGTAAAACACTGACCTGCATGACACACTAAGCCTTCCCTTAACAAGACCATGCAAGCATCTGGGTTCCCAAAGAAGATAAATTCTGCAGGGATTAGCTGCTCTACAGACTTCCTAGTTGTCAACTGCCTACTGCAGCCAGTTCCAGCAGGGAGACAAAGATATGGTGCTGACAGCACAGCCTCCTTGTCAAGCCTGCTGGGATCAGCTGCACGGAGTTCCTGACTGCACAAAGCAGGCCTTGCTGTAAGTGCCAATCAGCTAAAGGTCATAGTGACCTCAGGAGATGGACACAAAATGGGGATGGGAGTTGGTGGAGCTCAGGATGTGGTCTCCTGGTTGGATCTTATTTCCCCACCTGTAACATAGACTGTATATTAGATTGAAGTATCACAAGTCAATAGAAGTCTGGTCCAGAATACCGTTTGTGTTTCTTTTTCACAATCTGTGCAAATTTCTCACTCCAGCTACACTCGGTGGAGGATAAGATTGTAAGGGGAAAGAGGTGCAGTAGGCATTTCTATCGGTGCTTTTTGTACAAACTGACATGTTTTGCTACGACATTAGAGAGACCTCTTGTTCACATCATTTATAGAAAGAACTAGCAGGGATAAATGGAACAAGGATTGAACAGCATGGGGGGAAATAGGAACACCTGGCCCTATTTTTATTTCAAAGCCAGTTCAGTTCTCCTAGTGTAAAGGAAAAAACCAAAACATATTAAGTAGAAGATTTCTCACCTTTAAACTTCTGATACCCTTTTAAAGTGTCAGCAGCTCTTTCAACAGATGTTACATATAACAACTGCAATAGCTATCACCACTGAGCATGAATTTAAATTTAAACTTGAATTTTTGGCCTCCCATCTGCTTCCCCCCCTCTTATTTTAAATTATAGTACAACCTCCTGTCAGAAAGATTAAAAGCAAAGAAAAGAGGAGGAAATTAGTAAGTGACCTAAAAAGCTAGCTCATAGGTGCTAGAGTACGACTTCCCATTATTCTAAAGGCAGGTTAAAATGCAGCTCTATCCCTTTCTTGCTGTGCTTAAAGCACATGGGTATGTTTTAGTCTACACGTTTTCCAGGTGGCTCAAACCTTTTGGTTATGATTGGGCCCGGGGTGTGGAACTGCATTTGGCCTGTGGGAGAGCACCCTGGCATTCCTCTGCAGCAGCGCAAACTGGGATACAAAGGAAAAGCCAAGCAAGGCTTGAAGCTCAAGTCCTGGTTTGGCAAGGCATAGCTGGGCTATGAATTCCCTATGGGGAACTCTCTAAGGAAGCTGATGCTGGTGCCTTTGCTCTCACTACAAGGGTGAGAGCAAGCCTGCATTGCCAATAAACCCTCAGGTGCACACGATATGGCTCACGACTGTGAGCTAACAGCAATGTCCCTACCTGTCCCACATCTGACATCACATATGATGGGAGGTGTTGGGCAGGTATGTGTGGTTTCATGGAACTGGTTAGCAGACCTAATTAGGCCCACAACCCAGAGGTTCCCCAGCCCTGGCATAGGTGTTGCCCTGCACCTCGCTTCAGGTATTTGAAAGGGAATTGCACGTGCTACACTCTCAGATAAGGTTAACAAGAGACTTTGGGACCATGCTAAATCAAGTGGGGGTTGGCAGTGAACTGGTCTGCAGTCATACCTCATTTCTGACCAAACATAGTACTGTTATTGAAGCTGTTTATGACCGGATGTGCTTCAAATAAAGTAGCCCCAAGTGAACTTGTCAAATGCCCTCTCGGCATCCACCAAAGACCATCAGCAGCAAAAGTGTGTTCTCCACAGTTGCTATTAAGCCATGTGAATGCTTTGCTAAGACAATGGTTAAGAATGAGCTTAGGACATAGATTTCAGTCTGCCTTTGTAAATCAGATCAGACATTAGCTTGAGCAGAAAAACTTGGTTTCCTCACATCGGAATGACTGGGGCATGTCTCTTGTATCTTGCCTAAGACTCTGAAGAGCTGTTGATGTGCCCCAAACCTTTTCCCAAAGCTACATTGTCCAGTGAAGCAGATAGGTTTCTGACACAGTGGCAGCCAGACCATTTTGTGGCACATACCATGTCCATCTGGCGAGTGAGAAGTTTCTTACCACACTGACCAGCAAAGTACTATGCCAGTTCACAGCTACATTCTTGGGGCTCTTATTGCAGATGAAAAGAGGAAGCTCATACTGGAATAGGCTGTTCTAAGAAGAGGGCCATCATTGCCTGGGTCATTATGGCCATGCCCTCCCACAACTGGCTTGTTCGTGGCAGATTAGCTCAAATTCAAAAGGTGTAGACTTTGAGGAAGCACAGACAGTCTTTCTGTAGGAGATCACTTGTTCAGTTGTTTTACCAGCACAAATTGAATGGAGAATGCAGATAACTCTGATTAAAAACAAACTTGGGGAGTGAATAGGTGGAGCTTGATCCTTCTTTGGTCTGCAAGCTTTGCAGCCTCTCAGAGAACTGAGAAGGATTTCTTCTAACTGGGAAAGTTCAGGCTAACAGGGTAAATGCTTACAATTCTTTGTCAGATTGTTTCCATTTCTAATTTAAAACTAAAGGTTGCATTTCACTAGGCTTTTTAAAGCTCAATATGTTTTGCTAAGAGGGACGCGGGTGGCGCTGTGGGTTAAACCACAGAACCTAGGACTTGCCGATCAGAAGGTCGGCAGTTCGAATCCCCATGACGGGGTGAGCTCCTGTTGTTCGGTCCCTGCTCCTGCCAACCTAGCAGTTCAAAAGCACGTCAAAAGTGCAAGTAGATAAATAGGTACCGCTCCAGCGGGAAGATAAACGGCGTTTCTGTGCACTGCTCTGGTTCACCAGAAGCGGCTTAGTCCTGCTGGCCACATGACCCAGAAGCTGTACATCGGTTCCCTCGGCCAATAAAGCAAGATGAACGCCGCAACCCCAGAGTCGTTCACGACTGGACCTAATGATCAGGGGTCCCTTTACCTTTACCTATGTTTTGCTAGTTAACCTACATGTTCAGAAGTAAGCAGTACAGAGCTCAAAGGAGCTTAGCCCCAAGTTAAGTATAGAAACAACTGCAGTTGTGTCGTAATTCTTTTTAGTTTAATGGAATAAAAATCCTAAATAGTTGAAAGGCTGGGGGTGTCAAAAACTGTGGAATTAATACCAGCTGTCGAATAAATCACATGAATGATTCATATACTCATCAATCTATGTAACTGGCAGCACAATCACATTAAGATTCTTGCTGTTTAGTCAGAATTAATCCCCAGGGAGCCAGCAGCCGATGGGCCAGAACCAGCCTCCTCAACAGGTCCAAACAGGATGCTTTGGACCACGGCTCTCTTAGGATACTGCCTGAAACTACTTGGGAAAGGCAAAGGACAAGGGAAGGTATCCAGAGCACCTTCAAGTGATTGTTCCCAGTGGTGATTCTGCATCCCTTGCCATTTCTGTCACAAAAGGTGAGGGAAGCGGGATATGCTGGGAACTATTGGAAACTACTACCTCAAGGTTCCTGGAACACCATGAAGCTGTGGTTCTCAAAGGACCAGCAGCCTCTTCTATTGTGGGGAGGGGGAAACTAGGAGGCCGTGGAGATCTCATTCTGTCTCACTGCTGCCCTGGTGATTAGGAACAGCTGAACCTACCTTTGTCTTGGCCAAGACTACCACTTGAGTGTGGTCCCTTGCACCAAGACAGAAAAAAGGTTACCTACCCCTAAATCACAAACTGAGTTATGTAACTTTGTCAGGTAATATCTGTGCTGGTAATTGCATGAATATTGTCGCACTATCATGACGTAGCTATATGTTACAGCTGACTAGTAGAAAGTGGTTCTTAAGGCCAGTGATAATTTGTTGACCCATCACTAGTTATTCAAGAGGAAAGCACCACCAGACGTCTCCTGTACATGCCCTTCTGGCTGCAGAACTATCATCGCACAACCTGTTGGTGAAGGTGACAAAAACCTCTACCTGCAGCATCTCCTAATAGAGGAATAGGTAGTGGAAAGCACAAGGGTCCACCTGCCAGAGTAATGTAGTATGGTTCAGGTGGTCTGCTGGGTCAGTTTCTTTCACAGCAATATAAATCACCACATGAATGATAACATTAGGTACACACCAGTTCCACAACTCCAGTGTAAGGGCAGGAGAATCCTTGAACCAGTGCCAGTTTGCTTGTTTATGTAGAACACTGTCAGAGGCCACTTGGATGGTATGGCTCCAAAAGGAGAACCTGAAGACTGGTGATGGCCAGCAGTTCAGGGGAATGTATGAGAAGCCTTGGCTCTACTCAGGAACACACAGCCTTGACCATAAGTCCCACAATGTGCCCCCACCCCACACAAAAGTGAGAGTTTGTGGCAACTACAGCAGTCAAGGACTGAGGGGTGAAAGAGCAGTACAAGTCGATCATCTGCATTCACCACAAGGAGCACTGAACTCCCAGGAGGTGGAAGAAGACATTTGGCATGGGAGCCCACTCCCTGCTGGAACATATCTAGGAGCCAATGCTAAAGAAGGTGCCTCTTCAAACAGATGAAGAGGTAACACAGTTGAAGTCATTGATCCTAGGCACTTTGGCAGCTGGCTGTGCGAGCAGGTCCAGCAACCACACTGGTAGCCAATACAATAAGGTTTTGAGGTATGCTAGAGGCCAGGTGTGCATGACCATCCAAAGAGCATGTGGGAAGAAGTCACACATTCTATGAATACTCTGGGGGCCATGGCCAGTATAAATAGGAGGAGTTGGAAGCAATGGTCTCCCTGAGGATGTGCAGGATGTGATGTTTGTGTCAGATCGCTATGTGGAAGTACATATCTTCAAGTCTATGGGTACAAATTCCCAACATAAAGGAATGGAAGGATGCTGGCAATCCTGAATTTCCTTGGTCTCATGAAGGAATTATGTCAAGAAGGTTTACAATTGTCTAGAGGCATCTACCTTTCTCAGGATAGTGAACAGAAGCCCTGAAGTCTCAAGGCATTAGATAACGATTCCATTGTCTCCTTTCAGAGGAGGGTTCTGATCCATCTCTCTTAAGAGATCCATCTCTCTTAAGAGGAGACAAAGGTTTTGAACAGGAAATGTCATATCCAGGAAGCAAGAAAAAGTCAACTGCATATTGCATGTGAACCATGGTGACAGTCTGCCACACCAAGCAGAAGTGCCAGAGTCTGGTCCCAAATACTGGTGGGTATAGCTCCCAACTATGACATGTCACAAGTCAAAACAGATGCTTGGGATATACGCTGCCCTGGGATGGTTAGATAACTGAACTTCACAGATGGGAACGACCTCTTGGATCAATGTGAAGATGACTAACAGGATAATTGTGCCTCTGTTGACTGAGATACAGGACATCTGGAGAAACCTCCATGACAAGGGCATATGGCACACTGTGGGCCTAGGTATGGAGCTTCAGTACAGAATGTCATTAGTTTTAGAACTAATGAGTCCCTTACCACTGAAAGGCAGGCCACTGAAAGATTTATATTAACTCCCTGTGGCCCAAAGGATATCTGCTCCTGTAATGATATTATGGTGCTAAGTGTCCCCATCCCTGACAAAAATGGTTCATGCCTTGGATGCATCTACAAAAATCCCCTGATGAGCTGCAGTGTTAATGGCATGGCAGGGAGCAAGAGTACTGATACCAATGGGGCTTCTTGACGATGGGATCCCACAGATACTTTATCAAGTATTATAGTGAGTGTAAATAGTCTCTGGATTTCCAAGATCTAGAAGACAACTTCTTTGATCCCAGAAAGCTACAAGCAAAATGTGGTATACAACTATGCCAAAAAGATAGCAAATACCAGTCTCAGATACAAGAGAGTCAGAATGACAAGCTAGTATCATTCTGTCTAGGGGTTATATAATCCCTGATCCCCCTTTCGTACATCAACTGATGACCTAGACTTCAACTGAGTCCTTATAATGCAAGATGTATAGGACTGGGGACCAAACAAGGGCAGATCAGACTTAGCCTATCTAGGACTGGCTGAGAAGAAAATGAAATTTGGGTTTCTTGCATAGACTTAGATAGAAATGTTCCTGAGATGCAAACATATCCCTTTATTTTCTTTCTTAGGTTCTGAAGCACCAGAACAGGAAGATTGCTTAGCTTTGGATTTCTACAGCTGATGAACCAGGTCAAGACCCCATCTGATGTTGAGGAACCAAATGTGTGGTGTTTTCCACACCCATCATCAGTACTGAAGTTGTAACTGCCATGCTCAAATCTGAGAATGGGTCAAGTCCAGAAGGTGTGGTGTTGTAGCCATGTCAAAGGAAACTTGTGACCTCTCAGTCTGAAAAAACAGTCTGCTGTCAACAACAAAATGAATGGAACCAAAGTAGAGAAAAGCCAAAGTTTGTGACGGTTGGAAATATTGGCATCGGTGTCAAGCACCATGGAGGCTTGCTCTCACAATGTCACTTGGTAGACGGCATGAGTGGTTTTGGTGTGCCTGGTGGAAATGCTGGCAATGACTGGGTACATGTCCACTCTTTGTCCCTCAACAAGACATTCATGCCCATCAGTGGAGGGTGGAATGCTACCAAAAGCAAACATGACCAAAAGGCCACCCATTGCATCATAGGCTCTGATGGAGGGCAGCGAAGGTGTCAATCAGTGCAGAATGGACCAAAATAAAATAACACAAATGGACAGAGAAAAATAAACTGTAGAAATGAATGTAAATGAAGGAAGAGATGCCCTGTTTCCTGCTGCAATGAGGCATTTTAGATTAAAAATATCTGCTCTTCTTGCTCTTCCTTTGTCATTTTAGTGCTGCAAGTTTGGGTTTTCCAAGTTTCCATTACATTGTTTGATGTCAAAGTATGTATCTTACATTAGCAGATTGTTTTTCCTTTTTTAAAACAACATCCTTTTCCTGTTTAAAAATTGATGCCATTCTTTGGGTAATTAAAAGAGGAGGAACAAAGAAGACTCAGAATCTTGGTGTAAGTCACAAAATGATGGATTAATTTTTAATGAATAAAATTATTTGAGGATGTAACCAATGAGAACTAAATTTAAAATGATTTTTTTATTTTAGGGGAAGGGCCTTCTTCTCTCTCTCGACCTTTATCTTACAACTTCTAGTTCACATGGGATTTTCCTCCAGCGACATTTTCCTCTCCAAACCCACCTTCTATGAAGGCAGGAACAGTGGTTTGGTGTTTTGGAGAAATGAAGAATCAATCTATGCTTTTATTGGGCACGCTGGTTTGTTCGCTAAGAGGAGACTTGTACTCCTTCCAGGTCAGGTCTCAAAGAGGATAGTTTTCTTCAGTTTTTTCCTGTTTTTGTTTCCTTTTTTATTCTTCCTGATCCTTGTGGACTACATTTGCTCAGAAATCTTCTAATGGAAAACAGTAGACCTCACCCAAGAAAGTCTGGTAAATAAGGTTGTTTTGATTAACATTTTCTCAATTTTCAATAATTTATTTACTCATTGTTCCACAAAGTCTTTACATCTATCTCCTACATGTCATCTTAATCTTAAGCAGTTAATGCAACCAGCTATATTTCCCCCTATTTAGTGTTTGTAGCAGTCCCACTGAAATTGTTTCATCTATTATATTGCATTCATATCTATTTAATTTAGTGTTTATTTTGCATCATGTTTGCATTGAATATTTCCCATTTTTCACCACTTGTCAGTTGTTTTTCTTTCTGGTGTGGTTCTGGTCTTTGCTCACTATCCATATGCTCACTAGAGCAAACTAATGTAGACTTATTTGAAAACCTGTTTTTCAAAGATAGGTTTGGAGCCTAATGCTTTCTTCTGGCAGGGGTTGGAGGTCATGTCCATTAACATTTCAATTATTCTAATGGCTCTGACACATGATGCTTTCATATTTAAATCATTCTAGCAGTCAGAATGAGAATATGAAATATCAAGGCTCTCATTGTGAAGAAAGGATAACAATTGTTTGCAAGTGATTGGTTAGAAATCCAACTATTGTTCATCTGGCACAGTTCATAAGTGCTGTCCTTTTCCAAAACAATTTGTTCACTTTGACAAAACATTTAGGGGTTTAAGTTTTGTTTTTGCAAAAGTAATGTACTGCTGTCCACATACCCATAATATCAATAAATTATCACATTTCAGCACAAATATGAATGCTGCCTCATAATCCTCTCACACACTTGCACTGGCAACATGGTTTTCACTGGCTATTCCTATGTCCCACACAGGGAACAATATTTTTCTCCACAACAGGTCTTTTGACCTGAATAATATCAAGTCGCCAAGATACCGGCTGTATTTGAATGTCATGCTAAACCAGAGTTTAGTGCACTGTGAAAGGGCTTAGCCTCCTCCTAAGTTGACATGCTCCTCTTGCCTTCCCTTCTCCTTCCTACAAGGCTGAGATTTGTTTGAAAGCTCCTGCTTTTGGTTTTTGTTAAGTGCAGCCTCCCATGTCTTCCATACAAGGAACTGTAATTGAAACTGGCTTATTTTTTAGCTCCAAGTGACACAAGAAACTGTGGTATCCTAAAGAAAAAGGAGAAGCTTCGGAATTCCTCCTTTTGAACTTATGGGATGATAGGAGAAGTGTGCAAACACTGGATGAGTCTAGGACTATTCTCCACATGCTAAAACACAGTTCAGCCTGACATCCAAATGTGGTTCAATTATGATGTAGTCAACAAGTTAGAAAAGGCTCCATCTCAAAACTCAATAAACTCTTCTCCATATTGTCTTAAAGATTAAAACAAGTATGCTTTCAAAAGCATAAAGTTACTGAATTTTTTAGATCTCTCTGAAAAGCAAACAGAACTGAATTAAAGCTAGAAAGGACTTGTAATTTATACTTGAAGGAATTCAATCAAATAAACCATCTTGTTTTGCTTACTAGACTAATTCTGACTTCAGGCTGTTCACAGCATATGCCTATACCAAGTGTTATTTGACAAGATTGGGAGTCTGTGCTCATAACAGACTCCAAAATTAAATAGCTTTCAGAATGGAATACCTTCCACCTGAAAAAATGAACCCTTTTTGAATCAATGTGTTAGGTCCAAACAGCTAGCCTATATAACATTGGATAATATGCCTTCATACTGGGGAGTGTTGTGGGATGAAGTGAAGCACAAATACTGAAAATAATGAGATATTTTGTTCAAATTCCTTTATTTATATGCTGCACTACTACATCTCTCACCCCCTAACGGCTGCCTAGTAGAGAAGGCCCAGAAAAATAAATAGAAGATGTGTTCATGCACATGTACCTGCATGTGTGTTTTGTGCATTAAGAGTGTGTGGTTGTTAAATCTGGGTAAACATTGAAAAAATATGTGATGAAATATTTTCTAATTTTTAAAGCAAGCAAAGTTTTTAAATATACTGCTATTAATTGCTGATTATGCCCTCAAAATGTTTTCTAGTCACCATTTAAGACAATTTATAAGGCAATCTATCCCATTTACTCTAGAGGTGTAAAATAAAAATCTTGTCAACCTTCATATTCCTATTGACACACGAAACAAACAGCTGTTTCAAAATATGCGTGCCATTTTTTAAAGAAAAAAACAAGCTAACATGCATATCAAAAAGCTTTTTTCAGCCTCAGTAAATATTCACTTTTGTTAGGTTCATGAAGATAAAAATGGAAGTCCGGAATCAGAAGCTATTGATCTTTCAGCAATACTCTGAGAGAGAAACCTGAGGGCTGTACTTTTAGTTTTTAAAATGACCTGAGTTTCTTGTGGCTAACTTTGTCTAGTTCCTGTGGAATTGTATAATGATGATATACTGCTGAGTACTTCAGTATCATCAAGCTAACTCAATGGTCCTTAATAATGTGATAATGTGGCCAGTGGAGGCCAAAGTAATTTCAACCCTCTGTAGAAAAAAGTGCTTATTGTGTATGCTGCTAGATCACAGTTGCCTCCAGTTAACAGGTTTCATTTCTTCTGTTTCTGGGTAATGTTGATGGCATGAAGGGAAGCCTGTTCCTAAGCCAAGATGGTAATAAGGCCTTTTATTTCAACTCTATTTTTACTATATTCTCAACTGGCAAAACTGAAATATGCCTGACTACCTTCAGTGCAGCTGCCTCTTGCTCCTTCTCCAATACTGGAAATCCTTTTAATTACTAATTTTTAATATTCAGGTATTTTCCTAACAGTATCACTTCATGTGCAAAGCTAAAGAAAACTGTTTCTCTCTTTATCACTCTTAAGTTTAGAGATGACAAATGAGCACCAACAAAACCTTACAGTGCTGTCCCATCCCCCAATGGTAACATCCCTGTGCTAAGTCTCTGGACAGCATGGGATTAGGTCTGTGGAGCTGTTTGCAGAACACCTTAAGCTCACCTTCAGACCCAGTTCTCGCCCCATCTATTTTGATTTTTAAAATAGATGTGGCTCAGCTGTCGTCAACTGCAGCTTAATTTCTAGACTTACAGTCTGCCAAGCTGGTGCCAAACACAGTGCTCTACTTTCCTTTAGGCCACATCAGTGAGGGTCCTGTCTGGCCCAGGCTTGTGCCCCAGGGATGTCACCTCAGTGCTGCTAACCCAGACTCACTTCATTGCCTCTTGAGACAGACAGATGCCAACAACAAAGGCCCTTGCAATTCCATAGGCTAGGGGAACCACTTCCATTGGATGGGCCAGATCAAAATGCAGCCCTCCACATTTGACAGGTGGGTGGGGCTGTCCAACTATCAATCAACTTTTATAAGGCAGCTGTGGTTGTATTCTAAAGAAGCAGGGTGGCATTCAATGCCAAATGTAAACTGCAGCCAGGGCTGCAACAAAACAACTGAGAACCACCCCAAGGCTTTGGATTGTTCCTTTGCCACCATGACTTTAGCTGTTCCATTCCTGATGTATTGTAAGCAGATGAGTAGCAGGCGACTGTGGCTATGTGAAAATGGCCTGGTGGGTCTAATTTGGGCATCAGCTGAGGTTCCTCACTGCCAACTGTAGGTCCTGGAAGCTCTCTCAAATCACAGAAGTAGAAACTCACCAGGAAATGATAAAAAGCATAGTAAATATTCTACTTTCTCCCAAAAAATTATCTTTCATTATCTCCACCCGCCCACCCAAATGGGAGAGGAAACATTTCGTTCCTCTGTGACACTGAAATTGATGGAAATTTTACTTTTCTAAGTGTCCGAAATCCTGCTTATTCCTATAATTTACCAAAGTCTGCCTGCTTACAAAATACCGGTTTGGCAGAATTCAAAGACTATTCAGTGCAAAAATCCAGACTGTTGGTTCCATAGTTTGCACTTAATTTTTGATAATCATCCTGTCATGTCCTCTTCCAGCCGTCCCCTAAGCCTCTATTTCAGATGCAGCAATAAAAAACAAGGGTTGTATCTTATAATGTTGTCCCACTAATGCAATAACTTCTGCCTGCAGAATGGGACTTCCTCTCCTGTCCCGAAATGTCTTCCCTTCCCTCCACAGTTTGTTCTGAGGGTTCTGCCAACATTCTACAGCAGATGGGAGAGACACAAGAAGCGAAGTCCCATTGTGCAGGCTAACATCCTTGCACTAACAGGATGTCTTAGCTGAATATAACACAGTACTTTGTTGTTTTACCACCACTGATGTGGTTTCAATGCATCTCTGCTCCAGTTACGTTCAGAAGGCCATTTAACACATCACCTAAGAGCACACATAGGGATTTCCATCAAGTGGAAATTAAACAAAAAGCCACAGCCAATCACATATTTCTGACAAGTGTAGCTATATATCTTCACTCACAAATGATGTCGTTGTTATTGTTTTGGCTCCACACTATACAGTTTTCAGGCATATACATAAAAAATGGTGTATCTGAGTCCCAAGGACTCCTTCCACTATGAAAGAAGTGCATGATCAGTCTATGGAGTGGGGTGGGGTCCATGGGGTGGAGCATCTCCAGCCTGAGGCTTAACTGGGTCCAAACCATGACCAAACCATGCCCATAAACTCTGCACCTGGCATCACATATGACATCAGGTGTGGGGCAGATAAAGACATGGCTGCACTGCCAATCAGCTGATCATCAGGGGTTACAAAGCACTGGGTGTAGAGCTCTGCCATCCATGATAATCTGATGATTATCTGCACAAGCAAAAATAAGTCACTGTATGTCATTGTGATAAACTTGGTCCATGGGGTCTATATGGATTCAGCCCACTGGCCAGATCTAGTTCCCCACCTCTGTGGCAGACCAACAGATGGATTGCAGCCATACTGATCTCTTTCAGAAGGCTGTGCGAGTGATTACTGCTTCCATTCAGCTATTCACTTCAAAGTTATAAATGCTAAGATGTACAAGCAGCACTTTACAAGACATAACACAAGTACTGGCCCATATAAAACTAATGCACTGATGTCACATAATCCATAAAGTCATCCCTGAATGGCACAGTAGTGCATCTGACTTCATCAAACCAGATGATTTCACCAATAACTGCTGCTTATCATTTGTGATTATCGCTATTAAGACTTCTGAAAAGACAGACAATCCTATTTTAATTATCTGAAGCCTTTCCACAAATTGTGTGAGTTACAGCACATGGATAGAAGAAGCCAGACCAAATGGCTTAACTGGAAAGAAATATGCAGTTTTCTGGAGTTTTGAGGTAAAGAAGTCTGCTTCTAATATATACAGTGTGTGAGAAAAATGAATCCTGTCTCCTACAGCATTGGGGAGAAGTGGGCCTCCCTCTCCCACCAAGGCTACTGGATGACGTCATGCTCAAGAAGAGAGACTGGCTACTGTTTACCCAATATTTTTGACTTCATGGAATATTTGACTTCAAATATAGGTGGTGTGTTGACCAGCCAGCAGATCAGCATCCCAAACAAACACACATTTTTATGTCAACCGTACCTAGTGAGTAGAAGTAGGTTTTTATTCTTCAAAAATCATATATACCCTTCTGTCACTTTGTATGGTTTGCACCCATGGCACTAGTTTCATTGCAGTCAAATCAACAGAAAACAGGTTTTTAGAACTGTTTCAGTCACTTTTCAGTGCTACTATGGAAACTACTTGTAAATGAAGGCAAGATTCACATTTCACTGTTAATACAGGAAGTACATTAAACCAAAGAGTTTTATTAGTTTATGCTAAAAGCCTTTTCCCCACCCACCTCTAAACTGACGTGTAGCCCTTGATAAGAACCTTCAAGAGCAGCATGTAAACAGCAGTACAGGCCCCTATAACAGCTCACTACTTATTCAATAATAAGGTTGCTAACCCAATTTGAGTTCATGGAGAGTGATTTTCGTGTGTGTGTATGATTCAAAACACAACACAAAGGTTGGGCACTGTGTTCCTGGTAACCAGCACACAGCAACTGCATATGAACTGTTTTCTAATGTTTCACTTTCTTCCTATGACAAATAGGAGCCTTACAGATGATCATCTTACCACACATAATCTTCACCTTGTGGGTAGCAAAATTCTCCTTACCCCTCTCTAGTGTAACACAGATGGTCCAGATACCCTGATAAGAGAAGTCACTCTCAGATTGGTCACCTCTGTGGGATGGACACAGAAGCACCTATCCTCATATACACAGAGGACAGCTTTGCTCATGTGGACAAGGATATGTGCCCTTACCTAGAGCATTCATGCCAATTCACTGTCTTATTTTACTGGTGGTTGCCAACATACTACCAATAAGCTAAAACTAAAGTGTGTGAATTTGGAAAGAGACTTCAGATATGCAGTAGTATTACCTAATGTTCAGATTTCTGTAATGACTAAAAGGCTGACAGAACAAGTGTCTGTATTAAACATAACTAACTTCCAAATGTTTGGTGTATTTGTTCTAAGGCACACGCAGCTCATCAGGCCTAACCAGTGCCTCCTGTGAAGTTCGTGTGCAACCTAAAATATGCTTGAGAATCCTCTGCAATGCACAAGAGCGCCTTGGCAGGCATGTTGAAGTGAAGTGTTCTCTGAAGACGAAAAGTTTCAAAATTGCTGACTGATGCAAGAGGTACTTGTTTGAAAAGATGTGCTCCATTATTGAAGCACTGTCACTTGAAAGTACCTCATTATTTCTGTTGGGCTACTGTGGGGTTAAGAGTACTCTTAGACAGCAACCATAAACAGCTGTATTATAACCAGATGCTTAAGTTCTACTTCCAGAAATAAAGCCAAATGCTAGAGATTACTGAGAAGCACACGGACGTATGAGAGTAAGAAGAAAACTAGTACTGATAATGAAATTAGATGCTGACAAGTGCATAATCATTTGTAACCAATGTATTCCTGAAATCTGAGAAAAACATAACACTTTAGGTTTAAGTTATCTTGTGTTTATTTTACATTTCTACAGAACAGACTTAATTTAGCCTGAAGTCTCTGAACAATGCATGCTTTTCAAATTTATTTTAAATGTTGCAAAAGAAAAAGTTTATTGTTGTGATGGCATTTAATTTTGGGCTCTTTTTTGCAAACATATACCTTTATTTTGTGATCACTGCTACATTTAGCACAACAGTGGATTGCATATATAAGGGTACATATCTATAGCCAAGTTCAACGTTCAAACAATACTTGAGCGATGGAAAGTGCAAGCTTCTTCATCTACATTTTCTATTGAAAGACCTGTATGTCTGCTTGAAAAGAACTCATTCAAAATCTCACATTTATTGCTTTAGGAAATATACAGAATTCATATAGCCCTTTCTTTTACTTTTAATATAACTGAAATGCATTTATTACAGTAACATTCCTTCCCTGTATTCCTTATCACTGTATGCTATTTTTCTTCTGCCAGGACTCAAACAATATTGTGAAGAGCTTAAGAGTTAGAACCATATCAGGATCAAACCTTTAAAAGACTATCCATTTTTGTTTATTTTCAACAAAATGGAAATTACTCAATTCCATGGTAAGGAAGCAAAAATTAAAAAATGCCATTTCTAAGTACACCTCCAGCTGCAGGATCCAAACAAAACAAGGGACAGCTCTCCTACTGGCCACTGTTTGGAGATTAGGCTGGATGCCTTCTGCAACCAGAGCATCATTTACATGCACTCTCCAAATTGACCAAATCCTAAGGGTGCATTATTTATGTTGCTTTGTTGTCAATTTAAGTGTGTGTATTATGAGTATCTTCATTATGTAAAATTTGAGGCAAGGCAATTAGAAAAGGCCACCACGGGGTGTGGGTGGGTGTGGCACACACACCTGTCCTTCAACAGACTGCCTCCAACTCACTGAGCCTCCTCCTCTCTCTTTTCTCTGTCCTTGTATTTTCACCTGCTACTTGCAGCAGCTGCTACTATTTCAGGCCTGCCTACCAGTTTTCCTCCTGATGCTATAGACTGTGCATGGCCATAGTATCATAATGAAGCACACTGGCTGGAACTGGTATGCCTGCAGCCACCACAAGCAACAAAAGCACAGTGATGTCCCTCAGATCAGGCAACAGGCTGACCAAGCCCATAATCAGACAAACACTGAACTAGCATAACTCATCTTTAGCAATGCATCCATACAAATGAGAGCTTTGGGTGGGCTCTCTTATTTCATCCTGAAATGACCCAAATTCTTTGCTGGATATCCAAAGGACATCTGAAAACTAAACAGATTCTGAATGATGAGTCTACTGGGTCTCTAGGCCAGGAAACAGGTATGACAAAAGTTGGGTTTTGCAGTGGCTGCCACAATATGGCCTGCAGCGTTCTTTGCTGCCTCCAACTGAGGCTCTGAATGTTGCACAGGACCAAGATGCTAGAAAGCATGAGATGCATAATGCTCCTGGCTCCTATCTCGAGATCCTGCAGAGATGTGTGACAGCACTGATGGCTTCTAAACCTACTTCAATGTCGTCTGGAAATCTGGGAGTCGTGCAAGAAGAACTGCATGGGGACCCACAACAGGGACTGTGACAGTACATGATACATTTCGGATTGGGCTGGATGCCAGAGAATCTGAGAGCTAATCTGATAGGACGGAAAAGAGCAGGAGACTCTAGACATCAGTTGACTGTCCCCATCCTGAATTACAGAACAAACCTCTTTGCTAGAAGAAACTAGTACTAAGAGAATGCAGAAGCTTGTATGGAAAGAAAAACAAGGTCCTCCACTTTACATAATATGTTTGCAGCTATATGAAAGGGAAGAAAATGTGAGGAATTATCAGCAGCATGAAAAAATGTAGCACGAGTTCTGGTAATTACTACTTGAACTGCTATGTTAAGTCATAAAATTTATAAAAAACCATAATGGATTTTTAATTTTTCTACTGGGTTGTCAAAAAAAACTCAGAAAGAGAGCACAGAAAGGACTGAAAATGTAAAAGCCAATTCAAGCGTTCACTCTTCTGTGTACCATTAACAGGATAGTTATAAAGTGTCATCATAGCCAATTATACAGTCTTAGTAAAATGGAGTTCAAAGCAGTGGGTGGTAACCAGTGCTGTACTCATGCAAGGATGCTTCTCTAGGACGGGGAGTGGGGAGCAGTGTGAATGGGAAATTGAGAATTAATTGAGGGGGAGGCAGTTTGGGCTTCACTGGATACAACCCAATTGTTCTTGAATAAACATGCACTAAACAAAAAGGTTTTTTAAACTCTAGTTTTACCTAAATAGAGCTTTCCATGAACATGTTGTATAAGACCTTTTAGAATGGCATATTTTATGAAGCACTTTAGGTCTTTATGGTTATTGTACCTATCTAATATACTTAAGTAGCATTTGTCAAAATAATGAGCACAATTAAAACAATGGTGGAAGCAGCTCTAATTTTACCTGTACATACAGATAGATTAAAAAACCCTTTGGAATTTAAGACTTATGAATTCATCATCTCCTAAACTAAAACAGAACCATATGGAAGCTGTCAGTCAGAACCCTTAATTTGTCAGAGCAAATTTAAAAAGCATCCTGTTAATTTTTCATATAAATATGATTTTGCTAGTGACTCGAGAATATTGCCCGAACAATTTACATTTTATTACATGAGTGTAAGACCACATGCAGATTCTTTAAGGCATTGTTATGGATGGATATGTAATAAAGAAGGTCTTAAACCAGTTCTAGAATTCTCTTCTTCAGGCTTTTACTTCAAACTCTCTGCACGATTACCAGTCATCTGTTTATGGCTTCATTGTTCGTATGAACTATGCACTTTATCTCTTTGTATACAATTTATTATCACGTACCCAGGTGTCAGCTTGAATGGGTCTGATGTTGCTTAGTAACACCTCTTCATAGTTTCCATAATCACAGAACTTAACAACTGCAGTTGTCCCAGAGGAATGAAGAGCTTCAATTTCTGCTCGATAAAACTGGAAAAGACATTTAAAACAGAAGTTCACATATTTTAGTTGCAAAAGCAACAATATATTCACAAACCATGTAATAAAAACCAATCTGTAATAGGATTAGGAAAAATGTATAAGAAACAGCTGATAGTAACTTTATCCATTTTCTTTTAAAACATTCCTAGTGAAAGATTTAAATCTGCAATTTAATCAACAAATACTTTAGCTGATTAAATGACGGGACAATTTAATCAGTGAGGTGTGAGTTGGCAAACTGCATTACATACTAGAGAATAATAATTAAAAATTAAAAGATGACAAATCACCCTAAAAATGAATGGTTGATTATATCAGTTGTAAATATTCTTCCATATCCTTGATTCTTAAAAAGGCATCTGCAGTTCAGTTTTAAAGGTTTTACTAAATATGCAGACATAATCTATTGTTTAAAAATTAAAATATCCTTAAATTGCTCAAGTGTCTTACATTTTATACACTTTGTACAGAGGGAAAAACAAGGCTGCTCATCTGTCTCTTTAGGATCACTTATTCAGAGAAAACTCACTCTTAAGGAGTCCCACCTTCTGTGTCACACCTATTACCCAGGATTACTTCAAGCCTGCTGCTTTTAAGGAAATATCCTCTGAACACCCATTACTACAGATATGACAAAAAAATTCTTAGTTCCACACAACCCAACGGAGTGCCACGAAGGACAGGAAGCCAGGATAGAAAAACTTTACAAACCCAGGCAGCAAACTATTTACTTTTCTTATTTATTATCGTTTATTAAATTTGTATACAGCCCTATACCCATACATCTCAGGGTTCACAACACAAAACCACAATATAAAAAACACAAAATACATAATAAACAGGGATATTTTATCAACGTCCCTTTCCCCAAAACAATAGCCAGAGTTTGATAGTACAAAGACGCCTCTTGCACTTAAAACAGAAGCAATAGAATTTGACTTGAGTAGGGCATACCTTGTTATCTTCCCAGTAAAGGGCGAAACATTCATCCCCTGGTTGCCAGCTTTTCCCATATTCTCTTGAAGTAGATGGTTCCACCATTTTTTCTGGTTTGATGGGTCCAGATCTCTTTTTGGGCCCAGTATCATAGTACATTTTTACATCAAATGCTGGGGCCATGTTGGGCGCAGGCAGTTTAATAGGTCCAACTCTCCTTCCTTTCTGAAAATGCTCCACATCGCCATTTGGTACAGAACTAAAACGATCAGTTCTAACAGGGTTTTGATAATCTATGTTCATACCAAAGTGCTGCTCATTTTTTAAGCCAGTTAAAGTTTCATTTGTTAGCATTAGTGTTTTCCTATCATAGAAATTGTCAGGATGGTGTATCTGGTTTTCCCTACTTCCCTGTTTCTGATTATTGTTGTCAGATGCATCTTGAGCAGCAGAATTCTCTTTCATTTCCATGGGTGAGGCAACTTTTCCTTGTCTGCTTTGCACTGGGATGTCCCGCTTAAAATGAAAGTCACCAGGGTGAACAGCTGTGGGATAGGAAGTATCTTTTCGAGCATAAAGTCTATCACACCTATTTCTCTCTTCAATCCATTGTTCAGGGCCCAAAGAATTTTGTCTTTCGGAAGCTCTGGTTCTCATTAATACACTCCCCTCCATGGCGTGCCTCAAATTTTGACTGTCTCGCTGAAAACGAGGCGGCTTCTCGTTCCTTGGCTGCCTGGTGTCATTTCGAGGAACATGCCTTTGCTGACTATATACTTTTATGCCATTCTGCTCAGCATTCATTACTCTGTGCTGCCCCTGATGCTGCAGTGACATCTGTAACTTTGGTTCTACAAAAGAAAAACAACAGTTATTAGTGACACAGCTAATCAGTATCAAACTATTTTAATTCCTAAAGACAGTTTAGATATTTGACAACCGATATGTAGTTGATCATCTGGTGTATAAATAATACATGGAGTCTAAGGTCACATTGTCACTCTCAACCTATATTTATTTTAGTTATCTCCTGCCTCTCAGCAAAGATTCTAGGATGCCAAAATTACACATAAAAGTCAAGAATTCACATGAAATTAAAAAGGGAGTTAAAAATAATAATAAAATCACAACATAATAAAACTTCATAGAACATTCTCATAGAACTATTCTATAAGGTGCAATCAAGAAGCATGTCAATAATCTACGTTAGCAAGAAACGTGGGAAAGTGTTCATATGGTATTAACCTGAATAACGTTTTCACAAGCTACAGGAGTTAAACACTGGGGGATGAGCCGCCTAAAGATAAGCACTTCGAAGCTCTTGATTTCGAAGCTGTTAATAGAGCAAACTATGGCTACCGCTAATCAGCAACTGCTACCAAACCATGCTTTGAAGGGTTCGTGGTTTGGGATGTTTCTTATTTTGCAGGTAACCATAGTCCGCTCAACTCAAATGTCTGGCAAATCGTGTAAGGGAGAATGAAAACAATGCCTCAGAGGAAAGTATTTCATGGAATGACCACAACCTCTAAACCACGGAATGGCTGTAACTTCTTAACTCCATCAAGGAGAAAGGAAAGGGCCACAAGCCTAAAGGTAGTTTAAATCCAGGGGGCTGAGGGGTGAAATGGCCAGGAAAGAGACTATAAACAATTCACAGGCTTCATCTTGTGCAGGTCTAGCTTAAATAGTAAGCGAAGCAAACCCAATCTTTATTGTTGAGCAGAGAGTATAAAAGCAGAAGTCATAAACGTTTGCTTCTTTGTTGTGTCCAACACTTGCTTTAAATAAAAAGAATTCATATATTGGTGCACCTGGCAAGATAAAAGGTAAAGGGACCCCTGACCGTTAGGTCCAGTCACAGACAACTCTGGGGTTGCAGCGCTCATCTCGCTGTACTGGCCGAGGGAGCCGGCGTACAGCTTCCAGGTCATGACCAAGCCGCTTCTGGCGAACCAGAGCAGCACATGGAAATGCCGTTTACTTTCCGCCGGAGTGGTACCTATTTATCTACTTGCACTTTGACGTGCTTTTGAACTGCTAGGCTGGCAGGAGCAGGGACCCAGCAACGGGAGCTCACCCCGTCGCAGGAATTCGAACTGCTGACCTTCCGATCGGCAAGCCCTAGGCTCTGTGGTTTAGACACACAAACACTATGTTAAATCCAAATATAAATCTGAAGGTGCATGCTTTGCTTTGAATAATATTAGATTTCCCCCCCTTCTCAAATCAATTGTTTATATTGCTTAATTAATTCTGTCTGAAATTTGTGCTGGAATTCTTGAGTGTACAAGGTATCTAATTTGGTTGATCTCCCTAGCAAATTTTACTAATTCAGGCTGAGCACAGACGAAAAACATTCATTAGAACTGTTGCAGTCAGAGTCCACCTTGAGACAGGTAAGTCAGTGGACTGGTGTAATTTTGCTACCCTGTCACTTCAGACTATTTGTATCTGACAGTAATTTTGGACTTTGAAAGCCACAATCCATTAAAAAAGCATTGATTTTATTAACCATCACAGCAGATGTTTCCAACCCAATGAATTTCTGTAGCTTTCTGCAAAGGGAAAGAGGTTAGTCTGGCATGATTATTTCAAGGTCACAGATTTATGGGAACCTAAGTGAATAAAATGATTGACTGACAACTTAAAAGGGAAATGCTTGTCATCTTAAAACTACCTAGTATAAGACAAAAGCTTTCCTGTCTTGCAATTAAGGCAAAGACTGAGCCATTTTCCAAGCTATTTTCCCCAATTTCATTTTACCATAATAGCTGAAGAGATGTCTAGCTGTGTGACAAAACAGCATGTCCTGCTCTTAAGTGTCAAATTAGGTTTGTTACTACTGTCCAGCGAAAGCATATACGCCATTTGAGAGTTTGGGCTAATGGCTCACTGGAGAAGGAATAATACAAGAGGAAATGGTGGGGTGGGGTTGGAGTTCCTGTCACTTCCCTTTATGCTACGAAAATGAACTGCTGATAAGCTTCTAGGAGTGTTGGACCTGAGGTGAGCCCCATAATTGTGCAGCAATCCCCAAGTTCTGAGCTTAAAGAAGAGATGGGGAACTCATAACCATCATCCTGGGTCACTGGTCATGCTGGCTGGGACAGAGGGGAGTCGGGAGTCCCACATCATCTGGAGGGCCACAAGGTCCCACCATCCCTGGATTAAAGTTCTCTGCAAAATTTCCTGCAGAGGACAATTCTGTTTTTGCACCAGGTCAGTGTTGTTGCTGCTTATTAAATTTGTATACTGTCCTTCATTTATAGATCTCAGGGTGGTTCACATGTGTTGAAACCATTTGGAACTAAGCTTCCCATTTTTGGACGGAGGCAGGCGGGGGGAGTGTGTATCTGGAGGAGGAAAAAGCTGAGTTTTCCCATTAGCAAGATTTCCATCTAGCTATACAAGACATCGCTAAGGATGTCAGGTACTGCCAAAGGACATTCAGCAACAAATAACAGAAACTGGGAGTAACAAAACTCAACCACAGCTCGGGGCTTCATAAATTGTGTTTTACACAACAACAAGCTTATTTCCAGGAAGGGTGCCTCAAGTAGCTGCTGAAACAACTATCTCTTTGTAAAATTTGAAAGTGGTTCCATAACAAGTAAAATCTCCTTTTACGTGTAGTCTAAATACTTCAAAATACTCCAAGTAAACTACTTTTAAAAGGAAACCTTTCATTAAATAAAATGCTAAAGAATACTGAAAGCTTCACATGCAAATAATGCAGCTCTTTTAAAAAATAATTTCTAGATGGTGCACGGGTTCTCCGTGGAGGAGGATGGATCTACTCATATGGATGATGGATCTACTCATGGTGTCGTGCAAGAAGCTGCAAACTCCCACCGTGTCTACATACCTTCTACTGCAAGAGTACCCATTTTAGACTCCAGGAAGTCAAACAGTGTGCTTGGAGCCGATGGCCTGGCATTTCCTAGTTCTTCCTCATCTTCAGGTCGTATCCGGCCTCTGCCTTTCCCCTTCCCTAGAGATAAATCATATTTAGTTATAGTCAAATGAACTTAGCTTGAAAAATAAAGCAATTCAAAGTATTTTAAAGTTAGGTATACAGAGAAACCTTAAAGGAATGTAGTAACTTATCAACTGGATTAGCTTCCACCAATCTTGTGTTCCCTGACGTTGTTGGGAGAACAACTGCATCACCCCTAGCCAGCATGGCAAATGCTCTCCAACAACATCTGGGACACAAGGTTGGGGAAGGCTGAAATAGATGGCTGAAGACATTTTCCATATTTTTGTTGACAATATCTTACACCTACCATGTTAAGGTGTATTAAAGTAGGATATATATTTCAGAGAAAATCTTTGCACCTGGATGCAAGGTAAGTTTTTCATGCTCTGGCAAATTCCAAATACTGTAAGCAATTAGGGTTCTAATTCTACAGGGAGCTCCCACAATTCACCATGGGTCCATTAGAAACATTCACCCTCCAAAGCAGAGAGAGGAGCTAGGTTGGGAACCAAGCTAGCTATCAAGCTCCTTTTCTCCCTCTCATCATGTGAGGTGATCACCTGACTAGGGCATGCATGGCCATTAAAATGAACCCTTTACCTTATGTCCACTCAAACTTATTTATCTGAGACTTTTTAAAAAAATTAGGTATACAGCCGTCTGTAACAACACTATTCTTATTTGACCAAAACAGCAAGCTTGCCTTGCCTCTTCAAAGCATGACAAAACTTTTAAAAGTCACTGAACCTGACCAATATAGAAGGTCCAGTGGGAATTAACTGCAAATATTACAGGAAGAATCCATGAGCTAAATGGGGTGGGATGGGGAGCCAGAATAGAAAAGAAAGTGGAAGTAATAGCCAAAAACCTTCTGTAGTATCCACGTTTTGAGGTAGAATAAGATACAGAAGCTGGTAATTGAGCACATTCTACTTTTACCACATAGCAGTGATAGTAAGGAAAGTAAGGAAAGAATTGGTAAAATCAGATATGTTATTTACAAGATCCTGCCAAAGTTAAAAAGTGTGCTGATCACAGTGATGGAGTGTTCATCTCCACTGTGGATAAGAATTAACTCCTCCCTTTCTGACCCCTCTTTCCCAGTCAGTGCTACTTTAAATAAGCACATGTGAAAAATAAACCAAGTGGAAGAAATTCCAAGAGGTTCTGTTTAAACTGCTTTTTGGCATAATTCTACTAAAAACCAATCTGGACTCTTTGATCATCATGAGGCCCTTCTTCATGTGCCTCCTCCATGAGAGGTCCAAAGGGTGGCAAGACAAGAACAGGCCTTTTCCGCAGTGGCTCCATTTGTGGAATGTTCTCCCCAGGGAGGTCTGTTGGGCGACCTCAACATCTGTCTTTTAGGTGAAAGTGTTCCTCTCATCAGGCCTTGGGCTGGTTCATTTTCTATGGCCCTTTAAAAGTGTTTTTGGCAGGGTGGGGGGGCTGCTGCTCTGTTTTTGTTCTATTTATTTTGTGCTTTTATCCTGTATTTTTACCTTGTGAACCTCCCTGAGATCTTAGGATGAAGCAGAGTATATAAATTTAATGAAGTTAAAGGAGAAGAAACTTTACCCTTAAGGTTCCTAGATACGTGCACCCCTGCACACCCTTTCCTAGTTTTCCTGCTCCTTTTCTCCATTCCCTTCTTCCAAACAACTTTTTCCTAGTTCCTTGTGCTAAGTCATTTCCTGGGCTCATTCATGTGCCCCCTTTGACCATGCTGTCTGCCATGTTCCTCTGAAGGACCTCAGCTCAACCCATGGTAGCCAAAGAACATTCTAACTCTCAATACCTTGGTGACATTAAGGCAGGTTAGACATTCGTTGAAAGAAGCTTTACAGCACCACAACTACAGAATCCCTTGGGGTGTTGTATTATAATCCATTATGTACTGCGTTACAATAGCCTCATGCTCTACACATCACCAGCAATGTTAACTGGGAAGTAATTACAGTTGGTGGCTTCACAGAAAACCACCAGAAACCTTTGGTTGTAGTTCAGAAGTAAATTGTTCCTATTCAAATGCTTTTCTGTAAGAAGCAGCCTTTAAAGTTGTACCTCTAGGAGGTGGCCCTTGTACAGTCATTTGTTTATTGCTGTTCAGAAGGAAGTTCAATGAAGCTTCAAGGTTGTTGCTGTTATCCATAAGCGCTTGCCTTGCTGCTTCCTTACTGAAACCCATTTCTGTTATATGTTTGAGAGCCTTTTCATCAACCTGCAATAGAAGACATGAATAAATGTAAACCATGGATACAATGTACCCCATAAAACTGTTTACTTTTAAAGTGAATATTTATATTAAATTAAAACACAAATTAGTATTTCATGTACACACAAGACAAGACACACAAGACCACAAGACAAGTCTGTTTTGCTAAATTAAGAGTAATTTGTTACAAAGTCATAATTTCATACAAACCACAGACAAAGAGAATATCAAAATATGCCATTTATTGCCTTTGATTAAACGTCTTTCCTGAATTATCTCCAAGGAGGGCAGGAGCAGGTAGAGGATGCCACCAACTAATTGTGATCCCTATGCTGCCCACTAATTTGGAGCTCTTCCCATTCCACTGCAGTCCACGTGCCACATTTCAGGATATGCTCACCACTCAAGGGAGTCTTTTAAGGAGCTTCAGAAAACTGCAATGGATTGGAGTAGTCAGGAAAGCCTGGGATGAATACACTTCTATCCCCACATCATTCAATACAACCTGGTGTGTTCTGGGAATTATGAACTGTTGCACTATGATGGAAACAGACCCGTCTTATATGCAGCAATCGCACTGCAAGTATCACAGCCCTCTCACTGTCAGGGCTGCACACAGATCCAGCAGCTACTACCTGCCTTGAATGAATTCAAAAGAAGGCACTTTTCAGCCTGGCTGAGTGACCCAGTATCCATCTGGGTTCTTGCATTTGAAAGTGCTTTCCAACCAATTTCAAGAGGGATACACAAGCACAGGTAACCTCAAACATTTAAATTCCTCCTGAATAGCTAAACTCCACGCCAAACTGCTTTTGAAAACTCCTTCAGTTTCAGAAGCAGTTCACAGTATAGCACAGGGAACTGCTGTTCAATAAAGACAAAGGTACTAGCTTTGCACATGTTACTAGCTTTGCATTTCTCTGGATCCTGGCCACAGCTTGCAAGAACAGTTCAACTTGCACACTGCTGCCACAATGACTTTTAAATAATTACTAGCAAGGCTGATGTCAAACTACAGATTTGGCAAAAGAACAACATTTTAAACCAGTTTTAGTGGGGGACGGGGGGCGGGCGGGTGTGGGGGACTCCCTGGTCCTGAATGGGGCAACTGTGCCCCTGAAGGACCAGGTGCGCAGCCTGGGGGTCATTTTGGACTCACAGCCATCCATGGAGGCGCAGGTCAATTCTGTGTCCAGGCTAGCTGTCTCCCAGCTCCATCTGGTATGCAGGCTGAGACCCTACCTGCCCGCAGACTGTCTCACCAGAGTGGTGCATGCTCTAGTTATCTCCCGCTTGGACTACTGCAATGCGCTCTACGTGGGGCTACCTTTGAGGGTGACCCAGAAAGTACAACTAATCCAGAATGCGGCAGCTAGACTGGTGACTGGGAGCGGCCTCCAAGACTATATAACACCAGTCTTGAAAGACCTACATTGGCTCCCAGTACGTTTACGAGCACAATTCAAAGTGTTAGTGTTGACCTTTAAAGCCCTGGACAGCCTCAGCCCAGTATACCTGAAGAAGCGTCTCCACCCCCATCGTTCTGCCCGGACACTGAGGTCCAGTGCTGAGGGCCTTCTGGTGGTTCCCTCAGTGCAAGAAGTGAGGTTACAGGGAACCAGGCAGAAGGCCTTCTCGGTAGTGGCACTGCCCTGTGGAACACTCTCCCATCAAATGTCAAAGAAATAAACAACTATATGACATTTAGAAGACATCTGAAGGCAGCCCTGTTTAGGGAAATTTTAATGATTGATGTTTTAATGTATTTTTAATCTTTTGTTAGAAGACGCCCAGAGTGGCTGGGGAAACCCAGCCAGATGAGCGAGGTAGAAATAGATGATGATGATGATTGTTGTTGTTGATATTGTCACTAAAATCCAGCAATATTTTCATAGTTGAAAAGCTCAACATGCATCTGTATGGGGGAGAAATCTGAATTATAAGAAACATATCTGCAAAGATGTTACCTTTCAGCCATGACAGTTGGTTTTCAATTTTCTTGCAATTTAACATTTTACTTTAATCAAATATTGAGTTAGGCTGCAATCCTAACTGAAGTATCCTTCAGTAAGCTCCACTGAATATAACACATAGAAATTGTACTGGTAGTCAAGATGTCTGCATACCTTGCACAAAAACATCCCCTCAGCTCCCCCTGAACATCCTTCATATAAAATACTGATGTTTGAAGGCTTGCTGAGATTCCAGCCTTACCAGTTCTCGATAGACACCTTCATTTTTCCCCTCAGGCTTGATCTTCTCTTTTTGGAACACTTCCCTGATTCGATTCCCTCCTGTACTCACACTGAGATTGCTTCTAGTACTGCCACCTCCTCCAAACGTTTTAGTCTTTAGAGAACAGATAAGGAAAATAATGTTTCAGTACCACCAGTACTAACTTTCTTTATATAACCACTAGGGAAAGCCAGTCTGAAGATACTCATTTTTAGCATTCCTGCAAACAAAATTTTGATTTCTAGCTCCACTTCTGGTCTCTCTAGAAATCACAAAATACTGTAAAAAGGTTTTAACAAGCATAATTGGGGATTATTATTACTATCAAATTTATTACCCAACCTTCACAAACAGCTCCCAGGGTAGGTTACAACAATTTAAAACTCAGAATAAGAAACATGTAAAACAGATTATAGTTACAAGAACAGAGTGGGCTATGAAAACACACATTTCAGGTGTCAAAGGCAAAGAGGTGCAAAGGCACAGAATGAAGAAGCCAGACACACCTCTGTGGGGAGAGAATCCCACAACTTATATAAAAAACAACTTAAATCAGAAATTGGAAGGAAGAATATTTCATCACCGATACATTATAGAGATTACACAGGCAGTACGGTTAGGCTTTTAGTTTAAGGGACCTTTTACATTACTAAAACTGCTTGCTTTTATACATAACAAAATGTTTTGGTTCCAAAACATTCTATGTACGAAATAAACCAGTCAAAACATCTACCCTAAGTCTGACATATTTATGTGATTCAATATACATATTCATTTTAATCCTTGGCTAGTGTGATATCTGAACAATCTACTCCTCCCGTATTTCTGGTCTTTCCAAAACAAGCAAGCAAACAAACAAACACACACACACCTGGGTACTGAGATAAGTTACACTGAAACATATGTTTCCAATATCTATCTATCATCTATCTATCTATCTATCTATCTATCTATCTATCTATATCTATCATCTTTCTTTCTTTCTTTCATACAGTGGAGTGGTACTTCGGGTTACAGACGCTTCAGGTTACAGATGCTTCGGGTTACAGACTCTACTAACCCAGAAATAGTACCTCGGGTTAAGAACTTTGCTTCAGGATGAGAACACAAATCGCGTGGCAGCAGCGGGTGGCTCCATTAGCAAAAGTGGTACCTCAGGTTAAGAACAGTTTCAGGTTAAGAATGAACCTCCAGAATGAATTAAGTTCTTAACCTGAGGTATCACTGTACTCAAGTTTTCTAATTAGCTTAAATAACTATAATCAATGAATATAGAACAATGCATGCTTCTAAACTGATTGGGTGATTTTCTCTTCAGCAGTACTCCATGCCAAATTCCTTTAGAACCCCCTTTCTCCTCACTGGATAATTTATTTTGTGGGAACACAGCAAATACCTTCATATTCATTTCTCCATACAATACCAAGAAGAGAACGCACAGGCATTATAGTACCTCCACAAATTAGAAATTTATTGTAAATGATGATGATGATGATGATGATGATGATAATAATAATAATAATAATAATAATAATAATAATAATAATAAAAAACTGCAGACCCTCTTTCTAACCTCTTTGCTTTTTGCTACTTCTGCAATAGCAGCTGTTCGCTGTTTTTCAAACTCATCATTGTCCCCGGCAGGTTTCGCTGTGCTTGTCACTTGCAGAGTTTTTCTCCGATCCAGCTCCCTGCTGTCCACTTGCAGCTGAGATACACACTTCTGGAAATGTAAAAGCATATTTAAAAAGCAGCTCCATCTACCATGTATTTCATTTTTAATATAATAGAATCAAATCACAATACAGCCACATGCCAGATTCTAGTTGTGATCTGAACTTCCCAGTCTCTACTACACAGGAAATAAAGACAGATAAATTATAAGAGAGCAATTGTGTTACTCAAGCAGCCCAGCATGATCCCCTGTATCCTCCTCTCCCTTAAAGATCTTTTGGGACTGTGCAGGTTCCAAGAAGTGGACAAGAGGCTCCAGAGGAAGCCTCCCAGTCCAGCCCCACTCAGGTCTTTCTTTGATTAAAGAATCCTCTCTGCTGGATGAAGAATGCTCCATTTCTAGACAACCGGTTGGTACCAAATAGCGGAAATTGAAACTTTCCCCACAGATCAAGCTGCTTTTAGAATATAGTCTCATTGACATAGGTACGTGCACAAGAAACTGGGTATGTGTGTGTGTGCGCGCGCGCACTCTAAAAACAAACCAATACTGATGGCCCATGTACACACAGCTAAGTACAAAGCAGGGGCAAAACTTAAAATGAAAAAGATATCTAACCAAACATTTAACTGCTAAATAGAAAGTATCACGTAGCTGATGTTCCTTGTGGCACTTGAAAGAATGGACTGGGAAAGCACTTGGCTGCCGCTTGAAAGTTCTCAAACATGTAGAAAAGCATTATGTTCAAACTAGTTTCTTACAGTTATATCAATTTGTAAATTAATGCTTAAATATCTTTTTCCTGCACCATATCCTGTTAAACACTAGACTCTAAAGAACACAATGCCAAAGTATTGAAATAAAAAGTCCTATATGTAGCTTTTTTAAAATAAAGCATCTGGGTATGGGGCGGTATATATATTCAATAAATAATAAGAAATAATAATAAGAAATATTCTAAGATACAACAGTCACTTCTGTTTCAAAGTTTAAACCTATTTTAAAAGCACGTCATACCTGCCCAAAAGGCACAAAGGGAGGAGGTCCACCTTCCGTTCCTATGTTACTTCTGTTGTGTTTCGATAAGCTCTGTGAAATTAAGCAACATTATCATTAACTGGTATTGCCACAGCAAGAGGTATGACATTCTACCCGTCATGCCCTGTATCTACCAACTTACTGATCAACCTTACTAGAAGCACCGGTGCCATGAGAAGAGTGTGAAGGCACAGGAAAGCTTGAAGGAGACAAAGAGAGAAGGCAAACTTTCTAAACAAGCAAATCAGCTACCCAGTTTGAATTGGGCATTAAGCTTGTGCCTCTAGAAAGAAATACATATGAAGTCTTTTTACTGAGGAACAGGAAGTTCTATGGATTCAAAGAAATGTAGGGTGGAAACATGCTACACAAACCACAGAACTTCGTGTTTTACACACTGTGTCTTCAACCAGCGCTAGATATCAATTTATTAGGCAGGAAAAAGGCCACCTTAGAGGCTGCTCCAGAGGGACTATGCCCTCCCACACCCCAAGATCTTTTACCACACCTGCCTTCTGGGAAGGATCCTGCTTAATATTTTGATAGTGTGATTGCAGTTTTATTAACAGTTTCGTTACACTGCAAGCTGCCTTGGAAAGATTTACATCATGAAAAGCAGGTTATACATTATTGCAATAAATACCGTATTTTTCACTCTATAAGACGCACCAGACCACAAGACGCACCTAGTTTTTGGAGGAGGAAAACAAGAAAATAAATATTCTGAATCTCAGAAGCCAGAACAGCAAGAGGGATCGCTGCGCAGTGAAAGGAGCAATCCCTCTTGCTGTTCTGGCTTCTGGGATAGCTGCGCAGCCTGCATTCGCTCCATAAGATGCACACACGTTGCCCCTTTTTAGGAGGGGAAAAGTGAGTCTTATAGAGCAAAAAATACGGTACATATAATCAGACAAAAACAACTATTCAAGAGATGTACAAGGAGTGTTTGCTAAGTTCTTTCTGAAGTGCCTCAGGAAGGAGACAGGTTTTCCCATAAAGTGAAGAGGCAAAAAGTAGAAAGCCTCAGCAAGGAAATCAGAGAGCTTTATGACATTTACAGTACCACACTGACACTGGATAGAAGGCTGGTATAGAAACGGCCCACCTCCAGTGTGGAACTTTTGCCAGCCCATTTTCTCTGACACCTCAAAATGCTAACAAAATGCTAAATTTTCTGGGTTTAAATCAGGGATGAAGAACCCCTCGTGAGCAACCTGACAGCAGTTTAGGGCCAGAGGCAAACATGGATAGAGCAATGGATGCTCTACTTTCCTCTGTACCCTCCCACATTCTGCCCCATAGACACCATGCATCTCTCCATCCAGGCCAGCAAGAGGCATCAGCACAAGGACACATTCCAGGAGGAAAATGACTTGAGGAGAGTGTGGAGCAGGACTGGTGAAGGCTGTGGTCTGGGGGGGTGGTCTTGGGGAGCCCCAGAGGCCAGGTATGGCCCCCCAAGCCTATGATTCCCCATCCCCAGCTTAAATCCTGACCTTTCCATAAAAACATTTTTAATGCACATTACAATGTGACTTAATTAAATGTGCTTTGTAACACAATCACAATGCCTTCATTTTCATATACCTAATAAATAATTTGAAGTTTAACTAATATACCTGAAGGAGCGTCACCCCCATCATTCAGCCCAGACACTGAGGTCCTTCTCTGAGGGTCTTCTGCTGGTTCCCTCATTGGAGGAAGCGGAGTTACTGGGAACCAGGCAGAGGGCCTTCTCAGTAGTGGCAATCTCCCTGGGGAACACCTCAGATGTCAAGGAGATGAAGAATTACACAACTTTTAGAAGACATCTGAAAGCAGCCCTGTATCAGGAGGTTTTTCATGCTTGATATTTTTATTTTGATTTTAGATATGCTGTAAGCTGCCCAGAGTGGCTGGGGGAAACCCAGCTAGATGGATGGGGTATAAATAATAATAAAATTTATTATTATTATTATTATTATTATTATTATTATTATTATTCAGCTTAAGGTAGGGAAAAGCATGTTACCTCACCCTTTGCAACTCCCACTTTTCTATAAGATGGTCCACTTCACCGCCAAGAATCACTGTGTTGCTGTCATCCAGAAGGAGGATGCCATTTTTCACTTCCACAATTCCCAGCAGTTTAATTTTCGTTCCAGGAGGAGTGTTCAGACTAAACACAAGAACAAGAGGAACTCCACAAGTATTGACGAAAGTATTATTTCAGTATTTTGTTCTGAATCACCATTACACTGAATCAGTTCTAAGTTATTTATTATGTGATACATATTAAATAATTTGGTAGTCTGAAACTACAGTGCATTCTGTTTTAATGCTAAATAGCACATGGCCCAGCACTATCACCTTATGCAGGAAGCATAGTCAGAATCCATCTCCATATTGCTTCTGGAAGCACTCACAGAAAACGTGTTTAACTGTACGTTTTTTTCAAAGTGCCCCCAATGTTCAGTGGCAAAATAGGTAAACAAAAAAACACATTTTCAATGCTGCAGCATCTATAGAACATCAATCATTACAATGGTAGTTTTCAACTGTTCACAAATTGACAGGATATATTAAGAAAATCAGCTGTCAATCACTTCAGAAACTGAGCTCTGACTAGGGATACTTAGGTGAGAACAAACCCTGTTCCTGGAAATGGAACAGCGCACAAAGGAGATATGAGATTCAGATATCTGAATATGGGGCATCTCATGATTGAGACACCTTTACAGTAGCATGTGAGAATTCACAGCCTTGCTACTGGGACCTTGAGGATCCAAAGCATGCAGCCCTCCCAATGAAGCAAAGGGCTTCAGACATTGGCCAAGCAGCACAGAAAGGAGATAGAGAGCCATCACATATCTGTAATCCACCAACAGCATCAAGACATCTCTAGTACAAAGTGTCATGAGAAATTCCAAATCCTTGTCAAGCATTACTGAATGAAAAAAGATGTTCATTCTACTTTCGCCATCTTCATTATAATGTTGGCTCCATACAGACCCTCTTGCATTCTGTGCTGGCCACAGATGAAGGAAGGAGCCCAACTGTGGAGTTTGGTCTTCCATATTCCTAGTCTAGCATCTTATCAGATGGGCTGGTGGTCTAGATCAGGGATAGGCAAACTCTGGCCCTCCAGATGTTAGGGACTACAATTCCCATCATCCCTGACCACTGGTCCTGTTAGCTAGGGATGATGGGAATTGTAGTCCCAAACATCGGGAGGGCAGGAGTTTGCCTATGCCTGGTCTAGATATTGCTCAGTCCTGCCCTTTGCCAACAGCTCTATTAAGACAGTTGAGGTGATGCGAATTACTTCCAGATCTCCATGAATAATACAATAATAGTTTATTAACTAACATAATATGTGACAACTTCCATCCTTAAGAAAAAGAGTGCTGAAGTAAAGTCAGCGGGCTCCTTCTGCAGAGCTGCCATTTTGTTCTAGTTCAAAAACTGCAAATGGTACAAGGGTGGTCAGAGCATGTTGCAGTAATACATTGTTTGTTTCCAGGCTCAGTTTAAAGTGTTCTATTAATCCTCAAAATGTGTAAGCGGTCTAGAACCAGGTTACCTTAAGGACTGCCCAAGATCAGCATCTGAGAATCTAAACTCCAGCCAGTCATTAGCAAAATTTTGATCACTGGCACTGCAATCACAGAATTCTCCACTTGAAGAAACTAGAGAAGCCCCCACCCCACCCCCCCTTTTGGACAGATGCTGAAAACGTTTTAAAGATATTTTGTAGCCAATTTTTGCTTATGTAAAATCTTCTTTTTAAAAAAATGCTGAGCTATTTTAAGCTGTGTTTTTACTGTCACTCTATTTTGTTTTCTTTCTAGAAACTGCTTTGAAAAAATATTTTGACAAGCACGGGTGCAAATAAACTTTATTCTTCACTTAGGCTTTATTTAAAGGACAACTTTTTTCCAGAAAGAAACATGTTTCTTTTAAAGAACTAAGATGACAAAACCATCATTTCACATTTTCAGAAACAAAAACGTTGTCTTTAAAACTATTTAATTAAATAGCATACAATATATTCAAATATAAAATTGAAGGTTAGTCCTGTAGGATCTTGCAAAGCTGGACCGATCTTTTGGTACTGGAGTACAGCTTCACACTTATTTTTGGATGCCTAACAGGCTTTCATCTACAGATAATGAGAAAACGGGCACATGAGCTCTGGGAAGAAATATGGGCAGTTAAAGTGAAGGTGCAATGGTTCTTGAATGGTTTATACTAAAGTAGATCTAAAGGATACATACAACTATGAAACCAAATACCTAATCCTGGCCACCACACTGCCTCCAGTGCTGTCTTGTTGCAAGATTTAAGGCAACTGTGTAGATAATATAGGATAAAACAGGAGCATACCTCCTTGACCAACATGGAAAAGGACAGAATATCTAATATGGAGGCAGTGTTCTAGGTGTACTGTGGCCCCTAAAGCTGTGGGGAGAAGTTGTGTAAAGACAACAAGTCTTATGATTAATTACAAACTAGCACTAGGGTAAATGTATCTGGGTGCAACCTTGCACAATCTTGCATATCCCTATGTAGTGTAGCTATGAATGTGCATGGGGGCGGCAGCCTTCTGTTAGAGAAGCTTCAGGAATGTTGAAGGGCAGTTTTAAATTGGTGCTGGCAGGGGTGCCAACTTGTATAAAATATGGGGGGCAGGTAAGTCCCCCCCGATGCGGTGCCTGCACACTATTTGAATGGCAATGTCCATCAACTTTGAGGGCCCCAGCACCCTCAAATATTTTATTTGGGGAAGAAGCCCCCTCAGCCCCTAGAAGTTGGCTCCTACCCACAGGGAGAAAGGCTTTTGTATAAAGTTAAAATATTTTTGATTTTGCTCACCAAGTAATTTCTTAGTGCACAAACTGCTCTGCAATCTCTTTATGGTTTACCATACGTGTAAAGCCAACAAGCTTTGCACGTGGCTTCTCATCAAGTCACTAATTCATATGTAGTCTAATCCAGTATACCTATTATGCAATTCATTAGCATTTTTAGTAATGAAATTCCACTCATTTTATGTACACAACTGATCAGCTGGCCAGATGGCCTTTCAGCTGTTATCACCCTATGTTAAACTCCAGCTGATTACTTGAATGGGTATCATATAGGCACACAATTGCCCAAAGAATCTGAAGGACAGCTTTAACTATAGCTGTGTATAATACGTAACTCCCTAAAGTTTTCTATTCAATTCATTTCTTATAAATGTTTTACTTTTACAGTGTACTTCTGTGTTTTCAGCTACTGTAAACCAAGGACCACTATGAGAGATTAGCAGTCAATTTATTCTTGGAGGCATAAACCACAAACAGAAAAAGATATGAAGGATTTCTTTGTATAGGATTATTATTTCTTCACTTCTGGAACAAACTTTTTCTCCTTCAAAAGATATTGTAAACTCAGACATATTCTATATATTGAAATGCCTTTGAGAGTTCTAAAATGTAATGTGCTTTCAGTCAATATGAAGCAAAATAAGTATTGTTTACCTTATTTTGGACATATAATTATATTCTATTGCAGTGCAGCTTGTGTGTCCATCAGTCATCTGCAAACGCAGCATTCTTGGAGCAGCCTGAGATTCTTCATTGTCCTTTGGTGCAGCTATATTGCGTACTTTTTGGATTTGTAGAACACATGGACCTTCTAGCTGTGAAGACCAATGCAAAATTACTTTAATTAGCTTTGTTCTATTTTGTGTAACTACTATAGGAAATGGTTCTGGTAGGTATTAGGTTACCTAAAAAAAAAAACATTTTTAATTATACTTCATTATTATTGTTGCCAGAGCACTGCCATCATTTCTATGGACACTAGGGTTGGGCGATATCTGGTTTTCAACATCGCAATATATCAGCAGCTAAACACTGCAATATTTCAATATATCACGATATCTGAAATAAGGCTGGAGCTATGTAGAGGTGAACGTGGTAATGTCTTGACAACTGCTACCATTTATGAGTCTAATTCTAAAACTGATAATTTTTTAATTACCTTTAACATATTGTTACAACTGCTATGTTATAGTGGTACTGTACCAATAATGTTTAAATCAGCACATTTTCTCTAAAATTAAAGCTGTGGAAGTAATCAGTAGCATATATCAAAAGTAAGGTGAGAGAATGTTTACTAAAATTTTAATTGCATTACTAAACAAGCAAAACACCGATTCAGTGTCACACTTTTAGATATTCAAGTATCCATTGAGTCTTATACATCCCACAAACCAGTTATCTGATTGATGGGTAATGTTCTTTTCTAAACCAGGCCAAACTATTATAGTAATAATAATAATAATAATAATAATAATAATAATAATAATAATAATTTATTATTTATACCCCGCCCATCTGGCTGGGTTTCCCCAGCCACTCTGGGCGGCTTCCAACTGAATATTAAAACCAGTACAGCATCAAACATTAAAAACTTCCCTAAAGAGGGCTGCCTTCAGTTGTCTTTTAAAAGTAAAATAGTTGTTTATTGCTTTGATATCTGCTGGGAGGACGTTCCACAGGGCAGGCGCCACTACCGAGAAGGCCCTCTGCCTGGTTCCCTGTAACCTTACTTCTCGCAATGAGGGAACCGCCAGAAGGCCCTCGGCGCTGGATCTCAGTGTCCGGGCTGAACGATGGGGGTGGAGACGCTCCTTCAGGTATACAGGACCGAGGCCGTTTAGGGCTTTAAAGGTCAGCACCAATACTCGGCGGCCACTCCCAGTCACCAGTCTAGCTGCCACATTCTGGATTAATTGCAGTTTCCGGGTCACCTTCAAAGGTAGCCCCACATAGAGCGCGTTGCAGTAGTCCAAGCGGGAGATAACTAGAGCATGCACCAGTCTGGCAAGACAGTCCGTGGGCAGGTAGGGTCTTAGCCTGCGTACCAGGTGGAGCTGGTAGACAGCTGCCCTGGACACAGAATTAACCTGTGCCTCCATGGACAGCTGTGAGTCCAAAATGACTCCCAGGCTGTGCACCTGGTCCTTCAGGGGCACAGTTACCCCATTCAGGACCAGGGAATCCCCCACACCCGCCCGCCCCGTCCCCCAAAAACAGTACTTCTGTCTTGTCAGGATTCAACCTCAATCTGTTAGCCGCCATCCATCCTCCAACAGCCTCCAGGCACTCACACAGGACCTTCACCGCCTTCACTGGTTCTGATTTAAAGGAGAGGTAGAGCTGGGTATCATCTGCATACTGATGAACACCCAGCCCAAACCCCCTGATGATCTCTCCCAGCGGCTTCATATAGATATTAAAAAGCATGGGGGAGAGGACGGAACCCTGAGGCACCCCACAAGTGAGAGCCCAGGGGTCTGAACACTCATCCCCCACCACCACTTTCTGAACACGGCCCAGGAGAAAGGAGCGGAACCACCATATAACAGTGCCCCCAGCTCCCAGCCCCTCTAGACGGTCCAGAAGGATGTTATGGTCGATGGTGTCAAAGGCCGCTGAGAGATCCAGCAGAACTAGGAAACAGCTCTCACCTTTGTCCCTAGCCCGCCGGAGATCATCAACCAGTGCAACCAAGGCAGTTTCAGTCCCATGGTGAGGCCTGAATCCCGATTGGAAGGGATCCAAATGGTCCGCATCCTCCAGGCGTGCTTGGAGTTGTTCAGCAACCACCCACTCAATCACCTTGCCCAAGAATGGAAGATTTGAGACTGGGTGATAGTTGGCCAAATTGGCTGGGTCTAAAGATGTTTTTTTAAGAAGCGGTTTAATGACCGCCTCTTTCAGCGGGTCTGGGAAGGCTCCCTCACAGAGGGAAGCATTCACCACCCCGCAGAGCCCATCGCCCAGCCCATCCCGGCTCGCTTTTATCAGCCAGGATGGGCAAGGATCAAGGAGACAGGTGGTCGGTTTCACTTGTCCAAGCAGCCTGTCCACATCCTCGGAGGTAACAGATTGGAATTGATCCCATGTAACAGGACTAGACAGAACTCTAGCACTCTCCCACCCTGGCCCTGCTCCCATGGTGGGGTCTACCTCCTTCTGAATCTGAGCGACTTTATCTGCTAAAAAACTTTGCAAAAGCATTGCAGGAGATCTTGGGGTCCCTACCAGGCCACGGTGGTGCAGGTGGTTCCGATAGATTGCGAACCACCTGAAAAAGTCTCCTGCTGCTGTTTTCTGCAGATGCAATGGAGGCGGTGAAGAAGGCCCTCTTCGCCGTTGCCATTGCCACTTGGTAGGCTCGACGTTGAGCTCTAGCCCATGTCCGGTCTGATTCAGAATGAGTTTTCCGCCACCGGCGCTCTAACCATCTCAACGATTGTTTCATCACCCTCAGCTCCGGGGAAAACCACGGGGCTGTCCGGGCTCCATGTAATCGGAGAGGGTGCTTCGGAGCTAGACAGTCAATAGCCCTGGTTAACTCCGCATTCCAGCGGGCCACCAGGGAATCAGCTGAAAGGCCATCAACTTGGGATAAAACATCCCCTACCACTCTCTGGAAGCCAATTGGATCCATTAAGTGGCGGGGCGGACCATCCGAATCGGTCCCACCTCCCTGCAGAGGGGAAGAGTCGCGGAGAAGTCCAGTTGCACCAGGAAGTGATCTGACCATGGCACTTCTTTTGTTTCGCTTTTAGTTAATGTCAGATCACCAACATCCGTAGAGGTAAACACCAAGTCTAAGGCATGTCCGCGACTATGAGTTGGGCCAAACTTATTCAGGGACAGCCCCATGGAGGCCATGCTTCCCACGAAGTCCCGAGCGGCCCCTTGTAAGGTCATGTTGGCATGGATGTTAAAATCCCCCAGGACAACCAAGCTAGGTGTCTCCAGGAGCATATCCGCCACGACCTGAAGCAGCTCGGGCAGGGAATCCTTGGGGCAGCGGGGAGGTCGGTACACCAAAAGGAATCCTGTACTGCCCCTATTGCCCAACTTCCAGAACATGCACTCAGAGAACTGGGTCTTCCCCATAGGACGCCTGGTGCAGACTAATGACTTCCTAAAAATCACTGCAACACCCCCTCCCCGCCCACATGACCTGGGTTGCTGTGCGTAAGAGAAACCTGGTGGGCAAGCAGCGGCAAGGACAGGCCCATCTGCCTCATCCAACCAGGTCTCTGTCACACATGCCAGGTCAAATCCTCCATCCACAATCAGGTCATGGATGGCAGTGGTTTTATTCATCATTGACCTGGCACTGCACAGCAACACTTTCAGGTCATGTGGGTTTCCCTTGCTGATTCCAGTATCCTTCCGGTCAGGACCAGACCTGGAGGCAGGGATAGTCCTCAAACAACAACTAAACCTGCCTCTTCGGTAATGACATGGTCTGGTCTTAGCGTAACTCCTCCTCCTGCCTGTGATCACTGAGATCGGGTGTCCCAATACATTCCCCCCTGTGGAACATGCCCCAGCCATTCTATTGGCTGAGGCCCACTCCCAGGCAGCCCTGACCCTTCCCCTTAAAAAGCAAAATACAAACTATATAATAACTTAACAGAATAATAAAAATAGAAGCACAGCAAAAAAAACAATAGTGCTAAAATTAAACTATTCCCCACCCTAACTAAATACTTAACCAACCGCAAGCAGAAATAAAATTATAAAATTATAAAACATTATAAAAAACAACCACCACCACCATTTAAGGTGCAGCAAATTAAAAGCAGTTAAAACATTTAAAACCATTTTGTCACTTGCTGCAGGTAGCTGCTCAGGCCTCTAAACTAGAAAGAATGGATAAAATTTTACAGAACAAAAAATGATTAAATGAAAATTTTTGCAAGGAAAATTTGCATTTCAGCATTCTCTGGCAATAGAGATGCCATTTGTCTCTGAAGAACATATGCTGAACATACTTTCAGAAGGCACACTTGTTCCTGGGATAGCCCAAAATGTCTTTGCATGCACCATCAATACTGGGAAGGATGCCTCATGTGCCGTTCACCATATCAAAGGGCATTCATCAATGTCCACTGTTGGCATAGCCATATAGTTATTTTAGCTCTTTGGTCCTCCACTTGAAATAAACATTTTTTGCCAACCCCTTTTCTATGGAGCATGGTGAGTATTTGGCTCTGTAGAAGCAGCAGAGTCCCATGCAAGTCTGTCATCTTCTTTATGGCATCCTGTCTGACAGCCTCAGGAGCCTCCAAGAAATGCAGCTGGAACCTTGGGTCACACGGAGGCTAGACCTATAATGGTTGCAGTAGGTTCACTTTCATTCTTTTCTAACTGTGCACCCAAACCTCACATTTAATATCAATGTATTAATTTGTTGTTAATAGCAAATGTGTGAGAAACCAAAGGGGCCAGGAGAGAATCGGGAAGAGTTCTAGGGTAGGGTATGGGATTGGAAGAGAAAATGGGGGGGCATAATGAGGGGGAGAGACGCAGATGGGGGGAAAGGTTCAAAAGGCAGAGCAGAGTGCTTTTTCTCTTTTACTCTGAAGCAACTTGCAAGCCAACAAGCATCTCGAGAGTGTATTTCCCCCCTGCTTGGACTGATAAGCTGGAAGACTCACAGAGTTAACATGGGGCTGGCTGCATAGGCTGGGTTAATAAGAAACCTGTGGGCTGCTTCTGCCCCAAAAGAAAGGTGCACACAACAAACACAGCTAACAAAGGGCTCCAGCACCAACAAGGGAGGGGAAAGACACACACACACACACACAGAGAGAGAGAGAGAGAGAGAGAGAGAGAGAGAGAGAGAGAGATGGAGCAAGGAAGCAAACAATTTTGAAGGGAAAGAGTTAACAAAGAGAACGGGACAGAGAGCGAGCAGCCGCACCACCACCACCACCACCACCACCACAGAGTAGTTCCTTGTAAGTGTTGTGCCACAGAGAGACTCAGCATCACTGGAGCAAGGAAGCAAGCAAATTGGAAGAGAAAAAACGATCAGGAGGCAGAGGAGACTGTGCAGCGATTGCAGCGATTTTTGCTCAGCCTGTAACCAGTTTTTGTAGCTATTTGTAGTGATGACGGGGAGAGCTAACTGAAAAAGGCAGGATTTTTTGCAGCAGACTATTGTAGCTATTAGTAGGGATGGCAAGGAGAGCCAGGTGGAGGAGGGGGGGTGCAGGCCGCCCTGGGTGTCACCATTGAGGGGGTGACAAAATGCCGGGCGGCACTCACCACGGGGCCTGCAGCGCGCCCGAGCCACGCCTCTCTCCTGGGAGAGACATGGTGGCTTGGGCGTGCTCAGGCTCCGCACTGCCCCAATGGTCCGCCCACTACCTCCCCCCAGCTGTAGGGCGGCTGAGTGGGAGGAGGCAGGCAGACTCCGGAGGCCCCGCAGTGCGTTGCTGCCCTACTGAATTCAATGGGGCTTACTCCCAGGAAAGTAGTTTAGTTGAAGTCAGTGGAGCCTATGCATGCACAGGTTCCACTGGCTGCTGAGGTGAAATGACACCAAAGCCAGAGATACACAAGACAAAATAGAGTTGACAAAAAACACCCACCCACTAGAAAACCTTCTTTAACCTTTTGAAACAATTGCCAAACAGGTTTTAGTTGTGGCGGGAACTTCTGTGCTGCTAAATTCAACTATTAAGTACAGCAAGTGGGGTGGCTGAATTTTATTCTGGCTCCTAAGAAGCTATTCTCCTGGTTGCACAGGAGAGCTGGGGGACATTGGCCTTTCCTCAGGCTCATTCTAGGCTTGTGTACATAGCACTAAATCATTGTTTAGTTTAAAATGGGAAGTAGTCCAACATCTACAGGCTGTTTGTACAGAAGAATCTGCAAAATTATGTCTGTCCCAATCCTAAAACCTCCTTGTTGAATTTACCAAATGATTCCTTGTCTAAGCATAATTTATCTCCCTCCTCTAACAAATGGGTCCATCTAGAGGCCATCTGACCCACAAAAGTGCAGCTTATACTTTGGCACCCTGTTTTTTCAGCTTCTCACCTGATGGTTACACCCATTAAACATATACATTTAATTACAGTGGTACCTCGGGTTACATACGCTTCAGGTTGCAGACTCCGCTAACCCAGAAATAGTGCTTCAGGTTAAGAACTTTGCTTCAGGATGAGAACAGAAATCGGGCTCCGGCGGCGCGGCGGCAGCAGGAGGCCCCATTAGCTGAAGTGGTGCTTCAGGTTAAGAACAGTTTCAGGTTAAGAACAGACCTCTGGAATGAATTAAGTACTTAACCTGAGGTACCACTGTACAGAGCTAAAGCTTCTGAAAAAAATTTGCTTAAATACCCAGCACTAAAAAGACAAGAGAAGATCTAGTCTCACCGTCAATATATTAAAAAGATCCCTAATTTTGATTTGTACAACCAAACAGATATTAAAGATATTTGCAGAGAAGACCAAGACTGCTAACCTAAATTGATTTCAGCACTTAAACTTAATATTGCAACAATAATTTGGAAAAAATGCTAACTGCGCATAGTTTGGATTAGCTCTAAATTTGTTCAAACCCTTCATATGCTGAGAAGTATCAGATTTCCTGTTTAAATACAATAATCATGATATTAAACACCATTTAACTCTACTCACGATAAGGCACGCTGTTACATTATCTGTCACATATGCTGAAGTTCAACATTTTTCTTCAAATTTAATCTAACACAGCCATCTTGTGGCTGAAGCTTGTATCTCATGATTCTAAGTTCCATGAAACTGTACTGCTACACCCTAGTTATCGTTGTTCCGGAGAGGGTGGGGATGTGTTTGGGGCTGTTTCCCCCACCTGCCCGCATGTGACATCATATGTGACGTCAGGTGTGGGGCGGGTAGAGAAGTGGCTGGATTGGACACTCAATCACAGCAGGAATAAAGTTACTACCCAGCTGGTAGCGAGTGAGTTCACCTTGCTGGTTTAGCTGTGCCACCAAGTTCCCTAGATCACTAGATCTAGGAACTAGATCACACAGCTGATCCATGCAGCATGCAGCACCGTCATCCTGGCGCCCAGGGCTTGCACAGGGCTCTCCAAGTGCCTAAAAGCTAGCTCTGTTCCCAAGCACCTGACAATCAGCTGGCTCCCAGGCACCTGAGAAAACCTTGCAAGAGACTTTGACAACCCACCTGTTAATCACCTGACACCAGTAGCCCCTGCAGGGATGATGCCCAGTAAATGGAGAAGGGAGAAGAAGAGAGACAAGTTCAGCTGGAAAAGCTGCAGGAATACAAGTACTGTATGAACACAAGTACTGCAAAAGCCAGCAATTTTACCTTTTCCACCTTTCCGCCATTGATGTCACTTGGAAGGAACTTCTTCCCAATAGCTCTTAAATCTGTCTGAAGTCAAAATAAAAATTAAGTTTGAGTACTGTTTTCCAAAATAGATACCAGAAAGAAAGTAACAATTCATAAGAAATAATTTATAGTAAGAAGTAATAACAGTATTTCACAGTCACGCATACTGGTAAATATACATACCCATGAACAAAGTAAATATTATCAAGCTCATGATTCTCATACACAGCTCTTAAACAAAATAATCTTTTATGCAACTTAATGTAAATCTTTAAAAAGGAATAATCCCTACTTAAGAAGAGTAAAATAATGTTATAAAAAACTTGTTGCCTTTTTACAGAAATTACAGTTCAGACCTCTAGCAGCTATGTATGCTTGGTTGCCTCCATATTTCCTAATGGTTTCTAAGATCCAGCTGTTTTAGTCTACATTTACTTGAAGCAGGTTTTGTATGTCATATCCTTTAGCTAGCTGTTACTGATATTTTTATTTTGAATGGGTTTTTTTAGTTAATTGTTTTATACACACACATATACACTATTTCATTGTTTTACGTTTTTATTGTGTAAAGCACATTGAGATGTTCACTTTTAAAAGGAAGTATACAGTATTTTTAAAAAAATGAATATTACTACCCAAGACACTGCAACACTCAGATTACAGTTTCTTCCTATAAACAAGCAGATGCACAATATAATTAAATGATTTATGCTTCACATTTTTGTTTTAACTTTGAACTAAACATTTATAGTATTGTTCCAATAGCTTACCCAACGCCAGAGACACCGCTCGTTTTTAAAAATAGAAATCATTAAATCTCTGTGGTTTAAATGTTGGTTCTTTACCTGCACACCCTTTACAATTAGGATTTACATAACCTTCATTAGTTATTTACATAACTATATTTTGTTCCTGCACTGTATTAAGCAAGTTTCTAGTATGCATGGCTGCAAAAACTCCTGTGGGATCATGTAGGTGGTATTATGGAATGAAATCTAAAGCATCCTGAGAGGAAGCAGAAATGACAAAGGAGTTGTGTACATGGGTGCTAGGCTATGTTCCTGCTGACTGCAGCTCCTTATGCTATCCCTCTAGAACAGATTTGCAAGATGTATGAGACGCACCAGCAAAATATGGGTGAGGAAACCCAAAGGGAATATAATGAACACTATAAAAGACTAAATATATATAAAAAAATTGTCCAGTAGAACCTTAGAGACCAACTTAAGTTTGTTCTTGGTATAAGCTTTCATGTGCATGCACACTTCTTCAGATACTATAAAAGACTATAATTCTAAGGAGAGAAAGAGAGAAGGCATGACAGGGTCTTTAGTCTTCCATTCTGTTTCCTTAAATGTCTGCTCATAGATTCTGACTATTTGCTGGTTAATGATAACATATGCTTAGTCTATTACCTGACAATACAGTACACTAGCACAATTTTTGTTGGTATAAAAAAATCTGCTGCGCTGAAAAGGTAACATTAAATAAAGGCAATAACCAGAAAAACTATTGCTTGCCTAGTATAGAAGCATGAACAGAAGCCCACAGTTAAATTTTCAGAGAACACATAAAGTTAGTAATTGATATACTATACAGAATTATTCTTAAGAAATACGAAGAGAATTGTATGAAGCACTAACAAAACTTAGAAAAAATGCTTATATAACACGGATGCAGTCAACACCGATAGTTCTACCTTGTTTACTTTGGGGAGAAGCAGGAGAAATAGTGATTTCAAAGAATGAACCATATCACTATTGTTTTCTATTTAACAATGTTATGGCAGAAGAAATTGCATCCAGCTAAATCCCCAGGTAATAGACTAAAGAATGCCTATACTTCTATAACAGAAATAGTATTTCTAACTTAATTTATCCAACATAGTTAAGACCAGAGCATAAAAACAAGGTAGAATATATACATAAAACGGCTTCAATCAACTTCTATTACAGATGGAAACCTGTTCTTTAAACCCAGCAAGTAAAAACAAAATTGCAAAACTGTATTTCCATAACTCAGAATGGAAATTAAATCTAGCAATTGTTATTGTGATGGGCCTATTTAATCCTTTTAAGACAACAACTCAAGTCACCCACCCTAAATAATTACTAGGCAAAACTTTATTTGTATAATACTATTCTAACCTATTTTGGGGTTTTCTAGTAATTATTTTACAATAATAGCACCTTTAATAGCTATGGTATTTCATTTTGTATTATATCAGCCAACCCTTAAGCTAATGATCACAATAAGTGACAATTAACAAGACAATTATGAAAGTTCACATATGCTACCTACATTAAGTGCAATCAGAATAATGTTGTTTATGTTGACTTTGTCAGATGAATTTGTGCAGGCTTCAATTCCTTCATCTGACAGGTACCTATTAAAAGAAATGAAAAATGTTGATTTAGTATACGGATATCTCAAATGAAAACATCCCAAATCCTTAATCTACCCATGAAAACATTTCTAATGCATCTTAAGTTGTACAGCAAGTTACGATTTCACTGAAGCAATTCTGGGATGTTAAACTGTTGCACAGTAAGTCTCCAAAATACCAGATGATGGGGAGAACAAAGGAGAAGAACTCTTGTCCTCCTAGTTTGCTTGTGAGCTTTTATGGAATGACTAGTTGGTCACCGATTGAAGCCTTGGGTGAGAGCCAATGTAGCAATGTGACCTCTCTCCCTCCCATGAGCCCCACAAGTGACCTCCAAAGATCTGCTCTGGAGGCTTATGGGACTCTATCAAACAGAGTTTAATGGCCTGGGGAGGTGCTGTAGGAGGGAGAAAAGGAACCAAGTCCTGTTGCACAAGCACATAGACATCACTAAATGTTGCTCATTATACTGGACATTGTCCTGAAATAACAAAGTCATTCTTATTTTCTAAGTAATTCAACCAAACATTGTAGCAGCTGAAGCTAATTCCTTTGCTTTCAAAACAGATTGGTTGTAAGTAACTTTGACCTGATTGTTCCAAGATATTCAAGAGCAACACCCTCAATTAATATGAACTTGATTATGTTTTGTAAAGCAAGGTTGATGCTTTTACTTTTTTTGCCAGGTTATCAAAATATTATTTATTGAAGGTGTTCCTCAGCAAATTCTGATGCCTCAACAATACCCTTACCGTTCCATATACAATATTCCCAAATACTTATTTTCAACCCCCCACCCCATTTTGCTGTTTTGAGGGGGGAACAATATGGCGGACCACCATTACGATAATGGTAAAGACCAAACAGCCATGCATAAAATTCTACTGATGTAGCAGGGGTTTTCAGTTCAGCCTCTTGAACTTCCGGAAAAGACACTCCTTAAAAACCAGGAGACCCTCCATTTCAGGAAGGGCTGCAGCTGGACAGGAAACATTGGGCGCTGCACAATTAAGTCTTACTCACTGAAGATGTACTGAAATTAATGGTCCTAACTTTTGGATACCACCCATTACTTGTCCATGCAAACATGAACCTATCGGGTTCACAAACACCATTGTTTGTTTTTAAACCACGCCTTTATTGAAAAAGAAACATTTCCATGCAACTTAGTCAGAAATAATAAAAAATAAAAAAATAAAGCTGAAGCCTGATAGGAAATTTGTTTTCTACATTCACACATTACACTAAATGACAGGTGAGGAAATGGATCCAGCCAACCCTCCAAGAGCCGCACATCAGGTGACTTGGCTCAAGGGAAGAATTAGAAGTGCACTCTGGATTATTTTTAATTTTTACAGTCTCAGCTTGCACCAAGTCACAGATGCAAATATTCCTGCTGAAAACAGGGAAGGGATTCAATCCCAAATGCATGCTGTGCTTTAGGTGGGGATCAATTTAACTCAGAAACTCTGGAGCGGAGCCAATCCCAGCAGGGCTTATAACTACAGTGGTACCGCGGGTTAAGTACTTAATTCGTTCCGGAGGTCTGTTCTTAACCTGAAACTGTTCTTAACCTGAAGCACCACTTTAGCTAATGGGGCCTCCCGCTGCCGCCACGCCGCTGGAGCACAATTTCTGTTCTCATCCTGAAGCAAAGTGCTTAACCCGAGGTACTATTTTTGGGTTAGTGGAGTCTGTAACCTGAAGCGTATGTAACCTGAGGTACCACTGTACTATAGTGCTAAATTTAAAAGGTGCTGAGTTCAAGCTCTGCTTGCAGAAGATCATTCAGGAGAGCACTCTAAGAGTAACACCACATCCAAACCAGTAGCTGTAAAAAGAACTGCATTTCCCCCAAAGCTATCTTCACCACTCTATTGAATTCCCTGCCACACACACACCCTTTTAACCATTAAGTAGGTTCAGAAGACAATCAGAACATGGCTTGTTATTTTGAAGTTTGGTATACACACATGCAATAACTTCCTTCTATACGTCAAGCTATCAGTTATATAGCCACTAGACATTTAACAGCTACACAAAGGAGTAAAAAACTTGATTTTGCTGCCTGCCACTGCCGAAGCAAGGGGTTGCTAAGTATCTGGCAGGCTTTAGCACATGGGAGTTGAGCAGTGTTTGGCTTAGCTGGTCACAACTTGAGCAGGCTTACCAGCTTTAGATCAGAGTTAAGTACATCCTCTACTTACAAAAATATTTATTTATTATATTTATAAAGTTAAACAACTTTAGTGCAGGGAAGTGCACTAAAAACAAAGAATGAAAATAAATATTAAAAATATGATACAAAACAATGAAAGGAGTATGAAGATTTATTTCTGGCAGATACACAATAAGGATGAATCATAATTTTGAGAACCTCAGATTAAACAACTTGTTCGTTTAATCTGAGGTTCTAACTCTTTTAATGTGGAAAAAAAGTATTTATCTGATGCTGAAAAAACTATAAAGATGGTGCCAGGTAAGCCTCTTGCCTGAATCTACTTCATAAATTGCTGTCACCAAGATAGCCCTCCTTAGGTGTCACCTATCTCACTTCATCTGCTGGGGAACTTAGAGCAGGACCTTCAATAAAGATTTTAAGGAGATACACACACACGGTGAAAAAAGTATTACAAAGCCTTGGCTTTTCTGAAGCAAAGCTCTGATTTGGACCCAAGTAGAAGCAAGGCAACATAAGCTGAACCATCCTGCTTTCTAAAGCAAAATCCAAACCAATGTAATCTTTGTTGTTTTAAAAAACACACACCTCAAAGCAGTGTGCACCAATGAAAGAAAATAAAGTATAATAATAATAATAATAATAATAATAATAATAATAATAATAATAATTGCAACAATAATTCATAAAGATACTCAAAAGTATTTTTGTTAATGTTTTGAAGTAGGAACTGGACCAACACTAAAATATGGAATGATCTAATTGAGGATGTCACTGAAATACTGTAATATACTGTTTAGTAAATAATAATAACAACATACAATATGCTGTGCTTACATCTTACTTTCAACCTGAAAGCAAATTATACTTAAACAAAGCAAACAGAATTTTCTTGTCTAGGAAACATCACAATGTACAACTATGGAATCACCACTTGGTGGAACTATTGCTGCATGTCAAGTCCTTGTTCCTTAAAAAATAAACAAGTCTTTTAAAATTGGGGGAGAATGTCCAAGTATAAATAAATAGTTTTAAATTTAACACTAGTTTTATGGAGTTGCATGTTTGAGCAGAAGAGTGCAGCTAGAATATGTATTTTCGATTCCATTTCAGAAAGTCTATAATTTATGCAGAGCAAAAGCATGCAGGCCAACTCAACAATAAGCTTCACTGAATTCCGTGGGACTTACTCCCAAGAACAGGCACCTACAATTACAGCCTAATTGTCTTAACACATTATCCACAAAACACTCAAACCTACTTGACACAATAATTTCCTATACACTCACCAGCATTAACTAGAGCCAGGGGAAGGCAACCTAAGGCCCATGGGCCAGAAGAGGCCCACGGAGGCCGTTTAACCGGCCCAAGAGCCACCCCCAAACTGAGCTGCGCTAAACTGGCGCAGCATGGCACAGGGACTCTCTTCCGCAGCTCCAGAAATTGTTTCTGCGCATGCCCAGACACCGGAAATCACGTCTGCACATGCCCAGACACCGGAAATCACGTCTGCACATGCCCAGACACTGGAAATCGCTTCTGCGCAGGCATGATTTTCGGTGTCTGGGCATGCACAGAAGCTATTTCTGGCATTGCGCTGCGCCGGCCCGGCCCACGGAGGATCTCTGTGGGAGTGATCCGGCCCATGCCTGGTAAGCCTTGCCAACCCCTGAACTAGACTATTATGTGTGGCAAGAACAGCACATAAATGCATGTTCTATGAGACTTCCATCAGGTCAAAAAGGAATAGGGGAACCAGGGAATACTTGGGTGTTGGAATAATGCATTTGTATAAAACAAAAATATAAAATATAGCACATTTTACTTTTGGGGCTTAACATCTTACAAAGGCAGCTTACAATATCATAAGAACACAATGAATACACCAACCACTGGTTGTACTGCTGTTGTGCAAAGCACTGCCTGCTCAGAGACACAAAAGCCCCTCTCGAAAGGCGTTCTGTTGGCTTTTGAAGAAGTTTCTGACAAAGACATTCACTTGATCTCACAACCAAAATCTCCTGTACTTGATATATTGTTTTAATGGTATTGTCTTATTTCTCATTTTATTTATAGGTGTTTATATATTAATGTTTTCGTAACCTGGTTTTCTATATTTTGTAAACCACTTAGAAACCTAGTTTGGCATTAAGCAGTATATAAATTAAAACAGGAAAGTTGCTAAAAGTGACCCTTTAGAGCACAATTACAGCAAGGAACATTGTTCCATGTACGTTGTGGTTTATGCAAGAGATGCACTGGATGCTCACAACCTTTGTGTACAGTGGTACCTCGGGTTACATGCACTTCAGTCTACATACGCTTCAGGTTACAGACTCCGCTAACCCAAAAATAGTACCTCGGGTTAAGAACTTTGCTTCAGGATGAGAACAGAAATTGTGCTCTGGCAGTGCGGCGGCAGCAGGAGGCCCCATTAGCTAAAGTGGTGCTTCAGGTTAAGAACAGTTTCAGGTTAAGAACGGACCTCCAGAACGAATTAAGTTCTTAACCTGAGGTACCACTGTACTTTGAGTTGACTGTGTGCCCTTCTTTCTCTCCCCAGCCCCCAGTCATGCACATCAGATTTCAAAACTATTATTTGAAACTATGCAGTGAGTTGGCTGGGGGAGCGGGTGCATGTGAATAAGCAATTAATATAGACTAACGTAATGAGAGACAGCTCTTCTCACTTATGGTCTTAAATGTGTTAGTTCTTCCTTAAACAGAAAGACAGAATCTCTCATTTATCTCAAAGCCTACATAATTTTATTTCGGATCCTGAATCAGAAGCATAACTAAATTTAGTTTACGGCTACAAAAAAAAGAATCTTGTTGAAATCACATGATTACACTCCAGTAAGTAGCAATCAAGAAAATTGTGCCAAAGGTTCAAAAGAGATACGTTCACTTGCATTTATGCCCAGAGTAGTATCATTTAAGCCATGTTTTTTCTAATAATTATTTTATTAAAGAGTTTCATGTAGATGTTAAATAGAATAGGGCATTGGTTATCAACCAGTGTTCCATGGCACCCTGGGGTGCCTTGAATGCTGGTCAGGTGTGCCGTGGGCAACACTGGCCTGCCTCCATCTCTCTTTCCTTCCTTCCCTCCCTCCTCTGATGCCCTATTGCATCTCTGCCTCCCAAAGGCTTGCATGGCTGTTTGTTGCAGCAGCCCTGGCTCTGGGGCTGGCCAGGGGGTGCTGGTTGCCAGGAGCTGAGGCAGCCTCGGAGGAAGCAAGCAAGTGGATGAGGGAGCCCAGCCAGTCTGCCAGCCCTTGCTGTTGGGAATGGACAGACAAGTGGGAGGCCGAACAGGCAGGCAGACAGGTGCAGTGCTGGCCTTTCTTGTGCTTGCTGCGTGCAGTGTCTGTCTGGGAGCTGAGTACCCAGCACTGAAGGGGTGCTTTTCTGCCATGCAGGCCCTGCTGCGCCTGCTGCTGCCACTCAAGGTGAGTAAGGTGATGGCCTCACGTTCACTTTCAGCTAGTCTCTGTTGGGCTGCTAAGGCTGGGGACATCCTCTTCCGAGGCCCCTGTAGGGTAGTATGAGGCATCTCTTTTGGGTGGGTGGCTCAGAGACCAGGCTCAGAGACCAGGGGTGGTGGCAGCGGCTGCCTGGAGGACTCCCAAAAAGAGGGGAGAGGAGGCTGGGGGAACACTCCACAAGGGAGGGTGTTTGGAAAAGGGTGAGGAGCTACAGGCAAGGGGTGACATAACTGGGCTCCTGAGCCCCACAGGGGTGCCGCACAAAGATTGCAGTCGGTCAAGGGAGCCATGGGCTCAAAAAAGGTTGAAAACCACTGGATTGTGTGTTGCATGAAGAATGACTTTCTTGAATCTTCCAATGTTCAGCTTCACTGAATGTCCAAAAGTTCTAACGTTATGAGAGAAAAAATTCTCCAGCCACTTTCTCCATGCCAGACATAATTTTATAAACTTCTATCATGATACCTCTTATTCCCCCTTTCTCTAAACTAAAAGTTCTGAACACTGCAACCTTTCCTCATAGAGGAGTCGCTCCATCCCCATGATTATTTTGGTTGCCCTTTTCTGAACCGGTTATACAATATTCTTTTTGAGGGGAGGTGACCACAACTGTATGCAGTAGTCCAAATGAAGCCGCACCATAGGTGTGTATAATGGGATTAGGAAACGGGTGGCTTTATTTTCAATTCCTTTCTTTAAAATCCCCAGCATGAGATTTGCCTTTTTCACAGCTACAACACACTGAGTATACACACTGGTACTTACCTAATTTTAAGACATGCTAAGGAACAATTGGTTGTTATTATGTCTTCATATGTAAAACCACAGAATTCAAAGAGGCTGCACTTTCTTTTCCCCATGACTGTAAACAATCTCAGCAAGCAATAAGCAAATAATAATAATAATTTATTTATACCCCATCCATCTGGCTGGGTTTCCCCAGCCACTCTGGGCGGCTTCCAACAAAAGATTAAAAATACATTAAAACATCATAAATAAAATAAAATTCCTTCCGGTAGCTCCTTAGAGACCAACTAAGTTAGTTATTGGTATGAGCTTTTGTGTGCATGCACACTTCTTCAGATACACTGAAACAGAAGTCATCAGACCCTTATATATAGTGAGAGGGTGGGGAGGGGTATTACTCAGAAGGGTGGTGGGAATGGGTGATTGGCTAATAGATGTGGTAAACCTGTTGACGACTGTTAATGACTGCAATTGGTCCTACAGGAAAAAGCAAGGGGTGAGATGGCTAAAAATAGCTTTATCATGTATAATGAGATAAGAATCCAATGTCTCTATTCAGACCAGGTCTCTCCATGGTTTTAAGTTTGGTAATAAGGTGCAATCCAGCAACTTCTCTTTCCTGTCTATTTCTGAAATTCTTTTGTAATAAGACAGCTACTTTGAGATCTTGTATAGAATGTCCTGGGAGACTGAAGTGTTCTCCTACTGGTTTCTCTGTCTTGTGATTCCTGATATCAGATTTATGTCCATTTATCCTTTGGCGTAGGGTTTGGCCTGTTTGTACAATATAGAGAGCTGAAGGGCACTGTTGGCATTTGATGGTATACACAATGTTAGAAGATGAGCAATTAAATAGTCCTGAGATGGTATGTTTGATGTTGTTGGGGCCAGTAATAGTGTTGTCCGGGTGTATGTGGCAGCAAAGTTGGCATCTGGGTTTATTGCAGGCTCTGGTACCAGTGTCCATGTTAAGTCTGGTTGTTGTATTATTGTGGGTGAGGAGTTGTTTAGGATTGGGTGGTTGTCTGTAGGCAATGAAAGGTCTTCCTCCCAGAGCTTGTGAAAGAGAACTGTCATTGTCTAGGAGAGGTTGTAGATCTCTGATGATGCGTTGTACTGTTTTAACATGGGAGCTGTATGTGATTACTAGTGGTGTTCTGTCAGCATGCAACAACCCACGCCCCAGGAAATGGCTGCGACTAGCCAGCTAAACCAGGTGAGGGTAGTCGAAGGGTCTCAAACCCTCGGTGACTTAGGGATTTCCCCTGCATGTGAAGACAGGCTCCTGCAGATTGAGCCGATGTGACCAATAGTGGATCCAACGGTCAAGAAGGCAGTTGCTGCATGTGCTGTAGAGAGAAATGAGAGGCAGATGGGGCTCATCTACCTCAGAAGGTAGCCCACCTAGAAGAAAGAAAAATCTTATCTTAAAAGTTCTACTGTCTTGTGGGTTATCTTTGGGAGAAGAAAAGGCTAAGGAGTAAAAACCACACAAATCCAGAGTGGAATCCCCAAGACAGTTGGATGGCACCTTGTATGCCTGTTTCTGGCAACTCTTGCAGCTGGTGCCAAACATATTGCTGTGCTTTCCTTTGGACTGCATCAGTGAAGCCAAGAGATGGATCTTGTCATCTGGACAGTCCAGGACCTCCACACACACTGCCCAGGCTTGCGCGACAGGGAGGTGACTCTGGTGTTGCTAACACAGCAGTTTGAGTTCACCCCTGGAGGAACACTCTATTCTCTCTGAAGATGGGCACCAACACACACACACACAGCATTAAAAGAAGTACTGAATTAGTAACATAATGCATGAATGTACATAATGCAAGTAAATATCAATTGTAACGTAACTTTTTTCAGATAACTATAGCCCTCTTTTCAAGTTTTCATGGTCTATCCATATGTTCTATCAAAACATGGTGGGCACCTAGACTGTACTTGTTGGCCCCTCATCTCTGTATGTTTAATAAAAAGTCAGAATAGGCTTTCCTCATTTTGAGTATGTGATCAAGAACCCTGGTCTGCACAGGGACTCCAAATTACCTGAGTATAGCTATACTGTATGCACAAAACCTATCTTCACCTTCTGCCTAACACATAGATAGAACATGAGGACAGGGCTAATGGGTGGAAGTCTGCTCTCTCTGCACCTGCTGACCAAAAGTGTTGATAGGAAAAGTAAACAGTATTTATTCAAAATATATATAGAGTTCCTAATGCCAGTTAGCTCAGTTGGTTAGAGAGTGGTGCTGATAATGCCAAGGTTATGGGTTCGATCCTCATACGGGCCACCTGAGATTCCTGCATTTCTGGGGGCTGGACTAGATTATCCTTCAGGTGCCTTCCATCTAGGATGCTAATGCACAGCTCAATGCTAGAGTTAGTGGGTGGGAGCCAGATTGTTGTGAATGGAAGGGCTCCTTCCACTCCTGGAAGGCACTGAGGTCCAGCAAAAGCTTCCCACTGGTGGAAGAGGGAAAGGGAGGCTTTTTAAAATGACTCCTTCATCCCCCATGCAGCCACTCGTGTCAGATGTTATCTCAAACCTCCAAATTTTGAACCGGGAAGACCTGGTGAAGTCTGCCTCTCAATCCTCTTCACCCAATGCTAGCTGAACTTCATTGAACATGATTTTGGATGCAACTCAGTTCAAAAGTGTATATCAGCCCCCGATTCTCTATCAAAAGTCAACCAATGTAAGGGGTCTTCTCCAATAAAAAATAAAATTTCAAACAAAGCTTTAAATGCTTAAGTCATATTATTTTACACATTTGGCTACTGGGGGGAAATTGGTATAGTTATACAATACATAAAATTAACAGGGAATATGTTTTGTGCATCAATACAAGTTAAATAAACACGTTGCTGGCCACATGCCTGCCAGGTACATCATGCTTTCACTGCAGCTTACAAAATTATTTTAGAGTATATATCTAATGAAGAAGTACTGAAGGTAAACTTAAAAGCAATACAAAGAATTTCTAAATTTTCACTCTAGTATGATCACTTTTTCTTTGTCTATTCTACTTGTCCCTGAACTCCTGGCAGGCTGGAAGTGAGTGGGTGAAGAGTTTGCCTATCACCTCCCTCACTCCAAATAATTAGCAACATTGCTTCACATCAGTGACCAAATATGTTTTCATACTGTTGTGAACTTGTCAACCAAAGCTGTCAACCTCGTGGTTAGGCCCAAGTACTACTTTAAAATATTAGCTTTGCTAGAATACTTTAGTATTCAGCATTTTACATTATTCAGCTTTCTCTACCAAAGCTGCTAAAGTAGAAAATGGTTTGTTTCAACAGTACATATACTGCAAGCAATGTAATTATTAGTTATAAATATAGCACTGAACAACAACAAATGAAATATACCTTGCAAGGTTCTTCAAGTGTACTTTCATTAATCTCTTAACTGTCAAGCTAACCTCAGCACATATCTGATGAAAAGTAAAGGGCGAGGACAGATTTCCACAGAAAGGACTAAAAAAAAATGCAAGCACAAATGCAAAAACCTTTAAATTGTGCCACCTTGATTTCCAATTGCACAGCAGCTAGTTTAATTATTTCTGGCCTAATCCTCACAAGCTGACAACATATCTTTAGGGGAAAGAGTGTACTGCGTGAGGAGTAACAGAAACCTAGGTTCAAAAGCTGGGACAGCAGTTAAAAGACTGACATGATAGAAATGCCTCAAACTTCAACTTCAAACTTTGACTCATCAGGTGAACTTAAGAAAATCTCTTTTCTTAGTCACTACATCTATAGTATAGGAGATTGCATTACTGATCTGCCATACACAGTTGTAAGGTATGCTAAAATAAAGTTTTGGAAATTCAATACAGGAGGCGACAAACGGCTGCTAAGAATATTTTTGGACGGTGAGCTGACGAGAAGGCAACCCGAACCCAAGTTCTGCAAACTCCCGAAAAGCAGCCCAGGTGCAAAGCGGCGCTGCCCTTGCAACCCCCCCCCGCCCCCCGCTGTCAAAACCCGAGAGGCCGGACCCCGCCGGGCATGCAGGGCGCGGCGCCGCGGAGGGCGCGATCTTCCTTCGCCACCGGCCTGCCTCTCGGCCCTTCAAGGGAGCCCTGAATGAATAAACAAACAGCGGGGATGAAGAGGGACCCGCTCGGGAGGCCTGCGGGGAAAGGGGGCGGCCCAGGAGGCCGCGTCAGGCAGGGGAGCCGCCAAGAGGGGCGAGAGGTCGCTGGGGGGCTGCCCTCCTCCCCCCCCGCCGCCCCACTCACCAGCCGGCCTCCGGGAGCGCCGAGGCGCCTCTCTCGGCCATGGCGCCGCCGCCTCCTCCTCTCCGCCCCCCGCGGAGAAAGGGCCACGCGGGGAGGCCTCGGCCCCGCCCGCCTCAGGCCCCGCCGCGCAGGCGCAGAGGCACCCGAGGGGAAGCACGCGAAGCCGGGGGAGGGAAAAGGAAGAACGGCAGGCCCCCTCCCCCCTCCGCCCGCCCCGCCCGGAGCGCCGCTTCGCCGACTCTCACGCTGCCGGAAGTCGGGGAGTCTCCGGCGCCCCCAGCTCCGCGCTTCCGCTTCCGCAGCTGCTTCCGCTTCCGGGTGGGAGGCGGGCCCTTCCGGCCAGCGGGCCGGGTCTTCCCCGAGCGCGCCCTTCGGGACCGAGGCTCTGGTGGCGGGGAGGCGCCTGGGGGGCGGGCAGAGCCAGGCAGCGCAGCCCGGGATTCGGGGAAAGGGAGAGGGCTCGGCCTCCGAAAGGGGCCCCGCCGGACACTCAATTAGCCTTTGGCTGAAGGGGGGGGGCGGGTTATTCTTTATTTTGTTTTCAGGTAATGTCTTTTTCTGGTTTTATACTGTAAACTGCCCGAGATCCTCGGGGGAAGGGCAGTATAGAAATGATAATAATAATACTAATAATAATAATATAACTCCATGAATAAATTTAGTCCTGCACTGTGTACCCCACCGTTCTTAAAAAGAGAGGGAGAAGTGGCCTGTGGTCCTGCAGTGTGAATGTGCTGATAACATAACAAGGTCAAAAGATGCGGCTGAAATTGGGAGCAGAACAGCCTTCCTCCAGGTGGCTTGACCCGCTCCCTCTCAGACTCCTTAGTCCGCCTTTTCCATCACCGCACAAGAAAGTGGCAGGACTCAGCCATGAAGGTTTGGGAGGCAATAAGACCACAGTCCGTGACTGCTGGGAGGAAAGGATTCAGTGGGGGTGGAGAGGATCTTTGGCTTTTCTGTTTCTGATTTTAATAGTTTCAAAAAATGATATTCGACGGATGGCTAAAGAAACAATTTAGAAACAGTTATAATCAAAGCATGTATTCGTACCATCCATCATCCACACAGCAAAGGCCTTATTTTTCAGGAGCTAAGTTCTAGTTAAGTAAATAGCGTCTAAAGGAGCTGAATCCTAGAGTGCTAACCCTGGAGAATCTACTCTAGCAAAGCAGTCTTGAGGGACCACAGTAAATTGCAACCAAAACCTAGATTATCAGTGCAATTCCAACCATATCTACTCAAAACTAAGTCCTGTTGAATTCAGTGGAGCTTGCAAAATGTAAGGTTTTGAACAAAGCCTAAGGGAACATAGTCCTATGCAGAAGAAGCTGGCCAGGGTAAATTAAGCCAGCATAATGTTACAGTAGTAGCAGGGCTGTTGCTGCTGCTCTGCCTAACCCTGACACAGTGGATATTTCATTTAATTCATTGTATCCCACCTTTCCCCCAGGGAGCTCATAGTGACTTACATGTTTTCCATTGCTCCCCATTTTATCCTCACAACAACAACCCTGCAAGATAGGTTAGGCTGAGAGGCAGGGACTGGCCCAAGATCACCCAGGGAGCTTCATGGCTGAGTGGGGATTAGAACCTTGGCTTCCCAGGTCCTAGTCCAACAATATTAACCACGACACCACACTGGAATACAAGCTGCCATCGCCATTGTGCGCACAGCCCAGGAGGGGAAAACACATACAATTAAATTGGCAGAGACATTACAGTAGTGCCCAACAATCAGTGACTGCTGGTGATGATACCCACATTGCCACTCATACATGAAGGGATATGTCACCAGCACATACCTTTGCACACAATATGCAATGCAAGACCTCTGTGCTGCCAGTCTGTCAGTCTCAGTTGCACAGCCAGCAACAAATGCACTGCTGCAAATCTCAATGCACCCCTGCAGGCAGGGATACAAACCCCCTTACACTTCTCAAAAGCATATTTATGTTTAATTCTTATATTATTATTATTTTTTTTTAATAATATTTATTGAAATTTTTCATAATATCTCCAATCTTACAATTTTGAACATCACTTATTTTAGCTTATCCGACCTCCCTCAACTCCTCTGGCAATCATCCATACTTAATCTCTTATCTACACATTCCTTAATTATAATATTACCATTTTAATACATTTTCCATCCTCTTTTACATTTTTGCAATATTCCTTATTTTTTCACAAAGCTTCTTTAAAACACACTAGCGTTATATTTTCCTCACATACAGTTTTCAAATAGTCCCTGAATTTCCCCCAGTCCTCTAAAAACTCATAATCTCTCTGAAGTCTGATTTTCCCCGTTAATTTATCAAGTTCTGCGAAATTTGTCAGTTTTTCTCTCCATTCTTCGATGTTTGGAAGTTCTTTCTGCTTCCACCTTTGGGCCAGCAATATTCTCGCAGCTGTTATTGCATATTGGAAGATTTTGCGATATAATATAATAATATAATATAAGTTTAATTCTTATATTATATTATATATTATATTATATTTATTATATTTTCTCCCATTAAAGTCAGTGGGAGAAAAAAAAATCCATGTACCAGGTTTGGAACAGGAGAAAATTTGCACCATGAATAAGGCCATTCCAGTGAAACCACACCCACTGCAACTTACTGGGGTCAGTTATATGAGAGTTTCCCTCTAATTTGCCAAATTCTCTACTATTGAACCAATGATTTTGTGTGTCTTTCCCACCCAATCAGCCTGACCCTACATGGTTCTGGTCTCTCAGTACCCAGCAAGCGTCACCTATGCAAGTTTAGAGTATATGAAGAGGGATTTTGAAATAAGTGGGCTTTATTTCCATGAAAATGCATTTTGAGTCAGAACTCCAGCACAAGAACGTTCATTGTCAAGTATCATTTAACAGTTCGTTCATAAATAGCAGTTCATCCATGAATGGAACATTAAGTACCACTGATGGCATTGCTGTAGATCATTTATGCACACCATCTATATAAACTGTTAGTAGCCTGAAACTATCACCTGCATGAGATAATTGATTAATGTATTTAATAATAGGAAATTAAATTGTATCACATAACTGAGAGATCTTTTAATTGATTACTTGCCCTTTTAACTGATTATTTTTAAAAATTTAATCATGTACCAAACTTAAATATGTGTCTTTTTGAGACATTGAAAGAAGCATAAAGTAATGTAATTTCCAAAAGCTACCACTCATTGCAGTAACAAACTAGAAGCAACATAGCTTCAGAAACCAATGCACTTTATGGGCCCCTTAAATGGTGTTAAAAACAACAGATGCTGCAGCATTACTGGAGATAAGCAGGTACAGGTTCAACATTACAGGCCTTTAGTGCTGAGGCCTTGCTCTTCATAATGAGCTGAACTGGAATTAAAACAGAGCACAATATAATGCTATATAACCCAACATAGCCCTTTTCCCATGGCCAAGATCTTTCTATAATGTCACAACAAAGTCCAATTCAACAAAGGTCCTCTCCAATGTTAATTAAAAGTCTTTTTTAAGTAATAATTTTTATTAAATCTGCAGTTTTACCTCTTAAAGTCAACATTTTACATACTATTAGATATCCCATGACTTCCCTCTTTCCTTGGTTCATTTTCTTTATCTTTCATTCCTGCATATTTTGCTGTAACCATTTCAGTCAGTTCACTTTTACATCACTCAAACAATAATTACACAGTTGACTTTATCTTAATGCTACCAGCATTTTCAGTTGTGTACAGTTATTTTCCATATACTCAATAGATGTTTTCCACTTTTCTTTGAATATATGTTCTCCTTGCTCTCTTATCCTACATGTTAAACCTGCGAGCTCTGCATATTCTACCATCTTACATTGCCCGTCCTCTTCACTTGGGACCTCCCTCACTTTCCATTTTTGGTCTAACAATTGTTGCATACATAAATAAATTTTGTTGAAACTTAGGGACTTGCGTTTGAATTATTCCAAACAAAAATGACTCCAGTTTTTGGGGAAAGTTATTTTAAACATTTTTTTTACTCATTATAAATAATTTCCCAATATTATTTTCCCTTTTTGCATGTCCACTACATATGAAAAAATGTTCCCTTCATTTCTTTACATTTCTAAATAAAACATTCTACCTGAGTAGAGAAAACGTTTCAGATCTACAATGGTGGTATACATAATATTTGTGGTTTTCTTGCAATATTTATTATTAGTTAGATGTGCCAAGATGAACATGCTACCTAAAACCTTGGCTCTAAAACTTGCTTGCTCATCTGGGGTAATATTACTTTTGCGCACCCAAACTTCTATTTTAAGAAGCAAATATTTAGCCTACAGTTAAGCAATGACATTTGTAAAATAACGAGTTTGTAATTTCTAGGTAGTGCTCTATGGCCCTTCTTGTAAAAATATATAATAATAAAAGCAGTAACTCTCCACCACACACAAAAAGAAAAAGCTGATAGCATCAAAATGTTTAAGAATCAAAGGAACCCACCATTCAATGTTTTTGTGTGATTCTAAAAAAAAATATTGCAGGAAATACTCAAATAATTCATTTTTGGTCAGATAACCAATTAAGTCTTTTACCTTCATGTCAATTGCAAGATGTCATTTAAATTTCATGCAGTCAGTATGAACTACAGAGGTCTGAGCTACTTTATTGAATGTGTAATAAAATATTACTCCTAGAACTATTTTGGAGATGTATAATCTATAATCAACTCGCATAATACAGCTGCATCCAAATAATGAAGCAATTATTTCAACAGGAGAGGAGTTGTCCTTTTTTGCATTTTCCAGGTCTATAGAATTCCCTTTGAAATGCAAGAATGAAATGATGGGAATTGTGCATGGCATTCAAAGTGCGGTTGCACCATATATTTGTATTAAGACATAATAATGTTGACAACTTTCCTAATGATCCTTCAGACAGTATGCTTTTTCCACAGCTGCTGTTCACTGGGTCGATGTTTCATTGAGCTCCATCATAACTCCTAGATTTGTTTGCTTGGATATTACATCTTTTCAAATCTGCATCCATAACTTTTAGACAGGTTAAAATATAAAACTAAAGATTATAATAAATGTTCATAGATAGCATATCAAACAAGTACTAAACCATCAAATAAAAATAATGCTGTTTCAACTGGCACTGCTTAGAATTTGAGACTTTATGTGTAATCAAAACCCAAACAAACAAATCACAGCAAGCAAATGTGGAGACAGCTTGTGGGCCACAAGCAGGCTTCCAGTGAAACATTTGCTCCCTGCTGGTTGCTTGGATGCTGGGAAAGAATCCTGAATCATGTAGACCTTGGTCTGATTCAACAAAACACTTTTGAGGTTAAGGTGGCAAGGTGCAACTGGAATCAGTACAGTCCCTTAGCTTCCAGCCTGAATCTGCATTGTATTGCAGAGTTTATACCATTTTAATTAATAGTACCTTTACCGCTGAAATTATGGAAAGAAGTCACACATCAATCCTGTTATTAGCCATCATAGGTGCTTAGATTGGGCAGGCTTGATCATGACCTTCTGCACTCTAATTGTATCACTGCAACTATTTCCCTTGTTTTGAATGACACTGGAGAAGTGTGATGGGCTGGACTTAGCAAACTTGGATTCAACTGGTCACCCAGACATGAAGCTCCTTAGGGGTTTTTGGCAGATCAATAATTTGGCCAAACCCAGAGGTGTTGCAAGGATGAAATAGGATAACCTCACATCAATTACCCTGAGCTTGCAGGTGGTGCAGGGTATATGTGAAAAGTAATATTTTATCTGGTTTTGGCATTTATATGTCATTGCATAAATATCTCCTAATCAACTGTCATCTGAGAATGTTACAGATAGGTAGCCGTGTTGGTCTGCCATAGTCAAAACAAAAATTTTTTTTCCTTCCAGTAGCACCTTAAAGACCAACTAAGTTAGTTCTTGGTATGAGCTTTCGTGTGCATGCACACTTCTTCAGATACACTGAAACAGAAGTTGCCAGATCCTTCTATATAGTGAGAAGGTGGGGAGGGGTATTACTCAGAAGGGTGGTGGGAATGGGTGATTGGCAGATAGCTGTGATGAGCCTGTTGACGACTCTTAACGACTGCAATAGGTCTTACAGGAAAAAGCAAGGGGTGAGAAGGTGAAAAATGGCTTTGTCATGTATAATGAGATAAGAATCCAATGTCTTTGTTCAGACGAGGTCTCTCCATGGTTTTAAGTTTGGTAATGAGTTGCAATTCAGCAGCTTCTCTTTCCAGTCTATTTCTGAAATTCCTTTGTAGTAAAACAGCTACTTTGAGATCTTGTATAGAATGTCCTGGGAGATTGAAGTGTTCTCCTACTGGTTTCTCTGTCTTGTGATTCTTGATGTCCGATTTATGTCCATTTATTCTTTGGCGTAAGGTTTGGCCTGTTTGTCCAATATAGAGAGCTGAAGGACACTGTTGGCATTCTTTGGCGTAAGGTTTGGCCTGTTTGTCCAATATAGAGAGCTGAAGGACACTGTTGGCATTTTTCCTGTAAGACCTATTGCAGTCGTTAAGAGTCGTCAACAGGCTCATCACAGCTATCTGCCAATCAGAGAGCTGAAGGACACTGTTGGCATTCTTTGGCGTAAGGTTTGGCCTGTTTGTCCAATATAGAGAGCTGAAGGACACTGTTGGCATTTTTCCTGTAAGACCTATTGCAGTCGTTAAGAGTCGTCAACAGGCTCATCACAGCTATCTGCCAATCACCCATTCCCACCACCCTTCTGAGTAATACCCCTCCCCACCTTCTCACTATATAGAGGGATCTGGCAACTTCTGTTTCAGTGTATCTGAAGAAGTGTGCATGCACACGAAAGCTCATACCAAGAACTAACTTAGTTGGTCTTTAAGGTGCTACTGGAAGGAAAAAAAATTTTTGTTTTGTCATCTGAGAAGTTCACAACTTAAAAAAACAAAAATCTTACTACGTCAAAGCTAAATCAATCACAGCAGCATAAAATCCAGCCAAGGGTGAAAAACAGTTCAGAGCCTAAACAGCAATAGAACCATAGTTGTTTGACAGCATCGGAAAGTATAGCAGGTCTTCACCGGGTTTCAAAAAGTTCATAAAGTAGGTTCTGGGCGAGCTTCTCTGGGGAGAGTGTTCCATAAAATGGGTGTCAGAGCTGCAAAGACAAATACTATAAGAACAGTCCACAAAGCATTGTTAGCACTCCCATCTCTTTTTTAATCAGTTTTATTTATTTATTTTTAAAAACTTTCTTACATTTATATTCCAGGTTGGCATTGGCTACCACCCCAACCTCAGCACTGCCACTGCTTCTCACTGGCACCGAGAAGAAGAAAGTTGGCCCTGGGCAAAGGGAAGACCTGCAGGGCCAGCCCAGTGCCCTTGAATAGAGGAATTTGAGTCTCATGAATGCACAGTCATCCACCTGCCCAGCCGCTTTCCTTCCTCCAGGCCCCTGGTCTCTCCCGTCCTCATTACTCTCCCTATAAGAGCTGAAGCACTGCAGTGTTTCACGTCTCCCTGCACAGGGAAGCTGCTGTTCCCTCTCTGTGCCCGGCTGAATTGCTCCTCAAAGCGGCAGCAGGCATGCCCTTCTAGTCATTCTTTCTACTTGGAGCTTAAATGGTGGCTCAGGCAAGGTGGCTGACACTTCCAAATGCCTCTTCTTTTTAGGCCTGCTTGGAAGGAAGCCTTTTGATCTGCAGCCCAGAGGCTTTGTATCACAGTGTGGTACGTTGGCTTGACAGCCATGGACAGAAAGTCTTTACAGAGGGTGGTGAACACAGCACATGATATCATGGGCTGTCCCCTGAGCCCACTAGATGACATCGCAAGAGATTGTTGCCTTAGTAGAGCGAGGAAAGTTCTCAGGGACAATTCACACCCCGGCCAGCACCTCTTTAATCTTCTACCCTCGGGCAGGAGACATAGAAATATAATCTGTCGTACCAACAGGCTAAAAAACAATTTCTATCCGTGGGCTGTTAGGCTGCTGAATGGAAAATAATATAGTGCAACTGACTTTCGGGGTTGGTGTGTTGTGTGACAAGCACACAGAATGCAATGAGAATGAGTGTTTTGGAGGGGGAGGGAGGCTCAGTTACAGGTTGTACATTGACAATAAAAGTATTATTTGCACTTTGTCAGTAGAAAACATTAAGCAAGTGAACAGGCAGTACAGCAAGCTTAGTTCTTATAGAAGATGTTAATTTGCATTAATGCTGCTTAGAGGGAGCAGGGAGACACATCAACATCCAACTAAGGTAAAGGTAAAGGGGCCCCTGACCATTAGGTCCAGTCGTGGCCGACTCTGGGGTTGCGGTGCTCATCTCGCTTTATTGGCCGAGGGAGCCGGCGTACAGCTTCCGGGTCATGTGGCCAGCATGACTAAGCCGCTTCTGGCGAACCAGAGCAGCGCACGGAAACGACGTTTACCATCCTGCCGGAGCGGTACCTATTTATCTACTTGCACTTTCACACGCTTTTGAACTGCTAGGTTGGCAGGAGCTGGGACCGAGCAACGGGAGCTCACCCCGTTGTGGGGATTCGAACCGCCAACCTTCTGATCGGCCAGTCCTAGGATCTGTGGTTTAACCCACAGTGCCACCCACATCCCTTAACATCCAACTACCGGTAATTAATTTAAGCCACTCTTTGTGCTAGCTTCTGTGGATGATTTTGCCTCTCTAAAGTGAGCAACTTTACCCTCAAAGCAGAGATTCTTTTGGTTTTGGTTTCTTGCTTTGCTCTTCATTTCCCCTCATAATCTTTTTGGAGGTTGGAGGAATAAAGGTTTACCCGCTCTGTTTGAAACAGGCTCTCTTGGTAGGCTGTCCTACCCTGCTACCCTGAGGAGATACAGTCTAAGAGTTAATAACTGGGTCTTCTGTATTGTAATCAGAGCAGATCCTTTAAAAAATCCACCATTTATTGATGCTACTGCATCAAATTTGTGTGAGATATAATTACTGGTTATGTGTTGTTTGCCATTCTTGAACCCCAACCTGTACTTCCCAGCTCCACCATCAAAATAAAAAAAGAAGAAAAAGCAGCCTTTCTAGAAACTTCACAAGTCCATTTCAAAGTGTTTTCCCTATTCATCAATTTTGGCAGTGAGGATTTGGCAGATGCCAATACATACCCTATGAAACTGCATTTTGTTCAGTCAAGCCACCTGGCCCCACACTGTCTAGTCTCTGAATTATGACCACTCTTCAGTTCCGCTTTTAAACTTGTTCACAATCTGAAGTTAGGGGTGAGCAGTGAAGTGGCCAAGCTTGCTGATTATGACACCAGATTGCTCAGGGCAGTTAAAACTAAAAAAGAACATGATGAACTCTCAGGGATGTCTCCAAACTGGGTGAATGAGCATTAAAATGGGAAATCTGCACTAATGGGCTCTGAACTGGTGATGAGTGACCAGGAACAAAAGTTTGGGGCTGTAGTGGATAGCACAATTAAGATGGCAGATGTGAAAAGGGATAATTCTGTGTTAGCAATAATGAGAAAAGGGGTTGAAAATAAAGCTTACACAAGGCTATGTTTCACCAACACTTGAAATACTGCATACAGTTCTGGTGGCCACAACTCTTCAAGGATATTGTATTGCTGGCAGATATCTAGAAAGGGGCGTAAAAACCTAACTCTGTCCTTACTCTGTAATCTCACGTTCCCAGAAGGCCTGGGTGCCAGAGGCCAAGACATGCCATATGAAGCCTTTTGCTGAGTTAAACCAACCTTTAATAATAACCAAGTCCCTGAAAGGGAGCCAGCAGGCTTGGTAGGTTGGAATTGGCTCCACTTGATGTTTGAATTCCTCTGATTCCACCCAGAACAAACAGTGTCTTAAAACTGATTTGCTTTGTTGTGATGCTCATTACTATACAGTCCTTGTTTACTTTTCATATTTGCGCACATTACAAAAGCATGCATTACAACCAGTTACAGGAAAACTCAGTAGCACATTGCTATGATTCACAGCTGCAATATTGTTTTATTTTCAGTTTTATTGCTTATATTGTTTGTGTGTACATATGTATATTTCATTCTTACAAGGCAGTAATTTAAACATAAAGCTGTGTTTTATTTATGTATTTACTCAAAACTCTGGAAAAATTAAAGTTAAAAGTAAAAAAGGGGCAGGTGAAAGCGAGAGTGAAGTTGTAAATCTTGCTTTATGTTTGGGTTGTATTCAGCTTAATTTGCCAGGAAGCTGCACCCTGCGTTTGTTAAATGTTTGCCTTTACATTTTCTAACAGATGGAACATGGGCATTATCAATGTTTCTACTAAACAGCAAATGGCACTGCAACGTAAACACAATATTGCAAGAGGTTGGTCTTACATTAGCATCTTTACAATCTGGCGGATAGTTTGCACATTTAAAGGCATCTTATTTTTAGACCAACTGCTCCTGCATTTCCACATATTGATAGGGGGCATTACTGACGCTTCTGTACCAGAACTTGCTTTTCAAACCATGCCTAATGTCTATTCCAAACTGAAACAGGAGACCCATTCTTTTCTTTAAAAAATAAAATAAAATTTATTTTATTAATAAAATAACTCCTAGATTAAAGAGCATAAAGAAATATTGCTATAGCAGGTTGAAAGCAGCATAGGGTTGGGCATTCTCATTGACCTTATTTATTTATTTATTTAGGTCTGTCTTTGACCATTATTCTCCTATGTCTTTCGTCTCAAGGCATCCACAACTCTGGTATGAAAAAAATATATACTCAGTAGCGACAAACATTAAATATGCTTTTAAATCAACCTTATTTCTATCCCACTTCCAAACCATCTCCATCTCACATGATTTTCTCTGATACATCTTAGCCCATTTTGCACAGGTTTCAAAAGTTTTATCTTCCAGTACAGAATATTCCGCCTGGGCAACAACAGCAAGGGAGAAGCAATGCCTCTTCTTCCCTTTCAGCTCATAAACTCTAAACTCCAGCTGACCTTTTCTGGTAACCGCCCAGTTATACTATTGCAATGTATTTAATCTGTGGCTTCCTTTGAAGATGGTTCACAAACTACAGCTAGTGCAGAGTGTGGCTGCTAGATTGTTAAGTGAAATTAGAAGGTGTGAACGTAGAACACAGGCTCTGACCCAACTACACCTGCTGCAAATTTGTTTGAACATTTTGGCTCCCAAACACCACAAACCCAGAAGTGAGTGTTCTGGTTTGTGAACGTTCTTTGGAACCTGAATATCCAATGTGGGTTCTGTGACTTGCGATTGGCTGCAGGAGCTTCCTGCAGCCAATCAGAAGCTGCGCCTTGGTTTCCGAACGTTTTGGAAGTCTAATGGACTTCTGGAATGGATTCCGTTCGACTTCTGAGATATGACTGTACGGGTTTTGACCCTTAAAGCCCTATACACATAACTTGCAACTTTTAACTTGTGCACATTCAGCTTTAAGTGTTTGGCAAAAAAAAATAATAATAGTGGAACGGAGATGGACATCTGGGAAAAAAGACTTTGGCAATTCCACCCACCATTGAACCCAATGTGTTTTGACTAGGCACAATTTTGGCTTTGGAACATAACCCCCCACATGCGTGATGTCACAAACACTAGACTTTCTGTTATTTATTTATTCATTCATTCCAATGATTTTCAGACCACCTTTCAGCCAAAGGCTTCCATTTCTTCATGTGGGAACCTATTGCAATAATTTACAGTGGTACCTTGGTTTTCGAACAGCTTAGTTCCCGAACAACTCGGAACCTGAATGCTGCAAACCCGGAAGTAGGTGTTCTGGTTTTCAAACTTTGCCCTGGAAGCCGAACGTGCTCCTGAGCTTCTATTTCACTGTTGCACCGCTCAGTTGAGTCCCCCACCATCGTAATTAAAGCCTCTTTTCCTCCCGCTTCTGCCCTTGCGCTGCTCATTTGAGACTCCCCCGTCATAATTAAAACCTTCCGTTTCTGATTGCAGTCTTCTGAGGTGATATTTGGTACTTTTGTTTTTGCTTTTTTTGCGTTTTTGTTTGTGGTTTTTTCATTTTCATGACTGTGGCTTGTTTTTCGTTTTATGATTGACTGATTGTGTAAATGCGGAAATGGATAAAAGCCACTCATCCAAACAATGACTATCATCAGCGCAGGTAAGAAAAATTTTTAAATTAAATTTTTATTATCTACAATATTGTCTTCTTTGTATCACTTTATTTCTTTATAATTGAAAACTTTTCAATAAAATATTAATATAAAAAAACCACACATGCCAGTGTGAGTTAAGCCAGCATAAAGTTATACATATCCCTGATAGAAGGAAAGCAAGCCTTTTAAAAAGTGCTCTTTGCAGGGTTGCCAGGTCATGTGACCAAGCAGACTGAGGTTCCAATACTGTAGAACCTTAATTCCCTCTCTCTGGTCCCTCCACAACCCGAATGCTCCCACTTTTAGATTTACACTAGCCTTGAATTATCAAAAACAAAAAACAAAACCCTGCATGCTAAACTGCTGATATCCACGGATCTTGCCATAGGTTTACCTCCTAAACACATGTTGTATCTCTACATACCATCCTTGCACTAAGATGCCTAAGATTAATTTTCTTCACTGAACTAAAAACAGGAGGTGGGGGAGGGATTATACCATTTGTCAAAGTGGAGGGGCAACCTAAGTTTGTATCTGGATTGATATTAGACAGCAGGAAATTATTCTTGCATTAGCCATTTAAAGCACATCTTGAAATCTGAATATGAAGAAGATTTATATCAAAATGCAGCAGTTTTCCTGGCACAACAGCAATAGCTGTCTGTCGTATAAACTGCTATTTTATGAATTGTGTGCTCTAGGAGTTTCATTTTTACCCTTTTTGTACATATTGAGGCATTTATTACCATGTGTACCATATTTATTAAAATGACTACTTGATAGATACCGAACTGCAAAAGTGTGTGATGTAACTATGTTATAGAATCCACAGAATCATAGAATTGTAGACTTGGAAAGGACCCCAAGAGTCCTCTCGTCTAACCCCTGCAATGCAGGAATCTCAATTAGATCATACATGATAGATGGCAATCCAACCTCTGCTTAAAAACCTCCAAGGATTATTCATTTGTTTCTCAAATTTATACCCCTTCCTCTGTGTAGGCATGGCTTCCAAAGACTGATTGAGCCAAGTATTTTGGCCAGTCAAACTCATGAGCTGGTGAACTGTTTGCTTGTTTCTTACATTGATGTTCAGAGGTATGTGGCATCTGAAGGAGGTTCAATCTGCCCATAGTGGGCAGATCTACATGATGCATTTAAAGCTCATGACTTCTCCCAAAGAATACTGGGAATGGTAGTTTTCCCCTCCCAGAGCTACAACCTATAGTACCATTAACAAACTACAGTTCAAAGGATTCTTTTGGAGTAGTCATTTGCTTTAAATGCATGTTGGGTGTGCTTTAAGTGTGTGGTGTGGATCTGCCCACAATCCTATCATCCATGAGTTTGTTTTTCTAATCCCCTAGTAAAGCCGTCCAAGGTGGTAGTCATGTGACTCATCACATTTTGCAGAGTTGTGTGAAGAAGTACTTTATTTTTTGTCCTGAATTCTTTGGGTGGCTCAGAGGTCAAATAACATGTTTTGTCATGTTTGTGTTGATTATATGTAATGTAAATAAATTTGAGACTTGTTTTTAGTAAAAAGCAATATGAAAGTCTAATAAATCTAATCAAGTTAGACTATTATGTAAATAACAACATCATGCTAAATAGACAGTTATCTGTTGTGATCCATTAGGACAATACACGTGCATGCAATCACTAGAAGTTAATCTAGAAGTTAACACGTGCATGTTAATCACTAGAAGCTTTCAAGTTCAGGAGAATTCAGACACTTGTTCCCTATCATAATAAAGACGTTTACCAACATGTCTGCCTTTGCTTTCAGCATCTCATGAAGTAGCCAACTGTGTACCCTCTGCCTCATGCCTCAGGCCCACTCACTCACCCACATAAGAGATAGTGCTCTGTGCAATCGCCTGTGAATCTTGAAAGGCAGCGTCTCTTTTTGGAACTCTAAGCCAACTGCCTGAGCCCAGTAGCTTAGTCCTTCTGTTCCAGTCAGGAAAGTCATCTTGACAGGAGATTCAACACTAAGCTATGGAGAGAGTGGGGAAGCCGGCGGGGGGTCTCCATGTAACAGAAACAACTGGTTGCTAATTCATGGCAGACACAGCCTGTCACAAGTGTTTCTCCATGCTGACTAGTAGTTTTGCAAAGAAACTTATAGTTGTAAAGTTCAGGGAGAAAGTTCTGCTCCCAAAGAGTCCAGTTTGGGCAGCCATCCCATAACTACTTAACTTGAGAGTAAGCCCATTAAACTCAGTGGAACTTTATTCTGAGCAGCCATGTATGGAACGGCAGTGTAAAATTGGCTATTATTAAACAGAAGCAATTTATCTCTTTTGTCTTATTATGCAAATAACCTTCCAAAATCGAGCTTAACATGCAATTTTTATCCAAGAATATTTTTGTGTGAAGCTATTCTGAAAAGATTTGTATCTTTATAATTAGGAAGGGCAAATATATTAAGAAGGATAAAAGGATAATTTTCTAATCTCCTGTTATGCAAATTAGTTTATAATTTTTATCATTTACTTCAGAACTGGAAGAACAATGGAGCTTTTGTTCACATGCAAGGGAGTCTCCGTTGTCTGCTTGACATGGTGCAACTGAAAATTATCTCAAGGCAAGTATTATTAATGGCATGAAGAGACTGTAAATACATATCAATTAGCTACATGCACACATATTAAACTAGTAAAAGAAAAGTTCATATTTTACACACTAACTTTAGCTCTTAACCTCTTAGCCCTTCAGTTTCCAAGAATGCAATTTCTACCCTTCTGTGTTCCATATTACAGAACTCTGTACTTATCTTAAAAGGTAAAGGTAAAGGTACCCCTGACCGTTAGGTCCAGTCGCGGACCACTCTGGGGTTGTGTGCTTATCTCGCTCTATAGGCTGAGGGAGCCGGCGTTTGTCTGCAGACAGCTTCCGGGTCATGTGGCCAGCATGACTAAGCCGCTTCTGGCGAACCAGAGCAGAGCTCGGAAACGCCGTTTACTTATCTTAGATGAAGCTTATTTCATTAGGGGTTTTCCCCTCAACATGTATTTCAAAATGTTAAGAATAAACCTCAACAATAATTGATATAGCATGTTCTACATGTATTGAGTATTGAAGTAAATTATTAGAAATCAAAAGAACAATATTGTTGATGCCATCACAAAACATCCCCAGAGTGGATTATTATTATTATTTTCTTGTTTTCTCAAAATTAGCCAATACGAAGGAGGAGTTAAGCAAGAAAGGAACATAAAGGAGGTTTTCCCCTGCCGGATATACTATGAGGCATCCTGTCTGTTGGTTGAAGGAATGGATGACATCAGAGAATTCACATATTCTAGACTTAGAAGGTCATTACTATTTTTGGTTGGCACGCTTATTTATGGTTTGAAAATGTGAAAGTTCATAAAGGATTTACAAATCATATAATTGGGGGGGGGGAATGTACAATGTATGGGATAAATACAATATTAGAGGTAAAAACACCACTTTAGCTCTAACCATTGGAACTATACCGGTAAAGAAAAAGAATATGATAGAAGGGTGGACAACTTACAGAAATTTATTAAAACAAGAGGGAGGAGAGTATAAATTAAAAGAATTTAAGGAATTATCAGGGAAATTAACAACATGGATACAATATCATCATTTGAATGAAGTATTTAAGAAAGATAGGATATGAGGGTTTGGGGAACAAATATCGCAACTGGAGAGAGACCTGTTGGAATGTAATGTAAAAGTGCTGTCTAAAATATATAAAATATTATTTGAATGGGAGACAAAGGATGAGCAAGTAAAATCCTCAATGATACATAATATAGACATGGAAGCATGGGAACAATTGTGGAATATGGATATAAAATTTACAGCATGCTATAGTCTAAGAGAAAATGATATGAAAATGAAAAAATGTATAAATCTAAATCAAATAAGTGTTGGAAATGTAAAGAGAAAGAAGGTTCTTTTTATCATATTTGGTGATCTTGTAGTAAGGTTGAAGCTTACTGGGAAATGATATATAATGAATTGAAAAGGATGTTTACAATAACGCTTGTAAAAAAAAACCCAGAAGCTTTTCTTTTGGGAATTATAGGGACAGAACTACCTAAACTGTATAGAATCTTATTCATGTATGCTACTACAGCGCCAAGAATGTTACTCACCCCAAAATGGAAAGAAGTCCCAGCAAAGGAAGAATGGATACAAAAACTTGTGGAATATGCAGAAATGGCAAAACTTACTGGAAGAATAAGAAATCAAGATAACTTTTTTTATATATAAAAAAATGGAAATGGGTTTGTTGAATATTTACAGATAAACTGTAAACAGATAAGAACATTGGCAGGAGTATTGTAATAACTTGCAGTTTTATAAGAGTATATATTTAAAGTCGATGAATAAATGAGCAAATTAAGTTAATTTGGATATGCGGAAGTTATTAAAAATAAATTTAAGGAATCGCAGAAAGAGGCGGAAGGAAGACAATTTTTGAAATGTTAAAATGATTGTCAAATCAGTGAAATATATAAACCTGAAAAGCATAATTAAATTTCTTTTTTAAAAAAGTAAGTGCTCACTCTTCTTCAAGAAGGCCTTCTCAGTAACTGATAGTAAATAATGCCATGTTATGAGGGGAGGGCCATTTTCACTTATTTCCAGGGTGCACCTATCTATATGTATGTGCATTTCTGTTGGATGAGTGATTTCAGCAGAGACTCTCCTCCCTGCAAGAGAGGGGCGTGGTTGTGGCCGGGAGCCGGACTCCGCCTCAAGAAGGGGGCGTTTGCCCCCTGCCTCCCAGTCACCTGGCTGGCCCTCAAGGGGTGCCTTCAAGGGGGCGTGTACAGCAGCCTAAATTGCTGCGGCCCTCACTTTTTGTCGTCCCGTCGCGAGTCACCCACCCTCCACTCCCTTAGAGCAGGGTTTCCAGTTTTCTTTTGGCCTTGCTATGGACCTTAGGTTGGTCGCCCTGGTTGTCCGGGGGGCCTGGTAGGAATTTTTCCATTTGGCGTTAGGCTTTTTGGTTTTTTCACCTACCTCGTAGCAATCGTCACAACTTTCGTGGTATTGGTGGATAGGTTAGGCATTGGAATAATGTTTTGTGGTGTCGAAGGGCTAGGTGTGGCCATCGCCGAGCCTTCAATTTTTGGGTATTCCATTAAAGGAATCCAGCGGTCGTGTATTCTGTCCGATGCCTGCTTGGCGGGAGGCCATGGCACGACCCTCGGTGACATCAGGGGAGAGCTTATAGTTGGATTAGCATCAACAGGCTCCACCTGAGGCATCAGATCAAGATCTGTATTTTAAAATGAGCTTAAAAAAATATATTTGCAAATGTTTGTATCTCTCATGCCAGGCAGAAGACCAGCTGGGTTTGGCATATGTTTATCTTCCTGGATAAGGGCCCCCTGATTTATTGCAGGAGACAAGTGCCTCAGGGTTGTAAAAGGAAATTACAAGCTAGGAGCAAAAGGTCACACTGACCATACAAATTACAGAATACAATCAAGCTGCAAAAGCACTCATTGTTTAACAAATAATAATACCATGTGTCTTCCATTAGAGACTTGAGCCAAAGGTTAAAGGGTAAATTGAAGAAGTTGCTTTTAGAAAAAGCAGTTGGCCAGGAAAAGGGGGGGGGTTGCTTTGGAAAGTGTTCTTACTAAGTTTCCTTCTAAAAAGCTATATATGTTAATGTATGAAATATATTGGCTTAAATGTAATTATGCAAAGGATTTAGAAAGTAAGAAATGTTAGATTCTTATGTTAGATTCTTATTTCATAGAATCATAGAATCATATAGTTGGAAGAGACCACAGGGGCCATCGAGCCCAGCCCCCTGCCAAGCAGGAAACACCATCAGAGCACTCCTGACATATGGTTGTCAGGCCTCTGCTTAAAGACCTCCAAAGAAGGAGATCTTTCATTGATGATGCGTGAGAATGTGAACCCAAGATCTCTGACCTCTGTTTAAAATAAAAATTTAAAACCATTAGCCATGTGTTTTGGAGGGCAATAGGGCAAGGAGGGCAAGAGGTGAGCTGGTAATTAAGGTGCCTTGTTGAGGCAAATGTAAGATATATGACTATTTATTTGCCATTTATAGATAGAAGGAAATATAGCTCTTTGTCTCCCATAAAAGGTAATAGGAAATGGGTCTTTTATGATTGGTTCTAGCAAACAGCCAATAGGAATTTCAACCAGGCTGATTGGACAGAGGCAGCCAAAGGAGGAGCAAGGGGGCTGGGCTGAGGGAATATAAGTGCTGGCCATAATGGCAGGAGGGCAGGCCAGAGCTTGGTAACCATATACCACTGTGCCTCTTATTTATTTGTCCGACAAATAAATTATTATTTTAATTTCTCTATTGCTGCGTTGAATATTTCATTCCAGCTAAGCGTTAACCACAAGCAGGGTGCTACACACCTACTGGTGAATAAACCCCCTTTGTTTTTTAGACTCACCCCTCGCCGAGTGGGTGGAGTCAGCTGACGTAATCCAATGCCTAAGCCAATACCAATACCTTTTCACTTGCTGTAATCAATAAAGTTGTGGCCTTTTCTTGCCCATTAACCTTATATCACGTGTCCTTGTGTTTCATTCCACTGCGCGGGGTTCGGGTCCTCGAACCATAAGATACAGCTGACAACAGACATGACTGATAAACATGGCTTGCTTTAAGCTGGGCCCTTTTAAATGGAGAGACTCCTCTCACAGAAGGTGGAGCTGGCTTCTGAGCTAGAGCTCAGCTCCTGTTCAAGGCTCAGACTGAGGATGGCTAGCTATCATTGAGTCGCATCTGAACTCTGCTTTTGTGGAGTCTCCAAACTGAGATCTGTATGGAACTGTCCAGGGTGCTGCTGAAGCCTCACTTCACAACTGCATTGCAGAGTCGGTTGCTTAAAGCAGAACAGGTGCTCACCAGTCACATCAGCTGCCAGTTACCTGATGATGGGACTCTGGTACCACTCCGGTGGGAAGGTAAACGGTGTTTCCGTGTGCTGCTCTGGTTCGCCAGAAGCGGCTTAGTCATGCTGGCCACATGACCGGGAAGCTGTACGCCGGCTCCCTCGGCCAATCAAGTGAGATGAGCGCCGCAACCCCAGAGTCGTTCACGACTGGACCTAACAGTCAGGGGTCCCTTTACCTTTACCTTATGCCACTACTGTCTCTGGGCACTTGGGCTGTGTCTTCTTTGTGTGATTCCGCCCATGGATGGTTAAGTCCAGTCAAAGGCAACTATGGGGTGTGGCACTCATCGCGCTTCAGGCCAAGGGAGCTGGTATTTGTCCACAGACAGCTTTCTGGGTCATGTGGCCAGCATGACTAAAATGCTTCCGGCGTTTACCTTTCCGCCACAGCGGTATGTATTTATCTACTCATGCTGGTATGCTTTTGAACTGCTAGGTTGGCAGGAGCTGGGACAGAGCAATATACCATGAATTAGACATCGTATGTAGTAAAAGTTGAATCCATCCAAAGGTTATTTGTAATATAAAAAATGTTATATAACATTTGTAATATAACAATTGTTATTTGTAATATAGTGTATAGAAAGCTTTTCAAAACATGTCAAGTGGCTATTAAAGCATTCTTTCCCCCTCCACCCACACAGTTTGATATTGAAAAAGTAACTTATAATTATATGTGCTATGCATATGCTCTTTGTGTTGCTGTAGTGGCATTAACAGTTAACAGCCTGAATAATGTTTCAAGACATTAGAGATATTGCAGAATTCCTACAGTCCCTATCATCCACTCTTGCACTTTATTTTCTCTTCTTTCAATGACAGAAATTAACCCCCACATCTTATTCAGTTGAGTGTTTCTGGGTTGTTGTTTTAAATTCCCAAATGCATTATAAATGAGTCACACCACAAGTGTGTATACAGTACTGAGTGATTAACCATAAGCTGTGAGACATTTGAAATAAATTCTTGAACAAGTAAAGCTGTACAACGAGTGTACAATGGTAGTTCAAGGTCAGAGGATCAAGGCACAATCTTGAAAGAAAAATTGCAGGATAGAATCAGAGACAAACTGCTGTGGGAAGTGTTTATCATTGTTCCTTAAGTTGCTCTTATGTGTGGCAAAAATCTGAGAAGGAAAGTTTTGTCTCATCTCTCCACAGAATTTGGGAGGAAAATTGTTCTTTCACAAAAATATTATTGCCATGTGGGGTCAGAGCAGGGCTCCATCTTTCCCAATATCTCAACACTGCTCAGTTAGATGTTTCTGTGGTGCCAAAAGAGCAGCAAGCCTTCCTTATTGCTTACCTTCCAGGAACACGTGTTTTCTCTTACTTCCCAGAAGTGAAATCTGAACTGATACTTAGGTGAAACTTTAATTTAACCACATTAATAAACCAGAGGACAGAACTTTAGGACCTAAGCAACCAACAGAGCTTAACTGAATGGCTGGGGTACTTTTAGGCCCAAAGGCATTTAAATATTTAGGACTATATAGAGTACATATTCCTATAACAGTGGGTAAACTATATAATTTATATTAAAAGCCTTTAGTGAAAGCCATTCAAAAAATATAAAGAGGTAGGGAAAGAATAATGTATGCTGGGCAGAAATAGAATGGCAGAAATGAAACTTATTCCAATATTACTTTATTTGTTTCCCTTTCCCCACTCCCACTATTAAGGCTAAAAATATTCAATTTTTTTCAGAGTGAAAGATCTAGAATTACCATGCATTTTGTTTTTTGTTTTTTAAGTGAATGAATGGGGAGTCTCTAATCTGGCTATATATGATGATTCATTCCATCTTCAGCAACTGTGCTACTTGATTTTCAAATAAGAGTAGCCATGGATAAAAATAGAATAAACAAAAACTATGGCAAAGAATCTTTATGTGTATTGTCATTCCACCCATTGTACCTCAGCAGTTTGGAATAAAATAAAAAAACCCAATTATCAGGTGCACTTTTCAGGTCTGGAAAAACTGGCAAAGCCTCACCTCTCCAGGAATTTCTCCAATAATGCCACCTGATTATCACCCTAGATTTAAATGTGATATACCCAAAGGTAAATTAGTAAAATGGGAAGAAAATGGATATTTTAGACCTAAATATATATTCTTTACCACAGAGCTGATATTGGACAATTTGAATACACCAGTTAGAATGATGTACTCTTAAGGATGATGGCATTGCTATTTACTGGCTTTGAAAGAATGGTAGAAGTGAACAATGTTTCTGAATGGGGGCTAATATAAAAACTAAATACACAATATTTTCTTTAACAAGCACTATGACTAGTTTAAAGATAGCATGGGAAACCAATGTGGAGCAGTCTATAGACTATTATGATTGGAAAGCTATTTGGTTAACCATGCAATCAGTTTTTGCATATAAAAAACACCTTGAAATTTTGGGATACATATACAGTATGGTATACGACTCCCATACAATTGTAGATGGGGTTTCCATAACTTGTTTGCACAACTGAATGGGGCATCTGCTACCACCTATGGTGGACCTATCTGATGAGTGTGACTTTTGGGGGGAAAGTACAACAGGAATTTACTTTGAATTTGAAAGAACCCATTAAGTTTGCATTTTAGTGAATATTATTCTCTTAGGTGAGAGGCCAGGTTTAGATATTAAAACATAAGAATTGCTTATGTTTCTTATTATAGCAGCTAGACTATCTGTTGCATAAAATGAAAATCCCTAGAAGAACTAAACATAGCATTTATAGAAACATTTAAAAGGCTGCAGTGGCTGTAAAAAATAACACAGGCTATCTGATGAGAGACACTGATAGACAAAGTGTGTTTTATGTAGCATGCCATGCCTTTATTTCATATGCAAATCAGAAATATATGCAATATCCACCATCCTCAGCAGTTCTGAAAATATGGAGACTGTAACTATAAAGCAATGTTTTGAAAAGAAGCTATTTTCTGTGATACATCTACGTAATTTACTTAATTTTCAACTTGATTTTACATGGTTTTTACCACATCAGAAGGAGGAAGAGGAGAAGGAGATATTTTACAAAGATTTTACAAATTTTACAAAGAATATATTTTAAAATAATTTATTATTTGCAGAGCCCAGGAACTACTAAATAATTGGTGGGTTATTATATTGGTTTTATTTTCCCTCCATTTTGTTGTAGTAGTGCAGATTAACATACCTAAAAGATAAAGAGATACATTTGGTTCTATGAAATCAAATTCTTCACAACAGCTTCAATTGGATCTGAAATTCATGGTTATCCTTCCACTGGGCCATTTGATACATGAGGCTGGCCTCCCCCAGATTATTTCATGTAGCCCTGTCAGCTCCATGTTTTCCTCATCAGCCCCACTAGAACATGCTTCTGCTGTAACCCTTTAACTGCTCTCTTTTCTTTCAAAGCAACAGGTAGTGGAAGGGTATTCGTCATCCTTGGAGTGACCAAAATACTACATTAAACCCTTTAGTGGCTGCTAGATAGTCATCTAGGGGACCTGAATCTGAAAACGGACGATAGCTTGCAGATGGTGTGGCAGCACCTTCACTGCCTGTGACACACACGCTTTTCCATCCTCAAATCATGCAGGATTGGTGGTTCTTCAAACACAGGTTTGACAGATGATTGTGTTACAAAGGAAATGGCAACATAGGCCCTCTATCACACCACCACCAACGCTTTAAAATTATTGGCTGGCATCCAAATAACTTATTTAGATATGCCCAAAGACTTCTGCATGCCCAATGGGAGTTTTGCTTTTTTAACTTTGGAAGACCCAACCTGTGCATCATATCACAGCTTACTTATGAAAGTATTTTCCATTTTTATGAAGTGTTTTTTTTTTTATGTGACCATGTGTGTGTGCTTATTTTGAGAAATATAATCCTGATGCTAATGTGGCTATATATGTCACTTCAGTTACACCGGACCATATTGGCACTCCAGCCTTGGAAATGATGGAAATACGTAACAAAACCCTGTGCTTCTTGTGCACAGACATTTAAGAGGGCACTCATTTGCCTCTACTTAATTGGTCCGCAGGTTTTGCGGTTTTTTAAAGCATGCAGCATACCAGAAAAAGGAATTCCTCCTCTCTCACATAAAGGAAATTGCTTTTCCAACATTATGCTAGCTGTGACACATGCATGCAGAATCTAAAACAATTTTCTCCTTTGGAACCCTCCCCCCATATACTGTACATACATGATTGGTCAATCAATTACTGGTATACATTTAATTAGTTAAGATTTCTTTAATCAGATGTTGTTGGCATCTGCCTGTCTTGGGAGACTATGGAAGGGTGCACTTTCGAGGGTAAAGTCAAACTACTGGAGAGTTACAGCGTCTGCTGAGGCTGCAGAGACCTATATGAGAGAGACATGTTTTATTGCAAGTGGGACAGATGAAGGCATCCAGTTTTGCTGCTCCAGGGGCACCATGGCATTTTTTCTCTCGAGTCCCTTCCAGCCATCAGATGTCATCTCATTTTCACACAAGAGTTAAAGTGTTCCGTTGTTTCCTTTATTCCCCCCCCTCACCCCACAAAGAGATTGCTTCGTAATACTGTATTACTGTACAACCTTCACTGCCTAGACCGTCTATTCAAATTACAGATTTCTCTATAGATTTAGCAATGATGACAATCACATAAAAAGCACAGGCAGGCTTGAAAGTGATGTAAACCTCCTGTGAGAATGCTCCAAGAATTAGAAACACATTTGGATCAATTGCAGACCAAGGTGCTCCAAGAATAAGCACACAGAAGTGAGTTCTATCATACAGATGTCCAAACCGTAGCACAGTCCTGCTGGCAAGGGAAGACCAAGTCATCTCAAGCCACAGGCATGACTGGCACACTTTATAACTGCCATCTTTACACACCTATGGCACACTTGTTTTGGTCAGCAGTTTGTGGCACTCATTATTTTGATCTTCCCCTAATTTTATTATATTGGAAGCTAGTGTATTAAAAGGATTTGTGACCTGATTTCCATATTAGCTATATTGCAACAGCTACACAGCCATTTGTCTTTTTATGCTCTTTCTCTCTCTCTCTCATATTTATTGGCCCATTTTTATTTTATGGTTTTTTAATTGATCTTATACTCATTTGTGTTGTATTGCTGTTATTTTTATTGTATTTCTATGTTTAATGGTGCAATTCTATACTGTACACACTTATATGAGAGAAAACCCATTAAAGTCACTGGGAATTACTTCTGAAGACAGGCATTGGATTGCACTGTTAACTTGGAAATCACCCTGGGGATCTATGAGAGTGAAAAGTCGGAACCAAAATATTTAGATAAATTTTACCTGTGGTTCTGTCCTACATCATTGTAGCACTGAGTTGGTTGGGACCATTCTGATTACGTTGCCCTTTCCCATGCCAGAATCTAGATGGGTAGGAGTGTGTGCATGCATACCACAGATGAAACCAAACCAAGAAGGCTTGAAACTATGTAGGCCTCAAGAGTGCAAGTATGAATAACTTCAGCATAAAGTAAGCAAAACTAAAAGATAAAAGAATTAGGAATCACTGTTCCCTCCTGTTAGAGTGTCAGTGCCAAACATCAGTTTAGTTTCTGCTTATTTAAAAGCAGCTTTGTATAATTTTTTCCTGACACTACATGAAGCAGAACATGCCTCAGGCTATATCTTTTTAAAGCTTCTCAGATGCTTTTGTATATAAATTCTTAGTTGTCACAAGGTTGACCAATTCTTGTAGCAATGTTCTACAAATTGAGATACTGTACCAAAGTTTCATTAAAATGCCTGGCTCTGCTGCTGCTGCATCCTTTTTCTGCATATTTGAGATATGTATAGATTTGGTACATGTGCGAGATAAATTATTTCAAGGGGGGGACTCTCTTCCTAATAATTTTAAAAGTCTGTGTGAAGTTTAAAGGAAACCAATTTAACTCATAGTTTCTGTGTAAACTTTTAAATAATGAGATAATCTTTTATAACACTTATGAATTATGTTGTAAAAATTAGAAGTGGTTTAGTGGAGTTTGGGCCATTTTGACAGTATGAAAATGCATAAATCAGAAAGCTGGCAGCAATTTGGCCTAATTTTGCTGCTTCATATTTAACTCTGAGTAACACAGTAATGGAACATCATTACTCCTTGGAATCTAGATATCACAAAAACCTCATGATAAAAGCGAAGTAGACTTTCATTATGAAAGTTCAACCTTTGGTGCTGAATGGTAGGTGTATTCAGTTTTAAGTCAATCTTTTCTGCCACCATTTTGTAATCATGATTTTTTATTTTAAAAAGTTTTTATACCTCATTCAATAACAGCACCGTGATCCTTATTTGCTCTACTAAGTCAGGGGAGATAGCTAGACTTTTTGAGGCTAGCGAGTGCTGAAGGGACACAGCAGGACAGCCTCCCAAAATGATGTTACAGTGAATGCCTCAGAGGTAAATCTCAAAGGTGTTACAGTGCTGGCTCCGGAAATGTTCTATGCACATCTGCAAACTCTTCTCCACCTTCAGCAAATAAGTCCTTCTGGAACACAAATAGCACAGGGGTGGGATCTGACCCGGTGCTAAGGGAACCTTATAAAGACTGCAAGCTTGTCTTTATATTGCTGGAGGACAGGCTGCCATCTGTCTGGTGGAGCTGGCCCAGAAACTAGCACATTTATGAAACTACCTGCACACAGGATGTGTAACTTAGGGATGTCTGGGAGGTAGAAAGCCTTGCAAGGCATCCAGGGGAACAACAAACACAAGAGTGATCCCAGAAAAAAGAACTTTTACTGAAAAAGTAAAACAACATTTTGTTCATGTTAACAGTTACTGAAGGCTCTCATGTACAAAGTTAAGGGAGGATAATAAGGCAGACAATGGCAAACCCAAGTGGCTACATGGTTATGCTTTAATATTTGGAGGGGGGAAGGAGGGTGGTTGCTGACATGGAAACTGGCAGGAGAAAGAGTGTTGCATCTTTCCTTACTTGTCTTCTCTCCAAAACATGGCGTGGGTGGGGGTTCTGCACACATGCGGATGAGAAACAGTGTACAGGTGGTCTAATCGTTGTAGACACTAACGGAATTATGAAATGCAAGCAGGGAAGCCAATATAATTAGCACCTCGTTTCTGTATGTCTCATCACAAATAGTTGTTAAGGACATGGGGCAATGTGGGCTTTGGTTTGGAGAATATTACACAAATAGGTAACATGGTCATGATTACACTGTTCTGTCTTTTTCTCTTCCTCAGCAGTAGATTAAGATTTTTCATTTCATAGGCCATCTGCCTCACAAGTATGATACACCTGTTGCTCTGAAATTCTGTTAGGATGGAATGTAAATCTGCAGGTTTTTTTCTCAGTATGTGTTCAGATTTTTTTTAAAAATATTTTAGCAGGAAAACAACATATTGGCCAAAGTAATCTGAACAAGTGGAATTTCTCTGCCCCAACCACCAAAAAAAGATTGATGTTTGGTATGTGACACGTTTGAGAGCCTCATGGAACAAAACGATGATTGTATAAGCCTAGACTGTCAAGTAATGATTAGAAAAGGCAGATGCTCTGTTTTCAGCACAGCATCTGCCAGAGTGGTGAACTTGTTCTGCTCATTAGAGCAGGCTCTTCTGAGAGGCAGGAGTAATAATGTTGGTTCAAGTCCAGTTTTCAGTTTTTACCCTTGAATATCTCATGTCAGAGAGTGGAATAAAGAAACTGTGTTGCTTTTCCCATTTTATTTTCCAGCTACAAGTATGGGAGGGTGTGTTCTCATATATATATATATATGCACCCCTAAGTTGCTTCCTAATTGGCCAATGGGTGGTCCTGACTCGATCCCATCCCCTCTTGTGCCTGCTAGCTCAAGGGGGACATTGGGCTGGAACATATTCCCCATGATGGAAGCCCAAAGCAGCCTCCCCAACCCACTATCCCCCACCATGCGGGCTGGAAATCAATGGGAATGGTAGTATACAAACTTTACCAAATAAAATAAATAAATAAAAACAACAAGCATTTGTGTGCACCTTGCTCCCCCCCCCCCCCGTGGGGACTCAAGACAGAGTATAGCTAAAAACAGCAATTTAACATTGATAGAATTAAAACTATATTGATAACCATATATATACAGAGAGACAGGTAGATATGGGGGAACCAATCATTAAAATATATATATAAAATTATAAAATTCAAACAATATTTATTTGTTTGTGTTGAATAACTCTGGAAAACAATAGTTATTGTTTGTGTATAGAGAGAGATGAAACACGAGCTCCCTCAGACATCTACAGGCCCAGGCAGGAGCCGAGTCAGTCTTCGGTCCCGCGCACGCGCCCAAGCCAAAGGGCAGCCAATCGGCTCAGCGATTCCCCGGCGCCTCCGACTCCCGTTCCGCGGACGCCGCCGCTGCACCCGGGACTTTCTTCCTCCCTCCCTCTCTCCGGAGAGCTCCGTTTCCACCTATCAGAGAGGAGAGAGGCTCCCTGGCCATGCTCGGCGGCCTGGGATTGGCTGCGCAGAGGCGGGCAAGGAAGGGAGGGCGGGGAGTCCGTGGCGGGAAGATTCGGATGCCTGGGTTTCGAGCCCGGGCGTGGCGGGCGTTTCAACGGCCCAGGGCGCCGGGCGAGAGGGGGCGGGGCCTCGCCAACTGCCTTCTCCTCAGCCGAGCGCGCGCCTGCGGGGGGCTCCTTCCGCGCGGCTGCCATGGAGCCGGGGGCGCCGCGAGGGAAGAAGGGCCGAGGAGGGAGCAGGGTGCTCCGCGGCGACGGAGACGAGCCCGGCTGGGAGGCGGCGGCGGCGGGCGGAGGCGGCAGCAGCACTAAAAAGCCCAAGTTTGTGAGTAGCCTGAGGCAGCTCTGGGCTCCCGGGAGCCTCTCCTTCCCTCCCCCCCCCCAAGGCCCGTCTCTGGGAAATACCTCTTTTTAAAAAACAACACCACGCAACTGATTTCCCTCATGGGGGGTTGGCGACCCCCCCCCCGCCATTATGCTGCCCCGGAACTTTCCTTCGGAACTGGCTGCCTCTTGAGGCCCAGGAGGCGCCTTGACTCTTTCCTGCAGCTGCTGCAAAAGATAACTGGTTAGACAAGCCACTGGGAGAGTTAGACCAACTCTGATGGCTGTGCATTTTTCTGGATTTTCTTTTTGTAAACCGCTTTAAGGGTGAGGTTTTTTAATATATAAAAAAACTGTAACTAGGATATTTAAACAAAAGCTCAGTGAAGGCTTTTTCTTTCAGCATGAGGCCAGTGGGGAGAAGGGTTCAGGCGTCTCTAGAGATGCTGCTTGCCACCTCGCCCTCGGGCAGAGGTTTCCCAACTTTTTGAGTCCCTTGAGGAACCACGTTCTCTCTGCAGCTCCCCTGTGGGAAACGAGCACCTCAGAAGCCCAGCTTGGTCCCCCTTGCCTGCACAGCCAGCAGCCCCCCATCCCTTTTCAAACATCCTTCTTTTGTGGAGTGTTTCCTCAGCCTCCTCTCCCCTCTTCTTAGGGAAGCTTCCCCGGTCTCTGAGCCCCCTGCCCCAGAGAGAGGTGCCTCCTCACCACGTCCCACTGGGGCCTCGGAAGAGGATGTCCCCAGCCTTAGTAGCCCAGCAGAGACTGGCTGAAAGAGAATGTGAGGCCAGCATCTTACCTTGAGTGGCAGCAGCTGGGCCTGCATGGCGGAAAGGCTCCTCTTCAGTGCTGGACACTCAGCTCTCAGGCAGGCCTTGCACACAGCAAGCACAAGAAAGGCCAGCCCTGCACCTGTCTGTCTGCTTGTCCGGCCTCCCACTTGTCTGTCCATTCCCAACAGCAAGGGCTGGCAGACTGGCTGGGCTCCCTCATCCACTTGCTTGCTTCCTCCGAGGCTGCCTCAGCTCCTGGCAACCAGCACCCCCTGGCCAGCCCCAGAGCCAGGGCTGCTGCAACAAACAGCCATGCAAGCCTTTGGGAGGCAGAGATGCAATAGGGCATCAGAGGAGGGAGGGAAGGAAGGAAAGAGAGATGGAGGCAGGCCAGTGTTGCCCACGGCACACCTGACCAGCATTCAAGGCACACTGGTTGATAACCACTGCCCTAGGGTGTTTTATTCTGATACTGATAAAGGGGACTCTTGGCCACAAGTTCATACAGAGTTCACAGGGAAGGGATGGTTGTCTCCTTATCTGCTAGCTTTTCTGGGCATAAGCAGGTTAAAAAAGGGGGGCAGCAGGGGCAGTTCTTCTTCACTTACTGCCACTCAAGCCAAGCCAAGGAGGCCAGGGACTTGTGGCTGTTCCATGGGATGGGTTCTTGAGGTTGTCCAGTGGGGTATCATCAGGATTACCTCCACATTTACAGAGACCAATATGATGATGGAAAGTGAAGGAATATTGCTTGCATTGTGAAATTATACCTAGAATTTCTTTGCTAATTTTTGGTAGACTATCTGAACTGCATTAAGAGCTTGTTTCTTTATTTACAGCATTTGCACATCAAGACACTGACAGATGATGTGGTAAGATTATTTTGCTTTTATTCTGCTGTGACTAACTGTATGTTTTACCACACAGATAACGGGAACTTGCTTTGTAAAATAAACACTTTTTGTCATTCAGATTTGGCACTTAACTGAAATGCAGTAACTCACTTCAGATGTAATGCCAAATAATGATTTTGTGTTACATGAACTTGCCTAGGGCTAATGTGCTGTCCCCCTGCCCATAATGCCATCTCATATTTTTTCTTTAGTTAATGGGTAAGTGAACCAATAAATGGATAAATGTGAGTAAGAAATAATAACAATAAAAACTATAACAATTTGCTGTGGCATCCTACAATTTGCTGTGGCAAGTTTGCTTGTAAACTAGAATTGGGAATTAAATGTTTGGTTGTAAATAATAGTTTGCCCAGATTGGATGTAGTGATAAACTATAGTTTTTGACAAAACAAGTATAGGAGGAATAAATGGGTATCCTAAGTGTTGTTCATGCAAACCAAGCCAATAAGTTGAGTGTGCCATTGGTTAACTATGCTTTAATCATGCTTCCACACTTATGAAAGAGATGTCCTGTTTACTGTGTTTTGGCTGGAATTCTCCATTATCTATTCAGCTAACAACTTTCTACGTCTGGGAGGTCAGAGTTATAGATGACAGTCCTGGGTCCTACCTTATTTTTAGGTATTTTGCATTGCAAGATTTTGCTGCAGGAATGTATTTAGGGGTCCTATTAACTTCTTTGGGCATGATACTAAATTATAGTTTAGAATTATGTGTATGAGCCTAAGTTTACTTCAGGCTTGCATTCCAGATCACCTTTCTAGTACTGCTGTGAGGAGATTGGAAGCTTTAACTTGTGTGTCCAGTCAACTGCTTATTTAATTATTTTAGAACCCTAAACTGTAGTTTATATTTACTATGGTTTGTTGAATAAAGCTATTGCTGATTAGGTAGAGAGTTGCATAATCCCAGTATTGCCATACTAATGTACAATTTTTTTTTTGAAGACTGCCACATGTGGTTGGATATGCCACAGCAGCAAATTGCAAAGTATGGGCAGGGGTATAAGGAATATGGCAATTTTTAAAGTACACTTGTGCCATGTTGTTCAGGACTTTATATACTTGCCTTGATAGCATGCTTGGTAGCATGCTGACATACAACGCAGGTGTCAGTAGCTAATGCCCAATAACATCTAGACTACAGAATTCTTCAGTGGCTGCAGCTTACAAACCAGCTTCAAGGGTGGCTCTCCAAAGGGTGAGTTACAATACTTTATATTCAGGGCTAGTGATGCTTGAACCCATGCAGCCAAACTATCCGAATCCAATAATGGTTGCAGCTGATGTACCAAACGATGCTGGTAAAATGCGGTTGTAGCTACTGAGGTAACCTGAACCTCAAGTGACAAAGCTGGGAGTACCCGTAAACTAGGTACCTGGTATATCAGACAAAGTACAACCTGGCTCGTCCAGGCTCAGTCCTGTAATATCAAACCAAAGTTTAGTGTTTGTCTAAGCAAAGCCACCATGAGTCGGAGTCACCTAATGATGGTAGGAATGAAATAGTACTAGGTATACAACATTTTTTAAAAAAAATGTTTTTGCTTTTTTGTATTTCAGTGCTACTGTAAAGAGATACTACTGATCCCATGTATAAGAAGTATTTTTAGGATGCATTGTGTATAATATGAACTTTAGACATATTCATTCTTAGTTCTTGTTCAGTTTGATAGATTTTCAAGTATACGAATTCCTGGGAGCAAAAAAGATCGACCAACTATAATGAATCTGAAACAATTGCATTCTACAACCAGCAGCTGGCCTACATCTACAGATTTGGATGACTTCATTCCTAATCCTTTATCAGATGGGGAGATCCTATCACTATTTGAAAAAATGATGGTAAGAGAAATTGTTCAATTGGCTATGAAGGTGTAATGATATCATAAACAGAATACTAAAGTTCCCACTATGCTATTGGGTTTCTCTTTCTGCACAATAAAAGCACTGTTAAAGTTATATCTACACACTCATTAAAAAATAGTTCAACTAGTTGTGTGTGAATTTTAGCAGTGGCAGATAGTATTACAGTCCATTATATGAATGGCTCTCTTCTACTAAGAATCTTGCCTGTTGATATAGCCTTGTCCACTTATGGCACGAGCTTAATTTTCATATTATTCCATAAGGGTGAATGGTACCTTTCAAAATAGTTATGGCAAAGATTATACTAGTACCATTACTCTTGTTTTATATATGCGACAAAAATATTTTTGACTATTTTTTCTTGAAAAATCGACGAGAGCAATTTATAAATGAGCAGCAATAATGAAGGAAATGGTTACCAATAAATCATATATATTAGTAAACCCTAAATTGCATCTTTCTATAATTTCTACTAGTCCCAACTAATAATAATTAATAATAGTAATTTATTATTTGTACCCTACCCATCTGACTGGGTTGTCCTTGCCACTCTGAGCGGCTTTCAGCATATATACATTGTAAAACATAGTAAAACATTAATCCTTGAAGAGCTTCCCTATGTAGTGCTGCCTTCAGATGTTTCCTAAATGTTATATAATTACTCATCTCCTTAATATATGATGGGATGGCATTCCACAGGGTGGGCGCCACTACCAAGAAGGCCCTCTGCGTGTTTCCCTGTAACTTCACTTCTTGGAGTGAGGGAACCGCCAAAAGGCCTCAGTGCTGGATCTCTGTGTCTGGGCTGAGTGATGGGGGTGGAGACGCTCCTTCAGGTATACAGGGCCAAGGCTGTTTAGGGCTTTAAAGGTCAGCACCAACACTTTGAATTATGTTCGGAAATGTACTAGGAGTCAATGTAGGTCTTACAGAACGGGTGTTATATGGTTCCGGTGGCCACGCCCAGTCGCCAGTCTAGTTGCCACATTCTAGATTAATTGTAGTCTCCGAGTTACCTTCAAAGGTAGTGCCGCGTAGAGTGCATTGCAGTAGTCCAAGTGGGAGATAACCAGTGCATGTACCATTCTGGTGAGACAGTGCACAGACAGGCAGGGTCTCAGCCAGCATACCAGATGGAGCTGGTAGACAGTCGCCCTAGACACAGAATTAACCTGTGACTTCATGGACAGCTGTGAGTCCAAAATGACTCCCAGGCTGCGCACCTGGTTGTTCAGAGACACAGTTACCCCATTCAGGACCAGGAAGTCCCCCTTTCCCCCCCAAAACATTACTTCAGTCTTGTTGGGATTCAACTTCAGTCCATTAGCCGCCATCCATCCTCCAGCTGCCCCCAGAAACTCTCACACGACATTCCCTGCACTTCACTGGTTCCAATTTAAATGAGAGGTAGAACTTGGTATCATCCACATCTTCATTTTCACTGTAACTGAGCTGAGCTGAGCTCACAGTCCTTCAACACAAAAATCCACTCCAGGTTAATCTAATCTTTCTACATTTCAATAGTTAATAGGATCATTTTGTTGCTTTTGTTAAATAAAAAAATCCTTGCAATCTACAGCAAATAACTCAGGATTTGCCAGCATATTCTAATGAACCTTTTATTCATTCCTGGTTTATGGTAAGGTGATTTTGTTTGTAGAAGGGGGGTAAATCATAGTATGTAATGTCTGTGTTGCCTTTTCCCCTTAGGAAGATATGAATTTAAATGAAGATCGGAAGGCACCATTGAGAGAGAAAGATTTCAGTACCAAAAAAGAAATGGTGGTGCAATATATTAGTACTGCTTCTAAAGTGGTAAGCACTCTTGAGTGGAGTGGGTGTTTGGGTGGGAGAAAAACTAACAGATATTAAGAGATTGATGCAAATCAAGGAAAACACTACTTTTATCAGCAACTGCAATCACAGCTCCCAACAAGTCCAGTCCAGTTCATGCCAGATTGCATGTTATTTAGTTAAGATATTTATATACCACTTATTCACATTTCTAAGTGGTGTAAATAAAAACAATCCACAGAAAATGGGACAATAGAATGATAAGACTTTATCATGAAACCAAACATCACCTTAAAATAAGTGCTAGAACAAGAAAGTCTGAGTCAAGTGTCTGAAGTTCAGCAAGGAAGGTGCTCAGCTGGGAGGGAGTTCACAGCCTTGGGTCCACTATACTTAATTCATAACTTTGGTTAGTTATGAGCTGCATATCTGAGCCACGGGGGACCACTGACAGAGACTCACTCAAAGATCTCAGTGTTTGGGCCTGGATATAAGGGATTATGGACTCATATTGTTACAAATTAACTTTGTAAATTAACGCACGAACCTTGAACCTGGACCGGTTAAATATGGACAGCCAGTGCTTGCTTTTAAGCACTGGAATTATGTGCTGGTACAGTTACGATATAGAAGCAATGCAGCTGCAAACTGCTAGCTTGAAAAGTAAACATGATGGGAATGTTGTGACTGTCCGTGGGAAACAGAGGGACAGTCAGCTCACAGGGCAATGCACCGGAATTAGCTCAGAGTGTAATATGAACTCTTCCTCTTGCTCTTGTACAGGAAGTACAGGAGGTGTTTGTCACTCGACTGCTGGAGCTTGAAGAGAGCAGTCATGTTTTCTGTAATGCTGCAAAGACAGGAATAAAAGCATGTAAATAAGTTTCTGTCTATCTCCATTTCCCTGCCGGGAGAGCAGGAGGGAGGGGTGTGTTCTTCCCACGCTGAGAAGAATCGCCTATCGAGACCTAGCCTGGATCTTGCTGGGGAATGCAGTCAGGGAGGTCAACGGGAGACCAAGCCGGGTGCCTGGGAGTGTTGCCAGTTACTCCTGATATAGGCTTGATTTCCGACAGGTACATCAACAGACTAGCCACAGCATTTTGCATCAGCTGGAGCTTCTGAACCAGGCACAGGGTAGCCCCACATAGAGAGCCTTGCAATAATCAAGTTTTGAGGTTATCAATTCATGAATTTCCACAGCTAGGCTAACCCTATTGGTACACTATCTATAGTTGGTAAAAGGTACTCCTGGCTATTTAGGCTACTATTAAATCTGAATGTAAGTTTGTTAGTTCTGCTATTTTTAGAAAATGAAAACAGTGCCTCTTTCATTTAAATGAAGTATGAATGATTTACAACGCTTTATCTACCAAACAGGTGTGTTTCATTTTCATCTGATGAATTGCTTTAGTTTGCCCAGTAACTATCAGTCATGGCAATTTAGTTTGTTTGGGTAGGACAAGGCAGAATGAAGCAGAAAGAAGCAACTTTTGAAAGAAGAGAGGTCAAAGCTGTTCAGTACACAGGTTCATAGGTTGCCTATTTCTACTGCCTAGGAATGGAGTGGATTCAGCCTTTAATTCCAATTTGGCCTTGCTCCCTGAAATGGTGCTCTCACAGATGTCTTAGTGGAAACCAGGGCCAAAAGTAAAGATCTCCTCTCAAAAAGAAAGGAAAAAGAAAAGAAAAGAGGCTAGATTAAGATCTAGGGAATACCCAAGTTGTAAACCCTCATGTGCCCAGAGACCTATTTACATGTCCTTATAGGCCCCTCCTCTCCAAAACACAGGGGATTCATAAGGTTTGAAAGACAAAGCAGTATTGGTAAAGACTCTTCAATTCAGTTAGCTTCCAGAATCTTTTCAAAATGAACAACCTGTGCCTTAAAGGCATTTACATTTACCTATATTCAGAACTGCATCAGGTTCCCCTGCCGTGCAAGGTCCCACTAGGACCTGGAGAATACCTTAACCTGTCTTCAACAATATGGCTTCCTGATAAACTGGCAAAAGAGCCACCTTTGCCCCTTGCTGCAGATCCAGCATCTGGAGGCTACTATAGATATAGCATCCGGGGGAAACTATAAATACAGCAACCTTTGCTCATGAAATCCATACGGCTTTTGTTGCATTTTTTAAAAGCTGCTGCAAAGGGCTGGCTTGATGCAGTTGTGGCCACAGTGTATTAGATAAGTATTCATTTTTTAAAATATAGAATTGAATATGTTTGTATTGAGATTTAATTTTAAATTGTATACTGCTCAGTATGCAGGTGGGTAATGACACGTTTCAGTTTTTTCTGTACTGCAGGTCCCCCAGCACATGCCAAGCTAGCATGTTTGGGAGGATACATTAGGGAGGCACTTGCAGATGATTAGTGTATTTGTTCTTAGAGTGAGTACCCAATCTAGTAGTTTTAAAAGTGTTAGTGACCATTATGTGTTGCTTTATGGTTAGTTGTTTTTAGTTAATTTTATGTAACTTCTGTACCCCAACTTGGAATCTATTGTAATGTAGGGCAGGCTATAAATACATTTTTTTATTTAAAAAAAATACTACTTGTATAAATGTAAGGAGATAGTTAACTTTAAACATGTAATGCTCTCCAAGTAATCCTATGTACCATGTGTAATTGCTTAATTTTTATGATCAGCTAGATATAATTTTAAATTATTTATTTTATTGCATCTATATTCCAGCTTTCTAAGTTATACATTCTTCATATTTTATGATTTTAAACTAGCTAGAAAATTGCTTTAGTTAAATACTGAGTTTCTCTAAAAGTTAGTAGTTTAATGAGATGCTTGTGAATTGTAACTGGTAAAATGCAGTGAACTGAGATATTGAGCAAGTATTACTTTCCTTGCAGGGGTGCCTCAAGAGTAGCAAGCAGATTTCACCACAGGAGTTCATATATGAACTGAAATCAGGAACAGTAGATGAAAAACTTGTCGGTTGCTTAGAATCCCTCCGCGTGTCATTGACTAGCAATCCTGTCAGGTAATTCAAGTAGTTCAAAAGTTGTTGTTTTTTTCTTTAAAAAAAAGGTGTGTCACTGTATTTCTATATGACCATCTTCCTTCAGTAATCAAAAAGCAAATTAGTAAAATTTTATAAGGTGTTGTCTTTTACCAGGTGTGTTTATGACTTTGTTTAAGGTAGAGTTTCTCCAGAATCTCGATCTCTGAATATCAGTGGCAGTCACTTTCCTCCAAATGCCTTTCCTAGATGTCTTGTTTTCCCCCTGTAAATATATACAAGTGGTATTAGAAATATGAAGTTGCATGTCTAATATTTTTGCTGAAGTTGTAGGGATAGCAGAATTGGACTTTAAAGTAGGAACAAGTGACTACAGCTTGTGTTGTGATCCAGAGAAAAGATGGTGCTTTTGTTTTATAGCAGCTCAATGATTCTCCCGTGTGTGCATTGCTATGCTGCTCGTGTACTTCATCTGTGTTGCTCATTCACTGGATACTAAATTAATCTCCATATCATTATGATGTTGCCAAAAGGTCTCTTGAACTAAAATTAGAATTTGATTAAATCAACAGTTTTAATACTAGCTGTAGTGTTTTATGGCAATGTCTACGTATAAATTGTTTAGAGTCATTTATGAACACTAAATGTTCACACATTTCAGAACTTATTCTCTAGCATTGTCTACGCACCTTTTCAAGGCCCTTTCTGTGTCAACTTTTTGTGTCCCACAGTAGGGCTACTGAGAAGAGATGTGGAGCAGAGCTGCAATATTAATGCCGCATGATCGGCATTCTTACTATAAAGAATGCATCCTCCTTATCTATGTGCAGATAAGTTGATACCAAACAGCAGTAAACAAGTTGGGAAATGATATATGAAACACACATCCCTCTCTCAAATATCATACAGGTTGCCTGCAAGTCTTTGCCTATTTTTGAGTGATGTCACATGGGGAGTTTAGATTTTGGAATGTGTAAAGATTTTCAGTGCTGTTAAAACTTTATTTCCTAAGGATGTGACAGCTGTTTTTAAGTGGTAACTACTGTTACATGGTTAAAATATTTGGTACATTAGGCTAAGAAACTTAGTTTCCCATGTTTGTGTCTGTGTGTACATAGGAAGCATTGTATCACTAAAAAAGTTTGGTGTCTGGTTGAAAAACATTTGGTCAAAATGATACATTGGTGTTAATCATACATAAGCATACTTTTGTCTGTTTTTCGTTACCTGTTTTTCAAAGTCTTTTTCAATTTTCTGTGGTTATACTGTATTTAATTGTATGTTATTTGAGGGGTTTTTTCTTCTTTTCTCAACTTTTTTGCTGCTGTCTTGGTTTTTGAATTTCAGTTATATCTACATTGGTTTTTTCTTTTGGTACCAAACATTAGCTCATGAACAGCAGTCATGTAATTGAACAGATGTATTCCCTTGCATAGTTTGCGGCTGTTGGAAACTAACTTGCCCAAGACCCAGTAATCATTGTGGGTTATATTGGAAACAATTAGCAACGCCTGATAATTGCCTTGCACAAAAAAGAGGCTGTGGAAGCCCCAGCCCAGATTATGACTGCAGCATAGGATAGAGACCTTGTGCTCTGCTTTCTTGCAGCGAAATATCTCAGCTTAGCTGTGACTTGCCATGATTGGGAAAAAATGTATGCTCACATAGAGGAAATAGTATTTGTGGGAGGAAGGGACACATTTAAATGGAGAAGATGGTGTGGGTTAACCCCCACTGTCCCACACCATAGTCCTGGACTAGATTACAAGCTCTACAGCCCCCATAAAGAAAGAAAATAAATAAATAAATAGTTGAGCTGGGAGATGTAAACCTGACATCTCTTTCTCAAAACCAAGACTAACATTCCAATCTAGAAATCAAACTGGCCTGCAAAAATCTGTGTCTCCTGGTTTGTGGGTGTCTTGCTGCCCACCACACGGAAAGGATTCTGAGCTCTTGACGCTCTTGACGCTATTTTTATATAACTATAGTAATTGCTTGAAATAAAAGGTCACCTAATGGATACAATATTCAAAATGTCTTTTTCACCACCTCTTAATACTTGCAGTTGGGTCGAGAACTTTGGATATGAAGGACTTGGATTACTACTGGACATCTTGGAAAGATTGGTTGAAGCAAAGCAGTAAGATTTTTTTCTACAAATATACAGTCTAGGCCTGGGTGATGTATTGATTCATCGCCCCAAAACCAGTTTTGAAACCTGCATTGCAGCAATGATTTCACAATTTTAGGCCAGGCAATATACCATGAATGCCAGCAGGTGTTGCCAGCATTTCAGGCATGGCCTCCTCAATCCTCAGCGAGCCCAGCAGGGCCACTCAAGACCCGCTCCCTCCCTCCACAGCCCAGCCAGCCATTCCCAAAGATACTGGAGTGGGGTTGGGGGTGGCAGCGTGCTTGCACCTACCTCTTGTGCTTTGTGCTGTGCTCGCTGCTTGCCCGCCCATCATTTCTTCGGCTGAGCAAGTGGGCTGTTCCTCCATCCCTTCTGCCTCACACCTGGTGCCTCCTGCAAGCCCCTGTGATGGGAGCATGTGGGGAACAGCAGTAGCAGCAGCGCTGGCTCCTTTTCCTCATCTCCGGCCCTGTACCTTCATGGTTGATTGGTGGTGGCGGTGCCCATTTCCCTTCAAGTTGCTACTTGCAAGATGGAAGTAGTGGGGCTGGCTGTGGTGCTGGAGCTGTTGGGAACGCAGTGAGGTGGCAATGGCCATGGGGTAAGCTAGGAGGGAGCTGGTGTGTCTGCTTGGGGGCGGTGAGGTGCTTAGGCAAGGCGATGCTGTGCTGTCAGTGTATGCTGTCCCATTGGTGCAGATGGGAGCTGCATTGTGGTGTAAATGAGGAATGGCTATGGAGGGTTAACTGGCTACTCTACTAAACTAGTTCAAACGACTTGGAAGTCCTCCTTCCTCCTCATTTTCAGACATTGTGATATATCACTATATTGTAATGCTCTGCTGGTGATGCATCACAATGTTGAAAAGCAGATATTGCCCAGCCCTAATACACTCCTCAGTAAGAGTAGAATAGCTTGCATTATGATATAAATTTGTCCTTAATTTGTTTCAGACAGGAACAAATTCTGAAGAAGTTACAGCACAAGATCATACAGTGTTTGAAGGCCTTTATGAATAATAAGGTTAGCAACATCATTTGCTTAATTATTTAAGACTGCTGTCGTATACAGTACTTGGTTACTTGGAAATAAGCCCTATTAAACTCAGTGACGCTTTCATTTCAAGAAGAAATGAAGTATAAACACACATAACTGATACTGTTAACAGTTAAGTGACATGCCAACCTTTGTCTCATATCCTTGATTCTACTGGCACTTACATAACTAGATACACAAATTGAAGCTGCAATCCTGTGTTCAGTTCTTGTTGGGGTCAATATCTGGTATGTTATGGTTTAACTATTTTCATGCCTAACAGAAAGCTATGCCTATGCCAGTGGCTTAAAAGTGCTGCAGTAGTAGTAGTAGTGATGATGATGATGATGATGGAATATTCCTTTCATTTCATTTCTGTACTGCTTTATATTTTTAAGAAAAATGCTGCACATTTCCATTCAATAATAGTTTCTTTTTTGCATTACATGTTAAGCATTATCTGCGAATCAAGCCAGTGAGGTGCCAAAAGATCATAGTTAATCTACAAGTTAATCTTGTAGTGTCCAGTGGGGCTCCTCCCCCTTCCCCTTGTGTTTAGGATTTCAACCTCATAGTACTAATTTAGTTTCCTCGTTAGGAGGCCTTCATGCATTTTTATGAGGTGCCAATTGGAAAAAGAAGGTAGCTTAGTCCACTGGTAGAATCAAACTTCAAAATTTACACACTGAAACTCACACATTTATTTTAAATCCAAGTCCAGTTTCCTTTCTGCAGGACAGCATTGTTTCTATATAAGACCCTACGCATGTTCCAAAAGCAGCAGAAGATACTGTATCTGTTGCACTCCTTGCAAAATATTCACTTAAAATTTAAATATGGCAGTTAGGAGTAAATCAGTTGACACATACAGAGTATATTTATGAAAAACTTTATGTGCTTACACAGATAGCAGATGATGCATATGAAAATGAAACATGTAAAGCCAAAGACTGGACGTGAAACAATGAGATTCTATAAAAATACTGAATGTTGCAAATTAATCATTTGCCTATGACAGTGGTTTTCAACCTTTTTGAGTCCATGGCTCCATTGACCAACCACATTCTTTTTGTGGCTCCACTGTGGGATACAGGAATTCCCACTTATATGGGGGTTTGTGCTGCCAAATACAACAGTTCTTTCCAAGGATATCAGGACAAAAGGAATGAGGTGGAGGAAGGGGAACCAGAACAGTTTTATTAACAGGCATACAAAGCATTAGCAGGCATACAAAGCATAACATAAAACATACCCGACATGGGCTACTCAATCTCCCCTTCAGCTGCCCGGAACCCCAGGTAGAGCAGCATGAGAAAAACCCCAACCATTGGTGTCCCATCATCAGGTCCTTTGATCTGGACAGAAGCTCACCAGGCCCCTCCCACCTATGACTTTTATAGCCTGCCTTGATGCGTTCAAGTGCACCTGGCATTACTCATGATTAATACAGAGCGGCTGAGAGTCTCCCACTACCTGCAGCCGGCATCCAGCCAACACTTGCAACACAGGTTGAGAATCCAGCAGACCTCAGGTGACAGGTGAGAATCCAGCAGACCTCAAACTGGGGATGTTAAAGGGAAAGGGACATGCCACCACACTCCTCAAAATACAATTGTCTTCCGCATTTCCACTACAGGGTTGCATTCTGCCCCCCTGCTTGCATCACTTGGATGTGTGTAAGTGGGGATTTCCCCCATTCCACCCCACATGTATGATAGCACACATACAATAGCCAGGTTCTTTAAAAAACTGAGCATGCAAGGCTTAGCGACAGATGTGGAAGGACACAGTGTGTCAGTATTAGGCAATTATTAGACTGCGTGTATGCCTGTAGTATAAGTTTACAGTGTGTGAGTAATGTGAAGGGTGTGTATAGTGTGGCTGAGTATTACCGTATTGGCCCGAATATAAGCTGCACCTGCAAATAAGCCACACCTTTAAAATTTGGGGGAGGGGAGAAAAGAAAACTACCCAATATAAGCCACTCCCTTAAAATTCCACAGGCTCTCCCACCCATTCCATTTTACTATATGTTTGTTTCAGCAGTGTTATCGTAAAAGCCAATTTTTGCAAGGTCGTAAATTTTAGCTGCTCTTTTAACTGTTCGTGGTCAGAATTTGGAAAAGAAGTACAACTTATATTCAGGCCAATATGGTAAATATTCTGAGAATTGTAAGAGCCTAAGCAAATTTCCACTTGTGTATTCTTCCTTGTTATTTTATTCTTATTGCTATAGGGTTTTTGCATGAGTGCTTCAACAAAATACTACATGGTAGTTTTTCAGTCATTTGAGTAGTGTGCAGTCCTGCCTACCTGGAATATTTGTATTTTGAAAGTGGCTAGGAGAATTGGTAAACTAATAGAAATTATTCTTTTTATAAATGGATGGCACTTGCCTACTTTCTGTTAACTATCACTTTTTGTTTTGTCTAGTATGGTTTGGAAAGAATAATGGGTGAAGAGAGAAGCTTTTCATTACTGGCCAAAGCAATTGATCCTAAACAAATCAGCATGATGACTGATATAGTTAAACTTCTTTCTGCAATATGTATTGTTGGAGAGGAAAACATGTAAGTACAGCACTGAATATCTAAGTTGGTTGGTGACTTAGAAATAAGTAGGTGAAAGTTGTTAATTGGAAATGGTTGTATTGAGACATAAAGTTTAATCATGAAAATACCAATACCTTGGCAGTAAGCATTTTTAAACAATGCATGGAAAGCTTTTGATGGAAAGCACACATTGTTTGGGTGGTGTTTGCAAACAAGGCTTTGCCAAGATGTACAGAATGGAGGCCTGTTTTACAAACATCTGTACAATCACAAGGGTTAAAGCTAGGGAACTGGTGCTTCGCTCTCAAAGGTGGCAGCAGCCAGAGACCATCAGTGGAGGAGGTGAGCTGTTTAGCAGCCCCTCTTCCATAACTGCTGGAATTCCTCCTTCTCTTAAGAAAGCCAGCCTTTTTGCACCTTTGGCTGGCAGAGGGAAGCCTCCCCCGTCTCACCCCCTGCTGACTGAACGATTGAGAGCCCATCTGGGCTCAATCTACCAAGGAATTGGGGGCTATATCAAGACATGGTCCAATGGGAAGAAAGACATGTATGGGAAGAAAGGAACTGCGGAGAGTAGGGGGATTCCAATTACAGTGGCTCTGGGCAAGGGGAGGTGTGGTGTAGGGGTGGGGCATGCCTGGTAAGGGGTACACTGCACAGGCACTTTGTGACTGTGCCAGCCCTCAGAGGCTGATGGATTCAGTTGGTTTCCAGAGGGCCCTGGTTGATGTGACTGGCACACTTGTTGAAGCCCGGGCTGACTTGTAGAACATCCAAATGGTTCAGGCCATTGAAACAATCACACGAGTGCACTTCCCCACTTTGTAGAGCCCACTTGTGGCTCAAGTGTTCTTGGTGGTGCAGAGTGCCTTTCATTGGCTTCGACTAGTGGCCCAGCTGTACCGCTGTCAGGGCAAGAATAGCCTAACATATGTTGTCTATGCTCTGGTAATCTAGGTTAGATTATTGGAACATGTTATACATGGGGCTGCCTCTGAAGACGGTTTGGAAACTTCAGCTGGTGGGGAATTCTCCCAATTCTTCTAAACAATCTGGCCTTTTAAACTGTGGGTGGGTGGGTATTGTTTTTGTTTGTTACTAAATTGGGTATTTTTGTAGTGTAAACTACCCTGTGATCTTCGGATAAAGGGTGGCATACAAATCGTAGTAGTAGTAGTACAGTGGTACCTCGGGTTGCAGATGCTTCAGGTTACAGACGCTTCAGGTTACAGACTCTGCTAACCTGGAAGAAGTACCTCGGGTTAAGAACTTTGCTTCAGGATGGGAACAGAAATTACGCGGTGGCGACAGGAGGCCCCATTAGCTAAAGTGATACCTCAGGTTAAGAATAGTTTCAGGTTAAGAACGGACCTCCAGAATGAATTAAATTCTTAACCCGAGGTACCACTGTAATAGTAATTAATAATAATAATTAATGATGATGATAAGTAATAATAGATTATAAAGATTCCATTCCAGTTGGTAATCTTTATATAGAATTCTCTATGCATAGTCCTCCTCTAACTTGCTCTAAGGACAGTAAATAAAGAAATTGCTTTAAAATTAGTTTTATGCTATTATAATCCATTTCTTTTTATTGGTAAATATAAATTATTTATTTGGTTTTTCATGTTATAGCCTTGAAAAAATTTTGGACGCTTTGACTACAGCAGCAGAAGAGAAAAACATTGACAGATTTTGTCCCATTGTGGAAGGTCTTCAGGGGAATTCCATCCATCTGCAAGTAAATGATAAGTTTGTGTGCTTTTTTTTAATAGCAGAGGCAGCGTCTAAGGAAGACTAAAAATAAAGCTAGGATTGGGTATATGTACCAGTTCTATTTGCAGATGGGCAGACAGTGACATTTCTGTGCAATCAGTTGTATTGATTTGTGGCTCTATTATGGCTCTATTATGATGATCACTTAGGATGTCAGAGCTTATGTGCGCAACATTAGTAACATGTTGCAATCTACTGTACCACTTGGAAAAGCTACTTTTTCCTGAGACCAATAGCGATGGATTTTTTAAAAAGCAAAACCAGAAGTTCATATTTTCCCAAGTGTTATGGAGTTTGGGGGGGGGGTTGAAGTACTGTGGAACATGTGCACTAAAAGTCTTATATGCCCAGATAACATACTTGGTCTGAAAAAATACATAGCTGAATAGTGGTTGGGCTTTTTATCTTAATGGCTAATGGTCTTTGGGGTGTTGGATTTAGAACTGCAAAAGCTTTTTTCTCCTGTTGTAAGAATGCTGTGGTGTGTAGCTTACTGAACACCCACCTTCCCTTGCATTGGCAATTAACTTTAAGACAGCCTGTGTTGGTGCCAATGGAAGGCTGTTGTTGATGCTTATTGGCTGAGCTAACCCTCTCCTCCACAGCTGCATATCCCCCTCTTCCAGCAATTAGGTTTGAAATTTAATAAATTTAATAAAAAGATAGATGTTTAATATAAAAAAGAAAGACGCCAAACTGTTTTTTGAAACCTGAGTGCTTCATGAGAGAGTATGAGAAACTGCATATGGCTTGTGCTGCATTTATTTTGAAGTATTTTATCCTGCCCTTCAACTGCAAAAAGCTCCCTCAGACTTCTGTAACAGAAAAAGAAATGGTACTGGGGAGGAGGAAGAAAGCAAACTTGGGAGACTGCTCTTACATGCATTTTGTAATGGGTATTTGCCTGTGGGTGGGTGTGCAGCAGCTCTGACCTCACCTGTTTTGGCCTCGCCCATTGCAGTCATGTGGATCCTGGAAGGTTGGCTGTAAGAAAATGTGGCCCTTAGGTTGAAAAAGGTTCCCCACTCCTGATTTAAAGGAAACTTTGTACTAATGTGTAGGTTTACTGTGATGTGTGAAATTTATTGAGAATTTACATACATTTTATGTGTAGCATACAAGGTAAAAATATATATAGCATATTTTTCCATGTAGAATATGATTATTATTTTTTGCTAAACTTTTTTTTAGTCAGAATTTGGGGGTTGTCTTATACATAGATGGTTAAGAAAAACACTACTTACGAGTAGCATAGGAAGCCTGGGGGTATTATTTGGGGGGGGGGGAGCACATACACACGATGCTCGACTAAAGTCTTCAAGGGAGAATTAGGAGGGTCACTTTTGCAGTGAGAGGTTTGCAAACAAACAAACAACCGAAAGGGCGAGAGTGCAATGTGGCTTGGAAAAGGCACTCAAGACAATGCACCAAAAAAGGGGGACGCCCCCCATACACACACACACACACACACACACACACACACAACTGAAAGGGGGCTGAGCAGGCCCTGGAGCTGAGACCTAGGTGGGCTGCAGCTGCGGTTGCCGGCCTCCGCTGCTGCCTCCTTGCTGGTCTCGGAGGGAATCCATCCATTAAGCTGCTGCCTGCGTTGGCTATGAATGGAGATGCGACGTGGGCCAGAGAGGCAGCCAGCAGCTCCTTGTCTCTTATGCAGTGCTTCCTTCGCAGCCTCAGTGGAGCAGCACGGCTGCCCAGGCATCTCATACTTGACGTGTTGCCATTGTCACCGCTGCTGCTCCCAGTTCCTCCAGCCTCTCTTACTTTCCCCTCTTTGAATCTCTCTCACACACTCACAAACAAGACACTTCAACTCTCACCCACAGGGTCCTGCTGCCTGACAGGCAGCCACTCCCAGTTTCCATTTAAAGGGCATGCACCTACTCAGCACAAAAAACCACGACATTTTGCCAGATTAAAGAAACCCACTGCAGGCGCCATGAAGGCCTGTCATTTCACTTACTACTTCTGCCAACCAGTGCAGACCACTGCGGCAAGCCAGGTTAGGCAGAGCAGGAGCTCTCCCTGGCACTCTAAATGAAAAAAAAAGTTGTTCTGTTTGATGTTTAAAATACTGATTTCTTAATTTTGGGTTCAAAAAAATACGGGGCGTCTTATACACAGAAAAATACGGTATATTCTTTGTAATATATGTATATATATAGAGAGAGGACATGGGTGAAAAATTAAATTGTTTTATTCATCCTTTGTTGTTTGAACTGGTAGGTTATTGGTTTATGTTGGCATACATTTCCAGATGTGTTGGTTGTGTCCTATTGAGTCTAACATATATGCAGTAGTCATCTAAAATGATTTGGATCAAAGTGGCCCAAAGTTTCATGCCAAGTGGGCTGCAAGAGTACTTTGACACGTGACCTGTAGACCACACACTGCCTTGTCATGCAGGGGGCAGGAGCAAGGCCAAAATTTGACACCCCCCCAAGCCTTCACACTGCCTTCCCTAAGCCAGGTGCTGCCACAAGACTCTGGCAGTCCTAGAGCCCTCCCACCTCCTTCCCAAAGCTGGGAAAGCACTAACTAGGCTTTGGGAAGAAGGTGGGAGGACTCCTGGACCATGCCAGAGTCCTCATGCCTTCTTCCTAAAGCCCAGAATCTCCTTACCTGGCTTTGGGAAGGCAGCATGAGGGCTGAGGGCGTGAGTGTGTCATGTTGTTGAGGGCTGCCAAAAAAGGGCCGTCCGTTGGATCACCCTGATTTAGATACTCTTTAGCAATATTTAACAAGTAGCACACTGGGTTGCATGTCATGGTGATACTCCTGCACTCTTAGTAATAAAATATCAAGTCATAAAATATCAAGTCATAAATGGTTGTAAGCTGAGCACATGCAATTTACTATTGTTTGGTCTGTTTTCTTCTGAAATATTATTTTTCTTGCAGGTAGCCTGTATGCAGCTGATCAATGCATTAGTTACGTTTCCTGATGATTTGGACTTCAGACTCCACATTAGAAATGAATTTATGCGTTGTGGATTGAAAGAGCAAGTGCCAGTAAGTCCCCTATAGTGTGTGTGTGTGTGTGTGTAAGAGAGAGAAAGAGATAATTAATATTTAAATTAGTTTATTTTTCTTGGCTGAGGAAAAGTTGTGTTAAGCCCCTTTTGGTGAAATTTATTAAGACAGAGAATGAAAGATTACATATAAAAATTGATCCACAAATGTATAGATGAAAATGAAGTAACAATAATCTTTAGTACCAGCTTTGTTTTATGTAATGTATTCCAAATTTTAAAATATATCATTTGTTTATTTGAATAATTAATGTAAATTCTCCCAAATAAATCCCTTGCTATGTTAAAAATTGGATTTTGTTCAGAATAACTTATATTTATACACAGTCATTAATTAAGCACTATTGAATTCTCCCTTCCTGCTGCAGCAACTGAAATGCTTAAAGAATGATGCTTTGGATATTCAACTAAAAGTGTTCTGTGAACATACAGAAGAAGACATGATTGAATTTTCCCATCGTTTAGAAGATATCAGATTGGACTTTGAATATCCTTTGAAAGAGGACAGAGAACCCAAAAATTTTAGACCTGGGATTGGTAGCAAGCATCCCATTGGTGATGCCTTTCTTTTTTCCATTTTAAATGGAAGTAAGAGGTGCTGATGTAGAAAATGAGAGTGTGCATGTTGTTCCAGGACTATGGGTCCGGGCGAGCAGGGAAGGCAGTTTGGGCCAAACACATGAAGTAGCTGTGCTTAACTTACACATCTCAGCTTGGTTATTTAAATGTTGAAATTATAATAAAAAATAAATTTTGCTTTGAAAGAGTAAAGTACTTGTATGGCCTTGAATACAAATTAGCTGTATCATCCTTGACCTGGATACTGAAGCAAATGATGTTTACAATGTGGTGTGGAACACTGTAAAGGACACAAGTGCAGAAGGCTATTTTCTTTCTATACTTCAGCATCTCTTGTTGATCAGAAATGACTCTTTTATAAGGTAAGGAAAACTTGCAATAGCTCTTACCTAGGTATTTATTATAAAAGATTGTATAATGTTTACCACCTGGAATTTTTCCCTGGATGTTTTTTTTTCCCCCTGTGAAAAGGGAATAACTTGTGAACTGATGCAAGTTACTTAGTTTGATAAGAGGAGGAATTCCAAGGGAAACTGGGCTTTTCCTAGACTAAAGTTAAAATGGGCCATATGCTTGCCAAGGAAAGGTGGTCTTTGCTGCCAGCATATCTAAGAACCAGTTCATATATTGGAACAAGCTCACTTGTAAACAACTATTCACATGATTACCCATGGTAGCAATATAATTCTGAAAGTGACATATGAGAAAACTCTGCTCCCTTCCATTATTTTATTTTTTTAGGTAGTGCTTTTTCTCATCATGAAAGAGAAGTCTTGATTTGCAGGTGTTCCCTTCTCTGGTTACATGAGTAGATTGAGTAGTTATTTGCAAGATTGAGCTGTCTCCAATGACACATGAACTGTCACTTAGATTATGATGATAATGATTGATTCAATATATATACTACCCTTTATCAAAAGATTCCTGGGTGGTGTACAACATTTAAAATATATTCTGTGGAACATAATAATAATAATAAATCATAATATCAGTCCCCCTTTAACAGACCATAAATTATTTAATGACCAAAAGCTTGGGTAAAGAGAAATGTTTTTGCCTGGCATCTAAAGACATGTAGTGATGATGCCAGGCAAGCCTCTCTTGGGATAGTATTCCAGATGGGCCACCCCAGAAAAGGCCTGTTCTCGTGTTGCTACCCTCTGAACTTCTCAGAGAGGAGGGACATAGAGAAGGCCTTGGAGGACAGGTCTGGGTTGGTTCATATGGGGAACCTGAGGTCCTGAGCTGTGTAAGGCTTTATAGGTCAGCACCAGCACTTTCAATTGGGCCCGGATTGGCATTATATGCCCCCCAAACTGTTCTGTTTTGGTGAGCAATTGGGCCATTGTGCACCAGCTGAATTTTCCAAATCATCTTCAGAGGCAGCCACATGTATAACGCATTGCAGTAATCCACCAGCCGAAGTTGTTGGAAGGCATTAGCAAGGCCACCTGGGCCTCAAGCGACAATAATGGATCTGGGAGCACCTGCAAAGTACAAACCTGCTCTTTAAAAGGGAGTGTAACCCCTGCAAGAACGGGCCTTCTCCCATCTATTCAGTCTAGGGAACCACCACTAACAGTGCCTCAGTCTTATCTGGAATAAGCTTCAGTTTATTGGCTCTAATCCAGTCCCTTCCTGAGGGAGCAAGGCATTGGTCTAGAACACCCACTGCTGCACCTGTAGATGTAAAGGAGAAATTGAGCAGATTACCATTGACAACACACTCCAAAACCCAGGCTTCGTGTAGATATTAAGTAACATGGCAGAAAGAATTGAGCCCTGAGGGACCCTACATTGAAGGCCTCATGGTGCCAAAAAAACACTCCCAAAGCATCGCCCACTGCAGACGGCCATCCAAGTATGACTGGAACCAATGCAAAATAGTGGCCATCCACCCCCAACTCGGATAGCCTCCCCAGGAGGATACAGTGCTTGATGGTATCCCTGAAAAGTCAAGGAGGATTAACAGGGACACACTGCCCCTGTCTTTCTCCTGACAGAGGTCATCATGTTATGCAAGCAGGGTGGTTTCTGTGCCAAATCCCAATTGACAATTCTAGAAAATGAGTCTCTTCTGGACTTCCCACCCTTACCTCCACAGTGTTTATACTGAAACCCTTTCTACTGCATTATAGCTTCATTACAAAAAGTTTCTCTTTTACAATTTATCATTTTTCGTATACTGCTTTTATCTCGATTCCTGCCTGTGATTTCATTTGACTGTAATACTTTTTAAAATAGTCCACGAAAGTCCTCCATTCTTCTATAAAAAGTTCATCATTTTGCTCTCTTAATCTCCTTGCCATTTCTGCATAGTCCATTATTTTCAAAAGCTACTCCTCCTTTGTGGGAACTTTCTCTTCTTTCCATTTCCATGCTTATAATATTCTAGCTGCTGTTGTCACATACATAAATAATCTGGTCATCTTCTTTGGAACATACAACCCTATTATACCTATAAGAAAAGCTTCTAGTCTTTTCAGAATAGCCCATTTAAACATTTTCTTCATTTCATTACATATCATTTCCCAAAAACCTTTTGCTTTTTTTACATGTCCACCACATAGGGAAGAATGACGCATCTATCTGCATACATTTCCAGTATTTACATGACACATTTTTATACATATTGACCAGTTTATTTGGCATTAAATACCACGTGTACATCATTTTAAGATACTTTCCTCTTAGTGTATAACAAAGCAGTAAATTTCATATCCTTTCCACATAACTTCTTCCAAGAAGCCATATCAATATTATGGCCTATGTCTTTAGTCCATTGTGTTATTTTTTCCTTAACCAGTTCATCTTTAGTATCCTATTCTACTAACATTTTATACATTTTAGAAATCAGTTTTTCATTACTCTCAAGCAACCCCATTAGGAAATCAGGTCTTGGTTCCATTAAACCAGTGGTTTTCAACCAGTGTGCTGTGGAACCCTGGGGTGCTTTGAATCATATGGTCAGGGGTGCCATGGGCAACACTGGCCTCTTTCCTTCCCTCCCTCCTGATGCTCTCTCACTTCTCTGCCTCCCAAAGGCTTGCACAGCTGCTTGTTGCAGCGGCCCTGGCTACAAGCTCCCGAGGCGAATGGTGCCTCTGGGGCTGGCTAGGGCATGCTGGTTGCCAGGAGCTGAGGTGGCCTCGGAGTAAGCAAGCAAGCAGGTAAGGGAGCCCAGCCAGCCAGTCCTTCAGCCCTTGCTTTTAGGAATGGACAGACTTGTGGCAGGGCAGACAGACAGGCGCCTTGCTGGCCTTTCTTCTGCTTGCTGTGTGCAAGGCCTGCCTTAGAGCTGAGTGCCCGGTGCTGAAGGGGAGCTTTTCCTCCATGCAGGAGGAAAGGCACAAGCCTCTATGAGGGATAGCAACTATGGCGGTTTCCCTTTAAGTAGATTCTTATACCTGGACCATACAACAAAAAAGCTTCTCCTTACAGTTTAATTTAAAAAGTCTTTATGGACCTTTGCTTTTTCATGCCACAGATATGCATGCCATATCATACCCTTACAGATCCAGCAATCTAGTATTTTTTTTAATATCATCCATTCCTTTATCCATGTCAAACATGCTGCATCATAATGGATGACTATGTTGGGGGGAAAAACATGCGCATTAGAGCCTTGTTTCATGTGAACATATTATTGTTATCTTGGCCTGATTTATGTAGTGGGACAAGACATATTATGACACTTTGGTTGTAACCAATGTAGCACTATGTAAAAGGCCCTTAGCAGTTTTCTTTTCTTTTCTTTACAAATAGTCAGCTGTTACATCATTATTGCAAGTAACACTAAACAGTTCAATCTTACATCAGATTTTGATTGTTAAAATCAAACCACATAGGACTGGCATGTATCACATGAGGCAGAATAATGCTAGGGTCATAGAAAGTAATGTTTGATCAGGCCTCCAGGCTTCAAGAGTGCTTTTTTCTGAAATGAAGTTTCTTAAAAATAAATAAAAAACCTTAACATACCACTGTGGGCTCCTTTGGGGGAAAAGCAGGATATAAATTGAATCAATATTAATAATAAACCCTGTAATATGAAACCTTTGCTTCTCAGAAGCAACATTACTTGTAGAATGAAGAACTTTCAGCTTGTTCTGCAATATGTATTTTTCTCTTTCACCTGTATAGGCCACTATATTTTAAGTTAATTGAAGAGTGCATTTCACAGATAGTCTTGCATCGAAGTGGAGTAGACCCCGATTTTAGTTATCGTAAAAGACTGGATGTAGACTTCAGTCATTTAATGAGTAAGTCTTTTTATATTATTATTCTTCCTATAAAAAGCATGTTTAAAAAGATTAGCTGGTATGTGGTTAAAAGCAAACCTATTCCTCTTTAAAAAAACTGCTTAGAAAGCATAGCTGTGGGCCACAATAATGGGTCACAATTACCTTCCCACTTAACACTGTTTTCTGTGGTCTCTGATAGCTACTGGGCTTTCTAGCTGTCCTGATATCACAGCTGGCTATGTGTTGACATGTCTTATTATAAGAAGGGAGAGAAGTAATACTGGGCAACTGAGTCACCATTAAGCATTCTTCAATACTCATCTTCTGTTGATTGCTCTGACACTGCTGTGTGTGGAATGTGAGCCAAATAGAGCTCAGCCTTGGAGCAGGCTGGCTAGGAGCTGAAAGCTTGCTTTTCAAATTACTTTTTAAAACCCCAAACCTTGGCTTCCTATTAGATATTTGTATTGAGCAAAAGAAAATAGAAGAACTTGAAGAGAGAGCTTCAGAATTTTCAAAAAAGGTTAGTAATTTCAGGTTGTTTTATTCAGATATGCTTAACTTTAAATGTATACATTACAATGTGTTCTGAGACGTTAATAATTCATGATTTTAAAGAGCTAAAATAGGCTTGATGCCCAAGACCTGTGATTCAAATCCAACACTTTAGTTTTAACATAAAAAGTAACCAAGTGATTTCTGTTTCCTGGATTGGTGCAATCGTTTGGGAAAGGGCTGTCTAAACCTTCTTTTCCATGTCATTCTCCTGATGAAAATCCTCTCCCAACTGCTATTACAAATTCCACATGATATTTGTTCTGCACTTGTAAGGATTTGGTCTGTCAGTGGGACAGCACCTGCACTTTGGAACTCCCTGCCCATTGATATTATTATGCAGGCATATTTGCTGTACAGTAGTACCTCGGGTTAAGTACTTAATTCGTTCCGGAGGTCCGTACTTAACCTGAAACTGTTCTTAACCTGAAGCACCACTTTAGCTAATGGGGCCTCCTGCTGCTGCCGCGCTGCCGGAGCACAATTTCTGTTCTCATCCTGAAGCAAAGTTCTTAACCTGAAGCACTATTTCTGGATTAGCGGAGTCTGTAACCCGAAGCGTATGTAACCTGAAGCGTATGTAAGCCGAGGTACCACTGTACTGTTTTCAGTGCCTACTAAAACTCTGTTGTCTAAGCAACCCTACCCTGACATATAATAATTGTTTTATAGTGTACATTTATACAATTGCTGGTTTTATTTTATTTTAAAATGTTTTAGGCTAATTTTTTTTTATATCTGTTTTTATTATAATATTAATGTATATTTTATGTAAACTGCGAAGAGGTTTTTATGATTAACTAGTACATCAACCTGTGGAATAAGTAAAGGACCTGCTTCACCCTGCTAGGAACTAGACAGGTATTTGTACTGCATTTGTCCTTATTTCCCCAGTGTGGCTAATGGAAGATAGTAATTATCATGATTGGAAAGACAGTTTTGGGGAACACTTAAAAACAAAATAAAAAGACCAGCATGCTTTAGTGCCCCTTGAAGTCTGTGTCTGCACAACAGTACCTTGGGAAACTACCTGTTTCCGATCTTCTGAATTGCCATAATTTTTGGGAAGTGGTTGAAGGTAATCCAAGAACATAACACACTAGAAAATGGGCATCTGTGTAGTCTGACTGTCTACCATTTTTACTCCTACTTCAAATTTAAAAGCTATTTTACATTTAACTGGCTACTCTACTGAAAAGAATATAGAGTGTGCTATAAAAGACCAGTTAAATATGAGCACACAGTCATGTGCATAACAGGTTATTTCTGTGGAAATTGTATGTTCTTAGTATTCAAATCTATTCATCTTAGTCATTTTTTCCACTGGTGTCACACTATTATTGGCCATATTCTATCACTGTAGCTTAATTTTTACCTGTTCAATGGTGCAACCCTGTGTACACTACACTATGACTTACTCCCAGGTAAATATAATAATAATAATAATAATAATAATAATAATAATAATAATAATAATAATAATAGTATCTTTATTGTCATTGCCCCCTCTCAGGGACAACAAAATTACTTGACTGCTCCATAAAAACACTAATTAAAACAATACAGTATAGTACAGCAAGGAAGATCAGATGACTTTCAAAGTCCCGGCTTCCCATTCAGGGCCGAGATCGCTCTGGAGAAGAAGCTGTTCTTAAGACGGCTCGTTCTTGTCTTCATCGTCCTGTATCTCCGTCCCGAAGGCAGGAGCTCGAAGAGACAGTGACCAGGATGCGATGGATCTTTTACTATGTCCAGTGCCTTCCTATGGCACCTTGTGGCATAAATCTGCTCTAAGGTGGAGAGTGGGCAGCCAACAATGCTCTCTGCTGCCTTAACAACTCTGCACAACCCCATCCTGTCCTGGGTAGTACAGCTTCCGTACCACACACATAAGCCATAAGTGAGCACGCTCTCAATGGCACAGTGATAGAAGGCAAGCAGCAGTTTCTGCGGAAGATGGTTTTTCCTTAGAATTCTCAAAAAGTACGGTCTCTGCTGCGCCTTCTTCACAAGCCCCCTTGTGTTGACACTCCAGGACAGATCCTCTTGTAATTCAATGCCCAAAAATCTGAACGTTGTTACCCTCTCCACACAGACCCCATCAATCAAATATGTGCTGAACTTTAGTTTAAATGGATATAAGTAACGCTTAAGGACCGAGGAGTTATATTAAACATTGAAAGAATGAATACAATGATATATAGCACTTTAATGCTTGTATTTCAGTTTGAAAATGAATTTGTAGCACATCAAGAGACAAAAGCACAACTTCAAAAAATTGAAGAAAAAATTATTCACACTGAAGCAAATGGAAAAGTTTATAAGCATAAGGTAAATGATTTTTTATTCCTAAAATGTGGTTTTTAATCAAACTATTTGAAAACAAGTTTTCAGATAATGATACAACTAGTTACTATAATACAATTAAATAAAAGGTCTTTCATTTTTATAAATACATTTAGTTGTCTTTATATAATATGTACATGATATTTATATTTGTTATGTCTGTAGATAGTTGCTCGTGAGTAAACAGCCAGGACTCCGACCTGTCTTTTACAGGTTTTATTAAGTGCAAACTATGTACAGTTCAGAGATTCAAAGTTAATGTCTGTCTCACTCACTTGCAGATTCCTGGAGTGGCCTTTTCCGGTCTGTCCCCCCCAGCATAAGAACTTAGACACCCCAAATCTCCGCCTTCCCCCCTTGCGAAAACTGGGCAACGGAAGCGGCATGTCCGTTTCCCTACCAGGCTGGCTGAGCCGAGGTGCTTGGACTCACAGTAACGTCTGTGAGCCTTTGCCTTGCTTTGCCCCTCCTTTCCCCCTCTGCTTCGCTGGAGGCATGACTCTCCACTGCCTGACGAAGTGCTACTGCTCAGCAACTTTGGAGGCTCCCTGTACTCTTCTGCCCCCCTCTCCCCTTTCGATGGCAGTCCCCTGGCAATATTTTTAAAACTAAATTTTGTTTAAACCATTGGGCAGAATGGTTCCAATGTGGAGATAAGAGAATCTTGAACAAGAAGCTGCTCTTACTCCATGCTAGATAGAACAGGAAGAACATTTATGCATTTCAGATAGAATTCTAATATTGGTAGTGTCTTGTGCTTTATTCATATTTTTACGTTATACTTTTATTATCTTCGTAAAAGTACAGTTTTTTTTTTAAGATAGACATATTTCATGGAGGAAGCCTTTTGGGAAGGATAACTAAATGTAGCCTCCACATGTGGAGACAATACGCCTCTGAGTAGCAATTGCTGGTAGACAAACAAGGTTGGATGGGGACATTTGCTACTGTGCCCTACTTCTAAGCTTCTTAGGAACATGTGATTGGCTGCTATTGGAAGTGGGATACTAGACTAGATGGACATTTAGTCTGATCCAACAAGGCTTCCAAGTTATTATGTTTCCTAACTGGAAACGTCTGAGAAAGTTATGTGATATGAATAACATACAGCATTGTAGCATTACTAATTTGCACAATGTTGGGTCTAAGCTGCATAAGGCTTTTGTACACAATGCTAGTTCTTTGCATTGTGGTTGGTAGCAAATGGCTAAGCAACACAGTGGACCTGCATGTTATTGATGAGCTTTGCCATCAATATACTGGTTAGGGAATAGAATTGCCTCCTAAACTGTCTCATCACATTGGCATTGTATTTTACAGTTTTATGTCAAATTTACAACAGAGTAGTTATGCTGGGTTTCATAAGTTTAACTTGATATTATCAAATGATATTTAGGGATTGTATTCATAAATCGGAAACTTGCTTTTCAGGATGGCTCAATAATGAATGGCGTAGGTGCCTGTCCAGTGACATCTTTGGAAGGACATGTGACTTCAGTCCCATTAGCTGATGCAGCACCCAAGTCATTACCACTTTCAGCTGGAGCTCTGCCACCACCACCGCCACCGCCACCGCCACCCCCATTGCCACCTTCATTGACTAGTAGTTCAGGAAAGGCTCCTCCTTTTGGTGTGCCGCCACCACCACCACTACAGACATTGCCGGGAGCACAGTGTTCTCCTCCTCCTCAAGTACTGCCTTATGGATTGAAGCCTAAAAAAGAATTTAAACCTGAGGTCACTATGAAAAGACTGAACTGGTTAAAGGTAAATAAACGGAAAGCATATTTTGCAAAATTCTAAGTAGAACTGAATTATTAGACACTGGTATTAGTTTATTTATTTTTATTCCTTTATTAAGAGAACAGTATCTCACATTTTAGCACAAATGTCCTCACAAGGTGGTGTATGGAATTAATAAAACATTAAAACCGGTTTAAAGTGAAAACAGAGCCCTTTAAAATGAGCCATAAAACGGACATAGGTGACATTACTTTTTTTTTTTTAATCAATTGAAATAAAAATGTTTTGAGAGTCATTCTCAAAATTGCTAGGTAGGGTGCCATGCATACTTCCAAGGTGATTTTATTCCGTATGTACCACCACTGAAAAAGCCCAGCCTCTGCTTCCCATCAGCCTTCCCTGTCTCCTGTTATTGGCTAGAGAACAGGGCTACCAATGGGAAAGTTTTGGCAGGCTCATATAGGTGCAGATGGTTTTTCAGGTAATGTAGTCCTAATTAACTAGAGCTTTAAAGGTCAAGGGCAGTATTTTAAAGTGTGTCTAGAAAGAAATAGCAATATAAACTGCACATAATAGTTATTATAGACTCTGGTGGTTTAGTTTCTAAGCATTGTGTTGTACCGACTGAAGTTTCTCAATTGTTTTTAGAAATGACTCTTATGTAGAGCACACTACAGTAGATCTAGCCAGGCTATAACCAGAGCATGTGTCGTTGAGACAAGGCCGGGATTATGTGACACTTATAGTAGTGCCAATTCTGCCAGTCGAAGGAGTCAAGTGGGTCCTGTGAGATAAGGCAATCTCATAGGTAAACTGGTCTCAGGTTGTTAAGGGCTTTATATACCAATAGCAATGCCTTGAACTTGGTCTGGTAGCAAATCAGCAACCTTCATGTTGCTTTCATTCCAGGATGAGCTGTATTAACTAGCACAGAAATGTGAATGTTTATAAATATGCTGAAAAGAACATGGGTTTCTGTTAAAATTGGTTGCTTCTTGCGCAGCACTGTTATGTTGTTGTGGTCCATTGCACTCTGAGGTGTCCAGGGACCTGGGGAAGTTTACACAGTAGCACAACTATTTGAGAGGGCAAGGAGGCCTACCTGGACAATGCAGCTTTAATAGATTCTTACTCTCATTGCTGCTGGTTGTCTGGAAACACGATACTTACCTCAGCCTTGTATGTCCAGTGGAATTGACTTAACTTCTTCTTTCCAGTGTTAGAAACTGGGATAGAAAAGCTAGGAGACAAATGGCTCCTGGGACCTGGAAAATGCTTTTTATTTATTATTTTGATAAGCATGAACTAATATGCAATTCACATAAGTGACACATTGTTAATATCACATTTTAAAAAGAAATTGTTAATACATGTTTAATTTGGTGTTTATAATAAAAAATACAGTGGCACCTCGTGTTACGTACCGTTCCCCTTACGAATTCTGTTTTTTTTTTTTTTATATAAAATTTTTTATTGGTTTTTCCACATATAATATAAGACAATACAAAAGACAGACACAAACAAACACACATATAAACATATAAAATTTCATAGATTTTTTCATATACCCAATTTCAGCGACTTCCCCATGCCCCCCTTTTCTGCATCTCTATTTTAAACTTTTTTTTTTCCAGCAACCCCTGGTCCAAATTATTCTTAATTCCTATCTTTAACTCTTATCCAATCATTTATCGCTGCAAATCTGTTATGCTTTACCCATGACATTTTAACACTCAATAATTTTGCAAGTATTTTTAAGATAAAGTTTAAATTTCTTCCAATCTTCTTCCGCCGTCTCTTTCCCTTGGTCACGGATTCTGCTCGTCATCTCTGCTAGTCCCATGTAATCGATCACCTTCGTCTGCCACTCTTCCAGTGTGGGTAGTTCTTGTGTCTTCCAATACTTTGCTAGTAGAACTCTCGCTGCTGTTGTAGCATACATAAAAAACATCCTATCTTTCTTTGACACCAATTGGCCTACCATGCCCAGGAGAAAAGCCTCTGGTTTTTTATGAAAGGTACACTTAAGCACCTTCTTAATTTCATTATAGATCATTTCCCAGAAGGCCTTAATCCTTGGGCACGTCCACCAAAGGTGGTAGAAAGTACCTTCAGTTTCCTTGCATTTCCAACATTTATTATTGGGCAAATGGTAAATTTTTGCAAGCTTGACTGGGGTCATGTACCACCTATAAATCATTTTCATAATGTTCTCTCTTAAGGCATTACATGCCGTAAATTTTATACCGGTGGTCCATAACTGTTCCCAGTCAGCAAACATAATATCATGACCAATGTCCTGTGCCCATTTAATCATAGCTGATTTAACCATTTCATCCTGTGTATTCCATTTCAGCAGCAAGTTGTACATTCTAGACAGATTCTTCGTATTGGGTTCTAACAATTCTGTTTCTAATTTTGACTTCTCCACCTGGAAGCCGATTTTCCTGTCCTGTTTAAAAACTTCATTTATCTGATAATAATGTAGCCAATCTCTTACTTTAAACTTCAATTTCTCATAACTCTGTAATTTCACATTTCCACCTTCTTGTTCTACAATTTCCCAATATTTTGGCCATTTAGATTCCATATTAAGTTTTTTAACTTCCTTAGCCTCCATTGGTGACAGCCACCTAGGGGTTTTATTTTCCAATAAGTCTTTATACCGACTCCAAACATTATATAATGCTTTCCTTACAATATGGTTTTTGAAGCTTTTATGGATTTTTACCTTGTCATACCATATATATGCATGCCAACCAAATCTATTATTGAACCCTTCTAAATCCAAAATGTCTGTGTTCTCAAGAAGTAGCCAGTCTTTCAGCCAGCAAAAAGCTGCTGCTTCATAGTAAAGCTTTAAGTCCGGCAGGGCAAACCCCCCTCTTTCTTTTGCATCAGTTAATATTTTAAATTTTATTCTGGGCTTTTTGCCCTGCCAGACAAATTTCGATATATCTTTCTGCCACTTCTTGAAACAATCCATTCTGTCCACAATCTGCAATGTTTGGAACAAAAACAGCATTCTTGGCAAAACATTCATCTTAATAACAGCAATTCGGCCTAACAAGGAAAGTCTCAAATTTGACCATATTTCCAAATCTTTCTTAATTTCTGTCCAGCATTTCTCATAATTGTCTTTAAATAGATTCACATTCTTAGTTGTTAAATTAACCCCTAGATATTTCACCTTATTTGCTACCATTAATCCAGTTTCACTCTGAAACTTCTCTCTTTCATCCACTGTTAGGTTCTTTCCCAATACCTTTGTTTTTTGTTTATTTAACTTAAAACCTGCCACTCGACCAAAGGCTTGTATTGTCTCCAAAACTTTTTTTGTACTAGTGTCTGGCTCTTGCAAAGTTAAAACTAGATCATCTGCGAACGCTTTCAACTTATATTGTTTGGCTCCGACCTGAATCCCTTTAACCAGCTGGTCACCCCTGATCATATTTAGTAAAACCTCCAGAACAGTTATAAAAAGTAGTGGGGATATTGGGCACCCCTGTCGTGTCCCTTTTTCAATAGTAATTTGTTCAGTAACCACGTTATTTACAATTAGTTTTGCTTTTTGTTCAGAATAAATTGCACCTATACCATTCTCAAAACCTTGACCCACCCCCATTCCTTTGAGATTCTTTTTCAAAAAGCTCCAAGAGATATTGTCAAAGGCTTTCTCAGCATCCACAAATATTAATACTGCCTTAGTGTTAATATTATTCTCAAGTAGTTCCATAATGTCTATTATATTCCTCACATTGTCAGATAAGTGTCTTCCTGGGAGAAAGCCAGCCTGGTCCTTATGAATCTCACCCACCAAAACCCTCTTCAATCTTTTTGCCAAAATGTCTGCAAAAATTTTGTAATCCACGTTAAGCAATGATATAGGGCGGTAGTTCTTAATCTGATTCTTTTCCTTCTCAGATTTTGGTATAAGTGTAATATAAGCTTCTTTCCACGATTCAGGTGCCTTCTTCCCCTCTAAGATTTCATTGCAGACTTCCTTAAACGGTTGAATCAACCAGTCTTTCAAAGCTTTGTAATATCTGGAAGTCAGGCCATCTGGTCCTGGAGATTTTCCCAATTTCATGTTTTGAATGGCTCCCTCTATTTCTTGCTCAGTTATTTTCTGGTTCAAAATCATTCTACTTTGATCAGATATTTTTTGTAATCCATACTTTTTAAGAAATTCTTCCATCTCTTTTTCCTCCACCGGCCCTTGTGCATAAAGTTTCCTGAAATAACTCTGAAAACAGTTTCTAATCTCATTTGGCCTAAAAATGTTCTTTCCTTCAACCTCTAGGCTTGTAACCGTGTTTAACTTTTGTCTCTTCTTCAGTTGCCATGCCAGAAGTTTCCCACATTTATCTGCCGATTCAAATGTCTTTTGTCTCATTTGCTTTATTTTCCATTCTATCTCCTGGTTCATCAATTCCATATACTGTCTCTGGTAAAACTTTATTTCTCTTAAAATTTCATGAGACTTTGGCTTTGATCTCAATTTCTTTTCACCTTCTTTTATTTTTTCCAAAATTTTGTTTTTCTTTTCATTCTGTCTCTTCTTTTTCAGGGTATTCTGCTGTATCAAAAATCCTCTCATAACCGCTTTACTTGCGTCCCAAATTGTTCTTTTTTCCACCTCTGTTTTCAGATTTATCTCAAAGTAGTCCTTAATAGATTTCTGGGCCTTTCTGTACACCTCTTCATCTCTAAATAGGGAGTCATTCATCCTCCATCTGAAGGAGCCAGCCGTTGTTGTGTTCATTTCCATCTTTACGGCGTTATGGTCGGAGCAAGTTTTTGGGCAGATTTCCACTTTCTTTATCTTAGGTGCCATTCCACTAGTTACCCAGATTTGATCGATTCTGGTCCAGGTCAATTTTGCTTCGGAGAAAAAAGTTCCCTCTCTCTCCAGAGGGTTTCTTGTTCTCCAAATGTCAATCAAGTCCATGTTATCTGTCATTTCAAAAAAAGTCTTAGGTAGCCTCCCATCCTTGGAAACCACCTGTCTTAGTGCTTTATCCATATTTGTAGAGACCACTCCATTCATATCTCCCATCATGATTATATTATAATCCAAATAGTCCATTAATGTCTCATGTAGTTTCTTAAAGAACTCTGACTTCCCTTCGTTCGGAGCATAAATCCCAATTATCAATAATTTTTCTCCTTGGACTTGTATTTCTATTGCCAAATATCTTCCTTGTTCATCTTTAAACATCAGCTTCGGGGCCAATTTTTCCTTAGCATAAATCACCACTCCTCTTTTTTTCACCTTATCTGATGAAATGAATTCCTGTCCCAGTCTTTTATTAACAAGTAATTTTCTATGTGTTCTGGTCACGTGGGTTTCTTGCAAACAAATCCAATCCAATTGTTCCTTTTTTAAAATATGGAAAACCTCACGTCTTTTTCTGGGAAGGTTCAAACCGTTACAATTCCAGCTTAAAAATTGTAGAGCCATGTTGTTACTTACTTTGTTGCTCCTCCAACTGCCCCCAACAGTTGTTCTTCCTTTGTTGGGGTCTGAAGTCCAAATGTCAAGTTCGATATGTCCGCTAAGTCCTTAGCCTCATTAGTCAGGTCCACCACTCCCTTCACCAGGTCTTCTTGATTTTTTTCCAGAAACTGTTCTTTATCTTGCACTGTTCTTATTTTGATTTTTTTTCCCTTTATAATTGAAAGAGAGGCCTTGAGGGTACTCCCATCTGTATATTATGTTGTTCTTCATCAACAAGGTGGTCAAATCCCTGTAGTAGGTTCTTACTTCCAAAATATATTTAGGAATATCCTTGTAAATCTGAACAAAGGAGTCTTCAATCTCCAGAGATCTTTGATATTGTAAATTCAATATTTTGTCTCTCTCCTCCTTAGATCTCAAAGTTATCAGGCAATCCCTTGGCTTCTTTTTATTCTGTCTTCTTCCCAGTCTAAAGGCCGTAACTATCTTAAATTCCTCCTCTTTCAAATTCACTTGCCAAAAGTCTGAGAATTCTTTGGTGAGGTACTCTGCCAAACTGTCCTGCTCACTTTCTGGCACGGCTCTCAGTCTCAAGTTCCTCTCCTTTCTCTGAAGATCTATTAAGGACAGGGCAGCCTCATGTTCCTCTAGCTTTTTGCAAACAGGTTCTAATTTAACTTGCGTTGATTCGGCTATAGTTTTTGCCTCTTCAGCAGTCTTACGAATTGCAACATTTTCTTCAATTAATTTATTTATAGTCTCTGTATTAGATGCAACACTTTTAGTGTTCAAATCAAGCTTCTCCGATAGCTCTGTTAATTGTTTAGAATTTTCTGTACCTTGTTTGGTCAATGCCTCTAATGATTCATTAATTTTTATTAATGCTTGTGTCACTGTATCCATCCCTCTTTCCTGCCCTTCTACACCTGCAAGGGCTAGGCCTGATATGGAGCCTCTTCTCCTTTGTGCAATTTTTGTTTTTGCTCTTGTTTTTATCTCATCCTCTTGGCCTCTCATGTCCCAAGGTCGTTCCCACAAGAATTGTTTCCAAATGGAAAACTCCACTAACTTTTTCCTTGCGCTGTTAAATTTTTCCCTCAGCCCTCTAGAGGGAGCAATTCACAGTTCAAAGTACAAGGAAACAAAGAAAAAGAAAGCGAAAAATGGCCACAACTTTTCAAATAATTTTCCAGTTAGAAAGCTGTTATCCTCAGCCACCAACAGTAGCAGATAAGGTCTCAACTTTGTATCCAACTTGCAATACACCAACTTTGTATCCAATCTCAAATGACAGTATCCAATCCCGGTGAATTAGTCCTTTTTAAAGCAGTCCTTTCCCAAGGGTTTAAAACAGCGGATAATTTTCCCTTTCATCTCTTTCCAGCAGGTAATGCTAGTTCAGGTTCATCCCCCCCGCTCCTGCTGCTAGGGGGGAAGGTTCAGATTCAATGTCTAGGTTAAGTATAAATAGAGCAATCTTCCGTCAAATTGCAGCTTGTTTATCGTTGCTTTAACTGTCATGCAGTCCGGGAAAGGCAGACTTCCTTATTTTAACTCTTTCCCGTTTTCAGCCAAATTTTCAAACCGTTTTGCTTTAAATCCCGGAGATTTCCCAATCTTACTCACGGGTAATTGTACATCCAAATCCGAATGCCAGGAAGGAATCGGCGCTCTCCGTTATGGCGACGCGGCTTCGCTCCGCGAGCTGGGTTGCGACTCTCAGCCCCGCGCTCTCACCCGATGCCGCTCCGGAGCCTTTAAAAAGGCTCCTTCGCAGTAAGGGGGGGCGCTTCAGGTGCCCACCGAGTCTCCTTGTTCACAGGCTTCTGCGCCTGTGATTTTAGGGGTCCCCGCTTCGCCGTAGCGGTCAGACCCGAACTCACGGAGCAGCCTCCCTGAGCAGAGCTCAGCAGGAGACCGCCATTAAACGCTGGTGCCGACCGGAAGTCCCCCTTACGAATTCTGTGGGTTATGCGCTCCGCTAACCCGGAAGTAGATGCCCCGGGATGCGAGCGGAAGTCGAGCTCTGGTGGCGCGGCAGCCGCGGGAGTTGCCATTAGTGAAAGCGCGCCTCATGTTACGAGTGGTTTCCTGTTATGAACGGACCTCCAGAACGGATTAAGTCCGTAACACGAGGTACCACTGTATTGACACCATACTTCAGTTTTCAAAACACTCTTTATTGTTAACCTTCTTAAACATACAGTGGTACCTCGGGATGCGAACAGGATCCGTTCCGGAGCCCCGTTCGCATCCCGAAGCGAATGTAACCCGTGTCTGCGTGCGCGGGTCACGTTTTGACGCTTCTGCGCATTCGTGTGACGTCATTTTGACGGTCTGCACATGCGTGTGCACGCGGCGACACCCGGAAGTAACGCACTCCGTTATTTCTGGGTTGCCGCAGAGCGCAACCCAAATTTGCCTAACCCAAAGCCTATTCATCCCGATGTATGACTGTATTGTCTATCCTTAACATATACTTCAAGGCTTCAAAGCACATACATTTCAGTAATCCTTGAGTGTCAGCCAGGGGCAAAAAATGGCACCCAGACTTTCTGAGGTGCTCACAAATAGAGAATCTTTAGGTGAAATGCACCTGGCGCCCTGCTAATTTCGAACTCTGCCTCTATCCAGAATGACTTCTAAGCCATTGGAAAGAACTAATATTACTTTCTCTTCATCATTATCAGCTATATTAATGATCAACTTCCATATTTTGTGCGTGACTTCTATTATTATATATCTGTAGCTAATGTGATATCACTCAGCAGTTATTATTATATTTGCAGATTAGACCACAAGAAATGAATGAGAACTGTTTCTGGATTAAGGCAAATGATGGCAGATATGAGAGTGCTGATCTTTTAGGCAAGCTGGAGCTTACGTTTTGTTGTAAAAAAACCCGTAAGTAACTAATTGTTTTGTTTTAAATTCTTACTAGGTTAGAAAATGAGCCTAGTTGATTTTGATTGAAACATCAGAATTTCTTACAACTACAGTTGAATATCTACATGTGCTGTCTGAGAACCAAGTTGAATAGTACTTTGGCTTACCTAAGACCTTTTATAAGTGATCCCATATGAACTGTAATTAGGAAGAATTAGGAAAAGGAGCATATAACATATGACAATTTTGGGTCAATGTTTTGTAATGGGATGTACAATAGTTCAAAGTTGGGAATGCAAGACACAGATCTGTGATTTTTGAGGGGTGTGCGTGCGTGTATTAAACTGATCATGACTTGATGGCCTTTATTGAAAAATGGAGAAAGTAAGTAGCACAGGAAGTGACTGCCTAGAGCTCCATGTGCTACAGTGGTATAAGAGAAGTGCAGCTGAAATCAGAATTTCGCTATCTCCGTCTCCACATTAATCTTCATTGGCTTTAAATAGATAAGTGGTGCTCTGGTGGTGGTTCATGCAAAGCTGCTATTCATACTTTTGATTTTGAGTATGAAACTTGTTCAAGTTGCAGACGCTTGCTTGATAAACAACTCTTGATTGTTGATTGTGTATTAAATGCACTGTACAGTGGTACCTCGGGTTACATACGCTTCAGGTTACATACGCTTCAGGTTACATACGCTTCAGGTTACAGACTCCGCTAACCCAGAAATATTACCTTGGATTAAGAACTTTTCTTCAGGATGAGAACAGAAATCATGTGGCGGTGGCACAGCGGCAGCAGGAGGCCCCATTAGCTAAATTGGTGCTTCAGGTTAAGAAGAGTTTCAGGTTAAGAACAGACCTCCAGAACGAATTCAGTTCTTAACCTGAGGTACCACTGTATTTGGTTACAGTGATTCAAAAAATAGCTCAGCCCATAGCAGTTTGATGTTGTGTGGGCATAGCTTAATTTACATTTTTAATCTAGTTTAGCAATACTTTTCTTAGAACCAATCAAATCAAGGCAATCTACAACTGTGGATTTGGGAGTTTTTTCTTATGAGCTAACATGGCTGCCTTTCTGTGTGTTGTTGTTGTTGTTTTTTCTTTAAAGGAAATGCTGATTAAACTTGAGTAAATTGGCTTTATAGTGGTACCTTGGTTCTCAAACTTAATCCGTTCTGGAAGTCCATTCCAAAACCAAAGCATTCCAAAACCAAAGTGCTTTCCCATAGAAAGTAATGCAAAATAGATTAATCTGTTCCAGACTTTTAAAAACAACCCCTAAAACAGCAATTTAACATGAATTTTACTATCTAACGAAACCATTGTTCCATAAAATGAAAGCAATAAACAATGTACTGCAGTCACACAATCAATCAATCAGTAGCTGAACTGGGTTCCACACAGTCATAAACAAAACAAAAAGAGCCGCAAAAACAAAAACACAAATAGCAAAAATAGTCAGACCTCAGCATAACACTCAAAATGGAATTGTGGCACTCAAAATGGAAGCATAACAACGAAATGGAGCATGTCCAGCTTCTGAAAAAGGTTTGCAAAGCGGAACACTTACTTCCGGGTTTGCAGTGTTTGGGTTCCAAGTTGTTTGAGTACCAAGGCGTTTGAGAATCAAGATACCACTGAATACAGTGAATACAGTGGTAACGTGAATGCATCACTGTCCTGCTTTGTCTTCAGCATAATGCCACATTTGGGGGCCTTTTGTCACCCATACTGCCCATGACTTTGATGGGAATATCTCCACCCATTCCTAATCTCCAGCAGTGGTGTAGATTGGGGCTTAGGGTTGTGGCTTTGCTGCTTACTTTTAAAATCCAGCAACATGAATCTTGTTATGTGCTTCTGATATGTAAGGAATGGAACTTTCTGCACTTGCATTGTGCTTATTTTTATTCATATTTAATTTCAAAACCACAACAAAATATGTATCTTTAGGGAAATATTTGATGCTTAACATTATTGTGTGCTAATAACATTGTTGTGCTTTTTGACAGTAAAAAAAGATGAAAATATTGAAGAGAGAAGTATTAAAAAACGAATCAAAGAACTCAAAATTTTGGATCCAAAGACTGCTCAAAACCTTTGTATGTAAATGCTTTACTTTGTTTAAAACATTTTAGAGAGTCAGATTTTTTTGAAAATAACAGTGTTCTACTTACTGAATTGTATTTATTATTACTATATTTAGGACTCAATGTGGCTTACAGCTAAAATAGAAACAGCTTAAAACAGAAATTTTAAACTCAATTCTCACTTTGTATTAAAGCACGGATTGTCAACATGGTGTCCTCCATATGTTGTTGAACTCCACCTCCCATCAGTCTCAAGCAGCATGATTCCAACATATGGAGGAAGTTATGTTAGCTTACCCCTGTATAACAACAATATCAACAGTAGGTTTAACTTATGTAATGGTGAGCGTAGGATTCATTACTGTACATACCAGAGCTTTCAGACATTGGAAACTAAATTGCAAAAGTACATAAATTTCTGGAAGATTATCCATCAGAAACAAATTTAACTATCAGTAGATGGTTGTTGTTTATATTTAAACTCAGACATTTTCTTTATTCAGTATTTGCCATCTTCAATGGGGATTTTTCTAATGAGCTTGTTTCTCTTGGCTTGTCCACACTTCAGCTTGTCCTGTACTTTCTGAGAGGTTTTTCATTTGCCCTGCCGCTTCCTCAGGGAAAACCCTCTGTTTACAGTGAATCGTAACAAATGTCAGTTTTCTGCAGATTAACATGTGAAACAATTCAGTGGTAAACAGCAGATTTTCCCAGGGTAAGCAGTGGGGCAAACAAAAAACCTCTTGCACTCTTACCTAGAAAGCATGGGACAAGCAGAAGTGTGGATGAGCTCTCAACTTGCTCCCACAGCAGAATTAGTAAGTTTCTCCAGTGGCTTAGGAGAAGGGATAGTTATTGACTAGACAATGGTGACTTCACCATCCATGCTGTTGAGGTGAGGAAATTCCTGTCATGGCACAATCTCGCATACGGCCTATGGTATTCTTCTGGAGCAGCTGTTTTGAGTTGGGGGGTGGGCAGTCAGGGGCACAGCTATCTTCTCCGGTACCTGGGGCAACCCGCCCACGAGGCCGCTGCCATGAGCCCTGCGCAGGGGCCACCATCCTCCTTCGCAGCTTTGCTGGCAGGCAGCGGCCCCAGCAGCACCCGGAGCGCACTGCACCCGCCTTGCTCCGCCTCTGGGGGCAGTACTGCTTTGCAGACGTTTTGATCCTACTTGGCTGACCATCTTCAGAAAGTGGTGATTGGGGCACATGAGCCGCCTTTGTGAGGTGCTGCAGGTTTCAGAGTTCATGAGCTTAACATCTACGTGGAAATGCTGAGTGGGATTATCCAGAGTTTTGGAGTGCATTGCACACCTTCTTTTGTTTCCTGAGACAGACAGATGCCGTCCAGCCCAACCTATCAGCTCCTGGTACACAGCTCTATTCCTTCTTTACATCTGCAAGTGTGGCAGTGAGTGTGATAGCTCTGTTTCTGACCTCAGTAATGAACTGGATAAGAGCTGTTAAACTGAAGTTTAAACCACATAAGATGATAGAGTTAGTGCGTGTTTCTCTAGACTGGAGGGTGGGGTGTGATCTGCCCTGGATGGGGTTACACTCCCACTGAAGGAGCAGGTGTGTAGCTTTTGGGTACTTCTGGGTACTTTAGGCTCACGTGACTTCTGTGGTGCAGAGTGCCTTCCATCAGCTTTGTCTGGTAGCCCAGCTATTCTCCTTTTAAGAAATGATAGTCTGAACACATAACCCCAATCTTGGCATGACTGCAGTGGCTACCAGGCACGATTTGAGTTGTAAAGCCATATGCAGTTCGGGAGTCTCGTACCTCAAGGACCGCCACTCCCCACTTCAACCAACCTGAACCCTACTGTCAGGTGTTGGTGTGGTTGCTCGAGAGCAAACAGGCAAGACTCCAACCTGTCTTTTCCAGGCTTTATTATCTGTACAAAGTATTTACAGTGCAGAGCGTTGCAAGTCCATGTCTGCTCAGTCGCTAGCAGAATCTGGGAGTTGGCAGTCCTTATACCTTCCCCAGCATAACAGTACCCCCATCCTTCTCCCCTCTCTGCGCGCAAACCTACTGTGCAAAGTGGGCGTTGGCAAAGGGGGGCTTGCCTCCCCTGCGCTTTGATTAGGCTCGGTGTTGAGGCTCTCCCTAGCATCTTTTGATCCCTGCGCCCCTTTCCCACTGGAGGCGGGGCTTCCTTCCTCGCCAGAGGAAGAACTGCTTCGCAAGATCTTCGGAGGCTCCCTGTAACACAACTGCCCTTCCATCTCTCGCCTCTGAGCTGATGGCAGTTCCCTGACACCTACATTCCTCATTGTGGACCCTTCTCTGCAAAGGAGGTGGCGACAAGACAACAGGCCTTCTCAGTAGTGACTCCCCATTTGTGGCATGCTTTTTCCTTGGGAGGCATGCCTGGCACCATTGCTTTCTGTTTTTAGATGTCAGGCAAAAGCATTTTTATTCACTCAGGCCTTTGGATCCTAATTTTATGCTTAGCTTGTAATGGGATAGGGTTCAGTTGGATCTGCTCTCTGATACGTATTATTAATTAATGTTTTAGATTGTTTGTAATGTCTGCTTTTGTAAGTAGCTTTGAGGTAACTGTTGTGGGAAAGGCAACTAATAGGTTTAATAGAGAATTTTATTTACTAATTTATCTTCCATGTCTCTTTCCTTATTTACGCTCATGTGTCTTGCTAAAGTTATTGATGTGCCACAATTTTATAAAGTGAGCAAGTGGTCACTTTAAAACTTTTGGTAGACATCTCAGCAAGCACTGTAGCTGGACAGCATTGCTTTTGCTTAGCCAAAATGTGTTCCCATTTGATAAGCATAGTTTGTGTTTGTGTGCTTTTCCTTAGCTATCTTCTTAGGTTATTTTCGGGTACCTTATGAAGAAATAAAAATGATGATACTGGAAATAGATGAAGCCCAGTTGTCGGAGTCTATGCTTCAGGTATGGTGAACTGATAAACAGCTTTATAATCATGTTTTTATGAATAAAAAACTGTTGGTTTAATGTTTAGCTGACTTGGCTTCTAACGCAGAAGGGCAGGATGTAAGTTTTAAAATAAAACTAGCCTGATGTAATTCCAGTGATGAAAAGAATACTCTCCTAAACGTCTCCTAAATCATCATCATCATCATTCCTTCATCTTAAGGTCCCTGGGCTGGTTACAACCATTGAAAAAGCAACAATAAAACATGGAAGGAGCAAAAGGTCATGAAGTTCAAGCTAATGCCTCAAAGCACTATTCACTGCAAAGCCAATCCAGTGCAGATGTAGTCACTTAGTAGGCTACATGATATAGCAAATAGGGATAGTTGAAGATATTGGGGATTGTCTGGAGTTTTGTTTGTTCCTGGGCTTAAAGACTTTGGGGTGGAGGGAAGAACTGGTTTTCTTGAAGTGTGGAGAGTGATGGGATGATATTCAACATTGTATAAGCAGAATTCATTTTCCTCTTCACCTGCTTCTCCATGCTCCCCACTTCTACTTTGGAAGGTCCCATCAACTCTCTGGAGTCGATTTGGGAACTGCACAGGTGGGAGGGGAAGAAGTTGTTCTGTTGTGAGAGTGTAAGCCACTTTTGCCTGTGGATGGGCTTCACTTAATATCACTGACTATCCATATTTCAGTGATCAAGTTTTCAAAGTGACAAGTGTACTCTATTCTTGCAGTCCAGTGACAAATCGCCCCAATTGCTTTAGCTTTCTAAAAGCATTCAGTTTAAATATCCCAAGTGATAGGAGATTAATAAAATGGCATGAAATCTCTCTGAAGCAATGCAGCAGCCAAGAATTAGAGCAAGAACTGTTGTATAAATTGTGGTATATATTGATACCCCCCCCCCAGCTGTGCTAGTGAATGTGATGATGTAAATGGAGATGGGTGTAATTAGGCCTTAACTAATGTATGGTCTCTCTTGCCAGCCATCTAGTAGCATAGGCCATTAGTGGGAGAAGGAGAATGTTCTAATGAAGGTTCTACATCATTCACTTTCTATTAGGCCATGTGTGGTATGAATATCAAACCCTCCCACCTTTAAGGTACAGGGTTTTGTTGTAAAACCTCAGGCTTTATTCTGTCAAGTGGGCTCACACAGCATTAGTTTGTTGGTTAAAACCTTTGTGCAAAGCTCTACAGAGCTACAGAATTTCCAGCCCCTTTGTTTATATCATCTGGTACAATTTGTACCTTGAGTTGAGTGCCATCATGCTGTAAATTTGTTATCTGTGCTGAATAATGCCATTGGTGTAGCTTGAAATCCTAGTGCTAAATACCTTGTCTAGATCAGTTCTCCCCCGCCCTTGTCTAGATCAGTTCTTAAGTTAGACTGTAATGATGTACTTTTAATAGTTTACTTTTATTTAAAGGTTATATGTTTATTGACACAAATTTTCTACGTGGTATCACTATACAAACAAAAAGCAGTTTGCCCAAATAAGCAAGCATAGTAACTGATGTAAATAATAACATTTTTGTTTTGTTTTTTAAAAAATCACACGACTTATGCAACAGTAATCATAGTAATAACATAGTCAATGTTTAAACTCACATAAAATTTAAGGAATATTTATTGTAGCATAGAAATTCAACATTGGTGTTTTCTGGGAATTAGAATTGCCGGGTTGTGACTAGGAGGCCAGTCTAGTAACCCACTTAAGAGTTCACTTCTCCATGAGAAAATAATTTCCAGTTGTCAGCATTCATTAAAAAACTGTTTCCCCCCACCCCCATATTCTTGTATGGCATTTCTTTTGAAGGCTGTTTATTGACTGCTACTTAGCTTTTTTCCCTGGGGCTATGATTACAATAGTTTTCAAGTAGTGAAGAAAATGGAAACTTGCACTTTTAAAAATCAGGAATTTCCACTTTTGCACTCAACAATTGAATTCTATTTTCTCACTGGAGTCAGTTTTAGTTTTCATTTTTTTAGTGATAAAATCCTTTTTTCTTTACATGTGTTGCTGTCTGAGCAAATTCCTTTGATTCTTTGTGAGACTGAATTGAAATTTTTTGAACTGGTTGTGTAAAATAAAACCTCATGGGAACATTTACTGAGAAAAGACCGTGAAAACTCTTAATATATTTCATATATTTTCATGATACATAGAATCTAATAAAGCACCTTCCTGAAGAAAAACAACTGAATGAATTGTCCAAAATGAAGAGTGAATATGAAAACTTGTCTGAACCAGAACAGTTCTGTATTGTGGTGAGTAGCACTGTTCCTTCTGCTTCATATGTGATGCTAACAATATCACTATAATTTTTGAATCTTTGAGAAGTATTTTAGTATTTTACCTCAAGCTGTATTTTTGGCTCTTCTACATAAGAAATGTAGAAAACTGGACACTTGCCTTCTAGTTTCTTTTGGTTGTTCAATGGCAGTAAGGGCTATGAGTGTTTGAACAGTCCAAGATAATGCTGGGGTTTTGATATACTGCAGGGATTTTGCTTATGCACTTCTGCCACCTTATCCCCTGAATTTAGAATATTGAAGCAGAAAAAGAATGAAGAGACTTGCAGTCCCAAGAACACATGTACACAAATAATTCTCCTATAACATTTTCTGAATAATTATGCTTAGAACTATGTGTGTCACTCAAACTTTATTATGGCCTGAGCAACTGCTCATGCACTAATGTACCCCAGTAGTAATGTGTGGTGCTGTGCAAACAGCTTGATAAGAAGCACCTGGAAGACTAGAAGAAATGCTAGTGGGCTTTTTGGCTTAGTATATTCACAAGTTAAATATAGCTGAGAAGGATAATTATTCACAAGTTAAATATTGCTCAAACAAGTGTTCCTCGTTCATTCATCTATTTTGGGATAGTATATAGGCATGAGGTTTGGCTTCAGTCCATTTGTCATACCTGTAAATCATCCAAGATTAAACCAACCTGCTCCATGCTAAAGTATAACATAGGTTTTAAAAGAGAACTTTTTTCCCTTTTCAATCAGATGAGCGGTGTAAAGAGGCTGAAGCCACGGCTGAGTGCTATTCTTTTTAAGCTTCAGTTTGAGGAACAGGTGAATAACATCAAACCTGACATCATGGCTGTCAGTGCTGCCTGTGAAGAGATAAAGAAGAGCAGGAGCTTCAGTAAGCTTCTGGAACTAGTATTGCTAATGGGAAACTACATGAATGCAGGATCTCGAAATGCACAGACGTTTGGATTTAACCTCTGCTCCTTATGTAAAGTGAGTCTTTTTAAAGAGCTGTGAATGCTGAGTTCAGTGCTGCAATCACTTGCTTTTCATATTTACAATGCAGTTTAAATTGCTTTCTGTTTTTTGACACCTAACATCTTCAATAACTTCAGCTTAAATGTCTATTCATTTACCCCCACCCACTTATAAAAGCAGTTAATTTGTTTTGATCTAGACAATAGTAGATATTGTAAATGTGTATGCTCGGTTTCGAGATTGCTGTACAGTTTTAAAAGCTTTGGTGTTTCAAGCCGACAGAAAGAGGTGTGACATGGTGAGCTATTGTTGCTGCTCATTGTCTCAATTACGAATATTTTTAGTAGTACATCAAAAATGAAACTGAAAGCTTGCACTTAGTGAATTCTGTTAAGGGTTCAACGGAGCAAATAATTGGTCCCAGTTCTGCAAGTACTTCAGATTTGTACAACACAGAGTATACTCAGTCAGAGCTGAAATACATTTATTTCAGCTTTTTCTTTTTTTTCTTTTTTAATAATATTTTTATTGAACAATTTTTAATATAACAAAAACAAAACATACATAAACAAACATCAGACAATAATAAAACATAAAAACAAGTACCATTTCATAACCCAATTTGTAAACCTTACTTCCTCGACCTCCCCTTACTTCCCGTTTCTGTATTCCAAATTCTTACAGTTATTCAGCGAAATCTTGCCTTATTTTATTATAAATTTATAATATTCACCCTTATTCTCTTTATCATAACCCTTACTGATAGTAACCATTTATTTTAATCCAACATCATTCTAACTGTCACCAATTTTATAATGTTTCTTTAAATACTCCTTAAATTTTTTCCATTCTTGTTCCGCCGCTTCTCTTCCCTGGTCTCGGATTCTGCTCGTCATCTCCGCCAAATTCATATAGTCCATCACCTTCATCTGCCATTCTTCCAGTGTGGGTAGATCCTGTGTCTTCCAGTACTTTGCAATGAGTATTCTAGCTGCTGTTGTAGCATACATAAAAAAGGTTGTATCTGTCTTTAACACCCCCTGGCCGACAATACCCAAGAGAAAGGCCTCTGGTTTCTTGGTGAAAGTATATTTAAATACCTTTTTCAGTTCATTGTAAATCATTTCCCAGAATGCCTTAATCTTCGGGCACGTCCACCAGAGGTGAAAAAAAGTACCTTCCTTTTCTTTACATTTCCAACATTTATTATCAGGCAAATGGTAAATTTTTGCAAGCTTGACTGGGGTTATGTACCACCTATAAATCATTTTCATTATATTTTCCCTTAAGGCGTTACACGCCGTAAACTTCAGCCCGGTGGTCCACAACTTTTCCCAGTCAGCAAACATAATGTTATGACCAATGTCCTGAGCCCATTTAATCATAGTTAATTTAACCATTTCATCTTGTGTGTTCCATTTCAGCAGCAGATTATACATTTTTGACAAATTCTTAGTACTGGATTCTAACAGTTCAGTCTCTAATTTTGATTTTTCCACCTGGAAGCCTGTTTTTCTGTCTTATTTCAGCTTTTTCTTCTGATTTTGAAGGCTGATATTTTCCAAATATGCACTGGATATGTACATATTTGGCTACTATCTGATACTAAAGCATCAATATTAGAATTGAATCTTGTAGTAAAGCTAAATGGACCCCTGACCATTAGGTCCAGTCGCGGCCGACTCTGGGGTTGCGGCGCTCATCTCGCTTTATTGGCCGAGGGAGCCGGCATACAGCTTCCGGGTCATGTGGCCAGCATGACTAAGCCACTTCTGGCAAACCAGAGCAGCGCACGGAAACGCCGTTTACCTTCCCACTGGAGCGGTACCCATTTATCTACTTGCACTTTGACGTGCTTTCGAACTGCTAGGTTGGCAGGAGCAGGGACCAAGCAACGGGTGCTCACTCCATTGCGGGGATTCGAACTGCTGACCTTCTGATCGGCAAGTCCTAGGCTCTGTGGTTTAACCCAAAGCGCCACCCGTGTCCCTGAATCTTGCAGTATCTTCCAGTAAAAGGCTCCTGGTGTGCAGTCTTATTTAGAAATTTTGCAATATCTTCATCCATTAAACATTTTGGGAAACATTCCCTGAATAAAAAATATTCAAACTTTGATGTCAAACTCTGAAAAGCTTATTATTTTATTTTTATTTTAGAAATTTTTACCCCCCCCCCTTTTCCATCAAGGAACTCGGAGCAGATGGTCTCCCACCTACTCAGACTAAACTTGGTCAATAAGGTTGCTACATTGTGTTCCTTTACAAAGTTGGTATCTTCTAGATACTTTACACTGCATCATGGGAGTTGTAGTCCAAAACATTTGGATAGCACCAAATTGGCAAGGATTGCTTTAGACCATGTCTGTGCTAATTGTAACTCTGCATTAGAAAACAAAATTTGAATATGAAAATCAAATTTTCAATTAAAATGGCAAATTAAATGCAATTAGTTTTTTAAATGGTTCAAAACTCAGTTTTCAGATATTGTGCAGGAAAACTGATTTCAATTTCTATTTTGTAAATCATAAAATATATGATCAAAATGTATTACTGCTTCTGAATATTCACTTACTAATTTCTAGTTAAAGGACACCAAATCAGTTGATCAGAAGATAACACTGCTTCATTTTCTGGTGGAATTGTGTGAAGAGAAGTATCCTGAAGTCCTAAGCTTTGTTGAAGACTTGCAGAGCTTAGATAAAGCAAGCAGAGGTTTGTATTAAAGAATGGGCTAATATATTTTATTCAGCTGTTGTCCAGAATGAATAATTTTTGATTTGAGTGTTGAAGTTTGTACCCACACCCAAGAATTTACATTCCAGAATATACTACTTTTCAAGCTTCCTTGTAAGCGGAAGGTCATTTCAGGAAAGTTCATATTGAACTAAGAAAATGTCCAGAACAGAATAGTGGTGTGCAATAAGAAAGCAGCAACACAGAGTTGGAAATATTGTACATGATACTGGTATGCGTCTTTGAAAGGCAAGAAGCTACAAGACTGGCATAAGAATTGTCAAGATTTCAAATCTGAAAAAGATCAGTAGTCCTGCAGTACCAGAGGCTCAAACAGATGTATATCCAAACTGACAAGCAGCAAGCCCTCAATAATTCTCCACACTTTCAGCCATAGGGATCCTCCCTCCCCCCCCCTCTCAGAAAGAAGAAGCCATGCTCCACTTAATGCCAGGTTATCCTGCACATCCTGCATCCTTTTGCTTTGCACCACAGGGGTAGCAGGCCAGCATGAATGCATGGGCTGAAAAGTTGGCCACTGAAATTTGCCAGGAGTGTAAGGAACAGATTTAAGACCCCCCTGAGATCCAGAAATGAGCGCCATTACTGGCTAACGTGCTTAGTCATCAAACATATGCTGTACCTACTGAACATTTAGTTTCACAGGCCCAGAGGCACACTGGAGTCTTTTTTATGGTGCAACAGAATGGGGATATGTGGATGATTCTGCTCCAAAGTGGTTCTACATATTCTGAATAAAAGTGTCAAGATGAAAATATTGAGGTCCATTCGAATAGTGCTTGAACTACAGAGTACCCAGGCACACAGAAGACACACACATTCTGATATGGTGCTCATGAAAGTTCAACACTTCCCCCAGTATCTCAGCCACTTCCAGTACAGGTAGTTGCGGTTTGGGTTCATAGTCACATCCAAAGTTTCACCAAGGTACTAGTGGTGCTTGGGGCACATCTCAGGATACAAGTGGTGTTTCTTTATCCCTGGGGCAGCTAATCTGTGGTCTTTCAGATATTTTTGGATTCCAGCTCCCAACAGCCCAGGCAGCAAGAGAAATAGTCAGAGATAGTGGGAGTCATAGTCCAGCTAGAGATGGAAGTTCAAAGGTTAGACACCCTGCTCTACTTAGTTGACATTTTATTTTGAACATAACTCAGGTATTCTCTGTAGAGAGGTTTATAAATTCTGGAATCCATATTTATTTGTTCTTGCTCCTTGAATCAAGTGCTTCAGCCCATTCAAATCTATCTCACCTATACTAGAGACCACAGTTTCATGGTGATCTGAAAAGTTTTCTGGAGCAAATCCTGAAACACAGGAGAGCAAAACTAGAAGATCAAAATTTTAACATGTTTCTATCTGGAAAACAGACTGGCTGGTACATGAAGTCATGTGCACCTCATGGTTATTAGTCTACTCTTGGTAATTATATGCTTCACCAGGATACTATAAACAAGTTTTGCACCTACCACTGAACAACTTTCTTCCTTTAAGATGAGAGAGTCTGGCAGAAGCATATGTCCCCATGAAGAGTAAGTACTATAGTATGTTTGGTACTAATTGTATACCTATATACTGTCTCAACTGTGATCAGTATGCCCTCTCCAAATCACTCAATTGGTGCATTAACTAGTCAGAGCCTGAGTACATTTGCTGTTTCCGGTGATATGACTGAGTAAATTTATTAAACTGATCATTCATCAAGATACTGAGTAGATAGTAGAACTCAACACATGACAAAAGTATTTCATAATGTGGACTTATAGGAATCTTTGCAAGAAAGCATCTACTAACAGTATTCACCTTTTGATACGTGTGAGGTTTTAATTATAAATATATGCTTAGTTTCAGCAGAAAGCTTGGAGAAGAGCCTAAAGCAGATGGAAAGGCAGCTTATACAACTTGAGAAGGATTTAGAGACCTTTCCCCTTTCTGAAGATATTCATGACAAATTTGTGACAAAGATGTCCATATCCTTTTGCTGTTAAATAACTTATCTGGCTTTGTCTAGGGTTCTTTAACACTTTTAAAATTTATTTGCATAATCTTTATTAAAGTTATAGCCATCACTTCTGACAACCCTGACCTCATTTCTACCTTGAATTACTAAGAACCTAAAACGGCTTTAATGAAGATTCACCTATAATTCATAATCTGAAGGTAGTCCTGTGTCATCTCCAGTGGTTTGGCGTTTTCGTCATATAGGCATGAAAGTGCTCATTGAATGGAAAATATTACTGGAGGAAACAGTTGAGAAGTTGACTAGTTAAGCACTACAACTTAAATTGGATGGAAAACAGCTTAATTTAGCAATGAGGGAAGAGTTGCCTGCTTGGGGTATCAATTTAGATTGCCCATTTTGATTATTTTTTTAGTCTGAACTACAAACTAATTTCAGTTTTTTAAAGCTTCTTTTCTCTTACTGTTTGGAATTGTATGTGTAATTATTCCTTTGAATTTATAGGAGCCGCCATCATTCTTTTCCATAAATCCTGTGCATCTTACCTGCTAATTTTGGTTCAGGTTTTTTCCTTTCAGATGCTTTTTGATGTGATTTTTTTTTCTGTGTCTGGTTTGTAATTCACTAAGAAGCAAGTAGCATTAGCACAAAAGACAGCACCGGGGGGGGGGGGGGTCCACAAAAAGCAGATAGATGTGCTCTTGTGGGTTTCTTGTTTTTGTTGGCCTGTAGGAAGGTTTAATGAAGGTATGAAAGAACTAATTGTCTGCAGCTCTAAACCATTATGCTTCACATTCAGTTCCCATGACACTTCATGTTACTAACCAGAGTAAAGTTAGCTGTTGGTCATTTGAGGCTACAGAATGTATTTTCATATTTAACACTTGGTCAGTACATTGGTATTGTACATAAATATCTATTTATTTCTTAAAAGGTATACACTACCTGGTTGTAAGAAACCTCAAAGAAGATTACAAAAAGAATAAAACAATAAAATTATCAATTAAAACAATTAACAACAGTTTTAATCAGCAATAAAGTAAAAACAGATTAAAACACATCAACATGCTAGGTATCTGGTAGGCCTATCTAAACAAAAATATTTTAGCACATGCCGAAAAGTGTACAGTGGGGGCACCTGTTCCATATCAATAGGCAACAAGTTCCAAAGTATAGGTGCTGCCACAATAAAATATTGATTTCTGATAAATGTGGAACAGGTATTATGTGGCACCTTCAACAGCGCTACTTCTGCAAATTGAAGCAATCAAATGGGTGCATGTGGGGTAAAGTGTCTCTGAGGTGAACCAGTCCCAAGGGCTTTATATACTAATTGTAACACCTTGAACTTGGCCTGGTAGCAAATCTGTAACTAGTGCAAATCACTTAAAAGCACGTATTATATGCTGACAATGCCTTATTCCTGTCAGCAATTGTGCTGCAACAATCTGCACTGACTGCAGTTTTCAGATCAAGCACAAGGGAAGCCCGACATAAAAGCGCATTGCAGTAATCTAGTCTTGAAGTAACCAGAGTGTGAAGTACTCTGACCAAGCTTTTCCTGTCTAGAAATGCTCATAGCTGTCAAATCAATTGTAGTTGATAAAAGACACTTCTAGCCTCTGAGCAACTAAGCCCCCATTGACACAGCTGGATCCAGAAGCACCCCCAGAATGCAAACCTGCTTAGTGTAACCCCATCCAGGATAGGCAACTGACCAATTTCTCGGACATGGAAACCACTTGTCCATAGTGTCTCTATCATGCCCGGATTCAAGCCCAGATTGTTTTCAGTCATCTTTCTCACTACTGTATCCAAGCAATGGCCCACACAGTTGCATGTCCAGGCCTGAACCCAGATTGGAATGAATCTAAATAATTTGTGTCATCCAAGAATACATTCAGCTGCCACACCACAGCCGTCTCCACCACCTCCCCCCAAAGTGGGTATATTCAACTGGTGAATAGTTGTTCCAGTCTAAGGGGTCCAGAGCTGCGGATTTTTTAGGAGCAGCCGCACTACTGCCTCTTTCAAGGCAGCAGGGATCACACCTTCACATCCACTGAATGGATATAAATGCATTCCATTTTAAAACAGTCCTGCCTGAAAGTCTCTTGCACCATACTGAGCGATACAATTTCTACTGGCACAGTCACCAAGGTGTAATGACACTTAGAATCATAGGATCATAGAGTTGGAAGAGACCACAAGGGCCATCGAGTCCAACCCCCTGCCAAGCAGGAAACACCATCAGAGCACTCCTGACATATGGTTGTCAAGCCTCTGCTTAAAGACCTCCAAAGGAGGAGACTCCACCACACTCCTTGGCAGCAAATTCCACTGTCGAACAGCTCTTACTGTCAGGAAGTTCTTCCTAATGTTTAGGTGGAATCTTCCTTCTTGTAGTTTGGATCCATTGCTCCGTGTCCGCTTCTCTGGAGCAGCAGAAAACAACCTTTCTCCCTCCTCTGTGACATCCTTTTATATATTTGAACATGGCTATCATATCACCCCTTAACCTCCTCTTCTCCAGGCTAAACATGCCCAGCTCCCTTAGCCGTTCCTCATAAGGCATCGTTTCCAGGCCTTTGACCATTTTGGTTGCCCTCCTCTGGACACGTTCCAGTTTGTCAGTGTCCTTCTTGAACTGTGGTGCCCAGAACTGGACACAGTACTCCAGGTGAGGTCTGACCAGAGCAGAATACAGTGGCACTATTACTTCCCTTGATCTAGATGCTATACTCCTATTGATGCAGCCCAGAATTGCATTGGCTTTTTTAGCTGCCGCGTCACACTGTTGGCTCATGTCAAGTTTGTGGTCAACCAAGACTCCTAGATCCTTTTCACATGTAGTGCTCTCAAGCCAGGTGTCACCCATCTTGTATTTGTGCCTCTCATTTTTTTGCCCAAGTGCAATACTTTACATTTCTCCCTGTTAAAATTCATCTTGTTTGTTTTGGCCCAGTTCTCTAATCTGTCAAGGTCGTTTTGAAGTGTGATCCTGTCCTCTGGGGTGTTAGCCACCCCTCCCAGTTTGGTGTCATCTGCAAATTTGATCAGGATGCCCTTGAGTCCATCATCCAAGTCGTTGATAAAGATGTTGAATAAGACCGGGCCCAAGACAGAACCCTGTGGCACCCCGCTAGTCACTCTTCTCCAGGATGAAGAGGAACCATTGATGAGCACCCTTTGGGTTCGGTCAGTCAGCCAGTTACAAATCCACTGAGTGGTAGCATAGTCAAGACCACATTTTACCAGCTTCTTTACAAGAATATCATGGGGCACCTTGTCAAATGCCTTGCTGAAATCAAGGTAGGCTACATCCACTGCGTTCCCTTCATCTACCAGGCTTGTAATTCTGTCAAAAAACGAGATCAGGTTAGTCTGACATGACTTATTTTTCAGAAATCCATGCTGACTATTGGTGATCACAGCACTCCTTTCTAGTTGCTCACAGACTGTTTGCTTAATGATCTCTCCAGAATCTTCCCTGGTATTGATGTCAGACTGACTGGGCGGTAATTATTTGGGTCCTCTCTTTCCCCCTTTTTGAAAATAGGGACAACATTTGCCCTTCTCCAGTCTGCCGGGACTTCACCTGTTCTCCAGGAATTCTCAAAGATGACTGCCAGTGGTTCTGAGATCACATCTGCCAGTTCTTTTAATACTCTTGGATGCAGTTCATCTGGCCCTGGAGACTTGAATACATCTAGACTAGCCAAGTATTCTTGTACTATCTCCTTAGTTATTCTGGGCTGTGTTTCCTCTGCTGAATCATTTGCTCCAAATTCTTCAGGTCGGGCATTGTTTTCTTTATCGGAGAAGACTGAGGCAAAGAAGGCATTGAGGAGTTCAGCCCTTTCTGTGTCCCCTGTTTGCATTTCACCATCTTCTCCTCTGAGTGACCCCACTGTTTCTTTGTTCTTCCTTTTGCTACGAACATACCCATAAAAGCCTTTTTTGTTGCTTTTAACCTCTCTAGCAAGCCTGAGTTCATTCTGTGCTTTAGCTTTTCTGACTTTGTGTCTACACGTGCTGGCTATTTGTTTGAATTCCTCTTTGGTGGTTTCCCCCCTTTTCCGTTTTTTGTACACATCCTTTTTTAATCTTAACTCAATTAAAAGTTCTTTAGATAGCCACCCTGGCTTCTTTAGGCACCTTCCATGTTTCCGTCTCATTGGTATTGCCTGAAGTTGTGCTTTTACTATCTCCCTCTTAACAAACTCCCAGCCATCATGAACTCCCTTTCCTTTTAGTATTGCTGTCCATGGGATCTCACCCAGCACTTCCCTAAGTTTTATGAAGTCGGCTTTCTTAAAGTCAAGAAATTGAGTCCTAGTATGCTTGGCTGCTCCTTTCCGCTGTATAGTAAACTTCAGAAGAGCATGATCACTCGCGCCTAATGATCCTTCCACTTCTACCCCACTAATGAGGTCATCAACATTGGTTAGGACCAGATCTAAAATGGCTGTTCCTCTTGTTGCTTCTCCCACTTTCTGGACAATGAAGTTGTCTGCAAGGCCAGTGAGGAATCTGTTTGACCTTATGCTCTTGGCTGAGTTTGACATTCAACAAATATCCGGGTAATTGAAGTCCCCCGTTACTACTATCTCCCTTCTTTTTGCATGCTTGGCCATCTGTTTCAGGAAGGCATCATCTATGTCCTCCGTTTGGCTTGGGGATCTATAGTAAACTCCCACAATGAGGTCACTGTTATTCTTCTCTCCCTTAATTTTGACCCAAATGCTCTCACTTTGGCTTTGAGGTTCTAAATCTTGGATCTCTTCACAGGTATACACATCCCTGACATATAACGCCACTCCTCCTCCTTTCTTGTCTGGTCTGTTTCTCTGAAATAGATTGTATCCCTCCATTATTACATTCCAATCGTGGGACTTATCCCACCAGGTTTCAGTGATGTCTATTATGTCATATTTAGTTTGCTGTACCAAGAGCTCAAGCTCATCTTGTTTATTTCCCATGCTTTGCGCATTAGTGTACAGACATTGAAGTCCATTAATAATTCCCCCGTGTCTCTTATTTAAGGATTTTTTCCTCCCACCACTAGGTCTGCGTGCTGTTTGCTCCATTTGGTCTATGACATTTGGATGATCATCTTCATCAATTGATAGACTCCTACCTTCAGGAGCACTGTCTCCCTCCCCCACATTAGTCAGTTTAAAGCCCTCCTGGGTATTTCTATAGGTATTTCTGCCTTCTAGCCTATGATTGTCCAGAATCAGCAGTTGATCATCTGAATGATAAGGATTTGAAGGTCTCAGAATGGTTAGCAATTTTCTGTGCTTTCGCATGTAAGCATGACTATGCATGCACATGGTAATTTTAATTTTGTCTTTGCTATCTTAACTGCCACCTTGAAAGCATTCTAGCATATACATTGCTTGCCTGAAGGACAGCACTGAACATGAAAATGTATTCATAAACCCTACCTACAGGTTTACACACAGGTTACTCTTATTTATAAGAGAGTGTATTATCTGAAACTTCACAGAAATACCTCACCATTTCAACCAAATTCACATGTGACACTTAAACAGATGGTTTGATCTTTAAACACTGTTAAGATGCAATAGTTAGCTCTCTTCTGCTAACACTCCCTATAGGCAGGGAATAATTGAGGAACAGTGGAGTTACATGTGGTTTCTGGTAATGGCTGTGAGCTTTCTAATTAAAGACACTCACTTCCAGGAAAGCTGGAGTTACGATAAATTACAAACCAAAGGAGACTTGATGTAAAGGTTAGATGAACCTGCACAGCGTGAAGAAGTTGGGGCCTGTCTGAGCTCTTATTGTTATGACAGGGGAAGTTGAATGATGCTGATGTCTTTTGAAAGGCACACAGCTCGTAAAAAGCAGTCGGTGGGAAAGCTGAGACAGGAAGGATGGGGCTTTGTGAAAACTAATTTCTCACTTGCCATACAATTACGCTCTGTAGGCAACTTGGCTATTACATCCTGTCACTAAATATCATAACCTGGAGCCGGCTAATGAATTGATTAGCATTCATATTTCTTTTAGAAGTCTGATATGTGCACAGTCAGTGGGTTCTATTATTGATAGAATCTATAATTATATAAAAGACTTCCTTACTGGATTATTCTAGTTAGCTGTCCATTGCAGTTGTGTACACTACTTTACATGCAATTAAATCCCCACCCCCGCTTTTTTTTGCTGTAGATAGGAATTCCAGAGAAATAAAGCATAGAACATTAAAACCATTTATGCAAACATTATGATGAAACTAATTTAAATTACTTGATAGGTATAGATGTGCAAACAAGTTAAATGAAAATTGGGTCCTTGAACAGTTTTGAGAAGCTCACATTTCTATTTGATTATAATACAGGCACACCATTATCAAAATACACGATAAGCTCTAGAGCTCTTATCTACAAAAACAAATTGATAAAATACTTTTGTCAGTTTTTTCTTGCACCGCTTGGTCACTTTAGAAAGCCATTTAAATATATATTGCAAGAGACGACAAATCTATAAAAATAATTTTATGAACTAAATGGTATTTTGTACTTCTGTACTTTTTCAGAATAGCAGGAAAATAGTGTCTCATTTTATCAAGAAAATGACAGTTTTGGAAATAAAGCATTTAGTACCCTGCTAAATTTTGCCTGATTAATAATAGTAATACGTTTTAATAGTGTGCTGATCGTTAAAGGGATTTATATAAATTGTTCTCTGTTAGATGATAGTATTGGCTATGTATGATGATCTGTTGATGTAAAATTAAATTGCCAGTGGAACCAACTTGATATAGGCACATAGTGAAAATGCCATCTGAATGACGACTTCCTATTATGCTTAGCAAAATAATAAGAACTGAGACTCTAGAAACACAGGAGGCGAGAAGTTTAGGAATATTGGTTCAGTTGTAAGAAGCACCTTTTCATGTTTGATTTTCATTGTGCATTTACTAGCATGGTTTGTTTAAGTATTAAGAGGCTTTAAAGATTATCAGAAATTCAGCCAAAAAAATCACAAAATGACATGTGTAGAGGAATACTATGAAGAAAAAATAAAGTATCAGCTTGAGAGTGTTGCAAGGAGATCTGTAACATTGTGGTATACTAGATAAAAGAAAAAGTGATGATTACTAATTGTGAAAAATATAGATATGTTTAAGAAAATGTTGGCAATGTTGTGTATTTTAAACAAAAAAAAAGTTGCAGAGGCATGGAAATGAACAATTATGTAAGTGAACAGAAGTGAAAGTTTAATTAGAATATTAAAGTGCTGAACTGTTTCTCAATACTTTTCTTTATTAAAATTACTGCCAAACATTTATTTTTGAGCATTAATAAAATATTAGTTAGAGAACAGTAATTCTCATTGATTTTGAGAAGGATCAGTAAGTTTGTTACCAAAGAAGTTCACTTGTTTGAATGTTTCAGAGGACTAGCGCTTTGAGTAACTAATCTATGTATTTTTGCAGTGTTTAGTTTGTGTTGTATTGGTGCCCAAGAAGAAATCTCTTATTTAGAGTATTTGCTCCCTGCTCTTCGAGGTGGGGGGAACAGCCTCCCAGAGCAGCTTACATGCAGTTAGTTAAAGCAAGATATTCCCACTAGTTTGTTATCTAAGTGGGACTTGGGTTGTGCAGAGGCAATTAATCTTTGAGGTATGAAAAATGTAGGAAGAATAGAAAGGAAAAATCGAAAAATGCTGACTATTAGAAGAACTACATGCTATTGGAGAGGTGTCGTTACTGCTGATAACTTGCTATTTCCTCTTTCCTGGAAACTTAGTATTCTCTGTTTGTTTATTTTGATTGATTGATTGATTGATTGATTGATTGAATTTGTATCCCGCCCCTCCTCCTGAAGAAGCCCAGACTGGCAAACAAAGCAAAATAATTGTAAAACACTAAAACTTTCTAAAAACGTACTCTCTTCCATCAAGTGATCTTGGAGTTGCCAGGAACAATATTCTTCAGCTACCAAACACATGAGTAAATGGGAATGTTTTCAAATTCTTCCTGAAAGTTAGTGAGAATGGAGACAGGTGCACCTCAATATGGAAGTCATTTGACAATCAGTTTTGTAACCTTAACAAACTTAATACACCTTTGTAATTCAAGCACGGGAACAGTTCCAGAAACTTTCGAGGATGCATAACAGTATGGAAACACTCTATCGGAATGTAATGGAATTTTATGCCGTCGATTGGAAGAAAGTTTCAGTGGAAGAATTTCTAACTGACTTGAACAATTTTAGGACAATGTTTATGGTAAATCTTATGACAATCTAATTCTAGACTCTGCAGAAGTAGTATAGATGAATATGCTTTTGCTTCACAGGTTCAGCTATTCTTTACATCACTTTACATCACTAAGAACAGCCAGCCACAACCTTGTGTCTCCATATATTGTTGGACCACAATCTCAGCATGGCCAGTGGTCAGACATGTTGGAAGTTAACAGTCCAACATCATCTGGTGGACTGAAGGTTGGGGAAGGCTGACTAGAAAGATGAGTATATATTTTGTTGGTAGCAGCAACCTAATATGCAAGCATGGTGGACCATTTTACCCCAAGTTACATGAGAACCAGATACATTTGAAACAGCAGCTACTAGTCTAGGTATATAACTCTGTCGCTGCCCCTTACTTCAGGTGTTCAGGGGAGAGTGCTGATCCTGATTCTTACATAGCCATAATGGTATGATCTCTCATATCAGTACAAGAGGCAGGTCTCTGCATGCTTGGGGTTTCCCAAGGTATGCACAAATACAAAAAATATTTGTCATAAATAAATAGAATGGGGCAACCCTTCCCTGCCACCCCTCCCCCCTAAACAAAACATAACAATAAAAGCAGGGAGGACTAGCTGGGCTGACTTGGGTGTGTGCAAGAGGAAGAAGCAATAGGTTGAAGGAGTGAAAGTGGGGTAGGAAAGGCAAGAGATGCCAGCTTTTTAAAACAACCCTAGTACTATAACTGATTCTACTGCTGTGGTGGTGTTTTATTGTTGTAAACTGCTTTAGGATTTATTTTCAAATGAAAAGCAGCATAGAAATGATTTTAAATAGGCATGTATACATTTTTCTAAGTTATAATTGTTTATGCTGGTGAAATTTAATATATTTTGCTAGCAAGCTGCAAAGGAGAATATGAGAAGAAAAGAAGCAGAAGAAAAGCAGAGACGTGCTAGAATTGCTAAAGAAAAAGCAGAAAGGGAAAAAATAGAAAGACAAAGAAAGAAAAAGTGTTTGTTGGAAATGAAAACAGGTAATGTGGACAGGAACCTTGTTCTTGTAATATTGCTTGTGTTACTAGCTCGATGACTTCTAAAAGCAGAACTGGTTGTTTCACTTCAGAAATGTGCTTAAATCTGACTAATCATTTCAGGGCAATGTTTTGCTTGTGTGGAGAATTAAATTCCTATTATTTCCTGTTAATGCCACACTTTCTTTGCTTTCCACATTTTTCTTGCCCTCAAGCTAACATTAAGGTGCTCGGGAAATGTGGTGCACTTTGCCCATGCTCTGGCCCCTCTTGCCTTACCTCTGGTTGTGCTGATGTTTGCCTCTTGGCTCTGGCTATGTCATTAGGGGGCTAAGTAAGGTAAGTTCCTTGCTCACCCTTGCCAGCTCACCCATGCCAGCACTCTGTCCTTGATTCAAGGTGCTGCATGCTCCTACTTTCCAGCTTTGCACGGCACACCTCCCACAACATGTAGAAGTAGTGGGTAGGTACCTCCCAAATTTTAAGTGGACCTGAAATTGGAAAATGCTGCAACTATATCCTATCCTAGGCCAGCCTTTCTTGACCTTGGGTCCCCATGTGGTCTTAACTACAACTCCCATCATCCCTGACCTGGCTGGTTAGGAATGGATTGAGAACTACATCTGGGGACTCGAGGATGAAAAAGACTGCCCTAAACTAATCTGTCCATGCTGAAAATCCCATTCACTTTCTGAGCTGGAGGAGAGTTTACTGGGGACATGGTGTTCAGTTCATAATGTAGATTGTCCTAAAAACTATCATTTTTAATCTTGATTTCTTCATCTTTTTTTCTGCTTATACAATTTTCTTAGCATAGGAAAAAAACTACTTATGATGTTCAGAGCTATGCAGCAGTACAATCAGCATATGCCTAAATTGTTAAAAGGGGGTTTGGCATTAGCTCAGTTTGTCAGCTGGCTCAGCAAGCATATCGGTTTCATTTCAGTAGGAGAAGAATATTACTTGAAAGTTAGCAGTAAAAATGGTAACTTATTGCCTACAGATTGTCCTTTGATCAAAACATTTAAGGCAGTTTGCAATTCTGCATCCCAGCTCACCTGGGGCTCATAAAATCATAGAAGGGACCCCAAGGAAGGGAAGGGACCTTGGAAGGGACCCCGAGGGTCATCTAGTCCACCCCCTGCAACGCAGGAACCTCAGCTAAAGCATCCATGACAGATGGCCATCCAACTTCTGCTTAAACCCCCCCCCCAAGGAAAGAGAGTCTACCACCTCTTGTAGGAGTCTGTTCCACTGTCAAACAGCCCTTACTGTCAGAATGTTCTTTCTGATGTTTAGTCAGAATCTCCTTTCTTGTAACTTGAAGCCATTGATTCGAGTCCTACCCTCCAGAGCAGAAATAAACAAGCTTGCTACATCTTCCATGTGACAGCCCTTCAGATGTTTGAAGATGGCTATTATATTTACTCTCAGCCTCTAATCTAGGCTAAATATACCAAAATCCCTCAACTGTTCCTCATAAGACTTGCTTTCCAGAACCTTTGTTATCTTGGTTGCCCTCCTCTATGCACATTTCAGCTTGTCAATATCCTTCTTAAATTGTGGTGCCCGTTGCATATATTCTGTCTGAGAAATCGAAAACAATTTTGTGCAGATTACTTGACGTAACTTGAATTACATTTTTTTGAAACAAACAACTGCAAAATTATTGTTGAATGGGAAGTATATGTGCATATCTGCTTTAAGTAGCTCTTTTGAAATTGTACGTAGCTGTATAAGACCCTATAGCAGAGAAACTAAAGTGTGTTGGCTCAGACGTAGTACTGGCTTATGGACAGTCCTCCCAAAGGCTGCAAGCCATGGAGGGTGCAGCCAGTGAGAGTAGGCATTACTAAAGTTGGTATGACTACTTTGTACCAGCTATCTCTGGTCTGTGTCTCTGCATATGTGTGTTTAAACACACACACACACACACACACGTGTGCATAGTTTCAGATCAAACTATACTTTGAATGAATTCTGCTTTTTTAAATGCAGCGTTAAATGGTTAAAAAAATACTGAGGATCGAAGTATTTAGTAAATGAAAGTCTATTTTCATGAGTGGACATTCACAAATCCATAAATGATCCATTTAGGGAATCAGAATCTGAACATCTAATATACTGTATGCAAATATTCATTTTCATCTTGGAAGATGATGTCCTACAAAGTAACCTGCTTCTGCAAACCCACATGGCTTTATGATGTGGCTTCATTCAGGTTTCAGAGATATTAGAAGCATATGAATGATGTTGCATTATATTTAAAGTTACTGCTCTATTTCATTTTAGGACGCAGTGGTGTGAGGTGAATCAAATGAACTTTGGTCTGCATTAGTGGACACAATATGAACACTAACAGGGCTGACTTCTTGGAGATCTGATTAATGAGTAAATTAAAGGCTTGTCTGAATTTGGAATTGCCAGCTTTTTATTGCTACGGTTTCTTCTCCAGCCCTGTAAATCCTTTGGCATTGCTATGGTAACCATGAAAGCTGAAGGAATTCCCTCCATCTCTTTTTACAGAGGGTGATGAGACAGGTGTGATGGATAGCCTACTGGAGGCCTTGCAGTCAGGTGCTGCTTTTCGAGACAGAAGAAAACGCACAACAAGGGCTAAAGGTGAATACTCCCCCCCCCCTCTTTTATAGATTTAGGGCACAGGACTATTTACTACAGAATGCATCAGTTGGTGGAGAACTACTTATAGTAACAACATTAAATGATAATTTGTAAAGTTTTCAGAGTACACCTTTGCTTCCAGGAAACTACCTTTTGGAAATATACTTTTGTGTAAATATTAAACATACTTGTTTTTTTTCCTTCTTTTTCCTTTAGATACAGATGTGCCACAGAATTTCAGCCCAACCTCTGAAAGACCTGTTCTGAAAGCTTGTAACCATGGTAATTCATAAATCATATGTTTTTACTGTTGATTCCTATTGATTTCCATAAGGGTCTGTTATATTCCTTGTTTACGGTCATATCTGGAATAAGCCACTGGGATTGGCTTGCCAAATGGAAGTCACTTAGTGTCTACATTCTTAGAAGTTTTCTTCTTATCTTTACATATCTGACTTGCATTTTTACTTTGTCTAAAATCTGAAGAGTTGTTGATGCCAAATAACATAATTCAAAATACTAGTAAAGTATGTCTTTAGCTCTTGAATTTTAATATATTGTCTTATTTATAAAATAGGTCAAGTATTACTTTATTGTAAAATAGCATTAAAAAAGAAAAGGTTTTTTATTTATTAACTCAGTGGTTTATAAAATATCATTGTTAAGGATCTGAGTATGATTCAGGAAAGACTGTATTTCATATTATGAAGAATGTATTTCACATGTTGGGCAAAAAATAATAATATTAAATATTCAAGTTTGTGAATTTAAGCAGAGGATTTTATCTGTTTATTTCACCTACAAAGGAAAAGAATATTTTCTTTACCTTATTTTATTAAGTAATTTCTTTTATTAAGTAATGCTTACTTAATATATGCACAAAAATCATGGGGGGAATATAGCTAGCCATTTTATAGTTTTAGAATATGATGCATTCCCTGTTCCCTGTGGTCCGAAGGCATGTGATACAGGAACCTTGCTGAAGTGAAGCAGGTTTAGAACTGGTCAGGACTGTGAGACTGCATAGAAGTCCTGTGTACACTGTCTTGAATTCCATGAGAAAAAATGCAGTGAAATACATTTCATTATACAGTGGTACCTTGGGTTACAGACGCTTCAGGTTACAGACTCCGCTAACCCAGAAATAGTACCTTGGGTTAAGAACTTTGCTTCAGGATGAGAACAGAAATCGTGCTGTGGCAGTGCAGCGACAGCAGGAGGCCCCATTAGCTAAAGTGGTGCTTCAGGTTAAGAACAGTTTCAGGTTAAGAACGGACCTCCAATGGTCCCTTGGGTTAAGAACTTAATTCATTCTGGAGGTCCGTTCTTAACCTGAAACTGTTCTTAACCTGAGGTACCAGTTTAGCTAATGGGGCCTCCTGCTGCTGCCGGAGCACGATTTCTGTTCTCATCCTGAAGCAAAGTTCTTAACCCGAGGTACTATTTCTGGGTTAGCGGAGTTTGTAACCTGAAGTGTCTGTAACCCAAGGTACCACTGTATGTGTAAGCTATTTTACTTGGAGTGATCTTTGTAGAAGCAATACATGGTTTGTTTTTTGTTATGAAAATCTCCCTGTTGTGAGGTTAAAGCTGATTATTTGCTACTGCTGCTAAAAACCATTTCAAAGGCAAGCTGATTCATCTTCCTTTTTTATGATTCTGGAAATACAAAACCCTACTAGAACATATGGGTTACCTTGCTGGCTCAGTCTAAAATGCATCTAATGCAGCATCTGCTTTCAGCAGCAGTCAGCCAGATTGCTCACAAGTAAGGTGTGATGGCCTTCTTCTGTCTGTCCCAGCATCTAGTCTTTAGAGGTATACTGCTTCTATACGTATAGAGGTTCTGTTTAGCTACTATGGGCATTGCTTGGTAGTTTATGTGGCGTCCAAACTTTTTTCAAAGAGGGCCAGATTTGATGAAGTGAAGGGCCGTGAGAACCGACCAAAGGGCCAACCAAAGTTGTTAACCTTTTTTAGGATTGAAGTTGTTGGGGTTCTTTTTACCCCAGGAAATATACTACTGTGGGGGCCAGAATAAACTGACCAGCGGGCTGGATTAGGCCCCTGAAACGAACTTTGAACATGCCTGGTTATGGCCATTGCTGCACCCTGTAGCAGTGAATTCCATAATAGTATGTTGTGTGGTTCAGCACTTGTTTTTATTGGTCCCAACCCTACCGCTGATCAACTTTCTCTTGTTGGAAGATTCTTAATTTACAGTGGTGCCTCGCAAGACAAAATTAATTCGTTCTGCGAGTTTTTTCGTCTACCGAATTTTTCGTCTTGCGAAGCACGAAATCCCATAGGAATGCATTGAAATTCAATTAATGCGTTCCTATGGTCAAAAAAAGTCCAAACAAAGCCAAATTTGGTACAACAAGAGTTTATTAACTGCTCTTTAAAGTCACACATACTGTAAAGAGCAGTTCAAAAATTGAAGGAACAATAAATTAAGTTTCTAAACATGACAGAAAAACATTTAAAAATCAACAAAGTGTACCGTACATTTTCTAAGACTCTGGGGGACCACTCGAAGAAGGTTCCTCTTCCACTCTTTGCTTCTTGCTGAAGAACCTGTCCATGGTCTGCTGCTTCATCCGCCTTTTCAGCACCTCCCTGAAAGGTGACATGACCGTCGTATCAAAAGTGTTCACAAGGTCATGTATCACGTGCTTGTTAGGGTGGTGCCGCTGTGCAAAAGCCTGCACATACTTCCACTTCTGGCAAATGTCTCTCAGTTCTTTGGAGGACAGCCGTTCCTCAGTTGCTTCCTCCTCTTCCAGCGAGGCCTCCTCCTGCGCAGCCTCTGCCTGCAGTTCGACCAGCTCCTGGGTGGTCAGCTCGTGGTCGTGCTCCTCCACCAGCTCGCTGACGTCCTCCTCTGTGACCTCCAGGCCCATGGTCCTCCCCAAGGCAATAATGTCCTGCACCACTGTTGACTCTGGTGCATCAGAGTCACTTGGTGCCACACAGTCCGGCCACAGGCTGCGCCAAGCGCAATGACGATGTCGAAGTGGTCCTTCCAGAATTCCCGCAGGGTGATGGTGGTGCAATCAGTCACCTCGAAGCATCGCCTGAAAAGCTCCTTGGTGTAGAGTTTTTTGAAATTGGCGATGACCTGCTGATCCATCGCCTGGAGCAGTGGCGTGGTGTTAGGCAGCAGGAACATGATGCTGATGAAGCTGAACTCCTCCAACAAGGCCTTTAGGATGAGCAGGAGCATTGTCCATCAGAAGCAAAGCCTTCAGCGGCAGGTCGTTGTCCAGCAGGTACTGTTTGACAGCAGGGCCAAAAGCAAGATTGACCCAGTCCACAAACAGCACACGTGTGACCCAAGCCTTGCTGTTGGATCGCCACATGACACTCAGCTGCTCCTTGTCGACCTTGTGTTTCTTGAAGGCCCGTGGGTTCTCCGAGTGGTACACCAGCAGGGGCTTGATCTTCAGGTTGCCGCTTGCATTGGCACAGAAGAGCAGGGTCAGACAGTCCTTCATGGGCTTGTGGCCAGGCAACTTGGCCTCCTCCTGTGTGATGAAAGTCCTTTTGGGCATCCTCTTCCAAAACAGCCCGGTCTCGTCGCAGTTGAAGACCTGCTGTGGAACGTAGCCCTCCGTCTTCACAACCTCCAGGAACTCCGCTGCAAAGTCTTCAGCCGCAGGAACATCAGAACTGGCAGCCTCTCCATGCCTGACCACTCTGTGGATTCCAGATCTTGTCTTGGACCGGTCAAACCAACCTCTGCTTGCCTTGAAGACTTCTGGCTCGCCTGAGGTTCCTGGCTGTTCCCGGACGAGGTCTGTGTGCAAGGCCTTGGCCTTCTCAAAAATGACGGCCTCAGTCACTGTGTCCCCTGCACGCTGCTTCTCTTCTAACCAGATGAGCAGCAACTTTTCGACCTCCTCCAGAACAGCTGGGCGGTTCTTCATGATCTTGGTGACTCCCTTGGCTGCATCAGTCGCCAGGATCTTCTCCCTCATCTTCAGGATGGTCCCGATGGTCGATGGATTCCTGCCGTACTCCCTAGCGAGGTCTGTCACACGCATTCCACCGTCGTGCTTCCGGATGATCTCCTTCTTCATTTCCAGCGTCACCTTCTCCTTCTTCCTCTCGCCGGCCTCTGCAGCAGCAGTCTTCTTGGGTCCCATGGCAGCACAGCTCCTACCTTCGTAAACTCAGAAAAATAAAAATCAGTGCTCCACTTCCAAAAAATTCAAAAGCACCCAGCCACCCACCACACAGAAAATCAAACCCAGAACCAAGTCCTTGAATTCCAAACACCCCAACCCAAAATCCAAAAACCCCCAAAAAAGTTTTAAAAGTTTAACTTACGAAATGGCTGCAAATCACCAAAGTCTTCAAAATCCTCAAATGGCTGCAAAAGAAGTTTTGGAAAAGCTTTAAAAATCACCAAAGTCTTCAAAAACCTCAACTGTTCCCCCAGCCACCCACCCACCACACAGAAATTGCAAACCCCTCCCCAACTGTTGCAAACCCCTCCCCAACTGTTCCCCCAGCCCCTCCCCAACTGTTGCAAACCCCTCCTCAACTGTTCCCCCAGCCAGCCACCACACAGAAATTCAAATCCAGAATTTTTTTAAAACAACAGCAGAGTGGCCCAATGGTCACAGAAAATCATAAAAATTAAAAAAAACTCCACACAACAAGCTCCCAGATTCTTGCAAACCCCTCCCCAAATGTTCCCCCAGCCAGCCACCACACAGAAATTCAAACCCAGAATTTTTTTTTAAAAAAACCACATGGCCCAATGGTCACAGAAAATCATAAAAATTAAAAAAAACCCACACAAGCTACCATATTCTTGCAAACCCCTCCTCAACTGTTCCCCCAGCCACCCACCACACAGAAATTCAAATCCAGAATTTTTTTTAAAAAACAACAACAACATGGCCCAATGGTCACAAAAAATCATAAAAATTCAAAAAAAAACCCCACACAAGCTCCCAGATTCTTGCAAACCCCTCCTCAACTGTTCCCCCAGCCAGCCACCACACAGAAATTCAAACCCAGATTTTTTTAAAAAAAAACCACATGGCCCAATGGTCACAAAAAATCATAAAAATGCAGAAAAAAACCACACAAGCTCCCAGATTCTTGCAAACCTATCCCCAACACCAAGTCCTTGAATTCCAAACACCCCAACCCAAAATCCAAAAAACCCCAAAAAAGTTTTAAAAGTTTAACTTACCAAATGGATGCAAAAGAAGTTTTGGAAAAGCTTCAAAAATCAGCAAAGTCCTCAAAAACCTCAAAAAAGGCTACCACACCGCGTGCTATGTGTTGCTCCTCGAAGTTCAAGTCGCAACTACACCTCTTCAAGCAATGCACCCTGGGTATTAACGGTTTTACGAAAAAGGAAACAAACTTGCAAGACGTTTTCGTCTTGTGAAGCAAGCCCATAGGGAAATTTGTCTTGCGAAGCACCTCAAAAAACGAAAAACTCTTTCGTCTAGCGAGTTTTTCGTCTTACGAGGCATTTGTCTTGCGGGGCACCACTGTACTGTTGCAGTTGGTTGATCCCTGAAAGAGGGATGGATAAGTTATGGCATGCCTTTAAATATGCAACCTTTCGATGTCAATCTAGTTTTAGAAACAGTTTTGAAGGACAGCAGAAGCTGATCAGACTGTAAAATGGGATCAGGTAAATCAACTTTGTGAAAAAGGGAGAAAATGTCTAATGCACCTATGTCACAACTTAATATTGTTTAAACTGTCTTTGTAAGTATTTTTAATGGCACCTGAACTGAAATTTTCAGATAGTCAGTAAAGAGAAGTCTTATGAAAATTGTTTTTAAAAAGCAATTCTAGACATTGCATCTGTCACTGATCTCATTCCCTACCAACAGTGACCCTTTCCGTCTAGACTCTGACTAATGATTTTCAGAACTTCGTTAAACCAGTTATAGAAGATTGTTGTCAGGCATTCTCCACTAAATTGCTTACCTAAGCTATGTAGACGTTCTGGTCAGGAGTTTTCAAACACTGATTTTAAGTAGCAATATTCTGCAGAATAGGTTGGTGGGGGGAAAGAACGTAACAGAGAGGAAACATGGCAATGTGTGTGTGTGTAATTTGCAAAGATCACACAATACTCCTCCTATGCAAGTAAGCCACCAATTGTCAGAGATGGATGTGTTGGCACTTCTCAATGTGTTACTTCTCCCTGTATGGGTGACTTTCTTCCATTCTCTTATATGGAGAATATGCCCCCTGTTCCTGGTGTCAATTGTTATGTGAAGGGCTAGATCTTGGTATTCTCCCAGTGCAAGTGATTTGTAACGTTAATTCCTACCTAAGATTGTGTATACACAGAATTATGTACATAGAATTCTGTAGAGGCTACTTCAGTGCAGCTAAGGGGAAGGACCCTAAATAACTGGTGGAGACCATGTTCTGCATGCAGAATCCCATGTTCAATCCCTGGCATCTCCAGGTAAGGCTGGGAAAGATTGGTCTGAAGCCCTGGATAACGATGCTGTTTGATGCTGACAATACTGAGTAGATGAATCAGTCGTCTGATTTGGACAGAAAAGTGGATTGATGGAATCTGGAGATTCAGTAACCATGGCAGCAACACTTGTTTTAGCTAGTGGGCTGCAATCACCAAGCTCACCTGCTACAAGATATGGTAGAACTTAGGGTATCCTGGGAAGACTCCACAGTAAGAGTAATCATGAGTTTTTTACCTTTCTGGTGGCAACTCAGAGAAGAGCTCTGCTACTAGCCTTGCGAAGTTGAGTGGCTCAATAGTATGGATGCCAGATACCATTACTACAAAGCCTCGGCTGGAGTACAGGAAGAGGCATGTTGCTGGGCTGATAATGGACATTAGCCTAAGCCCCCACAATAGCATTTCTTTCTGAGTTGTGGAGCCATGTTTTCAAAACCTTTTGTCATTTATTATAGATTGAACTTTGTAGCTAAGTAATAATCTCTTGGAGTGGTGGCAGAAATTTCTCTCTAATAATTTTGAGGGCCCATATTTGAAAGCCTTTCCGTTAGCAATATTTCCTCCCAGCATATTTACATTGGTGATTTTTTAATATATATATTATAGTGTATTTAAGACCAGGTCTTTGCAAAAGTTTGTTTAAAAACCACCTGTCTCATAAGCATTCATTTCCAGACTCCTAGTCTTGAGAAACTTGCCTATATATCCAGAAAGTTCTTTTGTTAATACTAACACTAGGGGGTGCCATTCATCCATTGTTTAGCTATAGATTGCTTTGAAAATGCGGGCAGCAAAATTTTCTCACGTCAGAATGAAATGAATTCTATAATGAAATAAGAATGCATAAAAAAGCTATTATGAAATTCATGTATAACGAGCTAGATATATATCGTATAAACTAAAGACGTCTGCTACCTAGCTGTTATTGCCATACTGCCTGGTAAAATAATTATTACTGTCCTGACATTTCATAAATATACATAAATGAAGAGGGTACAAGCATTAATTTTAAAGTTTGGAGAACAATATAATGGTAATATTTACTTTCATGATGCTGTATACTGCATGCACTTCATTCAGTTGAAACTAATTTTATAGTTTTTAGCTTAATCAGGTTTGTTCTTAGCCTTAGGCACATTAAGTATTTACAGCTAGCATAAACAGCACTTAAGTGGTATTATAATAATGAACAAAATTTTTGGTCATTGTTGGACAAAGTGTTAAGATAGCAAGGGAAATGTATACTTTTACAGTTGTACTGTAGGTGGTACTCTTTTACTGCTTCTTCTGAGGGTAGGGGCAGAATAAATATATATTCAATTCAGTGTGATCCATCATCAGGCAACTGTTCAAAAAGTAGCATTCTTAAATGCTCTCAAATGTCCAGTAGCAAAAATAAATGAAGGGCATAGTGCATTAAGGGATTTCCAGTGGAGTCTCTCAGGGCAGAGGAAACTGCTGCGAGAGAGAGCTCATGGGACAGATTGTGCTCTTACTGCCTTTAGCAATAGCTTCCTAACTAATCAGTCTCCAGGCTTATACCCTGCTTTAACTTGAGCTGCTTTCTGTTTGCTAGGCACTGACTGAAAACAGGACACAGCCAATTATTCTCTGCTGAGTTAACCCATTTCACTTTATCCAGTGGAAAGCATGATTGCCTCCTTATGGAAACATATTCTTCATGTGTTTTCATTTTTAGTTACACATCTTCTAAATTAGGGTAAATAACAAATTATTTCAAATAAGTTTTAATTAAAACATTCACATATTTCTGTTAGGTACTCAGAGGTTTTTCTGTTGAGCCAGTTAGCACATTGAAAAAACCAATCCTGTACATCTGAGTTACGCAAATAATGTGAAATGACACCAGAAATGGACCATCACTTATGCAGAAGTAATTGCCCAAATAAGAACATAAGCAGGGCCTGCAGGATCAGGCCAAAGGGACATCTAGGCCAACATCCTGTTCTCACAGTTGCCAACCAGATGCTTGTGGATAACCCACAAGCGGGATCCGAGCACAAGAGCTTGTTTTTCTTGTGGTTTTCAGAAGCATTACTGCCTTCGACTGTGAAAGCAGAGCTTAGCCATCCTGGCTGGTCGGCTATAAACCATTGTGCTTTGTGGTTTTTAATTTAATAATTTCACCCCACATTTTTGGTCTCTACTTTATTCAAAGAATACTCTGTGGCTGGTATTTAAAGCAGAATGTAAGTACATTTTCCCCTGAAGTGCTGGTAAATGATAAGTATATGTTCCGAATTGGCAACATCATTTATTTAGAAGAATTTAAACATAAGCACAACCTGCTGGCTCACACCAAAGGTCTAGCATCCTGTTCTCACAGTGACCATCCAAAGGCCTATGGGAAGCCCACATATAGGAGATGAGTGTGCAATAGCAGTCTCCCCACTTGTGATTCAAGCAACTGGCATTCGGAGGCAGACTGCCTGCCACAGGGGAGGTGGAAAGTAGCCACCGTGGCTATTAGCTATCAAAAGCCTTGCCCTCCTTTAAAGCTAATCAGGTTGATGGCCATCATTACTTCTTGTGGGAACAAATGCCATTGTTCTGTGCACTGTGTTTTTTGTCTGACCTGAATCTTCCTGACTTATAGTATTATGAAAGATTGAGAAAAACTTCTTTGTAACCACATCATGCACAATTTTGCAAACCTCTGTCATCTTCCCTCTTTACTCTACTTTTCTGTAAACTAAAAGGTTCCAAGTCAACCTTTCCTCAAAGGGAAGTTGCTCCATCCCCTTGATTGTCCTGGTTGGCCTTTTCTGAACCCTTCCAGCTCTATAGTATCCATTTGTTCTCAATCAGTTTGACAACACTTAACATAAGAGAAGCCTGCTGGATCAGGCTGGTGGCCTATCATGTTCGGCATTCTGCTCTCCCAGTGGCCAGCCAGATGCCTGTGGGTAGCAGGAACCAAGTATAACCCTGCTCTTCCCTCCTGCGGTTTTTAGTCACTTGCAACAGGTCCTGGGGCACAACTTGGTCAAAAGGAAAGAGGGAAAAAACAGGGGGTCTGCAATACTTAGCTAATTTGGAACCGCTGGCATAAAGGACTTAAATGGCTGGACCATATTGCTTGTTTTCAATGTACTACTTTGTTATTTTGTTCATATGTTTATTTGTAAATCACTTTTAAGACTATTCCGCAGTTAAGTTTTGAAATAAAAAAAGGAGAGACAATTGCTGTGTTTGACTAAATCAGCAGTGAGCAACCTCAGTCTCCGGGACAAAATGTAGCCCTTCAGACCTCTTTATCCTTCACTCAGGACCCTCCCTAGGCCACATCTCATCAGCCCTGCTCCATCTCTTCCTTGATTGCTTTCACCTGGCTGGCATATGGACTTGAAATGTGACATTTGATTGCCTTGAGAGAGAGGTTAGAGGAGGGGCAGTAGAAACCTCTGTGTTTTGCATGGTTGGAATATAGCCTACTGTACAAAGGTACTAAATGTCACATCTGTTGCATCACCTACTTTGACTGTGGTCTTGCCCACCACTGGTATATCTCCACTCATCAAGCTAATCCCCCCCACCCCCACTTGACTAGTTTCAACAAAGCATAGTTAAGATGAACTACAGTTTAGGGTTTGGTTGTAATACTGAGCTGTAGTTATTCAAAAGCGAACATAAAAGCTTCATATTTCATGGATATGCTGGGAGTTTCTTCTGCAGCTTGTTTCCATTATGATAAACAAAGGTTTATTGTGACATCCAAAGCAGATCAAATGAGAGGATTTTAACTGACCTTACATTTGCTTTCTGTACTAACCAGAGGAATCTAATAAGTGTGGGACACTAAATTCTGTCACCAGGGGTTACTCTAGTAGCTGATACCTGAAGCTTCTTTGTCACAGTCACATGTTGTGGGTGGTATCCAACCAAACTGTTAGTGCAAGCACTTTTGACTGTGCAATTTGAATTCCCTCTCCACAAGCCCCCTGCACCCTCCCTAAATCTGCTTCAGAGGGTTGGGGGAAACCCACAGCAGATGGTGGGGAGGGGAGGGGGGTGGTTCTGTTTCACAGCCCAGAGTGTTTGATGTAGCAGAACTATTTAGTTGGATACTGCCCTTCATTTGGATTATATACTCATAAAACATAACAACCTGAAAATTAACAATAGTGGAGCAGTATCAGTTAGGTTTGCAAAATGTTCTACCAGCGAATTGGTACATAGTTGCTTGTTCCTATGTCTGGTATCAAAAATGTGAATAAGGAGTGTGCTATTTGTGGACAAGTAGTGTAGAATTCAACATTTTCCTTGTTAAAGGATATATCTTGGTCTTATCCAAAGTCCTTAGCTAGACAAGTTTTATCTTGTGAGCAAACATTGAGAGCTATATTAGGTCTTCTGTAGGAGATTCAGTCATCAGGGCTGGATGTGTAGGGAGCTGCCACAGTAGGGTGTCATAAATAGCTGGAGAGCCATCTGGCCTCAATCTGTTAATACATATTTCCCTTTTGCAGTCAACTAGTGTGGGTTTTCCCCTGCTGTATGCGGCAAACAGGAGGTGCCAAAGATGAGGCAAAGGCAGTGAGGTGCCTTCTTGGAAGGCTGATTAGATTCCATTTCAGGAGGTGTGGTACTGTTTGTTGGTGGCTGCAAAAAACAACAACACAGTAGCTTGTGCTGCATTAAAGTGCACGTTTTCATAGACTTGAGGGAACTTCACCAGATGTGTTATCCTCAGTTCACAGGTGTGCCTGTATGAAATTATAAAATTCACACAAAACCCCTAGTATATTAAAGGAAAACAGGGACAACTGGCAATAAAATGCAAAAAGTACAGTCTGTGACAATTCTGTGTAAAATTTAAGATAAGCACACACAAAAATTAATCACAATAGAAGAAATGGTGGTAGTGCAGTCATCCCAGGTTTGATATGTTAATTAACGCTTGTGTTGGGACTGGACACTATTGTCTCAATTCAAGCCTAAACAAATAAATAAAACTTCTTAGAATCATAGAATCATAGAGTTGAAAGAGACCACAAGGGCCATCGAGTCCAACCCCCTGCCAAGCAGGAAACACCATCAGAGCACTCCTGACATATGGTTGTCAAGCCTCTGCTTAAAGACCTCCAAAGAAGGAGACTCCACCACACTCCTTGGCAGCAAATTCCACTGTCAAACAGCTCTTACTGTCAGGAAGTTCTTCCTAATGTTTAGGTGGAATCTTCCTTCTTGTAGTTTGGATCCATTGCTCCGTGTCCGCTTCTCTGGAGCAGCAGAAAACAACCTTTCTCCCTCCTCTATGTGACATCCTTTTATATATTTGAACATGACTATCATATCACCCCTTAGCCTCCTCTTCTCCAGGCTAAACATGCCCAGCTCCCTTAGCCGTTCCTCATAAGGCATCGTTTCCAGGCCTTTGACCATTTTGGTTGCCCTCCTCTGGACACGTTCCAGTTTGTCAGTGTCCTTCTTGAACTGTGGTGCCCAGAACTGGACACAGTACTCCAGGTTAGGTCTAACCAGAGCAGAATACAGTGGCACTATTACTTCCCTTGATCTAGATGCTATACTCCTATTGATGCAGCCCAGAATTGCATTGGCTTTTTTAGCTGCTGCGTCACACTGTTGGCTCATGTCTAGTTTGTGGTCCACCAAGACTCCCAGATCCTTTTCACATGTACTGCTCTCAAGCCAGGTGTCACCCATCTTGTATTTGTGCCTCTCATTTTTTTTGCCCAAGTGCAATACTTTACATTTCTCCCAGTTAAAATTCGTCTTGTTTGTTTTGGCCCAGTTCTCTAATCTGTCAAGGTCGTTTTGAAGTGTGATCCTGTCCTCTGGGGTGTTAGCCACCCCTCCCAGTTTGGTGTCATCTGCAAATTTGATCAGGATGCCCTTGAGTCCATCATCCAAGTCGTTGATAAAGATGTTGAATAAGACCGGGCCCAAGACAGAACCCTGTGGCACCCCACTAGTCACTCTTCTCCAGGATGAAGAGGAACCATTGATGAGCACCCTTTGGGTTCGGTCAGTCAGCCAGTTACAAATCCACTTGAATAGTTCTAATTCAACAATTTCACACCAGTCGTCCCTTTAAATTATTTTGTTAGAGAATAACAATGTTCCTGTGGGCAGTGGAGTATCCTTGGAGGCTGAAATGTTCTCCCAGTGGGTTTCTGAACAAAAAGTTGTGTAGAACCATAAAAACAGAGAAAGCTATTATAAGGTTCTGAGGAGTAGACTGTAGTCCACAAAAGCATAATCTTCTGGGGGGGGGGGGTTGCTGCTACAGATAATGGTGTTAGGCAACTGGGATTGTTGCAACGTCTGCTTTTGTGTTGTGTCTCCGTTATGTGGCCTGTTGTTGTTCAAACACTTTCAATCTAAATTTGATATCCTGTAGTTTAAAACCACTGTTATTATGCTGTAGCTATGCTTAGCTATTATAGAATCAATTTGCCTCTCTTGTATTTTAATTCTTGCCTGGTAGTCATTGGCAACAAGGAATTGCATGCAACCAAGTGCATGGAATTCCACACAGATTAGTGAGCAGGTTGTCAGTGGAGGGATGTAGTAATCCTCTGCACTCAGCATAGGAACCAAGTGGGATTCTAGAAGTGAGAGGCTGCCTCCTCTACATCCAGAATGGGAATAGTTAACATTTGCACATAATTGAATAGTGGAATTCACTTACCACCAATTTGGAAGGCTTTAGAGGGGTATTAGAAAAAAATTATGAAGGGTAAGTCTCTATATCTACCTCTATAACCAGAGCATGCTAGGGAGCAACAGCAGGAACAGGCTATTGCACTCATGTCCTGCTTGGAGACATCTAGCTGGCCCTGGAGAAAACAGGTTGCTGGACTAGGTAGGTCTTTGCTCTTAATTCAGTAGTGCTCTTCTTGGCTCTTAAATGCAGTAGGCTTTTACAGGAGAGATAAAGTTGTCCGCCTCTCGTCTGCCAGCCCACAGCAGGCTAGTAACGTTTGTGTGCTTATTTACTATGTTTAGAAATGTGTATTCCTCTGTTTTGAGCTATGCAATGTATATCCAGATGTTCAAATTTGTTCTAATTTTGTCATTTGAAAGCTGCTTTAGGAGCATTTTTTGTCTGGCGAGTGTGATAATAAAAAAATCCAAATAAATAGGAGCAAAAGAAGTTGCTGATACTGAGTTCAGAGCATTGGTCTATGTAACACAGCATTGTCTACATTGACTGGCAGTGGCTCTCTGGGGTTTTGTATAAGGTTTTCTTCCAGCCCTACCTAGACATGCCGGTGATTGAACCAGGCACCTTCTGTGTGCAAGGCAGATGCTCTACCACTGAGCTATGGCCCTTCCCCTGGTACAGAGATGTGGGTGGTGCTGTGGTCTAAACCACTGAGCCTCTTGGGCTTGCCCATCAGAAGGTTGGTGGTTTGAATCTGTGCGACAGGGTGAGCTCCTGTTGCTCTGTCCCAGCTTCTGCCAACCTAGTAGTTCAAAAGCATGCCAGTGCAAATAGATAAATAGGTACCACTGCAGCGGGAAGGTAAACAGTGTTTCTGTGCACTCTGGTTTCTGTTGCAGTGTCCCGTTGCGCCAGAAGCAGTTTAGTCATGCTGGCCACATGACCCAGAAGCTGTCTGTGGACAAACGCCAGCTCCTTCAGCCTGAAGCGAGATGAGTGCTGCATCCCATAGTTGCCTTTGGCTGGACATAACCGTCCAGGGTTCCTTTACCTCTTTACCTTTGCTAGATTACAGCTCCCATCATCCCTGACCAATGGCCATGCTAGATGGGGCTGAATGGGAATTGAAGTTGCAACACCTGGAGGGCCACAGGTTCCTCATTACTGATCTAGGCTAAGCCCTTTATAGCAGGCCTTGTTTTGGATGTGCATCTTAAAAATATAAAGCAGGTTTGTTTTGAAAACAAGTGTATTATGTAAGTACACTCAAGAGGTCAGATTAGCTATGGCTCCCTATTAAGTGAAATGTATGTTATGGCCCTTGCTACTTCTCCAGTTTTAGGAAACTTTATGAGTGGTTCAGTATAAATGCATTAAGTGCCCAGATAGGTGATTTTTCCATTTTTGTTTTTTAAAATGTGTTATTTGTCTTCATTGAGCCTCAGAGGTTGGTAGGAAATAAGTTCAAATACCGTATTTTTTCATATATAAGATGCCCCCTATTTTTGCGGCAACAACCAATCGCCGGTCCACCCTTGGCACTATCCATGTATAAGACGCCCCCTAATTTTTGCCTTTTTTAAAGGAAAAAAACCCTTGTCTTATACACGGAAAAATATGGTAAATAAAAATGACTAGGCTCACTGATCTTCAGCACCCTCATAATTTTTGTCTAAATGCTTTCTAGTGTAAAGGGACCCCTGACCATTAGGTCCAGTCGCGGACGACTCTGGGGTTATGGCGCTCATCTCGCTTTATTGGCCGAGGGAGCTGGCGTACAGCTTCCAGGTGGCCAGCATGACTAAGCCGCTTCTGGCGAACCAGAGCAGCGCACGGAAACGCCATTTACCTTCCCACCAGAGCGGTACCTGAACTGCCAATCTTCTGATCGGCAAGCCCTAGGTTCCCGTGGTTTAACCCACAGCACCACCCGCGTTATATTTATATTCTTAGTAGAACATCCTTTACTGGAACAATGTTGTTAATATAAATCAAATAGTATTGTCTTTATTGATGAAGCATTATAGTGTTGAACCATCTTCAGTTTTCATAGAATCATAGAATTGGAAGGAACTCCAGGGGTTATCTAGTCCAACCACCTGCACTTGTAGGTATCTCAACTAAAGCATCCATGACACTTGGCCATCCAACCTCTGGTTGAAAACCTCCAAGGAAGGAGAGTCCACCACCTTCCAAGGCAGTCCATTCCACTGTTGAACAGCTCTTACTGTCAGAAAGTTCTTCCTGATGTTTGCTGGAATCTCCTTTCTCGTAACTTGAAGCCATTAGTTCAGGTCCTAGCCTCCAGAGAAAACGAGCTTGTTCCCTCTTCCATGTGATAGCCCTTGAGATATTTGAAGATGGCTATCATATCTCCTCTGTCTCCTCCTATCCAGGCTAAACATACCCAGCTCCCCGAACTGTTTCTCATAAGACTTGGCTTTCAGGGAGGCTCGCCTAGTTCTTTCATTACATATCTTTAGGCGTCAGGTGAAAATGGTTCTCTATACCTCTATAACTGCATCACAGTCATTGGCTCATGTTATGTTTGTGGTCTTCTAAAACCCCTAGATCCTTTTCACGTTTATTACTGGCAAGCCAAGTGTTCCCATCTTGTATTTGTGCAGCTGGTTATTCCTGCCTAAGTGTACAACCTTATATTTGTGTCTACTGAAATTTATTTTGTTAGTTTTGGCCCAGTTCTCCAATCTTTTAAGGTCATCTTAAATCTCAGTTCTGTCTTCTGTGGCATTAGCTATGCCTCCTAGTTTGGTGTTACCTGCAAATTTGATGAATATCCCCTCAATTTCTTCATCCAAGCAGTTTATAAAGACGAGCAACGGGCCTAGGGCCTCCCTCATATGAAAGCCCCCAGAGCTATTTGCAATGAACAAAAAGGAAGAAAGTCCCACTTCTTTTGGCTTTATTAAAATAATTGTGTAGGGCCAAACCATACAGTCCTTAGGGACTCAATGTGGGAAGCTCATATATCTCCATTGCCTGCCCCTCTTACTAGGGGATAAAGTCTCTCTTCATTTGTTAATGACAGTGATGATGATTCTTAATGTCACTGTTGACTGCTGTTCACTTTACACGGTTGAAATATTATTCTGATATACTGGTAGTTTATTAATAGTTTAGTAAAACATTTGATTCAGAATAATTTTTTTCTTGTTTTCCTCCTCTAAAAAACTATGGTAGGTGCCTCTTATGGTCAGGTGCGTCTTATGGAGTGAAAAATACAGCATTTCAATCTCAGTGCTGTGGTTAGTTGATACTGTTTTGAATGTGGGACCCATCCTCTAAACTGCTTACTTTATTTCCTTTATCTTTTACAAGAAAGCACTTGCAATATGCTTGATATTTTAGAAAAATTCATTGAAGATTTCTGTTAAATGTGTGTATCCTAACAGCCTGTGTATGTGAGAGAGAAAGAGCTCTGGCTTCTTCAATTTCCATGGTTCAACAGAATTACATAGAAAACAAATGACCATTTTTATCATTTCTTCATTTCTGATAAAATCATTTTAGTTAACCTAAATTCATTTTGAATTAACAACTTGCAATGCACTCTGAAATAATTAAATTGCAGTGTGTGCTTATCTTGGTTTTCCAAACAGACTTATCCCACCCATATAGAAGTCTACTGTTTGGTCAGCTCTATTGCTTAAGTATAAATCATTTTTTTTCTTTTTACATCAGTTGCTATAAAATATTAGCCACCTGTGAGAATTTGCATATTTGGAAGAACCTTCTGTTTGATTTTTTTTGGCTGTATTCCAAGGTTTGTATGTGTGTTTTTAAATGGTTTATAAAGGAAAGCAGAAATTGAGCCATTTCAAATCTTTCTAGTTAATTACTCTAAGAGGTACTGTATGTTAGGAAAATAAAGACACAATTTCTTAATTAATCTAGAGAAAATAAAGCAAACATTCTGAAATGCCAGTGGGCAAATGCATAGGACAGAACCATGGCTATTCTGCTTAATAGCGATTATGTTGTACACAAGCTGAAGCCAGAGCCCTGTGTCGTCTGGGCAACTCCAGTTGCCATAGCAATGGAACTCTGTTGCAGGAGCAGGGTGAATGCTAATTGTAGCCATTTGTTGTTCCCTTCTGAGTCTTCTTTAACTTAGCACGATTGCAAAGCAGTCTGAGGTGCTGGGTGAGCAATATTGAGAACCCCAAAAGTACTGTTACTCAAGGAAACTGGATGCTTGACTTGAAGTAATTATTTTAGCAGTCAACAGTGCTGACAGTGCCACTGTGTGGGCAGGGATACAATCTGATAGGGATAGAGAGCTGTTTAAAAGCTGGTTTGTTATTATTTATCTACTTCCAGCATTTGTATGTCATTCCATACAGTTTACAGTTAGTAAGTAAAAATAATGCAAATATAAGAATAAAGCACAAAACTGTTTAAAAAAATGAGATGCCCATGTAAAAGACCTGGGTGTCCCAAAGGCTGCAAAGAGGGTGCCAGATGAGCTTCCAGTCTGCTCCATTACCAGGGGGTCGCTAATTAAAAGGCCTTTTATCTGGTAGTTATCCACCTCACATTAGAGCCAGTGTGGCACAATGGTTAGAGTTTTGGACTAGGACTTGGGAGAGCAGGATTCGAATCACCACTCAGCCACGAAGGTCACTGGGTAACCTTGAGCCAGACACCATCTCTTCGCCTAACCCACCTCACAGGATTGTTGTGAGGATGAAATGGGGAAGAGGAGAAGCATGTAAACCATCTTGAGATCCTTGAAAGATAAAGGTGATATATAAATGTTAATACTGCTGCTGCTGCTGCTGCTACCACCACCACTACTACTGCTACTAATAATAATATATGGTGGGTGTACATGGAGCAGGATGTCTGAAGACGATTTTCCTGCATTGTAGGGACTTGGAGTAGATGACCCTTGGGGTCCCTTCCAACTCTACAATTCTGTGGCTCAAGATCCTTAGGGGTTTACCAGTTAAAAGCAGCAATTTAAATTTGGCCCAGAGACAGATTGAGTCAGTGCAGCCAACAGAACACAGAATAAATATGGTCAAATGACACAGTCCAGTTAATAATCTTGCAACCTGTTCTAGACAACTGCAATGTCCAGACCACTTTTAATGTCATTACAGCCTAAATGAGAGTTTACCATGGCACCTAATGAAGCATTTTTCTTTGTAGATTTGGCTTGAGTCTGCAAAGAAAAAATGTTCCTTTGCATAAATGACTCCGCATAGGAACACAGGAAGCTGCCATATTGGTCAACCTGGCTCAGTACTGTCTACACTGACTGGCGACATCTTTCCATGGTTTCAAACATGGACCAATTGCCTGTCTCTTTGATCCTTGCCCATGTTGGCTAATAAAAGCAAGCCCAGAAGGACTGGATGATGGGCCCCACAGGGTGGTGAATGCTTCCCTCTGTGTTGGGAGTCTTCCTAGACCCATTGAAAAAAATGGTAATTAAACTGCTTCTTAAAAAACCATCTTTGTACCAACCACTATGGCCAACTATCGTCCATTCTCCATTCTTGGGTAAGGTGATTGAGTAGGTGGGTGCTGAACAACTCCAGGCATGCCTGGAGGATGCAGACCATTTTGATTCCCTCCAGTCGGGATTCAGGCATCATCATGGGACTGAAACTTCGTTGTACTGGTTGATGATCTCCAGCAGGCTAAGGACAAAGGTGAAAGCTGTTTCACAGTTCTGCTGGATCTCTCAGCGGCCTTTGATACCATCAACCATGGTATACTTCTGGACTGGCTAGAGGGGTTGGGAGCTGGGGCCAGTATTATATAGTGGTTCTGCTCCTTCCTCCTGGGTCGTGCCCAGAAAGTGGTGTTGGAGGATGAGTGTTCAGATCTCTGGGCGCTCACTTGTGGAGTGCTTCAGGGCCCCATACTCTCCCCCATGCTTTTCAACATCTACCTGAAGCTGCTGAGAGGGGTCATCAGGGGGTTTGGGCTGGGTGTTCATCAGTATGCGGATGATATCCAGCTCTCCCTCTCTTTTAAATCAGAACCAGTGAAGGTAGTGAATGTCTTGTGTGCGTGTCTGGAGGTGGTTGGAGGATGGATGGCAGCTAACAGATTGAGGCTGAATCCTGACAAGACAGAAGCACTGTTTTGGGGGGATAGGGGGCGGGGGGAGTAACTGTGCCCCTAAAGGACCAGGTGCACAGCCTGGGTGTAATTTTGCACTCACAGCTGTCCATAGAGGCGCAGGTCAATTCTGTGTCCAGGGCAGCTGTCTACCAGCTCCATCTGGTACACAGGTTGAAACCCTATCTGCCCGCAGACTATCTCACCAAAGTGGTGCTTGCTCTGGTTGTCTTTTAGACTACTGCAATGCGCTTTACGTTGGGCTACTTTTGAAGGTGACTCTGAAACTACAACTTTTCCAGAATGTGGCAGCTAGACTGATGACTGGAAGTGGCCACCGAGAGCATATAACACCAGTCCTAAAGGATCTTTACTGGCTCCCAGTACATATCTGAGCATGATTCAAAGTGTTGGTGCTGACCTGTAAAGCCCTAAACAGCCTCAGCCCAGAAAAACTGAAGGAGTGTCTTCATCCTGATCGTTCAGTCAGGACACTGAGATCCTTCTCTGAGGGTCTTCTGCTGGTTCCCTCGCTGCGAAAAGCGAAGCTACAGGGAACCAGGCAGAAGGCCTTCTCGGTAGTGGCATCCTCCCTGTACAATGCCCTCCCTTCAGATGTCAAGGAGATAAAGAACTACGTAACTTCTAAAAGACATCTGAAGGTGTTTGCATTCAGCACAAGTGACCAAATGCAAACTCTGCTTGCAGAGGAGCAATTAGGAGTGCACTTTAAGGCTCATGGTTATTCATTTGCAGCTGCACCTTACCCTTCCCATACATTTCACCATATCACATCAGTTGTCTGAGGTTAGGGCAGCAGTTCTCAACCTGTGGGTCCCCAGATGATGTTGGACTACAACTCCCACCATCCCTGAGCTCTGGCCTTGCTAGCTATGGGTGATGGGAGTTGTAGTTCAACAACATTTGGGGACCCACAGGTTGAGAAAGGCTGGGTTAGGGCATGGTTGGGGGGGGGAATGGGCTTGCAGGTCCAGTTAAGATTCCAGATGGGTCTAATTTGGCCAATGGGTGAAGGTCCCCTATGCATGCTTTAGGGGAAATGTAGCTCAAACTAGAAGAATCAGAACATCATTCAAGTGGATGGATGAACCAACAATACATCTGCCTGTCTGGATTTAGTCTCTGTTTAATCACTCTCCACCCAGTCCATTACTTTACCCAAGCACTATGTCAGGACAGATGAAGCCTCACTTGAATCTGATGAAAAAGAGAGATAAACTAGGTATCATCCAGATAATGGTGACATCTCAGAAAAATATGTGCTATGGTAATATGTACAGAAAAATATGTGCTCTGGTTGTCCACCCTTTTATCTTTTTCTCACCATGCCTGTTTTATTGTACAACTGGTTGTACATTACTGGAGCAAGAGAACATTCTATTAGAAAGACATACCATATTTTTCTGTGTATAAGACTAGGTTTTTTGTTGTTTTTTTACCAAAAAATTAGGTTTAAAATTGGGGCTCATCTTATACATGGGTAGTGCTGAGTGGTGTTTTCTTAATTTGGAGTCCCCAAAAATACAGTCTTATACACAGAAAAATACAGTATGTACCTAAAAGAATACTAAATGATCAGAGCACATCACCTACAGTAGGCCTGTATCTGACCTATACATATGGAAACATCCTAAGAGGTGGCCCAACAAGTAAAAAACTCATTGCTGGTGGAATGCTTGTACATCACAGAGAAAAGTCACATCCCAGCTTATGTCCCTAACATTCTAGCTTTCTGCAAACACATGGTGCTTGTGGGCAAGTGTCTAACCTAATCCCCTACCTTTTGTTCTGCAATGGTATAGTCCCAGGAAAAATGCCATGCAATGTTTCTGAATATGTGAAGATATTCTGACTTCAGCATTGAAAAATGATTCCTCAGGTTCCCAAGTTCTTTTATAGCAAGGAAACACAAAGAACTCTTGAGTGTGTTTCTAATAGTTAGCAGATGTAACATTTTGAATAGCTTGGAATATTAACTCATATGGACTTACTTTGATTAGAGTTAGTAGCACTATAATGATCATGTGATAACTGATGAAAATGTTCAGATACTATATGAAACTTACAGTTTACTGTGGATTTACAGAGTTTGAATAAAAATTAGATGGTTCTCTGATTCTGATAGTAATATGACCTTTATTCTGTGTGTATATGTTGAATTTATTTCAAATACAGCAAATGGCTTCTATCCCTTTATACTTGGGATTTATTATGTACACAGCTGCTTAAAATGAAATTGCATTTCTATTTCAAAAGATGATCTGAGCCAAAAGACATTTTGATGAGGTCTTCATAATGCTCTCTTCCTCTTCCCAAATCATCTTCTTGCACTTCCATTTCATGTCACACTTCCTATGGATTCAAAGAGCCCTGTAAAAGCACCTAAAGCACTTATATATGTTAACAGATGTTCTCTTAATTTTTCTCCCTTTATGCAACATTCTTCTCACTTTATTCTGTTCTACTCCAAAAGGGCCCCACACTTAAGAACAGATGGGGCGTGGAAGCACATCTGAATCTTTCAGGTGTCATTGGTGGCCTTTACAATCCCCACAGTATCCGAAATAACCCCCACTCTATTTTTGTCACCTTCCTCCATCTCTTCCACGTCCCACTTCAAAAGCCACTGCTTTAACAGTGCCTTTCTTAAGGTATCCCATCCTTGAACTCAATTTCCACTGCCATCTTGCACTTTTCATTCACTTCTCCTACCCTTTATACATTTGCATTTTAAAGCTCTCTAGACTGAGACCATGTAGCTTCTGAGTTCTGTGGAGCCCCTAGTACACTCTAGCTACTTTAAATAGTAGTATTAATTTCCTTTTTGTCTGTACTGCACCTGACAGTCCTCAACTTGAGTATGTCACAATTTAGTCATCATGAATAGCTTTTGAATAACATTTGTCCTTTTCTTGATTTATGTCCTAAACGATTCCTTACTTCATTATAAAATGATCAGCATATTATGAAGTGGGAATGTAAAGAGAATTTATCAAGATAAACTGCAGCTAGTTATCCCATTGAAGTTATGTCACAGATATTTCAGCAAGGTCCCTGCCTCTGGCATTTACTATCTAAATGACTTGTGGCAGAAGATTATAGATCTTTCTTAGGAGGTAAAGGTTGGAGTGATTCCAACCCCCAACCCCCCCTTATTGAAGGCAAGTCTTGGCTTATTTAAGAGTTTTTCCTTCTGTGAAACCTGCATTCATTATGTAACATTTGGCAAATCTTACAGGTAAGGAAATACACATTTCTAGGAGTTCATGGCCTCTTCTCATCTATGGTAAATTTGACTTATCAAGGGCAAGCCATGAGAGCACAGCTTTTCTGCAGGTTTGATGGGGAATGTCAGCTGCTATACCTTTGCAAGGATCCTTGGGGATTTTAGTAACAAGTCTGATATAACTGTAAAAAGCATCAGCTATTCTGGCTGCTTTAACCTCATACAGCATTTGTAGTAGAAGGGAAGAACACCTGCGTATGGTTGCATAAATAGGCAAAATGCTTCAGGTTCTTTTACATGGTTTTATATTTCTTCCACTAAAAATATAAATGAAAAACACAATGGATTACATAGGCTGCATTATGAAAGGCATCATATAGCAAGTTTTGAGACTCTTATCATTATCTCTTGGTTCCCATCTGCAATGGCTGCCCCTCTTTTTACTCTATCCAAAATATAATGCCGCAGTCCATAAATCTATGAAATCCAGGCTAGGACATTGCTTTTGTGGTAAATTAAAGTGGCTACCATGGATGCGTAGTGCGAGCTAAGCTTGGCTTGCTTTCAAAAATGGCACTGCCACCGCCCAACACTAAAACACTGCCTGGAGGTCTGATGAGAAGGATTGTAAATGGTGCTGCTACTGTTGTCGTTATAGAAGCAGCCGCCAATCACAGGGCGGGAACACAGCCACGTTGGGTCTGTGTCTATGTTGGGGGGGGGCAGCATTAGAAGCTCGTTACCTAAGCCCCCAAACTCTGATTGGTGCCAGCCTTGCCTCAAAATATATCTTCACATATTTTCAGCATGGAGAAAATGCCTTTTCTCAAAAGGTACTTTTAAAAAGTACTTTACAATTATTTATATAATGCCTTAAAACTAAGTTTTCGAAGCAGTTTACGTGGTAAAATTGAGCAATAACGTACAGTAGTACCTTGATTTAAGAACAACTTGGATTAAAAATGCTGCAAACCCGGAAGTAGGTGCCTTGGTTTGTGAACTTTGCCTTGAAAGCAGAACGTGTCCTGCTTCCTGTTGAGTGTGTTTCATTTGTAAATTGAGTCCCCTGCTGCTATGGGAAAGCATGCCTTGGTTTAAGAATGCTTTGCTTTAAGAGCAGACTTCTGGAACGGATTAAGTTCGTAAACCAAGGTACCACTATAAACATCTGGGAAGTAGCATCTTAATTCTAAAGTTTTCATTATAGTTTGATAACTTCCTTAAAAGAGGATTTTAAGGTTTTGGAACAGGTTGTTGCTTGAGTCTGTTAAGCCGCCTTAGAAAGATTACACCAGTGGCTGTTGGGGGAGACTGGGAGTTGCTAGGAGAGCAGTTGCATTAAAATTTCTTCTTCCCAGTCCTCTTGTTGCTGTTGACGCACCACACCCACAATGGTCACATGGGAATATGAACACACTTCCATTCAGAGACGTGTGGCTGAATACCAGGCCCAGGTACCACAAGATTCCCCAAAGGAACAACGTGTCTCATCCAGACTGAGGCTTTCATTAGCTTCTAGTTCTCAGAACTGTTTTATTCTTGTAGTTATCTAATATTTATGAGAGCCTTTTCAGTGATGAACACTTTACATGCACAGGGACATTCACCTGTAGTCCTGCTGCTTTTTCGGCTGGCCTGTTCTAATCAATATGCTGCAAATCACAATAGAGAAAAAAGATCACTTTAGTTGAAATTTATTCATTTTTTATTCCACATTGCTACATTGTAATGCAGAATTTTGTATGTTTAAAGGTGTACAAGTTTAATATATTTACCTTCAAACAAATTTGAATAAAAGCAATGTGTTGTCTATAAAGAAAGGAATTTTTAAAAACCCTAGTTATTTGCTTTTTTCTGTAAAAAAAGTCAGTATAGAATAATTAAAAAATCTAGATGCTGTGTACTTTTCCATAAGTGTTTGCTTTTTTCAAAAACTGGATAGCTCAGCAGATACAAATAGTCAAATAAACAACTTTAAAAGTCAGCACCAACACTTTGAATTGTGCTCAAAAATGTACTGGGAGCCAATGTAGATCTTATAGGGTCTGCATTGTTATGCAGGTGTTATATGGTCCTGGCGGCCACTCCCAATCACCAATCTGGCAGCCACATTCTGTAGTTTCTGAGTCACCTTCAAAGGTAGCCCCACATAGAGCGCATTGCAGTAGTCCAAGCAGGAGATAGTCAGAGCATGCAGCACTCTGGCGAGACAGTGCACAGACAGGTAGGGTCTCAGCCATTGTACCAAATGGAGCTGGTAGACAACTGTCCTGGACACAGAATTGACCTGTGCCTCCACGGACAGTAGTGAGTCCAGTATGATTCCCAATGCTTGAACTGACCTTTGGTGGAAGTGAATCTAAGGAACTGAGACAAACACTGGTGACACGAGACAAGGCTGTAGGCCTAATGAAACAAAAACTGAAAAATCACTAGATTTTAATGGAAAGGGATCATGGGAGGGGGGATCCTGGATAAAGCTGTAAATGGCTACTAAGTAACCCATTTGGATATGTTCTACTGCCCCAGTTGGAGGCAATATGCTTCTGAAGACGAGTGCCACTGGCCTGAACTAGCAAGCTCATGTTCTTACATTACTACTGGCATTAAACAGTGGGGTAGGGCAAAGGAGCAGCACTGATCAGTACAGATACTAACAGTGGCGTAGCATGGGGAGTGCAGGGGGGGCCGGCCGCACCGGGTGCAACATCTGGGGGTTAGTGTTAGGGGGCGCAAATCCACGGGTTAGGGGGCGCAAATTACTTGCCTTGCCCCGGGTGCTGACAACCCACGCTACGCCACTGGATACTAACAAAATGCAATATGCTCCTGAATTTTTCTCTCTTCTTTCTTCCATCCAGCCCCTACAGAGTATCATTAATAAGTTTATTTAAGCATGAGCTATACAGTATGAGAAAAATAATATGACATCCAAATTAACATTATTTTAAAAATATATCCTAAGTTCATGTTACATTAGTCAGTTTTAATAGAATGAGATAAGGTTCTCCATCTCTGTACAATGATGTAGGCTTCTACTGGATAAATCAATGAAATGTTGCTCTTAATAGTACACAGAAGAGAACGCCTAACAGATCTGTAACATCTTAACTGCTTTTCTTTCATAAGAAATGTTAAAGTGCAGGTGATAACTTTTTAACAAAATCTTCTAAGGTTGCTATGTAGGAAATGTAAACTGCTATGACATTCTTCTTTCATCATATAGGCAAGCATGAAAATGTCATAAATTTAAGTGCTTTGCATGCTTAAAGCTTTTACTAGTGACAAATGACATAGATGTCAGGAATGGGGATAGGGGAGAGAAGCTATACATTGCCACAGCCTTTTAAGGTTGCAACACTGCACAATACTGTGAGGAAAGTGTATTAACATGATAGTCCTTATAATGTTAGTAACATTCACTTGAATAACCTTTGCTGATTTTATGGGGTTCTGTGTGTGGTTGATGGTAACATGGATAATGTCTGGCCTGGAAATAATTCACACAGACCTCCCTTCAAGAGTACTCACAGTGGCATGAAAGCTGCTTTATCTTGGTGTGATTCTACACTACATTGGAGTGTATGAATGAAGCAGTCACAGAAATGGACAAGTCTTTGCATTTAAAAGGAGAAGAAAGTACAAAAAGATGTATCAGCTTGATAGGTCATTTCACAGTTATTCACAAACTTTATAAATTACTTACGCTCTGCATGCTTCCATACTGGGCAACCTAGAGATGACCAACTTTATTTTTTAAGATCTACTGAAATAAAATGGAAAAGCAGAGTATCCAAAACAAATTTCCTTGGTAACATACTACTATTAATTTAGAGAGCATGCCAAGTTCACAGTGTGAAAATGTCAGTTTTCTTATGCCATTCCATTCATAAAGAGGTGTAGATTATTTATCTCCATTTTCCATTCAAACACAGTATGAACAACCTGAAGGAAGTGCCTCAGCAATCATTGTCATTCTTTTGAAATACTGTGTGTACAATGTATTTTTATGGGCAATCTAAAAAACAAATAGGTAGATTGCAGCAACTAGATACTTGCAAGGTATTTATGATTTATGGATATATGAGAAACCAATTAATCATCTTTTATGGCAAAATTCTGATAAAAGTCAACGTGACTCATGTTAATGATATGACAGAATAGTTCTCATTGTCTTTCATATTCAGATATTAGCTTCAGGTGTATTTACCAGTTTACTTGAAGGCTCACCTTGCCACATACATGCCTACTTGTCTCCTTGGCCTGAGGAACTTATACAAGTGCTATAAATTTTCCTTCCTCATCTGTGAGGAGACAATCTTTTAGGGAAGCAGCACCTATGTTTTGGAACACCCTGTCTATTAACGTTAGGTAGGCACCCTCATCAAACTATGTTAAGACTTTTCCTTAAAAGTTTTTGTTCCTGCAAGCCTACCCAAACATTTAATTTAGTGTTATATTCTTGTTCTTAAATGTTTGCTGATTTTTACTGTGTAATATAAGTTGATATTATTTTATGTAATTATGTATTTTATGTAGGAAAGAACAATTCACTTTTACTCTGGTTTCACTACAATACCTAAGACCTATTGAATTTGGTAGGACTTTATTCTTTGGGGATAGATAGCTTATCTAGCTATCTGAATTAAGTGGTTCAGTGCTATTATGTGTTTCCTGAAATGTTCATTTCTTGCCTTTATTCCTTTTGTTTGCTATACTTTGAGTAATTAAGGGCTTGTCCACACTTCCACTTGTCCTGTGTCTAGAAACCGGGTCATTTTCCACTTGTCCAAGCAATTTTGCGTTTGCCCAGCCACTTTACCCAGGAAAACTCACTCATTAGTGAAAAATCAGAACAAACAGCAAACCCTGGAAAACCTGATTGCTGTTCACAGTCCTAAACTGGGGGTTTTCCCAGGGGAAAGCAGCAGGACAAATGGAAGTGCAGATGAGCCCTAGCTTGGGAAAGCATTGTATCAATTAAGAAAGTACCATATTTTTTGCTGCCAATGGGGCGGCTGAGCGCGGGGGTGGAGGGATTACACGGCTCCCGCTGTGCTTGCTTTACATGGGTGTAAGTGGCTCCTGTCCCGCTTTGCTGCTTTAAAGGGAGCCACGGAGGAGGGAAGGAAGCGGAGCCCTCATCCGTGGCTTGCTTTAAAGCAGCAAAGCTGGGCAGGAGCTGGTTACACCCATGTAAAACCACATCAAAGGTGGTTTTAAACAAATTATCAATTGATGTTAATGGTTTTTTAAATGGACGATTATAATTTCTGCTTTGGAAGTATGTGTCTCAACTTCAGATGTAATGTGGTTTCCTTTGAAATACACTTATTCCAGATTTGTAGCAAGGCTACAAGTTTGTCTATTGTAGCTGTTGCTTAACATTTCTGTTTTGTTCCATGTTGTGAAAAGCCCTTGTATGGGTATTGCTGGAATGCGTGTGCTTGAAGTAAATCTTCTACTAGCCAGTTAATACTGCATAAAAAGAAGCTATTCATTTTAATATTATGTGCAATTATTTTTTCAGTAGAAGTCAAATTAGTTCATTGAACTTTTTATAGGGGTGTAATAACACTCCTGCCTATTGGTCATTCTTGAATGGAAGATGCAACTTGTCTTATCTAAACATTTTATGTTGGACTTACATGAAAAGGGCATTTCATAGATGAAAACTTTCATTATCCTCTCTGTATACCCATAAGACAATCTCATGCAAAGTGGAGATGCTGGTATGTAGTGTAGTTATTTTAGAGACACGGTACTCTTAAAAAATCTACAGTATGCATCTCAGATCAGCCATGAGCTCTCCCTGCCCAAACGTTACTGAGCTGCTGTAAACTAAGATAATATATGTGTTTTGCTTTAAGCACATAATTTCAACAGAAATCGAGCTTTAATTATTATTAAATCTAGAAAAAAAAGTGTCTTAATTCCGAATTGTTGTACTTGCATTCTTTATCATACCTTAAGAATTGAAGTCTATGCATTAATGCTGGTGAATAGTTTTAGTTAAAATTGAGACTAAAATGAAATCTGATGGACTGAACAGAGTTGACAGCACCTTTTTGAGTGATGAAATTGCTATTGATTTATGACAAATACCAGTAAAAGCAGTCAGGGGCTGTTTTGCTGCTGTCACTTGAGAACTGAAAGTAGGCAGGTTTTGTTATCAATCATCTCTTGTCGGTATAAGACAGCGGCAAGCTGTTATAATTGATTTGATAGCTACATCTGAGTTTTGCTCTAGTGGGCACCATGGATTGTGGCAGAGCAGTGGTGCAGAGAATTGACATGGAAAGGAAATGGCATTACTCCTCAAAGGCAAAGTTATATGATGATTAGAAAACATGTTGATCAAAATGCTTCTCTATGCGAAAAATTTTAGGCTGAGATGTAGCTGGGCCTGAGTTTTGTGTAGAAAATGTTTAAAAGGCTAAAATTTAAGAAGGAATGTTCTGGAAAATGCTGTTGACCATCAAACTCTGAATACCAGGTCAGAATGTCTTTTTCCTAGCTACTTTGAGGATGACTGTTGAAGGCTACTCGCCAATTGAAACTTTTCTCTGGAGAGGGAATGTTAAAGACAAATCTAATTGCCGAACTCACGTTTTTGTGGGTAGAATATTTGATTGGGGAGGTTTATTAGGTGCAGACATAGTGCCAAACCATAATGCCTGCATGTTAACTGTTAACTGTTCCTAAGAGTTGTTCTCAGATTTTCTACCTTCAGTAAACCTATTCCATATTGAATTATTCACATATCAACCACAAATTCCCAGTGCTCTGAAGTGGATTCTGAGCCTTTCCTGCAAGTGCCCATTTCAGGAAAAGCCGATAGTCATGGGCAGGCAGCCATTCAGGAAGTTTGCTTGATACTACGGACTGATTTCTTCAACTGAAGAGCTTTTTGAACAGTTCTGTCTCTGAGGAGGAAATCCATGATGCTTCCAAGAGACTTAAGTAGAGTAAAATCATAGAATCTTAGCGTTGCAAGGGACACAAGGGTCATCTTGGGTCACAGAGATCAGGCAGGTGGGTGCATGCAGATGAGGCGTGGAGATGAGGGAAAGAGCAGCTGCAGAGATTGGGGTGGGGGGGGGAGGAAAGGAAGTGGAGTTTGAGTGGGAGGCGAGGGGAGGGGCGTCAAGCCACTGTCAGCGGAGCAACTAGCGGTGGCAGCCAGCAAAGGTGCATGTCCACTATGGCTGCTGCTGGTTTCCTGCTGACTGAGAAAAGCTGCCTCTGCCTAAATGTCATGGGAAGGTAGTACCACAGTGCCTTGAAGTGAAGGGTGATCAGCTGCACTGTTCTCCATCAGCATGAGGGGAAGGCTGCAGCATTTTTGGCTGCCTTGGTTTCTCTCAGTGTAAGGGAAGGCGGCTCAGATCAGCAGTGAGGAGCAATATATTGCTGCACATTTCCGGGTCAAAATCATTATTACGCATTTTAAAACTGATTTTGGCCAATATATTGAAAAATTGCACAGCGTTAAAACAGACCATAATTGGGAACCACTGGTTTACGTTCCTAACTACTCTGAATTCTAAAGGCTTGGTATCCAATATTTACAAATTACAATATTTACAAATCAGGCAATGGGCCCCTTCCAGGGTCTTATGATATCCTGGAATGGTGACCTTAAATGTCAGATTGGTGAACATAAATGAGGTCAAATTTGGGTAAATGTTCCATTAAAAACTGTTATCTTTTAGGATTCAATAATCTACTCTAAAAGCAGTACTTAGGTGATATTGTACTCTGGCACGCCTTTCCAAAATCAATACAAATATCTCTTCACTATGTTGGCAAGGTTGTAATACTATTGGAACTTATACACATGTGTGTTGGGAATGTGAAATTTTAAATAATTTTTGGGTAAAGGTTTTTACCCTTATCTCTCATAGATCAATCGTTAACACCAGATCCAGTATTGAACTTGCTTCCAATAGAAAGCAGTACAAATCCCAGAGTATCTCATAAGATACTGGTCTTTCTATTACTAGCAGTGGGAAGAATGTCAATAGTCAGTCAATGGAAAACTTGCTCACCTCCCTTGCTTGATCATTGATTTGGTAGAGTATGGGATGTAGCTCTCTCTGAGGATCAAAGAAAAGTAAGCAGGGAAGAGTCTAAATCAGATCATTTTGATGCTATTTGGTCTAAATTTTTGATACATGGCACTGCAACATAGACCCCCAATGGTTCAATTGAGTTTGTGGAGAGAATGTATTTTATAAGATTAGGATAAATGCTTTGGATTGTGATTATAAAAGATGCATCACATGTGTTAATGTAGGGTATTATCTTCCCTCCCCTCCCATTCTTTCCTTGCTTTCACCCCCCACTTTTGTATCAGTATGTTTGATTTTGTTTATATTTTGACTTTATTTTTAAAACTAAAACAATATAAAAAGTAGGATAATCCTGTCACACCTTCCTAACATAGCTTTATGGTGCTCTATATATCAAACAGCTGAAAAATAGTTTGGTGCATACAGGACTGATACTGTAATAGCAAAAATATATTTGATGAAGGAGGAATAGTATTTCTTTTCAATTGGTATATATTGTACTTAAAATTTTTAAAGAAAATATCTCTGAGAAACAATAGAAATATAGGTTAAAACAGGTGATACAGTAATAATATAGAGGTTTCAGAGCTAGTTAAGAATTTCCTTTGAATTACAAGACTGTTCTCCTAGGAAGAGCAAGCAGAATTGTTGCTAGGACTTATTCTTGAGGGACTGAAAACTCTCCATAGGGAGATAGCAGAAAACATAAGCTCTTTATATAGTGATACCTTTGTGAACAATATGTAAAAATGTAGACTTCCTTCAAGTTGCTTGCCTCAATGTTTTTATAAATTTCATGAAGCAATATTGTTATAATGTGAATATGCGGTTTCTTCATTGTGTTTGTTTTGTGTGTGTCACAAATCCTCAGTGCGCTGAAGGGGGTTCTGAGTCTTTCCTGCAGATGCCCATTTTAGGAAAAGCCAAAGACTGTGGCCAGGCAGCTATTCAGGGGAGCTTGCTTGACACGACTGATGTCTTCCACTTAGGATAAGCACCCACGGAACCTTGATTCTGTTGAATTGTCCTAATATGCCTGTCTTCATGATGGCTCATGATGCACAATTAGGTTACACCCCAGCATAAGGTGGGTTACACCACTGGAACTGCTGCTACTGCTACTGTTGTGGATGTGGGTGTGTATGAGGGTATGGGTGTGGGTGTGTGTGAGAGAGAGAGAGATAGGAGGAGGAGGAGAAGAATGGAGTGAGATAAGAAATGAGTTTGGTGTTGAATTCTTCTGTTACACAGGATTCCAGGAGGATCAATGGAATCAAATCTCCCCATTTATTTATTTAAAGTGTTTTAGGCAGTCTTTCAGAGTAAAGGCCTCAAAAAGTCTGCTTCCCTTAATCAGTGGGTGATTTTGCGGCAAGGGGCTGGGATGTGGCTGACTACCTGCCAGTGATTGGCCAGTCCAGCAGGCTTTGGGCAGGCCTCCCCTGAAGGCGGACCCGTCTGGCCAATCATTGCTGGCTGGGCCTGCTCCCGGGCAGGATAAATTGTGGCCTGGTTTGGCGGTCACTCCTTCTGCCTCTCTTTGCCAGTCATAGCCCCATCCCAGCGGTGGTTTACCCTTAGATGCACTCCCAGCAGAATGGCTAGAATGGTATTATCTGGCTTCACCCAATGCCTATGCCCAACCACATCTGTAACCAATACAGGTTGTGGCCTATTCAAACCCATAATGCCATATACTGTTGTTTTGAATTGCAGGATCATGGGGTCTTGGCACACAAATGTCATGCATAATAGAAAAAGATACATAAGTACATTGGACAAAAAAAATTGGCATACATTATTATGAGACAGTATTTTTGCTCCGTACTTGTCATGAACTGCCCTGAAATCTTTGGATGAAGGGTGGTAACATTTAATAAATCAATTGTAGGTAGTAGTGGCTGGCAAGGGAGCATGAGTGAGACTCTCCTTGATTTCTAATGGTTATCAGGAGTTGGTAAGTTAGTGGGGAGCTTGGTGCAGTGTGGTCATAAGGTGGGGAGAATAGGATAGGCTCCAAGCTCTTCACTGCCTCTCCCCTCTCCTCTCAGTAAATGCTTGTGATATCCAGTGCTGGAAATCAGGAGAGCAACATAGCCCCACCACTGCCACCCTGCAAGCCAGCACTAACTTCAAGGCCATTCACCATCATAACAGATCTTACTAGTGGATGTATGAGCAAGACCTCTGAAGCTGCTCATAAGGTACAAGCAAGATTGTACATATTGAGACCATTTAGATCGTCTGGTTCCAAACCAATTGAAGGTTAACGTCAGCACTGTGTTAGAAGAACTTCTGTACAATTGATTCCATGTTGTGGCTTCCTAATTCCCACCAACATCCTGCATTTTGCAGCAATTGGAAGTTTCCAAATCATGTTCAAAGCGCATTACAGTGGTACCGCTGGTTAAGAACTTAATTCGTTCTGGAGGTCCATTCTTAACCTGAAACTGTTCTTAACCTGAGGTACCACTCTAGGCATTTCCCCTCTTAAAGCTGAAAGTGTTTTTTTTAAGGATTATAGAAGTAGTCTCCTTTTCAAGATATCCCATAAGAAGAAGACAAAGAATTACTTCATATTGATATTGGATTGCTCTTATAGTTTACATTAATGGCAATTAAAAAATGATTTCAGGTCCAAAAACTGCTCATGAGCTTCAACTATGATAATTTATAAAATGTTCAACATTGAAGCAATACAAAAGAACCATATGTGTGATATGAATTGTAGTAGTAGTAGTAATTTATTATTTATAGCCCGCCCATCTGGCTGGGCTTCCCCAGCCACTCTGGGCGGCCTCCAACCAAATATCAAAAACACAATACAGCATCAAACATTAAAACAGGGCCGCCTTCAGTTGTCTTTTAAAAGTAAAATAGTTGCTTATTGCCTTGACATCTGCTGGGAGGCATTCCACAGGGCAAGTGCCACTACCGAGAAGGCCCTCTGCCTGGTTCTTGCAGCGAGGGAGCCACCAGAAGGCCCTCAGTGCTGGACCTCAGTGTCCGGGCTGGACGATGGGGGTGGAGAAGCTTCTTCAGGTCTACTGAAACGAGGCCGTTTAGGGCTTTAAAGGTCAGCACCAACACTTTGAATCGTGCTCGGAAATGTACTGGGAGCCTATGCACATCTCTCAGGTCCGGTGTTATATGGTCTAGCTGCCACATTCTGGATTAATTGCAGTTTCCGAGTCACCTTCAAAGGTAGCCCCATGTAGAGCGCATTGCAGTAGATGCGTACCAGATGGAGCTGGGAGACAGCTGCCCTGGACACAGAATTAACCTGTACCTCCATGGACAGCTGTGAGTCCAAAATGACTCCCAGGCTGCGCGCCTGGTCCTTTAAGGGCACAGTTACCCCAATCTGCCATAACTTGAAATCTGATGACGAGGCCCCGCTAATAGATCCAGCTTAATGGGATCTGACCCATGACCCACCAAAGGGTCTTCCCAGTAATGGCAGCTCATTTGTCAAATTTATTCCCCTTTAAGGTTTGGCTGGCATCTAAGTTGTTTAGTTTTAGGAACCAGCTTGAAGTCTTGTTTTTGCTACCAAGTTTTTTAATGCAGAAGAAAATTGACAGAATTTCAGGAAGCTGTCAGGCTGTCTATTTTTTATTGTATAGCTAATATTTTATATTTTTAAATGTTGGTTGTTTTATATTTATTTTTGTAACACAATCTGTCAATTAGGATGAAGGGTGGGATAAAACTTTTAAAAATAATATTTAAAGCTATATTATACAAATTTATAACATGAGCACCCCTTTTTACTGTTAGTTGTTTGATATACAGCATTAATTTTCAAGGAGTAATTACAGAATTGTAACTTATTATTGTTGTCATTATCATTATTCATTATCTGCCCCACTTCACCTTGCCTGACTCCCATTGTGACACATCATTTTTGAGAAAGTTGCTTCAGAAAATAATATATATATATTGAAGCTTTTTCTTAGAAGCTGAAACGGGGCAGAGTGTGTGTGTGTTGAAACCACGTTTCTAACAAATGCAGAACTATATTTTCCAAGTTTCTTCTGGGCAAAATTAAGGGCTGAATGATGTCAAATGGCCTCTTCAAGTTCAGAAGCTTCTTGCATGATTATAACATGAAATTCTAATTATTTGCAATAGGAATGTAAATAAGGTGGCACCAAGCCTTATTTGCAATGACTAATGAAAGCTGTTGACTGTAATCAGAGAGATGCAGAGCAACAGGGGCAATTCATTAGGAAAAATGTGGCTGGCAAACAGCAAGTGCATGCCAGTTCTGGCCTTTCTGTTTTTACATCAAATTATATACAGTATTTGTTGTTGTAAATGATAATAAATAACTCCCTTTATGAGGAGAGTAAGTAGTGATAAGACATTGCTGCACAGTTAATCCTGCCAACTCCTGCAAAATATCTACAGGGTATATGTCATACTTGGCTTTGCCATGGATAGCTAAAGATGCTTGCCATATTACATTGATTAAACACATTTTAATTGTGGATTTCTTCTGTTGGGTTGAAGTTCAATATATTAAACACGTGCTTCAAGTCTTATTGCTTCACGCAATAAGCAGTTCCTTTAACTTCTGGAATTAATCAGATATTAATGTATTGCTTGTATATCTTAGATTTATGGTGTATTTAAGTCATACATGTTATTGTGACCTTATTAAAATAATAATATGCACATGACATTCTTTTATGAATGCATGCCTGTAACACTATTTTGGATTTGTAATTCTGAGTCTTCTGCTTCTGCATGAATATAATTGCATTTGTTTCTAGAAAATATACTACTATTTACTAGTTTTTGTGTCTCTAGTTAGTACAATTTTCTAACAAAGCACTCTCATATTGCAGATAGTGATATAAGGGGCCTTTTCCTTAAAAAAGAATGAGGACCCGTTTAGCTGAGATTCCTGCACTGCAGGGGGTTGGACTAGATGACCCTCAGGGTCCCTTCCAACTCCATGAATCTGTGACCCAAGGAATAAGTCTATTTTAGACCTTGGTGGCATATGGCAAACCTATTTTTAATCTGATGTTCCTAATTCAGTATTAAAACATGTTGTGATGTTCTAATATAAACCAAATGGAGACTTTATGATTAGAGGTAGTGTATGCTCACTGGCTGATGGGGGCAAACGGCAGAGCATGGATATTAGATTATGACCTACTTATAAATTTTGACTGGAGTATGATAGTTTGAATTATTATTTTTTATGACTATCAGCAGCAGTTTGCTATGTCCAGGGTTTTCAGAATGAGTACTGCTATTCAAAGAAAATTGCCCCCCTCCCCCACACACCACACACACTTCGCATCCTGACTTATTTTTCTAGTAGTTCTGGTGATGGTGTCTTAACCAAAGTGTCTCAACTGACAATAACTTCAGTAACTAGAGATGCTGGCGCAGATCAACAGCCTTGGCTCCAGACAGAAACTCAAGGACTCGTAATGCTCATTTCAGGCATCTGCATTATCCAGCTTGGATTGAAAACAGAGTCGTAGAAGAATTCACATTTTACCCATCCAGCTCCCTTAAACACTTAGACACCATTTCCTTTACACAACACTTAACTCCGCAAGGGCCATGGGAAGAGGGAGGATCCGATCTCTTATTGTCTCCCCTCTCCATACACTGGTAACACGTCAGGAAGAAAGATCCCCATGACCCTTGAGAAACAAAAGGGCTAACTCTAAAGGAACTGGCCAAATAACAAAAGTCTTTGTCAAATGACCTAATGACCAATAGCAAAGGGGCCAAATGAGAATTATAGTTTCAGAGTATGCGCATCACAACTGCAAGGTCCTGTCCTATGTATCCCTTAACCCTAATGGTGGGGGTGTGATCAATAGCGGCCACTGCCCACAAGAGGTCATAGAGGCTGACCAATGATCAGTCACAGGATTTGGCCAAATTGTTTTGGTTTTGTCCCCATCTTACTTCCTTGGAATGATACTTTAGAAATAAGCATCGCTACTTTATTAGGAAGTAACTAAACTGAAGAAGTCTTACTTTGGGTCAGAAGGAGGCCCTGCTGTCACAGCTGCGTCTCTGCCAGGAGAAAAGACCTTCATCTGTTCTGGTTGTTTCTGTATCCTCCTCTGCAAAGAAACTGGACATTTAAACCTCACAGTTTTGGTAATACTTAAAGTGCCTTATGTTGGTTCCGAAGGTGTCCCTGCTCTCACCATTTCTAGTGTGTATTCATACCACAACAACCATGCGTTACTCAGCAGGAAGCCCTTGTCAAATGGTGAGCAGTTGAATGCAACCCAGCAAATTTCGTGGCTGACTGGGTCTGATTAACTGCAATTCCACGAGCCCCAGCCAGCAAGGCCGGAGATGGGAGATGTAGCTCAGCCACAGGTCAGCCACTCCTAATATACCGTATTTATTGGAATGTAATGCACACCTAAAAAATTAGGGTGCACATTAGATTTTATGACGCCAGCAAATACTTTTTTGGTTTCAAAGTTTTGAAAATTCAGGTGCACATTAGATTTGATGGCACATTGTGTAAATACAATAACAGAACATTCTTAACAAATACCACCTCTCAGCGTGTACAAGTAAAACTAACTTGTTATGTGACACCCCCACCCAGTATTTTCTTAATATTTTAAAACGTTTTTAACCATTTATTGATAATTTTGATGTTTTCTTTTATATTTTTGTAAACAGCTCAGAGGCAGTTTGCAAATTTTGTTTTTAAGAAATACATAGAATGAAATACTTTTAGCACCTTAGAAATGTAAGTGTGAAGTATCTTATCCTGGTGTGGGGAAGAGTTAATTCTAATGCACATTTCTATGGCTGAAGGGAAATGAGTTCACTGCTGCTCATTCCTTGATTGATTGAATTTCTATGCCGTTCATTCAGATGAATCTCAAAGCTGCTTACAAACTAATGACAACAACATAATAATTATAATAGAACATCACAAATGCAGCATAAATCATATAAAATAATTAACAAATAATCATCAACCAATCTCCTTTATTGGCATAGAAAAAGTGCATTGTATGCATGGACTGGAACACAACACAGTTAACAAAACGTAGTTGGAGATACATTAGGATAAAACTGTCCAGACATCATGAGGTACGAAAGTGGCTCTTAGGACCTATGGTGACGTAATTTCATGGCGTCACTCAAAAATCTTGCCACATTCTCCCACAATGTCATTCCTACAATTGATGAACAAATAATCAGTAAAACAATTGCAATCTATAAAACACTATTAACGAAACAGCAACTGAAACATAAGCTTAACACCACAATTACAGCAAATTATTTGCCGTTTGAGTGAATGGTTAAAGATTCCTGAAGTATAGTTTTGATTTAACCAGACAGCTAGAAGGAAGGTCAACCTCTTAGGAATCTCAAAAGGTAAATTATACCCTGTTACGTATGTCTACTTGACTCAACCTGGCATTTGACACTGGGTTATATGTTTGGCAAGACCTGAAGCGTTTCAGGCTCAATTTGCTCACAAAGCTTGCTTATAGCTAGCCGCAGTTGCACCCATTATTGCTGCCTCTTCTCACCTATATTGCTTCTTGGTGCAGGTATTCTAACCCTTTAAGGTAATGCGTCAGAACTCTCAACGAGGCTTCTTCACAACGAGCTTTTTCTTGTTCTAGAAAACACTGGAATGACTTTCCCAACACTAAATCTGTCCTATTTACCATTATCACTATTTAGTAGGAGGAAAAGTAGTAGTAGTAGTAAAATTTATATACCATCCTTTATCTGAGGATCACAGGACTGTTTACAATATAGAAACACAAAAATACATAACATAGTAATAAAAGCAATTACACCCCCACCTCACCCCCACAGTTTATAAGGCTATAAATTGTTCATCAAAGGCATGGGAGAAGAATGTTTTTGCCTTACAGCTAAAAATATGCAATGAAGATGCCAGGCCAGCCTCCCTGGGGAGAGCATTCAACACGCAGGGCACCACTGCAGAAAAGGCAGGTTCTCCTATTGCTGCCCTCTGAGGCTCTCGTGAGGAACACACCTGAAGAACACACAGATGATGATTACAGAGTCTGGATTGGCTCATATGGGGAGAGGTGGTCCATATGACAAGCACTCACATTGCCCACTCATATTTTCATTAAACCAAGATATGAACCACCCTTCTCTCTGTGCATGCCTCCCCTTTGTTAAAAAAAATTTGTATTAAGTTTTACAATTTTATATTGATAACAATGACATTATTTCATAGAAAAAGAAAAAATACAATTCCCGTATCTCTCCCCCCCAAGACTTCCCTCAACTTCCTCTTCTGTTTCATTGCATATTAACTTCTCCTGCTTGTTTTATTATACCTTAATATTGCATTTTTTATTTTAAATATTGTTCTGTTCTTATCCTTTTTATACCATAATTGTTTTCAAACTACCTCTTACACTTTTTATTTTTGAATTTTTACATCTTAACTTCTATGTCCATTTTGTTAATTGTGTTTACTTAAACCCTGCTAGTGAGTTCACTTCTTTACAATATTTCTGTAAGTACAACTTGAATGGTTCCCACTCTTTTTTGAAGTCTATATTGGCTTTGTCTCATAAGTTTCCCAGTTAGCTTCCCAATTTCCACATAGTCCATCAATTTTTCTTGACATTCTTCTTTTGTTGGTATCTTGTCTTATTTCCATTTTTGGGCTAGTAATATCCTAGCCGCTGTTGTGGCATACATAAATAGTTTCTTCTGCTCCTTTGGCAAGTCTTGACCTATAATGCCTAGCAAAAAAGCTTCTGGTATTTTAACAAAGGTTATTTTAAACATTCTTTTCAATTCATTATAAATTATTTCCCAATTTTTAAAAATTATGTTACAATTCCACCACATGTGATAATACGTGCCTTCCTTCTCTTTACATTTCCAACATGCCTCCCCTTCAAAGTTTACTGCATTTTGCTCTGGAAATCTTCGCTTTTTTCTAACAGGTTGGGATTGGTAATTGAAAACTTACATGGTTAATATTTTAGCTTTTAATAAAAGGCTTGTTGGAGAAAAATGATCAGCCATAAAAAATAGAAAGGTTAAAAAATGGTCAAATGCCATGAAAGGATTCACTGATTAACAGTAAAAATAATGTTTCGTTTCTTCATTAACTTAGATGAAGCATGTAACTTCATTATTAGACTAATGAAACTGATATCTGTTTTGAAAATACATATAGTGCTTGTAGGGACCATGATGGATTGGACTTCACTAGTGGGTAATAGAGAGTTTTTATGCAGCCTACCTGCTGTCTCCTGGAAAATATCTCCCTAGCGAATTTAAAATGTTACTTTCAATTCTAATTGCTGGAAATGTGTGTTTAGAATTGGCTACTCTACCACTGCTGTTGTAGGGTTCCTGTATGGTTGGCCAAGAGGAAGTGTAGCCCTTGGGCCAAAAAGATGAACCACCACTTTATTATACTGTCAATATCCACAGCAAGGCTCATCTGGCACTTTTGTTACATATCTTTAGGCACCACGCAAAAACATCCCTCTTTTCCCAGGCCTTTGGCTGCTTAAACAATCTACGGCCTTGTGAGACTTGATGTTGTATACAGTTTAAGGTTGGGGGAGAAGAGAGGAGGTGATCTGTAAAAAGGATTTATGATCTGAAAATAGAGGTGATGTATGTATTTCTGTAACCCAAGAAAGCCTTTAATAAAAATATATATTTTTAAAAATATGGACTTTTAAACAGGGGGTATTGTTTTTATTTGTTATTATGGTATGTATTTTTGTGTTTTACAAGAGACAGCTAGCAGACTAGTCGTCTGTCACAGCAGGAGAACTACTACTGTATCTTCCACCACTCTCACTGAGGGATGAAGCAACCCATACCTGCTGCAGTTCTAAACCAGCAGGTGAAGTATGTTCCATAGGGAGCTGTGGTGTTAGCATCTCTTCACACCTCCAAGCGGAGGTCTCCATTTCTTTTTATGCTTCTTGGAGGTCTCCATTTCTTTTTATGCTTCTAAATCTTCCCCCTTGTCTGCTTCACATACTTCTAAGCATCAGAGGCCTTCCAGTGAAAGAAAGATAGTTAATCCATGCCCATTCTAGTAGGAACTGCAATTGAGATTGTATTAAGTATTTTGGATAGAAAGCAAGCAGATCCCTACCTATTGTTGTTGTTGTTGTTGTTGTTGTTGTTGTTGTTGAGTCGTTTAGTCATGTCCGACTCTTCGTGATCCCCTGGACCAGAGCACACCAGGCACTCCTGTCTTCCACTGCCTCCCGCAGTTTGGTCAAACTCATGTTAGTAGCTTCGAGAACACTGTCCAACCATCTCGTCCTCTGTTGTCCCCTTCTCCTTGTGCCCTCAATCTTTCCCAACATCAGGGTCTTTTCCAAGGAGTCTTCTCTTCTCCTGAGGTGGCCAAAGTATTGGAGCCTCAGCTTCACGATCTGTCCTTCCAGGAAGCACTCAGGGTTGATTTCCTTCAGAATGGATAGGTTTGATGTTCTTGCAGTCCATGGGACTCTCAAGAGTCTCCTCCAGCACCATAATTCAAAAGCATCAATTCTTCGTCGATCAGCCTTCTTTATGGTCCAGCTCTCATTTCCACACATCACTACTGGGAAAACCCTAGCTTTAACGATACGGACCTTAGTCGGCAAGGTGATATTTCTGCTTTTAAGATGCTGTCTAGGTTTATCATTGCTTTTCTCCCAAGAAGCAGGCGTCTTTTAATTTTGTGACTGCTGTCACCATCTGCAGTGATCATGGAGCCCAAGAAAGTAAAACCTCTCACTGCCTCAATTTCTTCCTCTTCTGTTTGCCAGGAGGTGATGGGACCCGTGGCCATGATCTTCGTTTTTTTGATACTGAGCTTCAGACCATATTTTGCGCTCTCCTCTTTCACCCTCATTAAAAGGTTCTTTAATTCCTCCTCACTTTCTGCCATCAAGGTTGTGTCATATCTGAGGTTGTTGATATTTCTTCCGGCAATCTTAATTCCAGTTTGGGATTCATCCAATCCACCCTTTCGCATGATGAATTCTGCATATAAGTTAAATAAGCAGGGAGACAATATACAGCCTTGTCGTACTCCTTTCCCAGTTTTGAACCAATCAGTTGTTCCATATCCAGTTCTAACTGTAGCTTCTTTTCCCACATAGAGATTTCTCAGGAGACAAATGAGGTGATCAGGCACTCCCATTTCTTTAGGAACTTGCCATAGTTTGCTGTGGTTGACACAGTCAAAGGCTTTTGCATAGTCAATGAAGGAGAAGAAGATGTATTTCTGGAACTCTCTAGCTTTTTCCATAATCCAGCGCATGTTTGCAATTTGGTCTCCGGTTCCTCTGCCCCTTTGAAATCCAGATTGCATTTCTGGGAGTTCTCGGTCCACATACTGCTTAATCCTGCCTTGTATAATTTTAAGCATAACCTATAGAATACTTGTAAAAGCATACTAGCCCATCTATGTGGTTAATACATGTTGTAGATTATTGCAGTAATAACAAAAAGCTTTTCTGTTAAGTGAAATTCTGGGTTAACCCTATCCATTAGCCAGAGGGAGGTGATCCATAGTCAGTGTGATACGAGGGGTACTATTAAACATGTTGTATCTTGAGCTGTATCTACTTGAGCAGGAGAATGTGGGTTTTTCTGATTTTTTAACATGGGGGGTCTTAACTTTTGTATGGTACCCTCGGGGTACCTAGCTTTCAGTGAGTGTTTGCTTCTGGTGCTAGGATTGTGTTTTTAAATAATTTTTCTTTAAAATTATGCTATCTCATTCAACCATTTTCAGCCTTCATTTCAATTAACAGGATATGCTTTCAGTTAAATTTAATATAAATTCAGGAGGCTTACCTGTTTACATTGAAATTGAGAAAACAAAGAACTTTGTCAAATTCAATTTAGCATTACGGAGATTACTGCAGCACATCAGACTTTTATCTATAGTAGTGTATAAAAGCACTTTGAACAGTGCATCAATTTTCACAGCCATTTAGTAGATTAGAAAGCAATTGTAAGCAAAATAAAACCCACATTAACTCCTGTCAACAGCCTCCCTTTTTCTCTGTTATGGATTGGTTTGAAATAACGATGAGGTCGGAACTGATTGCATCAACAGTACAGATGTATTATAAAAATGAATGAAGCCACTGTACGAGAATTCAGAGTCATCAGTAGATATTTATCCTATCTATGTAGCAGCTTTCATGTTTGCTTTTCTATATAGTACTATGAGCTTTTTGGAGGTGGGGGAGAAGAAGAAGAAGAAGAAGAAGAAGGTAGGCTGTATGTGAGACACGTCTAATCCCTGGATCCCGCAAGTGTTAAAATATAAGCCAGGCTAGCTTCCTGTGTTCAGGTGATAGCCTGGGTGATGGACTATTAAGGGAAACAAAGGAAATGGGCTCTGTGTGAGATGGCAGATGGGTGGGGTTAGAACATTAGAAGGGCAAAACCTGAGTTTAGAATGGAGTTGCTGTGATGGGACCTAGAAGCAAAGCAGCAAGCTTGAGACAGTCAGAGCAACGTTTGAGAGCAATGTCTGATTTCTGTTTCAATCTAAGGCTGCAGGTATGGGAGAAACAGGACCTTTTGGGGGTGTAACTGTTGTGAACCCCCCTGTATTGTATATATGTGTAAATAAACCATATATCATAAACCACTGTCTCTGCAGTGTTCCCAAAGGAAACAGAAACCCTGGGTGGGGGCCTGGAACTCCTGGAATCTTGCACTGCTCTGAGACTAGGGTGATGTGCAGCAATGCAAAAACAAAACAAAGCTCTGACATTAAGGGAACATGTCCCTGCCACCAAGAAACAATTGCTTATGTTTTGAAACAGTAATTATATCTAGTGACAGCTTTTTAAACTGTGCTCAATTTTCTATTCTAATAGTATTGCAGTTATAGCTGTCTAGTGTTTTGTATGCAATCAACAAAATACTTACATAAATAGAATCACATATTTTATTTATTTATTTGTTCATTCATTTATTTATTTTAAATGAGCACTCCTCTGAACAATTGTTCTGATCCATTTGCAACATTATTTCCTGGTGCTGTCTTAAAAGCAGTTAGAGTAACTAAAAATGACATTTTATCTGAGCTTAAAAGCAATTAAAATAAAGTGTACTTTTAATCATAGATGGCAAACCACCTATAAGCTAGTGTTCAAGGTCCTTTATATAATTTAAAATAAGGCTTGCTTTTTAAAAGAAAAAAATAATGTGCCCCTCTTGTTGTTCTGTGGATGAATTTAGAATAAGAGATTTTTAGAGGGGGGGCATGAATTACTGGGGAGCGTACCAGTGCATATCTTTTTAATTGCTTGCCTAGGTTGGAACAGTAATTTTCTTTCAGATAAGGAGTATTTCTATGCTGCTAATTTCTTTTTTGTTTTTTTTTGTTTTGTAAAAGGAAAAAGCTGCCTTCACCTTCACTAAAATTTTACCTAACAAGCAGCGTCTGTCCTACAGTATGAATAATCACAGATTGGTATACTGTGGTACCTTGGAAGTTGAACGGAATCCGTTCCAGAAGTCCTTTCATCTTCCAAAACGTTCGGAAACCAAGGTGTGGCTTCTGATTGGCTGCAGAAAGCTTTTGATGTTTGGGTTCCAATGAATGTTTACAAACTGGAATACTCACTTCTGGGTTTGCGGCATTCAGGAGCCAAAATGTTTGACTCACAAGGCGTTCGCGAACAAAGGTACAACTGTATTTCATGAACGCAAAACACAGCATGGTAATTTTCAGTATTAACTACCTAAATCTAGTGAGAGTTGTTCAAAGAAGACTAAACAATTATTGTCTTTTGTTTTTCAGTTCATCAGCCTTATTGCATTAACTGTATGCTGTTGCGATAAGATAAGAAAAGAAAAGAAAAAAATCTTGCAAAAATATAAACCGTGAACCAGTGAAAGTAAATTGTCCTAGACACATAATAGTAATCCAAAATTTTGCCAATTATAATTCATTGGGTGTGTCATGGCAATTTAACTACATTGTGCCCTTGAACCTTGTGTAACATTCTTAAGGCCACAAAGGCAATTTTAGCTACTTCCCTGGTTACACTAGCAACAAGTCTTACAAGACTCATTCAGTGAATGGGACCATATAAATGGTGGTGTGAAAGTCTGTCTTACTCTAGTGCTGCCCACAAAAAAGGCCAGATCATTGCTAGTTTTAATATAATGTCCCTTTGTCATAGATCCAAACCTTAAAGCAGGTAACAAGGAATCACGAACAACAGATTAACACAACCCAATCCTCATGTCTGCAGAGGGAGTTTCAGAACCCCTCGTAAGGTCCCACTGAGGAGCAAAATGGGGCAAACTGGGCACATATACTCAAACCTTCCATGCACTGAAGGGGGCTCTTGGAGCACTTATATTCCATTTTGAATAAAGATGCTGCGTATGTTCAAATGAGGCCGTGGTTAATGGCTCATGTTGAGCAGAATTTTTGTTACTAGAATGTAATAATGTTAATAATTATGAAGCAATGGCTGTGATTTGCTGGAAAATGAGAGGATGATTAAGGTATTTATCTTTTTATTAGCTACTGCTTTTTATGATACTTATGGAAATGCACTAAGTAAATTATTAAAACTGAATAAATTTTGCATGAAATTCTGCCAACAGCTAAAAATATTTCTGGATTAAGTCACAGATGTGTTTCTTCTTCTTCTTCAGGTGTTTGGCATTCCTGTCTTGATACCTTATGTGGCATGTTTCCTATCAGAAAATATTTTTTAAAAGTACACTGCACTTAACAGCTTGAGCTATCAGTTCCAGCCATTTTGTTTCTACTCTTTTTGCCCTTCCCATCTGAAAATCCCTTGCAGGGGGTTCCCAATGGTGTCCCATTCAGGCACTCCTCAGGTCCACTGGGAAGCTTTAACACCTTGGGCTTTCCTAGGCCATGGGTTGTTAACCAGTTGCTGATAATGTTGGCACATCATCACATCATCCCTGATCATTGGCCACTGGCTGATGGGAGGTGTAACCTAGCAGTGTAGAGCCACAATTTAGCCACCCCTTCATTTTAAAAATTAAAGAAATATTAGCTAGTTCAACTTAATTTATATCAGCCTTAAAACATTAATATTTTTTTCAATTTACAATTTGTAACACCATCAGAGAGGGAGAGGAGTAGGAGCAAAAAAAGCACTTAAATCAGGATGGAGATGCTGATGTCTTGGCAAAGTGAAGCATCTATTTACCCCATAGTAAGAAGACGGAATTTAAAGGCGGAATTTAAATATAGCTTGCAAACACAATTTAAGCCCAGGATTCAAGTCATGCTGGTGCAAATCCAACACTAAATCAAACGAGGCAATGTACTGCAGAATGTACACCAGTGGGTGGAGGAGAGAAGGAGGAGCCACCAGGTCACTCCCTAATATGTCTGCAGCAGATCTTAAGGTCACTCACGAAAATGCCCTGTATGTTATGGGTTTACCTTTGCAATCTAAAATAAGTGGTCCAGTTTTTAAATGACAGGCACTGATGAGGTTTTTGAGTTTTTTTTCTACAATCAAGTGGTATGTAAATTTTATCAAAGAAAAAATAATAATTCATCAAGGTTTCTTTATGAAGCAGCACCTTCTCAATGCTTCCGTTCCCAGTTAATCATAAAAAGCAAAAATAAAAAAATAAAAATGTTCATTGACATCCTATTAAACTAGAGCTGAGGATTGGACAGTGAAGGATGAAGTAAACTGTGTTCCCTGAACTTCCACAACCCCAGGGAAGTAACAGTAATAGTAGACTGGGAAGCAGATACATTCTAGAAGCACGGCAACTGGCTGCTAAATCCCTTAAGAGCAGTTCTCTGACAGAATATATTATATGATACACCAAAGAACTGAGATGATGAAGCAGAGTTGTAGAAGAATCCTTACTACCTTGTTTTTCAGAGTTTGGGTGCTAGGTTTCACCACATAATTTCACTGTTGCCTATCATATTTTTGTGTGTTATTTTTCAGACGCTGTTCTGATGTATTGTACAGTATAGGTCAAATGCTGCTTTTGTAACTAGAGATTCTTGAGGAATAAAAGCATCACAGCCATGTTTGTGCAGTGATATTTCAATAAAAATATGTGGATTAGTTTTATATAAGTCTGTTAAGGAAGGAAGAAGTTAATATCAGGCAATATGAAAAAAACATTAAATGTTGCTTTTAAGTGCACTAGTCATACTTAAATTAGTAGGACTTACTTCTAAGTAGTAGACACATAAAATCCCACTGTTAACTGCTGTGAGTAAAATCATTCTGTTGAAAAGTTTTAGTCATAAATCCCTTTATAAAACTTTTGTTGACTTTTTTCTCCATAATGCTTTCTATTTAATTCTGTGCTATGGTTTATACCAAATATTTATTATAATGTGACTTGAATACCCAGACACTGTCAAGATGGTTCAGTGATTTAGTGGTGTTTCTCCTACAGCTTTCCCTGTAATCAGCAGATGCTCTGGTATTATCATAAATATTTCCTTTACACACACACACAAACTTACATGCTTGTGATTGAATTCAACTTGTTGCATAATAAATATCCCATGATGATCTCCAACCTTCTGTTTGTACTATTGCCTCTTGGTCTAGACATCCACTTTTCAGAGCTGCTTAGTTAAACTGAAGCAGGCAGAGAGAAACAAAATATTGTTCTACCTACTGTCGCCACCCTCACTGGAGTGTTAAAGACTCTAATTTCTTTGTTGCGTTAATTTTCTGCTCTGTTTCCTAAACTATATATATAATCTTAAATTTCAGACATCAAGGTGTTCACTACAACCACAAGGTAATGGCGTTCTAAGTCAGCCACTCTCAGTTCAAACCTCATAAGCATATGTGTGAAATTTAGAATTTTTTTTGCCTACATCACCTTACACTTGTTTACATTGAACTGCATTTGGTATTTTACTGCCCATTCACTCACTTTAAAGAGATCCTTTTGGGGCTTTCCTCACCCATCACTCTAAATTATTTAGGAACAAGTTAAAAGGCATAGGTCCCAGTACCAGTCCTTGGGAGTCTCCACTTTCTATAGCCTTTCATTAGGAAAACTGACCATTTATTCCTACTCAGCTGTTTCATTACCAGTTACTGATCTGCAAGAGTTCTCCTTTTATTATTAACTTCTAAACCTATTCAGTCTTTGGTGAGCTGCTTTGTAAAACGTATTTTTGATTTAATTTATTTAATAAACTTTATTTTTATTTTTCAACACAAAAACATAGAAAGTCATCAGAGAGATGCTTATATAATAATGGTATGTGTATAGCATTATTCTACATAGGTATATTAAGCTAACACATAATTTGAACCATATTTCGTTTTTAGGTATAGATAAGGAGTTATGGAAGTCATTCATTGAAAGAGTTTAGTACACAATGTCAACTGAAACAACTCTCCGATCTAATAAGTTAGTGAAACAGGTCTTACCCCAGGGGTCAGCAAACTTTTTTTGAGGGGCCCAGTTCACCATCCCCCAGACCTAGTGGCGGGCCGGACTGCATGCGGCGGAGGGGGCTTCTCTCTCTCCCCCTGCCGACCTCCTCTGCCGCTCTGCCTGTGGTTGGGAGGTGGCACCACCACCTCTCCTTTTTGGGCCAGCTTTCCCAGGCATGGGGCCAGCAGGCGCGCCAAGCTCCAGCCCACAGCGCGGCCATGGGGAGAGGCCAGCAAGCGGGCCATGAGGCTTCCTATCAAAGCCCAGCCCCTTCCTCCGCAGGGCGGGGAGAAGCCAGGAAGAGGGAGGGAGGAGATGACGGCGCGGTGAGGGGAATTGCAAAAAAAATGGCACCCGTAAAAATTGTGTGGGGGGGAAATGGTGATCGTGCTGACCCAAGCAGCGATTGCAGAACCGTTTGCAGGCTGGATCCAGAGGGCAATTGGGCCGGATCCGGCCCACAGGCCTTAGTTTGCCGACCGCTGCCTTACCCTTACAGTAGCCATGCTGGTTCCAATTCAGCAACACTTGTTCTTCTATATACAGTGGTACCTCGGGTTAAGTACTTAATTCGTTCTGGAGGTCCGTTCTTAACCTGAAACTGTTCTTAACCTGAAGCACCACTTTAGCTAATGGGGCCTCCCACTGGCGCTGTGCAATTTCTGTTCTCAACCTGAAACAAAGTTCTTAACCCGAGGTACTATTTCTGGGTTAGCGGAGTCTGTAACCTGAAGCGTATGTAACCTGAAGCGTATGTAACCCGAGGTACCACTGTACTTGGTAATTTTATCCTTGATCGTGCTTTCCGCTAGTTTTCCTGGGACAGATGTCGAGCTAACTGGTTAAGCATAAATTTTTAAGCATATATTAAGCACTTTTTTTTGTAATGGAAACTTTCCGGTCCTCAGATATAGAGGCTGATATTAGGGACAGCTTACATATTTTTTGTTAGATTAACAATTTTGCATTTGAGATCTTTAGTGCTTTACATTTTTTGTATTAGCAGTTTAGCAATTTTGCATTTGAATTCTTGGGTGGGTGGCATGTGGATCCAACGTTTTGTCAATTGTAATTTTGCCAATAAGACCTCAAACTCATAAAATCATATTCTTTGTTCCCCAGATAGAGAAGGGAGCAAAGCTAATTTTCATATAAAATGTTTGCTTAGTTTTAAGCATTTAATATGTAAGATGTGCTCCCTTGAGCTGTTTCACATGAAAGCCTTGACATCCATATATTTTTGTAATCATCCATGCAACTATGTGGTCTCAATAGACCACAAGGTGCATATCTATGTATAATAAACCCATCTTGCCAGTAATTGCGCTGATCTTGCTTCAACAGATGACATTTGTAACATGCCCTTTGAGCTTTCCACCTCACCTAGGACTTTTGCAAAAGAGCTGTTGTTTCTGTGGTAGGGAACAGGTTATCTATGTATCAAGTGAGACAACAGAATATCTGTTTCTACTAGTGTTTATATAGTCTTTTAAGTCCAATAAGCTTTCCTGCTTAGCTGGAATGTATGCTGCTCCTAGAATGCAATTCATTACAGTTGGTGTGTGCTCAATAGGACTTACTGTTGATTAGGATGCAGTGTGGCTCACAGAAGAAAGCCAGAACACAAAACATATAATCAAAATAAAAACAATCCAATAACACCCCCCAAAAAATTTTTTTTATAAGGGCATAGTGTTAAATAGTGGGTAGACATAGCAGACGACGCAGCGATTTCTCCAAAGCAGCTCTTTATTTGTAAGCTGGAACAGAACTGAATAGCAAACAGCTCAGCTGGCCTGCTTTTATAGGCAGCCGGCTGTCAATATTGTAGCAATATTGTAGCAACAACAACCCAGGGTTTCCCACCTAAGGTAACTGACGTGGACCTGAGTGAAAACTATATGCACGATACCCCTGGTGGCCAGGGTGAGAACTTCAGTACATAACACATAGGATGTCAATCAAATCAACAAAGGCCTGGTTAAAAAGGAACGTTTTTGCCTGGTGCCTAAAGATGTATAATGAAGGTGACAGGCAAACTTCCCTGGGGAGAGCGTTCCACAGACCAGAGTATTGGGAAGTTTTTAATGTTTGACGTTTTATTATGTTTGTATAGGTGTTGAAAGATGCCCAGAGTGGCTGGGGCAACCCAGCCAGATGGGAGGTAATAAATAATAAAAATATTATTATAGGATTAAGTAGGATTGCACTGTTGCTAATATGTCCATTCTCGTGCCATAATCTGCTTTTTATACCCAAATAGGCATATTCCCCGCTTTTCCTATTTGGTTCTCTCTTCATACTTGGCAGCTGCATTACGTTTCTAAACACATTCCAAGAGCTAGCTTCACTGTCATCTCAAATCAGATATTTTGCTTTCCAACACCTTTAGGAGAAGGTGACATAGCCAGTACCTCACTGATAACCACAACTCTTCATGGATGCCCCTCAAATACAAATGACAAGCAAAGTAAAGCTAGCCTAGAGCTGGCTTCTTCTACTTTTTAAGCTCTGCACAAGTGTTTAAAAACATCAACATTCTGAATTAAGCCAGGCTGTTGTAAAGTTAATTTGATTTCTATTCCCAAAGAACAGTATTAATCTTGGGACATCAAGTACTTCCAAGAGCAAAGAAAGACTACCCTAGTAAGAGAGATTGTGGACACATGCTTTGCTGTATGCCACTAGAGCTGGATTAGACCTAGAATCTGTTCTACTCTCCAGATTTTGGGTGGGGGAGAACTACTACTGTACTTCCTACCTCACTGCTAGACTTTATTAACCTCTTACTAACATGGATGCTACTCCTTCTGTAGTGGATCCCACACTCAAATAAAGCCTTTGCACATTTAATTTGGCTTCCTTATGTATTTACATACCATGCCAACAATAGACTTCACAAGGGGCTGCTTTCTGAAAGTGTGGTTTATAGCCATCCAAACCGTATGCGTGGATGTCTTTGCCCACATACTAATAGGCAAAGGAGAAACCTGGAAGGCAGAAGGAACCACTTTGGGTGAGTCATTTGTAAATACCGCTTCAATTTGGAATACAGCAAGCAGCCTCTTGCAATTCAGTGTAAATGTAGCACTGTTAGCTCAGAATCTAAATGCTGGTACAGCATGACACTGACTTCCAATATCTAGTGAATTCACCACATTTTAGCACAGGAAGACAGCTCCACTGCCTCATTGTAAACAACTGCTGGCAGTTGCTGAACTGCATCAAATATTCCTCTCAACAAATTCTCAATAATAGATTTTAATTTTCACAATTTCTCTGGTTATTTCGGTATTAGCCCACTTTACCTCTCTTGCCTGCCTGCTGCTCCTGTTCTATGCTACTTGTCCTGGAATCAATTTGTGTGAGTTCCAGCCCCCACCCTTTCCCACACACTACGTCTCATCTCTCCACCACCTCAGATCTCCTGCTTTCTCTGTCAACAGCTCACAAAGCTTCTTCCTTGAAGTAGTTTGACAATTGACCTTACTCTGTCGCTTCTTCTTAGTTTAGGTGATGGGTGATGCTGAATAATGGAGGGAGAATGTAGTGTTAGAGGAAGGGGTTCAGGCGAACATTTCAAGGTTGCATGAATTGTATAAGCTGACCTGGCATCATATTACAGCTGCAAGCGTGAAAGGGTTGCGTGACTTTTACTTGGGTGTTGCAATCTTATTCTTTGTAATCTTCAATTTTCAGTCCCAGAATTTTTAACTGTACCCCGGAACCTATTCTTAGGAGCTTTTTTGTAACCATACTTTGCCAACTTCCAGCTTTTCTCTCCAGGACAAAGAGTTGTAAGAGAAGATTGAGTTTCTGTATCTTTAACGATTACATAAGAGATGGAATTTTTGTAGGCATGGCTTGTCATATAGGGTGAGAAAAGTTTGTCTGTTAATTATTATTATTAATTTCATTTGTATACCATTTAATATTTTTAAGAAAAAAACTCATGATGGTTTACAACACATTAAAACATCAAATAAAGCAATCCAGAATAAAACATTACTGAAGAAAGTCAAATATATAGTATAAATTCAAAGCAACGTAATTAACAGGAAAGTAAAATATTAGCTTAATAATAATAATAATAATAATAACAACAACAATAATATTATACCGTATTACTTATACCCCGCCCATGTGTCTTGGGTTCCCCAGCCACTCTGGGCGGCTCCCAAAATAATAATAATAATAATAATAATAATAATAATAATAATAATAATAAAGTGATCGGATATCAAACATTAAAAACTTTCCTAACTTCTTAAAGATTTTAAAATAAAACATTACCAAAACGTCAACTACAGAATGCACATTTAATGTAACAAAGTTAACAAAAATTATGTTGGTTGGTTGTTGTTGTTGTTGTTGTTGTTGTTGTTGTTGTTACTATTTCCCAGTCACTCTGGGCAGCTTATCTGCCTTCAGATAAAGGACTACCTTTAGATGTCTTCTAAATGTCGGATAGTTGTTTATTTCCCTGACCTCTGCTGGGAGGGCGTTCCACATGGCGGGTGCCACTACCGAGAAGGCCCTCTGCCTGGTTCCCTGTAACCTCAATTATCGCAGTGAAGGAACCGCCAGAAGGCCCTCAGAGCTGGACCTCAGTGTCCGGGCTGAACGATGGGGGTGGAGATGCTTCTAGGGTAAGGTTACCAGATTTTTTTCAATGAATCTGGGGACACTTTTCAACTTCAATGGATTTTGTATGGGGACTGATTTGTAAATCCGGGGACTGTCCCTGGGAAATGGGGACGTCTGGTAAACTTAGTCTAGGGCTTTAAAGGTCAGCACCAAGACTTTGAATTGTGCTCAGAAACGTACTGGGAGCCAATGTATATCTTTCAGGAAATCTTAAAGATTTGAAAAGAAAATATTGCTAAAGGAAGTCAAATATAAACTGCACATTTAAAACAGAATAATAAGAGAATAAAATATTATCATTAGCATATAACGTATTTGCTGCTCTTGCTGCCAGTGGTGGTTCATGGCCATTGGTGGTTGTGGAGGCTCAGGCCCAACTGCGTCTGCACTAAGAGACAGCCAATAGGTTAATCCCCTTTTCCGCCCAACTCGTAACGGCACAGGCTTCCTGCTTCCTTCCATGGCCTCTGGTCCCCACTAAAGGAAAAGGGGAAGGGGGTGACAGGGCCATTGCTATAACCCAGCTGAGGTCGGGATGTGGCCCATTGGTAGACTGTCTCTCTAGTGACTAGCACTGGCAGTGCACTTTCAAGTACTACTGGAGTAGTACAGTTATATTTTTATATATTATCATGACCATATTGGAAAGCTTGGAAAGGGGTGATGTATTCATGTTAAATTAAAAGTAAAGGAAAAGGACCCCTGGATGGTTAAGTCCAGTCAAAAATGGCTATAGGGTGCAGCGTTCATCTTGCTTTAATACAATGCCCTCACAATTCTTACATCAAAATTGAGCATTAGTTCAATTCCCTTTTAGGAATTAAAGCAGTGGCGAGACATTCCTTAAATATTCAAAAGCTTTACTTGCAGAGCAGATGATAAAAGAACATACCGTATTTTTCGCCCCATAGGATGCACCTAGTTTTTTTTGGGGGGGGAATAAAGGAAAAAAAGTTTATTTCCCCCCCAGGCGCGGGGGCTGGCGCGGGGGAAGCCTGAGCTTCCCCCGACCCCAGCCCACAGAACAGGCTGCCACCCCAAGCCTTGCGCGCCCGGCAGGACCTCCTGCAGGGCGCGTGAGACTTGCGGACATCTGCCCGAAGCAGGGGGCGGGCTCCGCAGCACGCCCCGTGCTTCGGGCTGCAGGCTGCCGCCCCAAGCCTCGCGCGCCCGGCGGGACCTCCCTCTGGGCGCGCGAGGCTTGCCCACATCTGTCCGAAGCACAGGGCGTGCTACGCAGCGCGCCATGTGCTTCGGGCTCCAGGCTGCTGCCCGCAAGCCTTGCGCGCCCGGCGGGACCTCCTGCCGGGCACGCGAGGGTTGTGGAGAGCTTCCTGAAGCCTGGAGAGCGAGAGGGGTCGGTGCGCACCGACGCCTCTCGTTCTCCAGGCTTCAGCGAAAGCCTGCATTCGCCCCATAGGACGCACACACATTTCCCCTTCATTTTTGGAGGGGGAAAAGTGCGTCCTATAGGGCGAAAAATACGGTATTCGCATTCGCAAGACATGCTTATCCAAGTATAGGCTCAGCTTCACTTAAAATATAGCTTCTTGTTTTAAATCATAACCTGTGTCTCCTCTTACAGCTCTGCACTCGGTGCTTTCCTATAGGCCTTGCAGCTCCATGAAGAGATTCACATTTCAACCTTTCTCTGTTCTATTCAGAGACCCAATAGCTGCTGCACTGCTGTCTCTCTATTCATAGAGAGCCCTCTCTGTATTCTCTGTTCAGAGAAAAAACATTAACACTTTCCTTCTAGCAGTGTTCAGAGAAGCTTCTTTATACAGCCATCTCTTTATGCTGTGACATCGCAGTGAACTCACACAAAATGGAGTATGTGACTTGGTACTTCTCATGTGACCAAAGTTAACTAACCGCATGAAAGCTACTGGAGCACATACTAGAATCAGCTAGTAACTAATCAAAACTTGAAAGTGCTTTCTGTAAACACACAGCAATATCTATTTAAGCAATCCCATTTCAACAAATTAAATCAGTATATCTAACAGTATGGGCATTTCATATGCCTAATTGTCATATGAATCAGCTTTAGACACATTCTGCAATTATCAGATTTAAAACTGTTCAAAACAACACATCTGTAAATGCTCACTCAGTTCTCCTTTCTGTTGCTGGGATGGACAGATGGACAGCCACTGTAAGCTTAGAAACAAGTTCCTGTGCACAGACCACATACATCTTTGATCCAAGAAAGATGAGTTCCAGTAAGCACAATCTTGAGTTGGAGACCTTTCCAAAATCTAGGATTCAAATAAGCGCGACTGTAAGCAATGACATAAATACAGTTTCACCTCTCCTTTTTTCAACTTGAAGATTAATATTCATGTAGAAAACAGCAAGTGCAAATCACAAAGTATCTGTTTTTCCCTAGGTATGCTTGTTGGATACCTATTACATTTATCTGCTTCCTGATGCATATACCCAGAGAGAAATGCTGAAAGTTCCTTGCATCTTACATTTAATGCTCTCTTCTTGACATGAGTAATTATATCCAAGTCAGAAAAAATAATGTGAATCAGCTCTGAGCCATGTAGTGAACCTGGCTTTCAAACACAATTTCCAGCAATCAAAAGTGAAGCGGCAGGAAAGAAAAGAAACCCAAGAAAATATCTCTGAATGGAATGCGTAGAGCTAGAGGTGCTCTAAGATGCTGCTATCAATTTACCAAAGTGGAAAATGTCAGACTTTGCCACTCGCCACTAAGAATTAGATTATGAAATCGAACAACTACTATTTAATACCCATATTAGAAAGTGTATTTTTGCAGGACGTAGGGGATGAGGTGTACAACATGTTTGGGCATAGAAACATTCATTATGGTTTTATGCAATTTCACAAGGCCTTTTCAGACATTATGGGGTTGCTAATCTAGGTTTGCCCCAGGGACTTGATTGAACAGAGCTACAACCAATCCCAATTCTGATGGGTAAATCTACATTGCTTTACTGTTGATTTTTAATGGTTAAGTGAAGGAGTACTACTAACTATTAAATGGTTTCTAATATTATTATTTATTAATTGCCTTCCACCTATGCCCCAAGGCAATGTACAAAATATAATAAAAACAGTTACAAGGCAGCACAACAAATAAGATGAGTTTAAAACAATTCAAAATGAGCAGCTGTGGCTCTACCCGGGAATACATGTTAGAACAAAAATGTCCTCTCTTGTTTCCATGAAGTAGAGATACTGGGTATCTGTTGTAGCTCAGTGAGCATGCTATTTCACAGAACAGGGGAAGCCTTACAGAGAACCTACTTCTGAATCACTGTAGAGTGGACCTCTAATATTTTGGTGCAACCGGTTTAGAATTTCAACAGCCGGGTTGCTCACCAGGGCAAGGCAGTTTGAGTATTTTATACTGATCCCAGTTCAACTGCACTGGTTACCAATTAGCTTCCAGGCCCAATTCAGAGTGCTGGTTTTGACCTACGTATAAAGCCTGAAAGGGCTCAGGACCACAATACCTCAAAGCCCGCCTCTCCCCATATAAACCATCCCAGACTCTGTGTTTATCATCTGAGGCTCCTCCACGTGAGGTCCAAAGGGCGGCCACATAGGAATGGGCCTTTTCTGCAGTGGCTCCCCGTTTGTGGAATGCTCTCCCCAGGGAAATTCATCTGGCACCTTCATTATACGTCTTTAGGCACCAGACAAAAATGTTCTCTTCAACCAAGCCTTTGGCTGATTAATATTCTACGGCCTATTCTACGGTGCTCCTGTATTTGTGGGAGGGTTTGGGGGGGTTGTTTTTGTTTTAACTTTTTCTTTTGTGCTTTTATTCTGTATTTTTATCTTGTGAACCACCCTAACATCTTCAGATGAAGGGTGGTATATATTTTTTAACAATTACAGCAGCAGCAACAACAGGAACTTGAAGGAGACACTCTCCTACAGAACATAGTGACCTGATGTGTATATAAGGGGCAATGTGGTCTGTAAAATAACCTGGTCCCAAGCTGTATAGGGCTGGATATGTTAGTACCAAAACTTGAACTTGGCTTGGGCGCAGATTGGCACTCATCGCAAATACCACAAACAAGGTGCTGTATGCTGATGGTAGTTTGCCCTCACAAGCAACCTGGCCACTGCATTCTAGCCACCACATTCAGTACTAGCTGCAGCCTCCAGACCAATCTCGTGTGTAGCCCCACACAGAGCACATTGCAGAAATATAACATTGAGGTTAGCAATGCATGGGCAATGTGGTCAGGCTGTCCCAGTTCAGAAATGGCATAGACAACTTCCTGTACATGGGAGCTGCTCAAAGTGCCCAGCTTGTCAGATTCAGTTTATTAAACCTTATCCAGCTCACCTCTGCCTCTAGACACCAGTACAGGACCTGCACAGCCATCTCAATTGTTACCGAAAAATAGAGTTGAGTAGCATCACTGTAATAATGCCCCCTCACTTCATATGTCCTGTTGACTTGCTCCCAAAGGCTTCATATAGAAGCTGAATAGCATTGGAGACAAGAGGCATCTCATAACTCAAGAGCCAGGGAACTGAGGGACACCCTTCCAGTGGTATCTTCTGGAACTGTCCCCAGAGATAATCACTGAGACAACCCAGGAACTACTGCAGAACAGTGGCCCCTGATACCTCTTCTCCCATTGAAAGCCCAAGACTAAGACGACCCAGTTCAAACACCAACCCAGCTAGGAAGCTCACTGGCTGATCTGGGGTAATTTTTCTGTGCCCAGCCTACCCTACAGGCTTGTCTTGAGGATATAAACAGGGTGGGGAATGTGTACTGCCCTAGACTCCTTGAAAGGACTGTCACATAAAAGGACTAAGATGTACTTGAATCCGGGCTTTTGTTCATATCCAGAGCTGCTTCACAAAACGCACTTCTCACTAACAACAATCAAAACAATCTACAGTAGTTATGCACCCTCATGGCAATTGCTACAACTTAAGATGGCACAAACATTGGATATGAATGTAATACATCCATAAGAATTATTATTTTCTCAGACCCCCTGATGCTTATTCGTACATTTTTGTTTGAAGCTGAAAACCACATGCAGTTTTGGAGCTACTCGTATATGCAATAAAGAGCTAAGACTACTGTTCATCAGTGCAAGGATTTTCCCCTGCATCCTGGAACCACTCTATTCTGTTAGGAGAGGCTCAGAACTTACAGGGTTAAGAGTTCTGAGTGATGACGCCTCACATTCTGAGGGCGGGCTTAGAACACTGAAGGGAGTGGTTTACTGTGTTCTTTCAGTGTGCGTGTTAGCTCCGTGGAGAAAGGAGCAACATGGGCGAACTATCGCCAGGAGATTTATAGCTGTTGTGTTTTGCTAAGGAATAAAGACTTTAAGATAAGGAGACTGCTGCGTTTCAGCCTGAGTTATTACCACACGACAGAACGTTCCTGCTTCTGCTTCCGCTGTGTTTTACGCTCTGCTGAGTCAAAGGTCCCAGGGGGGAAGACCAGAGCTGCGCAAGAGAAGTGTGCCGGACCCCTGGACGAAATTGACCCCAACAGGTTATGGAGGTCAGCAATAAAGATAAGCAACGTTCGTGCGTGTGAGAGGCTGCAGCCAGAGGCCAGCCGATGAGACGCTGGGAAGTGAAACTGCAGGCAAAGAGGCTGAGGAGCAGACAAAGGCCAGCTAAGGAGTAGCTGGAGCCAGCTAGAGCGACGGGAGCTCGCTGGGAAGGATCTGCCGGACCGGGAGGTGCTACTGTATCGTGAGTAGGCCGGGCCCCGGGGGAGAGATGGCAGACAGCCAGAAGTCGTCAATCCCTTTTGATAAGGTGGACGGGAGCAAGCCCTGGGCCGGGAGAAGGCAGGCACTGAAGAAAGCAGTGGGAGCCAGGCCAGAGGGGGCTGAGAATTGCTCTGAGGAAGCAAGAAGCCCAGAGGGGGCTGGAGGCCCAGAGGGGGCTGGGACTGTGTTGGAGGGCTGCCGGAATGCCCCTACACGTGAGCTGCATGCTGCAGAGCGGCTGAGAGAAGAGAAGAGCTTTGCACCAGAGAATGGGGTTGCAGGCCATTCCAAGGGTCTTGAGAGTGCCAGGCTGTTTGGCAGGAGCTGGAGGGGGTTTGCAGAGAAACCACAGCAGAAGCCAAAAGCCATTTTCCCAACGGCAGAAAAGCCTCAAGGAGGAGTGCTGCTGGAAAGGTTGGGGGGGCAGAGAAGACCAAAGGCAAGTTTGCAAAGTTTTCCACTCGGAGATGTTTTGTTTGTGCCTCGGCTGACCATCTGTGTCGCAGCTGCCCACAGAGAGCAAAGGAGCCAGGGCAGGATATGTCCAAGGTCGCTTCCCATGGGAACCAGCCGGGTTTCCATGGCAACAGAGGGAGCAGGCGTGAGAAACAAAAGAAGCTACGTGCTCCAGAGAAGGGAGGAAACGTTTATCAGCTGACTGCGTCGATGGCTGTTTTGGAGAACACCTGCAGCGAACGCCCCAAGGTCGGGGGCAGCAGGAAGTCAGTTGCTAAGGCAACAAAGAAGGACAACTCCGGAGGGGGGAGAGTCCTACGTTGGGTTGTTGACTCGGCTGCGAATGCCCATTTGGTAACAGCGCCACCTGATGGACAAATGTGGAACTGCAAGGCTGTTTCAACTGAGAAAACAGTTAAATTTGCTACAGGTTCACAGGGACGTGTAACCCATGTTTCTAACATGTTTGTCTCTTTTTTACAGGCTGAATTGAAGGTTTATGTTCTCCCTGAGATAAAACATTGCCTGCTATCTGTACCTTCTCTTTTACAGGAGGGATATTCTGTGAGTTTTGAAAAAGATGTTTGTACAATTTCCAGAGATGGGAAGGAGCTCGTAAGTGTTGGGAAGGATCAAAACAACCTCTTTGTTTTGGAAACACCACTGGAGGGTGAGGGGAATATTGGGAAAGCCACTGATCACACTCATGTGTCGTGTGCTTGCGTGTGGCACAAGAGGATGTCACATGGGTCCTGTGAGGACGTCCAGATGTTATCAGAGTGCACCAAAGGTTGCAAGGTAAAAGAATGTGGTCAACCTTTGAATTGCAAGGCTTGCAGGAAAGCCAGAAACAAGGGATTTAATAATCCCAGGGTGGAGAGAGTAACCACAAAGCCTTTTGAGCTTGTACATGCAGACCTTTTGGATATGCCACAGCCAAGTCTGGGCAAGGCCAAGTGGCTGATGGTGCTGACAGATGATTATACGCAGAACGCATGGGCGTACACGCTGAAAACGAAGGAGGAGGCAACGCAACTGATCAAAGATTGGGTTGCAGAGGTGGAACTGAGGTTCTCCACCAAGGTGCAAGGGTTCAAATGTGACCAAGGTTCAGAGGTCACTGGGTCTGCTCTAAAGGGTTTCTTTCGCCAGAGGGGGATACGTCACAAGGTGACTTCTCCTCAGGAGAGTGGCGTGGCAGAGCTTAGGAGTAAAGCTCTGGTTCGAGCATCCGAGATTCTACTGGATGACTCTGGTTTGCCTCAAAGTTTTTGGGGGGAGGCAGTAAAAACGGCCAATTTCACGATGAACAGGTGCTACAATGCAGAGGTAGGTGACACCCCGTATTTCCTGCTTCATCGGCAGAAGCCGCTTGTGCATTTCTTTCGCACTTTTGGTAGCAGAGCCATGGTGCCTGTACCAAAGTTTCTGCAGCAGGAGGGTGGCCCAAGGTTCCAGGAAATGATCTTCTGTGGATATGAGCCTGCGACAAAAGGGTGGAGATTCGCATACCCAGAAGGTGATCAGACCAAGCTTCTGGTCAGTAAACAGGCTGAGTTCTATGAGCAGGATGGTTGGGCAAGGCGCAAAGCGCGCTCTGACGTTCACTCAGATTGTCTGTCTGACTCTGAGGAGGAAGGAGAGCCAGAGCCTGAACCTGCTGGTGGAGACCAGGTCCCTGAACAGAGTAGGGCGTCTCCACAGGTTGTTAAGGGAGTGTCCAAGAGTGAGCCCTCATCTCCTGTGCGCATAATGCAGAAAGCTCACAGACGTGTCAAGTCAGAGGGGGAGTCCTCTGATGAGGAAGACGCACATGCTGGCCCCAGTGGGTCAAAAGGAGCACCCCAGTTTGTGCCCAGGCGGTCATCGCGGGCTACAAAGGGAATTCCACCTGAGAGGTTTCAGGTCACAAATGCGTGGGTTGGTTTCGCACAGTGCGAACCTGAGGTTTGTGAGGTTCAACAGGTGCCTAACAACGATGCCAGGAAGGGGCGGAAGGCAATGGGGAAGGTGTTGAACACTCAGAAGTCCTCTCAGAACGTGATTCGAGAGGGGGTGTTAGGAGAGGCTCAGAACTTACAGGGTTAAGAGTTCTGAGTGATGACGCCTCACATTCTGAGGGCGGGCTTAGAACACTGAAGGGTGTGGTTTACTGTGTTCTTTCAGTGTGCGTGTTAGCTCCGTGGAGAAAGGAGCAACATGGGCGAACTATCGCCAGGAGATTTATAGCTGTTGTGTTTTGCTAAGGAATAAAGACTTTAAGATAAGGAGACTGCTGCGTTTCAGCCTGAGTTATTACCACACGACAGAACGTTCCTGCTTCTGCTTCCGCTGTGTTTTACGCTCTGCTGAGTCAAAGGTCCCAGGGGGGAAGACCAGAGCTGCGCAAGAGAAGTGTGCCGGACCCCTGGACGAAATTGACCCCAAACATATTCCCCCCCTCCTCCGCCCCACACCACCTACATCTGTTCTGAGGTTTCCCCTAAACTGCACTGGGCATCTACGAATCCCCTTGTATCAGTGTAAAGAGTTAATTAAATACTGCCCCATGGATACTGAATGGTTAACATTTGCATGTGTTAACTGTTGCATCAACAAAAAAAGGTCTCTCACCATGTAGATGCCCTTTTAAGAAACTTTAAAATTAAAACACACAAATATATATAGACAGAATGGGGAGGGGAGTTTCAGTACCACAGGACAGCCAATTCCTGTACTTTAAGGAAATAGCAAGTGGTCAAGTGGAGTAGGCTAGTTTTGCATGTTTTAGGGTGAGTTATGACCCCAAATGTGTAAAAAGGTTAAAATGCCCTCATATCAAAGTCTAGCTGCACATGGGAATTTCTACAAATTGCATGATAGGAAGAAAACAGTTTTCTTGTTCAAGAGCCATACCAGGAACCTTTATTAAGTTTTGAATTGTCTCTAATATGGCTATTCTTCTTTTTCAGGCTAGTATAATCATTCCAGTATTTATCTCTTTTGCAGTTGCATATTTAAATTCATACTATGTAAATTCAAAAAGGCACAATCATCTTACATGCTTAGTGCCATTCCTTTGAGTCTTGTGTGTATCTAATTCTGGTTATATGTTTGTGCAATTTTCTCATACAGTAAATGAAGCTAAGTGAAAATTGCTTCTCTCTTATTGGATTTTAAGTAACAATTGTCCCCCTGATGCAGGAGATAGAAGAGGTTATTTTATTTTCTCCTAACAGCCAAAAGGTGATCATACTTCTAAAATTCGTTGAGATTGCCCAAGAAACTGTGTAAAAAACTCATCCATCATTGTGAGCCCCTGGTCAGGGAATGACAGTGCAGTAAATATCTTCAGCAGCAGCCTTTTAATGTACAAGCTGTTTTCGGTTGGGATTTTCAGCACTCACATAAAACACACTGTCATGAGTGACTGCCTGTGCTCCAAAGTCATTACTATTGGGATGATGGAACATCTTTCAGCGAATAACCAAAAAACTCTAAATGTCATGTCAAGTTTGTTGAAACCATTTTCAAGCCTTGTTCAAGGTTACATGAATATTGAATATGCCTTTTTTAAAAGAAAAAAGTATAGGATCTATCAGAAGGTTTGTTTAGACAGGTAAATTGAAGAGTATATTGATTTTTTATAATTGCCTTATGTATTGTTTAAGGCCCCAAGTGAATCTACACTTCATTTTGCCTCTTTAATAGATCAAATTACGGGGACAATAATGAACTATGATATTCCCAACTGCATCTGGCTAGAGAGTTTTGAAGTCAGAATACTAGAGTAGATGGCCTGATCCAGCCAAGGGACCTTCTCAATGAGATTTTTGGTGTGTACAGGGAGAGGAGAGGAAGATGAGATCCCCACATTATTGGATACAACCCTGTGTATCTGGAAGCTGCTATGTTCACTTTCATGAATTTACAAATGTAAAAACGCCCTATATTAGTTTTATTGACAGGTGTACTCATCTGAGCTAAACTGTTACTTGGGGGTGGGGGGTGAGGCTCACCATTCTCTTGTTTCCTCTGGGACTAATTCTTTGTTTAGAAGATTCCAAGACGTTATTGGTTTCAATGTGAGGGATGAGTGTTCAGCATTTGAGAAGCACTCCTGCTTTATATTTATGAAATGTCAGCCTAGGATTCCAAAGACCATCCTACCATTTCCATGTACCCAAGCGTGCCTTGGAAAGTTTAAACATTCCGCTGGGCTTGCTTACAGTAGGTGGCTCTTTGGATCCTAGCCATACAATTTAACTTGTCCATGGGTAGACTTCGTTATTTTTATTAACAGTTTTTCTTCAATGTGTTTTCGTTAGATCACAGTTTAAACTTTGCTACTCGGTTCTTTCAGTTCATTAACCAAACGCCCGCTCTTCTCTTTAGAATGTAGAATTGCACAGCTTTGCCAGTTTTCAGCAGTTGGGGTGCTTGAGTCAAAAATAATTGTAATTTGTCTGTTTTCTACCTTACAGAAAACCAGAAAGCACCAACAGAAAAGCTACATTTGCACCACAATATGAACACAACATCAACAAAGAATCCAATGAGCAAGGACCTTAATTTCAAGATGGAAACTAATTCATCTGTAGAAAAGAGAGCAGCTGTTGGGAAGAAGGGCATTAGTAATGGAGGAAGTAGAGGGAAAGAAATGGAGCTTGCTGGCTTTGTTTCTAAAGGAGAAGCAATTCCTGAAGTAGAAGCTCTGCTAGCAAGATTACGAGCACTGTAATCTTTGACTTCACCGATCAAAGCAAAAACTGAGTCCCTTAAGATGTTCAAGAAAAATATATGTCTATTACAGAATATACAACTTCAGAAATGCAGGTGGACCAATTCTCCAAATCAGAAATACCTGCAAGTAAAAAATTAGCATGTTCCTCTCTTTCAGAAAGACTAATTCATTAGCTTTTCACATGCTGTGAGTATTTGATGGAAATGAGCTTTTGAGCAACTGATCTCCATTAGCTTTCTGAAGCAGTACATGTTTATTTTCTGATTGGCACCATAAAGAAGCTTTTCATGGCTGTTACATGTTTTGCATGATGCACATTTGATGTATGGATTTATAATGTTTTGTGCCTGAATACAAAATTGTTCTTTGTATTCCTGTAATATGGCATTGATGTCTTGTGTAGTCGGAAGACAATTCAAGGATAATGAAAGGGGGGGAATTTTGGTTCACAGATCTGTTGACTGTATTAACACTCATTCCCCCCATGTGCTCCACTTTAAAACAATTGTAAGCTATTGACTTAAATTTTTAAAAATGCAAATCAAGCTATGTACATCCTGGGTATTGTTCATTGCAGAGTCTGAAATTTTAGTAGAAAAAAGTGCAATACAATATTACATAAGTTATAAATAAGTTTAATAGTATAGCTTGATTCTTCATCAGGTAAGTGCTAAAATGCATTCATTTATTGTTAATCTACAGACAACACTGCGTATCTATGCATAAAGTAATATCAAATGTATGATAAGATGTATATCCAACCTATAGCTGTTACTCAAACTTGAAATATAAACACAATTTTGCCTTAGCACAAATTTATGATTATTAAAGGAACTTAGTTACTCTTTGACTGTGACTGATCTTAATTTTTCTGTTGCGCACAGAAAGACACCTAAGGAAATATTTGCCAGAATTGGCTTTTTAAATCACTTTGTTACAATGCATGCTGTTGGATTTGGTAGAGATTTCTTGCACAATTAATCAATATTGGTGTATTTTTAATTCATTTGTAAATTGCACATCACTGCAGTGTAGACTAATTAATTACTCTTGCAATAGTATATTGCTTCTGGTTTTAATTGGGTTGGAAAACTGGATCCATTTATGAGATCCTTATAAGATCATACCTGCAGATTATTTGGACACACCGATTACCGGTAATAATTTTCTTCAAAATGTTGTGTAGGAGCTATTTTTTAAAAATGCATTGCCTTAATTATTTTTGAACAAATAAAAGCAGAATGTTGAAACAGATCAAACTTCAAATTCCTCACCAAAATGGTTTAGGGATTATTGAATTTAGTATATTTCTTTGTTACACATCTTCTTGTACTGTATTTATTTGCTCCTTTAAAAATCGGACAAATATGCCTTTGGAAGATGTGAATTGCTTTTTAATGTAAAGAACTCAGATCACTTTTCATTGTTAAATATAGATCATTTCTGTGTCTTCCTAGCATTAAGAACCAAAGTGGACTTTGTTGTTGTTACCATTACCTATTGCAATTATACCCAGATTTCCTCCAGTGGCTTAAAATGGTATACACAGGTCTCTAGCTTCCCCATTTTATTCAGGCAGTCCTTGATTTGCACTGTGGGGCAGTGCGAGGAGGCACCTCTCTGTGGGGCAGGGGGGCAGCTCAGAGACCAGGGGTGGCAGCCGTGGCTGGCCAGAGGACTCCCAAGGAGAAGGGAGGGGGGAGAGGAGGCTGAAGGAACACTCCAGAAGGGAGGGTGTTTGAAAAAAGGGTGAAAGGCTGCTAGGCAAGGGGGGGTATAACTGGGCTCCTGAGCCCCACAGGGGTGCCACAGAAAGAATGTAGTTGCTCAAGGGAGCCATGGACACAAAAGGTTGAAAACCTGCCATAGTGGCTTTCTTTGATTACCACAATGGTGCTCAAAGCAAAGCCAAATCACAGTTCAAATTGCACTGAACCACTCAGTGACATCTTCCTACTGGACAGTTGGTGATAGACAACCTTGTGGGGAACAGAGGGGAAGGCCAGTTGTAGGAGGCTCTATTTGCCTGCACTTTCTTCTTAAACTTACATTTGCAAACAATGCTGATAGAAAAAATCCAGTTCTTTGAAATATCACAGCATGTTCTATGGTCTGAAACCTTTTGCAGTAACTTCGGCAATATATTATTAGTAGTTGTAGTGTTTAGGTGTGTAAAGGTAGTTTCTTTCCCCACTATTGCAATCCCCACCCCTCATTTATGAGTTGTGTGGTCTTATATTTGGACAGATTCTAAAGTGATGTGTGATCTTACGATTATAGAACAAGAATACCTTCAGTTAGGTCAATATTGTTTCAACTGCTTCAACATACTATGAGAACTGTTATGCTTGAACGTAAATCTTCTAAAAGGCTGAAAAAGCATTTCATCATCAAAATTGGTTTTCTTCCTTACATCTAAACAGGCTTATCCTGATGATGATGTAAGAATGAAATGTGTTTTGAAAGGCCAGGATCTTCATGCTTCTTGAATGTATGCTGTACCTGACATATAACGGCACAGAAACAGGGAGGTTAGGAAACAGATCTGATAAATGTGCTACTTGATTTCACTTTGGGGACCTGAAATTGCATCTTGCACAGAATGAAGCAACTGGAAATGAAATAGTTTCAAATGACATCTTTAAAGGTCATGAAGGAAATGATGGTAGGTGATCCAGACTTTCTATGGCCACAGGTGTCTTGTCTATTCAAAGAAATATACCAGAACACACCTATTTTATGGCACTATTTTCAGACTGTTCAAAATGAGCAAAGGGATAGAGAAAGGACCCCAAGAAATCTAAGCAAAACCCTAATATTCTTCAAATTTATTTTTTAAAGTGCAGGGGGTTGTGACCCTGAAGTGATATTCTTATTTATTCCAATAAAGGGAGCACCAAAATGTCTGAGATGGTTCAATAACTGAAGCCTGGTTTAGAGAACCTGGTGGTTGTGGTTAAAACTGTTCCTGACCCGTAACATTTCACAATGCAAAAGGGGGTTGAGTCTTATAATGTCTACCTTTTTACACTTACACATGCACATCCTTTGCCAAAGCTAGTGAGATTGCATCTATTTGCAATCTTCAATGCATACATAGAGACACTGAATGTTTTTTATTGGGCCAGCTGGAAGGTTTCCAACCATGGTAGAGACCCACTACTTTGGGGGGGGGGGGAAGCAGGAGATGACACGCCTCTACTGCCCCTGAAATTGGTGCAAGTGATGGTTGCAAAGGCTCCCTCATTCCACCCAGGAACATCTTCATCAGCAGAAGGCAGAGAAGAGCCAGTTCCAATCGGCCTCAAGGGCAGGATATGGTTCATAGGTTTGGCTTGAGCCCGGTTACCACTTTAAATTTTGACACTTTGTTGCCAAAAGGAGGGCAAGGGAGGGGTGATAATTGGGCGCTTCAAGGGGTGTGTCTACTTGGTCCTAAGTTGCTCCCATGCCCCCTTGCTTTGTGTAACTTTTCATGGGGCAAGAGCTGTAGCTCCACTGAGATTATTGTGAGGGTAAAGGGGATCCTGAGCCATGCATTTAAAGCAGTGTTTACTAACTCAGGGTCATATGGCCCCCTGCCATAGCTGTCAACGTTTCCCTTTTTTTATTCCAAATAGGATTCCTCGCAAGAAAAAGGAAAAGTTGACAGCTATGCCCCCTACCCCCCAAAAAAATATTCCAAGGGGGCCACAGGTAAAAATTACGTAAATGGGGGGGGGGGTATAGCACAAGGCTAGATGGCTAAAGGGGGAAGTGAGAAGTGAAGAAAAAGAATCTTTGTATTGGTTTTTATGGGGGGGCACCTCCCGTGGGGGAACCACAGGAAGGAAACAAGGTCAGAAGGGGAGATGGTGGGAAAAGGTTGGGAGACACTGATTTAAAGGATATTCAATGAAACTGCTTTACCCATTTTTTTAAAGTTTCAGCATGCCAATTTTCCTGAATATGATGCAAAATGCATTTGACAAGGAGTTTGTCACAGTTGCAACATTGAAAAGTGGTCTATCCACATGATCAATGCAAGCGTCATCTTAAATATCAACTAAAGCAGTTGATTTCCAAATTACGAGGTTGGGAAAAACTTCTGGGTGGGTCGGTCCTTTTGCTGGTGCGCTAACTGACATTTATTGGACTGACAGCATTTGCAAGCACTTGATCTTCATCATGCTGATGAGCAGATCCATGCTGGGTTTTATTTACACTCCCAACTTGATATTTGCCCCTGAGAAAAAAATGGTATGTTTGTCAGTTTCAATTTCAAGAACTTTCTGACACTTTGGTGGTTTGAGAGAATGTACTGATAGGAAGAGCACACTCTTCAGTCAAGAGGTAGGTACTTCTTTATTTAATCTGTTCCTGTTCAGTTACATAGCCCTAAACATGATGAATATGACAATTCTAAAATAAGGACATAAACATTTGATAAACAGTATTGCAGAATGTGAAGTGTGTTGCGTTCAGCCAGCCTGTTGCTAAATAGCATGGACACAATTTAGTCAGTGGTGGGTGCAGTGTCCAAGCACGCAGAATTTCTACTGCCACTCGCCTGCACGCACAGGCATGCCTCCAGACAGCTGTGGAGGCTGTTAAGGTGAATGGCAGACCTGCATCCTTCACCATATCCCCTTCTAGCTTTCCCCTCTGCTTGGTGCAAGTTCATGCCTGCTGTGGAACACAGTTAACTTGTGTTGAGGCAGGTGAAGGGACTTTGGAAGTCCTATTTACCTTTATACCCCCCACTCACTGCCTCTGGGCCCAGTCTAAAAACCAATGTGGGAAATGGTTTTGTTGAGTCCATGGGCATCATCTGCATGAAGGTGCAGCACCCATAGTTGGCTAGGAATCCTGGATTCCTAGGTCATGTGGCAGACCAGTCTGATCAGCTGCAGCAACAGAAGCTCATTTCTTATTGCAATCCCAGGAGCAGTGAGCATGGCTTTGACTGGGGGGCAGGCACTAGCTCCAGACAAAAGTTTTTCTGTGGACTCCTTTCCCGGGGCACCCTAAACACTTTGTTCCAGTTTTGACTAAGGATCCAACCCAGTGTCTTTCCCCCACAGAGTTGTGACTGTTGCGATGAGGTAGGCAAAACCTCCAGACGGGCCCAATTTGTCTGCAGGCAAGTTCCTCCCTGGCCCCAGATATGGCGACTGATTAATTCCCAAGGTCGTGCTAGCTAGAACAACTGTCCACTTACCTTCTGACAGGGCTGCATTGCGCAGGATGGGTAGGTTGGATGTCTGACACCGACTTCGCTGCCCACTCACAGTGCAGTCATAATTCAAGCCACAGAGGTGGACCTGAGTGGAAACTGGCTCCCCCAGGTCTATCTCCAAAACCTCACCCGCTAGTCTGGCCATGATTGGCAAATATGAATTTCAATGCTTTGCAGGACATCCCAGAAGACCCCTTGACCAGCAGAGGCTGTTAATGCTGCCAGCGGTCACATGGGTGAGGACTTCGCCCCCCCCCAGCTCCCCAGTGGCTGCGTCACATCACACCATCCAGCAAAAGGTAAGTGGTCTATATCGATTTCTAATTGGCAGATCTACAATGCTGGATTATCCTGTTGAAACAACATCAACCACATTGCAGAGTTTCTCTGCCTCTAACAAAACCGCAACAGGAGCGTTCTGCTCTATATAATATAGCAGAGTGACCTCCCATTAACTCCACCTCTGAAATACAGGAACCTTTTTCTTTTGTGATTGTCAAGTCCCCCAAGAAGGATCAGAGCATTTTACTCTTTTTCTTTCTTTTTTCCCTTGGAAGATCTGCAGTGCAGTAAATCTTTTGACTCTGACAAACTGCAGAAACCAGTAAACAGCTTCAGCATAACACTGCTTGGATAAAGCATCAAATATCAGACAGGTTCAAAAATGAAGCTCTCATTGGAAAACATGCAGTTGTCATTGCTCATCCTTCTACTATCTAAGGCTGAATCTTGTTCAGATAAACCTCACCCTTGCTTAAGCAGCTAGGTACAGGGAAATGTCAGTATTTCAGCATTCCCAATTTAGCTTGTGTTAGGCTAGCCTGAAATCAGAGCTTGGATTTGGTAGGTAAACACATATAGCTGATCCTTAAAGGTTCAGTGCTTCAGCTGCATTTAGTACTTCAACTGCTTGGGGGAACGTGAGCACAGAGGCATCGGAAATGAATAACTATAAACATTTTAAATGTAATAGAAGGTGGTGAGTGAAATGTGTCCCTGATGGGCTGACTAATAGTAAATTGTGCCTTTTGGAGCAAGCTCATTCTTTATACCCTTGATAAAATAAACAGAATATTTCTTCCTTCCCACTTCATCTTTGCTCCTCTGTGTATTCTAATTTCCCATAACTAACTAACTAACTCTCTCTCTCTCTCTCTCTCTCTCGTGTGTGTGTGTGTGCACGCGCGCATGTTCATAGAGATGGAATTTGTTTCCATGATTCTTGTGTGGTAGATGTGTTGAGCTGTACTGGTTTTGACGGCAGGTGCATGTCTGACTGTCTTCATCAGGCTTCCTCAAACTCAGCCCTCCAGATGTTTTTGGCCTACAACTCCCATGATCCCCAGCTAGCAAGACCAGTGGTCAGGGATGATGGGAATTGTAGTCTCAAAACATCTGGAGGGCCGAGGTTGAGGAAGCCTGGTCCTCATGCTTCTTCCGCACAAAATACTTCCTAGATGTACAAAAAGACAAGCCCCTGAGCTGCTCTATAACATTCTGCTTTTGTATGCAAGAGTTATGTTTAAGACCATTCCAAAATCCATTCCCCACCTGAAGGCTGAACTGGTTTCTGCTATTCTATTTCACTTGGGGAACTGCAACCTTGAGTGGGATGTTCAGGTGCTGGCTGGGCTTTGCAGATAAGGACTAGATCAAATCTCACTGGGTGCCTTTTAAGTAAATGGCTTCAGCAAAAATTACATTTTGCAATTTTGCCTGTGTAGGCCCGAATCCTTCCCTTAAAAGACCTAAATATTTAAGCCTGTTTTTAATTGATGCTGATTTTATATTTTACATTTATGATTTTTGATTAAAATTTGAATGTTATTTTAATGCTGTTGGTTTAGTAAATTGTATTTTAAATATATCTTCCTCTTAGTCACTTTGAGAAGATTTCTACCACTAAACGTAATTTTTATTTATACACACACAGACACAAATAACACAAGTTTTTACATAATATCAATGCTTTTTTCTTTAAAAATGCTTAGGTGTACTCTCATTTTGACTCAAGAAAATCACCATTTTATAGTTCAAATCAGGAAAAAATAAATACAGTAAATGGACAAAAGTACAAAGATTCACAAAATCTTTAGGGGTATGCAGACCCCTGTGTCCCCCCCACAAAAAAATCATTGCATAGTATCAAAATATTTTGGGTGAAAACATCATATTCTGCCATATTGTATCAATTTCAAAACGAGTGTGAGTGTGTGTGTGTGTGTGTGTGTATGGACACAGGTGGCGCTGTGGGTTAAACCACAGAGCCTACGGCTTGCCGATCAGAAGGTCGCCGGTTCAAATCCCCGCAACGGGGTGATCTCCCATTGCTCTGTCCCTGCTCCTGCCAACCTAGCAGTTCAAAAGCACGTCAAAGTGCAAGTAGATAAATAGGTGCCGCTCCGGCGGGAAGGTAAATGTCGTTTCCGTGCCCTGCTCTGGTTCGCCAGAAGCAACTTAGTCATGCTGGTCGCATGACCCGGAAGTTGTATGCCGGCTCCCTCGGCCAATAAAGCGAGATGAGTGCCACAACCCCAGAGTCAGTCACGGCTGGACCTAATGGTCAGGGGTCCCTTTACCTTTACTATATATATATAATCGACCTAAAAATAATCAACCTAAAAACAATGGGCCACGGTCTTATTCAGAAATATTTCAGCTCTCCGCCTTCCTTACCTACTGGGAGGCAGAGATTAAGATTGCTGAAGCCAATAGTAGTAGCACTGGCCTAAAAACAGAAGCCGGCGTGGGGGGGCAGAGGAAACTATTTTTCCTCATTTGTTTTTTACAGCTTCAGATATATTTTTTAACATATAAGATTATTAGAATATGTATCCTTGCCTGTTCTTAAAACAGAAACCTGTAGTATTACAATTCTGGATATGCCCTTTCTCATATTCAGGAATGGGACGAGGCAGAGTAGTTCCCCAGTGAAAATATATTTCAGAAATACAGGGAGAAAATGTCTCCATGTGCAGTATTATAAACTACATCCACACAACTTACTTATTGGTGGACTGTAAACCTTGAAGAAGCACATCAAAGAGCTTCTTTTGTTACCAGAATTCTGACATAAAAAGTACGTCTCGACATATTACGTTTTCTCTGTTTGATGTCCTTTAAGGGAAAGAGTTCTTGGTTGGTAGTGAAAGTAGTCATAAATAGTGTTTATGGAGGCCTGAATGGGGCGAGGAAGAACTGAGTCTCTTGCAGGAATGATTTCTTGTAAATATCCTTTAGGCTACATAGTGTGGGCATGGAAATATTTGCTTTTAGTCTTTGGAAAGTTGAGTTCTTCACTTCACTTTAATGAACCATTTTCTGAGGCTTATTCTTTTGTCATTGGCTTAAATTAGGAGACTCCAAACGCTGACCTTGTGTGCTTTCCAAAGGGAGTCCATAGCTCATTTGTGCAACAAAGGCCTTTGCCGTAAGCCTAGGAGAGCCTTTGCCAATCAGAGTGAAAAATACCAGGTTCGATGGAGAAAAGATCTAAGCCAGTACAAGGCTGTTCTATATGTTCAAAGTCAGTGGGGGGAGGGGGTAGCATTTGCTTAGCGACAAAAACCTTGACATAATTGTGCAAATGCAGTTAACGTGTGTGTGTGTGTTTTAATGCAGATAGTACCATAGCTCTCAACTTTCAGATTTGAAAATAAGGGATCAGCAGCCTCGAAAATAAGGGATCAGCAGCCTCACCTGTCCTGGGGACAGTCTACGGTTCAACTTTGTAACCAGAGGTTCAACTGAATAGAATCTGAATCCCATGCACTACAAGGCCTATGCAGCCTCAACTTAAGATGGCTCCCCAGCCTGGCTTTGCAGCAACACGTGCAACCAAATAGCGTCCAGTGTTCAAAAACCCCTTCAGCTTGCATTAACTAGCCACACACACATGAGGTGGTGGCAGCCTCCCGCCCGCCATTGTACTCAACCAGCTCCTTTCCTTTCCCCCCACTGTGTGCCCCCCCCCGTCCAGACAGACCTTATCCCCAGCAAGGGTGAGTGGGCCATCGATGATGTACCCATCCGATTCTGAGCACAGGTACATTCCGAGTCCCTCTGAGCCAAGGCCCAAAGGCAGAAAGCCCAGCCAGTAGCCAAACGAAGCCTCGAGCGGTGGTTCCCACAGCGCAGCAACCCGGCAAAGGGATACAGCAGCAAGGAAACCACACCGTCACCTCTCTGCTGGGAAGCGCTGAGCAAAGGCGAGTCCCCAGGCAATGTGGCTGATTTTATCTGCCCAAGGCATGCAAGCTCCACCCCCCAGTTGTTCTCAGACTCCTTATTGGTGAGCAATGCAGCCGAGCAACGCAGTTGAGGAGCCTCCCTGGCCAGCAGGGAGGGAGAGGAGCTGCTTCCTTTGAAATCCAGGAAATTTACAGGATATCAACAATCCAGAATAGCAGCGGGAAATGGCGCTGTAATAAGGGCGTTTCCCGCCAAAGAAGGGAAAGTTGACAGCTATGGATAGCACCCACTGGGAAGGGGGAGCAAGGAGAAAGAGCTTAAGACAACAGAGGCTTCCCTCCCAATGAAGGCTTCTTCATGATGTGCTTTGAGCATGTGTGTGAAGGACTGGACTGGACTGTTCCTCCCCACCCCTGCTCAAACCCCACTCTGTGGCTGTTAAAAATGTGCACATTGTGAGAACTTAAATAATTGCCATCACATCTAGTTCATTCCTTTGTTTAAACCAGGGCTGGGCAACTGCCTCCTCCCTGTCAAAGGGGGGGGGATTTCTGGGGGGGATCATATCCTGACAGCAGCGCATTGCCCCCCCCCCACTTCTCTCTCTGCCACCACACTCCTTCCCTTCCTTCCATCTTTCTCTCCACCCAGTCTGCTGCCAGGAGTGGGACAAAGTCAAAGGTCTGAGCCTCCTTGCTGAAATAGAGGGATCTGTCTGCTGGGTGAGAGTTCCACAGAGTCTGGTCCGCAATCTATCTCCTGGTGGAAACGAGCTGTGCAACCGAGCCAGGTGGGGAATTCACTGAAGATCTTGTTAACTGGGCAGAGATAGAAGGAATCAGGAGGACTGTAAAGTATCCTGGACCAAAGTCATTAAAGGCCTTACAGATTAATTGGCCCAGTAACATATAAGCAGATGCAGACATGGAAATTCCCCGTTTGCATTTTTGCTTCAGTGTTCAGGGCCAGGAAGGGGCTGTACTGCTTTTCAAATTTAATTTGAATGCTAATTTTTAAAGCCCTACAGGTCTGGGCCCCTGGATATCTGAAGGGCTATCTGCTCCAGTATGGATCTCCATGTGCTTTTAGATCACCTGCAGAGCTCCTGCTGTGACAGGAGTCAGTAAGATCTAGAGCATTCGCATTAGTGGTGTCCCAGTTATGAAACTGCTCAGGAAGGATTTCCTAACTTTCTTAACATTTGCTGCTTTTAGGCTGATAGCCAGCACAACTCCTTTCTGGAGGGCATTTGGCCTCCAGGAGATCTAAACCAAGAGCAGCAGTTTCAGTATCTGCTTCTTAGTGCTCCATCAAATCGAGATGATTGTTATATGCTGGATGTTTTAACTCTGATTTTACGGATGTTTTTACATGCTTATATTCTGTTCTAAACATACTGCTTTAAGAATAAGTTACTTACTAGTTCATCCTAAATTATAAATAAATTGATTTTATTGAAATTTCTTGCCAGATCTTCATACATTATGATTTCCAGGCACACATTATACCTTTAAAGCAGATTAGAAACACACTCTTTCAAAGAATTCTGGGGCCAGTAGTTTACCCCTCACAGATTTATGATTCCCAGCAACCTTTAACTTGGGTTGCCATACATCCTCTTTTTCCTGGACATGTCCTCTTTTCCATGGGTAAAACGCCAAACTGGGAGTGGTTGTTGTTGTTTTTTAAAAAGCCAAAATGTCTGGGTGTTTTGTGTGTGTTTTGTGTGTGTGTTTGGCTTGCTCCCCCCTTAGGTATCCCTCTATTGGGCGTGCCTCCCATCATTAAGCGGCTCTGCAGTGCTCCTTGGGTCAAGGTGCTCCCTTACCTACCTAGGCCCACCCCACCACCACCATTGGACCTGGTGTCTCCCGCCTGCAGACTTGACTCGCTTTAGGGCCTGCTTTTCAAGTGGCTTGGCAAGTCCATCAACCCTCCCTTCAAATTAATTGGATGAACACAAGGTCTCTCCAGTTGGCATCCCGCCCCACCGCATAGGAGCTCAGGGAGGGCTGTGGTCTCAGGAAGAGGCGCAGAGAAGGAGCCCGGCTGCTGTGTGGAGAGCTCAGTGGTTCCCCATCCCTCGTTTCTCTCCCCCCTTGTTTTCTGTCTCATTCTCTCTTCTCCCCCCTCCCTACCCCCCTTTCCCCCTCCCCTGCCTTGTCTCCCCCTTGCCAGGGCTTCACCTCCCCCTTTTCTCTGGCAACCTGGTGGTCCCTCCTGGACTCTTTGGGATTTTATACCTAGTGATGTGTAACTTACAGGATGCCCAGAAGTGGTGGCAGCGGGGGGGGGGGCGTGTCTTCCTACTTCACAGAGATTTTTTGGTTATTTAATTCACATCCTCTTGCTCCAGCAGCCTTAAAATATATATATTATTGGCTCATAAGGAACCACCATTTCATGGCAAATCAGCTGTATCAGACTTTTGCAGCTGCTTGTCTGTATACATTGAAGGCATCAAAAATAAAAAAATCCTTTTTTATTTTTTAAAAAGGGAAATGGTTGCTGTCCTCCAGTTTTCACACAAAGGAAGGGACTGTTAAAGTAATTATAATTATTTGCTTTTTTAAGAAATTCTCTATATAACTTTAATTCCAACATTGTGCTCTGAACTGTTTGTTAGGTCTTGTAGCTGTCTGAATGGTGAAAGAATCAATTGTTTATTTTAAAAAGACATCATTCTCTGCTTATCATCTGTTAGTATGCGGTCTTGTTGTTACTGGATCTGAGCTGAAGGGAGGGTATTTATGGGTATGTAGCATCAAATGCAGGTTGACTCTAGCTTGGCTGCAAAAATGGACGGTACATGCGTTAACGTACAACACGGGTTCATTCCTTGGAGTCATTGTTGTACCTTGATGGTAAAATGGGATGTTTTCAGGAGAGATCAGTGTTGGTTGTGTTGCCTAGCGTAATGGTTTTGGGCTTGTTGTTTTAGTGCATGGGTAGGCAAGCTAAGGCCCGGGGTCTGGATCCGGCCCAATTGCCTTCTAAATCCAGCCCACGGACGGCCCGGGAATCAGCATGATTATTTGTGGGGCCTGCCTGGTGTTTTTACATGAGTAGAATCTGTCCTTTTATTTAAAATGCATCTCTGGGTTATTTGTGGGGCATAGGAATTAGTTCATTATTATTTTTTCCAAAATATAGTCCAGCCCCCTACAAGTTCTGCGGTACAGTGGACCGGCCCCCTGCTGAAAAGAATTGCTGACCCCTGTTTTAGTGTGTTTGCATTTACAGTGGTACCTCTGGTTAAGAATTAATTCATTCCTGAGGTCTGTTCTTAACCAGAAACTGTTCTTAACCTGAAGCACCACTTTAGCTAATGGGGCCTGCCGCTGCTGCTGCGCCGCCGGAGCACGATTTCTGTACTCATCCTGAAGCAAAGTTCTTAACCCGAGGTACTATTTCTGGGTTAGCGGAGTCTGTAACCTGAAGCGTCTGTAACCCGAGATACCACTGTATTTGCTTTGAATGGCACATTGATTGAAAATGATTTTGAAAACTGGCTATACTTTCTGGAAGAGACACGGACATAACTGGCTGAAGACTTGCTTTCCTCTTCTATTCTCCAGCCCCCTCAGCAATATAGCACAGCTTCTATCAGGGGCCAGCAAACTTTTTCATCAGGGGGCCAGTCCACTGTCCCTCAGACCTTGTGAGGGGCCGGACTATACTGTGTGTGGGGGGGGGGGGAATGAACGAATTCCTATGCCCCACAAATAACCCAGAGGTGCATTTTGAATAAAAGCACACATTCCATTCATGTAAAAACACACTGATTCCCAGGCCGTCTGCGGGCCAGATTGAGAAGGCGATTGGGCCAGATCTGGCCCCCGGGCCTTAGTTTGCCTATCCATGTTCTATAGCCTACATATAGTAGGGATATTTAGAATGAGAGTTGTAATAGCAATCCATAGTTAAAGGTGGAAGTCGGCAAACGTGTCCTCGTTTTTGCTCTTCAGAACATGGTAACCCTACTCAGTGCCCAGAATTCTTGAGGGAAAGAAAGTTATTCCAGTGTTCTTAAAGCTTTAGGCCTAGATTCAAGGAAACAGTTGGGCTAGGAGGTAGCCGTGCAACCAGGCTTTCTCTCCTCTCTTATTTTTCATTGCAGACAAAACCTCGGCCTGTCCACACAATTTTCCAATTTTGTTCCTGTTTATAAGGTTACAATATAGGTGTATATTTGGATTACTTGAAAACAGTTTGTGTGACCTGAGGAAAAGTCACCACTCAGCTGAAAGATCTATAAAATTCATTCACAGGTATCTCACTTCCTGATTCTGTAGCAGCCGCATAGGCAAAAACTGACAAAACGGGACAAGGTTTTTTTCAGAAGGCTTGCAAAGAATAATGTAGAGGTGGCAAAAGAATTGATTCAAAATCACTGTAGAAGATTAATTGTGTGACATGTGGGCAATTGGTTAATGGGATTGGGCCGGTTCCCATTGACTGATGCTTTGACAAAAAGAAGCTTTGCATTGCATTTCAAATGATGGAAGAGATTCGTTTTTCTACGCTTGTTTACCTCAGTGTAGTGAAAAATGTAATGTGTGAAGCAGCCCTCAGAATGCAGTTGCTGTTATTTGAAAAGGGACTTTACAAGCCAAGAGATTCTCCGCTCTGTAGCTTCCATGCTCTGAAAAATGAAACAAATCTAAATGGAAATTACAGGCTTAGCTGACAAACTTTGCTTTGGAAATTGACATTTGTACGCTCTATGCATGAAACCATTGTCACATATGAACTGAATCAAACACACCACGGGGGGGGGGGGGAATGGTCAGAGCAAATAAACCTTGTATATGATTGGTTCACTTGTGCAGCCTCTGACACATTCCAGCCACTTCTCTATTAAGCTTGCCAAATTACTAGAAAAAAGTAGCCTAGCCTGCTCTTGTGCCTTTAACAGCAGCTTAATGTACAAAAATCAGCAGGTGAGTTTATCTCTCAGGACAGAGATAAATATGAGCTAATGCCTGCAGCTCAAGCTGCTGCTAAACATGCAGCTACAGTGGTCATCTGAACAGTCAGCAGTCCCATTTTCTGTTGCAGCCAAAGCCTGTTTACTCAGAGGAGACATTAATCTTATGCTCCTCTCTCAACAAGTGTGTCAAGAGGACAGATTCCATGATGGCCAGGCGCCCCCCATGTAAGAAGCTCTGCTATAAAAGGATGGATCACTGGATACGAGGAAGAATTGATTGGTTTGGCAACACTTTTTGAATGATTTTAATGGACTAGAATTTTGGCAGGACACTCAGGTACTAATAACCAAGTTTCTAGATCCAAATGGATGCAGAAGGGGTTATTGACTGTGGCTTTTCTTAACAGGGACAGATGGTCAGTGGAAGATGGCTGGCAGCCACAGTATGCATCTGGAGTTTAGAAGATACCACCCTTTCAACAGTTTTCCACTACCGTGAGCAAAGATGTTGTTATCACAGTTGGGGGAGGGGAGCCAAGTGTAGTCCTAAGCACATATATGTGGCAAGGATTCAACTCTAGGCTGCAACTCTTGATTGATTGAAGCTAAGCTCCAGAAATTGTGCGGGAGCCTTTCACTATTGCTTCATCACAGGAGGCTCTCAAAATCTTGCTGGACTACAACTGGTAGTGTTATCCCTGACTGTTGTTCCTGCTGGTTAGGGCTGATAGCAATTGTTACCCAACAACTTCTGAAGGGCCACAGGCTCTGATGCATCAAGCTCTGCTGACAACATCTGGGCTGCCTCTGCCATGAAAAGAGAGCAAGTTATCTTAACTTATCAGACTAATAGATTATAATTAACTGCAGCTGGAGAATACCATGTTTGCAGGGCTTTTCAATTTACTGCCTGCCAGTTCCTTCTTATTTTCATTGTGTTGGTGGCAGATGATTCCTTAGCTTCTTCTCTTTTTGCTACAAAGTTGATTAAAGAGTTACAGAATCCAAGTCTTTGTGAACAGTGGTGTTTGCCAAGTAGAAGAAAATGGCCTTTGGCAGATGTGGTGCCACAGAGTCCATCTTCTCGTAAATTCTTTTTAAACATCTATTCTGCATGAATTTGCTGAAGGAAGTCACCCAGAGGTTTGGGCTGAAGTGTCAGCAATATGCTGATGAAATGCAGCTCCGTCTGTTTTCCATCTACACATCTCAGGAGGGCTGCAGAAATCTTGAATGGTGCCTAAAGGAGGATGCAATGTGGATGCTATGGGCAGGGAAACCAGCTGATTTGAGTAAAGGGGTACAACTAGTTTTGAATAGGATTGCACTCCCTCTAAAGAACCAAGTTCACAGTTTGGGGGTTCTTCAGGACTTGGCACCTGTGGATGCACAAGTGGTGGCACTGCCCAGGAATGTCTTCTGCCAGCTTAGGGTGGCCATGCAAGTTGTGATGCTGCTTGATTGCAATAAAACCTCCAAGTGGTTTACAAGAAATATTAATGTTGTCATTAAAAACAGTTTAAAGATTAAACATAATTAAAATTAACAATAAAATATTAAAACGCACCAACATCTACAGGTCTGGATAGGCTTGCCGAAACAAAGATGTTTTAAGCAGATACCAAACAGAGAACAATAAAGGTGCCTTCCTGAGGCCAATATTCAGGGAATTCTAAAGCATAAGGGCTGCCACATTAAAATATTTGTTACAACTGGGGGGGTATTCTTCAAATTAAAACGATCAGCTAGGCACATCTGGGGCAAGGCAAACCTGCAAGTAAGCTGGTCGTGAGCTATTAAGGTGCAGATCATGAGCAGAGGTGTTCTATGCTGTCAGGGTCTCACCCCTCTCAGCAATTGTGCTGCAGCATTCTATACTACCTATAGTTTCAAGGGAAGCAGAAGGGAAGCCCCACTGAAGGGTACATTGCAGTAACCCAATCTTGAAAGTCATCTAAGCCTGACCTGTTGTGGTCAAGGTCTCCCGGTCCAGGCATGGTCAGAGTTGTACCAAGTGCAGCTGGTAAAAGGCATGCATGCACAATGTACATCTAGAGTAAACTACTATAATGCATGCTTTGTGGAGCTGCCTTTGATGATGACTCAGAAACTTCAGCTGGTTCAAAATGCGGCTTCTGGCTGGGGCCAGATAGTCATATCATATTGCACTTGGAAGTATGGGTAACCATCTATTTGGAGGGCTACACCCCTTTTTAGAAGAGTTGCCCTTTTGAAGCCCAGTCTAGCCTGGATAGAATGTGTATGTATCACTGTAAGGGGGATTCAGTGCTATGTGATAGACAGACCCCCATAAAGTGATGTTGTGAGACACCGGCTGCATCTCATGGCCTGTGCTGGGCCAAGTGCTGCAAGGATCCAACTCTCATGACATGGCAAACCACAGGACATGAGACGCAGCAGGTGTCTCTACTGAGGGAAGCCATCTATAGATTTGGGCTAGGGTGGATGAACCTTGTATGCTGATGACACCCAGATCTATTTCTGATTTCCATCTTCTGGTCCTGGGAAAGTGTGGCAGTTGAGAACTGGTGTCTAAAGGCAATATGACATTTGATGGAGAGCCATAGCTTCCATTTTGCCTGCATCTCTTCTTGCCTCTAGGTTTGCATGTGGGGAGACAGCGCCAGTTAGGAGGCTCCTGGGCCATCAGTTCTGGACCCTTGCAATGTACATGAAACATATTTCACCTTTCCACTGAGGTGAACTTATAACTGTAGTCTGTGTGTGGAGCCCATGCATATTTTACAAACTATCTCATGTACTGTATTTGAGCCCACATGAACAATGAAAAAATTATTTGCCATTGCTCAGTGCATTGCCTTGATAATGGCAGGCTGCTGGTGCAGTCTCTGAGTTCCACAGGACAAAGAGAATGTACTATTTCAATTTTGCTTTTTAAAAATGTAGCTATAATGAACATGCCTTTTCGCTTTCAAAGCCATTTTTCTTTGCGGAAAGTATTGAAAAGAGAAAGAGAGGAAGATGGCTGAGGAAGCTGCCAGGTGTTGGCATGAGATGAGCAGACATCTCACCTACAGAACAATTATCCGGAGTTCCACTTTAATTAAAGAGAGAATGCACCAGCAAAAAGGACCAGTTCTTTTCTTTGCAGAGAAGCCTCCTCTATAGCAGCTTGTTCCTTTGTCCAATGGGCAGCCAGATTGTAACTAAGAATAGTGCCATGAAACGGTGTGAGAATTAAAAAGGGGAACATGACATGGACAGGAAAGATAGCGTGATTCTTTTCCCTGCCTTGTGAAATTCTCTTTTGTAAAGAATAAATAAATAATAATTCAGGGTGGTCACCCACAAGATGATCTTGCCATGCCCACTCAGGTTTAATAATCTGCTTTGCCGCTCTTAGCATAACTTGTGGATATAGATGAACAAAGGACTGGAAGTTGGTGAAAGTGCCCATCTTGTCATTCAGTTTCTGAATAGGAAAATCTAAAGACATATGTTGAAAGTGACACTTTACATCTGAACTAGAATGCTTTAGATTTGTCTGCATCTCTTGATCAGGCATGAAATATCACAAGTTGTTGCCTATCAAATATTATACAATACTAAATTCAATTCAAACACAGTTTAACTATTTCAAAAGCACTGTGTACCAGCCATCTAACATTATTACATGGTGCCATTACAAACTATCCAATATTAAAATAAAATACTGTAGGATGCAAAGTACAAATATTCATCCATTTGAAGTGCATGAAGTACGTTTGGTGTCAAACTTTCTGGGGGAGAATTTGGGAGAGAATTATTTGGAACAAATTATGTTTGGCTCTAGGATGGTGATGATGCTAATTGGGATGGTCGTGATCACTTTGAAAACCACATAGACACATTTTGCACCTCTTTCACTAATGTAAATTACCTGCTGAAGAACATGGTAGTATCAATCATTCTGGAATGATCTTGAGATTAAAGAAAAGTGATCCAATCTGTCTGTAAATCATGTGGGCATCTGTAACCACCCAACTGTGATTTAATTTTTTAACATTGTGTTTGGGATAGAAACAAAAAATGCAAGTCCTTTCTCATAAGTACATGATCTGGCAATGCCAGACTCTATTAAGTTAAGTAATTCATTAGAAGCATGTAAAAATTGCCAAGCCAAAGCTGGACTAGGAAGTGGTAGTGTTCCAAATTATATTAAATTTTGTCCCCATATGGTTTGACACAATGTTGAATAGTAAGGATGAAGAGAGGAGAGAGACCAGCAGAGCCAAGACTTGAAAAGGCTTCTCGTGGGCTGACTGAAATATTTTGCATATAATCCTTTGAAAGTTGGCAGATATTTCCCTCACAAATAATTGGTCATCTGTGCTGCTTTTGCAACTGTTGTGAGTACAGATCACTACACTGTAAGCTCTGTAGTATTAGCCATTCCTGACAGGTGTGTCTTTGGGGTGGAGAATTGTCAGCCCCCAGGCAGGATGTGGCCCAGTGTTCCGCCTTCATCCCATTGCCTTGCACATGATTTAGGTTTGAAAGAAACCGCAATAGGATGTCTTGTTCAAGTAAAATTACAGCATGGTTGCTCTGGGAGAGAAGGTCAAGCCCTCCTCATGTGCTGCCCCCCACCCCATTCAATTGTGTTTGAAAACAGCCTTCTAGGCATTTTTTCAAGCCTAATTGTGGTACTGGCATCGTTGTTTGGAGGAGATCACAACTGGGGACAAAAGGGTTTGTACACCCCATGAGATCTCTCTTGCTGACCCACATGCATATATCCCACTGCTCTGTTAGTGCCAACAGGAGGCTGTATTCAAGCTTAACTGCTGCAGTGGAGGACCTTGGTGGAGATCAAACACACACAACTGGACTTGAAAGATGTGAAGATTTTTTAAAGCCTAATTGTGGAGGACTGGGGAGAGTTTGTGATGTGATGTGTATATGTATGTGATTAGTGCATACGCGAAATGGCTTTTTTATTTTTTTGGCCCTGCTCAACACTGGGCTTCCACGTTCCTATGACCCTTGTGAGTGAAGCCGGCAGGAATCTCGTACTCCCAGCAGGGTCACCCAAGGCGGTAAGGTCAAAGGGAAGGAGCTAGACAAAGAATGATCCAAGAAGTCCTCAATGGCAGAACAGGCGGAAGATAACAAGTGGTATGTTACAACAACTGTGAAGGCGGATGAAGGCTGCAGCGGATAAGAATCTACCGGTCGTCATGACAATCTTACTCAGCTGTGAGTGATTGCCGACGAAGAACTGATACGTAAGAGTATGCAACTGATGATCCCCCCCCACCATTTGCATTGTGTTTCTTTTGCATTGAAATCAATGATGTGCAAAAATGCAATGATAACATAACTGTAATTACATAAAGTTTTACCACTGCAGACAAGGGAAATGAATAACATAGGTTTTGTTGTAAGCCGAACTGTAGCAGAATGGAAGCAGCACTGCATGCAAGAAATACAGGGCGGAACAGAAATCAATGCCTTCTTACATCCACACTTCCTGATCTGCTTCAACATGTCTTCCCTTCCAGAACAGTTTCCACCAACTTTGTTATATTTTTGGAACCAGCCAAAAGACACTTCTAATCACCCAGGTTGTTTAAGTTGCCACTTGGTTTGTTTTACCTGCTGCTTTACCTCATTGTCTTCACTTGCCCTCTTGAAGTTGCTTTACTTGTGAAAATGTTTTGCTGGTTTTAACGTTCCCTGCCCTGGGATTATTCATTCAGTGAAAGGTGGGTAGAAATGTTTTTAATAAATAAATAAGCTATCATGGCCCATGCAAGTACATGCTACTATACCTTAACCTCTAATGTGCCAAATCACATTATTTATTATTGTTGTTGTTGTTGTTGTTGTTATTGCCTGTATAATAGAACAAAATGATCATAAGCAAGAACAACTGGCAAGTGAGTTCTATAAGTTCATTTCTGCCTCTTCCACAAAGAAACTTCAGATTTTGCTTTCAAATATGCAGAGCACAATGTTTTAGTGACGCCAGTTTCTCATTAGCAGGGAACAAGCTGTCTCTTTTGGGGGGCTACTTTTATGGGAAACTGTATAAATCAGGAATTAGCTTTAAGATAAAGTGCCATTTTGACAACAGTACATTACAATTAGCATTAACAGTATTGATTGGCCTATAACACCGTGCCATTTGCCTGGGAAATCTCAAAACATCTGCTCCTCTGTACTGCTTATTTAGGTGGAAGTTTATGGGTTTTCTATGCTAAGTATCTTTAATTTTATATTTTTCCACTGAAAATTGCTTCTAAAGGAAGCAACCCACCTTCCTTTTTATTTTTAGTTGTGCCAGTAGCAGAAAGTGATCAATAAGTTACTAGCATCAAGGTGGCCTTTTATTTCCCAGGAGGAGTAATAAAAAGGAGGGTGGAACTATTGCCATGCTTGGTTGCTGCCAAAGAATGGAGCTGTTGTAATGAATTTTAAATTGTACTTGGAAGAGGCTATTAGTGATAACCATTTTAAGTTGGCCCTATGCTACTTGTTTTTAGGGCCATGCACGTGATCCGTGAGATGCTTTGCCTAGGGCTGCCACCTGGCTGATACCCTTCCCCCCTGCAAGTCCATGCAGTTTGGTTGGATTTGAAACAATGGCCAACCCCAACCAATGGAAAAGGCTGGGCAAGTCAGGGGTCTCTGAACCATTGCCTTCGCTCTGCTAAGAGCCAAGCATGAGAATAGTGGCAATGTGGCTGTAGTGAGAGAGGACACCCAGGTCCAGTCCAGGAGACCCCTCTGGCCTTGGATAAAGCAACACTGGTCACTGGACTCTGTCACTCCCGGTCCAAGGAGGAGTCTGTTGGCTGTCCACTGCAGGGTTATTACCTTCCTCTTCAGGAATGCTTTTGGCCTTTAAAGGCTGGAAAGCACTGCTTGGTTTTGCCAGAACTGGCATCTAATTCTGATAGTTTTACGCTCTGGTTTTTTTTTTGTATCTTGCTATTCTTGTTGGTTTCATTTCCTTTTTTGTTTTGGTCTTCACAGTATCCTATGATTTGTTGTACCCACTTTGAACTCCACAAGGATATGCCAGGATAATAGTATTTTACAATAAACATTTGTTCAGTTTCCAAAAAACCTGGTGTTTTTTTAAAACAGATTTTATTTGAAATAAACATAAGTTTCTAGTCCCTTTGCTTGAAAAAGTATGAACAATGGCTGGTGAGATCCCAAAACTGAACACGTGTTCAGGATGATGAGTATATATTTGCTTCTTGGATAATATTTTTTTAAAAAGTTTTCAATTACATTCCAATAATAGCCTCATTATAACAATACCAATTTATAATACAGTTATTAATACCAATTATTCAAATACCGAATTATATAATTTAGATAAAGTGGGCACACTAGAATTGATGGTTTGATTATTTGCTTTATTTCTGCGTTCCAAAATCTTATTAATTTCCATTACATCCCAGTCATCATAATAATCCCTTATACAACAACTGCAATATGAATAATGAATAATGAATAATATGACACATTAATTGATTTATAAAACCACAAGTGAGGAACTCAAACTATATCCTCATTGAAATAAAAAATTGCCCAGTAGCACATTAGAGACCAGCTAAGTTTGTTCTGGGTATAAACTTTTGTGTGCTTGCATACTTCTTCAGATACCCGGAAACAGAAGTCACCAGACCCTTATATATAGTGGGATGGTGGGGTGGAGTTTTTCTCAGAAGGGTAGTAGGAGATGGGTGATTGACTCAATGGTATGGTAAACCTGTTAACAACTGCAATTAGTCCTACAGGAAAAAGCAAGGGATAGTATGCAGATGACAAAAAATAGCTTTAGCATATGTAATGAGACAAGAATCCAATATCTCTATTCAGACCAGGTCTCTCCATAGTCTGAATAGAGATAATAGATTCTTGTCTCATTGGATTCCCACCCCACCCTCCCACTATATATAAGGGTCTGGTGACTTCTCTTTCAGTGTATCTGAAGAAGTGTGCAGGCACACGAAAGCTCATACCAATAACAAACTTAGTTGGTCTCTAAGGTGCTACTGGACAATTTTTTATTTATTTCGACTGCGTCAGACCAACACAGCTGCCTACCTGAATCTATATCCTTGTTGTTCCTGTGCGTGACAGTTATTCTGTCCATGGTGTTTTTTCCTGTCCTTGTAAGAGGTTATGTCTTTCTTTACCCCGATTGTTGCTGTTCTCCATCATGCCTTGGGTGGAGCCAATATCCCACTGTGGTTCCAGAAATTTCTCCATAAGTATATCTTTCCTTCTCATTGCACCTAGCCTCTCCCCATGCACTGAATAAATTACAAAAAATGGTTTAGGTTGCCTCTTTTTTTTTTTTTTTGCAAAACAATGCAAATTTACATAATTTAGCATTTCTAAATGCAAAGCTATGACCTAGAATTTAGTTTCTTTTGCAAAGCATCATGTTGCCTCTTTGGTGGAGCAGCTACTAATGAACCTGCACGTGTCACACCTGGGGCCATGAGCACTGTTGGCTCCTTAAGGTGATGCCTTTTAAGCCAACCTAAAACATACATTAAAAAATACAAGTGGGAATTCTAATGATAAGCAGGGAAGGTGGATGCAAAGTAGGTTTCTCTGAGTGGTGCACTCACTGAATTGATAAGTGGAGGAAGAGCAGGGCAGCGTTTGATACTTCAGATCAAGCAGGTTCAGGATCAAAATGTTTTCTGCCCAGCTGGGGCTTGACAAGACTGCAATTACTAATTATTTCACTGAGCTTGTGTAAAATCCTACAACAGGTTCTCTTTTAACCTGGCAAAATAAATGGGTTCTGTGGCCAGTGTAACCAAGCTGGCAGGGAAATAATTGGCACGCACTCCTGTTTTTGTTCCAGCGCTAGGTGCCTTCCGTTTTTTACAGGTGGTGTTTGTGATTCCCCTGTGGGTGTGTGCATAAGCAGGCAGAGGCTGCTGGAGGGTTGCAGACAAAGTCGGCTTTGCTAAGCAGCATCTGCAGCAAAATAAAAACAATACTTTTGCATGCTGCTGTTGCTGCTTGCTCCTGCTTTCATTCACTCTTGCATGCAAATGCATGTGCCAATTAACACAACCCTAATCATGCTTATTTGGAAGTAAGTCTTGTTTATTTCAGCAGGGTTTGCCTTTAATGTGAAAGTACTTAATGTTGTAGCCTTGTTTTAAAAGTTAAGCATTAGAAGTTGTGTGCCCAGCTTGTACAGGAGCAACTGCCTAAACAGTGATCCATCTTCACCTTCTTGCTTATGCAGAGAAGATAAAGAACAAAAACAAAATGCAAACAAAAACCTAGAACTATTCAATCATGAAATATTTAGAGCTCTTCCAGATATCCTATTTATTGAATATTCATCCTTATTTGCTTTCACAAAGCTTACTGTGGAGGTTAGATTGCTTTACTGAGCATTCGTTCTGATTTGATTGTGGGGAGGCTACAAGACAAAAACAAGCATTTGTTCCCATCTGCTTGCTGAGTGTTAATAAGTCGTCCTATTGATCACTCATTCACACACATTCTTCAGTGTATTTCCCTGTCACTTTCCAAGCTGAAAGAAGTCAAATTGTTTTCTTTTAAGTGGATGTGTCACACTCAGGCATCAGAGCACTTTAATCCACTTTAATTGTGCAAACCTGAATTTACGGTATGTGCTTCAAACCCTCTCACAAACTAGTGTCAGCCTGGAGACAAGTCAAACTCACTCAGTATTTTTACTCTATCCCAGCTCCTTAAAAAAATAATTTAAAAAAATCCCAGAATATTAGGCCCATCTCTCTGATTTGAATTATCTTTTATTTTTAGTGAATTAACTCTCCCCCAAGGGTCAAAGTGTTGGTTTTTCATAATTTGATTAAAGAATAAAAAGAGAATTCCCTGGATGCCTAGATCCAGGTTTGGGGCAAATACTCTTTGCTGAGAGAGACTCAACAGAGATTTAAAATCACAAGACATGCAGCAAAGTAAAACATGGAAATAAAGGCTGTTAGACCCTTAAAATATCCTCTTCTCAGTTTCTTCCAAAGTTACCCACTTCCCCTTAGCATAGAAAGAGACCACATTAAAAAGTTAAAAGTGGTTTGCTTACAAATTCTTCAAAGGTCAGATTCATGTGCTGCCCCATGCAGCAGCAAGAAAAGACATGCAGCAGAACTTAATTTCAAAAATTGTAAGAGTTTCTAAATTATTTGTATAGAAACACAAAGATGGCTTGCTAAAGCCACGCAGTCTAAGCTTGGAACATCTAGATCAGACCTCCTTACTGGAAGGGTTCACGTGGTGCAAAAATGGTGGAAAGTGGGCGACCAAGGAGTTTGGTAACCCTTCCTCCCCAGTTGAGGGTGTGTGACCTAGCTAAACCTGGCACGACAGCTTACTGTGTGGTTTAACCCCTTCATGCATTAGTTAAAGTTAAGCATTTTGGTTATATGAGGCTGGATATACCCCACGAAGAGTACCTTTCTTCCATCTGGCATTTGGTGTGACAGGTTCGTTTCCTTTGCTGTGGTGTTTTTCTGTCCCCCTCCCCCTCCCCAGTATGATATTAGCTTTTAATTATGTAAGCTGCCTTGAGCCTTGGATAAGCAGCTAACAAATGCATTTTATAAAATGCAAAAAAACAAATCTGGTTGCCCCTTTGAGAACAGAAGGTTGGACTAGCTGGCCATTGGCTTGATCCATTTAATGGCTCTCCATATTTAATGTCATTCTCAGTTCATGTGAAGAAAGAAAAGCAGCCGCCTTGTTTAAGGGCAATTTCACAGTCCAGATATTTACAGCAAAATACCCAAACAAAAAGTTTGCCACCCCCAATAAATACTAACAAGCAAATACTGTTTTCTGCATAAATATCACCCCAGTGCTGATAAGCAGACCGGTTGTGACTGTGTGCAGCACATGGAAAACTGGGGGGCGGGGAGCCTACAATATCACAATTTGTTCTCAGTAGAAAGGAAACTTCATTTATTTTAAGGGAGTTACTTCTGAGTAAAACCTACCAAGGACAGCCAATTGTGCTTTATTCTGTAAGGACAGCACACCTGAGGAACAAACGAAATCATGTGGACATGAGGAAAGTGCTTTAATTTACTCACTTATTTACGTAGTATACCACCCTTCATCCAAAGATCTCAGGGTGGTTCACAGCATAAAAATACAGCTGGGCTCTATTAGCAGTGCATCTGGGAGAGGCACATTCCTGATACTGGTGGGGCTTGAGCAATGGCAGGGTTGGGCCATGCAGATGCACCATTGGGAGCACTGGATGGTATTTCAGAAGTGGGGAAATGCTACTGAGTAGACCCTGTCACAAGTCAAGCAACACCCAGCAGCAGAACCATCGACAGGGCCTCCCTTGTTGATTCTAAGGCTCAGGATGGTTGATACTGGACGAGACAATTTATTGTGGCTTAATATGCTAGTCCTAATCCCTTGAATTGGGTCCAGTAGCTCATGGGCAGCAAAGTTCAGTTGGGCTGTTCCACTCACCAAGCTGGTGGCAGTTTCTAGGCAGTCTTCAAGGCACGTCCCCCATAGAGGCGCTCCAGCTCTTGGGACAATCGGTAAAGAGAGGACAACATATAAGAACCTTCCAAAAAGCAAAAAGAGAGAGAGAGAGAGAGACTTCGAAAGACAGCAGTGGTGGTAGTGCTCAGAGGGGAGGTCATTAGAGTCTGTACTGACTCCTAAGACCCAACTATCCTAGTCCAGAAACAGCCATAGCTGGCGAACCATTCTAAGCTTGGCACAAGTACTTCTAGCTACAGAGGCCCCTTGGAACTCCAGGGACAGATTGAAATACAGGCAGTTGCTTCAGGGGGAGTGCAAACCCTCCCAGAGCAGGCCATATATCAAATTCCCAAACATGAGAACCACCCACTCATAGCACCTGTCTATGAGAATTCAGCCTCTTAAGACAGGCCATTCAGCCCATCACTGGAGATCATCATGTTTCTGTGGCAACTGTCACACACACACACCAGAAGCAAAGATGGTGACCACCAGTGTAGTATAGTTGTGTGGTTGTGTGTGTTGCTGTTGTTAAAGGGTTCAATGTGGCATCAGTGGTGGGTCCCTTAGCCTAATGTACTATTTAATGTGATCCCCTAACAAGGAAGACTCCAGTTCAAGACTAGCCATTCTGGAACAGTTTTTTCTCCCTATGCTCTTAAGACTTTCCCCACTGAAAGCACATAGGATCAGGGCTGGCTGCCAGCCCAGAAACAGATCACTTTATTGTTTTATATAAGTGAGGAGAACCTTTTGCTTTTAACTTCATGGCATGCACTCTCCCAACCCCAGTGCTTTTTTCCAGGTTGCTGTGAGCTATCAGGCACTCATGCAATTGAGAACTGGATTGGGGCGAGGAGGAAAAGATAAGTAGAATGGCCTTTGCTGTAACCTGAGGGGAATTTTGTACAGAGGATGAACTCTAAGCCATCTCCACATCTAACTGCAATATTAACCAGGGAATTTGCTGTTGGGCTGACATAAAGGTAAAGGTACCCCTGCCCGTACGGGCCAGTCTTGACAGACTCTAGGGTTGTGCGCCCATCTCACTCAAGAGGCCGGGGGCCAGCGCTGTCCGGAGACACTTCCGGGTCACGTGGCCAGCGTGACAAAGCTGCTCTGGCGAGCCAGAGCCGCACACGGAAACGTCGTTTACCTTCCCGCTAGAAAGCGGTCCCTATTTATCTACTTGCACCTGGGGGTGCTTTCGAACTGCTAGGTTGGCAGGCGCTGGGACCGAGCAACGGGAGCGCACTCCGCCGCGGGGATTCGAACCGCCAACCTTTCGATCGGCAAGCCCTGGGCGCTGAGGCTTTTACCCACAGCGCCACCCGCCATATGGGCTGACATAAGTACCAGTAATTGTCTCTCAGCTGCCGTCCTCAGGTTGTAAAGGAAGAGAGGCTAGCCTGTGACCTTCCAGATGTTGTTGCACTACCACTTCCATTGTCCCTATTGGTCATGCTGGCTGGGAAGCTGGAGATCAACAACATCTGGAGAGTCACTGCTTCCTCATCCTTGATCTAAGTGAACTAGGAAGTTCTACCTGCAGGCAACAGGGATGCTTTTCTGTGATGCTTTAGTTCAACTGTCATTAACATTTGGCGAGTCCCAGAAGATCTCAAGTACTTATTTGGGCTATTTTAAGAGTTTCCTTTTTTTCCTTTTTCTAATTTAGAGATTTGCTTACCTATAGAGTTTCAAGTATGCAGAAACAGCTACCTTATTTTTAGGTGTCTCTGTCTTCTCTCCCCCTGCCCCCCCCCCCTGCTCTGGGCAACAGCCTGGGGAAGGGAGGGGAAGCGAGGGTGTTTATGCAGCTGGCAAACATCTCCAAGCTGGCATTTCGCTGTATGATGTGTGGAGTGTTATTGTAGGGTGCTTCATATGATCTTTGGTGTGAGGAAGGGGGTGGGCTGGGGTTCAGACAAAAATTGGAACACTTGCCTTTGGGAATTTCTATATAGGAGAGAGCACTGATGGGACATAATATTTGGTCCAAAATAAGGAAATTGCTTGTTATAAAGAAAAGGTATATTTCCCTATGAATTGCTATCTGTATATTTCTCTTTTGAAAATAATTCAAGCCTAAATACTTTAATGTACTTGCTTTGTAGCTCAGCATGTGTTGCTTTTATCACACTTCATTGGGATTTGTTTAGGAATGCTAAACTGATAATATACGAAATGGTCCAACAATACTAATGGTGTTTATTCACTTGTAAGTCCCATTGATTTTTGAGGGACTCCTTCCCATGAAAGAGTGCTTAGAGTTGCAGCCAAAAGCTTGTGTTTCATTTTTGTTTCATTATTAGAAAGCTATTGTAATTCCTTAACCCTTTGTACGCAGCCGTTAGCACAACTATAAAAAGCATTTCCTGTTCAACCAGAATTTGAAGGACCTGTGTTACGGTGGATGATGCTATAATGAAGAACAGGCACTTTGCAAGGAAAATATGTTTCATGTATTCCATTTCTTCTCCAGTGCCACAGAGTGTGTAGTCAACTTTCCCCATTCCTAACAAGGATTGATTTGGCAATAAAATGCATTTAACATTCCTGCATAAGCAGCAGTAAATTCAACTGTTAGGGCTTCAGAAGGAAAACAGGGTTAACTAGCTGGTTCTTTGAAACATAATTAAGCATGAATTAAATACGATGAGTTAAAGGCTAATGCTAATGAAGCTAAAGATAAGTTATGGAGATTCAGTCTGAAATGTTAATGGTTGACTTTCAACATATGTCACATATTGAACATATGTCCCTCTGGACTCTCATGCGCTGTGCAGCTGACATAAGCCAGTCAGAACAGGCTGCCGTGCTTCTCAAGCTCAAAGGAGACAACAAATAAAAGCATTAGGACTTAATCTTTGGGTTGGGGGGTCACTACTTGCCCTTGACACTGATGAAGAGAAAGAGACCTTTTGCTTTTCTAGCAGGTTGTACTAACTATAGATTTCTAGAGCAAAGATGGATACATAATAGTACACATTTACTCAAACAAAGAAACGGGAGAAAGTTAATGCAAAACCTCAGCTCTTTGCTGGAGGCAGGGCTGTGTGCAAAACTTCCATCTCTTCAGACACAGCTAAACAAATGCACCCTTGCTTTGCCCCATTTAAGTCAATGGTGATTACTTGTGCCTTGTAATACCATGTTAGCATTAAGCACAGCCTGGAATCAGATGCAGAGTTCAGCTCCATCTAGTCTTTTTTATCCTTACAAATTGCCACATCAAAACGCAAAAGGGAAAAGGAAGTATGTTTGCTTCTCATGCTGCTCTATTAGCTTTCAAATTTTCAATTTCTTATTTAAATGTGATCTTAGATGAGAATGGTATGTTATTTTCTTGTATTCTTTCATCATAACCTTTTGAGTATGAGCTCGTTGGTGGTGGTGGGGTACCTCTGGTTTTGACAAGCAGTATGCAAGTTGTGATATAATGTACTAATTATAACAATTGCATTCCATAGGTTTCCACTTCTGCAAGGGCCAGACTAGATGTGACGTTGGCTGTAATGCCTGTGTCTCTGCCCATTCACATATAAAGTGGGGGTAGAGAGAGTCTCTCACACAGGGGAATGTTGTGCCGGAGAGAGATGCTGAACCTGACATGTGTTCCTGCATTCTCGCACACCACTCTTTCCTACTATTCTAATATTGGCTACTAGATACAGAGCAAAACTGAAAATGACTCTCTTATAAGCCCTTTTCAGACATTACAATTAGGTTAAAATAAACATAGGGAGGCAGGGAGGGAGAGGAACAAGAGCTGAAGGCTCTAACTCTACTCTGCGGTTGCCATTCGTATCATCCTCCAACCTTTGGAAGGCAAATTTCTGCAAAGGGGAGCCTTTGTATTCATGGAGGCTCCCTGTAATAATAATAATAATAATAATAATAATAATAATAATAATAATCCGCCCATCTCAGCCACTCTGGGCAGCTTACAACACATAGAACCCCAATTACATGCACTGAGCTGATTGCAAGCTCCAGTGTTGACATGGAAAGGGGCACCTGGAACAGCAGAACGAGAGGGAGGTAAATATGGGAGACAGATCCAGGGTTCAGTGCATCCATCCTGTGTTCTCCTCTTACTTATAGAGACAGAGGTCTGCTCTATATATCAGTGAGGCAGACACATGAAAAGAAAATGTTTGCCACTGTCATGCCTAGCCTGGCATGTCCAAGACGTTTTGGCACTTGAGGTGAACCACAAAATGGCCCTGCCACCCCTCCAGAGAAGAAAGGGTGAGTGACGTTCTACATCAAGAACAAGGCAGGGGGCGATAAATATCCTCATCCAGAACAAGGGTGGGAGGAGATGAGCAGTGCCTCCTATCTGCCAAGAGGCCGCTGAAGTGGCAGCCGCGGGGTAGGGGGCTGCTGAGGAGGTGGCAGATCCTGTCTCCAGTGAGCGCACTGCCACTGCTGTTGTGGTGGCAGCACTGGGTGGTACATTACTTGGAGACTGGATGTACTGCCCCTATGGATCCTGCCACCTGAGGCGGTCAGCTCACCTTGCCTCAGGGGTGGGCTGGGTCTGTGTCTACCCTTTCTCCAAGTTAAATGTCTTGAAAAGAGGTTACATTTGTGTTAGACGCAGTAACTCTTGCATTACACAGCTTGTGATGGTGCTGCATTTGTTGGTGTTCTGTGTATTTGCATTTGTTGCCAACAGGAGCCACACTTGGACTCTGTCTCTCGCTTGCTCTGCCTCTGGCCTTCTGCCACTGCACAAAGACAAAAGAACCTTCTGGATCAGGCCAAAGGCCCATCTAGTCCAGCTTCCTGTTCTCACAGTGACCAACTAGATCACACCACTCAACTGCCCCAAATTAAGTGGGACACAAAGAATTTACAGAAGCCACTCCGGCATCTGTTTGAAGTCTGTGATGTCCTGTTTCCGCTGCCTTCCCTTCTCCACCTCTGGTGGGGCGGCCACAGCCAGAGGCTCCACCACCGCCATGACTGACTTCCGCTGTCGCCATATTCCAGCAAGTGAGTGCAGCGCATCTCCACTTCCAGTGGCTGCAGCCAGGCCAAGAAAGTTGCAAGAAGGCTGAGGCCAAGCTGTGGAGGTGGAGGAGAAAGAGCTGGTGAAGGTAAGGCTGTGGTGGGAGGGGCCAGCTGCAGCACGAAGATCGGGCCGGGGGGAGCGTGAGCGGATCAGGAGGGAAAGAGTGTGTGGGTCAAGTGGGGTGGGCGGGAGAAAGAGCAGATTGGGAGAAGGGGGTGGTAAAAAGAGCAAGCAGGTGGGGCAGGAGTGGGTGGCAGGAAGAGCATGCAGATGTCCCGCTTTCCTGTCCCAAAAAGTTGGCCAGGATGCTAGATCCCCCAGGGAAAATAGGAAGACCTTCATTTTACACCCTTGTAATTACTCAGTGTTTTTTTTAAGCAGAAAAGTGGGGGGGGGGCATAAATATACTTTAAACAAACAGGCACACACATCTGGGAAAAGTTGGAATGTGTAGAGTAATCCCTGGTCTAAGGCACTGAGTTTTTCCCAACCTAATGCATACGGGCTTCCATTTTAATACTATTCACATAACTTCTATACAGTGACAAACCTGTAGAAACAAAGGACTATAAAAAAAGTTGAAGCAACTTCACTGCCACCCGTGGAAATATTCTCCCTCCCCCAGTTCTAATATTGGTCACTTTATACAGACTAAAACTTAAAATAGCTTTATTATAGTCAACTAGAGCCTACGTTAGATTAATAGCTCCCTGTGATGATGGCTTGAGACCTGCTAGGTTCAAGGCCATTCCTTTCAGGCTCCCACACACTCCAGTCTGGACAATAACACAGACAGACAAAATTCAAGCTGAGCCTTTTGCTTCAGCTAGAAAATGGAAAGCATAGTTGTGTGTGCCATTCAATTGTATGTATTTGTGTCTTGGGGAAGGCAGAGCAACAGCTTTCGAGGTGAGAGTCATGTGTTACCTGAAGGAAAACTGACCACAGATTGCAGAAAATGTTTTTAAGCTAATCAAAGAACCAAAGCAGAAGCCCAGAGATAGGGGGCTCTGCAGGACAGGAAGTTTTAAAAAGAGCTTGCTTTTCTACTGCAACCATTTCTTACCACCTCTCTCTCTCCTCTTTTTATTCTTTGCTTATGGTATACTTTATCCCTCCCGTTTAAATGACAAATTGCTCTCAATAATCACCCCCCACCCCTGTAGCTTTTATGAACACTTTCCCCCTTGAGACTCAGGATTCATTTGTTTTTGATATAGTAAATAATGCATTGTTTTCTCTCTGGTTCAGTCCTTTATATTGTAGCAAAAGCGCTTGTCCAGAATGATTATCCCTCTTTATCACCAGAGTTTACAGCAGGTGAGCTCCTTCACCTAATTATGATGCTATAATTTATCACCAATCTAGCCTGCATGGGTGTCTACTGCCTGGCATATATCATGAGTAATATGTTGTTTGAGGAAACAATGTCCCACTTAGAGTTTGGGCAGCCTGCTCCACCGAAAATGCACTATTCAGCATGTATGTCTGCCTCCTTTGTTTCCCCCCACGTGATTTATTTCAGTAAGAAGCCCAAATAGCTTGCACAGTCCATACCAAGTCCCACGACGTGCTCCAACAAGTGTTCCCTTCCATGGTTATTTACTGCTCAGATATAGCATTTTAGCTGTACAGCGCCATCAGGGCACATAGTGCTTTTACAGAGTGTCATATTCTGCTTACTACAGTGCACTCTTAAGTGGGGATGTCCTCTGAAGAACATTTGCATATGTCAGCAAATGCAGAATTTTACAGTATAATCATTCTCCTAATAGTTGCTGAGATTCTGGGAGCATGTTAACATCTATTCTCCAGTTGCCGTGTGGCTTTCTGTGTGATCCACAACCCTTTGCAAAGAGCTGGTTTATGGCATTGTCGCTCCTGAAAAACCTAGAGCTCGTGCAGAATGAAGCCTCCAGAGGGGCGCCCTTGAGACTCCCAAATGTGTGGTGGGGAGGGGCAAACGGGGTCTTTGACACGGGTGAAATAAAGCCTAGTTTCGCCCCTGCCACATGAGCCTAACTCCGGGGCAGCCAACATGTCACTCTGCAGGCAGGGGCTGTGCAGAGGGACCTCTCCCTCCAAGCCAATGCAGCACCTCAGCCAGGAGGGCAGCCCTGGTCGCTGGCTTTGTGCAGTTCAGGGTTCAGGGAGCCTTATGTCAGCTGCTATGTTTTTCATCTGTATGTGCTGCTACTTTTTCAGAATGTTTTAAATGCTTCCTTTATTGATGGTTTATATTTTTATCTGTATTGTATTTATTTGTCTGCAAACCACCCAGGGGTTCATTAGAATGAAAGGTGTTTTGGAAGTGCGATAAATAAATAAAGCCTTGAAACTAAATTAACTTACATTGTTCATTTGAGAAAAAGAAGACAAAACAAACAAAAATTTGAGCAGCTTTTATTTCTTATATGAAAACAATACAAATAATAACACATAGAGAGGATTTTCATTATTGGTACAAGCAAACCTTGACAACTCCAGCCATTAATTATATATTATTGTGTTATATTGTGCTGTGTATAAATTACCATGGAAAACCTGCAGGACAACATATTAATTTATTATGAAAGGCATATTCGATATTTATGGTGTATATTGTTTTATATTGCTTCTTGATTGTATACAGGGTATGAATTTGGGTATATTTTGTACGTCATATGCTTGGCATTCTATTTTCTAAAAAACCCAATAAACTTTCTAGCTAGTTTCATTACAGAACTGGACTTTAACAAAAATTCTGTTTGTTTTTCTATTCTTTAGCATTAATGTAACATGTGTTTTTAAAATACTGAGTACATCCCACTGAGTGCTCTTATTAGGCAGTTAATACAGTATATTCTGTTGCATAAATCTCCGCTGTTCTTCCCTTGAATAGGTGTTCCAGATCCCCGCTCCCACCCAGGAAAGGGAGTCAGACCTTCTTAGAGGCAGAACTCAGGTTTATTCAGATGAATAAAGAAGAGAGAGACCCCCGACTTCTCAGGTCAGAAAAAGGGTCTGTGGGATATAGAAAGAAATCACAGTTTACATATCAAAAATGCATTCCAAGGAAACGGTGTTAAACAAAGGAGTATTTGCCACATTATCTGTCCTGCACTGCTCTGCCAGCTCATCTCTGGCTGCCAAATTTGTTGCAAACCCAGCCTGTTCTGCTAGCCAGTCCTGCCAGCTCCGTCCTTGATGTGATCTGCTTACACGGAGCCTGCATTCCGTTCCCTCTCTGACTGTCCCATGCCTTAGAAAAAGTATACTTAGAAGCAAGCAATTAATACATAAGCAAATTAAGCATGATTAATTAATTATAATAAGCATAAATGATTAATAATTCAGATTTTTGTAACAATTAAAAAATGTTGACAAGCTGTCTTCTGAATAGCTTAACATAATAAAAAAATTAAATAATTAAGATTCAGTAATCAAATTTCTCAAATATTGCCCAGAAAGCAGTAAAGCTGCTGTTAGAACCCCTACCACTGCGCAACAGAATAGCACGGTTTTAGCACCTTATGAAAAGGCAAAAAGTTGAGTTAGGTAGGCAGCTGCGGTCATGTCATCTAAGTATCATATCAGAAGCTTAATTCTCCCTCTCATTTTAGAAAATGCATTTATTCCTAGTACCAGAGTTTTGTATAGTCCAACATTTTGGGGAAATGCTGAGGCACCTGCAGTTTCCCAAGTGCTAATGCTGATCATAAAGATTGATCTAAACCTGAGAAAGAAGACGGACGTTGCTCTCCTTTACAAGCGTGATGTTTTGACAATGCGTGGGCAGACTATGTTAGATGATGATGATGATGATGATGATTATTATTATTAAGAGTTCCTGCTTTTGAATATGACACTGCAGCTTTGCCTGCTTGACATTTCACTTGGCAGGGCAAAGCGCTAGCCGCCCTAATGGACCAGCCTCCACTGGCTTTAACTGGGGAGCAAGAGAAATGAAGAGTGGAAGCGATGGACCAAACTAAAATACTAAAATTCACCAAAGGGCATTTCATTGTTTGTAGTCATGTTTCAAAGCTCTCCTCTCTGTTAATGATGCATACTAATGGTTTGGGAGTCCCTCAGCCCCCGCAGGGCCTAATTCTGCACATACTCTGCATGCCCATAAAATCCACACCTGGTGTCAGGTGGTAGACAGGTGAGTGTGGTTTGTGGCAGATCATGTGGAGGCCTGGTGTGGCGGATCACGAGGTTTCCCACTTCAGCCATAAGTGGTCTTCCATTCGCAAGGAAGTTCACAGAGCAGCACTGATATTTTCTCTTTCTGCTCATGCTTTTAGATCAAAGTAATTCTTTTTTATAGAACCTTTAGAAGCAAAGTCACTACAAATTTTGAGAATGTCATTCATCTTAATTTTAAGATTAAATATCACCATCACAATAGCTGACTGTCCTCTTTCCACCACTGGCCTCTGCTCCCAAAGACTGGGTTTTGTTATTGGACCAGGCCCATCTAGTCCGGCATCCTGCCCTCACAGTGGTGAACCAGATGCCAAGGGAGAAGACGGCAAGCGGGACATGAGCGCAGCAGCAATTCCCAGGAGTGGCATTCAGAGGCTTAATGCCTCTGGAGGTGACATACAGCCACTGTGGCTACTGGGGACCTTCAAAGATGCTGCAAATTCTTCCTGCTGCTTTTGGTCAACACACTCTCAGGCGTATGATGCATTTCAGCAAAGCACAGATCTTACTCCTACTCACTGGTGAACCATGCAAATATGTCCTTTCCCTGAGCTCATTCAACTCCCAGAGGTGGTCATTACATGCATGAGAGGGAGGAATGAAAAGCTTAGCAGAAAATCAGTTACCCTGAAATTTTGCTCAAAGTGACAAGAGGCTGGAGTATGCAGGAAGCAACTTGTTGTGCAACTTTTTTTTTGTACTCATGAGACATCCACTGGTAAAATTTCAAATTCAGCATGTCTTAGCATATGTGAGGTTCTTAGCCCCATTCTAAGATTGTTTGTTTGTGTGTGTCGTAGAGATTCTGGTAGCAGCTCCTATCTCTGAAGATCTGCATGGACTGCATGTATAGGGTTCCCTCTGCCTAATTGGGAACACAGCTTTTGTAGGGTTACTGGTTACATGGACTCAATCATTTGTCATAGCAGCCTTCCATACCCTCCAACATTCTGCTGATGGAAATCAGAATGAGATTCTTTTGGGGTTGGACTAGATGACCCTTGGCACCTATTCCAACTCTACAGTTCTATGATCTATCAACTCTGTGAGGCAGATTGGGGCTGTGTGGAACTTGCCTAGAATGGTCGCTTCAGCCAATGGGGGGTCTTGTTGTCTTGTCTCTCCACCATCCCAGTCACTGCTTTCTGTTTTCCTCAAAAGCCTTTATTCTCTTCTCTTTCTTTTCTCCCCCCACTGCCTTTCCTTGTGCTCTTTCCCCCCTCCTCCTCCTCAGTCGCCCCTGAGGGCCTTGCCATCTGCCATGCTGTCCACTCCTTAATGCTGAGAGAACACTCGGGGGGGGGGTATTGATGTGCAACTCCTGCCAGCCACCTTCTTGGCTGTTATGAGGAGGAGATTCCACTTGGGCAGTTCTCTAAAAGTCTGGTAACGGCAAGCACGTTCATCTTGTCCGGGTCCCAGCAGACATCACGGAGGTGGAACATCCCACCGGCCTCCTCCACCGGCCGGCACGCAAATCACACTCCTCACTTGGTCCTGCCTTGGCTGCTTCCATTTCCTCCACTGACTGGAAACAAAAGCTGCCTGTTGAAGTTCCGCTCTTCAAGTGAAGCTTGCATGGCTTTGAGCAGGATGCGGGAGGGCTCTGGCAGGGTGCGAGAGTCCAAATACCTTCTTCCCAAAGCCTAGTGAGCACCAGGTGGGCTTTGGGAAGGAGTCTTCATGCCTCCTGCCATCCCGGGTGCTGCTTCCACAGTCCACTGCCGGGACAAATCAGGGGGCCCTGATTATTACACTTACTACAGGAAGTGCTGTGCAATGACGGCCAGCACACAGAGACCGTTGTTCTGTGGCAAGCAGTCTGCATGGAAGTGGTGCTGAGAGCAAGCTCCACGCTGCTGTGAGTGAACCCAGGGAAGGCTGGTGTACAGAGCCTGTGCAGGCTAGCAATGAGCATACCAAGGGCAGGGGCAGGGAGCCTGCTATCCTGACCTTACTCCTGCACACGTGGAGTGTGGAATGCTACTGCGTGCAGAATTCTGCTTCCCAGAGGCCAAACCATACTTAACACAAGAGATCTGTAATAATCCAGTTATAAATAATATATATAATATATATTATTATTATTATATAATAAACCTGCCTTTGTCTTTCTTTAAACATTACAATGTTTAAAAAGTAAAGATTTTACCTCAGCTTGATTGGTGCACCAGTGTTTGACCCTTTCCTGATCTAACAGGCTCCTAGAATGTGCTATTAGCCCAGGAGTGATGAACATATGCAAACAGACAGCCTCCAAAATGTGCTTACTTCGCATAATTTATACTAGAGCACAGAGTCCCGCTTTTCTTTCTCAGCCCTTGGATTAGCTGGGCAGGGAGGTTTAAATTCACTAGCATGGACTGCACCAAGTCCCAAGTGTATGCAAGGCTTGATTTGAAAGAATATCTTTTTGAGTCTCAATTTTGCCTGGTTTATAAGATTTCATGGCAATTTTGCTTGTGTTGTGCTGAGAATGATTTCTTTATCACATGCAGATTAAGCCATCTAATTTCCCAGTTCCCATTTCTGGTGCTCCTGTAGAGGAGATGCACGGATCTTAACAGAGAGCGCAATATAGGGAAGAACAGCCCTCTGGACGGTTCCAGGGCTAATGGAGATGGACGGTTTGGATTAAGTGGAAGAGAAACCCACTTTCAAAGTAATATACTTTTGGTCTCTATTGGCAGCAGGTTGCCAATGTTCTCTTTATCATTGCTCCAACTACAGACGCAGGTCTGGTCAGAAGGGCCTAGTAATTATTTCAGAAAATTGCTGTTTCTCAGGAACAGGACCAGTTGGAGTAATTTCTTCATATAGTAGTGCTTGCAAAACAAACATTATCCATGGCTGCAGGAAATAGAAGGAATGTAACAGTTAGTGATTAACATTTGGGTTCATTGCACTGGTCTTCCGCGCTAAGCATTTAATAACATGAGAGACCCTCTGAACATTTGCAGAGTGCTTTCCTGTCTAGTGCTGCACTGCAAATCTATGTAAAGGCATCTGAGATTAAGGAAAGGGCTTCCACAGCAGTGGCATGGTTTAGGGTAGGGACCCATGGGCCTTGTGTTGTCCTCCAGAGGTTGCTCATCTCCCACCAGCCCCAGCCTGGTACCATGGCCAATGGTCAGGCAGGATGGCAGTTGTAGTCCAAGAGCGTCCAGAAGCACCACATTGGCTACCCCTTATTCATGGGGTTTGGGAATTGACTCAGGGAATTGGCTCCCCACCACCACCTCCCACCCTGCACGTGGATAGTCCTTAAGAGAATCTTACGTTTTGTTCAGCTTCTTGATTCTATAGACAGACTATTGTTCTGTGCAGGCATCCCCCCACTTATGCATGTTCCATTGCGTGTGGCCACGTCTACACGTGGCACTGGGAATAATGAAATAATTCAATTCAAACCCAGAAATGGCGGGAGAGAGCTGGAGAGCCCTTGTGGCTCATGAGGAGACCCTCCCCAGAGCCTGAAGAGGATGTCATTGAGGGTGGAGGAAACCCCAGTGAGACCGGAGGTGCAGTGGGGCTTTGTTAACGCTGCTCAGCCTCCCCGCCTAACAGCTGGTGCATGCAGTAGCGCAGCAGCCGCCAATGTCGCTTTTCCACGCATCCTCCAGCAGCCCCAGAGCTTCAGTTCTTGCTGTGGATATGTTTGGATACTGTACTTTTAAAATGGATTGGAGAGCAACAGAGAGTGCATTTAAAGGGTGTTTAGAGGGTGCCCCCCACTTTACGCAATTTCACTTATATGTGTGGCGGCCTGGGACTTAACAGTGAGTTGCCTGTGCAATGTGTTCCTCTTTGCTTCTGGGCTCAATTTGAAATGCTGGTACTTACCTTTGAGATGCATATACCTGAAGGAACTACCATTCCTATATTAAGCTGCCTGACTCTTCCGTTGAGACCCATCTGCAGGTGCTTCCTCCCTCAGAGATATGCTCTTTAACTACAAATGAGTGGCCATTTTTCTTTTTGCAATGAAACCCTCCCTAAAGGGGCTTGTCTAGCACCAACATTGCAGTTTTTCTGACACCAAGCAGTATTATTTTTATTTACCTAGGGATTTTACTAATGCATCCCCCCCCCTGCATATTATGATATAAATCTGGTTGTATATCATCCTGAATTTAACAGGATGGAGGGTGTTCATAGTGTTTGTTATGAATAATAAAACAAATCACTTGGTTTAAAACTGCTTTCGTTTCTCTGCAATTTAATCTCCTTTCTCTCTCTGGGCTTTAGAATTAAAAATCACATCCACAATGCACTGGAATGGCATCTTGGTGATAGTTAGCTCCCAGGTGTTCGAAGTTCTAAAAAGCAACCAAAGTTGTTGGCATAGACACAACAATGGGGTAAAACAAGTGTGTGTGGGGAGAAATTATGCACCCATCACATTTACATTTACTTATTCTAAGATTGTCTCCATCATGAAGCATCACTAATCCGTTTCAAAGGTACAGCTTTTCAGGCCTACAGAAGTCATGGAATTTCTTGGGCACTGCATTAGCAATGTCACCCTTCCATATCGTGTAAAGAACAATCTTTGCTTTGGCACAGTTTCTTGTTCTATACTAAATCTATCTCTCATACCAAAGAAGTTCAACTATAAAACCATTCCACATAGAAACCAATCCTCTTAAGTGTGATTTTGAGCTATCAGCTCTTGTTTGAGATATCGGAAATCCTCTGATTCAAACCTGCCTCTTCTAAGGCTTTTGAAAGCTCTTTACCCATTTATGAAGTTGGCTAAGATTATGCATTTGGTTGCCTAAACAGCAGAATTGCTCAGTATTGCTGTAGCGATAACCTGCAGTTACCCTGTGCAGAAAGGTGCAAGCAAGGTGCTTATAGGAAACTGTTGGAAAATTGCAAAGTTTCTGCCCTTGGCTACAAACTCACACACAGTCTTTTAATCAAGGGACTGTTTTAGTCTTCCAGTAATTAGTGATGTGGATGCTAGAAGTTGCTCGGAAGGTTGCAATCACTTCTAGATCTATTGGTCTTACCTCTGTTTTCAAGCAACAGAGAAGAGCAGTTTTGAAGCACTACAGCAAGTTGAGGTCAGTGCTATCATGCATTATATTAAATATACATTCCAGAATCGTTACAACCTTTTATAGTACCAGAAAATGCTCAGATAATCTGTTCTTAAAGATCCACACATCTAGCTGGGAATTTTACTTTATGTATTCTGGTTAGTTTATGAGGAGTGAGATATCACTGGGATATTCTCTTAAAGAAATGCTTTTTAATGCTGGAAACTTATTAAATGTTTGAGAATATTATTGAACACCCAAGTCCATTCTTGTTGTTGCATGTTGGAGTTTATGCTTAATAGAACTTTTTCTATAGTCCCATTTTAACTGTTTCTATAATCCCATTTTATCTTGCATGTGGACTACGTTCAAACGAGTTTAATTTCCAAAAGGGTTATGTAGATGTTAGTATAGTAATCAATCTTTTTGGGTTGAGTTTCATTAGAAGAGCTTCAAATGCAGTCAGTTTATGCTGCTTTCCATATTTATCTACTATTTTCTCTGCCACATGTCTAAGTTGAAAAAGCTGAAATAATGGGAGAGTATATTGTCAATGCTTGGTGATGAGAGATCATATTTTCATCTTAAATCCAAGCACATACACACAATATATTTATCCATATTGAAGTATTGATTGTCCTATATAGTTCTTTATCTACCAATTCATCCTGTAGAATTGATGCCAGTGGTGAGAAGACAGAGGCTAAATAAATAGGGAGCTTAATCCCAACTTTAATTGTTGCTTTGGTAGAAAGTATAAATTTTTAGTTTGAGATGTTTTCGTTGTGGCTTATATCAAAGTGTATTCCACTGAGATTTCCTATAAAGAATTCTTCTACTTATATAGGAGACATATAACATCCACTTAATTAGAGCTAGTTTAGATGCTTGATGATAGCAAATAATACAGGCACCTCAAGGCTGCCTTTGTTAATTTTTTTGGTAGAGATTTTCATTAGCTGTTCTTGAAGGTCTGCTTCTTCAGATAAATTTCATTACTTTCTGTTGCCAAAGTGCTAGGTTTTTTTAAAATAACAATTTCCAGCAAAAACGAACAGAAATATCAATTTTGCTAAGTAACCAGGTTTATGATAGCTATCCTCCCCAGCCATGACACTGGATATTTTCCCCAGTTATTTTAGTCCTTCTATATTTGTGTATAAAATAAATTGCAGTTATATTCCTTCATTAGTTCAAAATTTGAGTGAATCCAAATCCCCAGATATCAGAGCGGACTTCCAATTTAGTTTAGTAGTTTCTAGAAGCTTATTTTGTTGTTCACTTGAGATGTTTACTCCAAAAAACCAGATTTCAGAATATTTACGTTATAGCCCAAGGCTTTCCTATATACAGCTGGAGGGCATTCCATTCCCCCCCCTCCCAACATTCTGGCTGGGATAGATATAATATTATGTCATCAGCATACAAATATATTTTTACCTCTTAAGTTCTGGATCTAATCCTTTAATCTTCTTATTTTCTTGTATGTGAATTGCCAAGAGTTCAAGAAATACAGTTAAGAGTAAAGGGGATAATGGACATCCCAAACGTGTTCCTTGGCAGATAGGTGGCATTTTTGGCATAGGATTATTTATGTAGATTTTTTATTTAAAGCACTGATACAGAAAATTTGTCTATGTCTTGAAAAGGCTACCTAAGTTCAGTTCTTGTGTGGCCCTGGTAAGAAAGCTCCACTGTAATTGATCAAAAGGCTTTTCCATGTCAAATAAGAAAAGAAAAGGGGTTGTTGATTTGGTTCTTTACTCATTTCTATGCAATTGATCAGTCTTTTTACATTTGTTAGAAGGGTTTGTGATTTTTCTTATAAAGCCTGTTGGAACTTAGTGTGTGTGTATAGCATAATTTTAATAATAATAATAATAATAATAAATTTTATTTATATCCCGCCCTCCCCAGCCAAAGCCTAACAACAATCAAATAATCAAACAATCCAACATTCTAAAAACATTTCATTATAAAAATTAATTAAAATCAAATTAATGGCAACCATTAAGCAAAATTCTGTGCAGATTGCCAGAGGAGGGAGTCAGGCTGTGCCCTGGCCAAAGGCCTGGCGGAACAGCTCTGTCTTGCAGGCCCTGCGGAAAGATGTCAAGTCCCGCAGGGCCCTAGTCTCTTGTGACAGAGCGTTCCACCAGGTTGGAGCCGCGGCCGAGAAAGCCCTGGCTCTAGTTGAGGCCAGCCTAACCTCTCTGTGGCCTGGGACCTTCAAGATGTTTTTATTTGCAGACCGTAAGTTCCTCTGTGGGACATACCAGGAGAGGTGGTCCCGTAGGTACGAGGGTCCTAGGCCGTATAGGGCTTTAAAGGTTAAAACCAGCACCTTAAACCTGATCCTGTACTCCTGTGCAGCTGGTATAGTACCGGATGAATGTGATCTCGCAGCGAAGACCCCGTAAGGAGTCTCGCCGCGGCATTCTGCACCCGCTGGAGTTTCTGGGTCAGTCTCAAGGGCAGCCCCACGTAGAGCATTACAATAATCCAGTCTGGAGGTGACCGTCGCGTGGATCACAGTGGCTAGGTCAGGTCGAGAGAGATAAGGGGCCAACTGCTTAGCTTGGCGGAGATGAAAAAATGCCGCCTTTGTTATAGCTGTAATCTGCACCTCCTTAGAGAGGGAGGTATCGAATATTACACCCAAACTCTTAACGGACGGTGCTGGCACTAATTGCACCCCCGCAATAGATGGGAGTTGCCCCCTCAATCCCATATCGTCCCGTCCCAGCCAGAGGACCTCTGTCTTCGAAGGATTTAGCTTCAACCGGCTCCCACGTAACCATCCAGCCACAGCCTCCAGGCATCTAGTCAGTGTGTCTGGGGCCGAGTCAGGATGGCCATCCATCAACAGATAGAGTTGGGTGTCATTGGCATACTGATGGCAACCCAGCCCAAAACTCCGGACAAGCTGGGCGAGGGGGCGCATAAAGATGTTAAAAAGCATCGGGAAGAGTATCGCACCCTGAGGCACTCCACACACCAAGGAGTGGCGCAATGACAATTCCCCCCCCAAGCTTACAGGGCCAATTAAAACTAAGACCATACGATGAGGTGACCCAATACTGTACCACATGGTTACAATATCACCAAATTGCACAAATATTCAACCAGGATAAAGTAATAGGATTTGAAAAAGAAGAATCAAAATTACAAAAAGTATTATTACAAAACTCAAAAAATATATATCCAAAATGTATAATTTATTATTAGAATGGGAATTAAAGGATGAAGAAGTAAAAGAAGTTATGATTAAATGGGCATGTGATATAGGATATGTAATTCGGCTGGGAGAAATTATGGAAATATGATATTAAATTCACGGCATGTTATACAATAAGAGAAAATTTTATGAAAATGGTGTACCAATGGTACTTAACTCCGATAAAATTGGCTAAAATTTATAAATTAAAATTGAATACCTGTTGGAGATGTAAAAAAGAAATAGGAACAATGTTTCACATGTGGTGGGAATGCCGACCTATTAAACAATTCTGGAATGAAATCTATGAAGAACTCAAAAAGATGTTTAAAATATCTTTCAGTAAAAAACTGGAGGCATTCCTTTTAGGTTTAATTACAAATGATATCCCCGAAAATCAAAGGAAAGTATTCCTTTATGCAACAACAGCTGCCAGGATGTTTATAGCTAAAAACTGGAAAGTCAGAAAAATTCCATCAGTGAAAGATTGGCAAATTAAATTTTGTGAATACATAAATCTGGCAAGACTCACAGCTTACATAAGGGGACAATCGGACCAGAAATTATTAAAAGAATGGGGTTGTGCTAAAGAGTATATGAAAAAACATTGTTCTGGAGTAAGTACATTGGTATGTAATGAAGGATGCTTTACAGGGTTAAAGAAAAAGAAAAATGGTGTAAAAAAAAAAGTACAAAGGTGGAAGTAATCTAATTAGACACAACAATACAGTAAGAGTAAATTTTTGAGGTCTTAGAACAAAGGAAGGAAGTCAATTTGTGTTTATGTATGTAATGATATGGTTTTTTTCTGTAGATGTGTGCTTTTTCGTTTTTGTTTAGTTTTGTTTTGTTTTCTTTGCTTTTTTCCCTTTTCCTTTCCTTTTCTTTTTTTTAATATGTTCCGGGTTTTTTTGTTTGTATAGTACTCAATGTTTGTAATTTTGTTTTGTAATTTTTGTTATGATTCTGCATTGAAAATAAAAAAAATTCAAAAGACAATTCCCCCCCAAGCGCCACCCTCTGTCCCCGAACAGAGAGAAATGAGCACAGCCATTGAAGGACTGTGCCCTGGATCCCCATGTCGGCAAGGCAGTGGTCCAAGAGTTCGTGATCAACCATGACGAAGGCTGCTGACAGGTCTAGAAGAATCAGCAGCCCCAACCCGCCTCGATCCAGCTGCCTGCAGAGATCATCTGTTAGGGCGACCAGAGCCGTCTCGGTCCCATGACCAGCGCGGAAGCCGGACTGGAATGGATCCAGAGCCGATGTTTCATCCAGAAACCTACCAAGCTGTTCAGCAACCACTCTCTCAATCACCTTACCCAGGAATGGAAGATTCGAAACCGGGCGGTAATTGGATAGATCTAAGGGATCTAATGATGTTTTCCTTAAGAGCAGGTGCACCACTGCCTCCTTCAGTTCCCCTGGGAATATCCCGGTGCCAAGGGACAAATTGATGATATCCCCCAGGGGGGCCCACACCTCGTCTGGACACGCTCTAATCAGCCAAGATGGGCACGGGTCGAGAGGACAGGTGGTGGGCTTTCCAGCTCGGAGGAGTCTGTCCACATTGGCTGGGGATATCCGATCAAAGTGGTCCAATACTGGACCCGAGGACAGTCGAGGGGCCTCCAGTTCCTTTATTGTATCCAAATTGGCAGGGAGGTCATGGCGGAGCAACAGGACCTTCTCCGCAAAAAAGCTCGCAAATGGCTCACAGCTGTGTGTCAGATTGTTATTTAAATTTGGCTGTCCTTCAAGGGACGTTAAAGACCCAATTATACTAAATAATTGCGCCGGGCGAGAGCTAGCAGATGCAATGGAGGCCGAGAAGTAAGACTTCGTAGCGGCCTTCACTGCCATCTCATAGGTTTTCATAAAAACCCTATAAGATGTTCTTGAGGCTCCGTCACGGGCACCCCGCCATACTCGCTCTAGCCGTCTGAGGTCCCGCTTCATTTTCCGGAGCTCCTCGGTAAACCAGGGAGCCCGGTTTATGTGGGGTCGCAGAGGGCGCTTAGGTGCGATCTCATCAATGGCTGCCAGGAGCTGGATATTCCAGCCCTCAACAAGCTCAGTCAATGAGTCGCCAGGGGGAGCAAGGTCCCGCAAGGCCTGACGGAATCTATCAGGGTCCATCAGCCTCTGCGGGCAAGCCCAAATCGGCTCGCCACCTAAGCAGGGTGGGGGTGGAAAGTCAATCCTGGCTTTCAGAGTGTAGTGATCAGACCACGGCACCTTCATCGAAGGAGACATGATCACATCTATACCGGCGCCAAAGATCAAATCCAGCGTGTGGCCTGCTTGATGTGTGGGGCCCGAAACAAACTGGGAGAGCCCTAGTGTCGCCATGGAAGACACCAGGTCCAGAGCCTGTGAGGAGGGAGTGGCATCAGCATGGATGTTGAAGTCCCCCAATACCAATAGGTTAGGGAACTCCAAGGCCCAGCCAGCCACCGCCTCCAGCAGGCCTGACAGGGTGGCTGCTGGTGCGCTAGGTGGCTGGTACACCAGTCAGACAGCCAAGCTCACCTCAGAGCCCCACACTAGGCCAACACATTCAATGCCGGGGATCGATGGCGGTGGTAGAGCCCTGAAAGAACAATCTTCCTGGATTAATAATGCCACCCCTCCCCCCCGGCCCACAGTCCGTGACTGGTGGAGGACAGAGAAACCCGGGGGCGCCATCTCTCGTAAGGTAACAGTTTCCCCTTCACGCACCCAGGTCTCCGTCACACAAGCCAGGTCGACCCCCTGCGAGGTAAAGAAATCTCGCAGAGTGGCGGTTTTGTTGCCTATAGACCTGGCATTGCACAGCACCAGTGAAGGAGGTGAGTAATCCTTGCTCACCCTACCCTCGTCCCTCGGGATGGGGCGCAGATTGGAAGGGGTACAAGCATATCCGTATCTCGATCCCCTTCGCCTATAACATCTGCCCCCATCGCCATACTGAAGAATGTTTATTGCTCAGATAAGCCTTGGCGTCCAGCCCGCTTCGGTTGCGCAGTTCTGCTGGGCCTCCGGACTTCAAAGGCCACATTCCAAAGGCTCTGAGCAAACGCAGAGATAAGCACAGCGGCCAGAGAAAGCTGCAAGCTCCAATGCGTTCTTCAGTGTGCTTAAATAAAATCCACTCAGGATCTTAGCAGCTAGAGGCAGTTTTTGTTTACAGCAGACTATCCATTGTCTATCACAGCGATCAGCATCGTGAAAACACGTCCTCTCTCCTCAAAAGCGAAAGTAGAGAGAAAGAACAAAGGCTGGAGACTCTCGGATATGACGTGTCTCCCCCCTCCTCCCAATTTGTAGGCAGGGTGTACACTCTGAGCTGTTTAACCCTGTAAGCTCAGGTTCTCCTCACACATACCTCCCTCGCCCCTCCACGGTAGCAACAATTTTATTCAATCTTTTAGCAAGAATAGCTATAAAATAATCTCTGCATCTTGCTACAGTTGTGAGATTGGTCAGTAGGATGTTGTGGTCCTTATTTGGTTTTCATATAAGCTTTATGGTTGCCTCTCGCCATGTTTCAGGAAGCCATTTTAAACACAGTTAATTGCTTATCATTGTTATATGATGTGGTGTTACAATTTTAGAGTAGCTTTTAAATGTTTTCAATCACTTGGTTTTAACTGCTTTGTTGATAATTTTACTATTTCTTACAAACTGCTTAGAGCTTTTATGACAAAGCCTTATTATCCATCTTAAATATGGTGGTGGGAACATGACAGAGGTTTCTTGGAGATGGAATGGCTTCCTAGTTGTCCTTGTTCCTTCTAGCCTTTTGAAAGATGTGGTTTTTCCAGCATTCATTGCTGGCATAACTTTAGTTTTTTTATACCCTTGTTCTTTAACCCAGTTGTCTATATCACTAAAGCAGGACTCTTGTGGCATCCTGCCCTACCATATTTTTGCAGGTCCCCTGAGCACACAGGTAGTTTGTTCGTGTATAAATACCATAGATCATGTCCCCCACCTCGCCCTATAAAAAATGTTTGTATATAGGACTGTTCCATATTGTTGTGCTGTGGTTGTGCTCTGTCTTTGTATAACCTCTAGTTGGCTATGTGTTCTTACTTTATTATTATTTTTACTACGGATGGCATTACCTGCTTTAAGACATCATAGATCAAAGGCAAGGTTAAAATGTTTTAATTAATTAGTAAATTCTGGTAGTTCTTTTATAGTGGACATCTGGCATATGGTTACCAGATTTTTTTCATTGAATCCGGGGACCCTTTTTTCTTTTTCTTTTTTTGAAGCTGAGTAGCAACAGGGAGTCAGTAGTGGGGATGGTGAGGCAAAAGACCCTGGGCCCCAGCACACATGCATATTGTATAAACGTGCAAAGCCCTTCTTTTGCACCCTGTGAAACATCAATGCGCAGAGTTTTCTAAAAAACTGGACAACGCCCACCCACCCACCCAAGACTCCCGAGCCTCCCCCGATCTGTCAAAACAAAGGGGGCAGGAGATCTCTACTGCCGGACGTCCCCAGTTCCCCTTGGGCAGTGGTGGCGGCAGCGAGCAGCAAGCAGCTCCTGAAGCCAGCCAGAGCCAACTGCACTACCAGGCTGACTTCGGGCTGCTGAGGCTGCCCTGCCACGATTCCCGGGGACAGATTTGCAAATCTGGGAACTGTCCCCGGGAACCAGGGACATCTGGTAACCCTAATCTGGCGGGAATGAATACTTGTTTGTTTTATATCCCACTATTCATCTATATATAGCTCCTGCCCACCTAGCAGTTCGAAAGCACCCCTAAGTGCAAGTAGATAAATACGTACCGCTCTATAGCAGGAAGGTAAACGGCGTTTCCGTGTGCGGCACGGGTGCAGCTTCGTCACGCTGGCCACGTGACCTGGAAGTGTCCTCGGACGGCACCGGCTCCCGGCCTCTTGAGTGAGATGAGCGCACAACCCTAGAGTCGGACACGACTGGCCCGTACGGGCATGGGTACCTTTACCTTTACTTTATTCATCTATAATGGCCACATCATAGTTTTACAACACACAATCCCACAAAATATGATATCCAGTAAAATGCAGCAATGAAAATTCTAAAACCATCCTTAAAACAACAAACTTCAAAACTCTGGTATCTATATATGGCCCACAATTTTTATTATCTCTGAAAAACTTGATTAAATAAAAACACCTTAAGTTGACATTGGAAGATTACCAGTGAGAGGGACAGCCAAACTTCCAAAATGAGGCGCATGTGTGCTATGAATCGATAGTGTATCTATCTGTTTTAAGCTGAACTGGGGCTCTATAGTGTACAGTTCTGCAAAGCTTTCAACTTTGAAGAAACTGGGCCCTATTTGTCCACAGGGGACCTAATGATTTACTAGAATATATTTCACATCTCCTGTGCTCAGCCTTTATTCAGAATTATTTGAACCACTGCTGCACCTGTGTCATGCACAACTGTCTCTGCTGCTAAACTATTATTGGTACTGACTGCCCCTCCAGGGATAGTCTCTTCACTCTACTGATTCCATGCTTGCATTTAGGTTTAAATAGTTACTGCAACAACTGAAATTGCACTCATTTACGATTATTCAGACTTACTTGCTTGCTCAGCTTCTGTGAGTTAGGGTTACATCTCAGCAGTATCAGCAACTGTATCTCTGAAACATTTTTCAATGCATATCGATTATCTTGTGATTTTTACAGATAGATCTAAATCCCAGGGAGCAACATTCATCCACAATGGACTGGAAAGTAGTAAGAAAGATGCCAATTGGATCATCTGTAATTAATGCTGAACTTCTTTCATCCTTTGGGGAAAACTCTGATTTGTGTTGAATTCCTGAAGTAAGGCAAATCTGGACTTTATCTTGACTCCCTTAGTTAATTCTTCTTTTTCTGCTTCATCTCCTGATTGTTACTTCCTATCACTGTCTGTCATTGGAGGCTCGTAATGTTGTTGTTTATTGGATGCCTGCAGACATGAAAGGCAACAAGCTGGCTAACCAGACTGCCAGAACATTGACCCAACTTGCCATCCAACATGTAAGGTGTCCCAGGTGGAAGAGCTGTCCCCTGGTGACAAATACAGCCCCCCCCCCCCGCTTCTGATTGTCATACAAGAACTGAATGCTTCTGAATGGCAAAGTGTACAATAAGCTTTTGAATACCTGGCCAGACACAGAACTAAGTGAATGATCAGTCTCTAGACTAGAACCAGAGCAATTCAGATATGTATGTGACAGACAGACAGACAGACAGACAGAGCAATTCAGATATGTATGTGCCCCTTCATGGATCACTGCCTTGCCGTGGCAAAGGGGCTTGAATAACTCAGAGAAGCTATGAACTATGCTGAGCAGGGCACCCAAGATGAACAGGTCATAGTGGAGAGTTTTGACCAAACGTGATCCACCTGGAGGAGGAACCGGCAAGCCACTCCAGTATCCCTGCCAAGAAAACTCCATGGACAAAGACAACAGGCATATAAAAGTTATGATGCTGGAAGATGAGCCCCTCAGGTCGGAAGGCGTCCAACATGCTACTGGGGAAGAGCGGAGGACAAGTACAAGTAGATCCAGAGCTGATGAAGCGGCTGGGCTAAAGCCGAAAGGACGTTCAGTTGCGGATATGCCTGGAAGCGAAAGGAAAGTCCAATGCTGTAAAGAAAAATATTGCATAGGAACCTGGAATGTAAGAACCATGAATCTGGGTAAGTTGGATGTGGTCAAAAATGAGATGGCAAGAATAAATATTGACATCCTGGGAATCAGTGAACTGAAATGGACGGGAATGGGCGAATTCAGTTCGGATGACTATCATATCTACTACTGTGGGCAAGAAACCCGTAAAAGAAATGGCGTGGCCCTCATAGTCAACAAAAGAGTGGCAAAAGCTGTACTGGGATGCAATCTCAAAAATGATAGAATGATCTCGATACGAATCCAAGGCAGACCTTTTAACATCACAGTAATCCAAGTTTATGCACCAACTACTGGTGCTGAAGAAACTGAAATTGACCAATTCTATGAAGACTTACAAGACCTTATAGAAGTGACACCAAAGAAGGATGTTCTTCTCATTATAGGGGATTGGAATGCTAAAGTAGGGAATAAAGAGATAAAAGGAACAACTGGCAAGTTTGGCCTTGGAGATCAAAACGAATCAGGGCAAAGGCTAATAGAGTTCTGTCAAGAGAACAAGCTGGTCATCACAAACACGCTTTTCCAACAACACAAGAGACGACTCTACACATGGACATCACCAGATGGGCAACATCGAAATCAGATTGATTATATTCTCTGCAGCCAAAGATGGAGAAGCTCTATACAGTCAGCAAAAACAAGACCTGGAGCTGACTGTGGCTCAGGTCATCAGCTTCTTATAGCAAAATTCAAGCTTAAACTGAAGAAAGTAGGAAAAACCACTGGGCCGGTAAGATACAATCTAAACCAAATCCCTTATGAATACGCAGTGGAAGTGAGGAACAGGTTTAAGGATTTAGATTTGCTGGACAGAGTGCCTGAAGAACTATGGATGGAGGCTCGCAACATTATACAGGAGGCAGCAACTAAAACCATCCCAATGAAAAAGAAATGCAAGAAAGCAAAGTGGCTGTCCAACGAGGCCTTACAAATAGCGGGGGAGAGAAGGCAAGCAAAATGCGAGGGAGATAGTGAAAGATACAGGAAATTGAATGCAGATTTCCAAAGAATAGCAAGGAGAGACAAGAAGGCCTTCTTAAACGAGCAATGCAAAGAAATAGAGGAAAACAACAGAATGGGAAGAACCAGAGATCTGTTCAAGAAAATCGGAAATATGAAAGGAACATTTCGTACAAAGATTACCATAATAAAGGACAAAAGTGGTAAGGACCTAACAGAAGCAGAAGACATCAAGAAGAGGTGGCAAGAATACACAGAGGAATCATACCAGAAAGATATGGATGTCTCGTACACCCCAGGTAGTGTGGTTGTTGACCTTGAGCCAGACATCCTGGAGAGTGAAGTCAAATGGGCCTTAGAAAGCACTGCAAATAACAAGGCCAGTGGAAGTGATGGTATTCCAGCTGAACTATTTAAAATTTTAAAAGATGATGCTGTTAAGGTGCTACACTCAATATGCCAGCAAGTTTGGAAAACTCAGCAGTGGCCAGAGGATTGGAGAAGATCAGTCTACATCCCAATCCCAAAGAAGGGCAGTGCCAAAGAATGCTCCAACTACTGCACAATTGCACTCATTTCACACGCTAGCAAGGTTATGCTTAAAATTCTACAAGGAAGGCTCAAGCAGTATGTGGACCGAGAACTCCCAGAAGTGCAAGCTGGATTTAGAAAGAGGCAGAGGAACCAGATACCAAATTGCAAACATGCACTGGATTATGGAGAAAGCTAAAGAGTTCCAGAAAGACATCTACTTCTGCTTCATTGACTATGCAAAAGCCTTTGACTGTGTCGACCACAGCAAACTATGGCAAGTTCTTAAAGAAATGGGAGTGCCTGATCACCTCATCTGTCTCCTGAGAAATCTCTATGTGGGACAAGAAGCTACAGTTAGAACTGGATATGGAACAACTGATTGGTTCAAAATTGGGAAAGGAGTACGACAAGGCTGTATATTGTCTCCCTGCTTGTTTAACTTATATGCAGAATTCATCATGCGAAAGGCTGGGCTGGATGAATCCGAAGCCGGAATTAAGATTGCCGGAAGAAATATCAACAACCTCAGATATGCAGATGACACAACCTTGATGGCAGAAAGTGAGGAGGAATTAAAGAACCTTTTATTGAGGGTGAAAGAGGAGAGCGCAAAATATGGTCTGAAGCTCAACATCAAAAAAACGAAGATCATGGCCACTGGGCCCATCATCTCCTGGCAAATAGAAGGGGAAGAAATGGAGGCAGTAAGAGATTTTACTTTCTTGGGCTCCATGATCACTGCAGATGGTGACAGCAGTCACGAAATTAAGAGACGCCTGCTTCTTGGGAGAAAAGCAATGACAAACCTAGACAGCATCTTAAAAAGTAGAGACATCACCTTGCCAACAAAGGTCTGTATAGTTAAAGCTATGGTTTTCCCAGTAGTGATGTATGGAAGTGAGAGCTGGACCATAAAGAAGGCTGATCGCCGAAGAATTGATGCTTTTGAATTATGGTGCTGGAGGAGACTCTTGAGAGTCCCATGGACTGCAAGAAGATCAAGCATATCCATTCTTAAGGAAATCAGCCCTGAGTGCTCACTGGAAGGACAGATCGTGAAGCTGAGGCTCCAATACTTTGGCCACCTCATGAGAAGAGAAGACTCCCTGGAAAAGACTCTGATGTTGGGAAAGATGGAGGGCACAAGGAGAAGGGGACGACAGAGGATGAGATGGTTGGATGGTGTTCTTGAAGCTACCAGCATGAGTTTGATCAAACTGCGGGAGGCAGTGGAGGACAGAAGTGCCTGGCGTGCTCTGGTGCATGGGGTCACGAAGAGTCGGACACGACTAAACGACTAAACAACAACAACAAAATGTGACAGACAGCTGAACTAGACCAGTCCAATGATGCAGTGCCTCAGAAATCCACTAGCGGGCTGGAACCTCTCTCGGATTGGCCACCAAGACTGCCAGCCAGATGATGGTTGTGGAGCCAGCACTTTGGGAGGGGAAATAAAAGGAGGCATTTCTGAGAGAGGGTTCAGATAGTTGAGAGATAGTTTGTGGGGGAGACTTAGAGAGTTGGTCTTGGTCTCTCTCTCTCTCTCTCTGTGCCATCCGCTCTGAGGGAAAGGAGTCTCCTGAGCTTAGACTGGAAGACAGAGTGTCTTGGGAGAGTATTCAGACAGGAATGAACTGGAAGGCTGAGTTTGAGCAGGAGAATTAGAAGTTGTGAGGATCCAGTCGGGAGGAGAGAGATCTTCTAGGTAGAGAAGACTCCCAAGGCTTCCAGTCTAAGCTCAGGAGACTCCTTTCCCTCAGAGGGGGTGAGGTGATTCCCTGGGTCTGTTGCACTGCCAGAAGTACCTCAGGAGTGTCATTGACAGAAGGTTGGGGATCTGACAGAAAGTTCCACCTTGCTTAAGGACCAAAGTATTAAGCTGTAACACCTATGCAAAAACTAAGCTAAGGAGCTGAAGTGAAGTAACTGGAAATAAGCGGAGCATTGACCACCTAGGCTAGAAACCTGTAACATGTAACTGAAGCATCCTAAGTGAATTAAGCAACAGAAATTTAAAAGAAGGTGCATCTAGAAGCCTTGTCTAGAAGCCTGTAACACCCACTAGATTTAGTGTAATATTAATAAGTTAACTGTTTCCTGAAAGAACATTATCTCCTGACACACCCTTTGTTTTATCAACTTTGTTCTGTAAATTTGTTCTCTTATTTGTTCAGCTTCTGCCTGAGTCTCCAAAGAACTAAGTTTACCCCCACAAAAGAAAACCCCATAAGATAACCCATGGTGGTTATGTACAGTGCCTACATAGGTGGTATCTGCCACAACTGGTGACAGAGGTGCAGGATCTGCTACAGTCTGCTCCAAGGCTGTAGAGGAAAAGGAGTGAGAAGGCTAGGAAGATGGGTAGAGGAAACAGGTGGAGAAATTGCACATGTAGCAGAACTAAATATTTTGAAGTGTGGATGTGTAAAATAAAAGCAAAAGGGAAAAGGGTTCCAGCACTGCATACCGTTGAGCACTGGAGCTCAGGTTTCCTCCACAGGGACACAATAGCATACATGGTTGAACTCAGGTTTGATCCTACCCTGTTCTGAGTCCAGCACTTTATTTCTCTTTCTACAAGTCTAACCTTATAATTGCAGGGGAGCACGGTGTTTTTATATAGACATTTTGCTATGGCTAGTGGCTGATGCAAATAAAGATTCTTCTGATCTGTTCTATTATAGGGGAGGGAAAGCTGTAACCCTCCAGATGCTGTTGAACTCCATCACCCCCTGCCAGCCTGGCTAGGTATCAGGGGTGGTGGGAGCAGCAGTCCAGCGACATTTGGAGGGTTACAATTCCCCACATCTGCTATATTAGGTCATTTTTTACACATCAAAAACCCTGGAATTCTATTCCCAATTTATGATTTGTTCTTAACCTTCAGTGCCAGGGAATGCATGATTAACCTAAAGGCCACTGAAATTCCTTTGGGGGGGGTGGGGGTGGGGAAATGAGACAAGAAAGATGTTAGCTGCATCTCAAAGCTGCCATTTACATGTCATGTCACACAATGAGAACTTGCAATACACTTTAAAGATTGGAGATGCGGGTGGTGCTATGGTCTAAACCACTGAGCCTCTTGGGCTTGCTGATAGGAAGCTTGAAGGTTCAAATGCGTGCTATAGGGTGAGCTCCCGTTGCTCTGTCCCAGCTCTTGCCAACCTAGCAGTTCGAAAGCATGCCAGTGCAAGTAGCTAAATAGGTACTGCTACGACGGGAAGGTAAACAGTGTTTCTGTGCACTCTGGCTTCCATCACAGTGTCCCATTGCACCAAAAGCGGTTTAGTCCTGCTGGCAACATGACCCAAAAAGCTGTCTATGGACAAACACTGGCTCCCTTGGCCTGAACGTGAGATGAGCGCTGCAACCCCATAGTAAAATTCAACTAGACTTAACTGTCCAGGGATCCTTTACCTAACAGCATAAAGAAAATTGATATGCTGAGTGAGGAAAACAGCAGTCAACTATTTCTTTTGTCCTCACTTCGACCACACTGACATTCTTTGCATCTATTAAAGCGTGCCAGAGTATTGCCATTGCCAGGACCACTGAGCCTCTTGTTTGTAGCAAAATAAAATCAACCAAGTCTTTCATAAATATGTGAAGGAGAGACAACGTGTCTTAAAAGATAAAATACGAAAAAGTCAGTATCAAGGGGAAAAACTATCCAAAGCTCTAGAGACTCTGGGCGACTAGTCTTGGTAAGACTTTGTTCAGTCAAGGAGCTAATCCATGTTAACATTTTGTCCAAGATGTTGACCATGGCTCAATTCATAGGAAGAAAAAAGATCATTTACTTTTTATTTTCAAACCTGTATATCTGGCTCAAAAAATAACTGCTTTTAAAGAGACGACTTTCTTCTTGTCTGAGTAAATTTTGTTCCAATTTTGTTTTGGCCACAAGTCAAAGATAACAGCTGTACACTTGTGGGTTCACTGAACTTTACGTGATTGCTGGCTGCATTTGCCGACTAGAGGGAATAACCAATAATTAGAACATTTCAGGTCATCTTCTGAAGAACAGTTTTCTCATGTCATGTGATAACCCCCTGCTGTCTTCCCTTGATTTCCCCAATTGTGGAGCTGGCAGTCATGGAGAATGGAATTTTTCAAGACTGCTGTGTTGTGAGATTAGTGAAAATAGAAAAATTGTCACTCCTTCCAGTTTTGATGTTGGTTGTGCTTAAAGTTTTTCATTTTCATTTGATTTGTTACAAAATGTCTCTAGCAGAATCACTCACAATGTTTCCAGTAACAGAGAACTCCCAGAATTTCCGTATCTGACTTTTGGCTCAAGTTTTGGAAATCCTCGTGTTTCTTGCTTCCAATTGAATAAGATTAGCCTAAATGCTGCCTTGTTCCTGTAGGATCATTTTAATTTGCCTTCCAGGTGATAAAGTTGATGACCAAAGAAATGTTGGTTAACTGAATACAAACAACAAGACAAGGTACTGTTGTTGTTGTTGTTGTTGTTGTTATATTGATTTATACCCCACCCTTTCCCTGACTCAAGGAGGTCAACAGATAAAATGTGAACAACTAAAACAACTAAACCTTAATAGAATTATATCTATCTATCTATCTATCTATCTATCATCATCTATCCTATCTAGTGTTATAGATTTGAGAGGGGGACCCCCTAAACCCTAGAAATTAATAAGTGATAAGATTTTGATTATCTGCAACGTGAAGGGAGAAATACAAGCGGCAGAGGAATTCTTGAGCTGGCCTATGCTAAATGACCTGGTCAGGCTAGCGCCATTAAGAAACAATACAGGGCCATTGGCAAGGCAAGAGAACTGTCCTTTCCCCTTGCCCTGAGGAGTGAACAGAGACAATGGATTTGGAAGGTTCCCAGGGTAACGGAATGTGAGATGATAGGAAGAGAGTCCTGAGCCAGAGTTGCTGGGAAAGAGAAGGAAGAAAGACTGGGCTCCATTTTGGGCAGGCTGGCTGCACTGCTGTGCGGCACAAGCTCTTCTTGAAATGACCATGCTGTAAGGACTGGACTCACTCCATGCAGACTGAATGTGTAAATAGGTGAATAAATCATATTTCTTAAAGCTACGACAGTCTCCGCCGTGTCTCAATTCACCAAAGGACCACAGACCTGGCTGCGTGCCTGGAACCCCATCGGCAAAGAGAGGGGGAAGCACCCAGGTTTTGTAACACTATCTATCTAGCTCCCTCCCTAGCATCTATCTATCTAAAACATCTATTAAAAACATACAGATAATTACAATAAAAACAGTATGGAATCAGCTCTTTCAGTAAAAGTCACTTCCCAAAAGCCTGTAGGAACAAGATGGTCTTTACCTGCTGGAGGAAGGACAACAAGGAGGGAGCCAGGCTGGCTTCCCTAGGGAGGGAGTTCAAAAGTCTGGGAGCAGCCACCTAGAAGGAAACAATTCTTTTCCTAAACATTAGAGCTTACTGTCACTTTGCTCCATCTCCCTGCCCAAAAGGTCAGACTTTAGGTGAAATTACTAGATGGGAAAATGTGAACACTATCAAAATTAAGGTAACCAATCTTTAAAACTAGCCTGCCATATTCTACTGTTGTCTATATTATATCTATTTAAAAGGCAGGCAACTGGATGACCTGTGTGTCTCTTGGAGGCAAATGCATAGTCAGGCACACAACAGCATGTGGAGAACTACAGCTTCTCCACCCCTGATTTCAGTTTTATGAGCTAGAAGTATTAATAGTAACTGGGTGCTGGGTTTGATCACGTTTGGGGAGAAATGAGTTCAGCCCTTCTTCCTGCTTTGCCATGGTTCTGAGAAACCTCAACCCGCACCCCACAAGCTGGGAGGGATGCTCCCATCGCCCCCTGAAACACAATATAACAATGTTGAGAGGTGGGCAGGGGAAGAATTAGGCAGCCCCATTCCCACCCCGTGTTTTCATTCCAAACCACCCACTTCCAGTACTGTTTTGCAGCAAGGAAACAGGTGCCTGGGCTATTCTTACATACCATATGATGTAAGAAGTATATAGGAACTATCATCTATCGTCCAAAAAAGTGACAGGTGTCCCTCTCCCCTTTTCACTAGAAGTCCCACTTCCCTTTAAGATTCATTTAGGATTCTGCATGAAAAAGCTATTTTGAGGTGCTGCCCTTAAACATTGTATTTTGGGTGTGTTGTGAGTCTTTATGCATTTGTATTTTTGTATCTAACCCCAGGGAATAGGTTTCACATCTCCCAACCCTTCACGCAGCCCCAAATTTCTTAGGGACCCCAATGATGAGAAAGATTGTTTGGGGGCTATCATGTAACATCTCTGGGTGACTGCAAATAAAACGTTTCAAGTGCAATATACAAGGTGACACTAGATGCCGATGGTGAGCCTTATGGAAAATTCAATGTACAGTGGTACCTCGGGATGCGAATGGGATCCATTCTGGAGCCCTGTTCGCATCCTGAAGCGAACGCAACCCGCATCTGCGTGTGCGTGGGTCGCATTTTGCCACTTCCACGCATTATGTCATTTTGACTGTCTGTACATGTGCACGCGGTGAAACCCAGAAGTAATGCACTCCGTTACTTCCGGGTTGCCGCGGAGCGCAACCCGAAAATACTTAACCTGAAGCACATTTATCCCAAGGTATGACTGTATTTTTAAAAACGCTTTTCAAAAAAAGCATTTTCAAAACTTTTTTTATATGTGTGTAGATTCCACCTCAGTGCCCCCAAGATGAAGGAGCAGTTTTCAGGTTCCCCAGCCCCCCATTTGTCTCTCTGCCCTGGGGTGACGACAAAAAATACTGTTTGGAACTGTAAAACAGCTATATGCCCAACCCTTCATCAAGATCCTGGCTACTACTAGCCATGTTGGCAATGTTCTGCCGCCAGTGCCAGAGCCAGTAAGCTCTGAATACCCACTGCTGTGTGAAGGCCGTGCTGTCCTGCTCAGGTCCAGCTTGTTGGTTTCATTTAGCTTCTGGTTGTCCTCTGTGGATGGCAGACTAAGTGCTGGAGGGGCTCCTTTGGTCTGATCCAGGAGGCTCTCCTTATGCGCGTAGGAGGGGTGATTCAGAGTTCTAGCGCAAAGCAAAATTTCTCATCCAGCATCATCTGGTAATGCAACTATCGCATGCAGTTGCCCTATTAATATCTGACATTTGACGGGGGGAGGGGAGAAATTTAGTATCAGGGTTCAGTAAAATGCAGAGTTAAGACACCGTGAAACATGAAATACTAAAATTAGATATGCATGAGTTAAAATTCATGTGATTTCAGAGGAAGGGAAAAATCACAATGAAAATGCATCCTTCTCTGAACCATGATTTGATTAAATCACTGCTGAACCTTAAATGTACTGTCCAATTAGCAAATGGCATATGAAACTGCTCCCCCTCCCCGCCCCGCTGAACAGAAGTGGTAGTTTTTGTGCTTATCTCCCGAAGTCTGAGAAATAGCTGCAAAAACCAGCTTTGTCGGCCTCCACTTGAAGATAGTTGTTTATGCCAGAGTCCAGAAAGGGGAGCTCACCCAGCAGACTCTGTGGAGGGAGTGATTTATGGAAACTAATTTTATATCCTGAGACAAGACTAAAAAGTTCAATCTATGTAATTAAATTTTATACTGATATTATGAGGGAAGTGAGACAACAGCAGGACAATTTCAGTACAGAATGTTGGCATTTGCGAGTGTTGTAAGCATGCGAACGCTGCAGTGAAACCCTGAAGAAAATCCCATTAAAAGATAAAAGGTCTGACAATGTGCAAAAATTGTGCATGCGTGGTCATTTCCAAGCATTTGGCCAACCACATATAGTCTCTCTTTTATGTCAGTTGCCCATACAGTTGTGTTATTGGGAGGGGAAGGCGGGGCATTCTGGCCTCCCAGAATGACAGCTGGCACTACCTACTAGGGGAGTCTTGCTTTTTCTGCCCTTACTAGGGAGGAGTCCAGCAATGGGCTGGGAGTGGGTGATCTCCTTGCTTGGGGGGGGCTTGTCTCCTCCTGTTGCTGCCCATGATTATGCCACGTTGATAGATATGGCTTTGCCCAAAGCATCATGGGAACTGTGGTTTGTTGCTGCTGAGAGTTGATAGGAGATCCCTATTCCTCTAACAGAGCTATAATTCCCAGAGGGGTTTAACTATCCCCCTGGGACTTGTAGCTCTGTGAGGGAAATAGGGGGACCTCAAGCAGGAGCAAAACTAAGCTTTATTTTACCCGGGTCAAAGACACAGTTTGGTGCACACACCCACACCCACACCCACCGTGCCCATTTGTGTACACACACAGACTGGGAGCCTGAATGACGCCCCTCTGGAGGCTTCACCCGGGGCATAAAATCTGGCTAGCCCCCCCGCCCCCCCGTAGCTACGGCTCTGCCTGAAGCCTCAGTAATTTTCAGCACTCTTCACAAACTGCAGTTGCCAGGATTATCTGTGAAAAGGCGTGGCTGTTAATGTGGTATAATAGTGCTTTAAGTGCAGATGAATGAATGAGCTATGATTGAAAAGCTAAGAAAAATGGGTTTATTGCATCTTTAGTTTACCTTTCCTGCAAGGAGGTCAGAGCAGTGTTAATGGGGCTTCCCGCTTCATGCCACCCTGACAGCAAGCTTGTGAGATAGGATAGGTCAAAAGAGAGACTTGCTACCCAGTGAGCTTTCTGACGGAGCAGAGACTTCAGCCCAGAGTTTCCTGCTCTAAAACTCTCTCCCCTTTACACTTAACTCTCTCAAGGAATGAACTGACAGTGTGGAGGAAAATATTTCCATCTCTGTGTTGGGGAAATTGATGATTCACAAAAAGTTAGCGATGGCAATGCTTTCCAGTCCTGTAATTCTGCTTGGAAGTCATATACGTATTCCATGCCTGTGCCCAGTCCAATCAAACTTTTCTTCTTTTCCCCACATGGTCTGGGGATTAGCAAGGGTCACTCCTCCCTTTGATTCCATTCTGATATAATTTGGTGTGCTTTGTAATCAAAATCTTTTAAATCTGTCCTGGATGCTTTAGCTGGGAGTCCTGCATTGCAGGGGGTTGGACTAGATGACCCTTGGGTCCCTTCCAACTCTAAGATTCTTTGATTCTATGAAACTCAAAGCAAGCACTGCAGTTTGAACTGGGTAGCTGCTTCTTTCTAGGCACAGGGCTATTCCTGTGTGGGCAAACCCTTGCTCACCTCCAGTTTGGAACTCTTTGTACATTGTACATGGTGCTTTAGGGATGTGGGTGGCATTGTGCTCTAAACCACAGAGCCTAGGGCTTGCCGATCAGAGGGTCAGTGGTTCAAATCCCCGTGACGGGGTGAGCTCCAGTTGTTTGGTCCCAGCTCCTACCAACCTAGCAGTTCAAAGCACGTCAAGTGCAAGTACATAAATAGGTACTGCTCTGGCGGGAAGGTAAACGGTGTTTCCGTGTGCTGCTCTGGTTCACTAGAAGCAGCTTAGTCATGCTGGACCCATGACCCGGAAGCTGTCTGCAGACAAACGCCAGCTCCCTTGGCCTATAGAGTGAGATGAGCACCGCAACCCCAGAGTCGTCTGTGACTGGACTTAACGGTCAGGGGTCCCTTTACCTGTACCTTTACATGGTGCTTTATAGTGCTTGGGGGCTGAAGGAAAAATGGGAGAATTAAAGGTAGCGAAAGATAAATGAGAGCAAATCAAGTTGCATGTACACAGACTTCAGTATACTTGGGACTGAGTTTTGGTTTTTCAGAATATGTGAATTTGGGGTACAAAGGGAGGAGGGAAATAAAGTAATATACAGTGGTACCTCAGGTTACAGATGCTTCAGATTACAGACGCTTCAGGTTACAGACTCCGCTAACCCAGAAATAGTACATTGGGATGAGAACAGAAATTGCACAGCGGCGGCAGCGGGAGACCCCATTAGCTAAAGTGGTACCTCAGGTTAAGAACAGTTTCAGGTTAAGAACGGACCTCCAGAACGAATTAAGTTCTTAACCCGAGGTACCACTGTATCAGTAATAATCTAGACAATACCAACAAGAAAGAAAAGTGGGAGGCATCTAAGGAAACCGGTTTGTCTGCATGAGGATCTTACAGATGAGCTGAGAGTTACGAAGGGTATATATACAAAATGGAAGAAAGAGGAAATCACAAAGGAGGAGTATACGCAAGTAGTCATCAGTTGCAGGGGGAAAGTCAGGCTGGCTAAAGCTCAGAATGAGCTCAGGTTTCTTAAAAAGGTTTCTTCAGCTATGTCTGAAGAGGAAGAACAAGCAAGTGGTAGGTCCTCTGTGTGGGGAACAGAGAGAAATGCTATTGGGTGACAGGGAAAAGGTGGAACTCCTCAACATCTACTTTGTCTCTGTCTTCACCCAAAGGAAAAGTGATGCCCAACCTGGTGATAACAGAATAAATGGTGTAAGGAGGGAGCTGCAGCCCAAGATAGGAAAAGAGATGGTAAGGGAACACCAGGCTACTTTAAATGAATTCAAATCTCCAGGACCTGGTAAGCTGCATCCATGGGTATAAAGGAGCTTGTGGATGTAATTTCAGAGCCTTGTCTATTATCTTTGAGAATTCTTTGAGAACAGGTGAGGTCCCTACAGACTGGAGGCAGGCAAATGTCCCCATCTTCAAAAAGGGGGGAAAGGAAGACCCAGATAACTACCAGCTGGTGGGCTTGGCATTGATACCAGGGAAGGTTCTGGAACAGATCATTCAGCACTCAGTCTGTGAGCATTTAGAAAAGGATGCTGCAATTATGAAGACCCAGCATGGGTTTCTCAAAAATAAGTCATGCCAGACCAATCTGATTTCTTTTTTTGATGGAATTACAAACTTGGTGGATCAGGGAAATTCTGTGGACATAGTATATCTTGAGTTCAGTAAGGCTTTTGACAAAGTCCCCCATGATATTCTTGTGAGGAAGCTGGTAAAATGTTGGTTGAATGAGGTAACTGTTCGGTGGATTTGTAGCTGGTTGACTGACCAAACCCAAAGAGTACTCATTAATGGTTCCTTGTCCTCCTGGAAAAAAGTTACAAGTGGTGTGCCACGGGGTTCTGTCCTGGTCTGTTGCTGTTTGGCATCTTTATGTCTTGGATGAAGGAATTGAGGGGGTGCTCATCAAATTTACAGATGACACCAAATTGGGAAGGGTAGCTAATGTTGCAGAAGACAGAATCAGAATTCAAAATCACCTTAATAGATTGGAGAACTAGGCACAAGCTAACAAAATGAATTTCAATAGGGACAAATGTAAGGTTCTGCGCCTACGCAGGAAGAACCAGATGCACAAATATAGGATGGGGAACACCTGGCTTACTAGCAGTACATGTGAAAAGCTTAACATGAGTCAACAGTGTGATGATGCAGCAGCAAAAAAACTTATGCTATTCTAGGCTGCATCAACAGAAGTGTAGTGTATAGATCTGGGACATGGGTGGCGCTGTGGGTTAAACCACAGAGCCTAGGGCTTGCCGATCAGGTCAGCATTTTGAATCCCTGCGACGGGGTGAGCTCCCATTGCTCGGTCCCTGCTCCTGCCAACCTAGCAATTTGAAAGCACATTAAGTAGATAAATAGGTACCGCTCCGGTGGGAAGATAAACGGAATTTCCGTGCGCTGCTCTGGTTCACCAGAAGTGGCTTAGTCACGCTAGCCACATGACCCAGAAGCTGTACGCCGGCTCCCTCGGCCAATAAAGCGAGATGAGCGCCGCAACCCCAGAGTCGGCCACGACTGGACCTAACTAATGGTCAGGGGTCCCTTTACCTTTTTAGTGTATAGATCAGGCACCCCCAAACATGGCCCTCCAGCTGTTTTGGGACTACAGTTTCCATCATCCCTGACCACTGGTCCTGTTAGGTAGGGATGATGGGCGTTGTAGTCCCGAAACATCTGGAGGGCCGAGTTTGGGGGTGCTTGGTCTAGATCAAGGGAAGTAATAGTCCTGCTCTATTTTGCCTTGGTCAGAGCCCACCTAGAGTCCTGTGTCCAATTCTGGGCACCACGATTTAAGAAGGATGTTGATAAGCTGGGATGTGTGCAGAGGAGGGCAACCAAGATGATCAAGGGTCTGGAAACCAAGCCTGATGAGGAGCGCTTGAAGGAGCTGGGTATGTTTAGCCTGGAAAAGAGGAGAGTGAGAGGAGATATGATAGCCATCTTCAAATATCTGAAGAGGGAACAAGCTTGTTTTCTTCTGCTCTTGAGGGTAGGACTCAAGACAATGGCTTCAAGTTATAAGAAAGGAGATTCTGACTAAACATTCATAAAAACTTTCTGACAGTCAGAGCTGTTTGGCAGTGGAACAGACTCCCACGAGAGGGGGGGGACTCTCCTTCCTTGGAGGTTTTTAAACAGAGGTTGGGTGGCCATCTGTCATGGATGCTTTAGCTGAGATTCCTACATTGCAGGGGGTTGGACTAGATGACCCTTGGGGTCCCTTCCAACTCTAAGATTCTATGATTCTATCGGTGGGACCTCCAGGCAAGGCCAGAAAGGGCCAGGAGTGCAGCTACTTGAGACTTCTGCAACAGGAGGAACAAATGACAGACAGACAGAGATATTTCAGAAGATTAGAGCATAACAAATGAGGAGGAGCAAAGAATTGGGAAGCTTTGGTAGAAGATGATTATCAGACCCAGCCCCCATCTTCCTTATTGCCCACCCTAGTAATCCCACTTGGAAGATCAACAATAATGTGAGATGCTTAGCCATCTTTGAGTTGGTAGTGTTCTCTTAATATTTTTGCAGTACTGTACACAGATGGACAATAAGCCTTAGAATGAACACCAAATTGTAGCTATATTGTAAAAAAGTAGGCAAGAGTTGTCCCTTGATGTAGCTTGGACAGCAAAAGTTCCAAGGCAGCACTGGCATACGGATTTAAAAATTGGTGAATAGGAAAGGCTCCAGTTGGTTACAGCATGCATCCAGGTTTTTATGACTTCTCATTGCATTACTTCATACTCTCCAAAGCAGGTGCTAGAAGGTTTTACATGCTCAGTGACGGGAGCTGGTAAGAAAAACTCAGTCACTGTAATTCTCTGCCTCCCTTAAAAGGTCAGTACACAATCTCTGTTGGTGCAGGCAAAAGAACTTCTGCATAAAGCAGGGGTGGTCTCTGAGGTCATCCTAATAAAAGTGACTGGCTTATGAGATCCAGGAACATTTAGGCTAGACCAGGATTCCCCAAACTCCACATGTTAAGGTGAATTTCGACACAAATCACTACCCTGGTCTCCTATTTTATTCAGGAACAAAAAGGTAATGTTATGCTTTGAACTTAAAGGTCTTAAGGAGAGCCTCCTCTTTAGATGGTACTACTGTATGTATTGCTTCCCTTTAGAATGTGGTAAGCCAGGCCTGCTGCAAATGACAGTTCTTTTGCTCATTCTGCTGAGTAGGGCCCTGAGGATCCTGCCTCAAAGTCCTGCCTTGATGGCACTGTTACTTGCTTGCTTCCTTCCTTCTACCAGGACTCTGTAAATGACTTAAACATGTACAGGAACTGATTTCACACAGATGAGGGAAGCGGGCTTCTGTCAGAAGGTATACTTTCAGCTGGTCACCTGAACAGATGTCATATGCATACGGACTATACTTGCAGACTATACAGCTTGGGATCCTGTAAGAAGCAGCTTTTACATGTGTGTAGCACATGTTGTTTATTAATACCAAATTGCTGATTGAAGGTGGTGCCCCACACCCAGCCTAATGGTGGAGGCTGATGGTGCCTGGGTGACATGTGCAGATCTTCTTAGCCAAGCCAGAATAAACCTTTAGGTGGGAGCATCTATTGATGTTTCAACCAGATTTTGTTACCAGGTAAGAGATATTCACAAGGTGCTTCCAAATATCCATAAGATCATTTTGATTCACAGCTGAATGCCTGAAAAACACAGTATAGTTCCCTTTAATTTAGTACTGGCTGCACTAGTTTTCCTGCAACATTTTCAGTGCAAGGCCTTGAGCACGGATTGGTTGTTGAATGTGCGCTTGCTGGGCCACCTGCACAGGAATACTAGAAGAGCAGGGGCTGCGTATCCATCTCTACCCAGGGCTTGATGGTGCTCCAGCTGCATGCAGAGAGCTTTCTTCGCATACAGCTGTGTACAAGGCATTCTGTTCAAGTGTTCTAATAAAGAAACACGGGTTGGTTTTGAAGGCTGGTGCCATAATGCCGTCCTTCACCCACATTTATTCCACATGCAAGTCACATCTGAAAACAATTAAAGGCACAATGCTTTCATTGTTATACCTGGGAGCCTTGAAGCACATGCTGAAGAAGGTTTATGCAGAAGGCAGTCCCACTGACTTCAATAGGTTTAACCCCTTAGGAAGCAGGCCTAAGTTTAACTTAGACATACAGCGGTGTCCCTCTTAAAGGCTGATAGCCGAGGCTGTTTTTTCTTTCAAAATAAAATTGGAGGCAAAATTTGCTTGCACATAAGCTGTAAACATATGTGGGTATAGGACTGAGTGCCAGCCACCCTCAGAGGACTACACACTGTGCAGTTCTCTAGATGCACAGAAGGAAGGAAGCTCAGAGGCTTCTGCAGTCCTGAAACTGTTGGGCTAGAACTGGGAATGTTTAGTCCTGCTGTATGTAGAACTGGCCCATGCAGTGAATGATCAGAACTGCAGTTTAAAACATCCTTTTTAATAGTGACTCTGGACTTGCCCCACCCACCTGTGAGGCTACTGGGTCTTCCTGAAATGGAAGGCAGGGCCAGCCCGCCCATCGGGTGGCACCTCCGCAGGTGCCCCACCAGCCCCTGGCATTGCATTGCACTTATTAGCCCTATTAGCTGCTGGTCACCTGAAGGTCTCCAAGTGACTTGCAGCAGCAGCAGCAGCAACAAATATACACTGCAGATTACTGTAGGAGGGAAAGGGGGGGATCATATAATACATTAATATTCCATATACCATAATATCCACACAAACCCCCATATTTAAATAATAAAGCAATGCTCAGACCCACTAATTACCAAAGAAATAAAATACACAAAACCTCAAACTCCCCATAGTCCAAAAATCATTCCCACCAGACCAATATTTCTTGTCTTAACCTCCCGCCCGCCCAGAAGTCTGGGGTCAAGGCCAGCTGCTACCCATCCATGGTGGGCGGGCCAGCCTGGCGCCTCTCCTTTCCCTTCATGGGGAGCAGCAACAAAGCAAAGCAGGAAGAAGACGGGAACCAGAGTTCTACCTGCTTTGCAGCTGACCTGGCTGCTGCGCCTCTCCTGCTGCTTGGGTCCCAAATTATGGGGGCCCAATGGCACCCGCGACATAACTGTCGGTATTCAAGCGAGCAGAGCCTCCAGCTCTTAGGAATTCGGCCACCCTCCAGGTGCCCGGCTTGAATCCTTGTTGACCCTCCCTGCCAGCCGCTGCCGGCAGGATCAAAGGAGGTCTCTTCGGCGATCCTTTTCAAACGTGAAAAGAACACACCACTCCTCCCCCAGGGAGGGGGAATGAGACAGACAGAAATATATCTACATGTCTTTATTTCTGTCTTTCAGCAGTACAGAGAAAACATGTCTGCACACTCTGCTTCCCCACTGCAGAGAGGGAATAAACTCCACCCATGTACTTCCAGTACAGGGTCATGTGTCGCTCTGAGGTAACATCCGGCTCTCAGAGCACTTCTCAGACTGTGCCTGGTTCCCACGGTACAATCCAGTAACACCCACATCCTGTTTACCATTCCAGCCACCTGGTGCTTGCTTCTGCATTGCTCCTTTTTCGTAACATCCTCCCCCAAAAGAATCAATGCGTGTTGCAGCAAGCAAAGCATGATCCAGAGAAGAAAACAAACAGTTGTTATATACATAACACTCCCCTGTTGTTTCAGTTCCACCCTTGGAACTCCCCGCCACTGGTTTCCCCAGTGTACCTCTCTGGTTGTCTGGTTTCCAAGGAATGAATGCATCTGCATTACCTTGGCTAGCAACTCTCTGTTGTGTCTTTGTCTCTGACTTAGACACAGCTCCAACCTGTTCTCGGTTGTTTACAACAGCAACACATGCAACAGCTAAGTTAGCAAACTCTTTTGAGTACCTCTTGGGTGGTTGACCCTTTGTAACTCTCTCAGACCTACGTATGAGGTGCTGATCCTCTCTGCTCACTGGTCCAGTCTCAGGACTCTTTGGAGAACTAGTTCCAATGGTAAACAGTGGTTCATCCTTCAGTTGTGAAGGCCTATCTATTGTGTGAGACTTCCTCTCAATGACTGTGACAACTGAGCTCTCCGAGCTATCAGTGTCATCACTTTCAGTACAGCTGAATTCAGTGAAATCATCATCATCTGAATCGTCCTCAGTGGGAAATGTGTGTACTATCACTCTCTCCTGTTCAGGAGCACTCTCTAGAAATTTTGTGAGAATCACCTGACCAGATTCAGACAAAATTACTCTGTAGAGACCCTTTTCATACCCCACAAAAATGCCTCTGGCATTCTTTACTCCACCTGGAGCTTCTGTTCTCACATGAGACCCAAAAACCTTGAAATGGGCAACAGAAGGTTTTCTGTGGAACAGTTTCTCAAAAGGAGAACTTCCCAACTCTTTTGAAACCTTTCTCATTTTCGTATAACAGAACGACATTAGAGACTCGGCCCAGTACTCATGTGGCAGATGTGAACTAAGCAATTGCGCTTCCATCCCCTTTTGCAATTCTCTGTTCACCCGTACACAGACACCCCTGTTCCACGCTTCCGCTGAAACAGAAACCTTGTGTCTTATTCCCTTCTTCTGCAGGAACCTTTGGAAATCCTGTAAAAGAAAAATCTGCTTCTCATCTGTGAATAGACAATCAATGTTAGCATCATGCATACTCTTAACTTTGTCACAAAACTCCTGAAACCTCTCCAAGGCTTCCTTTGGCTTTCTCAACACATAAACCCAGACATAGTTAGAGAAATGATCCACACACACAAGATAATATCTTGCATTGCCTCTAGATGGTTCTAGAGGACCAATCACATCAGCATACACCCGCTGAAATGCTCTGTTGACCCCGGTCTTCTTCTTGCTCACACCTGCAAGAGAAACTAGGTTAGACACAGATGAATTACATTCCATGTAATCACTTTGTGCAAAAGTCAACAAATAAAGTCCATCCTTCTGTTTGGCAGAAAGATATAACTCTCCATCTTTGTAGATCTCGCAGCTCTCAGCATCGTAGGACAGTTTCAGTCCTTTCTTTGCAATCTGCGAAACACTCAGCAGATTGAACTTCAATTCAGGAACCAAGTAAACATTGTTTATTGCCAAGTCCAGACTCTTAAGATAGACAGTCCCTTTTCCGGTCGCTTCCAGCTCCTGACCGTTGGCCTGTGTCACAGTGAAGCTTTGCTTCTTAAACGTTGAAAAGAGTCCTCTGTGTGGGGACATATGAACCGTGCAGCCCGTGTCAATTATAAACGCGTTCCCAACATCTGGCGTGGTTCCCTTCGCCATCAAAGCTTTTGCAGGTTTCACCGAAGTCTTGGTGTGACCTTTACCTGACGCCTCAGGCTTTGCTGAGCGGCCCTTCGCTCCTTTAGGCTGACGTGGCTTCTTGCAGTTCCGCTGAAGATGCCCAGCCTGTCCGCAATTGTAACACTGGACAATGTTCAAAGCTACAGCCTCCTTTCTAGTAGCTTCATCTGCGGGGGAATTAGAACTCCGTTCCTCCCTCCCCCTGTCCTTTACTTCCAGTGCAGCAAGTCTGTCCTGTTCATTCAGAACTACGGCACACACCCTCTCCGCGGTCAAATCTTGAGCCGGGAGGGAACCAAGCTGACTGGCAACCGTTTTGTAAGTCCGATTTAAGCTGTTGATCATCATGAAGCAAAACACTTCCTCCTGCAGACGGAAATTGCGTTACACCATCTGCTGGCGCAGATATTTCATCTCCGTCAGGTGCACTTGAACATCTCCATCAGGCGCAAGCCTCAGATTGGTCAGCTTCTCAAAATACAGCAACGCTGAAGAACCAGCATCCCTCTGATGTGTTCTTCGCAGAATTTCCCAAATTTCCCGTGCATATTCCAAACCCTGAATATGCACCAATTGGTCATCTGACACACACAGAATTATAGCCGTTCTGGCTTTCAGATTCTGTGACTCCCAACCTCGGGTTGGTGCTGCTGGGATGGGGTTCTCAATCACGTCAAAGACCCTCTGATTCTGCAGCAGGGCCTTCATCTTTATAGACCAAGATGAATAATTGTCATTAGTGAGGGGAGGGGGATAGGGCAAACCTCCCGCCTTCTTGGAATCCATGCTGAATCCAAGGGTCAGCTTTACACTCAACCTCAAGCCAGCTTTCACTTTTCAAGCCAGTAAAACTCCAAAAGTCTTTGTTTACTGCTTCACTGGCAGGCAAACTGTTGGGCTGTTTTTTCAAAACCCTTGCACAGCTGCGCAGATACACTTTCGATTTCCCAGGCTCTTTTTAGGCCACTCAGTAACTGGCAGACGTTGCCTAGCAACCTGCTCAGGACGGAACTCCTTATCTCACCACAGGAATTCCTGGTATGCAAGCTTGCTCTTTCAGAGCTTGTTTTTTTTCAAACGCAGCTCTTTCTTGTGAACCAGAAAATAAGCCTTTCTGCGTTCATTCTTTCTAGCCCAAAATACAGCATACCTTTTCTGGCTCCGTTGCCTTGAAATACACTCCTCTCGGTGTCCAGCTGTCTGTTTCAGCTTCTGGCTGCAGGCAGACGCTTTTCTTTATCTCCTTAGGTGCAGAGGATGGCAACGATTCATCGACCTCTCACCTCTCATGCAGATTCTCATAGATCAGATAACCATCGGTCTGCTACCAGTTGTCGGTATTCAAGCGAGCAGAGCCTCCAGCTCTTAGGAATTCGGCCACCCTCCAGGTGCCCGGCTTGAATCCTTGTTGACCCTCCCTGCCAGCCGCTGCCGGCAGGATCAAAGGAGGTCTCTTCGGCGATCCTTTTCAAACGTGAAAAGAACACACCACTCCTCCCCCAGGGAGGGGGAATGAGACAGACAGAAATATATCTACATGTCTTTATTTCTGTCTTTCAGCAGTACAGAGAAAACATGTCTGCACACTCTGCTTCCCCACTGCAGAGAGGGAATAAACTCCACCCATGTACTTCCAGTACAGGGTCATGTGTCGCTCTGAGGTAACATCCGGCTCTCAGAGCACTTCTCAGACTGTGCCTGGTTCCCACGGTACAATCCAGTAACACCCACATCCTGTTTACCATTCCAGCCACCTGGTGCTTGCTTCTGCATTGCTCCTTTTTCGTAACAATAACGTGGGTGGCATGATGACGTCGTGAAATCAAGATGTCACGTGAAATTGGCACACCGCAGTCTGAGGCCACGCCGAAGGCCTCATGAGACCTCCAATGTGACTGACGGTTTTTACTGGTATGGGAGCCCCGCTGGGTGGGTGCTGAGCACCCAGGGGCCCCTCTAGTTGGCCCCAGTGCTGCTGCGACTGCTGGGATTGTGTGGCTGCAGCAGCTGCTTCTGGAGAGATCTGGCTGAACTCTGCACGATCTTACAAGAGTTCTGTTTGCTCTTACTAGAAGCTACTGCCAAGCAAAAATGCTCTTCTGGTTCTGGTTTGCCTCAGATCTCTGACTTCTGATTCCTGTCTCCTGCTCACCTCTGACAGCTGCCCAAAGCTGAGCCTTGACCAAGTTGAAGTCATTCCTTCCCTCCGCACTGGGAGCGATTTGTCCAGTCAAATCTAATGTGGAGGCACAACAAAATAACCTGCTTCCAGCAAGAGGCTCTTTGGAAAAAGCCAAGGCCAGAACAATGAATCATGCAGAGAGGTTGCAGGCAGCTCTGGGTTCACCAAGAGTCCTTAATATTATTAGTTCTTCCTGGCACACCATTTGCCCGAGCAAGGTTACGCTAGAGAATCCCAAAAATTCTATAATGGCTTCTTCTGAGAAACAGCAAAATGTGGAGACATTGAGAGCAGACGTACTTGCTGCAACACTTTACATCCTAATCACCCTCATGTAGTAAAAGTTGCTTTTCCAATTCACAACCAACACATTCATGTCTATTTGTTGCAGAAGATGTCACTGGAATTTAAATCCCCTTTTAACTTAAATGATGGGTGGGCTTGTGTTCATTAGCTGTGGAAGAATTTGCTATCCACCCATCATTGTATAATTTTAGTAGATTAAACTGTGTTGATTTTCTGACAAATACAGGTTTTGTGGAAATCGGATGACAAAAAAAATTAAACTTAAAAATTTATGGTACTTATAAAAACTGGTTGGAAAATTTCAGCTCGTAAAGACACGAGGCAATGCTTTGTGGCTTATAGTTAAAACTCTTGTGAGGCAATATTCTTGATTTTACTACTAGCAGATTAATCTTGGTATTAAAATAGGTAGTATAAAGGTAGCAGTGCTTCTCTTTAGGCGGTTCCTATGCAGTTGGGTCTTGCTCTTCAGATCAAAGCAGGGAAAGGTTTTTGATGACTTAATTTACCCACTTCTATACAGTGAATACTGTATAGAAAATACTGAAAAGACATTGAAGAGGTGCAACAGTAGATTACTGGTTGTTAAGCAACTGTTAACTTTGGTTTGTGATTCTCTGTGACAAGCAGAATCAGAACTGCAGCGCAGTGTCATTGAGGAGATATGTAGGGGTTCGTGTTGCACAATGCTGTTGCAACCCCTGCCAGCATCTACATGCATCCAACTGCCATTGAAAAGTTAAGACTAGAGTGGCCAACTTTGATGGCAATAGGAGCATTGGATGATAGACAAAGAGCCAACATTATTCATCTCATTTTATCCTTGGCAAAACCCTCAAAAGGACAAAATGATTTTGCCTCTAAGCTGATGAGGATGGAAAGGCAAACATTTAAGCTTCTCATTCTGATAAGAAAATTCAAACGTGCTCAACGCTTATGCCTTTCAGAATCCTTGTGGTTCCATTAATGCACTGCCATTCAGTAAAATATAAAAGAACCAAAAGGATCTTTCTGTACTCATGTTATATCTCATGTTATCTTCCATAAAACTATTCTTCAGCAATGGAACTGATGGTACAAAGGTGATTACCTCTTAAAATACTATTGGTGAGGTATTGGGTTGTTGTTTTTTATAAAAAAAGAATCTGCTTAAATTGGATGCATTCATGAAGCAGCAACTACATTAATATTTGCAGGCAATTGACACTGAAATGTGACAGGAGCACATGGTCAGCTTTCCAGTGTGTCTGTTGGGGAGAACCTACTTTTTGCCTATGGGAGTGGCAATGTAACTTTATTCCAATCTGTTCATCCCTGCCCAAAATCTCCACCATCCTTGGCTACCTAAACAATTCTTGCCATTTCTCTTTGTTGCACCTTATGAGCAATAAAATAAAATAAGAAAATAAAACAGGACATTTTTTCCAACGTGCATGCAAAAATGAGGTAAATGTTATTGGCTCAGCTCCACAATTAAATCTTAACTCCCTGTAATTGCTTCTTCATCTCTTGCTACTCTTTCTCCCCTCTGTGCATCAGAGTCAACAGAGTTTAGACTTGGGGATGGGGTCTATCACTGCTCCCTTTATGTTACGCTGGAAAATGCTGTGTATGTTTGTTATGCTGTGTAAAAAATGACACCTCACAGAAACGTCTATACATAGTATGTATTGCATTCCCAGTGAAGCTGTGGTAATGTGATTTTTAGTAAGATTTATTGTTATGCTTTTCCTACCACCACTCAGGTGAAAATTAAATTTACTAATGAGTTATGACAGTTGACTAATGAGATGCATGGAAAGGTTAGGCTTTTCAGGAGTGAAACCACGCCCCCATTCTGGTAGCTGCAAATTTAGGGCTTTTGCAACTCATTAGGAAATGTAATCTCTCTAATGTATCATGCCCTCATTATGGAAGTGACATTTCAATGTATTGTTTTAGTACTTTTTCCACACAATATTAGTGATGTGTATATAACGGGGGGGGGGGGAGGGGGGAGTAATATTGATTCTTCTGGTCAGGTCTCTCCCTCTCCAAATAAGTAGGTATTTTTTTCCTTGTATGAGACAAGCTCTGGAGACATATTCATTGAACCCCGTGGGATCAGTTTACATAGCTCTCCAGCCATTCAGTGAACTCATCTGCTGGGAAGTCTGGTGTAAGTCTTTTCCCTTATAAAGGCAAGTCTTTTCTCTTTGACCACCAGGGAAAGGCTGCAGAGTTTTGCTCTCCACTCCCACACCTTGCCTCCACTGCCTATTTCTATGGCATGTAACTGCTTTTACAAAACTGCATCTGGTAATGGTGGATGTTCCAACTCCCTGGGATGATATTGCAACTCTGCTGTAGCTGTGCTGGTGTAAGGTAGTGCAGAAAGGCCCACCTCACCTGTAGAGCATGTGCCCAACTTTTAGAGTATGGCACTTCAATCACAGTTAGCAGGGCTAGAAAAAGCCTCTAACTTTGGACCCTCAATAGCTTTTAGCAAGCTCTGAAACAATTGGATCACAGGTTTGAATCTCAGAGCTGCTTCACATACTGCAAGGAGTGTGTGGATGCAGTTTGTTATGTTGAAAAGGAAACTTCTGCATGGAGACATTTCAAATAAATCCTATATGTCTGAAACCATTCCAAGTTGGATTTTCCCTCCTCAGTTGGTTTCCTGTTTCCATCTGAAGTTGCTCCAATTCAGACCAGTGTTGCTGTGCTCACACTGGAACTGTGTGCATGCCTGTGTCATGTGCAAGTTCTCTTTCAGATTTTATAAACAAAAGCCTCCTCATTGACATATGTCACATATATAAGCTGGACTTGATATATTGTGGGGAAAGGGTGGTTTACATGTTAGATGTTTCTCCTGTCAACCCCTTTAATTTAAAAGACCTTATGTGAAGCATTAAAATGGGATCTAGAAAGGACATGAATGTGTAGATAACTAAAAACTGAGTCCCTACATCCCACTGAATTTAGTGGTCTGAGTAGACATGTAAAGGACTGCAGTGTGTGCAAATGGGACTTCACATATGCAAGTGGCTTTCAAATTGCCCACAAGGAACTAGCCTCTTAAGTGTCAGAACTGTTTCACAGTCTCCAGCATTTCCCAACTGATAAATGGGGTACACATGTATCCTTAGAACAACAATCACTGCATGAGCCCATTGCAGATTGTTAAAGAAGCGCATTGTGAATCCTCTGCTCTCTATTAAATTACTTTGCATCGGCCTGTGGTATACTCCAATATTTCCCTTTCACTTAAGAATGTTCAGTATTATGTTTAGATTAATAATGGATCTGATTGTGTTGTATTGCTTTATTTATTTTAAAAAATAAAAAAATCCTACTTTTCCTCAAGAGAGAGCAGAACACTACTTGCAATCAATAAAAACGTACAGAGTGTAGAAAGAACAATATCTTATAGATTTTAAAAATGAGAAATAAGGAGCAAAACTACGATTGGCTGGATAAAATAGCATTATGAAGTACCCATTAAAATAATTTCCAGCAGAGTTAAAACAATTAAGAGCCAGAAGCCGTCCTGGAAGAGGAAGGCTTTCACTATGCAGCAAAAATTCCTTAATGAGGAGGCAAGTTGTGCTTCCCTCGGGAAGGGGCTCCAGAGCCTGCAGTCAAGGCTGCATGTCATGGCACTTTGTGGGTTTTTATAAGGAGAAATGATGGAAGGGGAGCAAGCAATGTGCTGGTGTTTGGGTCTCTGCATGCATTTAAATACATGTGCATTAGAACGGAGCTGCATGTCTGCTTTGATTCAGAAATTTAACCTGAACAGACTCAAGGGGAGAGCAGTAAATCTCTGAAGAATTCTAGTGCAATTATGTGCGTGCGAACAAAACTTTAAAAAGTTACCACCCAAGGGCAAAAAGAGGGCAGTGGTTTAACAGAGACAGGCCCAGCAAACAGGGACAGTGGCAGCGTGTGAAGTTTTACTGTCCCCAAAGCAGCTAGACAGGGGCAGTTTGTTGGGAAGTCCCTTAAGGAAAAGATGAAAGGAACATTGCGGGAGTAGCTGCCAGGCCTGGAGGCCTTTCCCTTTGGCATGATTTTAAATCACCTTTTGAATCTCCTGGGTCTCAGGAGGATATTTGAGTCTGCCCTTTTTTGTTCTGCTGAATTGCTAGACACATTAGCCTGTATAATGTGACCTTTCTTATCCAGAAACCTGAGTCCCCAAAGCACAAAGATATTCAGAAAATTCTTCAAAGACTTCACAAACTTCCCTTTGTTTTATGTTTTTCTGGTTCCCACAATCTTTTAATTGTGAAGATCTTTTCTTCTGTCTCTTGGATCAAGTGTATAAGCTTTTAACCAGGGGAAAGCATTGCTGAAGTACATCAGTAGCCTAGAAATGGTATACAACTGACCGCAAAAAAAAAAAAAGCTTAGGCACTTGAGATTGTTAAGAGCTCTTCTCATTTGAAATGGATTTTCCCACTCTTGATGTCTAACTGAAAAAGGAATGAAACTCAGACCACTTTTTCTTTATAATACCTCAGAGCAAGAATAGGCATGTTTTTATCCCTTTTTGCAACTTGGCATACCTACAGAGCGACATCATCCAATGGTGCATCTCTTTTTCTTCCTTTCTTGCTTTCCTGTTAAAAGTATGCAAAGTAAAAATAAAAAATGAAACTGCACATTCCAATATGATGGCTCTGCTTCTAAGCCTTCATTGTCACATTAGGTATTTTCTTTCAAGATACTCCATATGCTCTAATTTTTCCCCCCATATGCCATATAAAGTATGGCTTGATGAAGGGCTTAATTAGTATATATTAATTTGCTTTCATTTAATATTTCCTGTTTCAGTCTTTCTTATCCTTGGTCCACAGATGTTCTTGAACTGCAGCTCCCATCATCCCTGACCCCTGGCCTCCTGGCTAGGAATAAGGGGGGTTGTAGTTTCATAACATCTACGGACCCAAGACGGAGAGAGGCTGGAATCCTCACTTCAGAGTTTGCTGTTAAGTCAGAAGTAAGCATCAGAATAAAACCAACTTCTTTCTGATGCTTCATGAAATAATGTAAACAAGATATATTGTACATCCAACAGTGTAATGGATTTCACTAATAGAAGAATTTCAAAGACAAATCTAAATCACTTACATCTATTTAGCTCTAATTTCTGGGAAAATATTCTAAAGCCCAGGAGGGATCATTCTTAGTGTAGCTTTTGGGCATTAATTTCTTCATGTATCTATCTTAAAAATGCATTCAAGGTTCCTGTATGAAATATGCAATACTTTAGGGTACCCTAACTTTCCATTTATATTGTATTCTCCTTGTGGCAGTGAAGCCCCTGACATGCACTGTGTGAACTAGTTTGGTGCCTGGAATGTTTACAGTCAAACATCTGCAAGAAGAGCCTTGATGGATCAGGTGGAGGGTTCATAGAGTCAAGCATCTTGTTTACAACAGCAGCCAGCCAGAACTAGACATTACAGCACAGCCAGGCACTTGGTTTCAGACTCTCACTTCTGTCAACTGAAAGGTTTACAGGAGAGGGGAGCAGATTTTTGCTGATTCCCTGCTTCTCTCTTTCCCTTGCACTTCCCTGCATCACTTTCTATGCTGCTCCAGACGGTCCCCCAAACCTTCTGGACCCCCATTAATATCAGTGCTGTATCTGCAGTTTTTCCCCTAGGGGCCAAAGGTCTGCACGCACTGGTCTGCCCAATGGCTGGCACCAATGGGTGTGTCTGGGGGTGGAGGTGGTGAGAAAGTCTTTCTGCTCTTCATGTCCCATGCAGGCTTCCATAGAAAGGGCTGTCTCCTTGCCTGCCCTAGGAAGAGGAAGAGGTGAGAAGCTGCAGCAGGAAATAATAATAATAATAATAATAATAATAATAATAATAATAATAATAATTATTATTATTATTATTATTATTTGCTGTCCATCTGACTGGGTTGCCCCAGTCGTTCTAGGCAGCTTCCAGCCAATTAAAACTTCTGAGCACAGTCAACCACACTGCATCTGTCATCAAAGCCTGAACCCGCCTTTATGTCCCTGCTGCCTCAGCAGAACATGAAGGAAGAGTCAGGACCTGGCGACAACACGGTGTGGCAGATGGAGGCGTGCCATCCACCATCCACCTACCACTTCTAATAAGTGGACGCTGCCTGGAAGGTGTGGAGCCACCGAGGGTGTGTGGCAGCGGCTGCAGGGAGGGTGTCTCTAAACTCGCATTTCTAGTTCCTGTGTTACTGAAAACCAATTTCCCTGCTTATGCCTTTCTAGAACATCTAAACAGACTTCTGTGTAGTTGCCAGCGCCTGCAGGAAGCAGTTAAAGGGTACTGATGAATATATATTACTTAAGATTTTCTGCATGCTGGGATGGAGATATGGCTGATGGGATGAATCAGAATCAACTTGTTGAGAAGCCAGCAATAGTGAATGATTAAGGTATGAATCTGACCTAACTGTACAGAGAGCAGGTTGGATAGCTGAGCAAATTGAGTCTGCTGTGGCAGAGACAAAAATAATTGCACACTGGAAGTACAGAGCATATCCCGGCGGTTAATTCATTAAGAAGCCTTTCTATTTAGTTATCCTGGCTATCGTTTTCTGCATTAGATCCCTCATGCAATTCACAATTCCACAGCTGGAGAGCTGAAATACATGAAACCAACCCTTTTCACAGCACTGAAGTTTCTGCAATGGCAAGAGTCATAGCCACAGACTCACCAAGAACCTTATTTCCTAGTCCTAGTTGTGCGGGTCTCTCCAAGAATGGATCCTTCACAGAAGTATTCTATAGTTTGCTGTGTGTAGGGGAGGCACATTGCAATGGATGATTGTGCTGCGTTCACTGGCGTGTCTGCAGTGCATCTGTGAAGTGGAAATCTGCAAAGGCAGGGATCGCCATGGCTCAGAGAGGTGCCTGCAATATGTCAGCATTCAGACATTACAAATATGCCCCTGAACGCATGTACAGTGAGGTGTGGGAGGAGAGTCTGCTCCCTCCCCACATGGTACGTGCATTCTGGAGGAGAGCCGACAAGAGATTAGGGTCCTTGAAAATGCAGTTGGGGGCAGTGATCACTTTTCAGTTACTGAAGAAGTCACCCCCCCCAAGCAGCAGTCTTAATTGTGAATGTGACCCAGAAGAAGAGGGCCCAGCCAGATCCGTGGGCCCAGTGGCAACAGAAGCAATGAGGCTGGCTAACAATCCAGGCAGCAGCGTCACACCTGGATCTGAGCCAGAGCCTCTCCTTTGGGGGCTGCTTGAGCCAGGGACCCCTTTCCCTAGGGACCCTGTGCACCCCTATGCCTACTCCTTGGGCAGGCAGAGAGGCAAAGAAGAGGCAGAGTGATGGGCCAGACCACGGCCAGTGCAAGGCCTCCCCTTCTTTGGTGCGAGGCTGATCTGAACCTAGAAGAATGAAAGGTCTCAGTTCAGCCCTGGGCTTCATGGAAGAAAGTTGCTCATGCGTGAGCTTTCCAAGGTCCTGCATTCTTGCTTTCCTTGCTGAGCACCACAATACTTGTATGTATTTCCACTCAAGGTATGCACTGTTAAATCTTGCTTAATTTCTATGACTTGCCTCTGTCCCTGTGCATTTAGCATTGAATACCATCCTAAGGCACACTTCCAGCAATTCACCAACTTTTATCATGTTCCTAGAGCCCCAGAGTTCCCTCCCCTGACTGCGTTGTCTGTGTAGATTCATACATATGAAAAATGAGGAATTTATCTGACTGCTTTTTCAGTGTCTGCCTGTTTAAATGGCAAAAAGTGATATTCTCAGTTTCTTTTGCCAGCCGCTTCAGTGCACTTTGTGTGTGTGTACCAGCTGTGGTTATTACACCTCCACACCAGAACCTCTGTATTATGAACATCTGCTGTGGCTGATGGCTCCATTCCTTGCCAGATGCGTTTTGTAATTCTCAAGGGTCTCTGCAGCTGCACGTCCCATTTGTTTTGGTGAGGCTTATACTGGCAACATAGTTTAAGGATTGGGCCATTTTTACATGAGTTTGTTGTCATAAAAAGAAATGTTATTGCAGTAGCAGATCAATGAAGGCTGCATATACCAGAGACCTCTTGTAAACTTATGAAACTCTGCATTCTGTTGTGTAAATACTGAATTAATGAGGGTGGGTTGGGAATAGTCAGAAAAGAGAGGCTCCAGCAATGCATTTTTTACCACACACCAAACTTGTAATCATTTTAAAGCTCCAATTGACATAAAAAAGCCAATATAAACTAGGGTTGCCACATCTTGAAGAGCAAAGAAGGACAGTCCAAGCTGCTTCCAGCCTGAGGGGAGGCAGGACCCCAGCTCCGCCCTGGTCTTTGCTGAGAAGGCTTCGCTCTGCTGCGGCGCTTCTGCTTCCGGGGCATGTTGGCCCCCCAAAAGAGGACATGTCCAGGTTTTCCTGGACATACGGCAACCCTATATAAACTTAAGATTGTAATATATATTGATCATGAGTGATTTGAATGCAGAGCCTCAAATCCAATAGATTTGACTGCATCTATACCTGCGAATATACTGTCTTCAACACATATTTTCTTTTTTGCTACTTAGTAAAATTCTGTGTATTAAAGAGCTGCCGAGATCAATTGTCAGTTCCATCTACTGTAAATCATTGTGAAAGACCACAATATTGGGTCTCAGCGGTTTTAGATATATTAACATTCTAGTAAACCACTGAAAGTCTTCTTTACCGGAAAGCACTAGATGCAATTTGACCTTTTTATAATACAAAAATCAGATCTTCTCATTCAGGATTTTATAATGCAGTAAAAACAGCATGGCTCATGAAATGTAGTATATGCATTCTAGTTTCCTGTAAATATAATAGTACTTGGGTTGTATTTGATTATTTTATTACACCTGCTGTATTCAATTATACTAATATGTATACATATTTCTTCCTACAGTGTTGCTGGGTTCCCCCACCACACTCCAGCCCGAGCTGTGGTTTTCAAACCTCATATCAATTTAAAAGCAATCCTTTCCTCATAGGTGCCTGTCAGGGAATTCCAGCTAGTCTGCAAGAAAAGCCCTAGATGATGGACAAAGGATTATAAGGTTTGTTCTAGGTAAAGTGGGGTGTCATCCAGCTGTGTTGGGCTGCTTCTTCCCTACATATTTACTAACAGTGCACCAGATAACACCTTCATGCTTCGATTTTCTGGAGAAGATCTGTGCTGAGGGAGCTGATTTCCAGGGATGCTTTTCTGCTGTTGCTGATCACGTCACTGAGGAACTCCTGAGGTGCTCCCAAGGAACCACAGGGTTCCCTGGAGTGCAAACTGAATATGTCTGCCACAGAGCTTACTGGGACTGTAGATCAACATATTTTAAACCATTTGGGAATCAATGTGTTGTAAATGACTTTTCTGGTTGCTTGTCAGGTCTAATGTCCTGGATTGCAATCCTTGCCCCACTTACTTGGGAGGAAGCCCCATTTAACTCAGTGGAACTTCCTTTCAGGTAGAGATGTCTAGGACTGAGCAGGCAGGAAAGAAAACAATTGCTGTTCTGAGGATCAGTCCTAGTGTACCTGCATGGAATATGCTCTTTGCCAAACCATGTTGTCTACTCTTTGGGCAGTAGCTTTGGGTATTCCAATCTTTGACAGAGTTGGAGAAGACCAAGACTTCCAGTTCCTGTCCCAGCCGATGTGGATGGAATACATAAAGCCAACACAATCCAGATACATGACAGGATTCTGACATGGGAATGGTAAGAGGAGCATATGAGCAGGTACAAGCGTTCAGGATTTTGTCTTAAACAAAATAAGAGTGAATGAAATGGTATGAATCAACACCATACCAAATGTTTAGTTTTTAAATGCAGATAAGGCCACAATTTGAAAGAATTGCAAAAATGTGCAGTATCAGTGGTAGTATGTGTCTCATGGAGAGCAAAATTGCAGATGCAGATATGAACACAAATCACAGAATAGCACTAAGTTACCCATGGAGCAATGCTCTGATATCTGTCCTCATTCAGGGAAAAGGATGAATTGATAAAAACTTACAAGGGTGATTCTAGTGCCCTCCTAGCTCAAAAGCCTATTAAAGCCTTGGGAAAGCAAAAGAAGAGCTAAATTTTCCTTCTCTCTTTTTTCCTTCTCTGGCTGTCAGAGGGGTGAGGATGGCTCACTCTTCGGGTCACTGCAGATTGATTTTGTGTAGCACACTAAAAAGAACTGAGGGGGATTTTTCAGGGGGGTTGTCTCTGTATGACTTGCTTTTAAAGATTTCCATTTGTACTATTGATTTTTTATTTTTCATCTTTCCTTTGCTGAGAAGGGCTTGTCATTTTAAGAAACAAATGGCACATATTCTGTGAGGCAAAATAGACTCCCCATCCTTCTTTGGGGGATCTTCTGAGCTGGCAAGGAAATGCCACCTTAGCCCAATTCCAATGGCCCTGTTCCTTTGCAGGTCATAGTCTTTAGTCTTTGAAGCAGCACCTTGGGACTGTGAGGCTAATGATGTGATTAATAGGGAAGTTATGTAAATATGGATCTGGTTTATTCATATTTCTAGCTTGGTAGTAGACTATAATCCTTGCTGAACCTGGATTCTCAAAGTAAGCTTTTGCCCAGGGGGCGAGGACTTGTTTGTGCTTTTAAATGTATCCCAGTAGTAGAGATAATGTGATGCTCTTTCCATATCAATTGGATGACCTTCTGTTTTACTGTGCTGCTTAATATGAAAAGCTATGAAAAAGCACAACTTGGCTTAGACCTGTTCAGAGGCTGCCTTATGGATCTTGGTGGGGAGAGAGCTTCATTCCCTACCATCTGCATTCACTTTTGGGACATCAAATAATGGCTGTAACCTTTTGTGTTTTGACATGTGGGTCTAATTTGCCAGCAGAGTAGGGTCGCCCAATGGATAAAACTTGATGAATTACAAGCAAATAGGTCCTGCAGTTCTGTGCTGGACACTGCTAAAATGTGATTTGTTTCTCCCCCCCCCCAAAAAAGGAACCGTCTATCTGTTTTTGTTTTGTTTTGTATTTTACTTTTGACCAGAATTGGATGAAATTTGCAGGCTACATTGTCTCTTCTGAGGAGATGCATCTTGCAAAAGGCTGGCAGCAGAGTATGACTCAATAAGCTCTCCACACCAAGAAAGAGTTCCAAAGTTTTACTGCAAATTGTCTTTAAATTTGTTACAAAAAGTTGTACATACAAACCAACACATTGCTCTTAAACAATGAGCAATGCAGTCCAGTTTTCTTTAAGTTCTTACTTGTTTATATAGTCTAAGAACTATTATTTCTCTGATCCCAAAGAGAGATTCAAATAAGTAAGTTGCTTCTTCATTGTGCTGTCAGCTTCTGAGAGAGACCCAGGGCTCTTCCATACTTACCTTTGCTAGGCACAGGTCTGCTCTTTAAAGCTCCCTGTCCAAGCATCCCTCTCCACCAGTACTTTCCATACAAAAACCTGCTCTTTACCACTGAATCAGAACAAATGACAATCTGCAAATTGCCATTAGTTCCAATTCAGCATTAAAAAGTGACTTTTCCTGGGGAAAGCAGCAGAACAGCAGCAGCAATTGGACACGGACTTAGAAAGCACTACGGTTGCCAGATTCCCAAAAGTGAAAATCTAGACAAAATTGTTGACCTCCTCGCCTCCACCGCCCCGAAGTTGTTGAGCCATTGGGCTTTTGGGAGATTTTTAAAGCTTTTAAATTAAAAAATCGCCCTGGTTTCCATACCTCTGTGTTTTCCTGGACATTTTGCCAATTCAGCGAAAATCCACCCAGACGCCATTTTAACAGTCCCATTCGCAGACATGTCTGGGAAAACCGGGGCGTGTGGCAGCCCTAATGATGAGGACCCCTGCGGAGCTGAATTGGACCTGAAGGCTGGAGGTTCCTCTCTTCAGTACCACTGTGTGGAGTAATGCTCACCAACTTGAACAGCCTTCAAAGGGAATTTGACAAATCTAAGGAGCATAAGGCCATCAGTGGCTACTAGCAATGTTAGCAACCTCTAGTATCTGAGTAGCATGTCTCCAAATTGTAGCTGGTAGGGAGCAGAAGTGGGGGAAATGTTGTACTCTGGTGTTGCTTGTGGCTTCCCATAGGCATCTGATTGGCCACTGTCAGAAGACGATGCTGGATGACATGGGCCTTTGGCCTGATCCAAGAGGGCTCTTCTTACACTAGAGTTTTATTCTTGTCTGCGTACCATGATATCTTTCATCAGTCATACTGATGTGATGCGTATGAGCAAGAGAGGTTAGCCAAGGGCAAAGCAACAAGCAATCAACCCAGAGAGCTTCTGTTTTATCTGCCCAGTTGCTGGAAGTAAATTAAGTTTGTATTCCCACCTATGGTTTCAAACAGTAGTAGTTTATTCTAACAATGACAGTAAAGGCAATAAAGGACTTCACTTTATACTCTCCATATTACCACCTCAGCTTACACCCAGTGTGTTGGCTATAGTGGTAGGATAAACTCTGCAATTGGGTGACTTGCTTCCTCACCCCACCCCCAGGTAATGGAGTTTCATTTCCTCCAGAGCCTGGCGCTCCCAGGTGCTGTTGCAGCATCCAGAGACTCATTCCCTGCGCCAAGAGTCTTCGGACCTCATTCGCTCCTGTCCAGTAAGTTGTGCAGATTGGCTGGAGCTGCTCCTCCCAATTCTCTTCTTTAAAAAGTGGTCCTATACTTAGTACATTACTGAAGCAGCTTGGGGTGCAGCTTTGAGAAAGCAGTGCTGCCCTCACTCAGGTAAGTGTATGCATTGGGGCAATAAAGCAGGACGGAGCCAGTTTATTTTTTTGTCTTGATCTGTGTGTGTTCCTTTTGCAAGTGTTGAAAAGTACCCCCCACACACATACACACATCCATTTGCGGCGATTGTAACAGACATATTGCAATACTGAACAGCTGAAGCCTCACCCTTCAAGTGCTGGCCCTCCTTTTCTTTCAGTCATACCCTCATTGCACTGCTCTTGAGTGCCTTTTGTTTCTTGGTGTCCTCCGCCTTCCTTCCCAGTTGCTGCGGCTGATGGAATGGCAGCAACAGGTCCTTTTCCGTTTGCTTTATTAGCCTCTTGGACACCTTCAGGCACACACAGATTGCACATGCAGACTGGGAAGTGGGACTGGTTCTAGTAATCCTTTTCTCCCTCCCACCCCTGATGTCTGTGTATTCAGAGGAAGACCTGAAAAGGGCCACTGTGGACACACATAGGCTCTTTATGCACACAGCTGTAGGTGCATAGAAGCCCCTTTCAGAGCTGAAAGCGCAGGGCTAAGGGCAGCAGCAGAACTTGCTACCACCTCAGCGTGTTCACAGCCTATGCATGGAGAAGAGAGCTGGGAAGGAATGGCAAGAAAGCTGCTTGCTTGTTTGCCCACTGCAACAGCAACAAAATGGGTGACAAGAAGAAGAAGCTGCCCCCACCTCTGCCACTTATCCCCCCCCCCCCCCGCTTAGCTGCTGCTCTTAATTTCCTGGTCCAGCAGATGTGTGAGCAAGACATGCAGCCCATTCTTCCTTGGGCAGCATTGACGGCTCCTCCTTCTGATGATCCCTCTTCCACACGCCAGAATGAGCAGGCAAGGGCACAGGAGAGCATAGGACAAGCAAGCCGTGGCCATTCTGCCTCATCACCCTAACCACTAAGCCTGCCTGCCCCTGCCTACCAAGCAGGAGTTGCTGCAGCCTGCCCTCTCCATGGATGTGGGCTGCAGCAGATGGGAGAAGGAGCAGGAGGAATGGTGGGGATGGGCTACGAGCAAAGATTCAATCCTCTCTTAGGCCCACACAGTGGTAGCAGTGGCAGCTGCAGCTTTTCTCAAGAGTTTGGGTTTTGGAAGTGACTGATCAGGGCAGCCTTGCTGATTGCTGCTACTGCTTTTCTTCTTTATCCTTAACCCACCTTGGGGGTTCTGCACCTGCAGCACTGCAAGCAGGAGATGCCCCTGTTGGCAAAGGAGATGAAGAGAATAGAAAAGAAGAAGTCAGCAAGCACTGCAAAATCAACACACATGACCAATGAGGGTTTGGGGGGAGACGTGGGGTGTGTGTGTGATTTGTTCACCTTTGTTGAATATGCTAATTTTGAACTACTTTTGAAACTGGAGAATATTTGGTGCAACCCTAGGATGAGGTGCTCTCTCTCTCTCTCTCTCTCTCTCTCTCTCTCTCTCTCTCTCTCTGTGTGTGTGTGTGTGTGTGTACGCACACAAATTCCATTCCATTCTTGTGCGCCTTGGCAATCAGCTGTTTTATTATAGGTCTGCTGTTGCTTTACAATGCTGCCAAATAATATTCCGGAGGGAGACTTTGCCTGACCAATTTTTGCAGAATTGTAATGCATAGGCAATATGTCTCTTGCTGTGGTTTTAGCAGCTACTGTGGAGTGTGCAGGGAGAACTACAAAATGGAGCGCATGGGGAAACAAAGAAAATGTTCACAGGATTATAAAGAGAGTGATACAAATTATGAGGGGAGAGGGTTTTTTATGAAGGTTTTGTTGATGAAATGACTTTTTCTCGCCACATGAAAATTAAAGAATCCCTGGACCCAAACCCTTTTAATACCCCAAACAAGGCTTCTGCCACTGCAGGAAGTCAATTATCTCCATGGCAACGAAAACAAATAGTGAGCACTGCCTTAGCAGCCACAAAGGATAAAAGGTGCATCTAAAATTAATTTATGTCTTGGGATCAGACACTTCAGATGAGAGAACTGGTCCATAAAGCACCCAAGAGAAGCTATTAAAAGGAAAAACAAAATAAACCCACTAGTTTTGCGCTCAGGGGAGCAATGTTAGGAGCCTGCGCATTTGTTTTGATTCTGCCTTTAAGCAGGGGCTGGGCAAACGCTGCACCCCTTCTTCCTTCATTCCTCCTTTAAGGTTCCCATATAAATGCTGAGGCTGGCCACAGAGGGTTTATTGTAATTATTATTACTGTTATTTTTTAAAAAATTATAACCTGCTTCATCTATATGAACATTTTCCAACCTTTGCTTGTGTGAGAAGCCTTTTTCTAATCTCAAAAAAATTCATAGAGCCCCACATGCTAACTGTTGCAATTTTAGGCTCCATTAATTGAGAAAATACAAAATGACAAACAACTTTTATGAACTGAGTAGCACTTTTGAAGAAATTCATAGATGTGGCAAAATCAAGAAAGAAAGAAAAAAATAATTTATTTATTTCTCTAATCAACGACCCAAGCAATTAATTCCAAAAGGTGTTAAATATATATTTGTGTTATTTATAAACATAAATTCATTTCTTTCTCCAGTATGCCCCCTGATCAATCCAGTTAATTAATTTAAAAGATATGTTTTTTAATAAATACAAATTCATTTATTTCTTTCACAAATATGCTCACTGATCAACCCAGTTAATAAATTTAAAAAGGTATGAAAGATAAGTTTTTTATTTATAATTATAAATACATTCATTTATTTCCCCAGCAACAATCAACAATGCAATTTACCAATCGATCTGAACAAAATGCAAATTTACTTGTTTATTTATTTCCAACGGAACTGAGTTGACATACAGTGGTACCTTGGGTTACATGGGCTTCAGGTTACATACGCTTCAGGTTACAGACTCTGTTAACCCAGAAATAGTGCTTCAGGTTAAGAACTTTGCTTCAGGATGAGAACAGAAATCGTGCTCGGGCGGTGCGGCGGAAGCGGGAGGCCCCATTAGCTAAAGTGGTACCTCAAGTTGAGAACAGTTTCAGCTTAAGAACGGACCTCTGGAATGAATTAAGTTCTTAACCCGAGGGACCACTGTAATCCCAAAAGAATTAAAATGGAAACATTTATTGCCATTAATGTACCTAGAAATAAGACTTAATATTTCAATGCAATCCTTAATCCCTATAATTAAATCTACTTTTATATATAATTAAATATTTATATTTATGTATTTATTAGTATTTTTTGTTCTTAAAAGCCGGAGGGCATGGGCAGCGAATGCCACTTAGGACAACAACCTGCCCCAAAAGATCTACTCCCAAAATCACCTAAGCCGGGGGGGGGGGGAACCAGGGGGAAAGCCCCAGCCATAGAATTTATTCCAATAAGGCACCAGAAGTAAACCAAGGAAACAGAATTCAACAAGCAATTCTTCTGCAGAAAGCCCACCAATGGTCCACAATGCAAAGCCCGCTGAAATCAAATTGGGGTCTTTAAGCTGCCAAGCTGTATTCTGCTTCCCACTAATAAGTCCTTTGTGTGGTGCAACGTAAAAGGCCCTGGGCAAAATGTGCCTCCACAAACAATACGGCAAAGCGGGGAATGCAACCACCAAAGCACTGATTTCCTGCACCTCAGTGCCAGGCTCTTTGAAGTTCACTGAGCATCAGCAAGGGAAGTGAGGAAGACACAGGCCAAAGCTGTTGAACTGTGTCCCTGCACTTTGCAACAGATGCAAGCAGCACTCCTGGAGATAAGCAAGGTTCTTGGAGATGTTGCTGCTGTGAAGAGGAGCGTGGCAGAAGAACTAAACCAAGCACTGTCTGGAAGAGTATTAATCGCGGACCCCTTGGGATAACTCTGGGTCTGCAGTCCGCAGGATGTGAACCACAGGTCTGTACAAATAGAGTGACCTACACACACACACACACACACACACACACGTCCACTTCAAAGCTGGAGCTGCAAATTGCACAATTAGTGGGCATTGAAAGGCAATGCGATTCACTAAATGGAAGTGAATAAAAAAATAGAAGTGTCATAAGGGCAAAGCTTCTGTCTGCAGAATAAGGAGAAAATTTCCATATAAACCCATAACACAAATTAGCTGCAGAACAGCATTACTGATTATTGCAATGCACTTGGCTGAGGCGTCTTCAGGAGTGCCTTTGTTGGACTGGGAGTCTCTCAGTCTTGGTAGGAGTGACCACTGTTGAATCACACAACTTGCTCTCATTCCTTTGGTGGGAAGCTTAATTCATTGGTTGTAAGTTTTTTAATTTGCCTTTCAATACAGTTTTTAGCTTCTGCCTTTGGATTTATATACTTATTTTGCTGCTACTGAAAGTTGCATGTAATGGTAAATTATTTTGTCTTTATAATGACTGTTTTATGATGATTTACTAATATGCACTTAACTCCCTTCAATCCTACTTTGTGGGAGAAAAGGGGGATGCATTTTAAATAAATATTATGTGGGGACAATTAGCCTCATAGCCTCAGCAGGCTTCATGGTCTCATGAAGATATCACACAGGTTTTAAATCTCAAGTGTGGAGTTATGCCAAGAACAAAACAAAGATCACACTGCAATTTATTGTCACAGGTGGTGGGTTGAAGTTTTTACATGCAGATTCATTCTTATTCCATTTGTGTTCTGATCTCCTTCTGCAGCAGAATGGGACAAAGCAGTTATCTAAGCAAGGGTAACTTCCAAGTAAAAACAAAATTAAACATGTATTAGAAGATGTTATGACTATACCCTCTTGAAAATATGTTTTGGAGTTTTCATGTTTCTGGAAACACCAAAGCTGATAAGCTTACATAGCATATGGCAACGCACTCTTTCATTCCCGCATAGGGATGTACTAATGCCACATCTCCACATCCTGGCCTCCAGAAAACTCTTTGAATCATTCTGGTTATCTCAATTATTGAGTGCATGCCCCTTTTCTCTATTTTAAAGGGCACAAAGTCGCTGATAAATGGGGAAAGGGCAACATTCTTTTGATAACAGAGTAGCTTAGTAAACTACGGCATAGTGTCAAATTAACTACGTATGTACAAATTGGACAGAAACCATTAAGAAAAGGGTCGTTTATCAGATCTAGAGTGTGTACAGCTGAGATGGCTTTCAGTGGCCCCATATCCCGTATGTCCTTTGCTGCTTTTTTCTGTGCATGTTCACAAAGGCTGTTCTTATAGCATCATGTGAACTCTTTCTGCTCTTAATTTGTTTCTAAAGTTACACTTTAGAATCTTTAAGTAAAATGGCCCATTACATGCAAATATTTGTGTTAAGTGGTTTCCATCGCGTGAAGTGGCTTGGAATTTTGTCCAGTTACCGAACAAAAAGTGCAATCATACTAAGTGATCTCACATCACGAAATGAACAGTATTTGCATGTAATGGACAATTCTGCTTAAAGGCTACTACTATATGTGTGTGAGGTAAAAAAAAACAAATGAATGGAGTTACACACATGTTTCCATTTGCTTCAGTGGAAATCCTACAGTATATATACCGTAGTTATCTATAAGTAAGTCCAATTGAACTTCAGCCATACTTTTTAGTAGAAATGTACAGGATTATACAATTAAGGCCATGCCATGTCCCCACTGCAAAGCATAAGTCTAACAGCATAATCCTTTACTTCTCAGAAGTAAGGCTGAGGGAGCGATGGTTCTTATGCCCTGCTCATGGGCTTCTTATAGGCATCTGATTGGCAACTGTGGAAACTTACTGCCTGGTAAGCAGAGTGGAATACATCCTAAGAAATATAAATCCTACAGGGCACGGTCATGTGTTTTTATGAAACTGGCTTGAAACTACACCCTATTGCAAAGGTCCAAGGAAGGTACCAGTCTTATAGCGCGTGCACACACACACACACACACAGACACACACACTGGTCTCAGAAGAGTGTGCCAGTTTGTTTTTCCTTCATCAAGCAGGTGATATTACCAAGCCAACCTAGCCCTTCAAAAGCATATCAAGCACAAGTAGATAAATAGGTACCACTGTGGTGGGAAGGTAAATGGCATTTCCATGCACTTGTCACTGTCCTCTGTGCGACAGTAGCAGTTTAGTCCTGCTGGCCACATGACCCAGAAAAGTGTTTGTGGACAAACGCCGGCTTCCTTAGTCTGAAGAGAGATGAGCGCTGCACCCCATAGTCAAGTTTGACTGGACTTAACCGATCAGGGGTCCTTTACCTTTACCTATTACCAAGCAGGTAATACAAGAACATATATTCTTGGGTAGCTCTTATGACAACCATGTTATATAGGCAAGTATTATTATCCCTACTGGGTATGACCAAACACGTATCCTGTTCTAACAGTGGGCAACCAGATGCCCATAAGCACGCTATCAGCACAAGCACACTCTTCTGCCCATGTTCCATAGCAGCTGGCATTCGTTGGCATATGGCCTCTGATAGAAGGGGAAGTACACAGCCACCAGCACTAGCAGCCATTGATAGTCTTCTCACCCAGGAATTTGCCTCAATTCATTTTAAAGCCATCCAAGTTTGCAGCCATCACCACATTTCGTTTACAGATGAGAAGGCTGAGAAAGTGTGACTTGCCCAAGATAGCACCAAGAAGATTGTTTTCACAAGAGGGGTGGGGGATTCATTCTGTGCACATAAAGCTCTGAGCTTTCCTGAGCTCTGTTCTTTCTTGTCTTCCTCCTTCCATGACACCCTTTATGACACTGTCATTTACTAATGAGTAGCAGACAGGGGATGTGGGTGGCACTGTGGTGTAAACCACTGAGCCTTGGGCTTGCTGATCGGAAGGTCGGCGGTTCAAATCGCCGCAACAGGGTGAACTCCTGTTATTTGGTCCCAGCTCCTGCCAACCTAGCAGTTCAAAAACATGTCAAAGTGCAAGTAGATAAATGGGTACCCCTCCAGCGGGAAGATAAATGGTGTTTCCCTTCGCTGCTTTGGTTTTGCCAGAAGCGGCTTAGTCATGCTGGCTACATGACCTGGAAGCTGTCTGCGGACAAACATCGGCTCCCTCGGCCAGTAAAGCGAGATGAGCGCCGCAACCCCAGAGTCATTCGCGACTGAACTTAACTGTCAGGGGTCCTTTATCTTTATCTTTTTAGCAGACAACAGTGTGGTTTAAGCATAGCTCTTGTTATGGAACGTAAGTTGTGAGAAACGTGGTAAAACACTTCCTAGCCACCCCCTCCAGTGTGCAAGGACCATTCTTCATATATGTGGGACAAGCAACCTGAATCCTCAGCTGGAAGAGGACTATAGTTGATATAGAAAAGGGTTTGCAGCACTTGTGTGCTGATGTTGGAAGGACACTGAAGCCAATGAAGACAAACTAGAAATTGGTAAAAGAAAAGTTCCCATATGCTAGAACATGTGGTGCTCCTCTGGCAGAGCCTGAGAGTTTTTCTCTGTAGCCAGACCCTCACCTTCTTGATTACACAGAATCACAGAACTGTAGAGTTGGAAGGGACCCTAAGGATCAACTAGTTCAACCCTCTGCAATGCAGGATTCTCAACTAAAGAATCCATGACAGATGGCCATCCAACCTCTGCTTCAAAACCCCCAAGGAAGGATAGTCCACCACTTCCCAAGGGAGCCCATTCCATTGTCCAGTAGCTCTTAGCATCAGAAAGTTCTTCCTATGTCTAGTGGGAATCTCCTTTCTTTCTTTCTTTTAAAATATTTTTTAAAAGGTTTACAATGCACGTACTTTTGTAAACTGAGAATCTCCTTTCTTGTAACTTGATTAGTTCAGGTCCTCCCCTCTGTATCAGTAGAAACCAAGATTGCTCCATCTTCCATGGGTCAGCCCTTTAGAAATTTGAAGATGGCTGTCGTATCTCCTCTCAGTCATCTCTTATCCAGGCTGAACATACCTTATGATCCTGGCCTTCAAACCTCAGAGTGCAAGGCAGATCTTTGTCATAGCTTGCTGCCACAGGAACTGCTCAGGTGCTTCGCAAGAGACCTGCGGATGCTCATGAAAGAGGGTGGGGTGTTCCCCCCCTTCCCTGACCCCCTCTTAATGGCAGGTAGGTGCAGACAGGTAGCACATCTGTGGATCGTGTTTTCCTGGGTTCCTTGACCTCGATGCTCTTCCTTGGTGACAGGGTTTTTGTGAGATGATGCTCCATCCATAGTGATGGAAAGGGAGCCCATCTCTCTATTATTTACAGTCTGTCCAACTATATCACCCAATAATGTTTTATTATCACCAGGCTGGTATAGCTAGGGAGCATTTGTTTCCATGGGGTTTGGTGCATGGGGAGCTGTTAGAATATTGAATTCTCTATGCCAATGAATTCAATTTGGTTTGGATCAGCTGGATGGACAGACGTAGCCACCCTGTGTTCTACTAGTGAGATGAATCTTTCACCACCTCTGCAATGGACTCTGCTTTTGGGTTGCAAAGTCGTAGTCACACACATTTGCATCAGCCAGGGTAGGCAGATCCTGCTATTTGTTGAAATGCGCACATTAAAGGAGTGGCGGAGCAAAAGTCAAGGAGAACTGACTGCAGATCCAGACATTTATGTCTTCAGTGAGTGTGCCTCCCTTTTAGATGATAAAAAACTTTTTCTCTTCCCTCCCCTTCCTTTACAGCAGTAAAAACCCACTAGAGCTATCTACTTGTGAGTGATAAATATACCGAAATTCTTTAAAAAGGTTGGTCTGTAGGACAATCTCTGTTCTCTATGCTAATAGCACTCTTGCCATGCTTTCTAATCCTTTGTTTTGTGTCTTGGGATTCTTTCATATGCAAATCAAACCATAGGGGCACTTTCACATGTAAATCACATTATCAAGTTCATATGTGTCACACTGTTTTCCATTTCTTTGTCTTTGGGGAGATAATAAGTAGTACTTATTCAACATATATAGCATTGCATTGGGCACGTTTCTTGAGTTCAGAATAAACTGGAAATGGGGCCAGGACACCAGTTCTGATGCAGGATTTGGAAGAAGCATAAAAATTGGGAAGGAATTGCAAATACCTAGTGGCTGATTGCTTCATTTTTCATAGAATCATAGAATTACAGAGTTGTAAGGGACTCCAAGGGTCAGCTAGTCAGACCCCATACAATGCAGGAATTTCCACTATAACAGATGGCCATCCAACCTTTGCTTAAAAATTTCCAAGGAAGAAGAGACCACAACCTCCCAAGGGAGACCAGTCCATTGTCAAACAGCTCATACTGTCAGAAAGTTCTTCCTGATGTTTGTTGGAAAGCCACTTCCGGCCTGCCCAGGAGGTGGGGTTGCGGGCTTCACGCCCACCCCACGTGAGCGGGGGCTGGTTTCAGCCCCCGCGAGAGCAGGGGAATCCCGGCCGCGTTGTCCACCCAGCCAGCCAATCAGGTGGCTGGGGGGCATGGCCTGCCCTATTTAGGGCCGGCGCGTTAGGGGCTCGCCTTCTTTTGCCGGCTAGCCCCCAAGTTTTGCCACCCTCCCTCCCTTTAGGTAGGTTTCTGACTTTGCTATGGACTTCGGTCTGTCGCCGCAAGGGGCATGGTAGGAATTTTTCCCAATTGGCAATTTACAGCCTTTTGGTTTTTCGCCTACCTCGTAGCAACTCGTCACAACTTCTTGGCATTGGCAGTTAGGCATTGGTAAGAAGGGGTTAAGAGGATGTGTGTTTTGGGGGAGGAACGCCATTACCTCCTCCCAGAGAATGAAGGGTGGTCCGATAAAGGACTCTGGGGGGGGGGGGTGGCCCTGTCCGAAGCCTATGGAGGTGTGGGCCTAAGGCACGCCCCCGAGCGGTGACCCGGGGGAGCTCCTAGTTGACGTGCCTCAGCAGGAGACTCCCCCACTATGGTGTTAACCCTTCCCGTGTCTCTAGCAAATGGGCTGGAGCCGGATAGTCGATAGGACCAATGCCTAAGCCAATGCCTCTCATTCCTGAATTCAATAAAGTTGTGGCCTAATTCGCCCATTTAACCTTAAATTCTGGTGTCTGGTGTCTTTATTTATCCTTGGTGGGGGGCGGGAACTCGCCACGCAATCTCCTTTCTTGTAACTTGAAGCCCTTGGTTTGAGTCCTATCCTTCAGAGCAGGAGAAAACAAGCTTGTTTCCTCTTTCATGTGGCAGCCCTTGAATTATTCAAAAATGGCTATCTTGTCTCCTCTCAGTCTCCTCTTGTCCAATCTAAACATACTCAGCTCCCTCAGCTGTTCCTCATAAGGCTTGGTTTCCAGACCCTTGATAATCTTGGTCGCCCTCCTCTGCACATGTTCTAGCTTGTCAACAACCTTCTTAAATTGTGATGCCCAGAGTTGGACACAGCATTCCATGTGTGGTCCGACCAAGGCAGTAGAGAGTCATGCTATTACTTCCCTTGATTTGGACACGAGACTTCTGTCAATGCAGCCTAGAATGGCATTAGCTTTTTTTGCTGCTGCATCACACTGTTGACTGTTGTTTTCTAATCTTGCAACTTCATAAGGGCCCCCACCAAATAAATACCACTTAGCTGCTAAGGTGAATTTGGGAAGATGATTGTGTAGCATGATGTACATGTAGGAAATCACTCCTGCCACTGTGATTTGGAGGGAGCTTTCCACCCATAGAGTCCAACCTTCTGCTGATGCAGGAAACCCAGAGTGAGAGCATCTCCAGCAGACAGCTGGCCTCCAGTCAGGAAGAGCATATCACCCTTATAAAGAAGGTGGTCCCATTGTCAAGCTGCTGTTACTGTTGAGTTGTTTCTCCTAATGCCCAGTCAAAATCTACCCACCCATAACTTCTCAAGCCCCTTAGGCAGAGTCATTCCCTGTGGGGATAGCAGAAAGCAAGTCTTTGGCTGCATACAGACCTTTAAAGCACATTCAAAGCACAATCCTCCACTTGAAGAATTATGGGCACTGTAGTTTGTTAAGGGTTGCTGGGAGTAGAATGTTGTGAGGGTTAAATCACATAGCCCAGAATTATTTGAGCAAAATAATGTGCTTCAGTTGTTCTTTAAGGGTATAATGGTGTTCAGCCTTTGTGGCAGCCATTTAGGTGTTTGAAGAGCAGTATCATGCAACCCCAAAGTCGTCTGTGACTGGACCTAACGGTCAGGGGTCCCTTTACCTTTATCACGTGTGCCACCCTCCCCCCAACCCCCTTCCTATTTCTGGCTAAACATACCCACTTCCTTCCATCCTTCTCTTTTAAGTGAGAGATTCAAGGAACAGCCCTACAGGGGTCCATTTATCTTTGGATTAAAGTTAGGGATACTTGTATGTGCAATGCGCACACACACACACACACGGGTGGGGAGGGAGGGAGCTCCCCTCAACCAGCAGCATCTGCTTCAAACTGGCCAAAAGTCCTTCCCGCCAGCTGGAATAGCCAGGCTTGCTTCTCCCTGATCTGGCCACTTTGCAGTTCCAAGCTGTTTTCTCTCTTTCTCTGCCCCAAAGACATACTGGCGGAATACTGATCTCAGCTGTGACCTGGCTGGTAATAGCTCTGAACCATCAAGTCTCATTTTAGACACATCAACTACCCTTAGCAGGCAATCAAGCACAAAAGGTGGTCATTTGACAGATACTAAAACTTTTTATGATTTGGGCTGGCCATGACTCCCAGAATCCAGCTTGCAAAGAAAAAAAAGGGGGGGGGAATCAATTTCAGCTGCTACAACTGGTCCAACAAAAGATAGTTCATTACCTATTCTATAGGTGTACAATTGCAGTGCTGCTCTGATACAAAAGCATTTAGCAGGATAAGGTCAAAGGATAGCTGCTTCCAAGCATTCAGTGTGTCAAGGTCTATCAGGGCCAATCACATACCCTTTCTAAAGTCCTCTTAAAAATACACGGTAGTGAATTTCTATCATATGATATCAGAAATCAATTTTGGAGCTAAAGAGCATTTGACCTGACATGCTTGGAAGGCCAGGAAAATGAAAAACACACACATATATATGCCAGTTTCTGGCAATGTCTGGTTGGCACAGGTGGAAAGCAATACCGATAAAGCTTGTTGCAGCCTCAATAATACATCATAAGGAACAGGAAGTTTTTCTTCAGGTGAATCATACTGTCAAAATTGTTCCAGCTAGAACTGTGTGAAATAGCCAGAGTTGAAAAATCTCAAAAAAAGTAATTGGAAACTGTTTTTATCACCACCTCCCTGAGATTCCTGCATTGCAGGGGGCTGGACTAGATGGCCCTTGGGGTCCCACCCAACTCTACCATTCCATGATTCTGTAATTCTCTGGTCTGCAGAGACAGGACGGTGGTCTAGAAAAGAGCAGATTTTACAAAAAAAACCTGCCCCATCAGTGACTTCATTCAATATGCCATTCTATATAAATATGCCAGGTGCCTGTCATTATCATCCTGATAGTTTAATATTTCACCATTCTCCAGTGCCTGGGGGAAAGGAAGGTGGGGAGGGCTGGCAGCCCAGGTGGAGTTCTCCCTCTCTTTCACTATAATCATGTCCTTACAGCATTATGTTTTGCAATTCCCCACCACCAGGAGCTAGGGATGCAGGGGGGAAAATATACATTGTAATGGCATCTGGACACCACTGAAATTGCAGAATACAGAGAGGTAGAACTTGACATCATTATAAAATGCATTTCTACCATAGGAATCCCCAAGTTACTGGGGTGAATGCAGCTATGAGTTCCAGTTCTGAACTCTCCTACTGGCTCCTCCTGAAAATGAATCCACAACCTCAGAATTTGACCCTTGGCAACCCTGAGCTCCTTGATTAAAAATGTGGTAAATAAAATACAAAATAATATCCTACTTAAGGGGTTTGTGCAGCGGCACTGAGGGAAGGCAGGGTCTGCACAGTGTGTGACCCACCAAGCCAAACAGAACATACCAACCATGTATGGTACAATGGAGAGGGGAGAGACATGTCTGCCATCTTGAGCTCTTTGGAGATAAAATGAGAGATAAATGTAATAATAAAATAAATGGTTGCTCATCTTGTTCAGTCACTTCACTGATAGGTTTAAAGTGAATTTTCTCCTTCCCAGAACCATCTAGACTGGATACCTGCAGTATTCCAAAACTGGTCCATGCATCAATGCAGCTGAACTTACCGGATGCTCATTCTTGAAGAGTAGCTCTTGAGTCCATTTCCTACTGTCTTGCAAACTGCAGAAGGGCTGAGGAATCACAGTTTGAGCTTAAAATGTGAATTGGAAGATTTGTAATATAAGTCAATCAAGACTATATTTAGCCATCTGTTATGGATACTTGAGTGGAGAGTCTGGCATTGCAGAGGATTGGGCTAGATGGCCTTGAGGTTCCTTCCAAATCCACAATTCTATGATTCTAAGACTTCTCACCTGATTCTCTGCTCCACCTTGGATGAACTCTGATGTTGGGCTGCTGTTAAAGCAGATTAAAGCAGATTAGAAGATCTCTATACATAATCCATGTCTGATAGAAAAGTCCCATCAGAATAGACAATCTCCAAATAATTGGGTTTGTTCTGTGTATGGCTCTCTTTTTGTATCTTTTTGGGTAATGGGTATTTTTCTGTTTTCAGATTCACTGCACTGTTAGACTTCAGAACCTATGGGGAAAACATGAGGTTAACAATTATTTCTCTGTCTCATAATGAGGCAATGTTGAGAAACTGCTGAGAGGGCACAGCAAAAGAAAATGAAAAATTGGAGGAATGTGGAAACAGAGAGATGACATTCCTTGAAATCAAAGTACAGGAAATAGATCTTATGAGATAAACTGAGCAATATGAGAAGAAAAAAGATCTCATTAATCTCTCAGGTATTTCTTCCTACGGTGATTGAGTGCTAACACAAAAAGCAACACAGCTGGTTTGTGATCAGCACTTTTTGTTATGGATAGAAGACTGAAGCAACAGATCACAAGTAGTGTTGGAGTTGTTGTAGGGTAAAGGATGCAGATTCTTCCTTAGCTCAGCTCAGGCTTACAAAAGAAAATTTTGCTTGGTGCAATTGTTCTTCAGGATGAGAGAAAAAGGATTCTTAACTCAATAAATCATTTGGAAAAGTTATCTATTTTCAAGGGGAAAGGGAGCTCTGCAGCAGAATCTGGTGACAGTTGTGACCCATCTTAGATTGATACCCCACGCCTTTTGTCTAGGCTGGAGGAGAGCCAGTAGACTTGGTTGAATTTGGCTGTTTAATACAGCTACTGTCTAATTTTTCATTGCCCAAATGAAATGTGTTTTATCTTATATTTTAAAAAGTAGTGTGTGGTCAAAGATGTGTGCACGTGCTTGTTTGCTTATTTCAAATGTGATGGCCCTACGTTTGAGATACCTCCCCCCCCAAGTACTGCAACAACAACATTACTAATTGGGTGTGCTTGTGTGTGTGTGTGTCTGTGTAATCCCATGTTTATAGTGGTTTTATTTACCACTGAAGCAGCAGTAAAGAATGTAGATAGCCCAATAAATTATAAAATAATCATTCAGGTGAGACATTCAAAACCAAATTTTAATGCATTTGAACAGAATCTATTGAAAGCAACCGAAGAGTTCTATTATTTTGTTCTAAAAATGTTATTTAAAGACATTGCTTGTACTAAAACCAAAATGTTCTGTAGGATTCTGATAGTTGAGAGATGGGGCAATACTGGAAGCAGTATTTTAAAGAATTTATTCTTGTAAACAATATATAAAAGGTGGAGATGGGGAAAGTAGTTAATCACTCTGTGTCTAAAACGTGCTTTGCTTCTCTTTGGAGAAATCCTGGTGGTAATATATACAGACACACACATGGCAGTTAATAATAGATTATAAAAAGCAGTGCCCTTTATCATCTAAACCCCAAACCTTCTGAGGCTGCAAATATAGAACCGTCTGCTTGGTGACTGTAGAGATTTGACGTCAGAAAGCAGTTCTGTTTCTCATCTGAAATACCAGTGTGTCATTTCACATACACAAAGGGGACTGTGGTACTCAACAGGTTATATGGATTTGCAGTAATTCAGGTAGAATAGCAGAGAAAAATAAACTTCTTGCAGAGGGGTAACAAAAAGCTTGACAATAAGGCCAGTAATTTAAATATCTAGACAAAGGTGATACCGGCTAGAACAGGGGTCAGCAAGGTTTACCTCACCTGGGCCAGTTCACTCCAGCGGAGATCCCTCCGTGGGCCAGATTGTGCGCGCGTGCCCGTGATTTCCAGCCTCTGCGCAGACGCCATTTCCGACGCTGCAGAAGCGAGTCCCCACACCGCACTGCGCCGGGTTAGCTCAGCGTGTGGAGACTCGCTGAGCAGGCGGCTTGATTCGGGGGTGGCTTGTGGGCCAGTTAAACAACTCCCTGGGCCGCTTGTGGCCCATGGGCCTTAGGTTGCCAACCCCTGGGCTAGAAGAATTATGTTACCTGTACTGTGTTCTTGCTGCCAGGCTACGCTTTTAATATGCACATTAATTGCTTAAGAAAACCCAAAGGATTGGATAAGCTTTTAAAAAAATAAAATAAATCTAAAATTGTTTGACTGCTGTTCTCTGTGTAAATATAAAACTTTGGAGGAGTGGGAATGCAATGGAGTACTCTGAAAAGGGGCATTGCTGAAGAGGAGAATTCTACAATGCAATGTTTGAGGTTATGGCATAGTGGAGCTTTTCCCATTGTTTGTTGGTATGTTCAGATCTCTTTTTTCTAATAAGATGCTGCAATGCATTTTTAGATCTGATATATTCTGGGGGTGGGGCAGTGGCCTCTTCCTTACAGTGCTGTTGGAAGATATTCCGGATGTGTGTTTTGAGATCTCTGCATTCCTTATCAAACCAGATTGCAGCAAAGGCTTCGCACTACGAATTGTTATTTTGGAAACTCATTCAGAGATGTTGTTAGGATTTCAAATGATTCAATAGCATCTTGGGGGATTCCTGAGTTAATTATAGAAGCTCTACATTCCAACATGATCTCAGTTTGGGACAGTTGGAGAAGTTTGTGAGTTGAGTCTCTGGTCCAAGGGATTCTAAGCAGGAAATCTTTGCTTGCTTCAGGAGTCAGAGGCAATGCAGATGTGAGCGCAGGATTTTTAAATTCGGTGGCCGGAGTCAAAGATGAATAATCGCCATTGGTGCAAAGTTCATGGCTCATGCCGGATCAGTTCCATTGGCAGGGGGTTTATGAAGAGGGTGCACGGGGAAGGAAGAGATGATGGTTAGAATCACAGGGAGGTGGTCGCTCTCATTGTGGTATCCCACCTCAAAGGTTTCAACCTAGTTCAGAGCAGAGGAGCCTAAGATGTAGTTGATCATGCTACTTCCTGTCCCAGAGACAAATGTGAACTCCCCTAGCCAATCACCTGGTAATGAACCATTCAGGATTACTGTCAAAACGTGCACACAACTTGGCAAGGTGAACTCCGGCCTCATTTATATGGGTGTCTTTGGAATGCTGCATGCTAGAGAGAAGCTCGGGCAGGGAATCCTTGGTGTCAAAACCCAGCTCTCTTGCAAGCTCAAAATTGTCTTTCCCACTCTTGCCTTGAAATTGCTTGCACTTAGCAGATTGATGTTGGGGAATTTGGTCTCCAGTTTTTCCAAAAATGATGTAAGTTGATTACAATAGCCCATCAATGTTTGCTTGTCGAGGCAAGGGGCGGGGTATAAACGTTGATTATAATTAGAACCAAGTTTGAAGTTCTCAACAAGAATGCCTGGGCAATGGCTGGAGGGAAATCATTTCAAGATTAGGCTGCCGGGTGCAGAGAAGGGTTAGTCCTGCTTTATATAGGCCCAAATTGAGAGTGCTTCAAAATGCTTTATGAAGGAGAGAGTTGATCTTAATGTGCAAAATGACTAATCACAGGTTAATTGTAACATATTAACATGATGATAGAGCAATCTGGGTTCTTTTGCTGACAGCTTTTTAATGGTCTCAGACTCATGGGCATAATGGATTTTTAACAGCCACTGACAAACCAACCCTTATGACTACTTTCCATAAAAAGGTAGTGCTCCCTTTAAAATGGGAGCATGTGGACACAGCTCTGCAGATTCTGCCTGCTGGTGGAGGTAAATACTCTCTCGCAGCTTCAAGCAGCCAGCTCCTTTCTCTCTCCAGCCATGTGCCTATGTGAGGACAGTGTGTAAATACCACTTGTCTGAACATGTTTGATCATATGTGCTTCCTAGGCTTGCTCATATGTAAATACTAGGGGTGTCTATAGGCCCCAGAATTGGCCTTGCATGAGATCTATCTATCTATCTATCTATCTATCATCTATCTATCTATTTATCTATGATCGGTTTCAAGAGTTCCTCTGAGCTCTCAGCTTCAATATGCAATTCAGGTTTCTAATCATTCTGTATAAAACAAAGTTCAGTGGTGCCCATTAGCTATACAGTGGACCCTCTAGTTACGCACTGTTCTGGATACGTAACTTTCGGGTTACGAATGCAGCAAACCTGGAAGTGATTACTTTCAGGTATCGCCGCATGCGCATGCGGAAATTGTGTCTGCACATGTCCGCGGCACCAGAAATCGCTTCTGTGCATGCCCAGACGCTGAAAATTGCACCTGTGCAGAAGCATTTTGGGCGTCTGGGCATGGGCAGAAGCAATTTTCGGTATCTGCGTATGCACAGACGCAATTTCTGGCATTGCTCGCTCAGTCCCTTCACCGCGCCGTGCTGTGCCAGTTTAGTGCACCATGTGGGGAACTCGCCGAGTGGGTGGCTCAGTTCGGGGGCAGGTCATGGGCCGGTAAAACCGTCTTCGTGGGCCGGATCTGGCCCATGGGCCGCACGTTGCCGACCCCGGGCCCAGTATATAGACACCTTAAGCCAGCCCAGGCTTATAGGTAATAGGTCACCTTGTGTTCCAACTAGCGAATCACAACACTGGCCCTTTCGCAGCAGGGGATTGGCTGCCTGCCAGCTACCAACAACCACATTGGAGCATTTTAGAATCCTTCCTGTCTTTTGTTATGCAGTTGAAGCTCCAGGAGGCATTAAGGGCTAGGCCTGCAATGACATGCACGCAGCATGGGTTTGGCCTACAAAGCCTCCAGGCATAACAATTTTGGGGCCCAGGGGTGCCAACTTGAATAAAATATGGAGGGGAGAAGCTAAGCTCCGCCCCACATAATCATTCACAAGATACGGTGCACACACACCATCTGATGGGGGCCCCCGCCTCCCTCAAATATTTAATGGGGGGCGAAGGGACCTAAGTCCCACAGGCTGGCTCCTATGCCCCCTCCCCCAAGCCAATGCTTTCTTTCCCATCAGGTTGTGGTTGTAAATCCCCATGATAATTATATAGCAGATGGACTAGTCCCAGGACAGCATTGTCCTGAAAAGGTTAATGTTTATTTGTCACTGATACACCTAGCACATGCAGAATAGTGAAGTTTGTTACATTTCTCTGGAGGATTGTGACATGTTGTTAATTGGAAGGCGATAAGCCTGGCAAGTTAAGTGGCTTTTAATGGGCCATGCTGGATTAGGAAGATAAGTCACAATCTTCAGGTGCAGAGTGCAAGGGAACATGTATTTTAATTGGTGCATAGTTGAGTATTCGTGCATTTGAGGTAAATTATCTGGTAAAAAATGAGCATGTCATTTGTGTGACAGGCTTGTTTAGGCGCATTTACAATCCAATCCCACTATCTTTAGCAGGGGGAAGAATTTCAGTGCTGGGTGATTTTAAAAGCACATAACCCAAGGCATTAATGGAATTACAGAAGGGTTAAGGATGCAGCTTTGCCATAGACCCTTAGAAGGAAAACTTGGGCAAAGATGTGATACATCACATGTAGATTTATTTGCAACACAAAATTAGCTTGGCTCCTTGCAGCATAACCTGCTCCCTTCAGTGCCATGAAATCAAACTCCTGTTATCGTGCTTCTGTAGAATAATCTCATCCATGGCCTGGAATCCCTGGACTCCCAACAATTTAGCATCCATCCCTAGCAAAGAGGGAGCATAAACCCAGACGACCTATCCAGGTAGAAAGTGAGTGGTGCACTTTTAACATATGCTCTGTGCTTGGTTCTCTAGCTGTGATGCTCTTGCAGGGCATTTTGGTTCTGCAAAAGTGTTTGGTTTCTTAGAGGGGCCCTCCAGACCAGATCCAGTAGTTCCTAATAGCAAACCCCTGTATTTGACTACCACTAGCATCACAGGGACTCACTATGGAAAGGTGAGGTGAACACTGTGGCATTTTCTGTGGCATTCTCCAACACTGTGGCATTTTCCGTTGAAGCCCCCCTGGAGCTGATGGTAAAGTCAAACCCAGGTGTCTGATATAGGGACTAATGAGTTAGGCCTGGATGGCCCCTATAGGAAACCAAACATATCCAAATGCCTCAACCATTTCTCATAAGGATTGCTTCCCAGAATGTTGATCATCTTGGTTGCCCTCCTCTGTACACGTTCCAACTTGTCAATATCTTTCTTAAATTGTGGTGCTGAGAACTGAACACGGTATTCCAGGTGGGGTCTGCAAGGCAAAATAGAGCAGGACTATTACTCCCTTGATTGGAACTCTATACTTCTGTTGATGTAGCCTAGAATAGCATGAGCTTTTTTTGCTTCTGAAGCACACTGTTGACTCATGTTAAGCTTGCGGTCTACTAAGACCCCTAAATCTGGTAAGCCAGGTGTTATCTATCTTATATATGTGTAGCTGTGTGTTCCTGCCAAAGTATAGAAACTTATGTTTGTCCCTGTTGAAATTCATTTTGTAAATAATAATAATTTAATAATTATCTGACTGGGTTGGCTCCCAACAAAATATTAAAAATACAATAAAGCATCAACCATTTAAAACTTCCCTGTCCAGGGCTGCCTTCAGATGTCTTCTAAAAGTCATATAGTTATTTGTCTGCTTGACATCTGATGGGTGGGCATTCCACAGGGATGGAAACCACCAGAAGGCTCTTTGAGATAGTATTCGGGCTAGACAATGTGGGTAGAGACGCTCCTTCAGGTATATAGGGCCTAGTTCTCCAATCTCTTCAAGTCATATTGAATCCTGATTGTGTCTTCTGTGAGAAACCCTCCCAGTTTGGTGTCATCTGTAAATTTGATGAATATCCCCTCAATTCCTTCATCCAAGTCATTTATAAAGATGCTGAACAACAATGGGCCCAGGACAGAACCCTGTGGCACCCCACTTGTCACTTTTTCCAGTATGACAAATTAAAACTAGACCTCTCCATCAAAACAAAATCTCTCCCATGCTGACCATTTCTCCTCTTTTCTCTACCTTCTTCCAGCTCTGGACATTTCTCCAATTAGCTTGGTTAGCTTGGTTTTGTTTCTTGGGGGAAGAGAGAGCAAAGTTGTGTGTTGGGTTGGGTATTCCCTAATATGCCTCAACATGCCTTGTTAATGGCTCAGCTCTGACTTGGGAATGTGAGACCCTAATCCCTTTGATTCATCTAGTCATTGATGGTTGATGTGCATGACTAATATTTAAAATGACAAGACATTTCTGGTTGAATTAAGCAGCCAATGGTAACGGTAAGGCAAAATCAAATAATGTAACGCAAATAGCATTTCCTCATTATCACTATCTACTCATTGCCTTAATTGCTAAGGAAACATTAATATTCACAGACATAAGTGGAATGTTTAAAGCTCTGCCTTACATTAGCAAAAGATAGAAAGTTGCTACAAGTTACTTTATTAGAGTGGTGGATGATACCTTTGGGAAAATAGGATCTGTGATCTGTACCTAATTTGGATCATATTTTCAGTTTACCTGAAATTAGGGGGAAATGAGTGCCTGGGTAGTGTAGTGATTAGAATGGGGTTGAGCAAAGCAGTATCTTTTGCGTACTGCATTGGGCTCCAGTTCTGGTTCCTTCCTGCTCAAGCTCTAAAATTTCCCACTCTAGCAGAAGACAGCTGGGACATTTCAAAGTCTCCTATTCCAGGTTTTGGATCAGCTTGCCTCACCTGCTTCTAAAAGACCTCACAACAGACATTGTAGAAGATACAGTATCCTGTATCTACATACATTGCTGACTGTGGATTCCCCTACTGAAATGTGTTAATATGCGTCACATTGCCGACCACATTGGTAGCCGCTTTAATATGTGTGTGGATTGGGGAAAAGAGAGAGAGATTGGGAAATGGCATATATCAGGGATACCCTTTGTAGTGCCTTCCCAATGTTTGGAGTGGCATCTCCCATCAACCCTAGCCAATATGGCAACCAGTCAAAGGTGATGGGGTCATAACTTACCACATCTGGAAGGACAACATCAGCTACCCCAATAGATATCCTTTAGTCTGAATTTGTAGTGTGATTTGGAGACTGTGCTCCAATCACTGGGGAGTTTAGCATCAATATGTAACTTGGAATTTTCCTGTGTGGAGGGCTGGGTACAAGAAGAAATTAAAATGGGTGACACTTCAACCTCCCAGCTGCACCCAAGAATACCAGTCACTTAACTTTAGACTCCTCTGACCCTGCCTTGTCATCACATGGTGCAGAAAGTAATCACCTGCTGGAATCCTATATTCTACATACTGGGTTGTGTATACCAATTGAAATCTATATGGCCCCTTGGTTCATGTTTAGGGAGGGAGCCTCTATTGTGTTTTAAGGGGGGAAATTACTGGAGTGATACATAAGTGGTAGAGTCTGCTCTGCTAGGCTATATGCACCATTATGTGAACCAATGATCCATTTACTAATACTCCAGATTGTGGGCAAGGAAGAAAAGTCTCCGTTTGTGCAACACTGGGGTTGCTGCTTCTGTTGGAAATTATCTTTGTCCATAAGATCACTCAGTATCTAATCAGAAAATACATAGCAAATATTTTCCACATCAAAGCATGTGGGTTAATGCTGCAAAGAGACAGGGCACACCATGATTAATAAAGCCCTAGCTCTATGTGGGACAAGAAGCTACAGTTAGAACTGGATATGGAACAACTGATTGGTTCAAAATTGGGAAAGGAGTAAGACCAGGCTGTATATTGTCTCTCTGCTTATTTAACATATGCAGAATTCATCATGCGAAAGGCTGGACTGGAATAAAAGCCAGAATAAAAATTGCCGGAAAAAACATCAACAACCTCAGATATGCAGATGACAAAACTTTGATGGCAGAAAGTGAGGAGGAATTAAAGAACCTCTTAATGAGGGTGAAAAAGGAGAACGCAAAATATCGTCTAAAGCTCAACATTAAAAAAAACGAAGATCATGGCCACTGGTACCATCACCTCCTGGCAAATAGAAGGGGAAGAAATGGAGGCAGTGAGAGATTTTACTTTCTTGGGCTCCATGATCACTGCAGATGGTGACAGCAGTCATGAAATTAAAAGACGCCTGCTTCTTGAGAGAAAAGCAATGACAAACCTAGACAGCATCTTAAAAAGCAGAGACATCACCTTGCCAACAAAGATCCATATAGTTAAAGCTATAGTTTTCCCAGTAGTGATGTATGGAAGTGAGAGCTGGACCATAAAGAAGGCTGATCGCCAAAGAATTGATGCTTTTGAATTATGGTGCTGGATGAGACTCTTGAGAGTCCCATGGACTGCAAGAAGATCAAATCTATCCATTCTGAAGGAAATCAGCCCTGAGTGCTCACTAGAAGGACAGATCCTGAAGCTGAGGCTCCAATACTTTGGACACCTCAGGAGAAGAGAAGACTCTCTGGAAAAGACTCCCTGATGCTGAGAAAGATGGAGGGCACAAGGAGAAGGGGACGACAGAGGATGAGATGGTTGGACAGTGTTCTCGAAGCTACCAACATGAGTTTGACCAAACTGTGGGAGGCAGTGGAAGACAGGAGTGCCTGGCGTGCTCTGGCCCATGAAGAGTCATGAAGAGTCCAACACGCCTAAGCAACTAAACAACAAAGCTTGCAAACAAACTGAAGGGGGCAGGAGTGTATCTGGAAAAGGGCACCTGGCACATAGGGAGCAAATGGCAGTTCTGCAGGAAACACAGAACAAAAATAGCAAAGTGAGAGCAGTTTGGCTTAAGCCTGTTTACAGCTTGGAACTTGTAATTTTTGTATGATCAAAGAGTCAGCAGACTGCTTCAGCAAGAGTAGGGAGCCCAATCTGGGCAGTGTGCTAGATCTCTTAATTCCCCCACCCTTCACAAGCCAGCTTTGCAAGGTAAGTAGGAACACCTATCTGTCAATCACTTGGCATCTTAATGACATCAGGGGCCTAGGATAGGGTTACCCGATGTCCCCAGTTCCCTGGGACAGTCCCCGGATTTGCAAATCTGTCCCCAGACAAATTCTGTTCCTGGAATGTCCCCAGATTTCATTAAATGTCCCCGGGAAACATGGCAGCGGCAGTCTCAGCAGTCTGGAGCCAGCCTGGTAGCACAGTTGGCTCTACCTGGCTTCAGGAGCTGCTCGCTGCCATGGCGCCTGCCATTTTTTCTCACCAGAATTCCCCATATGATGTGTCTTGTGCGCAACACATCATATGGGGACTTCTGGAGAGGAAAAATGGCAGGCACCACGGCAGTGAGCAGCTCCTGAAGCCAGCCAGAGCCAACTGCGCTACCAGGCTGGCTCCAGGTTGCTAACTGCTACTGCCACCGCCAAAGGGGAACTGGGGGCATCTGGCGGTACAGATCTCCTGCCCCCTTTGTTTTAACAGATTGGGGGAGGCTCAGGAGTTGCAGGCAGGCAGCTGTTGCCCAGTTTTTTAAAAACTCTGTGCATTTATGTTTCACAGGGTGTGAAAAAGGGCTTTGCACCTTTATACAATATGCATGTGTGCTTGGGCCCAGGGTCTTTTGCCTCACCGTCCCCTCTACTGACTCCCTGTTGCTACTCAGCTTCAAAAAAAAAAAAAAAGTGTCCCCGGATTCATTGAAAAAAAAATCTGGTAACCATAGCCTAGGAGCCAACTCCTAGCAGCTGAGGGTCCTTTGCCACCCAATAAAATATTTGAGGGGGCTGCCCCCCCAAGTTGATGAACAATTCAAAAAGTGTGTTTGTGTGCTGTGTCTTGTGATTGATTATGCAGGTCAGGCCTTACCTGCCCCTCCCATATTTTATTCAAATTGGCACCCCTGCCTGGAGGAGTAACTTCAAAGCAGCTTGCTCCATTTCAAAGCACTTCCCAAAATGGAGCACTCCATTTTAGGAAGCAGTTTGAATGCAAGCGTCTTCAAAATGGAGCAAAAGAGCCGCCACAGCTGCATATTGGGGCTTCCTGTCAGTGAAAGGGAGCCCTGCTTGCGCAGGAACAGGCAGGAGCTCACATTAAGTTCCCGCTTGTTCCTCTGTGGCCATGGTCATACCTGCTCCACACATGATGTGCTGTTGGCCTTGGGGCTGGTGGGTGTGGCTTGTAGGGAATGGCCTCTGGAGGCTCCCCAATGCCAAGAAACAGGCTAATAAATAAAAACATGATCACGGAGTTTCATTGTTTGGTCTGCTTGTTGGTAGAGAGGGAGGAAGCAGATTGAATTGGCTGGCTTCAATCCCATCCACTGAACCACAGAACCCAGCGATGGACTACATTAAAAGCAGCAACCCAAACACAGCGATCCATCAGTTCTTGAGCCAACGTATCCCACGTGGCTGCTGTAGTTACTGATACAAAGGTCAGGAATCGAGCTTCCCATTCTCTTATGTTTCTGTGTTTTAAGTATTTTTGTATAGTGCTGAACTTTAAGCATTTTCTGAATAAAAGATGATGGCTTCTATTCTTGACTGTGAGCCTGTGGGCATCTGCTGTTGTACAGCACTTCGTTACATTAGGTCCTTAATAATAATATTTTTTGCCACAGCAGGACTCTTCAAGTTGACCTCGGAGTTTGCTTTAGGCAAATTCCATGGGCAACTCTACCTAGTGCTTATTAGCAAATCTCATGCTATTTTACTCTTGGGCCTTTCTTGAGTGTTGGATTTCTGTTTGCACAGAACAGCGTCACATCTCATGGTTTTAGTGATGCAAAGCAAGCAACTCATTTGACACTTAAACCAACTTTTGAAATACAGAGTGTGGAAATAAAAGACTGCCTTGTTTGTACTCAGGGCTGTCACCAGGCTCACACACAATGAGCATATTCTGCGCCAGAAATACCTTGACAGGTGTTAGCAGCTGGCTCTACAATTACAATTAACACAGTGCCTTTATTAGATTTGACATTGACATGTGTATTAATAAATCTTGGACTGGGGTAAGAAAATCACTCAGCTGTACTTTAAAGGTTTAATTACACATGTGCATGTTTGTGTGCAGTGTCTCCACACCCACATTCAATTTTCTCTGCCTAATGTCTTGTGTCACATTGGTGGGTTTTTTTTCTTTTTTTAAAATAGCTGGTGTTTATTTATAATATATATTCCCCCTACTAGACTCAGTAAAACAAGATGGATTTACATTTCTTAAAATTGCTTAGCCGTGAGACACCCCCGAGAGAGATTTCACTCATCTTTTAACATCTTTCAAAATTCCTACATGATTCTTGCCTGGCCAAGACTCTCCAAATTGTGTGTTGTTTATTTATTTATTTATTTGCTCAATCAGTTGTTATTATTATTTAAAACATTTTCACCCAGTGTTTAAGAGAACTCCTTACAAGACAACTTACAAAAACCACTCACGTCGCTGTAGCCAAAAGTCCATTCTACATCTAGGTTTCTTTCCAAAGGCTGCAGCTGTGTTCTAGGTAGGAGCTGGGGTAACCAATGTGGCCCCCTTCAGATGTTGTAGAACTACCTGGTCATTTTAATCCTACTAATGACTCCTGGTGATAAGGCTACCCTGGCTCCATATGGAAGGATACGACACAGACCTTTTCATGGCTCTCCTGCATCTCCCTACTGTGAATGGTAAGATATTCTAGGAGTGACATTTGACAGAATCTGTTCCCTTTTTAGGAAAGAGTTCTGGAGACTTCAATGTCTGTTGAAATTAACAGTTTGTTGACATATACACAGGCTGAACAGACAGAAAAGAAGTTAATAGACAGTTTTACCATTTAAGCCAGCCAAGTATCTTACAGGCTATTTCTGGGAGCCAGGAATATCAGAACTGTTAGATAGTGGGTAGACATAGCAGGCGACGCAGCGATTTCTCCAAAGCAGCTCTTTATTTCTAAGCTGGAACAGAACTGAACAGCAAACAGCTCAGCCGGCCTGATTTTATAGGCAGCCGGCTGTCAACATTGTAGCAACAACAACCCAGGGTTTCCCACCTAAAGTAACTGACATGGACCTGAGTGAAAACTATATACACGATACCCCTGGTGGCCAGGGTGAGAACTTCAATACATAACACCCCTCCCCACCGAGAAAAGGCATTAGTTACAATCATAGTGGTTCCATTACATACAGCAATACCCTTACTGGTTTCAGTAAGGCACATAAGCATATTAATTGACCCTATTCACCATACAGCTTTACATGTGCAGTTTGTCCAGTGAACATAGTCTTTTAAATACGCTGGGCGCTTGGAAACCCTGCTGGATCACCGAGGGCCAGTACCAGAGTCCGGGTGGCCTTCCAATTATGGCTGCGACTGTGGTGCGACCAAATGTGGCATTGAGCCCGAGATCCCTGGCTCCGCTGCTGTCGAAGGAACTACTGTGAGTGGACTCGGCGGACGGTCAGGCATGGCGGTAATGTGACGCGGGCTGCTGGCTTTGCGGATCTCCTGGGCAGAGCGTTCAGCAGCTTCTGAGGCCTTGGCCTCCTCAATGGCTTTCTGCAGCGTGAGGTCTGGCTTGGCGAGGAGACGCCGATGCAGACGGATGTCCTGGACCCCACAGATGATTTCATCCATTAGGGCATCGTCTAAGTCTCGGAACTCGCAGTGCATTGCAGCCTGTCAGAGGGCGGTGGGGTAGTTGTTAATTGACTCCCCCTCTGACTGGTTCCGGTTGTAGAACGCATGGCGGGCAGCAATCTTGGACGGCTTTGGCGCGTAGTGGTTGCGGAGCTTCTCTTGAATCGTGTCCCACGGTGCTGCCTGGACTGCTAAAGGCGCAACCAATGCTCGGGCCGTCGTGAACACCTCAGGGCCACAAAGGCTGAGGAAGAGGCCCCGCTTCTGCTCTACAGACCTTCTTGTCAGCTCATTTGCTTGGAGGTAGCAGTCAAACCGAGCGAGGTAGGAGTCCCATGATTCAGAGGCTGGGGCAAATGGCGGTAGAAGCACGAGTGAAGCCATGGTTCTGATGCCGACGTGGAGACGATGGATGGAACACAGTGCTCTAGCCAGAACGGTCAGCTCTGAATTGGTTCCGCTCTGTGATTTCGCTCAGTGTTTCAGCTCCGTGATTCAGCTCAGCTCAGAGGGTGGCCGTGTCTGGCTGTGCTCTGATGTCCATTGATCCCATCCTCGTCACCAGTGTTAAGTTGTGGGTGAACATAGCAGACGACACAGCGATTTCTCCAGAGCAGCTCTTTATTTGTAAGCTGGAACAGAACTGAACAGCAAACAGCTCAGCCGGCCTGCTTTTATAGGCAGCCGGCTGTCAACATTGTAGCAACAACAACCCAGGGTTTCCCACCTAAGGTAACTGACGTGGACCTGAGTGAAAACTATATACACAATACCCCTGGTGGCCAGGGTGAGAACTTCAATACATAACAATAACAATTTTCTCCATCAAGTGCAAAACTCACTTTGACTTTTTTTCTCACTCTGCCTCCAACTGACCAAAACAGTAATGGTTTTGGTTTTCTCTTTTAAATGTGTAATAATAGCATAAATTCATTAAAAAAAAACAAAAACCTTTTAAAGACATAGCTTGTCGTGAATCATTTTGACCCCTAAATGTTTCCATTAATGATTTGTGGCTGTCAAAAAAGTAAAACTTCTTGTAATTGGTAACTTAAGAGGTGCATCCTTACTTTTATAAAGTCACTCTGAATTTTGCTATTGATTTCTTCACCTCTTGGGCAAATAATGCACTTCGACTTAATGCTCCTGCTTAGAAACAGCTGCACCTTAATGTTTGGGGTGGGCTTAGGGGGCTTGTCATCCTTCTTTACAGAGAAGAACCCTGTTTGAAGGGCTGTCTGGTCCTACACAATCATTTCAAGCCTGCTAGCAGTAACTGTTAGCAGTAAACTGCCAGGTCACTGTGACTCGTGACTCGTCTTGGGTTCCCTGTAAATGTAACCGGCCATCTCTCTTCCGAGTCTGAGTCAGTCTCAGCTCAGTATGTGAGTTGCAGACAGAGCGGCTCCAGGCTCCAGTTAATCAGAAACTAAGATCTGTGCCTCTCTGAAGACTAAGATGGCTGCTATGAGCACTCTGTGCATGCTCTTTAACTATGCTGTTTATGAACAAGTTTATTTTCTTCAAGTAAAAGTTTTAATCTGTTCATAAAGAAGACTGCATTGATTAATTTACCACTGCGTGAAACATGGCTCGCTGCATTCTGTGTCTGCTGTTTGGAGGTGAACCAGGACAGGGGCTCATCCACCGTTCCGCTTGTCCTGAGTCTAGAAGCCACAGGTCTGAGTGATTTCTCCCTTGTCCAGTGCTTGCTAGGCATGGGTCCAATTGGTTTTGCCTTTGCCCCACCACTTTCTCCTAGAAAATGCACGCTCTAGCACTAAATTGGGGCAAACGTCAATCCAGAAAAAACCTGATTGGCATTCAGCAGTAAAGAGCAGGTTTTCCTGGGGAGAAGTTGTGGGACAAGAAGAAAGACGCTTGAACCGTGTGTGTTGCACTGAGAGAGTATATGAGGAGCTACTTTAAAATGAAGGTTTTACTGGCCACAACAGCATGGCTGAAATAAATGTAGACTTCTCTTTGTGTTGGATTTGCTATCAACGTGAATTTCAAAACAGTAGGAATAAAGACTTGTGTCTCATCCCATTTTGCATTTGGAAAAGCTCAAAGAGTGGAACAACTCTACAGTCACACAGCAGATCCAGAAAAACATCAAAAGTCATCCTTTATTTGGGTCTCTCTCTCTCTCTGGCCCCCACTTTGTTCTAATCACAAAACCCCACTGCCTTTTTGCTTGAGAGCTTGCTTAGCTCTTCGTCCTCATAAATGAAAAACATAAAGGCAAAAGTGAGCCAATATGTTCCTGAAAATAATGCCTTTTCCTTATCTTTTGCATCTGGAGTGTCAGTTACAGAGACACAAAAAGCTTTGAGAGTTAGATTTCTCCTCTCCTCCCCTCCCCCAAGGAAATTAAAATCTACTGAGAATTGCTTTATCAAAAGATGTCTATCTAATAATTCATTTAGCAATTCAACTACGGTAAAGTTACCTTGAGAGAGTATTATGAGGCTTTTTCTTTTTTAAAGCATAATGTTTCTCATTCATTGTCTGGAATGGATCTTGAATTCAAATTTAGTGTTATCATATTCAACATACTTGCAAGTGGCCAAGGAAGTCCATCACAGTCACATTTGACTGCAAAAGAGGAAAGCTCTAAAAAGTGAGGTGAAAAGGAAACTGGAAGGGAGAGTCCGTTTCTCCAGAAAACTTTAGGGTTATTGAAAACCATCATAATTGCATTCACAAATGATGAAATGGGAGTGAAGATTTTGGTGAATTTTCCATGTGTATCTGGCCATAGTGGAAGACAGGATGATGAATTAAACAGGTCTTTGGTTCTTCTTACATCCTTAACATCGGCATCATCAATTTGGCCTCCTGCCTTTCTAGAGTTAAATCAGCGAAGCAGGAGGCAGATCTTGCAGGACTCACAGGTAAAATTCTGTATTTGTGTAACATAGGACTTATCCGCACTTACGGTATCTTCCCTCTACTTTCCAGGCATTGTCCATGCTTTAAAGCTCCATGTCCAAGTGCTCTCTCTCTCCCTCTCTCTCTCTCCTGACACTTTCCCCATGAAAGTCCACTCTTTAAATCACTCTGGAATCAGAGCAAATGACAATATGCAGAAAACCTGAATTGTCATTTGTTGTGCTTCACCATTAAGGAGCGGGATTTTGCGGGGAAAGTTCTGAGGCAAAAACAAAGTGTGCTTGGGCCTGGAGGTTTAAAAGCCTGGAAAGTGTGGATAAGGCCATAGACTGCGGCAGCAGCTGAAGCCAGGCTGGGGACCCCAAGGCAGACCCACCGATTTAGAGGTTTGAGCTGTGGAATCTGGATGCTGTTGCTCATGGAATCTTCTGCCTCAGTAGACAAGTACTAAATACTAGGCTCCTGGTGCTCCCTGCCCATCCATTGATTAAATATAATATATTCCAGGACTTCACATGGGGTATATGCCTTTGTGCTTCTAGTGTTCCTGCATCCTTCTGGAAACTCCTCCCCCCTCAGCCCCCCCCTTCATGCCTAAACTAGGAACTTCCCACACATATAGGACTGATTTAATATTGGATCTCGCAAAGTCAGAGCCTTCACACTTCTTGCCCACCACTGGGGCTGAAGTTGAATATCCCTGCTGCTTTAGCTACATGAAAGAGACTCTGAACTTTGTGTGTTAGGTCAGGCCCCAACCACAGACTTCGAGGTTCCCAGCTGAAGCCTCTGTTGACTCAACAGTTACTGAAGGGACAGGGAAGGTATTCCCTGTATTTTATATTTAAGTAAATTGTTCTGCTCTGATAAATTCTTTTCTAAATTGCTCTGTTAAAATTGCATATTATCCTGCTTTGCTGAATTGGGAAGAGGCCCACTTCCTCTTTCTGCCGGCTAGCAGACAGCGAGCAGTGGCTTTGCAAGCTGGGAGCTACTTCCTCTTTCTGCTGGCTAGCAGGGAAGCCCGTTTCCTGTTTTTTCTCTCAGCTAAGTAGAAACTGCAGTACTCTCTGCACATGCTCTCTGATGCAGTAATGCAAGAGAAGAACACACGAACAAGGGAAGGAGGGGCGTTTAGATAGCCATATGCCATATAAGGAAGTAAGCTAAAACTTGCCAGCTGATTGGAGAAGGTTTTGGGGAAGCTTGGGGGAGGGAAGGGTGTTTTCAAGGTATAAGAAAGTTTGCAAATGTGAAATTGGGCGTAGCCAGTCTTTGGAGAGGACTCCACTGGCTGCCTCTGCGCAGATCTCAATAAATCTCTTTTCTCTGACCAAGAAGTCTCTGGAATTGTTTTTCCCCTCTGGCCACGGGGTTGGCGGACCGCTGGACCTCCGGGTACTGCTAATCTAAGGCTTCATTTTGGGGGCTCGTGTCCGGGATGGGTCCCCACCCCACGAAAGGTGGACCGAGGGGCCAGACTCGACCGGGTGAGCAACCAGGACCAGGGCTCGCAATCTCCAGCGCGCACCCTGCCAGTTTGTAGGGGGAGATCGCCACGCTGTGCCTGAGCCGAGACACCCAGTCGGGAGAGAAAAGAGGACGGCCGAAGGAGGGGTCCGCAGCGGAACAGGTAAGCCCAAGGGAAAGGGCGTGGTAGGAAGCCTGATCAGCTTCCCCTGGCTGTGAGCAGTAGAGTGCCGCCAGTAAGGTTGGGGAAAGGGGAAACAGAGGGAAAATTATTTTGGTGTGTTTTGTGTGTTGCATGTTGGAATTATATTGGGGTGTGTTTTGTGTGTTGCATGTCAGATACTCCAGTGGCTGAATTGTCAAGTGTGGGCCGGGGCTTAGCGTCCCCTTGGCCGAGCGATTGCAGGGCTGTGCATTTCTTGGCAACGAGAGTTCGCCAAGTCACAGTCTGTAGTGGTTGGTGTGTGAAAGGATCTTAAGCCCGGTTAGGAGCGGAGTATCTGAAAAAGAAAAAAAAAATGTAGTCTGGGGCAAGCCAACGTAGTCCTCTGAAATGCTTTTTAACCAACTGGAAAGCAGCTACGAAGCATGATGATTGGGTTCAAATTGAGAAGAGAGAGGATGTGAGGTTGATTGGCCCACCCAAGGAACTAATTAGCCCTCGGAGGGCAGATTTAATTTGCAACTAATCAACCCACTATATCAAAATATCTTGAACGTCCACCCAGACCAGATCCCCTATATTTCTACCTGGAAAATCAATGTAGAAAAGAATCCACCGTGGCTGAAAGCCTGCCGAGGCGACGCCCCACAAAATACAATTTGTGCAGTCTGACCGGCAGGGAAGTCAGAAAAGCCTCCGGTGATATCAGAGCCGGAAGGAGAGGAAGGAGAAGAGGGGGAAGTCATTAAACCGCCGCCACCCTATGCTCCACCAGCTGCCCCTCTAGCGAATCCCCCAGGCCCAGGGCCCCAGGACCAGGGAGGAGCCGGCCCTCAGCCTGAACCCTCCAAGGTTGATGAATTAGAGAGCAAAGAGGAAGAGGATGATGAGGAGTTTATGAAGGGACTAATTGAGTTAGCAAAGAAAGGAAAAAATGTGGACACAGTATCAGACAATTGAGATTGCAACAGTATGTACAACCCTATGTGAAAGAAGTGGATGTTAGTTCCCATTTGTTAGCAGCAACCAGGGTGTCCCTCCATAAGTCCCATAAGGCACAGAAAAAGGGTGGGACTGCAATGATGCCTCTACGCAGAGTGTATGACCCACCAGCCCCCCAGGACAGGGTGGGGAAGCACCACCATGCACTTATACAGTCCAACATGTGCCTTTTTCAAGTGCTGATGTGTGCAATTGGAGAAATTAGAACCCTACCTTTGAGGAGAACCCAGATGATATTGCCAACGCCCCATTATAAAGGCTGCCTTTGTAGCTCAGGCAGCGTCCGATATTCGCCAAAAGAAAAAATCCAGAAGCCTGAGGGGTGCATCGGCCATGGGCTGGAATAGATGTTGGAAATAGCTCAAACCACTTACAATCAGAGAGATGAGGAGGCCCAGAGAAAAAAGGAGAAGTATCAAACAAGGAAGTTGATGACATTACAGGCAGCCGCCCCCACCCCTCAGAAAAGAGGAAGTGCCCGGGGAGGAGGGCGAAGCCGTCTGGGGAGGAATCAGTGCGCCATCTGCCGACAGGAAGGGCACTGGAAGAGAGAATGCCCTATTCTATTATTAGGAAGAGATTTGTTGGTAAAGTTGCAAGCCCAAATTACTTTTAAGCCATCGGGAGAAGCCACATTGTCCAATATGTCACTTGGGGAACTGGTTGTGGAGGCACCCCTGAGGGAGTACTGGCGCCTCATGATGGTAAAAGAAGAGGAGGGACCCATCCCCGCCAGTATTCTGGAACAAGTGAACCCCCCAGGAATGGCAAAGAATATCCCACCAATAATTGTGAAGCCCAAGCCATTTGTCAATCCTGTTGCAGTAAATAAGTATCCCATCCCACGAAGGGCGACTGAAGGAGTGTAGGTGCATCTAGAGCGACTGCTCCAACATAGGATCTTGAGGCAATGCCAATCACAGTGGAACACCCTTTTGTTACCAGTGAAGAAAGGAAGCAGGCTATTATCCTGATACCAGAGCCAAAGAACTGCAGAGAACTCTGTGGCTTTCTGGGGTCTGCAGGATTTTGTAGGATATGGATATTTAATTACAGCATCATTGCCAAGCCTCTACATGAGTCAACCAGAGGAACTGAGAGAGACCCCTTTGTTTGAAACACAGAACAACAGCAAGCCTTCGTGGATTTGAAGAGGGCACTACAGCAAGCCCCAGCGCTTGGCATCCCAAACCCTGAGAAACCCTTTACTCTATTCGTGGATGAGGACCAAGGGACAGCGAAAGGCGTTTTGTGCCAAAAATTGGGAAGCTGGCAACAGCCAGTGGCATACCTATCTGAGCGCCTGACGCCTACAGAACAAGGCTTACCACCGTGCATGAGAGCAGTTGTGGCAGTAGCCACCCTACTGAACAAAGCAGACAAATTTATTTTTGGCCAAGACACTGTTTGTGTGACCCCGCATGCAGTCCCAGCTCTGCTTGACATGAAGGGTACCTATTTTCTCTCCCAAGCGAAGATGAGAAAGTGCCAGATGTTACTGCTGCATCCGCGTTTGAAGTTTCAGGTCACCACCGCCCTCAACCCAGCTACCCTGTCCCCGGTAGGAGAAGATGAGGAGCAGATGCACGATTGCATTGAAGTAATGGATGAAGAATATTTTAGCAGGCCTGACCTCAAAGAGGAGGCAAACCCCTATTGGCCTTCATGGTTTGTGGATGGAAGCAGCTTTGTTAAGGCTGGACAGCGAAAGGCAGGCTATGCAGTAGTAGCCTTGGAAGACCAAGTGATTGAAGCGCAGCCACTCCCGCCTGGAACGTCGGCCCGGCTGGCATAAATAACAGCGCTCACCAGAGCCCTGACCCTAGCAAAGGGACAGAAGATAAACATTTATACTCTAAGTATGCCTTTCTGACTTTATATGCCCATGGAGCCTTATGGAAGGAAAGAGGTTTGCTTACCTCCAGAGGAAACCAGGTGGCCCACCCACAAGCCTTATTGAACCTTCTGGATGCTGTATGGGAGCCCAAGGCAGTGGCAGTTATCCATTGTTATGGACACAAAACTGGACTAGGAGAAGTGGCCAGAGGAAACCGACTAGCAGACAGGGTGGCCAAGGAAGCAGCCCGAGAACCAGCTCCCGCGTCAGTTATTGGAGCACTGGTCCCTGGAAGGATCTTGAACACCGCTGATAAGCCAATATACACCAAAAAGGAAAGGGACACTGCAGATGCCCAGGGGCTGACTATGTCCAAAGAAGGATGTTACCTTACTCATGATGACAGAATATGGATTCCAGAGTCCCTTTCTCAGCAGATTACTCAGAGATACCATGAGTCCACCTACATGGGACCAGATGCCACAACCAGACAGCTGAAGCAGTGCTTCTATATAGCCCACCTTTATCAACTGGCAGCCCAGATCTCCAGGAAATGCCTGCTGTGTCAAAAGAATAATCCTAGAACCGGACCCTTGGCTCCCCCGGGGATTCAGCATAGTGGAACTGCACCCATGGAAGACCTTGTTGTGGATTTCACTGAATTGCCCCGCTGTGGACTATACCGTTACCTGCTTGTGGTGATCTGCACGTATACAGAATGGGTTGAAGCCTGGCCCACCAGAACTGAAAAGGCATTTGAAGTAACCAGGTGCCTGCTTAGGGAGATCATTCCCCGCTATGGACTACCTAGGTCAATAGGATCTGACAATGGACCAGCTTTTGTCCACTCAGTTTTGCAATAACCCCCCATGCTAGTCAAAATGTGCAGTTTGATAATTATGTGCAGTAATTCTCCCGAGATTTTCTCTCTTTCTAACAGGTGGACCCAGGCCCACTGCTGTTACCTCACCCCTTGGGTCCACCACACTTAAGTGAAGAAGGCTATTTTAGATTGGACAGTTACACCAAATCCTGATGATCCTCTGAAGCTAACCATCTCCAGAAGAGCGCCAGACGGCTGGACAAGTGGATGGGAGGGACGCCCGCGGGCAGCGTCCCCAACGTAGAGACTTTTTTCCCCAGCAAAATTTAAGGCACCGCCAGGACTTTTGATATTGGGGCCAGAACTCTTTGATATAGTCACTCCGTATGTCAGGCCTCTGCAAGGGTGGATATATATATTCCTGTGGGTATATGTTAATATATGTAGAGGGAGAAGCCCCTTTCGGATACAGTGTGTTGGGAAGAAATCATGAGAGTATTAAGCATCCACAAGGACAGGTGGGAAAATTGGTTAAGATAATAGGCTCCTCCTCAGAGAGGTGGGACACAACCTCCCAAAAAGCAAGGCAGCTGATAGAGCACGAGTATCAGTGGGCCCTTCAGCAATAAAATAGATATGTCCTAGATAATATTTCAGTCACCATTGATCACATGGAAACAATGATAGCCAGGAACCCGCTGAAAACTACAGGAGGTGATCTATGGGGTTGGTTATATTCCTGGCTGCCTCATGGCAGTTGGCTCAGGCATATTGTGGTATTATTAGCAGGGCCGCTGTTAATCCTTCTGCTTTTTTTTTTTTTTGCTTCTGTATATCCTGCTTCGTGCAATGCTTACAAGGTGTGATGCAAAAAGAATCATGGCCCTTATTGCTCTTCCCCAGGATTATAAACCCGAGAGACCAGGACGAACCTAGGAGATAGGTTGTCCCAAAAGAAGAGGAGGGAATGAAGGGACAGGGAAGGTATTCCCTGTATTTTATATTTAAGTAAATTGTTCTGCTCTGATAAATTCTTTTCTAAATTGCTCTGTTAAAATTGCATATTATCCTGCTTTGCTGAATTGGGAAGAGGCCCACTTCCTCTTTCTGCCGGCTAGCAGACAGCGAGCAGTGGCTTTGCAAGCTGGGAGCTACTTCCTCTTTCTGCTGGCTAGCAGGGAAGCCCGTTTCCTGTTTTTTCTCTCAGCTAAGTAGAAACTGCAGTACTCTCTGCACATGCTCTCTGATGCAGTAATGCAAGAGAAGAACACACGAACAAGGGAAGGAGGGGCGTTTAGATAGCCATATGCCATATAAGGAAGTAAGCTAAAACTTGCCAGCTGATTGGAGAAGGTTTTGGGGAAGCTTGGGGGAGGGAAGGGTGTTTTCAAGGTATAAGAAAGTTTGCAAATGTGAAATTGGGCGTAGCCAGTCTTTGGAGAGGACTCCACTGGCTGCCTCTGCGCAGATCTCAATAAATCTCTTTTCTCTGACCAAGAAGTCTCTGGAATTGTTTTTCCCCTCTGGCCACGGGGTTGGCGGACCGCTGGACCTCCGGGTACTGCTAATCTAAGGCTTCATTACTGGTATATAAAATTAATGCAGGGGCGGTAATTAATGGTTCAAATTCTATAGCTGGCCTTTGTCTGCCTTTGTCAGATATATGTTGTCTTTTCCCCCTTCCTCCTTTTTCTTTTTTGCATAAACTTTGTAGATATTTTCTTCCCGCAAAGCAACCCCGCTGAGGGAAATGGATATAAACACTTTGAATGTCAAATTCATTTCATTACAAAAATACTTGAAAAGCCTCATTAGCAAGAAACAAAACAGAAACACCCACATCCATTTTGCTTATCTTGTGTCATCACTGACAGTTGGGAAAGACAAATACGCCTTCCCTTCTATTACTGCCGTCAGCGAAGCAGTAAAGCTTAAAGCGAAGGGGGGAAATGCAAATAAAACCCATGAACCTATGAAAGCTTTAACTACAGTTCCAGATGAACATGTATTCTGCAATGAATAATGCCAGGAAATACTTCATGTGGCATCCTATTTCCCCCCATGTCATCCAGTGACTCTTGAGTACTAAAATAACATTAGTTGTTTTATTACCATAGGAACTACTGTCATGTCCTTCTGCGTATCCTTTAAGGGGGGTTGGGCGGTAGTATCTGTATTTTTTGTTTTGAACTGAAGATTCAAAATAACTGCGTTAGCACCATGAAAGTGTTCACAGCTGGAAGATTCCCTACAAGATTGTATGGAGTCACTGATTTATAAATCCTGCATGAAGAGGTTTTGTTATAGCAATGGTGGGACACAGCTCACAGTCACAGCTTATCTTCACTTAGATGCTTTTAGATGTTTTTGGCTATGATGTTGTTAGATTTTTTATTGCTCTGATGTACAGTAGTACCTCAGGTTAAGTACTTAATTCGTTCCGGAGGTCTGTACTTAACCTGAAACTGTTCTTAACCTGAAGCACCACTTTAGCTAATGGGGCCTCCTGCTGCTGCCGTGTCGCTGGAGCCCAATTTCTGTTCTCATCCTGAAGCAAAGTTCTTAACCTGAAGCACCATTTCTGGGTTAGCGGAGTCTGTAACCTGAAGCGTATGTAACCTGAGGTACCACTGTATTTGCCATTCTGGGCTCCTCTGGGAAGAATCTGGGATAGAAATTTAATTATAAATGAATAATCCATACTATGCAGCCACTGACATAGAGGATTTTCCCAGTGATTTCTCCTCCAGGAAGTTCTTGGGTGAGGGACCCAGCAAGTCACTTGCCACAAAAACCACACAGCTACTTAGAACACTGTTTCCATTTGAGTCTGGTCGCTCTCCCTCTCTTCCTTGCTTCCATATGTACCTTTTGGTAATATTTATACCTTACTCTCCAGTGAACACCTGTGGAGGGAAAGGTCTGTCATTCTGATGCTAAATAACTGCCATTTGATGTGGCCTGCGCTTGTTTCCCACTAGTACTGCAGAGTTCGGTGTACATTGCAATATCATGATGATATGATTTACTGCAAGAAGTGTGGAACCTAAAAGTTGCAATTTGTGCCAGCCCTTCCTCTTGGTCCCTCCTAAAGACCTCTTCAGACTTTTAATGTTTTTAGGTGCACACCTAAAAATATATGGTATGAATTTGACCTGTTTGCCAGCAGAGGGCTAAAAGAGCTAGGATGGGCTGTGGTCAAATATACACAAGGTAGCAAACCCAGTTTTTGCTGTGTAATACACAATATGGCCCTAGCATGCTTTTGAGCCAGCCAGATTCATGTATAGGAAGACTCTGGCTACTGTGTTCATTCTGCTCCTAATGGCATACGGTTGTCCTTCATATTCCGCTCAGATCTTCTTTGCAGCCATATAAGCCTATTAGTTTTTGTTCTGTTCTCATTCACTAATGAGAATAATTGGTCTCTATCCTCCTCCTTTCAGGCAACCTTCTGTGAATTTGTAGATGGGTCACGTCTCCTTTCAGTCCTCTTGTCTCTAGACGGAACATGTTTAAATCACTTGCCCTTTCCTCACAGATCCTATTTTCCCAAACGTTTTATCATTTTTTCCTTGCTGTCCTCTGAACTCACTCCAATTTGTCTGTCCTCTCAGACATATTTTGCTCCCCCCCAAATGAATGTAGTAATCCAGCTGAGGCCTAATCAGTGTCAAAAAGAGCAAAATAATTACCTCGCTTGTTTTGCATGCTGTACTCCTGTTAATACTTCTCAGTGTAATATTTTATGGTTTTATACACAGTGCAGCCTTACTGAATTGTAATCTGTAGTGTTGTTTGCTAAATCCTACTCTCTGTGGCATTAGTCACTTGGCATTACAATGTTATTCCCTCACCCCCGAAGCCTAAACTGCTGTGTACAATATCTTGTCTACTCAGCATCCCTCCGTTTTATGAGGAAGATTTCTTTAATCAGATAAAAGTGTCTGAAAATGAGCACTAAAAACTTTCATGTACATCTGAGAGAAATTATGCGGCTTAAATAAACCAGACAAATTAGGCAAACCCATTTATGGCATAATTCTCATGTAGCTGCAGCTGCCTGCAGAGGGAGAAGATCAGCATAAGACTCAATAGGGCCCCCAACTCCTCCCTCCCTCCCTCCCTCCCTCCCTCCGTGCAGGTGAAATTTATTAGGTATGGCTGGTACATGCTTTGATATGCAGCTACTGCTACTACTACAATCTATGTACATGGAGCTTTCCAGAAAGGGTTAAGATGCCCCCTGTTGCAAGGGATTTGTAATCTGTAATTCAGCATAGGGCAAACAACTTAGTTGGGTTAAAGGGTAGTTGGGGCCACGGGAGGGATGGGGAACTACTACCCCATGGGCTGGATGAAGGCTCTGTGGCCTCCCCATCCAACCTGCAGCATCTCATCCACACCCCTCACAGAAATGGGGCTGGGGGGAAACCCTCTATCGGATCATAGGCAATGTTTTTTCAAGTCTAATTATTGTGAAGGGGGCTTTTATTTTGGTGGGGCAGGGTTTGCAGCACATCCTCCCCATCGCATGCACTGTGCCTCCTGCACCACAATTAGACTGGTGGTGGTGGAGGAGGAGAACTCCTGTTGCAGCTAATAGAATTCTGCTAACAACTTGGCTGACCTGTCTTTGCTGAATTAATATGGGGATGGAGACAGTTGTCCACTCGATTTTGCACATATTATGTGTATATTGAGATAAAATGCATTTCAAAAGTGAACTTTCATGAAGATTCTAATGCACATATTAACATGCAAATGTTATAGACCAGAAGTAAACAAATATGAAGGTGATATATACCAAAAATGTTGATTTGCTTGTCCTTAGTCCAAGGCCATGGTGGGTTTTGAAGGTAAGTACTAAAAGCTTGTGCAGGATCTGTGAGTGGACAGAATGTCTTCCTTGCCAGGATTCAAATTTCCAGTAATGGTCTGACTTGCTACACTGTGGGTATTAATGGGTGTGCATACGTAAAGAGAATGAGGACAAGAAAATGAGCTCTGTTGAGCTCCAAGGCAATCATTCTCTGTGTGTGCAGTAGATTGTGCCCCAAATGCACATGAGTGTGAAACAGGATTCATACATGTGTGTATAATTCAGAAACCTACTTAAATTTGGTCATAAGGCTTCAGACACATCACACGGCCTCAGTGGTGTAGCGTAGGTTGCCAGCGTTGGGGGCAAGGGAAGTATTGTGTAACCTCATGGACTGTATTGTATAACCTCATGGACTGTTAGCACTCCCTGACTCCCTTCCTCCAGTCCAGTATTGAACCCCTTACCCCCCAAGCACATGTATGGTATTTTAAGAAAATACTGATGTCATTAAAGTAAAATGCATTTAAGGACATTTAAAATGTTCTTCCACACAGCCCTACCTCATTGCTGCCCTTCCTCTGCACTGCCCCAGTAACTGCTGTTGGGAGGGTGGGGGCACAGCGTTGCCCCACTGTGCTCCTGAAAAACCACTTAGGGCATAGATGTATTTGTAGACAATGCAATAAATAGATAAATAGACTAGCTGTGCTTCCTTGCTGTGCTTCCTTGCTATTTTCATGAGCATACAGTGGTACCTCGAGTTACAAACGCTTCAGGTTACAAACTCTGCTAACCTGGAAGAGTTATGGTACGTCAAGTTGAGAAATTTGCCCCAGGATGAGAATGGAAATCGTGTGCCGGCGGCGCAGCAGCAGCAAGAGGCCCCATTAGCGAAAGCACACCTCTAGTTAAGAATAGTTTCAGGTTAAGAATGGACCTCCTGAATGAATTAAATTCGTAACTAGAAGTACTACTGTACTAGAAAATTTAAGTTGTGCAATTAGAGTTGACTGGGATGTCTTGCACTTCCCCAAAGACCAGACTTTCTGCAACAGGGAACATGCCAGGAAAAAGCACTGGAAAGTATGTGATAGCCCTACCTTTGACATGTCACCTCTCTGAAAACAAATCAGAATGAATGCTCATTAAAAAGCCAATGCCCTTTAATCTCCCTGCAAACAAATTAAGATGGATGCTCAATAAACAGGTTGTCTGGAGGCATATAATTCTGGTGCCTGCTCCACCTTTTACTTGAGGTAAAAAAAAATGAAGGCTTTACTTTTACGCACACTTGCACAGGAGTAAACATCAAAACCAATGGGACTTACACCTCATCAAAACGAAGATGATCAAGGGTCTGGAAACCAAGCCTTGTGAGGAATGTTTGAAGGAGCTGGGTATGTTTAGCCTGGAAAAGAGGAGACTGAGAGGAGATATGATAGCCATCTTCAAATATCTTAAGGGCTGTCACATGGAGGAAGGAGCAAGCTTGTTTTCTCTTGCACTGGTGGGTAGGACCTGAACTAATGGCTTCAAGTTACAAGAAAGGAGATTCCGACTAAACATCAGAAATAACTTTATGGCAGTAAAAGCCTTTTGACAGCGGAACGGTTTCCCTCCGGAAGTTGTGGACTCTCCTTCCTTGGAGGTTTTCAAGCAGAGGTTGGATGGCTGTCTGTCATGGATACTTCATCTGAGATACCTGCATTGCAGGGGTTGGACCAGAGGACTCTCAGGGTCTCTTCCAACTCTATCATTCTATGAATCTATGACAATCTTGCCTGTGCTTCAGTTATTGATATTCCCCCTCCCTCCACCCTGTTCAGGATGTGACAAAGTGTGACTGTGAGAAGGATGGTTCTGCTGGCAGCATGTCAACTCCTTCCTACAACCCTGGACCCGTATATCAGCTGCTTCCCAAGGTTTCATCGCATGAAGACAGACAAGCCAGGGGGGTGGATGCAGGTTGAGGGGTGGGGTTAAGCAGATATGCTTTTTAAAAGTAAAATAAAGGGGCATGGTTGTACTACTTTTCGGTCTAATTTCTAGGGTGTTTACCCAATGGTCTGTCTGCCAAGAGAGCACAGTTCTTGGCCTGTTTTTGCAAAAGAGGTCTGAGCAGCCACTTTTCAGTTGCCAGCAAGCTTGACTATTCAGGTGGCAGGGGGACATAGATGTGGCCACAAAGAGGAGCAGAAGTAGCTCCCTGACTAGTTTCTGGCAAGTAGATGTAAGCATTCCAGTCTGGGAGCATCATTTCAGCTGCCAAGCTGTCCTCCCCACAGAGGAGAAAACCTAAATGACACTTCATATTCCCAGTTAAAGAACCACTACCCCATACAAGAGGGAGAGCAGAACAGCTCCCCTGACCGGCTTTGGGACTTGCGTGCATATAACCCTTCCTCTTTCACTGTCCCCACAGCTGGGAGGAGAGGGCAAGAAGTCAGAGTATCAAGGTAGGCACCCCATGGTGCATTCAGCAAGCCAGCATCCCTTCTCACTCCTCGCCACAATGGTCCAAGAGGACCGCAAGTGGTGCAGAGCAGGCTCCGGGCACGCAGGTGGTGAGAGAAGGAGTTCAAGGGGCCAGCAAGGCATGGATGGATGCGCTCCCACGGCTTGCATGGGCAAGCAAGCAAGCCGGCTGTGCTGCTCACAGGCTCTGGCTGGGGTCTCCCCTCACTCAGCTGCCAGATCTGCTCCAGGAGAGCCATTGAAGAGATGGCTTTGGCAGGTTGTAGGGTGGGGACACCTCCAGGATGTCTTCCCCTCCCAGATAAGAAGTTTGGGATGAATACTTTAGCCTAATACCATTTCATTTACACAGAGTTAAAAGATATAGCTATAGTTGTTCTGTCCTCCATCCATCCATCCATCATTTAGCTGTTCAGTACTATTTCCTTTGTTTCAACAGGAACTCTAAAAAAGTATTCTTCTGGGACACACAATATTGTAATACAGACCTTCCAAGTAAGTGTGCATACCTGTTTCGTTATGTTTTAAAAAGTTTTGTTTAAACTTCTGTTGTGTTTTGTGACTTTGGGATTATAGAGTGATCATTATCCTGGCACCAAACCTGCAAATCCACAACAGAGATGACTCGAAGGAAGGTGCTTGTTACTGCTACTCAGATGGAAACAATATGAATTAATAGTCTTCCTGCTGACAGTTGGCATAAAATGATTTACAATTTTCAGCATGGAGCCAAATTTTCATCATTTAGGTGTACTACTTCCTTATAGATTATAATTTAGCATAATGATGTGATTATCTGTCTAAAGTACAAAAGGGCTTGTTGTCAGCTGAGGATGTAAAGTACCTATTTTCAGTGCCTCGAAGCAATCCTTTGAGTTTATTTTCCCCAGTTCTCGCATGCTGGTTCAACACAGGCAAACCCAGTGCTTGTGACTAATCTTATTTTCCTTTGTTCAAGAAAAACTTCAACCCTGATTGGTTCCTAATCACACTGCCCTTTAACACAGCCTGCGTTGTATGTCAGAGTAAAGGGAGCTGCTAAAAAAACAAGGAGGAAATGTTGTGATAAATGTAAAGCAGTTATAGCCTCTGTCACACATTTATTCAGGTTTTGTTTTAAAGTTTTGTTCAGATTACTACCTGGAGTGTGCCTAGTCAAGCACTGACAATATTATGAATGTTATTTTCTGGCAATTGAATGAGTGAAATTCTTGGTTTTCTGGGATAAATTGGATATATTCACCTAGAAAATATAAGGAAGATGAAGTGTTTATGTGTGTGTCTTTTCCATCCCTGTAATGGGACAGCCTCCGGCCTCCTAAAAAGCCACTCTGGAAGGTCAACAGGTTCTACAGAACACTATATAATGTGGCTTGTGAGGTGGCAGCTGGTGTGAGAGAGACATCCATAGAAACTGGATTCCCTCTCATTGCAAAATGCGAGTGCGTTCTTCTCACAAGTGGCTTTGTGGATCCAATATGTTGAAAACAGTTGAGCTGAATATGAATAAAATACAAATGAAACAATTGAGTTCAATATGTGCAAGATTCCAGGCCAAATTAGTTGTGACGTTACATTTATGAATGCATTGATTGAGTCTGTTTTGGAAGGGGTGGTGGTGGATATGAGCAGGATTTAACCATTTCACTTCATGCCAAAAGTTATTCCCCTGAAACTGCTGTTCACCTTGGGAGGAAGGGGGCCAATCTCCTTTCTCATGCCTATAATGAAAGATGTCAGGGGGGCATTCCTTATGAAGGATGGTGACTTTGGTAAAAACTTTATAAAACCTTGGATAACACTGGGCAACAATTTTTTTACTTTTTGAATGTTGTCTAGATTTCTACAACTGATTTAGGGTATTTTTGTACTGCTGAATCAGGAAATGGCATCCGTTTCTCTCCATCAGGTCAGGTTTACTGTAAACTGAATGGTGGGCATTGATAAAGGTAAGTACACGTAAATTGCATGTTGCTTCACCATTTTTCAAACTTCAGGGCTTGAACTTCCGTTTCTTGGAACTCCTGGAATGCTCAGCAGCAGGGAGGTCTCTCTTCAGAGCCCATCAGTAGTCAGCCATCATGACTGTGTCCCAGCAACCCTGATACCTGGTCTCCATCTCTTTCATGTCCTGATGGACTCTCTCCCCCTGCTCGTCACTCATTCAACCCAGGTTCTCAGGAAACCGGTCCATATGTGAAAATAGGTAGTGTATCTTGACGCTCATGTTGCAGCCCAGGTTTCTGAAAGCAGTCAGCATGTTGTTGACAAGTTCTGCGTAGTTTCTGGCCTTATTGTTGCCAAGAAAGTTCTTCACTACCAGAACAAATGCCTTCCACGCTTCCAGTTCCACTTCGTTCATTGAGTTTCCGAACTCTGGATCTCTGATGAGCTGACGGATCTGAGGACCGTCAAAGATGCCAGCTTTCACTGAACTATTGCAATCAACTTTGCCTGTGCAGCCACGTAGATCATCTGTTCCAATTGTGACAGGTCTGCAAGAAGGACAATTTAAACAGCCAGTTTTGGAGGATATGGCTGCAGGAGGATTAGACCCTATTTCTAAAGAAATATTGGATCAACTGGCAGCATTAAATAAGAAAGCTGATGAACAAGCGGCTAAATTTGACCAGGTTACAGCAACGATTAATAAGTTGACAGACCAAGTTGCTCAAAACACACAGGCGATAGGAAATTTTGAAAAGACTATATCAGAGAACCGAAAATTAGCTGAGGACGCAAACACGAAAGCAGACCAAAACAAAAAAAGGATTGAGGAATTAAGAGGGGAAGTAAGACCACTGAGTAGACAGGTCACTGAACAACAGGCCTATCTGTCTATGGCGGAGCTGAAAAACCGGGAAAGTAATCTTAGGATTAGAAATATTCCAGAACTAGAAAAGGAAGATTTGGCTGGCTTTTTGACTGCAGAAATATCCAAGTTCTGGGGTTTGGCAGAAGAGAAAGACTTCAAAATCGTCACCGCTTTTAGATTGGGAAGAGTGGCCAAGAAAGATAAACCAAGGGATTGCTTGATCATATTGAGATACAAGCAAGAAAAAGACAACATACTTGGCCTACATTTTAAAAACCCATTGGTGATACAGGGAAAGACAGCAGAAATCTTCAGAGACATACCAAAACAATTGTTGGACTTAAGAACTACATACAAGGATCTGGCAAGATTATTAAGAAACAACACAATCCCTTACAGGTGGGAATTCCCCCAAGGATTATCTTTTAATTTGAAAGGGAAGAAGGTGAGAATCAGAACAGCAGAAGAGCAAGAAAAATTCCTAAACGATCACGGGGAGGACCTTCGAAAAGGGACAGCAGGTACCTGGCCACCCCCCACGCCTGGTACAAAAGATCCACCTCCAGACATAGACGAGAAGGGAGACAACCCCATCGGCTAACAAGCTGATCCAGGATGTCTCTGCAGCTTTTTAGTTGGAATATCCATGGGGCAAATTCCCCTGAAAAAAGGAAAAGGATTTTTCACATTTTGAGGAAAGAACAACTAGACGTCATTTGTCTCCAGGAAACCCATGTGACTAGGCTCCACAGAAGAGTGCTAATAAACAAGCGACTAGGCCAAGAATTTATTTCATCAGCTAAAGAAAAGAAAAGGGGAGTCGTGATATATGCAAAGGAGAGCCTAGCACCAAAATTTGTGTTCAAAGATGAACAAGGAAGAATTTTGGCGATCGAAATACAATCACAAGGAGAAAAATTTTTGATAATTGGAATTTATGCACCAAATGAGGGGAAATCTGAATTTTATGGGAAGCTGCATGAGACAATGCTGGACCATATGGACTATAATAACATCATTCTGATGGGAGATATGAATGGGGTTGTCTCCACACACATGGATAAGCCACAAAATCAAAATGTGACTAAAGATGGCAGACTACCAAAGACTTTTTTTGAACTCACAGACAATATGGACTTGATTGATATCTGGAGGACAAAGAACCCCCTAGGTAGAGAGGGAACATTCTTTTCTGAGGCCCACCTATCCTGGACAAGAATCGACCAAATCTGGATATCTAGAGGACTGGCACCCAAGACCAAAAAAGTAGAGATCTGCCCTAAAACTTGCTCCGACCATAACCCCTTGAAAATGGACTTGAGACTTACACCAGCTGGATCCTTCAGATGGAGAATGAATGATGCATTGTTTAGAGACCAGGAGATAGTGAAGAAGGCCCAAAAGACGATGAAAGACTACTTTGAACTAAATTTGAACACTTCGGTGGAAAAAAAAACAATCTGGGACGCAAGCAAAGCTGTTATGAGAGGGTTTCTGATACAGCAGAATTCTATTAAGAAAAAACTCTGGAACGGTAAAAAGGACAAGATCTTGGAAAGGATAAAAGACGGAGAGAAAAAGTTGAGACTAAATCCAAAATCAAAAGAAGTTTTGAGAGAAATAAAATTCCATCAAGCACAATATGCAAAACTGATAAATCAAGAAGTTGAATGGAAAATCAAACAGATGAAACAAAGATCATTTGAATCGGCAAATAAATGTGGGAAGCTGCTATCATGGCAGCTGAAAAAGAGACAAAAACTGAACTTTGTTACCAATCTAGAGGTTGAAGGAGAATGTATTCAGAAACCAGAGGAAATTAGAAAGTGTTTCCAGAGATATTTTAAAAAATTGTTTTCCCAAGGACCCCAAGTGGAGACTGAAATAAATAAATTTTTAAAAAGCTATGGCCTACAAAAACTAACACAAGACAAACAAACTGACCTGAATTATAAAATAACCCAACAGGAAATCGAAAATGCCATTCAGAACATGCAACTAGGCAAATCCCCGGGCCCAGATGGACTTACCTCCAAATACTATAAGATATTGAAGGAATACCTGACTCAGCCATTGATGGAGGTATGTAATCAAATTATGGAAGGGAAGGGGGCACCAGAATCGTGGAAAGAGGCATTCATCACTTTGATACCAAAATTGGAATCTGAAAAGACTCAACTTAAGAACTACCGTCCCATCTCACTCCTAAACGTGGATTACAAGATTTTTGCTGACATTTTGGCAAATAGATTGAAAAAAGTCTTAAATGGAGTTATTCATAAAGACCAAGCAGGCTTTCTCCCTGGCAGGCATTTGTCAGATAATACTAGGAACATTGTTGACGTTCTGGAACTTCTACAGACAAATTTGAATACAAAAGCAGTTTTGATATTTATAGACGCGGAGAAGGCCTTTGACAATATATCTTGGAAATTTATGAAGAAGAATTTGGAAGGGATGGGAGTGGGAAGGGCGTTCCAAAATGGCATAGATGCAATATATTCAGAACAAAAGGCTAAATTGATAGTAAACAATGTGGTGACAGAAGAGTTTAAAATTGAAAAAGGAACACGACAGGGGTGCCCCCTATCACCCTTGCTATTTATTTCTGTCCTTGAGGTTTTGCTAAATTTGATCAGGAAGGATCAGCAGGTGGAAGGAATACAGGTCGGAGGAAAACAATATAAACTGAAGGCCTTTGCAGATGACTTGGTTTTGACATTACAGGAGCCGGTGTCCAGCACAAAAAGAGTATTGGAATTAATTTCTGAGTTTGGTCGGGTGGCGGGATTCAAGTTAAACAAACAAAAAACTAAGGTTTTGGCAAAAAACTTGACACCTTTAGAAATAGATGGGTTTCAGAAGGAAACAGAACTAAACGTTGTTAATAAAGTGAAATACCTGGGGGTCAACTTGACTGGGAAAAATTTGAATCTGTTTAAAGATAATTATGAAAAATGTTGGTCTGAAATTAAAAAGGATCTAGAAATCTGGTCAAGATTGAAACTTTCCTTGTTGGGAAGAATTGTAGCAGTAAAGATGAATGTATTGCCAAAAATGCTGTTTCTGTTCCAGACCCTACAGATCGTGGACAGAGTGGAATGTTTTGGAAAGTGGCAGAGGGATATTATGAAGTTTGTCTGGCAGGGCAAAAAGCCCCGAATAAAATTTAAAATATTAACAGATGCAAAGGAAAGAGGGGGTTTTGCCCTGCCGGACTTAAGGTTGTATTATGAAGCTGCATCCCTCTGCTGGCTGAAAGATTGGTTTTTGCTAGAAAACACTGATGTCCTAGATCTGGAAGGGTTCAACAATGCTTTTGGGTGGCATGCATATTTGTGGTACGACAAGGTAAAGTCTCATAAGTTGTTTAAAAACCATATTGTAAGGAAATCTCTGTTTTCTGTCTGGACTAAATACAAGGACTTATTTGAAAACAAGACTCCGAGGTGGTTATCACCGATGGAGGCTAAAGCCACAAAAATACTTAATATGGGGGGTGGCTGGGCAAAATACTGTGAAATAATAGAAAGAGTGGGTGACACTTGGAGGTTGCAGAGCTTTGAAAAATTGAAAGGGAAGGTGCGAGACTGGTTTCACTATGCCCAAATTTTAGAGATCTTTAAAAAAGATAAAAAAATTGGTTTCCAGGTGGAAAAATCAAAATTAGAACTAGAATTACTTGAACCTAAGACGAAAGTGCTTTCAAGAATGTACAACTTGCTGCTTAAATGGAATACTCAAGATGAGACAGTCAAATCAGCCATGATAAAATGGGCACAAGATATTGGATACAACATTATGTTTGAGGACTGGGAAAGGTTATGGACCACCGGTATGAAATTTACGGCATGTAGTGCCTTAAAGGAAAATATTATGAAAATGATGTACAGGTGGTACATGACCCCAGTCAAACTTGCAAAGATATACCATTTGTCTGATAATAAATGTTGGAAATGTAAGGAGGCTGAAGGAACTTTTTACCACCTCTGGTGGACATGCCCGAGGGTGAAGGCCTTCTGGGAAATGATTTATAACGAGTTGAAAAAGGTATTTAAGTATACCTTTCAGAAGAAACCAGAGGCCTTCCTCTTGGGCATTGTGGGCCAGAGGATACCTAAGAAAGACAGAACCTTCTTTCTATATGCAACGACTGCAGCAAGAATTCTCATAGCTAAATACTGGAAGGCACAGGAGCTACCCACACTGGAAGAATGGCACACACAACTGATGGACTATATGCAACTAGCCGAAATGACTGGCAGAATCCGAGACCTGGGAGAAGAGGCTGCGGAAGAGGATTGGAAAAAATTTAAGGACTATTTACAAAAACATTATAAGATATATGAATGTTAAAAATTTGCTAAGGTTTGAGGTAAATATGCTTCAGTATTGAAATTCGGAGTTGATAGAAACAAAGTTAATGATTGAGAAAAGTTTTAATTTCAGAGTGAATAATTAGATGAAAATACAAAAACACAGGAAACAAGGTATTAATTTGCTGTTTATATTTATTATAAAGAATGCAGGGATGGAGGAGATGGGGAAGTCCAGTGGATGATGAAAAAAAAAAAAAAGACTTCGAAAAATGAATTTTTTCTTGTTTAATTTCTTTTTCTTTCTGTAAAACCGCTTTTGTTGTGTTATTGATGATGGATTTAGATTCTGGAAAAAAGCAATAAAAAAATTTATAAAAAAAAAAAAACAAAGATGCCAGCTTTCAACTTCTCCATGGTCAATCCTGGAAAAGCCTGGCACAAGTAAGTGAAGCAGTCACCATCCTTGTCCAGAGCCTTGGTGAACTGCTTGATTAAGCCGAGCTTGATGTGCAGCGGTGGGAAGAGTATTCTGTCTCTGTCCACCAGAGGGTCGTTGATGATGTTCCTTTCTTTGCAAGGCACCAATTCCTCCCGCACAGGCCAGTCCTTCTTCGTGTAATGCTGAGCACGGTCCCTACTATCCCACATGCACAGAAAACATGGGTACTTGGTGAAGCCAGACTGTTGTCCCAACAAAACGTTCACCATCTTCAGGTCAACACAAATAAACCACTTATGCTGATCATAACCAATTTTCTCCAGCACATACTTCACCGCTTCATAGTTCTCCTTCACTGTACTCGAGTGAGCCAGGGGTATAGAGGCAAACTGGTTGCCGTTGTGTAGCAGAACACATTTCAGTGATCGCTTGCTGCTGTCAATGAACAGTCTCCAATCTTTGGGTTCGTACTGTGGCACTCCAAGCTTGAGCAAAAGCTGCGCAATATCTGCACAGTACACCAAGTCCTTCTCTTCCAAGAAAAAACAGAGGTACTCTTGATGCCTGTTGCGGAAGAAGCTGATGCGAGCACTGTCAGAGAGGAGGTTTTTTTCCTTCAATCTGGATGCCAACAGTTCGGCAGAGTCCTTTGACAAGCTGAGGTCGCGAACTAGATCATTCGACTCCTTTTGGGAAAATGGATGTGGAACATCATCTTCAAGAACCACTTCTTCTTCTTCATGTCCTTCAACACTGGAGGCATCTTCGTCACTAATGTCAGGAAGTTCTCCGAAGATAGGCACTGGAATTTCATCACAATGAGCTACAGGACGATGTGCTGATTGAAGATCAGGATACTTGAGGCTGCTCCGGTTCTTTCTGTTGATCCCAGTCACATCAACAGTGCACCAATTTATGGAAGATTTCGAGGTTTTATGACTTCAAACTGATCCCTTTTCAACATAATCACCCAGAACTATCGGACCTGAATACTTCTTGTCATTAAAATAATCATTTCCAATCAAAACAATTATTCAACATGGCATTTTACCCCCACCAACTTCTTCTAAAATGCTCTACACAAGCGTACATGTGAACAAAAACGTAAAAAAACAACATGTGGCCATAGCTCGAAAACTTGACCTGATTGAGCAAAACCAATGTGATTTTTGGATTCAGCGCATCAGATTCGTCCTAAATCAACTGAAAAAACGCAGACAACAAATTATAATTGCATATACTACTTTTTATAATAACTTAAGGGTAATTAGGTATGTTTTTTTATGATCCCCCTCCCCCGCAGTTGTAGCACCTCATTAAAAATGCTTTGAAGATATTTGATACCTTCTTGAAACTATCTCTCATACAAAAGAGAAAATAACCAATGGGATGCAAAGCGTTATTGGAGAGAGGAATGGTGGATGGACTTGGAGAGGGGGGCAAATAGGCCGGGCTTTGGTGGACAGAACTTTTGGTGAGAACAGTTTAAGAACACAAGCCGACAATGCTGTCTACCCACCCTCACTTTTTTGTAGATGTGGTGAACATTTTTGACAACACCCAACAGTGGGAAAACACAGCAATAATGGCAACATACAATAGTATTTGTAGGCAAAAATGAATTGAAAAGCTTTTATTTACAATTCTATTATTTTTTCAGTGGTGTTTGAAGCAAAAAATAAAATAAAATAAAAAGAGCTAAAATGATGGGTGTTAAAATAGTTTACATATCTTTTCTAAAATCCTAAATACCATGTAATGGTAATGGATTAGATTTAAAAGCCAGCAGTTACACTGTAGATTTTAAATTCTAAAGTGGAGTGCTAGGTTATTTGTTAGCTGCTTTTTTCTGTGGCATATATAAAAGCACTTGCCTTGTTTGTGTTTAATTACTGGCACACAGGACTGTTCCACTTTGCACATGGCAACAGACATGTATATGGTACCAGGTGTATACTGGAGTGGCTTCTACAGTCATTCTTGCTTTTCTTATGCATGTCCCTGTAAAACATGCAAACTTCCAAATGGGTCTCATTGGTGTGTTATACATGTAAGTGTATTCTTAAATCTTAACTGATCCATCAATAGCAATGGGTGTGTGAAGTAGCCCTCAGTTCCTTCACGCAACTTTCGTCTTATTTGCTTTTTACACCTGTTATCAGCCATGTAGTTGTCTTTGCCTGAGTTCTTTCTCAAAATGAGATCTAGTGTGTCCCAAACAGAGAGGAGTTATCATTTCCCAAAACTTGATTATAGTGACATTTGTCATTGCAACTTAAAATGATTCTTATTCCTCTTCTGCCTTCCTTGGGGCTACTATGAACCCTGATGGAATGCAAAAGCTAGCAAGCCTTGGCTAGAGAGCACATACTATCAGCTCTTGAAGTGGGCCTGAAAATAGTTTGGACCATTTGTTTGTGTTAATACGACAGGAAGGCTTTACTAAAATACATTAAGTAAATATTAGTATATAATAAGATTGTAAGAATGTCAACACACTTCAGTTTTTGTGGCTGCCCAAAGATGGCCACACGTATTGAATTATGACAACAGAACAGCAGGCAGGCGGCTTGGGCAGGCAAAGGAGGCCCAGGCAAGTGGTGCAGGTGATGGCCAGTCCAGTTGGGTCTCAGAGAAACAGCCACCTCATACCAACGCTGCCATTTCAGTCTCAGGCCAAGGAGGAAAAGTGGTAGCAGCTCTGTGGAGCTCCCCCAGCATGTCCTGCCTGCTCCTCTTTCTTGGGCTGCTCTTTGGCCAAGCGGGTGAGTGAGGAGGAAGGAACTGGAGGTGGATGCAGTTGGGCAGGCAGGCAGGCAGGGTGGGTTTTCAAGCCTTCCTACGGTCCCTCTGCCACTGCTGATAGAGAGAAAGTCTGCTCTCCTCCACGCTGCTGCCACAGCCATGGCTGCTGCTTTGGGAAGGAGAGAAAAAGTTGACATTTTGAAATGCAGACTTCTTTCTCCCCTCCTCACTGCAATAGCCTCCCACAGCGCTCTCTCTCTCTCTCTCTCTCTCTCTCTCTCTCTCTCTCGGCATGTGTGTGAGTGCAGAGGGATGGTGAAGGGGATAAGGAGTTTCTCACCTTCATTCCCCTCTCCCCTGCCAGAGGTGGAGTTTGGTGCAAAGCGACGGGTGATTTGGGGTCAGCTCTGATGGGAGGGGGGTTTGGGGTGCTGTAAAGGGAGAGGGAGGAGTTTTCGTCAGGTGTAAAGGGAGGGGGCTGCAAAGGTGTGGCAGTTTGGCGGGGGTGATGCCCCTGGCAACCCAACTGAGTGATAGTCCACAAACTGACCACTCGCGTCACAGGTAACTTGGTTCCAGTACAGAGAGAAATTGCCTTGTATCCTGGTGAAATACTTGAGCCTAGGCTCTGAGCACATGATCTGGTTCTTGGCCATTTTATAGCAAAGCCTGGCTCAGTTTTACTATTGAGAACTGGGTGTCTGCATACCTGGTGATCAAGATTCAGGCTCCAGGTCCATCAGTTTATATTCATGAAGAACAGTATGCAGCATGTGCTCTCAACATACTTCTTTGTGTACTGCAATGCAGGTGCTGTATTCTTTTAAAAACAAGGTGCCGTGTCTCCTTTTCTTCTCTCTGTAATTTACAAGGCAAGTTAAACTCTGGGCCTGTTTAATGGACCTAATAGCAGACTTTCAAAGCCAACAACTGAATCAACTACAAAGCCATGCATTTGCAGACAAGCCTGATGATTTACAAAATTTAATAAGCTTCTTCCTTATGGCTTTCTCCCCAAAGATGCTGTTCCTGTAACTGCTGCCAAGAATGCTGTCAGAGGTGCACAGACTATTGCTATAATGAAAATTTTGTGGAAAACTGCATAAACAATCTGTAGTACTTGCTAATTCATTAACAGTGACTATATTCTGCACTATGTAATGCATACAATTACCTACAGACACCTTATAGATAGGAGCAAGAACCCAAGGATTGTCTGACTATCCACTTTTGATAAATGCTCTTACTGTTCAACTATAGAATTGTGCACAGAACAGTAGGCAAAGAGAGAAAGAAACATTTTCAAAGAGGAAGAAAATAAGTGAAATAGATAGCAAAAAAGAGTAAAATGGAAAAAGCACTGTAGGGAGTTGGGAAGCCACCACCAACAGCAACATAGCATCCTGCCATTTAGTGCTAACTATAGTATATTGGCCTGTCTCACTGCTGTTGCTGCTATTGCTACATGACACTGGGCCTGATCCAGACCGGCTTGGAGCTGGTGCAGAGATTGGACCCAATTGCCCTGTCCCCCCTCACTTGCTGCTGCAGCCGCCATGAGCAGCTGGGCTGTGGCTTCTGTGGTGGCTAAACCACACTTCACCTCAGGCCTTTTTGAACATCTGCAACATTCCTTGTGGTCTTGCAAATATATCGCAAGTTATGTTGGAGCAGTGCAGATTTAACAAACTTGTAGTTAGGCTATCATGAGATTGGTACTCTCCTGGCTCACCTTAATCAACGTGAGGCATTACTGCTCCAGCGCAGATGTTCACAGAGGTGAAAGTTCATCAGATTTCCATTTAGCCAGAGTTGCTATCAGCTTCAAATCCTGGTTAAGCGAATTTCTCCATTATAGCTGTGTAAGAATATAGGGTGGTCTTCTCAACAGTACCATTCTGTTTTGCAGCATTTCTTCAAGTCTAGATTCAAAATACACATTTTGTAGAATGTGTTTATTCAATATAGGGTGTTGTTCCTGTTTAGACTAAATCTGTTTAGAGCTGGGGAATTGATAATAGATTCTGACTGAGTGACACTTCCTGATTAGATAAATTTCCCCATTCTAAATTATTAAGCCGTCTTCTGCTTCCTGTTTCCTACCTTCCATTGTTCTTGTTCCTTTGTCTCCTACTTTGTCTCCTCCCCTGCTTGGTTTTGAGATTTTCCAGTTGTATTATTCACATAGTCACAACTCACTGTCTCCCCTGCCATAAGAACATAATAAGAGGTCTGCTGGATCAGACCAACAGCCCACCTAATCCAGCCCCCTGTTCTCAAAGTGGCTAACCAGGTGCGCCAGGGAGCCTGCAGGCAGCCGAGGAGACCTGTGGTCCTCTTCCACTGCAGTTCAGAAACTGGTCTTCAGAGGCATGCCGCTTATGATCCTGGAGGCCATATATAATCTCTGACATGACTAGTAGTGGTTTTATCCTTCACACATTTGTCCAGATCCCTTTTAAAGCCACTCAAGGTGATGGCCACCACATCATCTTGTGGAAGTGAATTCCATAGTTTAAATATGTCCCATGTGACCAAGTACTTTGTTTGTCTCTCCTGAACTTCTACGGGACAGGAAGCAAATCATCTTTCTACTCACTTTCTCCAAATCATGCATAATTATGTACATCGGTATCATTTCCCCATCCATTATTTATTTAACCCCCCACTCATGTTGTAACACAACGGGGAAAAGCTCCAGCCTTCTGATCATTTGCTTTGCCCTTCTGTGCACTTTTTTCAGCTGTACAATGTTGCTAAATCTACAATACCCAATCTTCTTAAAATGTAGATTTTTCTCCAGAGGTGTTTAGCAAGAAACGCCTCTAATGTAATGATAAATGTGAGAAAGCAGACACATTCTGTTATCACAAATGCCTACTATGATTTATTTCCAGCACGGGAGCCTCTCATTGTGATATGTGGGCAAAACAAATTGAAATCAGAAGGGTGTTTTCCTTTCTTACTGTCTGATAGGATTTGGGTTCTCCCTCACTTGCCCCTTGCAAATTTTTGTGTATGTCCTTGGGCTGTGCAGAAAGTACACACATTTGTGGAATCACAAGGGAATTCCTTTTAGATGAAAAGGAGATGTGTGGGACAGCTTAGTGAGAATGAATTAGAGGTATTTTCTCCTCCAAACATCTGTCAGCCACAGGGAAGAATAGAGATGGTAGAATAATTTAATGCATGAAAAATGATTTCTTGACATTGTTACAATATACTTGAACCTCGTTAGGTGTTCAGTCACATTCCTCCACCTCAGAATAGTTTCTAACTTAGTTTTATACCAGGAACAGCTCGTAGCTTTAAAAAATATATATTGGCGACTTTCTTACTGAGAAACACATGTTAATGTTCTACAGAGGGTAGGAGGGCCATTGGAAGGTGTCCGTGATTCAATGATCTATGGCTTTCTTGCCATTGGGTTGTATATTTTTATAGACTGTTTAGGGTTAGCAAATAGGATTGGAAAGGAAACCCACTGTTCATGTCATGAATACAGCAAGACAAATAGAATATGAAGAAGCTTATGGCACCGGCTGCTTTTCAACTGGTTCAGTGCATGTTGGGAAGTAAAAGTTCTTCTCCATCCCACCTGCAAAGCTCGGATATTTTCTCTCCTTAAGAAAACTCCCACTTCATTTGTGGCTCTTTCAAGAGACTCACACACTCAACTGCTTTTATTCCCGGTCTTTCCTTGAAGGCAATGAAGTGGAGGGGACGGATGCCCTACTGATTTAAAAGATATATTAAGAGAGATCAATGACACAATGTCACTGACAATTGAATTCATGTAAAGCTCCTCAGAGTGTTAGAAAATAAAGTGGAAGCCACAGAGTTTCATTCCTTTTATCTCTTTGATCCCCATGTTCAAGACTAGCAAAGGCCTGCAGCAGTGCTTAGACTGTAACACTATCATGAGAGGAGCTATTATTGACTTTGGCATTACTGAGCACATGATGCCAGTTTACTGAAGCCAGAGATGCTGATTTTTATTTTTATTTATTATTTTTAGCTCAGCCACAATTTCTGCAACAGCAGAACTCGTCATGATGGCACTGATGTTTTGTCTTAAGGAATGTGCTACTTGTCATCAATAGCATTTATGGGATGGTTCAAAGGGTGTGCATTTTTCTTAATGGTTTAATCAGAAAGGATTTAACTTGTTAATCTGTAAAAGGAAGTTCAGCACATAACCCATTGGGAAACTGCTTCCATCAGTTATGGAGGAGGAAATCACCCAGTTCTGCATGGATTTCTAGCTCTCTGAAGACAAACTGAAATGTCTTTGGAATGATGCAAAATTCTCATAGGTTTGTGAGAATTAAATTGTGTGCCATCCACACTTTCATTTCTCCCACGATTTCTAGTATTTTGCATTGGTCTATTATCACAGGTCTGAGGGGGGTTTTTTGTTGGTAATGTCCTGGGGAAACCCGCTGCTTACTGCTGAATCGGACCAAACATCAATCTGTGGAAAAAACAAATGAAAAAGTGTCCCTCTTCTGAACCAGTCCTAAAACAGCTCCTGAATGGGGTTTGCTTGCTTACCCGGGAGCTGTGTTGGGGGTGTCTGCTCCCACCTCTTTTTTCCTTTCCCCAGCTACCCCTGTAGGATAGCTTTCCAATGGTCTCTCCAGCCTGCAACAGCAAACTTAGTTTCCTCAGCATCATGCTTCAACTTTTATTTATTTATTTTTACTTTCCCCTGTTTGGTGCTCATATAAAAACTGCAATCAAACAATAGATGTACAAAACAAATGTGTGTGACCCTGCTCAGTTGTTTTGACTTGTTTTCATGGTTCCAATCTCAGTTTTATTTTCTGTCTTATATTGGAAGTGTCCTGGCTCCTTTTGTGTGTGCTAAATACTTGTCAGTTTATCCAGTTTTTGGCTAATCTGGTTTTCTGATTCCTTTGGAGTGAATGTTAGTTTTTAAAAAATAAAAATAAAAAAGTGGACCCTGGGACTTATCCTTCACACCCAGTGGTTTGACAGGCCCTGGACCCATTGCACAGAAGTACGGGAGAATTCCACCTTCATACAAGATCCTGCTCTCTCAGCCGTACTGGCCAGAAATAAAGACCTCCTCAAGGAAGCAGGAATGTCTGTTGTTGTAGTAGTTAGTAGAGGCGAGCGATGGACAATAGTTTTATCCGAGTGCTGAAGATGTTAAATGAGAGCTACTGCTCCCCATACTGAGTATATTCATCTACCCACCACATTGGGTAAAGAGGTTTCGTGGCTGTTGGAAAGGCTACAAAGGGCGCTTGCAGGTTTTGGTGTTCTTTCCCAGGCCTGCAAAACCTGTTTTGTCGCAGTCTTATCTGACAAAATAACAGCCTGAAGACAATACCCCTGCCACACATTTCAGTGCTAATAAGGGATTGTATCCAGCTAGAGACAAACAGAGTCTGATATGTTGCCTGATATTAACCTCGAAGAAACCTGAAGTCCACTTTTGCAACAACCTTGATTTATGAGTTCATCATTTATTATTGAAGGCATGTATCCTGTGAAGTACATTGCCAAGGTGCTTCTTTTTAATCTTGAAAACTGACTTTGAATCATGTATCCAGGCTGTACCTTTACTGCTTTTACAGGAAGCTATAAAGCCCCCGACCTTTCCTTAGCTTTGCAGCCTTGCCCTCTTTCAGCCCTGAGCTCCCTCTTCAGCACTGTTGCAAGCTCATTTTTATTTCCAGAATTTTGTCAGAAATTTAGCTACTGCTAGAATTGCCAGCTGGCTGCTGAGTTTCCAGCCTAGCTGTTATTTTGGTTAATTAGCCAGTTGAGTTGACTGCAAAAGCCTCTTATGGGCAATTGCACCAACTGGCATTTGTGTGTTGCTCCTCTTGGTGCCATAAGTGGAGGGCTTTCCTGCTGAAAGACATGCCGGCTGTCTCAGGCTCCAGCAAAATGCATCCAGAAAGGGTGGTTCTCCTTCCCATCTTGATGTTGTCTGCTTGCCTCTTCTCCCGCCTCTCTCCCTGCTGCCCCCCACATACCTTCCCAGGCTCTTCTATTGTGACATGCAATGGCTGGGGCTGTTTTTCTGCTTCTCTCCATCGAGAAGAATTTGCAGACCCAATGCCAACACAGCAGAAGGAAATGACGGCTGCTGCTAGGGCAGTGTTGCCAACCCATACTGCCACAGCCTGGACCCACAGGCTGCCTTCTCCTGCATGCCCAGATGCTCTTTAGAAATAGGTTTTTAGGGGAAGGTTAGGCCCACAGGCAAAATGGGTTTTCAGCACATTCCAAGAACGCAATCTTTTCAATTATAAGGTTTTAAAAAACACCTTCAAATCAACTCTCTTTCTCAGCTTTTTTCTGTGGTGCTGATGGGCTAGTTACATATCACATGCTAGTGTATATTATCCCCTAAATGTTAAATATAACACAGCCACTTCGGGGAAAGGGGATATTTAGAATGAAGAACTGCAAGGGAGAAAGGGGCTCAACCCTTTCCCTGTCCACTTTTTCCCCTTCTACAAATTGTGCCTTCAGCAGGTATTTTTCTCCACAGTTTCAGATGCATGCCTGATCTTACAGATGTGGGTTTTGAACCCTTGTGCAAAGCATTGGCTTAACTGGAGCAGAGCAATGCGCTTTCCTCACTGATTTTTCCATTCCGAATTTCTCATCCCAAAATGGCTGCTTAAAACATGCATTTGGAAAGTGTAGATTGTGCAAACAAAGATGTGCTCTCCCAAGCCCACATTCTCAGCATGTCCACAATCCTGTCTCTGCAACATCTGCACTGGCTTGGTCATGTCCACAGAATGGAAGATGGCAGGATCCCCAAGCAGGTGCTCTACAGGAAGCTAGGTTCAGGCAACCAGGCCTGTGGGCAGACGAACTCTGTGTTAAGAAGATGTCTGCAAACGTGGCAACATTAACCCTGCAATGCCTGGAGACAGTCAGGTTGTGTATCCATAGCAGTGACCAGAGGACAAATGACCATTGGGAGGAGTGCAGAGAGAAGAAACACCTTGGTGAATGTGCATCAGCACAGCTGGATGCCTTCATCTGCCCCACCTGCAACAAAACATCTCTCTCCTGTATCAGTCTCTACAGCCACAGCTGGCAATGTAACTTCAACAGTTTGACTTCACCCCTAAAGGCACACACATCTGTTGTCTCCTGAGACAGACAGATGCCCACCAAACAGTGCAGTACCCACAATGGTCCCTACAGTGACTCCAAATTCTGGGTGTCAGCCATTGGCACGCAAAGCCTGCTGGGTGCCTTTACTTCCGGGGGAGCTCTGGAGGTTGTCCAAGTGTAACTGTGCTGTAAACTTAAATGATTTGTGTAGCTTGAACTTTTAAACGCAACTGATGAGAGTAAAAATGACACCAGCCTTGTGCTCATATAGATCTATTATATCTTGAAGTTGGTCCATGCATACTAAAGAGAGCACATTTGGAAATCACAAGTCACTTAAAATGTCTCTTGCCTGGAATATGTCTGGATTTCCTGCCAATATGAGGAGTGACGTCAAATAATAGGTGCTATTACTGGAGCATGAAATGATTAGTTAAAGTTCACAGTGCTTGGCTAGATCATTTAGACCCTTATTAGGCAAAAAGAAGAAAAAAGAAATTGTGAGTGATTTGTGTGTGTGTTCCTTTTAAAAAATGTAACTGCTCCAACAACTTTGGCATACAATTCTTATTCCGCACTGCGGCCCCAGTCCAGTACATGGAGGCAAGTTTCTATGTGATACAGCTAGCAGGTTGAGAACTTGCCTGGGGGGGGGGCTGTGGCTCAGTGACAGAGCCCTTGTTTTGTAGGGAAATAATTCCTGGTTCTGCCCCCAGCATTTGCGCCTGGGTGCGCTAAGGTAGCAAGGTTAGGGAGAACTCTGCCTGAGGCCTAGGGGAGAGAGCGCCACTGCCTGTTAAAGATGGCTGGATGGGGTAGCTTCATATTGTTCCTGTAGCAACAATAGTGCACCCACCGCCTGTCCACAATGGGCACCGATCAGATATTGGGAGGAGGGACGCAGAACCATTTTTCTCCTTTAGAGTCAATCAGCACCACTGCCTGTTATTTGACAGTTTGTATAGCAGAGATCACTAACCTGATGCCACGTTGGCTACCTTTGCTCAGCATCATGCCAAGGCTGGGCTGGTGGTGTGGGATTCAATGCGTGGCATTTGCCTGTATGTGGAATCTAGGTTAACCTAGATCAGGAGGGCATCCAGCTTGACTTAAAATGGATTGACAAGCCGTCCTTCCTTTCATTCTTGCCGTTTGTCTAACGATCTGCACGGGAGTTCCCCTGTGTATTCTGTGACACTTATTAGCAAGTGTGCAGGGCTGAGGCAACTGTTGTTTATATCCATATCTCACCTGTGATAACTTTAACAAGAAATGACATGAGCGAGCGTCTGGAGCTGGCTGAAGGTCACAGCCAGTTTGCAAAGGAAGCCCAGTGCAGCCCCTTCTCCAACTCTGGGCCTTGCCAATTCAGATTTGTCGAGAGCAGCCGGCTGAGTCATTTCACATCATTAATGCCAAAACGACTGAGGGCATGCTACCTGCATTAGCTTCTCAGTTCCAGGAGTAGAAGCACACAGAGCTATTAGCGCACCTCATTCACATCTTAGATAAGAATGTTGGAATAGTTCCACATGGCAGATGAACAAAAGAAGTCATTAGGTTTATGCTTGTCCACATCTACTCAAGTGGCTGACATTCCCTGCCTTTGCTGTTTTAAATCAAGACTGATTTACTGCATTGCCTTTTTTGTGAGGGTTGTGTAAAAAAGAAAAGAAAAAGAACCCCCTTCTGCACATCACATGCAGTCCATTAGAGCAGCTAACCTACATTTTCCACTGGAAACAGCTTCTGTTGTACACATTATGCCCTTAATAGTGCTATAACAACAACATGTGCATTTGCAGCTCTGATAATGGCAGTAATTACTGGGATGCCTATAACTGGTGCAGCTGTGTGGCTAAAAGAGTGAGCAAAGGTTGTTCTCCCACTTCTGCAGCCCCGTCCGCAGAATGTGAAGGTAGGAAGACATTCTTCAGCAACCTACTTCAGTTGGGGGCAAGTGAAAGCTTTAAAATTGTCAGAGGCATGAGGACTTATCAGTAAGCACAGTAGTAGTAGGAGTTTGTTTTGAAATTTGTCTTCCTTTTATGGAATTTTTTTCTTTCTACTAGTAGTCTACATTGGCTATCTGTCTAATTCAGCAACGATCTTCTAATGTGGAATTGAACCAAATATTGACTCATAGACTTGGTGACTATGCTACACCCTCCCATCCGCTACATACTTCAGACCAGTTTTGAGCAAAATACTAAAGGAACCTGCTTCTTGTATGCATCATGGACTGTGTATACACAAAATCTTATTCTAGAATCAGTGGAGTCTGGGTACTTGTTCTTGTTGTTTTACATATTCCACACACAATCAAGATATGTTGCATTTGTCCCTGAAAAGTACCTCTTGAGAAACTGGTTTCATTCTGAAAATGAAAGCTCATTGCAGATTGATTCTGTCTAAGCAGTGTGTCCGCTTGAAAACAGGTTCCGGCAGCCCCAGCAATGGGGGTGTAGCCACACCTTGGGGGGGGGCATCAAGATTGCAGTTGCCACTTCCTTCATTCACTTTAGGTATGTGAAAGGAGAAAAATGCATGTACAGTACAGTGGTACCTCGGGTTACAGATGCTTCAGGTTAGAATCATAGAATCATAGAATCCTAGAGTTGGAAGAGACCACAAGGGCCATGGAGTCCAACCCCCTGCCAAGCAGGAAACACCATCAGAGCACTCCTGACATATGGTTGTCAAGCCTCTGCTTAAAGACCTCTAAAGAAGGAGACTCCACCACACTCCTTGGCAGCAAATTCCACTGTCGAACAGCTCTTACTGTCAGGTTACAGAAAAAGTACCTCGGGTTAAGAACTTTGCTTCAGGATGAGAACAGAAATTGCATGGCGGCAGTGGGAGGCCCCATTAGCTTCAGGTTAAGAACAGTTACAGGACCTCTGGAACGAATTAAGTATGTAACCAGAGGTACCACTGTATAAACTATGTAATCAAAGAGGGGGTGTCCAAATGTGCATAAAGTAAGCACAGCCACTCTTGCGGATGGCAAGGCCTAGAATCAATCTAGCATGAAAGCAGCATGAACGATTCTGAATTGAGAAAATCTACATTTTTGTATTACAAATGGTTTAGTGTGTATGCAGCCTTTGTCCCCTTTGGGGTTTGGGTGATTGCAAAATCATAAAATCATAGAAGAACTGTAGATTTGGAAGGAACCCCGAGGGTCATCTAGTCCAACCCCCTGCAATGCAGGAATCTCAAATAAAAGAACCGGGGGAGCTGACTTGGGCCCGTGGTTTAGGGTGCGCAGCGTGCATGACGCCAAGAAATCACATTGTGTCACGGCGTCACACGCCCCTCCCCCAGCCTCAACTTGACTTCTGGTTCTGAGGTCTTGCAAGGCCTCGGACACATGTCTGAGGTCTTGTGAGGCCTCAGACATAGACAAAACAAGAAATGGCAGTTGTTTAGCTGCTCCTTTTGTTGCTGCAAGGCAGTTGTGGATTGGAACACTGTCACTCGAAGAGCCAATAGCATAATTGAGCGTTAGGTTTGCCTCTTTATGGACAAAGTAATGAAAGAGAGAGATATCAACAGCTATTAAGTATGATAAGTACTGGTTTGGCCATTGCTGCTTTTCAGAACTCCTAAAGAACCCACTTTAGGAGCAAGTTTGGAAAACTCAGCAGTGGCCAGAGGATTGGAGAAGATCAGTCTACATCCCAATCCCAAAGAAGGGCAGTGCCAAGGAATGCTCCAACTACCGCACAATTGCACTCATTTCACACGCTAGCAAGGTTATGCTTAAAATTCTACAAGGCAGGCTTAAGCAGTATGTGGACCGAGAACTCCCAGAAGTACAAGCTGGATTTCGAAGGGGCAGAGGAACCAGAGACCAAATTGCAAACCTGTGCTGGATTATGGAGAAAGCTAGAGAGTTCCAGAAAAACATCTACTTCTGCTTCATTGACTATGCAAAAGCCTTTGACTGTCGACCACAGCAAACTATGGCAAGTTCTTAAAGAAATGGGAGTGCCTGATCACCTCATTTGTCTCCTGAGAAATCTCTATGTGGGACAAGAAGCTACAGTTAGAACTGCATATGGAACAACTGATTGGTTCAAAATTGGGAAAGGAGTACGGCAAGGCTGTATATTGTCTCCCTGCTTATTTAACTTATATGCAGAATTCATCATGCGAAAGGCTGGGCTGGATGAATCCCAAGCCGAAATTAAGATCGCCGGAAGAAATATCAACAACCTCAGATATGCAGATGACACAACCTTGATGGCAGAAAGTGAGGAGGAATTAAAGAACCTTTTATTGAGGGTGAAAGAGGAGAGCGCAAAATATGGTCTGAAGCTCAACATCAAGAAAACGAAGATCATGGCCACTGGGCCCATCACCTCCTGGCAAATAGAAGGAGAAGAAATGGAGGCAGTGAGAGATTTTACTTTCTTGGGCTCCATGATCACTGTAGATGGTGAAAGCAGCCACGAAATTAAAAGACGCCTGCTTCTTGGGAGAAAAGCAATGACAAACCTAGACAGCATCTTAAAAAGTAGAGACATCACCTTGCCAACAAAGGTCCGTATAGTAAAAGCTATGGTTTTCCCAGTAGTGATGTAGGGAAGTGAGAGCTGGACCATAAAGAAGGCTGATCACCGAAGAATTGATGCTTTTGAATTATGGTGCTGGAGGAGATTCTTGAGAGTCCCATGGACTGCAAGAAGAACAAACCTATCCATTCTTAAGGAAATCAGCCCTGAGTGCTCCCTGGAAGGACAGATCATGAAGCTGAGGCTCCAATACTTTGGCCACCTCATGAGAAGAGAAGACTCCCTGGAAAAGACCCTGATGTTGAGAAAGATGGAGGGCACAAGGAGAAGGGGACGACAGAGGATGAGATGGTTGGATGGTGTTCTCGAAGCTACAAGCATGAGTTTGACCAAACTGCGGGAGGCAGTGGAAGACAGGAGTGCCTGGCGTGCTTTGGTCCATGGGGTCACGAAGAGTCGGACACGACTAAACAACAACAAAAGAACCCACTATTCTGCTGGGCTTGATCCATGGTAATTTGCTTTTTTTGGAACATCTGTATGATGGAAGAAAGACAAATCATTTGTCTTTTGTTGCCTCTGACAAGGGTTATGGAAATCAATGGAAAGATTCCTAATGCAGGATTGTGGCTCCTTAGATATTGTTGGAGTATAACTTCCATTATCTGTGACCATTGGTCATGCTGGCTAGGGCTGATGGGTAACTCCCATCCAATAACCACTGGGGGGGCACAGATCCCCCACCCAATTATGATGGGATTTCTATTTTTAAAAAATGTCAACTTTTGAAATAAATTTAGATGCGTCAATTTCATGCTGACAAAGGCCTTCCATTTAAGATGCTTCCATTCATACACTGCATCCAATAAACTTTCCCTTTGTCCCTCGGGGTCATCACATTCCCTTTTTGCTTGGGAATACTTGAACCAACTCTAGCACAAGTTGCAATATATTCCACATACAGTGATGAGCAATAAGAGTAAAAAGGGAACATTAACAGCGGCTTACAGCAGAACAACAAGGAAGCTGTTTGTATTAATTATCCTGTAAACAAAAAACACAATAAGGAAAAAACAGATTACATGCTCTTACATTAGATGGAACAAGAGAGTGAAGCATCCGCTGAATTATTTCTTTGAACTGAGGGAAAACAGTCCTGGTGAATTAGAGTCCTGGAAAAGAGCCATGGAAACTAAATAGTTGAAGAATGAAAACATGCAAAAATACGTAAAGGATTCCATTTCTGATAGTTAAATTCTGTTTCCATGGCAATGTATTTATCAAAATGTTGTTATTTGCTTCTGGTGACCTAATCGACCTACTGGGCTCTGAAAGTTAAAATCTGGGCTGAGGATTCAAACAAAACAGAACAGAAAAGAAAGGCCTCATCAACCTGCAAAGTTTTGAAGAGGGTTGCTGCATTTCTGACTGTTTACCACTTTCTCAAAAGGGACTTTAATGTCCTCCTAGCCAGAAGCATCTCAGATTCTTCGCTAACAAGCTAGTGCCAGAGGTATTCATGATGTTAGTACCCTTTCTCATGCCCACCTGATTTGTTTTGCTTCCACCCTCTGGAAATGTGTTGCCATCTTTGTCTTTTGTTTCTTCCTTTTATTCTGCTTCATAGTATTTTGCTATTCCCAGTGATGCCAACATCCTTAAGAAAGCAACGACAGTCTCTTTCCATTCACATGATAATGCGTGGTGTCTACTATCAAAGCATGGCGTGAAATGAAGCCTGGGCTTCCAGGCAGGCTCCTCTGCTGGAAGACTGGGTCTGGACACCCTTCACCAATTCCTCTTTTTATTGGGCAGGAAACGTTACACAATTTTAATATTTTAAAAAGGATTTTATAGTCTTGGCAAAGCTGCTGGATCCAGTCAAGGTTGGTTTTGATTTTATGTTGGCAATTAGTGCCTTGTTGCCATGGCAACCACACTTCACATGGTTCTTGGAAATTAAACGGCTGAACGTGAGCCCCTTCTTTCTTTTAGCCTCTGCAGTTAAAGGCGCTCACTGTGTGAGAGAGATTTTGATTACAGATCCCCATAAAATATCTATAAACATGCACCATAACAGAAGAGCTCCATCAATTAAAACCAAGTATTCAATAATTTATTCTTTAATTAAAGCACCCTGCTTTTCCTTTTGCTCTAACCTTTCAAGTGTTAAAGGAGACATAAGAGCTAATTATTTTGCAAGGAGTACTTTTTAAAAATTAACAAATTAACAGACAAGCATGAAGAGGAAGGGAGGCATGGGAGGTTTTCAAATGCATTACTTATCTGCATTTATTGAACACAATACAAATTGTTTTCAAAGTTAAATAACTAACTCAATAGTTTTTCTTAAAGGCTTGTGTATATGCGGGGGGGGGGGGGAGACATGTCACTCATATCTGCTACTGAGCAGGTTATGTCAATCTATGAAGGAGGTATAACCCACGTGTGAATTTTGAGCAGGTCTACAAACATGATTTTTTGTGATAACAGAGGCTGTGAATGACACTGATTCATTAAAACAGGACTAGAAGTGGAAATGAGAGCAATTGGAGAGTTCCAGTCTGTGTAGAAGTTACTATGCTTTTATCATTTCAGAACTTGCCATAAACTACACTCGGTTCTCACAATTGAAACCTGTGTGTTACCAGATCTGTTCATGTGTCACACACACACAAACCAGTATCTTACACAAGTGTGGGTGGAAGAATCATTTTTGGAAACTTTACCGGAGAGAACTGTGTGCAACAGACATTTCTGCAAGGGACATTATTACTTTTAGAAATACCCTGCTTATTTGCAGCAACTGTAAGAACCAAACATATGCCAATTTAAATGAATATAGTTTATTTACACAAAATGGCAGACAAAGAGCAAAATAGCATTGTGGCTTAGAGTCCTATTACAGAAAGATAAAATAATAAGCTAGTTAGTAGTAAGTTTTACAGGATACCTCAACCTCCCACATTGTCTGAATTGTAGAATAGGAATAAAGAGATAGGAATTGGTGAAGATACTGCCTTATATGGAATGTAGCGGAGTGCTAGTGAAGAAGCAACCAGGTAAAATGAAACGGGCCTAAAACACACCAGATGGAAAACTTGAAATGGAAATTACTTGGGTTTGGACTATTGGGAGGTTCAGAGACTGTGAGATTAGGGAAATAAGGGTCAATATATGAAAGAGGAGCAAGCTGCTCGTAGTTCCAAAGGAGAGCAATGGCCTGTGTTCCAGAAAGACGTAGGGAGGAATGATCATGGCAAAGGCCAGACCAAGCCTTATGAGGTATGTTTAGCCTTAAGGAGAGAAGACTGTTCATAAGGAGAGAAGACTGAGAGGTGATATAATAGCCACCTTCAAATATCTAAAGGGCTGACACATGGAAGATGGAGCAAGCTTGTTCTCTGCTGCTCCAGAATGACAGAAAACCAATGACTTCAATCAAGAAAGGATATTCTGACTAAACATAAGCAATAGGTTTCTAATGGCAAGAGCTGTTGGACAATGGAAGGGACTATCTTGGAAGGTGGTTGACTCTCCTTCATTGGAGGTTTTCTAAACAGGTTGGACGGTTGCTTGCAAGGGATTCTTTAGTTGTGTTTCTTGCATTGCAGGGGGGTAGACTATACGACACTTGGAGTCCCTTCAGACTCTACAGTCTGCCTACAGGCTGACACTTGGAGTCCCTTCAGACTCTACAGTCTGCCTACAGGCTGACACTTGGAGTCCCTTCAGACTCTACAGTCTGCCTACAGGCTGCCTTTGAGCTTAGTCCACTGACAACCCTGCAGTGTTCAGAATCCACTGAAGAAAAATTTAAAAGAGAAAAAAGACCTTTCCTTTTGAGAAATGCTGGCTTCCTGCAATCCTAACCCTGAGGGCAAAATAGCAAACATCACTTGAGAAGCAGGAATACAGAGCGAGGAGGGAAGAGGACGAACTCCCACAGGCATCCACAGGATTGGAGCAGGCCTGAAGAAGGGCGGGGGGGGGAGCATGGAGGACTGCAGCAGTCTCAGGGGAGAAAGAGCACACTAGGTGGTGGGGTGAGAGGTGTGCAGTCATCAGAAAGAGACTTACTTGAGGGGTGTTAACTTTAACACAAAGTCTTCTAGCCTAAAAACATGGCTAGCTACACAGGTAGTGAACTGTCAGAAGACATCACAATACATTTTTTTTCCTACTGAAGAGTGGCAGCAACGGCAGAAGCAATCTCTGGCCAGTCAGAACTTACAGGATGTGACTGATGGACCATCATGGGGAAAGGTAGAGAGAAATGCAAATTCAGAGTTCATCCGATGTCCCTTTGTTACTTTGAATAAGGGTTTTTAAGTCTGGGGGATTTGCACATATGCTTTCCTCTATGCTCTGTCTGCCTGGTCAGGCAATATGCTTCTGAATAACAATTGCTATTGTGGTCGGGGGCTGCTGGAGGGCTTTTCACAGGCCTCCAGGTGTTCACAGTGAGAGCAAGATGCTGGACTAGATGCGACCCCCCAGGCTCTTCTCATGTTCTTATGTGAATGGTCTACACATGTGATTTAGCCAAATTCAGGCTATTTGTCAAGGGGCACAGTCACCGCTGAAATTAGCACCACCCAAACAGTTGCAGTGCAGCCTCCGCATGGTCATGCTTAAAAGCAGCCAGCCATGTGGGTCACTGCTTGGATGAATTAAGTCATTCAATGGTTTATTATTTAATTGATGTTTTATTCTTTAATTGCAGGTCAATCTGTTACTGTTACTAAGCATATGTTGAAGAATAAATGATTTGACCTGTACACTGAAGACTTCTAAATACCACAAGGAAAAAGAACCTGATGCTGTTAAGGTATGGACAGATTTCCTATTTCTTTACTTCTTATTCAGATTAACCTACCATTTCTCTAATTTTGCCCTATTCCAAATGCCGCCAGAGCTCAACATCTCTTTGGGCTTGTCCACACTTCTGAAAGGTTTCCAGACAGGCTTTCTAGGCATGGGTCCAAGCGGTTTTGTCTTTGCCCCAGAAAACCTGCTCTTTAGCGCTAAATCAGAACAAAGGGCAATCCATGGAAAAGCCAATTGCCATTTGTTCCAGCTCAGTGCAAAACTGCTGGTTTTCCTAGGGCAAAGCCACAGGGCAAACAGAGATGTGGATGAGCCCTTTGTGGTGCCCTTAAAGGCATCAAAGAAAAGTTGTCACAACACATTCGAAGGCACGGACACGTAATATTCTGAAACTTCCTTCTTTCAGATGTTTTCCGAAGTTGCAACCTGAGCACCTACCAGAATCAATGTAAGAGGTTTCAGTTAAAGCATGCATTTAATCAGCAAATATATGTAGACAGCTGCTTTAGTTGCACACTTAAGAATTTGGTATTTTATAAAGCAACATGTCTAAAATGAGTATTTCAGGGCCATGTAGGTTTAAGCTCTCGTAGAAGTAAACAGTGTGAAAGTTGAAGAGGAATCCAGTTTCTTTCCTGGGAAATTTGCAGAACTTGAACTGGGAAGAGGGAGAAACCTCAGCAATGCGCAATAATTGGTTTAGGCCTTTGCCTTGTGCATTTTGAATCTAGAGATTCTTCCTTAGTAGCTACTAGAAAATAAAGATATAAAGGTGCAGACTTATAACTGAGACCAGATGGTCCAAACATGTAACACCGGTGCTTGCTCTTCTGCACTGACTGCTAGTTGGTTTCAAATTCAAAGTTCTAGTGTTAGCCTATTAAGCCTTATATGACTTGGAACCCCATTACTTCATCGTGTATTTCCCCATATGAACCTGCCTGGACCCTTGGCCAGCCATCTTTGGAGCTCCTTCTCCGGTACCCCCTCCAAAGGAGGTGCAGAGGCTCCACACAAGAAAGGGCCTTTCTGCAGTGGCTGCCTGCCTTGGGAATGATCTCTTCAGGCAGGTGACCCATCTTTCTGGCGCCAGGCCAATGCTCCAGCCAGCAAAAGGGAGCCCCTGTGTTGCATGCTGGGGCTTGCTTTTAAAAAAGAGATTGGGGGGGGAGAGGGAGGGAGAGGGAGAGAGAGAGAGAAGGGGTATCCCCACATGTACTGGCTTGGCAGGTTCCTCTTTCACCCCATACTGGGCTTGCTCCTGCTGCTGCTGCTGCTGCTTTTTTAAAGGTTGGGGAAGGAAGGAAGGAGTGGCAGGGCTTTCAGTTGCAATCAGGCTACCATGGTCTTCTAGCCAGGCAATGCTAATGGCGAGTGCTCCCTTGGCCCTAAGGAAGAGCTGTTCTGAATGGGGTGTGCGTACTTGTGCATATTTAAGTAGTTCATATACTCAAGTAATGTATGTGTAAGTGTGGCTTTAAAGATTTGTGTAAGAGATAGAGAGGTGTATTTGTGGCATGAGCGATGGAGGGAGTTGTGTGTATGCATGTGAGAGGAAAGGAAATATGTATGTGAGGTACAGTATGTGGGGCAGAGGTCCACCTGAATAGTGAGGAGGAGATCTATGCAAGGGGTGTGTGTGTGTGTGTGTGTGTGTGTGAGAGAGAGAGAGAGAGAGAGAGAGAGAGAGAGAGAGATAGAGAGAGAGAGAGACCTATATGTGTGGTTGTGTAAATGTAAAGTCTGAGTGGGTGAGATGGATAGATGCATCTGTGCCTGAGGTTTGTGGGTGCTAAGTGAATGCTCCATAGAGAGAATGCCATGGCCTCTCCATATATTTTCCCTGGAACTTTTGCAATGGGCAATAACAGCGTCACTGTATGCGCACAGGGGGTGAGGCAGTGTTGGCGTTGGTGTCTCTGTGTGGAAAATCAATAATGTGTGAATGTCACAAACAGGACCAGCAGGGCATAGCACCGACTTCTCATGCTAAGCACGAGTTTGGATGGGGCAAACAGCAGTGACTTCACTCTCGCTTAATTCTGTGCTGTGCCTCACACCTCCCAGTGGTCATTTTGGGACTGATGCCCTTGGTAGCAGTCTTAATTGCTAATTCTATATAATTCAAGGTAATAAATACCATCTATAAAATGGTAAATATTTTGAATTTTATTATCAACTTTTTAATGAAAAAGTTCATCACAAAATCAACAGAAACGGGGAGGGGGAGGAGAGGTATTTAGCAATTTATCAGGATACAAGTATGGGCACCTTCTGTTTCTACAGGAAATGCACTGCTTGTGGTAATCATAAATGGAATGGAATGTTTCTGTGAAGGTCCACAGGCTTGCCAGTGCCAGGGAGGCTGGCCATGTGCTGTGTGAGCCTTTCTTCATACAGTAAGCGCTGCTGAACAGTGTGACGGGGAGGAAAGTTGCCAGCACCTGTGATTGTGTAGCCAAAGGCCTTTTGTGTTTGCTTCTGAAGTAGTGTAATTTCCATGTCTCATCGCCTCATTTTCACATACAGAAAATGTGTTAATTGCCCCATTTTAATTAGTAATAAAAAAATTAAATGCTGCTTTGCCTTTGTGAAAGTATGAAGTAATCAAGCATGTTGCTATGTTCACACTACCATTCGTGAAACAAATAAGCTTGCAAGTGATCTTTCCAACCTCACAAATGATGGATAATCTAGACTCCAGACATTCACTGCAAGAAGTTCATTAAAGACTTTACTGCATCCACAATAGAATTAAGGCATTTCTGGGTTACAAAATGTTAACAAATTAATATAATATAAATAATGTATTCATTAATTTAAAATGTAACTGTCAAAATACCAGTTGCGCCATGCTCCTCCTTCAACTGCCACCAATAACCTTTGCTCAAGCTATAGGAGAGTGAGAAAGATGGGGCAGAACCACTTCAACCACTGAAAGACTAGCAACCTTTGGCTCATCTCCCAAATGCTTACATTTTTCTGTTCACTACAAGATCTCTGCAACTAATTCTGTGTTCACACTTCCATTTACTGGACTCTCACTGCTTTTCAAGTGCTGAGTTTTTAATCCACGTTCACACATGCATATGTATCCTGTGCTTTATTATAAGATATGACTGTATGATGCCTTGGTACTCAAACTAACCTCAAACTTAAGCCATTCCTAATTTGCATAGGCTAAGGACACCCCTGCCTTCTCAATGTCCCCTGGTGTGTACACAAACGGAAACAAATGGGGCACTGATGAAGTCATGATGATGTGAACGGGGTGGGGGTGGAGACGTGATATACAACAATTAAGGAAAAGAAAGCTCCATTAAGTGCATGTATTGCTTTTCGTTTGCTCCCCGTTCCTTTTGTGTCACCTCTCTCTTACTGTGGGCACAGATTGTCTTCTCACTGATATTTGTAAGCTGTTCTGGAAGCCTATTTCAGCAGAACAGCAGGATAAAAATGCCAATGATAAATCAAAATAACAGTTTTAATATATGGAGGAAAACATGTCCCAGTTTGGCAGCACTGCATTCAAGTAACATCAAGTTGGATAGGTGGGTTGATAAGCTGCACTGCATCTCCACAGGGGCATATTTACAGAGGCTACTTATCAAAAAGTGAATGCATAATCTATGATCTGTAATTCATATGAAATTTGCTCTTATCTTTCAGGGTTTTGATTCTATCCTTAACCATTTTTTTCTACTTCTTTATGGATGAAACTCTCTGAATAGTATGTGAACATTTATAAATAGGTGTCCACTCTAGAAACAAGTTATATGCTACATCCATAGCTGTCAAGTGTCCCTTATTTGAAAGGACAGTCCCTTATTCCAGCGCCATGTCCCGCTGCTGTCCCTTATTGATGGATGTCCCTTAAATGTCCCTTAAATGATGTCCCTCAAATTTCAAAGGAAGCAGCTCCTCTCCCTCCCTCCTTGCCGGCCAGGGAGGAGGGAGGCTCCAACTGTGTTGCTTGGCTGTGTTGCTCACCCAATAAGAAGTCTAAGAACGACTGGGGGTGGAGCTTGCATGCCTTGTGTGTGGCTAGTTAATGCAAGCTGAGGGGTTTTTTGAATGCTGGACGCCATTTTGTTGCACGTGCTGCTGCAAACTTTGCAGTGCAAAGCCAGGCCGGGGAGCCATCTTAAGTTGAGGCTGCATAGGCCTTGTGGTACATGTGATTCAGATTCTATTCAGTTGAACCTCTGGTTACAAAGTTGGTTGGACAGTGTTCTCGAAGCTACCAGCATGAGTTTGACCAGACTGCAGGAGGACTGGAGTGCCTGGAAGAGGTGAGGCTGCAGGTCCCTTATTTTGGCTGCTGGTCCCTTATTTTCAAGGCTGCTGGTCTCTTATTTTCAAATCTGTAAGTTGACAGCTATGTGCTACATCTCTTTTAAAATGTTTAGATGCACTTCTGCAATGAGAACTTCAGCACAAGTGAGGCCAAGCCAGCTGAATTCTCTGCACCAGCAAAGGCTTGCACAGCTGTCAATCATTTAGGGAGTGGTGAGATGAGGTTAGGAGAAAAAGAAAAGAAAAGGTGAACCTACACCTGCCTTTCTCAACTTTGGGTCCCTAGATGTTATTGGACCACAACTCCCACCATTCCTAGCTAACATGGCCAATGTTGGGTACTGTAGTTCAATAACACATGGTTGAGAAAGGTTGAGAAAGGCTTTGTAAGCGGGGCTCTTCTGTTATTTCAGTGGCACAGGAGTTGTTTCTCCATGACTTTTCCCCATGCTGGTACATTAAGTCCAGAATGATATGGGAAGAACCAGCTGTATTGGTTCCTTTTACCTGATTGTCACCCTGTCTTCCTACTCATCTGGTGATGGTCAGTTGAAAATGAATTATATGATTGGTCCCACCTATGTGGTTCTGGGCTTCAAGACATTAATGTGCTTCTTGTGAAAAAACAGACATGGTCTGTGATTGGGACCTAGATTAAATTTGGGTTAATAGCTGAACACAACTCTCCCAGATTTGGAGATACCGCAAGCTCATCCCTAACTTCTTTTTGCGGAATTTGTGAAAGGACCTCAGTAGCTATGGGGGAGTCCCGCCCGGAAACCAACATCCCCACTGTGGAAGGACGTGTGGATCCAGAATTGGCCTCCACGGTCACTTATGGACTCATTGTTAAAACTGTGTTTATGGAAGACAATCTTACTCGGCTGTGAGTGATCACCAAAGAAGAAGAAGAAATTTGGGTAATTCCATTTGATTGCAAGTCAGATTTTGACCACAGCACATCTGAATTTGTATGCATGTCTGAATAGGTATCTGGTTAAAAAGGAATGACCTCGTCTGGAAAAAAATGTATTCTAGAAGAATGTCAGAGTGCCAGACTGTGTGACCTTGGTCAAGTCTTTATCAGCATAGGCTATCTTAACAGAGTGGCCTTTGAGGCAAAACGGCTGCATTGAACTCCTAGGAAACAGGGCAGGAAACAGAATCATAGAGGGCAAAACCAAAGACGCAGGAGATTTTGAGAGAAATAAAACTATACCAAGTACAATATATGGAAATGATGAATCAGGAAATAGAATGGAAAATTAAACAAATGAGACAAAAGACATTTGAATCAGCCAATAAATGTGGGAAATTGTTGGCTTGGCAAATGAAAAAAAGACAAAAACTAAATACTATTACAAATTTAGAAGTGGAAGGAAAGAACATACATAACCCAATTGAGATTAGAAATTGTTTCCAGAGGTATTTTAAACAATTATATTCACAAGGGCCACAGAAAGAAATGGACATAGACCAATTTTTGAAAATAAATGGATTACAAAAAATCTCCCAAGAAAGTAAATTAATGTTGAACTATAAAATATCTGAACAGGAAGTAGAAGGTGCCATTCAAAATATGCAATTGGGCAAATCTCCAGGACCGGATGGGCTGACTTCTAGATATTATAGATCTTTGAAAGAGTGGTTATTACAACCTTTCAAGGAAGTCTGCAATGAAATTCTGGAAGGGAAGAGGGCACCAGAGTCGTGGAAAGAGGCGTATATTACACTTATACCGAAAACAGAGACTGAAAAGACTCAGCTTAAGAACTACCGCCCTATATCGTTACTTAATGTGGATTACAAAATTTTTGCTGACATTTTGGCCAAGAGATTGAAAAAAGTATTGATGGAAGAGATTCATAAGGACCAAGCGGGCTTTCTCCCGGGAAGACATTTGTCTGATAATTTGAGGAACATAATTGATATCTTGGAAAAACTAGAAGTGAATATAAACACTAAAGCAGTTCTGATATTTGTGGACGCGGAGAAAGCTTTTGACAATATCTCTTGGAGTTTTATGAAAAAGAACCTACAGGGGATGGGGGTAGGCCAAGGTTTTGAAAATGGTATAGGTGCAATATATTCTGAACAAAAGGCTAAATTAATTGTAAATAATGTGGTGATGGAAGAATTTAAGATAGAAAAAGGGACACAACAGGGGTGCCCAATCTCCCCATTGCTTTTTATATCGGTCCTGGAGGTTCTGCTGAACATGATTAGAAGGGACCGGTTGGTTAAAGGTATACAGGTCGGAGCCAAACAGTACAAATTGAGAGCATTTGCAGATGATTTAGTATTGACGTTACAGGAGCCAGAATCTAGTACTAAAAGGGTTTTAGAACTAATTCAAGAATTTGGTCAAGTGGCAGGATTCAAACTGAACAAGTAAAAAACTAAGGTTTTAGAGAAAAATTTAACACCGATTGAAAGAGAGAGGTTTCAGAATGAGACAGGTCTGACTGTGGTCAAGAAAGTGAAATACTTGGGGATTAATATGACAGCAAAAAATGGGAACTTATTTAAAGATAATTATGAAAAATGTTGGACGGAAGTGAAAAAAGATTTAGAAATTTGGTCAAACTTGAAGCTTTCCTTGTTGGGTCGAATTGCAGCTATAAACATGAATGTTTTGCCTAGAATGCTGTTTTTGTTTCAAACACTGCAAATTGTGGACAAGATGGATTGTTTCAAGAAGTGGCAGAAAGATATCTCTAGATTTGTCTGGCAGGGCAAGAAGCCCATAATAAAATTCAAGATATTAACTGATGCAAAGGAAAGGGGTGGATTTGCCCTGCCAGACTTTAAACTTTACTATGAATCAGCAGCATTCTGCTGGTTGAAAGACTGGCTGCTTCTTGAGAACACAGACATTTTGGATCTAGAAGGTTTTAACAATGTTTTTGGGTGGCATGCATATTTGTGGTATGACAAGGTTAAAGCACATAAAGCATTTAAGAACCATATTGTCAGGAAAGCTTTGTTCAATGTTTGGATAAGATATAAGGATTTATTGGAAAATAAAACCCCAAGGTGGCTGTCACCAATGGAAGCAAAAGCACAGAAAAAGCTCAATATGGAGGCCAAATGGCCGAAATATTGGGAAATTTTGGAACAAGAGGGAGATAGACTAAAACTGCAGAGCTTTGAGAAACTAAAAAACAAAGTGCGAGATTGGCTTCATTATTATCAGATAATGGAGGCATATAATTTGGACAAGAAAATTGGCTTCCAGGTGGAAAAATCAAAATTAGAAACAGAACTGTTAGAACCCAAAACTAAGATCTTGTCAAGGATGTATAACTTGCTGTTGAAATGGAATACACAGGATGAAACGGTGAAATCTGCTATGATTAAATGGGCACAAGATGTTGGGCATAACATTATGTTTGCTGACTGGGAACAGTTGTGGACCACAGGTATGAAATTTACGGCATGCAATGCCTTAAGAGAGAATATTATGAAAATGATATACAGGTGGTACATGACCCCAGTCAAGCTTGCAAAAATATATCATTTGCCCGATAATAAATGTTGGAAATGCAAAGAAACTGAAGGTACATTCTTTCACCTTTGGTGGACGTGCCCAAGAATTAAGGCTTTCTGGGAAATGATCTATAATGAAATGAAAAAGGTATTTAAATATACCTTCCTGAAGAAACCAGAGGCCTTTCTTCTGGGCATTGTCGGCCAATTGGTGCCAAAGAAGGACAGAACTTTTTATGTACGCTACAACAGCAGCAAGAACACTTATTGCAAAGTATTGGAAGACACAAGATCTACCCACTTTGGAAGAATGGCAGATGAAGGTGATGGACTATATGGGATTGGCAGAAATGACTGGCAGAATCCGAGACCAGGGAGAAGTCGGTGGAAGAAGATTGGAAGAAATTTAAAGACTATCTACAGAAATATTGTAAAATTAATGAATGCTAGAATGATGTTGGATTGAAATTAAGTGGTTTCCAGCTGTAATGCTTTAGGAGAATATGGAAAAAGGATTATAAATAGGTAATGATATAGTGGTAAGGATTTGCTGAACCAACAATTTGTGGTGGAATACAAAAAAGGGAGGTATGAGGAGGTCCGGGAAACAAGTTAAAGGAAAATAAGTAATGGAAAATTTATGTTTTTTTAATTATTTTTATTTTGTATTTTTGTTATTTATCTTTTTTCTTTTTTTCCACTTTATTGTAATACCTTAAAAAATCTTAATAAATATCTTATAAAAAAAAAGGAAACAGAATCATAGAATTGGAAAGGGACCCTGTGGATCATCTAGATCCAACTCTAACCAACTGAGCTACCCAATTGCAAGTAATAAATCTATTGGAACCAGCTTTTTTCACTTTCAGCACTGACTATTTAAAAGTTAAGCATAGTCTCTAAAATACTTTCCTTCTCTTGGATCTATTTAACTCCAAGCAAATTTATGGAAATGACCCTCATTCAGATTAATTGAATTGACTGTATGTAAGTGGGAAGACAGCCCTAGTGTGCTGACTTGAGCCCATGTGTCTAAGGTTGAGACATGACTCCTCATAATAAATGTCTCAGGGCATGTGCATATATATATTTAAAAGAAATATCTTTCCAGTGGTTACACTTGCCATCATTTCAGATACCTGAACCTTGATCCCAATTTCATTTTGATAATTTGTAGTCAGATATGTCCTTGCAGTGGAATGTTCTCTTGACCTCTTGCAACATCATACAAGAATGTGGTGCAAATAAAAGCCTTTAAAAATTGCAAATCCAGTATTAATCATTGCATCATCATACAATTGCCACTGCATGGTAGAATTTTATTTGCACAATCCAGTGCACTTGGGTTTATTGAATGCACTGAATAGCTTCTACTATATTAGTGCCTCTTGTTCATTGTGCTATCTAATTTACCAGTAATTGTTTTCATGAACTTATCAAATTTTATCTCGGAGTTCATTAAAAACATGCTGGGCAAAGAGGATCAATTTACTAATTCAAGTTTATAAAGAAGCAGGCATTTGTCCTTGAATTTATACCATGGCTATTGCAACAGAAGGTTCAGAGGAGAATAAATATTCTGGCACAACGGAATATCAAATACTAAATTTCAAGCTAAAGCCCTTCTTAAAAAGTCAAAACTTGTTCTTAACTCTTATTGGAATCAAAGGATCTCCAACATGGATACATCTGAATCATGCTATATGTGGAATTTTATCAGAGAGATTTAAAAATCAGTGTGCTGACCACAAGATTGGTCTGGACCCCAATTTGGTGCTTTGTGAAACAGCTTAATTTGGGCTGGACCAATGTTTGGAGGTCGTCTGATGTGGCTCAGCAGTCCAGGTCTCTTTCATTTCCCCCATTCACTATTTGGAAATCTGTGATAACCTTTTCCACTTTTGAAAGAAGTAGATGAATATTGCACAGAGTATTGGCTAAAACCTATCAAATTATAGTCCAGGGAGCCGACCATCTCTAATCTAGACACCCCCCCCAAAAAAACACACCCCAGAATGGTCTATAGTTTTTGTTATTATTTTGGCCAGAATTTGATTAAATTAGCAGTCACTCCTTCTGGAGGCATGAACTCAGTTAAATTTCAGACAGCTAGCTGCTGTACTTTCCCCATAAGGGCAGCTGTTGTACTTTTGATATCTGTTCAATTCCCCTGTGTCAGTATTTAGAAATAAAAAATGGCTCAAACTTTATTTTAACAGAATTGGGTGAAATTTGTAGACATAGCGGCTCTTCCGGCATGAATAAGAGTGGTCAAGTTACAGGAAAATGGTTATAACTTCTCGTATCCTGAAGCCAGCTGCCAGTGACAGAAGGAGCCGTGCCAATTTCTCTTTTCTTTCAAATCCCCACCTGAAATGGGAGGTTTGCTTTCTCCCCCACCCCACAACATGGGACTGACTAGCTGTATGCAGTTCAGTGGTATACATGTTTGGCTCCTCAGCTGCAACTCCTAGCTTAGCTGAAAAAAGTCCTAGGCCTAGGGTCCTCTTTATAATACGTTTATCATCACAGCAAGTTATGAAGGAATATTTGCTCCTGAATTTGCAATGGCATACAGAAATGTCTTTAAATATTGGATAAGCATTGTTGTGAGATTCAGGGGTTGGACAGGCCTTTTGTTTTGGGAACTTGGTGGTGACACAGCCCAGATATGCTTTCTGAATGTCTAGGAAATACCTGAAAGGGTGTGTGTATTTTTTACTTTCCTTTGCTTGCTCTTGCTCTTCCTAGATGTGATCTAGGTCTGTGGGTGAAAAGAAGAAATGGAAACCAGAGATTTGAGTGAGGAATAAGAGAGGGGCAGAGCAAGAGGCAGAGAGCTGGCTGTGGGGATCTGCAACTGCGGGAGCATTTTGGAGGGCCGTCTGCCTTTCTCTGGAGACCTGATGTGGGCCAGGGATAAAGAATCTGTTGCCCCCCACATGTTGAACTGCAGCACAGTTAATTAAGTCAAATATTACAAAACACCATAAGCCTTCACTAACCTCCTTCCAAAGGAAACCAAACCTGGGTAAGCACTGCCACCCTGCAATTTCTCGCTGCTTGGGTATAATAAGGGTCAGTGAGTAGTTGGGGCAGTCTGCTTAAATGTTAAGAAGAGAAGCCTGTCCTTTGGTGGGGAAGAAGGACATTGCTCAGTGGTAGAGCATAAGATTACCATGCAAAAAGTCCCAGATTATCTCCTGTCATCTCTTTGTCAAAGATCTCACACTGCAGAGCTAAGAAATCCCCGGCCTGTGACCTTAGTCTTACTGCCAGCAGAAATGACAATAATGGATGAGGTGGAGCAACGCTCCTACTCCTTTCATGACTAAGCTTCATATGTTCATAATGCCTGGATATTATGTGCTTGGAAAATGTAGATTAAATATATCTACTGCAATGCATTTTGTTTTGTACTTGAACCTTCTGGGAAAGTGTACTTTGCACAAGCAAAGTGCACTGCATTCAGCTAGTGTGGAAAGCTTTTCTAGTTTCCATTGTATTTTTCTGCCCTCTCATTTCATGCTGTTCTTGCCTGTAAAAATAGATACATCCATTTACCACTGGCTCAAATGCTCACCAAGGCTCAATGGGAGCCATAAAACATTCTCTGGATAACCTAAAAGCTTTTCTATGCCTAAAAATGTCATGACATTAACATCCAATACCTTGGGACCTTCTTGGAATGGAAGGTGGGAAATCACTCTTTTTCACAGTATAAAACTGTCGTTTCTAGCCATAGAGGGTTGCAAGATAATGGACTTTAAACCTGTGGCATATTTATGTATAGGAAAGGTGTCACTGAGGCTGGGTTAAATATACTGTTGCATCTCAGGCCGATTTAATTTGGGGGTGGGGTGGAGAACTACCTCAATTATGGGAGCAGAAGGCAGGCTTTTATTTGATACTTAAATGGTGATGGTTGTGACATTTGAGAAGACCGACATCAAATTGGCATTTGGGCAAAGAGAAAGGACAAAGCTTGAAATGGCATCTCAAAAGGAACTGCACACTTACTTAAATCAAAGATTTGTTTAATTTGGAATAATGCTGGCTTCACATTAGGATGGCTTAGCATGATCATGTACCTTGGTTACTTTCTCTTGTGTTCTGTGTCTATAATAGGAAGCTGGAATATGCTTCTACCTCTTGGTGTGTACATTTGATCTGCACGGACTTCTCACATGAACACCTATTGCTTACTTGTGCACAAATAATTAGGAGCCATTGTGGTGCAGTAGACGGTGTGCTTGGACTGGGGAGACCTGGTAGTCAAATATTTGCTTAGCTACAAAGTCCATTGAGTGACTTTGGTTCAGTCATTCCCATATTGTCATAACCTACCTCACAAGATTGTTATGAGGATAAATGAGGTTAGTGACCTGTGTATTGCCAGAGCTCCTTGGAGGAGGGGAGGGGAAAATATAATACATATTCATATTTTGTCTTTGGTTCTTCCTTGATGAAGGAAGTGATGTTTTTGAACTGAGCACACTTCTTGCAGGAAACTGAAGCATTTTTCAGATAATAATGTGTCATTGGTTTTCCAGCACAATAATTGTGCATTTGTTATACAAACATCCTCCTTCAGCTCTGTGTTTCTGTTGTGCAGTTGCTGGGCATTCTAATACTCAAGGCAATATTTAGTTGCTGTGAGCAACACAACTCTTTTCCATGTTCTAAATTCTCAGTATGTTGATGGTTTTCCCACCTGTCAGTTACTGCCTAGTTTTATGCCTCTCTTCCATTGGTGATGGGGGAAATGGGAAAATGTGGGGCAGGGTGAGAGGAGATCTGAATTGCATTTGTATCTGCTTTAGCAGATGCTGTTTCGAGTTCTGCCGTACCATTAATCAGAGTGAGGCAACCTCAGGCAGCATATGTTGAAGGAGAGACGGCAGAACCCCTTGGCCACAATTTCCCCCATCTGTCTGGGGACAGAGTTGTCTGTGCTCTGGTCTCCTGCTCTGTGTCTGCTCTGCAGGGGGAATGGAAGACACTGTCCCTTTCCCTGTGTTAAAGAAGAAGATTTAGCTGCCAGTCTTGTCAGGCAGCAAAGTGCCAGTCCACTTTCTCTCGGGTGTCCCTGTGGCCCTGTTTGTATTTATTCCATGCTAAAGGTGAAATGCCAGGAAAAGGCTGGCCCACCCATGAGGCAAGGTGAGGCAACTGCCTCAGTCTGCCTCCTGAGGTAGATCTGTACCCCCCTCCATTCCCCCTCACTCCTTCGTCCCCGGCAGGGAGGTTGTGGCCTTCTTGTGATTCGCCTCAGGTGCCAAATTGGCTTGGTCCGGCCCTGCTCACCATTGCAATAAGGATCTTATTTGCTTCTTTTAAGGCTGCGCAGTCTCCCACTTCAGCATGTTTGATTAAAATAAAATAGTGAACATATTCGTGGAATTTCCTTCCCAGAGAGATCCTTTAAGCCTGCTTTCTATTATCCTTCTAAGGGTTGACAAAGACATTCCTGCTGCAAAAGGCCCTTGAGGCAGAGGCCTCGTGACTAGGGCCGCCATATTTCAGACACAAAAGTTGTTGAGCTATTTTTATGAGAAATACCTCCACTTCTGTCATGGGTTGCCATACGTCCAGATTTCCCCGGACATTTCAGTGCTTCATTACATGACTGAGGTGCATAAATTGGTGCTGTGTTGCTGTGATGGTGAGACATGCTTCTCTAATAGTTTTCAAGTTTTTAAATGATGTTTTATATTATCAGTTGTTTTATGCTGATGAGTGTAAGTCACCTTGGGAGCCCCTGAGAATATGACTATAAATATTGATATAAAATATAAATATATAAAATATTCCACTAGTGGTGGTGATCTTGGGCTTGTACAAGAATAACATTGTGAAAAAGGTGTGTGTGTGTGTGTGTGTGTGTGTGAGAGAGAGAGAGAGAGAGAGAGAGAGGTGTTTAATGCTTTGGAAAGGACCTTAAAGTTGTAATTAATTGCAAGTTTGGGAATGAATGTAAAAATCTTTTGCCCAGTTCAGTTTTGGCAAGGAGGCAAATGAGTTGGCATAAAAAGTGTATGCTACAGTCAGGTTGTCTTCCCAGTCAATGCCTCAGGCAGAGCAGTTGAGTGAAGGTAGACTGAATCTGCTCCAGAGGCTTAGTGTCTTGGTGTAGTAGAGCAGGAGAGCAGAAGTGAGATTATTTACTATTCTTGGAGGGCAGAGATCTTTTTGTTGTCTGGTTTCTTTTTTGGATTTATCCACAACAGAGTTCAACAATCAAGTTGCAAGACTTTGCACAGGTCAGTTTGGAGGGCATGTGCATTGTACATGACTCTGGGCTGTCACCCAAGTGGCAATCTGTTTTTAGAAAATGTATATCCCATGTTTTGGACTTTGGCTGAAGATCTCAGAGCAGTTTAAGATAAAAATACTGGATAGAATACAGCTCAAATTCCACCAATCAGGTCAGCCTCCTACTGCCCCTGGGGGAGCTGATTTCATCCTTATGGCTTTTGTGTCTTTTAAGGTCTAGCTCAGCCCCTCCTGGATCAGCCAAGGAAATACAATGGACATGTGTTTTTGTGGGTGATTGGTTCATCTATCTAGGAATATGCAAGTGGAAGCAAGCTTCCATGAGGTTATTATATCAAGCTGGACTGAAACATGGGAACTTATCAGAAATAGCTTTTATGAGATGACCTACCTCAAACTGTGGTTGTAATTGTAGAGGCAGTCACCACATATTATTGTGTCTGGCCTGGAAGGTCCTCACACTAGTCTCAGCTACCTGCCATAAGTGGTACCATTGGTGCTCATCTTATTGAGCACACAACTTAGAGAACAGGCTGTGAGGGATGGAGCCCCCCAGTGAAGAATGGAGCTCATCCAGGAGTAAGACCTGCATGAAAGCCCCAGGACGAGTACCTGTCTTCCTGAAGGGTGCCTGCCCTCACTGGCCTTCAAGGGCATCACCTCAACTTCTGCAACACCTTTGAGGTGAGCCACAACCTCAGCACCCTGGAGCGGCTGGGAGACATCATCAGGTCCAGCTTCGCCAAATTCTTCATGAAGAACTTCTTCAATAAAAGGACAAAGGAACTCAAACCTGCTGTCCACAGTTCTCCTGTGCACAAGGCAGGAAAGGAAATAATTGTAATTCGGGGGGGGGGGGTCCTACCAGACCCATCCTCTGTCCACCCTGCATAAACTCCCGCTCTCGCTCTGCTCCCACTGGACCCACCCTCTGCCTGCGCAGTTTGGATTATGACTTCAGATATGGGTCAAACTGTGTTCCATATTAAATCAGGGATGTAGAATGCCCTCCCTCCTGAAACATGAGATGCCCCCTCCACATTGGCACTCTGCTTCCTCTTGAAGACACACCTGGTTAGGCAACCATCCGCCTGAACTTCTTTCTCTTTTAACTGTTTTAATTGTTGTGCTTTTTATTGGGCTTGTTCTACTGTATATTTTAAATATGGATGCGTTTAATGTTTCAATGGAATTGTTTTCTTGCATATTTTGATTATGTATGGATTTCTTAATTGACCTTATGCTAATAAACTGCTTAGAAGTCAGTCCTTTAATATATACATTTAATATTACTACATCTTACAAAAGCATGGGGCTCAACGTGGTGCTGCATATCTAGGATTATAACATGTGGAGCCACTTGTGTTTGCATGGCTAGTTTTAAATAATTTGGGCAGGAGCGGCTGTATTTTGTAGTAGGCTGTTTTCGAAATAACTTCTTTTAAAAGGAAAACCATTAAAAAAACACAGTTATTTGTGAGCAGAACAAAAACATTTAATAGAAACTTGGAGGCTGTGAAAATCAGTCACACAAGAGAGTGGGGGGGAAGAAGATTTGATGTTTGAGGCTTTTGAACTGACTTGGAAATTTTCCATGCAGTTCTTCGCTGACTGACATGTACAACCTAGTATAATGATATGAGATTGTACCGGAGTATTTAAATTTCAGAATGATTGATTAGCTTATAGTGACAGACTGCCAACCTCTACAAGCTAGTGCCACAGTGCTATCCCAATAGCAGCACTTCCATCTGAAGTGGATTTGCCTAACCTTTGCAGCATCAAATCATAGGATTTCAAGGCCTGAAGAGGATCTTAAAAGTTCAATAGTCCATCATCTGGCACTGAAGCAAGACCAATTAGACTTCACATATCTCAACTATTCTTCAGGCTAAAGTCATTTTCAAAATATACAGTAATAGGGGTTCCACAGCCTTTCCCTTTTTGTTGCCACATGGATGAAATATTTTCATTTTTATTCCAAAATCTTTTGTTTATTTTGAGCTCATTTTCCTTTGTATTACTTCTGGTGGTTATAAAAAAAGCAGTTAATTCCCACCTTGTTTGTCATTGTAAGCCCACAACTTAATGCACACTCTGTTTTATACGCTTGGCAAAAAACATTAAAAAGGGGGGGAGGGCAGAAAGAAGGGAGGAGTTCCGGGGAAAACGACTTTGGCAATCCCACCCACCATTAAACCCAGTGGGTTTTGAATATACCTGATTTTGGCTTTTGTGCAATCCCTGCAAAAGTTGCAGGCTTACTGTATTTGAAATGTCCTTAGAGATTATTAATAGATTGCAGCTATGAGGCAATTGAGTACAAGAGGACCATATAACACGAGCTGCCTGTTTGCTACTAAGCCAAATTCAAGGTGCTAATTTTGATATTTGATATTTGTTTGATAGGCAGCCTAAAAACCAGGTATCCAAAGGAGCATCTCTCCAGGCCTGGCCCTGTCCATGATCTGAGATGTGTTGAGATGTCCCTTCAGGTTATTATATCATCAAGTAAAGTCCAGTTGTCTGGAAACTCTGGGATGTTCTACACCCTGAAGTTAGGCTGGTACCTCCATTAACCTGCTTTTAGCACCAGATGAAAACACTGTTGTTATAACAAGCTTCTGTACGAACAAAAGTATGTTTCGGAGTAAGATAACTGGCAAACTACCCATCTTATCTGTGCGGCCTATAGGTTGGTTTTCTATGTATATAAGAGATGATTGTATAGTTGCATGTTGTGACCCACTCTGAGATCAATGGACACTGTCTGTCCTGTGAAAGGAAGAATGAGGGGAGCAGGCAAAGGCAACGTCAGAGCCTGCTCTGGTTGTGCCGCCCTGTTCTACTGCGCCCCAGGACCAACTTTTGTATGGCAACCTGGCATATGCTGGCAGACATTTTTTAAAGGCTTGTTTTCTCTCTGCCAGGCTTAGGGCAGCTCAGCCAGGAATAGCGCTGCTGCTGAATGTAGTTTGGATCTGGTATAACTTGAGACTGGCTTAATTTACATCAGCTTTTGGGATGTTCTGCCTTACCTTGTAAAGTGTTCCTAAGCAATGACTGCATAAGGGTTGGGTCCCTTTGTCCATACAATATAATGGAGAAAACATGAGTTACATATGCACCACCATTCATTATTATGAGAGTCATGTGAATTTTTGTGCTCCTGTATTGGTTTCCAATTACAAAATGTCTCAAAAATGCACCTTCTATGCTTCTGGGAATCGGCTTGGGGATTCCATGTGACGCTTCCGCTTTGTGTCTGTTCTCCTTGGCAATGAGCTAGACATAGGCATGAATATTCTTCGTTGCATTAGCACTTCAATACAAATTTGGGATTGCAGGTGATGATGAGAGAATCTCTTTCCTTCCCCTCATCTCACTTTCCATTTTCAAACTTGTGGGTGTGCTCAGTTTGCTGATTTTTGAAATGAAGTCTTTATTTTACTATCAGTAAATATGCCTGTAACACATATTGATTCTTAGATGCCCTGGGCTCCCCTCCCCTCCTTATTAGGGATCTCTGCACTGATTGCAATATTGGCAACAGACAATAGTTTGAAGAGGACGTTGAAAGTACTTAAAGAACACAAATAGAGCTCTGCTGGATCATCTGGTCTGGCATGCTGTTCTCAAGGTGGCCACCCAGAAGCCTGTGGGAAACCTGCGAGTGGAACCTGAGGCCAACAGCTCACTCTCTCTGTGCTGTGCAGCAAGCAGTGTTCATACCACCTCTGATGCTGGAGCTACTACACAGCAATCAAGGCTAGTACCCACTAGTAGCCTTATGAACTATGAACTAGTCTAATCCCCCTTTAAAGCCCTCTATCTTGGTGGCTATTAGCATATTTTGTGGTAGTGAATCTTTTATCCATACGCTGCTGGACAAAGAAGTGTTTCTTTTTGTCCTAAATCTTCCAGCATTCAGCTTCAGTGGGTAAGCCTAGGTTTTAGTATTACTGGAGACAGAGAAAAACTTCCCTCTATACATTATCCACATGATGCATAATTGTATGCATCTTTTTCATATGCCTGCTTATACATTTTTTTTCTAAACCAAAAAGCCCCAAATGTTGTAACTTTCCTTCTTAGGGGAGTTGATCATTTTGGTCTACCCGTGTCCAAACTTTTCCACCTCTACAATATCTGTTTTGAGGTGCAGTTGTGGTAAGAATTTACTTCTACACCATCAGTTTGTTACCAGGTGAGGGAACACCTTAAATAAAACAAAAGCCCAATAGAATAGCAAGATGAGGCATCCTGTAGGAACCCGGTTTATTAGAGCTATTGCAATAGGGCAGCCTTGCCAACCAGCTGCTCAGCAGAACTGCTAGTTAGAAAGACTGCTATGAGGTATATCAGAACACAGCTTATATAGGCTACTAACACACAGCACACAAAGCCATCAAAACACCCTTGAACATTTTTCAGTGTACATTAAGAAAGGTTACGGGTCATGAGATATAAAGATACATGACTCCACACTGGCATCAACTTCCTTGGGGTGTCCCAAAACATGTTGTCTCGGCATACAACTTGTTGGACAGTTGTGTAGACAACCAGACGTTCCATGAGAAGGGAAGAGGGTCATAAATTCCTCTTCCATTTCCTCTTTCTGGGCCTCACTTAGCTTCAAGGAAAATTGCTAGTTCTCACTTGAATGCTAACTTAACACATACTTCTTTGGTATGTGTTACATACCCCCTTCTAGGGTCAGATAAGGCTGGAAGTGGTAAGCAATGTTTGCACAGCTCTGCACAGTGCAGGAGAGTGGCATGAGGGTTACAAAATGCAGGTACATAAAAATCAAGCCTAATACATTCTAGCCAAAGGTTCAATATTGAAACATTTTAAAAATAAAAAATCTACACCCTGGGTCTTTAATTCTTACATCATGGTGATCAGAATTGTACACAGTACATAGATTACTATAACAGCAGCACTTTTATTTTCAATCCCTTTCCTAATGATCCCTAGTCAAGAATTTACAGTTTTCACAGTTGGCACACAATGGGACGACATTTTCATGGAGCTACCCATCATGGCTACAAGAGCTCTTTCCTAGTCATTCACTGCTAGCCCAGACTCCAAAAGATTATGTATGAAGTATGCTCCAAAATTCTGCCCCAATGTGATCACTGTACACTTTGTTACACTAAAGTACACTTGCCATTTTAGTGCCCATTCACCCAGTTTGGATAGATCCTTCTGGAGTTCCCCAAATCCCTTTTTGTTCTCAGCACACTGAATAATTTGGTGTCATCAGCAAACTTGGCCACTTCTCTGATCGACAAAACTCCAGGTCATCTGTAAGCAAGTTGAAAAACCTAGGTTTTGATTCCTGAAGAACCCCACTTCTTACATCCCTCCATCAGGAGGCCTGTCAGTTTATTCCTACTCCCTCATCTCTGTTCTTTAACTAGTTTCCGACAATGATATGTCATCTTCTCTCTGAGCCAATATGGGTGAAGCCTCAGAAGCCTCCAAGCCAAGACAGGTGAACCTGAGTGCTTGGTCTTAGAGGATGTCATTGATATCAAGGCATAATGGAAACCTTGGCTCTAAATTCTCTTAGTCCTAGTGATACCTTTTCTGATCTGTGGAATACATCCTAGCTGTACTTCTATTACTGTTTGACCATTCCCCAAACATTCTGGAGAGATTTCATAGAATCATAGAACGGTAGAGTTGGAAGGACCCTGAGGGTCATCTAGTGCAACCCCCTGCAGTGTGGGGGGTTTTCTAAACGAGAGGCTTGGATCTTCATGCAGATGCCCTCTGCAGGAATGAATTTATGGAGGTCCCATTTGGAATGCGTAATTGTTGTGCTTAAAAAAAAAATATGACTTTCTCTCGTTAGGTTTTGTTTAATATTTGAAGACTGCTATGACATAAGGTCAGATAGGGATGTGAAGGAAAGTGAATGAATGTGTCTGGGGAATCCTAGATTATGAAACATGCATTTTAAAGGTAGGCTCAATTGATGCTGATTTGTTTACTTCAAAAGTGTCCAGTTAATTCAATGCCAAGCCAAACTTCTGTCCTGATATTTCACTTTAGCAACAGTAATTTGCAATAGGCTCCAAGACCCCGAAGCATGCTTTGACCCTCTTGATTTACCAATTCCCCCTATTTTTCTAGAGTTCCTGTTTTGAAATCAAATGTGACTGTGCTGAACTTTTGGGCAATTGCCCACTTGCACATATGTTGAATTTGATAGCACTGTGGTCACTGTTCCCAATCAGTTCAGCAACACTTGCATTTTATACCAGACTCTGGCCACCACAAAAGATTAAGTCCAGGATTGCAGTGAATTGCTGAGGGGCTTGGTGACAGCTTAATGATTTTTCTGTCCATTGTTTTGCTGTAGTGTTGTGCTGCACTAGGTGTTGAAGTATTTTCAAAAAAATTATATGGAATTCAAATTTTAATACAACAAAATACAATAAAGAAGCATAAGAAGCAATTCAGTTCAAAATGAGTGTGAATATTCTAATGCAGTGGATCTATGGATGTCCCAGTTAAACAAAGATCTTTGATGTTTGTTCTAACAGTTGTCAGCTTGAGTCTTATGTCAGATTCAGCATTCATTCTCCTTCTGCCCATCTCTCGATTCTCCACTCCTTCCCCGTCTTGCTTTCAGCCATGGCTTTATTCTTCTGAGGAAGGCAGAGCCTCCTCCACTGGTTACTTCCAGTCCATCCCACCCACTCACCTTCCAGGTAGAACACCATGTTCTAAGTCTAAGAATAATGGACCAGTCACACCCACTGTTCTTCTCTCTCATACACAGGCCTCTTCTTTGGCCACATGGTCACCTTATTCAAATAGGTAAGTGACACAATGCAAAAACCTCATCCCCAAAGTGAAAGTGAGCAGCAAGCTCTCTTTTCAAACTGTTTTCTAAGTGGAAAAATTTACTGTTCTCCAGCATGAGCTATTCAGAATTGATGGAATTTCATTTACATGGTTGTGGTCCCTCCCTTTACATTCTGGCAGTTCCCTGGCCTAACAGAATGAAAGCACCAGCAGTGTTGTACTATCACTGCATTTGTTTCTCATGCATGACACAACACTTCTTACTCAGATTTCCTGTCCCCAAAGGCACTCGGGATTGATGAAGTTGTCCCTGATAAGGGAGCAGTTGCTGTGGGCCTTATCATTTATGGTACTTTAGCCAAGGCCATCCTAGAGGCAAATAAAACCAAACAGAACTTTGAGCGGTTGCTGCTAGAGGCAAAGGAAATGGTCACTCTGGTCCTCTGTTGTTGTAGCTGTTGTTTCAAGCATCACTGCGTGTAAGAAACAGTCGACTGGCCTCAGGATAATGCTAGCTAATTGGAGGGAGATGAGCACAGATGCTGGCTTTTATTAAATATCTGCAGGAGTCTGCAGTTCCACTAGGCTCCCAGACAAAAGAGAAAAGGGGGGAGCCCTCCAAACCCCTTGACTGCTCTTTCTGTCCTTGAGACCAAGCATTTTATCCAGCTGTCTTCTGTTAACTGTTGGAAAAACAGCAGCGACTGAAGGTAGTATTCAGAGATAAGAATTTAAAGATCTGTCCATTTGTACAGGCACAAACACTAATTGGATGCCTTTGCATGAGAAGGTGATAATGTTAGCAAAATGTTCTTCCTGTTAACAGAGCACTTCCTGGTGTTGCACTAGAAACATTTTGTTACTTTTGTATGCCACCCGTTTTAGCCTTAAACATCATTTTAACTTACGTTAAACATTAGGAAGTGTGACATTCATTTGTCCCCTCCTTGCTCCCCCCCCGCCCCCCAAATGTGGCTGAAAGGATATTTGAACTGTCTGTCTGATCACAGGGAAGACTAAGTAGAGTGGGCATTTTCACTGATTCCATACCTCTAAATATTTGTCAAATGAAAATAGGTACATTTCACACCTTCATGCTGACAGTAGCGATATGTTCGTTGTAGTTTCTTGGAACTGTATGTTTCATTCACTATCACCACCACCACCAGTGCCCAACTAACCAGTTTCCTTTGTCTTGGCAGTAGAGGAGGCCACCAAGCTACAGCCAGCCAGCCACAATAAGGTGCTGTCTGTAGCTGTGGTTCATATTTCAGGTTGCAGATTCCCCTTTTTGAAGATGGGGACAACATTTCCTTGCCTCCAGTCTGCAGAGATCTCACCTGTTCTCCAAGAATTCTCATAGACAAAGGGTCTGATATTACATATTGATTGTTAGAAGTGGGTCTGAGACCCTCAAAATAAAATCTGAACAAAACTGGTGAAGCAGCAAAGAGTTTATTGCTTACAACAATGTTCTTGCAAGAACAGGTGTCCAAAAGTAGGGGCACCCAAAATTGATAAAACACCAGCTTATATTCCCTATACCTGAAGCACAGGTTCCCTCCCTTGTCTCTCCTTGGGTGGAGACTACAAGGTTTACAGCCTATCACAACCACCTAATTACTCTATTAACATTATTCATTATTTACCTTATTTGGTCTATTTCCTATGCAACTATTTGCTAAGCCAAGCAAAAATACCTGGAGACAAGCGTGAATTGATCTCTGTACTTGCTGTACTTGTCTACTTACCACAGCCACCTTCTGACCACTAGCAGGTGTCAGCCGGTTCTTGCTGACGCCTGCTAATCTGAACTGTCCGAGATTACAAATCAACATTATGCGTAGCTATGGCCTTGAGCAAAGCAACACAGTGTCTTGAAATTGCCTAATAGCTGTGGCCTTGTGGCTTTTATATATGAAAGAGCAACATTTTCATTTCTTATACCCATTACTCTAATTTTGGCGACGACTACCCTTGATTACCTTTAAGCCACATACCAACCACTAGTGGGTGTAAACAAGCTCCATATTAGTCGAAGTACAGTGGTGCCTCGCAAGACGAAATTAATTCGTTCCGCAAGTTTTTTCTTCTTGCGAGTTTTTCGTCTTGCGAAGCACGGTTTCCCATAGGAATGCATTGAAAATCAATCAATGCGTTCCTAGGGAAACCGCTTTCAGACCAGGTCCGGGGACAGTCTGTCCCCCGACCTCTTCTGAAGGCTGGGGGGGGGCAAGGACTTCTCCGCTGTCCCGGGGCGATCTGAAAATGCTGGCGGGCGGCAGCGAACGCTGCGCTGCCGCCTGCCAGCATTTTAAAAGCTCCCGGGACAGCGGAGACTTCTCCGCTGTCCCGGGGCGATCTGAAAATGCTGGCAGGCGGCAGCGAAGGCAGCGAGGTCCAGGACCTCTTCTGAAGGCCGGCGGAGATTTCCCTATGGGCTTTCTTCTTGCGAAGCAAGCCCATAGGGAAATTCGTTTTGCGAAGCACCTCCAAAACGGAAAACTCTTTCGTCTTGCGAGTTTTTCGTTTTGCGAGGCGTTCGTCTTGCGGGGCACCACTGTATACAATAAACAGCATTTCAATTGCAAACAGACCTTATCTATGAGCATCCTAATCACACACTGTTCTAAAGATACGCCCTATAAGCAAGTCTGTGATTACGCAGCGTTTTAACCTTATGGCCTTTGAAAAAGCATATTCTTATTCCTCACATTGATGACTAGAAAAAGGGGATAAATAGAGGCTGAAAAAGAAGCCAGCAAAAGGGGCGGGGAGCTGGCAGTGGGGGGGGGGTTGAGTGAGTTAGCAGAGAAATTGGCAGTGGGGAGGCAGAGGAGGAGGAGGAGGAGGATGCGGCAGGCAGCAGCAATGAGTGGCAGCAGAGGAGACAATTGGCAGAGACCTTGTGGGCCTGAAACTGCTGACCTTTCCAACCGTCTAGATCCTGCTGCCCTAAGGCAACCACTTCACCTCATGAGCAGGTCAGCTCTGTCCACTCATGATGCTCTCCTAATGATAACATCCATGCATCAAGTTCAGCCAGCAAGGGCAGAAAACAAGGTGCAGCTGCCACCCCCCCCCCACTGTGGAGATCCTTCTCCATAAAACATCTAAACCTGAGCACCATTTGGAGTCATTGCAAGACCTGCCTGTTTGTGTCAACCTTTTGGGGGCTCATCCATCTGTCATGGGTGCTTTAGCTGAGATTCCTGCATTGCAGGGGGCTGGACTAGATGACCCTTGGGGTTCCGTCCAACTCTCCAATTCTATGATTCTATAATATTCAGAAAACTAGCCAAAGAGTGAGGGGTAAAATGCACTTGAGTAAAGGGTTTATGGGGACGCGGGTGGCGCTGTGGGGTAAACCACAGAGCTTAGGGCTTGCTGGTCAGAAGGTCGATGGTTTGAATCCCCACGATGGGGTGAGCTCCCGTTGCTCTGTCCCAGCTCCTGCCTACCTAGCAGTTTGAAAGCACGTCAAAAGTGCAAGTAGATAAATAGGTACTTCTCCGGCGGGAAGGTAAACGGCGTTTCCGTGCGCTGCTCTGGTTCGCCAGAAGCGGCTTAGTCATGCTGGCCACATGACCTGTACGCCGGCTCCCTCGGCCAATAAAGTGAGATGAGCCCCAGAGTCGGCCACGACTGGACCAAATGGTCAGGGGTCCCTTTACCTTTAAAGCGTTTATAGAATCAACATTCTTTCTTGCAAGCACTGTGATTGGACAGTGTCAGTTGAGATCCCAGGCCTGGATTGGAAGATGGGCCTCTCAATTGGCCAACCCCAGATCCCTCCTCCCACCCTGGCATCTCCCTTATATGAGAGGGATACCTGTAGCTGTTGTTATTTTTAATCTGTTGTCTCCAAATAGCTTGGAGGTCCGTTTCTGTCAGTATATGCCCAGCTAGCCTTGGTATTTGGGATTTGGACAAAGTGGTTGCACAGCCCTTCTAGATGACAGAGGTGGTTTTATGGTAGCTCACACAGTTTGGGCACACTGGGCGCTGTGCTGTCGGGGATGCCACAACAATGCTGTACAATGGAGCACAAGAGATGGGGAGGCACCAATTTTTAGTGTTGCGCAGGGTGCTGAAATTGGAGAGCCCAAAGTCTGCCTCTGCCAGATGGGCCTTTACCCTGATTCAGTAGGGCTCTTCTTATGACTAGCAAGTTAATAAAAGATAACCAGTGTGGCACCAGAAAATTGAGGAGAGACAAAATGCATTTATTGGTGTGTGAGCTATAGCCCATGTTAGATTTCTGAAAGAAAAATAACAGCCTATTTCTCATTAACACTCCCATCCTAAACATATTTTTCCCCCTGAAGTCCTTTTGCCTTTGACAAAGCAAATTTAGGTGGTATAATTTTCTGTGCAGAAAGTATTAACCAACTGAATTGAAATTACAGCAAGGAAAGCAAACAAGGAGAAGAGCTTTCAAGCAAGCTACAGTCCCCACACAAAACATTTTCTTGATGTGCAAATTAGGCAGAGAGAACACTGGTGTATTTCTTTAGAAAACACAATTATCTGAACCAGATGGAACCATGAACACAGGCTCTTAGAGCAAACTGAAACAGACATAGGATGGCCAGTTACAGATAGGTAGCCGTGTTGGTCTGCCATAGTCAAAACAGGTATCTGAAGAAGGTATCTGAAGAAGTGTGCATGCACACGAAAGCTCATACCAAGAACTAACTTAGTTGGTCTTTAAGGTGCTACTGGAAGGAAAAAAAATTTTTGTTTTGACTATAGGATGGCCAGTTATGAATTGCCGATAAAGGAGGACTTGCAGCAGCAAAAAAAGACCAAAGCAACGCCAACGCATAAAATTTGCACATGAGGATTCATATTTTTAGGTGTAAATTAAGGAATAATGGCTATAATTCAAAGAGAAACACAATATATCTCCCCATATATTGATGAGATACCAATTTCATAATGCACTAGTGGACAATTTCTGCATTCTTTGGAGCTATTAGGATCTGCAGACCAAAGGCTGGAAGTATTTTGTCACTTAAACTGACCCCTCAGGCTGCGTAATAAAGCTGGGACCATCCAGCTATGATGGGTCACCCATGGAGCCCTTACACCCAGACACAGTATTTTATACAAATGTGGACATATTACATGCATATTACATATGAAAAGAAGAAAATTTAAAAGGTGTATAATTAAATTATTAACTTTTCCAGGTTCTTTTTTTAATGCAGCTTGAAAATGTTCTTTCCTATAGGTGAAACTGGGCAACCATATTACCATAAACTGATTTATTATTTTGCATCATCTAAATCCTTGAAAACAGGATTTGGCCCATGGGTCATGCCTAGTTTGCCATCTCCACCACAGTACATGAAAAATACAGAAAAAATGATCAGCCAAAGAGAAAACAGCGATGGTCTGATCTTGTTAGTTCTGAACTATCACAGTGCCAATCAAGGAAGGTTGCATCAAATTAATGTCACCGAAGGGTGAGAATAAATTAATTACCTTACTCATAGCAGTTTGGTATTAATTCATAGAACTTTCTGTCTCCCTATCATCGTCTAATTGCCAAATGGCGGTAACCTTTCTAAAAATTAGGTTCCCATTAAATCCTTTTAAGTAAAGCTAATTTGGCGCTCTCTCCTAGGTTTGTGCTCTTAGCTTCTGAATGTTTGCAGAGCATATTTGGATACTCTTAACAGCTCCAGAGGTACATTGTACTCATTCTCAGTGAGGAAAATGTTATAATTTGAATGTGCCCCAAGCAACAATGGTTTGTTATGATGAGTTATTTGAAAAATGCAGTAAAGATAATACCAGTGCAATGTACATCTTAGCTCACTGGGGGTAGGTATCCCCTCACATTTCTAAGAGTGAATTTTCCATCTTTACAAATAAATCTAAAATAGTGTTCTGAAGTGGAAATCCTGTAGGTAAATTTGAAACTATTTTAATTTCCTTGCTGTTTCCTAAATGCCTCCGTAAGCAGATCTAAGTATTGTGTAGACAGAAGTGGCAACAGTCTGGACTGTATCACTTCAGGTGTGCAGGTGTAGCATTTTTTCATATGCTCAATATCCTCTTCTCCCACCACACTCTTCCTCCCCTCAGACCTTCTTGTCTCCCATTATAAAAAGCTTGGGACTTGATTGCATGCTTTTGGCAAGATAACCTCTAATTTGGCCCATACTGAGGGGGCCTTAGGCAAGTCACTATCTCTCAGCCTCAGCTTTCCACTTGTAATGTAGGATATGCTGGCCTACTGTTGGGGCTTGCTTTTTTAATCATTACTGCAGAGATATTAGTGAGGAACATTAAGTTAGGAACATCCGTAATAACAATTTATTGACATTGTGATAGGCTAGGTCCTTACCAAAGGTTGACCTCCCAGTTGTGTGCTTTCATCGAAGAGGAAGCAAAGAGGGTAAAATGGACAGATTACGGTCACCAGCCTGTCACTTGTCAAAATTTCAGCTGAAGTAACCAAGATATGGAGACAATAAAATGGGGAAGCTGGTGACAAAGTATAATGCCAAGCAGCAGGGCTCTGTCTGTAGCTACTCACAAATGAATAGGTGTCCAGTTCACTAATACATGCCAGTGTACAATTAAATCTCAACAGGCATTCATCAGATAAAACCTGCCACCTTCTCTGCTTTGTGTTAAGAGTTTCCCCCAACAGATTGCACATCTACTTCAGAGCCCAAAGCCACCTTTAAATTAACCTAGTCCCATGTCACACAGACAAACCAAAATAATTCCTTCAAGCAGTGAAGAAAACTCAGTGTTGATGTAAAATATAGGCTCTCTCTCTTGGGAACTCATTATCTTATAAGGGTGCTGCCTTGGAAATCAGAGTTTTGTAGGTGAGTAGCCTCACAAACCGAAGCCACTTTTGCAGCATCAATAGAAAGGTTTCATGCAGGTCTGTCTTTCAAGGACAGGAATCATCAAAATTCCTCAGTATTAATATATGTTTTGAAAAAGTATGGAGCAAAATCTGCATAGAAAAGAACCTAGGTCATTTGGGCACTGGAAAATCAAAACAGCAGGTATTCAAATGCCTCAGAAGCCCAACATTTAGGCCCTAATTTTAGTGGACAGCAACTCTCCCTAACTCCCTGACTTTAAGATAATGTGATGATTCTTCAGGTTTGCAATCTATACAGTGGTACCTTGGGTTAAGAACTTAATTCATTCTGGTGGTTCGTTCTTAACCTGAGGTACCACATTACCGCCATGCCGCAATTTCTGTTCTCATCCTGAAGCAAAGTTCTTAACTATTTCTGGGTTAGCGAAGTCTGTAAGTTGAAGCATCTGTAACCCGAGGTACCACTGTAATTCTTACCAACTTCCTCATTTTAAACCAGCCCTATGAATGAACCTACAAAAGCTACCAACTTACAAAAACAAAATTAGCCTATTTATGGGCAGAACAAAACTGTTTATGCATAATTGTTTCATTCGATTCTTTGGGATTAAATCTTGCACAGCTGTGAGTAGGCACCACCAGCCCAATCACTGCCATGCCAAGCACCAGAGGGAAGGAGGCAGAGCAGGCAACCTGCCCTGATTGTGGTAGCCGGTGTAAAAAAAAAAGTCTTCCTTGCTGGCATACAATTCCTCGTCACCTATGACTACCAGGCCCAGTGGAAGGCTGTTCTAAACAATAAACAATTAAATGTGCCTAAGAACTACCTGTACATGCTGAATCTATGTCTAAAAAGCAATGCAGAGACAGAGGACAAAGAAATGTGATTCTGCTGCTTGTGCTGAAAACACTGTGCAGTTATTATGAAGCAATTCTAACAAATTTAAAATACACTTTGATATTTGAGTGTTAAGTGTAATAGTCCTACAAACTTTGTGCCTCTGTTTTGCATTTTCCAAAGTAATGCCTAGAACCAACTTCCATTCTAGGCTGGAATGGTGAACATTTCTTTTAAATGGACCAGTAGAATTTTAACCTTTCTTTCATGACATAACTAGACATTAAAAAGGAAAGCAGAAAAATGACATATTCTTAAGGATGGACAGATCCATCTATTTCTGCTCCAGAATAGTTTTTCCTCCTTAAGTCTGTTCTGTTTCATTTCTCCATCAACCTGCAATTTTAAAATGCATGAAAACTTGCATTTTATGTGCAGTTGACTAGGTTTTTAAATCAGAACCATACTGCAAAATTTGGAGAAGTGTGAAAACTGAAGGATAGCTGCATTCTAATCTGCTTATTTATGTGGATCAGGAATGAATCACTCACCTTTCTGCACATATTTAGACATTGGTTCAGTTGGAATAAGTATTAAGGGGCATTAAGCCATGGGAAAAGGTACGCGGGTGGCGCTGTGGTCTAAACCACAGAACCTAGGGCTTGCCGATTGGAAGGTCGGCAGTTCGAATCCCCGTGATGGGGTGAGCTCCCATTGCTCGGTCCCTGCTCCTGCCAACCTAGCAGTTCAAAAGCACCTCAAAGTACAAGTAGATAAATAGATACCGCTCCGGCGGGAATGTAAACAGCATTTCCGTGTGCTGCTCTGGTTTGCCAGAAGTGGCTTAGTCATGCTGGTGAAATGACCCGGAAGCTGTCTGCGGACAAACGCCAGCTCCCTCGGCCAGTAAAGCAAGATGAGAGCCACAACCCCAGTGTCGTCCGCAACTGGACCTAACAGGCAGGGGTCCTTTACCTTTACCTTTAAGCCATGGAAAAAATGGGTTTTGTGCTTAAGGGGTGAGAGAGTTGGTTCACTGTAAGTGTTCAAGTAGAATGTTCCAGCACAAATAAATCAGATGGGACATTTCTAGAGGTGGGCACAGGAAACCCACATGCACAAATGGAAACTCCAGAATGCAGGCCATGAAGGGGCACATAAGAGCCCATTGAATCTGGGTATGTAGCTCTACATCAGTGTTTAGAAGGTGGACGGTATGGTCCTTTCCTATCACTGCTCTCAACGAATGGCCACTGACTTCAGTTTTACTGATATCAAGCCTCACTTTCATTTTATATGGAGTTGCAAGCTGGGTATTATCCATATGCCCTTCAGATGCTGCTCATGCAACACCTCTGTTGCAGAACTCCTTGTTTTTACTCTTAGCTGTAGGGGGATAGGTTCTTGATTGTTTCCTCAGTTTTGCTCTTGAGTTACTCTCTGTTTTGCTCTGCAGGGCAGTCCTCCTGCCCTTCTGGGAATCTGAGCCACAAAGCTCCAGCGTGGGACATTGGGCAAAGTTATTTAGCAGGAGCCTTTATGGACAGCTAAGGAAAAAAGGTCAAGCTGAAAGAGTGGGGGTCACAAGCAGGGATATAAAGAGAGGTAAGGGTGGGAAGATAGCATGATATATCACAAGAAATGTAATCATGTGAAAAATTATGGGCAAAAGTCACATTTTGTCAGAAATGAATGTAAGAAACAGGGCTAAAATTACTATCAGATTGAAACCAGAGAATACTTGTGTCCTAGCTCACACACAAGGCTGACCCTGAGTCCCCACACGAAGCCTGCTGATATCAGTGCCCTTTTTGTAAACAGTCAGCACGTTTACGGCTGTGAGCTGGTCAGCTCTTGCTGACTCAGAGTGATGTCCCAAACACCCTCACTTTTATATTGCTCAAAATCTAATTCAATATTCAGATGCTGCAGGATGCTGCTACTTCTAAAGTAATCTCCCTGCTGTAATAAATGGCTGAGCTTCAAGGGATTGAAATCCTGATCAGAATTCAGCAGCTCAAGCCCCATCTGTTGTTGCAAGTTGCATTAATAAATGGAGGAAAATATCAGGCAATTTTTGCAAGATGCCTGGAACAAAATACATTAGTCCCACACTATAAACTGTATACATAAGAAACAGGTGGTGTCCTAATGGAACTGTCTATATACACTTCCTCCCCTACCTCTAACTTTTGTGAAAAGCACACTGACAGCTTGGCTGCGATTTCTTTGATATAGCTTTAAAGTGGCACGTTGTTTAAATGCACATTAGCATGGGAACACGCAATGGTAAAACTGATTTGGTTTGGAGGTGTGTTTTTTTCCTTGTCGCTGACGGTGCAGAACCTGCTCCTGCTCATCATTCTTATTTAATCTGGCCCAGTGATGAAACAGACTACTGGGGCAAGCTTGGCAGTTGAAGGATCCAGATGCTAAGCTCCAGGATTAATTTCTCTAGCAGGGGCATCTGGGAATCTGCTTCTCTCCCCTGGCTTGGATGGCAGACTGGATTAACCCCTAGCTATCCAAAAAGGCTCACTCAAGTTAGGAGCTCCAGCTAAACGGTCAGGTATAGGCTGCCAGACTGACATTGTCTAAATGGAAGAACTTATATTTAACTTGGATGGTTTTAATTTTCCCAGGCTTGGGAGGTCAGCTGCAGAAGAATCATCTGCTTCTGCTTTTCTTTTTTGGCACCAGGTGAATGGTGTGACACAAGAAGTTTGTTAACAGCAAAACAAGACCCATAATGTCTGAAGGAGGAAAAAAATGCTGTTAGCTGCACCTGCCCATCTATCTATATATTCCTAGTGATATTTTGAATTATAAAAGCAGAGATGTGAGTATGTATAGCATTTTTATAAATGTGTGAGAGGAAGATCACAAAACTAAGAAACCACATCCATAGTGCATACTTGTCTTTCTGAAAAGACTGTGTAGGGTGACCATGTTATTTTAAAACATTTGTATATTTCTCTGCCCATTGTTTTCTGAATCTGTTTGGTAAGTTTCTTCAAATAAACAAACATTTATTTATATCCCTCCTTTCTCCCAGAATTTGGACTCAAGGCAGGCCACAAAAATTAAAACAGCTAGCTAAAACATATAAAATATAATAGTTAAAATAATTAAACTATAGGAGAATTAAAATGTTGTAAAAACATCTATTAAAATGCAGAGAGTAAAAACAGCACAGAGCTATTCAAAGCCCTTTCCTTAAAAGCAGTCGGTTCCTGAAAGCCTGCAGAAATGAAACAGTTTTGACCTGCCCATGGAAGGACAACAACAAAAAAGGCACTTATGAGGTGTTCAGAAAGCTACTTCTTTCTTCCTCTAACCCTTTAGATGTCTGAAGTTGCTTGAAGCAGTTCTGTGGCTGAATGACAAAAAAAGAGAAATCCCTTTAAAAATGCTTCGAGGAAGTGACTGTACATCATAACATGCAGTCCCTTACTGGGGAACTATACAGGAAAAAATGGCTGCCCTGTAAGGTACAGTCACATCCTGGAAGCATTTTTAAATGGATTTTTTTTAAGGGTGTATTCACAGAGCTGCTCCAAGCAATCTAAAACAAAGGCAAAAGGAGCGAAGAGGCAGTCCTCATATCACCTCCTAAATACAATATGGATTCATGCACAGTTTGGTCTATTGATTATGTGGTTTAATCCTCATATCAACAGTTTGGTTCTATGTATGGGCCTGAAGGGAGCAAAATGGGAAGGTTTGCTCCAAAATGTGGAGCAAACCATTATCCTCCCCAGCCCTTCTACCTACTGCCCCTGATAGTCGAGGGAAGGAGCGGCTAATAGTTGGGAGTGATTTTGAAGGCTGAAGCCTTATCCTTGCCAGGGAATCGTTTGCCTGCGTCCCCAGGGCCGAAGAGAGAGCAAAAAAGCACCAGGAAAGATTCTTCTTTGGAGAAAAAAGTTTTATTGAAATCTGTGCACAGAGGTGGCCAGTGGGATCGTTCCCAAAAGACTGGCCCATAGATACAAATAAACAAGCATCTTTATACCTGAGAGTCTGCCCATCTCTTCCCACCTCTTCAAGTTCTCCAATCAGCTAGCAAGGTTAAGCTTATTCCCTTATATGGCATATAGGTGTTTGGCTAGCTAAGCCCCCCTCCTCCTTCCCTTGTTCGTGTGTTCTTCTCTTGAGTTACTGCAACAGGAAGCTGCAATAGGAAGCGTGTGCAGGAAGCGGCCCCCTTGCTCTGTCTGACCACATACGGTAAATAGATGCGGTTTCTGCTTAGCTGGCAAGCACAGGAAATGGGTCTTGCTGCTGTTTGCTAGCTCTTGCTGCTGTTTGCTAGCAACTGCAAAGCAAGATTAAGAGAGGATTTACTGGATTTACTTGAGGAATTTACTTCAGGAATTTACTTCAGGTACAAGGTGCAAGGATTACTGATAGCAACCCTTCTTAGGCACAAGGTGCAACCCCTACACCTCTCCCTTCACTCCCTCCTCTTCTTATGAACAACCTAATACTTAGGTTCGTTCTGGCCTCTCGGGTTCATAGTATTCCTGGAGGAGAGCAGTAAGGGTCATGACACGGGGCCCCATCCTGCGGGACATCATCTTCCCCATCATATTTTGCATACATTGCATCAAGCAGGGCATACAGAAGCAGAAAAGCAGTAAGATTATAACAGGTCCAGCAATTAAAACGATAACATGACGAAACCAACTGCTGTCAGGCAACCAGGAGTACAACCAACTCCACGGATCCCCAGCATCAGAGGGTTTCAAAGGATTTTTGAGCTATCATTTGTTCCATGTGGTCTATGGTTGCAGAAATGCTGACATTATTATCTGGGACATATCTATTTTATTGCTGAAGGGCCCACTGATACTCGTGCTCTATCAGCTGCCTTGCTTCTTGGGAGGTTGTGTCCCACCTCTCTGAGGAGGAGCCTATTATCTTAACCAATTTTCCCACCTGTCCTTGTGGATGCTTAATAAAATCAGTCCAGGGGGAGCTGCGCCTGGATTGTCTGGTTGTCGGGTAACTACGGTGGGAGCGCTGCCTGCGGGCGCCCCTCCCATCCACCTTCTTCAGCCGTGCGTAGAAGGGTCAGCGTCCGGAGTGACCCTAGCAGGGCGGTCGTCTAGCGCTCTTCTAGAGATGGTTAGCTTCAGTGGATTAGCAGGATTTGGCGTAGCTGACCAGTCAGACACAACTTTCTTCGCTCGGGTGTGGTGGACCCACGGGGTGATGCCGGTGACTTTAACAGTGGTGGGTGTGGACAGCAGGACAGTGTGGGGACCCTTCCAACACGGTTGTAGAGGTGTCTGGGCCCAGTCTTTGATCCACACCTCGTCACCCGGCTCGAACTGGTGCAGGGGTTCAGTCAGAGCACACGGGGTGCGTTCGTGGGTCCACCTATTAGAAAGAGAAAAAATCTCGGGAGAATTACTGCACATAATTATCAAACTGCACATTTTGACTAGCATGGGGGGTTATTGCAAAACTGAGTGGACAAAGGTTGGTCCATTGTCAGATTCTATTGACCTAGGTAGTCCATAGCGGGGCAATTCAGTGAAATCCACAACAAGGTCTTCCATGGGTGCAGTTCCACTATGCTGAATCCCCGGGGGAGCCAAGGGTCCGGTTCTGGGATTATTCTTTTGACATAGCGGGCACTTCCTGGAAATCTGGGCTGCCAGTTGATAAAGGTGGGCTATGTAGAAGCACTGCTTCAGCTGTCTGGTTGTGGCATCTGGTCCCATGTGGGTGGACTCATGGTATCTCTGAGCAATCTGCCGAGAAAGGGACTCTGGGATCCATATTCTGTCATCATGAGTAAGGTACCATCCTTCTTTGGACATGGTCAGCTCCTGAGCATCTGCAGTGTCCCTTTCCTTTTTAGTGTATATTGGCTTATCAGCGGTGTTCAAGATCCTTCCAGGGACCAGTGCTCCAATAACTGACGCTGGGGGCTGGTTCCCGGGCTGCTTCCTTGGCCACTCTGTCTGCCAGTCAATTTCCTCTGACCACTTCTCCTGGTCCAGTCTTGTGTGTCCATAACAGTGTGCCACTGCTACTGCCTCAGGTTCCCATACTGCATCCAGGAGGTCCAATAAGGCTTGTGGGTGGGCCACCTGATTTCCTCTGGAGGTAAGCAAACCTCTTTCCTTCCACAAGGCTCTGGTGAGCGCTGTTATCTATGCCAGCTGGGCCGATGTTCCAGGCGGGAGTGGCTGCACTTCGATCACTTGGTCTTCCAAGGCTACCACTGCATAGCCTGCTTTTCGCTGTCCAGCCTTAACAAAGCTGCTTCCATCCACAAACCATGAAGGCCAGTGGGGGTTTGCTTTATCTTTAAGGTCAGGCCTGCTAAAATATTCTTCATCCATTACTTCAATGCAATGTGCATCTGCTCCTCACCTTCTCCTACCGGGGACAGGGTAGCTGGGTTGAGGGCGGTGGTAACCTGGAACTTCAAACGCGGATGCAGCAGTAACATCTGGCACTTTCTCATCTTCGCTTGGGAGAGAAAATAGGTACCCTTCATGTCAAGCAGAGCTGGGACTGCATGCGGGGTCACACAAACAGTGTCTTGGCCAAAAGTAAATTTGTCTGCTTTGTTCAGTAGGGTGGCTACTGCCACAACTGCTCTCATGCATGGCGGTAAGCCTTGTTCTGTAGGCGTCAGGCGCTCAGATAGGTATGCCACTGGCTGTTGCCAGCTTCCCAATTTTGGCACAAAACCCCTTTCGCCGTCCCTTGGTCCTCATCCACGAATAGAGTAAAGGGTTTCTCAGGGTTTGGGATGCCAAGCGCTGGAGCTTGCTGTAGTGCCCTCTTCAAATCCACGAAGGCTTGCTGTTGTTCTGTGCCCCAAACAAAGGGGTCTCTCTCAGTTCCTCTGGTTGACTCATGTAAAGGCTTGGCAATGATGCTGTAATTAAATATCCATATCCTACAAAATCCTGCAGACCCCAGAAAGCCACGGAGTTCTCTGCAGTTCTTTGGCTCTGGTATCAGGATAATAGCCTGCTTCCTTTCTTCACTGGTAACAAAGGGGTGTTCCACTGTGATTGGCATTGCCTCAAGATTCTATGTTGGAGCAGTCGCTCTAGATGCACCCACACTCCTTCAGCCGCCCTTCGTGGGATGGGATACTTATTTACTACAACAGGATTGGCAAATGGCTTGGGCTTCACAATTATTGGTGGGATATTTTTTTTGCCATTCCTGGGGGGGTTACCTTCAGCCCATACCGTGGGGTTCACTTGTTCCAGAATACTGGCGGGGATGGGTCCCTCCTCTTCTTTTACCATCATGAGGCGCCAGTACTCCCTCAGGGGTGCCTCCACAACCAGTTCCCCAAGTGACATAGTGGACAATGTGGCTTCTCCCGATGGCTTAAAGGTAATTTGGGCTTGCAACTTTACCAACAAATCTCTTCCTAATAATAGAATAGGGCATTCTCTCTTCCAGTGCCCTTCCTGTCGACAGATGGCGCACTGATTCCTCCCCAGACGGCTTCGCCCTCCTCCCCGGGCACTTCCTCTTTCCTGAGGGGTGGGGGTGGCTGCCTGTAATGCCATCAACTTCTCTGTTTGATACTTCTCCTTTTTTTTTTCCTCTGGGCTTCCTCATCTCTCTGATTGCAAGTGGTTTGAGCTATTTCCAACATCTATTCCAGCCCATGGCCGATGAACCCCTCAGGCTTCTGGATTTTTTTCTTTTGGCGAATATCGGACGCTGCCTGAGCTACAAAGGCAGCCTTTATGGCAATATCATCTGGGTTCTCCTCAAAGGTAGGGTTCTAATTTCTCCAATTGCACACATCAGCACTTGAAAAAGGCACATGTTGGACTGTATAAGTGCAAGGTGGTGCTTCCCCACCCTGTCCTGGGGGGGCTGGTGGGTCATACACTCTGCGTAGAGGCATCATTGCAGTCCCACCCTTTTTCTGTGCCTTATGGGACTTATGGAGGGACGCCCTGGTTTCTGCTTCTATCCATTCCTTCTGTGCCAACAAATGGGAACTTCTTTCGCATAGGGTTGTACATACTGTTGCAATCTCAATGTCTGATACTGTGTCCACATTTTTTCCTTTCTTTGCTAACTCAATTAGTCCCTTCATAAACTCCTCATCATCCTCTTCCTCTTCGCTCTCTAATTCATCAACCTTGGAGGGTTCAGGCTGAGGGCCGGCTCCTCCCTGGTCCTGGGGCCCTGGGCCTGGGGGATTCGCTAGAGGGGCAGTTGGTGGAGCATAGGGTGGCGGCGGTTTAATAACTTCCCCCTCTTCTCCTTCCGGCTCTGGTATCACCGGGGGCTTTTCTGACTTCCCTGCCGGTTGGACTGCACAAATTGTATTTTGTGGGGCGTCGCCTCGGCAGGCTTTCAGCCACGGTGGATTCTTTTCTACATTGATTTTCCAGGTAGAAATATAAGGGATCTGGTCTGGGTGGACGTTCAAGATATTTTGATATAGTGGGTTGATTAGTTGCAAATTAAATCTGCCCTCCGAGGGCCAATTAGTTCCTTGGGTGGGCCAATCAACCTCACATCCTCTCTCTTCTCAATTTGATCCCAATCATCATGCTTCGTAGCTGCTTTCCAGTTAGTTAAAAAGCATTTCAGAGGACTACGTTAGCTTGCCCCAGACCCCATTTTTTTCAGATACTCCGCTCCTAACCGGGCTTAAGATCCTTTCACACACCAACCACTACAGGCTGTGACTTGGCGAACTCGCGTTGCTAAGAAATGCACAGCCCTGCAATCGCTCGGCCAAGGGGACGCTAAGCCCCGGCCCACACTTGACAATTCAACCACTGGAGTATCTGGCACACAACACACAAAACACACCCCAATATAATTCCAACATGCAACACACAAAACACACCAAAATAATTTTTCCTCTGTTACCCCTTTCCCCAACCTTACTGGCGGCACTCTACTGCTCACAGCCAGACCCTTTCCTGGCGGCACTCTACTGCTCATGGCCAGGGGAAGCTGATCAGGCTTCCTACCACGCCCTTTCCCTTAGGGCTTACCTGCACTCCGCTGCGGACCTCTCCTTCGGCCGTCCTCTTTTCTCCCTCGACCAGGTGTCTCCACTCCGGAGCGGTGTGGCCGGCTCCCCCCACGAACAGGCAGGGGTGCGCACTTGGAGCCGCGAACGCCGGTCCGGGGCTGTTCACCGAGGTCGGGCCTGGCCCTCCCCGGCCCCCTGGGGTGGGGCGATTTCCCGGCCAACGCACCAAAATGAAGGCTGAAGCCTTATCCTTGCCAGGGAATCGTTTGCCTGCGTCCCCAGGGCCGAAGAGAGAGCAAAAAAGCACCAGGAAAGATTCTTCTTTGGAGAAAAAAGTTTTATTGAAATCTGTGCACAGAGGTGGCCAGTGGGATCGTTCCCAAAAGACTGGCCCATAGATACAAATAAACAAGCATCTTTATACCTGAGAGTCTGCCCATCTCTTCCCACCTCTTCAAGTTCTCCAATCAGCTAGCAAGGTTAAGCTTATTCCCTTATATGGCATATAGGTGTTTGGCTAGCTAAGCCCCCCTCCTCCTTCCCTTGTTCGTGTGTTCTTCTCTTGAGTTACTGCAACAGGAAGCTGCAATAGGAAGCGTGTGCAGGAAGCGGCCCCCTTGCTCTGTCTGACCACATACGGTAAATAGATGCGGTTTCTGCTTAGCTGGCAAGCACAGGAAATGGGTCTTGCTGCTGTTTGCTAGCTCTTGCTGCTGTTTGCTAGCAACTGCAAAGCAAGATTAAGAGAGGATTTACTGGATTTACTTGAGGAATTTACTTCAGGAATTTACTTCAGGTACAAGGTGCAAGGATTACTGATAGCAACCCTTCTTAGGCACAAGGTGCAACCCCTACACCTCTCCCTTCAATTTCTTTACTCCCTGTCTTCTCCACGACTCTTCAGTCAGCTGTGGGGTATTAAAAAGAAAGGGCATGCATATTATTAAAGAGCCTGGGCTCAACTCTTTGCTCCCGGAGGTGCCAATCCCTGCCCCTTTGATCCCTGGGCCACTCTAGAGGCTGTTTCCCAATATTTGTGAAAGAGTATCGTGGGTGGTGGGTGCTGGCTGCATTGGGCCAAACCAGTGCATTGTGCCAGAGTTTCTGAGGAGAAACCTATAAACACACACTCCAAGGCTCAAACCCCATGAGGACAGGATTTGGAGCCTGAAGGCTGCCTGAGGATGGGAGGGATGGCTAGGACTGTGAGTAAACATGCAAAGGAGTGCATTGTGTAGATCTGAGATTAGAAGAGATTGCGAGTTGTCTTTTAGGTATTTTTCCAAATGCTGCTCTGTGCAAATGTTTGCATGGCACTCATAGGTATTCATAATTTCAGTAGCACTAAAATTCAGGATCTCCCAGCGAAACATGAAAGGGAGCAGTATGTTCAGGGCTACTTCACGTAGCACATTATGTGCTGTTCACCATTCGCTTGCACACCCTTTTAAAGGTGGTTAGACAAAGCAGGGTTTGAGACCCAATGCTTTTTTCTGTTGCTAATCTCCACAACTTCAACATATACAGAGGTAGACTTCCTCTGAACCTGGAGGTGTCAGAAACCAATCTCGGCTTGATGGCCACCTTTCCATCTCCAGCTTTGGAAGCTGTCTGCCTCTAAATATGATGAAAGGGGAGATACAAAACAACAGGAAAAGGCTGTTGGCCTCAATCCCTGCTTATGAGCTTCCTCTTGGATCTGACTGTCATTGTGGAAAGCAGGGTGCTGGGCAAGATGGACCCAGTTCAGTTACTCTTAGATGCACAGGAGCTCCTCCCACCATTTTTTAAAAAATGGTTGTTTATTTCTGGTTTATTGACTCCAGCTTTTTACTAACATTCCTAATTGCTTCAAGAACCTATGCAAACTCCACTTTGCTGAAGTAGCATTTTTTAAATTTTGCATATGATCAACTCAGAGAAAAATAAAGTGGTTTTACCCCACTCTTCAACCAGAAAAGGCTTGCAGAGTAGCTTATAAAGATTAGTAAGAAGACAAATCATCATCATAAGAACGGGCATCATGTTAGGGGGCGCGCAGAACTGAGTTATCTGTGACATAATTGGTTAGTTAGTTAAGTATTTGTATTATTTGCTTGATTTAGGGTGTGTGTGCTCCCCTGCCCCCCCACTACACTCATGCATAAGGCTGGCATGAACTAGCACAACAACTTTGCTTCCTCCCCCTCTCTTCTGTCTGCGCATGGGGGGGGGGGAGTTGAGAGGAGAGGGCAGGAAGCTACAATGTGCAGCTAAACATCATTGCACTAACGCAACTGTTTAAATGAATACAGGTAACTTGCATCTTAGGTGGGGGTTATCTTCCTGGCCATCACAGGTTTAAGCAAAATCGAGTATAGCCAGAATGACCCCTAGAAAACTATTTAAAAACCATTTAAAAAATTGCTGCACTTACTGGTGAGGGACAAATGTTGCTCTTAGTCTTCTTAGCCTTCTGCCTCCTTTCCCCTTCTGAATGATGTTGCAGATGATATGAGGACCAGGGGAATTGACCAGTAGCCAGAAGCAATGCTTGGCTGTGGTTCAGATCCAGAGGTGGGTTGCCTATGCACATCTGCTGGTGGTGGTTTCTTTGTGACAAACCTGGTGATTGGCAGCTGCTGCTGTTGTCTCTTGAAGTCATCAAACATTTGCTTGTACAGCCTCAGAGTATCTGTAATCTCATGGATGATCTTGAGGCTGCATTTCATGGGGGAGGGAGGGGTGTCAAACTCTGCAATCAGATCATTTGTGTACTTTAGGACTTGGAAGAGTCAAGAAAATTTCTGCAGGTTTCAGCTGGCTGGTTCATGCTCGCCATCCTCAACCTCATCCTCACGTTCTGAATTTGAGTTGACCAGTTCTGTCAGCCAGGGGTGTAGCATTATTGGTCAGTTCCTTCCCTGCAGTCCCCCCAAGTGCACCCTTGAAATCTGCTCCAGAGGGTTGGGTACCCTCTGAAGAAAATTGGAGGGAGCACATGACAAATAGAGGAAATGGAAGTGTTGCTGCACCAAAGGAACTCTGTTGGCACAGCTGGGGCGGTGGGTCCTGCTTTGCCACTTGAGGCAAAATGGGAAGTGCTGCTTTACCCTGCTCCTGCCACCACCCACCTGATCCTGCTGCCACCTGTTCTGCCACCGCAGCACACCCCTCAGCATCCACCACTGGTAGAGATGCAGCACAGCCATTGGTACTGATTTTGGGGGAGATTTTGCCAATTACAGGTGAGATCTTGCCCAATAGTGGCACTGATGGTGGCCACGCTTCTCTGGAGGTGGCCAGACACTGTGGGCATGGTGCCTGGGCAGTGGCTTTGCCTGCGTTGTTGGCATAGTCCTTGCAGTCTGGGCCCTAGTGCAGTTGCTCCCACTGTACCATTTATAAGTCAGCCATGTTCAAACCACAGTGCTTGTTATCTTAGTTAACCTTACAACAACCCCCATAAGGTAGACTGATGTTGTCATCCCTATATTGCAGATGGGGAACTAAGATTGTGAGTTAGTGCTTGCCTAAGGCCTCCTGGTAAAATTGTGCCAGAGATGAGATTTGAAGTAGATTTTATTGTAACTTTCTGTAAGGGAAATTTTATCGGTGAAGTGCCAAGGCCCATGGCTACAGCAATAAAGTTGTTGATGATGACAAAATGGAAAGTGGCTTGTTGGTAGCTTAGTCTCTTAGCTCCTTATCTCTGGGTTTCACCCTAAGTTCCAAGTCCTACATGGGCTGTTAATTTACTAGGAATTTAGATGTGAGAAGATTAGTTGCAGCTTTGGTTCCAGGGACGAAGGCATGCATGCTTTATTCCTTTCTCCAAGCTCCTTCAGACACACAGCATACTTGTTTGAATATTAATGAGCTTCTTTTACATCCATCACCTCCAGAATGTATTAATGCTGCCTACAAGTGATTTCCTCTAGAGGCTGTTAAAGCCTCATGGAAGGAACCTATTTATCGTCAAGAGCTGGCAAAGAGCACACGCTGTATGTCAGTGGATAAAGACCTCTTCCTAGAAATGAGCGATAATCAGAGAGAGGATATTTCACATGTTGAAGACAGTTTCCGGGTGTGGGTGTGTGATCAAGCTTGTTTCTACAACTGAACACAATATATCCACATTATATATTTAAAAGATATTAGTAATTTAAAGCACCGATCCCATATTGTAGAATTTTGAGTCTTCCCCTCAAGGATTGGTTGGATAATATATATCAATAGAAACAAGATGAGTTAAGACTCTCTGGATAGACATGATGTGAATAGGGTTTTTCTTCTTCCTTTCACCATATTTCTGCATCTCAGCCAAAAGCAGAGAGACATGTGCATCCTGTAGCCCCTTCTAGGATGCAACAGAAGAGGCAGCTCTTCCTACATGAGAGATATCCATATCCAGAACTGTTGTTTGGCACTTGGGACCCGCTCCTGGGCAGAAGGCCTGCCAGCTGTGGCCACCGACATTGGTGCCATTGCCCAGATTCATGGTGGAGAGCTCTGCCTCCATTAATATGCACTAATATGCACACCTGAATGCTCATCTTCAGCAGCGGAGTTGAAGGACAGGGAGGGCAAGGAGGAGGAAGCAGTTAAAATGATGGTATGATGTGGGGTCCATCAAGAAACGGAGAATAGAAGAAGCTGAGTGGGAGGGGGGAAATGGACCCCCACTCCTGTCTTGTGGTCACAATGAACTTCCCCTGTGTGTGCGCACGTGCACTAATATGCACACCTGAATGCCCATCATGGGATCACGAAGGAGGGTAATATTGCTCTCATGTCCTGTTTGTGGGCTTCACCCAGTCTGTGAGAACAGAATGCTGGACTAGATGGGATTTTTGCTTGATTTCCCCCCTTATGTTCTGATCCTTTGAAAGAGGCAAGACCAAGGAACAGACACCACAGCTTCTGCTTGCACAAGGAGCTAGTGGATAAATGGGCTTCTCCTTACTTGCCTCCCCTTCAGGCAACATTCTCCTGATTTCTCAGCTAATTCCTGGTACAGTCAAACCTCGGTTGTCGGAACATAATCCATTCCGGAAGCCCATTTGGCTTCCAAAACATTCAACAACCAAGGCACAATGTCCGATTGGTTGTAAGAGCTCCCTGCACTCAAGAGGAAGCCAAGTCGGAAATTCGGCTTCTGAAAAACATTAAAAAACCGGAGCGCTTACTTCCGGGTTTTTGGTGTTCAGGAGCCGAAACGTTTGAAAACTGAGTCATTCAGTAGCTGAGGTTTGAATGTATTAATTCAGCCCCTGTGGTTCTCCTTCACCAGGGCTGGCCCAGGAGGTGTTGCCACACTAGGCAGAACTAAAAATGCCACCACACGGATGCTGCCTGAGGGGCCTGGGGAGCAAAAGGAAGTGGGTGTTGGTGTTGGACAGTAAGCAGGGATGTTGCGCTGAGCAGATATGCTGCCTGAGGCAACTGCCTCACGCTGCTTCATGGCCAGGCCAGCCCTTTTCTCTGTTCTCTTACACCATGGGTCGGCAAACTAAGGCTGGCGGGCCAGATCAGGCCCAATTGCCTTCTTGATCCGGCCCACGGACGGCCGGGGAATCGCCGTGTGGATCACCAGCGTGCAAGTTCTTTCCCTCTCCCTTCCTCTCCCTCACGCAGTGGCATTTTTCTCCTCAGGGACGGAGCAATCTTGGCCCCCCCTGGGAGCCCTTAACGGCAGGAGTCGGCTCACCAGCCTGTCTTAGCAGGGTGGCGCTCTGAAGGGGGCGCGTGACGCTGGCTGTCGCTGCATTTTCCTTCTGCTCCTCCTCCCTCTCCCTCAGTCTGCCCTTCCTTCCTTCTCCGTGCCCTTTTTCCGTGCCAGTTCCTCATGCGCTTTCTTCACCACCGCCTGCCTGCCTGCCTGCCTGCCTCCTTCATTCCTCCCATGGCGTTCAGGTGGGTCGCTGCAGTGGCTGCAGCTGCTGCTTGCGACTTGGCGGGCAGCTCTCTTTTCTCCGCGGTGCCACTCAGGAAGCAGCAGCAGGTGGTGGTGGGTAAAAGCTCTGGCGGCGCCATGGTTCCCTTCCCTCCATCTGTGGCTCCTCTGCCAGGGCTGCTCCTTCTGTCTTCACCAGCCAACGTAGCCTTCTACCCCACCACAGCACCTGGCGGGCTGGAGAAGCCCAGTTGTGGCTATTGGGGCGACAACTGGGACAGGTAAAGTGAAGCATCTTCAGGCCTCTTTGTAGGTAGGCAGAAATCATTCACCCCCCCAAAAAAATATAGTCTAGCCCCCCACAAGGTTTGAGGGACAGCGGACCAGCCCCCTGCTGAAAAAGTTTGCTGACCCCTGTCTTACACCTTCTGATACCTATATGGAATTCTTTTGTATTATCTGTCAATGCAGTGCTACAGATCTGCTCCCTGTTCCAGGACATTGCATACTTTATTTTGCCTCCATAGCTACTTATCCCTCACTCAAAGGGCACTTCATTCTTTCATGCATTTGGTGGGAAAGAGTGGTGAGCTTGTGGTGCTGCATTTTCAGCTGGAATTGCTGAATAATTGCTACAGGTTGCATTTAATAACTTTCCCCCGGTGAATCTGCTGACCAGGATTGCAACAGCCCAGTTGAGGCACATCTGAAAGCCCAGCTGGTGGCTGAGGTGGGAGAAGGAGCCTTCTGAAACCTCTGTATGAGCTGATGTAAAATGCTGTTCAGTAAACGCATCCCAAAAATGCTGATCCTTGCAGGCTGGCCGATAGTAACTTGATAAGTAATGATGATGATGGCATTTATATACAGTGTTTAATTGTTGAGAGCATTTCATATACATTATCTCAGTCACTACCACAGTCCCGCAATATCAGTTAGTATGGCGGTGGAAATATTGATTAGTATTCTTCTCTCCCTTGTAAAGTGTAGGAATATATCTACCTCATGTTGTGATGTAATTATGTGTGTTTCTCTGTTCCTGCAGACTGCCACAAAAAATGTGGACCCAGCCACTGGGTGGAGAAGTGCCAGAGCCGTAGCTAGGTGATCTTGCACCCCTGGCAGAACCATCCAGATTGCGCCCCCTAGCTACGGACAAATTGGCTCTTCTTTCCACCTCTCCTCCAACCCCCCCCCCCGGCACCCATTCAATGCCTCACGCACTTCACCTTGTAATGAATTCTTTTTTTTGCAATGAATTCTGATTGAAGGAGGCCAAAACAGAGCGCGGACACCAAGATGGGGAAGGCTGACCTAGATGACGGTATATAGGCGTCTCCCAACTTATCTGCGGGTTATGTTCTGGGCCCCTGCATGCATAAGTGAAATCACATAAAATGGGAAGCACCCCACTAATAGGGAGGAGGGCATGGGAGCCAACTCCTTGGGGCCAGGGTTCCTCTGCCTCGCCCTGCCCCAGTTAATGGGCATTGCCATTCAAATAGTGTGCATGTGCTCCATCTTGATTATACAGGGCGATGCTTACCTGCCCCCCTCCATATATTTTATTCAAGTTAGCACCCTTGAAGGAGGATCTGTGTTGGCGACACTCCCCCTGGCGCCCGGAGAGGCAGGGGCGTGGGCAGTGAGGTGGGCTGGGCAGCGCCAGGGCCCAAGGCTGGTGGACCTTCCCTGCCCTGACTCCACGAGGTCTGGGAGAGGCAGAGCCGGTGCCTCACAGCCAAACGGGATGGGGCGCTGCGCCTGGCTGCCAGGAGGGCCAAGGGGCGAGGGGAGCAGCCGGGAGCAGCTGCCGCCCAGACCCTCTTCCCCGCCCTGCCTGGGCTGTGGGCAGGGAGTGCTGGCTGGAGGGTCTTGGCAGCCAATTTTGTGTCCCCCCTCGCCTGCGCCCCTGGCAGGCGCCCACCTCACAAGCCCCTAGCTACAGCCCTGGGAAGCGCACAATGTAGTGTGCATGTTAAAACCAGAAGTCATGTCAGAGCCCCGCGGTGTTGGGGCTGAGCCTCCACACACAAAATTGTGGGAACCCGGGCACCCAGGACCTCATAGAGTTGGCGTCAGTGTGTCTGGGCATGAAAACAGACAATGCCTGGCCAACCAGCAAGGCATTGACCAGCAACAAGGGCCTCTGATTGGCGCATTTGAACTTAAGGCTTTGGTGGACAATTATGCCCTGCAGAGCAGCCAGCCAGGCAAATTCCCCTATAGCCAGCTGGCAAAGTGATCTCCAGCCACCCAGGGATGGCAGCTAGGAGTGAGGGGAAGGACATTGCCCACCTAGGAAAGCAGTTGAGCGGCCATTTATTTTCACCATACCGAAGAGTTATTTTTTACATTTCTATTCAAAGAAAGTGCAAACACCATTTTAAAACTTTATTTTTTAAAAAGAGCTGAAGTATGCTTTACATCAAGGCTGAGGTTGAAAGTGCTATGTAACCTATAGCTCCCAGGTTTTGTCCTTCAATGATGGCAATTTGTGGGGCTGGGCTGATTCCACTTCCCTGTCTTTATGGATCTGTGAATGGACTAGGAAGGTCACGGCAGCATAATAAGGACAGGATTCGCCATTTGTCAGCTTGCTTTGTCCTTTTGTTGCTTACATTCAATTGCATTTTTAGTTTTTAGCTGTTGACTACCTAACTATGCAGCGTGAGAGTATTGTTTTACATCCGGAATTTTACCTCAATGGATATATGTACGATCTTTCACCAATCAGTAAGAGATAGCAGACCAAATGTTTTTTGTTTTTGTTTTGCTGTATGATATGCAGATAATAGATTGTTTCTCAGCCTCTGTGAATAATATTTTCAATAACACATAAGTGAAATCCAAAAAAGTAGTGTGCCCACACACATTATTTACAGATTTTGTAATGTCTGATCCAAATATTTTCAGGGATGCTTTCAAAAATTATTTCAATACATTATGGGTCTCTTCTAGTCCCCTTGAGCTCTCCTGGACCCAGACTGGGCAGTTGTAAAATTTATAACTCCAAACTGGGTGTTAGCTGTTTGGTTCTCTCTTCTTCACATAATTAAGGGGTTTTTTGTTTGGTAAAAGCTACACATTACTAGCAGCTGATAATTTTATTGGGGTCATGTGCTATATAAAAAAGGCTACCTTATTTCTTCACTCTAGATGGTAATGACCACCCCATTTTTAGACCCCTAGCATATAGACCATGTAGGATTCTATGCATTCTTGCACTGTGTTACACAAGAACAGCAAAGACCCCATTGCATTTAGTCAAATATGAAAATAACAAGCCCTGAAAGGGAGGGGGATCTTTTGTCAGGCTCCTATTGTTTAGTACCAGATGCATCTGAGAGTTTTCTTCCCCATCTGCCTGCTATGTCTTAGATATGAAAACATCATATTAATTCTGACTATCACATTAATTGCATTTGATTGTTTAGGTTATTGAATGAATCTCTCTCTGTGCAGATGGCATGATTTCCAGTGCAGTGAACTATAATAATCATGGCAAGGCAGACAATTTATTTGTAATTTACTCTGAAGCTGGAATTTGGTTCTCGGAGGGGGGAAATGTAGATCTTTTGCTCATTAAAGACATTACAGCAACTTCTGCTGTAGTCATTTTTCTTTTCTAATACTTTCTTTTGCTTAGAGAAGAAAAATGACCAGTATGTAATTGGTTTCTGCTGCATTTTCTAATCTTTCCAACCTCATGCTCCTGGTCTGCCAGCACCTGTTGTCTTATCTTCATCTCTCCAGTGTTAAGGCTGCAAAACCTGTTGCAGTTAAGAATAACACTTGTGACACAGAATGGATATATTGAAATCCTGTGCACTAGATCTCATTCTCAATGAACTGGCAAACCTGGGTCTATAATATCCCAGTTGTGACTACAGGAGGGAATGCGCAAGACCGATTTCTTCTCCATTTCAAAAAAAGAACATAAAAAGCTAGCACATCGGATGGGAGGATTCTATCCTAGCCTTATACGATCTGAAGAGAAACCAGAGATACAGTATTTACTAAACAAAGGGAAAACAATGCTTTATACTCTACTCCAATTTTTTGCGGCCGACGGAGCCTCTCACATCCCTTTTGCATTGAAGGTATACCACGCAAAAGTGGTCTCCACCCTCTGTTATGCTGCCCCGCTTTGGGCCCCAGGGTCCAATTTAACATTACTGGGGACATTGCAGAATCAGTTTCTCCGTCGCCTTCTGAAACTCCCCATGTGTGTGAGCAACGCAGCCATACGTCTGGAGTTAAGGATTGCATCATTGGAGACTGTCATCTGGAAGCGAGTCTTTGGCTATTGGCTGTCCAGCTGGCATAGGCTTCCCGACCATTATCTTTTTCAGTGTCTCTGGCGGGACGTCTTTGTCAATCCGTGGGTAGGAAAAATCCAAGCCAAACTTCTGAGCATCGGAATTTCCCCAGCGGACTCCTTAAAGATGAACTTACGCTCAGCCAAAAGCCTTATTGAGCAAAGATTAGCAGACATTGAAAATCAACACAACCTCGCCAGTGGTGGGGGTGTCTGCTCCCCCAGGTATCATGGAATAACCCCACCACTTGGCCTTCCATCATACATGTCATCTCTTTCATCAGTACCACACCGACTCGCATTTATTCGTGCAAGGTTCAATGTCTTTCCATCGAACCTGCTGAGCCACAGATTTTCCAAGGGTTTGGTGTCTCCGCTATGCGTGTGTGACGGGAAAACTGTTGAATCTCTTCCACATATAATGTTCAACTGTCCCCTACATAGCATAGCTAGGACTAAATTCCTGGGTCCTGCTTTACTGCGCTTGGTTGGCAGGCCTGTTGAGTTACACGCCGCACTGCTTTTGCAGGATACAGACCCTTCTGTAACTCTGCAGGTGGCGAGATTCCTGAATGCGGTTATCTCACACACAAAAACCACCAAAAAACAACAAAAACACCAAAACTAATCGGACTGTTATGATGAGAGTGCATGTCAGATCTCGTCTTCAGTTTTTCTTTTTCTGTGAACCGTCCCTTGGAGCTCTCCTGGCCCCAAGCTGTCATTTGGCTCTGCTCAAGGACCCACCCTTGCATCGTGGTGTTCACCTTCTGTTGTCGGATATATCGGTCTTTATGTCTCTGTGTTTTTTTATGTTTGTACATATTTTATGGGCTAATAGCCGTAAATAAATAAATACCGTATTTTTCGCTCTATAACACGCACCCGACCATAACACACACATAGTTTTTAGAGGAGGAGAACAAGAAAAAAATATTCTAAACGAAACAGTGGATGTATGATTTTTGTGGTTCATGCTGTGGCCACAGACATGTGATCTGACGGTGAGTTTGGGGTAGCCCAATGCAAAAATCCTGAGGATCCATGTGGATCCATGCTTTGTAACCACGTTTTTGCACCACTGTGGCCCTAGGCAACAGTGGGAGCATGATTTTTTTGGTGCAAGCTGTAGCCATGGACATGCTATGTGATCTGATGGTGAATTTGGGGTGACCCAGTGCAAAAATCCTGAGGATCCATGTGGATCCGTGCTTTGTAACCACGTTTTAAGTGGGGAGGGAAGGAAAAGCACTCAAGGGACAAGGAACACGTGTGGGGTGGGTGGAGAAGGATGCTGTTAATAATGCAGAAGAGGGGTATAAGAGGAGAAGGCTCCTCTCCTCTCCCGCTTTGCTCCTTTAAAGCAAACAGGCTCTCTGTCCCTCTCTCCTCCCCACTCAGCGGCTCTTCTCCCTCTTCGCTGTTTCAAAGCAAGCCACGGAGGAGGGAAGGAAGGGGAACCATGGATCCTCTGCTCACGACTGCAGCAGATCCCCCCGCCATCCGTAGGCATTCGCTCCATAACACGCACAGACATTTCCCCTTACTTTCTAGGAGGAAAAAAGTGAGTGTTATGGTGCAAAAAATACAGTAAATATCCTAGCCTTCACCATGAGGAGCAAACTTTTTGCATGCAGGAGCATTCAATCAAGTGAGTGCCCCACATCTCATACCCCCCAAGTGTCCCTATTTTCCAGGGATGCTTCTAGAACTATGAAAGCCATCCTGGAATGATTTTATCCATCCCCCCTCCCGGGATGTCTTTATTTCCCTCCCCAGTGCCGCCAGCGAGTTCAGGGAGGAGGATGAGCCAGCGCTTGTCCTGAGTGGTGGCGGCAGCAGTGATGGCTACAAGGGAGCATCTCGTTGCCTCTCCATGGCTGCCACTGCCAGCTGCTGAGAGGAGGAGAGGCGGCCGAGGCAGAGGCCCACCCCATGTCTCTGAGGGGCAGGCACAGGGGTGGGCCACCCTGGATGGGAAGAAAGGGTGAGTGGAGCAGAGTGCAAGGAGTCTTGGTGTTTTTTAAAAAAATGCTTTGTGGATCCACATCAAATCTTGCCCCTTTCTAAAATTAATTTATTGGTGTGTGCTTTTCTTTTTGTCAATCTACCAAATAATAAAACAAAATCGGGATTAAAGGGTTTTCTCAGGATGGTGGAAGGTGTGTGTGCTGTGTCCTGTAGGTGTCGTGGTGGAGGAAATGCTCTGGAAGGAGAGAATGGGGGGTCGAGGAGGGTCAGTTGTGGGTGGGTGGGGGAGTGAGAAATGTCCCTATTTTCAACTGGGGAATGTTGGAGGATATGCTTTCTGTAGTGATACCATTCAGACACAGGTTTACCAACCCAGTAAGACTTACTGTCTTTAATTTATTTAACAATGTGTTAACTGCAAAAAAGACCCTAAGCGGCTGACAAAGAATACAAAAGATATACCTAAATAACATAGGCCTTAGATTGTGATTTTTAAATGCTATACTGTTAACAGGATCCAATGAAAAGTTCAACCCATGATGGAAGAAAGGGCAGGTCTTGTATATGGCACCATTAAATGACAAAACCATATAAAGGGACAAGCAAGAAACCTTGTTAACATTGCTTATCACCAGATTTACATTTGCATCAACCGTAATTCCTTTTTAAATCCACTAATGTCAAGGTTTTTGGTCACGGAGCCCTGGCAGAAAAAATACATTTTGCAGGAGGAAGTGCAGCACAAAGGCACTGGTTGGTTTCTGCAAACCAACAAAGAACAAGACAAAACAGCAGAAAATAAATGTCCTTTTTCAAAGAGCACTTCAAAAGCGCTGTGTAGTTCACCTCTTTGACCTTACTGCACACCTCTCAGCAAGGACACAAAGAACCTGAATCTTGTGGACTCCCACACTATGTCTTTCTCTGAACAATGCTGTTGCTTGGGTACCAGACTCTCCATGAAGTATCCGTTTGAGGAAAAGATGGTTTGTTTAGCCATGCCTCTATATCCCTTTCCTCCCTGTCTTCCCTTAATATTTTTTTTAATTAAAATACAGTACAGTACAGTACAGTAAAACCAAAACAACATGCTTGCTACATAAACATAGGGAAGAATATGTAGTAAATGCCAAAAACGGAGAAAGTGAAACCTGTCTAGAATGTGATAATACCAGGTAGGACGCAAACTTTGTATGTATGGCATAGATCTCACTATTAAAACTTTAAATATTTGCCTCATTTTCCTCAATCTGGGAAGCTGCTAGAACTGATCATGGGCGTAATAAGGGGGCTGGGGTGGTTGCCCCCCCAATCAAGTAAATAAATAAATAAATAAAAACTAAAAGTAGAAATAATCAGAATATTCAAAATTGAAATGCTCCCCCTCCCTAGCAAGCATTTCCCTAGAAAAAGGTAGCGCCTGCTTTTGTTACACTTGTGCATGTAGCCTATTATTTCATCCTTCATTGATATGTGTGAGCCATTCTCTGCAGAACATCAGAATTTAGGATACTACAGCAGAGGTCGAACTGGTCAGCCAGGCACCCTCGGACACCCTCACTGGACAGCCCTGAGCCCCCGGTAGCCTCTCTGACATATTTAGCTAGTAGCTGATGATCTTAGAAACAGCTGACTCTGTAACCTAACAAACTCTGTGGTTAGAAGTTCCCTGCTATTGCCAAAGTTTCCTGTTAGAAAGTGCAAGTACAGTGGACGTTCGGGTTGCGAATGTGATCCGTGCGGGCAGTCCCTTGCAGAGAGTAAAGACTTGGATAAGGTCGATGATGACAGGGGAGCATCTCAGTGGCTTTGCTTACACAGAAAAACTGCAATAGAAAAGAGGGGGGAAATGAGAAGGATCTGCTGAAAAGGTTTTCAGCAAGTCCAATAAAGCTTGCTTGAGTTTTGATTAAAAAAAAGAGAGAGAGAAGAAAAAGATGTATCTTTGTAATTTTGCAAAATATACTCATTAACCACATGAAAAGTACTCCATGATGTTAATTCTTTATTTGACTTCATAGTTTTCAAATGACTGAAGATTTTGACAGTTTTTTCTGAGCACTTGGGGCCCAAAGAAAGTAATTTTGAACAACTGTTGTTGAAACATTTCATCCTGAATCTGCTAGACAGAGCCAGACAAGAGGATGACGGAAGGTGGGTGTCCTGCCCCCCCGCAACCTAATTCCTGTTTATGCCCATGGATCCTGAGCTCCACCAGTTTCCTGAGCCAATGGAGATGCAGTGTGTGGAAAGAACACAGGTTTATTGAAGCTGCAGCTGGTCCGGTGGAGTCGCTTCCAAAGACTGGGTGAGCATCACCAGTTTCAAAGCCCGTTATATATAGTCTTCTTACACTCCACTGATTGCTGGGCAGGGTATGCCGTCCTTATATGGACTCGTTTTGCTTAAGCCTTGCATTCCCTTCTATGAAGCAAACTTATGCCCTATTTGATATAACTTCGGTGCAAGCAAACCAGAATTTCTGTGGTCAGCCTTCAGTTAGGCTTTGAGCGTTACAAACTAGCTCAAGCAGGTTCAGCAGGTGCTGCGGTTGCTTGCTGCCTTGACTACCCTCCTCAAGAGTACAGTCATACCTCGGGTTACAAACGCTTCAGGTTGTGCTTCAGGTTGCACATTTTTGGGTTACAGATGCGCAGAAGTGCCAAATTGCAACCCGCGTGTGCGCAGACACGGCACTGCGGGTTGCGAATGGTGCGGGTTGCGAATGTGCGTCCCGCATGGATCACATTCGCAACCCGAACGTCCACTGTACTTGCACTTTTTAACAGGAAACTTTGGCAATAGCAGGGAACTTCTAACCACAGAGTTTGTTAGGTTACAGAGTCAGCTGTTTCTAAGATCATCAGCTACTAGCTAAATACGTCAGAGAGGCTACCGGGGGCTCAGGGCTGTCCAGTGAGGGTGTCCAAGGGAGCATACCAGAGCTACCACACAGAAAGTTGTCAATGTTAGATTGTTTGGAATTTGGGACGGCTGGAGGCCCTAACTGGCCTCTTGTTCTCTTTTTCTTATTGTACCCTTGCGAGTCCATAATAGATATAATATGAAATCAATGCAGCACCTACCACTCGGAAGCTGCTCTTCAGCCTCCCCTGCTTCTGGCCAGTCAGCAAAGGTAATGGTAGCAGTAATTCCTCTGAGTTCAATCCTGTCAATATTTTCCTCACACCTATTAGACCCTTCTTGACAACAACTCCATATCACGAGCGCTGACACAAAGTCTTCAAAAAAATCAACAAAGGTTAGTAGAAAAAAGCAGAAGCAGGTGAAGTCCACTGGATACGCAGAAGAAGCCCATTTTAGGCATGCAGAAACACCGAAAATCAGCAAGGCCTCCCTCTCAGCTGATAACATTGAGAGCAAATTAACCTTGAATACTTTCAGATTTCAGGGAAACAACACTTAACTCTTTCCCAGTGCAAATCCCACAGGTTGGGAAGGAAACAACAAGCAGTTAAAAGAATCAGAAATTGTTTTTTGGAAAAAACAAGGATTTTGAAAGGTTTAGATTAGAAGCCTTAAATAACACAGTGTAAAGTGAGAGACCTCAACTAGAAACCATTCTTTAACATGCAAACTTACTATTTATTAAAATACTGATTTGGGGCTACAAAAGAAAGTATGGGCTGGGGCAGGATCCTCTTTATGTTAAAAGGCAATGAGGTTTTGTGCTTTCATTTATGGGATGGTGGTTCTCATTGTCAAGTCAGTAAGCTTCTTTTTAAAAACTGACTTCAGAGTGATCTGTGGTCACATCTTTAATTCCTCTATGCAAGAGTTGAATATGTGAAGTGTGTTTGTGGTTCGAGATAATGTGAAAATTTTGGTTGAGTATATATTCATGACCAACATGAGTTTGACCAAGCTGTGGGAGGCACTGAAAGACAGGAGTGCCTGGCGTGCTCTGGTCCATGGGGTCACAAAGAGTCGGACACGACTAAACAACAACAACAACAAATATATTCATGAGGGCCTGTTCACAGATGACAGCCATCACTTGACATCGAAGCGATCAAATAATGTGCCTGCATTGTGGCCCAGCCATTGTGTATGTATATCTGAATCTGAAAAGTGATTTAATAAATGTGGTCAGAAGAAAATAGTAGATATGCCAAAATGAATTAGGCAATGTTGCTGAGAAGTAGATGAGATGGCTATATTTGTATTTGTCTCCTACTGAATCGCCTGCATGGCGAGGGGTAAATCCTTCCTCATCCACAATAAAGGAGCCTTGGAACCTGAGACAGTTGCCAACAGGACACTAGCGAAGGGTAAAAATAATAAGCTGAATGTCAAAATTTAAATAGTTACTATTTCTCATTCCCATTGCACACACTCATCCTTTACCATTATAGCTGCATATTTATCTTTTCAGCAAACCTGTGAAGGTAGGTCACACTTCTTTTCCCACAGGGGAAATAAAGACTGTTTTCCCCAAGCTTATGAAATGTGTGATGAAGCCAGAAAAAACCCCAACAACTCTACAAGAAGACATGTTGTAACCCCTGCTTAGAATGAAGCTGACAAGGAGTGGTTTGAAAAGGTGATTCCTGTCCCTGCCTGGGAAACTGTGGTTATTTTAGTCCCAAAGGCTAGATTAAAAACACAGTTCTCTCTTGGTTGTTCTTGTAGGGTGTCTGTGAGATAGAGAGAGAGAGAGAAAGTTGGGGCATGACTTCACTTTGCTCCGTAACACACAGCACATGATTGTTCCTGGAAACAGGGCTGTATCATTTTAATTAAACCGCAGCGTAGATACTTTATGCTTTCTGGCTTTATGCTTTCTGTGTAGGTGTCAGAGCATGTGTAAGAAAGCACTACAGCTGAAATTTCTTGTGCTGCGTTGCCTAACACAGAGGCCTCAAGGCATGTCTGATCTAGAAAAATGTAGAGAAGTGACACAAATGTCAATATAAAAATGTAACACGTTAGAGGAGGTTTTAAGCCAAGAATCCATGTGAAGGACAGAAAAGCTGAGAGGGGAAAATATGGGGTAGATGAAGAGAGAGAGGGAGAGAGAGATTAATCTCTGTAACAGAGTAGGGCAGGAGTTTCCTTCTATTATATATTTCTGTTTGGCAGCAAAAGTATCTGACAGATGAGATCACGGAGGAAGCAGGTTAAGATATGTCTGCTAACTGTGACAGATGTCCCTAGTGGTTGTTGTTTTGCAGGGTGTGTCTGTTGGAAATGGAGACGCTGGTGTGAATCTGCTTTCTGGGAGCATAATTTAGTGTTGAGAAGATTTCTTTAATAAACCAAAGATTCCTTTTTATTAGAAACACCTTATATTTCCAAAATAGGGAAGACTCCTCATACAAGCACAGGTGTACCCAAACCACATACACAGAAGAAATTGTTATTATTCAGCCTTAAACTGTTTCAGAGCCATGGACAGGGAATTACTGTATTTTTCGCTCTATAGGACGCACCGGACCATAGAACGCACCTTGTTTTAGAGGGGGAGAACAAGAAAAAAAAAATCTCCCCCTCTCTGCTCAGCGCCCCTTCAGCGAAGCGGCAGGAGAAACGGAGCCCCTTCCATTTCTCCTCCCGCTAGGCTGAAGGGGCGCTGTGCAGCTCTCCCTCTCTGCTGAAGCCGGGAGAGCAAGACTCCCCTGGCTTCAGCGAAAGGAACCTGAAGCCTGTGGAGCACAGCGGGAACTCGCGCTGCGCTCCGAAGGCTTCAGGCGGCTATCCCTGAAGCCTGGAGAGCGAGAGGGGTCGGAAAGCGAAAGCAACGTGAAGCCTCCAGAGCGCGGAGGGAGCACTCCCTCTGCGCTTCGGAAGCTTCGCGTTGCTATCGCTGAAGCCAAGGAGCCTGCATTCGCTCCATAGGACGCACACACATTTCCCCTTAATTTTTGGCGGGGGAAAAGTGTGTCCTATAGAGAGATAAATACGGTATAAGTGTTGAGAGTTTTGCCCCAAAGGAGGAACTAGTCAGTTCTAACTAAGACTAAATGGTATTTGATTTAATTTTAATGACCTAACTCTGAATTTTAGTGTTTCAATTGAATTGTCAGTGTGTCTGGCTATTAACCAGAAGGTTGGTGGTTTGATCCCATGCAAGGATGTGGGCAGGAATCCTACAGTGAGGGGGTTGGACTAGATGACCCTTGGGGTCCCTTCCAGCTCTACTTTTCTATGATTGCAAAACAAACCCGAATAGTTCGAGAGCACTGCAGTCTCCCACCGCGTGGGCACTGTGTGGTTTCAAGTGAATAATATCACCTGGTGCAAAAGAAGCATTCTAGTATTTTCACCAAGCCGTGCCCAGGGATGGTGCCACTGCCGAGAAAGTCCTCTGCCTGTTTCCCTGTAACGTCATTTTTCGCAGTAAGTGAGCTGCCAGAAGCCCCTTGGAGCTGGACCTCAGTGTCTTGTGGTAATAAATGCCAACTGTTAATCATGAAGAAGCCCTTCCCCATATTATCTTGAAGCTATTGCCAGTCAATTTAATTGGGTAGCCCAAGTTCTTGTGTTTGGAGGGAGAAAAATAAATTATCTTTCTCCACAATATTAATAGTTTTATAAACCACCGCATGTCACATTGTTTGTCTTTCTAAAGTAACTCCCATGGAGATGTACTTCATAAGTACACACGACCATTTTAGTTGTTCATTTTATTTACTTTCCCCAGTGCTGACACTCCTTTTGAGATTAGGTTTCAGGACTTGTCATAATCTGCCAAATGGGGGCAACCTATCAGTTCACACTGGCATTATGATGTAGTTTGTTATTTTTGTTTTCAGACTTTCCACTAATATTTTAGCTGCTTACAGATCTTTGTCTGTACATGCGGGGGGTGAGTGCAGGAAAACAGCATTATGGCAACAAAGTCCATCTTTGATTTCCAGATGTTTTGTCTCTAGTGAGGTGCATGACTGGACAGGTGTCTCCCTGTGATCAGGGACTCCAGTTATGTGGAAAGAGCCCTCAGTCCCCACGGTTTTATGTCAGGGATGGAGAAACTGTGGCCTCCCAGCCTTCATAGCCATTGGGCTGGGATAATGCAAAAATTTGATTAGTTTTTACAATATCAACGACAAACAAAAACATAAAACAAACAAGACATAACAAACATAAATCATAACCTTATTGAAAATAACAGTTATTTACTTTGTAAAACGACTTCCTCGTTTCCCCTTAGTTGAATTTCATTGCATATCCTTATAACGGTTTTCGAAATCCCAATTTTAATACCCTTTAAATTAAACATTAACATCTTTAAATCTTCTCCTTCTTGTATTAGACATATTATTTTATCAGTTAACATAAATACAATCCTAAGCCCATTAAGTATCTGGAGGCTATTTCCAGTTATTTTAGCTTAACAAATTTAGCTAAATAATCATTAAATTTCTTCCATTCTTCGTGGTGTTCCTCCTCCTTCTAGTCGCGGACTCTTCCAGTTAGATCGGCTAGCTCCATAAAATCCATCATCTTCATCTGCCATTCTTCTACTGTTGGTAATTCTTGAGTTTTCCACCTTTTAGCTAACAAAATACGAGCCGCAGTTGTGGCATACAAAAATAGATTAACATCTTACTTGGGCAATTCCGAACCTGTTATTCCAAGAAGAAAGGCCTCTGGTTTCTTTATACATGTATATTTCAACATTTTTTTCAATTCATTATAAATCTTTTCCCAGAAGTCTTTCACCTTGGGGCAGGTCCACCACATATGAAAGAATGTTCCTTCCTTTTCTTTACATTTCCAGCATGCATTATCACAATTATGATACATCTTTGCTAATTTTACAGGAGTCAAATACCATCTATACATCATTTTCATAATATTTTCCTTTAACAAAGTACATGCGGTGAACTTCACCCCTTTCTTCCACAATCTTTCCCAGTCCTCAAACATTATGTTATGTCCTAAATCTCTTGCCCAATCTATCATCACCATTGGGCTGGGATAATGGGGAACATTTATAATGCAATATCCCGCACGAACTCAAGGACCTCTTCTCCTCATAGGAACCAACCCAGACCCTGAGATCATCCTCTGAGGCTCTTCTTTGTGTGCCCCATCCATGAGAGGTCTGGAGGCTGGCAACAGGAGAGTGGACCTTTTCTGCGTGTCTCAGATGCATGGCTGATTTTGTTTGTTTTTGTTTGTTTGTTGGCTTGTTTATTTTATTGTAAAGAATATTGCAACATTTTTCGTATACTTTTTACTTTTAAAAAGATATAGATTAGATGTGGACAGTAACAAAGAATTGAACTAATCAGAGAATATATATGGGGACAGTGGCTGCTGCTGGTCTCCTCTTTCCCTTGCTTCCAATGCAGATCTTTATCTCTCTCCCCCCCCTTCCTGACTTTACACCCCCTTCTTCTCTGGCTGGGGAGGGGCACACTATTTTGTGGTTTGCCTCAGCTGACAAAATGTCTTGGGCCAGCCCTGCATTCTGATTTGTGTGTGAGGCAGTTATACAATATGGGCATTCACCCTTATTTGCTTTGCTTAAACATTTTCCTGCCAATCATCTCTTCATCTCAAACTTTGCAATGCATTTCCATGTCACTTTCCTAACTGCAGAAAGTCTGTTTCTCTTTTAAAATGGATATGTTGTGCAGGGATTTTTTGCAACACTTCTGTCCACTGTAATTATGCAAGCCTAATTTTATTATATGTGCTTGAATTTCTCCTGCAAAACAGTGACAATCTGGAAGCACTTTCAGTGTTATACGTGCACATGAAGCTAGCTGCAGACCCCAGTAAGCACTTTTAATAGCTAAAGTAAACTGCTAAGTTAAGTCAGAGGCTGAAATGAGAAAGCTTTAATAAACACATATTTATTATTATTATTTGTTGGGCTTGGATGCTTATTTATCAAGATTTCTTTCAAGCTCATTGTACGCACACAAAATAAGGAGCAAGGTATACTAACTTTAATTTTGTGTGTAATCTTTGCAGCAACGAGGAAAGCCCACACTTTGTCAAACCATTGAAAAACTGCTAAAAAAGTGGAAATCCATTTATTCATAATTGGAAGGCTTCACAGCAGTTCTGCTAACATTAATTTTGTTTATTCTTGGTGCATTAATTTAGAAGAATAGCAGTACACTATTTACATTAAAATTAATAGGAAATTCCACATTTTCACTGCATACCATATTTTTACAACTTCATGTGGTATGAATATGAACTGAAGCTCATATATTCACAACACACCTCTGAAAAGTGCACATTATTTGTTAACTGCTTCATTTCAGAGCCTATAGATAAACAGAACTGTAAGCCATTATTTAAAATTCTGCACTAAGTGATATGTTGAAACACTCTGCATCTGAACCCAGCACTCTTAAATGGCACCTTGAAAAGCCGGCAGACTCCTCTTCTGGTAAGTGTGCTCACCTGCTTTGGTGGGCGGTGTTGTGGCCAGGCAACCGGGCGTGGGGGTGGGGAGTGGCTGCTCCCCTCATGCTGTCCCGGCCACGTTGCCGGCACTGGGTGGGCCACGCTGAGCATGGCCCCAACCCGTCAGCATCGGCCCACCGCCCCTGTGTGACTTCCTCAGGAGCGCCAGTGTCTCTTGAGCCAGACAAACTCTTGGAGGAGTCTATTGCATGTTTAAGGCATAACTCTTTCTTAGTGATGTTGTTAGGGGTAGACTTTGGGCCCTGCAGCTTGCAGACTCCATAGCAGCATTCACTGCACTTCTGGAGAAATGAAAATGGCGGGTCAAATAGTTTTCTAAAAAATTGTTATTAAAAAGAAAAGAAAAAGGCATGCAGTAGTAAGGAAGAATAATAAAGTGGACAGGGCAGTGTTGGTGTGTAGCAGAAAGTGAGGCAGTCAGGTGAGAGAGAACAACCAGGGTCTGACTCCACAGAAGGAAGCTTCCTAAGTTCCTATGCCTGCTATCTTTCACTCATTTCTTCCAGTTGTTAATAAACCTGCTGTCACGAGATCTTTTTTGTTGTTGTTGGCATTCATCTGACTCGAGAAAAAACAGAGTGTGCCTCCAGGGGGTGAGGTGAAGTCAAACCACTGGAGAATCACAGCACCTGCTGTGGCTGCAGAGACCGGTCACTCATAACTGCTGCCTCCCACATTGTTTTTACTGCATTAGCAGCATCAAAGTGACCTCCCTGGGCTGCAAGCCTGGGCAGCGTCTGGAGGTCCTGGAGACGACAAGCCCCCTCTCTGCCTCACTGATGGAAAACAGAGCAAGACGTTTGGCACCAGCTTGGTTGCAGGAGTTGCTAGAAGGAGACATACAATAATATTTGGGATTCAACTCGAAATTTGTGCAGGTTTTTCCTTGCCTTATAATAGTGATAAATAGTACAAATGCAAAGGAAATGAGAGTTTTAGGTCAAGGTTGGGACTCTTTTTCACATGGAGGGCCACCTTCACTTTTGGGGGACACATGTCAGCAGTGACGTAGTATGGGATGCCAGCGCCCGAGGCCATGCTGAAGGGGGTGAGAGGGAAACAGGTGGAGTACCATGCACATCCTACTGCCTAATGGTGTCTGTGTCACCCAGGAGAGAGTAGCTGCAGAGTTAAGAAAAGAAGTGTTGTCTGAAGAGGTCACTCTCTGGTTCACATGGAGAAGCTGTTTTCAGTGAGCCCAGTGATGGAAGTGCACAGCTGTATTGAGGCAGCACCGAGTGTTGAAATTTTGTGTCCCTAACAATTTTGTGCCCAGGGCAATCACCCCAGTGTCCCTCCATGCTATGCCACTGGTTGTGGTCAGAAGTGGGTGGAGGACTGAATGCAAACTTTAATTTTACCCAGTAGCCTAGTTTCCACACACACTCTCCTATCAAGGGAAGCAAGAGGAGGCAGTATCAGAGTTCAAGGGAACATTCTAAGCAGTCAACAACACTCAAGGAGGATCTGAATCAAAGCCATTAGGGTGTGTGGCTGGCAGGAGGGTGTGATTTGGGGAGAGTCCTGTGGGCTAGACAGAGAGACTTGGAGAGATGCATTTGGGCCCTGGACCTAAAGTTCCCCACGGGTGGGCAGAATGATGTTGACAGCAGTTATGGACCAGCCAAAAAGCTGGGAGCTGACTTCCTCCTCCCTAGTCTTAAGTCTGTTGCCCTTGTAAAACTCAGCAGTGAGGAAGATGGGGGCATGTGTTGGCTCTGCCGGCCATTGGTTCTGGTGCTCCCTACTGTTGAGCTCCTTGCCTTCCACCCCACTCGTTCCAACAGTGACCAGCTGCTCCTGCAGGACCGCTGAGGAAGGATAAAAGAAAGCAGGTTCCTTGGAGGAGAATGAGTGGAAGAGGGAAACAAGGGAGGGAGTTGAGGAAGCAGAAGGCCCAGCAGCTGGGGGGAAGCCTTGGTCAGCTGCTCCTAGGAAGAGAAGGAACTATGTTTTGTTTGGGGGTGGGGAAGAAAGGAACTACAAGCTATGGGGCTAGGCAAAGCAGGGGCTGTACATGTGGGCGAAGGGCTGAATTCCACAAACTGCCTTCGTCTCCCCCGCTGAACCTTTGCCTGGAGACCTTTAGTGCTTCTGAATGACCGGGTCCCGTTTCTTCCTCCCGGCTTCTGAGAGTTCTCTCCACCTTCAGAGGATCTTTCTCTTTTAATATTCCTCTTTGCTTCTTCAGCTCTTTATAGTTTCCAGGACTGTAATTAGTGTTGTCATTATACCAGCTCAATATGCACTTGGAGGCTATTGGGGTGGGTTCAGCAGAAGCATTAGCTGCCGTCAGCCCTCCCCAAGCCAAGAAGGTCACCAACACTTCCATTCCCTGCAGCAGCTCCTAATGCAAAGAATCTGGCGCTTGTTCCTTAACCCTGACCTTTTGCAAAGTAGTAGGTAAAACTGATGCCAGCTCACTGAGCTGACATAACAAATATAATCTCTTGCATTCTAATCCTCTGAAAATTTCAATACCCCAGAGGAAGTTTGTTGTGTGTGGTTTTATGCTTGATTATTTTTATTTTGGAACTGGAACTAAAGCTACTGATGTTTATTACAAGCGACTTAACATTTCTTTTTATAGAGGCAAAAGCTGCTGTCTAGTGTTTCATGTCAGTATGGTTGTCTCATTCTTTGAAGCTGCAGGGAATACTTGCTTTCGGGACGGATCCAGAAAGATGGCAGGCAGGACACGTGCGCACTCTGCTTGCAGCCCAAACTGCAAAGACACAAACAAACACACCCACAAACTTTGTGACCCCTCCGTGTGTAATACAAATTAAGCAATTTTGTGTGCTTTCTCTTATTTTGCATAAATTTATTCGGCTTTTGTTGCTCCTGGGGAGAGATTTCTTCTGAAATCCTGACCACTGGAAATCTTAATTCGGCTCTCCCTCTGGCTCCTGAGATTTCATTAGGCATCGCCCATATGCTTAGCTGCATATTGCATAAAGCTAGAACAAGCTGGGAGCTTGGTTTTTATTTTTGTTTTACCAAAAGAAATCTGACTGACTCAGGAAGCTGAATCATGTGTCACATACAACAACCTGATGGTGTGGGATTTCAGCATGCCCAGTAATCTTGCACTTGAGGAATCCTTTGTGATACTTCACCAAATATGTAGTTTTGCATGTTGTTTTGGAGGAACATTTTCTGCAGTGCTGTGCTGCTGCCCACACGATCTTGCTGATTTCCCTGCTCTTCTGTGTGGACCTGTGTGGACCTGTGTGTGTGTGTGGTCAGTGCAAAATTACCAGTTACCGACGGCTAGCTAGGCTCAAATGTGCCAAATATACACAACCCATTGTATTTTGCACCACAAGCAGTTACTTAAACAATCCCTTAAAACAGAAATGCAGTTTATAATTAGCTATGAGTTGCTGAATGACCCCAGTGTGCATTAGGTGTACTGTAATACAAAATGGAGGCATGCCTGCTGTTCCAGCTGAGAGCCTTTGCACTGAACTTTTGGAAAAATAAGGTGATGCTACCTCATTACCTGTTTGTTATAAACTTGATAACACACCAAAATCTCAGGGAGGGATGACTTCATCTTGTAAATGTGAAGTTAACATACTAAATTAACTCCCCTAAAATCTTCAAATTTACAGCAGAGTAGAGCAAGGATTGTTGTAGGGACGCAGGTGGTGCTGTGGGTTAAACCACAGAGCCTAGGACTTGCCGATCAGAAGGTCGGCAGTTCGAATCCCTGCAACGGGGTGAGCTCCTGTTGTTCGGTCCCTGCTCCTGCCAACCTAGTAGTTTGAAAGCACAGCAAAGTCCAAGTAGATAAATAGGTACCACTCTGGCAGGAAGGTAAACGGCGTTTCCGTGCGCTGCTCTGGTTTGCCAGAAGTGGCTTAGTCATGCTGGCCACATGACCTGGAAGCAGCACGCCGGCTCCCTTGGCCAATAAAGCGAGATGAGCGCCGCAACCCCAGAGTCGGCCACGACTGGACCTAATGGTTAGGGGTCCCTTTACCTTTACCTAGAGCAAGGATAAAAGTGTGTGGGGGGGAATTAATATGAAAGAAAGTAGGTATTTGCCTTGTGTCCCATGAAGTTTTTGGTTTTTTTCAAAGGAAGCTTTTAATTTTGTGTCACCTCTCAACATTTTTTGCCTTTACTATAGTAATTTCAGGTGTGTATGTGTGAATAATATAACATACATTCCTTAAAAAATCTCCCCCCCCCCCCCAGCTGGCTCACACTAATGAATAGAAGTGCCAATACTTTCTATAAAAGGAACTTTGTGGAAATTTATACCAATGCAAAGAAAATCTACAATTGGAAATAAGTAACTACCAATTTCTCAGCATTGCTATAGGGGTAAAAGAGATCCTGGCTTAAAATATTCATAAACGTAAACTATTATGATAAGACAGATCAGCCAAATCATTACATTTTTTGAAAAGCTTCAGCTACAACAGTTTGAAAAACAAGGGGTCCCAAAGGACTGACTCATTTTAGAATGAATGCATTGATTCAGCTAAAGAATACAGCATCTAATGGCCCCATAATTATTAAGAGATAAATTGCTTTTTTATATTTTACTCCAAACAAGGCAACCTCTTGTCTAAGTGGCTTTATTTACTTTCTGTCCAGTCTATATCTTTAGTAAAGCTGGGTTTCCCCCAGTTTTAAAAGCACAGCAGATTCTCACTCCATTAAACAATTTTCTATTATTTTATTTTGTAGAACATTACGATGGCTTCCGAGTATCTTTTCCAGAAATAAATCAGAAGAAGGTGACTTTCCAACAACCAAGTCTCTTATTCATATTGTCTCCCCCATATTGTGTCTTAGAAGTACTTGATAGGGTTTGAGTTTCTGAGATGTAGACCATGCCTGAGACTTTTAAATTAAGGAGTTACTGGCGGTATCTTAGACTGGGATGTTGTTGTTTTTGAACAAACTCCATAATCGTAATAATGTTCTTGGGATTCCATTGGGTATTCCTCATGAGAGATTCAGCCTTGAAATACAAAGTCTTTATATTATTGGAAATGCATCCATGTGGAGTATGGGGTTTATGAGAACTTTGACTTGGCTGCTGGAGGGAGCAGGTCAGGGAGGAAGGCCAGAAGGCCCACAGTTCAGGGGGGAAACCGAAGGTTCCAGCCCAATTTCCAGTAATAAGGATCTGAGGTAGAAATAAAAATAAAAAATCTGTCCCTGAATCTAGTGAGCAATTTCTAGTCAGAGGAGACAGTGGGTGCTACCCAGTGAAACATTTCCATGTTCTCTAAATCTGCTCTGGAGGGTTGGGGAAAATCCCAGAACATATTTAGGGTGCATGTGGGGAGAGGGAGGGGCAAACGAAGTTTTGTTGCACAGCCAAAAGTACTTGCATTCCTGGAATTGTTTAGTTGGGTACCGCCCAATATTCCACAGCCTGGTGCCCTCCAAATGTACATTCTAGTCACTACAACTCAGATCGCCCGTAGCCAACATGGCTAGCGCACCCCCCCAAACAAGGAGCTCACCCCAATCCCCACATTGCTGGACTCCTGTCATTAATATATAGTGTTGCTATCCTTTCAGAGATCTTAACATGTGAAACACAATTTGCCCACCTAGAAATATACTTTGCCCCTTCTGTCCCCCCTCAATAATTTTTTTTTCTTGTGCCACCATGGGACACATTAGGGAGATGGGGGAAAAACTGTAATGAAGAAATGGTTGATCAAACTAGGATAAAGGCCTTAAACAGGGTAGCATATTCATAGCAGAACCGTATGCATGTCTATTGAGAAGTAAGGCCCATTAAGGTCAATCCTTTACAATCCCTTGCCAACATCATTCTCAAGGATTGTGTTGATGTATATTCTCATGAAAGAAGTTGTAGAGAAGTCCATAGTTGTCTGTTGTTCTGCGCATGGCCAGTGGCTTTTGGGTGTGCCACAAAATTCCTGGTGCATATTTATTATTTCTAATGCTTTTCGGCAGATACAGTATAGATTCTACATGAAACTGCTGCAGGAAATCATCCAGCGATTCAGACTAAAGAGTCATCAGCGTACAGGTGATTCTTACAGTATGGGGTGATCTCTTTCTCTGGAGTTTCCAGGGAGGCTGTGTAAGCACTGAACCAGTTGTGGCACCTTTACTTTCCCCCCGTATTTACTGAGTGATTGCTACATCTTGTTCTAACACCAAGAGCTTTAAATATTTGGGTAAATGTGCCTGCCTGCCTTGCATGAACTCATGACCATAAGTTTTTAGGCTGACAAAACATACATTTCCCTCAACTGTTCACAGCGTTCACACCCAGGCTCTTCACACCACATCGTGTAGCTGTCAAATGGCAGGCGGCAGGTGGAAGGCGGAACAGGGGGAGCATGACGTTTCAGTAGGAGAAGCAAAGCTTTTAAATAAAACGTGTAATTTATGCCCCCATCTTAACCATGCTATTTTCAGGAGGGAGGCTTGAATTCTGTGTGTGTGAGCAATATTTTTTTTATGGCCTCCTGACTTTTGCTGTGATAGTTACCTCTTTCTTCATGATAAATGGCACAGAATATAATAGTTCAGGGTTTTAGTTAGTTTGTTAGTTTTTAAAGGAACAAGGATTATTATAGCTTCATAGCATCTTTTTTCCTCCTCTTTCCTTCCCCCACCCTTTGATGTTTTCTAACATAGATTATGCAGAGTTCTCTAATATGGAAGTTGTTAGCCCTACAAGGTTAGCATACAATAAAGGCTGACTCACATTAAAATGATCTCAATAACCGTCTGATGTATATGTGCATCTGGAGCTAGACTGATTTTTTTAAACTTTATTTTTTTGTGAATTGTAACATCCAGTAAATCATTATACATAGTCTTGGTACAGTAAATTGTATTTACGTATCATTATATGTTGGGACGCGGGTGGCGCTGTGGGTAAAAGCCTCAGCGCCTAGGCCTTGCCGATCGAAAGGTCGGCGGTTCGAATCCCCGCGGTGGGGTGCGCTCCCGCTGCTCGGTCCCAGCGCCTGCCAACCTAGCAGTTCGAAAGCACCCCCGGGTGCAAGTAGATAAATAGGGACCGCTTACCAGCGGGAAGGTAAACTGCGTTTCCATGTGCTGCGCTGGCTCGCCAGATGCGGCTTTGTCACGCTGGCCACGTGACCCGGAAGTGTCTCCGGACAGCGCTGGCCCCTGGCCTCTTGAGTGAGATGGGCGCACAACCCCAGAGTCTGTCAAGACTGGCCAGTACGGGCAGGGGTACCTTTACCTTTTATCATTATGTTATAATGTAAGCTCATAAGCTTTCAACAAAGAGGCTTGAGAGTTGATTCCCCGCCTCCACAATAATTTTAACGAGACAGAAGTCCTGCTTTATCTCATCTTTATGAAGGCTACATTTCAAAAAAAAAAGGATCAAATAGGATTTTATAGGCTATAGTCAAGAGAGTTATGCCATATCAGTAAAATATTTACAGTCAGTGCCAGGTATAGCTGTGAGGTTTCTCTGTTGGACTGTGAGCTCCCAGCCTTTTATCAGAGTGAGAGCCAGGTTACATGATCAGCAGGCTCATGTGGCCTAGATGTCTGTTGCTGAGTGCAACTAAGGGGATTATGTTTTTGAATTGAGCCCCTTGCAAGAACCTCCATGCATTTACAAGACTAGCATGTTGGGGGAAGGGCTCTTGCATAAAACTCCTGAAATGTGGAAGGAGATTTTTGTATTATTACAATGATTACTCCTGAAATGTGGAAGGAGATTTTTGTATTATTAAATTCACAGATCTTGTCTTTTCTTAGGGCCTAAACACATGTGACATACTTCTTGAAGTAAATACTACTTGATTTCCCCCAGCCCATATCGTGACCACAGTGTGAAAGGCTTTACCCTTTGAAACTCATGTGGTCCTATTCTGGACTAGACCCCACCCCCACGGTTGCAATTTTTAATCCCAAACCTCACGTCCCAATGGAAAATAGCAATTGTGGGGGACCTGTCCCTAAATCAGGACTGTGGTAGGGACAAAGAGATAAAGCTTTCCTACTTCTGCATCTTGGTCTCAATTGATACTTAGGCCACCCACAGCTGCCATTTCTTCTTTAAAAAACCATGCAAATACTACTATACCAGTTATTAATTGTATGAACAAGTAGGGTCTGCAACAAAATGTTTCTTTGTGGGTGGTTCCTTCTTTGGGATACCTCATTCCATCCCTCATCTGATGTGGTCTTTTGCTCAATTAGTATTCTGCGGACAGTGAGCTTTTCATGGTCACTGAGGAGCCTTAGTCCTTATTGGACTGTTTTGTGTCCCTTCTTCGCACTTCCCCTTCCTCTAAATATTTTTTAGTACTTCTGCAAACCTCAAGGTTCCCCCAAGACTGCTGATGCCAGGCTTTTGTGCATGAATGAAGTCAGCTACATAGAGAGCAGCAGTTTACTCCTTTTATACTCCCTGCTGGTGCTTCTGCTGGCAGCAGAACTATTTATGACCTTGACACAAGCTGCTTTCTTAAATGTGACCTGGAAGGTACAGCAAACATCCTGAACGCTAATAGTTACAGTAGAGATTATATTTACCAGCAAAGTTTAATTAGCACCCTCCTGTAAGCAGGAACCAGACTTCATGAAGATAATGAAATCCTTTTTCAAGAGTGAATTTATGGTTCTGAAACTGCATGCCTTTCCCTCCCCCCCCTTCTTCTAGCACAGGTCTGTGGCACCTGCTACACCCATTTTTCAGGCATTGGGTGTGTTAGGGACTCTCTTGATTCTTTAGATCTTAGTTGCATGTCCTTAGTGATTGTATTAAAAGGTAAAGGGGCCCCTGACCGTTAAGTTCAGTTGCGGACTCTGGGGTTGCGGCGCTCATCTCGCTTTACTAGCCGAGGGAGCTGGCGTACAGCTTCTGGGTCATGTGGCCGGCATGACTAAGCCGCTTCTGGTGAACTGGAGCAATGCACAGAAACACCGTTTACCTTCCCGCTGGAGTGGTACCTATTTATCTACTTGCACTTCGTGCTTTCAAAGTTGGCAGGAGCTGGGACCAAACAATGGGAGCTCACCCCATCACAGGGATTCAAACCGCCGACCTTCTGATTAGCAAGCCCTAGACTCTGTGGTTTAACCCACAGCGCCACCTGCAGTGATTGTATTACTGCCTGCATATTTGTAACATTGCTGTCTGAAGCAGCACCCACATACTCTCTTCTCATTTCCGTGAAATAAAACGAACTTTCGCAATTTTCTGCTGTGCAAAGATCTTTATTGGGTATAAGGGTAAAGGCACATACCATTTTTAATGGGCACATGTACTGACTCAGTGCAAAAGGTTCCAGTCTTCTCTGAGCTGAACACTGAATACACATGAGCACTGGACACACATGTAAGTCAGAGGTGCACCTGGTAACAACAGGTGTTGCAGTAGAACTGGCCGGGTGCTCTTGCTGTTACACTCAGGCATCCATGAACCTGCTGCTCTCTGCCTCACCTCCATACTGCCCAGGAAAGTGCCTCCCCCCAAAAAAAATCCTGGTTACACCCATGGTGATGCTCCCTTGTTATTTTTGCTATTAAATGTTGTATTTTGTTTATAAACATTCTTGTTATAGTCATAGTACAGTAAGCCTGCAACTTATATGGGGTTTACATTCCAGGGATAGTGCCTAAAGCCAAAATCTTATATAGTTAAAACACATTGGGTTCAATGGCAGGTGAGATTTTGAAAGTCATTTCCCCCAAAATTCTTTCCCCCTTTTTTCTTTTTTCTCCTTTATTGCCACACAAATAAAGCTGAATGTGCACAAGTTAAATGCCTGTAAGTTGTGGCCTCACTGTATTAAAATATGTTTTTTTGTATGTTATTGTATTTTTTGTTCTATTATATTATGTAATTGTTCCTGTGTTTTTGCTTTGCTGTGTTATTATGACATTGTTTTCATTGTGTTTCTTTGACATTCATCCCTGTTTCTTTGTTGTAAGCCACTTTGAGCATGATATTTTTTTTGTGGAAAAGCAGCATACAAAACAAAAGAAATGAAATAAAATTTCCTGCAAATTTTTTCCCTTCTATGCAACTCTCTGAGGTATGGGAGTCCTGGTTTTGTATGCATTTGACCATCCAGCAACATTCCTGTTTTAGTAATTATTTGGTAGTGCTTTGAATGTGAATTTCAAGCGGATATCTTTCGTTCCGGGACTTAAGGAGCGCTCCGATTGCTGTGGACTGTGGAAAGTTTTTTTTGGTGGCTCAATCAGAGGGTAAATGTGGGAGGATGGAAATCCCTTCTAGACAAACGAAGGGAATTCCTTTGTGGGAACTTTTAGATGGAAAGGAACATTTCAAGTGTGACCATTACACAAAGCCGCCAAATCGCTGTGTCTTTGCAATCACTTAGCTCAGCTGGAGAAATTACTTAATTGTTGGCTTAATAACATTTGAGAAGACAAGAGGAAAAACTGTAACTGAAATTGAGTAGGGAATGTGCAATTAGCCTTACTAAAAGCTTTTATTATGCAAAATTCAGTAACTCTTGTTAACTTTCAAAAGCAGAGCTACTGTTCTTCTGTCCTTTTCCCTTTTCATTCTGAACTTGATACTCAAACAGTATTTAGCAATCTTTTCAGCTGAAGTGATTTCCCTTCCCCTTAATTTCCTCGTAGGCAGATAATCGAGCTCTCATAGGAAATATAAAGTCAAAATTGGGCCTGCATGTTGGCTGATGCCAAACTATCACTATGGTGAGAGAAATGCAAATTAAAATATTCATTGGAAACTTTTACAATCCTCTTTGTGTTATCATGCATTTATTTATTTATTGGCACAACTGAAATGGAGACCATTCCGTTCAGTTCTGAAGTTTCTCACCGACCTTTCCTGCCCAAACTATATCATCCCCCCCCCGCCGGTGAAATTCACAGGAAAGTTCATTAGTGTAAATTCCTGCAGTGAAAAATAATCCATACATTCTTTTTTGGGTTATCTTATCTGAATGCAAAATCTGAAAATGCTTTCCCACTGTTCAGCTCTTTGTCCACTGTGTCAAAAAGTTTTACTTTCTTTTAATGTGGCAACTAATTAGTTTCATCTTATTCTGTTAGAGTGCAATGCGATGAAATTCCCTTTAATTAGTTAGCTCCTCTTGTCCGTGGGTGGGGGCTTTAATTCTGGTTTTCTCTTTTTATCTTTTTATTAGCACAATTTTGCAACTATGATCGGGAATCACCTTTGCAAAGGTCGGGAATCACCCAATGAACCTCATCAGTGGTTCATGTGCAATGCCTTCTGCTTGCCACCTCTCCTCCCCCACCCCATGGGCATAGCCGGGGTGGGGGCAGCTGTCCCCCCAAATCAAGTAAATAAATAAAAATGAGTAACTAAAAGCAGAAATTGTAGAAAGATTTTGACAGATTTTTCTGAGTACTCAGGGTCAAAAGAAAGTAATTTAAAACAACTGCTGTTGAGACATTTTCTTCCAAAGTTGCTAGACAGAGCCAGACAGAGGATGATGACAGGTGGGTGTCCTGTCCCCCCCCAATAAATCCTGGCTATGCCTACTTCCCACCCCAGCCCCAGAGTGTGCGCTGGGAGAACCCCCAGAACAGCATTTGGAGGAGGGGAGGCCATTTTGTCTGGCAAGCTTGATACTCATACTCAGAGTGGACATTTGTGACAGCATGACGTTGAATGGAAAAAATGAGGAATTATTCTGGATTCAGAGGAATCAAGTAATTAACCCACCCACACAGGGAACAGGTACTGATTAAGGGAAATTTAGGAATGCGGCAACCATGGCAAATGAACAGGAAACAACTCAAATTACGTTGAGGTATTATCTAGTATTATCTAGAGATAATTAAGAAATAGGTCTGAAAAGCCTTAAGCACTTTTCCAATCCACACTAGACACACATGCTTACAATGGTAGCCTGCATACATTTCAGCACAAATCAGGCCTGAAAATAAACAGGAGTACAAAAAGAAAAAACCCACTGGTATGTAACATTTGCAGTGACAGTATCTGAATTTCCTATAAAAACTGAGTAAACAATGTCCTTTCAAGATAAATGCCTGGTGTGGAGTTTTATTTGCTTATCTTTAAACTTACCTCTTGCATTCCAGACTTATGATTAATCAGCAACTTCCCGCCATCGGAATGCACGGTGTGTGGGGGAGATATCTGATGATGGCTGATATATGTCTCTGCATGCAGATCTACTCAACTCCCTGTTGGGTTGCTGCAAGGAAAGGCCAGGACTCCTGGTGCCAGGGGACACAAGCAGGGTTTATTTCCACTAAAATGTCCGCTACAAACTGAGCACCTTATTTCACCCCCAAAAGGAGTGCATGACTGCAATTCACTCATATGAAAGAAAGTAAAGAGATGAATTCAGAGTTTTGCCCCCTCCTGCTGTGGGAATAGTCACAGCTGCCATGTCCCCCATAATTGACACTACCCCCCCATTTATTACTGTGAATCCTGACAACACCCCCCTCTTTCTTACATGTTCTCCATTGTTATCCAAATTTTCCAATGTGATTAGCACAATTGCGTCACTTGTTGTGGTGGGAGAGTTAGTGCCTTTTCTTCAGTTATCCCTCTCCGCATTCCAGTGTGTGGAAGTGCTCTATCTAATTCTTAAAATGATGATGATGCACATGAATTAAACCACCAACAACAACCCTACTTCACTGGGGCGGAAGCAATTGCAGCAGCAGGAAGAAAGAGGAAGGTGCCCCAAGAAGAAGAGGGCGATCTGATCCTTCCTCCCCCTCTCAGCCAGCAATGGGGCTCTGCTGCCTTGGTTGTTGCTTCTGGCGCACTCTGCCTACCTGCTTCCCCTTGTTTAGAAAGGGCAGCACCTGCATCTTTAGGCCATTCCTCATTGCGGGGGAAGGAGACTTGGAGCGCAGCAGCAAAGAGCACATTGCACTGGAAGAGAATGTGAAAAGGGTTGGCTGTGACTGCTCTGCAGGATGACTTGGAAGGAGCTGGGAAGAAGAGCAGTTGTGCTTCATGCCTGGGAAATGCACCCACTAACATTCACACCTTTTTCCTCCTTGGAAAGTTCTTTCAGTGTTCCTCGGCATCTTATTTACTTAGAATCAAAGAATCTTAAAGTTGGAAGGGACTCTAAGGGTTGTCTAGTTCAACCACCTGCAATGCAGGAATCACAACTAAGTTATCCATGACAAATGACCATCCAACCTCTGCTTAAAAACCTCCAAGGAAGGAGTGCCCATCACCTCTCATGGGAGTCTGTTCCACGGTCAAACAGCTCTTTCTGTCAGACAGTTCTTCCTGATGTTTAGCCAGAATCCCATTTCATGTAACTTGAAGCCATTAGTTAGAGTCCTACCCTCCAGAGCTGGAGAAGACAAGCTTGTTCCCTCTTTCGTGTGACAGTCCTCAAGATAATTGAATATAGCTATCATATTTCCTTTCAACCTCCTCTTTTCCAGGCTAAACATAGCCAGCTCCTTCAAGTGCTCCTCATAAGGTTTGATTTCCAGACCCTTGATCATCTTGGTTGTGCTCCTCTGCACACATTCCAGCTTGTCAACATCCTTCTCAAATTGTGGTGCCTAGAGTTGGACACAGTATTCCAGGTGTGGTCTGACCAAGGCAGAACAGAGTGGTACAATTGCTTCCCTTGATCTTGATACTATACTTCTGTTGAGGCAGCCTAGAATAGTATTAGCTTTTTTGCTGCTGCTTCATACTTTTGTATCCTCAGCCATACTTGGATCTTTCTATTGGAGGCTCTTTGACACCTTCTGGACAGCACCAACAAAGACCCTTTTTCATTAATGTATGTAGACCAGGTAATTGTCACAGAACAGACTAACCAAGAAGAACAGGCTAGGGACAGAGGGGAAAGCTGTTTCCTGGTTCTGCTGGATTGCTCAGCAAATTTTGATACTGTTGACCATGGTATCCTCCATGGAGGGCTGGGAGTCGGGGGCACTGTTATGCAGTGGTTCTGCTGCTTTCTCCTGGGTCGTTTTCCAGAAAGTAGTGGTGGGGGATGAATGTTCAGACCCCTGGACTTGTGGGGTGCTTCAGGGCTCTGTCCTCTCCCCCATGCTTTTTAAATCTATATGAAGCCTCTGAGATAGATCATTAAGGGGTTTGGGTTTATACAGATGATACACACTTCTACCTCTCCTTTAAATTGGAACTAGTGAAGGCAGTGAATGTCCTGTGCGAGTGTCTGGAGGCAGTTGGAGGATGGATGATGGATAACAGATTGTGGTTGAATAGCTACAAGACAGAAGTACTGTTTCTGAGGGACAAGGGGCGGGTGGGTGTGGAGGGACTCCCTGGTGCTGAATGGGGTAACTGTGCTCTTGAAGAACCGGGTACTCACCCTGGGAGTCATTTTGGACTCACAGCTTTGACTACCTTTGAAGGTGACTCAGAAACTACACTAACCAAGAATGGAGCAGCTGCCAGAACCACGTAAGTCCTAAAAGATCTACAAAGGCTCCCAGTACATTTCTGATCACAATTCAAAGTGTTGGTGCTGACCTTTAAAGCCCTAGACAGCCTCAGCCCAGTATACCTGAAGGAGCGTCTCCACCCCCATCGTTCAGCTCAGACACTGAAGTCCACTTCCGAGGATCTTCTGGTGGTTTCCTCACAGCCAGAAGGGAAGTTACAGGGAATCAGGCAGAAGGCCTTCTCAGCAGTGGCACCCTCCCTGTGGACTGCCCTCCCATCAGATGTCAAGGAGATAAACTACACAACCTTTAGAAGACATCTGAAGGGGACCCTGTCTCAGGAGGTTTTTAATGTTAGATTATGTTTTTATATTGTTGGAAGCTGCCCAGAGTTGCAGGGGCAACCCAGCCAGATGCACAGAGTATAAATAATATATTTATGATTATAATTAATATTAGGCAGGTTATAGGGGGATGCACTCTAGAAATTATTCCTAGGCATTGAGTCAAAACAGGCAAAAAAATAACTCAGCTAGATATCTAGAATTCTTATTCCAGCTACAGCTGAAACGTGCTTATTCCCAAAATTCTGTTCTGAATTTTCTGCTGTGAACTTTGATGTTGCGTATTTCCCAGATATTCTTCAAATCTTGATTCTCAGTATACACTGTGTATTTGGCACGAGCATTTGACATCCAATGGTATTCAGTTCCAAAATGTGATAATTACATTGTGATGCATAAAGAATATATTTTATACTTTTGTATCCTATTGGGTTTGCTGTACAACCTCGTTAAGTATTTGCTGTCTGCAACCAGTTATTAATACTCATGGCTTGGAATCTTTATTCAGTGATACAGCAATAATAAAAAAGTCAGTGAGCAAATTCCACATGAACCATTACTTGGGGAGCTAGAACTGCAAATTTAATTTAAACACATTCAGCACATTTGTATGTCAACCATGAAGCAGCTTCCCTAAGTGGCATTATTATTATTTTTCTCAAAAGTGTGTTGGTTTTAGAGGTGGGAATGAGGTGAGCCTGACAACTGGGATGCTATGCTTAGATAACTGACCTCAGTTTCTATGCTTGTGTCTCACAAGTAACTTAAAAAGGTTTAGTCTCATATTTGGTCCAGTGGCCTTTACAAATATGGATTAATCTACACAAATTAACATAAATGCATAAGCTCTGTGGAATGATTTCTATGGCAGATGAAATGATGTTTCCCATTATATTATTTATTTATTTTTCACTTTTATGTACCTCCCAAATAACAATATCTTGCACATATTTGCCACAGCCCAAAATCAAAACAATACAGTCGTACCTCACCTCCATTTACGTAACCCTCGGGGTAAACTTCGGGATGTGCGCGCGGCAAACCCCTAAGTATTTTACCGGGTTTCGCTGTGCGCGCATGAGCAGAAGCGGTCTGTGCATGTGCACATCCGGAACGGATCCCATCCGGAACGGATCCCATCCGCAACCGGAGGTACCACTGTACTGGAAAAGACCAACATATCTGATGATAGTATAAGGGATGGAGTTCAACCAACTTTTACTCAGAGTAGACCAGTTGAAATTAATGGACATGAGTTAGGCATGGTTATTAATTTCAGTGGGTCTATTCTTAATAAAAGTTAGTTGAATTACAGCCCAATACGCTATTGGACTATCACAGTAGAAAACAATACACAAAAGAATGTGTGCTCTTATAACTTAAACTCAGCCAGAGAACTCAGGTGTTCATGAACACTTTTATTAGTGCTGAAAGCAACTAAGTGTCTTTTACATTGCTCTCACTGGTCCCTAGAGACGGCGTTGCTTACCCTGTCCCATTCACTGTGTGATCTCTGACTTGGAGAAATCACCCAGGTGACAAATGCAGGAAGGAGAAAGAAGCCTGGGGAAATGGTGATGTCAAGTGGGATCAGAAAAAGATTATGCAAACATTCACCTGAGTATGCTTTTCTAAAAATTTTAATTAGGCCACTGAAATTGCTAGTTATTACCAGAAAAGTGAAACTGGAGAATGTTTGGCATAGTTGTTTCTAGAAGAAAAAAAATCCTTTGCAACAATATATGGTGATATTGCTCATTCGTCTGTCTCTTTCTCTATTATCTTTGCTATTCTTTATGGCCTTGCTCTGTTTAATGTGCCTTCTCTGTGCAATTATAATGATGGTACAGAAGCAATTGCTAGTTGCAGATGCTGTAGCTTTGTACAAAGAACTATTGACTATTAGTTTATTATAGCAATTTGTGTGTGGAATGAGAGAGCCTGGCATGCGTACGGGTTTTGCGCTTCCACTGTATCAGACAACTTGTTTGTCAACTATAGTAAGCTTCAAGGTGATGGAAGGGTAATGAGACAATGTGCCAAAGTCTATGAAAATCAAGCTGCTGTTCCTTAAATGGGAGGCTAGCAACCGCAGGAGCTGAATGGCTTCTCCTGAATGCAATCCAACTGTGTCCTTAAACTGTGGGATGGAAGTGCCAGAGGCTCTATGCAGGGTGAGTGAACATGCCTGGGTTTCCTCTCCATTAACACTTGAAATTTCTTTTAATCCACAGCAAGGTTGTGACAAATGCTGCCACAGATCTTTCTTTGCACAATCATGAGAAAAATAACTTGACAGGTGTATGGTTTTTTTGTGGGGTTTTTTTTAAAGGATTCTTTTCCATCTCTTCCATGCTTTAGAAAATCCTCTTAGGCTTTTATGTGAGACTCTTGCCTAAATGAAAAGCACGGTGTAATAAAAGGTATTCTGCTTTCTGCAATCTAAAGAAAAATATATGCATCAAATCCCTAAAATATAATACAAATTATTAATCCTTCAGATTGAAAATTGATGCCAGGGTAATTTACTAGCCTAGCTTATGGGGACCCTGGAGATGAGGCTGTGGTCGGAGATCAAGATGAAATAAAAGGAGGATATTTTCCAAGCAAGATGAATGTGGCTACTCAAGCTGCATATTAATTTGTTTCAGGAATCGGTAGCCGTTGAATATGCTGTAATACTTAGTGTCTTGCTTCTCAGACATTTGTTAGATAAGGGCTTATGGTGCATTCAGCTGAAGCAGACAAATTCCATCACAGAAGCAGAAACAATTATTTAAATTACATATATGGGTACCTCTTCATCCTTCTCCTGAAAGACACCAGAGCCATTTGCTTTATGAGTTTTAATAGCAGAGGCTAGCAAGTGACTTTTGCCCAAATCCCTTTGCTGTTGAGTAAGAGGGCAACAATTTTTCTGCCTACCCACAGCGTTCTTCACTTTAAAGGTCCCCTGTGCTGGTACAAGGGGACACCCCTTGCTCTTATGCTGTGACCCAGCCTCACCTCTGCCAGCAACAACATTGCTTTGCTAGCATTCTGCAAACAGTCCATTAATGAATCAGGCTATTTAAATACAGCTTTCATTTTTGTTTGCAGCCAGCAGCCCCTTTGAGGGCAAATAGCAGCCAGAGGTGGTAATTTTCACTAGAAAGTGGTGCCGTCCACCAGCCCAGATTGGAAACATAGTGTCAGATCAGGGCCTGGTGGCAGCCTTAAGTGCACTCTTTAAAAAGCGCTAAGTAATGCAGTGTGTAGGCTGGCCGGGTGCAGCCCATATCTGGTGTTGCTTCCTTCAACAAGCAGGCACAGAAGGCCCTTCCCCAGAGAACCAGGATGAGGCCCTTCCAGGATTCTGATTCAGGTTTTAAATTCCCCCCCCCCCTCCCGATCAAAATGTTGCAAACATTCAGAAAAGCCACATGGTCCTGATCTTCTGGGACTGTGCCACTTTAGGTTGCTGCTGCAAGGCCGGCCCTACCATTGCACAGAGTGACGTGCCAGATGCTGGGGGAGTGCCGTCTGTGAGATGGCCAGAGCAGGGGGTAAGGAGCAAGGGGTAGTAGAGACAGATAAGAACAGCCACCCTCCTGATGCCCTGCTAGCCCTACAGGCTCTGGAGGTCGTCTTGTTGGGGCAGAGCCATGGAGGAAGTGAGGGGGAGCAGCAGGAGCAGATGCCTGCCAGCCGGTCAGAGAGCTACAAATCCTGCAATGCAGCAGACAAGCCCATAACAGACAGCCTTGGAACTGCAAGGAGGGTGCCCAGCTTTCAGCTGAGTTATTTGGGTGGGTGGGTGGTGTGGAGTTCCTGTTTGGTGCTTTGAAAGTGTCTGAGGAAGGGAGAGAGGACAGGGGGTATTAGGGAGGGGTTGTGCACTTCCATCCATCCCGGGTGAGAGCCAGGTTGCTGTCTAGGCCAGTACATTTTTTATTAAAAAAAAATATGTTTATTAGGTTTTCAAAAAACAACAACATACAAATAATAAAGAAAAATATATAAAACACATTATTGTATTTGGAATAAAATAAACAGGTTTAGTGCACTTTGGCAGTTATTGTTCCTCATAAGGCGTGGTTGTTGATGAAGCCTAGAATAGCATTAACTTTTTTGCTCTTGTACCACCTTGCTGACTCATTCTAAGTCCACTAAGACCTCCTCAGTCATTTCCACATGTATGGCTGGGAAGCCATCTGGTGTCTCCCATCTTATATTTGTGCTATTGTGCTCTTGCTATTTGTCCCTAAAGGTAAAGGTAAAGGACCCCTGGACAGTTAAGTCCAGTCAAAGGTGACTATGAGGTTGCAGCTCTCATCTCGCTTTCAGACCGAGGGAGCTGCCATTTGCCCAAAGACAGCTTTCCAGGTCATGCAGCTGGCATGACTTAAACCGCTTCTGGTGCAACGGAACACCATGACAGAAACCAGAGCACAGGGAAATGCCATTAGGGGGACACAGGTGGCGCTGTGGTCTAAGCCACTGAGCCTCTTGGGCTTGCCTATCAGAAGTATGGGGGTCTGAATCCCCATGACGGGGTGAGCTTCCATTTGCTCTGTCCCAGCTCCTGCCAACCAAGCAGTTTGAAAGCACACCAGTGCAAGTAGATAAATAGGAACCACTGTAGCAGGAAGGTAAATGGCATTCCTTCATCCAAGTCATTTACAAGGACATTGAACAACTCTGGGCCAGGACATAATGAGGAGCCATTAGTGAGCACTCTTTGGGTTTGGTCAGTCAATCAGGTACAAATCTACTTAACAGTTACCTTGTCTTACATTTTACCAGCTTTTCCACAAAAAAGATCATTCAGGACTTTGTCAAAAGTCCTACTGAAATCAAAATACACTAAGTCCACAGCATTCCCCTGACCCATCAAGCTTGTAACACTATCAAAAAAAGAAATGAGAATTGTCTACCATGACTTATTTTTGAGAAACCCATGCTGGGTCTTAGTAATCACAGCAACCTTTTCTAAGTGCCCACAAACTGACCGTTTAGTTTTCTGTCCTAGGACCTTTCCTGGTATTGACGTCAAGTTGGCCAATCGGTAATTACTTGGGTCTTCATTTTTCTACTTTTTGAAGATGGGGACAACATTTGCCTGCCTCCAGTCTGCAGGGACCTCACCAGGCATTCTGAAGGATCCCTCTTAGAACCCTTCTATGATGGGTTAAACGCAGAACAAAGCAATGGCCCACACAGTCTTAAACCATGCTTGAGGAGGAGGAGCTTGATGCAAACTTCCAATATTTGGGTATTTCAAGTTTGGCTTCAGCCAGCAGTAGTGCTAGCAGCTGCTTGTTGAACAAGGGTGGGCTTTAAATAACTTTATGTGGCCAAGAGAGCTAATACTGGGTCCACAGTTATAAACTGTTTTGTTATTGCAGAAAGACCCATGAATATAGACTGCCAATAAGCTGTCCCTCCCACCACACATGAAGGAAGGTGCCTTTGTGACCAGCATAATGGTGGAGTGTATTTCAGAATATGTGACAGCCTAAAAGGTGTCAAATGGCAGTGTAGTAAAAGTTTGAGAAAGGCTTCTTGCATTTTGGCATGAATGGTCTTTATGGGGGTGGGCATACCTTTGGGCAGTAAATCTGTGTGATTGGTGGGTAACAATTTGTTTTTGTATTTTATATGGTTCTGCTAGAGAGTGGTTTCATTGTCTCCTGGTGTGTTTGCAGTACATTTTTAGTAGAGTAGATGGAGTGATTGGTGACAATGGTTTGGTGGCTGTGAGGGTTGATTTGCTTGTATTGATAGATATATTGAGAGGTGTGGGAGTAGAATGGGATGACTGATATTGGGTAAGTAGTGAGTGTTGCATGATTTTGGTTTACGTAGAAGGAAATTGGTTGGGATTAGATGGAAGACAGACTCTGGGTGTACTAGGCATGTGTCAGTGGGGATGAGCGCCTGGCAAGAGGGAGGGTGAATCTTAAATATATTTTCAAAATGTGCTGCTAAGGTTTTACTTTTGGGGAATTTGAGTGGATTCCTTGGTATTGTAATTTTCACATTTCATTATTACACACATACATTGTCTTTATTATTTATGTACACTGCTTAGAGGCTGTCTTGGTATTAAGTGGTATAGAAGGATGTTATACGCGGTTGGCGCTGTGGTCTAAACCACAGAGCCTAGGGCTTGCCTATCAGAAGGTCGGCGGTTCGAATCCCCGCGACGGAGTGAGTTCACGTTGTTCGGTCCCTGCTCCTGCCAACCTAGCAGTTCGAAAGCACGTCAAAGTGCAAGTAGATAAATAGGTACCGCTCCGGCAGGAAGGTAAATGGCATTTCCGTGCGCTGTTCTGGTTCGCCAGAAGCGGCTTAGTCATTCTGGCCACAAGACCCGGAAGCTGTACGCCAGCTCCCTTGGCCAGTAAAGCGAGATGAGCGCCGCAACCCCAGAGTCGTCCGCAACTGGACCTAATGGTCAGGGGTACCTTTGCCTTTATATGATAAATAAACAAAGAGATGACAGAAGCCACTGGCTCTTCCTCCTAAATGCTGCTTGCTCTTTGCTGACCTGTACTGGCTGATTGCCAACCTAATTGCCTTCTCCCAATGCATCACAGATAGAGCAGTTACTGCTGGCCATGAACTGCACCAGGCATTACATTTGTGTTGCTTTACTTACTTGATGCCCACTGGCACTTCTGGTGCGTTAGGCAAAAGGGACCTTGTCCTTTCCCTCAGACAGGAAAATATCTTAGGTTGGTCTTGGAGTCCTGCTTGCCTGAAGTACCCTGCATGTGGGAAGCTAATGGAGCAGAGTTCCAGATGAGTTTTCTCCTTGCCAAGCAAGTATCCCACCAGCAGAGCTTACAATGGTAGCTTTCTAATAAAGTATTCCCATCTGCAGTCTTGGGTGGCACAGTGCCAAGGTGTCTGCATCATATGGCCTTTCTGAAAACTCTAATGTTGAGCTAGCACAATACTGTTCCAAGCAGTACAGAGTTTTTTCATGGTTACCTAAGACTAGGAGTGTACTTTAATTGTTAAGACATAAGGTTTCTGGTTGTGCTACTGCAGAAAATGTTATATTTAATTTCTGCTCCAGAAATTTCTGTTTGTGACTGCTATGGTGACCTAGATGTGTATTTGTTATAAAAATGAGGATAGAGGCACTAAGTCTTTTAAGGAGGACTGGAAATGTGGGCACTTAGGAAACTCAGAATTTTCATATTAAAGGGGGGCATTAATGAAACAGTGAAGGGCTACGTTTTAGGTGTGCTGTGAATGTTCCTGCCTTTCCACCCTGAAAGCAAAAAATGACAGGCTTGTGATAAATGCCTTGAACAAGCAACAGATTTGCAAAACTTGTAAGATCAGTGCAAAGAAGTTGTTGGCAATAGCCCATCAGCATGCACAATAGCAAACCATGGATGTGCTGTAAACGGGAACTGATGAATAGTGGCTCAGCATGATGGGAAATAGCTTGTCAGTGCTTTTGAAAGGGAAGAGAAAGAGCTGGAACTGAATATCCTATGAAAATTGAATCAAATATGTGATGGCAGAGACATCCAGAAGGAAAAACTCAGAAGGCTTTGCCTATCACTTGTGTGCTGGAAGAATTGTGCATGCTTTGCAAAGAGAGAAGAAGAACAATATAATAAAACGAAATATGATAAGCCAGAAACATAGCGAACAATTATTTGCCATATCCACTGAGGGTAGGACATGGCAGGCAATGGTAAATTGCAGAGAATTACCAGACATGCTTGGGAGTCAGGGCCTTTCTCCATCTGATATAGGCCTAACTATATAACAGTAATAAGGTCACATCATGCTTTAACTTATGTTTATACATTGCCTCAGTAGGTGCTTAGTTGAACCTGGATGTCAGCAGACATCTGCAAAGATTTAGCTTTCTAGTCAATGGAATTTTGTTATGATGAAAGGTCAACCTGTAAACTGCTTCTCAATTGCACTTGCAAGAAAGGGGAACTCTCATTTTCATTTTTTCCAACAATAGTAAGAATAAAAGACAAATGTAAATTAATTCCACAGAAGTACGAATCACCTCATGGAAATTTTTTATTCTCAGTTCTGTTTCTTTTCATGGACTACATCCTTTCCCACTAACAACATGCAAGGATATATTGGCTACGTTCAGCAAGATCGCAATGCTAAACTGCGGATATATTTTTATTTCTTGATTAAGCTGTCTATACACTTTATCAAATAAATAAATAAAATGATGGCCTCATTTACTGAACACAAAGGGGCTTACTTCCAAGAACAGAAATACGCTGCAAAATGTTCTCCTATGCTCCCTTTAAAGTGTACACACTGAAAGTATATTTCTGTGATTAACATTCCAGAATGGGTGGAGAACCCTTTTCAGGCCTCGTTCCAGCAAGAGGGCTGGGCCACTGAGGGGTGGATAAGGAAGCCCAGAGGGCCCCATTTGGCCCACAAACCTAAGATTCCTCACCCATGTTCTAGAAGGGCCTGTGGTCACCAGGGCACAGTTCCCACCTTGCTTTTCCCCAATTTGCTTCTCTCCTGCTACCCTCACCACCAGTGTGGTGTAGTGGTTAAGAGTGGTAGTCTCGTAATCTGGGGAACCGGGTTCGCGTCTCTGCTCCTCCACATGCAGCTGCTGGGTGACCTTGGGCCAGTCACACTTCTCTGAAGTCTCTCAGCCCCACTCACCTCACAGAGTGTTTGTTGTGGGGGAGGAAGGGAAAGGAGAATGTTAGCCGCTTTGAGACTCCTTCGGGTAGTGATAAAGCGGGATATCAAATCCAAACTCCTCCTCCCCCTCCTCCTCCTCCTCCTCTTCTTCTTCTTCTTCTTCTTCTTCTTCTTCTTCTTCTTCTTCTTCTTCACAGAAGTGACTAAGGGAGGAGCATGGCCATAGCCACCATTCTGCACCTCCTTCTCATTCACCCTCACATCCATGACATTCAAGTAGTGACAAAATGAGAAGAGTTGAGGATACCAGGTGGCTAGAAGTCATTGCTTGTCCATCTTTGAACTGCAGAGATCTAGCGCTGTCAACTCTTACTTAATGAGGAAGAGCTATATTTTATATATGCTTGGATCAAAGTCCCATTTCAGAACTTAGCTTAAATTAAAAGCCTGCATTTAGAACTCTTGTCAGTGTTTCCTTATTCCTTGCTGCCTTTCCCTCTTTGGGGCTTTTGTGACATTAGAGCAGCTCATTAAATTGGCTAAGGTGGAGCTGACAAGACTCCAAAAAGGATTGTGTTTAGTGGTTGTTGCTGGCAAGATGCATCCACTGCATTTCTGCTACAACATTTTAAGTGTGAAATAGCATAAAAATATGGTTTTTGGCAAATGAGTCAGTCAGAATGGTGCTGCTGTATTTGGGGCTGGAGCTTATTGAGGTCGCATGTAGAAGTATACAGATTCTGATGAACTGCGTGGATCAGCTCAAGTCTTGTTATTTCTTAGCCCTTGAAGAAAAAGAAACACTAAAATGTTGGAATTAATCTGAATCAAGTGGAGAATTTGTATAAACATCAGAAACTCAGTACATTTATAGGAAGGCATGGAGAATTTTCACAAAGTAACAATTTCTAGTGGGGATTTCACACATTGCTTCATCAATATGGACAATCACCCATCAGAGAATGTGCATTGATTAGACTTTTCATATATTGCTCAGTTAATATTCATGGAGTCCATGCCAGTTCTGTACATTGCCCAAGATATATGTCTAGTCCCTTCAAAGGCTATATTCATTGACTGACAAATATACTTACAGGTTGACAGACCTTGTCTACTTGTGCAAATTTTCCAGCGTCTCTTGGCAACTATGCATGCTGGACAGGTAATGTGTAAAATCCAGTTCATAACATTGGGTTGTTGTTGTTGGTGGTTTTTTGTGGGTTCCCCCCCCCCCCAGAGAATCACTTATATTTATGCCCATTCTCCACTTAATATATTTTAGCAATAAAAAATATAATTTTCCATGTCTTATGCTGTTTGACTAAGTAAACAGTGGATGTTAAAAGGAGTACAGAAATCCAGGCCAGGTCTTTCATTGCTGAAGCTATCTGTGAATAACTCTTAGAGACTGGTGTCAAAGGTAAACCATGCAACAACAAGAGTGCAGTTCGATTATAATGTCATTTGTTGTGCCTGTCCATGAAGATCTGTTACTAGAGCTCCATTGAGTGACAGCTGTTATTCTCTGCCTGCTTGATTCACTTGCCCAGATGACATTTTACTCCAGTGGGACTTGCCCAGAAGTCTGATAAACAGTTGGCCTATTTTTCTACAACTGCTTCAAAAAGTGATAAGAAGGAACTATGTATGTGTGAGGTCCTCTGACATTTCACTGCCTAGACCTAAGTAACTAATGTCTTGATTTCTCTTGTATGAACCTCCTCATGCTCTTAGGTCTCTTGGAGAAGTTCTGCTCTGCATGTCACCACCTCAGGTTGTTGACTGCAACAACATCACATTGTTGCACCACACCTGTGGAACTCCCTTGGGAAATTTATTTGACTCCGACTTTGATTGCCTTCTGAAAAGTTGTGGCAATCCCATACTGTCGGAAGCCGTGGAAGCAGGGGATAGTCTGGGCAACATCAAGCAAGCCAACAATTTTTTTTAAAAATCTATTAGTTACAGTCTTAGAAAAAGAGGCCACCTTTATTGATTGATTAAAACGCCAGAGCTTCAAAATTAACAAGTGTGCTTTTAACTCTTAGCCTCCCTGATTAATCAACAGAAGCTTCTGATTAATCTAAATGCACTGTTCCCTGCACCTCAGTTGTACACTTTTAACATTATATTTTGAAATTAAATGGCATTTGTGTGGATCTATGTTACAGCTGAACTCTCCACTTTGACACTGTGTTGTGCTAAATATAGCCAGCAGACCCTTTATTTGACTTACGATAACTGCTGAAGCTCAATTGATGTTAAAATAAAGTACATTTATGTACTGATAATAATAATGCTAATTTGGATGGTGGGTGAAACAGAGCATGATGAAGCACCATTGCACAACAGCTATGAGGTAGAGCAGAAGCCTTCCTCTCCCAGTATCACCATCTGGAGGCAGCCCCTCAGGGCCCCCAATCCACACTTCAGAGAATGGTACCCAAGACCATAAAAGGCACAAGAGAACTAGCAGGGTTGTACTTATCCCAGCACAGGCCACACATCAGGATGAGACCATAAACCAGATTAAATGGATTCCAATAATGCAATCCAATTGTGACTGGAGGGAAGAAATCACTGCAGGACCTTGCCAGGATGTGGTCTGACCATGGCAAAGGAGTGAAGGGCAAATGTCCCATACCCAGACCACTCAGAACACCAAATGCATGCATAACCTGCCTTGGAACAATGTCATATTGAGGCAGTCCTATCTCGGGGGTCCTCTAGTCCAACCCCTGCAACTAAAGCATCAGTGCCTAAAAATCTCCAGGGAGACGGTTCCACTGTCAAAAAGCTCTTACTGTCAGAAAGGTTTTCCTGATGTTTAGTCAGAATCTTCTTTTTCTTGTAAATTGAAGCCATTGGTTCGAATCCTGCCTTCCAGAGCAAGGAAGTCTTCTCCCTCTTCCATGTGACAGCCCTTGAGATATTTGAAAATGACTATCATATCTCCTCTCAGCCTCCTCTTTTCCAGGCTATACATACCCAGCTCCTTCAACCATTCCTCATAAGGCTTGGTTTCCAGCCTCCTAGAAGGGTGTCTCAGTATGGATATCATGGGCATAGCCAGGATTTTTATTGGGGGGAACATAATCGATGTGACTGGTCAGTTAGTTAAGTATTTCTATTGTTTTACTTGGTCAGGGGGCAAATGCCCCCCCTGGCTACGCCATGATGGATATTATGATCCTTCAGGCCCACATTCAGGCCCACTACCTTCTGTCAGGGTCAGGAAGGGGTAATGTTAGTGGGGTTGTTGGTAATTCAATAGAACCCTACATATGTTCCACTTGCCCAGCACTAGTAACACAAACTCAGAGTTGGAGCTCATACATACAGGAATCCTGGCAAGTGAGATGAAATCCTGATATGCTTCTGGGACCCACCCCTCAGCCCTCCCCAAACTAGTGAGCTTGTGGATGATGTCAGACACTTCTGGCTGATCACCTGGCAAAACCTTGCAAATCTGTGGGCAAGAATTCCTCTTTGATTCTTGGATGCCGGAAAGGAGAGAGAGAGATGTTTTCTGACCTTAAAACAATTGTGTGGGAGCTTTTGAGCATCTGGTCCAATGGCTGCAGCTAATTAAACTTTTAGAGCTGCTATTTCAACTGTTGTGGTTGCTGGTTCCTTGCGCCTTAGAAAGGTGAGCCTTTGCCCTTTCCTTCTGTAATCCTGATGAGAATCACCAGTCTTTCCCTTGACTTTGGTTTGCCTGATGTGTGGAATTAATTTACTTAGTTTCAATTTCTGTACTTGCGGGTGTATGTCTGACTCCTGTTTGTTATTTCCGCCTTTAGTACTTGAAATCAGAAGCGCTTTCATGGAACTTGTGGTCACTTAAAGCCTCAGGTACATTGATCTTGCCCTCTTAAGCTTCAGCATTTGAACAATTTGATCTCATTGCTTTCAATAGGGAAAGATTTCCCCCTTTAATCCATTTTAAATAAGAGAACAGAGAGAAGTCAAGGTTAACGGATCAATTAATCTTAAAAACCAAAAGGAACAGAAAGGTGAGATCAGTGGCATGGCCAAATCTGCGCAGGATGAGGGACAAGAACAGCTGGATGATAGGAATGTGTATCAAGGAGTAATATTGTACATGTGAATGCATAAGGAGAAGCCATAGCTCAGTGCTTCACATGCAGAAGGTCCAAGGTTTGTTCTTTCTTTGGATAGGGATGGAAAAGACCCCAGTCTCAAACCTTGGAGCACCACTGTTAACTCCAAATGGGGAACCTCCAACCCACAGGCCAAATTAAATTTGTTAGATATCCCAATTTGGCCCTCAAGGCCATTTTTCCATAGAAGTGGGCAGGTAAAACCACAGTTAGAGAGGAAGAATTGGGAATCTTAGAATGTGCTGCTCTTTTGGGGGTGGAGTTTTCATAAAGTTTCTTTAAAATCTGGCATAAAATGCAAGCCCCATTGGGACCAGTTCCTGAATTGAGCTCTTTCGGCAGGGATCTTTAGAGCCACAGCAAGAGGTCAGGCCATGACTGCAAAGATTCTTCCTTTGCACCCCCATCTTAAAGTAAAGAAAGGAATGCAGAAGAATTGAGAGCATGCTTAGATTCACATACCTCTGATCTGGAGATTAAGGAAGCTTGACAAAATGAACAAAAATTCCTGGTGGCGGGAGTGACTCCCATCACTGTCACAGACTGTTGCCACAATCACAACTTGAGACAAATCTGGACTGCTCCCACTTGGACAAAAATATCTGAGATATGAGAGAATATGAAAGTGGTTGTAAACAACATTTATTATTTTGTGGATGGGGTGAGGAGTGACACATCCATATAAACACTCTGTAATGTAGGGCATTAGAAAGTATTTGGGCAGGAGATTATAATCTTTTCCCCAATTCTGACTGGATGTTTTTTTGCACCTGAACACTTGTTTTCTTGCCCATACTTTTCTTGCAGTTGTTTTCTAATCAAAATGCGCCTTATTCCTGGCAACATGGAAAAGGAATATACTATATGTTGAGAAAGAACCTCAAATTTCTTGTGCTCATCTTTTGATCTTTTCATCACGCCTCTGTAAGACCCGCATCAATGTCTTTACTGCACAACAGTCCTGATGCAGATTGACCTCCATAAATAGCTTATCCTCAGTCCCAAGATCAATTTTCTCTATTCTCCACTGCTCAGTAAAGATAATTCTCTTCCCTCTTTCCCTTCCTTGTGTATTTGTTCCCAGCTCTGGGTGATTTTGTTGTGAGCCACCTCCCTTGCAGAGCACATTCCACACTTTTGACTTTGAAGGAGTTCTGTGTCCTATTACTGATAACTACTTTTGAAGATTATTTATTGCATAGCACAAACAGACAGTTGAAAAACAAGAATCCAAATACCAATTTTTGAGTCACTGCCTTGTGTGATTTTCAGTGGGAGCACCTTATTTTTGGAGCCACCTTCTCAAAGTTCACTTACCCACGTGTACTTTTCATTTTAGCTGAAGGTAGGTTATTGTTAAATCTGATCACATTTTGCACTGGAAAATTCAATAGTAACTAAAAACACCCTGGTGTTAAAGGAACAGTGTTGATTCTATTACTGGAAATCTTGTTCTGAGATTCTGTAGCTCAGTAATACAGCACATGCTTGGCATGCAGAAGGTACCACCTCCCATGTTCAATCCCTGGCAAGCTCAGAAATTAAGAAAAAAGCCAGACCGCTCTTCATGTATGCAACAACAGCAGCCAGAATTTTAGTGGCGAAAAATTGGAAAAGTGAGAACATCCCATCAAAAACCGACTGGCATGCACAAATGATACATACAATTGGCAAAATTTACAGGGAGACTTAGAGGATACTTGACGCAGAAGGTGAATAAAGAATGGCTAGTATTTAAAGAATATTTGAATAATTATTGTGATAACAAAAATCTTCTGGCAGACTTAGATTGACTCTTGTAACCTAAAGGTGACAAATAATATGACCTTTTGATAAGAACTGAGAAAACACAAAACAACAAAAAGACACTGTGTGTAAAATTACAAATTGAAATAGAGTATAATGAGAATAATCGGAAGTTTATTTTATTTATTTTATCCTTTATCTTTTATTTTCTCTTTTTCTTTTTTCTTTTCTTTTCCTTCCTTAGCAAAGTTTATATATGTAGTTTGTATATATGTTACATTGCATATTATTATGTTTATAAATGCTGAATGTTTAATAAAGATCTATATAAATAATAAATAAATAAATAAATAAACAGGAGTCCAGCAACTTCTGGGGGGCCGTGGGTCCCCATTCTTGACTTAAAAGAATCTCAGGTGGCAGGTCTGGAAAAGAGATCCCTGCCTAAGACCTTGGAAAGCCACCGTTAGTCACAGTGAATGAAGCTGGGCTAGATGAGGAGTGAGAGGCCTTTGGCCCTCCACTGTTGCTGTACTACAGCTTCCACCATCCTTGGCATTAGCTCTGCTTGCTGTAGGTAACAGGAGCTGTAGCTAAGCAACATCTGGAGGACCAAAGCTGTCCCACCTCTGGGCTGGATGAACCATTGGTCTGACAAGGAAGAAGGTGACAGAGCATAGATGAAACACTTTCTGAACACTCGCTTTAAAAGTAATTTTATTTTATCAACACTCTCCTTGCTTTAGCTTTGTCTTGAAATGACAGTTCATCTTATTGCCTGTGTGGCAGATAAAAGTTGACTCCAGGTGACCTGGCCAAGAAACTTAAGGAACTTAAAGACCTTCCTGCTCCAACGTGAACCTGCCCAATTGTTAAGCTCACTATATGAAGCCTTTCTGCACACCCCCCCCCCCGCATAATTAGGCAGGAGGCAACTAGGGGAAGCCCTTTTCAGCCTGGCACCCTGTTTATGGAATGCTCACCTTAGGGAGCCTTGCTTAGCACCCTGCTAGGCTGTAATTCTACAAAGGCTTGTCTGCATTTAGCTGTATTGAACAAACTTTGAACCATTTATTGCTTTTAGATGCTTGATGAAAAATACCTTTTTATTCACCCAAGAATTTGTAAAAGATGCCAAGAAGGAAGATGCTTAAAATACACCCACATACCCACAATAATGCCACAGGCTAGTATTCTATGGCAAAATGTGTGGCACTATGATGTGCTAGAAAGTCAAAGGAAAATACAGGGCTGTTCCTGTTACATCTTTTCTGGTTTTGTAGCTCTGCCCAGTAGTGGCTCTCTTAATGTTTCCATTACAACTCCCTATTTTTAGAAGTTAATAGCTTTGCTATAACAATTTGCTTCAGGGTGAAGCTTGGCACACACAGCCTGAGTCAGGGAGCACATTTAGAAAAACAGAAGATTACGCATTTCAAGACTCTCCCCCCAAATCTTTTCGTTCAAGTAATCTAAAGATTTCTCTTTTTTTTCCCCTTCCAAGGATCACTTTTAGCTCTTGTTTGATCTGTAATGTGCTTTAATTCCAATGGTTTCTGCAATGGTCAAATCTTGAAAATAGCCCAGAAGCTGAACTCTGTTCATCGTAGCTGGTTTACATCTGTGCAAAACACTTTAATCGAGCAAGCCTCTGCTTTTCTACTCAGAAGTAAGCGTCACTGAGTTCAACAGGGCTTACTCCTAGGCAAGCATGCATAGACTGCCGCCTAATGCTAGTCACATCTACCTGAAAGTAAGCCCCCAATGAACCCAATGGGACTTACTTCTGTGTAAACATGCATGGAATAGCATTGCATGTTCCCTGAGACAGAGAGGTAAAGTGACTGGAACTTACTCCTAGGTAAGTGTGTATGCAACCTAGGAAGGTTTTCTGCACCTTGTACTGCTGGACTTTGTACTTAATATAGTTTACTCACTTTACAAATACAGTCTGTTCTATACATCAAATTTACTTTTTTTGAAAAACATTTAAATTATGCTTAATTTTTTTAAAGCAACTTTTATGGTAGACAGTTCAACACCTCAGCTCTGTTGACTGACTGATATGTCTGAGGAATTTATTGTGCTTAACTTAGGGATAGGGAATCTGGTGCTCTCCAGCACTGGTGCTCTGTTGGACTCCAACTCCCATCAGCCCCAGCCAGCATCACAGATTGTTAGGGATTATGGAAGTTGTAGTCCAAGCACCATTTGGAATACCATGTTTGTCAACTTCTGCGTAGCACAGTAAACCTGTTCAGCACTGGGATTCTGGATTGAAATGTTATTCACATGTTTAGGATACTACTTTATATTTCAGGTTTGAATAACAGCTCAAGTTCCACATTTTGAAAGGAGCTAGGAGCAAAGAAAAATATAGCACCATGTGATATGACCCTTGAACATTGAGATCTAAGAATGCAATTTAACTTGCAACCTCAGAACAAGGTTCTGTTTCAGTGATAAATCCCCACCATGATGGCTGCCTCCAAGAGGAGCAATGTATATATCGCACATACAAGCACACAATGTGACATCTGGTTTGAAGACTGAGAGATCATAATGAAACCCACTATGTCTTTTTATAACATACTTTTTCTGTTTTGAGGTATGAAAATCTTGAGGGGAAAAACACAAGATGTGATATGTATCTGCCTTGGAAGATTTGACACAGAATACAAGTTAGTGTGCCTGTTCAGGTCGCATCTTATATTCAAATCGAGGCCTGACCCCTGCATTCAGTTTCATGAAAACCATAGGGTAGCAGGGCCCACAGACAATCATCATTTATTGGGTGGGGCAGCTAATGTTACTTGTGGTAAAAATAAACTATGTAATTGGGGACCATTTTCAAAGATGGATGCTGCCCATCTTGCTTTTCTTTTTTAAAAATAGTTATGCAGGGGCAGGGCAGTCCTGGGCTGTGATCCAGACCCTTTGGGTGCTTGCCAAAGATCTGGATATGTGTAACTGAGCTATAGCCATGACAGGTAAATGGAAGCATTTCATTTCAGCAGTGCACTTGAGAGTGTCAGTTTGCCGGGAGACAAACAATGGGGGAAGACTGTTGTCTTCATGCCTCTTGTTATGGGCTTCTTGCAAGTACCTGGATGGCCACTTCTGAAAACAAATGTGGACTAGTTGGACCCTTCATCTGACACAACAAAGAAGATAATCTTCAGAGTAGTTTTTTCTTAATCTTTACTCTTTGTGTATCTTAAGTCTGAAAAAGTGATTTATTTAGTGGTGTTCTGGGGTGGGGCCAAGGGCATGTGTAACTGGATGTCCTGCTCTTTGCATAAGAACATCAAGAGTCAGAGTGATGTCTAGTGGGTTGAGCACCTGACTTGCCCTAAGAAACTCTGGGTTCAACTACTCAATCAGCTACTAAGCACATGATGTAACAATGGACTAGCCCTGGAATATGGATGAAAAAGACCAATCTGCAGCTTTTATGGTGGCAGCGGTGGACCTTGAGGTCCCAATTTTCTGCTTTTCTCTGTGCTTCACCAAGATTTGGTGTCCCTCCCCTTCATTCTAAGTCATAGTTTTGGCATCCTCTGCATCTCCCCTGAGGCTCTGTGCCCAGTGTGACTGCACCGGTCCCCTTCCCTAAATCTGCTTCTGGTGGTGGTGGTCTTTCGTTTCACATGGCAGATGGCTGCTGCCTCATAGCAAATGCATGTTCCAGCACTGTGCATCTCCATTCGCTACTGTGCCTTCTTTCCCTGGTGGAAGCTGCTCCTGCTGCCTGCAAGCAACATTGTGAGGTTCCTGGTAGAGCAAGAAGAAACTTGGTAATTCTAGGACTAAACTAAAATGGAGCTACCATGAAAGAAGGACAGTTTTTCACTGAGAGCGGATAAGAGTTTAATAAGTTCTGAGTGTGCACAAACAGTTACCATTAACCTCACTGGCCCGTTCTGATATATGTTGACCATACAGGTACAAAAATGGGACATCAGTTTGAAATATACCTTATTATTTGTTGGGAATGGGGTAAGAATTTGGAATAAGGCTGCTTGACTTGTAATGAAAACAACTATTATCAGTGCATATTCATACTGCAAGCCTGCTTGCAAACTTCATTAGAATCAGTAGTTAGAGACCAAATTTCATGTTCTGTGGAGCAATTACAGTCAAAACAGCTTGGTGAATTGTCTGGCCACAAGAGAATAAGCTGAAGAAAAATATAAATAAAAGAACTGCAACAACTTTAATGTGGCTCTCTGTTGTATATGTGGCTGTTCCTGACTCGTGTACACTTGATAGTAGCGGCTACTTTTACAAATCAATGTCGACAGCCTGTACCTTATTTTTAAATAAAGACTGAAATAGGCTAGGAAACCAAATGCCTTTAATGTGGAAAAAGGGATTTCCACTGGCCCATGTCAGATACTTTTTCAGTATCAAATATGGCAGCTGGCTATAACCTATTTTCATTTTGTATTGTCAAACCTGAAACTTGCCTTTTATTTCCTATATATTGTTTTTCCTGCTTCCTTTCTATATACTTAAGGTGCGTGGGGTGTGGCTGTGGCTGTCTCTTTTGTAGTCTTTCAGTTAGAACTACTCTGAGAATCTTTAAACTGTAGTTTATCAAAGGAGCAGTAAGTTTCTTCTTTGCTGAGTTGTCATCTGACTGATTGGTTCTGCAGAATATTAGTTTAATTGTCCTTTTTCCCTTCATTGCCATTCTAGACCATATTCAATACGGGACAAATCCTATAAAGAAGAAACTAGCAAAAAGCTAGCCAGTATAAATTAAGATGTCTTAAAATTACACCAGACCCAAACTCTGTTCAGTGGTGGGTGTGGCCTAAGCCTAGCAGAGGGAAAACAAGCCTTTAAAATAGGCTTTGCTTTACATAACCCTTTTTGCCAGCTTAATTTATGCCAAGTTGCCAGGTCACATTCAGCTTGGTTAGCTGAATAGTCTTATGAGTCAGCCTAAACCCCCCCTCTCTGGCCCTGCCCCCACCATGCCACTGGAACCTCCCCTTTTTAGGGTTATACTACTTTAATATCCTCCAAATTTGCTCAGCTGTCTGGGTCCTGGCTGAGCTGGGCTGGGGGAAGTATGTCACTGCATCTCTGCCTGAACCGAGAATGAGGGAGTTAAACATGCATAGCTAATCAGATGTGCTGGGAATCTCCTGGCTCATCCACAGATCCACTGGATCGTAACCTGCGCATCCCAGCAGATCTTGCTATAGAAGTGTTCTGTAAAGCCAATGGATCTAAAGATAGAGGGCGGTATACAAATTTTATAAATAATAAAGACTTCAGGAAGAGGTATGTGCTGCAAAAACTGCTGCAGAAAATTCATTTCAATTCTACTGAAGTAAGGCTCTCCGAGTGCCTAATAGGTTGATAATTAACTGAGAATGTATCTCTGCTTTTTTCATGTGGTGTTTAACTTTAGATTACATGGGAGGGATATTCAGTTGCAAATCTCCATTTTTGTGAGAGTGGTCTTTGTGTGCTAATGATTTCCCTCCAGGCTGGAATGCAGACTGTGTGAGAGACTGAGCCCCCCCCCCAGCTCTGTTTGATATTTAATATTTCTAAGATGCTGTAGCTGTGCTTAGACCAGTACATGATACTATGCAACTATTTGGATGTAACTTTTTTTGCTTTTGTGTCTACTTTGGAACAAGTTCTGTTAGTAAAACCTTTGAACCATATTTTTGGACTGGACAATTTTTCTTTCAAGAAAAGTCAGTTTTTATTCATTCTATTGCTTACAGATGTGAAATATTAATACCTGCACTTGCTGTGAGCAGTTTCAGTTAAGGTAAGGTTACCAGGTGTCCCTGTTTCCCAGGGACAGTCCCCGGATGTACAAATTAGTCCCCTGACAAAATCCATCTATTTAGTAGGAAGTTGAAAAGTGTCCCCGGATTCATTGAAAAAAAATCTGGTAACCTTAAATTAAGGTTTAATCTTGGCAATCTCTGCCAAAGGCCCTGTACTATGCTTAGCAATGTGTGAATTATTTATTATTTGTCAATTCTGAAATGAAGCAACCTGATATGAAGCACCCCCTGCTGGTACATACCAGAACAGGTTGATGAAATTTAAAAGGGGTTCCTAGACTGGCGGTATCCCTTACAGAAACCCAAAAGACAAGCATGTAGGCTCAAAATGAAAAGAGAAGGACATTATTCTTTTGAGGGACATCCTCAAAAATAAGAAGGAGGCTGTGAAGAACCATGCCCCCCCCAAAGCAGTGTTTCTTATACACTTACAAATTACACACACGACTTCTATTCACTAATCAAAAGATCATGGTAATCTTAGCAGTTGCAACTCAATATTGTCATCCTGATCCAATCAAAATCCTTTAGCTCTTCAGACCAGCCTTCATAATAATATCATGTGATTATATATAATCATTTTTCAATGTCTTTCTTTCTTAAGACTTTGGCTAATTTTCGTTTTCATTAAATGTCTCCCAATAACCAATATCTACAAAATAATTCAAGATTAATCACAATTGCCATGCCTACTGTTTCTCTTTCCATGTTTAATGCCCATGCATTCCACCAGTTTTCCAGAACGACCATCTGTTACATATAGTACCTGAAAACAACTAGTTCTATACTGTACAAGCTAGGCCCAGGCATTTCCAAATTAGCTAGACCAGGGGCAGGCAACCTAAGGCCTGGGGCCCAGATGCAGCCCAATGACCTTCTCAATCTGGCCCACAGACGGTCCGGGAAGCAGCGTGTTTTTACGTGAGTAGAATGTGTCCGTTTATTTAAAATGCATCTCTGGGCTATTTGTGGGGCATAGGAATTTGTTCATCCCCCTCCCCAAAATATAATCCTGCCCACCACATGGTCTGAGAGACGGTGGACCGGCCCAGGGCTGAAAAAGGTTGCTGACCCCTGAGCTAGGCCATAGGTTCAAAAGAAAATGGAAACATCAAAACAATACAGTTTTATCCTATTGTTATTTTCTCAATCATATACAGCTAGCAAACTGAATTTTGTGATACAGTTTCTGGTTCAAAAATGCATTGAAATTGTTTTTTTAAAAGTGTATTTTCAGTAAAAAGTTCAAAAATATGTATATGTAAATGTATTTAAATACAAATTTTCTTGCAGATTTTATAAACATATTCATAGGTTACTGTGGAAGCTGGATACAACCAACTTGAACATATGCAAAAGTGGCATAGACCAGAAACTAAATCCTTCTTCCCAATATTATATAAGTGTGTGTACTTGGTATCCTGTAAGCTGATTTTATAGCAATTCTGGAATTCCTTATACTTTGGTAATTACTTCCCCAAAATGTATAATTAGAGATATTAAGACAGAAAAAGACACAAAGGGTCGTATTTTCTATTTTCACCTTGTATACAATTTCATTAGAAGTAAGCCAAGCAGAAAATGCTAAGATGTGAAAAATGTTTATTCAGATGGAAAAGGAAGTTTTGATGCCCAGGTTTCTTTTAATGTATTTCCAAATGGTTAATTTGTTTGACCCACGATATCATACTGTGTTTGTGGTTTGATCAAGTTGGCACCATCAGCATAAAAACACAGTTCATTTTAACAAAAATAGTAGAATTTATTGTATGCCCCGCTTTGTGTTCACTGTTTGCCAGCATTTCTGTGTGCTCTGGCACTCACACGGTGTCCCATTGCACCAGAAGCGGTTTAGTCCTAGAATCATAGAATCATAGAATCATAGAATCATAGAGTTGGAAGAGACCACAAGGGCCATCGAGTCCAACCCCCTGCCAAGCAGGAAACACCATCAGAGCACTCCTGACATATGGTTGTCAAGCCTCTGCTTAAAGACCTCCAAAGAAGGAGACTCCACCACACTCCTTGGCAGCAAATTCCACTGTCGAACAGCTCTTACTGTCAGGAAGTTCTTCCTAATGTTTAGGTGGAATCTTCTTTCTTGTAGTTTGGATCCATTGCTCCGTGTCCGCTTCTCTGGAGCAGCAGAAAACAACCTTTCTCCCTCCTCTATGTGACATCCTTTTATATATTTGAACATGGCTATCATATCACCCCTTAACCTCCTCTTCTCCAGGCTAAACATGCCCAGCTCCCTTAGCCGTTCCTCATAAGGCATCGTTTCCAGGCCTTTGACCATTTTGGTTGCCCTCCTCTGGACACGTTCCAGTTTGTCAATGTCCTTCTTGAACTGTGGTGCCCAGAACTGGACACAGTACTCCAGGTGAGGTCTGACCAGAGCAGAATACAGTGGCACTATTACTTCCCTTGATCTAGATGCTATACTCCTATTGATGCAGCCCAGAATTGCATTGGCTTTTTTAGCTGCCGCGTCACACTGTTGGCTCATGTCAAGTTTGTGGTCAACCAAGACTCCTAGATCCTTTTCACATGTAGTGCTCTCAAGCCAGGTGTCACCCATCTTGTATTTGTGCCTCTCATTTTTTTTGCCCAAGTGCAATACTTTACATTTCTCCCTGTTAAAATTCATCTTGTTTGTTTTGGCCCAGTTCTCTAATCTGTCAAGGTCGTTTTGAAGTGTGTTCCTGTCCTCTGGGGTGTTAGCCACCCCTCCCAGTTTGGTGTCATCTGCAAATTTGATCAGGATGCCCTTGAGTCCATCATCCAAGTCGTTGATAAAGATGTTGAATAAGACCGGGCCCAAGACAGAACCCTGTGGCACCCCACTAGTCACTCTTCTCCAGGATGAAGAGGAAAGCGGTTTAGTCCTGCTGGCCACATGACCCGGAAAGCTGTCTGTGGACAAACACCGGCTCCCTCGGCCTGAAGTGAGATGAGTGCCGCACCCCATAGTTGCCTTTGACTGGACTTAACTGTCCAGGGGTCCTTTAACTCTTTGCCTTTATCTTACCCTGTTTGTAGAGAATCTAAGGATGTATTTGCAACATGCCTTCCCAGGTGAAGGGAGAGCAATTCAACTTCCCCTTTGTGCCACTTTCCTGTCCCGGAAGTATGAAATTTGCACAGATAACAAGCAGAAAATTTACAAGTTAGCAGCATTTGCTGAGTTGCTTGCTTCTGAGGATGGTGAACTGTTTGAACTGTTTGTTGGCTATGAGAGATTCAGACCCAACTTGGAATGCTGTCCTTTGCATCTGGCAGATGGATCATAGCACTTGTAATCAAATCTGACTGCTTATTGAGGTGTGGCTCCATTTCAAGCAGCAAATTCTTGCCTTTGAGGGTGGCTTCTTTCATTACACCTCTGCATTGGGTCTGATGGGGTTGCTAGAGTTTTCAATGCAGAGCTAATTACTCAGTTTAGAGGAGTGTAATTTGAGCCATTGCTCTGGATTTGTCTTTTTTTCATTCTGGAGGCACTCTTAAAACAGGTGTGGGTGTGTGCACCCCTCTTAGAGAATACAGTCAAGAACCCCTCCTTTCTCTTTTGTAAAGGCAATGCTGTCTCCCTAGGGGCAGTGGGGCACTGGCCACCTTGCCTTCTGAAATGCTCACCCTTCCACAGTGGGGAGGGAGGAGATGTTTCCGCATTTCCACATCATTCATGAACTATTCATGTAAACCTCTCCAGACATCAGATTAAAGCATGCCTCCAATTTTAATTTGGAGAAAAGAGGGTTTCAGCTCTCAGAAGTTTGGGGATCAGTGTCATACAGTAACGTCCACTTTAAATGCTATAGCTTTTTATTAGGTTTGGGTTTAAGGAAAGCTGGCTATAACTTTCAAGCTGTATGAACTCCGTAATGTACAGTGATTACTACAGCCTCTGCTAGCATATAAAAGGTATTGAAGTTGTGCTAGAGGCTTAGTGAACACCACCGCTTGAGACCTTTGCAAAATCCTCACAAGTGATCAGAAATTCCAGCACATGAAGAAGATAGGGGAGGGGTGTCTAGAGTGCGATGGAGCTTTAATTAAAAACATACTTTGTTTTCAATCCAATTTGGGAACAAATACCAAAAAGAAAAGAAAAACCACAAGATGTAATTTTTTTACAATGCTTGGTGATATATCCAATTCTGAGCTGAAGAAAGAAGCTTATAAGCTGAAAATCTAGAAGGAATAAAGCATGTAAGATAAATAATAAAGCTGTGTTCTGTGCTTAATTCCAATCGTCTCCCAACAACTGGAGCTGCTGATAAGACACACACTCAGAGTAATGATACATAATGCGAGCAAGCAATAGCCCGGGCTGCATATTGAACAAAAAAGTTTGGCAAATGTAGAGCTCCATTAATGTTCTGAGCGATTTTGTCCCAAGGTGGTGTTTGTGAAATATGCTATCATCAATTTACCAGGGCAGAGAGAACAATAAATGTAACCATTAGTAAGTATTTTGTCCACCTAGCATCATGTAAATAACTGTTTTCGATTTAGGTTTAAACTGGAAAATTCAATGTCAACTCTATCCCAACACCCAGTCCCAAGAATTTTCAGAAATGTGGGTGGTCTCTTGTTCTCAGAGAAATGTCTGATAGGACCATATTCAAATAGTTCACAGTGTAAAAAACAAACAAATGAGGATCGTATTGAACAGGCCATGAAGCTTCTTTAATTCCCCCCATAACCAGAAACTTGAAGGCATTTATGAGGCAAGCATGTGATCACTACATTCTAGGTTGCAAGGAGGTTAAAGCTGTGCAGGTTTGCAAGACAGGGTCACTATTCTTACAGAGCCAGATCATACCCATCGACTGCCTCAGAAAAAACAGGACATCCCGTTTTTTCTTGCAAGAGGACAGGGGCCAAAATGGCTGCTGCAATCTTGCATGGTTTCAGGCTGCACTTTTGCGGGGCATGCTGCCTCAGAACACACATTTTGGGGTGCTGTGAGAGATCACTGCTCATTTTTCTGGGGGCAGCAATCTTGCACGTCACCCCAGAATGCATGTTTTGGGGTGCTGTGCCAGAAAAGTGTTTTTGGGGGGCCCTGCAATCTTGCGTGTGTCACATGATGCACATGGAAGTGCAGACCTGGAAGATGGCTTCCTGGATTTGGCGTGTGTTGTGTTGGAAGGTATGCCTTATTGACACTGTACAGGAAAACATCCCAGTAATTAATTGAGGAATCTATACCCCACTCTTCACTATATATCTCAAAATGGCTTACAGAAAAAATAAAACATACAGTACACAAACTTTAAAACATAGATTTAAACATCATAAAATAGAAACATTAGAAAAGTGATCATGGTACAAAGGCCTCCTGAAAGAAAACCATTTTCACCCGGCACCTGAAACTTGCTATGGATGCTGCCTTCTTGATTTCTACTGAGCGGGAATTCTGTGGAGAGTTAGGAACACGACACTGCAGGCATTACTACTCTTTGAAGGTTCCTACTTTGCAGTTTAGCACCATGGTTAATCCAGGGTTCTGGGAAGAGGATTCTATCTACGGAGCAGCTGAGACATAAGTACAAATCTTCATGAAATGCCTGCTGAATCAATCCACAGAAGGGTAGGTATGTTAGTCTCATGTAGCAAAAAGAACAAAAAGACTTGTGGGAGCAAGACAAACAAATTTATTACGGCATAAGCTTTTATGGCCCATAGTCCATTTCACCCTGAGGATAGCTCTTCATGCATCCAGTGAAAGTGGACTCTCATTCACAAAAGCTTACACCACAACAAAATTGTGTCTTTAAGGTGCCACAAGACTCTTGGTTATTTTTAATGAAGGGAGGAACCAAGAAAACTAGAGTGGTCTTGCTGTTATTCTGTTTAGTGCTGATGAAATACTGAGAGTGTAGAAATAATATAAGAAGTGATTAGTTAAGATTATGCTGGCAGTAAAGATACTCATGTTTTATTACATGCTGAGTCTTACTTTGAATTTTATGTGGGGGTAATTTAAGCTGCAGGGTTGTTTATCCTTGTTTTATGAAGGCCATTTCCCCCTCAATGCTAAAAATTCTCATTACCCTGTCACGGCTTCCTCCTCTTTCTTCCTTGTCATTCCATTTAGTTAAAGGGGATGTTCCATGTGTGTCAAGGCCAGGGAACAAGCCTTCAGTACATATCCTAGCATTTTCCTGTACGCTAGGGGAAGTGCGCCGTAGGAGAGGCTTACACAACAGGGAGATCATATTATCAGATTAAAGCACAGCTCTTTGAAGGTAGTATTCTGCTGCAAATAACTCAGCTGCCCCAAGTAAAACATCCATGTTTTTCTTGAGAAACTCATCATGGTCTATCCAGAAGAAGATTATGTATATACTGGTAGGGGCATCTCTGCCATGCTGCTCACTCCATTCACCAGCCCACAATAACACTGCTGATGTTCTCCTTTACACCCTAAGCAACTACTAAGCTCCCTTTTCACCTTCCCAATTCCAGACCTTCCCTGTTTTCCAGGGACAGTCCTGGATTTACAGAAGTTGCCCCAATTTCTGGTTTGATCCCAGAATGTCCCGCTTTTCCTTAGGACGTCTCTATTTTCCTCTGAGAAATGTTGGAGGGTATGGAGTTATGCGATCCCTGAGTCAAGGAGATAAGTAACTATACAACATTTAGAAGATATCTGAAGACACCTCTGTGTAGGGAAGTTTTTTAAATGTTTAGTTTTTATTATGTTTTTATAAATGTTGGAAGCCTCCCATAGTGGCCAGAGAAATGGAGGTTTGTTGTTGTTTAGTCACTTAGTCGTGTCCGACTCTTCGTGACCCCATGGACCAGAGCACGCCAGGCACTTCTGTCTTCCACTGCCTCCCGCAGTTTGGTCAAACTCATGCTGGTAGCTTCAAGAACACTGTCCAACCATCTCGTCCTCTACCGTCCCCTTCTCCTTATGCCCTCCATCTTTCCCAACATCAGGAAATGGAGGTTATGCAATTCTATTTCTGAAGCCCCTTCTCTTTTCTATTCTGCACTTCCATGAGCCCCAGCTAATATGGCCAATGATCAGAAATTATGGGAGCTGTAGTGCAGCAACAATCTGGAGAGCCACCTCTATTCTGAAGTTTCAGTGGTTTCAGTGGAGTTGAGTGCATGCCAGTCTTTCTCACTGAAACATGTGGGTCCTTAAAGTGACCGAATTATGACTGCATCACGCCCTATTATTTATTTTAAAACGTTGCAGACTATAGGAAAATGCAAATCCTATACCCACTTACATGCAAATCCTATACTCACTTACCTGTGAGGGAGAGAGGTGGCATTGAAAGGAGTGGCTTCTGTGGCAGTGGGGCACACTCGTCCCAGTGGTTGGCAGCCATTGTTTATTCTCTCAGAAATATTAGTATGAGGCTGTGTCACATACTAGTGTTCATAGAATCATAGAATCATAGAGTTGGAAGAGACCACAAGGGCCATCGAGTCCAACCCCCTGCCAAGCAGGAAACACCATCAGAGCACTCCTGACATATGGTTGTCAAGCCTCTGCTTAAAGACCTCCAAAGAAGGAGACTCCACCACACTCCTTGGCAGCAAATTCCACTGTCGAACAGCTCTTACTGTCAGGAAGTTCTTCCTAATGTTTAGGTGGAATCTTCTTTCTTGTAGTTTGGATCCATTGCTCCGTGTCCGCTTCTCTGGAGCAGCAGAAAACAACCTTTCTCCCTCCTCTATGTGACATCCTTTTATATATTTGAACATGGCTATCATATCACCCCTTAACCTCCTCTTCTCCAGGCTAAACATGCCCAGCTCCCTTAGCCGTTCCTCATAAGGCATCGTTTCCAGGCCTTTGACCATTTTGGTTGCCCTCCTCTGGACACGTTCCAGTTTGTCAATGTCCTTCTTGAACTGTGGTGCCCAGAACTGGACACAGTACTCCAGGTGAGGTCTGACCAGAGCAGAATACAGTGGCACTATTACTTCCCTTGATCTAGATGCGATACTCCTATTGATGCAGCCCAGAATTGCATTGGCTTTTTTAGCTGCCGCGTCACACTGTTGGCTCATGTCAAGTTTGTGGTCAACCAAGACTCCTAGATCCTTTTCACATGTAGTGCTCTCAAGCCAGGTGTCACCCATCTTGTATTTGTGCCTCTCATTTTTTTTGCCCAAGTGCAATACTTTACATTTCTCCCTGTTAAAATTCATCTTGTTTGTTTTGGCCCAGTTCTCTAATCTGTCAAGGTCGTTTTGAAGTGTGTTCCTGTCCTCTGGGGTGTTAGCCACCCCTCCCAGTTTGGTGTCATCTGTCTGTGTTGACATGAGGCATTCCAGAGGGCAGGGGAATGATGGGTGCTAGTGAAAGCACCATTGTGAAACTGACAGATAAAGATGGATGGTGGCAGAAAAAGCCCAGGCTCACTCTCACAACTACCAAAACGTTTGAGCTGAAATATATACAATTTAAAAAGTGATGGAAGAATCTTCATCTCAACAAACCAAACCAGAGAGTTGCACATGTTTCAACTTGAGCCTTACATGAACTCCCCTTGGCAGGTGTGTGTGTCTGTGTGTGTGTGCATGCACACACACGCTGAGAAAATAGATGAGTTGTTAGTCCCTTCTCTTCCTTGGGAAATAGGAGTTAGGGTAGAGTTGGGCGAGGAAGCATACATGCCCAGCAAGTAGGATGCTCCTTTGGCAACTGCCTCATGACCATCTTTCTGCCTGGGAACTTGCTCAGAGCACTGCTTGTGCTTGGGGTTGAACCATTGGATTCAAGTGGACCAGCTGATGTACTGCACCATACCTGCCTCTCTGTTTTTATGCTGAATTGATTCACCCTGCTTTTGGTTTTATGGTACTAGGAACTTTAATTGGATTTTATGTCTTTTATGAACTTTCTTGTAAGCTGCTTTGGGTTTGTTTTATGAAGAAAAGAGGAGTTAAAATAAATAAATAACTCCCTTTTCCAGGATACAAGCCAACTAAGACATAGTTTCCATCACAGAGTTTTAGTCAACATGATGTTGTAGTGCATATTTTTCTTTGTTCAATGTCACCTGCTTTGTTGTCTGAATAATTAAAAAATATGTATATATTAACTTTAATTCAATTAATGACCTTCAAATCTTTCTTTCTTTTTTAAGAGGAAGAAGAAAAATGATAGGGCAATGGTTCCTATTCCTTATACCATTTTCATTGCACAGGAAAGCTGTTAAGTGCTTAATCTTTTTTGCATAGCTGTTCTATGCTTTTAAGAGGATTACATTATTAAGGGTTTAATTATTCATTATTCTATATTTTGCTAATTGGTACAAAAAGTCTTTTTTATATAGCTCTATCCCCTCTTTACAGCCATGCCTCCTGTACTTCTCAGAATATGCTTTTTTTCAAGAAAGAAATGCAAGGCTGCCATCCTGAAACTGAAGCTACTGATTGCTGTAGACAGAACTCTTTGCTGGTGCAGTGAAAGCCCACTAAGACGGCCACACTGCACTCCAGAAAGGGTGGCTGGGTTTCTGTCACTGCTGATGGATCATTAATCATAATCGACAGCAAGTTTTTTGACCTCATCACAAAAGGCAAAAAGGTCACTTCAGAGAACAGCACACGTTGTTCAAGGAAGGGGAAGGGGCTAAAACTATTGGAGATTTCTATTTTGTCATCTACACTATTCCTTTCCTCCTAAATTTTGCTGTAACATGAGTAAAAACTGTGAAAGATCCAGGGAGACAGGTTCTGACTTTTTGTTGTTCTTTCTTTTTCTAAGCAGGAAAAAAACATAACCTATTTGTAGTGCCAGTCACTAAAAGATACTCAAATTCTTTTACATAGGAATATAATAGCTGAGACTAAATCCTCATTCCTAATCATGTTTACCTGGGAGTAAGCCCCATGGATTTAACTCTGAGTCAACATGCTTCATTGACCATCACCTTCTGACTCCCTACAAATCAACAACCCCATAATTTGTTTAAAATAAAATGAAATCTAAGGAGAGCCTTCTTTACTTGAGTAAAATGGTAAGGAACCACTATTTCTTGCAGGGCTGAGTGGGAGACAGACAACATCTTTCTCCAGACAGTTGAAGTTGACATTATAGAACACAGGTTTCCAGTTTTTGTAGTGTTTCAAATATTTATAACAACTGTTTGACAGTCGAACGAATGACAAGACTGCTTACAGCATTGCAAATGTTGCTTCTGTGTTGTACCTGAATGCCTTGGATATTAGCTTAAGATAGCAAAGCTAGGAAGTTTGTGCTGTCACTAGGGATGAGGGAATAAATCAAATCACTTTGCATGTGGAGGTGAACTTACCTAATACACAGTCTGCAAAACAATGAGCACTTGAATACAGCGATCTTTTAGAATTTGCAGTTCTTCAGATTTTGCAGTGCAATTATCCAGTCAGGTTATGTGCACAAAGATGCATTTAGCAGGGTAAAGTGTGTATGAAAACGCATTTATCAGTTAAAATAAGATACAAAAATGCATTATATTAGACAAAACCACATACAAATATGTATATGATGAGAAATTTATATTGGAATGTTGATGAATTTTCAAGAAGACTTTTTCAAAAAAAAATCTCAAGCTGATGTTGAAATGTGGAGAATTGAATTAGTAGCATAGTGTGGGGGGGCACAGGGGTGGTAGCCCCGGGTGCAAAATTGTTAGGGGTGCAAAATTTCAATACTCGGTGCTGCCTCAATACAGCTGTGCGCCTCTGTCACTGGGCTCCATTGAAAACAGATTCTCCATGTGAACGAGGAAGTGACCTCTCCAGACAATGAAGTGAATCTTCTTTTCTTAACTCTGCAGCTGCAATCCCCTGGGTGAATGTGCATGTGGATTCAGTCCGCTTCCCTCCCTCCTACCCACTCCCCCCACATTGCCCAAGGCACTGGCAACCCATGCTATGCCACTGAATTGAATTTAAGATTAGAAAAATGAAAATCAGAGCTGAAATTGACTGATTTACCCATCTCTTGCTATCACTCACTGGGGTTGTGAATTGTCACTGTACACACAGGTCCCGCTTGCTGAATACAATGCAGTCCCAGGAAATTGTTCCTCAGGCGTGCATTCGCACAATGAGCTGACCATTGCCATTATTTCTATGGGAACATTTCTAATCCATTGTCTCCTCCTCCTCCCCTTTTTTTGCACAGTTTCTTCTTAAAATGGCTGCTGCCTACCAGCAAAAGAGAGACAAAGGAAAAATTGATTTGCCAATCTCTCCTGCTCCGTGATTTGTCTAATCTCTCCCCCTGCTCCCTCTTTCCAAGGATTCTGCCTGAAAATGGCTACCACCAATCAACAAAGCGCAAACAAAAAAGAAAGTAAAGAAGTGGGTAAACTCTGGCTGTTTGGATATCTGAATCAGCCGTGCATGTAGTGAGTTCAGATAAGTGAATTTTTGGATAAGAAGTGGGTGGATAGCAGGACCTGTGTGCACTTAGTTTAGTATCATTTGCCTGGCCACTCTGGGTACAATAAATGGAATTGCAGCAGGTTGGGTGACCCCTGACTGCCCCCTTGTGGCCCCTTGGTTTGTACAAACAGTGTGTGCCCACTGTCCATAGCCAGAGGTCCTGCTTCAGCTAGAAATATCACAGGCTGTACCTCTTGCATTTCATGGCTATGTGATGTAATATTTCATAATATTTTATTAAAGAAGATTCCTTCTTTCTGCATTCAGCTGCTTTCTCTCCCAAAGAATGTTATGGAATGATTTACTTGTTTCATTTACTCAAAGATTTTTGCTCTTTCCTCTTAACTGGTTGCTCAGTTGGCTAATATTGTAGCCCTTTATTCTTTGCCCTGCCCTCTCCGTCATAGGGCTGCATGATTCAACCTCAGCCCTATACACAGAGTTGCAGATGAGCTAATTTGAGTAAAATCAATGGCATTGGTAAACATGCAGCACAACTTGACTTTCCCTTCAATGAAGTAATATTGGGTGTGCTAAATTCAGGATGGTGTAATCATTTGGATAATATGATTACATAGTTGCTAGATAATTTTCTATGACCCATACCCAGCAATAACCGGGTTTCTAAAACTGTATGCAAAAAAGCATTTTCTGAAGACAAATCCAACCTGCCTGGAACAAAGGGGAACACATGGGTTTGGCTTGGCTGAGAGGCATGACAGATGTGGTTTCCACAAGTGTGACCCAGCAGAAGGGAAGACTTTGCTTTCTTTGGAAATGCTGAGATGCAGTTTGGAATGGTGTGAAGATCAGCTTTCTGTCTGCATTATGCAGGATGTGTATTGAATTTTTGAGTAACAGTAGCCCCCCTTAGAGCTAAACTATTCTTATAACATTGTAAAGAGGATAGGGTTGCCTTCACAAAACCTGTTCTAAATGGTGCATTTCTAAATTGCAAGCACATTAATTGAATGGATTATCTTGTAAATTTCTACCTCAGCACCACACCTTTTCCTGTGATTAGTGTTTCTGGTCTTTTCACCCTATGTAATTGCAGCCAGGAACACCAGGTTAGGCAGCTGCATGGAGCTGTCATCATGCTGAATACACATTGCCATCTGTGCTATGCCTAAAAATTGTCTTGGTGAGAGCTTAGGCTGACAAGCTTAATGCCAGTATTGGTAGACTTGCATTTGGCTAATGACATTTGAGCTTTTACTCCTCTGCCTGCTATGAAGGCCTGTGGATCAGAGACAGACCATTGCCAAGGTGGCAACATCAGGGACATTGAGACTTTGGAAGCGGGAGAAACCTGTCAAAAGATGAGCTAAAATTTGTGAATTTGTCAACTGGTGCAGGGCTGTTTTGGAAGCAACACTGGCAGATTTATGGTTTCAGGTGGAAACAATTTAAAGAAGGTCATTTTGAGTGAGTTTTGCTTGGAGGTTTTGTGATTGATTTGGACCAGAAATTCAAAGTGAAGCTGGAACAAGGAAACACACATAGATCAGAATGATTGGAAGACTGAGATAAGCTCTTGTAAACCTAAATCACAATTGATTTATCCCATATATATATATATATATATATACACACACACACACACACACACACACACACGCAAGAACATTCAATTGATTTATAATGGCTAAATTCCCAGAAACACTGAGTGTAGAAATTTTATTCTTACCTTACAACAAGGTTTCATGATCATTATTGGCAGGGCTGTGTGTATCTTGCAGGTCCCACAGGGAAGATGAGAAAGCACAAATATTGTGGTTGGGTGCAGAATTCAGCTTTGTAAAGACAGCTGACTTTTAAATTTAAAGCGAGCATTTACCTCCTACGGTTACAAAGGTATGTTTGAAAATGAGTGTGTCTACCTCTATTGTCAGTGTCATTCGGACTATTGCAAGGATGTTTAGAAAGGCTTATACTCCAGAAGGTTTACAATAGTGATATTTTGGCAGATACAATAGAAGTAAAGTGTTCCGTTTTTGGGATTGCAACTCTCCTTACACGGGGTCACCCAGTGAAATTCACTGATGGTGGAACAAGATGAATCATGGGGGAACCTGGCCATGAAGACCACTAAGTGATCTTGTGTCAGCCTAACCTCATAGGGTTGTTGTGTCAATAACATGGCGACAGGGAAACTCAGTGAATACCACCTTAAGCTCCTCGGAGGAAAGGTGGAATGGATATAAATGTAATACTTTTTAAACATTATTTCTCCGTATCTCCCCAGCCCGCCTCCCCCTCTTTTGAACTGGAAGAGACTTATGTGTGGCCAGGTTTAGAATCAATCACCAATCAATCAATCAATCAATCATCATCATCATCATCATAATCTGGGACACAGTCGGGAAATCAATGCCTGCAAACATTTGTCCATAGCCAGGCTGATTTGTGGTTGTCTGCTGGGACAGGCTTGCCTGGGTGGGGTGTGCAGGGAGGGGGCCCTCCATGCTCCCAGACTTCATATATCTGCACTATTCCACTTTTGGTAACAGAATTTCAAATTTGCCAAAGTGTTTTCTAGTCTTTAATCCCCACCACAACCCAGCAGCACACTGTAATTTTAGCAAAGCAACAAATGCACTAGCACCTTGAAGACTTAATTATATTATGGCGTGAGCTTTATTAGAGTGGAGCACAGGTTCATCTTTCTTGGTTATCTGTTAAATTTTAATGAACAATACATTTGCTAGGCTTTAGGTAGGCACTGGACTTTTGGGCTCAGCTATACAGCTGCAAACAAAACATTTTAAGTGTGTTTTAAGTGCAATATACAATGTGACATTTGATGGCGATGGTGAGCCATATGAAAAAGTCAATGTATTTTTACAAACGCTTTTTAAAAAAAGCATTTTCGGAACACTTTTTATAGGTGTGTAGATTCCACCATTGTTTCTTTTTTTTTTTTTTTTGCAGAAGCCATGGCTAGTTGGCTGCCCCTTTGAAAGTACTGAGCACCACACAATGAGGCTGTGACAGAAATGAGGGGTTTTAAATAAGGTGCCAAGATCCTTAGTGGGCAGGGATTTTATTTAAGTGTGAAGACAAGAGTCTTGGCCGTTGGCTTCAGAGAAGGAAAACGTGTAGGCAATATCCTCTCAATTCAAAGCATGCTGCTGCCTAGGGTGGTGGAACTATTATACCAAGAAATCATTCCTGTCCACCACAGAATATGAGCAGGGGCAGGCATGGTGAAAAACTGCTTTTATTTAACAAGATGATTCTACAACAGTAACTTAAGCCTGAAATATAAACTTCTGAAGACAGCATGGGCAACAGGAGAACCATGAATGGCACCTTGAGCAATTTGGGGGAGATGCCATTCATGATTCTATTTCTTCCCCTTGGTGTCTTCAGAGCAGCCCTGTAGGGCAGGTTTACTGAGAGACAATATTTCTGTTGCCTGCAGATTTCAGAGCTTTTAGATGCCCCTCCACTGACAAATCAGCTTTAAATGACCCAAGCAGCTTGCATAATTTAGATTACTAGATTTGACTCATTCTCTTCACATTTCCCTCTTCCAAAAAGAAAAAAATGCCCAGAATTTATGAATGATTCCAACTGACTGATTGATTTTACTTACATGCCATTTTCCCACAACGAGGTGTGCCCAAAGCAGCTCACATCAAACATGCAAAACCTCAAAACTGGAAATACAGATATACAAAATACAGAACATGTCAGTAACTTCAGAATAACAAAAACCAACAATTTAGCAAACACTGGATAAATTCAGTATTAACGCCCCCCCCCAAAAAAAAACAATCTAGGCTGATGGGTTTACTAAAGTTTCAAAGCCAACACCCTAACATTAGACTCCTTTCCTAATTTATTCCAAATCCTACTTAAGAGACATGAGAAGGAGGCAATGCCAATAAGGCCCCCTGAATTCCTAGGGGTTGCTAATCGTGTATTTTTCTGCCTGGAGATGGGTGGGAGGGACCAACTGGCAATAGCAATAGTTTTGGCATGGAGTGAAAAATCAATAATTGAGATTAAAAAAAAAGTTTTGGCTGAGCACTGCTAAGTTCTGATTGACAGGAAATGTCACCAGGAGCCCTTCTGTGAGTTCAAATGGAAAGAGACTGAATTGGGGTGGGGCAGGACAGGTTTGGCTTCAAGGTTGTTCTGATTTGTGGGGGCAACTTTCAGGAGTTGCTTGTAATTCCAGCTGGTAGGGCAGTGCCATGGCTCCCCTGGAGGGCAAACCTCCGCTGGGTTTAGGGAAGCATTTTATGCTGCTTTACGTGCTTTGCATTCTGTACCTGGAATAGTTAACAGTTCATGTAAATGTCATAATATTTGCTATGGTTAACATGTTTAGTATAAGAAAACCCAGAGGGCCAGAACCCTTTTTGTTTTGCTTTGACGTAATTTAGCAGGATCTTCTTTGGATATATTTTTCATGCGTGACCTGCTGTATGTCGTCTTCCTGGAATTGGCAATACAGATGTACTGGGCCTTCCACACAGTGCCTGATGTTTTATTGTTATTGCATTTCATAAAAATTGTCAATAAAAAAGAAGGAAAGAACTTTTTAAAAGGAAATTACATTCATGAAGCAATTTGGGTGGGAGAAATAAATACACTGATATTTTGTTTAATTGTGGCCATAAAAACGTGTTTCTGGTGTGTTGCTATAAATCTGAAAATAAATTAAGTGATATTCCCTCCCCCCCCAGTTGTTGGGGGGAAAATAAGGGGATTTTCCAAGGTGTGAAAAAACCCTGTGTGTGTGTGTGTGTGTGTGTGTGTGTGTGTGTGTGTGTTGGGAGGGGGGGATTTACTTTTTTTCTGTTTGGGATAATGATAATAATTTATGCTCCAATACTCATATGCTAGAGATTGTGTGCACATTATATCTTTAAAGCACAATATTTCCCTCAAAGAGTTCTGGGCACGGTAGTTGGTTAAGGTTTCTGGGAATCATTGACACTCGGTGAGCGGAGGGGTGAACTGCAGTGCCCAGAATTCCTTGAGGGAAATAATGTGTTCTGAAGGTGCTTTCAGGGTACAGTCTTATGCAAGCAGAGTCTTTCCACACCATCTCATGTATGATGTCTATGCCAAACATTTCCAAATAAAATTTAGAGTTAATGCTGGCATAGGTTTCCTCATCCCCAGCTCCCTAGCACAGCAGCAAAAGTGCCAGGAGCTTGTGGCAGACAGAGAGCTCAGGTGGCAGAGCATGAGACTCTTCACCTCAGGGTGAAATATTCCTGCATTGCAGGGGGTTGGACTAGATGACCCACATGGTCCCCTCCAACTCAACAATTCTATGATTCTATGTATGGTGGTGGGGTGGTGGTGGAAACTGCTCTTTTTGCTGCTGTGAGAAGGGAAACTGGCAACTGGTTCCAGCAAGTGTCTTCCTATAAACACATGATGTGAAAATAGCTTCTCGGCATATTACTGCTTTGTGCAGAACCATTACTGGTTGTGGTAAGTAGTGTTGCTTTCGTTGTATTACAGTATATCAATTCTGTAGCAGGTTTTGCTTGTCGAGTGGGTTAAGACTGAAGATTTGGGGCTGAAGCAACACATTTGATAGAAATGTGGCAAAATGGCAAAGGGAGGGAGCGGTTTTGAAAGGGAACCCAGTGAGAGGAGGTGGTGCTTATAACAATTCTATTCCATTTGCATCCCACCTATTTCTCGTGAGGAGCTCAAGGTGATGTACACAGATCTTCCCCCTCCTCAGTGGGTAGTGACCGGCCCAAGGTCACCAAGTGAGCTTCATAGCTGCTTGGGGATTTGAACCCTGGTCTCTGAGGTCCTAGTCCACTATACCATGCTGGCTTTGTGAGTGCAGAGAAACAGTGTGACAACAGGGGCCCCTTCTGAACAAAGGTGAGACATCTTAGGTGCTAAGCATTTGTACAACTGTACTGCTTAAGTACCCACTTAAGGAGGGGAAGGGAAGGGGGTGTGAAGCTTGCAAGGAGCCACCTCCTAGGCTTGTCCCGGTACCCCACCTTTTCCAGGTGCCAACAGTCTCCCACTGGGAACCAGTTCAACAAAATGTGCACTGGGATATGCAATACTTGGGGAAGCTGAGGCAGGAGAGATTTTTGTGTGGCAAGAGAAGAACTGTGAATTATAATTTTATATTGCTCTGTACATTGAACACTGCTTTTCTTTTATATACTGTAAAAAATAAATACAACATAAAAAACCCAAATAGTGATGCTGACACAAAACCCCACACATACACAATATAAAAGAATATTGTGAAAATAATACTTTATTGCAACCTCTTCCTTTTTGTTCGTAGATTTTCTAGCAAGAAAGCAGCTGGTCTTTGAGGGGGCAAAAGCATTGGTAAGTTTGAACATTCTGGGACAGAATGGCCATTAATTAATTCTGATGTATTTTTAGTTATGTTCCATTAAATATGTACAGTGATGTGTCTCTAGTATTGGTGAGATGGAAAAAGGGGGCATAATTAATAGAGGAAAGAATGCACCCTTATGAATAGTGGCTGTGTTAAGTCATCTTCGATGACATGGAATTTCTAATTTGAGCCCTCAGAGACATATTTTAGACTGACTACCCTCAAGCTTGGGAAGTGAGACTCCCTGACTGGAAAAAAAAACTACAGAGGAGCCTTGTTTAGTGTCTCAGCAGGTAGCCGTACATTAAGTGTAATTCGAAATGACAAGAGAAAACAAAGGCCAGGTTGTGTTATTAGAGGCACACTGCCGCTTCCTGACAGATGTGTGCGGCAAGGGAGAGAAGAGAAGAGAGTCCACGCTTCAGATCCTATCAAGCTTTAAATATTTTTGCTTTAAACATGTCAGCTTACGTTCTCTCGCCTTTTTCAAATGCATGATAATGGTGTAAGCAATCTCCTCTGCAAAGGGGAAGATGCAGCCAATCTCAGCACATAAGAGCAACCCTCTCTAATCCTTTGTGTAGGCTGCATGCATTTCAGCCTTGTCTTTGGGGCTTGTGTAAGGATTTCTCTCCTCCTGCTCCCAGCAGTGAAAAGGTCTGTGTAGTCATTTGAAAGCCACTGCAATAGCACAATACCCGATTACTTAATTTTGAGCAAGGAAGTTTACCGTATTTCAGTATTTTGCATATATGATCTGTGATGAGCACTGACTGTTGACCACCAGGGAGATCTCTTTGGAGCACAATTTTCTCAGTCCTGTAATGATGTTCTGACAGTGAGGTAGTGCTATTGGTAGCTGTGCTGTTGATAGTTTATCAAGTAGATTGCTTTGTGCTGATTGTGTTGGACTCGTCTGGGCTGCTTAGCTCTGCCTCTGTGACTATAAGCAGAGTAAGCTGGGGGTGGGGTGGGGACTGGATCCAGCCTCTCCCAAACCCCACGGTCCATTTAACACAATTTCCTTGCAACACTTGGTGTGGTTTCAAAATTCATGGGGCAAAGACACAGAGCTTTGCAGATACAACCAGTCAGCTGTTCAGCAGTGTCTGAAAATACTGCTTCCTTTGCCTCTGCTACTATTGTCCCAAGTTCAGATATACCCCTCACATTTCCCTTTTAGTGCAAGTCTGTGCCAAATTGCTACACACTCTCTATCTAGGCTTTTGAGGTAGTCAGGGACTCACCTGGCTGAGAGGAGAGGGGGAAAGGTGCCTTTGGGAAGGATCAGCTGCCTGTGGGAGAAGTTCCTCACACAGCCAATCTTCCAAAATGCAACTGTCTCTAAAAGAGGCTACTTTCCCTGGCTGCACATGCCTGATCCCAGGACGGAACAGGCACACACAGCCAGTCTGAGCCCTTTGCAAGACACCCAAATTTCAGAAGTTGAAGGGACTGCTTAAAATTGACAAGCTGGAATGTGTGCAGAGGAGGGTGAGCAAGATAATCAAGAAAACAAGCCTTATGAGGTTGATGGAACTGGGTAAGTTTAGCCTGGATAAGAGGAGGCTGAGAGGAAATATGATAGCCATCTTCAAATATCTCAAGGGCTGTCACATGGAAGAGGGAACAAGCTTGTTTTCTCCCGCTCCAGAGGGTAGGGCCTGAATCAATGGCTTCAATTTACAAGAAAGGAGATTCTGACTAAACATCAGGAATAACTTTTTGCCAGTAAGAGCTGTTTGACCGTGGAACAGACTCCCACGAGACGTGGTGGACTCTCCTTCCTTGGAAGTTTCTAAGCAGAGGTTAGATGGTCATCTGTCATGGATGATTTAGTGGAGATTCCTGCATTGTAGAGGGTTGGATTAGATGACCCTTGGGGATCCCTTAATTCTGTGATTTTGTGAAAGAGGAATGCTGGGAGAGAGAATGGAAACTTGGCAGGCCAAAATTGGTTTATGGGCTGGAGGTTTGCCACCCCTGATCTGCAGATAGCCCTGGCATCCAAGCGATGCTCTTTGACACACAAATGAAAGGCTTATTTCTTTCCCTAGGTTTCTCCATGCATTGCTTCCCCGTTTACCTTCAAAGATGGGACTACACTTGAGGGTTGACGTACTCTACTCGAATTCCCTCCCCCCCAGCAAACCGGTGCCATTTTTCTAGAAAAAGAGGTGCCGGAACTCACCATGAACACCACCCTCGTTCTCTTAGAATGGCAATGGCCCCCACCTGAGAGGTTCCTGTGAATTCCCTCTGGAAAAACCCTTGGGTATTATTACACTATTATTATGCAAGGTGGTGTAAGCCACAGCACAGCTCCCTGCAATATGGGTATAATATGGATTTGTGACAAATCATTTGTCTGCAATAGCATTAAAAAAAAAAAAAACTTTACAAGCTCAGGAAAAATAGTAAGCCATGTTTGAGTATGAAGTAAGACCCAAGTTAAAAAGATTGTGAACTCCAATTTTTTTCTTGCAGTCTTTTGTTTTTGAGTTGATAAAGCACTCTCCAATCAGAGCTAGACTAAAATCTTGGATAACTGAATTGTTTTCTATTGGATGGCAATCACTTCTCCAGCAGGAATGATAGAGAGAAAGGCTTAAAAATAAAGCAAAAAGTTATTTCTACATACAATGGGTGTTTTCCTCTAGACTTCTTTTTGTCCATTTGGCTATATAGGCTATTCTTCAATGTCAATCATTGTTCAGACTTCTTTCATTGACTTAATACTGAGGCAGGAACAGGCTAATTTCTCACATAGAAAGAAAGAAAGAAAGAAAGAAAGAAAGAAAGAAAGAAAGAAAGAAAATACAGCCTGTATATTTTGCCTTGTTTCTCAGGTTCTAGAAGGGCAAAGGATCAGGTTGCTGTTTATTTTCAAAGCCGGGAATCCAGGGAATATGGTTGGGGTGGGAAGCAAATGCCACCTTAACCCCCATGACCAGGTTGCTGTCTATTCAGGGCACCTCCATCAGCAACTGTGATTTTGTGTCAGGAGCAGAAAATGCATTTTCACAGCTTCCCTGCCTCAAGTACTACTTATTATGCTTTGTCACATGCACTATTAAAAGCATGTATTTGTAGTAGCCTTAGTGCACATCTCAGCAGGAAAAAATACAATATAACATATTGTTTTGTGGACAAGCATCACACCTTATGGTACAATAGTATATATTGTGGACTGTGCTATTGGTTCCTTAAAATTTATGTTCCTGCTACACAAAAGATTGGGAATACCGTATTGAGAAATGTTTGCATATGGACAACATGTTAAACTTGATTTGGTGTGGCATGAATGCACTGCAGCAAGACTTAGTCTTGCACACTCTCCCCCTCCTTCCGCTCGGCTGTGAGGAGGAGTCTGGATCCACTTTTGGATCACCAAGGCTTGTTGTGTTGTCTGTAGTAACAAACTGTAAAGGTAAAGGGACCCCTGACCGTTAGGTCCAGTCGCGGACAACTCTGGGGTTGCGGCGCTCATTTCGCTTTATTGGCCGAGGGAGCTGGTGTACAGCTCATGTGGCCAGCATGACTAAGCCACTTCTGGCGAACCAGAGCAGTGCACAGAAATGCCGTTTTGCCTTCCTGCCGGAGTGGTACCTATTTATCTGCTTGCACTTCGTGCTTTCGAATGCTAGGTGGGCAGGAGCAGGGATGGAGCAACAGGAGCTCACCCCGTCACGGGGATTTGAACTGCCGACATTCTGATCGGCAAGCCCTAGGCTCAGTGGTTTAGACCACAGCGCCACCCGCGTCCCAGTAACAAACTGTAGTTAACATTAATTATGGTTAGTTTCAAATAGTTTCAAGCTGTCATTCCTGAAGTTGGCTGGTTTAAGCTAACCTTTGTTAATGTTAACCACAGTTCTGGGTCTACATGACATTGCTTCTGAATTCCTTGCACCTGCACAGGAGGAGGACTGAGATGTTGTTAGACTGCAATCCACATCATCCCTGCTTGGGGTTGATGTAAGAGGAATCTGTGTAGATTTCTTTCCATTCACACATTCAACTCCCATCATAGCCCAACATCATGCTATGAATGCTTTACACTTTAGTTCTCTACAATTTGTAAAACACATGCACATTATACATAAATAGATACAGGTGGCGACCATTTAGGCACATCCAATTGACTTACAATCAATCAATCAATCAATCAATCAATCAATCAATCATACCCCGCCCATCTCGCTGGGTTTCCCCAGCCACTCTGGGTGGCTCCCAACAAATTAAAAATACAATAAAGCATCAAAAATTAAAAACTTCCCCAAACCTTGCCTTGCCCTGAAGGGTTGCCTTCAGATGTCTTCTAAAAGTCAGATAGTTGTTTATTTCCTTGACATCTGAAGGGAGGGTGTTCCACAGGGCGGGCGCCACTACCGAGAAGGCCATCTGCCTGGTTCCCTGTAACCTCAATTATCGCAGTGAGGGAACTGCCAGAAGGCCCTCGGCGCTGGACCTCAGTGTCTGGGCTGAACGATGGGGGTGGAGATGCTCCTTCAGGTCTACTGGGCCGAGGCCGTTTAGGGTAAGGTTACCAGATTTTTTCCAATGAATCTGGGGACACTTTTCAACTTCAATGGATTTTGTATGGGGACTGATTTGTAAATCCGGGGACTGTCCCTGGGAAACGGGGACGTCTTGTAACCTTAGTCTAGGGCTTTAAAGGTCAGCACCAAGACTTTGAATTGTGCTCGGAAACGTATTGGGAGCCAATGTAAGTCTTTCAGGACTGGTGTTATATGGTCTCGGCGGCCACTTCCAGTCATCAGTCTAGCTGCTGCATTCTGGATTAGCTGTAGTTTCTGGGTCACCTTCAAATGTAGCCATGTAGAGCGCATTGCAGTAGTCCAAGTGGGAGATAACTAGAGCATGCACCACTCTGGTGAGAGTCTGCAGGCAGGTAGGGTCTCAGCCTGTGTACCAGAAGGAGTCGGTAGACAGCTGTATGGACACATAATTGAACTGCACCTCCATGGACATGTGTGAATCCAAAATGACTCCCAGGCTCCACACCTGCTCCTTCAGGGGCACAGTTACCCCATTCAGGACCAGGGACTCCTCCCAAAACAGTCCGTCTTCCAACTGCCTCCACACACACACACACACACACACACACACACACACACACAGAGGACCTTCACTGGTTCTGATTAAAAAGAGAGGTAGAGCTGGGTATCATCCACATACTGATGAACACCCAGCCCATACCTCCTGATGATCTCTCCCCGCAGCTTCATATAGATGTTGAAAAGCATGGGGGAGAGGACAGAACCCTGAGGCACCCCACAAGTGAGAGCCCAGGGGTCTGAACACTCATCCCCCAACACAGCTTTCTGGACACGGTCCAGGAGGAAGGAGCGGAACCACTGTATAACAGTGCTCCCAGCTCCCAGCCCCTCTATACGGTCTAGAAGGATGTTATGGTCGATGGTATCAAAGGCCGCTGAGAGATCCAGCAGAACTAGGAAACAGCTCTGACCTTTGTCCCTAGCCCACCGGAGATCATCAACCAGTGCAACCAAGGCAGTTTCAGTCCCATGGTGAGGCTGAATCCCGACTGGAAGGGATCCAAATGCTCTGCATCCTTCTGGTGTGCCTGGAGTTGTTCAGCAACCACTTGCTCAATCACCTTGCCCAAGAATGGAAGATTTGAGACTGGGCGATAGTTGGCCATATTGGCTGGATCTAAAGATGTTTTTTTAAGAAGCGGTTTAATGATCACCTCTTTCAGCAGGTCTGGGAAGGTTCCTCACATAGGGAAGCGCATTCACCACGTGTCACTACGAGTCCAGAAGCCAGCGGTCCAAGGGTCAGGAAGCAAGAAGCCCAAAGCAGGAAACGTGTTTCTGTGGCAAAGAGCCGAAGGGAAATGCTGACCTTATATCCCTTCTAGCTTTAGCCACCAGGTGCAGTGAGTTACCAAGCGGCCTCACCTGTGTGGCCACGCCTTGCCTCTCCAGAACATCCTTAGGAAGGCCCCAGTCCTGCAAAGCCCTACTGGTCACAGGGCCCGGCTCCTGCACGCACTCCTGACACCACCCTGAAAAGCCCATCGCCCAGCCTTTCCCGGCTCGTTTTTATGAGCCAGGATGGGCAAGGATCAAAGAGACAGGTGGTTGGTTTCACTCATCCAAGCAGCCTGCCCACATTGGAGTTGATACCATGCAACTCGACTAGACAGGACTCTAGCACTCTCCCTCTCTGGCCCTGCTCCCAGGGTGGAGTCTACTTTTTCCGAATCTGAGCAACTTTATCTGCAAAAAAACTTTGCAAAACCATTGCAGGAGATCTTGGGGTCCGTACCAGGACCACCTTTGATGGCAAAGGTGGTTCCATTAAATTATGAACTACCTGAAAGAGTCTCCCGCTGATGTTTTCTGCAGCTGCAACAGAGGCGGTGAAGAAGGTCCTCTTTGCCATCACCATCACCACTTGGTAGGCTCGACGTTGAGCTCTAACCTGTGTCCGGTCAGATTCAGAGTCAGCGATTGTTTCATTGCCGTCAGCTCCCGGGAAAACCATGGGGCTGTCTGGGCTCCATGCAGTCGGAGAGGGTGCTTCGGATTCAGACAGTAGATAGCTCTGGTTAAATCCACATTCCAGCAGGCCACCAGGGAATCAGCTGAAAGGCCATCAACATGGGATAAAACATCCCCTACCACTCTCTGGAAACCATTTGGATCCATTAAGTGGTGGGGGTGGACCATCCAAATCAGTTCCACCTCCCTGCAGAGGGTTCTTTTGCACCCAGAAGAAGTCAGAACAGAGGTGGAATGGGGTTGAATGGAAGGGGGGCAGGCCTTGCTTATATGTGCTCCGCCGACGAGCGCGGGGGCTGGGAATGGAACTCCCACGCAAAATGGTTCCTACCTTTGCATACATTGCTCAGCAAAGAATGTTAGTTACCTATTCACTAATGTACAATTGCTGCTGTCCCAACTGGTGCCTCATTGCTTTTCTTTTTCTGGTGTTGATTGTTGACTTCTGTAAGTTGTTGTTAGAAGCAGCCTATATATGTATTTCGGCAAGGACATTTTGTTATATGTATTCAATGCCTCATTGAGGATGATGATGATGAATAAAGTAGGCAACCGTTGTTGCATGGCGCGGCCGTGGTGGGTTTATGGAGGCTGCCATCTTTCCAGGTGTGGCCTGGGGAGGGGATGGCTGGCACTGCCTACCTCTGACTGCGTCAGACTCTCAGGTAAGGGTGAGCAGTGCCCACTCACCCAATCAGAGACTGGCCTATTTAAGGGGATGACCAGGTGTTGGCCGCCCTCTGGGCCGATAATTTACAGCTCCACTCCATCATAGTTGTAACTTGAAGCTAGATGTGGAAACAGCACTTTCTGACTGAAATAAGTATAAAATTACAGTGGCAGGAGGGAAGGAAGAAATGATGTGCGGGGGGGGGGGGAGGGAGTGAGTAGTGTTTTTCCAATGTACAAGTGTCTCTACTAAATACTTCTGTTCCCAGTGAGTGACAGTAAGATGCATACAATTGAGCATTGAAAAGCTACCCTTCTCTCCCAAATTCTGTTACTAAGGAGACTTGAAATACGGGCAGAAAACTACTTGAAATAATGAAAACACCACTTGATTGTCGTTTGTTAGAAATATTATTTTCATCAAGGAAATAGACTTCAAGGGTGCTCATGTTTCAGACACTCAGACGAGGACGAACCTCGATGAAAGTACGACCCTCACTTAATGCCAGATCATAAAGCAGCTTTGCAAATAGGAGTCAGCATTGGGGCCCCAAAAGGGGGCATCTAAATACCAATTCAAATGTGAAGGCTAAAGCCAGCCTTTCCCTAATATTCTGCTTTATTAGAATAAGGGCCTTGAGGGGTTGGTGTCAACACATTTTCATAAAACTGCACATGACAAAATTCCAGAGAGCAGCCTGTCATTCATATCTCATCTTCTCTCCACAAACGTGTCTTGACTATTAGTATGACAATCTCAGCACATCTTTTCATGCTACTTTCTTAGGCATATGTTAAAACATCTCCCCCAAAATTGTGAAAGTGACCAATGTATTTTGTAATCTTGTATATCTTGCAGATAGGGAGCAAGTAGTGATTAAACAATGTTTCCTCTCTTGTCAGCTAACTACAACTGCTTCAGCTAGGGATGGAAGAGAAATTGGATTCAAATGTAAATACACCCTCAATTTCTCATTGTTCCAGTCTTAAATACTGTTCTTCACATTTTGCAGCAATTTGTTTTAATATTTTGTTTTAGTATTTGAGTGATAATTTCTCCTACCAAACACATTTTATATGCAGCTTTGACTAATGTACACATATCTGCAAGCAGTTCTCTCTAATATAATACATTTTTTACACAATGTTTCCAGTAACATTTATTTTTATGCATACTTTACCCTTGTACATGCATTTTGGTAAACACTGTGGTTGGAAAACTATACCACAAAATTCAGATAAGTGCAGATTTTGAAGGATAGCTGTGTTCTGGCCTTTGAGATCCAAAATTGACAAATTCTTCTATCTCTCCCCTTAGCCACAGTGAGTTAAACCTGTGTTGTAACAGCTAATGAATGTTTCGGATACGATTCAGCAAATATATTGGGTGAACATCTTGAAACACTGAATTTATATTGATGGGGGCTGCTAATAGATCACTACAAATGTCAAGTGCTGGCGTGTTAAAAAGATCAGAACTCCCAGGATTCAAAAAATGTAATTAGAATTTGGCATTGGTTTAAGTCAACTGATGACCTGCCCTATCGTTTAAATTTGTTTCTGCTGTTCTAAAACGTTGTATGTTCTTGCATGCAATTATCAAGCAGTTTACTTGCATAAAAAGCCTGACTAAAAATGATTGCTCCTTTTAATTTCACAGATTGAAACAGTCAGTTTTAGTCAGTTCCATGGAGCTCCAGGGCATCTATGGCACCATCCCAACTTGTCCTTTGAAAAAAAATGCAACCTAAGCTGATTTTAAAAATTATGACTAGCCCAAAGTTTCCCAATTTGCAACCATGGCTTGCAGGATCATGGAATAATCCAAAATATTTGGATGCTGAAATGAGTTACAGTTCGCCTCGACTCAGGACCGGATGGCAGGGATTCACCTTGTGAGAGGCTGAGGGTTCTCTAAATCATTCAAGTAGTGGTTTAGTGTTATGTTTGAATTATAGGCCTTTTGATTTTTCTATCTGTGGGTGGCTTGTGGGGCCACACAATCTCTACCCCAAGGTTAATTCAGGTTTATTCATGTAGTAGCAAACCATAAAATCACCAGTCTGTAGCAGACAGATGATGGGCTGGGTGCAAACCTCAGTACCGTAATTCTTGTAAAGAATATGAGTATTTGTTGTTGTTTAGTCATTTAGTCGTGTCCGACTCTTCGTGGCCCCATGGACCAGAGCACGCCAGACACTCCAGTCTTCCACTGCCTCCCGCAGCTTGGTCAAACTCACATTGGTAGCTTCGAGAACACTGTCCAACCATCTTGTCCTCTGTCGTCCCCTTCTCCTTGTGCCATCCATCTTTCCCAGCATCAGGGTCTTTTCCAGGGAGTCTTCTCTTCTCATGAGGTGGCCAAAGTATTGGAGCCTCAGCTTCACGATCTGTCCTTCCAGTGAGCACTCAAGGCTGGTTTCCTTCAGAATGCAGAGGTTTGATCTTCTTGCAGTCCATGGGACTCTCAAGAGTCTCCTCCAGCACCATAATTCAAAAGCATCAATTCTTTGGCGATCAACTTTCTTTATGGTCCAGCTCTCACTTCCATACATCACTACTGGGAAAACCAGTATACGGACCTTTGTTGGCAAGGTGATGTTTCTGCTTTTTAAGATGCTGTCTAGGTTTGTCATTCCTTTTCTCCCAAGAAGCAGGCATCTTTTAATTTCATGACTGCTGTCACCATCTGCAGTTATCATGGAGCCCAAGAAAGTAAAATCTCTCACTGCCTCCATTTCTTCCCCTTCTATTTGCCAGGAGGTGATGGGACTAGTGGCCATGATCTTCGTTTTTTTGATGTTGAGCTTCAGACCATATTTTGCGCTCTCCTCTTTCACCCTCAATAAAAGGTTCTTTAATCCCTCCTCACTTTCTGTCTTCAAGGTTTTGTCATCTGCATATCCGAGGTTGTTGATATTTCTTCCAGCAATCTTAATTCCGGTTTGGGATTCATCCAGCCCAGCCTTTGGCATGAGGAATTCTGCATATAAGTTAAATAAGTAGGGAGACAATATACAGCCTTGTCGTACTCCTTTCCCAATTTTGAACCAATCAGTTTTTCCATATCCAGTTCTAACTGTAGCTTCTTGTCCCACATAGTGATTTCTCAGGAGACAGATGAGGTGATCAGGCACTCCCATTTCTTTAAGAACTTGCCATAGTTTGCTGTGGTCGACACAGTCAAAGGCTTTTGCATAGTCAATGAAGCAGAAGTACCGTAGATGTTTTTCTGGAACTCTCTAGCTTTCTCCATAATCCAGCGCATGTTTGCAATTTGGTCTCTGGTTCCTCTGCCTCTTCTAAATCCAGCTTGCACTTCTGGGAGTTCTCGGTCCACATGCTGCTTAAGCCTGTCTTATAGAATTTTAAGCATAACCTTGCTAGCGTGTGAAATGAGTGCAATTGTGCGGTAGTTGGAGCATTCTTTGGCACTGCCTTTCTTTGGGATTGGGATGTAGACTGATCTTCTCCAATCCTCTGGCCACTGCTGAGTTTTCCAAACTTGCTGGCATATTGAGTGTAGCACCTTAACAGCATCATCTTTTAAAATTTTAAATAGTTCAGCTGGAATACCATTACTTCCACTGGCCTTGTTATTTGCAGTGCTTTCTAAGGCCCATTTGACTTCACTCTCCAGGATGTCTGGCTCAAGGTCAGCAACCACACTACCTGGGGTGTACGAGGCATCCATATCTTTCTGGTATAATTCCTCTGTGTATTCTTGCCACCTCTTCTTGATGTCTTCTGCTTCTGTTAGGTCCTTACCACTTTTGTCCTTTATTATGGTAATCTTTGTACGAAATGTTCCTTTCATATCTCCAATTTTCTTGGACAGATCTCTGGATTTCCCCATTCTATTGTTTTCCTCTATTTCTTTGCATTGCTCATTTAAGAAGGCCTTCTTGTCTCTCCTTGCTATTTTTTGGAAATCTGCATTCAATTTCCTGTATCTTTCACTATCTCCCTCGCATTTTGCTTGCCTTCTCCCCCCGCTATTTGTAAGGCCTCGTTGGACAGCCACTTTGCTTTCTTCCATTTCCTTTTCATTGGGATGGTTTTTGTTGCTGCCTCCTGTATAATGTTACGAGCCTCCATCCATAGTTCCTCAGGCACTCTGTCCACCAAATCTAAATCCTTAAACCTGTTCCTCACTTCCACTGTATATTCATAAGGGATTTGACTTAGATTGTAACTTACCGGCCCAGTGGTTTTTCCTACTTTCTTCAGTTTAAGCTTGAATTTTGCTATAAGAAGCTGATGATCTGAGCCACAGTCCCAGGTCTTGTTTTTGCTGGCTGTATAGAGCTTCTCCATCTTTGGCTGCAGAGAATATAATCAATCTGATTTCGATGCTGCCCATCTGGGGATGTCCATGTGTAGACATGTGTTGTTGGAAAAGAGTGTTTGTGATGACCAGCTTGTTCTCTTGGCAGAACTCTATTAGCCTTTGCCCTGCTTCGTTTTGAACTCCAAGGCCAAACTTGCCAGTTGTTCCTTTTATCTCTTGATTCCCTACTTTAGCATTCCAATCCCCTATAATGAGAAGAACATCCTTCTTTGGTGTCATTTCTAGAAGGTGTTTTAAATCTTCATAGAATTTGTCAATTTCAGTTTCTTCAGCACCAGTGGTTGTTGCATAAACTTGGATTACTGTGATGTTAAAAGGTCTGCCTTGGATTCGTATTGAGATCATTTTATCATTTTTGAGATTGCATCCCAGTACAGCTTTCGCCACTCTTTTGTTGATTATGAGGGCCACTCCATTTCTTTTACGGGTTTCTTGCCCACAGTGGTCATCGGAACTGAATTCACCCATTCCCGTCTATTTTAGTTCACGGATGCCCAGGATGTCAATATTTATTCTTGCCATCTCATTTTTGACCACATCCAACTTCATGGTTCTTACATTCCAGGTTCCTATGCAATATTTTTCTTTACAGCATTGGATTTTCCTTTCGCTTCCAGGCATATCCACAACTGAGCGTCCTTTTGGCTTTGGCCCAGCCCCTTCATCAGCTCTGGAGCTACTTGTACTTGTCCTCTGCTCTTCCTCAGTAGCATGTTGGACGCCTTCTGACCTGAGGGGCTCATCTTCCAGCGTCATAACTTTTATATGCCTGTCATCTTTGTCCATGGAGTTTTCTTGGCAGGGATACTGGAGTGGCTTGCCGGTTCCTCCTCCAGGTGGATCACGTTTGGTCAAAACTCTCCACTATGACCTGTCCATCTTGGGTGGCCCTGCACGGCATAGTTCGTAGCTTCTCTGAGTTATTCAAGCCCCTTCGCCACGGCAAGGCAGTGATCCATGAAGGGGATTCTGAGTATTTACAACCTATTTATTAATATTTTAGAGCCAATAATGCTTAGCTGAAAGCAATTATGTTGGCCCAAAAGCTTTCATCATTCTGGTATGCCACCCTACAGTGTCTTATCATGTTAACATAAAATGTTTGTGGGAGATCACAGTAGGAGCTTCTGAAACTACAGTGCCATCCTGTGCATGTTTACTGAGCCTTATTCCTAGTAACATGAGCACAGGGTTGCTGCCTTTCAACCAGTAATAATAATACTTTTTTATAAACTGGAGTTGCAGTTTTTTTACTGTTTTATATATAGCTTGATTAATTATCTGGTTAAATACTCTTAAGAGCTCCTCTTTTTGACTATATAAAACATTAAGTTAATTCTTGTCACACCAAAGTATAGTAAAATATTTGTACTGTCTTAATTGCTCTGTATTCCATCTTGAACACTCGTGGTTAAAAGTAAAATCAAATAGCCTAACTGAAACAGTATTCTTTTTGTCATAAATGAGGTATTTGTTTATTCCCCTTACAAGCTCCTATAAAGTGAAATGAGAAGAAATCTTAGCAAGCAGGACATGGTTCCCCCAAAGCACATACATTTATTCTATTTTTGACGGTTGTATACCAGGGACTTTAAACAGTAAGGATGGAGAGAAATTTGTTTGGTCTGCATTTTAACATGGGTTGAGCTAATGCACTGGTCCTCTACTTAAATGCAGATTTGAATGCCACAATAAATCAGATTACTCACTAATTTTTGCACTACAGTTCAAAAAGTGTGGATAAAGATGTGTATCTTACAGAAAGAATGCATTGAAAAATGCTTTGAAAACCATATGAAATGTGTCTCAGGAAACAAATTCATTCAAAACGCATATTTCACCAGAAAGTAGAATAATTCATAGAATCACAGAATCATTGGAAGGGACCCCAAGGGTCATCTGGTCCACCCCCTATCTCAACTAAAGCATCCATGATAGATGGCCATCCAATCTCTGCTTAAAATCCTCCAAGGAAGGAGAGTCTACAACCTCCCAGGGGAGACCATTCCACTGTCAAACAAAAAGTTCTTCTTCATGTTAGTTGGAATTTTATTTCTTGTAACTTGAAGCCATTGGTTTGAGTCCTACCCTCCAGGGCAGGAGAAAGCAAGCTTTCTCCATCTTCCATGTGACAGCCCTTGAGATATTTGAAGATAGCTATCATATCTCAGCCACCTCTTTTCCAGGCTAAAGATACCTAGGCTAAACATACTGTTCCTCATAAGGCTTGGTTTCTAGACTCTTAATCATCTTGGTTGTCCTCCTCTGCACACCTTCCAGCTTGTCAACATCCTTCTTAAATTGTGGTGTCCAGAATTGGACACAGGATTCCAGGCATGGTCTGACCAAGGCAGAATAGAGTGGTACTATCATTTCCCTTGATCTGGATCCTATACTTCTGTTGATGCAGTCTAGGATAGCATTAGCTTTTTTTGCTGCTGCATCACACTGTTTCTCATCTCATATTTGTGCATCTGGTTCTTCCTGCCTAAGTCAGAACCTTACATTTATCCCTACTGAAATTCATTTTGTTTGTTTGGACCCAGTTTTCCACTCTGTGAAGGTCATTTTGGGGACGCGGGTGGCGCTGTGGGTTAAACCACAGAGCCTAGGACCTGCCGATCGAAAGGTCGGCGGTTCGAATCCCCGCGGGGGGATGAGCTCCCGTCGTTCAGTCCCAGCTCCTGCCTACCTAGCAGTTCGAAAGCACCCCTAAGTGCAAGTAGATAAATAGGGACCGCTTTCTAGCGGGAAGGTAAACAGTGTTTCTGTGTGCGGCGCTGGTGCTGGCTCACCAGATGCAGCTTAGTCACGCTGGCCACGTGACCCGGAAGTGTTTTCGGACAGCGCCGGCTCCCGGCCTCTTGAGCGAGATGAGTGCGCAACCCTAGAGTCGGTCACGACTGGCCCTGATGGGCAGGAGTACTTTTACCTTTTTAAGGTCATTTTAAATACCAATTCTGTATTCTGCAGCATTAGCTACCCCTCCCAGTTTGGTGTCATCTGCAGATTTGATGAGCATCCCCTCAATTCCTTCATCCAAGTTGTTTATAAATTCAAATGTGAATTGTTCACGCAATAAACAAAATCTGGAAAAAACAAGGTAGAATGGGCCTGTCATGGAGCACACGTGAGACTGCTGCTCTGTCCAACCTATTTCATAAGTGAGCAGCCCCTTTGTGATTCTGCTCTGCAATTTCAACTGTAGCATTCAAAGAAAAATCTGCTCGAAAGGGTAGATCTCTGTTTGTATTTTGTATGTCTCATTTTTGGAAGGAGTCTCATAATGTTCCAGCATTGACACAGTTGCTGGTAGCCTACAAATCACAGAAATAAACAGCATTCCCCTCTCTTCACGTTCACATCACTGGACTAAAAGTGAATATATACTGCCTGGAAAAACTGCCTTCTCTTCTATCAGATTACTAGTGTTCTGTTTTTTGAAAATGTTGTTTGGGGCCTGCATTGCTTTTTGCTGTGTAGCTCTTCCTTTGCAACAGATTGTCACATTTCTTCAGGGTTACCTGTATCTTCTTTGCTTGAACTGGCTTTATTCTCCTGAGCAGCAGGGCTATTTTTCACAGGCCATTTTCCCCTTAAATGTCTCCACCAGAATTAGGACTCAGTGTTGGAAAGGAAGGATGAACCATGGCTCATGTTTCTATCAGATGTACTCATAACCAGGGGAGCCATTTCAAGTTTCTGTGAGTGTTACCATTCACTCTGCTAGCAAGGTAGTAATTGGACAGTCTTCTGATTGAACTCCCTTAGGAAATATATACCTAGTATATTTCCAGATGAAATGCCGCTACAGAGGGGACTTTGGATAGCCACCAGCCTTGCGTCTCATCAAGAGGATTACAGTTCTATTAGTATGGCATCCAATGTTATCATTAGTGTTAATTCTGGGGATCAGGCCAAGTGCTAGCATGGGAATGAAATACCAAGACTTGCCCCTGACATTTCCCGACCCTCTTTTCACACTGTTCAGCATTGTTTTTCAACATATTAGATTGATAGATTTGGGAGTGGGGAAGAAATGTCCCTTTACTTTATGTTTCTGTTTAATAATTGGCAGGTTGTATCTCACAGTCCCTTTGCTTGGTACCCTAGGAATTACTGTGGCAGAAATAATAAGAGCAACAAAACCATTTTGGCTCCAAGGCAGCAATGTAACAAATTGAGCCATGCTAATGACTAATTTGTGTTTTCAGTATCTCTCTGCTACAGAAGACAAGCAATAGGTAATTTCTTTGGCTTCCTTTTCTTCAGTTTCCTCTTACTAATAAAAACAAGCCATTGCATTATATTTCCTCTTCCCTCAGCAATGTCAGGCACTGCAAGTCAGACTGTGTGACCCTAATGGAAAGCATGTAAGGCATGTTGTGTAAGTCTCAAAGTTGAAGCACTTTCAGGAAAAGTACATCCAAATCCCACACATTTTCAGGGGCTTTCATCCCAAGTGTGTGCATAGAATGGTTTAGCAGAGAGTGCAGCCATGGGTAGCCAATCACTTGATCCATCACTGGCAGCTTCTGCTGGCATAATCTGGGTAATTGCGTTTGACTGCTGGTATCAAGAAAGACAAATCGAGAACTTACGTAGGCAGGACCTGTTTCACTTGGAAACCTGCTCAGAATTAGGGATGTGTCAACCACTGATAAATTTCACTAGCCTTATCAAAAAGTCTTTTGGTTTTCCTTGACATTGAGACGTTTCATCTCGTATGAAAAAGCATTCCAGTTGTGATCCAGCTGTTACATATCTGATATTAGGCCATAGTTGAATGGATCAGGGAAAGAGTTACTAGGAATCCAGAAGACAAGGAAGGGAGTTACACCATGGTTTCAACTCAAGCTCAGTTTCTTATCTGTGTTCTGGGCAGAACAAGATATTCTGACTAGGAGTGGCAGAGGAAACAGCCCTTGAGATATAGGAGGCAGCTCCAATTTTCCAGAAACCTGGGTACACCACGACTACCCAAATGCCCCAAGAAATCTTCATATGGTCAACTGCATGCAAGCAACAAAGGTTTGTTAAAAATTATCTCTGTGTCGATTGATTGATTGATTGATTGAATCTTATTTGCATCAGCCACCAGCCATAGCAATAAAACAACAATACTATATACAAAGAATAGTAATAAAAAGTCAATTCTATAAAACACATTTTAGGGTTTTGAATCAATAGTCAAATAGTGGATCTTGTTCTGATTGCCCCAGCTAAAAACCTTGCAACCTTTGCTCATCTTGCTCTGCCAAGATGCCAAGCTCACCTGCTCATCTTGATCTGCCAAGAGAAAGGACACTGTGGCAGTGGTTGGGCGACCTGGAATGGACAATAAAAGAGGGGTGATAATCTCATTCCTCAAGTTTTTATTAAGAGTGCAAGCCAGAAGGGCATGTACCACCGATTTGGTACTGCCAAGCATTTTTTGTGTGGAATCTGTTGTAATCGTCCCTTGAGTACAGCTGAGGGCAATACATTCAAACTTGTGACAGTAAAAGCGCGCCTATGTTTTAGAATTGCTAGGTTATACAGATAGGGTGCCAGAGAGTCAAAATGGGAAGGTGGAAAATAGTCATACCATGGGCAAAATTTCCTTATTGTGGCCAAGTTGTTCTGTGTCTGATGTGGGTAGATATGAATGTTGGGAAGGCATAGACATGCATGCTTAGGGAGATGTTTAATTCAGGGCAAGGATGATTTTGATGGTTTCCTCCCAGGTGAGTTCATTGCTCCAAGTATGGGGTGCTTCTGAGTAATTAAAGCTACTTGGGGTGGATAAGTTATGGGTGCAGCCTGCAGGAGCTAATTTCATACAACCATCTGAGATGGATTCACCTAGTTCAAACCTGTCCTGAGACTCTTTGGGCAGCTGTGCCTAGCCTAGCATGTTGCTTTGATTGCAGATTTCCCCAATCCATCCAGATTATTTTGTTTGAGTGTTCTTATAACCTGCCCAATCAAGCGTGCATCCCCTTCTGAGTGTAATATTTCCTAGTTCAGATGTAGCATGGTGTAAGGGACATACCCCTTTTGGGGTGGGTGATGCCTGTGCTGTGCTTAGCCTGCAAAGGTCGGGGGGAGGTGTTTCTTTCCTAAATTTATATGTCTCTCCACTAGCCTGATTCCTGAGAAGCACATAGGCAGTGCTAAAGAATTTCACTTTTATTTAGTGCCCCCCAGAGGCATCCAGAGGATCAGGCACATCCAGCTGCAGCAGGGCTCTAGATTCAGCAGGGCAGCAGTCAGCTCAGCGGGATCCCATCCTCGTCGCCAGTGAAATATACTCAGTACATAACAGCCCCCAAGCAGAGCAGGGTGCCCACCTCTGTCTGAGCCAGGGTTGCCAGCAGCGCACACAGCTTGGGGGGGGGATGGGAGAGCTGTTCCTGCGAGGGCCAGAGTGTGTTTTAGGTGTCTTGCAAGGAGCCTGTTACGTACCACCTTTTGTGGAGAGAGATCTGTGAATGCACCAGTGGGCTGCCTCCTAATTATCTGAAGGCTAGAAAGACAAGCCCAGGCTCCCCACCCCCCAATATATTATAGATAAATTTTAATCCTTTTTTCTACTTCCCCCATGAAAAGCCATCTTTGTCTGCAATTTGGAAGGCTCAACCCACTTTGGAGGGCCTCCTCTGCAGGCACATTTCATTCACTTTGACCAAAGAGGGAAAAAGTGGTTGGCATTATTAGATCCCCCATTGCAGTGAGTGAAGAACATAGAGTTTCATTTTATACAAAACCAGAATTACAGTTCAATGTGTGTGTGTGTGAGAGAGAGAGAGAGCGAGAAAGAGAGAGAGAGCAGAGTACTCAGAAACAGATTAGATTTTCTTTTTTTAAATGCACAGATACCAGGTGAATCTTGGGGCCTGTGCACACTTCTAGTAAATGTACACCTTCAGCAGACAGTACAACCTTTCCCCCCATAGGAAAGGCTACTTGCTGTGGAATTCTTCAAAAGTCCAAAATCTGGTGAAAAATTCCCAGCTGTCTGGAGGACATCTCCTGTTCTTAACTCACGGTGATGAAATATCAGTTAATCTTTTCTGATTATCAAGTGATCAGATTAACAACGGATGGTCAGCCAGTATCTGTGACAGTATTTATCAGTTGCTTCCACTTTTCCCCAAAGCACCAGATGTGACATGCAACAAAACCAACAATACAATTCATCAACTGCTAAATTAAACATTCCGTAACTACCTGGAGATATCCACATGCTTTGAAGTTAGACCATTTATTTTGCCCTTCAATATATGTGTGATTCCACCAAGGATAATGGAAAATAACACATGCACTTAAAAAAAATTACACCTGAATCTTGCATATATGAGATCCTTTACAGGACTGACATTGTGTGTGATTCTGACCGTTTCAGCTTCAGCTCTTCCCCTTCAGTTGGTCATTAAGCAGAGAGTTCAGGCATATTCTTCCTCGTACTGCTGACAACAGAAATCCCACTGAGACCATAAAAAAATTGTGTGTGAAAGGCTGAATAGAGCCTGGCTGCCCATTTGTATCTGTCTGCTTTTAAAGGTCATTACTCCAGATACACCCCCATCTTGCACAGCCATCTTGCAGCTGGATTTTTGACCATTCATTATTCTCACTCTTGATCCTTTATAACCTGTATACAAAGAGCTGGAAAGCCAGAAAGGGGAAGGCAAGGCAAGGCAACAGAATGAAAATCGGTTTGCACTCCCCAAATCAGTAGCAAACATTTCCCAGTTAAATACAGTTGTTTAATGATGCCAATAGGAATGGCTTTGCCAAGTTAAAACATAGAAAGTTTTCACAAAGACAAAATAATATTTTAGATATTTGTAGGCAGTTATAATACTTCTGCTCCCTTGGTGATGCTCAGCAGGAGAACAAAGCAAAGTCTATGAAGAAAGATGTGGTGTTAACTGCTGTTAAACCACCTGCCCTGTCTCATGAGTAATCGTCATGGAGCTTCTTAAATTACATTTGGTGACTGGAGTTCAGCAATGGAGTGTCTTAAAACTCATTCCGTCTAGAGGCTGCCCCTGAAGAATGGGCCCACCATTCAGTTTTGGGCTCAAGCTACATGTTACATTGGTTTCCCCCTCCTTCAGTTCTTTTTTTAAAACAACAACAACAACAAAATTTACCTGGGCAGATGGTCAGTTGAAGTGGAGAAAGGGTATGTGGAGAATTCATACTTATTTTTCATCTCAGGGTTCTTCAGCACAAACACTTCCTCCTCCTCACAGAAGGAAAAAATACGGGCTCTCCATAGGTTTTCTGTAGCTTGGGGTGAAAAAGCAGCTTGAAGAGTCTGGTTTTTCAAACTGAAAAAGGACCAGAGGAGAAAACACCTCCATACTCCCTTGCTCTGACTCACTGCCTGCCCAGACTAACAGTTTTAAAATGCAGAGGGGGAAACCACAGAGCCCCCCAACATGTGTAGTTTTTGCCTCAGCTGCAGTGTAGATGATCTCCCACCAGATCAAAAGTATGAATGATGCTTCATCTGCATTGTGGGCAACATCCTTTAGTGAACAGATGGAGGGCAATACCTGAACTGAATCTCATATGCCTTTTTGTTGTCAGGAAAACAACCCCAAACACAAAATACACACATGCACCACGCAAGTGTAAAATGTATTCAGAACGTTTCTGCCCTGCCTGCCTCTCCTAGGCTTGAGGCTGCTCACAGCAACATTTGAAGCAATTGGAACATTTGAACAATTGAAATGCACTGACAAGCTAGTCAGACAAAGGAGAATCCCTTCCCACAGCAAGAGATTAAAAGCAGTCAGCCTCCACACCCTGCGCTCTGATGGGCTTTCTCTGAGAGACAGTTCTTCTGAGAGGCCCAGGGCTACCACTGAGAAAGTCTTAAGTCACATTTTACAGAGAGTGTCTTTCCTTGACATTTTAAAGCACAATCAGTCTGACTGTGTTTGAGTAGAAGGAGCCATGGCGGTTGCTTAATTTGTTCTCCTCCTGTCCTTTTCCAGTTCAAAATTGCTCTCTATGAAGCTGTTCTTCCCTGCCCCAACCACAGGGAAACATAAAGGAGTTCTATATTTCCCCTGATACATTTCTACCTGTGAGTCAAAATGCTTGGGGAAAGGTGAAAAACGACCAGCGGACAAAGGGTTACACAGCTTTCCTCCTCTCCCATAATTCTTCCTCCACCCACATGTTCAGCTGTTTTTTCTGTTAATAATAATAATAATAATAATAATAATAATAATTTATTTCTACCCCACCCATCTGGCTGGGTTTTCCCAGCCATTCTGGGCGGCTTCCAACAAAAGATTAAAAATACATTAAAACATCATTAAATACTTACCTAAACAGGGCTGCCTTCAGATGTCTTCTAAATGTCATATAGTTGTTTATTTCTTTGACATCTGATAGGAGGGCGTTCCACAGGGCGGATGCCACTACCAAGAAGGCCCTCTGCCTGGTTCCCTGTAACTTCTCTTCTCGCAGCGAGGGAACCGCCAGAAGGCCCTCGGCACTGGACCTCAGTGTCTGGGTTGAACGATGGGGGTGGAGACGCTCCTTCAGGTACACAGGACAGAGGCCGTTTAGGGCTTTAAAGGTCAGCACCAACACTCTGAATTGTGCTCGGAAACATATCTGTGAAGCAACAAAACATGGCGTTCCTATAATGTGGAGTTTGAGCCACAGGCCCTTTGGCAACTGTGTACACTAATATGTGAAGGGCTGCATGGGGATGAAGGGGCCAGCTGTGTCCCCGCCCACCTGGCCAGCCTCTGCTAGATGGAGAGTGACAGTCTCACCATCAAACACAACCAGTGATGAGAGCTTTGAGGCCCTTCTGCTTCATGTGCTTCCTCCACGAGAGGTCTGAAGGGCAGCAAGATGAGAGAGGCTCCCTGCTTGTGGAATGCTCTCCCCAGGGAGACTCAGTTGGCGCCTTCATTATACACCTCTAGGCACTGGGCAGAAATATTCCTCTTTGGCTGATTAAGATCCAATCCCCTTTTAAATGTGGTTGTGGGCTGTGGGGGAGTTTTTGCCATTGATAACGTCATTTTCCACCTAACCAACTGGGAAGCAAATGGAAGAAAAATAAAAACCTGGGCAATAGAGTGTCATTCTTACTGCAGACGTTCTCCCCAACCAAGAGGGATCTAAAGAGCCCCATTTGTGTAAATCAGCCTTAACTTCCTTTACTAATGGATAATAATTCCTCCTCTTAAGTTGTTGGACATTTTTGGTTGCAGAATGAGCCCATAAGCTGATCATCCAGATGCATACCTACCTACATAGCATAATGGATTTGTGATAATTAACCTCCAGACTATTTGCAGCGTGAAAGGACTCCAACACAGCTTGAATCTCAGGTAAGACTCTGATCAGAAAGAGTAGAATATCATATTCAAATAAAACAAGAACATATTCTTTACCATTTTCAGATATCCCCTCCATCTTGGTGCTTTGACAAATCAGGTTGGCCAGAGTTTCCATGACTATAATGAATGGCAGAGGTGCCAGGTTGCCCCCAAGATTGGGCGGGCCCAGAGAGCCCATGATGGAGGAGCCACTGGACCTGCGGCGTGTGTGACATGCATAGGGCAGCCTCAAGACTGAGGGGTCTGCTCCCCTGAAAACAAAGGTGCCTTCAGCCTCCCAGAGCTGCCATGCCTGCTGCCTGGTGGCCCCACGCAGATGCATTTTGCAGCTCCTAAAGACAAAAGGAAAGTGAATCAGTCATGTGCAGTATATTGTTTTCTTTCTTTCTTTCTTTCTTTCTTTCTTTCTTTCTTTCTTTCTTTCTTTCTATAATTTGCATTGGGTTTTATAAACAAGGATCATAGGAATAAGAAATGATTTAAATAAATAAATGGACCAAGTCTCCACGTGCCATTTTTAAATCACAAAAGTAGCATAATAAATTTGTAGTAATGTCAATGACAAATGGTTCATTATTAGTGGACAATATGTTCTTGGTTTGTGAATTGGTTTAAACAAAAGCAAAGGGAAAACAGAAAAAACAAAGTTAACAAATAAGTGTGGTTTACTGTTCTGACTCAAAATGTAAATATTTGGTGTGTTTATTTTTTGCTAAGGTTTTAAGGTTTGTTTTATTTTCCTTTTAAAAGTGTGCTTTGCTGTCATGCATATTTTGTGTGGACAAGCTTATAAATGGAAACAATTTGAAACAGTGTGAATCAGTGTTTCTCAAACAGGGAAATTACAGGAAATATATACACATACTTTGTGAGGCATTTGATGTAGGCAACGGGGAAATATGAAAGAAAAAGAAAATTCTGATTAAACTGGCAAGGCTCTCACAAGACCTTCAGAGCAAATTCCCCTAGTTAGCTTGAGAAAAGATGAACTATGGAACTCCTTAACACAAATAAAATGCTGTGGCAAAGAATTTAGCAGTTGCCAAAGATGGATTGGATATCAACAGAGATACCAGTAATTGCAAGCTGATTATGCCCAAACTCTGTCTCCATCTGCCACCATTTACAGCTTATCCACACTTCCTCTTCTTCTGCTGCTTTCCTCTGGAAAAACAGCTCTTTATCGCTCAGTCGTAGCAAACAGCAATCAGGTTTTCCATGGATTTAGATTTAGCTCTGATTTAGAGCTAAAGAGTGGCTTTTCCCTGGGAAAGGAGTAGAGCAAGGGGGAAACTACTTGGACCTGTGCTTTCTAGGCATGGGACAAGCAGAAGTGTGGAGAACCCCTAAGTGACTGGCTCTGCCCTTTCACCCCTCTTTTGTGAAGCAGTAATTGTCAGCTGTCTCAAATGGGCCTTGAGGGTCCAAAGTTTGACAACCTCGGGTGTAAACTTACTCTCTATAGCTATAAAAAATGTACATGAGTCTCAGTGCAATTCAAGAAAAAAAATAGATAAAATGAAATTAGAGGTTGCATCTGTAACTTGCTAATTCTTGCTTTCTTGTCAAATCGTTACAGACAAAACATACTAAAAATCTGGAAGGAGATGCTGCACACATTCTGTTCATGAAATTTATTTCTGAGCTCCATTAAACCTAGCCAGACTAATAATTGATGTGAGCATCCGGTGGGGCTAGCTTATAAGTCCTGGAACACTCTTCCTGTCTAGTATCCATGTCTATAATTCTTTCACAGAGGGATGTGGCAGAATTTGTTATTGTCTTAGAAACCTGGACACTCTGCTATCAGCCAGAAACACAATGTGAGTCATTCGGTTTTCTCCCCTTGAAGCAAGCTGGTGCTTGCCTAATTGGTATTTGAGGAGCTTGTTGAAGGGAGCAGGCTGACTGATAATGTAGTACATGGGGTTTCCCCCCCAGAGTGCCCAGTTGTCCAACTATCGTAGGAATGCCATCACTTTTCTGAACGTGCAACATGGGGCACCACAGTTCTCCTTAGGACAGGAGTGGGGAACTGTGGCCCCCCAGATGCTCTTGGTGTGGACTACAACTCCCCCTATCCCTGACCATGCCATGAGGCAGTGGCAGGGGGAGGCCAGTACCACCTGGGAGACACAGGATCCCAATCCTAGGCTTAAGACATGTTTCATGGGTACCAGAATTTTTGCTGTCTTTCATATTTCTTCCAGAGCCTTGCAGCCAAGGATTTAGCTGTTTTTGTTATCAGATTAATATTTGAATTTCAGCTCTTCTTAGCTCTGCAGAGTTGCACCACGAACATCTCTGTTGTTTGCCTATCGTCTTTCCTTTCCCTTTCAGAAAAGCCACTCTATCCTTCTGCTCTGCCCCTCATGGCCGGCTTCCAACCTTGTTTCCCAGGGCCCCTGATTCATCTCTGATCCCTTTTCTAAGATCCTTCACCTGCTCTGATACTGCTATGATCTAGGCAGCACTGCTGTGTGCTGGTGTTATAATTGTCTGTGGTGTACAGAGTTTTTTGGTCCCATCATGGCAGCAATTCATGCTAATGGTGGACACTAGTATGCCAAAAACAAAGCTCAATAGATTAACTAAAAAAGGCCCTGGGAGCTTAAAGCAATCACTTGCAGAGGAGGCTTCCTATAGTATTTCTGGAGGAATAATTGCTCCTTGGTGTCCTGAGGGTAGGGGGAGTGGGATCACACACTTGCCATCTCCATTTCCAACCTCCATGTGTTCCGTTTACATGCATTGATTCGTACAATGGAACAAGTTCTTTATGTACAATCAAGAACAGTGGAAAAGCAAAGATCCCAGTCATGTGCATGTATGCACATATAAACTATGCCCATGTTAAGCTGAACATTCTTGTGTCTGGGATTGGGAATAACACAAGTGATCTGACTTCCCACCCCACATGTTCAATGAAACATTTGAATAGTGTTACCTTGCCTCTATTATCAGATGTTTGCTATTGAAGAGGTTTTGCAGAATTTTGGCGCGCTATAAAAATATGTAGGAAGCCAGTTTGACAAACACTGGCAAAGGATGGGTAAAATAAATGCATACCATGATCAATGATTGCTGCATTATATCTCCTTCAAATCTATGAAAAACTATTGTCTGTACACAGCCTCAGGATACTAATATTCTGAGGTATTTAATTGTCCAAGTTCTTAAGCAATTATGAAGATTAGCAAAGTCTATTAGAACTTCTAAGTAACCTTGCATCCACTTTCTATACAAGAAGTGATTTACTTGATTAAAATGTTGCCACTGGAAACATTAAAAAAATGTAATCCCCTTAATGTATAGTCATTCAGTTGTCGTAACGATTTCAGGCAGTGTTGTCAAGATTTTCAAAGTGAAGAGGGCTTCAAAGTTTCAATACTCAATGGCTAAACAAGAAGATGCCACATAATTTTGATGTCAGTTTTGAGTCACTTCTGAACAGCATGAATCACAGAGGGCCAAACTACCGTAGTTGTGATGCAATTAGCAATGTCTAGGTGCAAAGCCCCCAACTAGAAACGGGGCTCTAGCAGGGTGTGGGGCTCAAATCTTTGTCTCTGCTGTGCTCCTATTTTCACTGGGGCAAAGCCTCCTATTTGCAATAGGGAGTAATTGTATTGTGTGATACTCTCCTGCTTACAACAGTGAGCACTTGTGCACACATTAGCACTGAAGCCCAGTAACAGACAATAGTGAGTGAAACAGACACACAAAGAAAAATTGTACAATAATTAATAAGGCACACTGGCAGATAAATTAATAAAATAACAAAATAGCTTGAGACGGTGTAAAGGAGACTACAAACTCAGAACTATTCTAAAGAACAATTCTAAGCTATTCTATTCACTGGCTCTAATAAGAACAAATAAGCTACACTTAGGGAACAATCCAATATCATGATCCACTGTGTGAGGATGGTTAGGATCCAGTGGATCTCTGGCTGAGCCAGAAGGTTCTTGGCACTTCCAGAGGAAACCAGCTTAACTCCCTCAGGCTCAGCTCTTCCAGAGATATGCCAGTGTATCTCTTCCCTTCCATCCCAGTGGACTAACAAGCCTGACAGATCTTAAGCCAGTGTAAGCCCTGAAAAATGGCATTCTGGTGGCATGACATAGCAGGATGTCAGGGGCATTTAGGATAAGGTTACCAGACGTCCCCGTTTTCCAGAGACAGTTCCCGGATTTACAAATTAGTCCCCATACAAAATCCATTGAAGTTGAAAAGTGTCCCCAGATTCATTGAAAAAAATCTGGTAACCTTAACTTAGGATGGATCTTGTGCCTGTTCAGCTTGGTCATCTGACTTGACAATTCAGTGTAAATTCAGACAACCAAAAAGGTGGTGTAATTCATAAAGGCTCACTTTCGCTCTGCTAGGCCTGGGCAGGCTTAGGCAGCAGTAGCCCAGCTGCTGAACAGCTTGGATCTGGTGAAATGTTATGCCTGTTTAATTTACGCTAAGCTTTTTTCATGCCAACTTCTTGTGTAGAGGATGGCTCCCTTAGACAGACCCAAGCAAAACAGAAAAAATAAAGCAGAATTAAACCCAAATGAACAAATGAAAAAGAGCTGTAGTAATTTGGAAGAAAGGGACGTGGGTGGCGCTGTGGGTTAAACCACAGAGCCTACGGCTTGCCGATCAGAAGGTCAGCGGTTCGAATCCCCGCAACGGGGTGAGCTCCCGTTGCTCGGTCCCTGCTCCTGCCCACCTAGCAGTTCAAAAGCACAAAGTGCAAGTAGATAAATAGGTACCGCTCTGGCGGGAAGGTAAACGGCATTTCCGTGCGCTGCTCTGGTTCGCCAGAAGCGGCTTAGTTATGCTGGCCACATGACCCAGAAGCTGTCTGAGGACAAATGCCGGCTCCCTCGGCCAATAAAGCGAGATGAGCACCACAACCCCAGAGTCGGCCACGACTGGACCTAATGGTCAGGGGTCCCTTTACCCTTTACCTTTAATTTGGAAGAAAAGGGAGACATGAGTAAGGAACTAGGCTGAAATGATGTGTCCAGCAAAAGCCTCCAGCAGAACTTTTTAACACTGCTGTCCTTCAAAGACAAAGAGCAAGAAGCACGAGACAAAAACACTATTTGATATCTGTCAATTTCCCTCCCATAGCACTGGGATTTTTTAAGGTTGGGGTAAATCATTACAGTCTTGACCTGCCTGCCCCAATGAGGCTCTCTTGGCTCCTGTCCCCCACCCTGACCTTTGCCCTCTCTTGCCACCACTCTGGCATTTTCTTTATATTGTCAGCCTAGAGACACTCATTTTGCTTTTCACAGATACTCATCTGCAATGTTTTTTGCTGTCTGAGACGCCAAGGAACCATGAAGTGCTTTGAGGGAGATCCTGCTTCAACCTGGAGCACCTTGTACACCTTGGACAAGCCCAGAAAACCTCTGAAGCCCCCCCCCACTTTGATTTGGCCTTTGGGCTTCTACGTTAAAAGTGAGCCATTGCTCAGGACATTGCATATCTAAAAAAGAGTTAATTAAACTAATCAATAAATATATTTTTATCTCTAGATTGACAAACGCATGTAATCTTTCCTAATGTGATGGCCTTTAAATATCCAAATAGTACAAATTGTCCTTAGATTAAAAAAGAAAATATTATTCCATGGGCATCACTGAAGCCAGGAGGGAGTGGCGGTTCTGTTAAATTCTGTTCTTGTTCCATGGATTAGTTTTGCCTTGTGTTCCACTCCACCTACCCTTCCAGTCAAACTTGGAGAATTTTTAAATTTTTAATTTCAAAATTGATGCATGAAGAGTTTGCCATGTTCTCAATTTGTATTTTTGTTGTTGTTGCCATTACAGGTTTATTTATTTCATATTTTCTTTGCTTAGATATATCTCCTAATCTGATTGTGAAGCTGTTGAACAGGTGATCTCTCTGACACTGTTCCTTGTTGAATGATTGAAGTTGCTGATGAATGGGGAAGGGGTAGAGGTGATAAAAAGACGATCACTGTACCTCTAACTATGAGACTCACTCACTGGATCACCACCTTGTCGTGGTGAGTGGGCTTGCACATTCCTATGACCCTTGTGAGTGAAGCCATTGGGAATCTCGTACTCCCAACAGGGTCACCCAAGGCGGTAAGGTCAAAGGGAAAGAGCTAGACAAAGAATGATCCAAGAAGTCCTCAATGGCAGAACAGGCGGAAGATAACAAGTGGTATGTTACAACGGCTGTGAAGGCCACAGCAGATAAGAATCTACCGGTCGTCGTGACTACTCATGCCATCGGAACAGAGCGTGCACTGATCTACACACATAAAACAAATTCACACACGGGCATCTTCCAAAACCCTTCCCAAACCCAAGCCCCAAAAGTTCCATGGTGATCGGCAAATGTTAACGGGGGCAGAATGATGAAATCTGAAAGTCCCTAGCCATGAACATGGGCGGTGGATACAGATTCAGTCATTCTGACTCAAGCAATGAGGCAGTTGAGCAGCTCGGCAGCTGTATCCATGACTGAGAAGCCCTTTTTAGGACCCACTCTGCTCATCCTGAAAAGGGGGAGGGGCTAGAAAAGGTGCCCTAAACATAGTCTGCTTCCCTTTCCCCCTGACTGGATTACGGCAGCTAGTGGGGTCACCACCTCACAGTCGTAAAAGACAGTTGAGCTTTGGAACATGGAATATACGGACGTTGTCAGATAACACAGACAGCGAGCGTCCTGAAAACAGAACTGCCATCATTGCAAGAGAGCTGTGAGATTTTAACATCGATATTGCAGCACTTCAAGAGACTCAAAGAGCAGGCGAGGGACAACTGAAGGAAGAAAAAGGAGGCTACACATTCTTCTGGAAAGGTCTATCTCAACAAGAACATCAAATACATGATGTAGGCTTCGCTATCAAAAACCATCTTGTGACGCTCCCGTCAGAAGTCCCTACCGGCATTAATGAGCGACTCTCAACCTTTCAAATAAAACTTCCCAAAAACTAACAGGCTACTATTATAAGCACTTATGCACCAACACTGGTTGCCGATGATGACACTAAAGAAATTTTTTACTCTCAACTGGATACTGTCCTATCAGAAACACCTAAGGAAGATAAAATTATCCTCCTGGGCGATTTAAAAGCAAGAGTTGGGCGAGATTTCGATCTGTGGCCTGGGACTATTGGGAAAGAAGGAATTGGCAACAGCAACCAGAACGGAATCTTAGTTTGACGATGTGTGCAGCGCACAACCTTGTTATTACCAACACACTCTTTCGACAGAAAAATAAATTTAAAACTTCATGGAGGCATCCTCAATCAAACCACTGGCACCTCTTAGACTATGTTATTTTCCGTGCTAAAGATCGTTGTGCTAAAGATGTGCTCCTTACCAGAGCTAAGATGAGTGCCGATGACTGCTGGACAGATCACTGACTAATACTAATATGACTAATATGACTAATAATACTAATATGAATAATATGATAAAGATTATACCTCAACACAGGCTTCAAAGAAGGAAACCAAGGCGCAAAATGAACACTCAAGCCCTTCAAGATCCCATTAAGCGGGATTGCTTCCAAACGACTCATAAGGACCATCCGCTTTCAGAGTTCCCTTATAACTTTGAGGAAGACCAGAGGAACCAGAGTTCAAATCCCCACTCAGCTATGGAGTTCACAGTGACCTTGGGCCAGTTGGTACCTCACAGCCTAACCTATGTCACAGGGTTGTTGTAAGGGCAAAATGGAAAGGATGGAGATCCGTGTTTGCCACTTTGAAGGAAAGGTGAGATAGAAATGTTAATAAAATAAAATAAAGTAATATGTGTGTGAAAAGGTATCACCATTCCTTGGGACCAATGAACAACAAAGTACACATGCAGGTCTTGCTTTCTGAACAAAACGCATTCCCAGGAAATTGTTCAATAGGCAAGCATTTCCATTATTTCCTATAGGAACCTTTCTAATTCATGATTTGTCTGATCTCTCCCGCCTTCCATGACTTCTGCCCAAAATGTCTGCCACCAAGCAGCAAAACACAAACAAATAAGGAAGTGGGCAAACTCTGGCTGTTTGGCTATAAGAATCTGTCTTTCATGTTATGAGGTTTGGGTATAATTCCTTTGTGTCCGGTTAACCAAAATTTCAGATAATGAGTGTTCTGATCGTGGGACCTATGTGGAAAGGATTTTATACATGTGCATTCACATTACTCAGCAAGTCGGGTTGTTTGTGTAGGCCAGCGTGGTATGGTTTACCATTGCAATCCCTTTCATCATGAGTCTTCCTTGATATCTGACACAAAATACTTTTTAAAAAATGTATCTGGATAAGTTACATCACCTAAAACTACAATGCTTGCCCTCCTCCAGCCTTTGCAGCTCTAAGAAAGGCATAAAGGAAGCTGCCTTTCCATTAGTGCAGTTGATAAAGTTAAGATTCTCCTTAAAGAATCAAATGCTGCTACAGATTTATGCCAGAGTGCTGATTTGGAGGCTTGTAATTTCTTTTGTTCTAAAGATACAGCTTGCATTTAATAAGGATAATTGTTTGGATGTTTAATATTCTTTGGAAGTTTAATATCCCTCTGGCAAATCTAAAAAATGTGTGAGTCTCTGATACTTGACGATGACCTTCACTGCTATTATAGGGATTTATATATGTCTCAGTAAGTGAAGTGGTGCAAGGAAAAGAATGTGTTTCATTGTTCTCATGGTGACCCAGAGATAAAGAGACAGCAGCCAAGTACTGTATACTGTGGGCATACCTCAGAGAATACGCGTGTTCCAACTTGCCGTACATGTGATGTTTTCCCTTTAGGATTTGATGGGAAATGGCTTCATGTGCGTTTATCCTCATAACACTTTCTCAGACAGAGAGAATCCAAGGTGTAGCTCAGCGGAAGAGTGTGGGCTTTGGGAGCACTCAGACCCCCAGAATGAACCCTAACTTCAGGGCACACCTGGTGGGTGCCTAGTTCCCCAGGGAGTCAGGGACACTTGCTGGTCTCTTGTTGGGAGGCCAACAATTTCACATTTGAATTCTCAAAGAACTTTCAGGGAGGCATCACCCAGACCTGGCAATTTGTTCTTAAAGCCTAGAACTTCTTTTTGTGCCACCACTCTTTGCCTCAGTTCCTCAGCCTGCATATACAGTGGTACCTCGGGTTACAGATGCTTCAGGTTACATTCGCTTCAGGTTACAGACTTGGTACCTCGGGTTAAGAACTTTGCTTCAGGATGAGAACAGAAATCGTGCTCCAGTGGTGCGGCGGCATTGGGAGGCCCCATTAGCTAAAGTGGTGCTTCAGGTTAAGAACGGACCTCCAGAATGAATTAAGTTCTTAACCCAAGGTACCACTGTATATCTGCCCTGTATCTTCTGCTGTGAAGAAAGATTCAGCTTCTCTGCAATCTCCTTATCTTTCTGCAGAGCACATTTGACACACTTGTCATCCGAGGGTCCAACTGCCTCCCTAGCCAGTCTCCTGCTATTAATGTGTTTAAAATCCATGTTGTTGATGAGCTTTATGTTTTTAGCAATGTGCCCTTCAAGTCCTTTTTTACCACCCCTTGTTGTCTGCTTGCATTTCTTTTGCCAAAGCGTCTGTTCCTTTTTGCTCTCCTTGTGTGGACCAGACTCCCATTTTCCAAAAGGCGCCTCCTTGCCTCTAATAGCATCTTTGACTCTGTTAGGTCACCCTGCTGGCATCCTCTTGGCTCTGGTGGTACTTTTCCTGATGCGCAGCAAACATTCCAGCTGAGCTTTTAATATTGTGGTTTTAATCAACTCCCAAGCATTTTGAAATGCTTTGACTCTCTTGACTTAGCCTTTCACTTTGCTTTTGTTTTCTCTTTTGAAGTCAGAATGACTGTGTTGGGTTTTCTTCGCAAGTGGCTGGTTACACACACTTTGAGATGTCTATGGTCATTGTTCCCAAGTGGTTTAACAACACCCACATTGCACACCAGGTCATAGGTGTCACTTAAAATTAAATCCAGGTCACCACTGCTCATGACCCACTGTTCGAGGGCAGAGTCGTTTTAGGGTAGCCAGAAAGTTTACCTCTTTATTGTGTCAGCAACACATATGTAGCCAGTCTATGTGAGGATAGCTGAAGCCACTGATCACTACAACTTTTCCTCTTTGTGATGCATCGCTGATCTCGTTCTCCATCTCTAGATGTCCTGAACAGTCTGATCAGAGGGACAATAGCATCACCTCAGTAATAGATTATTTTTGGAGCCAGGTATCACGACCCACAACAATTCTGTGGAGGAACCTGACTCCTTTGGGATTTCTAGCTTATCCTATTCCATGCTCTCTTTTCATGTACAGAGCACATCCACCTCCACCACATCCTTCCCTGTCCTTCCTATAGAGTTTGTATCCAGATACAACTGTGTTGCACCAGTTCTTTCCATTCCACCAGGTTTCCAATACAGTGGTACCTTGGGTTAAGTACTTAATTTGTTCTGGTGGTCTGTTCTTAACCTAAAACTATTCTTAACCTGAAGCACCACTTTAGCTAATGGGGCCTGCTGCTGCCGTGCTGCCGCTGCGCGATTTCTGTTCTCATCCTGAAGCAAAGTTCTTAACCCAAGGTACTATTTCTGGGTTAGCGGAGTCTGTAACCTGAAGCGTATGTAGCCCGAGGTACCACTGTACTGTGTTGCTCTCTACTTGACTTTGGCACTTGCATTTTGGCCTGCAGTGCATTGTTCTGTCTGAATTGCCGTACTGTGCCTCTGCACTTATAATGCTTATAATTTTCCCACATTCAAATCATACTTTATTTCACCTTCAGCTTCATCCCAGGGGGGAGATTTGTTCCAATCAGTCCCTCCACAGCTCCTGTCAGCTTTCACCCAAACAATCAGTTTAAAAGCTGCTCTGCCATATTTTTCATTTTAAGCACAAATAGTCTGGTTCCATTCTGGTTCAAGTGGAACCCATACCTTTTGTACAGGCGTGGCTTGTCCCAAATTGTTCCCCAGTGCTTCACAATCCCTCCTGATGCCACTGTCACACCCACACGTTGATACTAGACAGCTGTGCCTGCCTAGCTGGTCCTGAATGTGGGACCAGCAGCATTTCAGATAAAGGTGCCTTGGAGAATAACCAGCCACTGTTCACCAGACCTAGGCAATTGTCATCTCCCAGAAAATGCAGACCTCGTCAAGGTACTTCTGTTGTAGTTTTAGTTGCTGGTTTTAAATAATGCCATCAGTCTACATGCCACTTTACAGTGTAGCCTGCACAAAAGACAGGTCTCTACTCTCTGCTCCAGGGAACGTGCAGTTTAAATTTTAAGACAGGGTCTAAAATGTTAAAGACTGATGGATTTAGACAAAAAAATGTTGTTAAGAATTTCATTTTGCTAAGGGTAGTAGAGCTGAAGGAACAAAAATCTTGTAGGATCCTGTAAAATTAACACCTCAAGGTATAACAGTTGACTAAACCCTTCTATTAGGCCGCAGTGCTAGACCATCATGTCAAAGGATCTAGTCCTTAACCAGTTTTTGTGTTGCCATCATTCTTTATGCCTGCCTTCCACATCAGAACTTTAATTCTGATGTGATGGGATATGGGTACATCCTCAACCAACAGCCTGACCTACCTGCTTTTTTCTTTTTGCTGCAACATTCAGATAACTGGGTATAGAACTGCAGATTTAGTCAGTAAATCATTAGAAGAGCCCCACTGTATCAGGCCAAATTCCTGTCTAGAAAAGCTTCCTGTTTTTGCTGGGGCCAGCCTATGGGAAGCCTGCAATCAGGACATAAGTTCAACAGCATCCTCCTTACTTGTGCTCTCCAGCAACTGGCATTCAGAGACATCCCACCTCCGATGTTGCAGACAGTAAACAATCACCACGGCTAGTAGTCCATGACTTTGTCTAACCCCCTCCTAGAGCCATCTGTTGGTGCCCATTACTTTCTCTTGTAGAAGTGAATTCCTTGGCTTAAATGTGTGCAGTGTGGAGATGTCCTTCTTTTTATCTGTCCTGATTTTTCCTACCTACATTCAGTTTAATCATGGGATAAGAGAGGGATAAAAACTCTGAATTCACTTTCTCCACATTAGACATAGTTTTATACGCCCCGTTAAGTCCCCTCTTCCACACCCTTTTCCTAACCTTAAAAGTCCCATACACTGAACCCTTTTCTTACAGGGAAGCTGCACCAGCTGTGTTAGCATTTAGCTGGCTTGTTTCTGAATCTTTCCAGCTCCATAATTACAAATAATGTAAATAAGGCAGAGAAGAATTGGTTTCCCTTCCCTATGTGCTGTTTTGTGCAAAGAGCAGGCCCCCAACCCCCGTTTTATATGTTAACTTTGCTCCGTTAACTCACTTTAACTTATATTTTGGGGAAGTGCTTCATACTGCCTGGATGGGGGAAACAAAAGTCGTGCAATGATCACCATCAGAGTCTCCTTTTAAATTTTGATCAGTGAGGTTCTGAGCATGTTTGCAAGAACTGCCAGCCTAGCATCACAGATAAAATGCTCAACCAGATTGAAGACAGAACTGCTGGGCAATGGGGTTTCATGTGTTATTATCCTTTTTCTAAATGTCACTCTTAAGTATATTTTGCTGAAGTGATGACAAAGGAGATCTTCCATTTCATTTGCTAATATTAATTTATTCCAAACAGACAAGTTGGGTTTTGAAATAACTTCTCTGTGGACAGTATTAAGGGCATTTGGGAAATAGAGAGATTATGTTAAGTACAGTCTTGTCAGTGACTTGTCCATGCTCTGTGTGATAGTGTGCAGAGGCAGATGTGTGTACAATATAAGCATGGGAAGTCATTATAAGATTAATTTTGGCACTTGGAATCACACCCTTATTTCTGTCTCTTCGTTTGCTGTCTTTGCAAACTAACAGACATGCATCTAATGCACCTCCCCTATATAAAGTTTTGTAGAAAATATGATGTAGCAATTTCATTTTCCTAGCCAAAGTCCTCACTGCTGTGATCTTTCAGCTTTTTTTAAAAAATAAAAAGTTCTCTGCTTTTAAACACATTCCACTACGTTCCTCCTGTTTAATTATCATGTTGATGCCTTTACTTTTCTCTTCAAATGTCATTTTAAAATGAGATCAGATATAAATCTTGTAACTGGAGCCCTTCTGAATGCTGCTACATCCTCAGTAAAGTTTATTGTGAATATCTGCCTCAGAAGAAGAGTAATATATAACATTAGCACATTTGGATTATGTATGATCCTTTTGTTAAAGGCTGACGACGTGATTCCATTACCAGGGGCAAGTCTGTGTAGTTCTGGTATGAAACCCCATCTTCTCAAGAGTTTCAGCTTCCATGTGATAAAAGTGCCATACCTAAGGACTAGAAAGCAGCAAATACAACACCATTTTTTTAAAAAAGGATCTGCCGGGGGGATCCTGGAAAGTACAGACTGGTTAGCTTAACATTTGTCCCTGGAAAACTGGTTGAGGGTATTGTTAAAGATAAAACAACCAAGAACACAGAAGAACAAGCCTTGTCAAGCAGAGCTAACATGGCTTCTACAAAGGCAAGTCCTGTCTCACAAACCTTTTTCCATTCTTTGAGAGTATCAAAAAGCATATTGGTCAAGGTCATCTGGTTGATATGGTGTACATGGACTTTCAAAAAGCTTTTGGGGTATTCTTGTGAATCAGTTGTTTGTTAAGAGGCAGCAAGGGAGGAGTAGGAATATAGGGAAAGTTCTCAAACTAGAGAGACGTAGAAAACGGAGTCTCCTGAAGATCACTGTTGGAACCTGTGCATTTTAACTTGCTCAAAAACAATCTAGATTTAGAGGGAATCAGTGAGGTGGCTAGGTTTGCTGATGATACCAAATTGTTCAGGGTAGTTAAAATAAAAAGAGATTGTGAAGAGCTCCAAAAGGATACAGTGGTACCTCAGGATGTGAATGGGATCTGTTCTGGAGCCCCGTTCGCATCCTGAAGTGAACGCAACCCACATCTGCACGTCTGCGCATGCCGCAATTCGCCGCTTCCATGCATGACGTCATTTTGACCATCTGCACATGCGCGAGCGGCGAAACCTGAAAGTAACGCGCTCCATTACTTCCAGGTCATCATGGAGCACAACCTGAAAGCGCTCAACCTGAAGTGTATTCAACCCAAGGTATGACTGTATTTCCAAACTGAGTGAATGGGCAGTAAAATGGGAACTGCAATTCAATGTAAACATGGTGGGTGGGGGGTAAGTCTTCATTTCACCTGTACACTCATGTGGTCTGACCAGGAATGAGATCATGGGGTCATAGTGGATATAATTCAATAAAGTTGTTGCCCCAGTGTGCAGCAGCTGTGAAAACAGTGGATTCCATGGTTAAACAATAGAACTTTGGAACCTGCTCAACAGGAGACAATGATGGTCACCAACTTGGATGTCTTTAAAATTAGACAAATTCATGGATGATAAGGCTATCAATGGCTGTTAACCTCCACAGCTATGTTCTACCTCCGCTGTCATAAGCAGTAGGCCTCTGAAAACCGGTTGCTTTGAATCGCAGTTGAGCAGAGTGCTGTTGCACTCACGTTATTCTTGCAGGCTTCCCATGGGCATCTGGTTGTCCACTGTGAGAAAAGAATGCTGGATTGGCTGCTCCATTGGCCTGGTTCAGCAAGTTTCTGCTCTAGCCCAAACAGCCTGTGATATATGCTTGAGTGTGGGGTGAGGAGGGGGGAATGCCTGCTGAAAACCTAGACGCCAGTGGGAGAGAGGACCTGCCATCCTGAGTGATTGCTGCATTTCCAGGTTGGTTTCTGGAACTCAGGAGGTTTGCTTTGAATTGCAAGCTGGCAAAACTTATGAATGGGAGCCTTTTTTATGACAGTCACTTCCATGCTCCCAGAGATCAGCAGGGTAGGAGATTTGTGGTATCTGGTGCTCCTCTGATGATGATGATGATAATATAATAATAATTTATTATTTATGTCAACCATCTGATTGGATTGAACTAGCCACTCTGGGTGGCTTCCAACAAATTAAAACATCAAACATTAAAAGCTTCCTGACACAGGGCCACCTTCAGTTCTCTTCTAAAAGTTAAATAGTTGTCAGAGCACCAGGAGCGCCTCCCCTACTCGCGGGGAACCCCATTTCGGGGCTCCGGAGCGAACTGACTGCTACTTTCACGGAGGGAAGCCGTATAGCCATCGCCGGAGAGCGCTGACTTTTTCCTGTTGACAATTGGACTCTAAACAAACTATAGAAATGATCCCTGAAAGTATAGTCTTACAATTGGACTCTAAACAAGTACCCGTGAGTAAAAACGGAAAATTGGATCAAGAAACACTCGAATTAGGCACTGAAGCGGGAAGGTTCAAAACAGGAAGTCCGCCTTCCGCTTTTTGTAAATAGACTGAAGCAAAAACCTTGTAATCTAATAGCCTGGAAAGTTGTTTGCAAAGGCTGAAATTTCCTGCATTTATAACCGATAAAACCCCCTTGGAAGCAGGAGAAAAGGGGGGGGGATTTGACTGTTTAAGCCTGCAGGAGAGGGAGTAAAGGAAAATAAGTTTCCATCGTCTCAAACCTGGGAACGGGGTGTCAGGATAGAAATTGTTGGAGACATCCATTGATTGTAAGTGGAGCATTTTGACAGATAGTTAAAAAAGAGAAACAAACTGACTTCAATGTTGCCTTTTGCATTCTAAAGAAACAAAGTATTTGAAAATTGAAAGTAACTTTCTTTTGTTGGATATGTTTCAAAAAGATGGATACAAATAGAAATTGTGTCCCCTAGAGGGAGCTTGTCAATTTGTTGCTGCAGTTTACTTGGAGACCTTACAGCTGCGAGATTGGGATCGTGGGACCAGTCGTTTGACCTTGAATAGAAATGTGTTGGGAGGAAGTTTTGGTGACTGCCTTTTGTAAGACAAATGCTTTGCTGGAGCAGTTACATGAGAAGACAGATTTGATGAATGAGAAGTTGGACTTGATGACTGCTGTAGTCAGTCAATATGGATTAACAGGAAATACAGTTACAGAAATTATACAGCGACCAACTCAGGAAACTGGTTCGACTGGGCAAGTGCAAGGGCAGATGAAGATGGAGGAGGCTGTGATCGCACCTCAAGCAATACAAATGGAGAGACCCGAAGCCCTGCAGAAGCATAAGCCGCTGTTATAGAAGATTGAACTTGGAGTGGGCCTGAGAGAGCCTGGAGCTAAGGAGGCTCTTAACTTTGGTGGGACTCTGAAACATGCTGATAACTATTTTTTGGATAACTACTTTTCGGATTACAATGATGATGGCGGGGAGTGGGACTGTGGGGAATGGGCTAGCCTGATGAGGGGGGATGGAGACAATTATTGGTTGGAATCCCCCAGAGACCTACTCCTCAAGGAGAAAGGGAAGAAATTAAGAAAGAGACCAACAAAAGACAAGGAAAAGTGTAAGCATAAACAACAAGAAGAAAATCTGCAGAAGGGGCATAGAAGAGACTTAAGGGCCTCGGACATAAGATCACCAGGTTGATGGACTGGATGGAATGGACAGTAAGGACTGACAAAACCCGAGACCAGGAAGAAGGGACGTTGGATTAAAATTAGAAAAGGGAAAAAAAAGTCTAGAAAAGGAAAAAAAAAATTTATTTCTGGAATTAGTGTAAAACTAATGAAATATTAGGGAAAATGTGGGAATGGAATTATCTGGCTTTAGTAGAAAGGATATAAGGAGTTATGTATAAATATGTTTTAAATTTAGAATTTTAAGGTTTATTATGGTAAGATAAGGTTAAATAAATTAAGGTAAATTGAATAACAGAATATGGTGAAAGACGGAAAGGATCTGCTGAGTTAACTAATAGGCTAGACTGTTAAGATAAATTATTTAAATAAGAATTGAGAAAGATGGAAAGAATTTGCTGAAACAACGAATTAAGTTAGAATACAAAAAGGGAGGTGTGAGGAGGTCAAAGAAATAAGCAAATGAAAAGATGTAACATGGGATTTGTATTCTTTTTTTCTTTTTCTTTTTTTGTTGTATTGTTGTTGTTGTTTTCTCTCTCTCTTTTATGTACATGTTCTTTTTCTTATTTTTTCTCTTTTTTTGTATTTTTGAAATTTTGAATAAATATCATTAAAAAATAAAATAAAAGTTAAATAGTTGTATATTCCTTGACATCTGACGGGAAGGTGCTCCACAGGGTGGACGTGACAACTGATAAGATCCTTGCCTGGTTCCCTGTAACCTCATTTCTTGCAATGAGGAAACGGCCAGAAAGTCCTCAGAGCTGGATTTCAGTGTCCGAGATGAATGATGGGGGTGGAGACGATTTTTCAGGTATACAGGGCCAAAGTCATTTAGGGCTTTAGAGGTCAGCACCAACACTTTGAATTGTGCTCGGAAACGTACTGGGAGCCAATGCAGATCTCTCAGGATCGGTGTTATATGGTACTGGCAGCCGGTCCCAATCACCAGCCTGGCAGCTGCATTCTGGATTAATTGTAGTTTCTGAGTCACCTTCAAAGGTAGCAAAGCCCACAAAGAGCACATTGCAGTAGTCCAAGCAGGAGATAACCAGAGCATGCACCAGGCAGGTAGGGTCTCAGCTGACATACCAGATGGAGCTGGTAGACAGCTGCCCTGGACACAGAATTGACCTGTGCCTTCATGGACAGCTGTGAGTCCAAAATGACTCCCAGGCTATGCACCTGGTCCTTTAGGTAGTTACCCCATTCAGGACCACACCTTCCTGCCCCTTGCCCCCAGAAAAAGTACTTCCGTCTTGTTGGGATTCTACTTCAATCCATAGACTGTCACCCACTCACCAACCGCCTCCAGACACTCACACAGGATATTCACCACCTTCACTTGTTCTGATTTAAGCAATAAGTAGAGCTGGGTATCCTCTGCATATTGGTGAACAACCAGCCGGATGATCTCCCCCAGCAACTTCATATAGATGTTAAAAAGCATGGTGGAGAGGACAGAGCCCTGAGGCACCCCAGGGATTCCCTTATTGCCCACTTTTTGTACATGACCCAGGAGGAAGGAGTGGAACCACTACGTAACGGTGCCCCCAACTCTCAGCCCTCCTAGATGGTCCAGGAGGATACCATGGTTGATGGTATCAAAAGCTGGTGAGATCCAGCAGAACCAGGAAACAGCTGTGAGGAATTGCATGTTACCACTAATGGTATAAAAATGCCAGAGCCCATCTTCAGCTACCTTCCAGGCTTTCAGAGGAATCCAAGTTCATGTTAGCAGTGTCATGCAATGAGACATGGCTTTCCCCACCATGACTGCAACATACAGCATTGGTCATGGTGGCCTTCTGGGGCTTTGATGAAGAGTTCCTGCATCACTTCAGGAGTGGCTAACCCTAGCATGAAAATTCTTCTTCAAGGCAGAGAAAATATGATTTTGTTGTTCTCTGTTGCTTGACAGACCACATTTTGGTCTTTCTTCCTGTCTGTCCTTTTCTACTCTCTTATTTGCTAAAGGCATTGAATTTGCTACTGAAAGACGAGAATTGTTCATGGCCGATTGATTTAATTTAAAATCTGTCATTAATTACCTTAAGGAATGTACTTGGTTGATCATAAATCCAGCATCTGCTCACTCGCCTGAATACTCTTGTGCAAAACTGTAATAAGTCTGTTTTGGTTATTTCCACTGTGCTTATGCTGAGTACTTGAGTCTTGTGATGGCACGCAATATTTCATAGTCTCTTAAAAATACATTGTGAAAATAGAGTAAGTAATTGTTTCCTGGAAAGAGCTAACACTAGGGATATATTTAGACTCTCCAAGGTGAATAATGATGGCTACAATGACCAGATGCTGCTGTTGGGGGCTGTGCTGGTTGCCACAATGAAAGAATTAGTGAACTCTTTTGACTTTGTAGTGTAGGGTTTCATCACACATCTCCTTTGTTTGCTCTATTGTATCATTGGACCTCTGCATCTCTCTCTCCTCTAGTAATTACAGAGTAAATGCAAGTTAAGCTATAATAATGCTGTCATGATGCCAATATACACTTTTGGAGTTGTCAAGTTATGCCTTGTGAGTGTAAAATGGTAAGCCTTGAAGTGAGTAAATTTTCCTGAATAACATTCCATTCTCTCCCCACCTGATATGCTGTTTTATTGAGTACAGTCTGCATTCCATTGAAATCAATGTCAGAATGCTCTTGATTATAATGCACTGGGACTGCAGCCATTAATAGCATTGAGGAAATGCCTAGATTATAAATTCTTTAACAAAAGAATCCAGGTCCTAGTCAAGGAAGAATGGCTGGTTCTGCAGAGAATTTAGTTCAGTTCCTTTTATGTACATTCCCCAAGGGATAACAGTTAAAAACAAAACACAATAAACACAATTTAAAAACCAAATACCCATTTTGGTTAACTATCACACACCTGCTTAATCCTGGCTATTGTCCACCAGCCCTAAAGAAGAAAAGCTTCAGGTCTGGATTTTCATATAAAATGAAGTCCCACAACATAGGAACATAGGAAGCTGCCGTATACTGGATCAAGCCACTGATCCATCTAGATCAGTGCAGTCTATCTGACTGGCAGCAGTTGTCCGTGGTCTCAGGCAAAGATGCTTGCCAGCCCTGCAAACTGAGTTCCTTCAGACTGGAAGTGCTAGTGACTGAACCCTGGGTGTTCTGTATTTGAAACAGATGCTCCATCCCTGAGCTGTGGCCTCTCCTCTCAACCAGCAGAACACCCTACTATATACAAGGCCTTGCTGTTCAGGCTCATGGCTGGCCCAGTAAGTGTCCTCCACTGATCTTGGTGGCACAATGAGGAGAGTCAGTCTCTGAGGCATTTAGAGTACAAACAGAGATATGGCAGAGTATGCTGCCATACTCAGTGGTTAAACTATTTCAGGACTACTATAAAATGTGCTGAAATTGCTTGTCCCAGCCCAGTGAGTCAGGGCAATACAAGCTTGGAAGTTAGCTTGTTTGTGGTGGGGGAAGCTTTCCTGAATGAGAGGTAACCATGTGAGTGTGCGGGAGAGACTTTATGATTTTTGAAACTTTGTATATTATGGTTGGGACTTCAGGATCTAGTGGAGTGATTTCATTGGTAAAGTCCTATAACCGCACAGTGAGAGTGGGGACCATGATTGTGTGTGTGGGGGGGGGTGTCCCTGAGAGGAAGATGGCAAGGAAGTGTTGTCAGGAAAGCATGTTCCCCTGCCATTCTGAGTATTTCCCTGGCAACTTGACTTAAAAACTTTCCTTTTTGCTTGAAAAGGTGTGCTAGCAAATGTACACTAGCTTTCTTAGGGGCGAAACTGGGCTTTATTTCACCCAGGTCAAAGACCCAGTTTGGCACATCCAGACCCTCCAAGTGTCCCTATTTTCCAGGGACAACCCTGGATTTACAGAAGCCATCCCAGTTTCTGATTTGATCCTGGAATGCCCCACTTTTCCTAAGGACGTTCCTATTTTCATCAGAGAAAGGTTTCAGGGTACGGAGTTATGAGACCCCCTGAACCAAGGAGGTAAGTAACTATACAACCTTTAAAAGATATCTGAAGGCAGCCCTGTGTAATGTATAATGTTTAATTATGTTTTTTATATATGTTGGAAGCCACCTAGAGTGGCTGGGGCAACACAGCCAGATGGGTGGGGTATGAATAATAAAATGATTGTTATGGTGATGTTGGAATAGGCTGTCCCTATTTTCAACAGAGAAATGTTGGAGGGTATGGACACCCCCCCACATCTGCGCACACACACACACACACACAGGCTGGGAGCCTCAATGGTGCCCCTCTGGAAGCTTCACCCAAGTAAAAAAATCCAGCTAACACCCCCCCAATGGCACTGGCTTTCTTCTACCGCCATGGACGAAAGGAGTAATTCCTGTTCTCTGTTCAGCAAACAGGGAACCTCTGATACTCCTCACTACTGCGCACCTCACAGCTTTAGAGGTCTAAAGGCAGGAAGCCCTGTGAAACCTGCTGGTAGAAAGATACATTGAGTGCATAAGCACCTATTAAGGCTAGGAAGTGCATGACACAGGTATGTGCAATCCACATGTATTTTTGCACAGTGCAAGGTACCTTATTTATTTTCTTTGTAAAGCCCCTTAAACTCAAGACTGACCCTTTACAAAGAATCTCCATTCAAATTCATGGTTTTGCTTTGAACTTTCCCCCTAATGTTTTGCTCCCCATCTCCTTTATTTTTCTTTCTTGGTTCCCATTTTTAAAGGTGTCTAAAGGAACTCCTGGATGTAGTTGCTTGTGCTCTGTCACCATTGCTAAAGAGTCTGTGAAGTGTGTAAAGCCAAATAATTAATGGCCTTTAATTAAAATGATGGAAAGGTGTATTTATTTCAACTTTCAGAATGCCAAGAGAGCCATGTTTTCCCAGGTGTTCTGAGGTGCATCACGTAGTTCAGATATTTCCTGTCATTTTTTCCTCTGCATCTCACTGACTTCTGTGACCCTTGTTCTTAACCTTGATTTTTTCCTGTATATCAAAAGGAGAACCAATCAGCTTTCACTAAACTGCAGATTAAGAATGTGTCAAAATCATTTACTATAGTTCACTTAAAATAGTAGCTCTTGGGATATGGTTTAACAAATATTTTAAAAAATAAATTGCATAACTGACTGTCACCATCCAATTGGAAATTGGGTCTAACATCATTTTGCATTTTCAATATTCAATAATGCAAAAACTTACCAAGTAGCACAGGTGTACAAGAAAGTGTACTTAAACTTTCATAGAAGTTCCTGCGTTTCATTGTTTTTGGGGTTTTTTGGATGAAACTACCTGTTGTTCTTCACCAAAGGATAGACTCAAGTACTGTCCCGTAAAACCCCATGTTCCCTTTGCGACAGCAGCAATGACTGATTGGACCTGGAATTTGTTAGATTCTGCTGGGCTTCAACTCTAGTTGAGAAATAAAATGAAAATGTCAAAGAATGCAGCTCTCAAAGCTGTGAAAAATTCCAACCTCAGTCCTACACTTAGTAGATCAGCAGATGACATGTTCATTCTATGGGAAGCAGAGGCGCCAGCTTGCGAGGGCGATTTTGTTTTTTGGGGGTGGCAATGACATGCATGTGACGTCAGGACACCTGGAGGAGCCGGGGTGGAGCAAAACGTGGTGGCTGAGCAGCTTCAATGGCCAGTGGCTGCTTCAACCCTATTTCCCCTCCATAGCAGCAGCAGGAAGAGAAGAAGCTGACCACTGGAGCTGCGTCACAGTCAGCTCTGCACTGAAGCGATAACAAAAGGGATATTCCATTTCATTTGCTAATATTAATTTATTCCTAACAGACAAGTTGGGTTTTGAAATAACTTTGTAGAGGTCCTCCCATCTATAGTTGACAGTTGTAGACACAAATCTTGAAGCCATTTAATGTTGTATTTTCCATTACAGTTTGAAAGCACGTCAAAGTGCAAGTAGATAAATAGGTACCGCTCCGTTGGGAAGGTAAACGGCATTTCTGTGTGCTGCTCTGGTTCACCAGAAGCGGCTTAGTCATGCTGGCCACATGACCTGGAAGCTGTACGCCGGCTCCCTCGGCCAATAAAGCGAGATGAGCACCGCAACCCCAGAGTCGTCCACGACTGGACCTAACGGTCAGGGGTCCCTTTACCTTTACCTTTTTCCATTAAGCATCTCTCCTAGAATTCTCTGGGGCACCTGGAATGAAATGATTATTTTATTTTTGTTGGCTTGCTGACTTTCTAAACTACAATTTGTTCCCCTCTGCATTTCTAATTTTGCTTTGGGAGCTCTAGATGGTAGATGTGAATATTCAGGTTGGATTCTTTTCATTACCTGTGGTAATACCTGAAAAGGTATGGAGAATTCTGGGGATATTGTTTTTCTCTTCTAAGGCATGGACTATGCTATCTGCATGGCTATACAGCAAGAAAATAACATCAGGCACATGATTTTAAGATGATTTTAAGTCAAGATGATAGATATAAAATTTCTAATTAAGAAGCCCCGTTGCATACCTAATAAGCACAGGGTGCCTTTGCCTGGCAGCGCTGTGGCCCATGGATTGCAGCTAAATACTGGGCAAGGTATTGCTCAGTATCTTCCCTGTCTGATGGGCTCATGGGGAAAAGCTGTCCCACAAGCCCTTGCCGCCTATATAAGGTTGCTTCCCCTGGAGCTCATAGCCATTTTGCTTTTGAGAGTTTCAGGTTAGAGCCTGGGTCACTGGTTGACAGGGCTAGAAAGGCATTTTTCTCTCTCAACCTGATTGGAACTTGGTTGGGGGCTTTTTTGCCTTTCCCTCAGTGAAATTATGACTTTCCTTTGTTAGGAGGAAGAATATTGTATGAGGAAAAGGATCAGCATGGTATAGGGGGCCCCCATATGGACTCTGAGGGGAGGATTGACCATGGCAAACCCAAGCTTGTGTTGGGTATCTGCCTGTTTGGAATCTGCACCCTGGTCCCCCAGTGAAACCTTGCTTCCTTGGCTTGCACCACAACAAGGTTCAACACTGGCCAACTCCCATCATATATGTTTAGAGCGATCCAAACCCAGCGGATTCATTCCATCAACATGGGGCTTGTGGAACGATGAACTGATCCTGGGACTCAATGCCATGCCAACCCTTGTCCTGCCTGCTGCTGTCAATAAAGATTTTGTCTGATTTTATCCCATCACCATTGCTGTTGTTGTTTAGTCGATTAGTCGATTAGTCCTGTCCGACTCTTCGTGACCCCATGGACCAGAGCACGCCAGGCACTCCTGTCTTCCACTGCCTCCCGCAGTTTGGTGAAACTCATGCTGGTAGCTTCGAGAACACTGTCCAACCATCTCGTCCTCTGTCGTCCCCTTCTCCTTGTGCCCTCCATCTTTCCCAGCATCAGGGTCTTTTCCAGGGAGTCTTCTCTTTTCATGAGGTGGCCAAAGTATTGGAGCCTCAGCTTCAGTGTCCTTCCAGTGAGCACTCAGGGCTGATTTCCTTCAGGATGGATAGGTTTGATCTGCTTGCAGTCCATAGGACTCTCAAGAGTCTCCTCCAGCTCCATAATTCAAAAGCATCAATTCTTCGGCGATCAGCAAGGACCCCCCCCAAAGAAAAGGACCCCCCCCAAAAAAACCATGGAAAAAAGGAAAATTATGCTGTTTCTGGTGTACCTTTTTAAAACAATGAGATATGAGCAATGCACTCACTACTTTGGCACTTTATAATATGTGTAATATGAACTTTTCAGCTCTCCTTTTCAACAATCTAGCTGCTGTTTTCTGGACTAGTTGTAGTTTCCAGCTGGTTTTTAAACAAAGTTGCCCAGGAGGGGGAAAAGGAAAGGAGAACAGCCTTCATGCCAGCTGAGCATTTTCCATTCCAGTACCATAGTATACTATTCTTTGCAATTATACTTTTAGCAAAGAAGTGGCATTTAAACTGATCTGTTTTGATATCCTTATTTCAAACGTGACATAGTAGCAATGTTACTAGCCAATTCTCTGAAGCTTGGTGAAAAGGGAAGAGTAATAGAAGAAAATGATGAATGAACCTAGAAGCAGAGATCTAGGCTAATTATAATTTTTTAAAGTGGCAGAGGATAAAAAGCATTTCTTCCCCTGAAAAAGAGAAGAAATATGAATAACTTTGGCTCATGCAGCTGAGATGATGTGAAACAATCCATAACAAATGACTGAAATAAACTGCGCTGTCTGCATGCAGAGGAATTCAGCTGAGGGAACTACAAGCTGGCTTGCTAACATGTCATTCACAATTTGGTAAGCTAAGAAAATGCAGGCACTAAACTGATGAATATTTAGAAGGGTAGATAAAATGGTATTGATTTATGAAAATAGTAAACAAACAAATCCTAAAGGAAGAAAAGTTTCTGGGGAAAATATGATGTGGATATCAACTTGTCCTTACAGTTTACTGGGAAAATGCCTGTTGTCATGACTTGGGTGGTGATAAGGGTTGGCGACAGGAGACCTGCTCTCCAAGTGATTTTCTTATCGGTCCCACTTGACAAGGGAAGTGTGCTGTGGGAAGGAAGCTGTGAAGAGAAGTCTGCACTCCTAACCTGTGCACCCCTTTTTTTGCTATTGCAGACAGACTCCTTGCCACTTTCTTCCAATGTGCTTCAGTTGGATCTATGTTTAAATGCACTGACCTGTCACCGTCACGTCTGGTTTGGCCTCCAGGAGCATTCATTAGAGCATGTTGATCTGTTTGCAGCTCATGAACAGATGGTGAACACATTAAAATACTTCTGCAGTAATATCTACTTCACACGTGTCCTAACCTCTGTAAGGTTTTTTTGTGCACTCATGAGCAATTTCTGTATTTTATTCCAGAAATGATTGCACTTCACTGGTGGGTGAAATTATTCCCTGGTGTGTTTTGTGAACTGACTAGAACAGAAAATAAGCCAGCAGCTGAAGGTCAGATACCTCAAAAATCTTCATGGCTAAAAATTACTATAGGAAACAAATATTATCCGGCCTACTTTAACTATCCAAAGCTACAGCGTGTGTGTGTTTGAGGGTGGGTGCAAGCTGTGTCAAGCCATTGGGGGTTTGTGGCAAGTTTAAACCACAACAGGAGAGCCTGGCTACAGCTCACTTTTACTCTCTTGCCTCTTGCAAATAAAGTAATACAAAGAGCCTCTACCTAAGCTGCATTGAATTTTGGTCATGGACTTTCCCCATGTTTGGTCAGACAAATTCAGGTATCACACACACTCCTTGTGCTGAGGATTCAGGAACTTCCATAGGGTACCACACACTTCCCTGAGGTCTTAAAAATCATTCTTCAGAGGGTTTTGCACAATTCTGCCAAAGCTCTGTTTAGTTATGATGTTTGGGATAACAGTAATTAAACTCTGAATGGTAGTTACCTTAAAACCAGCATAGCTGGGGGTGGTGGGAAACATCTGCGAGTTGGAATCTTAATCCCCCACAGACATTTTCTATGAGAAAACTCATAAATAAACTGTGGAGTTTATCTATTGCTAAACAGGACAGGAGAACTGAAATTAGAATATTTTAGTTACGAATGTAAAAAAATTGTATTCTGCTACTCATGCTAGTAAAATTGTCAAGCCTATTTTCTGGTACACCAATAAGGCCAGGCCACAGCCATGAATTTGATGGTATAATGGCATATGCTTACATCCAATTTCTTCGCACACTGAGATAACCATCATTTAGGGGAAAGCTTGCATGTGCATGATGGCTAGCATGGTGGCTTGTTTTGCGATGTGTGTGTGCGCACGCACACACTGGTATAGTTGTCTGCTCCCCCATCTGTGTATTTGTGACAAAATACACGACATGTGATAGCCCTGCTTCACAGTTCTGTATTTTCAGGCACAAAACATTTTCAATGTACACATTTAAAAGTGTGCATGTGTGTGATCTTTGCAATCCAGATACATTCGCTGGGTGTTCAGGGGTGGGTACAACTGTTGTAAGGGGCACTACTAGGTGTGAATGGCAAAACTGCACCATTAGAGCACTGTTGCAAAGGGCGTCGTCATGCATGGGGATCACACTTGTGTATAACTGCTTGTCCTGTCAGTCCAAAGATCATGTAAAATATGCAATGTGATGTCAGACTATGTAGAACAAGATTTTTGAATGACAGCTAAGCAGCTACCTGGAACTAAGGAAACCTTGCCTTGTCCCTCACATCTCTTTTATCCATGGAAACAGGTGGCTTTCTGTTGACTTTCCCCACTGATGTTCTGACTCATAACATTAGTACTATATTGGGGGGAGATTCAAATCTGGAGCATAATGAACATTAAGATTTAACTCTGTAATAAAATATTAAAGTTAAAAGCTAGCATTGTCGTATTTAAAACTGCCAGGGAAGAATCTGTGTCTAGGAGTTCTAATTTTAGCTAGAGAAAAGAAGTATCAAAGCAGCAGGAAGAGGACAATCTGGAAGCAGGGCTGACATACACCAAGGGAAAACTACACTTTAACAGAAAAGTGATTCTAAAACCCAGGCACTATCATAAAATAAAGAAACATTCAAGTGATTTAGCTGGGGGGGAAAGTCACAGAGAAGAACATGGCTTGTCATTTGTGATTGCTTTTCAAATGTCCCAGAGGAGTGTTTTCTGGAGTTCAATGATTAGCAGGAGGAAGATGATGAGGGGAAGATGTCAGCTTCAGTGAAACCCTTCAGTTGGGGCCACGTAAAGCAGTCTGTGGCAGGCATGAGAGACAGAGAATTAAGTTCAACTGTAAGCTAGAAGGAAGAGATTAGGTGTTCATCTTTGAAGCTGCCACAAAACCTGAAGCAGTCAACATCGTGTATAATCAGTAACAGAGAACAACTTGGACAGCATCAGTCACACCAGCAGCAACAAAAGACCTGACTGGGAAATTCACTGCTGAAATCCTGTCGCCTTGTACAATATTTACCTTTCAGCTGTTAACAACTAGTGGTTGTACTGGAGTTTAATTTTACTTGTTTCTTGGCTGTCTAAGGCTGTGTGAGACTAGGCTGATTTTAGGTTTATTTTAAAATTTGCTGTTTAGAGGTTTCACCGGCGCTATTTTTCTAGAAAAAGAGGTGCCAGAATTCAGCACGAACGCCTCCCTTGTTCTCTTATAATGGTAATGGCACCCACCTGAGAGGGGCTGGAAGTGAGTTCTGGCAAGTTCCGGCTGAAAAAAAGCCCTGGGTCTCACACAATGACCACTGACACGTTGGGAAATCTCCTTGCGTGCTTTCAAATGATTTAGCAATCATTGTATAAAACTTCAAAAAATAAATAAATTTATACGTAGCAACATTTAAATTGTCATACAGAGGGAGGTCTCACATTTTACAGTGGTTTTTTCTTAGATATGACTAAGATATGACTATTTTTTTCCTAATCCTTTATTACAGTTGCCTCTATTTTCGAACTAAGGTTAACTAAGTAGGACAAAAACAGATGCTCTGTTTACTATTCCTGAGTACCATTCCTGGTTTGACTTCTTTTTTAAAAAAAATAATATTTATTAAAATTTCAAAGAATTACAAAAGTAAAAGAAAATAAAACAAAAATGCAAAATACAGAAAAATACAGAAAAATAAAACAATTAAAAACAAGTCAATTTTTCCACATCTTGTCTTTCATTTGCTTGTTTCCTTGACCTCCTCACACCGCCCTTTTTTGTGTTCTAGTTCAATTGGTTAATTCAGCAAATCCTTTCCATCTTTGTTTTTATCTTAATAATTTATCTTAGTATATTGTAACTTTACATTCTCACCTGTTAACAATCCATTTTTACATACTCCTTTATAACATTACTGCTAAAACCACATAACTTCATTCCAGCATCCTTCTAACATTCCTTAATTTTACAATGTTTCTGTAAATAGTCTTTAAATTTCTTCCAACCTTCTTCTACCGACTCTTCTCCCTGGTCTCGGATTCTGCCAGTCATTTCCGCCAGTTCCATATAATCCATCACCTTCATCTGCCATTCTTCCCGGGTGGGTAGATCTTGTGTCTTCCAATACTTTGCGATGAGTATTCTTGCTGCTGCTGTAGCATACATAAAAAAAATTCTATCCTTCTTTAACACCAATTGGCCGACTATGCCCAGGAGAAAAGCCTCTGGTTTCTTCAAAAAGGTATATTTAAATACCTTTTTCATTTCATTATAGATCATCTCCCAGAAAGCCTTAATCCTTGGGCACGTCCACCAAAGGTGAAAGAATGTACCTTCAGTCTCTGCATTTCCAGCACTTATTATCAGGCAAATGATATATTTTTGCAAGCTTGACTGGTGTCATGTACCACCTGTATATCATTTTCATAATATTCTCTCTTAAGGCATTACATGCCGTAAACTTCATACCTGTGGTCCATAACTGTTCCCAGTCAGCCAACATAATGTTGTGTCCAACATCTTGTGCCCATTTAATCATAGCAGATTTCACCGTTTCATCCTGAGTGTTCCATTTTAAAAGCAAGTTATACATTCTTGAAAGTATCTTTGTTTTGGGATCTAGCAGTTCTGTTTCCAATTTTGATTTTTCCACCTGGAAGCCATTTTTTTTTGTCCAAATTATAGGCCTCTCTTATTTGATAATAGTGAAGCCAGTCTCGCACTTTGTCTTTTAATTTCTCAAAACTCTGCAGTTTTAATTTATCTCCCTCTTGCTCCAAAATTTCCCAATATTTCGGCCATTTGGCCTCCATATTGAGCTTTTTCTGAGCCTTTGCTTCCATCGGTGACAACCACCTTGGGGTTTTATTTTCAAGTAGGTCCTTATATCTTGTCCAGACATTAAACAGTGCTTTCCTGACAATATGGTTTTTAAACGCTTTATGTTCTTTGACCTTATCATACCACCTGGTTTGACTTCTTTAACTGTGAGAGTTAAACTTTCACTCAGGCCACAGCTCCCTGCTGAAAGTGATGACAATTTGTAATTCAACCCATTATGTTGAACTATCTATAAATCCTTTCATGCATTTTAAAAAGAAACTTCAATCCAAAACCAAGATTCCCCCCCCCCACCATAGATCCCTTGTCCAAGGAAATTAAAGTACAGTGGTACCTTGGGTTACATACGCTTCAGGTTACATACGCTTCAGGTTACAGACTTCGCTAACCCAGAAATAGTACCTCGGGTTAAGAACTTTGCTTCAGGATAAGAACAAAAATCGTGCTCTGGCGGCAGCAGGAGGCCCCATTAGCTAAAGTGGTGCTTCAGGTTAAGAACAGTTTCAGGTTAAGAACGGACCTCCAGAACGAATTAAGTTCTTAACCTGAGGTACCACTGTACTGGGTAGCACACAGCAGAATTTTTCTTTTCTTTTTTATTCAGCCCAGTTAATTATCAGTTACCAGAGAAATATAGTTTCAAGACTTGACAGAAGTTACCAGTTTTCCACTTCAGCCTCAGTCAGAGTTTCCAGTGACAATGGCTTTTTTATCTTGTGCTCCCTTTGGCTGATGCATCTGAGTATGATTTTTAAAAAAGCTTTATTTTCAAGCCACAAACTCCCCTTTTCCTCCCATTCTCCACAATTTGGGGACAATGTCCAAAGCTAGTTTTGACACTTCAAGTGACAGTCAGCACAGCTCAGGCTAAATCTGAAGGTTCCTGTTTCAGCAGATATTTCAAACCATAAGGCTTTTAGTTATTTTCAAATGAATGTTAAATAAAACATTATATGCTCCCAACTGTGCACTTTTGTGGCAGGTGATGTTTTGGATGTTTCACGCGGTGCCTCATGTGGTGCCTGTATGAGGCCTATGCTGGGCTACTGCAGAAACAGCAAACAGTAAAATCTGGGGAAACAAAGGCTCTCCCTATCAGCCTGGAATGCCTTAAACAAACTTGATTTATTTCAGACAGGGAGCCACTTTACAGCACAGAGCAAACCAAGTGGTCCTTCTTGGGCTGTGTCCTCCAACATCCTGGTAAGGATGGAGACTGTGGTTGAAATAAGTTTTTATTTTATTTGTTCCCGTAGGTTATCCACAGAAATATTCATGAAATAATTAATTTTAAATCCCTTGCTATTTCCTTCCCAGTCTTTTAAAGAAAAAAAGATTCTCCTTTTCATTTTGTGGAGTTATGTTTGTCAGTTATTTTGCTTGTCTCCAGGAAATGGAGAAAGTAATGGCGATGCCATGAGAGGATTTTTGTTTGTTTGTTTGTTTGTTTGTTTACACTGGGTGTTGGCACCAAGGCATCATTATATACAGTATTACAATGAAGAATGATGCCTCTCTCTTTTGTTTGTTTGCAGTGCTTTTAAATTGTGGAGGAATGAAGGGTCTGCGTCCATCATTACTTTGACATGTCATGCAAGCCCAGGGTTGCCATTAGAGGTATGTCAACAGGGAACCGCTGTCAATCACAGCTCATCAGTGACTCAGATCTGTTTCATGAATGCATGTAACTCATGTGATAAGCTGCACTTGATTGCAGTAGTGCATGTGAAAATGATCTTGGTGGACCACAAGCTTCACAAGAGTCAACAGTGTGATGCAGCAGCAAAAAAAGTGAATCCTATTCTAGGCTGCATCAACAGAAGTATAGAATCCAGATCATGCGAAGTAATAGTAACACTCTATTCTGCCTTGGACAGACCACACCAGAGGCAGATCTACACTCATGGTTATAAATACAAAAAAAGAGTTAAGGAATGGTTCTGATAACGATATAGCAATATGATGTTCTGTTTAATGTGACACCAGAGGGCCCCGCAGAGCAATCCCCCTTCCAAAAACCAGGTAGACCTTGTGGAATGGGATATTTTCTGTCTTTATGTTTTAGAACGATATTTTTAATATCATTCTAATAATGTTTAAAGGTTGGGTGTAGATCCAGCCCTGGAGTACTGTCTCCAATTCTGGGCACCACAATTTAAGCATGATGTTGACAACCTGGAACATGTGCAGAGGAGGGCAACCAAGATGATCAAGGGTCTGGAAAAGGGTGAAGGAGATGGGTATGTTTAGCCTGGAAAAGAGGAGACTGGGAGGAGATATGACAGCCATCTTCAAATGGCTGTCACATGGAAAATGGAACATGCTTGTTTTCTCCTGCTCTGGAGGGCAGGACTCAAACCAATGGCTTCAAGTTGCAAGAAAGGAAATTCCACCTCAACACCAGGAATAACTTTCTGACCGTAACAGCTGTTAGACAGTGGAACGGTCTCCCTTGGAAGGTGGTGGGCTCTCCTTCCTTGGAGGTTTTTAAACAGAGGTTGGATAGTCATCTGTCCTGGATGCTTTAGCTTAGATTCCTGCATTGCAGGGAGTTGGACTGGATGACCCCTGGGGTCCCTTCCAAATGTACAATTCACACACACAGCTTACCAGGAAGGAGAGGGATGAGGTGGCAAGGTTGGAGCTGAGCCGAAGCACTGGCAAAGCCAATGATTGATCTTGCCACTGTCTGTATGCACCCCACTGGGAAAACCACTCCAGCTTTTAAGAAGAGTAAAACTTCTTAAAATAAACAATAATGAATAACTAGGGTAGTAAACAGGGGTAGAAAAGTATGAAGGCAGGCAAAATAAAAGGACTGGCTTTACTGTATATATCCCTTACAAAGGTGTGGGGTAAAGATTCTCTGATTAATAAAAATAACAATAAAGAACAGCATCATATTTTGTACAGCCAGGAATGGCTGGGGGTTGATAAATGTGGGCAACTGTCATCTTGAACAGTTTCTGCACACATTTTATGTGGTGGGATAAACGGCAGCCTGGAAGCATGACATCAAAGGCTGCTAATAGGAAGAAGAGCCATCAGGCAGTCATCAAAGAGAAACTAGGGACCAGAGCAATAGCCACAGCAATTACTTAGTGTGAACACAAGAAGAGAGATCTGTAAAGTCCACTACACAGCCAATAAATCTGGTTTATATCTTTTCCTACCCTCAAGCAGTGCAGGGCATAGATATATCTTAAGCCAGAAATTGGTGTACAAAGCTTGGTTGTGATGTTCTGTCCTGGGCAAAGACAGAAATAAGACATCTTGTTTGTGGGCCTCTTCCCATTCTGACTGTGGTTCATTGGGAAATCAGATTTGTTTCCTAGTTTTTCATATGTATGGAAAGGCATAAGGGCTGGTAGAGGAAACCCAGACAGATGGGTGGGGTATAAAAGGTAAAGGGACCCCTGACCATTAGGTCCAGTCGTGGCTGACTCTGGGGTTGAGGCACTCATCTCGCTTTATTGGCCAAGGGAGCCGGCGTACAGCTTCCGGGTCATGTGGCCAGCATGACTAAGCCACTTCTGGCGAACCAGAGCAGCGCACAGAAACGCCGTTTACCTTCCCGCCGGAGCGGTACCTATTTATCTACTTGCACTTCGTGCTTTTGAACTGCTAGGTTGGCAGGAGCTCAGTGGTTTAAATAATATATGTGCATATATATATATATATATATATATATATATATATATATATATTATAAGTAATAATAATAATAATAATAATAATAATAATAATAATAATGCATGTAAGAGAGATGAAGGAAGCAGCCTCTGCCCGCAGCACATTTTGAAGCAATGTATGTACATGTTGAGGAAATAGAGCCATCTGGAAACTGAGAAAACTAAGATGCTAGCTGCTTCCTATTTCGTGAGAAAGTTCCCTCATTCGGAAGAAAATCCTTTCCACCTAACACTGAGTGAAGTTTCCCTCCAACTACAAGCACACAGAAGTGGGAGGCAAAGGAACCATAGAAATAGAATGATTTCCCCTTACTAAGGAAGTACAATGTCCATATTTGTGCCATGCAGATAGTTGTAGGTAAAGTCTTAGCATTTTTTTTTCAAAAAATTGGGAATTGTAAGAGATGCTGGCCCATCAATCATTTCCGTCCCATGTCCCTTTTTTGCCCATTCAGTTTCTCTGTCCTGCAAAGTATATATTCCACATAGTAGAGTCCTAACTTAAATGACAAAATAGCAGTCACCTTTTACATAATTATTACTTTCCTTAAGGCCTCTCCTCTCAAGATGCATTTACTTGGCCACTCCAACTTATACTGTTAACATCCAGACTGAATCATTTCTCTTAATTATTTCACAATGATATGTTTTGTTACCCCATAACCTTTATTCAGTAAAGGTAAAGGTACCCCTGCCCGTACGGGCCAGTCGTGTCCGACTCTAGGGTTGCGCACCCATCTCGCTTAAGAGGCCGGGGGCCAGCGCTGTGCGAGGATACTTCCAGGTCACGTGGCCAGCGTGACGAAGCTGCTCTGGCGAGCCAGCACCACCGCAGCACACGGAAACGCCGTTTACCTTCCCACTATAAAGCGGTACCTGTTTATCTACTTGCACTTAAGGGTGCTTTCGAACTGCTAGGTGGGCAGGAGCTGGGACCGAACGACGGGAGCTCACCCCGCCGTGGGGATTCGAACTGCCGACCATGTGATCGGCAAGTCCTAGGCGCTGAGGTTTTACCTACAGCGCCACCCGCGTCCCTAACCTTTATTCAGTACCTTCCAGCAAAGTTTGGTGGCTTCATCCTTCTGATACATGAACATATATCCATATTTTCCTTTTCACATGCCAATTTTATTTAATTTCCCCAGTGCTTCTGTAACTGACAATTTCCACATAATAACTGAGCTTTCACATGACGGAAAAGTCCCTTCTGGAAATATAGCGGCATATAGTGCAAGTTTAGTGCTCATTTCCAGAAAAAAGTGTGGGATGTAATCCACTGGGAGCAGTCAAATACAACATTCCTTGTTTTGTTAGAGTGGACATGCACGGAAAAGTTTGGTCCAGCCAGTCGAACTTCCTGTTCCTCCTGGCCTGGCCTGGAGCAACCTTTCTTGCATGTGACTAGTAGGTGGGCGTGACCTTTCCAGACCTGGTCAAAGGCCAAGTCATGCTGCTCCCTTCCTCTTTTGTCAACCTTCCTGTTTGTCCTACCTGCTTCTGTCTCACCTGGACTGGACTGCTGGCTGCCACAGCAGCTCCCCAGTTCTCCCATATGGGGTAAACCTTTGTACATGTTTTGTAACTTTAAGCCTAAAGCCTGCCTTCAGGGATCACACTGTGCTCTGCCTGATCGTGAGTAAAACTACTTTTTCTTACTTATGAATAAGACTGTGGTGTCTTTATTCTTTTAGAGGGGCGTCAAAGGGGTCTTACCAGGAATATTAGAACATATCTCAATCTGGACAAGCCGGATTGAATTGCTTATTGTTTTAAGAAACTCACATGAGTTTGCAACCAGAGTTCTGCTGTGTAAGAAGGGGAATGCACTCTGCTAAGTGAAGAAACTTGCTAGTGCAAGTTAGGAAGGATATTAATAAACAATATATCCTGTCCTGTCACCCTCAACATTCCCACAAAAAAAAAAGACTTTCAGAACATTTTACCAAAAATAAATAAATTCTAAGATAGTTCCTGCCCTTAGGTTAGGTTCACAATATGAAGACACAGCATATGAGGAAAAAGGAACAGGTGGAATAAAGAAAAAATAAGCTCTAGCACAAGACACCAAAGTTACAGCCACTGCCACTGATGTCTTGGCCATGTTGCTCTTGATGAAGAGCAGTCCCTCTCCTGAAGACCCCCCCCCCCGAAAGTCCAGGAGCAGAGCTAATAATAATAATAATATTTTTTTTTATTTATATCCTGCCCTCCCCAGCCGAAGCCGGGCTCAGGGCGGCTAACAACAATAAAACAGAACAACAGTACAAGGCTGCTTCTGAGTGGACCTGAGTGAAGACTGCAACACTCAGGTTTGCTCCCCAGGCCCGCCCCCAGGCTGCCACGGATTGGCTGAATTTGAAGAGAGGGCCTGGTGGTGCCCAGATTGCTCCGTGGTGGCTAGGGAGGGGGAGCAGCAATGGCTGCAACCAACGCTCACTGCTGAATTGGAGAAAGAGGCCATTCTGTCACACCATTCTCCCCTCAGACACAGCGGGTAACCTTAGAAAAAGTTCGTTGTATCATGATGCACTTTTGCTTCCTGCTTTGGTGCTTTCACACAACCCATACATTTTCCTTCTAGACTGTTCCAACCTACCTCTTACTACACAGGAATTGAGGTTAATTTAATCTGACGTATTTTAAGAAAGGAAAAAATTTGTAGTAAAAATGCTTTCTTGCATTGATCATTAAAGTGACCTTCCCTCCTTCCCAGGGCCCCCTTTTCTGCTCAGTTCTGTCACATACCTTGCGCAGTCCTATTACCACCATAGCATTATATCTGTGCTGCCTCACTGAAAAGTGTCATTATTCATTTTCCCCTGCAAGGAAGTTACTTCAAAGCTCTAACACCTCATCTATGACTTTTATTCTCCCAGCAAAGAATGTGAAAAGGTAACATTTTCTCTCTCTCAATCAAGGAAGGATCCTCTCATTATTCACTTCTGCAATCACCAGCCCAGAATGCCCCTTTTATCTATACAGTCATCATCCACACAACAATGTATCTGGCTGATTTTAAATCAAAGTGTAGCTCTGGATATATTATAGAAATGGCTTTCTTTCGCTCAGTTAACAATTCTCTCTTGTACTCTTGTCATATTGAGGGGTGCGGTGTCCCATGTGAAGCTATTATTTGATCACTTTAAAAACTCACTGGGGGTGCAGATTTAGAGGCAGCTGTTTCTCCATTACAAAGTTCAGATTTAAAAACAAAACAAAACTGTACATCACCCGGGTTAAACTGAGAAATCTGCATAGCTAGAAATACAGAGTACAACATTTAATGTGGAATTCAATTGCCTGTCAAAATCTTGAGTTCTATATCTCATATATATTGTTGGCATCCATCAACAATCTGGGGGTGAAGTCAAATTGCTGCCCTAGCAGCACCAAAGTGACCTCTCCAGAGTGCAAGCCTGGGCAGTGTGTGGGGAGGTCCTGGGCTACCCAGAGAACAAGACCCCACTCTCGTCTTCATTGATGTGGTCCAAAGGAAAGCAGAGCAATTTGCTTGGCACCAGCTTGGCTGCAGGAGTTCCTGGAAGGATGCATGCAAAGCGCCACACAACCACCTTAGGGACTCCACTCCGGATTTGTGTAGGGTTTACTCTTTAGCATTTTCTTCTTCCCAAAGATATCCTAAAGGCAGCAGAGGTTTAGGATCAGAATTTTCATTCTCCTAGATGGGCTCCCTTTCCAAGTTGAGCCCCCTCACTTCCCTCTATGGCACATTCAGAAACTGCCTTATTGGCCATTCAACCCACCTCTCTCCTTCTCTGGCCTTGGCTTCTGGCTCAGTTTCGACCAGATTCCACCTCCTTTTTTGCCCAGAGGCTGCTGTGTAGCAACAATACTGCCTTGTTTCACTGAGGCTGAAAAAGCGAGACAGCTGGAGGAGAACAAGGCGAAGCCAAAGCTGCCACTTTACCAGTGTTGATCTTCCCTTCTTCCTTCCTTTCCCCCATGCAGATCTTTACTCCCCCCCCCAAGAACCTGATGCTTCCTTACTCCAAGGCAAGTGTTCATAGTCTTACAGCCTGAAAAACAAGGAGTTTAGTAAAGAATCTGCCTTTTTATTCAACAGATGGAGCTCAGAGTGGTTTACATGGTTCTTCTCTTCCTCGTTTAATCTCCACAGCAACCCTGTGAGGTAGGTTCTGTTTATTGGTTGGAGATAAAGGTGTTGACCATGACCATTTCCCTTCACATTTGTTCATCACAACCACCCTGAGATGTAGGTGAGGATGAGAGGCTGACATTGGTTCAAGGTGACCATATGAGCTTTAAGCAGAAGCTGGGATTTGAACTTGATACCTGAGTGTGTCACTGTGTACATTGGGCAGGTGTGGTTGGGGCAACTCAGCACGCACATGTATTGGAATTGGAATGCTAAAAGCAGGTAACCTTTTGAAAGTTCCAGGGGGCACAAAACACTACAAGTCAACTTTTGTGTGGGGGCCACCAAGTGGTATGCTTTGCAGTTGTGTTTAAAAGTCTGCTTTTGGACTTTTTCAGATAAAGCAAAGTTATTCCACACCATCACCTCCATCTCACTAAACTGCCGGGGGTGGGGAGGTGGGGTGGGCTCCATTCTGTGGTTCACCTCAGTTACCAAATGTTTTTGGTCAGCCCTAGGTGCAAATGACTGAGTGTAGATTTGAACCCGGTCTGATCTTAAGACTGATGCTCCGACACTCAGCCACATTGCGTACATGTATTCCGTACGGCAACTTATTTTCCTGATAATAGAATTTGACTTTCTAAGCTGCAATTTTTAAAATCCTGTTTCTGGATTGTCTGAAATGCCTTTCCTTGTCAATTGCTTTCGCCTCTCTTTCTTTTGAGCACCAGTACCATTTGCCCCCAGCAATCTGTTTGTTGATGCCAATGGAAGGACAGCCCGAATGCAGCTGGGGTTTGTAGAGACAAAGAGGGAGATAGATGGAAGATTTTGCCAGTGCGTGAGATGTCGAATCTTCTTCTTCTTCTTCTTTGCCTTTGGCAGAACAGGGTCTACAAATGGGGAAGGGTTTTGTAGCGTCTCTGTTGTAAACTATTCTTCAAATAGGCTTGATATAAAGCCAACGGGCTTCCCCACTATGAAATTCCAGATGTATGACTGACTATGAAAACACCTGTGTGTGCCACTTGGTTCTTTCAGTACCTTTTGGAAAAAACCATGTTTCCCATAAGGCTTTTGGCTTAAACCATTAAGCTGTAAATCCTGCAGAGTTTCAGTGGGATTCAAGAAGCCTGAGTGAGAGATTGTAGCTGGCAATGAAGTTTAATAGAACTTCTCAATATTTTTCAGTCCCCTTTCACACATCAGTCCATGTGTAGGCTGAATTGATGAAGGGGAAGAGGACCATCCCTTCTGGTCCTCATGTTAACCTGAACTTATCTCTGTATGTTAAGCAGGGCGTATGCCCAGGAGATCCAAGGAACAGCCACTACCTGCAGTCACATGGAGTATCTAGGCATGTGCTGTCGTGCAGAGAAGTAAAAATGCAGAGACTTCACAGTAAATGAATAAAACTTTACTGAGGCAAAACATGCTTCTTTACAAACGCATAACGTAGGAGGAGCAAGCTAAAACAGAAGAAGATTAGACTAGGCTAGAGAAGCACACTCAGCTCATTGTATGTATCCTTCCTGGCTCCGCGTCTCTTCAAAGATACAATATTTGTACAAAGGATGAGTCATCTAGAGGATGAGTCAGAGTGAGTTAGCAAGCTGAATGAATCTGCACTTTTCAGCATTTTTCAACACTTTCTACACTTTACTGCTTCTGCTCTTCAACGACCTTTGTCACATGACGTGTGCAACTGTGTCTAGGCAGTTGTATACAAATAGCCCCTCCTTTGCAGATATCCTGCTGAGTGTATGGATGTTGGGTTAGGAGGACCAGCAGGATGTCACTGTGTCAGGAGATGGGCTTTCCTTCCATGTGCATGGAAGAATGCACAAAAGGGTATCATTCTTCTGTTGTCTTTATCTCTCCTCCCTCTGTGGTTTCCTCCTGCTCCAAATTTAGAATATGAGCTCCTTAGAGGCAGGGAGCTCTCTCTCTCTCTCTCTCTCTCTCTCTCTCTGTGTTAATGTCTTACTTACCAGTGCACTTTACTTACTCCCCTGGAAGTCAGTTTTGGAGAGTGTTAAGCAGCAAAAAGTTGGAAAATGGAGAGCTCTTCCACACTTCCAGTTGTCCCATTTCTAGAAAGCACAGGTCTGAGCGGTTTTCCCTTCCACCCAGAAATCAAATTGGGACAAATGATAATCCGTGGAAAAGCCAATTGCTGTTTGCTCTGATTCAGTGCCAAACTGCAGGTTTTCTCAAGGGAAAGTGGCCAGGCAAACGGGAAGTGTGGATGAGCCCCCTTGTGTGTTAAATGTGCGTATACGAATGTTGTTAAGGACCTCCTGATCCCCTGTACATTGGCCTGATCACTGAGGCCTTGGGCAGCGTCCTCTGCTAGTGGCAGCCATGGCTCAGATGCATAGCTTGGCTCATAAGAACTAGAAGCCATGCGTTCAGTGTAGTGGGCAAAAGCCTATGGAACTCCCTCCAGTCCAAGCTTAGGTGGCACCTTCCTTGCTGACTAGACTTCCTTGTTCCAGCAGGCATTTTCAGGTAACATTTGGTTTTATGATAATTTTATATTGTTATATTGTCCCATTTTCTGTGAATTGTTTTTACGTATGCCACTTAAAAGTGCTAAATAAATAAAATAAAATAATAAAGAGCTTGCTGTGCACCCTCTGGTAGCTGTGTGGTTGGTGTGATACTGATGCAGAATTTGTTCTGCCTGCTGAATGCCTCTGGGAGCTGCTGCTTGTTTGATTTTGGGGCCACCCTCGCCTATCGCTGCCACCTCCATGCTCCACTTTTGAGCCAAGAGTATTGCTGAACATAAGAGGTCCTGGAGAGAGCGTATGATATTTTACATTGATAGAATGTCAACCTTTTATAAAAATTAAATCTGTTATCATTAGCTTTTTACTTTATATAAGATGATAACAAAGGAAAATCAAAGCAAGTCTTCTAAACTGTCCAGAGTAATTATCTTTCCAGAATGGCCTTTCTGTACAATGGCAGCAATTACGAAAAATGAAAGACGGGCTTCTCATTTTAATCCAATTAGCTTCCTACATTTACAACATCTCCTTGGTTTCCTTTTTTTTAAGCTCAGATTTTTATGAAGCGGAGCATCCCCTTCTCCTTCTGGTGACAGGAAAGAGAAGTAAGATGTAGAGAGTGAAGTCATAGAAGTAGACTGGGCAGCTAACTGGGGTGTTGTTGTTTAAGGGGTACTCAGGCACTGACAGATGTAGGGCAAAACTATAAATTCTCAAGCTGTTTCCAAAATGGTTCCAGAAGAGACTAAGACCTCCCTTTTCACATTTTCTTCATGATAAGGGATCTACTGCTCCGTGTACTCTCATACTACACCTGTAATTTTGGAAGACTCGGGTCATGGAGCAGGACGCATCCTGTAGCTCCTCTCCATGCCAGTATTTCCTCAGTTTCTCGGAGGAGCAACACTGGTGTTCCATGTGCTTTTGTCTTCCTTTCATATGTATATTTGTGAGGCAGAAACAAGCTGCATTGCAACAGCTCTCCTAAAACAAGTAAAGTGAGAAGAAGCCCTCAGAGTAAACACCTGAATTTTCCACTGTGTTGCAACCTGCAAGAGTTTTGGAGGACGCAACCATGGGAAATAGAAGCCAACTACTTTGTTTCTGTAACCTTTGGGGCCAATTTAGCTAAACATGTGCATGAAGCTCTTTTTTCCATTCATCATAACCGCCCCCCCCATCCTGAAATGTGGACACCTCTACAATTTATATTGTTTTTATAACAAAATTGTTGCCCACAAAACCACAGGGAAGGAAGTAAATCCCTTTTAGCTCTCCCTCCTCCCCAAAACCACCTTTAAAGGTACCTAGCAAGAAAAGCACTGTGTCTATTTGCCTGCAGTTTGGTAGGTTTCTGACCTAGGGGCATTCAGATCTAAACCAAATCAGGCAGCCTCCAAAGTGATTCAGTCCACATTTGCCTGGTTTTTTTGAAGCAGTAATTGGGGTCCAAGCGAAATCTCGTGGTCATTGCAAAACCTTAAATTACAAAATCAACTTTCCCATTGGAATCAGTGGGACTTCTTAATGCTGAATTTTGACTGCACCACACCCTGTGCTTTTTCTTGAATTGGTATCAGTTCTAGGAAGAGAGGTAGCTCTACTGTGAAGCTAACACTTTCCAAGCATTTACTCCTTAACAAGTAGACCAAAGCAGCTCTATTGAGGTACTCATTCATTTTATAAAAGTAACTGAAAAACTGCAGGAGGCTAATTGTATGAATCCATATTCACTTTCTGTTAAGAATATCACAAGAGAGTGCTCATTAACATTTGTATATTTTTATACCCTCTGGATGAATGGTAAAATCCCAGCCATCATTACAAACCGTTTGCTCCTTCTTTCCATCTATAATATGCAGTCACTGTGCAGAGTAACATTAGAGGAAAGTCCCTGCCCCGAAGAGAGTGAGATTTAAAAGAATGGGAAGGCTACATAGGGAAGAAATGAAAGTGAGAGAGGCAACATTAAAGGGAAGAAGAGATTTTACGCATCTTTAGACTTTGTTTTGGTGAGGGGTTGAGGGTGAAGTATAGTTAAGCCACAATCTTCATAGAAGAGCTGAGCTTTGAAAGAAGACAGAGGTCTCACCATGCAGATATTCTGGGTTTGAATACTGGGTAGAAGGCTCAGCAAAGAAGAAAAGCCTGAGCTGCTTAAGGGAACAGGAGATTTTTGGATGGCTTAGGTTGCAATCCTGTGTGCACACTGGGAATAAACTCCACTGTGGCGCATCTGACAGGAGAGAGCTCTTCAGTTATAACATAGAAAGCATACCCTCCAAGTGTCCCTATTTTCCAGGGACAATCCTGGAATTACAGAAGCCGTCCCTTCCTTCCTAAGACTCATTTAATGGCTTCCAGGCGCCTTCTCTCCTCCTGCCTAGGAAGAGAATGAAGGTGTTAAGACAGCAGACTCCTGCCCCCTTCTTGCCAACAGTTCTACCCCTCTCCACCTTCCACAGCTGGTTCCAACCCCAATGAAGTTTGAGGATGTTGAGTGGGCTGGCCACACGGAGTGGAGTGGGTAGATTCTCACCAAGCCGTGGGAATGACAGACTAAGCTGAGGAGAGCACACTGCCTCCAGTCCTGGTACACATGCACAGCAGTGCTTAATTCCTTCATGCAGTAATTAGACTTAAGTGTGTTGGTTATATGAGGCTGCTTATTCCACACTTCCTTCTACTACAAACTGGGATTTTGAGCAATTTATGAGCAGGTTTTGGGCCTTTAATATTCAGTATGTCCAGATTGCACTAGGTAGAAATCAGCAGGGAACTATGCTCAAGCACGCTATTTATGGTCTACTTTAAAGTGTGCCAGTGGTGGGTATTTTTTATCAGCTTAAGGTAAAGGGGTTGACATTATATTACAGATTCCTTTTAGAGGCTGTTCCTTAATGTCTTCCTTTTTTCAGTGTGAGATTTGCATAAATGATGATCAGGTTCTACCAGTTGTCATGTTTATATGTGAAAATACTTTCCAATAGTCATTGTCTATGTCAGCATGAATGGTAGAGTATCAAAGGCACAGAGACTGAATCATTATCCCCCCCCAAAAAAGTGTAACAGCTCTTATTAATTAGACTACACAACATTAATAAGTTTCTGAATAATTCTTCAATTGGAGCTATGTTTATTGGAACTAAGTCCCACTGAGTTCAGTGGGTCTTATTCCTAGTGTACTTAGGCATCAGGTCACCTCAAGTGTATATGGATTTCACACTTTGATTGTTTTAGCAAACATTCCCACTCACCTGGGAATTCAGGAAACAAAGAGCACTGTGGGGACCTAGAAATGTTTAACAAAGGTCTCAGTATCTTCACTAACTACAATTTCCAGGAGTCTTTGGGGGAAGCTGTGCCAGTAAAACCAATATAAGTGATCAGAGTGTGTATTAGCCTTCCCTGGCCTTGGCTTCTCCAGAAATTTTGGACTACAGCTCCATCAGTCCATGCCAGTATTGGTATTCCCAACAGCATGATGTGTGTCAGTATTTATAAACTGGGAAAACATGAGGAATCTCAAGAGAAAAGCCCTGCATATAGTCCGACTATGGAAATGAAGTTCATTCTGTTCTCTGTCTAAATCAAAACTCCATCACGATCTTTCAAGATAATATTGTTCAAATGTTCTACCTTTTAGGAACAAGTCCGCCCCTGGCTACAGGCCTCTTCACACGTCCATTGAATGAAAGGGGCTCCAGAGAGTTACTGGGAAATGGAGTCTTGCTCCTTGTCCTGCTTCCTGGATGTCTACACATTGATGCAGCTTTCTAAGGCAGGGAAGGCTATTTGTGAGCAGCTACTTGTGCATAGATTTCCCCACTGCAGACATCAGTGCCAATAAACATGTTCAGGGTGTTGTGCAGCTTCACGTCCCACTATCTCATAGATCCTGTACGCATAAAGGAGACTTAAATGTTGAATGGAAAGGTTGCTAGTGGTGAGCAAACTGTCTTTCCATGCAGTTTGTCCGCTGCCATTGCTGGTTTTCTTACTCCTGGTAACCTTCCAAATATCCTCCTGATTTTCTGTAACACAGTGTGAAAATCACTGGTTTAGACCTTTGGGGTAACCACAACCATCTTGTCCAAAGGATACTACTTTTAGCTTTTGCTTTCAGCAATGCTGTTCTGACCAGAAGGCATAAATACCCTATGGTCCTTAGCACAGCAATAAAACTGACAAGGTCTGCTCTTTATAACAACCTAATTAATACAATCACATTAGCTTTTTACATCTTGCTTTAGTGTTCTTTCGGGATATGAGGACCACTGACCTCTAAACTAAGAGTGTGTTCTTTAAGGCAGTTATTATATTACATTTGCCCTTACGCATTTCTTATGTTCATAGAAATTTTATTGGGCCTTATTCTGTCCACCATTGTGCTCAGACACGGTTCTGGGCTCGCACACCCTTAAGTGATTCAACTGTCAGAGAAATAGGGTTGAGTGTCATCACTTCATAATCCACACTCCAAATCTTTTAATGGCTGCTCCCAACAGCTTCATATAGATATTAAATAGCTTAGGGTACAAGTTGGTAACCATAATTCTCATCTCACCAAACCAGTCCAGGAGGATATCGTTGTCAATGGTAGCAAAAGCCAATGAGAGATCAAATAAGAATAATGGGAACTTACTCCCCCATCTCTCTCTTGATAAAGGTCATCCATCAGGGCAAACAGCAATATCTAACCTCAAAATTATGTCTGAACACATATTGAAATGAGATTAAATAACAAGTAACCACCAAGCGTGGCTGAAGTCAGTGGTGTTGCAACGGGGGGGGGGGGGGAGGTGCGGTGCGCCCTGGGTGCTATGTCTGGGGGGGGTGACAAGAAGGCAGCGCATGTGTGGTGTTGCATGCATGCACTTTACATAACGACGCTGCACATGTGCTGTGCATAGCGGTTTGCCAGTGGCGGTGCTCCAGCGCCGTACGGACGGTGGTGGGATCCTTCCGTCGCTGCTACAGCCGCAACCAGAGGATCCCAGCACCGTCTGCACGGTGCTGGAGCGCCGCCACTGGCAAACTGCTATGTACAGCACATGTGCGGTGTCATTACGTACGGTGCCACACATGTGCCGTACATAGCAGTTTGCCGCCCCGGGTGTCACGACGCCTTCGTTCACCCCTGCCTGAAGTCATGCCACAACAGTGGTACCTTGGTTTTCAAAAGTCTTTGTTGATGAACGTTTCAGAATTCGAATGCCGTAAACCCAAAAGTAAATGCTTCCATTTTCGAACATGCCTCAGAAGTCGAATGGCTTCCACTGGGTGTATATGTTATTTTTCTCAATTTTCTTTATTAAATTTGCAGACCGCCTTTTGTGCCTTGGTTTTCGAACATTTCAGAACTCGAACAGTCTTCCAGAACAGATTATGTTCAAAAACCGAGGTACCACTGTATTTCAAAAGGGTGTGTGTGCTACCAATGGAATGGTAGATGCAGAAAACCATTAAGAGGATGGCAGGCACCACTGTCTCATGTTGTGGACCCTGGACCCAGACTGTAAGCTGCCCTCCCCCAAGCTAGCCAAGAGAAACATAGGGCACATGGTTAGCCATATTGCTGTAAGCACCTTGTCCACATCAACTGAAACTGATCTCACAAAATTGGTCTAGACATAGCATTGCACATCTCACTTGGACTTACTCTTAAGACAGCATCAGGTTCAACAAAGAGACTGGTGAGTTTATCCTCAAGGTGCCATCAAGGGATCCAAAGCTTCATTAGCTGAGAAAGGTGTCAACAACCGTCAGAAAATTCTTAAAAGCTCAGCTGAGGATGCAATGAAGCAGCCAAGGAGGCCTGCTTAACCAGCCACACAATAATGCACAAGGTATGATTATGTGCCATGGCACATTTTCAGCTGACTATGCAATGGGACCTGCCATTTGTGATCCAGCATTGTCCAACCTGTTTCGTTCCCCAACTCTCATGATATTGTCCTGAATGAATAAGTGGATACATCCACAGCAGTAACAGATATGGGGATATGCCAGCCAAGATAAGGGTCTGCAATGAAAAAATAAATAAAGGTTGAATGGGAATACCTTGGGGAATACTTAAAAAGAGAGGATGCCAGATTTAATCTGCAAGTAGGAATAACTTTCTGAACAGCAGTCAACATAAGCCAAGGGAAAGACAGGGTGAAAGAAGGGTGGAGAAATAAATGGAGCTGCAGCAAATTAAGTTTTTTCCAGAATGCCAATGAGGGTTAGGTTGGGAAGCTTGAACAAATTAATGAAATATTGTAAGATGGAAAATGTAAAAGATGTTAAACAAACATTGGAGAATGCATAAACAACAATAATAAGATATTTCCTCAGAGTTCTGAAATATTTCCTGCCTCCAGCTTGTATTCCTCTGCTTCTGACATGATGTATTGGCCCATTCGCTTGCCATCTTCTAAGGCTGCAGGAACAGAAAGCATCATGCAGACCAGGGAAGGTAGAGCTGGCTGGTCAATGATCAAAGTTGGCATCAAAGAGTGAAAAGCACTACCTGCCAGAATAATTACTTTGGGGGGTTAAATTTAGGTAAGCGTAATTTGCCTGTAAGCGCACGAGACTTGATCAGTTGTGTACACATGCTAGAGTTTAAATAAGGCCATTCTGGGGGAAACTAAAGCATTGGCCCCTATCCAACTCTAGTCATGCCTAATTGGTCGTATGTAATTACAGATGGCCTCAGACGGAGAAATGCAACACCATTCATATCAAAAGACAAATCCAGACACTTCAGAGGTGAGCATTGCAAAGCAGATGGAAATAATTCACCTGAATCCTGATTAGCTAAGTGTGGGGGAGGCTGCTTCCCACACTGATCTCTCTCTTGCTGGATCAAGGAGGACATGCTTGAATGGTGCAGATTTATAATTTAAAATTATGTAGAAATATGATTCATTTTTTAAGTATCTGGGGAAATTTTGTTTTCTCTGATATATTTTTGAATTTTCTTGACTTTCTCAGTAAGGTGCTAAAAAGACAAAAGGGTGTTGGGCTTGTTCAGGTCCCCCCTCCGACTGATGGAACCTGATGGGTTCCTGAATGTTCTAGAAAGCTGATGATCTTGTTGAAGCCTTGGCCTCACTATGGAACAGTGAGATGAAATGGGCAGTTAACATGCTCACTCTTGAGCATCCTCTCTGGTGTTTTGGAGCACAAGCGGCCTCTTGGTACTCTGAGCAGCTTCAAGCAATGAAGCAAGTCAAAGGAAGACTAGAGCACTAGTGGCACAAGTCTTGCTTTGAAGCTGACCAGACAATGATTAGAGCATAAAACTGTGCCTACCATGTGGCCATGCAGGCTACAAAGAAGGCTCATTTCGCAACTTGCATTGCGTCCTCTAGTATCTGGTCCAGAGGTTACTGATTCACACTGTGGGAGGGGGACCTCTGGAGAATTCAAAGACGGGCTGTGAACAGCTGCCTACACACTTTGAGGACAAAGTTGCTCAACTTCAGAGTGATCTAGATTCTGCACTTGTTGCAGCTCCGGTTAACGTACTCAATGAAAGCATCAGAAATGTGTTATGGAATCTATTTCACTTTATGCAGTCAGCTGATGTGAACAAAGTGGAGACAGAAATATGTCCAGTCACATGACCTTTTGACCACTCTCCCACCTGGTTTATTAAATCTAGCAGAGCAGGGACTGACTGGCTGTATCCAGAGCATGATTTAATACCTCACTTGTGGGAAGGAAGGATCCCTTCTGGCCTGAAAAAAGCAGTGGTGATGCCATTCCTGAAGAAATCAGCTCTCACACATCATTCACCTCTTCATTTAGGATTCTCTGAATCCTTTGACTTCCCTCTGCCCTTCCATGGTTACCATTATCAATCTTTTTTTCATCTGCTTATCCTATTTTCTCTAATTTGTCCAAAAAAATTAATAATCATTTTTTCCAGTTTTCCATACATTATCAAAATCCTGCCAAAGTTTTTAGTTGTTTACAGTGTTCTCTTAAGTACATTACAATTTTTTCCCATTCCTTCCTGAAATTCTTCTCTTCCTGGTGTCTGATTTTCCCAGTCGGTTTCGCCATTTCGGCATAGTCCATCATCTTCATCAGCCATTCTTCTCTGGTTGGAACTTTGTCTTCTTTCCATCTCTGGGCCAGTAGTGTCCTCGCTGCTGTCGTCACATTCATGAATAGTGGTTTCTGCTCCCTCGGAATTTCTGTGCCTAAAATGCCTAACGAAAAAGCCTCTGGTTCTTTCACAAATGTTATTTTAAACATTTCTTTTCAACTCATTGTAAATCATTTCCCAGAATGCTTTAGTTATCTTGCACATCCACCACATATGGTAGAACATGCCTTCTTTCTCCTTACATTTCCAGCAAACATTTGAAGCAGTTCTACACATTTTTGCTAGTTTTACAGGTGTTAAATACCACCGATACATCATTTTCATATAATTTTCCTTCAACGCAGAGCACGCTGTCAATTTTAAATCCTCCCTCCATAATTTTTCCCAAGATGAAAATTGAATATTGTGCCCAATGTCTTGAGCCCATTTTATTATTACTGATTTGACTTCTTCATCCTTAGTATGTCACTCTAGCAACAAATTATACATTTTAGAAAGTAACTTCACATTATTTTCCAATAATTCCTTTTCAAACCTTGAAAATCCATTTTTCTTATCTATTTTAAACACATCATTCACTTGATGGTATTACAACCAGTCTGTAAGTAACTATGTTTGAATTTAAATTTGTTATGTAAAACTTAATAAAAATATATATATTTTAAAAAATAGGAAATTTTAAAAAAATCTACTCTTAGACTGGGACAACTATTGACAAGTCACAAATGACATATTTTGGGGGAAGGTGTGGAGAGGGTTATGGTGGGGCAGCTGCAAACATTCCTAGATGACACAGATTATTTAGTTCCATTCTAATCTGGGTTCAGATTTTATATCTGGACTTCAGTAAGGCTTTGACAAAGTCCTCCATGATATTCTTCTGGAGAAGCTGGTAAAATGGGGGCTGGATGAGGTTTCTGTTAGGTGGGTTTGTAGCTGGTTGACTTAACAAACCCAAAGAATGCTCACAAATGGTTCCTCATCATCCTGGAAAAAAATGGCAAATGGGGATGACAAATGGGGGTGTGTGCGCCACAGGGTTCTGTCCTGGGCCAGTTCTTCTTCAATGTCCTTCTAAACAACTTGGGTGAAGGAATTGAGGAGATGCTAATCAAATTTGTAGATGATGTCAAAATGGGAGTGGTAGCTAATGCTGGCGTTGGGTATGTGCGGCCTGGAAAAGAAGAGCCTGAGAGGAGATATATTCAAATATGTTAAGGGCTGTCACATGGAGGAGGGAACAAGCGGTTTTTCTCCTGCTCCAGAGGTTTCAAGTTACAGTGGTACCTCTAGTTACGAACTTAATTCGTTCCGGAGGTCCGTTCTTAACCTGAAACTGTTCTCAACTAGAGGCGTGCTTTCGCTAATGGGGCCTCTTGCACATGAATTCCGTTCTCATCCTGGGGCAAAGTTCTCAACTTAAGGTAACTCTTCCAAGTTAGTGGAGTTTGTAACCTGAAGCGTTTGTAGCCTGAGGCGTTTGTAACTCAAGGTACCACTGTACAAGAAAGGAGAATATGACTAAACTTCAGAGCTGATGGTAAGAGCTGTTTGACAGTAGACCAGACTCCCTCAGACGCTGGTGGACTCTCCTTCCCTGGAGGTTTTTAAACAGAGACTGGATGGCCATCTGTCACTGAAGCTTTAGTTGAGATTCCTGCATTGCAGGGGGTTGGACTAGATGACCCTTGGGGTCCCTTCCAACGCTACAATTCTATTATTATGATTTTGTAACTAGGAGAATGAAAGCAACTTCTTAACACTAATAATAAGGAACATGAAATGAGGTAAATACTTTTGCTTCTGCACTAGTTAGAATGCCATGGTCAGTCAAATTTTGGCTTTTTTTTGTTTACTGCATAGAAATGACTACACTAGACATTACAGTGAATTATCAGGGGATTAGTATACTTTTGACATAACATCAGATCACAAAAGACTTCAGTCAACAGAATGTGATAACATTCCATACAATTGAGAAACAGAAGTCACAGACAGGATTATGAGGTGTGTGGGATTTACAAGAACAGAATTCTTCTAATGCTACAAATGGCTGTGAGCTGAAGTGATAATTGAGTGTTGCGGTAAGCATATTGGACAAAATTAATCCCTGATGTGATACCTTTGAAATCAATGGAACCCCATCAGAGATGAATTATCCCAAAATACATTAGAAATTTTTAGAAGGCATTGAAATGAAAGATTACTGGTGTGAAGAATTGCAGAGAATCAATGAACAGAATCCCCCTTATATCTTAAACCAGTTTGTCAAGTACTCCTGCCCCCCCCCCCACTCTAGGCTATTTTGCTCAGAAGTGGGTGTTGAAAATTTAAGGAGTTTCATTTGCTGAAAAAGGTCAAAGCAGGAGAATTGTTGAAGTAGGAACATGAAGGAGACAGAATCTGTTATGTTAACATGAGTGTTGAGTATAATTTGAGTGGAAGTTCATTTGTTTCCATTATGGCACTTCAGTTTATGTAGCTTGAAGATGAACTTTACAAAGTGTAAATTATATGCAGTTGTTTTTATGGTGAATTTGAAAGTTCTTCTCTCTTTCTCTTTTGCTCAGTTTGTTCCCAGGTCACACACAGCAAAATTGCACTAGACTGATAGAGAAACAGAAGCTGCTTTTGGAAGAAGAAAGACACAAGGGGTGGGGCCCAGAGTTGCTGTTGTTGATTGCCGTCTTTACACTCAGTTCCCAGGGCAGGTTATAGCATGAAAATACAACATTAGAAGTTAGCTGCAGGCACTATTGAAATCAAGGACTTATGTTAGTCATGACTAAGGAGGATCAGCTGGAGGAGCAGGAGGAGGAGGAGGAGGAGAGGACGGAGGGGTGGAAAAGAGCTGTGAATGAGATGCAGCTGTGGGCAGCCTGAGTACGGACCAGCCATCTTGGGCCTCCCCATGAAAAACAGGTCTAGAGTAGGGTTGCCATATCTTGAAGAGCAAAAAGAAGACAGCCTGAGCTGCTGCTGCCAGCCTGAGCCGGGGACAGAGGGCCCAGGCACAAGGGGCTGCTGCCTCTACGTCCACATGCCTCTTTCCCTGGCCCGGGCTGGCAGAGCCAAGGTATGCAGAGCCGCCTGAGCCCAAGTCCAAGCCACTGCCAGCCCAAGTGGAGGCAGGACCCCAGCTCCTACCTGATCTTTGCTGTGATGGTCTTGCTCCACTGCGGCGCTGTGCCCCACCCCACCCCAACCTCCCAAATAAAAAACAAACAAACCCAGAAATTTCCTTTGAAATGTAAAATCCGCCCAGATGGGCATGTTGGCCCCCCAAAAGAGGACATAAAATAATAATAATAAAAATCCTTCCAGTAGCACCTTAGAGACCAGCAAAGTTTGTTATTGGTATGAGCTTTCATGTGCATGCACACTTCTTCAGATACAGGTTCATATGTGTTTCACCGTGGAGATGTGTGACTCTCCCTTCACACCCAGAACTGCCTATTGGTGTGTAGGAAGTGGGGGTGGCAGCTGGGGTCACAGACTCAGGCATCTCTGGGTGAATATGCTACTGCTTTGGGTGGGACAGAATTATGAAACTGCTTACACTTTCTAAATACTCATTCAGACTAATTCTGTTTTATTCTGTTTCTGCTTTTTGCTTTTTACTGAATCGTTGCATTTAATCAGTTTGGGTTTTTTAATATAAAAAAAACATAATGAAAATTCATCAGGGCTTTAGTGAGAATTTCTTCTAATATACACCCCCCCAAGTCATTTCCTCTGATACAAAACATTTTTGTATATTAATTTATGTGTTTTAATGCACAACTTATTGTAGCCTATGCATTCTTGTACCCATTACTTGGGTGGAGAACTGTACTGGAAAATTTGGACAGATGCAGAATATTAAGGCTGTATTTTTTCCCCTCATATTGTTTTGGAAAGTGCAAATGTGATTGATTAGCCTTTAAATATGAACATAGTTGAATTTAAGTCACTAGAAAGGTGGGATCGCCCAGCTCTCAATCTTGTTCATGTGTCTCAGCTGTGATGTGATGTGAGATGTTGCTGCTTTGTGTGTGTGTGGTTGTTTTTGTATAGGCTCAATTACTGCGATTCTTCATCTTCAAAGAAAAAGCATGTAGAAATGGCATGAACGGGCCCTGAGATTGCAAAACAGAGGTATGAGCATGCCAGATTTATGTCTGTTTCCCTTCCTGAGAATCTGCTTTTAGTTTGTATTTCATTTCCAGTTCCTAATTAGGTGAAGTGACATATTAAGAGCCCACAGTTGAGGGTGAAAAACAACAGCCTAATACTGCTGTGTTAAGCACACGACAGCTTGCTTTTTGCAAATATGTCTCCTTCTGGTGGTTTCAGTTCAGACAGAAGATGGCAGCTCTTCCTTACAGACGTCGGAGGTTGTGGATCATTTCCAGAAACCTGTCGGATTAGTTGGATCTGTTTCTTGTTTACAATGAGCTATGTATACACTGACATTTTCTAAAATCCTGTGTACTTGATCTCAGACAATCATATCATATGAAACTCAAGACAATTATTTCTCCACAAAATACAATCGATGGAAGGAGGCACTGTATTTTTTTCTGCCCTATTACTACTGCATTGTATCCTCTGGGGAAAAGGTACACTTCAGAAATCTGTTTCTGAATCCCGCTTTTCCTTGATAACTGTACTTCTCATAACAATGATGGACTTTCCTTAGTTTCCAGAAGCAATCTTGACTGAAATACTATGCAGTCATTTTTGTCCTTACACTTTTATGTTCTGTAACAAAAAGAACAGGGCAATCTAATATGCTTTGAAGGTGAATGGTAAATTATATGGATTAGCTTTCTTTTAGAGAGATGCTTCTGAAATCCTGTATAAAGACTGTTAAAAAAAATTAAATACCAGCAATCAAGAATTCTTTAAAAAGCTAAATTATAATATGACTTTGAAACAAGATGTACTGGAATGAGTGGGACTGAATATACTTTTGAAGGTGAATGCTACATTATAGGGCTTAGGCTTATTTTTTAAGGAAGTAGTGTTTTAAAAAAGATGTTATTAAAACCTATAATCAAGAACTTTAAATATGCAAAGGGGGGGGGGGTAATCTTTGGGCACAAAGCAGTAGGACGTTCTCATGTTATAGGGTTCCTGAAATGAAGAGGTTGTTCCCATTTGTTTCAATGGGGCTTATGAAGGAGAACATTGCAGTGCACTGGGGATTCTGAACACCATTAGTCTGCTTAACTTTCATTGACATGAGGGAACTAAGTCACATCAGGGAACTAACTGCACCCTCTAAAACTCAAAGGGAATGACTTAAGAGACAGATGAGATTCCTGAAGTTGCAAAAAAACTTGGCTCAGCAATGAAGGGTGCCACACTGCATTAAATGTATATCACTTTCTCACCGAAATGCATTATTTGAAGTGGAACTTGATTTTTCAAGACTCATGTTACCATTTTCCACTTCTTTCTCAAGGCCAAATCACTAGAGAGGGGGAAATGTAAGGTATAAAATTACATGGCTACAAGATGGAAAATGAAAGAAAAGCAACAAAAAGATTTTGGCTTGTGAAGAGCCTAAGGGAACAATCATATACATAGAAGCTGGTGTAAAGCAAGGTGGTGTAAGTTAAGCTCACATAAAGTTATGCCAGACGCCTCCCCAAACCCCTCCTTGGTAAGCTGGTTGGGTACCACTCCTCTCCCACCCACCCACCCTCCTGCTTTCTCCTTCCCAGATTTATCACATACAAGATCCTACACAACAGGAACCAGATGAAAGGGATGATACCACTGTTATACTGTACACAAACAATTCAGTTTTGCTGTATGAAGATGTCACTAAAGGAAAATAAAGACAATGAGGCCAAGAGAGAAAATTAAACGTCTCTTCCCTTATTATCCCCCTAAAGCTTCATGAAGTGAGTGGGGTGGTGGAATATGCTTTGTGTCACCCAGGATAAGTTAGGCACTGTCCAGTGTAGCATGATTGAGGGGTCTTTCCAGCTCCCCGGCCCTGACCTTGGGAAGCCTTAATGTTGCCTGAATGCTGCTGCTGAAGGGACATGAGAAGCTGAGATGTTGCTATTGCATTAGACGAACTTGTTCCTGGCTAATTTGAAGTAGACATATAAGTAGTGGCTAGGACCTGTTCAGACTCCCTTGCTATTTTTGCTACTGCCAGAAGGTGTAATGTTACTACCTCTATAGTAATGAAATGCTGTTTTGTTCTATGCTGTTACACATGCTTTGAGCATAATTTTTGTGTATGGAAAGGTGACCTCCCAACAGAGTGATGACAATGATGATGATGCTATGGCATCTCTTATCAGGGGCAGAGCTGGGGCTATTCTCAAAAACAAGTCATGCCAGACCAATCTGATTTCCATTTTTGATGGAATTACAAACTTGGTGGATCAGGGAAATGCTGTGGTCATAGTGTATCTTGATTTCAGTAAGGCTTTTGACAAAGTCCCCCAAGATATTCTTATGTGGAAGCTGGTAAAATATGGGTTGAACGAGGTAACTGCTAGGTAGATTTGTAGCTGGTTGACTGACCAAACCCAAAGACTGACCAAACCATTAATGGTTCCTCATCATCCTGGGGGAAAGGTGACAAGTGGGGCGCTGCAGGGTTCTGTCCCAAGCCCGTTATTATTTAGCGTCTTTTTAAATGACTTGGATGAAGGAATTGAAGGGATGCTCATCAAATTTGCAGATGACACCAAACTGGGAGGGGTAGCTAATGCCGCAGAAGACAGAATTAGAATTCAAAATGACCATAACAAATTGGAGAATTGGGTGCAAGCTAACAAAATGAAGTTCAATAAAGACAAATGTAAGGTTCTGCACTTAGGCAGGAAGAATCAGATGCACAAATATAGGATGCCAAACACCTGGCTTACTAGCAGTATATGTGAAAAGGATCAAGGGGTTTTGGTGACCACAAGCTTAACATGAGTCAACAGTGTGATGCAGCAGCAAAAAAGGCTTATTGTAGTCTAGGCTGCATCAACAGAAGTATAGTGTCTAGATCAAAGGAAGTAATAGTCCTGCTCTATTTTGCCTTGGTCAGACCTAGAATACTGTGTCCAATTCTGGGCACCACAATTTAAGAAGGATATTGACAAGCTGGAAGGTGAGCAGAGGAGGGCAACCAAGATGTTCAAGGGTCTGGAAACCAAGCACTTGAAGGAGCTGGGTATGTTTGGCCTGGAAAAGAGAAGACTGAGAGGAGATAGGAAAGCCATCTTCAAATATCTTAAGGGCTATCACATGGAAGAGGGAACAAGCATGTTTTCTCCTGCTCTTGAGGGTATGACTCAAGACTTCAAGTTATAAAAAAGGAGAATCTGACTAAACATTTGGAAAAACTTTCTGACGGTAAGAGCTGTTCAGCAGTGGAACAGCCTCCTACAAAAGGTGGTGGACTCTCCTTCCTTGGAGCTTTTTAAACAGAGGTTAAATGGGGATTCTGAGCCTTGCTCCAATGGCCTTGGGATTCCGGTGTAGGGAAGGGATCCCACTTCAAAGTCTGTCCAAAGCTCTTTGGAGACTTGGGGGAGGGGGAGTTGCACAAGTCATCTTCGACCAAGATATGGCCAATTGGGCACACACTCAAACATATAGTTTTTGTGTTCAGGATTGGCTTGGCAGGTCAGAAAGAGGTGTCAAAGCCTCTGTCCACATAGCTTTCAGGTTTTTTGCTGCAGATTGACGGTTACAAAGTTGTGACCTTAGTTACGGTAACTCAATTTCATTGTCTTTATTTCTGGTTGTGGATGCAAATAATAAACATGTGTTTTCACAAGGAATAATGAACAACCCTCAAAGACATGTTGATGAAAAGTAATCACAAGTGAACACTTTTAGCTCATTCCTAGTTGGCCTTATCATTTGTTCTGTGGGTTTGTTGTTAGGCCAAGAAGCTACTTGCTTTGAGATGAAGTCATGATTCTCATGTCTGAAGATGTGGTGTGTGCTAAGGTGATACACATTTTATAAATTAAACCCCACAAAGCCTGCAACGTCTTTGTTAGTATATCCTTTAAAGTGCCTTTTGTTTGTTGGCTGCATGGAGATCAGCATTTAAGTTGATTTGTAATGATATTTTCTGCACTTACACAATGCAAATCCTTTTCATTATGCACTGCTGGGGAGAAATGTTTGACAACAGAACTGTCCTTGATCTTGCTTTGGAATGCTATATCTGTATTTATTCCATTGTTCTGGGCTTATTGCAAAAATTTAACACAATTTCATTTAGTGCATCTAGCACAAATTCCTTATAGACTCACTTCCTTACAGACAGCTATTTTTATTAACAATGGTACTACTGTACATAGGTTCCAAGTCATATCAATATAGATACAGTCTAGCTATATTTATTTGTAGAATATATTTCCTGCCTTTTTGTTTTTTATCAGACACAAGAGGGCAGGGCAGCTAAGATAACTGCTATTCTTCGATGCTCCTTTGCTCTGAACAAAGGCCATGATCCAGGCAAAGTAAACCACTGTTTAGTTCCATTGATTTCAATAAGAAAGTTCTGTATGCACTTAAATATTTTCTGTCCATATCATTGAAACTTAAATGTGCTTGTCTTGCCTGAATCATCCCCTTACACTCTGCAGTGGAATGTTTCAAAAGCTGGTGACAAAAAAAGTGTTTCTATCTCATTGGGGACGTGGGTGGCGCTGTGGGTTAAACCACAGAGCCTAGGACTTGCCGATCAGAAGGTCAGTGGTTCGAATCCCTGCAGCAGGGTGAGCTCCCATTGTTTGGTCCCTGTTCCTGCCAACCTAGCAGTTCGAAAGCGCGTCAAAGCGCAGGTAGATAAATAGGTACCGCTCTGGCGGGAAGGTAAACGGCGTTTCCGTGCACTGCTCTGGTTCGCCAGAAGCGGCTTAGTTATGCTGGCCACATGACCCGGAAGCTGTATGCCGCCCCCCTCAGCCAATAAAGTGAGATGAGCGTCACAACCCCAGAGTCATCCGTGACTGGACCTAATGGTCAGGGGTCCCTTTCCCTTTCCCTTTTATCTCATTTATTTATTTTATTTTTCATGGGTTATCTATAACATGTTTTCTGAGTGACAAATGCATTAAAATTATTTAAAGCAAAAACGATACAAATACAATATACTAAAAATCAAGGAAGTAAGAACCAGCACAATACTACAATTAATGAGGTGTTAGGGGAGGGGCAGTACCTCTGGGGGGGGGACAATTTGTACTCCTTCTGGGGTAGTTTACCCACCTGTGGCTCCTAGACACAGCAGCCACACTCTTTGTGGCTTATAGCAGGCAGGGGGAGGCAATGGGGGTGGAGTGGGGTGGCTGGCACAGTGCCTCAGCCCCTCTCCACTCATGCCTGGTAAGCCACAGTGAGGCCAGATGCCCCCACCCCTCCTTACTAGCTCTCCATGTCTACCTTAGCTATTGGTGAAGAGGGCTGTCAAGGGCTGCTGGCCACCATGGCTCTGCTCTGCCTCTGCAGCTGGGGGACGCAGTGCTTCCCAATACCAGTTGTGAAAACCAGAGGAGGGGGCTCAAATGTTGCTCACGAGTTTCCCACAGACATCTGGTTGGCCACCCTGAGAGGGGCCATTGGCCTGATCCAGCAGGCTCATTGTGTGCTGTTAAGTGTGGTAGGAGGCAAGGGGTCTAAGGGTGAGGACGGGGAAAGAGTTGAACGTCTCTGCATTGTATTAAAATCCTAACCAGAGAAGAATTTGGGAGTTAAAATGTTATTACAGTCCAGTGAGATTTGTATTTCCAAGCCAGGAAATCTGAATCTCAGAGGCATCTCTATTCTTACACATTTCCAATATTCATTCTGAATAGTGTGCCACAACTATCAGAAGTTTAGGAAGCACTGCTTTAGAGGTCTAGTGCACATTTATTAATCAAAGCCGATATTTGAAATGTGTTTTATATCCTGTGGAAATTAGACCCATTATTTGAAGCAATTATCACTTCCCTGGATTGACAGCCTGAGCGCCAACTCCAAGTGATAAGAATGTTTTGGATTTTATTACAATAACAAAAGTGCTAGTCTCTCCCCCCCCGCCCCCGCCCCCGCTCCCCTGTCCTTTTCTGTCTTCAATCTTGAGTATCTCCATAAAGCTCCAGGGTCAGAAGGCTTGAAATGCTCAGTAATTTCAGTGTTCTCTGTTTCGCCATTGCAACTATCAGCTATCTCAGCAAGAAGCCCATAATAAGAAGCAAATGCAGGATTCTTTGTGTAGATTAACGGGAGCGAGGCCAAATATAAATTCTAAAAAGCCAAATAAGCTTGGAGTAGACATAAAAAATGAAGATCGATGTTTACAGGTCCCTGACACTTACTGCAGTTTAAAAAAGTATAAATGGCTTTCTTTTGTATTTTCTTTTATTCATAAAGCCACCATTGATCTAATAAATTATTATTATGTTTAACATGTATTTAATTAACTCCTCTAAAAAGTGACAAGTCACATTTTGTTAAAACTTCTTTCATATTCTTTTGCACAATTATCTAAAAATTATAAATCATTTTTATTAGTTAATACTCAAAATCTCATGCATATCCAATATAATTATTAACACCAATCCATTTACCGGTTCATTTAACTCTGGCTATGCACAATTATGTGTGACATTTTAAAAAAAGAAGAAGCTCCATTTTCATAATGATACCATCATTATTTGTCTCAAGATCAACAAAAGATTTATTCTTTTTAATTCTATTGCTTATCTTTCCAATGTCTAGCTTGTAAGGATAAGAGAAGCCAGATGGTAATGGGAAATATAGCTTTGGCAGGCTATATAATTGCCACTCGTAAATTGTTTTTGGTTTCAGATGTTCCCTGTATTACAAAGGGGTGACAAAAGAAAACCATCCAAGGGAAGAAAATAAAAAGGAAGCACTTCTTTAAAGGTAACAAATTTGATCTCTTGAGGTTTCAAGTAACAAGGCTGCATTTGCAGTGCATTGCTTGATCCAGGATCAAGTGTTCTCAAAACAACAATAGAGACCAGGATGGAGGCATGCCTAAAGGCTAGTTTGTTCCCAGCGGGATTCTTGACTTTCCCCCTCTTTCAACAGCAAACCTGAATGCCATATCACAAAGTGCTTTTGAAACTCCCCCTCGCTTCCAAAGCTGTTTGTCATGTGGCACCTGGGAGAAGGACTGCTGTTAACAAGACAAGAGTGCTTTTGGTGTTTGGAACTAGACCACCAGCACACAACCCATGTCTGAGTTGCTTCCCTGTGCTGTGATCCCAGAAAACTGCAATAACTAGCAAGTTGAGTAAGGAGACGACATGGTGACTTTGACTGGGTAGGTTGTTCCTGCCAAATTGCCGGACCATTGCCATATGTATTTATTAGGAGTTATAAAAAATAAAACAGTTACACAGATGTTCGTAAAATACTTCTTTTAAAACTCAGCTCAGTTAGATTTCCTTCCAGATACATACTTCTATGAAGGTCTTGTCTTGAATCCATCCATTAAATCATAGAATCATAGAGTTGGAAGAGACCACAAGGGCCATCGAGTCCATCCCCCTGCCAAGCAGGAAACACCATCAGAGCACTCCTGACATATGGTTGTCAAGCCTCTGCTTAAAGACCTCCAAAGAAGGAGACTCCACCACACTCCTTGGCAGCAAATTCCACTGTCGAACAGCTCTTACTGTCAGGAAGTTCTTCCTAATGTTTAGGTGGAATCTTCTTTCTTATAGTTTGGATCCATTGCTCCGTGTCCGCTTCTCTGGAGCAGCAGAAAACAACCTTTCTCCCTCCTCTATGTGACATCCTTTTATATATTTGAACATGGCTATCATATCACCCCTTAACCTCCTCTTCTCCAGGCTAAACATGCCCAGCTCCCTTAGCCGTTCCTCATAAGGCATTGTTTCCAGGCCTTTGACCATTTTGGTTGCCCTCCTCTGGACACGTTAATCTTGCCATGAATTTTGCTTATATACTAGATTCGTGTTCCCTTTTCTTCCCCCCCACTGAAATCGGAAATGGTGCCCCCCCCCGAGAAGACAGGCGGGGGAAGTGCCCTATATGAGATCAAAATTGGTGTCCCCCACCTCCCGCCTTCTGTTCAGCTCCACTCACTATGTCATAGTTGTGACGCCCTGTGGCCCCCCTGGACTAGGTGTCCAGTGTGGTGGAACCAGTTGTGCTGCCCCAAATCCACCTCTGAGCCAGGCATTACTAACACTCTTTGCAGGGGTCAGAATTCAAGCCTCTGAAAGTGTCTGTAGTTAGCTATATTGGCCTTAAAAATGAAGGGCCAAACAAGACTTACATAATTCTTTTCCCACAGTGTTCTTGGTGCACTTTTCATACATTATCTGAATAATCCATGTATGAAATCTACAAGGAAGAACACTTCTCATGCTCATTTATTTTTACAGGTCAACACATGCCATAGTATGAAATATTCAGCTAGTTGAGAGAAAAATACAGATGTATGTTTCATGGCAGGTTTGGTACAAATATGGATCTTGTATTCCATTATAGAATATGTTGTACACCACTCACTCAAGCCTTCTATGATTATTATTTCACTATCTTACAATTTTATTCTTCCTTTTTATGCCTGCTCTTACTTTAAACAAACAAACAAACAAACAAACAAACAAACAAACAAACAAACCATCTAGTCTTGCAATTCCTTCAACACATTCTTTCTGCACCAGCTGGGTTGCAAGAAATGGTCGTATATTACTAAGATATATTGCCTGCAATTTTAGGGAGGATCCAAATAAACAGCTGCTCAGTCAAAACTGGCACAGGCATTATTAGAGAAGTTTTACCTATGCAGATATCTGTTTCTGTGCATGGCCTCAAATGAGCCTGAGGGACAGCTGCCAGCAGTGTAGGGAATAATGGGCTAGCTAGACCAGTGGTCTGACTTCCGGTGTTCTCATGAGCACCTTGGAGGAGGGTTCTCATGAAGGCTGGGCCAAAACTCACCTCCCCCAGTTTCCCAAAAATATTTTCCCTCTGCAAAACCAGATTTTTTTTGTTTCTGAGGAGGTTACAGCCTACCTCATTTAACCTTACAGGATAGGTGACTGAGGGTGCTCCATTCTCCCATTTGCTTTTTTAACAGCTCACAACTGGGGAAAGCTTTCACCACAGCTTCCTCCTAGCTGCATATCCAGGAATGCCTTGGGAGGGACATGACATGAAAGCATTGCTGAAAGGGTGGCCAGGAGAAAGCTGTTGAGAGAGCCTTATCCCGACGTGAGCAGTGCAGAACTTTAAAAACACTTTAAAAGCAAGGAAAAGTTGGGAAACCCGTGACTGCATCGAAAGTTTAAGTAAGATAAATAGTACCCCGCTGCCTAAAACTTCGTAACAATTTCCCCTGAGCTTTCAGGAGGGTTTCATTTCAGCCTCATCCACTCAACAATTGTGTTTTTGTTTTTGTTTTAAGGAAAAAAAGATTCTATTTCTCAGAGAAATAGAATATCTTGTCTTTCTCTGCAAGATACAGACTTTTTCATCATGGAGGAGATGTGGTCTTCTGCAGGGACCCTCTCCCAAGGGTGCTGGAGATATAAACTGCTAAATTTCAGACCCGGTGCAGATGTTGTTTGAATGGGCAAAAACAACTACTCAAATGAATGGTTCACTCATTTATTACATTCATAAGTGGCACCACTGTTAAAACACTTTTCATTCAAGCACCTCCTGTACTATATTCCCAAGTACATTCCATTCCATTGTATAATGTTTAGATCCAATTTATTTTTAAAAAATTACTACCATATATCATTTCCCCCCTCTGACTTCAAGAATAAATGTGTACTAAGTTGGGCATGTACACTACAGGCAGCGAAGGAGGAGAAGGGGAAAGTTGTTTCCCTGTAGGCACAAAAGCTACTTCAGCTTTTAAGAACAGTCTTGAATTCAAATGCCAGGGAGGTGGTGTTTTTAAAGTATAATTCTGTAGTGTTTGGATTCTGAGGAGAAGTCTGAGTACTGTGAGTCCCAAAATGTCAGCACACAGGCTTAAATAGATGACTTCGATTTTGTATTACTGACTGCAGGTACAGTAGTAAATCCTTCTTTACCTCCAGGGGGCCAGAATGGTCTCACTGTGTTATAAATAGTCAAGGATGTGAAGCCGTGACTAATTCTCTCCATCTCTTTCCTTCTCTTTATGGGTGCATAGATAAAGTATTGCACAGCTACCAATTAATGCCTTGATCTCGGATCACTGTTTACAGTGGAGGATCTTGAGTCACTATGTTTATGATGGAAGCTGGTGAACCTTAGGATTTAGGTTGGGTTTACAATGAACACCTGTGGCAGCACTCAGCACAGAGCAGTCAGCAATATGGCACATCCATTTCAAAATCATCAAAAGTCCCCACAAATCCTGCTATTGTGAAAGCACTTTAGTGAGCCTTCAAGATAATACAAATCTCTTCTGTGATGGTGGGTGTTCATGTCCCATGTGCCAGTTCACACAACAGCTTCTTTCATAAAATCCCCTCTGGGTCACCAGCCTCTTGGGGGCATCAGATACTCTCAAATATGATCCCATGATGGAAGTTGCAGACAGTTCATACGATACAGGGCAGGCACTAATGTTTGTCCTAGCATGGTTAAGAGGAAATAATCTGTTAATTCCCAGGTGGATAAATGTTTTGAAAGGTCTGAGTGTGTTGAAAGCAATTTGGCCTTTGGACTGATCTACCAGACTCCTTTGTAAAGTCTACCTTTGAGTGGGACAACTCCTATAATTTATGGGCTTCTTGAATCATCCCTGACCACCAGTATTCTTATTCAAAGCTTCCCCCAAGTGTGCTTCCTGCACATTAGCCTGGGGGGAGGGTGTCATGAAAACATCCAGAATAGCATGCTGGGAGAGGAAAGGGTGGGTTGTTCCATTTGGCAAACTGCAATGCTTGTACAGACGAACATTCAGAAGAGCATGATGTTGAATATTGGACCTTTTCTCTGGTCCAACATGGCTTTTAGGTTCTTAGAGCACACTTTCAGTTGTACTCCCTGTCTCCTAAACCATTCTGTCTTTCTTTTTACTAAAGATTAGCTAAACATCTTAATTAATTCTAGCTAAACAGTTATCACTTAGCAAAAGCTCCTGACCAGGTTACATTATTACTTAATGAGGAAATTACTCTAAAGCTGTTAACAGCGCTACAGAGCTCCCCATGGGGTAAGCTGTGAATTTCCCCTCACAAGAAGATTCAGAGAAGCCAGATGGGCCTTTCAGGCGAAATGCTTCCAGACCTTAGCCTGGCAGCAGCATCAGGGCCTGTCTACTCTGAAAGGGTGCGTGCATCTCTCTCTGTGTGTGTGAGAACGAAGGGAAGTGTGAAAGAGAGCTTGTTTAAATTTATAATTTGAGAATAATCAAATAGCAGGATAAAGATATGTTAATTGAGGTGCTCTTTGGAGCATATAGCTGTGAAAACTTTATTATGGAAATAAATCAGTGAGAAAAAGTCAGAACGAAACTAGAGCTGTGTGTCTTCCCTGAGCCTGTTTGAAAAGATTTTTAAACAATGGATGGCAAACCCATGCTCAAAGAAGAACAGAATTTTTTCACATTGCTGTTGTTCCATGACTGGGGCATTGCCTAACATGCTAATAAAGTTCCAGTTTCTAAAAAAACACCCCCAAACCCAAATAATATTATATCCTGTCACCGGATTCCTGCACTATCTGTGACACCCTCCTCTCCAGGCAAATGGAAATTCACATGCATGAAATAGTAATTTAGTTTAATATTATGATGAGAGAATAGTACTGCTTTGTCTACTCCACTATGACTCACAAAACTCTTCTTCCATTTCACAGATGGAGAACAGTATGTAATATTCCCAATATTTTAATGTTGGAATTGAGTCATCGCATGTACAACACTGACTTTTTTGCCAAAATGATGAATTGCTCAATCACAGCAGGTGCTAAATACAGAGAGACAATTGTGCAAATTTCTAAAAAGGAGGGCTGCAATTTTATTAGCCAGTTGAAATTTGTGTGAGAAAATACAGACATGTTTGTGAATGAATGAATGAATAATAATAATAATAATAATAATAATAATAATAATAATAATTTATTTATACCCCACCAATCTGGCTGCGTTTCCCCAGCCATTCTGGGCGGCTCCAACAGAATATTAAAACACATAGAATCATAGAATCATAGAATCACAGAATCATAGAATCATAGAGTTGGAAGAGACCACAAGGGCCATTGAGTCCAACCCCCTGCCAAGCAGGAAACACCATCAGAGCACTCCTGACATATGGTTGTCAAGCCTCTGCTTAAAGACCTCCAAAGAAGGAGACTCCACCACACTCCTTGGCAGCAAATTCCACTGTCGAACAGCTCTTACTGTCAGGAAGTTCTTCCTAATGTTTAGGGGGAATCTTCTTTCTTGTAGTTTGGATCCATTGCTCCGTGTCCGCTTCTCTGGAGCAGCAGAAAACAACCTTTCTCCCTCCTCTATGTGACATCCTTTTATATATTTGAACATGGCTATCATATCACCCCTTAACCTCCTCTTCTCCAGGCTAAACATGCCCAGCTCCCTTAGCCGTTCCTCATAAGGCATCGTTTCCAGGCCTTTGACCATTTTGGTTGCCCTCCTCTGGACACGTTCCAGTTTGTCAGTGTCCTTCTTGAACTGTGGTGCCCAGAACTGGACACAGTACTCCAGGTGAGGTCTGACCAGAGCAGAATACAGTGGCACTATTACTTCCCTTGATCTAGATGCTATACTCCTATTGATGCAGCCCAGAATTGCATTGGCTTTTTTAGCTGCCGCGTCACACTGTTGGCTCATGTCAAGTTTGTGGTCAACCAAGACTCCTAGATCCTTTTCACATGTACTGCTCTCAAGCCAGGTGTCACCCATCTTGTATTTGTGCCTCTCATTTTTTTTGCCCAAGTGCAATACTTTACATTTCTCCCTGTTAAAATTCATCTTGTTTGTTTTGGCCCAGTTCTCCAATCTGTCAAGGTCGTTTTGAAGTGTGATCCTGTCCTCTGGGGTGTTAGCCACCCCTCCCAGTTTGGTGTCATCTGCAAATTTGATCAGGATGCCCTTGAGTCCATCATCCAAGTCGTTGATAAAGATGTTGAATAAGACTGGGCCCAAGACAGATCCCTGTGGCACCCCACTAGTCACTCTTCTCCAGGATGAAGAGGAACCATTGATGAGCACCCTTTGGGTTCGGTCAGTCAGCCAGTTACAAATCCACTGAGTGGTAGCATAGTCAAGACCGCATTTTACCAGCTTCTTTACAAGAATATCATGGGGCACCTTGTCGAATGCCTTGCTGAAATCAAGGTAGGCTACATCCACTGCGTTCCCTTCATCTACCAGGCTTGTAATTCTGCCAAAAAACGAGATCAGGTTAGTCTGACATGACTTATTTTTCAGAAATCCATGCTGACTATTGGTGATCACAGCATTCCTTTCTAGGTGCTCACAGACTGTTTGCTTAATGATCTGCTCCAGAATCTTCCCTGGTATTGATGTCAGACTGACTGGGCGGTAATTATTTGGGTCCTCTCTTTTCCCCTTTTTGAAAATAGGGACAACATTTGCCCTCCTCCAGTCTACCGGGACTTCGCCTGTTCTCCAGGAATTCTCAAAGATGACTGCCAGTGGTTCTGAGATCACATCTGCCAGTTCTTTTAATACTCTTGGATGCAGTTCATCTGGCCCTGGAGACTTGAATACATCTAAACTAGCCAAGTATTCTTGTACTATCTCCTTAGTTATTCTGGGCTGTGTTTCCTCTGCTGAATCATTTGCTCCAAATTCTTCAGGTCGGGCATTTTTTTCTTTATCGGAGAAGACTGAGGCAAAGAAGGCATTGAGGAGTTCAGCCCTTTCTGTGTCCCCTGTTGGCATTTCACCATCTTCTCCTCTGAGTGACCCCACTGTTTCTTTGTTCTTCCTTTTGCTACGAACATACCCATTAAAGGCCTTTTTTGTTGCTTTTAACCTCTCTAGCAAGCCTGAGTTCATTCTGTGCTTTAGCTTTTCTGACTTTGTGTCTACACGTGCTGGCTATTTGTTTGAATTCCTCTTTGGTGGTTTCCCCCCTTTTCCATTTTTTGTACACATCCTTTTTTAATCTTAACTCCGTTAAAAGTTCTTTAGATAGCCACCCTGGCTTCTTTAGGCACCTTCCATGTTTCCGTCTCATTGGTATTGCCTGAAGTTGTGCTTTTACTATCTCCCTCTTAACAAACTCCCAGCCATCATGAACTCCCTTTCCTTTTAGTATTACTGTCCATGGGATCTCACCCAGCACTTCCCTAAGTTTTATGAAGTCGGCTTTCTTAAAGTCAAGAAATTGAGTCCTAGTATGCTTGGCTGCTCCTTTCCGCTGTATAGTAAACTTCAGAAGAGCATGATCACTCGCACCTAATGATCCTTCCACTTCTACCCCACTAACCAGGTCATCAACATTGGTTAGGACCAGATCTAAAATGGCTGTTCCTCTTGTTGCTTCTCCCACTTTCTGGACAATGAAGTTGTCTGCAGGGCCAGTGAGGAATCTGTTTGACCTTATGCTCTTGGCTGAGTTTGACATCCAACAAATATCCGGGTAATTGAAGTCCCCCATTACTACTATCTCCCTTCCTTTTGCATGCTTGGCCATCTGTTCTAGGAAGGCATCATCTATGTCCTCCGTTTGGCTTGGGGATCTATAGTAAACTCCCAGAATGAGGTCACTGTTATTCTTCTCTCCCTTAATTTTGACCCAAATGCTCTCACTTTGGCTTTGAAGTTCTAAATCTTGGATCTCTTCACAGGTATACACATCCCTAACATATAACGCCACTCCTCCTCCTTTCTTGTCTGGTCTGTTTCTCTGAAATAGATTGTATCCCTCCATTATTACATTCCAATCGTGGGACTTACCCCACCAGGTTTCAGTGATGCCTATTATGTCATATTTAGTTTGCTGTACCAAGAGCTCAAGGTCATCTTGTTTATTTCCCATGCTTTGTGCATTAGTGTACAGACATTGAAGTCCATTAATCATTCCCCCGTGTCTCTTATTTAAGGATTTTTTCCTCCCACCACTAGGTCTGCGTGCTGTTTGCTCCATTTGGTCTATGACATTTGGATGATCATCTTCATTAATTGATAGACTCCTACCTTCAGGAGCACATTCTCCCTCCCCCACATTAGTCAGTTTAAAGCCCTCCTGATGAGGTTTCTGAGATTTTTGGCAAAAACATTCCTCCCAACCGTTGTGAGGTGCAGCCCATCGCTTGCCAGAAGTCCATCTTCAAGAAACTGCAGTCCGTGATCTAACAATCCAAACCGTTCCTGTTTACACCATTTGCGAAGCCAGCTGTTCACTTCCACTATTTTTCCCTCTCTCCCTGGGCCACGTCGTTCAACTGGGAGGACAGATGAGATGACAATTTGTGCATTTAATTGCTTCAATTTCCTGCCCAGAGCCTCGTAGTCTCTTTTGATCTTCTGGAGGCTATTGCTTGCAGTGTCATTGGTTCCCACATGAACCAAGAGGAAGGGGTATTTGTCAGTGGGTTTTATGATTCCTTGCAGTCGTTCAGTTACATCTTGGATCTTAGCCCTGGGGAGACAGCACACTTCCCGAGACAGCTTGTCAGGCCAGATGAACTGCATCACTGCTTCTGTTCCCCTCAGTAGGGAATCCCCTATCACCACTAGACGCCTCCTCTTAGGTTTGGTCGGGGTTCTTCCGTGAGCTGTCCGTTCCATGGTCGCCTGCACATTCCCTGAGGACTGACTTTGCTGCTCGTCTTCATATACCTGATCGACTGTAATGAGGGAGAGATCCTCAAATGGAGTCTGCTCTTCGTCTTCCATGGTAGGGGAGAGGACCTCAAAGCGATTGTGTATTTCTAAACAATCAGAGCGAACCCTGGGCCTCCTACTTCTTTGAGTCACGTTTCTCCATATATCTGTCTCCTGTGTTGGTGAACTAGCCTCCTTCTCAGGGGAGTCCAAAACACGATAAAACATCAAACATTAAAAACTTCCCTAAACACAGTTGTTTAGTTTTTGCAGTGGGAAATAAAAAGTAAAATAACATTTATAAAATAGAGTCATTTTGCAAGTTGCTATACTTCCTCCAAGCACATATCTGCCGATATGTTAATGTGTTTCCATTTAACCCATTAATTAAATAATTGGTTTAAAAGAAGACCACTGAAATGGGGGTGAAGAAACTATCTTGGCGCTGTGTGTGTGTGTTACTTACTTTCTTCCTGCGGGAGGAATTCAGTATCCTACTCTTCTGATCATTCCCTCTGCACAAGCATTTCCGCTTGCCAGAGAGACGAAAGCCCCTTCTGGGGATTCTCCCCACTCTCTGGAGTGGATCTGGGAGAGGATGGAGGAGGAGGAGGAGGAGGAGGAGGAGAGAAAGAACCCCGTGGCACTAGTCGGAGCCCTTGCTCTGGCTTCCCTTAGCTTGCTGGGTTAGTTGAATCCAGATCTTTGCACTTCTCATTTGCCCAAATTGTAAGTATTCTGTTCACATATCGCTAGATGAGACTCACATCTTCCAAAAGATTGTGAAGCAGCTTCATGTATTTCTTAATTGCAGATGAGATATTCAAGCACGTATCTCTTCAAGATGTCTTTAGCTGAACATATATTAAGTTGATTTGCTATTGATTAGCTCTTTCCTGAATGTATTCTAAAATGTTGTAGCTGGTGGCAGTCTTTCCATACCATCCAGTGACAGCCGTTACCTTGGTTTGTGTTTAGCTTTCCACTGAAAGCTGAATTTTCCAGCCTTACCATGTCTAGTATTGTGATCTATAGACTTAGTTGGTGCAGCAAATTTTATGTCTTGTGGGGAATTTCTTGCTAGTGGGCTTGACGTTATACTTCATTTATTCCAGAGCAGACCTGAAGCTACTTACACTTATTTATTTATTTATTTATATTTATTTATTTATTTATTTATTTACTTCCCTTTCTGCTGCTATTATTATTATTATTATTATTATTATTATTAGATTTTAGATTTCTTCCACACCCTTCACAATAAGGTCCCAGGGTAGGTTTCCACAGTGAAAAAATACAGTATTGAAATCAGCTAAAACAAATTGAATTCAAAAAAACAGGGTGCATGCTAAAAATATGTATCTCACGTGTCACTGCGCAGAGTGAAGAGCTGCATCATCAGCATATAGTTAAAGACATATAATGAAGATGCCAGATGCACTTCTGTGAAGGAAGCATTTCACAATTCAGAGGCTGCCACAGAGAATGCCTTTTTCAACAATGCCTTCCCCCAAACAACCAAGGATGATGGAATGGCCAAGAGGTTCCTCTTTGGCAGCCTTAATATGCAAGAGTAATTTTCCAGTACTCCTTGTAAAACTGTTCACATAGACAACAATCCTAAACCACTTCCCTGAAAGTAGGGATGGGATAATTCCTAGTTCGCACTTTATGAAACAATACAAGACCTGAAACACATCTGTCCAGAAAAGTCACACTTTTCTGAATTTTGCAGTGTGATTCCTCAGTTCATTGACAGTCTGTCTTGGGAGACAATGGAAGAGTGTGCTATCAGGAGGAAAGTCAAACCATTAGAGAGCTACAGTGCCTGCTGTGACAGAGACTGTTATGGGAGAGACATGTTTTGTTGAAGGTGGTGCAGATGAAGGCATCCTGTTGTGCTGCTGCAGATGCACCGTGCTCCTCTGGTCACAAAAAAAGGTATGTTAGGCAAAATAGAATGCAAAAAAATGTGTAATTAGCAGGAAATCGCACTAAAATGCTGATGAATTTTTAAAAATTGCAAACTGATGTGAAACTGGAAAAATAAGAAACAGAGAAAAACCAAAATTGGCAGATTCACCCAGTTCTATTTGAGAATAAGTCTCACTGAAGTCAGCTGGACTTCTGAGTAAATTTATATACAGCTGCAATTGTTTGTCATTTGCCCTTGCCTTTATCCCACAGTCAAATCAATTATACATTATTGGGATATCATCAGTAAGAGCTGTTCGACAGTGGAATTTGCTGCCAAGGAGTGTGGTGGAGTCTCCTTCTTTGGAGGTCTTTAAGCAGAGGCTTGACAACCATATGTCAGGAGTGCTCTGATGGTGTTTCCTGCTTGGCAGGGGGTTGGACTCGATGGCCCTTGTGGTCTCTTCCAACTCTATGATTCTATGATTCTATGATCACATTTGCTGCATTTTCCAGGACTGTTTGGAGTAATTGTGCAACTAGCTGCTGTGACTTCAGTGCCATATTGCCGTTTGCATTATGTAACCAATCAGATTTAGCCACATAATGATGCCAAGAGAGAGACAGTCCTAGACTGAGTCACTTGCATAATTCCAGCCAGTGATTGGAATGGCATTCAAATGCTGTGCAGCATGTGATGACATCAATGAGGGCAGGAAAGTTCAATAAAGCAGAGAAAGAGAGAGCAATGGGAATGGAGAGGTGAACATTGCTTTAAAAATTCTGAAAAATAATTGGAAATTGGTATTTTATGATGCTAAAGTACAGTGAACATTTCAGGATAGTCCCTAATATACACACATATCCTTTTGGCATTACTGCCTCTCTGTGATGCTGAAAATTATAACCAGCTCTATGGCTTTTGGAATCTTTTAAATATTTATTGTATCTGCGTTTAAATTAGTTGTTCACAGTGCCTAGGGGTGCTCAGAAGAAGGCCACTTTATAAATGTAAATTGGATTGATTGATAGACTATGCGGAAAGCTTGCAAAAAGTATTGTTTCCATTGAAAGAGGAAACTCATGGAAAGATGGTGCATTCTGAGTCTCATAAGAATGTAAAATGTCCTTAGCAGGAGGCAAAATCAGCTTGCACATGCACACTAGTCTGGCTGTGCAGTGACTATTAAATTCACATAGATAAATTGGCTTATGAGATGGCCTGTATTAAAACAACAGTGTTAAAAACCACTGTGTCCATTAATTATTGAGAGAAGCTGCTTAGCATAGGATACTTTTGAACCCTCTGCCTTTCTGACAATAGCCTCTTGTTCTAATGAGAGATGACTGAATAATCCTGACTGGATAACTTTAATGATGCATTAAACGAAGAAAGAAATAAAATCCAGGAAGTCACTGAAGCTTACCCACACAAATCCCATACAATAAATATGCTATACAGTTTCTACAGAAGTCAAAGAGTCATTGGCAGTGGTAAATAGAGCAGATGATCAGCAAGGAATTCAATGGAATAATCGGTAAATTCCCCAATAGTGAATGAGTGACGGAGAGCATGCCTATCTGTAGTGGAGACAATGAAAAGATACATTCATAAGAGAAAATGATGGGAAGTAATCCAAAGGGATTCTTATAAAACCACAACAATTACAACATCCTCTTTCTTCTCCACATTTCTGGTGCTTGTTTAGTGGCGATGTGATATCCCCAGACTCATTCTGTGAAGAGTGTCAATCCATCATTGTTTAGGGATTTGCTGGCAAGATTGGAGAATGCCATGTTTTTGAATTGTGCTAAAAAGGAGGGGTGGCATGTGTTTTCTTCCGTGTTTTTTTTTTTTTAATGTATGTATAACTACTTCTGTTGTTGATATTAAGAGTATATTAATTGTATATTAATTGCATATTAATCATTTTATATTTCCAGACACAGTTTATATCCAAGGCTATGTTTTATTTTTGGCTTTTTATTAACAGTATTCCTCTGTGAGCAAAATATTACAATGTATATTATAGCGGTTGCTGGGGAGGAAGTTGCCTGCTTTTCAGTCAGCTGTAATCTATTGTTTTATCTGTTGCCATTGGTTTATCTAAATACTCTCAAGAATTGGGTCCAGGCTATATTTGTAATAAGGAGGAGCAGTTTTGAATGATATGGTTGGTGCAGTGTGGTGTAGTGCTTGGAGTCTTGGACCTAGAACCTGGGAGACCAGGGTTCAAATCTGCACTTGGCCATGAAGCTCACTGGCTGAACTTGGGTAGTCAGTCAGTCTGCTTTTTTTAAAATGATATTTATTCAGAGTTTCAAGAATACAGAAAAGAGAAGGGGGAAAAAACAAAAAAACAGAAGAAAAAATACATAAAAACCAATACAACAACACCACAACAAAAAAGAAAAATACAAATCCCATATTACATCTTTCATTTGCTTATTTCCTTGACCTCCTCACACCTCTCTTTTTGTATTCTAGCTTAATTAGTTATTTCAGCAAATTCTTTCCATCTTTCTCAATTTTTATTTGAATAATTTATCTTGACAGTCTAGCCTATTAATTAACTCAGCAAATCCTTTCCATCTTTCACCATATTCTGTTATTTAATTTGCCTTAATTTGTTTAACCTTATCTTACCATAAAATACCTTAAAGTTTAAAACTTAATACTTATTTATACATAACTCCTTATATCATTTCTACTACAGCCAGGTATTTTCATTCCAACATTTTCCCTAATATTCATTAATTTTACACTAATTCCCAAAATAAAAATTTTTTCTTTATAGACTTTCTTCTAATTTTCATCCAACGTCCCTTCTTCCTGGTCTCAGGTTATGTCAGTCCTTACTGTCCATTCCATCCAGTCCATCAACCTGGTGATCTTATGTCCGAGGCCCTTAAGTATCTTCCATGCCCCTTCTGCAGATTTTCTTCTTGTTGTTTATACTTGCACTTTTCCTTATCCTTTGTTGATCTCTTTCTTAATTTCTTTCCTTTCTCCTTGAGGAGTAGATCCCTGGGGGATTCCAGCCGATAGTTATTTCCATCTCCCCTCATCAGACCAGCCCATTCCCCACAGTCCCACTCCCCGCAATCATCAATGTGATCCAAAAAATAGTTAACAGCATATTTCAAAGTCCCTCCAAAGTTAAGAGCCTCCTCAGCTCCAGGCTCCCCCTGGCCCACTCCAAATTCAATCTTCAAGGACAGCAGCTTATGCTCCTGCAGGGCCTCGGATCTCTCCATTTGCATTACTTGAGGTGCATCCGCCACCTCCTCCATTATCATCGGCCCTTGCACTTCCTCAGTCGAACCAGATTCCTGAGTTGGTCCCTGTATGGTTTCTGTGTCAGTATTCCCTGTTTGTCCACATTTACTGACTACAACAGTCATCAAATCCAACTTCTCATTCATCAAATCCATCTTCTCATGCAAATGCTCCAGCAAAGCATTTGTTTTACAGAAAGCCAGCACCAAGACTTCCTCCCAACACATTTTTATTCAAGGTCAGAAGACTGGTCCCACGATCTTAATCTCGCAGCTGTAAAGTCCCCTAGTGGACTGCAGCAACAAATTAACAAGCTCCCTCTAGAGGAGACAATTTCTATTTGTGTCCATCTTTTTAAAACATATCCAACAAAGGAAAGTTACTTTCATTTTTCAAATATTTTGTTTCTTTAGGATGCAAAAGGCAACATTGGAATCAGTTTGTTTCTCTCTTTTTTTGCTATCTGTCAAAATGTTCCATTCACAGTCAATGAACGTCTCCAACAATTTCTGTCTCGTGACACCCCATTCCCAGGTTTGAGACGGTGGAAACTTACTTTTCTTTTACTCTTTCTCCTGCAGGCTTGAACAGTCAAAATTTTCCCCCCTTTTCTCCTGCTTCCAAGGGGGTTTTAGTGGTTATAAATGAAGGAGATTTCGACCTTTACAAACGACTTTCCAAGCTATTAGCTTACAAGGTTTTTGCTTCAGTCTATTTACAGAAAGCGGAAGGCGGACTTCCTGTTTTAAACCTTCCCGCTTCGATGCCAAATTAGAATGTTTCTTGATCCAATTTTCCATTTCTACTCATGGGTACTTGTTTAAAGTCCAATTGTCCACAGGAAAAAGTCAGCGCTCTCCGGCAATGGCTATGCGGCTTCCCTCCGTGAAAGTAGCAATCAGTTCGCAGCACTGCGCTGCTCACCCCACTTCGCTCCGGAGCCCCAAAATGGGGTTCCCCGCGAGTAGGGGAGGCGCTCCTGGTGCCCTGCCGAACCCCACATTCCCAGGCTTTCTCCACCTGGGATTTCTAGCGGGTCCCCACCTTCGCCGCAGTGGGAAGACCCAGTTTCCATGGAGCCAGTTCCTCCGGTCGGAGGAACTCCGCCATTCGCCGATGGCGCTAACCCGGAAGTCCAGTCAGTCAGTCAGTCTGCTTAGCCTACCTCACAGTGAGATTTAAATGAAAGGGGCAGGGCTGAGAACTATGCCCACCTCCTCAAGCTCTTTGGAGGAAATGTGGGATAGAATAATAATAATAAATACATATTTTATATCATGAATAAGACAGGACACTCACTTATTAAATATTCTAAGGTTCCTGATTTATTGTTGTATTTTCTTCACAGGTCTTAGTCACCTTTATTCACACATTACTCATGTGTAAATAGAATATGTAGAGCTAGGAATGGGGCCATGCTTTTAGCCTTGCCCCATGACTCTTTGTTTTCATCTATTATGGGTTGTATTATTGGCTACTGCAATGCACTCTACGTGGGGCTACCTTTGAAGGTGACTCGAAAACAACAACTAGCCCAAAATGTGGCAGCTAGACTGGTGACTGGGAGTGGCTGCCGGACCATATAACACCAGTCCTGAAAGATCTTCATTGGCTCCCAGTGTTTCCGAGCACAATTCGAAGTGTTGGTGCTGACCTTTTAAGCCCTAAATGGCCTTGGCCCAGTAGACCTGAAGGAGCGTCTCCACCTCCATCGTTCTGCCCGGACACTGAGGTCCAGCTCCAAGGGCCTTCTAGTGGTTCCCTCTCTACAAGAAGTGCAGTTGCAGGGAACCAGGCAGAGGGCCTTCTCGGTAGTGGCACCTGCCTTGTGGAACGCCCTCCCTTCAGATGTCAAGGAAATAAAGAACTACACAACTTTGAAAAGACATCTGAAGGCAGCCCTGTATTGGGAAGTTTTTAATGTTTGATGTTTTATTATGCTTTTATATTTGTTAGAAGCAGCCCAGAGTGGCTGGGTCAACCTAGTCAGATGGTCAGGGTACAAATATGTTGTTGTTGTTGTATGGGGTTAAGTGAAAGAAAAACACATGACATCGGAAACAGTTATAAAGCGGAGTCCTGCTCCTGATGCCACACAGTGTGAATAATACAGTATTGAATAACAGTAATACTGAAGGTATTGCTTTTGAGCCATTTTGCTGAGGAGGCTGCATTACTATTACTATTATTATTATTATTAATAATAATAATAATAATAATTAATATTTGGCGTTTCCCATGCAGGAATTTTGATTTTCATGTTCCAGTTCTTTCTTTCCAGTTTTAATACTATGTGACTGGAAAGATTCATCACTCAGATAAGAGGAGTGAAGTTTTGATGAGCCTTGACCACTGCTTTTCAGGGAGTCCCGTATAGTCGTAGTTATATTTATTATACTTATTTATTTATATCCTATCCTTTTCCCTGACAGGGACTCATATAGCAATTCTCACCATCAAGGTTGAGGAACATTTGGAACATTGAGTTGTACAAGACTGACACAAAAAGTTTAATGACTCTTCCGCTCCCTCCAGTGTTGTTAGAGAAGATCTAACTCTATGAATAAACTTGGCTGGGCTGTTTTGCTGTGACTGATCCCCAGGTACTTGTAACAATTACAACTGAGTGTAGGTACTGTATATCCCAGCATTTACCAGATGTTCTTGTTATAGAGGATCTTCGCTTTTCTTTTTAATTATGGAAAGAGCTGCACATTTTTCAAGACATGCTTACATTTTTACTGAAAATGTATTTGTGGTTGTTAGAGGCTGTTGAGTCCAGTAAATAAAAAATGTTGTTTGTGTGTAGTATTTTTACTGTCATTGGATTCATGGAATCCTCCTCTTGATGCCCGTCTTGATTTGATTTCATATTTTCCAGTTTCATATTTTGCTATTTCTACCAGTGCTACAATAATAAGATCCATTTGGTACATGAAGTAGCCAAGAATGTGGCAAGGGCTTCAACTTATAATTCTGTTCCTGGTGATCCAGTTATTGTTTATTCTCTGGACAATAATTTAAGTTTGAATTTTGAATATCGTTGGCAAGCAGATGAAAGTTTTTTGGCCTAAAGGGACTGCTAGGTAAACTGAACATATCTGACCAGTACAGAGAAATATAATCTTTCTTAGTTCCTGAAAAAAGTGGGTGAAATATAAATTTCTTTGTGTTTCCACCAATAATTCTGTATTTTATGTTTCCATTGCTTTAAAAAAATTGGGTCTTTTTGACGGCTGTATCTACTAACTTATTTGCTTATATCTTCATTTCCATATCACTGCCGCCATACTTTTAGCAGCTATTTTAGGAAACCATTCAGTGTTTTCATTGGGAGGCATCTGGTCCAAAGCTCATCTCCCATATCAGTATGTTCCCTCTACTCCTTTTTATGGCATGTTTAGTGGCATATTTGCCTTGTTTTCCAAATTTCTGTGGGACTGATTTTGATTAATTTCAGTTGTTTGTTATTTAGATTTTAGACTCCTATTGTACCAAGAAATATGGGCTCCTTAGGCAGTCCATTTTCTGCTTATGAATATCCAGATGTTTTCTTTTACTTGAGTCAATATCAAATATTTTCATTCTAGAGTTAATTAAAATGGTTTGTCTGAATGTACATTGTATTTTATAAAGGGAAGAAAGGAGCATGTAGGTTCCTGCTGCCAGGAGCTTAAACACTAAAAGTTGACTGAGTTTGAGTCAGCACAAGGAGTGAAGGGGTTGGAACAGTCATGCAATGAACTGGATTGGCCTAAGAAACTTTTCCACCTGATCTGGAGCAGCAAATGGCGTCCACACTCCAGTCAAGGTGCATAGTGTCTGAGGACAGTCAAGTTGTTTTGTCATTGACGCAGAAAAAACTCACAACTGCCTCTCACCCTCATGGCATCCAAAGTCTGTGGCCCGAGGAGGCAGCCTCACCCTCCTTAACAGTCTAGGACCAGCCCTGTGGATGAACAGGCACAAATTTAGGTGCAAGTAGTACGCTTTCTGCCATCAAGGTTGTGTCATCTGCATATCAACAACCTCAGATATGCAGATGACACAACCTTGATGGCAGAAAGTGAGAAGGAATTAAAGAACCTTTTAATGAGGGTGAAAGAGAGCGCAAAATATGGTCTGAAGCTCAACATCAAAAAAAGAAGATCATGGCCACTGGTCCCATCACCTCCTGGCAAATAGAAGGGGAAGAAATGGAGGCAGTGAGAGATTTTACTTTCTTGGGCTCCATGATAACTGCAGATGGTGACAGCAGTCATGAAATTAAAAGATGCCTGCTTCTTGGGAGAAAAGGAATGACAAACCTAGACAGCATCTTAAAAAGCAGAGACATCACCTTGCCAACAAAGGTCCATATCGTTAAAGCTATGGTTTTCCCAGTAGTGATGTATGGAAGTGAGAGCTGGACCATAAAGAAGGCTGATCGCCAAAGAATTGATGCTTTTGAATTATGGTGCTGGAGAAGACTCTTGAGAGTCCCATGGACTGCAAGAAGATCAAATGCATCCATTCTTAATGAAATCAGCCCTGAGTGCTCACTGGAAGGACAGATTGTGAAGCTGAGGCTACAATACTTCGGCCACCTCATGAGAAGAGAAGACTCCCTGGAAAAGACCCTGATGCTGGGAAAGATGGATGGCACAAGGAGAAGGGGATGACAGAGGACAAGATGGTTGGACAGTGTTCTCGAAGCTACCAACATGAGTTTGACCAAGCTGTGGGAGGCAGTGGAAGACTGGAGTGCCTGGCGTGCTCTGGTCCATGGGATCACGAAGAGTCGGACATGACTAAATGACTAAACAAAGTAGACTGAAAGATGACCAGAGGAGGGGTGGGGGAGTAAGACAGAAGTTTGATGAGAACAATGGAGTTTGGGGGGGGGGAATTGAAAAACATTGAAAACTGAGATGGCACCATGTAGATATTTGAGATGGGATTTCTATGCACATGAAAAGAGAAAAATCAGAGCTATTAAAGTAAAAATGTAAGTGAACTTCTTAAGCAAGGAACTATGGATAGCTAGGGTCCTCACAGTGTGAGGTAGGCCTCTCCAAGTTTATCACAAAAGCTGTGAGCTTGCCCCTGATCCCTCCCTACTCTTCCTCACAGTGTGCTTTAACAGAGACAGAAAATGGACTCTTTTCTCTGCCCTTTTCCCCACACATCAAGCACAGGAGGAAAGGATTTAATTCCATATCTGTTTTTGCAGGAATCACAAATTGCTTTTACTTCTGTAAACCACTTTGAAATTTCTTTTAATGTTAATAAAGGAAGCGGTGTACAACATAAAATTATCATAGAACAATATGAATTCAATAGTGAAAAAAGTAAGGCTGTTTCATCCGGTAGAATTATTGAATTCATAGAATCATAGAGTTGGAACGGACCGTGCAGTGCAGGAAACCTTTGCTCAGTGTGTTGCTCAAACCCACAACCCTGAGATTAACAGTCTCATGCTCTACCAACTGGCTGGGTCACACTCCGGGAAAAGCATGTGTGAGGAAGGTTTTAGCAAGCATCTGAACATTATTATTCAGGGTGCTTGCTTGATATTAACAGGGAGGGAGGTGCACAGTATTGGTGCCACCACACTAAATGCCCTGTTCCCAGTGCTCACACAGCAGTCGTTGGGGGACACTATTAAAAGTGCCTTTCACACCATGGTAGTGGCTGGATAGAAATATTTGGGGTAAGGCACTCCTTCAGGTAACCTGGATCCAAAGTTTTTAGGGCTTTATATACTAACAATAGGGACGTGGGTGGCGCTGTGGGTTAAACCACAGAGCCTAGGACTTGCCGATCAGAAGGTGGGCGGTTCAAATCCCTGCGACGGGGTGAGCTCCCGTTGCTCGGTCCCTGCTCCTGCCCACCTAGCAGTTCGAAAGCACATCCAAGTGCAAGTAGATAAATAGGTGCTGCTCCGGCGGGAAGGTAAACAGCGTTTCCGTGCGCTGCTCTGGTTCGCCAGAAGCGGCTTAGTCATGCTGGCCACATGACCCGGAAGCTGTACGCCAGCTCCCTCGGCCAATAAAGCGAGATGAGCGCCGCAACCCCAGAGTCGGTCACGACTGGACCTAATGGTCAGGGGTCCCTTTACCTTTACACTAACAATAAAAAATTAAATTTAGCCCAGAAACTTACTGGCAGCCAGTGCAGGCCTTCCAGCAGAGGTGTTATATGATGTTGATGACTCATTTCAGTCAACAGCCAAGCTGCGACATTCTGAACTAGCTACAACCTTTTGACCAATATTCAGGGTAGCTAAATATCCAGTCTCAAAATTATCATAGCTGTCAACGTTTCCCTTTTTTAAAGGGAAATTCCCTTATTCCGAATAGGATTCCTCGCAAGAAAAGGGAAAAGTTGACAGCTATGAAAATTATGAATGCCTGGACCACAGCAATCCCAGATTTCACAAAATCATAAAGCACATACAGGTGATTCTGATACAGGTGATACCCTCTGGTCAGCAATTAGTTTTCCTCGAGGAATGCTGCTGAAGGCCAACTTCATTCAACACCATCTCCTAAAAGTAGTTTGCTAAGTCTTATTTTTTCCACCAACAATCTCTCAGTACTTTCCTTGTGCTATTACAGCAGGTGGAGAGCTAGGCATGATTTGGGTCCAGATTTGACCTAAGTTTTAATCCTTATTCGATACTATCAAGTATCAGAAACCCTTTTAGCTACTTCCCAAGCTGACCCAAAAGAAATTGGCATATTTTGAAGTAGACAAAAATCTGTCTCACCTCAAACATTATGTAAAGACCCCGTCAGTGAGTCTACTCAAACTCTCACTGCTGTTCCGCATATCTCCATGGTGCCTGCTTTTTGAAAATCCCCAGCTACGACCATTTTTATTCACCAGAGCAAAGAAAGAAAGCCTGTATCCTTACTGAGCACAATACTGCAGAATCAGATAAAAGCTCATTATCCAACGCACTTCGTAAATTTATTCAGTACAACTTTCAAACCAAAGCTTGTTGCTCCCCTGACCTTTCCTTGCAAGACTTCCACACACTTCAAGGTTGGAAACATTTTTGCAGCCTCCCCCAACATACATTTATTAACGATGGCTGCTATTTGATTCGGAAAATTGCCACTTTCCTAGAAAAGGTTTTGGAAAATCATTCTAGCTAGCAGGGCTTGTTTAATTTGTATGTGATAGAAAATTGCAACATTTATTGTGTTTTTCCAGTGTTCAGTTACCCAGGAGTGAATTTTGCTCCGATTATGCTATCTGACACATGAACAGACTTAAAAATATAGCATTAGATTTAGGAGAAGAATGGGAATGAACGTCTTTCCCCCTGTACTTTCCAACTCCTTCAACAGGTTTAATAAAAAACAACCTATGTTTTCTGAGAAAACAATTTATTAAAAGGAAAGGAGCAATTTCACACAGTCTAGTTGGCTTCGTCTTGTTTCCTGTTTTGCACGGTAGAGAAATTTTTATCAGAAATGTCTTATGCTCCTGACCCAGCTCTCTTTGAAAAATGTTTTGTCATCCTTCAAGTTCTTAAAGGAAAAGATGAAAGCAAAAATATGAATGTGCTTCCAATGAGGATAATGGAATTTGAAAGCTTATGCAGAGTCACTGAAGGAGGTCTATAATGTGGATACTGACATATACTCAACACAGAAAGGTGAAAATAAATTTATAATAATTCAATGAAAAGAAATGGCTGAACTGAAGAACAACGAAGATTAGAACAAAGAGAGGTGCATGCACTTGACATGTGTTTTCAAATTAAAAACACAGTCTGATACCTTCAAATGGAAGTGCTCATTGCCCATAGTCATGCAACAGCACTGGCAAGATGTAAGGCTTGTTTAGGTGCAACAATGTGGAAGAAACACTTTTTGTGGTCTCTAAGGTGCTACTGGGCAATTTTTTATCATATATATATATATATATATATATATATTGACTTTTTGTAGTATTAGTCTTCAGCACACATAACCCTGCTCTCGTGGCTGGGCCACGTTGGCTTTACCTACCTAGCCACTCAAGTAGGCTTTTGTAAGGAGAAACTAGAGCCTTCAAATACTATCTTCTCTCTAAGAGCCTTTTCCCCTCTCTGGTTGTGACAAAAGAAAGCTTGCTGAAGGCTACAAAACCTGAATGGATATCCCATCCAGGACTTCTTTCTCCCTAGGACAAACAAAATAGTAACCTGCTGCTCACAATAAACTAAATGCCTTTATCTGTCTGCATTCTCTCCGACTCTCCTGATTTACCTTTTTTCAAGGGAAAATCCCTCCTTTCAAGGGAATAGCCACTCCCCACCCTACATGCTTACCCTCACAAAGAAAGCTGGAATAGAAGCCAAATGCAGAAGTTGCATGAACCTCTGTTTTTCTAATTATGTCCCATGATGGGAACACCAAACCATATAAATCCAGTTGGCATTGTGTACATGGACTTTCAAACAACTTTTGATAGTCCAAAACCCAAAGTCTCCTGAGTAAGCTTAGGAATGATTGGATAAGAAAAAAAAGGTCCTCTTACAGATCAGTAACTATTGAAGGAGTAGGGAATGGAGCGTAGGATTAAATGGACAGCTCACATTACAGAGAATCTCATAACCCTGATCACCCAAGGTCCTACAGGAAGCCTCCAAGCTGTGGAGGACAAAGAATTGCGATGAGGGCGGAGCTAGCATGCTCTCATCCTGGTCTTCCCTGCATTATTCTAATCATGTGAGGGTTGGGAACGCCTGAAAAGAGCTTCTCTCTCAGCCTAATCTGTCCCATTGAGTTGTCAGAAGGATAAAATGAGGGAAGAACCATGTGAGCCAACCCTGAGTTCTTTGGAACAACAACAACAACAACAACAACAACAACAACAACAACAACAACAACAACAACAACAATTTATTATTTATATCCCGCCCATCTGACTGAGTTTCCCCAGCCACTCTAGGTGGCTTCCAATCGAGTGTTAAAAACAATACAGCATTAAATATTAAAAACTTCCCAATACAGGGCTGCCTTCAGATGTCTTTTAAAGATAAGAAAGCTACTTATTTCCTTCAAATCTGAAGGGAGGGCATTCCACAGGGCAGGTGCCACTACCAAGAAGGCCCTCTGTCTGGTTCCCTGTAACCTCACTTCTCGCAATGAAGGAACCGCCAGAAGGCCCTCAGCTCTGGATCTCAGTGTCTGGGCTAAACGATGGGGGTGGAGATGCTCCTTCAGGTATACAGGACCGAGGCTATTTAGGGCTTTAAAGGTCAGCACCAACACTTTGAATTGTGCTCGGAAATGTACTGGGAGCCAATGCAGATCTCTCAGGACCGGTGTTATGTGGTCCCGGCGGCCACTCCCAGTCACCAGTCTAGCTGCCGCATTCTGGATTAATTGCAGTTTCCAGGTCACCTTCAAAGGTAGCCCCACGTAGAGCGCATTGCAGTAGTCCAAGCGGGAGATAACTAGAGCATGCACTACTCTGGCAAGACAGTCCGCAGGCAGGTAGGGTCTCAGCCTGCATACCAGGTGGAGCTGGTAGACAGCTGTCCTGGACACAGAATTAACCTGTGCCTCCATGGACAGCTGTGAGTCCTAAATGACTCCCAGGCTGCGCACCTGGTCCTTCAGGGGTACAGTTACCTCATTCAGGACCAGGGAGTTCCCCACACCTGCCCGCCCCCTGTCACCCTAAAACAGTATTTCTGTTTTGTCAGGATTCAACCTCAATCTGTTGGCCGCCATCCATCCTCCAACCGCCTCCAGGCACTCACACAGGACCTTCACTGCCTTCACTGGTTTTGATTTAAAAGAGAGGTAGATCTAGGTGTCATCTGCATACTGATGAACACCCAGCCCAAACCCCCTGATGATCTCTCCCAGTGGCTTCATATAGATATTAAAAAGCATGGGGGAGAGGACAGAACCCTGAGGCACCCCACAAGTGAGAGCCCAGGGGGCTGAACACTCATCCCCCAACACCACTTTCTGAACACGGCCCAGGAGGAAGGAGCGGAACCACTGTATAGCAGTGCCCCCAGCTCCCAGCCCCTCTAGACAGTCCAGAAGGATGTTATGGTCGATTGTATCAAAGGCCGCTGAGAGATCCTGGAGAGCTAGGAAACAGCTCTCACCTTTGTCCCTAGCCCGCTGGAGATCATCAACCAGCGCGACCAAGGCAGTTTCAGTCCCATGATGAGGCCTGAATCCCGATTGAAAGGGATCCAAATGGTCTGTTTCTTCCAGGCGTGCCTGTAGTTGTTCAGCAACCACTCACTCAATCACCTTGCCGAAGAATGGAAGATTTGAGACTGGGCGATAGTTGGCCATACTGGCCGGGTCTAAAGATTTTTTTTAAGAAGCGGTTTAATGACTGCCTCTTTCAGTGGGTCTGGGAAGGCTCCCTCACGGAGGGAAGCATTCGCCACCCCACAGAGCCTATCGCCCAGTCCTTCCCGGTTAGCTTTTATAAGCCAGGAAGGGCAAGGATCCAGGAGACAGGTGGTTGGTTTCACTCGTCCAAGTAGCCTGTCCACATCCTCGGTAACAGATTGGAATTGATCCCACTCAACTTGACTAGACAAAACTCTAGCACTCTCCTGCCCCGGACCTGCTCCCACGGTGGAGTCTACTTCTTCCCGAATCTGAGCGATTTTATCTGCAAAAAACTTTGCAAAATCATTGCAGGAGAACATGTGGCCCGTACTGGGTCCCGATGTTGCAGGTGGTTCCGCTAAATTGTGAACCACCTGAAAAAGTCTCCTGCTGCTGTTTTCTGCAGATGCAATAGAGGCGGTGAAGAAATTCTTCTTCGCCGTCGCTATCGCCACTTGGTAGGCTCGACGTTGAGCTCTAACCTGTGTCCGCTCAGATTCGGAATGAGTTATCTGCCACTGCCGCTCTAGCTGTCTCAACGATTGTTTCATTGCCCTCAGATCCGTGGAAAACCACGGGGCTGTCCGGGCTCCATGCAATCGGAGAGGGGCGATTCGGAGCCAAACAGTCAATAGCCCTGGTTAACTCCACATTCCAGTGGGCCACCAGGGAATCAGCTGAAAGGTCATCAACATGGGATAAAACATCCCCTTCCATTCTCTGAAAACCATTTGGATCCATTAAGGGGTGGGGGCGGACCATTCAAATCGGTCCCACTTCCCTGCAGAGGGGAAGGGTCGCAGAGAAGTCCAGTTGCACTTCTTTTGTTTCACTTTTACTCAATGTCAGATGACCAACATCCATAGAGGTGAACACCAGGCATAAGGCATGTCTGCGGCTATGAGTTGGGCCAAACTTATTCAGGGACAGCCCCATGGAGGCCATGCTTTCCACGAAGTCCCGAGCGGCCCCTTGTAAGGCCGTGTCGGCATGGATGTTAAAATCCCCCAGGACAACCAAACTAGGTGTCTCCAGGAGAACATCTGCCACAACCTGAAGCATGCATCTCGGGCAGGGAATCCTTGGCGCAGCGGGGAGGTCGGTACACCAAAAGGAATCCTGTACTGCCCCATTGCCCAACTTCCAGAGCATGCACTCAGAGAACTGGGTCTTCCCAGTAGGATGCCTGTTGCAAACTAGTGACTTCCTAAAAATCACTGAAACCCCTCCCTCCCCGCCCACATGACCTGGGTTGCTGTGCATAAGAGAAACCTGGTGGACAAGCAGCGGCAAGGACAGGCCCATCTGTTTCATCCAACCAAGTCTCTGTCACACATGCCAGGTCAAATCCTCCATCCACAATCAGGTCGTGGATGGCAGTGGTCTTATGAATCACTGACCTGGCATTGCACAGCAACACTTTCAGGCCATGTGGGTTTCCCTTGCTGATTCCAGTATCCTGCCAATCAGGACCAGACCCGGAGGTAGGGATAGTCCTCAAACAACGACTAAGCCTGCCTCCTCGGTAATGACATGGTCTGTTCTTAGTGTAGCTCCTCCTCCTGCCCGTGATCACTGAGATCGGGTGTCCCAATACATACCCCCCTGTGGAACCTGCCCCAGCCATTCTGTTGGCTGAGGCCCACTCCCAGGCAGCTCTGACCCTTTCCCCTTAAAAAGCAAAAAACAAACTATACAATAGCCTAACAAAATAGTAAACGTAAGAATAAAGCCAAAAACGCTTATACTAAAATAAAACTAATCCCCACCCCAACTCAACATTTATCCCACCCCAAACAAAATTAAATAAAAATAAATATATATAAATAAAACCCACCGTTCACTGTGCAACAAAGCAAAAATGCTTTTAAAACATTTTAAAATATGTAAAACCGTTTTCGACATTTGCTGCAGCAGTAGCAGCAGCATTAGTGCCCTGAGGCCTTGCTGGAGCCTCTTCGAGTTGGGGTGGTGAGTGTGGGCCCCGCCCCCTAGGCCCAGGGGAATTGGCCTGCAGGAGGGAGCGGCCTTCCCCAACACTCACGATGGCAGCAGCAGCAGGCTACACACGTAATAAACTAATGCAAGATGGTACTCACATATAGTTCACTTGCAATGTGAGCTGTGGTTTGCTTCATTGCTTTGTCACCTGGACTCATTTGCTCTCATGAACTTTTAGTTGTTGCTTTCTGCTTCTAACACATTTACATCTGGATTGTGTTGGCACCACTGTTGTCTACCCTGCCCTGCTACTTGAACCACCCTTGAGCTTCACCTGCTTATACATCTGCTTACATCTGTGAAATGTTAGTTACAGCCTACATGCTCATGGAGCTTATTTGTCATTAAATGAGCACAACAACTGGTCTCTTCTTCTCTCCTTGAACTCTCGGGATGAATCTGTCAGTTTCAGATTCTTCCAGTTTCTCGTTTTTCAAATTTTAAGTTCCCCACAATTCAACATCAGTTTGCAGATTATTTTTAATGAATCCTCATGAACATTAATAAACATTTTAGTGCATATTTCTCCTAATATACACATCTTACTATTCAATTTTGCCTAATATATACATTTTTGCAAAACACTGTGCCTGAATATAATGCATGTTTATGCACACATTATCCTAATATATATCTTTCTTGTGCACATTACTTCTTTGTATTGCAAAATTCAGAGAAGTATGAATTTTGAAGGATAGTTGTAGCTCAGTTTGTGTATTCTTTTGGAAAGTATGAATTAGCGAGGTGCACCTTTCAATGCAAATTGAATCAAATTTGTCTCCCATACCTATTGGAAGCCATACTCTACTTGTGATGTATCTTTAAAATACACTCCCCCTTCTGGCCTTGGTCCCTCCTTTTTTTGCTTCTGGTAGCCTTCTATTTAAAGACCTATCCCTTTAACCAGTTCCCCTTCACATTTTGGTGAATATCTCCTCTAAAGCAAACAAGGCCCCTTTTGTGTATGTAGCCCAGGATGACTCATTTACCCCAAATTTCATGTTAGCAGACATCTGGTGGCAACTAATGCTGTGTGGGCTCCATGCCTGAGCAACGTTGTTAGAATCATCAACATTCTTTTGGCTTAACTAGGAAGCTGCTCGGGTGTCTTACCTAAGCAGCATCTTCCAAATTTGCATTTAATTTTACTTTAGACAAGATTTGGTGACAGTACTAACAGTGCTTCTCAATCTATTGGTTCAGAAATGGATGCTGACAGCATATCAGATGGAAAAGATACATAAATGATTGCCCCTCCCCCGCCCGGAACATTATTTTTGACTCTAACTTTAGAATACTTCTATCTGTACTTGTAAAGGAAAGAAAAATGCTGTGACCCAATTTAGCACCAGGGACTTGAAAAGTGGTGCTTTGTAAGTGTCTTATTTTTTCTAAATTTTCTAATAAAGTTTTTTTTTGGGGGGGGTACTTCAGTTCTTTCTGAGAAAACTCAGACAGACTAAGCCCAGGGGAGTTTTACACCAATTCTTTCCACTAGTTTCCCCATTCCCGTACCCTGGGAACTAAGTGGCAGTTCAGTGACAGGCACCTTCAGCTGCGCTCCACCACGGGGTACGTTTTGGGAAATTGCAAAAGAGTTAGCTGATAGTGGGGATTTCTGGCACCAAGAGGAGCCATTTAGTTCTGAGCTTCAAGAAGGTGTGGACCTGGCTTGCAATCACTTATTGTTTTCCAGAACAGTTCATTCACTACTTCCAACTGTAAGCACCATCACAATTTCCAATGAATGGGAAAAACCATTTCATGTTGACATCAATGCATGGATATTGGCATGCATGACAGCAGCTCAGCCTACAGCAACACACCTTAAATTTAGCATGAACTGACTATAAAACATGGCTTCTACAAGCCAACAGAACCATATGATTTGACCCTGACTCACATGACGTGCATACATGGAAAGTTGGACTGTCTCCCTTTTTATCTTCATTCATTATACGAAGTGCCCTGACACTGCTTTGTTTGCATTATTTGGGAGTAGGACTTGCTTATGAGAAAATAGCCACATTACTGGATTGTAAACACTGTAAGAGCCACGAACCAAATTGAGTGTTCGCATAACTGCACAATTTAAGATAGATGTTGGCAAGCTGGAATTTTTGCAGAGGGGGGCAACCAAGATGCTCAAGGTTCTGGAAACCAAGCTTTATGAGGAATGGTTGAAGGAGCTGGGTATGTTTAGCCTGGGAAAGAGGAGAGTGAGAGGAGATATGATAGACATCTTCAAATATCTCAAGGGCTGTCACATGGAAGAGGGAACAAGTTTGTTTTCTCCTGCTGTGGAGGGCGGGACTCAAACCAAGGGCTTCAAGTTACAAACAGGAGATTCCGACTAAACGTTAGGAAAAACTTTCTGGCAGTAAGAGCTGTTTCAGTGGAACTGTCTGCCTTGAGTGGTTGTGGACTCTCCTTCCTTGGAGGTTTTTAAGCATAGATTGGATGGCCATCTCCCATGGATGCTTTAGTGGAGATTCCTGCATTGCAGGGGGCTGGACTAGATGACTATTTGGGTCCCTTCCAACTCTACCATTCTTTTATTCTATAAGCAAGTCCTGTAGAATCAAATGGAACTAAGGGCCTAGAACATAATGGATGTTATAACTGATTTGCCAGATCAGACCAAGAGTCATCTCATCCAGTCCTCCGTCTCCAATGGCAGTGACCCAGAAGCCCCTGGGAAACTAAAAAATAGAACCTGCAGTTGACCTATTTCTCTTGTCATGTGTTTCTATTTTCTGATCTTCTCTGAACATAGGCATGCCATATAGCTTTCACAATTCTTGATAAATCTATCCTCCATGATTTCCCCCCCTATTCTTAAAAAGAAAGAAAGCTAAAATAGGGACCACCACTTTTGTAAATAAACCTGAAAATCCTGGGCATGCTTTCTAGGAAGCAAATTCCACCAAACTTGGTTAGGTTTACTTCTCAGTAAACATGTTTAGCATTGGGTTGTATTTTTTAATTAGCTGGTTTTGTCAATATGTTTAACGTAAAAAGATAATGATGTTTAAATGGTTAAATAAAAAAGAACAATTATTTCAAGTGTTACTCCAATATAAATTTTCTGTGCAATATGACTTCTTTTTATATTGCTCTGAGCTATAGCAGGGTATCATGCTGAATATTTGGACTGAGTCATAACTCCACTGAATGTAATGGCTTTTTTTTTTACTGCCCTTACTGTAATGCAAACTATTAATTATGCAATATCTTTCCTCTCCCTTATCAAACTGCATTTCATAGATACAGTAACATTATCTCTATTGTTGTTCCACAATGTGCATTGAACTTGATGAAGGCGCACATATTTTATAACCATGGTAACTGTCAGGAACATCTGTAGCTCTTTTGATTTAGTTCTCTAAGAAAGATTGAAAGGCATCAGTTGTTTTGACTTTGAGGAGAAGGAGAGGGAAGATGAACAAAGAAGCTAATTTCAAATCCCATTTGGATAAAGTAATGGAATCTCTGGAACAATAGGAAGGTTTGACATTCAGAAACCAATTCAAGTGGTGGTTTAGTGTCGTGGTTTTCAACCCATGTTCTGGGGAATCCTGGGATTGCTTGGAAGCTTATCCAACAAGCTATTTAGTTATTATTTACTTATTTAAAATGCCTATAGACCATCCTTTGTCTACAAAGAAACCAAGGTGGTATACAAAGGCTAAGAAAACCAAAACAAATCCAGTAACAAAGATAAAACAACATAATCATTAAAACAACAACAACCAAACACAAGCACATACACAAGGCAGTTAAAAGCAGGCAGAACAGATCAGACACAAAGCGTGCAAATGCCTGAACAAATATAAGACCTGGCCCTGTAATGATTGTAACAATGGAGCCAGCCATACTCCTGCAGGGAGGGCAGTCTGCAAATGACTGTGCCATTTAATGTTCTATGTGAGACATTAAACATTCACAATTGGTTTCACAAAGTATTTTGTACAGATTATGTGCTGCAATGTTGCTCAAAATAAATTTTAATTGACTGCCATTTTGTAATTGTTCAACTTAGGTCTCTAAAAAGCTTTGGGATAATGCTAGCTTTCCTTCAGAACTGGTTAAGAAGTTTGGCTGCAAGGGCAAAGTATATCCTGACAAGGGGTTGGCATCACTCATCTCGGCTACTGCCCTTGGACAAAGCTAAACTGTGTCACTTAGGTACAAACAGATTTGGATCCCGCAGGTAAAAAACAAACAAACAAACAAACAACCGAGAAAACAAATTATCCTCAAATAGCCTTAAAACCTGGCAAATTCTCTTGCCTAGCTAAGGTAGTACAGTTGTACCTTGGTTCTCAAACAGAATCCATTCCAGAAGTCTGTTTGACTTCTGAATATGTCCGAAAACCAATCAAACTCAATTAGAAGCCGCGGAAGCCACATTGGACGTTCGGCTTCTGAAAAACATTCATAAAGTGGAACACTTCGCTCCGAGTTTGTGGTGTTTGGGATCCAAAATGTTGGTGTTTCAAGGCGTTCCAGAACCAAGGTATGACTACTGAAAATACTTGAGCCCCAAGTCATTTTGCACCCCAACCCGTGTAAGAACCAGCATCCTGAATTTGGCCCAGAAACTAACTGGCCAGCAATGCGGATAATTTACCAATAGTCATCAACAAACTGCTTATAGCATTTTTTAAAAAAATCATTTTTATTAGTTTTCCAATAAAAACAGCCAATTAACATATCCACTGGTTAGTCAGTGTTCTCGAAGCTACTAACATGAGTTTGACCAAACTGTGGGAGGCAGTGGAAGACAGGAGTGCCTGGCGTGCTCTGGTCCATGGGGTCACGAAGAGTCAGACATGACTAAATGACTGAACAACAACAACATATCCACAATCATAATCCAATTAAAAACAATAAATTAAAATAAAGAAAAACTGAATTACAGTCCAAATTATTAATTATTAATTTTTCTGGGCTTCCCATAGTATGCACCTCTGAAGTATATCTCCAATATCTTCATTCTTGTTGTTCTAATATTTTCCACATTCCACATCTTAACACTTTAAAGTTCTCCGTCCCTGGCTGTGTGATTCTCAATCATGTCAGAAATCATATATCCATCGAATACAGCTTTATTTGTGTGTGTGTGTGTGTGTGTGTGTGTGTGTGTGTGTGTGTATTCAACTGTCTATTTGCCAGCACAGCTTTTCCTGACTTCATTCCAATCCTCCAATCCGGGCTGTTGTCCAAGTCTATCATTTGAAGTTGAATGACGCAGCAACTCCCAAGTTGTTAAATCATTCCAGTCCGGTCTGTTGTCCAAGCCTGTTGTTTGAAATTTCCACGCTGTTAAATTGTTGCTGTACACAATGGTTTCTCATGATTAAATTGTTAAGCATACTGTTTGCAATATTGCAGTGTAAATGAACTGCATTCCACAGATATAAGTCATTTGGCGATTGATCAGCCTTCCTGGACACCACACAATCCCCCCCCCGGGCCCTAGAAGGGGGGTTGCTAGACATCTGTTTAGCTTTCTCTCTCGCTCATAATGATGAAATTCTGCAAACAGATGCACTGTATGTTATCCCAAATTGTCTTTATAAAGTCATTATAAAGTCAGCTAGCAGGTATTTCCCACTTCCCTCGAAAAAGGGAGGGATTCTCATTTTTCCGTGCTGCGTCCTGTTTCTTCTTTTATCTTTATCAAGTCTTTCAAGTCTTGATAAAGCTGCGCAATTGAGTACTTAATTATAAGTAGAAGTCCATCTGTACTTTAAAAAAAAGCAAAAAAGTTTGTTGATGAGGCTTGGCATAGAAAAACAATTGTAGATATTAAGAAGAGCAAAAAGGACATACAAATCACCTCCGTAATCCAAACACCATGATGAGAATCTTTTGGAGGCTGAGCTTAAACACCAGAGACTGTGCAGTTCTACAGGTTTTTTCTCAGTCTTCTTTGGTCCAGACTATGTCTGTTTATTGTCCAAATCTAATTATTTTATCAAACAGATATTTCCAGCTTATGAGAGTGACTTCGGAGAGTGCCAGCCGTGTCGTGCTCTGGGAAGCAGCACCCTGCCGCTTGCACCTTGATGAAAGATGACAATCTCAGACGATTTGTGGGTCTACAAGACAATCCCCCCCCACCCCGGGGAGTCTGCCAGGGCTAATTACCCCCATATCAGCCCTGAATTACTGGCACGGCTGGGAACCGGTCATATGTGAGAGTCAGCCATTTCTCACCGCTGGAAATAGGAAGCCTCTGCTTATAGCATTTTTGACCATCTGAAGTTTCTGAATGATTCTCAAGGTCAGCCCCACACAGAGAGTGTTGCAGTAGTCAAATCTGGAGGTTAGTGAAGTATAAATGTTAGGTTGGGGGCCCCTTGGGACAAGGACCTGCCTTTTCCTCTCTGTTTTCATAACATAACATAACACTGTTTTCAGGACTTTGGATACTGAAGGCCATGTGCTACTAAAAATGTTAATGATAGTACATGTCATAAGCTTCCTTGCTTTGTGTTCAGTATAACACCTAATTGCATTCATAATGTAAAAACTAACTTCCTCAAGTCAAAAACAAGGAAAAGCATGACTACAATTTGACAAATAGACTATGTTTTCTTCCATATGTTGAGCTCCTTTGGATACTTATTATGACTTCTCATCTTTGTTATATTTGCTTTTCATAAATCGCTCCAGCATCTCTCTTGAGGTGAAAAAAAGCTAACAAAAGGGGAGGTGGAGAAACCTTGATGTTTCAGTATCAATCACTGTAGCCTGTTAGCAACCTACAAATGTGAAAGATGCAGAAATCTAATTAAAATTGTGATGCTAGGGGGTGAAATTTCATAGAAGACTTTTAAGTGCCTAATAAGACTGAGGGGAGATATAATAGGCATCATCCATCTGTTGCGTCCAACCTAGCGCTATGGGAATGTTCCATCTGCACAAGGATTCACCCCTTCTCCTTTCACATGTCACTTTTATCTGTTCTAGGGGTTCCCCAAACCCAGGGCAGGGAGACGGGAGAAAGTCCTGTTGCACAAGTGAAAATCATTGCACAGTAGTTGAATGCCAGACATCACAAATAAGAAATTACAGTTTGGGATGACATACATTTATCCATCTATTGGGTGTGTGAGGTGTTAGGGGAGAAGTAGGACCTCTGGAGGGGGACTTGTCATGCTCCTTCTGGGGTAGTTTGTCCACCTTTGGCCCTGCACTCAGCTCTCAGCTGTGGCTTCTAGAAGCTGTCAGCCTGCCACAGTGGCCACTCAACTAGCCAGCTAAACCAAGTGAGGATAGCCGATGGGTCTCAAACTGTCAGTGAGTTAGGGACTTCTCCTGCATGCAAAGACGGGCTCTAGCAAAGGCACAGGCAAACTCGGCCCTCCAGATGTTTTGGGACTACAACTCCCATCATCCCTAGTAACAGGACCAGTGGTCAGGGATGATGGGAGTTGTAGTCCCAAAACATCTGGAGGGCTGAGCTTGCCTATGCCTGCTCTAGCAGATTGAGCAAACAAGACCAATAGTGGGTCCAGTGGTCAAGAAGGTGGTTTCTGCACATGCTGTAGAGGGAAGTGAGGGGCAGATGGGGCTCATCAAGCTGGGAAGGTAGCCCACCTAGGAGGAGGAAAACTCTGATCCCCAACCTCTGCTGCCTTTGTGATATCTTTGGGAAGAAGAAAAGGCTAAGGAGTAAACCCTACACAAATCCAGAGTGGAGTCCCTAAGACAGTTGCATGGTGCCTTGTACACCTCCTTCTGGCAACTCCTGCAGCCAAGCTGGTGCCAAACATATTGCTCTGCTTTTCTTTGGACACAACAGCATGGCCAAGAGGGGGGTCTTGTTGTCTGTGCAGCTCAGGACCTCAATACACACTGCCAGGCTTGTGCCCCAGGGAGATCACTTCAGTGCTGCTAACTCAGTGGTTTGACTTCACCCCAGGAGGCACATCCATTGTCCCCTGAAGCAAACAAATGCCAACCAGGTTACTGTAGTCTGATATCTCTGTTATTGCTGATGGAGTCCCTCTCTTGGTTCTTAGAGGTGCAAATATGGAATTATTGCAGGAGTCTAAATGTCCTAAGTGTGATTCCCCATAAATCATGACATTCAAATAAATTTTCATGTTTCTGCTTACTATGCATAATTAACTTAATCACATTCCTCATGAAGGTGGAGCAATAAGTTATATAAGATTTCTGTTCATTGAGAAGTTTATTCAGTCCACTGCAATATTACAAGGCACCTTCAATCTTAAGAGTTGCATCAAAAAAGATAATAGTTTTCCTTTTTTTATTTTTTAAAAATGAAAGTTGACATTTTCTCTGCTAGTACTGAATATGTATACTCACAGCTCTGCCTATACATATCTGGTTACTGCCATTGGTTTCAAACTGTATCTGAATGTCAAGATGTTCTTACTACTCTCTTGGCTTTCCAGTTCATAACAAAGCAATGTGGAGACATATTGCATTTAATTTCTGTTCGTGTCACTTGCTATAGCCAGCGGTAAAAGAGACATTTCTGCTGCTTGGCTTGTAACAAGACAATTGGGTCTCTTTTCTGGTATGCCCAAGAGATTTAGGATGTCATCTCAGTACTTTTGTGTTCCCTGCATATAGTACGGAGCTAGAAAATTACTTCAATATTTCTGCTTTATTTTGAGGAGGGAGGGGGTCACGTTGCACAGAGGAGTCAGCTGGGTGACAACCTTTTAAAACTGTCTGTCTCTTTAGCAAAGGAAGCTGCTACAGGAAAAATGGTAAAGACTGCACCAGGTATTGTAGCAGTTCCCTTCTGTGGATCATGATGGGGAGGGAGGGAATGCTGCACATGGAACTCTGAAATAAAACTGCTGGTTTCATCAAGGCTTGTGTATTCTATGAAGTCAAGGACTCTGGACGCCCCCCCCCCAAAGCAAACAACAACAGCCGCCCCCAGGTTTAGGTGTGGTTCCCATGGCCCTGGCTGGTCCTGCTGGGCAAGGTTCAAGGTGATACTATTAGTATATAAAGCCCTTAACCACTATGAGATTGTCTTACTGCACATGTGCCCACTCAACCACTTTGATCAGGGGAATTGGAACTGCTTCTGGTGCCACACAATCCCCATTCTGCCTTTGTAAATATCCGATCATTTCGTGTGACACTGTGGAACTCCCTGCCTTTTGATTTCAGGCAGGCGCCTTCACAGCACTCTTCTTGGTGCCTCCTGAAGACATTCCTATTTAGACAAGCCTAGCCAGATGTTTAGAAAGCTTATAAAAGATTTAATGGGCTTTAGTCTACTCTATTGTGGTTTAAACTTTCTTTGTTTTAAATTATGGTTGTAAAGTTTTTAGTGAAATGCTGACTGTTTTATCTTCTTGCAAACTGCTTTGAATTTTTTTCTACAATCAAGCAATATATGTATAAATAAATAAATTATAGGCCCAATAAGAGTTGTTATTTGTATTCAGCCAGTCAGCCTCCACTTTTTGGGTGAACAGTAGTATATATTCTGAGGCCCAACAAACATGTGGCATTATCCATCCCTTCAGCAAAAGTAGAATGATCCATGTCTGTAAAAGGTAGGCTGATGAGGTACAGATACCTGTGGATGGCAGGTGGACCCTGTCCTTCTTTCAAAAAGGATCAGAGCAGCATTCCAGCCCTGAAGTTTTATTTATTTATTCATTAATTTTCTTTGCCACCCTTCCTCCCTAAGGAACCAAGAGCATTGACCAAGGAGCCCAGGGTGGCACATCAGGAGACTGGCATCTGACTGCAGTTCTCAGCTGAAAGTGTCCCCATTCCCACAAGCACCTGTGCTTTGCACTGAATTGTACTGGATTGCCCAAGAAAGTGATTTATGTTTGAAACTGTCTCATAGAACCTGTATGAGGAGGTTTTTAATGTTTGATGTTTTTATATGTGTTGGAAACCACCCAGATCGACTGGGGCAACCCAGGCAGATGGGCGGGGTACAAATAATAAAATTTTGTAGTTGTTGTTGTTGTTGTTGTTGTTGTTGTATTATTATTATTATATGAATGAGTACCAAGATATTGAGTGTAGGGTCAGGATGGGGCTAGAGATGGTGTGTATTGTGGGTTGTGAAATATGCATTAGGAAAGGGAGGCATTTCCTCAGTATACCGTGTATTTTATGTTTTCAAAGCAATGAATGATGCAGTGAACTCATTGCTTTATGAGGTTCTGTGCTGAGAAACTAGTTTAATAGAGATTTACAGCTCTCTCAGGGAAACTGGTGTGAGATGGGGAAAAGCAGCACCGAAAGCAATCACCCAGCATTTCTAGAACCACAGGATAGATATTTACTAAATCTGCATGTCAAAAATTAGCAGTAGATTGTCAGTCTGTGTAGGTGAGGAATATTCCTAAACCATTGTGCATATACCATCTACAGAGAAATCCCATCAGCTTGATTCAAGAAAATTGTGAGGCTTCAGCCCCTCGTGCCATTTCCCTCCGCTTCCTCAGGAGGGTGAGTGGACTCAGAGACCATGTGAGAGACAGCAAGGAATTTGCAACTGGGCAGGAAGGATTTAGTGGAAATGAGACACTTCCCTTTTCGTGAGTAGAAATGCCTTCCATACCTGCAAGGGTTCAAGTTTGCATTCTGAAATAAGCAAAACAGTGAAGCAAAATAATTGCAATAGTATCACCTTATTGTGCTTCTCCATTGTTCTTTGTAAACAGACAACTAGTGTGAAATTCATTGTGTGAATGCAATTAACTGACATTTTTTTCTTATGTCAATGAAAGCCTGAGCAGCCCCAGATGGGTGAGGGCCTTCTTGGTGGTGGCGCCCTCCCTGTGGAACGCCCTCCCATCAGATGTCAAGGAGATAAAGAACTACACAACTTTTTGAAGACAGCCCAATATCTGGAAGATTTTAATGTTTGACGTTTTAATGCTTGATGTTTTATTAATTTTTTATATGTGCTGGAAGCCGCCCAGAGTGGCTGGGGCAACCCTGCCAGAATGGCGGGGTATAAATAATAAAATTATTATTATTTATTAGAAGGGGATGTTTGGGGCTCCAAGTCTAAACATCTCTACTTAGAAGTAAGTCCCATTGAATTCAGTGGGACTTACTCCAGGGTAAGTACTTTTAAGATTGCAACTACAATAAATGCTTGATATGCCCCTGCCACAGTCCTGAGAAAATTTGCATCTTCCAAAGGTGGTATTTGCATTTTCAAGGGAAGCCCCTTCCCCAAATGCTGTTTGACATAACACAAATGTTCCCAGTTAATGCTGTGCTACCGAATATCCTTCCACTGGAGTGATCAGTGACTGTATCTGTGGCCTTCCAGATGCAAAGGATATATACCCTTCTTCATATCACCATTGGCAGACAGAGACAAGTGTCCTTCAGAAGCCGGGGCTCGTCCACACTTCTGCTCGCCCTGTGCCCGTCCTAGTGGTTTCCCTGTGCTTTCTAGGTACAGGTCTGAACGGTTTTGCCTTTGCCCCACTGCTTTCCCCTGGAAAACCTGCTCTTTAGTGATAAATCAGAGTGAACAGCAATCCTCCCCAAACCCCAATTGCTCTGCCATTTGCTCTGATTCAGCACTAAACTGCTGGTTTTCCCAGGGGAAAGGGGTGGGGCAAACGAAAATGTGGACAAGCTCTCCCGGAAAGCTCAAAATGGTATAGTGGTACAGCAAAGCCCACTTGCAATGTACCTACTGCTGTGCCACTTTATGTTTCCTTTTTGCCACCCTTTTCTTCGTGTTTGCCATATAAGGTTCTGCTCTTAATCCTTTTAGTCACGATAGCTGCAAGAAAATGTGATAATCTTGCATTTTATGGGAACAGGAGCAGCTGCATCCAATTATTCTATTAGGCTGCCTCCATGTTACAGAATGGCTGGCATATTCCCACCATGCAGGCAACTATTTTTTGGTAGTGGGCGGGTTGACGCCGGCCTGTGAGGCACTTGGAGGTAATTTGTGAGTGTGTGTATATAAGAACCTATGAATAACAGAGCAAACTTTAAATCAATACTAATTAGCCCACCTGTTCTTTCCTATATATAACCTTCTTTTCTAATATTCCACCTACTCTTGCAGTGCTTACAGTCCCCTCTCAGCTCGCCCATTTACACCAGCAGATGGAAAAGGCACTTTGCACAAGAAACTCAGGAATCTTTTAAAAAGTTCCCAGTGAATAAGTCCATTAGCCAGAAGCAATCACCTTTTCTAGATAATTATAGGAGAGGTCTATAAATTGTACCAATTTCAGTACTGTATATAATCACAACTAGAGAACAGTGAGAATATAATGTAAGTAATGCACATACACAGTGGGTAATCTTCATAGAGGATTTTATTGGTTAGGTGTTGATTCTGCTGAGCTCTATATGAGCATAAATGGTAATTAAAAGTTTTCTGTTAGACTATAGTTCAGCAAACTACTTAAACAAGCGTAGTGGTTTTTTTTCTTTTGCTTTTTTTGGCCAAAGGTAATGTGGCTAATATGGTTTTCAGACCAGGATTAAGTACTTTGCTATTAATTCTAAACTTAATGCTAATAATTGCTATCTATTTCTTATTGTTATACGTATGTACCACAGAAACACAGGCAGTAACAACAGCACCGTTCTGCTTTTATCAGTGTGCAATTTTGCTTCCTCTTTTAGACTACCTTAACACTTTCAAAGTTTACTTATTATTATATTTATTCAGTGCTTTATTTCTTGGGGGGGGGACAGATGCAGGTGTCAGTTCCCAACTTTTATGGTCAGAAAGTTTTTCCTGGTGTTTAGTCAGAATCTCCTTTCTTGTAACTTGAATCCATTGGTTCAGGTCCTCCCCTCCAGAGCAGGAGAAAATGAGCTTGCTCCATCTTCCATGTGACAGCCCATGTGACATGACCATTTAAAGGCCAGGATGAAGATTTCACAAGCATATCACTTGTGGGACATCATTCCATAATCTGCTGGCCACAGATAAAAAGCTCTGGTCATTGCCACAGGTGTCTAGTCACATTTGGCTCCCAATGCAAAGGAATCCAGAGAACAGCCCATTAAAAAGACAATCAGCAAATGCTGAGAGTGACCACAGCTTAGCAGGTGCCCTGCATGCAGAAGGTGCCAGGCACAATCCTTGGCATCTCTCGGTAGGGCTTGGAAAGGCTCAAGACTGAAGCCCTGGGTAGCTGTAGCCAGGCAGCAGGGACCAAAAGGGGTTCTCCTTTGGCCCTGCAGGTGTGGCGGAACTCCACTGCCCTTCTCCACTGACCATTGGCCATGATGGCCAGGACCAAGGAGAGTTGGAGTCCCAACAACATCTGGAGAGCCACAGGATAGCCACGGCTGATACAGACAACACTGAGATACAGGGACCTGATTACTATTTTCCTCTATAGAGGATGTCAGGCACTCAGGTCTGAGAAATGCTGGATACATGCATCTATGCTAGCAGGAAGGATGGCAACAGCCAGGCTGATGATCTAGTAGGAAAATGCATTGCCCAGACTACTGGAGTGCAGCAGATTTTTGGTGCTTTGTATCTGACAGTTGTATAGGGCATTCCTTGCTGAGTGAAGAAGCAGTAATGATAGCACACATCTATAACTCTTTGCCAATGGCTATACTTAAGCCAAAGATATCCTCAACTTTTGCCATACTGAAAACAGTTGACTCATTTCTGCATCATCAGTCTCTTTGCAAAGTTTGTCCTATCGAACTGGTCTATGTCAAACACTGAAGATGGAAGGTGAGGAAAGAAAAACTAATCTCCAGGAAAACCACCCAAATTCAATTAGGAATGCTTGGCGAGAGAGTAATTAGCATTGAACTGAAGAATAGATCCTAAGCTTTGACAGACCTACGGTCTCAATGCCAGATGCAAAGCAATACTATGCACAGAGGTTGATTTCTCACAGGAAGTGGCGGCCCAAAGGCTGGTGAGCTTAGCACAATATCTATTGAAATGTAAGTGATGGTTAACTATATTGAACCTTAAAGGCCCACAGGGAAGAGATTGAAAGGGACTTCAGGAATACAGCACTGCTGGAATAAGGCAATTTTTGAGAGAAACAGATTCTATTGTGAGATTATGAGAAGAAAAGGGTGAAGGAGTAAGAGGAGATGTGTCATTCACTGATGGAATTACCTTTCCTCTTCTGAGATACTGGGGGCCAGGAAACAAGGTGTCTATTCAAAGGAATAGTCCAAATGAGTTGAGCATGGGGGAAAAGTGCAGTGTGGGGGGAACACAATGAGTGGCCACCTAAAGAACTAAGCACTGGCTGAAGCAAGAAGACAACTATAAACCATGACAATGCCTGTGAAAAGGATTGCCATCCACTGACAAATTGACCAGACTATTGCAGATTGTCTGTTTTCTATGCTCAAGTTTTATATTCTTTCAAGTGAAGGTGGGCAGTCATTAAGTCAGCATCAAGCAAACCATTTCCATTTTCAGTTGATTTACTTCAATCAATTGTGGCATCCCCTCCGCTCCCAAATACAGCTGGTGCCAAATTTTAAGTGTCATGTGGTGTCAGCTGATGGCTTTCCTACTCACCCAGGCCATTCAGGTGAATCAGGCGACCTGTTTAGTCTTTTTATAAGTGGGGGGTTTTTTGTCGGTGTGCGGCATTTTTATAATGCTATTTTACAGTTTTCCTGATTTTACAGTGTTGCTCTGGTAATGAAAAGCAGGTAAGAAATAGTTTGTTTAAATGAATGAATGCATTGTCAGGTCTCAAAAGTAGTAATTTTGCTGAGGTGTGTGTATGTGTGTGTGTGTGTGTGTGTCTATATATATAATGTAATGTGAATATTTCTGCTTTTCATTAGTCCTTTTCAGTAGCAATGTTTTTCCTAGCTAGTTCTGCTGTTGCTACTATATTTTCTTCCTTCCTGGATTAGTCTTCTGGGTGATCATAACCAATCAGCAATAACATAAGGAATGGCATGAGATACCTGACAATAGTATAGATAATCAAGAAGAAGAAAGAAAGAAAAAAAAGGGAAAACACGGCATTAATAAGTGACAATCAAAATGGCTGATTTGAATATATTAAATTGGAATGTAAATGAATTAAATAGTAAAGTAAAAAGGAATAAAATTGAACATGCACTGTATTTTTCGCTCCATAAGATGCACCTGACCATAAGACGCACCTAGTTTTTAGAGGAGGAAAACAAGAAAAAAAAGTATTCTCAACGAAACAGTGGGTGTATGATTTTTGTGGTTCATGCTGTGGCCACAGACATGTGATTTGATGGTGATTTGATGGTAGCCCCATGCAAAAATCCTGAGAATCCATGTGGATCTGTGCTTTGTAATCATGTTTTTGCGCCATTGCGGCCCCACGCAACAGTGGGTGCATGATTTTTTTGGTGCAGGCTGTAGCCATGGACATGCTATGTCATCTGATGGTGAATTTGGGGTGACCCAATGCAAAAATCCTGAGGATCCATGTGGATCCGTGCTTTGTAACCATGTTTATGCACCATTGCAGCCCCAGGAAACAGTGGATGCATGATTTTTTTGGTGCAGGCTGTAGCCATGGACATGCTATGTGATCTGATGGTGAATTTGGGGTAAATTTGGGGTAACCCAATGTAAAAATCCTGAGGATCCATGGGCTTTTTCCTCCCCCCTCCCAGGCAGCCTCCTTTATCGCTAGCATCCCTTATCTCTCTCCCGATCCCACCGATCAGCTGCTTCCTTTCAGCACTCCCTTCCCTCTTATTTACCTAAGTGTCTTTTCCTTAGCAGGAGCAGTTTTTTGCTCCTCCTTTTCTTCTAATTTCTATCCTCGTTGATTTAGTCTTCCTGTCTCCTCTCCTTGCAAGTTTTGCTGTCTTTACCTCCCCTCTCCCAGGCAGCCTCCTTTATTGCTAGCGTCCCTTATCTCGCTTCTGATCGCTTGCGATCAGCGGCTTTGTTTCAACACCCACTTCCCTCTTTCACAAAAAAAAAGCATGATCTGCTTTTCGCCCCTGGGCAATTCAGCTCCAGGGACCACGCATTCGCTCCATAAGACACAAAGACATTTCCCCTTACTTTTTAGGAAGAAAAAAGTGCATCTTGTGGAGCAAAAAATACGGTAATATTCAAACAAAATTTAGACATAGTTTGTTTACAAGAAACTCATGTGCCCAAGAGACATAGAAGAATTTTAATAAGCAAAAGAATTGGAATGGAATTTATAAACCAAGAAATGAGGAGTGATTTCATACATCAAACCAAAGTTAGACCCGAAACAGTTATTCAAAGATGAACAAGGAAGGGTGATAGCGGTACAAATAATGATACAAGGTGAGAAGATTATAGTGATTGAATTTATGCCCCAAATGAAAAAAAGTCAGAATTTTATAAAAATATATAGAATAACTTTTTAGAATATATGGATCAGAAGATTATTTTAATGGGAAATATGAATGGGGTAGTCTTCCTGGAAATGGACAGGACAATAAGGAAAACTGAAACTAAGGAAGGGAAATTACCCATAATTTTTTTCAATATGGTGGAGAATCTAAACGTTAATAGATTTATGGAGGTTCAAACACCCATTGGATAGGGAGTACAAATTTCATTCAGAAGTCCATCAATCTAGTGGACAGATCAACTTGATATGGGCCTTGAAAGAGTTAACATTAATGGTTAAAAGAATAAAACTATTACCAAGAATGCTCTTGGATCATAATTCAATAATCCTGGAATTAAAAGGGAAAAGAAGCACTACATTTAGATGGAAATTGAATGAGGAATTGTTGGATAATCAGAATATACAGGAAAAAGCAGAAAAAATATTGAAAGATTACTTTGAATTAAATCTGAAAAACATATCTCAGAATAGTATAGTATGCCAGTAAGGTGATTATGAGAGGGGTTTTCATACAACAAAATGCATACCAGAAAAAGATTAGGGAAGGAAAGAAAAAGGAGTTTCTGGAAGAATTGATTAAGAAGGAAAAAGAGTTAGTTAGCAAACCAGGCAAAGAAACAACAAAGCAAGCAATAAAAATGTTGGAAACACAATATTTGATGATAATAAATGCAGAAATGGAGTGGAAAATAAAAATAATGAAACAGAAGAATTTTGCATATGCTAATAAATCAGGAAAGTTGTTAGCATGGCAACTAAATAAAAAACAGACAAAAAATTCAATAAATAAACTTAATGTAGAAGGGAAGATAATTGACATTCTGAGAGACATTAAAAAACCTTTTGTAAAATATTTTACAGATCTATATTGAGCCAGTTTGGGGGGGAAAGTCGAAACTGAAAAATACATAAGACTAAATTACCAAAAATCCCAGATGGAAAATTAGCTATATTAAATGCACTAAGAAGTCTCTCTGAGGTTTCGGATGCAATTAACCATCAAACCAACAATTAACCAACAAACCATGGTTTGTTTTTTATTTTTGTTATTTTTGTTGAAAATTTAATAAAATTATTATTTTTTTAAAAAGGAATGGCATGAGGGTAGGATGCTACATAAACAATCAAATTTTTTAGTAGTTTCTTTTTTATATATATAAAAAATTATTAACTGACCAATCAAATCAAATCAAATCAAATCAAATCACATCACATAAATTCTGAATTACAAAGCCGAATTTTAAAATTTTGTTGAGGGGACCCATATTTCAAGTTCCGAAGGGGGATTCTGATCATCTTCTTGCTACTGCGTTAATATCCAAATCAGTCCAAATAAAGTTCATAATTCTATCCAGTCTTATCTTGCTTTTTCCACATCTCATCTTGTTCGTATATTTTTCCCCCTTTTTTCTTTATGATCTCTTCTGATAATCTCCTTAAGCAGATAAACACCAATTATAATCCTGTGTGAATTTTTCCATTCGTCCAATCCTCATATCGAGATGGTTTCCGTATATCATCGCTTCATAAATGACATCGCTCTTTCCATCATTTATCTCGCAATCTGTCGTTCTTAAGTCCCTCTGAGGAGTCTCACCCACAATATAAAAGCAGCTCTATTCCTCCTCCCAGACTCAAGTCCTTCGACAGAGCTTACCAACATGGCGACGGTCTTTTTAACTGCGTCATTCCAAAGCTCTTATACTTTTCACGATCTTCTTAAAACATGCTTTGGTTAGAAAATTTATCTCCTCACAGTCATAAATCCATAGCTTAAGTCATTAAAACGACATTTCTGACTTGTGAGGGGGGGGGGATTCTAAATTTCTTAGTAGTTTCACCTCAACCTAGATACCTTCTCCTAGATACCAGAGGCATTTTTGTGGGGTATGAAAAGGGTCTCTACAGAGTTATTTTGTCTGATTCTGGTCGGGTGATTCTCACAAAATTTCTAGAGAGTGCTCCTGAACAGGAGAGGGTGATAGTACGCACATTTCCCACTGATGACGATTCAGATGATGATGATTTCACTGATTTCAGCTGTACAGAAAGTGATGACACTGATAGCTCGGAGAGCTCAGTTGTCACAGTCATTGAGAGGAAGTCTCACACAATAGATAGGCCTTCACAACTGAAGGATGAACCACTGTTTACCATTGGAACTAGTTCTCCAAAGAGTCCTGAGACTGGACCAGTGAGCAGAGAGGATCAGCACCTCATACGTAGGTCTGAGAGAGTTACAAAGGGTCAACCACCCAAGAGGTACTCAAAAGAGTTTGCTAACTTAGCTGTTGCATGTGTTGCTGTTGTAAACAACCGAGGACAGGTTGGAGCTGTGTCTAAGTCAGAGACAAAGACACAACAGAGAGTTACTAGCCAAGGTAATGCAGATGCACTCATTCCTTGGAAACCAGGCAACCAGAGAGGTACACTGGGGAAACCAGTGGCGGGGAGTTCCAAGGGTGGAACTGAAACAACAGGGGAGTGTTATGTGTATAACAACTGTTTGTTTTCTTCTCTGGATCATGCTTTGCTTGCTGCAACACGCATTGATTCTTTTGGGGGAGGATGTTACGAAAAAGGAGCAATGCAGAAGCAAGCACCAGGTGGCTGGAATGGTAAACAGGATGTGGGTGTTATTGGATTGTACCGTGGGAACCAGGAACAGTTTGTAAAGTGCTCTGAGAGCCGGATGTTACCTCAGAGCAGCACATGACCCTGTACTGGAAGTACATGGGTGGAGTTTATTCTCTCTCTGCAGTGGGGAAGCAGAGTGTGCAGACATGTTTTCTCTGTACTGCTGAAAGACAGAAATAAAGACATGTAGATATATTTCTGTCTGTCTCATTCCCCCTCCCTGGGGGAGGAGTGGTGTGTTCTCCTTCACGTTGAGGAGAATCGCCGATTGGAGACCTCCTTTTATCTTGCCGGGAATCGCAGACGGGAGGTCATAAGGATTCAAGCCGGGCACGTGGAGGGTGGCCAAATTCCTCTGGACTAAGAGCTAAGCTGGAGGCTCTTCTGGCTTGAATACCGACAGTTAAGCATACCATTACTGGATTTTATCAGTGTTTTTCTTAGTGGATTGTGTGGTCTGCTAAATGAAGAATTAAATGCCAGAGAGGTGGCAGTAGGAATGTGAATCCAAGAACTGAAAGCCGAGCTTCTTTGTACGCTGTGTTTTGGAGTATGCAAAGTTAGTGCGCAGTCTACCAAGTGAGACCCGTGCTTGTAGCTGACGTGGATGTACATTGGCGTGAAGTAGGGCAACGACTTTAACTTAACAAGTCACAATACTGTTAAACACACATTCTGTTATTGTAGGCCTAAAAAAAGGCCTCAGCAGTGTTGCTTTAATGTATATAAATATAGAGCAAAATCCAGCCAAAGCTGAGCAATCTAAAATCTCATTTATTTCAATAAGAAATATTTAAACATAAGCTTGATTCTTGCTATTAAAACCAGCAGATGCTTAACTGTATCTGGATTGTGCCCATAACTGATCATCTTTTATGGATACAGTGACATCAGCAATTAGCAATCAAACACTAATTCTGCCACTCTTTAAGTCTCAGGGCAGAGTAGACTCACTGAAATAGTGAGACTTGAGTTACTTATGCCCCTTGATTTCAATGGGTCTACTCTGAGCATAACAAACATTGAATACCACTCTGTTTATTCAGTGGATTTTGTGAGCAGCCCATAGAATACAACTATATTTGTAAATTTCTACCCTGCCAGAAGTGCCCAAAAGTAATTAATCAGGATATTCTATGGTAGAACTCATCCAAATGATAAATGAGTTCTTGTTAAAGATGAATGAAAACAATCTACCATGTGAATGGCATTCATATTGAATATGGGAAAAGATACAAAATGGTAGAAAAATGAGAGAGGGAAAATGCTGTGCTGAAATTACAGTAGAAAGGGACATATATGAACTCCCCCCCCAAAAAAATATTCTATATGATGCACCTATAACAGCTGCTGAATAGCGTCTACATCCAGCTGCCAGCTATCACGTCTGTGCTGACAGAAGCTGCATCTGTTGAATGTCTGACTGAGATTTTGTGTTGCAAAAGAGAAAGAAGTAGAAAAAGAGAGGGGAAGGACAGGAATAAAAAGAGGGTTTAGGGTAGAGATGAGCGAAACCTTGTATTTCAACACTGCCTATTTCCAGTTTGCAGGACTTAATCCACAACATTAGATACACGGTATTTTTCAAGGGTAGGATTTTCTGAATGGTTAACTTGCCAGTTTGCATACTGTTCCTTCCATGAGACTGCATTGCTTTTTGTTCAAGTACTGACCAGCTTGTACAACTAGACACTGCTTGTTTCCAGGGATTCTCAATAACTGTTTCAAAACCTGTTGCTTTATTCAGGAGACTCAGTACAAATTCTGCACCCAGGAAAGCCAAATCTTGCAACTTGTCTAGAGTTACAAATTAGATTGTCTATGCAACAGTTTTTGCACATTTTCTCTTTCCAGGCATAATTTCTTTATTCTTTTTTTAAATACTGTAAAATTTTATTAAGGCTTTTTCATAGTACAATACAATAAAAAACAAACTAATTTAAACAAAAACAAGAGAAAGAGAGAAATGCAAAGTCTTTTCTTAAAGGCATATCTTGATCCTTGTCTCACACAGACGGCAACCCTCCCAGCTCTCACCTGGAAGACCTTCCCTGCCTCTCAAACAGGGTTCTTCGCCAGCCAGCCGTGAGCATACAGTTCCCTCATTGACCCAGATTAGAGGACATTTAAAATAAAATAAAAAATAACACAACTCCAAAAGCAAGAACAAACCAAAAGGTAGGAAGAAGAAAAAGGACGATGAAAAAAATAAAAGAATGAAAAAAGTAATCTAAGTTGGTGGCTTTTAAAAAATAAATAAATTAAGTGAAGTCTCAAGGCCAAGAACCATATCAGAGAGGATCACGGGCCACCTATTACATTGGAGCAACATGCAAAGTAGCCCTGTTTGTGAAGATACAATATATTGCTTACCCAATCTCCAGTAGACAAGAATTCCATAAATGCTGAGCAGCACGTGGGGGGAAAACCCCAGATTTACTCAGTGTCCTCTTTACAAAGGCACACTAAACTAATGCTACCGTTCAAGAGGATGCTTATGTTTTGACATGGAAGGCTGTGATAGAATGTAAGAAAAGATAGCATAGGGTTGCAACTATTTAGGGCTTGGTGGGTCTAAGAGAGCTAAGAATTCTACAGGATGTTACAGGAACAGCCGAGATGCAACAAAACAGGAGGTCATAGCTTAAGTGCTGTCAGCTTTAACAGAGGGCACAAACTACCAAAGTGCTTTGATAGAATTAAACTTGAACACTATGAATACCGAGATGGTGTAGCTAGGTGCTGCATCATGCCTAAGGCTATGGTTCTCAAGGTACTTACACTGAAGAAGTCTCATTGAAGCCTCATTGATCTCCAGCAGGATTGTTGCCAAGTCAGCGACATGAGCTAAACAATTCATTTCATGTTTCATGCTTGGACACTTGGATGGAGCCAGGCTCAATGGAATACCAGCTGCCTCTGGAATGTATTCATTTTTGCAGTTTCTTTACATATGAACATATGAAGCTGTCATATACTGAGGCAGACCAGAGTCCATCTACTCCAGCTTTGACTACTCTGGTTGGCCACAGTTCTCCATGGTCACAAGACGCAGAAGGATCTTTTCTAGTGCTTCTGTCTGAAATTGTTTGCAACTGGAGATGCCAAGGATAGAATAATAGAATTGTAGAGCTGGAAGGGACCCCCAGGATCATCTAGTCCAACCCCTGCAATGCAGGAATCTCACCTAAAGCATCCAGCAGAGATGGCCATCCAACATCTGCTTAAAAAGCCCCAAGGAAGGAGAGTCCACCACCTCCCAAGCGAGACTGTTTCACTGACAGCTGTACTGACAGCTGTCAGAAAGTTCTTCCTGATGTTTAGTTGGAATTTCTTTTCTTGTAACTTTAATCAATTGGTGTGGGTGCTGTGACTTTTGTACACTGATATACTACTACTACTACTACTACTACTACTACTACTACTACTACTACTAAATACGTATTCACAATGGCCAAAGTGGTGTTAGCTTCTTTGGAACGCCTAAGTGGACTCTCCTTCTAGATTGTGCCTGACCCCTCACATCAATATTTGTATCTGTGAGAGAAGGGGAGAAAGACGCAGAGCATTGTAAAGCCAGCCTGGTATATTGTATCAGTCCTGGCCTACATGCAGCAGAATGAGATGCTGAAGTGCTAGAATGGACTGCATGCACCACTTTGGACTGCAAGAGGGATATACCATTGCAGGCAGATGGACTAGATGACCCTGCCAACTCTATAATTCTATGATTCTGTACTATTTTTTAATACTACCCTGCATTGAAAACTCATTATAAATATAAAATGAGCAAGACAGAAAAATGGCAAAGCATTAACTTTTATGCTTTGTGTGCTAAACATCTATTAGCAGAGAAGCTTGTTTGCTTTTTGGTTCAGGGTATTCAAAGTGGACACGGGTGGTGCTGTGGGTTAAACCACAGAGCCTAGGGCTTGCCGATCAGAAGGTCGGCGGTTCGAATCCCCGCGACGGGGTGAGCTCCCGTTGCTCGGTCCCTGCTCCTGCCCACCTAGCAGTTCGAAAGCACGTCAAAGTGCAAGTAGATAAATAGGTACTGCTCCGGCAGGAAGGTAAACGGCATTTCTGTGTGCTGCTCTGGTTTGCCAGAAGCGGCTTAGTCATGCTGGCCACATGACCCAGAAGCTGTACGCCGGCTCCCTCGGCCAATAAAGCGAGATGAGCGCTGCAACCCCAGAGTCGGTCACGACTGGACCTAATGGTCAGGGGTCCCCTTTACCTTTTTATTCAAAGTGGCAGTAGGTGTAAAGACAAATTGCACCATCACCATGTTCACTTGTGCTGATGTACGAAAGCCTGCAAGGGTCTAGTGATACTCATGTTCACAGATAGCCCTTTTGGGGGAGGGGCGAATGCTTCTCTCTGTCGTCCAAATAGCAGCCCTGGTGGTATAATGCACTACCACAGTCTTGTTCTCTGTCAGATATATAGTGTTGCCCTATTCTGAGTCAGAGCACTGGTTTGTCTTGCTTGTGCTTTCTCTTCTGACTGTCAGTCCATTGCTCTAAAGTGACTGGCAAAGGTCTTTCCCAGCCCTGCTCTCTGATTTCCCTCAATTGGACATTGAAGCTGGGCCTTTTTATACATGCAAAACATGTATTCTGCAACTACAGAACTATAGACCCTCCCAATTGGCCATGCTCTCTAAAACATTATTGATTAAAGCAACAAACGGAGAAGATTGCTTTAGCTGATGGGCTATGCCAGTCCTAAATCAGATGTTGGCTCCGATGACCAATGTTTATCAGCCTCAGGTCATGTCCTTACTGCTCAGTGAAAGGGAAACCTGTTACTCATTCAGTGACTGCTCAGCTATGATAAACTGCTAGCACTTTTTAATTTGATACTTCACATACTCATTAACTGCTGGAATCCTATAACAGAGCAGAAGGTATGGTTTCTTTATTTTCCTTCCAAGGAGCAATTTTCTCTTGAAGCCTGAACAATTTGACTCCTTACTGTAATTTCCTACTGTAAAATGAAGTACACTTACCAAAACAACAACAACAGCAACAACAACAACAACAACAAAAAGTCAGTCGCTCGGATAAGACACCACAACAGCAAATAACAGAGTGAGGAAAAATTATAAGGGCACTCCATCATGACTAGCTAATGAAGTTTAGATCTGCCGACAGTGCTGGCCTTGCCATTAGAGAGCTGTAAGCACCCACTCACAGCAGTAAACAGAAGGGGGGGGGTGGCCGACGGTGCCGTTGGCCAATGCTGTCAGTAGTGTAGCTCTACCCACCCAATCCGTTACTATGGCTCTCTTCTTGCTGCTTTAAATAGCTGCCACATAAATGTCTCTTTTTACGCATAAACCTTTTTAAAAAAGAAGCTGTGCACAGTAGATGCTAGTTGCCTAGTTTTTCCACTAATGCATTTACAGAAATATTTTCTTGAGCCACATGATCACCAAATGCAGCAAACATTTTTCAACAAAAATCATATGGACCAAAATAAGAAATCAAATAAATAAATAAATAAATAAATAAATAAATAAATAAATAAATAAATAGCAGAACTATGTAAATGCACATGTATGTTGGAAGACTGCAAAGATAATAAGAGAGAGAGAGAGAGGGCCAGTGTGGCAAACTGGAACACAAATTGGTTCTTTTGACTGACTGACCAATCTTTTGGGACCTATAGTGGGGCACCAAAATCCATAAAAATCTCAGCTACCACCATAGCGGGTGTTTAAATCAGGCAGCTGAAGATGCCAGTGTATACCCATATTAAGAAACCCCAGACATACCCCGCATGACCCAAAAAGTAAACTTCTTAGTTGATAATTCACTCACACATTGCATAGGTGGGCCTTGGGAAAGCCTTAAAAAAACAGAATCCATTTTACAAGTAAAATTGTATTTATGTAAGAAAATCATTGTTTAGACATAGCATTTGGACATCAGGGAAAATGGGAGCTGAGGAAATCAGGGGTGGAGAGTCACTGAGAAGGAAATGGCAGTTTTAAACAACAGTAGAGCTTTGAATAAAGCAGGGATGGTGAAAAACCGAGAGGAAAAAACTGACCATTTTAAACAATGACAGATGTTTGCGTAGAATGAGCAGGGGATGGATGACACTGACGGGAGTGGGGTGGCAGTTAAAAAAAGGTTTGAGTACACCAAGAAAGGCATTGGGAAAGGTTGTGTTTTCTTTTTGGTATTAGCTTCTGTGTTGTACTCATCCCTGTGTTATACCCATTTCTCCTTGTCAAAACCAGTTTATTTGTTTTAAAAAACAACCCCTCAGAGTTTCTCCATCCCTGCTTTACTCAAACTTCTGCTGTTGTTTAAAACCATCTCTCCCCAGCCCTTCCTTGGCTGCCTCATGAGATCAAGGTTGTGGAGCCCTCAAATATTCCATAGTAACTGTACATATTTTTCTATCCCTTCTACCATGTTTTGTCTTCAACATAAAGTTCTAGATTCAATGCAGTAGTGTAGAAGAGATCCTTTATTAAGAAGCATACAGCCATAAATGTAAAGCATCAATCAACTGAACCTAACCTTCTCTTAAGAGTCTATTCATCTTAAATACACGGTATGCATCATCACAGGGGGTGTGCACAAAGGGGGAGGCTGAGAGGGTGCATCAGAAGGGAAATGATTTGATATTGATTTATATATTAGTAGCTTTGTATCAATGCAACATTTTTATATGAAACTATGCATTTGTGTCATATTTTGTTTAAGTTGTGTTGCTGCTTCAGTTTTTTGTACACTGCTTGGAGATGTTTTTAATATGATAAGCAATATAGAAATTAACTAATCAATCAATGCAGAACAGGAGAGAAAATGGGGTTGTTCTGTATGTGTGATAGCAATGCCTGTGTGATAAGGAGGCTGCAGAATAGGAGAGAGGAAAGGGCATGGAAACATCTGTGTGCGAGAGTTCAGAAAAGTAAGGAGGAGCGGAAGGGGGAAAGGTGCAAATAGAGTTGCCAAAAAGGGAGTAGGAGGCGTGGGAATGGGGATGAAGGTGAAAGCAGTGGTATGAAAATCTGCAGAATAGGAAGGGATGGTGGATTCATAACTGGGTGGAACATGAAAGGAGTGCTTAGTAGTTGCCATGTCAAATACCCACTTTGGCACGCAGACTCGCAAACACACACATACCACACACCCCATGCACATTTGTGTACACACACACAGAGAGAGAGAGCGAGAGAGAGAGAGAGGCTGGGAGCCTCAATGGTGCCCCTCTGGAGGCTTCACCCAGGGCAAAAAACCTGGCTAACCTTCCTGTAGCTATGGCTCTGCAGGAAGTGGTGTGTTTTCAAGGAGAGGTTGAATGAACAGAGGAGGTTGGAGGCAAGCACATGAGGGTGAAGGTCAAAACAGGAGCAAAGCAGGGCTGCAGAATAGAAGAGAGAAGGGGTTTCAGAAAGGGGCTTAGTACTTGCATGGGGTGGGAAGGGGAAGCTCTAGGAGACTAATGGGGGTGGAATGGCAGCAGGGTTGGTATGTGCAGCAAGCAGGAGGGCATCCTATAGTGCAGGGCGGTCCAACTTTTCACATCAAGTGGGCCGCAAGAGTACTTTGACACAGAGCCCCAGGCTGCACACTGCCTTATCGTGCATGGGGGACACACACACACACACAAAATTTGATGCCCCACCCCAGCGCCCAGGGTAAGCAAGATGCTGGGCTTTGGGAAGCAGACATGAGGGCTCTGGCTTGGTCCTAGAGTCCTCCCGCCTCCTTCCCAAACCCTCCTTAGACCTTTCCCAGCTTTGGGAAGGCGGCATGAGGTCTGGGTGTGTCAAATGTTGCCAAGGGGCACCAAAAAGGGCCTCAAGGACTGCATGCGGCCCTTGGCTGTGTGTTGGGCCACCCTGCTCTAGATAGATGTACTATTATGTAGAAACATGGCTGCTGCAAACTTACAAGTTTAGGAAAGTCTGCCTACTTTGCAAACAGTAATTTTGTCTATTGCTGAGCCCTATTGTGCATGCATGGCACAGTGCGTGGATTATACACTGTAGTATTATTTAAATATGCAAAATCCCATTGACATAATAGGCAGGAGAGAGTACAGTTTAATGTGTCCATAATCCACATATTAAAAGCTTCCTAAGTATGATATGACATGACAGACCATAATGCCTCTGAGCTTTAACAACCCATTGTGTCAATGACACACACTCCACAAATTATAGCAGAGGAGTGTCACTTGCAATTCTATTATAATCCTCCAGATTCCTCCCTCCCTCTTCTCATCTGTTAAAAAATTAAACCACTGTTAAACACACAGAGGAAAAAGCCAACATAGAAAACTGTATGGCTACTAGAGTAAAGGAAGGAATTGGATAGAATTGTCTTAAGCAGGCCAGGCCACAAGTGCTGGGGACAAACCTTACAGGTCCTCTTACTCAGTGTAGTCAGTGCTGCATTGTACTATCACAACTGATAAATCAGCCCGTTTCTCTGTAGGATCTCACTACATGAGATCAGAACATCTACTGTACTTCTAGAAGCAGGGACTTTGCAGCAGTGGCCCCAAGTTTATAGAATCATTTGTAAGGATGGACGTATCAGTCTGATTCTGGACCATATCAATTTTGCATGTGTTTATTCCTAAATCTGTTTTGTCCCATTACTGCATTAAACAAAATCTACATGGAAATTCATATTTAAATGTATTTTCTCTCAAAGTGTAAATGTCAGGCGGCTGAGGAACAACCCCCACGGCAGGTTGCCAGGAACAGATAAGACAAGGAAGAGTCCTTACCATCTGCTTTTTACTCAATATTTACAGAGAGAGGCTTGAGAATGTAGCCTCTTGGAATAATGGTGTTATCCTGAATAAATCTCCACCCCCCTTTTCTCCCACTTCCTCATTCATCAACAGTACCACCACCCTTACGGTTGCCGCTTAGGGCCATCTGTCTCCAAGCTCTTTGCCCTCCTACTTTTAAGGCTCACCGGGTTCTGAGAGATGGTGGGTCTGGAATGCTTTCAAGTGATAACATGTCAACTAGCTGCTTGGGCTCTGCCTGCTCCTCCTCTCCCATTATTTCCCAACTTTCCTCCTATTGTAATTCGGAACTGTCTTCCTCTTCTCTGGAAGGGTCAGACTGGGGAGGCGGTCTCCACCATTCTTCCTCTGCCCAGTCTCTGACACTAAGTATGTTTTCTCCTAAAATATGCATTTTAGTATCCACCTCCCTTTTTCAGTCACAAACAGGCTGAAAGGATCCTATCTGATCCTATCCGATCCTATCCTATCCATTTTAATGCCACCTGGGAGCCTCCCTCAGCCCTCAGGTTCAAAACATGATTATATCTGATTGTTGTTATGGCCTGAGTTCCCTTTCTGTTTCTCCTTATTCCCTTCTATGTATTTAGGCCCAAAGCTGCAGCAAATGGACAAAACACACAAAGCAAACAATGAAAAGACTTGCACCTAACAAGCCCACTCATATCCAGTGATGGTTGAAGAGGTAAAGGGACACCAGATAGACCAGGTGTAGAGATGTTGCTGAACTCCAACCATCCATGGCCATTGGTCAAGCTTGCTGGGACTGATGGGAGATGATGTTCAGCAACATCTGGAGGGCCAAATATTCCCCACACCTGAGATAAACAAATAATAATAATGATTCCACCTTTGATTGGTCAAGCAAGCAATCCAGTTTGGTGAATGAAAGAATCTGGTGCCATTCAGATTCTCCTCCAAATGTTTCCCCCTTGCAACAAACACTCCACCCAGCAGCGACAGTGGCGTGTGGTGAAATTCCTCATAGGGGGAACACTTAGGGCTGTATGTAGAGTTGAGGACCCAAAGGGTCATTTAGTCCAACTGCCTGGAAGCAGTCCCAAGGCCTCCTATGAAGGAGAGCACACAGCCTCCCAAGGAAGTCCATTCCCCAGCCAGTCAATTCGCCAGTTCCTAGCAGCTTGCCAAAAGAAGAAAAGCTTGGCGTTGTTTTTTGTTTTTGAAAAAGACAACTGAAAGCGGAAGGGTAGATTCCCCCCCCCATTAAAAAAACTTGGTCACACAGACAGACTTTCTTCATCCTCTCCCTTGTTGCTGTTGGTTGTTGCATGTTGCTGCTGATCCTTCAGGTTCTGGCAGATTGGGGCTGGGGGGTTATTTTATCAAAACACCATGCTTTCAAAATACACACCAGTGGCTGAAGGAGAGGAGTGAGGAAGTGAGACATGAAGGTTGCAGGGATCTTGTCTCCCACCCCCACCCCATGGGCACTTCAGGCTTTTCGACTGCTCTTCCTTAAAAAATGAAGGAGAAGGAGCTGCAGTTCCGCTTCAAGCAGGCACTTCCAGCTCATGCTGGTGTATTGCTCTGCAGGGTCGTGCCGTTTTGCAGCCTTTACAGAGGTAATCAGACAGAGAGAGAGACAGAGAGATGTTCATGCACACATATACATGGAGCCTGGAGACACTGGCTAAGCAGGTACACAGAAAGGTCATGCCAGGAACGCTAAGGGGACTAGGTTAGTCCCACTAGTCCATGGACCGCACACCACTGCAAGGAGAATATTTTTGTCCACAAAGTTCTGAAAACTCACCTCTAGGAAAAGGCAACCTGGGCAGGAGAGGTAGGTCAGCTTGGTTACAGAATTGATTTCTTTGATTATTGCAACAGCATGATTACTGCTTTGTCATGAAGGTTTCCTGTTCTACCCTACATATAATGGAGAGAAGTGCATCAAAGGGTTTGTATGGTGTGGTTATCCCCATGTTAGAACCACAACTCCATCTAAGATGACAGGTGTAGCATGGGGAGTGCCCATCATACACTCCTCCTGTGGTCTCCCCATTATGTGTAATATCAAGGTTCTTTGTCAAAATCTCAGATCTAAATCCGTGCAGATCTAAATCATGGTTGTCTATTACACTCACATTTGGCTTAATCAGACATTTAAAGGCACAAGCAGTAGAATAAATTCTTGTGATCATTGCAAATCTCCTATCTGATTAGGAAATGAATCCAAAATAGCTATTCTGCTGTTCTGTTCTGTTTCCCCCCATACAGAGCTGAAATCATTGTTATTCATAGCAACTTAAATAATTAGGTATCCTTGGTATTGGTTGAAGGAATTGGCTGACCTTCAGAGAGATTGCCTTGCACAACTTGGATAACTGGGAGCAGTTTTTGGAGATCTCATTGGTAAAGTGATTGGGCATGTAGTTGAAAGATGGATCAACCATCGTCAATGCTGCTAGTTCCTGAAATGAGGAGATAAAGTGGGGAATAGGAGGGGAAAGGGAGTTACATTGGCCAGCCAAGCTATATATTTTGTCCACGGTTTAACACTGAGGTGCAAAAAAGCAAAACTTTGCAGCATTGTTCTCTCATGAATCCTTTATTAAAATGTTATTCTTTTTAACAGTCTCACTGAAAAAGTTGCAAGGAATTTCAAATGACATTCCTCATTTTAAAGATAGCCTAATCTTATGAGAGCACTGATCCAATCAGTCCATAAGAAGAATTTATTTATATAAAGAAATCACTGAAATGCTCAAGAGAACAGCGTTATTTTAATAAGTTCAAGCTGATTGTGAATTTGTATCTTGGAGCACTCTGTGGCTTTGCATTGTCATCCTATCGCTGGATCGCTCTTACACACTTAATTTCATATGCTTTGTCTTCTCTGTAAAGAAAGAGAGAGCCTGCCTAAAAGATTAGATCACAACAAAAGAAAGAGAAAGTCTTTTTCTATTGGCATATCATGTGTCGAAATATGATGCTCATTTATTCAGCCTTCCTTTCTCTGGCTTAGATCCAGTTTCCATAAATAGGAAGTGTTCCCATTACCAAGGTTTGTTGGTGTGGTGCATGTATTTTCTTGAGTCTGAGGCAGATTTGGTGGGTATTGGTGGATTTTAACCCTCCTGCTGTCTTACAGAAGTCCAAAAGGCAACCCTCTAAAATGACTTAGTGGGAAAAAGTGAAAGTTGCTTTATCTTGACCCTGAGAACTCACAGATATAGCCTATAGGCCCTTTAGCTGAAGAACTATCTCTTCCTCAGATAGTCCTCATGCTAGCATGCATTTACACCCCTTATTTACTGCACACTTAGATCCAGTTCTTATATTTCTTGGCCCCAAGTAACCACTTTAGGTCAAAAGGGAATCCTAGCTCCTGGTAGCTGGCATTACTTTAGCCAGTGTAACTTACCCCCATTCCAAACTCTGTTCAGGAGTTGCTGGTAAGGGCTATGGGTCTGATTTTGGAGGATTGTGCCCTAGATCACACGATTCAGCTGAGCAGGGTTTGACATAGGTGTAAGTCTCTGCTTTCCCCATCCCTCCCCCTGCCAAAATGTGGGGAGTTATGTTGCTTTATGTTCTGCTGGCTTAAGTTCCACTGGCTGAGACTCAGCTGAGCTGGCAGAGCCATGGCTGAGGCAGAGTTCAGAGCTCGATCTACACTGATCTGTAAAACACTTTTAGAAAAGTAATATAACTCTCAGTGCTATTTTCCATTGATGACAGATTGCTGCTCTACAGTGAGTGCCTTCTGGTGTCACATTTTTATAACATGTTTTAAACATTTTAACTGACCAGTGTAGATTAGTCGCAGGACTTATGTCAGCTTTGCCAAGGCTGTGCCCTGGCTGAGCTGGCAAACCCCAAAATCTACTGAATGCAAACTCTGTCATCCTGGCAGATCTTAGTTTGGGCTAATCTGCACTTCTGCTTGTCCCATGCCTAGAAAGCATGGTTCAAGCAGTTTTCCCATAGCTCCACTCCTTTCCCAGGGAAAACCTACTCTTTAGTGCTGAATTGGAGCAAATGTCAATCTGGAGAAAACTTGAATTTCTGTTTGCTCCAGTTGAGCACTGGAGAGTGGTTTTTCTCAGGGGAAAGCAGTGAGAGGAAGTGTGGATAAGCCCCCACTCTCAACTTCCTATAAAAAGCCTGAATATACAAATCATAAGGTAGGGAAGATCCAAAGTGAATATTTTCCTGGGGAGCAACAAACAATTCTCATTTACATAAAGCAATTACATGTTTGCATCAAAACTGGAACCTTCATTCTGCACAGCCAGTCTACATTTTACTTATATTCTTACTATTTTCACAGTATCAGCTTGAGTTGCTGATACATGGAAGGGACAGCATCAACTGACTGGCAAGGCTCTTGCCAGCAGGAACTTCACTGATAAGCTTCTTAAAGCAGTGAACCTTGGGAAGCAGGAAATAGTGGAGCCAGTTCAAGGAAGCTTCCCTTCAGATTGCTGCGCTCAGGCCTTAACCTCAGCCAACTAATTAGAAGTTGTTGAAAGGAAGCGTCTCTGGTGTTTTCTTTCTTTCTTTCTTTCTTTCTTTCTTTCTTTCTTTCTTTCTTTCTTTCTTTCTATAGACAAGACTCAGGAAGCATGTTGCTTGGACAGGAGTAAACAGACAGAGAGGTGTGTATGAAAGCTGATGTGATAGCCACACTGTTCTGTTGTCTTAAACAAAGATGTGACCTATGCTCTGGGCTTTTTATGTAGCTGGATGGCTGGCGGCACAGGTGTAATGGACACTGATGGTCAGTTGATGTGGCCAGGAATGCAGGTTACAATTGTACCCATGCCGAAGGAAAATAATTAGATGGCACTTTTCCCTCTTAAGGAAAACATGTGAAATGTGTGAGTGCTTTAAATGCAAAGGCATATGCCTAGTTGTTAACTTTGATTGTGTTTCACAGAATCTGCCATAAAATATTTTGCCTTTTTAAAGGAAAATCTCCTGTGTAAAGCCACACAAATCTCATTTTGGACCATGCTCCTTTATGTTCTCTTGGCTGACTGCCTGTTCCTTGGGGCTATTTCACACCATGCTTCTTGAGCTCTATTTGAGTCCCTTCTATGCTGATGATTTTTGTCCCATGGAGCCAATATCTGTAACGTAATTGCCTCAGCAGACTGCTCACACAGGCAGGATTCTTTGCTAATGTACATTTTGAGTTGACACACCCCTGGTGGTCTGTGTCATTTTCCAAGACAGATGTTCCATTACAACCTCATCACTTGTCAGTGGTGTCTGCCCTTCATGGTGGCAGCTGCACAGCTTACATCTACCACTGATGCTACTCGATTCAAAGAGCCTGTCTTTGTCAGGGGCAGTAATGAAGGCATGGCTTCAGAGGCAAGATGACACAAGGAAATGAAGGCATTTCAGATCTCTGTGGGAGGTGACAAACCAGTCTTCTGGGGTGGTGGGTGGTGTCAGCCTCCACATCTGGAATAGCATCTCCTCTTGACTACATTCAGGGCCAGATTGCCATGATGCCAAGTGGAGGGACCAAGCCAGGGTACCTCTGCCTGACAAGCAGGTAGCTAGATTTTGCTAGAGCTCACAGATGAGTTTACAAAACAATAAAATATTAATTGTTCCATTATTTCCCTTAGCTCTAAGGAACATGCAGAAAAACAATAATGAGTCCTTTTCTCCTCCTTCGCCACCAGTGCCACCTTCATACTTTATAATGTGACTCAAAAGCGAGATACGTTGAATGCAGTGATTGAGTTGAAAAAGCACACAGATATTGTCTGGACAGGCTTATCAGCTAGCTTTCTTTCTTTGCCGTAGCCCTCAGCCCTCTATAATGGGAACAAGCCAGTCACCACTTACATTTCCCAGACTTAACAGCTGTAACAGGCATGCTCCTGAAAGGCAAGCCATAAGTTCCAAAGTGGTTTTCTTACTTCTGCCAAGGGAGAGCCTCAGGCAAAGTCACTGAGGATTTGTGGGATGGGATACTTACTAATGTGTTGTGAGGTGTGCAGGATACAAGCATGATTAATAACACAATCATCCAATTAATAGTATTTTTTTATTCCCAAAGTGCACATGGCAGAAGCTTCTGCACAGTTGACCCATGGAGAAGGAAGACTCAGCAATATTCTGAAAGGTGCTTGGCCAAAGCACTAAAGTTATCCTTGGTGTCTCCTATTCTCTCTCTCTCTCCCCCCCCTCTCTCCATCTCTCTCTCTCGCCCTCTCTTGCCAAGATAAACAGCTATTTGGATATCCAGATACATCTTTATGGGAGACAGTGTCAAAGAATGATGCCCAGGCCATCTGTGAGCTGCTGCTGTTGGGACTCATTGTAGACTGACTCTGCTTTTGTAGATCCCATGTGTGACTTCTGCTTCACCTGGAACTTCAGGAGAAAGCATTAATTTTATTTTGTAAATTCTTGGCTCTGAGGTTTCAGGGGAAGGCTATTGCCTTGGTCTATTTTCAGGAACCATGGAGTTTGTCTGAGGTCTGAAAAGTTAGAAAATTTCACTGACCAGGGATATCCCCCAAGGGTCCCTCCAGACATCCAATTTATTCTGCATTTATGATGATTTGTGCTCATGATGCTATTGGGGCAGTCAGATGCAATCACTACTTTTAATGCTATTTGTACCTTCATAGGTTTTGGGCAAACACACAGCTTTATTTCCAGTCAGTGCATATCCCATAACTGTTGGGATACTGCCAGGGAGATAAAGTCCATCTGAGCCCCCAAGCTTGTTGCCGGACGATCCATCGACCTCCCGTAGTCAGGCAATATCAGCAATTTAGCGGCACGAAGCCTCAGGCTTGTGCACACTCTTTCAGCAGAATTCACACAGCAAAAGTTGCACAGCAGGACAGCATATTTACAGTTTATTCAGCGTTGGTCAGAACAAAAGAAGACAGGACCGTCTGCTCCGACTGCTCAGGCAAAACAGCAGAAAACGAAAGGAACAGACAACATAAACATCCTGTGAGACAGGAAAATACGCAGGCTGTGACACAAGCATCCTGCTCCCTTTTAAGGTGGAACAGAAATATCCCAACAATAACTTCCTGCTGAAATTCCATAACTTTGTGGAATAAAAAGTTCAGAATTATTTTTGTTCCACTTTTCTTGCACTTGGGGCTCGTCCACACTTCTGCTTGCTCCATGTCTAGAAAGCACAGGGCTGGGCAGTTTTGTCTTCTCCCTACCACTTCCCCCTGGAAAACCTGATATTCAGTGCTAAATTGGAGTAAATGTCAACCTGCAGAAAACCCAATTGATGTTTGCTCTGATTCAGTGGTAAAGATCAGGTTTCCCCAGGGAAAGCAGTGGGGCAAGTGGAAGTGTGGGTGAGCTCTTGGTGGCAAGCAGGGACATTTTTGTTTTGTTTTGTTTAACCTTTAACATTGTGATTTTGTTGCCAACAGTGGTGATGTTGGCAGCAACACAGATTTTCTGGGAAATCACTGGCTGCCACTGCAATTCTAGCACACTCACCCTTAATGTTCCCTCTAGAGGGATGATATATCATGACTGTGAGGTCTTTAGGAAATATGGTCTATTTAACCTGAACCTACAGTGGAGGGGCTCACAGCATTAACAACCCAGAAGGTCTTGCTTCTCACATAGCCACAGCCTTGGATTCAAGCAGAAATCAAGCATGGCTCTCCCTCTCTGGCTTCTGCCTGCTTCTGGGTTCTACCCCAGCTTTCTCTCACACACCTCTAGCCCTTGTCCTTTTCACTACTAGCCAGGTGAGAAAGGGGCCCCACCCATATTCTATCTGGCACAAAGCCACTTCCTTTGTTACACTAATGACCCATACTTAGGGGGCCATTACCAACAAGCTGACCTGGCTATTCCAACAATTGAATCCTTGCAGAATCCAAGAAATAGAAGGGACCCAGGCATATAATCTAACCCCTCACCAAACTCACAACAATATATTATTATTTTCTTGGTGTGTGTGTGTGTGTGTGTGTGTGTGTGTGTGCATATGTGTGTGTGTACACACACACACACACACACACACACACACACACATATACAGTCCAATAGCACCTTAGAGACCAACTAAGTTTGTTCTGGGTATATGCTTTGTTTATGTACTTCATAATAATCATTGCAGCACTTTTACCAACACAGATTATGCAGTCACCCTTCTTCTTTAAAGCAAAGGGTTAATGGTACACATATAAAACACATACGTATACATATAAAACACATACGTATACATTTACACAATTACACAATTACACAATACACGTACATAACACACTACCTTATTTTCATAACATAAACATACCTAATATAGAGTAATAGGTAATTATATAGAGTAATTATATAAATACCTATCTTTACTGTACATATCAACATACCTACACACCTCCCCCACACGGACACCCACCAAGTGACTTGACTTCCAGCCGTTCTCGTTATGCTACTTTATTTTTCCAACTAGCTTTTTTAATCTCTTCTTCTATCCTAACTTTACTCTCCTTTCACTCTAATCATTTTCTGGATTCACTCAATATCTGTTAGAAATTCTACTTTTTCCACATAAATTTTGATGTATTCCTTAAAGATAGCTCACTCTTTATTCACTTTTTGTACCATATCTCCTCATATCCTCCCTGTTAGTTTGGCAATATGGAAGGATTCCATCATTTTAGATAACCAGCCTGTTTTAGTTGGGACGCTGCTGCTTTTCCAATTTTTGGCAATCAATAACCTTGCCGCCGTAACTGCATACATAAACATTGGTCTGACCGTTCTTTTTATTTTCTCTGACATGATGCCTAGGAGAAAGGATTCTGTTTTTTTTTCTTCAAATGAAAATCTAAACATCTTTTTTCAGTTCGTTATAGATATTTTCCCTGAATCCCACTATCTCTTTGCACTCCCACCACATACGTAGAGGCAAGACTCTTTTCGGTGGCTTATTCTATTGCGTTTTTTGGTGCACCGCGTGTGGGCAAAGTAGTGCTGGAGGCAGCACAAAGAGGATTCTCCATGTGTTGGGAGGAGCTTCTCCCAACGGTGCGGGCGAAGGCATGCCTGCAGTGATGGTGGTGCAGCTGGGCGAGAATGATTTGCCGGAAGCTCCCAGCTTGAGTTTGCAGACCTGTGTGCAGGAGGACCTGGAAGAGTTGAAGGCAGCTCTTCCTGGACTCAAAGTTTTTTGGTCACAGCTGTTGCAGTGACGTATGGGGCAAGGTAGCCAATGCCCAGCTGCCACCGAGAGGGCCAGGAGGCGCGTCCAGAGCACAGTGGCCAAGAAGGTTCTGGCCTTGGGTGGGACGGTGATCTGTCACCTGGGCATTACCTTCCGTGATGCGTCCTTTACAGGCTTGATGGGGTTCATCTGTCTGTGATTGGGAATGATTTGTGGCTGACTGCCGTGTCAGCGGGGTTAAGGGACTGGTTACAGGTGTGAGTGGTTGGCGGCGAGCGCTGGTGCTCGTGTGGCGGATAGGCTCTTGGTTCAGGTGATAGGGATGGGAGAACACTCTCGCCATCCCTATGTGAAGGGTATTCCGTTAAAGGAATCCAGGGACTCGATGCCTGAGTCCAGGGGAACATTTGAGTGGCGGAGATAGCCTGTTCCCGGCTTTCTGCTTATCCAGGTGTTCACCCTTGGCTGACCTATGGTGGAATCCTGGGTCAGTGCTACCCTGCATGGCAGGGAGCTAGTCGAACCAGAGCCTATGCAACCAATCACTTTCTGTAATCAATAAAGTTGTGGCCTAAATTCTGCCCGAAACCAAAATTTGAGTCAAATGTGTCTTTATTTAGGGGGGAGGTCTCTGGGTCTGAACATGCAAATGGAGGAGAAATGTTAGGCTCTACATTCTGCTCAAGTTGAAGCTGACGTAACATAATATTTAAGAGATTGAGCAATGAATCAGGAAGTCCATTGTTCAAATCTTGCCTCTGACAGTAATTCACTAGGTAGACTTTGAAAAACTGCAGTTTCAGCACAAAGATCTCAGTCTGCAACATGGAAAAAGATAATATTCCCTATTTAAGAGGATTGTTGTAAGGATTGTGACAGAATAAAGCATTCCATGATTCTGCCTCAGATACATGAGAAATCCGTCTGGATCCCATCTGCAAAGGTTGCCTAAACTCTACCAGGTAGCAATTTGCCCATGACAAAAGAATTCTATCAAACTCTCCCACTCACAAAGAAAGTTTTCTTTTCTTGACTAGCAGAAAGCACTAAAACTATGGGATGCCCTGTTAGGTGCATAAAACCAGATATGAATTGAGGCACATCCATGTGGCCTTGGCATGGGGGTTGAAATCCCCAGAACCACCCATTTAGCAATTTCCACCAGCTCTCTGGATATGTCCCCAGCACCGACCTGCTTCAATCATACTTTTAAAAGCTACTTTGATTCTGCATTGTCAGAGCTTTGGCCCAAGTATATTTTTCATGTAACCTGTATTTTCCATGTATTAAAATTAATGGGAAATCACAGTTATGGTTTTAAAAGAGGATTAAAAAGGATTTAAGCATTCATCTTAATGCTGCTATTTTAATGGAATAATATAGAAATGCTGATTAGCCGTCACCATGCTGGGAAAAACTTTCTCTTGCTGCATTTGGGCAAAATTATAAGACTCAAAGAATGACGAGATGCCTTGCCTCTGCTCCACGCCCACCCCCACCCTCCAGTTCTGACAGAAGCTCCCCAGCAGCAGCAGCAGCAGCAGCCTTGCTCTACAGCAAGTGCAAAACTGTCAGTAATGCTTAGAACAAGGACAGCCAGGAACTGGGATGAATATATCTACGGCATTCTGCTCTCATCATGAAAACTGCTTTCTCTGATAATGGCATAATCAAAGAGTTATTTATTTCGTGATATGGAGGACACTGCCTGGGGGGAATATGAATAATTCGTGGGTGGAGATTGAAAAGATATTTTTATGACTGGGTGCCATGTTGACGGATTAGAAGTAAGCTTCCTGTTTTAAATAATTAGATTAAGAGTGCAGCTGCATGGGCATTTAGAATAAGGAAGCTGTAGACCTCCATCAGTGCTTTTTGACACATCAACATGATGGTGTCCTAAATCTTGACTTTTACAACAGTGTGTTTGAGGATGGGGTGCTAGGGGATGGAACATAGATATGGCTGCAAGTGGACATGTATTGGTTATGCAAGATTAAGGTCATGTTACATGAGTTCATGCTGCTTTTAAACATTCAGTAATTAAGGTTTGGAACGAAAGCTGACAAGCCATACAACAACTAGCACTGAGGCTTAGTGGGGGCAGTAAGCCAGCAAAGTGGCTTTGCTGCTACCACTTTTTAAATTTATTTTATTTACATTAGTTTTATTCCACACATTAACAAATAGTTCTCTGGGCAGTGTGCAGGAGGGAAGACATAAACTACAAGATGGACATAAAACCAGCAGCAAGTTTAAAGCAGCATCAGAATAAAACTAAAAGGAAATCAGAAGCAGAGAGTGTATAATGCCAAAGTTCTACTAACCATGACAAAAACACATTTTTTAATTTAAAACTGTGTGGAAACCCTGTGGAAATAAAAAGGTCTTCATGTGGCAAGAAATGGACCACAGCATAGTTGCCAGGCAACTCTCTCCTTGGCATACCCTCCATCATTTCTCAGATGAAAATAGGGACTTTCTATTCTACACAGTCCTTCATCCAAATGCGGACTACTGGTTCTCAGTCAAAGAGAAGTTTTTATACAAAAAGACTTGGATACAGGAGGGTAGATTTCTCCTTTAGCCAATCAAGGCCTAGGGCCTTTCCCCCCCAAGACCAAAAATGTACATGCAGCTAATAAGTGGATTTCTGCACAGTTACTCTGACCGTGACACAATCTTGCATCAGACACTCCACACAGGTGGTAAATTGGACTAATTAAATGCAACCTTTAAATGCAATCTTTTTTCCTTCAGGAAGACTGCACCCAAAATCAAAGAAATGGGGACTTCATTGTAAATTTAAGTATCATGAGGGACAAAATGGTTATCACAATTCCTATGTGTTTGCATGACAGATTCCACATTGCTATTCTCTATGTGCAAACCCAGAGGTAGGAGCCAAACCAGCATAAAATTGTGCCACTGCCTCCCTCACCCATCACAAAGTCAGTTCAGGAGGATTCCATGATCAACGGCGTCAAAAACTGCAGAAAGGCCCTGCTCCTGACAAAGATAATAAATGATGAGCAGTAAGGCAGTTTGGATGCCCTGACCAGGCCCGAAGCCAGACTGAAATGGCTTGATGCAATATTTGTATGGAATCTAGGAGGCAGGTGGCCTTTGTTGCTTATAAAGGGAAGGAATTTTATTTCAAGTTGTTTAAAATTATCTGGCTCCCCTACCTACTAAAACTCACTAAAATCAGGATCCCACTATGTCAGGGAACTGCCATCGGAGCCAGAGGCAGAGGGAAGGCTCCAGAGGGATGCCGGAGAGGGTCCCAGTAGGGAGAGAGGCAGCCCATCTACTGGGGAAGGAAATCAGCGTAGCACCAGTGGAGAAGGGGGGCAGATGGGGGAATCGCCTAGGGGGCTCCAGGACTCCTCGCCGGAGACCAGCGGGGAGAGCACGGGTCCTCCACTGCCCACACCCTCCCTGCGCAGAAGACTTCCGCGCAGGGAGAGTAGGAGGAGACTAGGCGTCAAAGAACTTCTTTGCTGGAAGAAGTTCAAGAAACGCCCACTGACGGATTCTGCCAGCGATTGAGACAGCCACGGACGGGTGGCTGTCTGGACAGAAAGGGTTCACCCAGGTAACCCAGCCAGGAGTGGCGACAACTTACGCACGAGCAACCCCTAGAACCATTACACACTACAAGCAACCAGGCCAGAAACCATAGCATTCTTAGGACAGTTGTACTGGTGTTCTCTAGTTGGGAATCAGAGTGTTTAGATTTTTTGCTACAAGGTAAATCCAGTTAATAAGAGCTCTTAGGAAAGTGGTATGTATATGGTATTATTATCAAGGCCAGAGGAAACCCATGGCAAATTCCTGCATAATCAGCAATGTCTTCAGTCTAAACGAATGCAAATTTGCCTAGCCCAGATATAAAATATTAAGTAATATCCTCAGGATTCCTTCTCCTCTTTTTATTATGCTAATGGTCAAGGCCCATTGTAATGTGTAAAACGTATGGAAATTTATAAGCCTTCGCTTAATGTAATTGCCATATTTGCAAGGCCAAAAAAATGAGATTCTATACAGATTTGAATATAATTTGCAGGAAGGAAAGATAGATTTGGTTTCAAAAAGTCATAAAGAGTTTTGAAGCAATGCGTGCTATTTCTGAAACTTCCTCCCCCCACCCACTGGTTGCAAAATTCAAATTGAAAGCTGATAGCTTTGGTACACATCTTAGTAAAATACAAACCTGGGTGAAATGCACAATGCACTGTTTACTCTGCTGTCTTATATTGTCGAGGGTGATTCTACATCCACAGTTTCAGATTTCTGATAATACCATAGATGTATACATCTCCAAAGCAAGTCTGTCATTTAATGGATGAGTTTGGGATCAGGTATAAATATCTCTCCAAAGGGAGATGGCGACCCATGGGCAAATCGTGGACTGGATCCAGTCTCCCAACACAATGCCATTGGGTTTCCAGCAAATTGTAAGCAATATTGGTACTTCATTTGTAAAGAAAAAGGGAAACATTTGATACTGAATTGTAACAAAAAGATATAATTTGCACTGGAAGGTCATTCCATTTAGTTTTAATTATATAATGGTAAAGGCTGGCGGTGGGGGGAGCTCCTGAGTGAACAAGACAAAAAGGAGATCAAGCTCCAGTGCTCACTGATGCTAAACTATTTTCATTATACTTCAACACATTTTGGAGTGATAAAAACCTTCTTCAGGAGCTGTGAACAAAAACAACAGACATTAGAACAGTGATTCTTTAAAATATGACATAAATTAAATATGAGCAGGAATCAAGATTTGTTCAGGGTTTATGGCTCGTGGTTAGCTGAGGAGAGCTAAACCATGGACCCAGGTTCAGACAGCATGCTAAACCTTGGTTTAACTTGGCACAAGGGGACAGCAAAGCAGACCAGGGAGGAATGAAGAGGAGCTGGCACATTCATGGCTTCACTTTAAGGCTAAGCCATGGTTTGGCTTAGTGTGACACGCAAAGTTGGATCAAGTGTTCAGGGTAGTTTATATTTCCTAATAATGGCTTAAAGGGAAAGGGAGGAAAAGCTGCTGCTTCTGCTTCAGTGCCAGCTCTTTCATACTATTTGCTAATGGAAGATACAACTATGGCAGCTCATCCAAGGCAAAGGCAACTGTACCCTTTCCTCACCCCCCCTTGGATAGCAGAAAGATCTTCAGTCCCGGAGGCAATGAAGGGTGTGTTACTGCAGGGCAATGGCATTTGTAAGAGGCGACAGAAGCAGGCTAAATGCAATTGTACAGTATACCTTTGTATAAGCCGCCTTGTGGATCATTCTGGATCAGAAGGCAAACTAGAAATCAAATAAATAAATAACTTCTATAATGACCAGGCAGAATGGTAACCTCCTTCATGATGTCTCTACTTTTTAAGATGCTGTCTAGGTTTGTCATTGCTTTCCTCCCAAGAAGCAGGCGTCTCTTAATTTCGTGGCTGCTGTCACCATCTGCAGTGATCATGGAGCCCAAGAAAGTAAAATCTCTCACTGCCTCCATTTCTTCCCCTTCTATTTGCCAGGAGGTGATGGGACCAGTGGCCATGATCTTCGTTTTTTTGATGTTGAGCTTCAGACCATATTTTGCGCTCTCCTCTTTCACCCTCATTAAAAGGTTCTTTAATTCCTTCTCACTTTCTGCCATCAAGGTTGTGTCATCTGCATATCTGAGGTTGTTGATATTTCTTCCGGCAATCTTAATTCCGGTTTGGGATGCATCCAGTCCAGCCTTTCACATGATGAATTCTGCATATAAGTTAAATCAGCAGGGAGACAAAATACAGCCTTGTCGTACGCCTTTCCCAATTTTGAACCAATCAATTATTCCATATCCAGTTCTAACTGTAGCTTCTTGTCCCACATAGAGATTTCTCAGGAGACAGATGAGGTGATCAGGCACTCCCATTTCTTTAAGAACTTGCCATAATTTGCTGTGGTCAACACAGTCAAATGCATTTGTGTAGTCAATGAAGGAGAAGATGTTTTTCTGGAACTCCCTAGCATTCTCCATAATCCAGCGCATGTTTGCAATTTGGACTCTGGTTCCTCTGCCCCTTTGAAATCCAGCTTGCACTTTTGGGAGTTCTCGGTCCACATACTGCTTAAACTTCATTGTAGAATTTTAAGCATAACCTTGCTAGCATGTGAAATGAGTGCAATTGTGCGGTACAGTGGTACCTCGGGTTACATACACTTCAGGTTACATACGCTTCAGGTCACACACTCCGCTCACCCAGAAATAGTGCTTCAGGTTAAGACCTTTGTTTCAGGATAAGAACAGAAATTAGGCTCCAGCGGCGTGGCAGCAGCAGGAGGCCCCATTAGCTAAAGTGGTGCTTCAGGTTAAGAACAGTTTCAGGTTAAGAACAGACCTCCGGAACAAATTAAGTACTTAACCTGAGGTACCACTGTAGTTGGAGCATTCTTTGGCACTGCCCTTCTTCGGGATGGGATGTAAGCTTTGTATGAAAAGTTCCTTTCATAGCTCCAATTTTCTTGAACAAATCTCTGGTATTTCCCCTTCTGTTGTTTTCCTTTATTTCTTTGCAATGCTTGTTTAAGAAGGCCCTCTTGTCTCTCCTTGCTATTCTTTGGAAATCTGCATTCAATTTCCCGTATCTTTCACTGTCTACCTCGCATTTTGCTTGCTTTCTCTCCCCCGCTATTTGTAAGGCCTTGTTGGACAGCCACTTTGCTTTCTTGCATTTCCTTTTCATTGGGGTCATTTTAGTTGCTGCCTCCTGTATAATGTTACGAGCCTCCATCCATAGTTCTTCAGGCACTCTGTCCACCAAATCTAAATCCTTAAACCTGTTCCTCACTTCCACTGTGTATTCATAAGGGTTTTGATATAGATTGTATCTTACTGGCCCTGTGGTTTTTCCTACTTTCTTCAGTTTAAGCTTGAATTTTGCTATAAGAAGCTGATGATTTGACCCATAGTCAGCTCCAGGTCTTGTTTTTCCTGACAGTATAGAGTTTCTCCATCTTTGGCTGCAGAGAATATAATCAATCTGATTTCAATGCTGCCCATCTGGTGATGTCCATGTGTAGAGTCGTCTCTTGTGTTGTTGGAAAAGAGTGTTTGTGATGACCACCTTGTTCTCTTGGCAGAACTCTATTAGCCTTTGCCCTGCTTCCTTTTGAACTCTAAGGCCAAAATTGCCAGTTGTTCCTTTTATCTCTTGACTCCCTACTTCAACATTCCAATCCCCTATAATGAGAAGAACATCCTTCTTTGGTGTCATTTCTAGGAGGTGTTGTAAGTCTTCATAGAATTGGTCAATTTCAGTTTCTTCAGCACCGGTAGTTGGTGCATAAACTTGGATTACAGTGATGTTAAAAGGTCTGCCTTGGATTCGTATCGAGATCATTCCATCATTTTTGAGATTGCATCTCAGTACAGCTTTCGCCACTCTTTTGTTGACTATGAGGGCCACTCCATTTCTTTTACAGGATTCTTGTCCACAGTAGTAGATATGATGGTCATCTGAACTGAATTCGCCCATTCCCGTCCATTTTAGTTTACTGATGCCCAGGATGTCAATATCTATTCTTGCCATCTCATTTTTGACCACATCCAACCTACCAAGGTTCATGGTTCTTGCATTCCAGGTTCCTATGTAATATTTTTCTTTACAGCATTGGACTTTCCTTTCGCTTCCAGGCATATCCGCAACTGAACGACCTTTCGGCTTTGGCCCAGCCACTTCATCAGCTCTGAATCTACTTGTACTTGTCCTCTGCTCTTCCTCAGTAGCATGTTGGACGCCTTCTGACCTGAGGGGCTCATCTTCCAGTGTTATAACTTTTATATGCCTGTTGTCTTTGTCCATGGAGTTTTCTTGGCAGGGATACTGGAGTGGCTTGTCGGTTCCTCCTCCAGGTGGATCACCTTTAGTCAAAACTCTCTACTATGACCTGTCCATCTTGGGTGGCCCTGAATGGCATAGTCCATAGCTTCTCTGAGTTATTCAAGCCCCTTTGCCATGACAAGGCAGTGATCCATGAAGGAGTACTATCCAATAGTACTATCCAATAGTGTGCATCAAAATGCAGTTGTGTAATAAAGGGATCTATGTTGAACCCACACTTGGAAGACTGCACCCAATTCAGGTCACCCCCTCTCTCAGCATTCATTTCTTCTCCCTTGCTTGGGTTGCCAAAAGTTTCTCAGGATACTACAAAATGCTGGTGGAGTGTCAAATTTCAGATTGATACAGAATCCTTCAATGCATCTACGCCAAGGGGATGGGGAATAAGGCCGTTTTCACTGCTTGCATCATTATACAGTATCTCCATTCTGCTCTGGAGGTGGGTGGAACAACGTTTTCTGCCTGGCGCTACCTACAGTTCTACAACTTTTGTCTCCAGCTGATTCTCTTCCTTGCCTCTTACACTGGTTGTTAAAATTCCACTAGATCTGGCCCAGATCTTTTGTCTCCAGTCACCACTGACTACTACCTGCAGTTTACCTTCATGCGACTACAATCAGTCCTGAAGGCTTTGTCAACTAAAATAGGACACCTGCAGAGACACTGGAACTATAGCTGTCAATGTAGTTGTTCTGCTTGTATTCCCTATTATTCCTCCAAAGTGGTGAAAGCCAGTTACATGTGATTTCCAGGTAGTCTCCAGGCAGTTTATGGGCTTACAGGACTTACTTAGCTTCAGGAGCAAAACTGCCTTCATAAATACTCCTTTGACCAATTTCCCCCCCACAATTTTTGAATAATAAAGGACAAAAGTGGTAAGGACCTAACAGAAGCAGAAGACATCAAGAAGAGGTGGCAGGAATACACAGAGGAATTATACCAGAAAGATATGGATGTCTCGTACACCCCAGGTAGTGTGGTTGCTGACCTTGAGCCAGACATCCTGGAGAGTGAAGTCAAATGGGCCTTAGAAAGCACTGCTAATAACTAGGCCAGTGGAAGTGATGATATTCCGGCTGAACTATTTAAATTTTTTAAAGATGATGCTGTTAATGTGCTACACTCAATATGCCAGCAAGTTTGGAAAACTCAGCAGTGGTCAGAGGATTGGAGAAGATCAGTCTACATCCCAATCCCAAAGCAGGGCAGTGCCAAAGAATGCTCCACCTACCGCACAATTGCGCTCATTTCACACACTAGCAAGGTTATGCTTATAATTCTACAAGGCAGGCTTAAGCAGTATGTGGACCAAGAACTCCCACAAGTGCAAGATGGATTTCAAAGGGGCAGAAGAACCAGAGACCAAATTGCAAACATGCGCTGGATTATGGAGAAAGCTAGAGAGTTCCAGAAAAGCATCTACTTCTGCTACATTGACTATGCAAAAGCCTTTGACTGTGTCAACCACAGCAAACTATGGCAAGTTCTTAAAGAAATGGGAGTGCCTGATCACCTCATCTGTCTCCTGAGAAATCTCTATGTGGGACAAGAAGCTACAGTTAGAACTGGATATGGAACAACTGATTGGTTCAAAATTGGGAAAGGAGTACGACAAGGCTGTATATTGTCTCCCTGCTTATTTAACTTATATGCAGAATTCATCATGCGAAAGGCTGGATTGGATAAATCCCTAGCCGGAATTAAGATTGCCGGAAGAAATATCAACAACCTCAGATATGCAGATGACACAAAGTTGATGGCAGAAAGTGAGGAGGAATTAAAGAACCTTTTATTGAGGGTGAAAGAGGAGAGCGCAAAAAATGGTCTGAAGCTCAGCATAAAAAAAACAAAGATCATGGCCACTGGTCTCATCAGCTCCTGGCAAATGGAAAGGGAAGAAATGGAGGTAGTGAGAGATTTTACATTCTTGGGTTCCATGATCACTGCAGATGGTGACAGCAGTCACGAAATTAAAAGATGCCTGCTTCTTGGGAGAAAAGCAATGACAAACCTAGACAGCATCTTAAAAAGCAGAGACATCACCTTGCTGACAAAGGTCCGTATAGTTAAAGCTATGGTTTTCCCAGGAGTGATGTATGGAAGTGAGAGCTGGACCATAAAGAAGGCTGATCGCTGAAGAATTGATGCTTTTGAATTCTTGTGCTGGAGGAGACTCTTGAGAGTCCCATGGACTGCACGAAGATCAAACCTCTCCATTCTGAAGGAAATCAGCCCTGAGTGCCTACTGGAAGTACAGATCCTGAAGCTGAGGCTCTAGTACTTTGGCCACCTCAGGAGAAGAGAAGACTCCCTAGAAAATACCCTGATGTTGGGAAAGATGGAGGTCCCAAGGAGAAGGGGACGACAAAGGACGAGATGGTTGGACAGTGTTCTCGAAGCTACCAGCATGAGTTTGACCAAACTGCGGGAGGCAGTGGAAGACAGGAGTGCCTGGCATGCTCTGGTCCATGGGGTCACAAAGAGTTGGACATGACAAAATGACTAAAAAACAACAAATTGGATAGTACCTTTCCTTATACACCTTAACCTTGAATTTGCTCCCCCTCAGCCATACACACAATGTAGCTTACTGAATTGATGTTTCCAGCCTGCTATTATCCATCACAACCCCAAGATCTCTTTCTTTTCTTGGACAGTATAGGCTAATTTACAGCCTGTCAGTATATATGTGAAGTTAGGATTCTCTCCTACCTTGCAATGTGTATGTGTCAGCAGATAGCAGAGTTTCTGTAATGGAAGGAAAAGGTCAATGTGGCTTGTGGAGGAATTACACAGGGCCTTGGGAAAGGAGAGGAGTGCTGGCAAGAAGATGTCCAAGGGGAAACAGGCAGGAAGCTGGGTGGGAGGAGGGAGAATCAGAGTGACTGAAGGAAGAAAGATCAGACAAAGAATTAAGAAGCAGAGATCCAGAATATGGTGAAGAGAGAGAAGGGAAAGTGGAGCTGATGAAACCAGACAGTAGGGGGAAGCCATCATGCTGAGCCCAGGGACTGAAGGGGACCTGGAAGCTGCGTGCAAAGGAGGTAAATGAAGCACTGGGGGAGAGGATGGAGTGTATCTGAATTTCACATTCTGGTTGGAAATAACTGCTATGTCTTTGGCTGCAGATGTATAGCTAGGTTGACATGTAAATTCTGTAAATGTTGCTTAATTTGATGGCTACAAAATGTATTATTCTCCAGGTACACTGACAGAGTATGCTTGTCCTTTGCATGTTTTCTCAGAAGTAAGCCCTACAAAAGTCAATAGAATTTACTTCCAGGTAAATCTACAGAAAACTGCAGCCTATGTATAAGCAACTGCACTTTCCTGAACCACATTTCCCTCTCTTAATAAAAAGACTTTCTTGCTTCGTGGGCAACCTGTGAGGATTCATTAAGACTTATAAAGTCTTGTCATTTTCCTCAATGGAAACTATCTATAAAATATAGCTTTACAAGGTTGCATTGTTATTTCTAAGCCCAATGAATCTTGTAGTGCTGCAAATCGCACAAAAACACCTGTTCTTAGGAGATTTTCCAACTGATATCTTGACCTAAGTTGCTTGGATAAGTAATAGATAAGCATCTGCACTTTTTGGATGCTTATCTAAACTGAAAAGGCACAGAGAGGTAAAGCAGGCAGTTCTTCCTGATAATCACAGAAGGAGACACAGGAAGCTTGCAGAGCTACCCCTTTGCAAAATGTCAAACTTTTCTGCTGTTTGCACTGAACTGTAGCAGCTTTGCTTTGGGCTGATTCATGTGGAAGTAGAGAAAATGGTCAAACTTAGGCAGAGTGGGGGAATGATCCAAATTACATACATTAGAGATTGATACACAGACAGCAGTGCACCACCCCACGCCCAAGAGTGTAGCTGCAAATCTTTCGAAACTCTTTTTGGCTTGACTTGAAATTTCTATGATGAATTGACTAAGAGGAGCATCACAGTTTGCTCTGAATTTCACACTTTGCATGCAGAACTTTTGGAGCGCCCAAAGGACAGCACATGAGGCTTCATTTGCCTCTTCTGATGCTGTATGGTTCTATGACAAGCTCTCAACCCCTGTGACAACTGTATCAGATTGGTGGCATTCAACTATGTTTTATGCAGAGTAGACCCATTGGAATTAATTAGTATGACTTTGTTAGATCCATTAATTTCAATGGATCTGCTCTGAGTAAAACTTAGCTGACCTGATATTTCCATATTATAATAGGTCAGGCTATGTTCATGTGTAAAGAAAAGAGACATTTTCTTTCCACATGTGCAAAGCTGGATGCCTGAATGCTCTTGCTTAATAGTCCTTGAGGGCTGTCGGCCCCATGAATCAAGGTGAAGAAAACCATTTTGCAGTTTGTCTATGGCTGGAAAAAGAATAAAGGAAGACTGTGTAATGCCTGTCTGGCAAGAAGCCACATTGGGAGCTACAAAAGTCTGCTGATACTTAAAGGGAAGAATTGCTGCTACTTCTCTAGGTACCTGCCTTCTCCTCCCTGCTCATGGAAATATTTGCAGGAAAAAAAACTAATTTTATGGAATTGTCATTAGTTTCCAGCACACTCTCTCAAGAGAAACTGACCTAGTAAAACCTGCCCTGGAATTTTCAAGCACTTGGGGGAAGTAAGGCATACAAACAACATATTGATCTGCAAAGCTCAATATGCAAACCTATGCACTAATTCCTCCTCAGGAATGCTTTCTATATGGTGCTGCTTTTAAAGAGAGGTTGCAAAACAACCTAAGTACAAAACGAGACTCCAGAACACTAGCAGAGTATCACAACATATTACACCAGTCAACTAGACAATATTAGGGCAGTTTTTAACCAATGACATTGGTCATTAATTTCTTTCCAGGGCCAATTTTAAAAGACTTCAGTTTGTTAGTTTTGATGTTTTGAATTATTCCATAAAGTTTTTCACATTGTAATTGTTTCTGGCCATCGTGTTGCTATTGATATTGCTGTCTCATGTTTTGCAACACAGGGGTTTGTTTGCCACCCATCTGACTGGATTCCCTCAGGCACTCTGGGTGGCTTCCAACAAATTAGAACACAATATGATATGGATATGAATATGACTATGGATGACATTTTCCTTCCTATTGCTTCTGAATAAGTGTATTTAAGAACTGTGCATGTGCAGTTATGACTATTTTCTCAGATGCAATAACTCACCTGACCTTCCTCCGGCTGAGTCACTGCTGAGATGGCTGCAAGGCTGGCATGATGCAAATGCACCAAGAGAAGCATCAGGTTGACACCATTAGCACATTTGCACAGTTGACCTAGCTGTCCTCTTGCCCCCTTCTCCTCAGTATGCAGCAGTGACTCAGTCGGAGGGAGGTAAGAGTGGCACAGCTCCATCAAGCCATCTGCTGCTGCTCAGATGTTAAGTCCCACAAAGTCTTACTCTCAAGGAGGAATGGTGGCAAAATTATCCAAAGCCAGACTCAGAAAGTAATTTCAGGGGATCATAGAAATGCATCTCAAAGGACAGGTGGGTTTTTGGTCTACACTTTTCCCCTCCCACTTGGACAGAAATCCATACAGCACAAGAATTGGTGACTGACAAAGACTTGGCATATCATGACCTAAGGATTATGGGGGTTTGTGGCTGAAGCCAGTGTAATGGAGCTAGGTTGTGCCATTAAATTGCACAGGGTGGTGGGGTGAAATGGGAAGATGAGGGTCAAAGGCAGCCCCTGTGCATGATCCATGGGGAAGTGACCTTTGATCTCAACCTTTCCAGTTTTGGACCCTGCAGCATTTGTATCCCTACTGTCAAGAAAGTGCATAGGACTGCAGTCAAAGTAATCTGTTGCAAGGGACTTTACCTATAGTTTCATCATCTGACAGAACCTCCTCACAAATACGATCAGGGTCATTCTTTAGACTATGAACTTCTCTCTCTCGCTCTCTCTCTCTCACCCCCACCCCCACACCCCCCACAGCATTCAATGAATGAAGAGGGAAGGAGGATCAAGGCCATGCTCCCAGTTCCAATGTACCAGCTGACCACATTTCCTATTGGCTGTGCATTTGATGCCCCCTTGCTCAGGACTTTTGTTACTCATGCCAATTGGTGTAACTGTATGGACTGTGCCATGTGAATGTCAAATATATATTTTTTGCCATCCTTTGAATATTTCAAACCATGTTTTGATTATACGATACAAGTGACAATGCTGGTTCATTGTGACGTTTCAGGCTTCAGCTAGCAAGACTGCAAGAAAAGTGCAGTAACCTCACAAAATAAATTACAATTAACTAACTATTTGCCCTGGAACAAAGAGCATTGTTATTTCTAATAAAAGGGAGCTGTTTTATCTATGACTGTCAGTTTTAAGAATGTCTTTGTCTTTACTGTGTATTTTCTCTAAGGAGCAACTGAAGGTCAAGTTATTAAAAAGTGCTATTAATTTATAATATTTGTGTTAGTTAATTAAACCTGTCATATCAAAACTTCTTTATGCACTGGGTCTTTGTTTCTGTCTTTTTCTATCTCTGATTAGGAGACATCAGTGTTAGTGACCTAGAAAGAAACACTAATTTATATTTAGTCATTGGGAAGGAGACTGTTGCATGCCATCTTGCTAAGAACAGGAGATTTCTGTTCTTATCCATAAATGTTCATATGCATATGATTCCACCCTCATTTCCAGTCAGAGTCCCCGTCTGCAGGGCTTGCCACACCAGGGCCTCACTGAGTCACTTGAAGGCAGAGCACATGGATTATCTTTTCACAATTATCTTTCACTCTTTAATCAGGGCAGTGCTTAAACTTGCTCAGTTCTGGCAGGCTTTTCTCAGACCTCCTTATATTTCATTCCCTTCCCTCTCAATCTCTCTGTTATTCAGGCCTACATTTGCCAGGATCCCGGTGCCTGCCATTCCCTTTTATGTACTCCCACACACTTTGCCTCTTGCCTCAGATTATGTACAAACTAACACAGTTATATTTCAATTCACATTCATCTCCAATTGTACTAGTACCAATCTTCATGGATTTCATATTTATATACATTTTCTCATCCCAGAATTTCAGCTTTGCACATTTGTGAATATGTCCCTGATGCATTAATATGCAGTTTTGGGCCAGTTTGCGGTCTGCTACACAGCATAGAATGAAATGGGAAGTGGGGGGCGGGGGGGGGAAGGCTGGAAGGGCTGGCTGTCCATGAAACAGGTGCAGAAAGGAGGAAAAAGCATTACTGGGTAGTAATAGCCTTAAAATCAACAATTGGACCCTGGTTAGTCTTGTCCTGGCCAGAGCAAAGCAAGCAGGCTGGCCAGCAACATGTCTGTCTAACAAAGAATGGGTAGCAGTTGCTGCAAAGTATCTAAGCGTTACTAAGAGACATAACAATCCCCATCTCTCCCCTCCATAACACAATGGAAGGATGTTGTCATGATATAGCATTGCTTAGTGAGAGGCACTGCTGTGGAGCATGGCAGCTCTCTATGTTGCAGTCCCTACTGGCGAGATCTCTCTCGAGATGGTTCCTGAACCCAGTCCATGCAATCCTCCATTTATACAGGGCTCTTCTCTGATAGAGGACAATCTCGGTCCTGAACTGTGGCAAGGCATTACAAGGACTTGTTTCCATCTTGTTTCATCATAGAGTTTTACCTAAAGCGAAGCATTCTCAAGTTTTTGTTGTTGTTTTTTTAAAAGGAAGAAGATAGACAGCCTGGCAGTTTGAATACACCAGATCATTAACATGCACTAAGCAGTGTGTCTTGTTTTCCATGTTCTCTTATTTCCATATGTTAATGTCACAGATGAGTGTTTGTTCACTTTTATCTTTGTGGTAAAATTATTTTGACTCTTTTCTAGATCAAAGTGTTTTCGAAGATGGCTGTTCATTTTAAACTGGAAGAGGGTAACTGATCGGCACAGCCAATTATTCACAAAGGCACTCTGCAAAGAAAAGTCCTGTCTCAAACCTATTAGACTCCTTTGAGGTATTCAGTAAGTATGTACAGAGTGATGATCCAGAGAACATGCTTGCATTTGGATTTCCAACAAGCTTTTGATGAATTTCCTCAGAAAGGCTCCAGATGAAGCTTAGCAACTAAAGATGAGAGGATAGACCCTCTGATGAAAATTAAGAACTGGCTAAAAGAGTAGACACTGTCAGTATTCTCAATGGAAAGAGGTAAATAATGAATGTTTAACTTGGACTGGATATTGGCAGGAGTACTCCTAATCAGTAGGATTCATCAGTTAAACTGTTCACACAGGAATGGGGGCTTTAATCTGTTTTGGATAACATTGCACTCTACCTAGAGAATCAGTTGTTTTCCAGGACCAAACTAAACGTTAGTTTAATTGCCTAATAAGTAACTGTGGCAGGGTGATTTTCACTGAGACCGCAGTGTGTGGAGAGGTAAAGTTTGACTCTACCTCCCCAACCATGATCCTGACAAACCCCCAGCAATTTGCCCATTTGTGTGTTTTTCCCTTATTGTTGGTGAAGAAGGCAGGATGTCTCCCCCTCCTGCAGCAAACAAATCTCTCCCCCCCCCCAGTCTCACAGAACCAGAAGAGGTATGAAGAGGGTGGAGCAAAGACAGACAAGAAACGGAGCCTCAGATTGCTTGGGAAGGACCCGGAGGAGGAGACAGGCAACTATGGGAAGTTCCCCACAACTGGGTCACGGGCAAGATCTACCAGGATGAGTTGCTGTGCTTGCTTGGCCTGGTTTCCTGAGCTGACCTTGTTTCCTTGACCAAAGGGTTAACTTCACTGATGGCGTGAATTTATTGCTGACCTGCTTCTGACACCTGCTCCTGACAGTACATGTGCCTGAACACATGGAAAATCCCCTGGCATGGTTGCTAACCAAACAATTCAAGTAACGTCTAGTTGCCCTCAGTTGGGAAGTGCTTCTGGTCCCAGCTTTTCTCCTGCATGGGCAGATGGCTACAGTGACCAAGCGTGGTTTTATGTGGCTTAGACTGGTGCTCTAGTGCATCTATTTCTTTATTTCTTTATTTGATAGCTTTATATCCCACCCTTCCCATGAAATGGAGCACATTTTATTTTAAAAACATGAAAACACAAAATAATAAAATAAAATAAAGAGCAGCAAGAAGGTGGACCTGACCATGGTCACATATGTATTAGTTACATCAATTATTTGCTAGTAAGATCAAGGTAAGAAGATAGTTGATTATGTATAAAATGCACAATAATTAAGCAGAAATTTCATTGTTATAGAACATTGAGATAGTCATTTAGAAATAGCACCAGTGGAGTTAAATAGAGGAAGGATAACTAAATGAGCCATGTATTGTTTTCCATACTGAATTGTTCACCACAACGGCAACTGCAGACCCCTCCAAGATGAAGTTTGAGAGCATTTGCTCTCCTGCACACAGTACAAGTCCATTTATTTATGCATATTCATGAAACTTATTTTCTAAAAACTGTGGTTTGGGGAGAGCATTCTCCTCTTTCAGCATTTTGCAAGCAAATTCTGGGAAATGTATACATATTTGCTGGGTGCTTATTTGACCAGTTCCAGCCTCCGTGCTTTCCGAATTTGTGGCCATCATTAAGATATACTGGATAACTCATTAACCTCATTTCTCTCAAATGTAGAAATGGTGAAAACAATTTGTGACAAAACTCTAGAATTAAAAAATAGGGAAAATGAAATGATACAAATATAGAATAGCACTTCACAGAATACTACTGCATTCTGGACTAATGTGTCCAATTATTGTTGTCTTACCTAAAAAATCACAGCTATGGAGAGATCTGGTAAAAGGTGTTGCATATAATAATATAATAAAGGTGTATTGGGAATCGGGTATGATGAGCTAACAAGGTTTGTTAGCATTAAGCTAAGAGATAATGCTACTTCCTATTTCACTGGATATTTTTTTACCTGTGGCATTATTTCTTCTTCTTCTTCTTCTTCTTCTTCTTCTTCTTCTTCTTCTTCTTCTTCTTCTTCTTCTTCTGTATTAAATTTATATACTGTCCTTTAGCCAAAGATCACAGGGCAGTGTATTGTCAGTTGTCATCATGCCAAAATATGTTACTTTTATTTGAACGGTAATGGCTAATAATCTCAGTTCTACTAAGAAGGGAGTAGGGGTCTGTTACGCCCAGCAGAGGCTTTACATTGGGGCCATTTGGAGTGTACCTTATTCCAGTGTTTCGGTGTACAGTACAGGGCCCATTCATATGTTTATCAGCCAGCTGCTTAGTTTCTTTCCACCACTCTTCCTGTGTACAGAAATAAGTTAAGAAATTTCCATGTAAGCTGCGTTTGATGGGAATTCAGCTCACACCAATTGGAATCCATTATTGTGGTTATGATAACTTTTGTTCCAGCTGCCATTGTCAACTTGGTATCTCCTTTTGTACTCTTAAACTAGGCTTCCCCATCCTGACATCCTCTAGATGTTTTGGACTAGATCTCCCATCAGCCGCAGCCAGCATGGGCAAGGAAAGATGGGAGTTATGGTTCAAAATATATGGCGTGTATCAAATGGAGAAATGCTGCCAGATTATTTAAATAATCACCATCAAGTTGGGCGCTGAGATCTGTGAGCAGCATTCCACTCACAAAAGAAGGCACTCTCAGATCCCAGAAATAGATGGTGGGGGAGAGACAGACCAGGGGTGGGGGACTTGTGGCCTTCCAGATGGTGCTGGACTGTAGCTGCCATCATTCTTGACCAATGACCATGCTGGAGATGGAGTCCAATGACATATGGAGGGCCACATATTTCCCACCCATGCCCCACATCATCGGAAAATGTGCTCTGCAGTTTGGAGAACACTCTGAAACAGGGGAAACATGTTGTGGGAGAATGCCGGTGGACTGAAGAATGGGCAAAAAACAACTCGCTTCCATTCATAGCCTCTGCTAGATCAGAGTCCTTTCTATTTCCAGAAGAAATAGAACTAAGTTTCCAGCCCAGTAATAATATCTCAACTATTTCTTTATTCCCCTTTATCTCATGGGGCTGGTGTGTGTACAGTACTATTAGTTGCTGTGAATTTTTAAAGTTTCATCAAAAAAGCCCATCTGCTACCTAGAAATACTTATCCACTCTCTCCTTGTATTTGTACAGAATTTAGTCTGGCTCCTCCAGACACAGTTTAATTTTCTGGTTTATCAGATCAATTTGTCACAAAGAAGAGAAACAGGTGAAAGAGCAGATCATCAATTCCTCCTGTGTAAAGGAATGGATAACACTAAAATTGCTTTACCTTAGAACTCACTCTTTGTGGTGTGGGAGAGAACAAGGAAGGAGCAACTTCCATTATGTACAGACCTCTCTGTGGTGGATCTGTGGGGGGAACATGCACACCAGATGCAAATGCAGCTTAAAATAATAGGGATATAGGAATCAAAACCTACAACCATTTTTTTCCACCAGGCAACAAAGCATGAACATTTTTGATTTATTAGTGAGTCTTCCCTGCCTGCCCCATAAAGACATGGCCACTGGATACAGTCATCAAGAGGTCTGGGGCTCAGTGTCCTCAATAGGCAGAGGACACCTCGTTCAACAGCTCCATACCATCTGAGCCAGATGTAACTGTGTCATTGCTGAACCAGTGCTTGGAGGCAGTAACGGATTGGAAGAGCGCCAGTAAACTGAATCCCAACAGGACAGAAGCATTGTTGGTGAGCGGATCTTGTGTCTGGGAAACTGGTGTTCAGCCTGCTCTGGACAGGCTGGGGGTATTCCTGTGGCATGGAACTTTATTTTACAGTTACATTTTGCCAGTTGTGCCCGTTCCTGGCCAGAGTTTTGCAAGCTCCAATAGCGTCCCCGCTTCACTAGTGCTGCCACAAAAGTGCTGTCTGGCATTTCAGTGCACAGTCATAAAATTGCCGTAAAGGATCTTCATTGTAATAATCGGACACAAGTTAAGGTGCTGGTGGTAAAGCATAAAACCCTGAATACACAGACACCTGGGCATCTGACAGAGTACCTTTGCCTGGACTCTGAAATTGGGGGAGGCAGGCTTCTTGCTGATCACCCGCATGCCCCCAAGCAAACATTGCTCACTATGGGGAAAGGAAAGGGCACCTTTTCCATAGCAGCACCGCAGTCATGGGCCTTGTTACACTTCTTTAAGACATTTTTATTCAATGAGAGTTATGGTAAAATCTGGCTGTCCTGCTCTGATTTATGGAATTATTATGCTGTCTCATTTTATAGATTTTAATGTTTTATTTGTTATCTTATATATTGCATTATTCAACCTGACTTTTTTTTGGTAAACTGTTTTGTGATTAAAAGCAGTATATAAATACTTGCATGAATAAATAATGACTAGTCTACTCTCGTCCCCCCAATTTATTAAAGAAATATGGCCTTGTATTTTCTGGGTGGCCTATCAAGCAATTCAAAATGAATGATAGAAAGACCATATTTTTAAGAAATCACTTTCATTTTCTGTCTCAAACTAGTTATAAGAGAGTGGAATGAGAGTCTCAGCAGCACATGCGAGCACCTCTGGAGAGGTTCACTCCCTGGCACCTCTGGAATCTCAGGTAAAAGAACTGAGAGAAGACCCTGCTGGTGATTGTGGAGAGCTGGAGACAAAAAAGTCAGTGTGCGGCAAGACAAAACAACAGTTGCAGTGCGGCAGCACCCACACTTAGAATAATAGAACTGTAGAGTTGGAAGGGACGCCAAGGGTCATCTAGTCCAACTCCCTGCAATGTAGGTATCTCAACTAAAGCATCCATGAGTAATGGCCATCCAACCTCTGTTTAAAAACCTCCAAGGAAGGAGAGTCCACCACCTTCCAAGGAAGTCCGTTCCACTGTTGAACAGCTCTCACTGTCCAAAAGTTCCTCCTGATGTTGAGTCTGAATCTCCATTCTTGTAATTTGAAGCCATTGGTTTGTGTCCTACCCTCCAGAGCAGGCGAAAACACCCTTGCTCCATCTTCCATGTGACAGCCCTTCAGATATTTGGAGATGGCTATCATATCTTCTCTCAGGCTCCTCTTCTCCAGCCTAAACATAGCCTGCTCGCTCAACCATCCTGCCTAAGGCTGGTTTTCCAGACCCTTGATCTTCTTGGTTGCCCTCTTTGGCACATCTTCCAGCTTGTCAATATCAGAAAGTTCTTCCTGAGTTAAGACTCTTCTTTCTTGCAACTTGAAGCCATTGGTTCAGATCCTACCCTCTGAAGTGAGGAAAACAAGCTTGCTCCAACCTCCATGTGACAGCCCTCTAGATTTTTGAAGATGGCTATCATATCTCCTCTCAGTCTCCTCTTATCCAAGCTAAACATACCATACCCATCGAGTTCTCCGTTGCCACTATTCTTCCATCATTTTTCAGCCTTTATCTGTCGTTTTCTACAAATTGCAAAATTCTAAGGATGTCTCTGTAAAGTCAGAAATATGTGGGTCAGGTTTGCTTCAGATCCAATCTGAGGCAATCTGATCGTCAGCACCACAGCTCGAGTGTCCTGCTATCTTAACAGCTGATAGATGTGATAGATAACCATTCAAGAGATTGTGACAGCAAGCAGGTTAGTGACAGAGTTGTCACAGAATTCCATCTTGCAGGAAATCTGAGGTGAAAGAAGAAGGTCCACTTTAGCTACTTCTGTCAGAATCCTGCAGGTAATGAAAAGAATGCCATTAAGATGAGTGAAATTTAATATTGCAGTTTTGCATCTCTCTGGCTTGCATTAGTATAGAGGTGGTGTCAGGACACACATGTCCCCTAAACCACATCTGTATCTGAAGAATGATGGAAGAGTTTGGAAAAATGGGGGATGCTAAGATTTTTGTGTTACTTTTTACTTTCTTGGGTTAACACAAGTGTCTCATGTTGGGGACAATTCACAAGCAGAGGAATTAGAATCCAGATGTGCTGGATCCAGATGTGCCTTAGTAAGAGGCACCATTTGGGGAGGAGCAGTTGCACTTTTCCAGTATTTCAGAGCACACATTATTATTCCACAGGAGTACATGTAGTCCTGCCCAACTCTGGTTCTGTACTGTTTTCAACAGCTGTCCACTTAAACCTGCCTGTATGCTACCAAGGTTTTAAGATGGACCCTTAAAATCCCGAACTACTCAAGGCTCAGTTACTCTCCCTATATCAACCTTCTCAGGCTCTAAGTTCTTCTGGAAATGTCCTACTTGTTTTTCTTTGGGATGTATCAACCTCAAGGGGTTAAGACAGGCATAGGCAAACTCAGCCCTCCAGATATTTTGAGACTACAGTTCCCATCATCCCTGACCACTGGTCCTGTTAACTAGGGATGATCAGAGTTGTAGTCCCAAAACATCTGGAGGGCCGAGTTTGCCTATGCCTGGGTTAAGACTATAGAGTAAGCTGTCCTGCCAGGCTTAGCTAGCTATCAAACTCTTTATCCCCCCACTTTCCTTTCTTTTTTTCCTTTCCACCATGTGAACCAACCAGTAAGGATGCCAGGGATGGTTGCTCCAAGCCCATATCATGTGGCTTTAACAAGCCATCTTTGTGTTTCTAAACAAATAATGCAGAAACACTTACCAGTTTTGAAACTAAGTTGTATTGCCTGTCTTTTCTTCCTGCTGCACAGAAAATCACATGAATCTGACCTTTGAGGAGTTTGTAAGTAAACCATTTTAAAATTACCAAATATGTAGTCTCTTTCTATGCTAAAGAAAGTGGGAAATTTTGGAAAGAATTTAGAATGAGAGATTTTAAAGGTCTAATAACTTATATTTCCATACTTTACTGCATGTTTTGTGATTTTAAATCCCTGCTGGGAGGACCAAGTACCAAGGAGTATTTCCCCCAAATATGGATCTAAGCAGCCAGGGAATTCTCTTTTAGTCTTTACCCAAATTACAAAAAATGAATGTTTCCATCACCAAATGGGTCTTGTGAAAGGGCCTTTGTGGAATCTCCCTCTTGAAATCCAGCTGGCACCTACATTGCCTGGATTTCAGTGCCAACTAAACTTACCTCTTTATCCAGGAAAGAGAGTGAAGGCCCATCTGGGAAAGACCCCCTGCTACTGGCCCTGGAGAGATTGCACTTGACTAAGTGGACCAATGTTCATCTGACTAGTTAAAAAACGGAGCTCATAGGTTGCTAATGTACAGTTATAAAGAGGATTTGAACAAATGACGAGTGCTTTTGATTCTGTGTTGTTGTTTTAAATAACCTTGTATTTATCCAAGAGTGATCTTTCAGTCCTTGCTGAAGCTGGCCTCCCACCCCCAGCAAAGATGTATTTTGAGGCCCCCCCCCATGCTTCCTGTGGCCTTGTTGAGATCTGATGCTGCAAAACAATTCCTATGCTTGAGCCGTGAGACACAGGACCGGCTCCTCAACAAGTACTGTGAAATTCTAGCACACAAGATGCCCTTTTATATGTATAAACACTGAGAAGGGAGTGACATAAAGGAGCCATTTTTTTAAGCATCTCCTAAAAACTTATGAGGTGCCGCCATAAGCACTGCACTGTGTGCAAATGATCTAAAATGACTGGTGGCGGAGGAGACAGAACAAAGGAATTTTGTTCTGACATCTCAAAAGGAACCGATGCAAGCTTTAAATGCAATACCAAGATTTATCCCTTTTTATTGTATTTGGACATGGCTCCATTTTCTCTTCTTGCCACAAGCATGGAGTGGATGATTGATAGCAATTACCTAATCATGCATGCTTCAGACACTATATCTTAATGGCAATATGCTTAAATGGCAATTTCTTTCCCCTGGACAGTATATGAGGAGACCAACATAAATCAGATATATAACTTCAAGCGGATGCCTTTATTGATTTCCAAGACCACATCACTCAGAGTTTATTCTCCAGAAATAAACAAGTCTGCAAGCTGACTTTAAATTATGAATTTTTGAAAATGCATTTTTTTACTATTACAAGTGTGCGTGCGTGTGTGCGCGCGCACACAGACACCATGCCCTCAAATTGTGAAATAGCTTATACTCCCCTTGAATTGATTCTTACACCTAAGCTTTTTTTATTTAATATAGCTTCAGGGAAAGACAATTAGCCATTTTTAAAACGTGCATATATTTAAATAAATTACAGTATACAAATTAAGAGTAGGCTTGGGAGATGAGGCAGCTATCACTGGTAAATGATTCTGAATAAGATTAATGATCTACTATGGCTATAATTGGAAGCTTGTGAAATACACTAAATTATAAAATTGTGTAATTGTCTGTTCATCTGGATGGAAGACAGAAGAAACAAATGCAGATCATGGATTCCAGCTCTGCGAGTCAAGTCCGCTTGAGCCGCATTCAGGTAAATGGATATGACAACATTGTTTCATTTGATAACAGTGGTTAAAATGAAGAATCAGAAGGAAGCATGGTACTAAACAAAACCCATCTATCTAGTAGTTAGTCCAAAATATTTAATATTCACAACCAATGAATGGATATAAAAATAATGACCATAATTCAGTATTCCAAATGAATGACATAGATCTAAATCTGTTTAACTGCACAAATGAGTTGTGCAACTTTCCACAATGGTGTGGAAAAATCTAGGCTGTACAATATAGACTCTTTTTATAACAAAGCTGTTATAAAGCAGAACATTAATTCATGTGTGCTTTAATCCATACACCAAATAAGAAGGCGACGTCTGCTGTTCTCTCCTTGGAAGCAAACTTGTTTGAGATGTGTGAACAGGAACTCACTGTCCAAGGAACACCCAGCAATAAAAGATAATGGGAGGGGATTTACCCGAGCCAATTATTTGTCAAAATTACAAATACCTAAATACAGACGGTCATTTAGCCTTGCTAGATTCAACGTGCTGCCATCTGCCTTATCGCAGGGTGGATTTGAGGGTAAACCATACGCGGAACGAGTCTGCCCTGTGGCTTGATGGAGGTGGAAACTGTCTTTCATGCCTTGTTGCACTGCCGTTTCTACGGGGATATATGCTCGGTATTTATTACCCTTGTTATGCAAAAAATCTCCAAATGAATCCGAACTTCAATGTCTAAAATCCCTGGTAGAGGACAAGGATCCTGAGATCATGTTAAGGGTAGCCAAATTCTGTGCAATTGCCATAAAACTTAGGGAACAAGCTGTGGTATTATAATGATTAAGGCCTTAAATGATAATTTTAGGTTATATGTTAGTGACTAAGTTTTAATTTATATATTTTTTAACTGTTGCTATATCTGTATTGTCCCTGTTATACCTAATTGCAAATTCAAATGTATCCCTATCATGTTTTATGACTTCCTTGATATTGCTGGAACTGGTCTATGACTGAAATAATAAATTCATTCATTCATTCACTGTCCAAGGGGATCTCCCAGGCCACTTCTGTGTTTTTCCTCCGGTAATCAACAGACCTTCTGGTATAAAAAAACTTTCCAAACCTACTGATATTAATGCCGTTAAAGTGATTATTCAATCTTACCTGGTTATATTTTGTTTTTTATCTTTATATACTGAGAAAACTCCTTAATCCCAATTTAATTTTATATTTTGCTAGATTTACAAAAAGAATAGACACAGATGCACAAAACATACATATATATCATCCAGACTCCTTGTGCTCCACTCTGCTCCCTTTCTTCAGGGCCTCGGCGGTGGCAGCCTCTCCTCCTGCTGCCCAGAGCTGCCCAAGGGAGGAGGCCGGGAGAGGCAAGGGGATGCTTCCTTACCACCACTGCTGCTCAGGAAAATTGCTGGCTCCTCCTCCTCCCCCCGGAGCTCAGTGGCAGCAGCACTGGGGGGGGGGGAAGGGACATTCCAGGATCAAATCAGAAGTCAGGATGACTTTTGTAATTCCAGCACTGTCCCTGGAAAAGAGGGACACTTGGAGGGTATGCACACATGAGAGGTGAAAATGAGGGTGCTAGCCCCATCCCCTGTTATCCTCCATGAATTGGGTGCAGATTCTGCAGTGAGTCATGTAGATTCCCCACAAGTTTAGGGTTCTAAAGCATGCACGCTTACGTGACCGAATAAGTGTGCTCCTCTTATATTATTATTATTTGTTAGATTTGCATACCGCCTGTGGCGATCACACACAGGGCCCCCGGACGTTTCACAGTCTATTGACCTTGTGCCACCACTGTGATTGCTTTCTTTGCTGCCACCACCCGCTTCTCACGGGACACACGGAGTCCAGACAGTTGTTAACATAAACAAATAATCAAGTTTATTTTTAAGTGCAGGAATAAGCGTATGGTTTCGGTTTATTTTTCCCTTGTCAGTTTCTTAAATCTTAGTTCCTAACAACTTCCCACTGAATTATTCTCAACTATCTATCAACTCCCTAACAATTCCTCTCACTCTCTCACAATACAACTCGACCAACCCACTGCCTATTTCACCCTCTTCCTTCTCCGACACCCGAGCCTCAACTCCCAACTCCCAAACCTCAACTCACTTTTCAAAACCTCCCACTCTTTTACTCCCCCCTTGCATTCTCACTGGCCAATCACATCACACCCATTTTAACCCTTTCCTTGACCCATCCTAGGAGGCAAACGCCACACCGCCCTTCATTCAAATTCAAATATAGTCTACTATAGGGGTGGGGAATGAATTAACAGATAAATAATACTTGCATGTGGACACCTCCTTTGTGATACAGCACCTTTTTCTAAATGCTCACAGGCTGACTTCGTCGTGATCTGTTCTAGAGCCTTTCCAAATATTGCTTTGCCATCAGAATGGTTGGTCATTTGTGGGAGAGTAGGTTTAGGACATTGCCCCTCTGCCTCCAGCAAAAGGAAATCAGGCAAATCTCATTTCATCCATGGCCTGGTAACTGAGATCTCCATGTTGCTTTTGTAGCAAAGTTTCTCAAAGGATTATCTATTCAATATTGTGTTAATATGCCCCGGAATCTTCCCATGAATTACTGATGGATGTTCTTCCCTTGATACATATCAATTATTTCTAAAAGCATAAAGATTTTAGCTTCATATAAGAAAGACTATTACATCAAAATGTTTTCAGGAACACTGACAAAACTATTACTCTCTAAGAATTATTCCTTTCTCATCGAGTAATTCTAAAATATTGATATGGAACTATGAAACTGCTAGCGGTATACATTTCATGCTATAAATTAAAAGCATAGCAGTAAAAGTTCTAGTTGGGAATAAAAGTGGATGACAGTATTAAAGGGACTGTAGATCACACACAGCTGATATCTTTGTCACATTGTTTGCTTGTATTTAGCCACTTTATAAACTGACCTGATCTCCAGTGAAGACCTGAGATACTCAGATCTAAGTAAGGACACCAATGTGCATATCACTTACAGTATCAGTATGTGTTGTGTCAATGTAAAGCATGTTGAGATGTGGATCAGAATGCAGTTCTGAATGTCAGTGCTGTGTATCCCTACTACTGCATTGCTTTCAATGGGATGTGCCTCCCCAGTTACACACTGTGGTGTGTGTAGCCATACTTTTCTTTTTTAATCTTTTTAAAATTGTAAATATTTTATTAAATTTTCAAACTACATAGAAAGGGTAAGATACCCTTCCAATACAACAGAAAAAACACACTCATGGACATAAACATATATAAACCTGTATCCTCCCCCTCGTGCAGGCCCACCCCACATCCCCGTCACTCCCTTCCACCACACCTCGGCTTCCTTAATTTTTAATTTCAGTACTCTCATTGCAATCTTTATGTTGTTGAATTTTAATCTCCTTATCGCATCCTAATTAGTTCTATCCTTTCCACTTTTCTCCTTTAGTCTAAGCATATCAACATGTTCTGTTTTGAAGTGTTTATTTATATAACATTGCCATTCGGATCTAAGTTTTTGGTTTGCCTGCCTTCTTGTATATGCAGTTAGCTTTGCCATTTCTATGAATTCAGTTAGTTTGTTTAACCATTCTTCTTTCGTGGGTATTACTTCACTCTTCCATTTGCTAGCATATATTATCCTGGTGGCTGCTGTAGCATATAAGAAAATTCCTTTCATTTTCTGAGGTATGTCTTTTCCCAATAGGCCAAGTAAGTATGCCTTTGGTTTCTTTTGTATAGATGTTTTAAACATTTTTAAAAGTTCTTCGTGTATCATACCCCAATAAGCCTTGGTTTTTTCGCAGTTCCACCAGATGTGAAGCATTGTTCCTTCCAGTTTTCCACATTTCCAGCATAGGTTGGACTTCTGTTTGTAGATTTTAGCAAGCTTGGATGGTGTTAGGTACCACCTGAATTTTTTTTTTAAAAAAATTCTCTTTTATAGTATAGCAAGCGGTGAACCTAATGTCTATACTCCAGAGTTTTTCCCACTGGTCCAAATAGATTGTGTGGCCGATGTCTTGACCCCATTTTACCATCACCTCTTTTACCTCTTCTTGTAGGTCCCACTTTAATAGTAAATTGTATTCCTTTGATAATGTTTTTTCTTTTCTTTTTTAGCAATACCTTATGTAATTTTTATTCTTCTTTACCAAATCCTCTTTTTAAATCTGATTTAAAGACGCTTTTTAGTTGATTGTACTGGAGCCAATACTTTTCAATCGCACATGAAAAGCACAGCAGTGATTCTGATTGGGAAGGATTTGATTACAAGTACAACTAGACTGGGATCAACATATGTGTCTTTCAAATTCAAGACACTTACTGCAAAAGTGAGTTTTTTAATAATAATAATAATAATAATAATAATAATCTGAATTATAATATGCATCATCACCTTTTTATTATTATCTGCCATCAGCTTTACTGAACATCATGTTCTCCATTTGAAGGCACAAATATTTATGTGAAGGAGCATCTCCTGCTATATAGACATGCTGGATGTTAAGATCTGCAGGGAAGCCCTGCTCGCAGTTCTATCACCATGTGAGGGACTTTTCGGAGTTGGCCCCCAGATTGTCAAAAGCCACCACCCAAGGTGCATCTGGCCTCCTCCCTGTATACATTTCAATGTAAGTCAAGATGGACCTTTTTGTACAGGCTTTAGTGGTGGAAGGGCTTACATAATTCAATTATTTTAAGCTGTGACCACATGGTGAAGCTTAAATGCTTAAAAGTAAATAAACATTTTCATATGCAAATGTTTTCTAGATGCTTTTCTTCTGATGAAAGTTTAATACAAAATGCTACCTGTTCAGCATGCTTGGTGCTTGAGGCTGCTAGGCATTTGACAGAAACAAAACCTATTATTAGTGATGTATGGAAGTGAGAGCTGGACCATAAAGAAGGTTGATTGCCGAAGAATGGATGCTTTTGAATTCTGGTGCTGGAGGAGACTCTGGAGAGTCCCATGGACTGCAAGAAGATCAAACCTCTCCGTTCTCAAGGAAATCAGCCCTGAGTGCTCCCTGGAAGGACAGATCCTGAAGCTGAGGCTCCAATACTTTGGCCACCTCATGAGAAGAGAAGACTCCCTGGAAAAGACCCTGATGCTGGGAAAGATGGAGGGCACAAGGAGAAGGGGACAACAGAGGACGAGATGGTTGGACAGTGTTCTCGAAGCTACGAACATGTCTGACCAAACTGTGGGAGGCAGTGGAAGACAGGAGTGCCTGGCGTGCTCTGGTCCAGGGGGTCACAAAGAGTCGGACATGACTAAATGACTAAACAACAACAAACCTATTATGGGGTCCACTGAACAAAAGCCGGTGGCCTTATTTGGACTTGAAGTTGGCCAAGGACCTAGCCAATCAAAGGCAGAATGCAGTGGCCCTGGGCAGCATCTCAGAACCACCTCCAGTTATGATGCAAGAAGCTTTGCTGCATTTCTTAATTTCACCTTGCCTCCCACCCAAAACAAGGCTCGGCTTGATGGCTGAATGCTCTAGAAATGCTGTTTCAACCATTTTGTTCAAGCTACTCATCCACGATAGTAAATATGCAGTTTTCATATTAGGAGCAGGAAATCATGGCTAGTCTCACTGTGTTAGGGAGTGGGGCAAGACTTGCTCCCCTGAGGTAGGACCTCCTGCATTGGCTTGACTGGAGCCATTTAGCACCTCCATGCCCCAAACACCTGCAGCTGCTCCACTTGGCTGCATTGGAGGGAGAGGCAAGTCAGCAAGCTTCCCTGCAGTGGCACCAGAGGGAAGGTCCAGGCCCCTCCAGGGGATGCTGTGGAACCAGTTGCCATTTGCCTCTTCCACTCCCTGATGGTGGTTGAAGAAAACAACACAGGTTGAAGGGGATTTTGTGTCTGTGTGCAACTTTGTTTTATAAGTATCCTTGAGAACTTTTAAAGCTGAAAACTCAGGAGAGAAATGTCCTAAATAATAAACAAAGATTTGCAACATCCTTAGTGTCTCTCCCCCCCCCCCCGCAACATCCGCTTGTCTGTTATGTTAGCAAAGTGGCCTCCCTGGTGTTGCAGCTGCACTTTCCCACTCCTTTTCATTCATTCATTCATCATTAAGAATCTTCCTAATGATCCCCACCCCCCAGTAGTCACATGGCCACTTGGTCCCCAAAATCTTCAGTCTAACGTATATCTTTAGCCTGTCCTCCTCCAGTTTTTTCTTCTGTGTACTTTCTCTATCAGGACTATAATAAATGTGTTCTCCATAGAGTAATGCCCTCTCCTATCACAAACTATAGCTATATGCCTCACCAAAGCCGCTAATGATTTCTTCTTGCGAGTCATAGCATAACATAGCCTGGAGGGGAAACAGAGCTCATGCTTTTGTGATTTATTGCCAAAAGCCATTTGCTTAGGGCACTAGCCATCAAAAGATCTACATTTACCCAGGAGGCCCTGGAAACAATTGAGAGGAAGTCAGGCATGCTTAAATACGATTGAAACGAATGAGACTTAAAGCTCTGTCCTGTGCTGTGCTAGGCAGCATGGCAGGGGAGGAGGAGGAGGAGGCTGAGCTCACAGCACCTGCAGCTGCTACAATGCTGCTTTTCACCAGATGCCTCATTAAGGGCAGAAGTATCTGTTGCAATGGAAGTTTGGTGATGTTGGATCCTTTCAAATATGGTGTCTGAACACAATCTACATTAGGCACGCTCCATTTTAAAAGCACCACAGAGACAGCCATGCAGATTTAAATCCAAGCAGCTGATATAGATGGATATATACATATATAGATATAAATATATTAAGCTGTTCAGGTGGGCTAGAACTGGCATTTGGCACAAGATGACCTGGCTACCTCACAGGGATTCCTCCCACAGCTTCACAGAGGATTAGATACTGGCATCATTGTTTTAAAACAATTTCTCAGATGTTTTCCCTGAGCAGGAACCTTCGCATTCACCTTGACTTTTGCTGGAGGCAGTGTAAAACAATCTCACAACACACAGGCGGTGATCAAGCCCCCTACCCCGTAGAGTTTTGCTAGTCAATCAAAACTCTTGGCTTTTCTTGAAATACCCTCAGATGCTTCACTTGGCCAGGAATCTTCAAAATAATCTTGGAGATGAGGGGGGGATTCACTATTTTATAATCCTGCAGCCATTTGGTTCAAGAACCTCCTAAATTGCCTCAAATTTGTTTCAGGCCAGATTTACTGACAGCTCTAATCCAAAGCCATTACCTCAAACACAGTTCACAGGAATTCATTTTTTTGTTGTGTGCTTATTAAGGTACCTATGATGTGATAACAAATTTGAATTCACTTCCTTCCTAAAATGTAGACCAATACATGGGGATAGGCACCCACCCACCCATGCAGAGAAGTAGCAGGCAACTTCTTCAGGTGATGATGAGTACATTGGGTTCACAGGAGCCTTTAATTATTTAATTAATATATTTATTATGGCTGCTTCTGCCCTGTCCTTCCTCCCCTCCTGCCAAAGACCCTTAAGCATCTCCAAATCAGCCTTAGAGGTTGGGGGACCCTTTGCTGTTTTGGGTGTGCCCCCACAGGCATCAGGCAGGCGCTTGCCCAGCCCTTGCTGATGCCAGGTGGGTGCTCCTGGGGTCAGGGCACAGAGGGGGAAGAAGCCCTCACCGACAGAGCCAGGCAGGGCATGACGGCGATCTCTGGGGGCACCTGGTCCCCCCCAAATTGTATGCCCAGGACAACGCTCCCTGGCACCCCCCATTCTACACCACTCTTTGGGTGCAAGGGAAAGCCCACTTGTGCAATACTGGATAGAACTCTTTTTTTATTGTGGCACCCAAAGCACCATGAAACCATTTTAGAAACCGAACGCCATAGTTTAAAACTGTGACCAAGACAGCCAAATTATTGTCATGTGATCAGATCATTCTTTGAAGGAAACAATTAATGAATTAATGAGGCCTGGGATTTTGATTGGAGCAGCAGAACTGGGGCAATTTAACCTTTGCCCCTTCTGCTGTATCACTTATGGATGGATGGATAGATAGATAGATAGATAGATAGATAGATAGATGATAGATGATAGATAGATAGATAGATATAGATAGATATAGAGAACCTATGAACTAATAGCAAGTTTAGGAGGCAATTAGGATAGTAGGGAAAAGGGTTAAACCAGAGGTCAGCAACTTTTTTCAGCCATGGGCTGGTCCACCATCCCTCAGACCATGTGGTGGGCCGGACTATATATTTTTTTTTGGGGGGGGGGAATGAACGAATTCCTATGCCCCACAAATAACCCAGAGATGCATTTTAAATAAAAGGACACATTCTACTCATGTACAAACACGTTGATTCCTGGACCATCAGTGGGCCAGATTGAGAAGGCGATTGGGCCGCATCCTAGCCCACGGGCCTTAGATTGCCTACCCCTGGGTTAAACACATTCTACAACTGCAGCTGCTCCAATGAAATTCAAAGCTCTATTTTAAAGAACTGTGTTATATATTAAAGTAGAAAATATGATGACTGTAGATTGCCTGTGCCACATGTGGTTTTAAAATAAACTAGAGAAAAGGACTTTCCCCTCAAGATAAGAACTAATGAGGTGTGTGACTTTAAGCCGTTCTGCTAGGGATGGGTGAATCTGTTAATTTTGGTTTCACTTAGTTCCTAATTTTTCCCACCTTAAGTCTGGTTCTCCACATCAGTTTGTGAACTTAAAAAAAAATTATCCTCCTGAACATTCATCAGCATGAATGCCAATTTCTCCTAATATTCACATTTTGCAAAGCAATTTCCCCAGGAGTAATGCATTTTGTGTGTTACTTTCACCAATGTATGCCTTTCCCCCTATGTGCATTTTTTTTTTTACACATTGCTTGCCTGGATAACTGTACTGTAAAATTTTTGTGTGTGTGTGATTTCCAGATAATATTTTGAGTTGCCCTGAACCTGTGCAAAATCTTCATTGAAATAGAACCTAAGAGACCATACATTGCATTGTTCTGTGTGGGTTTCCTACTAAACCTGGGAAACAGGAGATCACCTGGGCACTTGAAGACACACCATCCTGTATCTCACCAGGATCATACGCCAAATGGATCTATGTGCAATGTTTTCCTTTCTCAGATTCTGAATATTTATTACCAACTAAACAAGAACACTATTTATATTTGGCTTCATGAAGAGATGCCCAGAAATGAGAAGCCCTTTCTGTAAAGTTCTAGGCCAGGGATAGCTGGGGTGGTGTTCTTGAGAAATAGTTTGACTCCTGCTCCCTTCAGCCCCAGCCAGCAGGGTTGTCAAGGATGATGGGAGTTGTGGTCCAACAAAATCTGGAGGGTCACAGGTCCCACATTCCTGGTGTAATGGACAGTCTCTCCCCCCAGAATCTATTTCTGGGATGTGAGAGTGCCCTATTCTGATCTCTGGGTCCAACCTGATTATGATTTACAGTAGAGTACCACAGTTTAAGGCAGTCTTTCCCAATTTAATATGCTTCAGATATTTTGGAGTACAATTCCCATCATCCCTGACCATTTGTCATGGTGGCTGGGGCAACTGGAAGGCAACTGGTAGGGGAAGGCTGGTTTAATGGTACACAGGGGGGTACAAAGTTAACCGTGCTATTTATAATGGATCTCATGCTATTTATAATTGAGCACACCAGCTGGAACAAAAGTTACCACAATCATGGGAATGGGTTGCAATTGGCGTGAGAGGAATTCATCTTGAATGTGGCCTACATGGAGATTTCTTAATGTGTTCCTATACACCAGAGGAGCTGTGGGGAGAAACTAAGCAGCTGGCTCATAAACATATGAATGGGCCCTACATTATACAGCTAAGGGATGTAAGAAAAAAACACACTACCTGCTATTACAAAAGGAGACAGGGGTTGCATCCCCTTGTCTCTTAACAAGTATGAACTCTCTTAAGGCCAAATGCACACTGACTACATAATCAAAGGCTTGGGATTATGCTCCTAGGTTATATAAATGCTGAATTTAGTTGAAAAATCAACACACTTTAATCAGTATAACAATCAATTCCTGTGCACTTGGTTGTTCAGGAAATTTATGAATTACAGTACTGGACACTTGATTAATACTGTGACTTAAACTGGATTTTGACCATGTGATGATTTAAAGCAAACTAGGTAAATCACATTGATTAAATCAATCTACTTTGTTAATTGTTCTCTCAACAATTTTAGAATATATGAACCCCTGGCAATTTTTACTACAAATGAGGGGTTGAAAGCCCCACCAGTTTCCACAAGTGCAATCTTCTGATAGGGCATCACTGCCAGCAAGCCAGCAGAGGTGGAGGAAGCAGGAGAAGGATGGGCAAGCTGCGTGAGTCTTCCAGTTTTCTCGCATATCTGTGCGTTTTGCACTGCATAGTGTATTTGGGCCACCAGTCAGTGCTGATGACTCTGCTGATGACTCCATGCCCCCGAGGTCACTTGGGCCTCAAAAGACAGCAATGGATCCAGAAGGACCCACAAACTGTGTCCCTGCTCCTTCTAAGGGAGTGCAACCCCATCCAGAGAAGGCCATTTCCCATTCAGCTGGTTCAGGGAACCACCCGCTAACAGTGCCTCAGCCTTGCAGGATTAAGTTTATTGGCTCTCATGCAGTACATAAATGAGGCAAGACATTGTTCTAGCCAGTGTCGGAGGAAGGGGGCGGTCTGCCCTGGGTACCATCTCTGAGGGGGTGACAAGAAGGCCCCCCGCAGGAGGCTCACCCCACCGTCCCTAGGCATGGAAGCATGAGCCGCTGCCATCGTGCCACCGTAGCCGCGTGCGGAGGATCCTTCTGCCACCGCTGCAGCTCTGAGCTGAGGATCCTGCCACCGTCCATATGGCACTTGAGCAGCGCTATTGGCAAACCGCCCAGCGCCCCCACTACGTACGGGATACACGCATGCACTGTACGTAGTGCTGCTGCGCATGCGCCTTATGTATGCTGCACGCACATGCACCGCTGGGCAGTTTGGCCCCCCATCCCCCCCACTCCGGGTGCTGGTTCCAGCACATATAAAGGGAAAGCAGAGCTGTGTGCCATCATCATGTTGCTGGCAAGGAATTTGCGTGTACTCGTGACATTTCCACGCATTCCTGGCTGCAAATGCCAGCGGAACTCGCAAATGGGTAGAAACATCCTTCTGGTTAGGGGCTCACTCGCATGTCATAGCTTTTCAAGGAAGACAGCGCTGAGTAGTGATTAGCCAGACAAAGTCCAGAGGGACCAGGAGTCAACTCCTCAGCTATGAGGATCTCACTGGGTGAAACTGGGTTACTGTCTCTCAGTCTCGCTTATCTTACTGACGTAAGCATCAATGGGCGGGGGGAATCCTTTGGGTGCTGGTGGGTGGGATAAAAATGGCTAAATTAAATATTGTGCTTATAAAATCCCAGAAAACCTCTCTCTAAATGAATAAGAGAATTCCTATCTACGGGAGAATTGTTTCTCTGCAGCCATCCTACACAAGCCTACTCAGCAGTAAGACCAACAGACTTCAACTCATGTAAATGGATACTTAATTGCAGCCTTAGATTGCTTGCAGAAACCACAAGTATAAATATCATTTTAAGCAGTGACTTAACATCTTTCTCTGTGCATTAGCATTTGATCATCTACAAAGTTCTCCTTTTCTTCTTATAAACTATTAAACCTGAATGCTTTCAAAGGCATGTTGCTGCATTGTTGCCATTGAAGTTGTTTATAAACATTCAGAATTCATAAGGATAACATTATCTTCCATAACAATGTGTTGATTGAACTGGCACAAGACAATGAGTTTTGATTAGCTGGCAATGCTTCATTAATATGCATGGTTCTACTTTTCATTTCTTCTCCTACTCAGAGCTGCACTTTTGCAGCCTGGGGGAGGGGGGACTATTTTTTCTTGCATTGCTACTTGTTTGACTTCACACGATCAACAGAGGGGTTTAACCATCAATCCCTCTTCTCAGGAAACTCAAAGAATTGCAGCTCTGTGAGGGGATTAGGGGTCCCCTAAAAACTCTCAGTACCCTGAACAAATTGCAGTTCCCAGGTTCTTTGGGAGAAGCCATGAGTGACTGTTTAAAGTAGTATGATACTGCTTCAAATTGATAGTGCAGATGAGCCTTGCTTGGTTTCTGCAGCCTTATTCAGATATTTGGGGTGGACATGTGTGAGCTGAAGGTGGGGAGGGGTATTTGTACGTCTCAGCCTCACCCCAGCAGCATCCCTCGTGTCTCAGGTCACGTCAGGCCATACGTTCAGCACAAAGGTCTGAAGTGGGATTCTAAGCAGAGGCGGATTTAGGGGAGCATGACTGGGAACTCAGATAATGCAGGGCAGAGATTTGACCGAATGGAGGGTCCTAAGAGCATTCAGCTGAGTGTGGAGGGGTCTGAAGTGGGTCTGGTGCACATATGGTGGGGGGGGGGAGGTGTTGGCTCCAAATGCGAGATGCCATTATTAGGGTTGCCATGCCTCCAGAATCTCCCATACTTCATTTGTCAGCAGTGTCCAGACGGAAATTGGCCAAAGGTACAGGAACATCTGGATGTATGGCAGCCCGATTTCCCCTTAAAATAGTTTAAAAATGGATTTTTTTGTGAGCTTGCCAAAGAAAGCTCAACAACTATGGGCAAAACTAAAAAAAAGCTTAACAACTTTTCTGTCCGGATTGTCACTGTTTGAAATATGGCAACCCTACCAGAATGAGGAAATGAAATATCAAGGTCCCTCCTCTGCCAGTGGGTTTCCCACAGGCCTCTGCTAAACTGCAAACCTAAAGGGAATTCTGCCCATTTTCTTCCTCTTCCCTTGCTTCCCTGTTGGTTTTAACTGTTTATTCCCTCTAACCCCCATCTGGCAACAAAAGAAAATAAATGCCGACAGTAACATCTGTTGCTCCTGCTGCTTGGAATTAAGCTAACTTACTTTAATTGTTCCACAAAAGCAACCGTGCTACCTTTCCAGGTACAATACTGACATTTAAAATAATATTTTGATTTGCTGTTGCAATCGACTCATAAAATATACCCACTACTTAAGCTATGAATGTGAATGAAACACATGCAGATGCAAATGTGTTTTTTGAGTGTGCTGTTGTAAGAGCCGGGAGAGCTGGAGAGTCTGGCTTTGGTAGTGGGCCTGTGCCTTAGCTGTGCCATATCAGATTACAGGTCAGAGTTGAGGCAGCTCTACCATGCTCTTCCATGACCTACATACCTACCTATAAAAACCACTAATGGTGCTTACACAGGGTCTATGAAGGGCAGGGTCCCATCTCAGTTGGTGGTAGCAGTGGGACCTGCTACAGAGGCTTACTCCCCCACCCCCAGGGGTGAGATGTGGGGCAGGGGTGGATCAAAGCAATTCACCGGTTTTGGATGGGATGCTTTCTTTAGCATTGGCAGTGGGAGCTATTTCTTTCCAACCCCAACCCCCATTTCTTTCCAAAAAACCACCCCTCAATCTGCTTAATGTTGCTGACTGAGTGCAGCAGCTGTGGTGCAAGACTTTCCTTCCTCTCCCCCAACACGCCCCATCAGAAGTGCCAACTTGGCCCCACAACCATGGGTGCCCGGGCACCTAAATTTGTGGGTGCCCAGCCCCTTCATTGGGAATTTTGTGGGTGCTTGGGCACAAAGGGCCCCAGGGCATTGGCACCTATGCACCCTATGATGCTTCAAATCAAAGTTGCAGTGGCTGAAGTGCTTGTCTTGGTCACCTTCTCCCACTCCCAGCATGCTCTGGGGAGCCCATGAGAATGTAAAGGGCAGGAGGGTGCAAGGGGTGGGGAGAACAGGAAGGCCTCTCTCTCTGCCCCTGCAGGCAGTGACAGGAAGCAGGGCTTTTGTAAACTGCAGTTTATTCCATTTGCCTGATATTCCCCTAACTTACTTTGCACGATGACCCACAAGGGTCATCTAGTCCAACCCCCTGCAATGGGGCTGAAACCCACAAGCCTGAGATTAAGAGTCTCATGCTCTACCAGCATGAGGAGAATTCCTGGGAGGAAAAGATGCTCAGAGCTTAATATGGACTACTTTTTTAAAAAAATTAAGAGAACCAGTAACTATATGAAATTTGTTACTGTGTAAACCTACAGCCATAGGGACGCGGGTGGCGCTGTGGGTAAAACCTCAGTGCCTAGGACTTGCTGATCGTATGGTCGGCGGTTCGAATCCCCACGGCGGGGTGAGCTCGTCGTTCCGTGTGCTGGGCTGGTGCTGGCTCGCCAGATGCAGCTTCGTCACGCTGGCCACGTGACCCGGAAGTGTCTTCGGACGGTGCCGGCTCACGGCCTCTTGAGCGAGATGAGCGCGCAACCCTAGAGTCGGACACGACTGGCCCATCCGGGCAGGGGTACCTTTACCTTTACCTAAACCTACAGCCAGGCACTTTTTCCTAGATAGATTTACCAGGGTTACCGTTTTCCATCTCACACCTATTAAGGACACTGGACCATATGGTCATGTCCTGCTCACTGGCTTACCACAGGGATCTGGTTGGCCACTGCGAGAACAGAATGCTGGACTAGATGGGCCATGGGCCTGATCCTGCAGGCTCTTCTTAAGTTCCCATGATGATGACAGTAGGAAAACAGGACAGGTCACATAAAAGACATTAATGGCACAAGATGCCCATACAAATACAAAGTGCTTTTTTTCTAAAAAAAACCCAAAATGTTTAGGGGTACTCTCATTTTGACTCATGAAAATCACCATTTTATAGTTCAAATCAGGAAAAATAAATACAGTAAATGGACTAAAGTACAAAGATTTACAAAATGTTTAGGGGTATGCATACCCCTGTGTACCCCCAGAAAAAGCACAGCAAATACCAGTGTATTGAATAGATCATACAGTGGTACCTCGGGATAAGTACTTAATTTGTTCCGGAGGTCTGTTCTTAATCTGAAACTGTTCTTAACCTGAAGCACCACTTTAGCTAATGGGGCCTCCCGCTGCTGCTGCGCCACCGGAGCATGATTTCTGTTCTCATCCTGAAGCAAAGTTTGTAGGGATCAGATGGGATTACCATGAGGAATTATAGAATATACATCAAACCAGGTCCGTTCTTAACCTGAAACTGTTCTTAACCTGAAGCACCACTTTAGCTAATGGGGCCTCCTGCTGCTGCCACGCCGCCGGAGCACGATTTCTGTTCTCATCCTGAAGCAAAGTTCTTAACCTGAAGCACTATTTCTGGGTTAGTGGAGTCTGTAACCTGAAGCATATGTAACCTGAAGCATATGTAACCCGAGGTACCACTGTATTAAGAAGATGCATACATCAGTGAAGCATTGTTAAAGAAATTTATATTTAAGGGCAAGCTTTAATTTTCCTCTCCTTCTCCTTTCTTCCTCATTTCTTTATTGTATTAAACTAAAATATAAACCTGCATCTTCACCTCAGCTTTTTCAGAAAGCACGGTTGAGCAGAATGTTTTGACAGATAGTGAGTATAAAGTTTATAATGAGTGTAAAGTTTACCAGGTTTGAAAGGTTAGAAAATAAACAAGACTGTTATATTTAGCCATTTCCAGCAGATAAGAAAAATAAAGGGGGTCTGTATGTTTGTATAGACAGAGTACAGGCTGTTTTATTTTAATAAGAAACACCAGTGGTTTACATTAAGTGGCAGTCATAAGGTTTCCTCTATCGATACAAAGCCTATATCAGCAATGCTGCTTGTTATATTCTCCACTATTACAGCACTTCATCAGTCCAAAGTATATTCCTGTCCAAACTCAATTCTGTTAAGTCAGAATTTTTCTTATTCTCTCAACAGCTGCTTGTTGCAAAGAGGCAGCTTTCCTATTGAGAAGCACAATGGAGAAGCAATTAACACAAATATAAAGCAAAAGGAGAAGAAATATTTTTGTGTGTTAATTAATTCTCTGCAATAACAAACTATTGAAAAACCCTGGGTTTCTGGTTAAACACAGTGAAGGAGTATCTTTAAATAAAGGAAAACAAAACAGGAGTAATACATATGAAAGAAATTGCCCAAAGCTGGCTCAACATATCAGTTATTGAGCAAACATTACCATTTCCCCAGTGGCACATTGATGAAACGTACAGAGGTGGTGCAATGTGACTGGGGTAGAACAGGCAGCTAAGGAAAGCCTGGTAGGAGGTCAGCCTCGTGCCCTTGGAGACGCCATGAGAGAGCCAGAGGAAGCAAGCAGGTTATCAATACAAGTCAGGAGCCTGGACGTTGAGTGCCAGCCCATGCTCACATAGGGCACTGCTGGTCAGTCAACAACTAGGGCCTTTGTGCTGTTGACCACCAAACACCTACTAGCAACTGTGGCAGGCTGCCCTTTGCTGTCAAAGGTGGCAGATGAATATTATCTGATGCACCACTTCACTTGCTCCTCCTAAGTACCATCTGAAGCACTGGCTGTGGAGTGAGGCACTTGGTATGGGGTTTTAGCAGTGGTGTGCACATGCATGCCACTGATCTTTAACAGATGGGTTGTGATCTGCAAATATGTTGCAAGTTTACCAAAGGTCACTGTTGCATATCACCACAAGAGTCGTGCAAGATTCCAGGAACCCAGGGATCAGTTTCCTTGAAATGAGGCAGAGTGGAGACAGTGGAGTCTTTATCCTATACAATTTATTTACACACATTTACACACACCTGAGTCCAGGTCAGTGGCGTAGCTAGGGCTTTTGCCGCCTGGGGCGGTCACTGAGTTTGCTGTCCCTCTCACTGTTTCTCATACGGGAGTCCCACTGACTTGTCATTGTCCTCCCCTCCACTCCGACTGTCCATTCCTCCTTTTTTCTCTGCTTCCCAAGGGGTGGGAAGGAACTCAGTTAATGCCTCATCATGTTCTTTGTTTCTCTTGCTTCAACCACAGACAGAGCTTAAGCACCTATTCCTGCCAGGCAAAAGCACCCTAAAATAGTGCAAAACAGGAGTAATAAGGGAGAATGTAATCTCTCATACATGCTGCTTCTGTGGACAGCCGTAATACTGTTCAAGTACGGTGGATGTAGGTGGTGTCCTAGGTGCCTCCCTCCCCCCTCCCTGCCTGCAACCAGCCCCATTTGGTCTTCTCACAATGTGACTGAACTATATGAATCAGACTTGGCATAAGGCATTTTTCTATGCTGTGGGTTTTCAGATGAAAGGGTCAGACATCTAGACATCTTTTGCAAAATAATTAAGGACTGTCTGCCTTTCCAGCAACTCTTGTGTGGAACTGACACCTTTGAAACTTACTAAGCATAAAAACCTTGCCCTTCCCAGCTCAGAAACAATGGGGCAGCCTCTCCCTGCACTAATGAAGTCCCTGAATTGGGTCAGCTCTCAGGTTGTTTTGTTATGTAGCTTTAATTGCTCCAAAGTGTGGGTCAGACATGCAGGATGTTTTGTTTAGAAGGTAAAATGTAAATGCCCTTTTGTCCTGACAGAGGGATTGCTTTGAAAATGGAGAAGTTTAAACCTAGCTCCAGCCATGTTTCTCTCAGCTTAATTAATTGCATGTTCATTAAAATCTCTGAAGACAAGCTATTAACTACTTCTGTTTTGGCTCTAAGTTTTATAAAGTTAAGTCTTACCTGAACTTCAAAACTGCTGTCTTTCGTTCATACGGGAATTGCTCAATGAGTGGGTTGTTTGTTTGTTTTTAACAAATTGGGGCTCTTCCTTCCTTCCTTCCTTCCTCTTGTAAAGTACCAATTTGGCATAATAAATTATTTTGCCTAGAAAGAAACTGTAGGCCTTTGACATGTTGTAGGTGCTTCTGAGAACCCCAGGCATCAGTTTGAGGGGGAAGGTGTTGGTCGACTGTGGATGATGCTTAGTTCTCAAGCTTATTAAACCTTTTGCTTTGCTGTGGCACTAAAGTACCGGTAAGTACTGGGGAAAGACTCGTTGGAAAAGGATTGTCCTTAACTACTCCCAAACCAGTCAATCTTTTCCCCACATGATTATCATCCTGGGGTAGAGTAGGGGGGTAGAGGAGAGCAGAGGTGAGTCTCTTGGTCAAGTTCCTTGCATCACAATGCTCCCATTGGCTGCATTGGTTGCCCCATGTTGAGAAAAGAACTAATATACCAGGCTGCCTCCCCTGATTCTCCATATCCTACATCATGCAGGGATCCTACACCAAGTAGCAAAGGCTCACTAAAGCAGAAGTTGCCTTCTCGACATGTGGAAGGTGATGAAGCCAGTGACAGGGATGTGATAGAGTGGGCCCCAGTGGGGCTGTCCCTCCTTTCTCCCTAGTCATGTGAGGTTTGAATGCCTGAAGTGGGCTTGGGATGTTGAAGAAGGGGTTTGGGATCTGGAAACCACAGAGGGCTCCACAAGATCTGGGAAATCTCAGGACTTTGGGGAAGGACTCTTAGCTGAAAGGCAGGGCACATGCTCTCTGGGCTACCAGGGAAAGTGGTTAGCTTGGTGAATACCATGGGAAGGGTCTTCTGTATGGTGGCTCCACATTTTTTGAATACCCTCCCCAAAACTTCATGGTCCTTGGTGCTGTTATCATGATTGTTTTATCTGTGGCTGGCTCTTAATTTTAACACTGAGTTGCCTTGTGGAGATAGAGAATGGCATCTTGAAAGGAGAACCAAAAATCTATTTTGTAAGAGTCTTTTGGATATCCAAAAAACTTGAAGGCACTGAATTTTAGTGAATGGGGTGAGGCTGGAAAAAGAAGTAGACTGGTGATTTTCTTCAGTCCACTACATATTGGCTAGACTATATTTATGGTATATCAATTCAGACTTTACGATTTAGCATTTGTTTTTGATCTTTTTAAAAAACTATTTTACCTACTTCAGGCCTACAGACAATTCAAGCTCGTTGAAGGGGAGCAAGCCTGAGGTCACTGTTTGTGGGCAACTTGAATGCTGTTTTAAGTGATATATTTATGATGCCTAGCTATTGATTCAGGCTTAAAGCACCCAGCTGGAGTCTGAAGGACACAATAGTTTCCACTGATGCAAAAAAATCTCCAGGTCCTTTAAAATAATAAAAAACATTGATTTCCATCAGCCCCTCCTGTTTTTTAGACCTACAGTATGCTGCAGGAATGCAAAAAAGGGGGTGTTTTTTAAAAAGAAAAAAAGAAAGAAAGAAAGAAAGAAAGAAAGAAAGAAAGAGAAAAGAGGATGAAGATCTGCAGGGCTGGAGATGATTCCCTTCAGCAGTGTTAATGATAGAATAAGAGGAAAGGCTTTGGATGACTTGAAAAGAAGAAAATCTGTTTTCATGTCATTGACTTCCTTGGATGCCAAAAGGGGTTGCTCTGGAGTCTTGGAGTTCTGTTTCCCTCCACCGTGTGATCCTCCAATGCCAAAAGACTTATGGAGAAATACAAGGTGGAGAGTTTTTCCTCTTTTTTTGGAATTTGCTCTGAGGAATGACCTTTTGTTTGTTAGCGTTCAAATACTACACCGATGAGTGCCACTGAAATGCCCATAAATAAATAAATAAAGAGAGAGAGGCATAAATAAATGATAGGTCTGTGGAATAGCAGGGATTTAACCATCTTTTTTCCACTTGAAAATGCATAAGTGATTTCAGCTGGGAAATAAACTGCACACCTCTGAAGAAAATATGCACTGAGACCCCACACACTCAAATTTCTTAGTTTTCCAAACAACATGAAGCTAGAAATTAAAGAAAAATACTAAAAGAAAGGATGCTTTTTGCCGCTGCTTTTGCCTTCAGATGTATTCATTTATTTCTTTACAATTTTTCTCTGCTCTTTTTTCAAAATGCTCACAGTGGTTCACAAATCTGAAAATATAATTAAAAGCAGAAGCAGAATCAAACCAAGAGAAAGCTTGACTGAAGAAAACAGCCGTCAGCCTGGCTTTGTCAAAATCAACCAAATGCAAACGGAAACAAAAAGGCTTATAGCTTTTCAAAATGAGAAGAGAAAAAGCTCAGTATGTCTGATCTCCTCCCCCTTCCACACACACATATACCGTACATGCACTCAAAGCATAGAGAGAAAGCAAGGCCTGGCCCACCTGCCCTGCTCCTGACTTGGAACATCCCCCCCCCAATGTCCACCTGCTGAATGGGACATCTGTAGAACGTGGGAGACCTGCAGAACCGCCCTGAGACCTGTGGGTAGAGGGCGGTATACAAATTTAATAAACAACAACAACAACAGCAACAACTGAAGAGAGTGGGATGGCCTTTGTTTGCATGGGCTTCCATATGTGTCTACACAGACTCGGTATGCACACTGCAGTTGCTCACCCAGACGCCTGGTATGTGTGCATGTGGAGTCCCAGCCAAGTGGCAAGAAGTCCTGGGGCAGTTGATAAAGTATCTGTTCTCTAGAGGAGAAGTACTGGGGATTTATGGTATGCTTGTTACATGTTTCAGGGACGCGGGTGGCGCTGTGGGTAAAAGCCTCAGCACCTAGGGCTTGCCGATCGAAAGGTTGGCGGTTCGAATCCCTGCGGCGGGGTGCGCTCCCGCTGCTCGGTCCCAGCGCCTGCCAACCTAGCAGTTCGAAAGCACCCCCAGGTGCAAGTAGATAAATAGGGACCGCTTACTGGCGGGAAGGTAAATGGCGTTTCCGTGTGCTGTGCTGGCTCGCCAGATGCAGCTTGTCACGCTGGCCACGTGACCCGGAAGTGTCTCCGGACAGCGCTGGCCCCTGGCCTCTTAAGTGAGATGGGCGCACAACCCCAGAGTCTGTCAAGACTGGCCCGTACGGGCAGGGGTACCTTTACCTTTACTTTACCTTGTTACATGTTTCAAATACAGAGCTTGAGCAGCGGGCAGAAACACAGATAGTGCTGGTCATTAAAGCAATTTCCCCCAAACATTATATACCTTTGGAACTTGTGCTTGTGCTTCTTTCTAGCTGCAATATTCAGACTTCTTTGCTGGCTGCATTTTGGTTCCGAACTGATTCTCTCTAGCCTCCAGCCCAGGGTGCAGGGAGCTGGTAGCAAAAAAACCACCAATACTTCTGTTCTTGTTGTTGTTTATTACCCGTCCTTCACCCCAAGGTCCCAGGGTGGGTTACAACAATTTGATACTGTGTGATGAAGATACTGCTTTGACTTAACCTCAGTCTTCCTCTATTTTTCTCCTGTTTGATTTATTTAACTCTCTAGAGAGCAGTGTGCACTTTTGATTTCAGCAAGGATCATTGGGCTTCAGTAGATGGGTCGTGATCTAACTAATGGCACGCTGTACTGCCATGTGGCTATCATGTCCTTTTCCTTTTTAAAAAACTTGATTGAAACCAAATCAAGGAAGAATGGAATCTCCCTCTCTTAGATAATGACTTATTGACAGGGAATGTAAAAATAATTCCACTTTCACAGTGGAACAAAAGCTGAAATTTGGTGCACATCTTCATTACAAGAAATTGGAAAATTATTATTATTATTACTACTATTATCATTATTAAAATTTCTATAAATTTTTGAAGATCACAGAGCACAAAATACATACCATAATAACAAACAAAAATAATACCGTCCTCAAAAGGCTGAAGGCCAAGGAAAAGAGGAATGTTTTTGCCTGGTGCCTAAAGATATATAATGAAGGTGCCTGGCAAGTCTCCCTAGGGAGAGCATTCCACAAGCAGGGAGTCACTGCAGAAAAGGCCCATTCTCATTTTGCCACCCTCCGGACCTCTCATGGAGGAGGCACATGAAGAAGGGCCTCAGATGATGATTGCAGAGTCTGGGTCAATTTATATGGGGAGAGGTGGTCCTGAGCCCTTAATTGGACCTTATTTATCCATTCTCTTTCCTCAAAACATGTAGTCAAGCCTGCATTGTATCAGCAGCAACTCAAACTCAGCAAGTCAAAGTCTAGGTAGGACAAGATTTGGAGAAGTGTGCAATTCCCATCCCAGCATCTGACAGAGTTTTGAATTGGAAGGAGAATGGAACAAGCCGTATATGTGAGATTTGCCCACTCAAATGGTTTAACAATCCATAGCTTCGACTAAAAACCAAACCGAATCAAAATACCCTTACAAACTCTAATCCTACATCATAGCATTAGAAGAATCATGTTCAGTAAGAATGGGAAACCTGTGCCTCCCAGCACCTGCTGAGATGTTGCTGGACTCCAACTCCCATCAGCCCTAGCCAGCATGACCAGTAGTCAATGATGATGGAAGTTGCCGTCCAGCAATGTCTAGAGGGCCACAGATTCCCCATCCCTGACGTACAGCAGCTCAAACAAGGGTGAAGGAGCACACCATTGCAAGAACAAATATAGACAGGGGTCTACCTTGTGCAAAAAAAGTGAACCAGCTGAGAACCAACCAACCAACCAACCAACCAACCAACCAAAAACCGCTCTAAATATGCAATACAATATATGAACACACAAAGATGAAAGCAATAAATAATACAAATATGATACAAATACAAATATGATATAATACATACTGTCAGCGAACTGCCATCAGTTCAGGAGGGAGAGAGGAAAAGCCGGATGGATTACAGAGAACCCCCAAAGATCGTGGAAAGCAGCTCCTCCTCGGCGGGGAGAGTAGCCACGCCTCCAGTGGAGAGGAGCTGCAGGCTTCGGAGGAGGTGAGGCGGTGCCAGGACACCTTGCCTGGGCAAAGCGGGGAGAGGAGAGGTCCACCATTACCCACGCCCTCCTTGCACAGTAAGGTTTCGCGCCGAGAGGGGAGGCGCAGAATGGGCGTCAAGAAATTACTTTGCTGGGGAAAGTTTAAGCCCCACCCACTCACGGATTCTGCCAGTGAAAGAGTCAGCCACGGGAGAGTGGCGCTCTGGACAGATAAAGTTTATTTTGCATCAAAAGCAAGGCTTCACAGCCGAGAAGGGAGGTATTTGCCTGCTTGCTGTCGAGCAACCCCTTGGAAACCTAACACATACAAGTATGATATAATACAAATTATAGTATTATATCATATTTGTATTATAAGTACAAATATGATATAAAAAATAGCAATGATACCAGGAATATTTAAGCCACATGTATGCTCCGCATTGAGAAAAAACATACTGATCATCCAAATACAGCAATTGTTAAGCATGATGCTAAGGTGCTCAAGGGACGCGGGTGGCACTGTGGGTTAAACCACTGGGCCTAGGACTTGCTGATCAGAACGTTGGCAGTTCGAATCCCTGCGACGGGGTGAGCTCCCGTTACTCGGTCCCAGCTCCTGCCAACCTAGCAGCTCGAAAGCACATCAAAGTGCAAGTACCGCTCTGGCGGGAAGGTAAACGGCGTTTCCGTGCGCTGCTCTGGTTCGCCAGAAGCGGCTTAGTCATGCTGGCCACATGATCCGGAAGCTGTCTGCAGACAAACGCCGGCTCCCTCGGCCAATAAAGCGAGATGAGCGCCGCAACCCCAGAGTCGGTCACGACTGGACCTAATGGTCAGGGGTCCCTTTACCCTTTACCTTTAAGGTGCTCAAAGGTTTATCAGGGCATGTACTTTAACTGGGAGCAAATGGGATTTAATTGTAACATCCACCCTCTGGCTGTGTTCATTGAATGTGTACGGGCGTCCAGGGCCCTGACTAATGCACAATCGGTTCACTTTTTGCAAGCTTTCCCTGAGCAGAGCCTATGAATCAACCGTTTGCAGTGTGCAGGAATTGTGCAGGCAATACACTGCATGGGCACAGGTGCAGCAATCCTTCTCCCTCACCCATCCACTTGGGCTCCCTGATATACATGCCCAAAGCTTGCATTTCTGGATTCTGTGCATTGTAGCGTCCACCAGGCACTTGTATATTTAGAGAGCTTTTGTTTGTTTCTCAGTTCATTTGCGTTGTTGTATGGAGTGATCTTCTTTCAGCATCATATGCAGGGGTTTTACTTTATTACTATGACCACGGCCATAAACAGGCAGACTTCTTTATATAGTACAATTTGGCCTTGGCCTTTGTCATTAGACACAACCATTGCCATTAAGCATTCTCATCCTAACCAGAATTATGTCCTTAACTGAAGTGGTGGCACCTGAAAAATATATTGTGAGCACAGAGCAGGGAAAGCATGTTAAGAAGCAAGCATAAACACATGCCCGACATATTAGATTTCTTATTTGAGAAAAAACAATTTGAGAGTAGTGTTAGAGTGTGAGCTACTTGTCCTGTGGGTAGGGCTTGCCCCTCTGCCTCAGATCAGGATATGCTTCCACGCATGCAGGATTGCACCCACTGCCTCATTAGTCACAATACGTTGAAATTTCACTGTGCCATTTTGGGCTGATGTTTGTCTCTAATTATTTAAGACTGTTAGCTATCTGCTTTCTCTAGGGTGTTCTTGACTCCTGTGAGCAATGATATCTCTCCTCTGACAAATTGTTCCATTCTGGCTGCACTGTTGGCCCTTTTCCCCAGATGATTAGTTTCAAAATTTGACATTTTTGTTTGTTTTAAGGCCATTATTTCAGCTTTAATAGCAGCTATATAAAGCATTTTTCTGTCAATTAATGGCCGTATGGAATAGAGGCAGCTCAGCAATGAAATGGAGAGGTGAAAATGAAAGGGGGAAAGATGACAAAATGTTTTTGCCCTTTAGTGATGATTTATGAGATATAAAGGTAATGTCTAAGGTTTTTGTTTGTTTTTAAATATCCTTAGGCCCAGGAGGCAAAATAGCCAACTTCTGTTTGTCTTGATCTTTGGGGAACTCATTTAGTAATGTTCCATGGAGTTTTAATTTTACTTGAAGCTTTCTCTCCTGAGTTGATTATTGATTTTAGATAATCTTGCTTGTGGGGAATCATTTTCCTTTTGTCTTTGCTCAATCATTTGTCGACTCCAAATTCACTTTTTTAAAAATACCGAAAGAACCTTTTCTGCCAAATGCAACGGGAGCTCTGTCCCGTCAATGGGTACCTTGGATTCACTGGAATCCATAAGAAGAGCAGCAGCCAGCTATAAAGAGCTGGGAGCAGAGAACTGCTGTATCACTTATCATCATCTCTCACACAATGCTTTTCAGCTGAGCCTGCTCACATTCAGCTGTGAGTCATCAAGCGCAGAATTAAACAAGTGATGTACATGCATGTGTGAATCAGTGCATAGGCTCCTAAATGCCACACAGGCTGATTTTGCTCACTAGCAGCAAAGGGAGCCAAGTTCCAGCCAACAGCTTGAAACTATTTTTCATTTGAAAACGTATTGTAATCCATTTGGGCTGTAAGAAAATCCGACTCCAATTTCATGCTACAGTAGTGTCCATTACGAAAATAAATTCCTGCTAGTAGGGTAGATTTGTGTGCTGCTAATTGAATATTATTACACTTTAGAAGAGTTCAACAGAGAGTTACAACCTGCACTAAAAGTTCTGCTTCCTTAAGTCCGTGGATCTTACCTTTCCCTTATAAAAATGTCACATTATTCATTCTGGAAGTCCAAGTTCCTTCTTTCCTGCAAACAATTTATTATCAGGGTATTGTATGCTCATTCGGTAAGTTGCTGATACCATGCTGTGTTTAAAGCACGTTCAGAGCTTGCTCTTCTGAGGCTGGGGCCTTCACTGAACTGCATGGTTCTGCATAAAGCTAACTGAGAAGCACTGAATTCAGGAGACCTCCAGAAGGCAGGAGTTTTGATACCTAGCACAATTCTCTCCCGTTGTTTGTTATTGATTTAATTATTTTAATGCTAGACAGGTGTGTTGCAATGGGGTAGCTTGAGTGTTTGGTCTTTTCTTCCAGACCTCAGATCTTTTTGAACCTTTGCAGAATCACAGAATCGTAGAGTCAGAAGGGACCACAAGGATCATCTAGTCCAACCCCCTGCAAAGCAGAAATCTTTCACCCAAAGTGGGGCTCTAACTTACAACCCTAAGATTAAGAGTCTCATGCTCTACCAGCTGAGCTATGCCCCCTTTAACCTTAACCTGCCACACTTTGCTTAGAGGGCACCTCTAGATGTATTACAAAGTGCAGTGCTGGTGAGACCTCAAATACCTAGCCTCTTTAATTTGGGCACAGGCCTATGCCCTGAGTCCTTCAAGTGCTGATGCTACAATTACTTCCTCTGATAATACTTGATCAGTCATATGACCAAGTTTGACTCTCAAATGCCAGCAATAACGTGTCTTCTTGACTAGCACCACTGAAACTACTGAGACAACATTTCATTAAGTTATTTGACATTTCTATGAAATGTGATAATATAATTTTATGAAATAAACAAAGTAAATTCCCATTTATTAACTACTAAGTTAAAGCATAAGGTTAGGAAAATAAGAATGCCGTAATTCATGGAATTATATTTGAGTGGCTCCTGCTTGGAGCAGAGAACAAGGGCCCTTGGAAATGACACCCTGATTTTCCTCTCCAAACGTACCACCAGTTTTGTCCATCACCCCATTTCTTGAATCCATCTCGGCAATGACTTTTGTATCACTATAATACTCGAGGTAAGTTAGCAAAAAGAAGATATTTTTTGCACACCCTGGCCTTCTAATAGAATTAAATTAAAATTGTTCACTTGCTATGATCACTTTTCAATGATTCCATTAATGTGCATTGAGATTTGTCCTAATGTGAATACAGATTAGTAATAAAAATCAAATAGCCTAATCTCGCTTTTTTCATTTATTCAGAATATCATGGGAAGGATTTTTATTGGTGTGGTTTTGATGGAGTGCCAAGGTTAAATGCACTGAAAAACACAGAGACCAAGTTTTTGTGTGGAGCTCTTAAGTTGTAACTGAGAGCTAGGTCTGCCGCAGCTCCAATTACTGGGGGCTGCTTCTTCCAGGGCCGGAGCAGGATGCCTGCTGCTCCCCAGGGCTCTATCCTGCGCCACCCTGGCAATCACTGAATGAGGGCAAGGTGACTTCACAGGCCACAATGCCCTGGCTGCATTCAGGGTGGAAAAACATCATTTCATTGGTGCTTTCTGTGCTGCTTTCCACATTCTAATAGGAGCATGGGATGGCACCTCAAGAGAACTGCTCTCGAAACGTAAGACCTGGTCCTTACTCAGAGCAGTCAAAGAGAGTATAGAAGTTTTTCTAAGAGAAAAATGAAGTTTGAAGGTTTTGTCATAGACGGAATACTGCAGGGACACAGCACATATTTTCAAAAGCCCAAATGTCACTGAGATTTCAAATTCCCAGATGAGTGTCAAATGCCACCCATTGTTTGCACTGTTGAATCCTTATACTTTTAAACCTCACATAGTCTTTATTTAATAAATTTTAAAAAGCAAACAAAAAATAAAAAAATGGACATCAAGAATTCCAGTAAAAAGTCAGATAGCAGCATAGGCAGCTGTAGGATTGCATTTTTTTATCATTTTTGAGTGTTTCTTCATCTCTGCCTTTTCCTGCATAGCTGCCCAGTATCTTTGCTATATTTTGATTGATGATTGATGAGTTGCCAGTGCTGACTCCACTGATCAGCTTGGAATAAAATTATTCTGACTCTCAGTACCTCCACTGTGGCCTCCTTCCTTCCAGCAGCGGATGCAGGATAGGTTTAGGGGCCCATCATTTTCTCTCTCCCTGTAACTGAACAATTCCTACCGTTGGCTGATGATTTTCTCCTCAAGTGGCTTACAAGTGATGCAACTTCATTATATGCTATAAACCTATGGGCTCTTTCAATGCTACTGAAATAGTTGGGGGAATTATTTAACAAGAAACAGCTCGCATCTAAATGAACATTCTTTTGTAATCTCTTGAGGTTTTTTGAAATGTCAGATTTCCTGCCAATATACTGATTATTTTCCTTTTTTTGGCTGAGTAGCTACAGTAAATAAACCAAAATGTATTCATGCTGTCTATAGATATATGTTCCATGACTTAATTTTTTAAATGTAATGAAGTTTAATGAATATCCTCCCCTTTTCCCCATGGCTTTCAAGCTTTTTTGTCTCTTTTGGCGGCCTGAGTTTAATTAGTTGATACTCTCCCTTTTCTTTCTAATCCCATCTACAGTTCAGAGGCACGTAAAACCACAAAGCAAGATAATAAGCAATAAATGGAATAATTAATTCAATGTGCTGAAACTAATTTTAATTTATATTTCTCCGAGATTCTCACTAGGGAGTGGAGAACCTGGAGTTTTCCAGTTTGAAGTGCTCCATTTCTGGTTTGAGTCTGTGGAGGGGGTGGTGGTAAAGCGTGTTCTTCTAAATTGGAACTCACAAGAATTTAAATCAGAAGGGAAATTAAAAAGCTAAAAAGTATGATTTTCAAAAAGCGATTTGGAAGAAAAAAGTTTTCAAAGAATTTTCATGACACTGTGATCTGTACAAAACTGGAGAGTATAAAAGCTGGAGTATCAAAGCATCTATTGGATGACATTAAGAGAGGATGTTCTCATGCCAGGCCAAGCTGTTTTGCTCAGTGGCTTTCTGGGCCAGTTCAAGAATCAGAGCAGTTGTTCTGCCATTACCTGAGCTAACCTCCCTGTTTCCAGCGCCAAGCCAGTTTCAGAGCCAATCACAGAAGGGTCTCAGAATGCAGAAGAAAACAGCATGAAGGAACGCAAATGTAACAGTGTGAGCAAGATAAAGATACTACAGCACTGAGCTACAGTATTTCAACCTGGCCTTTGTTCTTGAGATGCCATGCAGTGATTCTAGCCTGCTGTAGCAGTTGGGCTTCAGCCATGATCAGAAGATTAGATCAGATTAGTTTTGGTGTCTCCTAATCTGATTTGTTTGTGAACGCATGGAAAAATGGAAATTCTTTCCTGTACCACATTAATATAATTGAGATCCTTGGTTAAGTCAGAAACAAGTTTTCTTTTCTCCACACATTAGATAGAGGATCCACACTAGAAATTATTTTGAGCTCGGATTTGGGGTTAAATCATTAAGTCCAAAATTTAACCATTGCTTTTACAAAAATATAGAAAAAAGGGAATATCACCACCAAGTGATAAATCTCTGTAATTTTCCTGTGTTTATTTTGCTTTTTAGAAATGCACATCTCACTTGGTGAATAACACTGATTAGGACACATAGCAGAAATATTGACAAGATGTCTCATGTTAGGGTGAGATTCCACTTTCTAAAATGAATGCTTACCCTTACTCAGTTGGTTTAAGTGGCTATGGAATGTGGAGTACTGGAATTCGTGGGCTAAAGCTAGAAAGAGTCCTCAGAAATTAAGTACGGGAGAAATAATTAGAAGGAAGATTTCAACAGATTTCATAAAATGATGTCTGTAATAGATTGCCCCCCATCCCCAAATCTTTACATATCAAAAGTACCAGGATAGCCTTGGTCCAGGCTGTCAAAGGCTGAATCTAGACATATCAAAAATGTGATTCGGTGAAATTTGTTGTAAAAGTCATAAAGAGAAATCCTGTTGGCGAAAGTCGGAACTCCACAGCGCCATTTATAACACATATAAAGCGCTTCTTCTTTACCAATGTAGCTGAGTCCAAAGTCTTGCATTTTGACTACAGTCATACCTCATGTTACATAGAATCATAGAATCATAGAGTTGGAAGAGACCACAAGGGCCATCGAGTCCAACCCCCTGCCAAGCAGGAAACACCATCAGAGCACTCCTGACATATGGTTGTCAAGCCTCTGCTTAAAGACCTCCAAACGTTTGCTTCATGTTACGCTTTTTCAGGTTGCGTCCCACAGCGACCTGGAAGTACTGGAAAGGGTTACTTCCGGGTTTTGCCACTCATGAAAGCGCAGTAGCACTAAATCGCGCTTCGTGCATGTGCACAATTCCAAATCATGCCACGCATCTGCACAGATATGGCACTTCAAGTTCTGGGCTTTTCACTTTGCGAACGGGCCTCTGGAACAGATCCTGTTGGCAACCAGAGGTACCACTGTACAATAATGTGCTCTGTGTATGATGATGGCCAAGAAGTTAAAGCTGGTGCAGAACATGGCCACCAGGCTGATGGGCCTGCATAATCCCGAAGAAAACACCCATTTTGCCGAATCAGCACTGACTGTTTACATGCCAAGAGACCTAATTCAAGGTATTAGCTTTGATCTACAAAGCCCTGAGTGCTTTGGGACCCAAAAGTGGTCTTCAGCTAAGTTTTATTCATGGTAGACCCATTGAAATTAGTGAACATGTCTAAATTAGGTCCATGAATTTCAGTAGGTCTCCTCTAAGTAAAGACAAATTGAATACCACCCCAAGGGAAAGGGTCCTCTGACATCAGTGAATGCAGGCCCAGAGATTGGCAGGGAGGAGGACCCTTCTCGCTGTTCCACTGGCAAGAACAGATTGCTGCACAATGACACACGATAGGGCCTTCTGTGTAGTGGCTCCCTGATTGTGGACATCTCTTTGGGACTTCTGGTGTCAGATGAAGATGTATCTGTCCACTCAGGTTTTCAATCAAAAGGGATGATTTTCTTCTTAGTTGTGTTGCTTTTATGATGGTGAACTGCTGCCACATCTATTGAAATTATATTTTTGAGAAATTTATGTTGTTGCTGCTGGTTTTATAGTTTCACAGCTGTTAGCAGTTGTGGGATTGTGTTTTGCTTTATGCAATGCTTTGCAAATAGCTGTGGGGTCTAGTTTTGATGAAGGGTAGTTTAAAAGTTGAATAAATAAATAAATAAATCATTTGTCGAGCAGATGCATTGTTTCTTAAAATGAGCATATTCACAGCTGGAGCATTATTAGCAATTTGTGACACAATTACAGAATGATTTTATGCCTGTTTATCTGGAAATAAGTCTCACTGGGTTCAATGGGACTTAAGTGTATGCATGATTGCAGCCTTACAAATGCACCTCATAAAATTAGCAGCAACCCTGACTTGCACACACCCTGCCCCCCGGATAAAGGGTCTTTCACCCATGATAAAGGTTCAAAGCATTTATACAATGTGTTACTATAAATTAAGTCCCTTTGATGGGTCACTGCCAACTGAGCAACACCCAGTGGTAATAGGAGCAGCACCAACAGAACCTCCCCAGTAGTGCCTGAGATGATTGATTTGGGGGATATTGATAGATATTGGTTGGTATTTCAGGTTCTTGGGTCCCCTTTAGGGCTTTGTACACTAGTAGTAACCCCTTGAGTTGGGCCCAGTAACTCACGGGCAGCCAGTGCAGGGCTTTCAGGGCCTGTGTGCTACATGGTTCCATCTGGCTGCCCTATCTACTAACATAGCAGTCACGTCCTGCACCAGCTGCAGCCTGTGGTTTATCTTCAATAACAGCTCCATTATAACAGTTCAGCTGGGAGGTCACCAGAGCATGGACACCTGAGACCAGACTACCCCAGTCCAGGAATGTCCGTAGGGGGCAAACCAGCCTAAGGAAGGCAGAAGGACTCTGAGACACAATGGGCACTTGAGACCAGTGACAATCTGAAATCCATGGTTTGGGGTTTCTGATCTTGTGGCTGCACCAGAAGAGTGGGGAAGGGGGAGCAGTAGTGCACGAGATTAAGACTCCTTCCAATAATTCGTCACAGCATTGGATTCCACTCCTGCTTTTTACTAGTTAAGCACTCTCCTCCTGTTCTTTTTTAAGCAGATCACATTAGGACTTACTGAAGTTTTGCAGCAGGCACTAACAATAGGTTGATAGTTCTTGAGCATCACTGAAAACAGATGTTACTAATTAATCTTTTCTTTTTTCAGACCAGGAAGTGTTGCTGAAAAGATAGCAGCAATAATGTATAGCTGAAACCATTCACCACGTTGATTTGGGGGAAGAATACAGTCACTTGGCAATTGCAGAACATTAACTACAGGGAGCTCATTACACCTTCACTCTGCAGTTGTTTTGGCTTTTGGCTTCATCCCATGAGCATTTCCAGGTATTGGATTAAATCTACAGAGCCTTACATAGTTTGGGCTTTGAATTCCTGCTTTCACAACATTTAAGATCAGCCTGAGAGTTATTGGATAAATAAGAGTAGCAGTATTCTCACATCTAGGCTTCTGGAAAAGCCTGGAGAGAAGTGTTGATTTACAGATGTACTGTATTTAATTATTTGTGTATTTTAGCATTTCATTGTTTTTAAGCTACATAAAGCACATATATCTTTGTGATGTAGCTGAATTTGTGAGCCTGGGGGTCGTAGTGAAAATATTTACAGGCGAGGCATGGATGGGTATAATAAACCAGGATATGCACTGCTCATCTGAGAGTTCTGTTTTGTTTTTGTTTTTAAAGACATTTGAATGCAAATAAAGACCAGAAATGTGAATGCTTCCTCCTACCATATAATTTCTCCATATGGAAAGGTAGCATGCCAGGAGAAATCTGGGCAAGGTGTGCTGGCTTTCAAATTATAGGGAGTTGTTGGTGGGAGAGAGCATGCAGACATGATCTCTTCATCAGATTCTGAAGTCAAAGAGGACTTCGGTTATTTTGCATATTTGAAGGAGCCAAACTGCTTGAGAATAAACATGCAGTGGAATTCAGCTTAGGAAACTTAGGCCAAGTTTATGAAGGTTAGGAGGGTCTGTTGGTGATACTGATGGAGCCAGAGAAACACTGTGGACTGAAATCAAAACAAGCATATATAAAGATCATAGCTGCAGGCAATTATTATTTATTAAATTATTTATATTGATTAAATTTCAATAGTGCCCTTGATTTGAGGATCACAGGGAGGTTTGCAATGTAAAAACACAAAAATATATAGAATTGTAAAACAAACACACACACACACACACACACACACACACACACGGTTTAAAGGGCCATAGTTTGTTTAATTAGCCAGAGCCTTGGGAGAAGAGGAAAACTCCATGGGGAGAGCATTTCACAAATGGTGAGCCACCTCAGAAAAGGCCCATTCTCGTGCTGCCACCCTCAGGACCTCTTGTGGAAGAGGCACATGAAGAAGGGCCTCAGAGGATGATTGCAGGGTTCAGGTGAGTTCACTTGGGGAGGCACTGTGACATGCTGATTAGTGCAGGAGGCCTTGATGCTGGAGCAGGGGAATGAGGAACATCAAATCACAAGAGTCTTCCTCAGAATAACAGCTCACACATTCTCCCCAATGATGGATAATGAATAGGGAGCAGAGCCTCATTGACTAGCCCTGCCTCTGAAGTTGTACATTCTATGTAGCCCCCACCCCCAACATTACAAATGTTTGCAGGGAAGAAGTACTAAGAGACTTCCATGTGATCGGGAACCCTGCTTACACAGAGTCACAGATACCAAAGCATCTTCTCTGTGTGTGTGTGCACACGCGTGCACGCACACACACACGCTCCTTCCCTGCAGACCTTTATGCTGCCCACACAGACGTCAGGAGCTGGGAGTCCTCAGAGCACATGCCATTGGGACGGGTGCAGTTGGTGCAGCCCCATGTGTGAACAATTCTTCTGAAAGGGACTAATTTGAGCACACTGCCCAGGCCAGCCTGTCTCAACCCTGGGTCTCCAGACGTGGTTGGACTATAACTCCTATCACCCCTGACTGCTGGTCCTGCTAACTAGGGATAATGGGAGTTGAGGGGTCCAAAGTTAAGAAAGACTGCTCTGTGCTATAGATTGGGGTGGCTAACCTTCAGGCCTCTGAATGTTGTTGGACTACAACTTCCATTATTCCTGATAATTGACCAGGCTCCCTGGGGCTGATGGGAGGAGGAGTTCTGTAACATCTGGAGGGCCACTTGATAGTTATAAATTTAAATTGATGTAAGAATCACGATCTCATTCTGGGAACAGTAATTCAGCAAGGAGAGCTCAAAATCTGTTCCAGAGAAGTCTCAGAACTATTACCAAGCTTGAATTCCCAACATGCTTTGGAGGAAGCCATGGCAATTAAACTGATATAAAGTTAATATACGTTGTAGTGCAGAACTGCCCTAAGTGTTCAGAGCGGCGTTTACAAGTAAGTTACCCAAGTCAAGTCAATTAAAAATTGATTAGTTCTATAAATCAATAGGCTAGATGTCTCCTCTATTTAAAAAAGCTTCCTTTATGGAAACTGCTTGCAACTGTGATTGCATTCTTCTATAATATCTCCATAGTTTAATATAAATGCAATGTTTAATTGATGTTCAAGTGATTTCACAGACCCAGTTAATGTCGACGGCTTTCCTACCACTTTCTCACTGGGTCATTGTGTTTTGTGTGAATTCTGGAGGATTTTTTTCTCTCCCTTCATGCAAAGGCATAATGCAGTTTAAGGCTTTGGAACTCTTGTCTGGAAAACAGAGCCTGCTGCAGCAGCTAAAGGAGAAGAGTCACAGTAGCTGAAATGAAAGCAGCTAGGGAACTTGCACAAAAGCACACTGGGAATTGTACATGCCTACAATTGTATAAAGAGACAAAGTGGATTGTAAACTGCTTGAGGTAGAGAACTGCCTTCTCTCATTACAGTGGTACCTCGGGTTAAGAACTTAATTCGTTCTGGAGGTCTGTTCTTAAACTGAAACTATTCTTAACCTGAAGCACCACTTTAGCTAATGGGGCCTCCTGCTGCTGCCGCGCCACCGGAGCACGATTTCTGTTCTCATCCTGAAGCAAAGTTCTTAACCTGAGGTACTATTTCTGGGTTAGCGGAGTCTGTAACCAGAAGCGTCTATAACCTGAAGCATCTGTAACCTGAGGTACCACTGTATTATCTTTTCTTTTATTCTCACTAGCACAACTGTGTCGCTGAATCCAGCCCACAGAAATTAATAGAGTTTCTTAAATTGGTTATTTCAGTTGGTCTACTCTAAGTATGGCTAACATTGGCCATCATCCTATGACTCTTTCTTGGGCCTTCTATGTAGAATATGATTGCCAGTTTAACCAGTATTTCTTATTCTTACCAACAATGGCAGTATTTAGATCAGAAAAGCCAGTAAACATCACAGCTAACCCAACAGATCTTTTGCTCTTTATTATCAGGGCCTACTGATGCCAGATTCTGCTACAGATTACACTCTCTCTTGCCTGATGCTGCCCCATCTTGCTCCAATCCTCTGTGTGTATAGTGTGGGAGTAGTATATTTTAAAATGGAAAAAGCTGGACCTACTTCTGTTAATGAAAATCAGTTTGTCCTCATTTAGTTAGGACAAAGGTCCTTATCTTGCCAGCAATAATTTGATATGAATACTGGTAGGTGATCATGAAACGTGCCCCCCAACACACACTCACGAGATGTCCTCTTCACATAACTTATGTAACTTCCACTTTAACAAAGCAAAGACTGAAAATATTGGGGTTTTTTCCTCTTTCGTGTGCCATAAATTAACTAGCACTTCTCTTTCATATTGATTCAAAGAAGGAGTTGGTAGAAGTCATGCACTCAGAATCAACCATAAATGACTAAGAAACTGCATAAGATGGAGGAAGGAGAAGAATGAGGTGTGGAACTTTGTCATCAATCTGGATTGTGACAGTTTTGGAGACTGGCAGGCCATACTGCCTCCCAAATGGGATTTTGTGATATTTAATAGGACATCAGGCAGGTCAAGCTCACTTTTGTGTGTAGTATGTGTTATGAAAGGGTGTTTGCATCTGAGAGAAAGAGGTGGGGTTGGGATAGGCAATCTTTGCCACTCTGCACAAGTCTTTCCTGAGCAGAATGGAAATGGAGCTCAGTTCTCTCTCAGCTTCATAGCTTTCTGTCTTTCTGCTTACATTAGCAAAAGCTGATCTAATAAAGAGCACATCAAACAACATTCAATATCACTGAATTAACCAGCAGGGAGAATCTTCTAATTATTTTGGCTTCTTGGGTCATTATGAGCATCTGTAACCTCCTGCTGGCTAATGCATTGTGCTGTACATTGTTTGAAGTGCTAACATATTTGTGATTAGGACCAGAATCTAAAATGACTTATAGTATTTACTCTCTAAACAACAGAAGATTCCTTTCTTTCCATTCTGCATCCTGTTGAGTTTACAGGGTTGTGTTTTTTTAAAAGCACACACATGTGCAGCTTCATGAAAATTATACTGATTAGAAGTTGGTGTTTTTATTGATTAAAATTGGCCTTCCAGAATGCCTTGTGGATGCAAGACACTGAACTCTCTACAACAAAGAAATTTATTAGAGCAGCAGAAGTGAGGGTTCAAAATAAAATCTCTGAGGACTTCTCTTGGTACATGTTGGTAGCCTTTGGGGCTGGCAGTAATTTCCCCTGTGCCTTAGCAAAGTATATTGTGCCTTATGGTTTTTGTGAGAAAGATGCTAGCTGTAGTACTTGCTAATCTCCGAGTTAAATATTGTCACCAGTTAGTTTTGAGTCAGAGCCACTGCTTTCTTTCTAGAAAATAAGTGCAGCTACTCACCAATAAGTTGTTACCATAAGTGCCACACTTTTTAACAACAAAAAAGAGGTACCACTATTGCATACCCTTGTGGTTACTTTCATTTTCCAGTTTTGTTGTATGTTAGCCTGTTCATCAATAAACAGCCTCTTATTCTGGGCGTACAAAGTGCTTTGTATATTTTTAAAAAGAAGAAAAACTTAACACTAGCAGCCAGCCAGTAGATGAAGACTTGGCTAGCTAGCTTGGCAAAAATAAATTTGTGAAGAGATGAGATTGATTTAATTAAGGCTAACTGAAACATTGATAAATCTGACACATCTTTCACGTTGTAGCAAATTCCTGTTGAGGACATTTGTGGGTACCATATGGTAGTGACTGATTTGGGTGCTAAGATATTGGGGGGGGCGAGTAAAGAAATAGCACATTTTTGAACCAGATTTTTCTAAGGCATTCTACCTTTTTATGATCAAATGCTCCTGTCACATGATTCTGTCAAACAGAATCACTCCCAGCCATTTTCAGCAGGTACCATTCAACCTGTCTCTGTTTATAATTTGTCGTTGGTGTCACAAAAAGTTTCAAGTGATGTGGGAGTGATGTGGAGCCCCTGGCGCCCTGCAGGCCCTGTGCTGCTTTTTTGAGCAAGGTGTCCACCTGCCATTGCCCCCTCAGCTGCTGGGAGGGACACAGTTCCAGCAGCCAGTGCCCCCACCCTAGCTGCTTGTTATGCCACAGCCTCCAGCCTCTCTATGTGGCCCTTAAAACTCTCTGTAGCCTGCACCCCTCCTTGGCCTTTCTTCACATTCCCAGTGTTTTTGTCTGGTTGGAATTTGCATTGAGTGGAATTTGCTCTAATAATACCTCTGGCTTGTCTAGGTTAAGGTTACCAGATTCTTTTCAATGAGTCCAGGGACACTTTTCAACTTTAGTAGAAATGATAGAATTTTGCCAGAGGACTGATTTGTAAATCCGGGGACCGTCCCCGGGAAATGGGGATGTCTGGTATCCTTAGTCTAGATTGAGGAGAGAGAGAGCAAGGTGTGTGGAAACTCACCTCCTGCACAAGGGTAATATTGGCATTCCTTGCCCCTCCCGTTATTGCCTCTGGCCCCAGCCTTGTGGGCCTCAGAAGATTGCCCAGAGAAGAACGTGAACCTCAGGCTGAAGAGAAAGATTCCCACCCCTGCTTTATAGGTTTGTATCTGGAGGCTGTGCATGAAATTTCAGAATGATGCTGCCAAATACAGTCCAAGGTAAAGAAATCTGTGGGCCTGAAAGATGTTTCGTAGTGCTCCGAAATGGCACACACAGAGTCTTCACTGTGCCTTAACGTAAAGGGTTACATAATGACATTTTGTAAAATACAGTGGTACCTCGGGTTACATACGCTTTAGGTTACATACCGTATTTCATCTAGTTCAATTGCTATGTATTTTTGTATTTCTCTGTTTTTTCCTGTGCCTGTATATAGTTAACTCTGTTAGATCATTATTCCATGTGTACTGAATGCATGAAGAATGATTCACCCATTGCTTCTGCCCCAGTTCTTTATACATGAAGCTGAACTTCTGAGGTGTGTACACCTTGTGGAACTTCTGAGGTGTGTACACCTCGTGAAATGTACAACTTACATATTTACAACCTGCGTCCTCATAAGCTCTCATGAGTCAGCAGTGTGACACAAAAGTATAGTGTCCAGATCAAGGGAAGCAATAGTACCGCTCTATTCTCCTTTGGTCAGACCACACGTGGAGTCCTGTGTGCAGTTCTGGGCATGACAATTTAGGAACAATATTGACAAGCTGAAATATGTGCAGAGGATGGCAAGCAAGATGATCGAGGATCTGGAAGCCAAGCCATATGAGGAATGGTTGAAGGAGTTGAGTATGTTTAGCCTAGGAAAGAGGAGACCGAGATATGATAGCCATCTTCAAAAGATGGAGCAAGCTTGTTTCCTCTTGCTCTGGAGAGCAGGACCTGAACCAATGGCTTCAAGTTACAAGAAAGGAGATTCTGACTAAACATCAGGAAGAACTTTCTGAGGACAAGAGCTGTTTGATAGTGGAATGGACTCCCTCAGAAGGTGGTTGACTCCTTCCTTGGAGGTTTTTAAGCAAAGGTTGGATGACCCTCTGTCGTGGATGCTTTAGTTGAGATTCCTGCATTGCAGGGGGTTGGTCTAGGTGTCCCTTGGGGTCTCTTCCAACTCTACAGTTCTATGATTCTCTGAGCCATGACTGGGAATCTGTAATGATATAGAATCTCTGTGGGTGCAATTTGCATGTGTGCAGGCTATGGCTAGAGATTTGGCTGAATGCATGGGAACTGAGACTGGGCAATCCCACTTCCCATTTTATACATAGAGGATACATAGAATAGTCCTCAAACAGGGATATACAAACCTCTGACAATGGGAATCCTATCTTCTACTGATGGGGAAAACAAGCTGAGATGCATATTTCCGGGATCTTTAAATTGCATGGGCTTCACATATGCATTACTCATCACAATGAAGGGCATTATACTTTTTTTGGCCAGGTGTCATTCACATCCTAACATTAGCATTCTCAAATATGGAGTCCTGCTCACACCCTGTTTATGTGACTTTTAACATTTTGTAAAGGGAAAAGACCAATGTGCCACAATCATTTTTTGAACTTTAGAATCTATCAGTTTATAAATCCATGTTACAGAATCACATTTGCTGCCAACATATTTTCTCCTCTTCAACAGTTTTCCCTAGCCACTATTATTTTATTTAATTATTTCCTTTAAAATTGCTTTACATTTATCAAAATAAAATCAGCAGCTGCTTAGTGCGAAACATAGACACCAGAGCAGGGGATAATCCCAGAGCATGTAGTATATTCAGACTTTCTGGTTCCTTCAGTAAAATGGAAGATAAGAGTGTTTAAATTGTACATTTTATCTTAATTCAAGTAATTTGGATCTTCTTAATCCTATCTAATTCAGATTACATTAACCCAGTTCATTTTAATTAAAGCTTTTGTTAATCCTATTCTTCCATATATATGTACACACACATATGGATATGAAGAGTCTCATTATTCACGAAATCCACCATGTGGGCTTATCCACACTTACCTTTCCTCTGCTCTTTCGAGGCACAGTCCAAGATTTAGAGCTGCTTTCTCTGAGTGGCCCTTTCCCCCCTCCAGAAAACCTGCTCTTTAAAACTCATTCGGAGCAAATGGCAAAAAACTTTTATTTGTATACCATCCTCCCTGGCCAAGACCGGACTCAGGGTGGCTAACATCAAATATAAACATTGATATAAAATCAAACAATAATTGCATCACCTCTTAAAAACAAGTCAGGATAAAATTGAAATCTGAATTAGATGGCTTTCCGCAGGATTTGGGTTGGGAAAAGTAAATGCTCATCAGGCCCAACTGTGTACACTGATCTTATACGGGCCTGTGAGAATGCTGGGAGGCCTCTTTCATACTAGTTCTTATACAAAGAGGGAAGGGGAGTCAGGCTGAGCCCTGACCAAAGGCCTGGCAGAAAAACTCCGTCTTATAGGCCCTGTGGAAAGATGTCAAATCCCACAGGGCCCTAGTCTCTTGTGGCAGAGCGTTCCACCAGGCCGGGGCCAAGGCCAGCCTAATCTCTCTGGGGACCAGGATCTCCAAGCTGTTGTTATCTGCAGACCGTAAGGTCCTCCATGGGACATACCAGGAGTGGCGGTCCCATAGGTACAAGGGTCCTAGGCCGTATAGGGCTTTAAAGGTTAAAACCAGCACCTTGAACCTGATCCTGTACTTCACTGGGAGCCAGTGCAGCTAGTATAGCACTGGATGACTGTGATCCTATGGTGAGGACCCCGTAAGGAGTCTTGCCGCGGCATTCTGTACCCGCTGAAGTTTCTGGGTCAGCTTTAAGGGCAGCCCCACACAGAGTGAGTTACAGTAATCAAGCCTGGAGGTGACCGTCACATGGATCACAGTGGCGAGGTCAGGGCGAGAGAGGTAAGGGATCAACTGCCTAGCATGGTGGAGATGGAAAAATGCCGCCTTTGTTGTAGCTGCAACCTGCGCAGATCTGTGCATGGAAAAAACAGAGGAAAAGTAAGTGTGGGGAAGCCCTTTCTCTGAACTGCTAAAACCCTTCTCTCTGCCGAATCTCCCAACCAGATTTGGTTGGCATGCATATTTATGGTAAGATAAAGTACATAAGAGTTTTATGAATCATGTGATTAGGAAAAACCTTTATATAAAGGGCCTCGGCCCAGTATAACTGAAGGAGCGTCTCCACCCCGATCATTGAGCCCTGACACTGAGGTCCAGCGCTGAGGGCCTTCTGGCGGTTCCCTCCCTGCGAGAAGTGAGGTTATAGGGAACCAGGCAGAGGGCCTTCTTGGTAGTGGCACCGGCCCTGTGGAACGCCCTCCCATCAGATGTCAAGGAAATAAACAACTATCTGACTTGTAGAAGACATCTGAAGTGAACCCTGTTTAGGGAAGTTTTTAATGACTGATGTTTTAATGTATTTTTAAACTTCTGTTGGAAGCTGCCAAGAGTGGATGGGGAAACCCAGCCAGATGGGCAAGGTATAAATTTATTATTATTATTATTATTATTATTATTATTATTATTATTATTATTATTATTATGTTAAGATTAAATTTAGCAGAAAAAAATACTGAGATATGAGGATGAGGAAAATAGGATATGGGGAGAAATTAAAATATGTCATGAATAAGAAAATACAGTTGTACCTTGGTTTTCAAATGGCTTAGTTTTCGAATGTTTTGACTCCTCAACGCCGAAAACCTCCCGGAAGTGACTGTTCCAGTTTGCGAACTATTTTTGGAACGTCCGACGGGGCTTCCACGGCTTCCGATTGGCAGCCAAATAGAAGTCACATTTTGGTTTCCGAGTGTTTTGGAAGTCAAATAGGTTCTGTTCTGCTTCCAAGGTATGACTGTAGTAAAATGTACCATGGAAGGGGGGGGGGAAGTCAATATTAATTGTGTATTTCTTTTATTTGAAAGATTGTTACTGTTTCAAGTGTAAAATAAAAATTATATATTTTTTTTAGAAAAACCCCCACCCTTCTGTCTGGACTGGCATTTGGAAGACATGGGTTTGTTTGTTTCTCAGGGCATAATCTGTAATAGCACATTCCCATTTTCAGAGGAATCACCAGAACATAGCCACTTCCACCTTCCCTCAGTGCAGTAAAATGAACCGTTTCAGAGACTGAGATATATGCATGCTTCCAGCCCTCCCTTCTGGCTGAGTGCAAGTTGTGGGGATGATTAGGGAGGCAGGAGAGGATATATTATTTAATGATATCCTTCCTAACTTGTGCTAGCAAGTTCCATATTCTTGCAGAGTTCAAACATCCCCCTTTTTAAATTACGCAGCAACCAGCTTGTTGCTGACTCATCTGAGTTTTACTATTAAAGATTCCTTCCTGGTAAAATCCCTTTTAATCCCTCTTAAAAAGAATAAACACAAGAATCTGATTAATGTTAATATAAAAGTAGTTTACTCACAGATTCATTCAGGTTCACAGACATATCCCTGAAGGCAGGCTTAGGTCACATAAAGACTAGAACTATTCCATAAAGAAGTCAGTCCCAAGGGACTTTAACTAAGCAGTCGCTTCTCCAAACACACAGCAACATACAAAATGGAGAAGACACACTGATCCGAACATGGAGGCTGTGTGCTCCTCCATGCTAGCACAACAGACCACGCCCACCTCGTCTGTCCCAGCTCAGGAGGAAAGGGGAAGCCTGAGTGGTTCAAAACACCCACTAATATGTCCACTGTAGGAATGTTGTACTTGACTGCAGTTCTACATCCCACACAAGTTATTTCCATTTGGTGGGGAGCAGAGGTGCCAGGTTGCCTGGAAGATTGAGGGGCCCCATTTTGCATTGTGCATGTGTGACTTCATGCATGCATCATATGACACTCAACCCCCTTCCAACAAATTTTGAAGGGGGTAAAAATGCCTCAGCCCCCTAGAGTTTATGCTTGTGGTGGGGAGCAGATTTATTAGGCCTCTCAAGCCTGAGGATGCCCCCTTGAGCTGGTGGGTAAGCGAGGAAGGAAGGGCCAGAAGGGCAGGGCTGCTCCTGAGGTGGTTGGTGCTGCACGTTTGTTTAGCAGCCTCATAGTTCTCCTTTCTGACGTGGTTTGGTCAGCCGTTTTCCTCCGTGTGGGGCTGGAGGCTGGAGGCTTCCCTTCCGCACTTCTAAGTTTCTGCATGTGTCTCCCTAACTGGATGGGGAATGGTGCGTGCAAAATGCATGTTGCATGCATGGTCTCTAGCCAAACTGAGAAGCCAAGTTACACACAGTCAGATAATTTGTGATAAGGCAATAATTTGAGAGAGGGAATTCATGTAGAGCTAGAATAAATTTTAAAAGTAATCAACATGCAATCTTTTGATCATGTGGTGTGGATATAACATTTTTTTAAAAAAAAAATAGCACTTTCCTTTTGCAACCCTTCTTTTTGTGGTTTACTGTAACCCTACTAAAACTGTTACCATCTAGCCATTTGTCTGGAATCTTTGTTCTGCTTGTCAGGCTAATTTACAGTGTAAAAAGGTTTTACATTTTGTCCAGGATATGCAAACCTCCTCCACTCTGCACCCCTGGAAAATTTTGGTTCTGTTATTGCTTCCTTTACACTTTTCTTCAAAATTCCTTAGATACTTTGCCTAAGCCAGAACCTCCAACGTGGCAAGAACTTGAATTTAGGTTGCAACTTTGGAACCCCTTTTTGAGAAATGTTGCTAGTCTTATTCTTTATACATTCTTTACCTTTCCCCCTCCAAGCATAAGTCCCTAAATTCAGCTTGAAATTCTGTTGCTGGTGAAATTCTTAGCATCTCTCTATTTGAATGTCATTGTTACCATGCTGATACTGTATAGTTTTTCTTTATATGTTGGAGACCCAGCCATGAAGCTCATTGGATGTCCTTAATACTTCAACTAACCATTGACACAATATGGTGGTCTTCTGCAATGGTCTCCCCTTCTGCATGCTGTTGGAGAAATGACTGGGCTGGTGCCAGTCTGCAGCAACCCTTGTCACTTCAAGCAGCAGGTGTTTGGTCAGGGTAGACACTTGTGTTTTGTTTCTGTTTTTTGTCTTGCAGTCTTGCACAAATCAGCTGGCTCATGCCAGAGAGCTGGACCAAAAGATGCTCATTTTTTGGTCTTGTGTTCTGATGTGAATCTGCTGGCTTGCACCAGAGTGCCAGACCAAAAGATGCTGATTTTTAGGGCTCTCGCCAGAGCGCTGTAAGAGTTCGGGACCAAAAACGATTGTCCCAATTTTGATCTGTGGACTGTTGGGCAGTATGGCTTTATTAGCTGCTAGACTCCAGCTAACATCTTAGAAATTGGTTATAGGCCTGGTTCAGGATGGTGAACACGGTCTCTGGCCCTTGTGCAGACATTCTTAACTAATCCCTAACTGCTAATGGAAGACATAAAGTGGTGGTCTTGAAGAATAGAATGAACCTCATACTTGCTCCCTGGTGCATTGTTATTTCACTTCTATTTTCCTAAAATGAGAAGCACAGTAGGGTGTAATGCATCTGGAGGTCATTAAAATGAAGCTTGGTAATTTCTGAGCACCGAGATGGTAACAAGATTGACTTTGTTATGTTCAGAGCATGCCGTGTAATTGCCCAGTTACTATAGATGGATTCCCAGAAAGTCAGAAGTGTTTCAGTCTTTGTGCAGCAAAGAAAGATGGAAGATGTGTGCTGCACAATCTAACAACCATAAATGGTGATTGCAAAGCACAATTGTGCTGTCTCTTCCAAAATACAGAGTATTCAGATGATATGTAGCATTGTTAGCAATCTTTGCATTCAGTGTTTGCCTGAGATGCTGGTGCTCAATAGATAGCATTGGACTTCCACCTGGGAAAGCTGTGTTCCTTTCTCTGTTCCCTTCTTACATTCACACTTTACCTTTTAAAAGGTTCTAAAAGTATATCTTAAAATGTATTGTGTGAAGAGGCCCATGATCCCTGAAGCAATATTTGCAATGTTTCCAGGCAGTTGAAGACTTCTTAAAGAAATCCATTAGGGTGCAGTGGACCAATAGTTTAGGACAGTGAATAATGAATTTTGTGCTTCGTACTGAATAGTATCTTACCCTCAGATCTAAATTCACAATGATCTCAATAAATTTGAATATTGGAAAGATAGAAATAAAATTTAAATCAAAAATGAAAGTCAAGAAGACCAAGTATAAAAGTATTGTACATGGGTGTTAACCAACTGCATGGATATGAAGACCGTGGCACTTTGGAGACTATAACTTAGCAGTAGAGTAGATATTTTGCATGCAACAGGTCCCAGTTTAATTCCCTGACATCTCCAGATATGGCTGGGAATGAAACCTGCCTAAAAATTATTAGAGCTGCTGCCAGTCAGGGCACATTGTATAAGACAGCTTCTTATGTTCCATATTTCTCCGAATTTAATATTGATTTGTGAGCCTGTGCCACCAGCATCCAACTTACACACAGTGGAAGGTGCATGCCATTTCCACCCCTACAGTTACAGGATTATGGGTTGGTGAAATTGGTCCTGGACTTGTGAAATGGAAGAGTCAAGGTACATTATATGCCTGCCAGGAAGATTTCACATGATACTGCATCACTGTGCCAATTTTTCCCAAGTTTGCCCCATGCCTAGAAGAAGTGTGATGCACCATCTTCACATTATGAACAGCAGCCATCCAAGAAATCCTCATGACATGATGCTGGATGATCAAACTATGCATTTCTCTGCTGCCATCCCATGCCATTGGCTCTACTGGTAGAAAGGAAGAATCATAATGTGCAGGCTGCACCTGTGTCACATGGATAGTATTTCCAGTTGTTATAGCAGGGAACATCAGAGAACTTCCTTCATATCAGACCTATAGCTCCATTGTCCACTAAAGTTACACGTTTTGGTGCAGGAATCAAAATATATTTAAACAATCTTATTTAGTCTGCACCAGCCTTCCAAGAGGGCACCTACCCAGTCTTTTGGACTAGAACTCCCATTATCCCCGACCATTTGTTTGGTGACTTGGGCTGATGAGAGTTGTAGTTGAAAGTGTCGGGGTGTGTGGGTGTGAATCTGTGGAATTCTAGTTGTTTAATAGTTCTGTGGAAGAAAAACAATAGTTGCAATGTTATTCTCCTTTAGTGAATTTTAATGAATAAAAATGTATGTAATGATGTATGTATGATACATAATTTTGTTTGCTGATGGTGAACTTTCCAAATCTGGCTGCCCTTGTCATGAAATTCTTTTCTCTGAATTGAGCTAAAACATTATCCCTGAAGAAATGAAAGTCTTGGGGGAAATGTGTCCATCGATTTAAGTAACTGCAGGGCATGATCTGGAAGGCAATTGATTGGGAGTACATCCACGTTTTCCTTTGTCTTTGAGGTGTGAAAGCCAAGCTGACAGCCTTTGGCTTAAACAAGAGCCTGGAAAAGGAGCATTTCTTTCTTTTTGGTAGATTTTATTTTCTAGCAAGATATGAAAATGTCTTTACATGTATGGTAAAGGGAGAATAGTCAAAGTAGTGGACACTAAGTCCATTGTACTATTGTGAATAGAGCTGGATTGAAATTTCTCAAAAGAAGGACCACTTAACCAAATTTTCTCAGAACATACCCCCCTTTTTTGGTGATGACACCATTCCACACACATGGAGGGGAGAGAGCGAGAGCGCCCACATACACTGCCCCAGAATGATGCTACGTATGAGGCATTGTAGACGATGCATAGTGGAGCCAGGGCTGCGAACACAGTTGCAGTTGCCAAATCTATGTATGGGAAAGGAAAGAAGCTGAGCCCCACCTCTAAGAAAGTGTTGAATAATTTCTTTTACTGAAAGAAATTTAGTGAAATGATCCCACCCCCTGAATTTTTCCTTTTTATATGTACTCACATATTTAGAGGGCTTAATTTCAAACTTTTTTGTTCAAAATACAAAATCATCATGTCCTGAGTGGACGGGAAGCAGTGTGCAGGAGGAGTGATTCACCTCAAAACCACCTTGCACTGACTAGACAAGATAAGCTTCAAGGTCCCTTCCAACTTTCCATTCTGTGTGGTTCCATCTCAAGTAGTTGCCAGGCAATCTTTGAGCCCAAGTGGGAATTTCTTTATTGATTCCATATGCTGGGAAATTGGCCAGAAACTACAAAAATTACGACAGTACTATACTATAGTGCTGTACTACTGGGTGGAAGTAATACACAGCAGAAGTTTCCGTTGAGCTAACATAACAAACCCTATCCCAAAAGATATCGTACAAAGGGGGCAATTTCCTCCTAAGCTCCATCCTATCAAATCCTATGATGAAAAAACCCACAATGCCTGCCAAAATGTCACTCATAAATGTTCTCTAGCCCATATTTGGCATGGGCCATTTTCAAGCCTTCCTCTCTTATGCTGTCCCATTTCAGATCAATTTGTTGAACCAGTTTCTGAGCAGTAGAATCTACTGATTTCTTGTTATAATGGCAGGATGTGGTTTAGCTGATTCACCCTTGATATAGGGTCATGACTGTTGTGCTATAATACTTTTTAAATCAAGAAAAATGAGTCCCTAGCTGCGTGGGGCTCCTGGTTTCTGGTGGTAGATACAAGAGTATGTGGGGAGGAGAAAGCTGTATAAAAGCCCTCCTTCCCCTCCCCATCTGCCCCAGTTCTGCATCTGATTCTGTGGGCCATAGTAGGTTTCAAAGCCCAGCCTAGAAATGATTACCAAAGCAACTCCAGTTTTTAGTGCCTCACAAGGCAGGGCTTCCCCAGCTGGGGTGCTGCTGCTGCCGTCTTTTGCAGTGCTCGCTTCCAAGTAACAAACATAAGAAGCACCTGAGGAGGCCTCAGGTGTTCTATTTGCTGCTCTGCTGATGAATCTGTAGCCACAGAAATAACCCTGGTCTGGAAATGGATCCTGCTGATGAACCTGTGAGTGACGAACCACCCCGAATTTGTCTGAACCTGGTTTGCAGAATGAGTAGCACTGGTTCCTGTCTATAATATTTGATTGAGCTATGCATGGTTAGCATTTCCTTGTAAGGATTGGCTTGGAATGAAATGGTCTTGCCTTGTTGTAGGATCCTGTTTTCTTGGTCTCATTGCTGCACTCTTGGTTTAATGTGAATGTGACTTTCTGAGGACCACAAAGAAAATTTAAAATCCCTGAGAAGATGTAGAATAAAATTCTTGGCATGGCCATTTTGAGATGAAATGATGCAGGAGCAAACACATTGCAATAAATGTAGCACACAACCATCAGAATTATAAGATTTTCATTTGGTTTGATGACTAAGCTGAAAACTGTATGCTGTGTCTGCAGAACAGGCAATCTAAGGCAGTTGATAGGCCAAAGCACTGACCCTAAAACTGTGTAGCAAGATAACAAGATGACATACCCTACAGGCAGCAGGGGTTCTGCTCTGTATAGCAACCCGGGAAGAACAGAAATACTGAAAACAGGTACACTCTCAGCAGGTAGAGATGGAATCCCAGCAGAATATGGCCATGGACAGGCTGGAAAGAGAGGACCAAATATGCCAATGCCATGTTGGTTTCCTATGTTTTCCTCTCTAAAAAGGCAATAGTGATTCCCTAGCCCTCAAGTCAGCCATGTACCACATTCAACACTACAGGTGGGAATTTCATGTTGAAAAATGCTTTCTCATGAGCTGGGTGGGGGATGCACTCTACACATTAAAAATGGCATGGAGAAGGCTAGTCTGAATCTTCCTGACTGAAGAAGGCAAACTTGTGATCCCTCAACGGCAGCCAGAAGTGGCACCTTCCAGACAAAGATGAAGTCTTACGAATGCATAAACTAAGGCATGGCAAACATTTGCTAGATTGTGCCCTGGGTAAACAGGATTTAGCATCTATGCCCCAGATACCATCTTGCATCTATTGATTAAATAGATGTGGGATAAAGTAAGACCTTGGGTAGCCCTACATTGGTCTGAGTCAGGGTCATTTTTCTTCAGCTACCTGTGAATACCTACAGATACAACCTCTGCATAGCCAGTGAAGTGAATTGTTCTATATAGAGGCCTCCATATGCTATAAAAGAGAATTAAAGGTTCTAAACCAAGGATTCATCTATTTCAGTATATAGATACAGATTTTATCTCTGCATTTAAACATGTTTATTGCACTGAGCTTTTGACATACTGTGGGATATATTGTGACAGGCACACACAGTGGGAAGGGGAAGCAGTGTGGACTGCCACTTTTTGGGATGGTGTGGAGGTGAGGCAGAGCAGCAGTGCAGTTGGCGTGATTCCAGCATACTGGATTGGCTCTGCCCATCCACCTGCACCACTGTAACCTTGCTGCAACCTTGTCCACCCAAGGACATGGTAGCGATACTGCCACCGGAATGCTAGGTCCATCGCACCACTCCTTTCTTCCAGCTGCTCCTGCATTTTAAAATAATTCCCAGAAGGTGAGACTCTTTCAGCATTTATTAAAGCATACGCTTTCTTGGACTACAGTACACTTTTATCAGATGCATTGGCTGCAATCCTGAGTTACAGGGACATGGTGGGGGAAGGGGTTATTGGTTTGTTTTATTCCTGTTTTTATTATTTATTTTATGTTTGCATCTTGTATTTTTATGCTGTGAACCACCCTGAGGTCTATGGATGGGGGTGGTATACAAATTTAATAAATAATAACAACAACAAAACTACAGGTGGTTATAATTAAGCAATTAGCAACAACTGATTTGTGAATTAGCACTGTTAACGCAGATATCCTGGCATTGGCAAGCCAATGAACTCATACAGAATGCTAAAGAATTCCCGGGGACTTCCGGGTTGGCGCCATCGTCTAATGGCGGATTCCCTCCGAGCTCCAGAGGGAATCGGCTCAACAGGGTTCGGGTTCTGCCGCGGCGGCGACGCAGTGACCCTTAGAAACCACAGGCGCTGAAGCCTGTGGACCTGGTGACTCGGCGGGCACCATTTGCGCCCCCCCGACCCGCAAAGGAGCCTTTTTAAAGGCTCTAGAACGGGGGACGGAGAGCGGCGTGGTGCTGTGAGTCGACTGCTTCCCCTGCTGAGTGAAGCCGCATGCCATGGACGGAGAGCGCTAACTTCTTCCTCTGAACATTTGGATTAAAAGTAACGACCCGTGAGTAACACGGTAATTGGACTTAAAAGGGAATTTTTTTGGGGGGGAATTAGGCACGACCGGGCAAGGTGTTAAGAGGAAGTCCGCCTACCCGCCTTGTAAACATCGTAAAGCAAGGATTTTATTACTAAGGTTGTGAGAATACCTTTCTTCTTTGTGGAGAAAAGCAATTAACTTTACGTTGGGGCAATTTAAGTGATTGTGCTGGAGGATAAGAGCTAACATTGAGAATGGAATTCACCCCTCCCCCAAGACCCGGGAGCGATCGGTGAGAGAGCCTGCGGAAGAGGCATAAAGACTTTGACAGCTGTCAAACTAGCTGTCAAAGTTGGAAGAAAAGGGAAACTCTGTTTTTGCTGACTTTGCTGGTTATATTCGCTACAATTTGGTAACAAATTGTTAAAATAAAGAAGAAAAGGCTAACTTGGCTTTTGGGTGGGAATTGGAAGACATTAAGAAACTAGAATCCCTCTAGAGGGGGTTCAGGACATTACAAAAATGGCTGTAAGTGGAAAAATACTGGCTGAACTGGAGAAGACCTTCTCTCTCCTGGGAAAACTGCAGGAACAGACGGATGTTTTGACTATAAACGTCACAATACTGAAGGGAACAGTAAATAAAGTTGCTGAGCCTGGAATGGACATGATTCAAGTTCCTGCAGATGAACAGGGAAGCGCTGTTGTTGATTTAAAAATCCTTACAGCCAAACAAGAAAAGAAATTTGAGACACCTGAGAATGTGATTAAAGAGGAACATGATGATTTGAAGGAAAAAGAAGGAGGAGCTATGATGTCGCAGATGATTAAGGAGAGCCAGAGGCCTGTTAAGATGGATACAAAGGAAAATAAGAACAGGATGATGAAAATTTGGTTTGAATTGAAGAATGGAAAATGGAGAGATCTCCTTATATGGAGATCTGAAGACATATGGAATACAAACTTGGCTAATGTGGAAATTGGAGCCTTTGGGACATTTGGACTTATGAGAAGTAAGAAACAAGATATTGGCTCCATTGTTAAATATGGAGGTCTGGCTGGAAGAAATATGGACCTTATTGGAACAGAGCTTCTTCGAGATTCGGAATTTAAAATAAAGGACTATCAAAAAAACCGGCAGAGAGGAACTGAGAGAGAGTTGAGCACCTCAGACGTGAGGTCGCCAGGCTGACTGCAGATGGACTGATGGACTTTGGTTGGGGTTCGAATCCGGGAAAGGGGGTGGTGGGGCTTTGGGAATCCAAAGGGTGTATAAATATATTTTGTTTTAATTAAGTTGGTTTTGCCACTAACATAAAAATGGGGATTTCGGGGAAGGGAATTGGGGCCGACCTTAGAAAAGGATTGTTAAGAATAAGTGTTGACGTATAAAGATTGAGGTTTTTAAGTTAAAATGGGTTAATTAAATTGATAGGGTGAATTTAGGAAAAGTTTTTTAAGAATAAGTATTGATATATAAAGATTGAGGTTTATAAGTTAAAATTGGTTAATTAAAATGAATTAGAGAAAATAAGGTAAAGTGTGGGGACAAGAATTTGCTGAGCTAAAAACTGGAATTGGAATACAAGAAGGGCAGGTGTGGGGAAGTCAAGGAAATTGGTTATGGAAAGTAAGCAATGTAAACTTTTTTAATTGTTCCTTTTTCTTTTTCTTTTTCTTTTTCTCTCTTTTCTCTTTTTTGTCTTTCTTTTTTATTTTTTGAAAATTTCAATAAATATATATTTTTTTAAAAAAACAGAATGCTAAAGAATTCCCTTGCCTCTGTTCAATTCACAAGCAACAGGATTCACACTCTTGATATATTTTAATTCAGCAGTTCACACTGCAGCATCAAGTTCCTTTGACGTTTCTTTGCTCCAGGATGACCACAAAGGAACCCGTAGAATGAATTTGCTGAATTACAGTTCTTTTGTTTGCAAGATAAACATGTAAACATTTCTTCTTATTCGACTCTTGGATGTTCTGGGTTGTTGGGGATTTTTAAAAACAACTTTTGACTTTATATCTTTAATTTCTGTATTGAATGATACCATAAAGGAAAGCAGAATGAAAAAGCCCCTGCTTAATGAAAGCATGCCCTTCCTGCTCACCAAAAGTACATTTTTGCACAGCACAGCATCAGTCTAATTTCCTCATACCGATGCAGAGCAGCAGAACACTCATATATTTAGAACCTTGGATTGGTTACTTAGCATTTACACTGGCATAAAACATTAATACTGGTGTCCATGCATGAAGATTGCAAATTAACAGAAAGAAACACCATATTCATCCTGCTGCAGAAAATTGATCTGAGAAGCCAAAGCAACCCAAAGCCAAAGCATGCTTATAGCACGGCAGCATTCCTCCTGACAGCCTTCATATGTGATAGGCTAAAACATTAATCCAGTTGTCTTTTCCATTTCTTATCACAGGCTGCATTGTTACATTTGGCGCTTTGTCATTAATTGAAAAGTAGAAGGGGCTGGTAGAAATCCTGTGCAAATTGTGCACTATTAATCTGTATTTTTAACATTATCCTGCAAAAAGAATAATACAGGAAAGTTTGTGATAATTCATTTCTCTTCCTTTGTTTACAGGACACTGACTGAAGCCAACTTCACTCTGGAAGCCATCCTTTCCCCACACAAGTGGGTCACCCCAGACCAAAGAATCTAGCAGGTGCCTCCATTACTGAAAAAGGAGAGGTTACAAGGAATGATGTCTCACACTTCTCAGCTTATTTGGGGAGGGGGAAATGGCACCAAGATGGGATCTAGAAGCTGCCCAGTGGCTGATGTTGACCAGTATGCTAGTTCTGTGTCCACTTGTCTCCCTTTGCCAACTTTTTTGCCAAGTTTCCATCTTTTAGAGAAGCAACTGCCCAGGCCACAAAACAACTTCTCATTGCCCTGGAGTTCTCCAAGAGAAAGTCCCCAGTGCTCTCTGAGAGAAGGCGCTAATGAAAATTAGCATTCAAAAAGGATCTCCCACAGCTGTCATCATAAAAAGAAACTGATTAGTGGTTTGGACGGTGCTAACTCTGTAAATTATCAAACAAAATTCTGCCGAAGCATCCATTTGCGTATATGAAAATTACAATTTGAACATCACACTTAGAGCACATTAATCAACTTCATTCTTTGTTTTTATGGGTAATGAGGCTTTGCGGAAAGGTAAACAGCTTTCTAAATAAAGTTGCTTTGGCAAAATGAATTAAATGCATTCACACTGCTTTCCTTCTTTTTTTAAAAAAATTATAATTCAGTGACAGGTGGCTGAGCAGACAGCACAGCTACGTCGCAGCTTCATGAAATGCAACATCAATAAGGACAGGAGTAAATGTAGTTCATGTTAGTTCCCTTGCCTTCTTTTTATTGATTTTTAACTCATTCACAGTGACACTGCCTTGTAATTGTGAAAGCATGAGACGCTGCAGACTTCTTAATGGCTGCATCTTGCCACGCTCTATCTTCACTGTCCTTTTTTAAGGCTTTTTATAGCATTGATTGTCAAAAGGACATCGTTTGCCTAACTTCAAAGATGAGGTGTTTGTGTGGATATCAGCTACTTATTTCTCTGCTAAGGGACTCTGCTTAAACATTTTGGGAACCTGAGCTTCAAAATTTGCCTTAGCTACAGCTGCCAGAAAGAAAGAGAGAAACAACATTTCATCACACTGATCTCATTGACAGTTTCTCTTTACTGTTTGGCTAGGGGTTCAGTATATTCTTATTTGTCTAGGATTGATTGTGTATTTCTGCCTTTTTAAAAAAGAAAGTTAAGGTTTTGGCTGGGCAGAGGGGTGGAGGTTGGTCAGGAAGAATGAAAGATTTCTGCAAGTTAGAACAACGACTCTGGTATGATTGCTTGCAAGTTTGTTTTACCTAGCACCATCAATGTATATGACACCTTACAGGATAAATAAGTCAGAAGAAGGTAATTGCTTCATGAAATTGGAAGGAATATTCATTAATGTGTTTAATATGTTATTTGGCTTCATTGCAAAGCCTTCACAGATTATCATTATCATTATCATCATTATTATTGTTATTATTTTGAGAAAGGATAGAATGGACCAATAGTGGGTCAAACGGTCAAGAAGGCAGTTTCTGCACATGCTGTTAAGGGAATTCCACCTGGGAAGGAAGCCCATCTCGGAGAAGGAAAACTCTGATCTCAAACCTCTGCTGTCTTGTGGCTGTACTCATTTGTGAGAAAGGCTTTGGGAGTAAACCTTGAGGAAAATTCCATGTTGGCTATCTTATGGGACATATTTGGGAGAAGAAGGGGCTAAGAAGAAAATGCCTTTTTCTGGGAACTGCTGCAACCAAGCTGCTGCCAAACGTATTGCTCTGCTTTCCTTTGGACTGCATCAGCAAGGCTGGGAGGGAGGTCCTGTCGCCTCTGCAGCTCAGGACCTCCATGCACACTGCCCAGACTTGTGCCCTGGGATGACCATTTTGGTGCTGCTAACACAGGAAAAACATGGGAAGCAGTAGTTACAAGATACCAGTTTCTGTAGCCACAAGAAGTACTGTGATTCTCTATCAGCTTGACTTCACTGCCAGAAGCGTACTCCATTGTCTCTCAAGACAGAAAATTGTCAACAGGCATTCTGGAAAAGAGTCCAGGCATAAGGGCGAGCAGGAGCAAATGGGCAGAGTCAATTAATGAAGCAAGAACTTTTTGGATAGGTGAGTTTGGCAGAGTTGAGAGAGTGAAGGTCATGCATGAGTATCATGGAAAGTCAGTGCAGAGAAATAGGGCTGGAGCAACATTTTGGTGAGTGTTAAAGCATTGAGAATGAGGAGTTTCTGAATGCAGAAAGGACTGGGGAGCCACTGGAGATATATAGGGAAGAACATTCTGTAGTCTGAATAAAGAGAGATGTGAATGATAATTACACAGACAACATGAATTGCACATACTTTTATCTGACAAACAATAGGTTTACATGCATCTACATTAATAAAAGTCAATCCAATGAAATGTATTATCTACTTTGTTTGTGATCAAGCTGACAATAACAACCCAGATTATGTCACTACTCTGATACAGATCACATCAATCCTGACATAACCAGGCCATTTTATTGTACTACCAAGACAGTGACCAGTGTGCACCAGCATAATGTTAGTATAACTTAATCTGAATATTTTATTTCTTTCTCATTTAGTTTTGCTGAGTGTTGGGCCAATATTTTGACTGTCATTTAACCATTTGACCATTAATGGTGTGTGGGGTGTGTTTGTGTGTGAGAGTAGAAATCCTAATGAAATTTGGGTGTGAGAGGGATAAATTTCCTAAGAAATTTGCAGGAGAGCAGGGTCAGTTGCCTGGGTTTTTTCTCTCTGACATTAGATTGTGGCTGAGCAGAGAATGTGCTTGCTTTTAACTCTGTTCATGTTTTTATCCATGACTGTGTTCTGTTTCTGTATTAATCTGCAAATTTTTAAAAATGCCCTCTCAAAATAATATTTAATTATGTCTTCTATCTCTAAACAGTATTTAAATACTTGTTTCACTACTTTTAAACTGCCAAGTACTGGGTCAGAAAAGAGTGAACTCTGGCAAGTTCCAATCTGCCGAAGGAATAAGAAGCAGGACATTTTGTATAGGGATTCTCAAATACTGAATTCCTCAAAAATCCCAGAAATCTCAGAAACCTCTGTCTGTAATCTTTGAGAATTCTTGGAGAACAGCTGAGGTCCCTATAGTTTGGAAGCAAGCAAATGTTCAAAAATGTGGCAGGGAGAAGACCCCATTAACTACCAACCACCCAGTTTGACGTCAATACTAGGAAAGGTCCTAGAACAGATAATTAAATGGTCAGTCTCTGAGCACTTAGAAAAATATGTTGTGATTACTAAGACCAAGCATGGGTGTATCAAAAACAAGGCATGACAGATGAATCTCATTTCTTTTGAAATGAGCTTGGTGGATCAGGGGAATGTTGTAGATGTGGTGTATATTGATTTCAGTAAGGGTTTTGTCATTGTTCCCCATGAAATCCTTGTGGAGGAGTTGGAAAAACATGGGCTGGGTGAGGTAACTGCTAGGTGGATTTGTGGTTGCTTGACTGACCGATCCCAGAGAGTGCTCACTAATGGTTCCTCATCATCCTGGAAAACAAGTGACAAGTGACATTCTTTCCTGGGCTCATTGTTGTTCAATATCTTTATAAACAACTTGGATGATGGAATGGATGCAGATGACACCAAACTGGGCTTCAAGATTACCTTAACAGATTGTAGTATTGAGCCCAAACTAACAAAATAAAATTCAATAGGGACAAATTTCAGGTTCTACACTTAGGCAGGATTTACAAATATAAGGCAGGAGACTCCTGGCTTGCCAGTAGTACATGTGGAAAGGATCTATGGGTCTTAGTAGACTACAAGCTTAATGTGAGTCCATAATGTGATGCAGCCGCAGCAAAAAAAAAGTGAATGCTATTCTAGACTGCATTAACAGAAGTATTGTGTCCCAGTCAATGGAAGTCATAGTACCACTTTATTCTGCCTTGGAGTCTTGTTTCCTGTTCTAGGCACCACAATTTAAGAAGGCTATTGACAAGCTGGAATATGTGCAGAGGAAAGCAACCAAGATGATCAAGGATCTTATGAGGAATGGTTGAGGGAGCTGGGTATGTTTAGCCAGCAAAAGAGGACATTGAGAGGAGATATGACAGCCATCTTCAATTCTCTAAAGGGCTATTGCATGGAAGAGGGAGCAAGCTTGCTTTTTCTTACTCCGGAAAGAGGACCCGAACCAGGCAGGAAGAGAATCCAATTAAGGAAGGAGAATCCAATTAAACATCAGGAAGAACTTTCTGATGGCAAGAGCTGTTTGACAGTGGAACTGACACACTTGGAAGGTGGTGGACTCTCTTTCACTGGATGTTTTAAAGCAGAGGTTGGATGACCATCTGTCATAGATGCGTTGTTGAGATTCCTACATTTCAGGGGTTGGACTAAGAGGCCCTTTCAATTCTACAATTCTATGATTCTGTGATCATTGGGTTGTCATCTGGAGACCAGTATTAATGTTGCTTTAGGAGTGCTCCAAGCTAGTTATTCCTCTCTGCCATGGACAGCATAGTGATCTATTACTCTCTGTTAAAAACAAACAATCCCAACTTTTTTATTTATTTATTGCACCATATAAACATGGTTTAATGGCATACTAAAGTACTTCCTTGCAGGAAGAAATCAATATGTTTGCTCAGCCAAATTCTCATGGACTTGAGCTTTTTAGGAAATAATATTTTATAAGGCAATCTAGAAACAAGAACATGAGATGTTCTTAGCTCTGTGCAGCACATAAAACATTTATAGGTACCTAATGAATGATATTACTACTTATAATGGATAAAAGGTCTTTGAAGACACACGCACAAACACATACACACACATTTAAACATGACCAAGAAGAAAAGGGTCGTTGTGTGTGGGAGCCATAGCTGGGTCTCTCAACATTTGTGGCAATGAAAAAGGGGAATTGGTTTTACTGCTCTGATCAAATTTGGAACCCTCCACAACAGCCTTAGAGTTAATAGTCATCCCTGCCCCTTGAAACAAAATATGAGACATAGTAGAGGTGACTAAAGCAGACTCTCATCCTGCACCCCAGATTCAGTATGGACTATTATTTAATTCTCATTAAGCAAATGTACCACAAACTGCTATTGATTTAGTTTTGCTTGCACTGTTGTTACTTGAGCAAATCACTTTTGATGCTAGTGACTTGAGTAATTATTTTCCTGCCCTAAAGAGATTTACAATTGAGATTGATAACTTTGTGGTACTGATGTACAAATGAATACATAATACATTCTAAATGTATTTGTAACTGTCTTTTTATCCTTTCTTTTCTCGACCCAGCAGCCACAATTGCTTGAGAGTGTGCGCCAGGGTATTTCTATTCAGTTTTTGAATATGTGAAATTAAGAAATCAAACCTTTTCAGCCTCTAAGTGAATTTTTGCAATTCAAAATGTAAAGCAGTTGTGGCTTTTACAATGCCACACATTTTTGTAGCCTTGAAACCAAAGGAAATGAATAGTTAAAAATCAATGAGTGATTTCAAGAGCTCTCTTTCTTCATTTTTGTTCAGTGCTTCATCAATTGCTCTTCATGCAACCCTCTTTCACAGACAAGCAGTCTGAGGCAGAACGTGAAGTTGAGCACACAATGGTCTAATAGGAAAGGGGAAATTTCAGGTACAAATATGAATTGGCAATGGATGGATCCATGGTGTGTCCATCTATTCTCATTCCTAATGACCACATATTTTCTCTAGTTGTGCAAATAGGTGAGCTAGTTGTGCAAATAGGTGAGCAGGTACATTGCAGTGTAGTTACAGAGTATGTATTTAGATAGGGGCAGTGAACTCTAGGCAGCTGAATGGGGTCAGCCATTCACCTCTGGAGACTCCTGTGACAATAAAAATGTGATCCAGACACCTGGCTTATAAAATGGGGGAAAGGAATAATAAAACAGTTTATTTTGTTGATGGTTGATGCTTAATGCTCCACCGCACCTCAGCTTGTCAAGGTTCTGAGACTCAAGGGACAGAGGCTAGAAGCTGAAAGAGGGATTCTGATTGGACAAGATAGAGCTCAGTGAAGGATGGCAGGTGGTGGATCAGGGGGGCAGATCCAGATGCCCTGATCCATTGTGATACGTATCAGCAAGATAAGGCAATAGCTATGCAAGACAGACTCTCTTCTCTCTGTGATGTTGATGAGCTGACAGGTCAGCTGGGATCTTTTATGCTTCTTCCCTCCTCCCTCACCCTTTACCTCACATAGTTGGGAATGGGGAGAAGAAGCAGCTAAGAAAAATGGAGCAGGATGGAAGTGGGATAGGGTGGGTGAGGGAGGGAGGGATTGTGGGGTATATAGGGGGCACTTGCTTATGCTGCAGGCAGGAATGAGTCTTTTTTAATTTCTTGTTTGTTATATTTACTCCCCATCCTCAAAAACAATCACCAAACTGGAAACTTCCCCATTATTGTCGAATCCTGTGTGTGCTTACTCAGAAGTAGGTCGCACTCTAGTCAATGAGGCTTACTCCTGGGTAACATATGTAGGAGTGTAGCCTCAATCTGGGTGGGGGTTCTGTTTGCTAGCTCTCAGCTTTCCTCCAAGGAGCCCAGGTTTCTTCCCATCCCCAATTTATATTAGCAGTAACCCTGTGAGGTAGGTTACGCTCAGAGACAGTGACTAGCCCAAGGTCACTCAGTAAGCTTCTCTCCCAGATCCCAGCCCACTTAATACCCTTACTCCACATTGTTGAAAAGAAGGGTAGGGTGGGGTGAAGATATTCTTCCCCCTTAAAAATACTCTGTAGCACCTTAAGAGCAGCCAGTTTAGGCTGCAATCGTGTACATACTAACCAGGGTCAGGGAATAAGCCCTGTGGAATTCAGTGGGGCTTATGTCAGAGTAGACATATATGGCAGTGAACATTGTGGCATAAACCCACTCCTGCCCATATTAGGCTATGTTACACAAAATTTGTTTGTTAGTTGTTAGTGTAACATTGATGGACAGAAATGCCACCTCTGGAATATATTGTGCAGGAGTGCAATCCTACAAACACCTACTCAGAATTAAGCCTCATTGAGTTAAATGAGAAAGTTTATAAGACTGCAGGTGAAGTTCCACCTCTGTCAGGAATTCACTTTGAGGCGAAGAAATTAAGAGAAATGAACTTTTTCTGGATGCATTGAAACAATGGAGGGGGCAACACATTTCTAGACTAAGTTTCCAATGACAAGAGAGGGAGTAACATTGATTCTGACGGTTGTACTTTTGATATGTGCATTTTCTGTATACCTCCAAGGTACTCCCTGTGGCATGCATGGTCCTCCCCCTCCTCATTTTGTAAACACAAGAGCACTGTGGGGCAGGGCAGGCTGCAATGCCTTATGGGAGGACTGCATGCTTTCAACTTTTCACCCAAAGCTCCTTTTTTACAGTGCTCACAGCATTACATCTCCACATGTACTGTGTTGAATATGCATGGCATATCAAAGATGATGCCTCTTCTTTGATTTTTTTCTGATTGATTATGCTGTGTCTATTTATATGGGTCATGTATGTGACAACCTTGTTACCATGGCATATAAGCTCTACAATGTGGACCTTCCTGTGCCATTTTTGTACACGATATGCACACTTGCTTAATATAGAGATGAACTACAGTTAAATGATTATGAAAGGCTTTTTTTGAGAAATTGAATTTATTTTTAAAAAAACAGTATTTACTTTAATAGGGCAGCCTTTCATTTGCTATTCTGTCTTTGGCTTACATTAGTGCTTTTCTATTTGGTTCAACATGATAATAAGGTATTGTTAGGCCAGTCCTAGATTACCTTCTAATATCTCAGCACAGCAGGTGAAGCAGAAAATCCTTGTGGAGAACTGAAGTAAGTTATGTTTATGCAAAGTACCTCCCCCCACCCAAAGATATTTGGAGATGACAGTAAAGGATGGATTCTATCACTTAACATACACATTTTTTGACTGTGAAAACACTGAAGTGGAGAACTGAGTAAACAGAAACAAGCAAAACTGAGAATAGTTTCTCAATAGTTTGTGCAATCTGTAGAAAATTCAGTCTATTAATATAATCTGCCTATAAATAGCATTAGTATACCATAATGAATCCTTTGGAGCTGAGCTGAGGCATACAAAATAAGTGGATTTACCCCCAAGAAATTCAAATGTATATATATTTTCCTCTGGCAAAAGGGGGTTGCCATATTGGTCAAGATTTCTATCCCTGTATAGGTGTGGGGCCCTGAGGGAGGAGGGGTGTGGTTTGAGGAAGAAAGGGAAGGGGCAAGAGGGGCAAGAGCCCAAGGAAGCTGCAGTCTGCCCTGCCAATAGAGTACTGGTACCTTTTAATGCAGCCACTGCGTTTTTTAGGCAGTGGGGTTTCAGGCTGTGGGAGATTCTTTGGGGGAAGGTTCTCAGATCCTGTTTGGAGTTTGGTGGCAGAGGGTTCAGGAGTGAGACGCAGACTCTGGCGCCAACAGATCCACATGCTGGGAGCCAGGGCATGAATACATCTCCCACTCAGGTCTCCCATTATAGGATTCTGCAGCTGACAATTTCTGGTCTGCGGCCACGATGTCTGTGGATGGACTTAATTGCTAAAGCATTCATGTGGCACAAAAGGTAGCCTGCCCCTTGGTTTTGTTCCCACACATTGATCTTTTAGCCTTTCTTCCAGAGACCTTTAAAAGAATGCTAAATCTCTGACATTTCAAGTCAGACTCTTGGACCGAAAAGAAAAGGCCTTCTGGTCCAGGACAAAAAGCAATGCTTTAAATTTTTTGAAATGAAAAGCACTGCAAAGTACACAAATGCCCATCAGCCAAAACGGCTGCACAAAATATTCACTTAATTCAACATTCTCCTAGCAATTAGCATACTCTGCCCTTCTCAGCTAACTTCAAAAAGGCTGATTTTGCCAAATTGCCAAATTGCTGCTTCTTTGCCTTCACTTTTTCCAACCTCTTTTGCCCTCACTGCCCTTAACTTGTCTAGCTGTGGCAACCTTGTGATTTTGTTTTTGAATTACCACGAAATCACCATGTCAGACAGAGCATTTTTTGGTGGCGGAGTGAAGATATAGCAGGTAGAGAAGATCCCTCACTCACCTTTGATGGAGACAAAGACAGAGTTGGCATCCCCAGGGGAAAAAATAGGTGAAAACATGTTGGCCACATGGAAGAGTATTGGAAGGGTATTGCTGACATTTGTCTGTCTTGGGAATCAATCAAGGCATATGCCTTTGGGGGTGAAGTCAACCTGTTGGAGAGTTACAGCTCCTGCTGTGGTTGTGGAGTAGAAGCTGTTTTATAGTGTTTGAGGTAGAAATCAAATGACAACTACGATAACTACCACTGCTACTAACAGATAAAGAACAATGCATAGGAGCTACACATATTGCAAATGAGTTGACTAGCAAGCAAGGATATGCCTTGATTCTGCTGAAACCATTCCTTTAGTCTTCCTTTAAAAAGCTTGCTGGGTTGCTGCTTTGAGGCAAGGTACACTTGTGTGTGTGTGTGTGTGTTTTAATGACACAAGACCGCAGACTATTACAAGTCTGAGACATCACTCACAATTAACACATTCTCATTAGAACTTGGTGATTGCTCCCTTTGGGTGGGCAGACAGGCAGGGAAGCAGGCAAGTGGCTGTCTTTAAAACTAATGACAAAGCTGCTTTGTTAATTAGCCGGCAGGGGGTGGCCAATTTCCTGTCTGCCTATAAACCAGACACTGAGTGCAGCATCATTTCTATGAAGTGCGCTGCCTCTGATGTATTGGGTGTTTTAAGAGCTATGGTTTTCCAGATTGGGGACTTTCTTCCAGTAATCTAAAGCGCTACTGCTGTTGCATTTGCAAATTATTTTCTTCCTATTAAATCCCTAGTAAAAGGGCAGAGAGTACCATCAATGCAAGCTTCTCTATAAAGCTATGTACTTTTTCTCATTGCACTGTCTCGTCATCACATCTAGAGAAATGAGTGGGCATAGAAAAACTATTGTTCTCCCTGCCCCCTTTCCTTTTTCTGAATAAAAATCTAACACATTTATAGAACTAAAAAGAATTTCATCCAGACACACCAATTTTCTTTCACTCCCTTGTATACGCAATCATGTTCCTTAGCTCTTTTGTACTCAGGTGCCATTTTTTCACTGTTATAAAGGGGCTCCTGAGAGGACCTGAAATAATTACACATCACATTTAAAGAAAAATAATTTGAAAAACCTCAGGAAGAGGCTAGATTCAAAATGACCAATCAGAAAGCCTCAAAAGAAATGCCTGATGATGCCTTCCTTTCAGTTCTAAGGAAACATTTCTCAAAAGAAAGGCCATCATTAAACCCAGAGCATAAAACATTTGGGTGGAAAGGAGGAGGAGGGAAACACTAAGCTGTTTAGCAATCTGGCTTCATCTCAGCTGAAAAGATATTGGTGGTCATCAGGTCCAAGCATTCTTCACCTATTGTTGACCACCTGACCTTATGAGATCCCCAGAAGACAAGCCACTCGCTTAGGAAACGGGAGCAGAAGGTCACAGCCACCTCTACAAGTGGGGGCGCGATGTTCCACCAAGAGCCATGCAAAATGCCATCAATTAAAATTCATTAGTCCAGAAGGAGTGTTGAGTGTGCACAGATGCTGCTATTACAAGTGTAACACCAGTAATTAGGAAGCAAAAGGAGGACTTCACAGCCTATACAATCTCTCTGTGCTTTCATATGCTTTGCCATAACTTAAATTTTGGTAGATTTCCCCTCCTTTGATCACAGATAAGGCTGAGTGAAGTCTTACCTCATGCCAGTTTTCTTTTTGTGTATAAATCAAAAAAGCTATTCCCCCCTTTCAGCATGTAAGCATGCATTTGTTAGAGTTCTCTGCACCACTTTTTCTGCTTCTTCTTTGCTATTTTTAAAAACTTTAATTTTTCAGTGTCTGAAAGTACTTATAAGAAACAATTCCCATATATCCCCACCCCAAGAAGCATTCCATGCATGTACAATGTAAATGATACAGTATAAAATTAAGCAGGTTTATATAATAGTTTAGAGTTGATTATGTCAGTTAAGTGTCTTCTCTCCACCTCGACAGATTGTCTCAGAGTCAGCTGTGGGCAGTTGCTGATGCTCAGAACTGACTTGCTGTGATGCCATTTGATCCAATGGGCTGAGGTCACCCATGTGACTAGGTTGATGACATCATGTAGATATATCTGTCGTGACTGTGTCATGATGCTACATCTGGTTGATGTTGTAATAGACACTCATGGCCAAATTCCAAGCGGCTTCACAGACAATAGGATTAAACAGCTCTCTGGGCAACGAGGCCAAAAGCAAAGAAAGCAAAGAAAAGGAAAGAAAGTGATGCCATGAAGCAGATACAGAAAATCTAAAAGGTGCTGAAAAACATAAAAACAAGGTGAATAATCCCGCCCCCCCCCGCTGCCTGTAATTTAACTGACTGCTTCAAATATGCTAATTTGAAAGTGAATGCCAAACCTAGAGAATATTCAGTGCACCTTCAGCCAGAAGAAATATTTCCTGCCTTCTTTAACAAGTTCCTGGACTTCTGCTTTCTAATTTGGTTTAAGGCGCATAGCAAAAATCAATGAGATTACTGGATGGCAAGAAAAGTCCTGGGCTATTAAAAGTGCATTTAGTAATGATAGATGTCAATATTTAGTCAAGGGAAAAAAATTAAAGCCCATTTTATTCTTAATACATTTTCATGTGGCCTGTCATAGCTGACAGATGGCTTATCTCTTGGAGTACATCTGCAGTGTTCTGAAATAAATAGACTGCTGTCTTCAGGCTAGCTGGTAAAAAGTGCACAGCACCCAGAGCCAGAAATAAAGAGGCAAGACACAAGTAAGTGGGTTGAACAAGGACTACAATTTTTTAAACTTCAAGGCAGATATGATGAGAGACTGTGTGGGATGCTAGCTCTTCATGGATTAGTCCCACAGCTGGCCTGGTCAACTAACTGAGATGGCCTGCTGGCATGACTTGGCTCCCTCTAGAAACTGCAATTGTAAGTTACAGGTTCACATAGCAGGAAGACATAACTTATTTTTGGGTAGATTTTATCACGTTGGGCCACCTTCAGTCTTGTTCCAGTTCTTCCAGACTTCCGAGTGTCCTGCTAGCACCCTTGTCAGCCAAGGTGATGTTTCTGGGCACCTTCCCATACTCATGCTGCCACCGGTATTTCCCGCTGTCTACCTTCTGGCAAAAAGACACGACACATGAAGAAAGCAAGACATGAACAAAATGGCCACAGCCAGTCAGTTGACGTATCACAGTTAAAGGCCAACCCAAAAGACGGAACATCTCACAGGATGTGAAAAACATGCCAGCCATATGGCCAGTCAGGGATGACACCAAAATACCTTCCTGACTCACTGAAAGAGCCAACAGCCAGTCTGCTCCTTTATTCAAGTGTGGGGGTAGATTTGCCTGCCTGATTGCCCTGCCTGTAGCTAAATATAAGTGTGGGCCATGCCTTTCTCCCACAGTCTTATGAGACCTTCAAACCAAACCTCAGATCTTGCAAAACCGCAAGCAATATGCCTGTAACTTCACAGTGTAAGTAAGATCTTTTGGGCTGGGTGGTCCTAGGTAGCAGTGAGAAAATGAAGAGAACAGACATCAATAGGTGGGATTAGACATAACAAAGGTCTTGTATATCCTGCTGTCAGCGCTGCCCAAGGTCCCAGCTCACACAAGACCAACGCTGCTTCTTCCTCAAGTTAAAAGGTCTTTATTGAAGTCCAGTTTCATTTCCAGACGCGCAGCGCGCAACGCTACGTCTATGGCTTAGACCGTAGAAGTCCCATCTGAATCTCCTCCCCCCTGACACCAGCTTAAGATTCTAGCCTTACTCCACCTCTTCCTCTGTTCCTTCTTTCTCTGGGTCCTCCTGCTAGTCGGAGTCTCAGCCCTCCTAGATTCTTCTGACGCTGAGTCTGCCGACTCTTCTCCCCCCCTCCTTCGGGCTTTAGGACCTGGCTCCCAATCCGGGTTTTCTGCTGTCCCGCGCTCCTCCACATTTGAACTTGGCGTGCGCGCGCAGCCTCCCACTTTCCTTCTGACCGTTACACTTGTGTCACTGCTCCCCCTTTTGGGGAGGCTAGCTGGACCTGGCCTTCCCTCCGTTTCCCCACTCCCCGATGGAGGAGAAGCTGGTCCTGACTCATGTGACTCTTCCCCCCCACTGTGCTCTGGTGGGGGAACTGGTCCTAATCCTCCGCTACTCCTTTGGGACTCCCCTCTGGTTCCTTGTTTATGGATCGTCCCCCCTGGGACTCGCCTCGCCCTTACCATAGGCGCCCCCTCCTGGGAATCTTCTGATTCGCTGGAGAAGCTCATGGAATCTCTCGGGCCACTGTCATATTCCCCTACGCTCCCCTCTGATTCCTCTCCTCCGCTCTCTATTTGCTCTCTCCCCTGCTCTTCTGCTCCTGAGCCTCTGACACCTGCACTCTCACATCCGGGAGATGAGGAGATGGCCAGTTATAGAGAGGGTTGTGCTTCCCTGGAAGGAGCATGTGTGCAGCTTGAGGGTGCTCCTGGCTTCAACACTGCCAATGAAGGCTCAGGTGGCCATGGTAGCTGGGAGTGCCTTTTTCCAGCTAAGGCCCCTTGTTGGACAGAAATGGCTACTGCACTCCATGCTCTGGTACCTTCCAGACTGCATTATTGTTATGTGCTCTGCATGGGGCTACACTTGAAGATGACTTGGAAACTTCAATTGGTCCAAAATGCAGTGGCCAGATTACTAGCTGTGGTTCATTTTGATGCCAAACTTCCCACAACAATTTGGATCCCATATAATCCCTGTTTTAAAACAGCTGCGTTGGTTGTTGGTTTGTTTCTGAGCTCAATTCAAGGTACTCATATTGGTGTTTAAATCCTTAAAATGACTCAGTCCCCAGCTATCTGAAAGACAACCTCCATTCCTACAGACCCTCTCAGGTGTTAGGATTAGCAGAGGGGGCCCTCTTGGTAGTTCCCCCACCCTCCAAAGCTCAGGGGATGGTGACCTAGGAGAAGGCATTCTCTGTGCCAGCTCCTAAATTATAGAACTTCTGCCCCACAGAATTGTGCCTGGAGTCTTCATTCTACAGTTTTCGGCAAATGCTGAAGATGCACCTCCTTATCATGGCCTTTGAGACCTGGGATAGACAGTTGCAATTGAAATTATTAAACCCCTATAGCAAATCAGGTTTATTATCAAAATTTACAGACTGTCAGCTGTTTGCAATGAGCAAGCAAAACAAAAATAATTGAAATAGCTCAACATAATGGATGCTTCAAGTGGTTTCCCCAAATTCAGCTGAAAATGCAACTTATACTGGCTTCCCTAGTCTCACTATTATTCAACCCGCTGAACAGAATCCCTCACAACAGCACAGATACCACAAGTGTTGTCTCAAGCATACCTGGTGCAACTAATCAAGGGCTTCAATAGTTGCGCTTGAGCTGCAACAATGAAATACCTGAACTGGCCAGGGGTTTGCTGAGTGTCAAATTTAGAAATGTTAGAAATATGGTTAAGTCAAGAGAATGGTCCGAGAAGGTAAGAGAAGAGATCATTGCCCTTCACAAACAAGGAGGAGGATACAAAAAAATAGTGAGGGCACTGAATGTTCCGAGAGACACTGTTGGAAGCACAGTTTGCAAGTTCAAAGTTAAAGGAACAGTGGTTGCACTAGCTGGATGGGGCAGAAGAAGGAAGCTATCTGTGGCAGAAACCAGTTTTCTATATCTTTTCAGGACCCGTTCTGTTTTTAGTGATAGCATTTTAAAATAATTGTCTGTTTTGAAAATGGTTTTTCATGTTGTATTTTAAATTGGAACCTGAGGGTGAAGGATGGGTAATAAATTAAAATTATGAACAACCACCACCACCAGAATATGTAATAACCTTATTCATGACACAGCATGTTCTCTACATCTACTCCCTTGGTACCAATTTGAATAATCTATCCTGGTGAGGTGATGTATCTAGGAAGACTGACTGTGCTCCAGATAGAGTCCAGTTGCTGTTGGGGGGGGGGGTAGGACAGGGGGTGCAGGGGGGACAACCTCTCTCTCATCCTGGGCTCAGCTGAGCTGTCATCTCAAACATGATGACTGCAGGGAACTGATAGGATGAAAGTGGGGTTGGAGAAAGGGCTTTTCTCGGCCTTCAACCCACCTACTGCCATTTCCACCTGGCTAGGCAGGGCCACCACTCACTTCAATCAGGGAGAGAGTGGTAGAGCGGCAGATCCAAAACACTTCTCAGGCCAGCAGCTCAGTTCTCTGTAACTGACAACTAGCAGCTGTATTTGAGATGATATGGAGTGCTTTCTGTGCTGGTGTCTGTGAAGGCTAGCTACTTTCTGCCATTTTGTGTTCGTGTTTTGGTAGGATCCAACTCCTTTTTGAGAGCCCCCCCCCAAAGAAAGAGAGTTAATGAGCATTGCCATTCAAATAATGTGCATGCACTGTGTCTTGTGATCAATTCTGTGGGGCAAGGCTTGCATGAATTTTATTCAAGTTGGCACCATTGGCACTGATTGTAAGACTATAAAACACTGGCCATTTGGGGGCCTTCCTGTGGTTGGTGTCTCTGGTGCTCCCACCAGTGTCACTTTTCCTCGCCTGCCTGTTTGCAGCCAGAAGGGGGAGTTCTGGTGGTGGGCAATGCTGGTGTCACTCTGCAGGTGGTGGCAAGTGGGAAGTGAAATGAACCCAGTAGCTCAAAAGGTTCTGAACTGCTCTGCCAGACTGGAGGGACGTTGCAGTGGTGCTGTCTTGCCTAGTCTGATGCCCTTGAAATGTTCTTCTCTTGCCTTGAAATAGGCTTAGTTCTTCTTAACAGATATAGAACATTGGTTCACTTAATATTTCAGCAGCTACCAGTGTGATATGAGGGTGGGTTACCTCTGTTCCTCTGACTTCCTTCCCCCACTGCAGGAGATGCCATTCCCTCTAGGTTAGGCTATTGAGTGATAGGGGCTTTTCAGAGAGGGCAGCCCAGCAAGGCCCCGACATACAATTTTATGTATTTAGTTCTAGTGGGAAAGAATCTTAGCTGAGCTACCTTTAAAAGATAAGAAACAATTCTCTTCAAAATTACACTTTGATTGAAGTGCAAAAGTTCAAAGCCAAAACCAGCTAAATATATAGTGGAGAAAATAGCACACATTCCTTAGTAATGAAAAGTATAGCAATTTATCACATGCTACATTCGTCTAGTTTGACTTTCATTTTTTATATATATCTAAAAGTTTTAAAAAAGGAAAATTATAGGTATATTTCATTGAAGCATAAAGAACTCCTGAAGGCTCATTGCAAACTCTCACCCCGCACGTGAAATGAAAAAAGAGGAGGAGGCAGTGGATTTAAGTAACTGCAGACAATCGGTATTGTAAATAATTGAAAATGCAAGATATCAATTAAGTTAATTGCAAGTAGCCACAGGTACCTTATCTTCGCCCATATTAAAATGCAAAGCAATTATTGCAAAGTTGTGATAAGAAATGTACACAATAAAATTCTAACTCCAACCACAGAGAAGCTAACTTTTATGGCACAGAGCAGAAGTTAAAGCTATAGGGCACCATCAGCTAAGATGCTTCCCTGTGGAAGCTCCATTGACAAGAAAGGGGGTTTCATGATTTCCATAGAGGCCGGCAAAGGCAGCAGCAGGTGAGCCACACCTATGGGGAAGAAACATCTACAGCCTCTCATGGAGCATCTTGTACCCACATTTCTACTGCAGTGAACAGGTGACCTGGTAAGCAGAGTTACTGCGGTTGGTTGGTTGGATGGATCTTTTTAGCACACATTTTAGAGCACAGCAAACTGTACAAGATGTCTGCATGCTTCACGTGGCATGGATGACGGCAGTAGGAAGGGACTCGCCTCTTGCTGCTCATTGAGTCAAGTGCTCAATTTCTGCTGCAGCAGAGAGGCAACCTGGGAATAGGTGTTCCTAGACTTTGTTAAACGGGATGTTTTGAATGCTGAGGCACCAACTATAAGGGATGATTGCGGGCAGTTCCTGGTGTGGCACTGCTGGATGGGCATGTCCCTTTGGTGAGAGGATGCAGCAATAAGGAAGGCCAAGATCAGCTACTACACAATAATTATTTCTTGTGGTGAGTAATCAGCTTGGTATATGGGCTAGATAGTATACATGACAAGAAGGTCGTTTTATTTTTTCTCCTCTGACTGGAGTTTAAGAGAATAAGTGTGGTTTTGGTGCATTTGGGATGGCTGAGCAAAGGGTGAAGTGATGAGCAACATTGCCATTGATCCTGATGGGAGTTCATAACATGTTACAGGGTGAAATTGGTAAACCTGATGAATTTTTAAAACAAAAATTTCTAGTTGCTGTGAAGAGGAAGATTTAGGATGTACAAAAAATACACAGAAAAATAAAGTTTGCGTGTTTTGAAAGATAACAAAAGCTTTCAGAGTCAGGCCCAACCCCACATCAAGTGCAGGAGCCCAAAGCGCCAGACATGTGGCCTGCCAAGTGAGGCGAATGCCAGGGCCCTCTGTGGCTGCCACTGGCCTCCTTTTATCTGTCTAGCACTGAGACACTTTGGAAGAGGCAAGCAAGCCTTTAAGAGAGTCTTTGAATTACACCACCCATGTTGTCAAGTCATGTGACCAAGTGAGAGGGACTTAAGATCCACCTTAAGTTCCCCCTTTCTGGCCCCACCTCTGACACGCCCCTAGGTTAAATTTACACATACAGAGTATTTTTATTGTGCTCAGGGTTTTTAACATATCTGTGTGAAGAAGAAAAAAAAAACCCTCACAATTTTACATTAGAAGGGTGAGACACGTGGTTTAATATCATAAATAAATAGCCCTTGTTTCACACAATGCAACCCAAAGAAAACCATGTCCTCTTTAGTGCAAATGGGAAGGAAAGGCTTAAACAGTCCCTCTTCGTGTGGATGTTGGGGTCCCAAGTAAAACTGCCAGCTCCCTCCCCGATATTGATTTCAAAACACACACATAGCCCTACCACCCAGGCAGCCCTTAAATATTAGTTCTATAAATTTTATGGGGCAAAATGGAAGCAGTAAACCCTTTTCTAAAATTATTGTTTCCTACCCCATAATGTTTTAGCTGTTCTTACTTTATCTGTCAGCAGCCTTGAGTCAGGTAAAAGGCAGGGTAGTACTACTACTACTACTACTACTAGTAGTAAATAAGTTTCTTTAGTGAAGTGCTTATGTTTATTGGAATACATGACTCAAGCTTGCCTTGACTTATTAATTTGGTTAGCTGGTGGATTTTTGTTCGGTTGGGTTGATTTTTTCTAAGCCTAACCCTGTCTTTTAATTGGATTGTTTTACTTATGCTATAATGTTTGCTTTATTGGATTCCTTTAACTTGTTTTTAACATTTATGTGAGCAGCTTTGTGCACTGATAACAAAAAGGCCTGATAGGAATTCTCCTAATAAATTAATCAATAAATAATGCCCTCAGATTAGATATACTGGAAATATCAACTGATTTCTTCTTGAGTTGCTATGCCTCTCTAAGGTAGATTTAAAGTGGTTTAATGCTCATTTGTGCTAGTTAGTTCAGACAGACGCCATCTGCACCAGGCATTGGAAGCAGCGCTGCACCCTTTTAAACAGTCATGGCACCCCAGGAAGAATCCTGGAACTTGTTACAATATTGAAGCAATGCAGCTGCAAGGTGCTAGCTTGAAAAGTAAACATGATGGGAATGTTGGGACTGTCCGTGGGAAACAGAGGGACAGTCAATTCACAGTGCGAAGCACCGGAATTAGCTCAGAGTGTAATATGAGCTCTTCCGTTTGTTCCTGTCCAGGAAGTACAGGAAGTGTTTGTCACTACACTGCTGGAGCTTGAAGAGAGCAGTCATGTTTTTTGTAACGCTGCAAAGACAGAAATAAAGGCATGTAAATACGTTTCTGTCTATCTCTTTCCCCTGCCAGGGGGCAGGAAAGAGGGGGGGTGTTCTTCTCACGTTTGAGAAGAATCGCCGATCGAGACCTCGCCTGGATCTTGCTGGGGAATGCAACCAGGGAGGTCAACAGGGAATCAAGCCGGGTGCCTGGGATTGTTGCCAGTTTCTCCTGATATGGGCTTGAATTCCCGACAGCTTACTGAGAGACGTTAGGAGACCCCGTTCTGAACAGAGAACTACAGTTCCCAGAGTTCCCGGGGGAAAGGGTTTGATCATTAAGCCTCTCTTGGAATTGTAGCTCTGAGGGAGAATATGGGCCTCCTAACAACTCTCTGCACCCTTACCAAACTATATTTCTCAGGATTCTTTGGGGGAAGTGATGATGGTTAGAAACAGCAGTGCTTCTGAATCCCAGTTGCTGGAAACCACAGGAGGAGACAGGGCTCAGGGCTTGAATCCTCTCTGAGGCTTCTCACAGGCTTCACACTGTGGGAATAGGACCCTGGACTAGATGGGTCATTGGCCTGACCCAGCAGCTCTTCTGGCATTCTTATGACTGTTTAAAGTGGTGCTGCTTGAAATGTATTGTGCAGGTGGGACTTGAGTAACTTACACCTGCTGACCAGAAGCTAGTCCCACTGCATTCAATGGCACAAAGTAAGCTTGGACGCGCCTGGCACTGTGGTCTAAACAACGGGTGAGCTCCGTTGCTCGCTCCCTGCTCCTGCCCACCTAGCAGTTCGAAAGCACGTCAAAGTGCAAGTAGATAAATAGGGACCGCTCTGGCGGGAAGGTAAACGGTGTTTCCATGCTCTGCTCTGGTTTCACCAGAAGCGGCTTAGTCATGCTGGCCACATGACCTGGAAAAACTGTAGACAAAACATCTGCTCCCTCGGCCAGTAAAGCGAGATGAGCGCCACAACCCCAGAATTGTTCAGGACTGGACTTAACTGTCAGGGGTCCTTTACCTTTACCTTTTAAGCTTGTCAAGATGCTTTGTCAAATGTAAAAACAAACAAGCAAAACCAAGCATACCAGAGACCAAAGTAAATCTATTATTAGACTTTAACATACCCTCCAAGGAATTTTAGGGGACACTGTATTCATGGCCAGAGAGCATCTGGTACTATACCTAAATGTTGCTAGCTCTTCAGCCAGGAGATGGTTGCAAACCATGGAAGTCCTTGGTCTGAACTTTGTGGCAAGAGGTGGGCTATAGCTTTGAGTTAAGTGGGATGAGGGAAGCTAAGAAGGTCCTGTCTGACCTTATACAGCTACTGAACTGTTCATAGCCTTGTTGATCCTGCAAAGCTTCTTGCGGCAATAGCTCTGCTTCAGAGAGCATTCCTGGTGGCAGTGTGGGTGGGTGTTTTCCATGGTGGAGCACAGTGGCAAACTTTTATTTACCCACATAGGTAATTCATAGGTCACCACCAGCAACTTCAATGCAATGCATAATGCTAGGGGCAGCTGGTCCAAACACTGAAATTCTCCCACACCCCTGGCATGAAGCGGGCTGCAGTGCTCTGCATTAGTTGAAGCTCCAAAGTGTTAAGAAGGACAGCACAATGGAAAAAGCATGTTGCGGTAGTATGTTAGGTTTATGCCTGTCTGAGCATGTTTTACATTGCCATTTTCCCACTAATTTTGTTTGTCCCTGGCTAATTCAAAGCATGATGTTCTTTAATAGGTTTCTGTTATGGCTGCTGTTGGAGTCAGGGATCTTTGAAGGAATTAGAATACAAACTGGGTAAATAATGTACCATGTAGATGACTTAGCATGTATTACATACAATTTAAATTTTGAATGTATTGCAAAGAGAAACTTATAGTATTTCTCCTGTGATCATTCATTTGCTTCTGGTTTGTTTAAACAGAAGAGGAATCAGTAGGTAAATATGCAATTATAACTTTGTGTTGTGAGCTAGAGTGGTGTAAACAATAGATCTTTCTCATTTCTAAGGGTTTGTTTCAGCAGTTTCTTCCCCTGGATTCCTTTTCTCTATATTACTGGTTCAGCAATTCTTTGCAGAGTTCAATGAGCTTCATTAGCTTATCTAAAGAAAATGGGACTAGTACTTTTGAGGCAGCCTCTCTGTGACTTTTCTAATTAAATTCCTTCCATCAGACGACAAGTTGCCCTTTTTGCTTGACAAACATTTGTTCTAATTTGGCCTTCATAGTATTTGGCAGTTCTTTAACTCGCCTCCTGCCTGCCCTCCGCCGTCCCATTGAACAGCATCTGCTAGTCAGAGGGATCACGCAGGCTGACATTTACCCTCCGTGTACTTGCTTATTAAAATACTGCAATACTAGATAAATTTATCAGCTGAATAGAAGTTATATTCTATCCATGACACAGAGCCTTTCCTAACACAAATTACTAATGCTTCAACGCAAAACTTTTGATTTATTTTTCGGTGTCGCTCCCTGAGCCTGGCACTGTGGATGGGTTTGTCCTTCCCTCCTGTTTTGACTGGGATGGGGCACACAGCTTTTGCTTTGCTCTCTTGGGATGTGGGGGGAACCTGTTTTGGGAAATGAGTAGGGATTTTTTGGTAGGCCTCTGATTGGCCATGGGGCCTACCCTTCTTGCCTACTCTGTATCGCTTTGCCTTATTACTTCACTAAAAAGCCTCTTCTCATGCAGTTCTGGCAGTAGCAGACCTTTCAGCAGTGCCTTGTACAAAGGCCACATTGCCTAGTGGGCATTCTTCCAGTTGCAAGCATGACAAAATGGGTGTGGCCTGATGAAAATACCACTCTCAAACCTCCATCTAGGGAATGGGATTATGAGAGTTCATAGCCACAATCCAGGCACTGTAGGAAGATGCAGCACAGGACCAGCCAGGACTGCAGCTTGGGGGAAGGGTGTGTTACTTGGGTAGTCCCAAGAGTCAGATAGGGAGGCCTGCAATGGGAATTGTAAAGTGATGTGCCCACGAAGCCGGCATTGCCTACAGTTCCAGTCACCTCACAGAGTCAGCTTAAGGTCCAAAATAGTTTAGTGGCTGACCATGCACCTGTTAGCTTATCTCATCCCTGGGGTAATTTATGCTCATAAAGGAAATGAAGCCCTTTCTCCATGTCCAGTTCCTCCAACAGCCTGGAGGGCCACATTCAGCCTCTGGGCCTGATGTTCCCCATCCCTGTACAAAAGTGTCATTGCATTTTTTTCTGAAGCTCATTCCTTTATTTACTCACCCTCACAGGAAGGCTGTCCGCGGTGTCTCAATGCATGATTCACTCCTCTGCGTATGACTTCTTTGTGTAAGAATGAAACCTACCTCCAATTTTATTTGAAAAGAAAGTGTACCCAGCTATCAGAAGTTTTAAAAAATGCTGTCATAATGTATCATCAGCAGGACAGCATCCCAGCTAGTGCATTCTACAAAATAATATACCTGTCGCAGAAAATGGCAACAATCACAGTAGTAGGCAAATATTTCACAGGTAGCTGAGGTCACCATTCTTCAATGAAAGGCATCAGAGAGGCTCCAGAGTGAAATTGCTGAACTAAAAATTTCCAGCAAATTTGATTCTATTCAATTATGACATAATCAAACTTGGAAGCCTATTTCATCATATAGGTAATGCCCAACTCTGGATGTTGTATGAGGCATTCAAAGTAGTATTGCAACCGGTGACTATCATTCTTAATGGGTCACTCTATGCTCTACTTAGAAATGTGGCAGCCAATGATACCTTTTGCATTTCATGGCATTCTGGCCTCACTCTGTATCCGTCTAGCTCGAGACATTTCTCAATGGAGGAAAATAGTTCATTCATCAGATGAAGGAGGGTTTGACCTACAAAAGCTTATGCTACAGGAAATACATAAGTGTTTAAGGTGCCACAGAACTCTTTGGTGTTGTTTTTTTGTTACTAGAAAATAACATGGCTATCCTTCAGGAATGTGAAGTGATACTTTCTAAAGTCATTTTAGAGCAGTATTTTAATAATGCATGGCTTCTTGGGGACAAAGGGCAGGATACAAATTAAAAAATATTTTTGCAACCAATTTAAAGTTATAGCATTTATTAAATTAATAGGCTGAAGGTTAAAGCAGTGTATTTTATTACACTTTATGAATATATTTACAGTACAATTCTATGCATGCCAACTCATGTCCATCTGCACACTGACTCCCACCTAAACTTGCATAGGATTTCACCTTTAGTCTTCCAGTGCCGGGTCTCCAGTCAGTACAATTTAAATCATGTGATAACCATATTTATTTTAGACTGGAACGGAAGTGTCCAATAAGCAAACTGAAGTAAAGTTTCAAGGTTTACTGGCAACCTTGGAAGTAAGTGGCTAGTAAGTGCCTTATTAGCTTCTGTACAAATCAGAAATAGCATGTACTTTAGAAGGAAATCTGTAGGATTAGTGTGGCCCATCATTTCATTGATCGATAAGAGAGCCTCTCCATGATGAGGAGCTCCTAGACTATGTGCAGTCATTGATTCGCTGGTGGAATTCTATTTACCATTGTATGTGATTGGCAAGCAACCATTCATTCAGGCCAGGCCTGTGCTATGCTGACCCATGAGGCAGAACACAGTGCACCCACCATCTATCGAGCTTCAAAGTGTATTCAATAAACCTGCAGTTTTTGTTTGTTTGTTTGTTTTAAAACATTTCTAAATGTCTAAATATTTCAAAAATCTCTAAGCAGTGTATGCAATGCACAACATAAAAGCAATATCCATTAAAACTAAAGTACAACCTCAGACCAATAAAGCAGTATACACAGGCAAATAAACAGAGAATCAGGGGGTCACGCACAGAAAACAGGGTCTTATGAGTCAGAGGGCACCTGGGCAAAATGATCAGTCTTCCCAAGACATCTGAAGCAACTGATGGCAGCTGCTTCATGTCTGGCAGATGGAAGGGCATCCCACAGAAAATGCCTTTTTTCAGGTCAGCACACTCTATAACAGTCTGTAGGGCTTGGCGTCTAGAGTAGAATTTCCATAGATGATCCAAGTGATCTTACAGGTCTATACAGATCTTACAGTTTTTTGCTGCTTGCCTAGATCTACACACAAAGTGGTGTCCGTCTGGTGTGCTGCATTTGACTTGTTGCGTCACAAGTTGTGCAGGCAGAGCTGAAGGTCTGATTGTTCACAGTGGGGCTATTGGCAAATATGCACAGTCACTGAGGTCCCTGGCAGCATTGTGTTCCTTCACCTATTTTTTAACACGCTCCACCATGATTAGCTTGCCAGCCATGTAGTCTGTAAGTAATAGGTTGCAATAGTGGCTGAAATTGACAAGTGCTTAGCCTAGAGCATGGATTGAATGTAATTCATATGACTCCCGAGTTAATTTCCAATACCTTTTTCATCAAGTCAGCTGGATAGATGGCTTCTAGCATCTCCTCACTTTATTGGTAAATCCCTGTGTCTTTTTTAAATTAAAAAAGAACCCTGCCATTGCCATGGATTTCTTTTTTCAAATGACAAATAATAAAAAGGCAGGCATTTCTTCTCTTGCATGTGCTCCACCCTATTTTCCTTAACTCCAAATGGAGTTCACTTGGTAGGAACATCGCTCATTTAGATTAGAGGCCCTTGCAGCTAACTGCAAGACCTTCAGCTGTTATTGGAGCACATTTTTCCATGTGGCTCTGTTTAAAGTGATGTTTCTATAGGGACTGCAGGGTGAAATATGGAGTTATCTGGGAGAGTAAATCTGAGAAGTTGGACAGATGGTGAAGTGTCATTGCATCCACTGAAATGCATTTCAGTTTTATATAAGGGCTGCTTTTGCTCAATTTCAGCTTGCAAAACGAAAGAAATACAGTTGCTGTCAGTACATTTTTTCTTTACAGATCGATAGCTAAGTCAATATAATCGTGATAGATTTTAAACAAATTCATTAACAATCTGATTTGGTGAAAAGCAGCACGAAACAAAAGAGCTATAAAAACTATTGGAAAGGAACAAAGGTTATTGCAGGAGGTCATGGTAACATCAGCCTCACTAAAACACCCTTATGAGATGCAGAGTTGCAGGAGTGTTACTTGCAGTGTGTGTGTGTCTGTGGGCATCTGTGTTAGCCCTTCAAGAATACACTTGAGAATGTAATAAGTGAACAAGTGAAAACATGTACAGTGGTACCTTGGTTTAAGAACAGTTCTGTTTACGAACGATTTGGTTTGCAAACTCCACAAAACCGGAGGTAGTGTTCTGGTTTGCAAGCTTTACCTTGGTCTACAGACGGAATCCGAATGGTGGAAGGGCACCGGCAGCGGGAGGTCTCATTAGGGAAAGCACACCTTGGTTTAAGAATGGCTTTGGTTTAAGAACGGACTTCCGGAACAAATTAAGTTCGTAAACCGAGGTACCACTGTATAAGCAAATGTCTTACAAAGATACATTAATAAGAAGGGTTAGCCTGTGGAACATGTGGAAAGGCCCCCATTTTTCCATTCAGCTGCACTTACCAAGTAACTAAAGTACTGAAGGCTAGTTCTCATATATTTTGTAACAGAAATAAGAAAGAAAAAGCACAGGTCAGATGACGAATCACAATATAAAATGGGATGGTGTATGAATTTGTTGTTGGTGATCTCTAGCACAGTGTGCTAAACAAGGAACATTGTGCCTAATTCTGGGACACAAGGAGAAAAAACACTGTGCGTTAAATATTTATTTCCATCAGATACTGTTCTTGTTGCCATCACTTTATTATTATTTTGATATTGTTGAAGGGAACAATTTAGTCCTTTCTTAGCCATTCATGCACTGTCATCAAGTAACAACTTAATTTCATCCAGTATTAACTGAGTCAAAACAAACTTTTCTGAGACATGAACAAATTGTTGGAGACCATTTTCATTCAACCCTAAAACACTGTCAGGGCTTTCATTCAACGCCCCCCCCAATCCCCCCCATCCAATTTGTGCTTTCTAAAATATACAATAAATCACTGGAAGATAGTGTATGGAGGTATGGAGCAACACATCATCAATACACAAAATACACAGAGCTCTGTGTCTCCTTTCCACCTTTGGCAGGTGCAATTTTCCTATTGTAAATTGATTTCTTTTAATCAGCAATGAGCTGGAAAAGGTGAAAACCAACCCAGACAAAACAGAGTTGTTTCTAATGCATGGTCATTGTCCATGGAGAAGAAGACACATCTCCTGAATTGGGGCCCCATTCAACTTAGGAGCAATTTAGCAGCAGTGGCAGAGGAAACCACTTGGGTGCCTGGGGCGGGGCACACCACGGGGCCTCCTCCCACTCAGCCCCCCTACAGCTGGGGGGGGGGGGAGGCAGTGGGTGGACTGTTTGGGCAGCACGGAGCCTGCACGTGCCCAATCCACCGCGTCTCTCCCATGGCTCGGGCATGCTGCAGGCCCTGCGGTGAGTGCCGCCCGGCATTTTGTCACCCCCCTCAGTGGTGACACCTGGGGCAGGCCGCACCCCCAGCACCCCCTTCCTCTGCCCCTGCTTAGCAGTTGGGAATGTTCTACGCTGTGAGCTCTTACTGGATGCTCTGCTGTTATCTGTGACTGGGACTGCTCTGTCAAGGGCTCCAAAATGAGCTCCCCAAGCTTGGTGAATATAATAGAAAATAAGATTCAATGTAGGTAAGTGCAAAATGATGTACATTGGGATGGAAATAAATAAATCTCTCCTTCATATGTATATTGATGATGTCTGAACTTGTAACTAGCCAATAAATGATTCTCCTGTTGCGTTGGAGAGTTTGGTGAAATGAAGTCAGGGTGCGGTAGTGGTAAGAAAGATGAATTCCCTATAGTAAGAAAAATTAGGAAAGAGATTTAAAATGTGAATGCAGTACTGCTTGTTTAAAGACAGCAGTTCTTTGGACAGAAGTGCTCTGTAATTAACAGATACTAAAATTTTCAAAATTTTGTATGCGTGCTTCACCAAATGGCAACCTAGAACTGTGACAAGTGTTATATGGTGTTCTTTTCCACTCTGTGTATCATTGCACATTCTTCACTGATGGACTGTTGTCACATGCCACACTGCTTGCAACATGGACTGGGAGGTAGTTGCTGCAGAAGCAGACTAGGCCAGCAACAAGAGCAGCTACTTCACGTCTTGGCAGGCTGATGCAAGGAGGAGTTGAAAGAAAACCATTCCACATATGTGCATTGCCAAAGGGATGTTTTAATTTCCTTCAGAAGTGAAAAGTTACAACATTGAACAACACAACATGTTCAAGGATGACAGAGTTTGGCTCCCCAGTCTTGCCAGCCATGCAGACTATGCAGGTGCAGGTGCAGGAAATTAAATTAATTCATCCTCAATCCCCATTTAAATTACAATAGTATTAAACAATTGTTGAATTGAAAGTCAGGGCTCATAATAAATTAGAGAATTATGGACCAACTAATTGTGAGTTTTGGCAGCACCCCAAAGTCTACAGTGTGACCACATTTGGAATACTGTGCGACATTCCTGTTGCTCTGCCTCAAAAGGACATCGTGGAAATGGAACAGAAGGGAAATCAAAATAATCAGTGGGTTGGACCACATTATCAATAAAGAAGGGTAAAACCTTTGAGGCTTTTTTGTTTAAAGGGGGAAATATAACAAAGGGGAGTATACAATAGAGGTTTCTAAAATTATGCACACTCTGACTATGTTAGAATAATTTCTCCTTTGGGTCATCCTATGAACATGATTAACAGTATATCTAGGACAGACAAGAGAATGCACTTCACACAACTGATAATAAAATGTTGGCATTCACCACCATAAGACATGGTGACAGCATCTGCCTTTGGTGGCTTTACAAGGGCATTTGACCAATGTCTTGAGGGCTCTTCTGTCTACAAGGACCCTCCATGTTCAGAAGTTCTCTGTGTCTCAATACCTGTTACAGGAAAACAACAAGATGGGGTGATTGTTGCCTTCTTTTTGGCTTCTCATCCCCCTGGAGGCATTTGGGCAGCCACTGTGGGATACAGGATGCTCAGTTAGATGGATCCTTGGCCTCATCCAGCATAACTCATGTGTGCGTCATTTTTTCTCTTCCATCCAGAAGCTGTTGGAAAGGGTGCCTAGCAGATCTGCCTACAGATCTATTATTAACACCAGTGACAGACCTTGGGGTCTCAAATTTCAGCAGCAACCTGTGTGACGCCAAAATTCAGCGTAAGCTGGCTTCTCATGTTCCGTTCAAAATCATAATTGTGCACCCTCTGCAACACCCCTGAGGTGCGGTGCCCAGTGCAACCAAACCAGTTGTGCTCCCCTAAATCCGCCTCTTCTTTACACAGCACACACTCAAGGGTATGGAGCATATAGGCTAGATTCAACAAAACAGTTATGCTAGCATGAGCAAACACAATGAGCCCTGCTAGTGCAATGGGGCTTTCCCCCTCTCTTTTCTCTGCAGGCCCCTCATGTCCACCAGATCAGCTCTGGGGAGTTGGACAATCTCAGGGGGAACTATTTGTGCAGGGAAGTTAGTCTTAACCCAGTATCCAGTGCGCCCATTGCTTCCTGCTTCTGTGACTGGAAGACTCTTCTTATTGGATGGACTCAAGTATTCCAAGGTCCTGCTGGAAGGCATTAAAATGGAATACCTTAACTTTTGTGGGGCTTCCCACTTCTTCTGATAGATAACACACAAACTGGTTGCTGGAACAATCCCAGGTCTAGAGGGATTGTTAATTGAAAAACACAAGTTTCTTCAGAAAAAAGAGGGATTCCTCCTCTCCCTCTTTGATGAAATATTTGCTTCGTGGCAACATCGGTAATTCCTCTGGGTTGGGTATATATATAACAAAAATCCCTGCAAGCTACAGCAACCAGATTTGTACACAGTTAGTAAGACAATGTCTGCAAGAGGTGTTATTAGCCAAGCTACAGATCATTTCTTGCCAATGGCATTTCTTTCCAAAATAGGGAAATGTTCTTTCTTGACAAAAGAAGGGTGAATAAAAGGAAGGAAAGCAAGCAACAGTGTTTGCACTATTTTACTCACAACTCTGTTGTTCCAAATTATTTGTTCCCAGGCATTTATATACTGCTTTTGATCAAAAAAGATCACAGAGCAATTTTACAGAGGATATTGAACATTACAAGCTAATAATATAGTGTTATGCGTGGGGAGTGGGCAGTAGGCTGGATGCCGGGACCCTTTTAACTACTGGATCCAGCAAGTGTTAAAATTTAAGTAAGGTTTCCAGTTCCTGGAACAGCCAGGCTAGTTTCCTGGAGAGGTGATGGCCTAGGTACTGGCCCATTAAGAGAACAAATAAAGTGGCTTGGCTCTGTGCCAGGTTGCAGATGGGTGGGCCCCACCTCCCTTAACTTGCTGGTACTTAGTTAGAAAAGACAAAGGGCAGAACTGAGCTGAATCTAGAAGATGGTTGTTGGACCTGCTAGAAGCAGATGGGAGCCAGAGAGAGAGAGAGAGAGAGAGAGAGAGAGAGAGAGAGAGAGAGATGGAGATGCTTGAATCCAAGTCTGTGGAGAAGCAAGGTTCTCTTGGGTGCTAATACTGTGAACTCCTCTATTGTAGACTCAGGTTGCATGCATGCGTAAATAAACCACATATCCTAATCAGAGCCGTAGCTAGGTGATCTTCTGCCTCTGGCAGAACCATCCAGATTGCGCCCCCAGCCACGGACAAATTAGCTCTTCTTTCCGCCTCTCCTCCAACCCCTCCCCCTTCCACCCATTCAATTCACTCTCTATTAAAAACCATTTCTTATGAGCCAATAATACATATTTATATTTATGGACATATTTTACCTGATTTTGTGCCGCCCCCAACGCCTGCGCCCCTGGCGGGGGCCCACCTCACCACCCAGTAGCTACGTCCCTGATCCTAAGGACACCTCAGTCTCCGCTATTCCTCATTCCAAGGAAACTGAGCTCTGTGGAAGCACCTGGAAGCCCTGGAATCTTCTTCCGCTCAGGAATTGGGGTGGTGTGCAACTAGTATATAAAACAATAAAACATATACACCCTTAAAGTCTGTATTAGCTAAACTGGATAAATTCTGCTACAAAAACCGGTTTTAAGCAGTAGCAGGTTTTAAGCTAAATAAACAAAAAACAAAGGTACTGGGGAAAAATTTAACAGTGGAGGAAAGAGAGAAGTTTCAGAGTGAAACTGGATTAATGGTAGCAAATAAAGTGAAATATCTAGGGGTTAATTTAACAACTAAGAATGTGAACTTATTTAAAGACAACTATGAGAAATGTTGGACAGAAATTAAGAAAGATTTGGAAATATGGTCGAATTTGAGACTTTCCTTGTTAGGCCGAATTGCTGTTATTAAGATGAATGTTTTGCCAAGAATGCTGTTTTTGTTTCAAACATTGCAGATTGTGGACAGAATGGACTGTTTCAAGAAGTGGCAGAAAGACATATCGAGATTTGTCTGGCAGGGCAAAAAGCCCAGAATAAAATTTATAGAGTACAGCATTAAATATTAAAAACTTCCCTGAACAGGGCAGTCTTCAGATGTCTTTTAAAGATAGGACCTTCACCGCCTTCACTGGTTCTGATTTAAAGGAGAGGTAGAGCTGGGTGTCATCTGCATACTGATGAACACCCAGTCCAAACCCCCTGATGATCTCTCCCAGCGGCTTCATATAGATATTAAAAAGCATGGGGGAGAGGACAGAACCCTGAGGCACCCCACAAGTGAGAGCCCAGGGGTCTGAACACTCATCCCCCACCACCACTTTCTGGACACGGCCCAGGAGGAAGGAGCGGAACCACTGTATGACAGTGCCCCCAGCTCCCAGCCCCTCTAGATGGTCCAGAAGGATGTTATGGTCGATGGTGTCAAAGGCCGCTGAGAGATCCAGCAGAACTAGGAAACAGCTCTCACCTTAGTCCCTAGCCCGCCGGAGATCATCAACCAGCGCGACCAAGGCAGTTTCAGTCCCATGGTGAGGCCTGAATCCTGATTGGAAGGGATCCAAATGGTCCGTTTCCTCCAGGCGTGCTTGGAGTTGTTCAGCAACCACCCGCTCAATCACCTTGCCCAAGAATGGCAGATTTGAGACTGGGCGATAGTTGGCCAAATTGGCCGGGTCTAAAGATGTTTTTTTAAGAAGCGGTTTAATGACCGCCTCTTTCAGCGGGTCTGGGAAGGCTCCCTCACAGAGGGAAGCATTCACCACCCCGCAGAGCCCATCGCCCAGCCCTTCCCGGCTTGCTTTTATCAGCCAGGATGGGCAAGGATCAAGGAGACAGGTGGTCGGTTTCACTTGTCCAAGCAGCCTGTCCACATCCTCGGAGGTAACAGATTGGAATTGATATTAACTGATGTAAAAGAAAGAGGGGGGTTTGCCCTGCCGGACTTAAGACTGTATTATGAAGCAGCAGCTTTTTGCTGGCTGAAAGACTGGCTACTTCTTGAGAACACAGACATTTTGGACTTAGAAGGGTTCAATAATAGGTTCGGTTGGCATGCATATATATGGTATGACAAGGTAAAAACTCATAAAAGTTTCAAAAACCATATTGTTAGGAAAGCATTATACAATGTTTGGATTCGTTATAAAGATCTGTTGGAAAATAAAACCCCTAGGTGGTTGTCACCAATGGAGGCTAAGGAAGTGAAAAAACTTAATATGGAATCTAAATGGCCAAAATATTGGGAAATCATAGAACAAGAAGGCGGAAATGTGAAATTACAGAGCTATGAGAAACTGAAGTCTAAAGTAAGAGATTGGCTTCATTATTACCAGATAAATGAAATTTTTAAACAGGACAGGAAAATCGGATTCCAGGTGGAGAAGTCAAAGCTAGAAACAGAATTGTTAGAACCCAATACTAAGAATCTGTCTAGAATGTACAATTTGCTGCTGAAATGGAATACACAGGATGAAACGGTTAAATCAGCTATGATTAAATGGGCACAGGACATTGGTCATGACATTATGTTTGCTGACTGGGAACAGTTATGGACCACCGGTATAAAAATTACGGCGTGTAATGCCTTAAGAGAGAATATTATGAAAATGATTTATAGGTGGTACATGACCCCAGTCAAGCTTGCAAAAATTTATCATTTGCCCAATAATAAATGCTGGAAATGTAATGAAACTGAAGGTACTTTCTACCACCTTTGGTGGACGTGCCCAAGGATTAAGGTCTTCTGGGAAACGATATATAATGAAATTAAGAAGGTGCTTAAGTGCACCTTTCATAAAAAACCAGAGGCTTTTCTCCTGGGCATAGTAGGCCAATTGGTGTCAAAGAAAGACAGGACGTTCTTTATGTATGCTACAACAGCAGCAAGAGTTCTACTAGCAAAGTATTGGAAGATACAAGAACTACCCACGCTGGAAGAGTGGCAGACGAAGGTGATTGAATATATGGGACTAGCAGAGATGACGAGCAGAATCCGTGACCAAGGGAAAGAGACAGTGGAGGAAGACTGGAAGAAATTTAAACTTTATCTTAAAAATTCTTGTAAAATTACTGAGTGTTAAAATGTCATGGGTAAAGTATAGCAGATTTGCAGAGATATGACTGGATAAGAGGAAAGAAAAGGGTTATAGAAAGGAATTTATAAGTAATTCAGACCAGGGATTGCTGAAAAAAGTTTAAAACAGGGATGCAGAAAAGGGAGGCATGGGGAAGTCGTTGAAATTGGGTATATGAAAATTTTTTTTTGAAATTATACATGTTTATATGTTTGTTTGTCAGTGTTTGTTGTTTGTATTGTCTTTTATTATATGTTGAAAAACTAATAAATTTTTTTATAAAAAAATAAAAAATAAAAAAAATAAACTGGATAAATTCTATCTTTTGTATACTATTATTTGTGCTGGGGTTTGTTAGGTTTTTTTATAAAATGTACTGACTGACAGACAACATCCTTAAAATAGGATTCCACTAAAGGTGCAATCTGTAGCAAAATCTGTCAGGAGGTGTAGGGTTAGGATCCAGCAGATCTCTGGCTAAGCCAGGAGGATCCTGGCATAGCCAAGCTAATCAGCTTAATTCCCTCATTGTTGGATCAGACAGAAATGCACCAACGTGTCTTCCTCACCCCAGCTGAGCAGAGCCGATCTTAAACTGGTATAAGCTCTGAAAATGGGGTGCTTCAGGGGTGTGGCAAGGGAGAGGGGATTTAGGGCTGGATCCTAAGCCTGTTCAGCTCTGGAAAAAGGCTGGTATTAATCAAAGACTATTTCCAGCTGTTCAGCCCCACTCCTGAAAGGAGTTTTGTTCTGCTGTACTTTACACCAACTTACCTTATGCCAGCTTCTTATGTGAGTGCCTGGAGGCGGTTGGAGGATGGATGGAGGCTAACAGATTGAGGTTGAATCCTGACAAGACAGAAGTACTGTTTTTGGGGGACAGGGGACGGGTGGGTGTGGGGGACTCCCTGGTCCTGAATGGGGTAACTGTGCCCCTGAAGGACCAGGTGCGCAGCCTGGGAGTCATTTTGGACTCACAGATGTCCATGGAGGCACAGGTTAATTTTGTGTCCAGGGCGGCTGTCTCTCAGCTCCACCTGGTACGCAGGCTACCTGTCCGCAGACTGCCTCGCCAGAGTGGTGCATGCTCTAGTTATCTCCCGCTTCGACTACTGCAATGTGCTCTAGGTGGGGCTACCTTTGAAGGTGACCCGGAAACTGCAATTAATCCAGAATGCGGCAGCTAGACTGGTGACTGGGAGTGGCCGCCAGGACCACATAACACCGGTCCTGAGAGATCTGCATTGGCTCCCAGTACGTTTCCGAGCACAATTCAAAGTGTTGGTGCTGACCTTTAAAGCCCTAAACGGCCTCGGTCCTGTATACCTGAAGGAGCGTCTCCACCCCCATCGTTCAGCCCGGACACTGAGTTCCAGCGCCAAGGGCCTTCTGGCGGTTCCCTCATTGCGAGAAGTGAGGTTACAGGGAACCAGGCAGAGGGCTTTCTCGGTAGTGGCGCCCACCCTGTGGAACACCCTCCCTTCAGATGTGAAGGAAATAAGCAGCTATCCTATCTTTAAAAGACATCTGAAGACTGCCCTGTTCAGGGAAGTTTTTAATATTTAATGCTGTACTCTTTTTAACATTTGATTGGGAGTTGCCCAGAGTGGCTGGGGAAACTCAGCCAGATGGGCAGGGTATAAATAATAAATTATTATTATGTATAAGTTTGCTCCCTTGCACAAATATCACCTAACTAACACACCCACACCTCAGTCAATCTACACGTGTGCACATTCAGCCACACTTCAACCACACATATGCTCAGAAAGAAAAACACTCCCTCTCTCTCAACAATTATGAGACATAATAATTCCTTGGAAATGTAGCCAGAAAGACCACACTAGGAGCCTAAGCCTATGAGGCAAAAAACAAATGTCACCTAGGATTCTTACCAACCCCAAGAGAAACCTTGCACTGACTCCACCCATCTAGGCTGAGCATCACTGAGCCTTACCTGAGCATCAAACAAGGTATTCCGGAGCCCTGGCTTGTTCCCAAGTCATCAGTTAATCTTTGGTCCAGATTTCTGGCTTGCTTGTTGTCTTCTGTCCTGGTTTGTCCTTTGATCCTAACCTCCTCTCTATTCCTGACTCCTTTTGTTTTCTTAGTCCGTCTGTTCTGGTTTATGGCTTGTCCTTGGCTCCTAGTGCTTGGCTCACCCTAGATTGCTGTCCATGACCCACTCCTGACAGGTGGAATGAAGTGCAAGTCTCCCTCTCCCACCTTGTCAGACATAATGGGTCTTTTTAGTTAATCAATTGACACTAAATTAAAAATATATTTTTTTCCAAAATACATGAAATAAATAAGTTGTGGAAGCTGGAAAGGCATTCTGTTTCTCCTCTTAGCTGTATTGTGTTAAATTAGTTATATATATCAATATCTATATCAATATCTTAAATATATATATATATATATATATATATATATATATATACCTTTCTTCCATTTTATTCTTTTATATATACCTTTCTTCCATTTTATTCTTTTATTATTACCATTCTCCATCAATGAAGGATGAAAGAAAATGCATGGAAAATCATTCACAGAGGTGTGGGGTTTTGGTTGCACTTACCTTACTTTTGAGGTGGCTTTTTGAGTGTCCTTTTATTATACAAATCATCATCCTGTTGCATTTTGGGGTTGAAATGAGTTTCCATTCTGTCGTCAGTGGGCTTTCCTATGTGACTGATAGATTTTTTTTCATGAATCCCCCCCCTGTACTTTTGAAGGTATATGTGCAGAAATATTTTTAAAGATAAAAGTCTCAAGCACTTAATAGCTGGGCTCCTTGCTTCCCATCCTTCTGTTAAAGCCCAGAAGATATCAGGAGGCAACTCCTTCTGTGGCCTTCGTAAAAGATTGTCGAATGTCTGCAGCCAGGGAGGCTGATGGAATGTTTAGAGGAAAGCATCAAGCAGCTGCCAACTTGGGCTCCTTGCAGTCTTAAGGTGAGCTCGACCCCACACCCACTGCATTTGTGAAGAAATCCAAGAGCACTTTGCAAATGAGGGAGAAATTTGGAAGCTTCTTTGACAGGCAAATAAAATTTTGGAAAATTGGTGGATAGGTTTTGGCACAACCTTAAACAGAAGCATCTTGAATTTTATAAATATCTGAGTTTTTTATGCTAGCATATTCAGGATGAAGGAGGACAAAGATGACGACGTGTATTCTGGAAAGTCCATATCAGTTGTTGCAAACCCATCAAGCAACTTTACGAACAGCAGATGGGGTTGCTTTCTTCATGCCCTGGGAGGCAGCAAAAAAACTGATGGAACTTCAGTGGAAAAAAGAAGATTCCACCTAAACACTAGGAAGAACTTCCTGACAGTAAGAGCTGTTCGACAGTGGAATTTGCTGCCAAGGAGTGTGGTGGAGTCTCCTTCTTTGGAGGTCTTTAAGCAGAGGCTTGACAACCATATGTCAGGAGTGCTCTGATGGTGTTTCCTGCTTGGCAGGGGGTTGGACTCGATGGCCCTTGTGGTCTCTTCCAACTCTATGATTCTATGATTCTATGATTCTTAATATCTGAAGGATGGCTCTTCTTATCGTTTCATTTCAGCTAGATGTAACCGGACATCAAATACTAAAAAAAGAAGAATGTTGAGAAACCACTGCTTTATAAAACGTTTTATATAGGCTACTTACAAGGTCACCTTAAGTTTCACTACTCATCTGCTGAGATTTCCTACACTGTCAAGATAGTGTTGCCACTGCCTCTCCAAAGCATATTTCCACAGTATGCTTCCTGGGACTATTCATGCCAGCAATCACTGTGTTTAATATTGATGCTGATTTCATCTCTTCATTTTTATTAGTTTGTGCTAGTCTTAATTAGCAATCTTCAATCTCTGTCAAGGTAAGCAATTTGATATAACTTAATAAAGCAAAAGGTTCAGCTGGGAAAAGATCAAAAATTATTCTGTTTGAATGTTGCCTAAAAGTATGTATTGCTCCATTCTGTTCTTAGTTGCACGAGTGGAAGGGCACTGCAGTCATTATGGGTAGACAGAATGACTTTATCATATAGCAATGGTGTACACTAGTCCTTCTGAATGTCCAAATCTTTATCTTGCTTGCAAACATGCATTGTGTGTGTGTGTGTGTGTCATGGTTTCCATAACAGCTAGGTTGAAATGTCTGTTTAAGATGCACAATATTTATTTTATATGTTCTCATGATGAAGTTTACTTACCATGACAGATAGTCCTACAAATATTTGAAGCAATATAGACTGATTAGTTAATAAAGTCAGTTCATAATGCACAATATATATTACATATTTATTCTGTATCAAGTTTTTGCACCTGGATAGATTGCCATACAAATATTTGAAGATATATAGACTAATTAATTCATAAGAATTCAACAGAGTTAAGAATGAGTTAAACAGAGTTAAAAATGTGTACATTGAGGCAAGCAAAGTATGAGATGAAAACCACAACATGTTAAGGCAATTAGCAATTAACACTATGAGTCTGGAAGCACCGATAAAGAGATAAAACCGCAGATCATACAGCCTTGCAGTTCAGCCCAATGGAGTTACTGAAGGCTCATTGATTGTGATATTATACTAAGAGAACTATTAGATTTTTCATGCTCTGTGAAAATGGTTGAAAGGCAAGTGGCTCACATTGAAAAGTCTGATCAATCCTTCAGAGAAAAAAGATCAATATGCAACAGACTCAAATAGGGCATAAGATAAGAAAATGTAGAACCTGGATAAGACGGAGGCTGAGTCAGTCCTCAAACAAAGCTCCAGCTTCTTCTGTCATGGCAGCTACAATTGCCATAAAAAGTCACATCCTGCAAAAGGCAAAAACTACACTTTAATGAAAAATCATCTTGCTGAAGTATGCAGGCTGAAACAAAGGCTGCAGAGTGTGGTGGGAAAAATAAGTCTAAGTGCCGAGTTAACCAAATAAGCCCAAAACTGAGCAGCCAAAATGTTTGTGTCTACTGTAAAAATAAAATAGAATAAAGTGAAATAATAAAATAAAATAAAATCTAGCATTGAGCTGAACACATTTTGAGAATCTTTTCCTTAAAAACAAAACAAGGAGGTGGGATGCAATTCAGGAATAAGAAAAAAAGATCCATTGCATCCTGCTCATCCCAGTGGACCATGCCATAGGATTGCCCCATGAATTCTACTGTTGTGATTGGTTGAAAGAAAGGCAAAAAATTTCCTACATAATGTCTTGAGAGAGAAAGAGCATAGAAGCAGAGCTGTTCTTTAGTTATGGATAACCTCAACTACTTTAAAAAGCAGAAGTGAGCTACAGACACCTACTGGAGATACTACTTTATCCGATTGCTCAAGTGGAACCCAACATGTGTGCCTCTGAAGAGACAGAAAGATGTCCAGGTACAGGCAGGGCATGAGAACATCCCATCTGAAAATACTGCGGTGGCTACCAGGAAAAGCTGGATATAGGGTGTTACATAGTTCTGAAATGTATAATCCCATATAATACAGAAAATCACCAACAGGCACAGCCCACCACTGTCCTTATTGCTTTCCTTCAGCACCATGTAATGGTGCATGGGTTTCAACTGCATATTGTAAGCTGCCCTGTGATCTTTGGCTGAAGGGTGGTATAGAAAGTTTAATAATAATAATAATAATAATAATAATAATAATAATAATAATTGCTGCATAAAGACTGTAAATAGACTTTGTCTCTCTCCAAAGAGACATCCATGTGTAGAAGTAAAAAGGACCAGGAAGGAGCAAAGCAGTTGCAAGCTCCTCTCCTGGATCTCATGCATCTGTGGGGTTCTGGCAAGCCATAGTTTGGTTTACCATGACATGGAAATGAGGCAATTGTATTTTATGTAGTTCTCAAGAAGAAATTGCTCAACAGCAGAACTTCAGTGATAGGAAAAAAAGAAAAGGATCATTCAATGAGAGAAAATGTGAATTGATAAATATGAATTTTTAAGAATTGTATGGATATATGCTTTCTAAAAACAGGGTCTTAACAGATCCAATGAATATAACGAGCTGTTCAAACAGCAAATGCACCAAGAAGTGTATGCAAGATTAGAAGCCTACTGAGACTAATCAACTGTGTCTCAAAATTCAGATGGGGAAAAATACTTTTGCAATCTCAAACATATTCAAAGCAGACAATGGTCTGCTTTTTCAAGCATTGGAATTTGCAAAGTGAGAGAATCATGCTGGACTTTCTCACAGGAAAAGCAAGAGGAACCATAAGAATCACTGAGGAAAAGAAGAGCTTAGTAATGGAGAGTGGTGGGGGAACCTGGGGGCAAGAAATATTTGCATGTAGCAACAGTCCAACTGCAGAGTACAAGTGGTCAATAGAAACAGTCCTATCTCATTACCAAGGTAGTCTCCTGCAAGTCAAGATTGTTCTGACTTCAGAGAAACAAATGGCAAAATGAAATTTTAAAATAAAACTATGAAGTTAGAAAGTACAATGCAAAGCAGTTTATCAGGAGGAAATAAGGAGACTTGGTGCTAGTGGGGGAAAAAGAAAACTCACTCTCTTTAATGCATTTAAATGAAAATAATAGAAACTAAAGGATTGTGTGCTACCTAGCACAATGTAGATGAACCAAACTCTATGTTAACAATGTTTGGAATGGGTGTCTGGATATATCTATTTTTATTTTTAGTTTGGGTGGGGTTCCTATAAAAGGTATCAGCCAATGTTTAACATATTTGATGACTGGGTATTTCACACATACACAAAACAAATATTGTGGCACATTTTTGAAAATGTGGTTACAAAGCTCATGTCGCTTCACAGTAACTGCCATGAATTACACAGTGAAGGTCCTGAAAGATGCCTTGTGCGATGCTGCTTCTTTTGTGCAATGACTGACTGCAGATGATTGCATGCTTGCAAATATATGTACAGACAAAGATACACTGGAATCTTCAAATATTCATTAGCACTACATAATTGACAAATTTGCTTCACAAACTGCAGTGCATTAATAATGTGGTGTTTTGCAGACATTTTTTATACAAGTCACGATTGCAAGACAAACTCACATTAAAAAATTCTATCAGAAGAGCTCGCCTGCCCTCAAAGGTGGCATAAAACCTCTTCTGTATTTACCCAAATGTATGTAATGATTTGCATCTATCTAAATATATTAGATGAGTAAGAGTTTTCTTTCTTGGGCTTATTCTGTGGTGCTTTGTTTCAAAGGCTGGTAGTTTGCTTAGAAATTCCAGTTCACTCTTATTTCCCCAAGTCTGGGCTTTTCCTCTGGCTTCCTGTATACCAGAGTTTAGGGTGGTGGAGAAGAAGTTGATGGGTAGCCATTCAAGAACCTAGAATGGTTACATGAGAACCCTTGACAGGGCACCTAGCAAATTCAGCAAATGATATGTAAATTATGTCACTATATAAGAAAGGTCTCAAAATTATAGTAAATATTCAATTTTAAGAATAGAGGCTCACAGAGATTAATTGATTTAATAGTGGTAGCACAAGCCTTTCTCAGTGATGGAATGGGAATTAGATGAATACAACAAACACAATGCTCTCCTTCATGATACTTACTCCTCTTCCTGTGATTGGCATGCCCTCTATAAAGACATATCTAAAAATAATACAGAAACACTGTGGAGGGGGAGTAAAGCAATGATTTCTGTAGCTTTACAACACACTTGACTGAATAGTTTTTATACAACAGCTTTGCAATAGTTCTGCTGAATATACACCCCCATATACTTCAAGTATTAAACAAAATCCTTTTGATATCTTCCTCACCTTTTCTCTAAACTAAAATGCTGCTCATGCTGTAACCTTTCCTCACAGAAGGGCCTCTCCATCCCACTCAGCAGTTTGGCGGCCCTTTTCTGAACCCTTTCCAACTCTACAACAGCCCTTTGGAGCTGAGGTGATCAGGAATGTATACAGCATTCCAAGTGCAGTTGCCCCATAGTTTTGTATAACGCCATTATGGTAGTGGCAGTTTTATTTTCAGTTGCTTTCCTGATGATCCCGAGCATGCTATCTATGTTCCTTTTTCACAGATGCCACACACGACATTGGCATATTCATCAGGCTGTTCGCTATAACTCCAATGTCTTGTTCCTGATCAGGTACCACCAGTTCAGACCCCATGGGTGTGTGGGGGAAATAATTTTTTGTTGCCCTGACATGCAACACTTTTTTTTTTTACATTGAATTGCCTTTGTCATTTTACTGCCCATTCACTCAGCCTGGAGAAATCCATTTTATCTTCAGAACAACCCTGTGAGGTAGGTTAAGCTGAGAGACTGTGACTGGCGGAAGGTCATCCTGCGAGCTTCACAGCTAAGTGGGAATGCAAACCCTTGCTTTAGCAGAGTTTAGTCCAACACTCTAGCCACTACACCACACTGCTCTCTCGCTTTAGCAAGGCTTGTTTTTCTATATGCTTATTTTATCTTTAACAACACTTTCTACCAGTTTTCCCAGGACAGATGTTAAGCTAACTGGACTGTAATTTCCAGAATCTTCCTTGAATCCCTTTTTAAAAATCAGTGTTACATTAGCCGCTTTGCAGTCATTGGATCTGAGGGATGTTCTGAGTGCTAAGCTACATATTTTTGGTTAGAAGACCAGCAATTTCACACTTCTGTTCTCTTGGGTGGGTGCTATGCTGATCCAGCAATTTGACAGTTTTTGTTTTGCCTATTAGGCCGGCCTTGAACTGCATCTCTTCTCACAGCTTTCTGTTTTGACTCCTCAGACTCGCTTCCTTCAAAAGTGAGTTCATACACTGTGATATGTCCTATAATATTTTCTCCTGTGAAGACAGACGTAAATAATTCTGACCTCAGTTTACAGGTGTTGTCAAGCAGAACTTGTGGGTGAGACACCTGAACCTTGCTAGGATGTGGCATTTCATGTGGCAGGTGGACATGGCACACACAAGGATGCACAGAAGTCGGAAAAACCACCCCGGCCTCTGGGCAATTTACTTATCCCTGAAAGCAAATGCATGGCCATTCTGGTCAGTTTCAGCTCTTCTTCCGTTGGAAAGAAACTCCTTACTTTTATAAGGTCATATACATGGCAGTTATTTTCACAACTCTTCTGCTGTGTGGGAATAGATGCCCCCCCCCTTTAGACTTCTGAATAAGTTTTGGGTTCATAAATACTTCCACAATCTTTTATGCACTGAAATGAAAGGGAGGTTTGCCACTGAATTCATATCAGCAGGAGAAAGCCATTAAATGAGCTCTCCTTTGCTTTACTTGATGCTTTTGAAACAAACCGAAAGCCCTGATCTTGTTCTCTGTGGGAAATGACAATATCGCACCGTTAAAGCTATGATTTTTCTCCTGTATTGATTCAAATAAATAGTAAAAAATTGTCAAGGACTGCAGGAATACAAATCTGAACACATGCATGCAAGAATTTAAGGGTGAAAAACTCAATGGAACACTTATAAAATCTAGACTTGGAAATTCAGGTGTCTTTAGAAATGAACTGCAGGAAACTTGAGCTTTCTGAAAAATGTCTTCTTGTAATCTGGTCTGCAACAATGGTGCCAATGACTTATTGCTAGTGATGCTGACTAGCTAGGACAGCATTATGTGCTCTCCTCTGGAAGCTTGTTTTGTGCAGCTATTACGGCTGCAGTTCAAAGCACGCTTATGTGAGAGCAAGTTCCATGATAGTAGACAAGACTCCCCTTTGAGTAAACATACACAGGATAACAAACTCCTTTAGTTAAGAATATAAAATATACAACCTCTGGCTTGACTTTTGTTGGTCAGATGTTTGCTTGTTTGTTAAAAGTATTTATATATTGCCATATAATAAAATATCAGGGTGGTGTAGTGTTAAACCATAAAGGTAAAGGTAAAGGTACCCCTGCCCGTACGGGCCAGTCTTGACAGACTCTGGGGTTGTGCGCCCATCTCACTCAAGAGGCCGGGGGCCAGCGCTGTCCACAGACACTTCCGGGTCACGTGGCCAGCGTGACAAGCTGCATCTGGTGAGCCAGCGCAGCACACGGAACGCCGTTTACCTTCCCGCTGGTAAGCGGTCCCTATTTATCTACTTGCACCCGGGGGTGCTTTCGAACTGCTAGGTTGGCAGGCGTTGGGACCGAGCAGCGGGAGCGCACCCTGCCGCGGGGATTCGAACCGCCGACCTTTCGATCGGCAAGCCCTAGGCGCTGAGGCTTTTACCCACAGCGCCACCCGCGTCCCTAAACCATAGGTCACCATTAAAATAGATATAAAATACCGATAGTCTTTAAGGTGGTTAGCTAATGAAAAATAAGAATGAAATGTTACCCTTCTCATGTCTAGACTTGGCTCAGAAGCACCTACTTGTGGCTGCTGCCTTCTTTCTTTCCTTCAGGTAGGATCCTACTTTTAAAAAAAATCTGGTGATAACTTGTAAAGGAGTGGCATTATATATGGTGGCAATAATAATGAGTGCATGAAGAGTTTCCCTCTAGGCAAAGAAACATGGGAGAAAAGCAATCATAAATCCATTGGGGAAGGAAACAGATGCTCTTCCATGCAAGTCGACCAAATGCCTCCTTCCCTCCCTCTCTCTTTTGGCCACGTTGCCACAGAACAACAGTCTCTGAAGGCTATAAGTACAATCAATTTAGCAAAATCAATTTACTAAAGGAAAGGAGGAGACTTCGGAACATATCCTACCCCACTTTGAGAATCACAGGATGGTAATAATTGATACCCTACTGATCTAAAGTGTATGAAACAGAATAGGTATTGTTCCATCAATTACTTGACCCATACTGAAAAGACAACATGAAAGTCTGAGTTCTTCTTCCTTGATCATTACAAAAAGTCCTTGCAGCTTACTCAGGAACACCTTGTGTATCTCTGCCTTCAGCTGCTGCTGCTTTCGGAACAAGTCAATACTGATAACATGCATCCCGGAGGAAATAGGGCTTAATTTCTCCCCCTGTTTAGCTTTTTCAAAGTCAGAGTATAAGACAATGAAATATATATGGCAGAAAGAGAAACTTTCTGTGCTGTTTATAGACTTTACCCCACAATTTGATAATCATTCAAAATCAAGAATGGGCGGGTTATAAATAAATTATTATTATGTTGTTGTTGTTGTGGTGGTGGTGTGTTTATACACACACAGGGAGGAAAAGGGGGGAGGATGCCATTCTGTATCAATTCTATTTAATTCCTCACATTTTTAGGCCACTCTTCCTCCAAAGAGCTCAGGGCAATGTACAAAGCTCCCCACCCACCACACATCATATTCCCAAATAGGGATAGCAGAGAAATTCAGTTCAACTTGCATTTCAAGGTAAGGTAACCTACTTAGAAATTTCCATAACAATAAAGAGCCCCAAATACAGGCACCCTTCCCATATGACACTTCTTGGCCAGCTGGACTGCCTGGGCCACCACAAGGTTCCTCGGGTGTTCTGTTCCCACTTGAGTTTCTCCACCCCATGCTGAGCACTACAATGAGGCGGAGAGAAGGCATCGTCTCCAGTAACTCTCTGGGTCAGCTTCCTATTCCTGGCAGGGATCAGGGTGGGGAGAGAGATTTGATTCAGTTCTCATGTAAAGGCAAAAGTAGCTAATTCACACTATCCAATACCACAAGCAAACTAAAGCACTGTTTTCTTTGAAACCTACACTTTTACATTTTTTTCAGTGCAGTTTTTATACTTTACTTCAGTGTTGTTTTTTCTGGGGAGACACAGGGGTATGCATAACCCCCTAAACATTTTGTGAATCTTTGTACTTTTGTCCATTTACTGTATTTTTTTCCCTATTTGAAGTATAAAATGGTGGTTTTCTTGAGTCAAAACAAGAGTACCCCTAAACTTTTTTTAAGAAAAAAAGCACTGCTTTACTCTGCACTTCAGTAAAGTATGCATAAACATATAAGTATTAGTGAAAATAGCATAGACAAATGAACAGTAGTTTGGAAAATCACTATGCAAATATGTTTATATTGGGCAAAATTGCATAGAAACGCATATATTAGGCTAAAATGCCCAAGCCTAGAGAGACCTGTGTCTAGTAGCGCACCCTTCCATTCCTTTCTTTGTGGCTCATTTTTTTCATCTGTTAAATCATAACACTTTGTGATAGATATGCCTATATCTCTACCTACCTATTTACACGCAAAGTAATTTCATACTTGCCTTTTCCCTCCCAGACAAACCTATAAGGACACTTTTCCAATAAGATGAAGAGAACTTTATTGCCTTGAGTGCTGCACTTGATAGCTAACAGAGCACAACCAAGGAAGCCCAATGGGACCCTTAACACTGAAGGTTTGAACAAGTGACGGATCTCATGATACCGTATTCCCTCTAGCTGTCGAAATTGCCTTCTACAATAGTTTAAAAGGCTATTTTGTAGTGCTCCAAGCTTTAATTGGTTTGAAATTGGTCTCCACTGACTAATCAACTAAAGCTTTAGTTGATTAATTTAGTGGGAGCAATTCTTACTGGGGAAGTTTTGGCTGGCAGGCGTGAGAGCTAAGGCCACACCTTCTTTTAAAGACAGTTTGGCTTTGCTGTATTAGTGGAGGGGAAGAAAATGTTAAATATGGCTTTTTATTAATTGCTAGATCATGTATATTATATTGTTGTTTTCTGATTAATATCACCTCATTTTTAATTGAAGACGCAAATTAGCTGTTTCAATGGAGGTGTAGACATTTTCCCCCAATAAGGCAAGGATATTAATCTTTCTTTCCTAACTATTAATCTTTTTTTCCAGGCTTCTTTGGGTGCTTTTTCCAGCTGCTGCTGTGTTGGCACCTGGTTTCCCCCCCCCCGCCTGCATTACACACATGGGGCCCTGATGAGTAAGGATGAAAAAGTCTTGTTTACATGTGTAGTATGCATGTTGTCAGATGCGTGATGGACTGTAGCAGTTTTATACTCATTTAACCACACCTCTGACACCTATGGGCCTGGGATGACTGTGCATGCAAATGTACAGGTGTAGGAGCTCATCCCAGGATTCCCCTTCATGCAGGGAGCCCTCCATACATACCTATGCATTCATAGAGGCTCCCTTCACACTGAACATGCAACCACCAGGCTATGAGGCTGGTGCACACACTGGCCTGCAGGCTAGTGAAGGTCCTTCCCCTGCATTTGGTATCCATGCATACAAAACACACCCAATGGGCTACAGCAAGTGTAATGAAGGTATCACAACTTTACACCACTTAAAAGATTTCACTACATGCTGATGTCACTGAGGACAAATTAGAACAACTATGTACAAGGAGCTGGTGTCAAGCAGGCCAGTGTGAGTTAAGCTGGTGTAAAGTTACACCAGATCCAAACCCCATTCAGCCTCCCAGCCATCTAGCTCCATGTTATCTATACTAACCAGAGTGACTTCCCAGATTTTCAGAATTTCAGGACTTAGAAATATTGTCAAATTTGAAGTTATCACTGTTAGGCCGAATTGCTGTGATAAAAATGAACGTATTGCCAAGGATGCTGTTTTTGTTCCAAACATTTCAAATCTTGGACAAAATGGACTGTTTCAAGAAGTGGCAGAGAGACATCTCCAGATTTGTCTGGCAGGGCAAGAAGCCTCGAATAAAATTTAAGATATTAACTGATGCTAAAGAAAGAGGTGGATTTGCCCTGCCAGACCTTAAACTTTATTATGAATCAGCCGCTTTTTGCTGGCTGAGGGAGTGGCTGCTTCTTGAAAACACTGATGTGCTGGACTTAGAAGGTTTCAACAATGTATTTGGTTGGTATGCATATTTGTGGTATGACAAGGTTAAAGCACACAAAGCGTTTAAAAACCATATTGTTAGGAAAGCATTGTTTAATGTCTGGATAAGATATAAGGACTTGTTAGAAAATAAAACCCCAAGATGGTTGTCACCAATGGAAGCGAAGGCTCAGAAAAAACTCAATATGGAGGCCAAATGGCCGAAATATTGGGAAATTCTGGAACAAGAGGGAGACAGAATAAAACTGCAGAGCTTTGAAAAATTAAAAAACAAAGTGCAAGACTGGCTCCATTATTACCAAATAATGGAGGCATATAATTTGGATAAAAAACTTGGCTTCCAGGTGGAAAAATCAAAATTGGAAACAGAATTGTTAGACCCCAAAATTAAGAATTTACCAAGAATGTATAACTTGTTGTTGAAATGGAACACTCAGGATGAAACGGTGAAATCTGTTATGATTAAATGGGCACAAGACGTTGGACACAACATCATGATGGCTGACTGGGAACAGTTATGGACCACAGGTATGAAGTTTACGGCATGTAATGCCTTAAGAGAGAATTTAATGAAAATGATTTACAGGTGGTACGTGACACCAGTCAAGCTTGCAAAAATTTACCATTTGCCCGATAATAAATGTTGGAAATGTAATGAGACTGAAGGTACATTCTTTCACCTTTGGTGGATGTGCCCAAGGATTAAGACATTCTGGGAGATGATTTACAATGAAATGAAGAAGGTATTTAAATATACTTTCTTGAAGAAACCAGAGGCCTTTCTCCTGGGCATGGTCGGCCAATTGGTGACAAAGAAGGATAGAACTTTCTTTATGTATGCTACAACAGCAGCAAGAATACTTATCGCAAAGTATTGGAAGACACAAGATTTACCCACCCGGGAAGAATGGCAGATGAAGTTGATGGACTGCCTTGAACTGGCGGAAATGACTGGCAGAATCCGAGACCAGGGAGAAGAGTCGGTGGAAGATGATTGGAAAAAATTAAAGACTATTTACAGAAACACTGTAAAATTAATGAATGTTAGAAGAATGCTGGAATGAAGTTATATGGCTTTAGCAGAAATGTTATAAAGAATTAAGTAAAAATAGACTGTTAATGGGCCAAAGGGGGGAAAAATAAGGTTAGATTGTGTTAAGATAAACTATAGGACAAAAACTGGGAAAGATGGAAAGGATTTGCTGAAATAGCTAATTGAACTAGAATACAAAAAAGGGAGGTGTGAGGAGGTTGTCGAAACAAGTAAATGAAAGACAAGATATGAAAATATTGGATGTGTTTTTAATTGTTTCTGTTTCTGTTTTTGTTTTTGTGTTGTTAAGATAAGCAGTGTTTTTCTTTTTTTGCTTTTTATGTATTGTATTGTTTTGCTTTGTTTAACTTTTTTTCTTCTTTTTGTAATTATTAAATTCTTAATAAATATTATTTAAAAAAAACAGATTTTCAGAATTTCTCTGTTCCTGGCTGGAGATGTCAGGGTTGGAAATGGGAGAGTATTCCACAAATGGGGAGCCGCCACAGGCAAGGCCTGTTCCCATGTTGCCTCCCTGTGGGCTTCTCATGGACAAGGCACATGGAGAAGGGTCTGAGATGATGATCTGGGTGCAGCTTAGTTCATATGGGGAGTGTCACAGACTAGTTTGACACAGAGGAATGGTGGGAGGAACCAGTTGGTAAACCCTTCCAGGGAAGAAAGCTCAGAGCCTGGGGGTGGGGTGGGTTGATGATGCAGGAGAAAAGGGAGAAGTCTGGGAGGAGGAGGTGTCAGAAACTGGAGAGGTAACAGGGCTTGGTGAGCTGGAAGAGTCTGTGGCAGAGAGAGATCTAGACTCAGAGGCAGAGGCTGAAGAAGCAAGTCAGTGGGAGTAGGGAGGCCCAGAGGCAGCGATGAGTCAGGCTGGTGCAGAACCACAGGTGTCTCCTTTCCTGGTATTACAAGACCCAACCCCCTCCCACCCTGGTCTCCCAGAACCAGAAGAGGCATGAAGGAGAGGCTGCCTTTACATGGGTGAAGTCTCCAATTGCTTAGAAAAAGCCCCAAAGAGGAGAGAACTTAGATGGCTGTGGGGAGGGAGGACTTTCAGTCTTGGCAACTGACTCATGGCACAAGACCTACCAGGGATGAGCTGCTGTGCTAATTAGGGCTGACACTCTGCCAAGTCTGTGCCAATCATGTTCTTTCTAATAAAGAGTTAAGTCCAACATGAATGCTGGCTCGCTCCCAACAGAGAGAGGCAGTCCTTGAGGTATTGCAGCCCTGAGTCGTTTAAGGTATTCCAGGTCAAAGCCAAGACTTCAAAGAAGCCCAGAAACTAATTGGCAGCCTGTGCAGTTGGGCCAGGATTGGTGTAAGATGCCCAAATTGTCTTGCTCTGGTGAGCAGCCCGGCTGCCAAATGCTGCACCAGCTGAGGTTTCAGAGGCAGCCCCACATGTAACACATTGCAGTAATCTAACATAGAGCCTTCTAGAGCACAGACAACAGAATTTAGGCTATCCCTGTCCAGATAGGGGCACAACTGGACCACCAGCCAAAGCGGATGGAAGGCACTTCACACCATCGAGGAGGCCTGAGTTTCAAGCAACAGCAATGGATCCGGAAGCACCCCAAGCTGCATCCCCACTGCTTCAGAGGGAGTGTGACCCCATCAAGACTGTCCCTGTTTTCTAAGGAAATGTGGAGGGTATGCAAGAGCAGGCAACCTCCCACCCATACAGCCCACTAACAGTGTTGGAGTGTTATCTGGATTGAACTTCAGTTTGTTGGCTCTCATCCAGTCCATTACTGAGGCAAGACAATGGTCCAGCACATCCACTGCCCCACCTGTAAATGTAAAGGAGAATTAGAGCTGGGTGTTATCAGGTAGATGTTAAGCAGTGTGGGGGATAAATTTAAGCCCACATTGAAGGCTTCATGGGGCCAAAGAGCACCCCTCAAGCATCACCCTCTGGAAACCACCATCCAATTGGACCGGAACCACCACAAAGTGGTGCCACCCAACCCCAACTTGGACAGCTGCTCCAGAGCATATGCATAAGGTCATGCGCTCTATCTTCTGTTAGATCTCAGGAAGCAGGGCTGGGAAATCACTGCAAGGCAGCATCAACAGCATTGGAGCTACGTTGGGATTGCAATCAGGTGCCGGGGCTGACACTATAGCTCACTGGAAATCTCATGCTTTGCAAGCAGGAGATCCCAAGTCGCTTGCAACTCCAATGAAAGCACATCACAGGCAGCACAGAGCCGAGACCAGGGAGAGCTGATGCCTGTCAGAAGAGACCAAACTATTATAAAACAATTTTGTCTGCTCTGGTACATCTTATCTTCATTTCCATGTGGCTTGGGTAGGAGAACATTCCCATGGATTGTGCCTACAGAGAGATGTTGGTTGCCCCTCTGCCACCTTTAATGGTGCCCCAAATATGCTGTCAGAGGCAGTTGTTTGCTGCATGGTAAGGCTGGCTTTTCGTTTATTTCCTTGCTACCTGTCCTTCTCTCTTATTATGCCTATTGCAGTTTCTTGGCATGTGATCGTGTGAAATGCCCTTAAGCTATGAATCCTGCTTTGTATATCCGGTGAGAATATATTATTTTGTAGATTCATTGTGGAAATAATCAACTCCGCAGCACACAATGTGACAATAGACTTTGTTGCTTGCAGTGAATTGCAAAATGTTGATGATATTGTTACCGACATACCTGTCTTAAGCTGCTGTAGCCTTTCATTCTCTACATAGTTTGTTCGCTATGCCAGGCTTTGTTTTTCTGACAATGCAACTGAAAACCTTGTTTCTGGCATAAACAATAAAACATTTGAATAAGATTTTTTTGAAAAAAACCGCATGCATATATTAGTCATTAAACATTGCACTTGCATCATCTAACAAATGCAGCAGCTGAAAATGTAAAACAAACAAGCTGGCTGTAGAAGAGACCATGCGGTCTCTATGTGTGTTCTTTGTGGATTATGAAAGAATCCCTCCATGTCCTGCCTATGGATATATTACTCCCAATGAAACAGTCAGAGAAAGAATATCTACATGTACTCTGATAGATGGAGGAGGAAGGACTGAACAGAAAATAGAAAGGGGCAGAATGATAAGCAAATGACCAGCCAGTATAACGTTCTTCTTACAATTAGGGTTAGCAGTTTAGTGGGTGCCACATCAGCAAAAAACCCCAAATAATTAATTGAGAGCCACATTAACAAAATAGTAATTCAATTTGCACTTGTACAAATGACTAACAGTCCAATCCTATACAGGTCTACTCAGAAGTAATATCCAAGTTAGTGGGTATAGAATTGCATCCTGCAGCTGCTTTCACTGATTAATTATTACAAGGAATAAATAATAATTAATTATTATAGAAGTTAATTTAAGCTTCTTCTAATGAAAGCTTATCACCAATGCATTAATTTCTGCTTTGCTTCTTCGGTGTTTCAGATTTCTGCTTGCGTTTGAAAAGTAGCAACATTTTATTTATTTATGTGAATATATGGGTTTATTTGGAACATTTAAGCCCATCTGAGCTGAACTTGCTTCAGTTCTCATGGCTGTGTTTTTTAAAAAACAAACAAACAAAGAAAAAATATTTTTATGGTAGAGAATGGTGGTTCCTCATTTTCTGTAACTGATCTCCCTCTTTTATGGTAGAGAATGGTGGTTCCTCGTTTTCTGTAACTGATCTCCCTCTTTTGTAACTGCCTCCCTCTTTATGAGTACAAGGTTGTACCGAGCATAGGGGGGGGGGGTTGATTCCATTTGCATTTTGATGAAAATTTGCATAATTTGTACTTTCTGAAACAACATCCAGACTGCAATGCAGTGGTCCTGCAAAATTTGTAGCCCTCTGATTTTTTTGTTATAGTTCTCCAACTGAAAAAAGTGTGAAAATGATTATATTGGAGGAAAGTGTGCATTAAAGTGCCTACATTATAGGGGTGCGCAAAAGATTTATCTGAACTGAACCACTCTGGACAGTTTCAGAGCAGGACTGGTGAGAGTAGCTGTAGCCGGGCAGAACCTTGAAATTCCAGTGGAAGGGCTTGGATGGCTGAATTTTTCTACTTCTAATTTAGAAATTCAGTATTCCTAGTATAGCAATTTATTATTCATTGCATGTATTCAGTTGTATAAGAAGCAAAATCTGAAGACAAAGTTCTTGACTAATCTCTGTTTCATTTTAAGATAAGTGACCATGTAAGCAACACCCAGTGACAGGGATCTCAGATATGCAAGGCTGGTGGTGCAGTATTGTCTCCCCTAGCAACCACCCAGGCTTCCTTACGAATGCTTGCTTCATACTTTGCAAGTCTTGATTTGGATAAATGGACAGTTTTTATATTGTAATGATCAGTTGTAACAGAGAGGTCAGGGGCAAGGCAACAGTTCACCCACAGAATGGCCAGCTGTTTGGCAGGTCTACAGGGAAGCAAGGACAAGAGATGTAAGAACAATCAAATCATTGTGTCAGTGCCTGCTGTGAATAGATTATATGACAGAGTCTGATATGGATCAGGGGCATGAGTAAAATAAGATTTCCCCCACCCATAAAATGATAACATTTCAGAAAGTAGAGGGGACCCTGATTATTTTCTCCTGCATGTCAGCTGACTTGATTTGGCATCTAGATCTAGGAAAGCCTGACATAGTTTGTGAAAATGTGGAATGTACTCATTTTGAACCATGAGATAAAAGCTTTATAAGATCAGACAATCAGAAACTCATTCTGCACTGCCAATTAAACATAATCAATCCATGCTGAAATGAATTTCTACAACGTTGTGTAATGGAAATGTACTGCAATGTACTGCCTTTGTACTGCAAAGAGTTAGTGGCTCCTCTCATGCCCAGACCTGCTCTCTGGGGTCTGTGACATCTGCATGATGTCATCCTCATCAATATGCCATCCCAGCCCCTTTAATCCAGATCTCCTGTTTCCACTATTAGGCTTTCAATCAAAAGAATAAATCTGGATTAAATTGGGGGGGAATAATATGATGACAACAATATCATTTGAATACTGTTGAAAACTTGCATGCACAATGTCAGGGAACTGCCATCGCCTCAGAGGCAAGAAACAGAAGGGCAGCTGGGTTACAGGGAGCCTCCAAAAATCTTGCGAAGCAGTTCCTCTTCCATCGAGGAGGAAAGCCCCACCTCCAGTGGAGAAGAGGTGCAAGGACCAGAGGATGCTAGGGAGAGCCTTAGCACTGCTTCTGGGCATGCCGGAGAGGAGGGAAGCACGCCCTTGCCATCACCCATCCTGCGCAGAGAGGGGTGGAAACGGTTGGGGGTAACGAAACTTTTATGTTGGGGGAGGTACAATAAAAGACCACTCCCGGATTCTGCTAGCGACTGAGCCAGACATGAGCTTTGGGACTCTTCACTGTAAATAGTTTTGCACCAAAATAAAGCCTGTAAAACACAGGTCGGAGTCCTGCCTGGTTACTCTTGAGCAACCGCAACAGCACCTGACACACGAGCAGTAGCGGGTCTACAATAAATAAGCATGGTGGCAGTTCATCCTGGCCCCTGAGGAGGACATTTTAGGTGAGAGCCATAGATGACAGCTAAATGTCTTAGGCTCAGCATGCTTCTTGCATAGCCCCAAGACAATTTATGTTGTGGATAGTGATATTGTAGCCATTTTGTAGTATGTAGCAAAAGTGATTTGATATCAGGTGTGTTCTCAACAGGGAATGGAAACTAATCCTCATTCTCTCAAAAGAGAACCTTGTGCCATATTCCTATACGCAAGTATTCACACTTTACATTTTTTTAGAGTAAATTTAAATGTAAAGTGTGAAGATGAGACTCTTAAGATTATCAGCAAGGTATCTTGAGTGTTAAACTTATACCTATACATCTACATCTATAGAGAGCATGTCAAATGAAGCCCAAATGCAGCTCAGTGAAGTGTGGCAGGCATTTTCAATGACTTCTGGTTAACTATTTTTGATTCAATATTCTTTAAAGTTCCGTTCAGAGATGTTTTCATATAGTTTTCTGAAATACCAAAAAACGAAAATAAAGAGGGAAGGTCAAATTTACTTTAGATGCAGGAGGTGACTCCATTGGAAGAGACACTCACTTGCTTCATGGAAGGATTTGTTATTTTGCTAGGGAAACTGTGTATATCTAGGACTCTGCTTAAGGAATCTGTGTGATTTTCAAGATATTAATCCATAATAGCCATTTGTAGCCCCACACAGAGTGCATTGCAGTAGTCCAAACGGGAGATAACTAGAGCATGCACCACTCTGGTGAGACAGTCCGTGGGCAGGGAGGGTCTCAGCCAGCGTACCAGATGGAGCTGGGAGACAGCTGCCCTGGACACAGAATTGACCTGCACCTCCATGGACAGCTGTGAGTCCAAAATGACTCCCAGGCTGCACACCTGGTCCTTCGGGGGCACAGTTCAGGACCAGGGAGTCCCCCGCACCTGCCGGCCCCTGTCCCCCCCAAAACAGTACTTCTGTCTTGTCAGGGTTCAGCCTCAATCTGTTAGCTGCCATCCATCCTCCAACTGCCTCCAGACACTCACACATGCAAATGAGTCAAAGTTCTCTATGGATTTAATACAAATCTATTCCATACATAAAATATACAATTTAAAATCCAACCTGGAAATGTAACTTAAAATAGCACCTTTATAAAATAAATACCATAGTCAAAATGCCCAATAAATGCCATAGCCACATCACAATAGCAAACTAGGTATATGTAAATGCATTAATAAATTAGGGTGAGTGTATTGCCTAGAATGTTGTTTTTGTTTCAAACATTGCAAATTGTGGACAGGATGGACTGTTTCAAGAAGTGGCAGAAAGATATTTCTAGATTTGTCTGGCAGGGCAAGAAGCCTAGAATAAAATTTAAGATATTAACTGATGTAAAGGAAAGGGGTGGATTTGCCCTGCCAGACTTCAAACTCTACTATGAATCAGCAGCATTCTGCTGGTTGAAAGACTGGCTGCTTCTTGAGGATACAGACATTTTGGATTTAGAAGGTTTTAACAACGTTTTTGGGTGGCATGCATATTTGTGGTACAACAAGGTTAAAGCACATAAAGCATTTAAAAACCATATTGTCAGGAAAGCATTGTTTAATGTTTGGATTAGATATAAGGATTTATTGGAAAATAAAACCCCAAGGTGGTTGTCACCAATGGAGGCTAAGGCTCAGAAAAAACTTAACATGGAGGCCAAATGGCCAAAATATTGGGAAATTTTGGAGCAAGAAGGGGACAGACTGAAATTGCAGAGTTTTGAGAAATTAAAAGATAAAGTGCGAGACTGGCTTCACTATTATCAGATAATGGAGGCTTATAATCTGGATAAGAAAGTTGGCTTCCAGGTGGAAAAATCCAAATTGGAAACAGAACTGTTAGAACCCAAAACTAAGACTTTGTCAAAAATGTATAATTTGCTGTTGAAATGGAATACTCAGGATGAGACGGTTAAATCTGTAATGATTAAATGGGCACAAGACGTTGGACATAATATTATGTTTGCTGACTGGGAACAGTTATGGACCACAGGTATGAAGTTTACGGCATGTAATGCCTTAAGAGAGAATATTATGAAAATGATATACAGGTGGTACATTACCCAAGTCAAGCTTGCAAAAATCTATCATTTGCCCGATAACAAATGTTGGAAGTGTAAGGAAAACGAAGGTACATTCTTTCACCTTTGGTGGACGTGCCCTAGGATTAAGGCTTTCTGGGAAATGATATATAATGAATTGAAAAAGGTATTTAAATATACCTTCTTGAAGAAACCAGAGGCCTTTCTCTTGGGCATGGTCGGCCAATTGGTGTTAAAGAAGGACAGAACATTTTTTATGTATGCTACAACAGCAGCAAGAATACTTATTGCAAAGAATTGGAAGACGCAAGATTTACCCACTCTGGAAGAATGGCAGATGAAGATGATCGACTGTATGGGATTGGCAGAAATGACTGGCAGAATCCGTGACCAGGGAGAAGAGTCGGCGGAAGAAGACTGGAAGAAATTTAAGGACTATTTACAGAAATATTGTAAAATTAAAGAATGTTGAATGATGTTGGATTGAAATTAAGGGGTTTCCAGCTGTAATGTTTTGAGATAAGGATTTGCTGAGTAAATAATTTGAATTGGAATACAAGAAGGGGAGGTATGAGGAGGTCAGGGAAATATGTCATTGAAAATTAAGTATTGAGAATTGTATGTGTTTTTTTTCTTTTTTCTTTTTTCTTTTTGTTTGTATAAAATTGGAAACTTAATAAATATCTTTATATATAAAAAAAGAAAAATAAATTAGGGTGAGTGGCATGTAAAAAAATACACAAACCTGATATATTCAACAGCCAGTAGCCAGACAGTACATTCTGAACACCAGCTTGAGCATCAGTCCAGAAGATCTGTTATATATCTTTATGCATATAACTTATACCTTATAACTTATACTCAGAAAATCTTCTAAAATTGATTGACACCGGGGCTCACCACATTTAAGATATGCTGTAATATAATATTTCCCTTTCAAAATGAAAGCCTCTTAATCTTCAAACAGGTAGCACTGGCCAAACCCCTTCAGAAAAACGAGTTGAATTAAATGGAATTATGGGTGCTGCTGGACCCAGGTTTGGAGACTCAGGTATGCTCCGTGGCTAGAAGCGCCTCTCACCATCTGCGGCTAGTACAACCGTTCCTGGGTGGGAAACCTTGGCCACAATAGTTCATGCACTGGTTGCTTCACAATTAGATTACTGCTGTGTGTGCTTTGTGGGGCTTCCCTTGTGCCAGATCCGGAAGCTGCAGTTAGTACTGCAGCATGAATGAGACCCTATCAGAATATAATGCCTTTACCCAAAGATCTGCACTGGTTGCCAATTTGCTCCTGGACCAAGTCAAAGGTGTTCCAATATATATAAAGTATATATAGTATATATAAAGTATATAAAGCTCTCTATAGCTTGGGACCAGTTTCCCTGAAACATCATTTTACCCTATACCCAGATATTCCCACATGACTGCTTCGTTTTGCAGAAGTACTATTATAAGAAATTGATCTTGTAGTGTGGCAGCACCTGCACTTAGAATTATAAAATCAAAGAATAATAGAATAGTAGAGTTGGAAGGAACCCCAATGGTCATCTAGTCCAACCCCTTGCCATACAGGACTCTCAATTAGATCATAAATGACAGATGGCCATCCCACCTCTGTTTAAAAACCTTCTAGGAAGCCAAGTCCACCACCTTCAGAGGGAGAACATTCCACTGTCAAATAGCTCTTACCATCAGAAAGTTCTTCCTGAGATTTAGTCAGAATCTCCTTCTTGTAACTTGAAGTCATTGGTTTGAGTCCTCCCCTCCAGAGCAGGGGAAGGCAAGCTTGCTCCATCTTCCATGGGACAGCCCTTGAGATATTTAAAGATGGCTATTATATCTCCTCCTAAATTACTTTTAAATAATCAAGTGCTATATAATTTTTTAAAAAAATAAATAATAATGGAGATAATTAAGCACCAAGACCTGCAGTAATTTTCAACATGGGGGAAAACGTTTTGGGAACCACTGGCATAGCCTTTTTTTCAGGATACATCTGAAAAAAGATGTATTGCCATTGCAGGAGCTAGAGTTTATACCTCCCCCTCTCTGTTTCCCCCCAAAAGTACACCCCAATCTCTACTGCTACCCATGAAACGTAGGCTGGCCTTACTAGATTATTCTCTGTCCTGATCATCATGACTTCTTTCTGGAGTGAGGCCAAAAGTAATTGGTTGTTTTCTTTTTCTATCAGAACCTTTTCAGTGCCAATTATTTATTCTGGTCTATTCATAGTCATCTAAATCTCTTTGAAACTTTTGCTCTCTGAATTCCCCCAACTGCATTTCCAGTTCATTATTTAATATCTCAGTCTTTTTGGTATACACTCTTGCAATTGCAACCACAGTGGCCTTCAGCTCAGCTCTCATACATGGTAGTTCTGTCCTTAATCTGCCAGCCTCCATCTTTGAGGTCTCTATCAATAACACCGTAAGATCAGTAGAGCATTTATTTAAAATGACATGCATTTGTCTCTAAATTTGTCTCTCTTGAGAACTGAATGCTTTACTCAAACTGAAAACTATCCACATTTGAGCATTTTGATGCAAAATTACACATTCCTCCTGCTGTTTCATTTGCGCCAACTGCACTGGGATGAAGACGCAAGACAGTTGCTTGGATTAGCAGACAGCTTTGTTAACAACAAGGATCTTCAACAAGCATAACCAGATCTATATAAATCAAATGCAAGCTTTTTGAAATCTAAGGCGACTACTGCAAGATTTCCTGTTGCCTCATCCTGGAGAAATGCACCATGTCAAACCTGTTGCTGATCTGTGCCTTTCGTTGTCTTCCCATCATAAATTGAGCCTTGGTGTGCAGCTTGCTAGTCCCTGCTTCTCCTGGCTGATATACAATGGGCTATAATGGACTCTAGGATTGTTCTCTTCCAACATCCCAGTGAGCTGCCTAGCAACGAGAAGTATGTTGGGTAAACAGTCCTTCAATGTCCAGGTGCCTCAAGATGCTGAGCTGCTCAAGCTTGTCTTATCTCCACAACCAGGTAACAATTACACTGAACAGGCCTTAATGCAGATCACATTCTTCCACCAAAAGAGAACTCTATTCTGAACTTGCCTTGACTACTATCATAGGCAGGTAGCTTCTCTTATATGCTGCCCTGGAACAAGCAGTCTCCCTTCCTGCCCTCTTGGCTGATGAACAGCAAGGGCTTCTTGGAGCTTCTCCCAACTCTACCTGAAGACCCTGAGCACAGGACTTGTCATTTACACCATTTACAGATCTTTGCCTGTGAAAATGACACAGTGTAGTGTTCTACACTCCATTGGGATGCTGGTTGAAACAAAGGTCACAAAGGTCAACCTTGGTTATACATGAAGGAAGGAAGGAAGGAAGGAACTGGGGCCTTGGGGTACAGGAAAAAGTCAAACTTAAAACATTTTTTTGGCATTTTCTATCATTTAACTAAAGTTCCAAACTCTCTGTGAAACAAAAGCAATGTGAAACAAAGGTTCTGATCCAATGCAAAGGATACCACATTATGATGCACCACAAGTTCCTTCTACATAGAAATGTTGACACACATTTGTCCCGAAACCCATATGCGACAGTGACAAGATACCATCCTTTTTTGTTGCATCACATAGCCTTGAAAGGAAGTCTCAGCCTGAAGCAATCACTTCACAGGCAAAGGTGAGGTGGCCTGGCCTAGCAGCTCTTGAAGCTAAAGAAAGGCCGTTTTCTTTGCCCTGTAGCAAAAGTTGAATCTCTTCCAGACTGCCCTGCCTTTTCCTCAGGCAGATGGCTAGTCTGTTGAACTATATCCAGTTCAGTACTCAAAAAGGTTGAACATGAAAGAGGCCCTTCCATTTTACCCTCTGTCAGAGATACCCTTTAAAATCCATTTAACTCTGTAAAGTGGTACATAAAACTTGTGCAATTAGTCTGTATGCCTGGGGAAACAAAGCCTCATCCTGGTAATGAGTCCCATTTCATGTCTGGACCTATCGATCAGGGCTGGGTCCAGCATGATGCTAAATGTAGAGAAAGCCAAGTGCAAGCCTTGTACCCATATTTCCCCTCAAACCCAAACCTTAGCAGGAAAAACCATGAAGGTAGATGGGAAACATCTGAAAACCTGACTTGAGCTCAAATTTGCCCATCAAGGCTACCCTTCCACCTGATTTGACCATGCACATCACCTTGTTAAAATATGTACACTGCATCAAACTAAGTTCACTTTGTAAGTAGTCATTGGTGGGTGAGCCTCTGGAGTCTAATTTATTGTGTATCAATCTGAATTCTTTGGTACTATGCCTACAGGTGAACTTCTCAGTGTTGGAATAGGAAGGATGCCAAGTACCTAGCCAGCATTAAGCATCACCCCTCCATTCATAAAGTATTCAACCCCTGAGAGAGTGGGGTATTATTTTCTGCCACTGTGATGGAAGTGCTTGCTTCCAGACCAAACACTATTTGCCTCTTACAGGAATCAGCTTGAGCCTGCCCAAGAAGGCTTCATGGGGCAGATGTTCCTCCTTACCATGCTGGTCTAAATAGTCTGGAGTAGTGGGCAGCATGTCCCAATAACGGCATCTGTCCTGCCTCCTTATTGGCTGGATTTCCCCTGATGTTTTGCAATGCCTAGTAATTCCCCCTCCCGCCGCCTCTTCAGGGTAAAGAGCACATAAAATGCACATATTTGTGAAAAAATACCTGCAAAATGCAATTTCTGTAAGTGAAAATTGTAATTCCAAATGTAATCCCACATTCCCCAAAAATGTGTACATTAGCCAAAAGTGCATAACTTTGTGCTTATTGGGCAAAATTGACACTAAAATATTGCTGAATTTTTGTGACAATTTGAGTGTGTGTTTTAAAAAATTGCAAACTGATGTGGAAATGCGGAGAACTAAAGAGTGAAAAAAACGAGAAATTGAGAAATTGACAGATTCACTCATTGCCAATGCCAAGTAAACCTTGTGTTTCAGAGTTAGGTATGTACTGTTATACCTGTTTTATCTTAATATTTATGAATTCATAATTGTTCCCTAAGACTAGAATAATCAGTGTGATTTCTTAAAAATCTGTGACATTAACTTTGAAAGCAGCTCTGCTGAAATGATTGTCTGTTCCTCTTTCTTTACAGCCGTAAATGTAGTGTGTTAATGAGCCCAATAGAATATTACAGGGATTCCACGTTACAAAGTGACCAGCAAAAAAAGAAAGGACAAAGAGAGAGAACAACCACTCAAGGACAATTTTACTTAGATAAATGAGCTGGCTGTATCCACAGCCAAGAAAACAAATGAGCAGGGAGAGAACAAAGCAAATGAGAGATAGAACAACCCCCACCCCACCCCCCAGGGCAGATCCAAGTCTGTGATAAAGGAAACTAGTAGTATATTTTAAAAGCAGAACAGTTAGAGAATGCAATACACATTCACAGAAAACAGGAGGGGTGAAATAGGAAGGTGTTGGTAGCTCTGAGTTCCCTGCTAAACAGATAACATATTTTCATCACTTCAACAACAGATGGCCCTTTTCAAAACTGAATGCAAAATCTTACCTTTGTACATATGCACACGGCACAAGGAAAATGATACGGCTTTTCTGTTACTACATAAAGCATCATGTACACTGATGGCACATTGCATTTGTGTGTTTTGAAGGGTGCTGAGCAATAATGAGACTTTTACATGTGATTCAAATGGCTGAGACATTCATGTATTCAAAGCAGTTCATGCACTTCTCTCAGCAATCTGCACCTGTAGGATAGGTCAAGATTCTTACCTTTGTATTGAAGATGGGGAGGTGGAGACTGAGGGAATGATGGACTGCTGAATGGGGGTGTGTTTCAGGCAAGGCTGGAACTGTGGATGAGGGTTTTCTCGACTTGGAGCATAACTGCTTAGTTTATTTTTTGGTTGCTATTTTGTTAATGTTGTTAATGTTGTTTTATAGATTATAAATGCCGTATTGATTTGTTAATCATATAATATGCCTTTTGTTTTAATAGTGATGTTTAGCTTATTTTTAGTTGTTGCTTTGTTAAGCAGTGTTTTATAGATTGTAATTGTTACACTGATGATTTGTTAATTATTCTATATGGTTTATGCTGTATTTGTGATGTTCTATTATGTTCTATCATGTTATTTTTAACCCACTTTGGGATTCATTTGAATGAAAAGCGGCATAGAAATATAGTCAATCAATCAATCAGAGTAAAAATACAGCAACCCGGTTCATAGACTGAGAGATCTGTGACTTTCAGCCTCCATTTCCACAGTGAAAAGAAAACAGCAAGTCATTGGGCAGCAGTGCTTCTGCTATGTGCCTACCTCATTTCCTGAGGTGAGGGAGGAGGAGAGTTTTGTCTCTTGCAAGCCATTCATCTTCTCTGCCTCATCTCCTTGGCTAAAATATATTTCTCTGATTTCTTGCTGTGTTTTAACCAAGGGGGGCAATTCTTTCTGTCTAGCATGCTGTCCTCCACATACAGTGAACCATCAGCCACATCAGTCATTTTAGGACAAAATATTCAGGGTAAAACAATTCCCCGCTCTGCACAATAGGCAAGGAAAGAGGGCTGACATGACAGAAAACATTTGCCATGCTTATCGTGGTGACCTCGTAGTAATTTTCCAGCAGTTACTACAATTATCCACTTTCTTTCACCATGTGAAATCTTTGCTACCCATGCATGGTGGGTCTAAAGTGCACTTTTCCTACTTGAGTTTTTGGCAGCTTGGAAATCTGAAAGGCAGTGGAGCACAAGATTTGGGACAGAGAAAGCTAATCAAATAATTGTTTTTGCCCATCCAACACCCTTTACTATAGTCCTTCAATGAATAGTAGAGACTGACACCATCTGCACATTTCATGGCTAATCTTGGGGTTGGTATACCTAAGCAGGAGAAAGTACTCCAAAGAAAAAATGCTGGCATCCATGTCAACACTAGAGTTGAGATTTTGTCTAAAAAGTGGAATTCAAAGTGAATTGGGTGTGCGTACTCATCAGGCACAGCATCTGAAGGATTTTGAGATATGCTGAAAAAGGGTCAAAAGCATTTCTTCAGGGGGTTATGTATATCTCTAATTGGCACCCCTGGAAAGAGCTTATTGAAATTCCATAGCATGGAATTACAAGGAGACTTATGTGGAAGAGGGTAGGTAATGTATGGCAGGCAAGGGGACTTGTTCTGGAAAACTAAAACTCAAAAATCCACATTTCTAACTACAGCCTTTTAGGGATTCAAAAACTGCAGGTGTTCATTGCATCAAAGAACCCCAGCTGGACGCTGAAAACCTCTGTGCAATTTTACTAAATTGTGCAATTGCCCTTTTCTTCTGCCCTATGTTCTGTGACAATGTTAAAAATATTCTGGTTTGTTTTTTTTTGAGGAAGTTTAATTCATATGCACATTCCCCCCCCCCTTAAATGCCTCCCACGTTTACAGGAGCCTTTTTAAAGATATATTTTCTTTTATTCCTTTGCACTTCTAACAAAGGCTAAAGGTGTATTTTCTCAATAATCGTTAGCAACAACCTGCAAGAGAATCAAATATTCTTATTACAGATAGGGGAGAGTGGCAGCGGCAGCAGCGGGGTGGGTGGGTGCTAAGGAGCAAGAGCTAAACATCTTCCAACATAGTAAAACATCTTTGAAGCCTCGCCTTCACCTTAACCCCTTGTTCTTTAAGTGTGTGTGTGTGTGTGTGTGTGTGTGTGTGTGTGTTGGTGAGGGAGAGCATTCCCATGTACTGAGTAATCAGGATGCTGCCGCACAGTTGACCTGATAGGACTATAGAACGAGAGTGCTGAGCAAGAGCGATTAAATAAGCTAACTTTTTCACAATGAGTGCAAAATCATCGTCATCATCCCTAAGCTTAGGGAGCTGCTTCATACCAGATCATCTTGTTCATCTATTCCAGTATTTTCTACACTGAACAGCACCAGCTCTTCAGGTTCTCTGGCTCTCCTTTTCCCCATCCACCACTTTTTTCCTTTCCTCAGAATTGATCTGGTGATCTTCTGCACGCCAAGTTAGTGCTCCAGCACTGAGCTATGACCCATCATAGAAAAGGATCGTCCCCCCACCTTTGCAGGATGAGTTCAAAATCTGGTGGCACAATGGGTTGGTGCATCTGGCTGTTAACCAGAAGGTTGGTGGTTGAAGTCCACCCAGGGGTGGTTGTGGGCAGGATTCCTGCATCGCTGGGGCTGGACTAGATGACCCTTGGGGTTCTTTCCAGCTCTTAAATTCTATGATATTATGCAACCTGAGAAGACCTTGGGGGGCACATGCGGAAATCTTACCTGTACAACAGCATCCCACCTTTCACTCAAGTGAGTGCCTAAATTTTTATTGGCCCACAGTCCATTTCTTGCGCATGCACACACACACACACACACACACACACCTCTGAAGGCTTTCTACAAATGCTGAGAATAGTATTATAGACTAACCTTTCAAATGCATCCAACCATCTAATGGCCTGGATAAAGCTTATTATTGGGTGCTTATATCAAAGTGACAAGCAATCAAATTGCAGAGGCAGTAATGCTGTCAGCCTTAAACCCGAATGAGACGATTGGGCAAAGTCACTGCTCTCTTAGATAAATAGAGTCATTTCCCCTCCCCCATTGCATACTCAGGTGCAATACTTAAACTACATGCTCTGGAGGAGCCCCATTGGACCCAGAGGAACTACTGGGGGTTATGTGTTTTGGGGATTAGAGCTTCAGAAATGGAACGCTCTATCAGCTCACATTCAGAAGGGAATTGCACAATCTAAAGTGCAAGAAAACCTCTTTGATGTGCTCAAGGCTTGTTGGTAAGACATTACCTACCTGAAGCGACTAAAATATTTGCATTGTTAATGAACCTGGTTAGTCTATAAGATCAGTTTTATAAGCTACTTTAAATGAGTGATTTTCCTATACACACACACACTTTTCCACTTAATTTTCTTTTGAGAGGAAACTTGTGGGGTTTGACAGATTGAATTTGGTTTCACCAGAGGCATGCCCATGTCCCACTTCTGCCATCAGTATTGCATTGCTTTGGGTTTTGGAATGTTCTATAAACATTTTAAATTTACCTTATGGGGACATTCCCTGTAAACATCCTAAACCTGCGTATGAAATAGCCAAAGCCCAGAAAATGAAGGCAGAAGGTTTGGTGGAAATTTAGGTTCTAGCAGCTGTTCAGCCATGCAAACTTCAGTGGGTGGAGGAGGCAAGGCTAAGGAGGATGGTTCCCAAAGAAAAGTACAAGCTGGGAAGAAAAGATGGAACAAAATTGTGCCTCAGGGACATATGGTTAAACACGGGGCTTCCTGAGACCAAGGGGGTGATACTGAATACAAGGCTGGATGCAGTAGACACTCTGTGGCAACAGGCCCAGATAGTGAGTCACAGCAGGTGCAAAAATAGCTATCCCATCTCAGACTGATCAAGCTGTATTGAGGTATCCTCAGCTAATCAAAACAAGATAATAGAATTGTAGAGTGGGAAGGGACTCCAAGGGTCATCTAGTCCAACCCCCTGCAATGCAGGGAACTCAGCTAAAGCACCCATGACAGGTGACCTTCCAACATGTGCTTAAAAACCTCCAGGGAAGGAGATGCCTGGACCCCCCCACTTGAGAACGGTGTGTTGACTAAATTACCTGCAGGCAGCATTATAGAATCATAGAATCATAGAGTTGGAAGAGACCACAAGGGCGATCGAGTCCAACCCCCTGCCAAGCAGGAAACACCATCAGAGCACTCCTGACATATGGTTGTCAAGCCTCTGCTTAAAGACCTCCAAAGAAGGAGACTCCACCACACTCCTTGGCAGCAAATTCCACTGTCGAACAGCTCTTACTGTCAGGAAGTTCTTCCTAATGTTTAGGGGGAATCTTCTTTCTTGTAGTTTGGAACCATTGCTCCGTGTCCGCTTCTCTGGAGCAGCAGAAAACAACCTTTCTCCCTCCTCTATGTGACATCCTTTTATATATTTGAACATGGCTATCATATCACCCCTTAACCTCCTCTTCTCCAGGCTAAACATGCCCAGCTCCCTTAGCCGTTCCTCATAAGGCATCGTTTCCAGGCCTTTGACCATTTTGGTTGCCCTCCTCTGGACACGTTCCAGTTTGTCAGTGTCCTTCTTGAACTGTGGTGCCCAGAACTGGACACAGTACTCCAGGTGAGGTCTGACCAGAGCAGAATACAGTGGCACTATTACTTCCCTTGATCTAGATGCTATACTCCTATTGATGCAGCCCAAAATTGCATTGGCTTTTTTAGCTGCTGCGTCACACTGTTGGCTCATGTCAAGTTTGTGGTCAACCAAGACTCCTAGATCCTTTTCACATGTACTGCTCTCAAGGTGGAAGGATGATTATGTTCCAGTTAAAGGTAAAGGTACCCCTGCCCGTACGGGCCAGTCGTGTCCGACTCTAGGGTTGTGCGCCCATCTCACTTAAGAGGCCGGGGGCCAGCGCTGTCTGCAGACACTTCTGGGTCACGTGGCCAGCGTGACAAGCTGCATCTGGCGAGCCAGCGCAACACACGGAACGCCGTTTACCTTCCCGCTAGTAAGCTTTCCCTATTTATCTACTTGCACCCAGGAGTGCTTTCGAACTGCTAGGTTGGCAGGCGCTGGGACTGAGCAACGGGAGCTCACTCCGCCGCGGGGATTCGAACCGCCGACCTGATGATCAGCAAGTCCTAGGCACTGAGGTTTTACCCACAGCGCCACCCGCGTCCCAATGTTCCAGTTAGCCTAGGCTAATTAGTAACCGAGGAGAGGCATATGCTTTATTTATTTAACTTTTAAAACTGGTTCTCACTCAAGGAACTTACATTGGGGGGAAATATTCATAAATATATTATGCCATAGAAAAAACTGGGATCATATAACACATTAATATTCCATACAACAATGCTGGGAAAACAAAAATTAACTGTGATTAAAAAACATCAAACAAACAGTAAACGAAACAATACTCCTACCCACTAACAGATTAATAAATGAATAAAAGCGCAACATTGACATCCACCCTAGCCCCCAAAACCATGCACATCAACCCAGTGGTGTTTTTTAAAAAAGGATTCTCCCCACTCCAGTCTGAAGTCTGGTGTCCAGGCCAGCTGCTGTCCATCAGTGGTGTATGAGTCCTCCAGGGCTGGTCCAGCATATCTCCATTCCTCGAAAGCAGAGCAGGCGCCTCCACCTCTTCTGCCACTGTGGGTGGGTTGTGATTTAGATATGCCAAATGGTGCAGGTACATAATTATGTCTTGGTAGGATCCATAACCTGTGCTGCTCTAAATGCCACACATACTGTGCAACCAGCTTAAGCCTTGGTTGTGTTTTTGAAGAATCCTGCACTCACACTGCATTCACTTGTCGAACAAAGCTAAAGATGTCAAGTAGTTGCAGGTCGTGTGCAGACTGCTGGCTGAACATTCCAGAAGCAGCATCTGATAAGGTCATAGAGGAAGCTTGGGGCTTCTTGCTTGTTCAAATCATCTGAGAACTTTTAAGAGAAGCAAAAAAACAGAAAACAAAAAACCCCACAACCTTCTGATAAAATTAATGACATTTCTTGAAAGCTGAATAAAACTGGGGAACTGTGTTGCTCATTGTAGTGTAATAGCACCACCAAATTTTATTTTCATAACTTAAAGTACCTCTTCAACTCTGCAAATAGAAAAGGACTCTAATATTCATACTGTCATAGAAAAAAGTTGTTTAACGGTACATATCTGGCAAAGTTTTGGCATTGTGTTGCATTTTCCAGCATTTCATCAGCTCCACATTATTTAATTGGATGGACAATTTCCCTACCTGTCCTGTCTGTCAAATGATTCCACTTCTGATTCTTGATTTGGATGGGAATTAAAAATGAATAATGGATGTTCTGCTGTTTATTGACTGCCCCCGGTGTCTACTCATGTGCTCACTTCAGTTTCCCCACATTGATCCTTCTACTTTCGCTGCGCCACATTTCCACTGAATGTCACAAATGTACAAAGTTTAACAGGGAAAGATAATTGCAGAGTACATTTCATAATGGCTCTTTCCTTCACCTTTCATCGGTTCCTAAGGATAAAGCTATTGAGAGCTGTTAATGCCGTATTAAAATTGAAATCCTTCATTAACCCAGTGCCATTATTTTGAAAGGGTGAGGTAGGTCACCTAGATGGGCTCTTTTCTCCCCGAGGGGTAAAAGAGACAGTGTCCTCATATCCTTTTCCCCACTGGTGTGAAACCACAGGTTTGGAGCAGGCAAATGGCTGGTAAGAAAAAAATTAAATAGTCAAATATCTCCCTTTCTCCGCTCAACCTGAGGCCACCTGCTGCTGCTTTGCATGGAAAAGAAAAGCCATAGTAAGGAAAGAAAAGAGCCTTGGAACTACAGATGATGTAGTTTGGCTCCTACTGTTAAGATTAATGCCAATATTGACTACATCCAGGAATATAAAGATAATATATCTGCAGGACTCATCATCTTATGACTTATCAGGTCTTATCAGAATGGTGTCAATGTTCACTTGGTAGAGAGTACACACTCTTTCCATCTACCATATATGAATATTACTTATTGTCAGTGATTTAAAAAATAACAACAACATGTCTTGGTACTCCCCATGAAGCTGTTACAGTAAGTGCCACACTTTTGACATGGGGGTGGGGTGGGGGGATGCCGGTACTGATTATCTATTCCATTTATATCCCAAAATAATGCTACTTGTGATGTGAACATTTTGAAGTGGCCCACATGTCTGATTTCAGTGAGGGGTCCTTGTATATAGGCTCTGCATGGATCATCCATATCCCATCTTAATTTATATACATGGTGGAGAGGAGTGACCTGTGTCCACTTAGAATAATAGAATTGTAGAGTTGGAAGGGTTCCCTAGGGTCATCTAGTCCAACCCCCCGTCATGTAGAAATCTCAACTAATGCATCCATGACAGATGACCATCCAACCTCTGCTTAAAAACTCCCCATGAAGGAGAGTCCACCACCTTCTGAGGTAGTGTGTTCACTGTTGAACAGCTGTTACAGTCAGAAGATTCTTCCAAATGGTTAGTCAGAATGGCCTTTCTTGTAATTTGAATCCATTGGTTCAGGCCCCACCCTCTGGAGTAGCAGAAAACAAGCTTGCTCCAATTACATGTGACAGCTCCTCAGATATTTGAAGGTGGCTATCACATCTCCTCTCTGTCTTCTCTTCTCCAAGCCAGGCATACTCAACTCCTTCAACCATTCCTCATAAGACTTTTCTTCTGGACTGTTTAACCCCTTGCTTACCCTCCTCTGCATACCTGCTAGCTTGTCAAGATCCATCTTAAATTGTGGTGCCCAGAACTGGACACAGGACTCCAAGTGGGGTCTGACTAAGGTACAATACAGTGGTCATAGTACTTCCCTTGGTCTGGACACTATGCTTTGGTTGATTCAGCCTAGAATTGCATCAGCTTCCCTTGCTGTAACACCACATTGTTGACTCACGTTAAGTATGTAGTCTACTAAGATCCCTAGCTCCTTTTCACATGTAGTGGTGTCAAACAATGGGTCCCTACTTTCTAAATTTTGTGAATCTGGTTATTCCTACCGAAGTGTAGAACCTACATTTGTCCCTGTTAAAATTCATTTTGTTGGTTCTGGCCAAGTTCCCCAAATTCTTAGGTCATCTTGAATCCTGATTCTGTCTTCTGAGGTATTAGCTACCCCTCCCAGTTTGGTGTCATCTGCAAATTTGATGAGCATCCCCTCTATTCTTTCATCCAAGTAATTTCTAAAGATGTTGAACAACCATGGGTGCAGGACAGAATGAACCCCATTTGTCACCGCATTGACAAGGGCCCACTGGTGAACGCTCTTGGTTTCAACCAGAGTCAACCAGCTTCTCCACTATGGTCATTGTCAGAATTAGACCTGACCTGAAATGGTTGGCCAAGTGGGGCAAAGTCACTACACTGGCTCCTGCAAGTGAACCTCTGTTGCCCATGGTGAGTTTCCAGCTCAGCCCCTCCCATTTTGAGGGGCTGGCCCCTGCTGGGCCTCCTCGTGGCAGTGGAGAGCTCCTGCTGTCCACTCCTGTCACTGTTACCGGGGTAACCCCATGGAATCCCCCGAACAATAGGGGGGATTCCACCACAGTTCAGGGTGCAGGGGGGGGGAGCCACGGAGAAGGAGCCACGGCTCAATTCCAAGTATCTCTGGTAGGACTGGGAGAAAGTCTGCCTTGAAACCCCCGAGAGGCTGGTCTGGCTCAGCAAAAGGCCTCTTCCTATGTTCCTCGCTGTCCAGACCACATGTGATTTTTCTTCAGGGGAATCTGATACATTTATTTGCTGCAGGATATATAGAGAACCACCACAAGTGCTGTTGAAATATTTTGTTTTTGTAATTTCGTACTGGAGGACTAGACTCTAGAACCATTCTGTGAACTCCTCTCCTTCCCCGCCACAACCCCCCCCTCAAAACAGAGCCCTAGATTGACCTGTCCCTCTTCGCTCGTATTTCTTAAATATCTGGGTATACACATCATATGCCCACACAGAGAGATATTTTCTCTGAGGTTGCCCTGGCCAAAAAAGATGATTATTTTGTGTGCAGCTTCATTCCAAAGGAAAGCTTTCTTGCTCTCTTTAGCCTGGAGTATAACTGGCTCCCCATTCAGGCTTGAGGAATTAAAAGATGTGCTTGAAACGCAGCACCTTTCGCACAAGCTGCTTTGGGAGCCAGTAAACCAATTTTGCCTGCCCTGATTGGTCTCTCGAGGAGCACAGCATGGCTGCAGCCATTTATAGATGCCAAAACTGTCATGACAAAAGCAATTAATATGGTAACGAGAGAGTTTAGAATCCAAAACACTGTGTCCCGAGGGGCTTGTCTCATAAGCTGTGGAAAACATTAGGAACAGTAACAATCTGCATTTTGTCTTCCAAACACAGATTTCTTCAAACCCTTATGATTATTTGTCTTTGGCATATGCAGATGCTTTGCAAAGGCAAAAGCATATGAAATTCAGGGAAGCTTTGATTTCAAGAAAGGAAACTGAACCTTCTTTGAAACTCGGGAAATGACAGACTTGACACCCAAACCATTGGGAATAGACTGAAGGGGAAAGCTATTAATTCTAGCACGTTTCTTTAAGTGGCCATCAATTTTCTGGTATCCCCAACTACAATTTGTCATTTTTAGAAATATGTGTATTGTGGGAGATTGAATGCAGGAAACTGACTTCCGCTGATTTCGGCCACTAGTCCGTCTAGGCTAGGGCAGTCTCTTCTGATGGGCAGTGACACTCCAGAATCTCCGGGAGAGATAAATCCCAACCCGGTTACTTGAGTAACAGAATCGTAGAATTGTAGAGTTGGAAGGGTCATCTAGTCCAGCCCCTGCAATGCAGGAATATTTTGCCCCATGTGGGACTCGAACCCACGACCCTGAAATTAAGAGTTCCATGCTCTATCGACTGAGTTGGTAGGAACTGAATATCTCCAGGCCAACGGGACCTACTGCATACAAGATACATGTTGCCTTGCTGGCCTATGGCCTCTTCTCCAAATCAAAATACTGCTGTAATGTTTCTGACAGGTGTGACTTAAAACATCCACACATCACCATGTACACCTGAAGCATATAGGGTGCAGGAGAAACAGTGACCAAGCCTTCCAGTGTGTGGGACAGAAATCTGAAGCAGGCACCATGTCAGTGGCTTGGGTAGTAAGGATGCACTTCTCTGACCCTTAGTAAGGGTAGCCTTACCCAGCCTGTTGCCTTCCAGGTGTTTGGACTACAGCTCCCACCAGCCCCAGACAGCATGGCCAATGGACAGGAATGATAGGAGTTGTAGTGTAAAACATTGGGAAGTTTAGGGGTGTGATAATGCGGTGGAGGGGATCTAGATAGTATCAGCTGCCTCTGTGCCCAAATTATGTATGTTTGTTTGAAGGTAATAATAAAGTCTCTGTGTGTATGGCCTTCTCTATGTGACTGGGAACGCAGAAAAAGCATGATTTCATTTACACAGCAAGAGCTCCAAGAGTCGGCCTTTGTTCTAAGCTTCAAATGAATGCATATGAGTTGAGGACGGGGATGGCCACTGTGATCCTTTTCTCCTTCAAATACAATTCACTTCCATAGGAGTTTTCTTTTAAGGCTGTGGTCTCTGACTGATGCATTATATATAGTTGAGGCTCTAATAGATCCCAGTCTGTTGGATCAGCATAGAGCTGGCTCATAGATTCTTCTGAGTTCTCTGCTCACGGGATCTGGGTCATTTCAAAACCAGTAGCCATGAAAGAGTGAAGGGCCCCCTTTAGTGGCGTGGTGACAGCTATCTCTGCTAACACAACTGACCAAGTACACTTAAAGAATTTGTTTGCCTGTTAGAAATGTATCTGGCTTCAACAGAAATATCTTACAATCCTTCCCTGCATTAAAATCACTATCACAGCATTAAAAAAAAGCTGGTATTAGCAAGAGAAACAAACATTGTTTCCCTATAATGCCTGGGTCATTGCCCTGTTCTCAGTCTTCCATGGCAGTGCCCTCCATCACTCTTTGGTTCCTGCCTCCAAGGATCTATGTGATAACCATGTGGGCTTAACCAGGTATCCTGATGATAGAGGGACCTTACTCACAAGCAGGAACTAAAACACTGGGCTTTCCTTTCACACAACTACACACACAACATGGGGGGAAAGATGCAATGTCGAGGGTGAGACTAAAAGCATGACCCCTCTTGTCACACTACATACTTTTGATCTTCTTGAAGTCACATGTAATGTGTGGAAAAACCTTGGGTGTGAGCATGGCAGGATATGTTGGAAAATAGAAATCCCTGCATATAGAAGTTGTTATGAGTTTTTATGAGCATCTCATCTGGCATATGAATAGGTGGCTCATGAAAGCTGGCTCTGAAAATGTGTGGATTGGATCTGTGTATCAGCTCATGCATGGTCCTGATGGCATACATGAAGTGCATTTGCACTTGCAAATCTGCACAAGTTAAAGCATCAGAGTGCCCCAAGTAATACAATACAAATACAAATATCCAATTCCTACTTTGTCAGGGCTGCCCACACCCAGAACCAGAATCTCATGACACCTCCTTGATGGAGGAGGGTCTTGTGACAGGTGCCAGCAGTAGGTAATGAGCCCCAGCCAAAATCTGGACCAGAAGGTAAACTGTTTCAGAATCATGCTCAGGAAGAAGAATCCTTGCCTTAACTAGGGCCAGGATTTGGGCCCTACTAGTAAACCCAGACGGATGGGACAACTAGGGCAATTGAAAGCATATTCTAACCCTAGTGTTGCTTAGATACGTCTCCTGCTATTCAGGGCTCAGGACTCTGTTCCTCCTGCCAATCTTGCTGGACAAGTCCTCTGTGTTTCAGCACTCTGGCTCCAAGGTCTCTTGGTGGCTTAGCTAGAGTGCTTCACTGCGTAGCCAAAAGACCAGAAATGGAATAGGATGAAGTCAGACACACTTGGCAAGATACATATTTCCCCTGATAATACAACTACCCTTCCCAGTTGGATGCCCTCCCATCATCCCTGCTCACAAAGCCAATGGTCAGGGATGATGGGAGCTGTGGTCCAAAACATAAGAGGGAACCAGGATAGGAAAGACTAGGATACAAGCTAAAAATAGGTACCTCTGGATATGTAATAATAATAATAATAATAATAATAATAATAATAATAATAAAATAAAAATAAAAATTGTATTTAAATATTCATATTTCATTTTTAGCCTCAAGTGGTTCTCAACACAGCTTCCTGAAGTTTCTTCTAATGACATCACATCACACTAAAGACTAATATGTGGAACAGAAATACTTCATGGTGACAAAATGATTGAGGCAGAGGTTCCTGTGATTTCCTTGGACCTTCCCTGATCAGCATCCTTTAATGTCACCCTTTAGACACTGCCTTCCTGCTGGTGACCACGAAAGCAAGCTAGAGGCACTGAGAAGCAGAAACTTGCTCAGCCATTGATGGAGGCAAATCTTCCCTTGCTGGGAGCTGCCAGCGTAATTCCAATTTTTGTATCACTCTTGGAGTTTTATCCTCCCCTCCTTTGCATCGTTGTTGGGTGCTGGCCTTCTTACAGCTATATCTAGAAATACAGGTACCTGACTATAGATATGTGGCAACCTGTCATGGAAAAGGAGATGTAAACTTTTCATACAAATTGACGTATGGATGCCTATTCACAGATTAGGAAAGAGGCAAATAGTAATTCACCTTACCCTGTAGAGGATTCCAGAGGCCAAGCCAGGAGCTTTCAGAGTTGGAAGCTGGGGCTTAGCCTAGGAAACCGCTATAGAACGGAGTGACTCTTCCAAGTAAAGTCTATGCAACTAGTGAGCAGTATGAAGGCTCTGGATTGGCCAATCCTGGAATCAGCAGTGGGAGAAGTCTGGTCCTCTCTCTTTGCCAGGCTAAGAGAACAATGTGTTCTGCCTGCTGAGCTGTAGTTTCCTGATTCTCCAGTATGAAGTGCTGACCTTGTAGGTGCTGAACTGAAGATCTCATGGCTGCCCACAACTCTCACCACTCTGGTTCTTGTCTTTGTGATTAGGAAGGCCTAAAGTCCAATCTATGTATGCTTCCTCAAAATAAATCCTGATGTATTTAGTGGGGATTACTTACAGGGACACGGGTGGCGCTGTGGGTTAAACCACAGAGCCTAGGACTTGCCGATCAGAAGGTCGGCGGTTCAAATCCCCGTGACGGGGTGAGCTCCCGTTGCTCGGTCCCTGCTCCTGCCCACCTAGCAGTTCGAAAGCACGTCAAAGTGCAAGTAGATAAATAGGTAACGCTCCGACAGGAAGGTAAACGGCGTTTCCGTGCGCTGCTCTGGTTTGCCAGAAGCGGCTTAGTCGTGCTGGCCACATGACCCAGAAGCTCCCTCGGCCAATAAAGCGAGATGAGCACTGCAACCCCAGAGTCAGCCACGACTGGACCTAATGGTCAGGGGTTCCTTTACCTTTACCTTTACTCACAGGAAAGTGAGCATAGGAGCATACCAATTTATGTCTAAATCCACCCCCCATCTCTTTTTCCCAGCAGGATACACCATGGATTTGCACATGTGCAAGCCCTGATCATATATGCAATCTAATCACTAGGATGATATAAATATTTTTAAAGCATTTTTTATCTTTATAGTCTACTGTAGAATAGTAATATAACCAGGAAATCATGTTAGTCTCGGGGGTAATTAGATAATTTCATAAGCAAAGGTACACTGTTTTGTGATGGGCTAGAGTAGAAGATGTTTAGGTCTCCTGGGAAAACCACTAATTATGAAGCCTTTATAACAGGTACTTAAAAATATGCTAATTGATCATTACTTTTTAATTATTTATATGAATTAGATATATGCACACTATAAACGGCTACATTTCCTGAGTCTTTGTCATGTCGTAAACATGAATGTTTGCAGAGAAGTGAAATCCACCAAAGTAATTTCCTGAAGCTGGACTGAACTTAATATCACTTCCATATTTGTAATTGGTTTTTCATGGAAGATTTGCATTAGCTAAATAGCTGTGGAATTCTCACGTCTGACATCTGAGTAGTAATATCATTTATGAAAGCAGCTCATTATTTAAGGATACTTCATAGGTGACATATTTGTTTCTCCACTGTGAGAATTATCTGTGGAGGAAGCTGTAGCATGAGGTTGCCGCAGAAAGCCATATTGAATACAACTTATAAATCAGAGATGCAGAACCTGTGACTTTCAGGTGTTGTTAGGCTACAACTTCTATCATCCCAAACCATTGGACATGCCGCCTGGGGAGGTTCTCCATCCTTGCCATAATTTTATGACTTTAACTAAAAAATTCTAGTCACCCATGCAGAGCGACAGTTCCCATGGAACAATAGGTAGAGGGCATGACCACTGTGAGGAGCACAGAGAGAAGTACGCCATGAGGCATCTGCAGCAGCACAACTGGACGCTTTCAGCTGCTCCACCTGCAATAAATGAGGCCTTTCCCATATCAGTCTCTACAGCAGGCACCCCCAAACTTGGCCCTCCAGATGTTTTGGGACTACAATTCCCATCATCCCTGACCACTGGTCCTGTTAGCTAGGGATGATGGGAGTTGTAGTTCCAAAACATCTGGAGGGCCGAGTTTGGGGGTGCCTGCTCTACAGCCACAGCAGGAGCTATAACTCTCCAACAGTTTGACTTCACTCACAAAAGCACAGTCCTCCATTGTCTCTCAAGATAGGAGGATGCCAACCACAACCACTTGAAAATTCACCACTCTTTCCCAGTGCACCTCGGGACTCCACAAAGAACAGGTCAACAGTTGAGGGCATACAGTGCTTTCAAAAGAGGCACAAACTTACACTGGTTGAGATTTGCATGAATAGAGAGGGCCAACTGTCAAGAAAGCCTCTTTTTTGCTCATGCTATTACCTGTCTGGTACCATTAAAACAGGGCAAACTTTTCTGATAATCTCCTGGATATCCAAATAAGCACTTGCTTTGCTAACAAGAGAAAGCACATCATGGTAAAGTGAATGGCCCCAAGATCTAGAGTTTCCTCCACTTGTTTCTGATTTTCTTACCCCACACCATTAGATGAATAAGGCTGATGACCAAGCGGTTCTGGATGAACTGATTTAAACAGCTGTTTCTCACTCTCTTTTTCTCCTCTGTGTAAATGAAGTCTGGATGCTGGAGAAAACATGCTTAGAATCATAGAATCATAGAGTTGGAAGAGACCATAAGGGCCATCGAGTCCAACCCCCTGCCAAGCAGGAAACACCATCAGAGCACTCCTGACATATGGTTGTCAAGCCTCTGCTTAAAGACCTCCAAAGAAGGAGACTCCACCACACTCCTTGGCAGCAAATTCCACTGTCGAACAGCTCTTACTGTCAGGAAGTTCTTCCTAATGTTTAGGTGGAATCTTCTTTCTTGTAGTTTGGATCCATTGCTCCGTGTCCGCTTCTCTGGAGCAGCAGAAAACAACCTTTCTCCCTCCTCTATGTGACATCCTTTTATATTAATATCACTGAACATGGTTATCATATCACCCCTTAACCTCCTCTTCTCCAGGCTAAACATGCCCAGCTCCCTTAGCCGTTCCTCATAAGGCATCGTTTCCAGGCCTTTGACCATTTTGGTTGCCCTCCTCTGGACACGTTCCAGTTTGTCAGTGTCCTTCTTGAACTGTGGTGCCCAGAACTGGACACAGTACTCCAGGTGAGGTCTGACCAGAACAGAATACAGTGGCACTATTACTTCCCTTGATCTAGATGCTATACTCCTATTGATGCAGCCCAGAATTGCATTGGCTTTTTTAGCTGCCGCGTCACACTGTTGGCTCATGTCAAGTTTGTGGTCAACCAAGACTCCTAGATCCTTTTCACATGTACTGCTCTCAAGCCAGGTGTCACCCATCTTGTATTTGTGCCTCTCATTTTTTTGCCCAAGTGCAATACTTTACATTTCTCCCTGTTAAAATTCATCTTGTTTGTTTTGGCCCAGTTCTCTAATCTGCCAAGGTCGTTTTGAAGTGTGATCCTGTCCTCTGGGGTGTTAGCCACCCCTCCCAGTTTGGTGTCATCTGCAAATTTGATCAGGATGCCCTTGAGTCCATCATCCAAGTCGTTGATAAAGATGTTGAATAAGACCGGGCCCAAGACAGAACCCTGTGGCACCCCACTAGTCACTCTTCTCCAGGATGAAGAGGAACCATTGATGAGCACCCTTTGGGTTCGGTCAGTCAGCCAGTTACAAATCCACTGAGTGGTAGCATAGTCAAGATCGCATTTTACCAGCTTCTTTACAAGAATATCATGGGGCACCTTGTCAAATGCCTTGCTGAAATCAAGGTAGGCTACATCCACTGCATTCCCTTCATCTACCAGGCTTGTAATTCTGTCAAAAAACGAGATCAGGTTGGTCTGACATGACTTATTTTTCAGAAATCCATGCTGACTATTGGTGATCACAGCATTCCTTTCTAGGTGCTCACAGACTTTGCTTAATGATCTGCTCCAGAATCTTCCCTGGTATTGATGTCAGACTGACTGGGCGGTAATTATTTGGGTCCTCTCTTTTCCCCTTTTTGAAAATAGCTTCCACCCTATCCAGAGACAAAATGTAAGTCACTTGCTTTTATGCACTATCCTAATAAGACTCCAAATGACTCCATCCATTCGTCTCCCCTGGCCCTGCACCCACCCATTCCCAACCATCCTGACCTCCAGACCTTGACCACTCCCCCTTGATCGCTGGGGTGGCTCATTCTCACAAGCTTTTAAAAATACACACAGAATAGTTTTCCCCATCTACAGTAGATAAATCCAAATGTAGACTTGCGCTCTTCTATCAGACAAAGACAAGTATATAATTAGGATGTTAATTTCCTTTCCCACAGAAGAGATTCAGTTTCAATGAGACAATGATATAATCATGTTACCCTTCTAAAGAAGAAAAACTTTTCAATAAAATATATTACAGATACCATTTCTGCAACTGAATCATAAATCAAGGCTGGGTTTTGTGCAGAGGCAATGTGTGAGGGAAAACAGTAGAGAACAGCAACCCTCATCAGGATTGCAAATGCTATTGCCACTTTCCCATACTTAAGTGGAAGTGTCTTTGCTGGTGTGACATAGTCTGGTATTGCAATACAGACCAGCTTAAGTATTTATTGATTTGTGTAACAAACAGAGGTATTATTTTCAGAGGCTGTAGAGGGCATTCCTCATCCTTATCCACCTCATCAGGGCATATGCCTTTCTGGCTAGCTCATTGACTTTGCAAAATTTCCTACACATGTCTACTCAGAAGTCGATCTTGCTGAGGTATAGCTGGGTACCATCCGCATACTGGTGAACACTCAGCCCAAACCCCCAGATGACCTCTCCCAGTGATTTCATATAGATGTTTAAAATAATAGGGGAGAGGGCAGAGCCCTGAGGCACCCCACAAGTGAGTAGCCAGGGGTCTGAATACTCACCCCCTGAAACCCTTGCACTTGTGTTTGTCTGCTGAGTAACCCCTTCTGCAGCTGCTGTTGCACCTGTGTGTGCTGCAGATGATCTGAGGACATGATCGAGAAGAACCCTGGTTCATGCCACTGGCCAGGCTGGTTAGGAGTAAGTCTCACTTTGAGGATATGCCTAAAATGCACTAACTTACTGTGCCCAATACTTGGCATCTTGAAAATCTCAGACTTACTTCATTGGTGTATTATACATCTCAGCAACTTCACTTTACTTTGTGCTGAATTGTGCCTTGTTTATTTTTTCTGTCTTGCAGAAACCCGTGACTTTTCTGGCTGTGCAGGATATTCACAACAGTGGACAAAGCTTCACCATTACTGCAGAAGAACCCCATCAGCTTCCAAGGAACACCCCCTGAATTAATAGGAATGCAGTTTTTGAGTCCTGTGAGAAAATGTAACTTGTCAATTTGTGCAAAATGTCATTTGCCCTGTTTTTGTTGGGTTGTTCCCTGTGACAATCAGGAAATGGGCTGTTTTGCTTCCAGAAACATGGGGGGTTATGTCCTGTGCTCCTCACCTTGCACATGAGTGGAAATGGCAGCAAGTAGAAAACTGCTGGGAGTTATACCTGCCTATAAAGAACATGTAATCTATTGTGACAAACCTTTGCCTATTGTCTATGACACATCCAGCAGGATTTTTCCCCCATGCAAGCAAATATATTGTTCAGGTAATATATAACACTCTGATTCAACCAGTTACATAAATATGTATCTAGGAATAGTGAACTGCAACCAAGGCCCTGTCATCCAGTCGTCAGCTTCTGCCCAATTTTCTGGGGTCTGGCTGGTATTACAGTAACTATAAATGATCCCATCTGCCTGGCCTCTTGACAACTCACAGCTGGCACAAATCTTGCTGAAGTCTTTTGCAGTTCTTTCCTTAAGCATACTTTTGAAATTGCATGACATGCGGCTAAGCTCAAGCAACCTCTATGGAGTAGCTGTGTATACTTTGCCACTCTTTCGGTAGAACAATTGATTTTTATTTTTATTTTTGTTCCAGAAGTAGCAGTCCTTTGGGATCTATAAAGGCCATTTCTCCCAGGAAAGAAAGCTCTAGTCCTTTGTATGACTGCCTGTCGAACTGTGCTGTATTAGCTCCCTGTGTCGACCCTGATGTTTCCCAGCCTGTAAGAAATATTCAACAGACACCATCATTGTACTGCAATATTGCTGTATTATATAAAATAACTAGCAAAGTAGCCCTGCACACAGCTAACTATGGTGCACCCACCCTGCAGGATCCCTCTTCAGCGACAGCCTTTATGGAGAAGGGCACAAAACCTTCCTCTGCCTCAGGCAACAGAGCCCTGCACAGCTCAATCTGGCTGGGGGGGGGGGTGTCAGTCAATTAAAGTGTGATAGAACTTTAGGACCTGGCTTTTGTATATAAATAGTATGCTGCCTGGTGTACTCTTCCTTGGTGGGGTCTGGAGTGAGTGCCCAGAAAAGTGCCACAGCAGCATGTGTGAAAGTAGTCCTCAGCATCAATGGTCCTGAGGACAGTGAGAAAGAGTTTGGTTTTCCCCTTCCTGGGTAGCCTTGCTTAGGAGGCCCAGTCAGGCTATCTTCCAACACCTTCTCATCCCTCCCTGTCCCCCAACACAGCAACATGGCTGCATCACTGTGTTGAATGGTAGGGTCAGTCTGGAGATGTTGCCTTTATGTAGCCGGGGAGCCATGCACTGTACCGTACAAGGGGTTAAAAAACCTTATGACCTCCTTTTCATTTTCAGCCAAGCAATGAAACCTAGAGGTTTATTGGATCACTGGAGGACCATCATAATGGCAGTGGATGAGCTGTACAGTCATACCTCGGGTTATAGATGCTTCAGGTTGCGTTTTTTCAGGTTGCGGACCGCTCAAACCTGGAAGTACTGAAAGGGGTTATTTCCGGATTTCGCACATGCGCAGAAGCGCTAAGTCGCAACCCGTGCGTGTGCAGATGCGCCACTGTGGGTTGCGGACGCTGCGAGTTGCGAACGTGCCTCCCGCACGGATCACGTTCACAACCCGAGCGTCCACTGTATTTGCGTTGGAGGGTCACAAGTTATATGTGCCCCCTACTGGTTATTCAGTTTTAACTTTAGTTTTAACAGAAACTCATAAAAAATAAAAACAGTAACAGCAGATTTTTCTACTCACAAGTAATGGAGAAGATGCAACTAAGACTGAAGGTATACACTGAAACTGCATATGACAAAGAAAAGGCGTTTCCCAAGGTACACTGTGCACACAGAGGAGAACACTGCCAGGTTCCTTTCCAATACACAACAACTATTTATGCCACCAGGCTGTCTTTTACAGGCGTCAGAGATGTGAGTGCATCCTTACCTCCTGAAGGCAAAGCTGTGCTAGGCAGCCATTCTTGTGTGTTATGTTGTCCATAGGACTTTGGCAAAATCAGCCACATCACCTGAATTCCAAGGAAGCACTTAAGCTCTCAGTCATCCAGGCCATTTGTCTTTCTGCATGATGCTGCATCTCACTGAACTGAGCCTAACACATAGTAAACATTTCAAATAAAAGTCTGTTGTAAAGCAGGCTGGCATAAGCGTCAGAATAAAGTACCACATTGATCATGCAGAAGCTCTGTTCTTTAACAGGGGGAGAAAACCCCCTTGCAAACTTATTTCCTTTCCAATGTAAAATCCAGAGCTTTGCAATGCCATTGTGATTTCCAGTTTCTCTGTGGTTGTTTACTACACCTGGGATTTGTAGGTACAAAGGCTAGGATGTGGAATTATTTACTCAGGGCTCTTGCAACTAGGCTCTCCAAAGTGATACTGCAGGAATTCAATTGGTGATTTGCTTCTACAGGGGGGAAATTAATACTGTGATCTATCACCAAAGTCTTATTACTTTATTATAACTCTCCCCGTTTCATTTTTATTAAGTGCCCAGGGCTACCACTAAACTATGCTAGCTCCAAAATTTACACTACCACCAAATTGCTACCCATTTATGTACAATTCCCTAGTGCATTACAGCAAACTCACTGGCGATCCATTCATGCAGTAGCAAGGAAAAAAAGGTTCTGCATAATTTTTCAGTTCTAAAATGCTTCTATTTGAAACAATAAATAAATTAGCAGATGCTGCACTAGTTTTCCCCCATTTCTTTTTCTTTCCTACTATAAATGTCTGGCATCTATGATCAAAGATCCTCTGAATAGCAAATTGGCTAAAAGATACAGTTTGCTGCCGTACCTAAGCCCCATATGTATCCCTGAAAAAGCAAAAGGCTCGTTTAAAAAAACCAAACAGGTAAAAATATTGGACATAGCCAGTGCCACTGTAAGCTTAAATGGATCTGTGAGTGAATAATCTGCCCTCAGACCTGAACGACAATATGTGTTTCAAGCTAACATATAACAAAAGCCTGATGGCTGCTTCTGCTAAGGGAAGATTGCTTCAAGTGCATGAGTGTGTGTTGCTTGGTTGTTGTTGTTTTGCTATTTTTTTGTTGCAGCTGGATGTGGCAGCAGCAGCAACAACAAATCTGTTAGCAGCATAGGCAGCACCAGTGGGGTCGGGGGGAGGGGGGAGGGAGGAGGCAAGCATCCCCCCAAACAAGGAGCTTGCCCCCACACCCCTCCCCCCCCGCATTGCTAGACTCTTGTTAACATAAGCATTCATACATTATCATTTCTGTGGATTTGACATTTCAGTTGCAGCTCTTGAGGCAACAAGGGCTATGCATCTTGCAGCTAGTGACATTCCTTTCAAGATGCCAACAACATATGGCTGATTTCAGGGAAAAAAAGTTTAGAATGGCAGTTTTAGTCTGAAATATACTGTTATTTCCCCCCAGAGATCTTAACATGTAGGACATTGCTTGCCCACCTAGAAATATACCTTGACCCTTCTGTGCGCCCCCCTGAATTTTCTTTCTGGTGTCACTAGTGGTTAGCAGCCCAAGCCCCATTTTCCACCCCTCACAGTGGCTCAGAACTATCCCTGCCTCAGAACAGTGTGTGTGTGTGTGTGTGTGTGTGTGTGTGTGTGTAAAGGCATCTGCTAACACAAAATGGTGGAGAATGTTTTGCAAAGTAGCCTTTTTCTAGGGCAGCAATTTCCTGAGAAAAACATTGAAAAATTGAGCTCAGCTCTAGATAGATGACACGATTGCTAATTATTTAAGTGCCATGTATTATTAAGTATTCTGATTAGCTGGACTTCTTCCTAATATGGCTGAATACAGGGCGGCCGCCCTGGGCTCCCTCCTCTGGTCCTGTTGAGCTGGAACGCTGCCTAAACCAACTTGCCCCTTCCTACTCTCTTTCAGGGGAGCTGCACACCCTCTTCCTCCATTCAGCGTCCCTGTGGCAGACTAACTCCTATCCCATTTTATGCCTCTTTTATTTTATGTCATAAAAGAGGGCATCAATGTTAGAAATCAATAAAACAAATACATTAAACCAGAATGAATTAATAAAAGGGGTCACTGTCATACTCAAAATCATGCCAGTTTCTGGAAATGTTTTGCACACTAACTTTACAGGAAATAGCCAAGGAGAATAGCAAATATATATCTTAGCATGGGATGAGACTTTTTTCTTAAAAGGGCAGCAGACAATAGGCAATAGACTGAGGCCCGCTTTCCAATAAGAGTCAGGCTGAAAGTTATTTTTCCACTGCTCACCTCAATCCTGCACATGATTCCATGGCACCTCAGGTTATTCACAGGCTACAGTTAGTGGTTTTGAAACTTCTCATGACCAGGGAACCCCTTCCACATTAAACTGTCTAACAAGAAAGCCTTTAATAGGACACTGGGATGTGGTTTAGAAAGCCGCCATATTTGTTGGCTGTCACTGAGGAGAGCTGAGGGCACATTTGGGAACACATAAAATAGCTGCCTATAGCTTGGCTGCTCATAGCTAGCGAAGCAGAGGCAGTTTTAGGGTAGTCCGCTGGTTTGGCTGCAATGGCAAGAGCACCACAGGGGGCACTGCAACAATGATAATGAACAGAGCATGAGAGGCAGAGGGCAGCAAATTTTAGCATCACACAGGGCACAACTGAAATTTAAGAGCCCAAAGTCCACCACTGAGGGAAGACTGGATGCAGCAGGAAATATTCTGCCAGCACATACCTTCTCATTTTGACCAACTTCTGAGTGACCTAAGGATTATCTAGAACATGGGAACACAGACTTTGCACCATCTCACATCCCAGTGCTGTGGTCATGATGGAAACTGTATTGGGGTTAAATTATTTTTATATTACATTATATGTAATGTAATGCAGCTATGTCACCATTTTTTATTTACCTAATTACATGGGTGCAACCCCCCCCCCCCAAATCTCATATCTATTTTTTGAGGGTGGGGAATTTCAGGGGAGGGAAAAGATAAATCTGAGGTACAAATAACAATTAAATGGTCCGCATGCCTGTAATTAAATTAAGAAAAAAGAAGGATCTATACCTGCATGCTATGCGTTAAGCTGAACATGCCATTTCGCCTACAGCATGGAGTGGCTAAGCAGTGGCTTACATGTCAATGCCCTCTGTTGCTTTCAAATATTTCAATGGATCAACTGTACTAAAATGTATTTGTAGCATGACGTACACTCAGAATTCAGAGCTAAAGGCTTTGACTCCCCAGCAAGAAACTGACTTGAGGAAGTCTTGCCCCATCATGTGTTTGGCAGGTCAGAGCTGAGAATCTCTGCTGTCTCTTGGTCTTGCTTAAGTAAGACCTTGCCAGCAGGTGTCTCTGTGGGGACCAGAGGGCAGGAGGTGAAAAAGCCTTATATCACCCATGCCTTGAGGCTTTAGTCTAGGAAATGTGCTGCTCTTGTTCATCCACACACTACAAATCCCAGGGTGCTTTGTGAGAAAACACGTTGTAAGCCAATTTAGAACTCTTGAAATAAAGCAGCAATTCCCACCAAGTGTTTGACAAGGTTATCACATATTGTGATTCAATTATGATTCAAACAAAGGGGAGTTCACACATCATTAGCATCATTTCCTGTGGTCATGGTGGCTGAGAAAAAGTGTGTGTGGTACACTTTTATCATTTAGAAAAGTACATTCATCCAAAGACTGCTGCCGAATTGTGATCTGTCTAATGATGCAACACAAGTGATCTTGCTATGCCTTTGAACTGAAATTAAAAATTGACCAGGCTGGAGCATCTTTATTTTGACAATTAATACCAATTAATTAGAAGTGCTAAAGGGAAATTAGTCTTGATACAAGTAAAGTGAACCTGTGACATTAACTGCCTTAGGCCACTGAACCAATTACTGTGCTTGAATTTTAAAAAGTACCTATCATAATAATTTTACGACAGCCAATAGCTTGCATGGCTACAAAGGTTAGACAATAAATTTCATGTCATGTTTCAGAGACAACTCCGTAAGTCAGGAAATATTCATTTAAGGTGCACTGTGTACAGGGTGTCCATTCTCGTATATATAATACTTGAGGATTCTGGTACACAACCTGGGACCAACATACTTTAGAGCAGGGGCTCTCAAACTTTCTACCCCCCAGAGCCCACTTTAGGCAGCTAAAAATTACTAAGGCCTTCCTGCCACAAAATGGTGGCAGATGGAGGCAGTGTTTGGCAAGGCAAGGCAGAGAAATTGGCCAAGCTGTGGCATTGAAGGGAGCCCAAGTCCCACTGGTAGGTCCCACCCACTGAGAGCCACTTGCCTTAACATTTGTCTTTCTCCATATGACAGGGATGTCATATTTCAAAAAGTGAAAATTCGGACACAAAGATAGTTGAGCTTTCTTGGGGAAAGATGTGTTTGGCCAAAGTTTGGCTGAGGTTTTTTTTTGGCAAAATCTCAAAGGAAAAAAAGAGGAAGTTTTTTACCATTTTTTTTAGGAAATTCACCAATCAATGCTTTCAATATGGGCTGCCATGTGTCTGAGTTTTCCCAGACATTTTAACCAGTTTGCAGAAATTCTGCCCAGACACCATTTTCAACAGGCGAATCCCGGCTATGTCTGGGAAATTCCGGACATATGGCAGCCCTACCATATGAACCCTCATGTCAGTGCATAGCTTCTGATCAGGCACTCTCCCAGGGGTCTGGATCCAAAGACTGCTGCTCAGTTCCACTGAAATCAGAAAAGGTATTTGGCTAACATGGCTTGGATCCAACCCAGTATGTACAGTAAAGCCATCACCTGCTGGAGAAGGGCTTTATTCCAGCTGATCCAATGCCCAGGCCCAATCTCCCTCCTGGAGGTCAGGATTGGCACCTCCCGTAAGCCTTCCAGACTTTGGGGAGCAGGGCTCCTCTGAAATACTATGTTTCGGCTTCTGAATTTGCTGACTATATTGTTTGGTTGGAGCACTTTCATTGTGTAGGGTTGTTTGAACTTGAGAGCTATATTATATTACATTTTTATGTAAACTGCTTTGAGCTAGGAATACTGCATAAATATTTTAAATAAATGTGTGTTGCACAGATTTGAAGCCCAGGGGAATGAGTGTTGGTTGCTGGAACTCTCTTGGTATCACAACTAGGCATGTTTGCTAATGCAGGCTGGCTAAGGGGTTAGAGCTTGCATTCCCTATTGCCTTAAATCTTACTGCCTATTATATGCTCAGTGATTATATATATATATATATATATATATATATATATATATATGTACTGGTATTCACCGTGAACTTGTTACAGTAAGTGCCACACTTTAAAAAACAACAACTTTTTTTGGGGGGGGAGTTCCAGTACTGAAAACCCTTGAGTAGCCCCAGAAAAGAAGCACTGCATACACTTATACCAAGGGACTCTTCTCTCCTCATTCTCCTTCCACTTCTTACATTAAAAAGTTGTTATTTATTTTTATTTTAAAAAGAACTTTCAAAGGTATTTAAGTAGAACAGAAATTTGAATATGGTTACTCAAATAATGGCATCTACATGCAATGGTTTGTTTTTCAGTATGGAATTTTGGGACCAATCCAAAGCCAAGATCCACCGTAATGACGGCAGTTTTCCAAAGGAGAATCCGCAGCTGAGGCTGGACTCATCTGGGCCTTAGAGGGTTGAAGTGCCTCATGTCAGCTAAACCATGGATACACAATTAAATACAAGGACCATCTTCTTATTTTAACCTTTTATTATGAAAAAATGTATAATTTATATGTTAATAAAACAGGATGGATCAAAAAGTCAATAGTCGGCACAAATATAATTAACTTCCCTAGCCAAAGTCTCAGGACCCTAATATCAAAGCAGGCAGGTAGATCTGCAGAGCACTGACTGTCCACTCAAATTAAAACCATGGATTAGAGCAGCTTCATGTAGACCACTTTGGAATGTTAACTCTTTGAGGCCACATCAGGGAACAGCCAGGCCCCAACGTTTCTTCATACACCTTCCAAAAAGTCAAAACATCATTAAACCCCAAAATGTCTGTGTTACTTATGAGTTGTGGCTAATGTCATGAGTACTTGCAGTGGGATCACAATGGGACCGAAGTAAAGGCAAATGTGAACATACCCCCCGTTAAAAGGGAACGGTCACATGACAGACACACTGCATCAGAAGCCACTTTTTCCAGATGAACTAAAACTGTCACCATGAGTCTGGAGATCCCACAAGGCAGTTCTAGTGATGTAGTTCACCTGTAGAGATTAAAACAAGGAAAATCTTCAATATCACAGTTACCACAAAACTGTGGCACTATCTTGTGTGCTCCTGAACCGAGATAGCTTTCTGCAAAATAGCTGCAAAGAAATTCTGACAGCTGTTGATGTTTACCAGAGGTAGACACAGATGCTGCTTTAGTTCAAGAAACAAACAGAAAAGCAAAGCAAAAGATAAATAGAACAAAATAAAAGTTGATGTCTGTAATAATGACACTGGTACATTATGAAGTATGGCCTGGGGTTCCCTTTTACCTGGGCACCCTTCCTTTCTTCTTCTTTTCGAGGGAGAAATCAAAGTCTTACCCCATGAAGGATGTTCCTTTTTCAGGGATGCTGATAAGCCTTGCAGAGATTTTAAAGTTATCTTGCCTTCAAAATACTTTGCAGCAAAATGACAACTTTCACTGAATACATAGTAGTTTCCAGTGAAAACCCAGCATTCTTGGAGTCAAGCGTTAAGGTAAATAAAATAAAATGGAATTCTAAGAGAATATTTTACTGCTATTAAAGGTTTTTTTAAGGCATAAAAAGTAAGGCTTGATTTCAATAAGATATAAAAAGTCTTGGTCTTTTCCCTGAGAATGTTAACTGATCTCCCCAAAAGAGCCTGAAATCCCTCCAGGTTTCGGGAATATTGTGGTTGTATGAGTGATGGAGGTTTTGTCCTCTCTCCGTTCTTTCTCGCCCCCACCCCTTGGCTTTGATTTTGAAGACAGCATTCTCTTTTCATCTTCCTGCAGATATGGTTCTGCATAAATCTCTCTGAAGATCTCATTCTAGCCAGGCAACATTGCAGTGAAAAGGGAGAGTCTGCTTCCTAACGTCTGTATAATTTTCCTTGTGCAAATCTGGGCATTGACTTCAGACCTTAGATGATTTCACTGAATCCCAAATTGTCTTTGTGAAATATAGCAGCTGTAACATCTGTTATGTGATGCTTTTGGGGGGGTCACTTCTGTTGGCACCTAACTCTTGCACTGTTTTGTAGTGAAGTATCCTTGGTTGGGGGAAATGCTGCCCCAGCATCCTTCTGAAAGGGGCAAATTTGCCCCACCTCCATTTAGCAGAAAGCCTCGTCGGAGGGAGCAAAATTATGGCCATATGAGGCCAATCAGAGGAGAAGTGCAGGTGCTTGGCTTTCCATAGAGCAACATCACCCCACAAACTTCCTCTTGCCCTTTGTAGCATCCTGCCCACACATCCTCTGAAAAGTAGGAGTCCATTACTCACCTTTTCAGGGGCTGAGTAGAGATATTTTCAGTGTCCTTGGCTGGCTTGTGGGGCACCTTTTCCTATTTCCAACTGCTCTTGTTCTTGGGGCATGGCGTAGAGTTAGTGTGGCTGATTTGTTGTTCACAATTGGATGATTTATTCATTTGTCACAACTTTTGCATTTAGTATGGGCTGGGATGTAATTTTTGCTGCAAAGACCTTGCTGCACCACCCTGCTGACCACGACTGAACACATCTCCAAATTTTCTTATTGCCATTCTCCAACCAAAAACTTTGTGCAAAAATGTATGTGCTAATGAAAGCAAGGTATAAAATCCACATTATATTAGGGGGCACTGCAAAATTGCGTATGAAATTGTGCATATCAGGAGACATATGCACAAAAATGCATACACATTTTCATGAACCTTTTAAAGTGTTTTTAATTGAATATTCAATAAAAATATATTAATGCAACAAACAAAGCACGTGGATTTGCTAATTTGTGCAGAAGTGAGGAAATGGATTTCAGGACAGGAAAAATGACTAACTGAGAGGTATCAAAACTGACATATTCATTTATTCCCATTTGCAGTAGGTGATGCCCCCTTAAGCATGCCCCCCCCTTAAAACTGCCACAGGTTCCATGGCTGATACACAAAGATTCCTTAGTTTGAAAATGACTGGACCAAGAACACTTACAGAATGATCACGTTACTGACAGACCTTATTGTGATTCTATCTGTCCTTATAGTTTAAATTTGGTTGAACCTTGAATGCATTATCATTGCATAATGTGCAGAGGTTGATGATTAATTGGACAATTTTTAGGGAGCTACATGGAAAGATCTGTCCATGAGACTGCACTCTATCTGCTTTGTGAGGACAATATATCCCTGTAACTGCAAACTTTGCACATTTTTCTATAGGCAGCAATTAATGATAGATTATTTTAAAGGGAGGATGCTGTGTCTTGTTAAAATAGTGGCTGTATTAAAAATTTTATGCATATACTTTGGTCTGTGTCATTTTTATTTATGTTCTTATATTACAGTACTCTCATATGGATATCAGTTCCTTTTGTTAATCCTTATATGTCCGATGAATAGATACAAAGAAACAAATCTAAGCTCAGATACTGCAAGGAATAACCTTCCCAGATGCAGATCACCTAAGGACTTGGCTATAGGCAGAAAATCACAGGGCAAGTCTACTTGCAATCAGTACCAATACATTTAAGCAGACATGGTCTGGGTCTGGTTGGTGTATACGTCAGTTAATTGCATTTTTCTCTTATACAGAATAACATCTCAAATTAAATCATGGATGTTATGTACAAAATCCAAATTTCATTAGATCTCTAAAGACAAAATCATGTCTGATGAATTTACTGCATGAATTCAATTGCTTTTATCCAATTAAATTACATCAAAGAAATGCTTTTGAGTTTTCAGTAGCTGTCCTTTTCTAAAAACATAGGCTATGTTTGATCTTGGTGCAGAAGATCTTCAATTCTTCTTCCTAACATGACAGCAAAACTCTGAAGAGGTTCCTTTACAATTTTTTGTATGCTGAAGATGTCATCCCTTCTAAAATATGTAAAAATGACAATGTGTAGGGATATAAGTGTTGCTGATTATTTCTATCTCCACACTGTAGAGGAGCATCATTAATAGTGTGAGAGACAAGTGTGCTGGAGAAACTGGCTTAAACATTTTTGCATAACATTTCCTTTGAATATATATTTAAATGTCCACTATTTTTAGATCAGAAGAAGCTATAAACAGGATTTCATCCCTTTCATGATGATCCATGCTTCTGAATGTCTTACGAAAACACAGAACAATTTGATCTAACATCTGGGTCAACATGGGAACCAGAGTAATGCAGATGCAGTCTGCTGGATTTCTCTCACTTTAAGATTGTATAATCTACGAGTGAAACAGGAAGTCAAGACAGTTACTGATAGAAATATCAGTTCATGGCTAAAGAAAAATGGCTTTTAAGAAGCAGAAGCCATCCCCCTGGAAAGAACACAACTTTTGCAGCTCAGTCGTAGAATATCTATTTTGTAAGTAGAATGTCCCAGGCTCTTGCCTAAAGCCCTGAAGAGACAATCCCAGTCAGAGCCCTAAACTAGATGGACCGATGCTAGGACCTGTAATATAAAGCATCTCCCTATAGGCTGCATCAACAGAAGTATAACATCCAGATCAAGGGAAGTAATACTACCACTCTATTCTGCCTTAGTCAGATCACACCTGGAATCCTGTGTCCAATTCTGAGCACCACAATTTAAGAAGCATGTAGACAAGCTGGAACATGTGCAGAGGAGGGCAACCAGGATGATCAAAGGTCTGGAAAGGTCTTAGGAGGAAACGAATTTCTTTTCTCCACTGTAATTTCTTCCTTCCTTCCTTCCTTCCTTCCTTCCTTCCTTCCTTCCTTCCTTCCTTGCTGTCTGTGTGTGGAAGTGAGGAGATTACTTGTCAAGGCAAGGCTGGGTTTGGAGACAGCCACATTCAGGGAACAATCACAAAGAGGGAGCAGAGAGATATTGCAAATGGGGTGGTGGTGGTAGTGCTATAATTTGCAGTTTGTTTGGGAGAGAGATGTGATATACCCTCACACAGGGATGTAAGAAGGCATCAATTTCCATCTCAAACTGTTTTTGTTATATACAGCGCTGTTTCTGTTCTGCTGCAGTTTGGTTTCTGACAAACCACCTTATTAATTATTTTATTATTTTACTATTCCACACTATTTCAATGCAAAGGAAAAATAATGCCAGTGGAGAAAAAACCATAATCAATTACATTTTGTTTGCAGACTGAAAACAACAACAGTGAATACCAATCAGATTCATTAGAATCTTTTTTATATATAAATATTTTTTATTAATTTCCAATTATTAAAATCCAATATAAACCACATTTTATCAATGTGAAATGACAATTCAAATTCAAATATATATCAATTATAAAGCCAATTACACACTTTGTATGACTTCCGCGTGCTAGATTTCAGGATGAGATGATTTTATTTCACCCTGCTTCTGAGTCTTAATTAATCCAATTACATTCAGTCTTGATCTTAATCCTTTATTGACAGCTATAGAGTTTTTGACTTTCATTTGAATTAACACATTTAATATTTTCTTCCTGCAAGAGGAGTTCCATATCCAAAGTATTTCCTGTGTGTGATGTTTATCTTATCCATGTTGTTTCTTCATTCTTCCTGTTCTCCATCTGTCCTGCACAGCATCACTACTTCCGCTCTTCCCTTTCCTTTGTTCCCAGAAAATGAGGCAGAGACACGCCATCTTTTTGTTGTTGTAATTGTTTGAGTCTAGATAGAGAGTGAACTGGTGTCCTGCCAACGCTTTAACAAGACTCAAGTTTCTCCTCCTTGGCCAATTCTCTCAATAATGATCTGGTGTCTTGCCAAACCCTTGGCAGATCCCCAAAGCCCAAAGTCCAGGTCCTTCCATAGCAGTACAGTGAAAGTTTGATGCTTTAAATCCATTTCAATTTTCTCACACAGTTCTATTTTTCGTTGTAATCCATAAATATAATCCTGTTCTCTTTTATCTCTTCTTGCCTTTTATCAGTTTGTTAACATTCAAAGGGGTGTTTGCCAAATCATTTATGTAGCAAACATGAAGGGTAAAGGCTCCCCCCATCACATACCGTATTTTGCATCGAAGGAAGTCTTATGATCGGCAGGCCCAAGAGGCTCAGTGGTTTAGACCACAGCGCCACCTGCGTCGCTAATAAGAAAGTGTTTTAGTTACAGTTAAATGTTCAATAGTATAAAAAATGGGATTCATAAAATGGCACCTGTTAAGTTGTGGGCGAACATATCAGACGACACAGCTCTTCTTTATTCTGAGGCCAGAACTGAACTGAGCTGAAGAGCTCAGTCAGCCTGCTTATATAGAGCTCCAGTACCTTGTTACTATAACAACTTTCAAAAACTATCCAATCACTGAACGTCACTTTCGATCCTTCATTTGCATAACTATCTACAGTATCCCCCTGCTGGCCCAGGGTGAGAACTTCAGTACATAACAGCACCTACCACAAAGATTATAGTGAACATGACTTAACCTTCCAATGGCCCACAGCAACTATGCCACACCCACCAGTGCAGATGGAACCAAGTGGGATGTATCCAGGGGAGAATCGCAGCACCCCCAATAATGTGGAAATACCCTGCAAAGCAGTGCTGCTCAAAGCAGAGGTCCAGCTCACAAGCGAGTGCCAGTTCACGAGGCATTGGCTGCGGGACTGCAGCAATTCCACCACTGCCCAGGTTGAGTGGAATGCTTCAGTATCCAATATGGTACTGGCCCCAGCACACTGAGAGGTGTGCAGCTGTCAGTCCACCACATCAAATAGCACTGCTGTAAAGAAATGTGTACACTGGTGTGTGTGCATGTGCTTGTGTGTTCTTTAATAACCCAGAGCTTAGGCTATGTCAGTTTCCAAAGATTTACCGCTGTGTGTAACAGCAGGTGTTTCAAAGTGATAAGCATTATTCTAGCAGAATGACAATAAATGTTGCAATTACAGATCAAGGTAACTGTTTAAATCATTATTATTCTTATTATTGTGCTTGTTTAAAACAGTGGTGCAATTTGTGCAGCATCCACAGTCTGGAAGATTGCAATATGGCAAGAGCACCTTCTTTAGATCAAAAGTCACTTCTGGCCACAGAGGGACATGCCATTTAATGTGGTGATGTGGATTTAGAAAAAAATCAGTGCCAACTCTGAGCTGTGACACCTGAAAAATGGTGCAGCTATTTAAAAACAACAACCCAAGATTGATCTCTTGAAAATAAATAAATAAGTCCCCTCCTGCAAATGCCATTTGACTACAGTGAACTCTCAATTGCAGATTCCATTCAGCTGGTAGTTTCAGAAAGTTGGGCTCAGCCAATACAACTTTATCTCGTGTGTGTGTGTGTGTGTGTTGTTGTTTTTTGTGAGCAGAGGAAAACACCTTTTCTTGGCTATGTTTGGCAATTGTTGTGAACAGTGACATATTTCAGTGTGGTTCTCCTTGACACATTTTCCCTCATCCTTCTTTGGACCCCCACAATGCTCATCCTCACCTTCCTACACTGTCTGTCTCTCCCTCGAAAGTGTGTGTACACCACAGAACACCAGCCATTGCTTGCTGTGAGCATGCCTCTAAACTATCAGTCCACCTATCCCTCTCCTGCCCAGGATGACAGTCCATAACTCACAAGCCTAGCTCCTGGCAATGAGACATATGCAGGATGCACCCCTCCACCCAGCCCCCAGTGCAAGTTATAACTGGGGAGCTGCAGACAGTGGTGCACCATAGTCAGCACCAGATATCTTCAAGCAGCTGCTGAGACCCCACTGCTCAGTCCAGTGGAACCCCCTCCCCAGGACACTATGACCTCCAAGGGTTATCTTGCCACTTTGGAGCAGATCCCACCTCTCTGTCAGCCAGTGGTGACAGGTCCCCTACCTACAGTTAACCTATGTAGCCCCCATGCATAATCTAATGTTTCTTTTTCCATGAGGTAAAGCTTTGATACTTGGAGACTCAGGCAGAAGTTGAACAAATAAGAAGGATTTATGGCCGGCACAGTTGCATAATGGCTGCGGAAGGTGAAGGGAGGGCCACAGGAATGACACAGGAGACTGCTGTTGGATTGAATTGGGCCACAACTTTATTGATTACAGGATAGAGTAGGTTTGGCTAAGGCATTGGGCATGTATCCGGCATCAGGCAGCCTGCTAGCTACCTGATAGGAACCTAGTGGTGTCAAACCTGTGCTGGGGAGTCAACTCAAAAATGGATTGGATGCCAAGACCCCACACAGGCCGCTATTGGGAGAACTCAATTAAGAACTCCATTTGTTCTGGAGGTCCGTTCTTAACCTGAAACTGTTCTTAACCTGAGGTACCACTTTAGCTGATGGGGTCTCCTGCTGCCACTGCGCCGTTGCCACATGACTCACCCCCTCTAACAGGGTACCCCTGTGACTAAGAATCCAGCCCAATGCCTTATCCACTGAAATTGTGACGGTTGCTATGAGGTAGCCAGCCAATTTGTTTGCAGGAGAAAATTCCTCCCTGACCCCCAATACGGCGTCTGAATTAACCATAGCAAGGTCCGGAGGCAATGTGCCCGCTTTGCCCTCTGGGCGGGCCCCAAAGACTGGGTGGGTAGAAAATCCCACAACGATTGGCCAAGCGGGCAGCCTGCACTTGGCTGCCCCCTTAAGTAGGCTGGGGTGGGCTGCTTGCAGCCCCCAAGTCCCAGCCTCCAATTGGCCCAAGCGGGCACTGCCTACCCTTACCTGAGGGCCTGATGAAAGGTGGTAGCCTCCATGGACCCACCACAGGCGCGCCATGCGAAACAGCCACCCACCTGGAATCCCAGGTGAGTGGATATTTCATAGAACAAAGTTGATAAAACAAAGGATGTGTCAGGAGACAATGTTCTTTCAGGAAACAGTTAACTTATTAATATTACACTAAATCTAGTGAGTGTTACAAGCTTCTAGACAAGGCTTTTAAATTTCTGTTGCTTAATTCAGTTCTTCAGTTACATGTTACAGGTTTCTAGCCTAGGTGGTCAATGCTCAGCTTATTTCCAGTTATTTCACTTCAGCTCCTTAGCTTAGTTTTTGCATAGGTGTTACAGCTTAATACTTTGGTCCTTAAGCAAGGTGGAACTTTCTGTCAGATCCCCAACCTTCTGTCAATGACACTCCTGAGGTACCTCTGGCAGTGCAACAGACCCAGGGAATCACCTCACCCCCTCTGAGGGAAAGGAGTCTCCTGAGCTTAGACTGGAAGGCTGGGGAGTCTTCTCTACCTAGAAGATCTATCTCCTCCCGACTGGATCCTCACAACTTCTAATTCTCCTGCTCAAACTCAGCCTTCCAGTTCATTCCTGTCTGAATACTCTCCCAAGACACTCTGTCTTCCAGTCTAAGCTCAGGAGACTCCTTTCCCTCAGAGCGGATGGCACAGAGAGAGAGAGAGACCAAGACCAACTCTCTAAGTCTCCCCCACAAACTATCTCTCAACTATCTGAACCCTCTCTCAGAAATGCCTCCTTTCATTCCCCCTCCCCAGGTGCTGGCTTCACCCAGTGTTATAGCTTTTTCTCTGCTTTCCTCTCCAGCAGCACAGGACAACACACCTGTCAGCCCTGGAAGCCTTTTCTTCATGGTGATGGTTGAGAATGTGGATTGATTGTGTCCACACACCTGCTGTACCTCAGAATCCATGCAAACACAAAGAAAAAGATTCCTTTCCATGTGGTGAAAAGTCACACAAACTGATTCAGTGAGAACAGTCTGGGCTTTGCATCAAACATTTTCAGGCCTGATCATCTGGGACAAAACAATCCGGAAGAAATGGGAGGCGGCAGGGAGAGAAATCACTTCATGATCCTACCAGTTCATTGGTTCTGAAGCTATTGAGTTCATGTTGCCTCAAGGGGGTTCTTGAATGCTGTCTCTGCAGCTGAGTGGTTTTTAGAGGTCTCATTGACTAGAAGGGTCCCAACCTGGAGTTCCATCCTTATCTGCTTTAATAAAAAATGACAATGAACTGCGCCTTTGTCTCTTGAAGAAAAAATGAAGGTGAGTGCTGCTCTTTCTTTCTGTGAAAGCAAGCCTAATTGCTTTATTAGGCTCTGCAGCCTGTAAGTTCCTTGTAGTCAGGGTATTTTATCTGAGGATGTGCAAAGCCAGGAAATGTGCCAGTCCTTTATCTTTTCTCTGCTTTGCTGAGATTTTGTCTTTCCCACCAAGGAGCTATTTGTTGCAGTGAACTATGGATCGTGCATGATGTTTACAGCTATGCTTCATGGCAGATATTCTGAACAAGAATTTATTCCCACCGAAACAGTGACTCTGTGCCCCCTCCCCCAGTTGTTCTCTGAGCTTTGTGAAAGCACAAATTCAACTAGATAAAGAAATAGCTGTGCAACATGTGGGTTAATTATGATTAGATGACCCACCACAGCTAGTAAATTTGCTCTTTTGAAAATTTTGTAGTCTCTCTGTCTCTCTCTCTTTAAAAAAAAAAGAATGCTTGCCAATATGGATGAGCTGATTATCAGACCAGAATCTGACCTTTCTGTAAGTGCACATAAACAATTCTAAGGAATAAAATCAAAATACCAATTCAAAACTATAAGCATCGAATCTGTATGAATAGACTTCCTTGAGCATATTATTGACTCTGAGCACTTTGCCTAAAGCAAAATTCAAAGTCATTTGGAGAATTTCTCTGCAGGTGAAAACTTTCTGAGGAATCTTGAGGGAGCCCAAACAAGTTTAGAAAACTGGTGAAGTCTTTCAGGTAACATCCCTTACTCAATAAACTGTCAAAACAAATATGCAAGGAGATAGCCAGAAGCAGTTTGGGATATCCAGTTTATCATAAAGAATGTCACATATATGGCTATCCGCCAGCTAGACAAAAGCCATAGGTATGTGCTCTTGTGCAATAAGTTACTTGCCCACTGGGAACAAATTCATTTCCTTGAGGCCAATATGTCTGACCTGGGGAAGCTGAAAAAGATTTGTGGGAAAGCCGTCCATGGCTGTGGCAGCTCCTTTGCTCCCATGGAGGATGAGACTCTCAGGGCAGAAGGGCATCACTCTAAGGTAGGGGGAAGTGATCTCTTAGAAGGAGCAATTGGGAACTGTGACCATTGCTATTAAATTAAATGTGTATGTTAATGCACAATTGCCAAGAATTGCCATACCTTCAAGGATGAGCAGGAATTCTCCTGTGATGAGGATACTTTTCCAGGAGGAAGCTGGATGGTGATAGTTGTTGTTGTTGTTTAGTCGTTTAGTCGTGTCCGACTCTTCGTGATCCCATGGACCAGAGCACACCAGGCACTCCTGTCTTCCACTGCCTCCCGCAGTTTGTTCAGACTCATGTTTGTAGCTTCAAAGACACTATCCAACCATCTCATCCTCTGTCGTCCCCTTCTCCTTGTGCCCTCCATCTTTCCCAACATCAGGGTCTTTTCCAGGGAGTCTTCTCTTCTCATGAGGTGGCCAAAATATTGGAGCCTTAGCTTCAGGATCTGTCCTTCCAGTGAGCACGCAGGGCTGATTTCCTTCAGAATGGAGAGGTCTGATCTTCTTGCAGTCCATGGGACTCTCAAGAGTCTCCTCCAGCACCATAATTCAAAAGCATCAATTCTTCGGCGATCAGCCTTCTTTATGGTCCAGCTCTCACTTCCATACATCACTACTGGGAAAACCATAGCTTTAACTATACGGACCTTTGTTGGCAAGGTGATGTCTCTACTTTTTAAGATGCTGTATAGGTTGGTCATTGCTTTCCTCCCAAGAAGCAGTGATCTTCGTTTTTTTGATGTTGAGCTTCAGACCATATTTTGCGCTCTCCTCTTTCACCCTCAATAAAAGGTTCTTTAATTCCTCCTCACTTTCTGCCATCAAGGTTGTGTCATCTGCATATCTGAGGTTGTTGATATTTCTTCCAGCAATCTTAATTCCGGCTAGGGATTCATCCAGCCCAGCCTTTCGCATGAATTCTGCATATAAGTTAAATAACCAGGGAGACAATATACAGCCTTGTCATACTCCTTTCCCAATTTTGAACCAATCAGTTGTTCCATATCCAGTTCTAACTGTAGCTTCTTGTCCCACATAGAGATTTCTCAGGAGACAGATGAGGTGATCAGGCACTCCCATTTCTTTAAGAACTTGCCATAGTTTGCTGTGGTCGACACAGTCAAAGGCTTTTGCATAGTCAATGAAGCAGAAGTAGATGTCTTTCTGGAACTCTCTAGCTTTCTCCATAATCCAGCGCATGTTTGCAATTTGGTCTCTGGTTCCTCTGCCTCTTCTAAATCCAGCTTGCACTTCTGGGAGTTCTCGGTCCACATACTGCTTGAGCCTTCCTTGTAGAATTTTAAGCATAACCTTACTAGCGTGTGAAATGAGTGCAATTGTGCGGTAGTTGGAGCATTCTTTAGCACTGCCCTTCTTTGGGATTGGGATGTAGACTGATCTTCTCCAATCCTCTGGCCACTGCTGAGTTTTCCAAACTTGCTGGCATATTGAGTGTAGCACCTTAACAGCATCATCTTTTAAAATTTTAAATAGTTCAGCTGGAATACCATCACTTCCACTGGCCTTGTTATTTGCAGTGCTTTCTAAGACCCATTTGACTTCACTCTCCAGGATGTTTGGCTCAAGCTCAGCAACCCCACTACCTGGGGTGTACGAGACATCCATATCTTTCTGGTATAATTCCTCTGTGTATTCTTGCCACCTCTTCTTGATGTCTTCTGCTTCTGTTAGGTCCTTACCACTTTTGTCCTTTATTATGGCAATCTTTGAATGAAATGTTCCTTTCATATCTCCAATTTTCTTGAACAGATCTCTGGTTCTTCACATTCTGTTGTTTTGCTCTATTTCTTTGCATTGCTCGTTTAAGTAGGCCTTCTTGTCTCTCCTTGCTATTTTTTGGAAATCTGCATTCAATTTCCTGTATCTTTCTCTATCTCCCTCGCATTTTGCTTGCCTTCTCTCCCCCGCTATTTGTAAGGCCTCATTGGACAGCCACTTTGCTTTCTTGCATTTCCTTTTCATTGGGATGGTTTTCGTTGCTGCCTCCTGTATAATGTTGCAAGCCTCCATCCATAGTTCTTCAGGCACTCTGTCTAGCAAATCTAAATCCTTAAACCTGTTCCTCACTTCCACTGTGTATTCATAAGGGATTTGATTTAGATTGTATCTTACCGCTCCAGTGGTTTTTCCTACTTTCTTCAGTTTAAGCTTGAATTTTGCTATAAGAAGCTGATGATCTGAGCCACAGTCAGCTCCAGGTCTTGTTTTTGCTGACTGTATTGAGCTTCTCCATCTTTGGCTGCAGAGAATATAATCAATCTGATTTCGATGCTGCCCATCTGGTGATGTCCACGTGTAGAGTCGTCTCTTGTGTTGTTGGAAAAGCGTGTTTGTGATGACCAGCTTGTTCTCTTGACAGAACTCTATTAGCCTTTGCCCTGCTTCATTTTGCTCTCGAAGGCCAAACTTGCCAGTTGTTCCTTTTATCTCTTGATTCCCTACTTTAGCATTCCAATCCCCTATAATGAGAAGAACATCCTTCTTTGGTGTCACTTCTATAAGGTGTTGTAAGTCCTCATAGAATTGGTCAATTTCAGTTTCTTCAGCACCAGTAGTTGGTGCATAAACTTGGATTACTGTGATGTTAAAAGGTCTGCCTTGGATTCGTATCGAGATCATTCTATCATTTTTGAGATTGCATCCCAGTACTGCTTTCGCCACTCTTTTGTTGACTATGAGGGCCACTCCATTTCTTTTACGGGTTTCTTGCCCACAGTAGTAGATATGATGGTCATCCGAACTGAATTCACCCATTCCCGTCCATTTTAGTTCACTGATGCCCAGGATGTCAATATTTATTCTTGCCATCTCATTTTTGACCACATCCAACTTACCCAGGTTCATGGTTCTTACATTCCAGGTTCCTACGCAGTACTTTTCTTTACAGCATTGGACTTTCCTTTCGCTTCCAGGCATATCCACAACTGAACGTCCTTTCGGCTTTAGCCCAGCCGCTTCATCAGCTCTGGATCTACTTGTACTTGTCCTCTGCTTTTCCCCAGTAGCATGTTGGACGCCTTCCGACCTGAGGGGCTCATCTTCCAGCGTCATAACTTTTATATGCTTGTTGTCTTTGTCCATGGAGTTTTCTTGGCAGGGATACTGGAGTGGCTTGCCGGTTCCTCCTCCAGGTGGATCACGTTTGGATGGTGATAGTGGGTGATGTTAATATACTAGCTGGGTTTGTGACAAGTGTTCCGTCTGTATTATGACTTGCCTGCCTGATATGAAGGTTGTGGATGTCAGATGTTGCCTAGATAGCTTGCTAGACAGTGCTGGGCAGGACAAAGTGTCTGGGGTGCATGTTGGCACCCATTATGTATGGAAATGTAGTGGTCCAGTCCTTGAAGTGAAATTTAAGTTGCTAGGTAGGAAGTGGAAAGTCAGGACCTTCCAGGTAGCTTTTTTTTTTTTTTTTGCAAGGCTAGCTCTTACACACACTGGAACAGCCATGCAATGCTGATTATGGATGAGATGGTGATGTTTGGAAGAATTAGTTAAGTGCTGGATAACATGTTGGGATAAGCAGGCAGGGCTCTACTTGAATAGGTCTGGAACCAGACTGTTGGTACTTAAATAATAAAAAGATTGCAGACCAGCTTTTAAACTGTTCTTTTTTGGGGGGGGAGGTCTGACAGGAGCTAAGATGCATCCAGTTCAGAACAAAACATTCCTCAGGACAGAGGATTAAATTCTTTATGATTGCTCAAATGAAGGAAGTGTAGACCCCCATACTGGGAGTGTGGAAGCACATTATATTAAATGGACAATTGCCAAGAAAATCCAAAACAATCTCATTTGACTTTCAGTGAGGAAACTTCCTAAAAATGAAGAGATTGTTTAGAGGAAGTGGAAAGGGAAAGTCAAATAGGTCAGTTCTCTCGAGAATACTTGGGAGTTGTTTAAAACCACAATATTGGAAGCTTAGCTAGCATGTAAACTGCAGTTCAAGAAACATGCCACCTAGGTCAAGACTGCCAATGTGTTTAATGAGTAGAATCAAAGAACCTATTAAAGGCAAGAAGGCTTACTTTACAAAGTAAAAGTCTTGTCAAGTGATGAGAACAGAAAGAACCAAAACTTTGGCAAAATAAATGCAGGGAAACATGAAGGGATGCTAAAATAGAACTGGAGAAGCACATTGCTAAAAAAATTATAAAACCAATAATCTTTAAATACATCAGATGCAAGAGATTGTCTGAGGAGGCTTTTGGACCTTTGGATGAGAAGCGCCTTTTCTGCAGTGGTTTCCCATTTGCAGAATGCTCTCCAAGGGAGGTTCACTATATAAATAAATATAATAAACTGTTGACCAGAAACTCAAGTGACAGCGATCAAGTCTAAGTTCAATGACGCATGCACAAGGAAGCAATGGAGAACTGTATTGTAATTCTTTGCATTATTACTCCAGTGTTCTTTCAGGAGCTAAGGTCTCCCCTAACCCATTTTATGCTCTCAACAACTCGGAGAGGCAGAGATAGTGGCTGACTCAAAGATTCCCTTTCATAGTCTAAACTCTGCCCATCACGTTACACCACACTGCTCTGATAGGAATTATTTTCTCGCGGATAAAGAAATCACAACAAAAAGTAAAACAGAAAGAGCCAGGGTTGCCATACGTCTGGAATTTCCTGGACATACTTGCAATTCTGCAGTTGGAAGTGAACATGTCCAGGAAAATTTACTTGGAATTAAGTTTTGTTGAATTACATACAATTTCCTCTGAAGTAAGTGCATAGAATTGCAGCTTTCTTTCTTTCTTTCTTTCTTTCTTTCTTTCTTTCTTTCTTTGTAACTATTCTCACAACTTTATTTTGTTATTTTAGATATTTTAGTTTGGTTAACAATTAGCAATGGTTTTAAGACATGAATTATCCAGTCTGTTATCATTGGGTGAACTGCAGTCTAAGAACTATTATGTACAAACTAAAAAGTGGAGACACAATCCAACAGGAAGTTTTTCCCCAGTGAAATAAGGGGAATGACACAAGAGTTCATTCATTTTAATAAAGCTTGCACCATATTCCTTCCTGGTGGATTGTGCCCTAGGATTTCTGAATTATAATTGCTTTTTAAAATACTGTGCTTTGAAAGAATGTTCAGCTCCTCCAATTTGCTCTAGACTGCCTGTGTTAAAAAAAATCTTTCAGTATCTTGCACTCAAAATCTTTCATCTTTCTAGCGTTTGATTTACAGCTACTAAATAATTTGCCAAGTATAATTTGTAATTAAGTGCCTTCTCATTCATATGCAAACACTAATGAATATCTGTCATCATTCTGCTGTTGTTAATAGTCTCATCATTGCTATTCTGGAATATTTTTAAAGATCAGACCAATTTTTCAATAGGTCAGTATTCCTTTTATTGCTTAACTCATATATTTAGTTTCCCATTGCATTAATTTTTTTTGTTTAATTTAATAATGGTACTAGAAGCACGTGAAATCAACATCTTCACAGCTGAGATGCACAGAATAATTCAACATATGTTACTGTGGAAAATCATATATAATTGCAACCTGATCCTATTCATGTTTAGTTAGAAGACAGCCCCAACGGAATTGTGAAATACTTGCTCATAAGAAAGATATGTTCATAAGATTACAGCTTTCAATGTTTGTTTTGTAAATCCAACAGTTTGCTTCCACCCCACCTCACAAGCCCCTTGGGAAAAGATGTTGTCCACTTGATATATTTTATCCCACTTTTGAGCCAAAAACTAGCATTCAAAGTGAAACACAGCAACACAAATTCAGTACTAATAATGCTGTTACACGGGCATTGCAAATACATCAAATTAATAGACATAAAAGGGCAGGGGTGCGGAGGGGAAAGGTAAGTGAAAGAGATCTGATTTGCAATGCCAGAACAAAGAAGTGAGTAAATTCATTAACATCCATTTGGGTCCAGAATGATATTTCTTTGCTGGTCTTCTTGCAGGAACAGAGGTGGTGCAACCAAAACGGCGTCCTTAGCAGAGCTGGCCCAGCTATTAGACCGGGTGAAGCTGCTGCTTCAGGCAGCAGAAGATCTCCACATGGCACACCCACGTCATGACGCCTCATCACATGTACGCTGGGCAGCCATAACCTGGGGCCCAAGTCAGCGCCCTTGGTGTGGGGAATCTTTGGAGGTCCAGATGTTGCTGAACTACAACTCCCAGCAGCCTCAACAAGCATAGTCAATGGCCAGGGATGATGGGAGATGTAGTTCATAAACGTCAGGAGGTTTGAAGCTCTAGGACCACATATAACAGTCAAACCACTCTCGTTTCTTCCATCCATAACCGTTTCGCTAACATTTTATATGCTGCCAAAAGCCAAGAACGCAGCAGGCTATTGTAGTCTACTCTCTACTGGAGTGCTCTTTCATGTACTTTGGAGCAGAGTACAGAACACAACTGATGCTAAATATTTATTTAAGAATGTGTCTGGGTGAGATTTCCAACTGCTGAATAGCATTAGGAGTCTATGGATGCCCTTCCAGTTCACAGAAGTACAGAAGAATGAGCCTTACGGTTCACTCATAACCTTGACACAATCGGAGAAATGACTGGCTACAGCTGTTGGCCATATCTAATCTGGTAACCACAGCTAAGTCCAAAGAGAGTTTTTATTTAAAATGTTCAACAGTGGAAGCAGACCAATCTAACTTGAAAAAAGTCTCTGTTTTTATTTCTTTCCTCTTGAGAAAACTGTCCATAACAGTATATATTACATTTCCAAGACAATAATGAACTCTTGTTCTAAAGCAGGGTATAATTTTGTAAATCTTTGAATGTGCATGATAACATGGCACTTCCTTCCTTGCTTATGTTGGGAAGCAAAATTTCTAAGTGTGTTGAGGCCAGGGGTGGGGTGGGGATGGTGGAAAAGGCTTTTAAATTGTGTTTCTTATTATGTGCCAAAACCCCCACTTCTACATCCAAAATGTAGTATATATATCAGCCTCATAAAACTTGCATGCCCTGTTGTGAAAAGGTTGGCTCCAATGTATTGTGGAGCACACACCTCCCTGGTAGGAAGGGAGCCAGTGTGGTGTTGTGGTTAAGAGCGGTGGACTCGTAATCTGGTGAACCAGGTTTGCTTCCCCGCTCCTCCACCTGCAGCTGCTGGGTGACCTTGGGCCAGTCACACCTCTCTGAAGTCTCTCAGCCCCACTCACCTCACAGAGGGTTTGTTGTGGGGGAGGAAGGGAAAGGAGAATGTTAGCCGCTTTGAGACTCCTTTGGGTAGTGATAAAGTGGGATATCAAATCCAAACCCTTCTTCTTCTAATCGGAGAGCTTTTGCTTTGCTTTAAAAAGGCCCCAAATTTAACCCCTGGCATCTCCAGTTAAAAAAGGGGGAATAGAACCTTTCTGGTGTCAAGGGGGTAATTGCCAGGTGCTCTATTAGTGGGAAAGGCAAAAGTTGGCAGAGGGTGACCAAAGTCAAGTCCAGGTGGGGGTCAAAGGTCAATGTGAATGGGGATACATGCCCATTTTCTCTCACATTGCCAGCTCTTATGCACTGAGGAAACAAAGATGGCAGAGAGGGGTGCTTGGGCTGTTGCTGCTCCTACTGAGGTGCTCCTGTGCATTGGCTTGCCTTCTGAACTCGCTTGGAGCAAGTGACAGAGCATGAGGAAGTCCAGCCCCTGCAGAAGGATTTTGCTGTTGATTGCTGCATCAGAAGGGAAGCTGGTGGATCTGTGATTGGCAAGGCTTGTGGAACAGTCAAGGAGGAAGAGGGACAGGAGGCAGGAATGCGTTCTGCAGTGGCAGCACTAATCCAAGGGGTGTCGGGGCAGGGCAGGCCAAACCATGAGGCAAGGTAAGGCAACTGCCTCGGACAGCAGGATCTACAGGGGAAGCAGATCTGACCTCCACAAAATGCAGCAACTGCTTCTGCTGTGGTGACAGGAACAGCTGCAACACACACCTTGGAGGTTGGATCTACTGCCTCCTTGGCAGCCCCACCCCCCTTTGCCACATTTACAGAGGACTTATAGAGAATTTGGGGCATTGGTGGGCTCCTCCTGCCCATAGGGAGAAAATGGTGGCCGCTGCCCTCTGGGGTCCCCTGACTGCCAGCTCCAGCACAATTCAGAGCACCCCCCACACCTACTTCACCCATTGGGAAAGGTTGATTTAATTCCCTCTCACACACCTTCCCCCCTATGTAGATCTTCACTCCCCCACCCTTGTTCCCTAGCCAGAGTGGGGAGGCACCATTTTGTAGTTTGTCTCAAATGCCAAAATGCATTGCACCAGCCATGTGTCAAGGGCTGCAGTGAGCAAAACCAAGGATTATAAAGATCTGGTAGTGATGATGGGAAACCTCTCTGAGTCAGGGGTGCCAACCTGAATAAAATATTGGAGGGGGGGAGGTAGGGCCCACCCTGCATAACTGATCACATGACAGGGCCATGCATGTCATCTGGATGGCAATGCCCATCAGCTACAACAGCGGCAACAGTTTTGTTAGCCCAGAAATGGAGCAAGAAGAAATTCCGACGAAAGAAGAATGGCAGACAAAATTAATGGACTACGCAGAATTAGATAAAATGACAGGAAGGATTTGAAACCTACTGGACCAGAGATTTACCGAAGATTGGAATAAATATATGAACTTTTTGAAGAGCAACTGTAATCAACAAATTACGTTAGTAGGACTACAAGAAGTTTTGAAGGAGAAATATATGAAATATTGCCAAGTAGAGAAAGAATAGTGATATTAGTTTTAAGAGTTAAATGTAATAGTGGAAGTAAGAAATGTATATTAAGTGAATAGATTGGAAAATTTTCAGATGTGATTGATGGAAGTAAAGAAAATGGTGTAAGAAATGAAAGCATGTTTAATTACTGTTGAAAATGATATGTTGAAAAATTAATAAAAAATTATATTAAACAAAAGACAATGCCCATCAGCTTTGGGGCTCTCCGGCCCACTCAAATATTTATTGGGGGCAAAGGTTTGCTCCTCACGATTTCATGGGGCTCTTGTGAGATTGTGCCAGAACCCAGAAGCCAGCATAGCCACATCTTTTCACTTCTCTGGTAAATATTTGGCATATGTATGTGTGTATATGCATGAAGAAGTTAGCTGGAAATATACATAGGGGAATTTTCAGGATAATTGTGGAGAGCAAATTAATTTCCTCTCTAGAATAGTACCACAGTGCAGTCCAGACCTACTGCAGTCTCTGGTCCTGTTTTACAGCCATATCCATTTAAAAGTGAAGTATTTTTTTCTGACAGTATTAAAAAAGAACCCTCCCAAATGAAATCTTATTTCAAAGTTCATTCTGCATTGAAATTTTTATGTCCAAATTACAGTCCTCAGAATGTCGGGAGGTTCTCTAATTGCAGTGCTGACAAGCCCCTTAACTATACGAGGAGCAACAGACAGAGCTGTAACATAAAATGAACCTTTCTCCAGTTGATATGTGAATCTATAAATCTATAAATCAGTGCTATTTTTAAAAGTCATTTTTAGTTATACTGAGGTGCAGCTCCAAAACACATTCTCACAAAGAAAAAAAGAATGGGCTAGGACCCCCCCCCCCCAGTTTGTCACCTTTCAATATCTGAACGGAATCTTTTTTTTCCCCAATCATTTCCCTTTGTGAATGTTTGGAGTGTGTGTGTGTGTATTCCATACTAACATGTATTCTGCTACATTTATATGGGAAGTTTTGTGTAGCTGCTGGCTTGGAGGCTGGGTTTCATCTTCAATGAGGGAAGAAAAAAGGTGGCAGAAATGGAGGTAGAGGGGAAAAGAGAAAGCCATTTATATTTCTCAAGTGGCTAATGTTGTCGGAGTTGTTGCAGAAGAAAGAGAATCTCTCTCTCCTCTTCAGATAAATGTTTGCAGCTGTGCCATCTGCAGTATGAGATACTGTACCTGCTTTGGAAAAATACAGTCAGGCTTGGTTTTCTAATGCTGGAATAACTTTCAACCATTTGCTTATTTATTTAGGGTTGCCATATTTCAAGAAGTAAAACCCCCAAAGTTGTTGAGCTTTATCTAGGAAAATGCCAAAAATACACGATTTCTCAGTTTACTTGAGATCCAGGACAAACCGACGCCTTCCAGAAATTCCCAATGCAGCCCTATTAGAACATATAAAATGGAATCTACATACCACACTCTTTTTCTGGCATGTTGAAAAGAAAAGGGAGAACCCAGTCTTCAGTTATGTTCAGCATTCTCTGCAGACACATCCAGATTGTGTTAATGCTCTTCTGCATCTCAGGTTTTGCCCTCTTCTCACTGTCCTCAGCCTCATTGTTGCTTAATCAGATGATGCAAAGCCGGCTCACCCACAGGGCAAGGTGAGGCAACCGCCTCAGGAGGCAGGATCTGCAGAGGCAGCAGCATACCCTCCAACACCTCTTCAATGAAAGTAAGGAAAAGCGGGACAGTCCCGGATCAAATCAGAAACCAGGATGGCTTCTGTAAATCCACGACTGCCCCTGGAAAATAGGGACACTTAAAGGGTCTGTAGCAGATCCCAATGTCAATCTTTGTTCCTGATGTAGATCTTCAGTCACCCCTTTGTTCCTGGTGGGGGGGAGGGGCACCATTTTGTGGTTTGCCTCAGGTGCAAAAATGTCTTGGGCCAACCCTGAGATGATGTTACCATGCTCTGCCTGATGTGATGTCACAGGCATAAACAAAATCATGTGGATCAACCCCACCAATCAGATTCAGTGGCCATGAGGGCAAAAGACTGCCGGCCAAGAAGAAGAGAGGTGGTGGCAAGCAGCAGCAGCAGCAGCAGAGGACGAGGCAGAGCTGGGAAACAATGCGATGCAACTCCGTGAGATGAGCATTGGCCCTGCCCAGCGTTGGCTCAGATGCGTCAGGTTTGAAGTGAGCGTAGAGAGTCAGTGCAGCATTAATAATATATATATATATATTGTTCTGGGCATGTTTCACTGACATTTAGCCTACTCAAAAGGCCTTCTTTAATGCTCCGTTCTGGGTATTGCTCTTAAACAATGTGATGGGCCCTTATGAGTCGAATGCAGCTCCTTTGTGCTTGTGAGGGTGCCTGGTCACTATAGAATCCCGCTTCAGTTACTGGCCCATTTTCTGTTATGCGGATGAAAGGCAGAACAGACAGGAGAAAAAAAACAAGACAGAAGTGTATGTGTGTGTGGGTGTGGGTGTGTGTGTGCACTTGGGCACGCAGGAGTGGGGAGCACACTTTATTTTATTTTACTTCTCCCATGAATAAAAAAGCTTAAGATTTCTGTGCTGCCTAAGGAGGGAGGATTTCTTTCTTCTTCTTCTTTTTTAAAGAATTTGTACCTGCTTATGTGAACAGTAATTATATATTCTCTGTGAGATGAAAACACTCTGTCATACTCTGATGGAACCTGTTAGTCATTTCATCATGTTCAACAGAACTGATCCTCCTCGCTGCACACAGTACTAATAAAACAAGTTAATGGAGTTTATTCTGTCACAAATGTTACAGTTTCAAAGCCCTGATTGCAGGCTATGGGAAATCAGTGCCTAAGCACCTTTTAAGGAAATGCAGTAGCTTCAGCATGTTATCCTACCAAGGAGATATTATATTAAAGATCAGTAATCTAATATGTAAGGTTTGCTGAAAGGGAAAGATGAGCAAACAGCTGAAAAAAGCACAGCATATAATACCACAAACCAGTGGTTTATGGTTGTTTTCTCATATTCCCACATTATCCAAGCAATTGTTTGTTTTAAGGTCAAATAGGCTCAGAATGACACTTCTAGACAGTTTACTGGAGCAAATTCATCTGCTGCAAGAGAACTACTATGTATGTTACAAGAAATGTATTCTTTATTTTCCACAAAAGAGGTTGCCCACTGTGTGTCAGCAAGATTTACTGCCCTGGTGTTTTGCCTCCTTCCTAGGGACATAGCTCAGAGCACATTTTGTATGTAGGAGGTTCCAGCTTATTTCATTTATTTATTTACTACATTTCCACCAAGGAGCTCAAGGTGGTGTACACGGTTCACTTCCTTTCCAATTTATCCACATCAACCCTGTGAGGTAGGTTAGAGATGGTGACTAGCCCAAGGTCACCTAGTAAGCTTTGCAGCAAGGTGAGGATTCGAACCCTAATCTCCCAGGTCATAGACCAGCCCTCTAGGCACAATGCCACATTGGCCCTTGATCAATCCATGGCATCTCCAGGCAAAACCCCCTCAAACCCTGCAGTGGGATAATGCTTCTATATGTTGGTGTGATCAGATAATTCCATCATTCATAACATAGAAATGCCAGTGGACTTACCTGCCCTTGGACGAGGTGATGCATCAAAGTCACTGCTACATGTCTAGAGATAATGTGAATCTCCTCTGTATATGACCACCAGAGTTTCACAATGCCTTCCTCAAAAAAGAGGTGAGCATTATGAGGCTCCTAAATTCATATGCTCAGATTAAATTCTGAGCCAAAGTAGGACCGTCAGTTTATCTGTCCCCCAACTACATTTACTGGATGCATCAGACTTGGCAATGGCCATTATCCAGCAGCAACAAGAGGGCAATTCCTCTTCCCCCTTCCTCTTTGTCTGGCATCTGATACTGATACGCTGCATAGGTCATGGTGGCCCTTGGGAAATGTCATGGCCCAGAATTCTGGATATTCTGAATCACAGAAATGGAACACCTCACCTTTAAACAACTGTTATAGAGATGCACATTGAAATTGGTATCTGTACCTACACTGTGATGTTCTTGGCCCTGCGGAATTGTCTGGTTGTATCACTTGTTGCAGGTGAGGATTCACCCCACCGTCTGGGATCTAACCAATTGTTGTGCTCGGCTAATTAGGCACGGCTAGATCTGGACTGTCTAGACCTATTTTTAAAATTTGTATTTAATACTTAACACAGTTTTGCGTGGTGGTATTGTTGAGATAAGAAATAATCAAACATCATTCTTCCCAAGCTCTGAAGCTGCATTATATTCATGCTAAAATATGAGGTTAATTATACTTCAGTGCTAATCAGCTGAATTAATAAGAGCAACACAACTTCATTTTTACACAGACCTCTCACCATCCCCATAAGTAAATGATTGTGAGGAAATTCTGTCTTGGATAATGGATTAGGATTGTTACATGGAAGACCACGATATTGGTAGGCTTAATCAATGCAGGTTGCATATATATATATATATATATATATATATATATATATATATATATATGAGAGATAATGTGTCCTCCTGCCTATTCTGCCTGATGGATATTTAAGTCTAGGGGGAAAGTGGTGCTTACTCACACACCATAGCCAAGGATCAAAGAAATGCATTTTCATTGTAGAGCACCTGCATTTACTTCAATATCTCCTTATATGAGACATCTCTATTTGGCTCACGGCATGCTAATTAAAGATGAGTGAATTTAGTTCTGGAAACCTCTGAAACCCTGCCATTTGACTTTGAAATTTGCTAATAGAGTTAAAACCTTCAGGGTCTTGTGCATTGTGTAAAATGGGAGTGTATTCTAACCCGGTTGTGGAGCAGTGACAGTGCTCATGGCTTCCTGATCCTTGCAGTTAGATAAAATCAAGCTAATGTGCAGGTATTTTACAGCCAGATTTTACTTCCCTTGGCAACTGGGTCATTGTTCCACAATGTCATTTTTCGTGGCTCAGCAGAAGGCAGCAAAGGGGAGGCAGAATCAACACACTAGCTGTTGATTTATTAGCCACTGAACAATAGTATAGAATATTAACCCTTTTCCATAAAACTCAAGCACAAAGCAGATGTTAGGCGGATGGTGGAGTGAGCAAAGAAGTGGGATTGTTTCCCTGCCCTGTTCCTGCCTAACGTCATGCACTGGACGTTGCATTTGCATATCAGCCTATGTGTTCAGTGGTTTTCATCTGTCATTGATTTATTGCCCTTATATCCCATCCTTCCTCCTGCCATAGCCCAGGGCAGCTAACAACAGTCTTAAAACACAATGCAAATACCATACAACAACAGTTAAAGACAGTGCTATTTTTCTTTTCTTTTTTTAAAAAAAGAGGTGCTGGAACTCTCCATGAACACCTCCCTCTTTCTCTTAGAATGGCAATGGTGCCCACTTGAGAGGTGCCAGAGCTGAGTTCCGGCTTGGGGGGGGGCGGCGGAAAGCCCTGGTTAAAATGACAACCCTCAAAACACAACAGCAGGCAGTATAATGATCAGTGCTCAAATGTACAACTAGCCACCAAAAGACTGGAGAACTAAACATGGTTTAAGGTGATGTCTAAACACCAGCAGTTAACAACCTGATCCCAGGTAGGGAGTAGGTCTATAAGTGGGGGGATGCACCAACAAGTGCTTGCCCCATGCCACTGCCTAACAGACCCTGAAGGCCAACCTGGAACATCAAGTGGCCACAGGACAGGCATATCCCCTCCTGCGCACATCCCTGCAGAGAGCTTGCCATGCAGAGTTCCACAGAAGTTCTATTTCCCCCTGTCTAGTAGTCTGTATGACCAGCTATGGAATGTGAACGTGTCAAGGGTTCAGGTGCTGTTTCATGTTGGAGAGGCGACATGATATATCAGGGGGTCAAGATTCAAGGCAAGAATCAAAGGTCTTCTGCTAGATATACCTCAAGATGAAATTGCATCATACCTTATGCTTGTTTATTGTGGTTACATTTTATAACCCACTCAAGTGATAAAGTGAACATGTGAACCAGTTCTTGGAAAAACAGGTGGGGATCTGAGGAACATTTGTTTCGTTAGCAGCAACTGAGCACAGGCTAAACATGGGGACGTTCTTCTCTCTTAGCAACTCACCTTCATTCAGTCCCAGAGAATTGGGGGAGGGGGAGGAGCACAAGACCACACACATACTTTGACATCCAAACCTTGGCTAGGATATTTGCTACTTTCATGGCAATTACTAAAGGCAAGCTCTCTGCCCCTCACGGAGTAGAAAAATCCATGATTATTTTCCATTGGCTAATTCACTCAAATTAATGCTAATTCTAATACAGTATTACCATTACACAGTATTGCCAGAAAGTAACATAGGGAGAGGAACTACTCCTTTGATCATCTGAAATAGACAAAGATCTGTCTTTCATGTTTCTCCATCCATATGCTCCAAATTTTCTTTTCATCTCTCAGTGTTGTTTTCTTTAATAGTCCCTCATTTCCTCCTTTCATTTTAATTGTATTATTTTGTGATCCAGCTCCTTTTCTTTCATTCCACATTACTTTATGTGCTCTTTGTTTTGATAGTCATCCCATAGCATTCACTTCTCCTGTTTTCTCTTTTGCCCTCTGTAAACCATATTCAGACAGTAAAACCTTAAGAATCAAGTTGTACGTTGAGTGGAGATGAGCCTTGACTGGTCTGGACATTTGTGTGCGCAGTTTGACTTCTTTGAACTAGGACTGTTTCAGAACTTACCCAGACAGTGGCAGTCTTTCCATGGTGAAGAAATGGCTGCCCATCTTCTCTCCATCCCATCATTAACAACATGTAGGACACAGGTGCTCTAGTTGGATATCTTATCACACATCACCCTCTTTGTGCAGTGTGTGTGTGTGTGTGTGTGTGTGTGTGTGTGAAATAAATTAATTGCACCAATCAGGCCTCCACATAGAGTACCCACTTCCTGTGTGGCTTTCTACCCACTAATGGAGAGATGGACATCCCTTCCCCACTCTCTCTGCCCCTGCACTATACAGCTATGAAATACTCAGAATCAGGGGCTAGAGGCCTCAAACCCCAACTCTTCCGATGCATTGTACCAGGTCTGACTTTTTGACCATGCAGCCCGGTATGGTCCACCCTGACTGACAGTGGCTCTTCAGGGTCCCAAACAGATGTTTCCTATCACCTGCTACTTTTTAGTACAGCAGTGGAAGACCTCAGGTATCGTTCCCCCACCCACTCTTCTCATGAAACCCTCCCACTACAAGGCTCTTGCTCCAGGCTGGATGCCACAGTTGCCCAACTCCCTTGCAATGGAAATTTGCTAGGCCCCATCCTTTGGATGGGTAAAGGCCTTTTTATTCAAGCTAGCTGTTAATTAGTGGCCTGCTGTTTTGTGAATCTTTTCCCTGAGCTTTAATTCTGATGCCTTTTGATGCATTAATTGTTGTTGTTTACTGTCTTAATTGACATGCAGATGTCAGGCGAGGAGCTAAAAGAAACTGGGACAGGGTGCTTACTTCCATTCTTTGCTCCTGTGTTGAACAAGATGGAAGCAAATAACACCTGAACAGGACTCTAGTTCTGATTCAGTAAGAAACGTTCTTAGGACTGTGACAGGCTCCTCAAATGTGCCTGTGGTGGAACAATTTATTTTAACTTAAAGTCTCAAACAAAATGGCAAGTATTAGCCTTTTACCTGATATCTTGTTTGTGAGATCCCAGAGCTGATCTGGCTGACCACTGTCAGAAAGAGAATGCTGGAGGGAACTGTCTGGTCATTCTCATGTATTCTACTTTTGATGATTTAATACAAGAAGTGAAATTAAAAGCTAAGTACATGAGAATGTGTCTTTACTGCCTAGTAGTACCAGATTTTTCAATAAGCAATTTTTGGATGCAAAACATGCTGCTTTCATTATGTTATCTGAATGAAATTGCCATGTTCTGCATTCATTTTTAAGAAATCTACTGGCATAATTAGCAGCTGAAGCATGGATGGTTTAAGTGCTAAGGGGGGAAAACTATGGGAAGACTGTGCTTTCTTTCTCTCTCCCCCTCATACTAAAACAACCAGAAACTTCTCTGTTTACTTGATGTCTGGAAAAAGAGCACTCAAACACGGAAAGGAATGATTTCATGTTTAGATCTTTTTCAAACAAGTGAAGTCAAGACTCCAGTTCACCTCTGGCATACCCAGATTGTCTTTTCAATGAAGCCGATTTATGTTAACACAAATAAACAAGACATCTAAAAATATAGAAATACTGTACAGATACACAGACTTCCGGCCCCTATGTGTCTCTGTGTGTATATAGCCAGAAATCTCATTAACTGCTTAGCCCTTCATTCCGACTATAAAGCTTATTCCTTGCCACAAATGCCTCTTCCTGACTTCTCTCCGTAGTCCTATTTGGGCTTTGGGCTCTCATGACTGTGAATGCATGAGGGAAGAGAGCTGGGCTGCGTACCTTCACCCAACCTCTGCCCCTGCACACTGTGTTAGCTACCCCTGCCTTGCGGTTGTGTCTGCAGTGGCGCCTGCAGGATGTCACCAGCTGTTCCTGTGAACTGGAAGGCTGAGGCATGAATAGCATTGAGAGAGGCTAGCTTAGGATAATGGGTTGCACAGAGTGACTGTGTGCAGTCCTCCAATTTTGACCCTGGCAATTATAGTCACGTGAGCCTGAATGCCCTAATAAAGCTTCTCCCCCAACCCTCCAAGCTGTTATCTTGATATTTGCCAATTCTTGATTGTAAGTTCTCTGCAGGCAGATATTTCTTCTTTTCTTTTTTCAGTTTGCTTATGAATCTCTGGAAAGCACCATTTACACCGATAGTGTCAGTTTGCATTTATTAGCGCAGAAAGTATTGATCTGATGTGTAGAGATTTTTCCTATTCTACTTAATTCAAGAGGGTTCTAGAAGCTTCTCTGTGTGAAAGAAACAAGCAGAAGGTTCATGATGTTTGGGTTATTCCTTCAGAGAAGCTGAGTGCAGCTGCCTTAAAGTGGTTCTGTTTCACTTTCACTTTCTATCACTTTTCCTTCTGGTGTGAAGTTCTGTATGTAGTGTTAAGGTTTTAGTCTTATTATTTAGTTATTGTAAGTTCAAGCTAAGTCTTCAGCAGCTGGATTTCTTATGGACTGTGCCAATCCTGAATGTATTGTGTGACGCGGCAGCTAAAAAAGCCAATGCAATTCTGGGCTGCATCAATAGGAGTATAGCATCTAGATCAAGGGAAGTAATAGTGCCACTGTATTCTGCTCTGGTCAGACCTCACCTGGAGTACTGTGTCCAGTTCTGGGCACCACAGCTGATAAGTACTTCCTTCACAGACACACCTTGCCTTACAAGACAGTCTGCTTCTGAATACAAGATGCTGGGGCAAGACCACGGGGGGGAGGCCATGACCTTCATGCCCTGCTAAGCTTGTGAGTTTCCAGTGGCGTCTAACTGGTTGTGCTTAGAAACAGGATGCTGAACTACATGGTCCATAGACCCAGCAAGGGGCCTCTTCTGTTCTTACCCTCTGATTTCACTTCTGGAATGCATGCATACCCTCCAACATTTCACCAATGAAAACAGGAACATCCTTTTCTATAATAATAATTTTAATATTTATACCCCACCCATCTGACTGGGCTGCCCCAGCCACTCTGGGCAGCTTCCAACATATATAAAAACATAATAAAACATTAAACATTTTTAAAAACTTCCCTATACAGGGCTGCTTTCAAATGGCTCAGGAGTCAGATAACTCCATACCCTCCATTTCTCCAATGAAAATAGGGACATCCTAAGGAAAAGTGGGACATTCTGGGATCAAATAAGAAACCGAGTGGCTTCTGTAAATCCAGGACTGTCCCTGGAAAATAGGGACACTGGTACATGGCCTTTGCTATTTAGGATTACCAGATTTTTCAAACTGCATTTTTGGACACATGAGACTGTTAGAGAAAAGTATAATGAATACCATCCTAGGGGGTGAAATTTTTGCATCAGATATAAAAGTCTGAAACAAATTCCAGAGAGGTAGCTGCATCTTTGGCAGGAAACACAAGGAAGAGACTTGTTGCACCTGAAAGGGCTGACAAATTTATTATAGCATAAGCATTTTTGGACTACAGCCCATTTCATGAAATTTATGTATTCTGCTGCATGCTTGAAAAAATGGATGGGATGGCAACATCAAAAATAAAGATGGCTATTTCGTGCACGGATGTCAGAGGCTCAGGAGCAGAAGAGCAGGGGAGAGAGCAGATAGAGAGCGGAGGAGAGGAATCAGAGGGGAGCGTAGGGGAATATGACAGTGGACCGAGAGATTCCATGAGCTTCTCCAGCGAATCAGAAGATTCCCAGGAGAGGGCGCCTATGGTAAGGGCGAGGCGAATCCCAGAGGGGACGATCCATAAACAAGGAACCAGAGGGGAGTCCCAAAGGAGTAGGGCCAGTTTCCCCACCAGAGCACAGTGGGGGGGAAGAGTCACGTGAGTCAGGACCATCTTCTCCTCCATCGGGGAGTGGGGAGAAGGAGGGAAGGCCAGGTCCAGCTAGCCTCCCCGAAAGGGGGAGCAGTGACACAAGTGTAACGGTCAGAAGGAAAGTGGGAGGCTGCGCGCGCGCGCCAAGTTCAAATGTGGAGGAGCGCGGGACAGCAGAAAACCCGGATTGGGAGCCAGGTCCTAAAGCCCGAAAGAGGGGGGGGGAGGAGTCGGGAGAATCAGCGTCAGAAGAATCTCGGAGGGCAGAGACTCCGACTAGCAGAAGGACCCAGAGAAAGAAGGAACAGAGGAAAAGGTGGAGTAAAGCTAGAATCTTAAGCTGGTGTCAGGGGGGCGGAGATTCAGATGGGACTTCTGCGGTCTGACGGATAGATGTAGCGTTGCGCGCTGCACGTCTGGAAATGAGACTGAACTTCAATAAAGACTTTTAAACTTGAGCAAGAAGCAGCGTTGGTCTTGTGTGAGCTGGGACCTTGGGCAGCGCTGACAACAATCCTCTCACTTCTTCAGCATAAAGCTGGTGTGGGAAATTTCCCCATGGAAGTTGGACAGAAGTGCTATGCCCACTTCAAGGTGACTTGGCAAGGCCTGGAAGGTTCTGCCTCACCTCCACCCAGCATTTCTTCATATGCAGAGGAGGAAATTGTGCCCTTGGTTTTTTAACTTTTTATTTACCATGGAACTCATTGTGACATTTCAATCTCAGTCTCAAAAGCAACCCCATGGGCCGTTGCTCCTATTTTATAACCAAGAATTGGTTAAAATTTGGTTGGTGGAGGGGTAAGGGTTGGCTATGCCTGTCCCTCCAGTGCTGCTGCTAGGGAATTCCGTTAAAGGAATCCAGGGGTTTGCCATACATTTGTCCTTATCCCCGGCAAGGGGCTAGGGCTGTGCAAGCCCCTGGGAGCATGCAGGGAGAGGTGAGGCCTGTGGCTCAGCTCCATTTCTCTCCAATATTGTTTTCCCTTACTGGCATTCACTGGAATCCAGAAGTCAGTTCTGCCCTGGGACGGGGACAGATAGTCATAACCAATGCCTAAGCAACCACTCACATTTATGTATTTTAATAAAGTTGTGGCCAAAATTATGCCAAAAACCTTAAACAAAAATTCTGTGTGAATTGTGAATTATTTAGGAGGTGGCTTGGGGACCTCGACACGCAACCAAGAATTGGAGCTGAATTTAAACTCAGCAGAGCAGTCTTGCTAAAGGCTGAATCTGTGGCCACATTGGATTCTATTCATTTCAATCCATTTCAAATGTATGAAGACATGCTACAGTCCAGGCATTAATCATCTCAATGGGACAATGTGAAAATAATGAGACAATTGTGACCAAATTTAACCATGGTGTATAACCATCTTGTTTAAGTGATTTGTTATTAAGACAAGTTTGGAAAACTGGCTTCAAATGTCCCGAGGTCATAACCATAACTGTCAACGTTTTCCTTTTTTTAAGGGAAATTCCCTTATTCCGAATAGGATTCCTCGCAAGAAAAGTGAAAAGTTGACAGCTATGGTCAGAACAGAGCTGATGTACTGTAGAATCATAGAATCATAGATTTGTTGGAAAGGACTCCAAGGGTAATCTAGTTTAACCCCCTGCAATGCAGGAATATCAACTAAAGCATGCATGACAGATGCTAAGCATGTAAACTAGGAAGTCACACTTTCAAACTTCACCACAGCTTACCCTTTCAGCCTCATTCCAAACTGTCTTGTATGTGGTGAAGCATTCTCTGCTACCCGGTAGAATAAGTTGCGGTGTGTGCTTAGGTGGTGCTCTAGGTGGTGCGCACAACAGTTTTTCCAGTTTGCAAATGTGCCCACGGGTCCAAAAAGGTGGGCAAACACCAATGTGTGCGCATGGGCTCTTGCCACATGAACAGAGCAACCTCTGTGTGTAAAAGTTGTGAAGCAAAGCTGATGAATGAATGGAGGTTGGGGGAAAGGGCAACAGACACAACCAGGGGTGTTGTAAGAACTGCTGAGATAGGGCATTTTGAGTGCTCAAAAGGCATTATATAAATGCTGGGTAGTAATAGTATAGCTTATAATATTACTATATTATACCATCTCCATTTTTCAGACTTGGCTATGACAATGTAACACCATTCCTTATATTTCTGTAAACAACGAACTCTTGCGTTGCACACACCCTACAAAGAAGCAGACACATTTACTGGCTCCGGAAGACATCTCAAAATCCAGTTCTGGAAATTGATGGCTGAATGGACTTTCTTTCAGACCCAAAAATATGCCTCCCCAGAAACACTCTGTCTATAATGGACTTTCTGCAGTGCTTCAACATATGAAGGGTCTATAAACATTATGAACAATTCCATACATTACACAGAAACAAGCCAAGTATTTACTCAGATAGACCCACTGAAACTAGTTAAAATTAGATAGTTAAGTCCATTTACTTCAATGGGCCTACTCTGAACAGACATTAGTTGAATGCTACAAAAATTGTTTAAAATAATAATAGTCACATATTAATACAAAAATTGGTAAGATCAGATGTTTGTAAATACATGCTGAAATGGCATGGACTGGAAAGATAAATTATTACAGACCTGGAAACTAAGATGGGCCGAGCCTTGGCCATTTTCTTTAATTGACACCAATAGTTTAAAGATGCTTGCCAATGACTTTGGTTGACTGTTGGCTCCTATGGCACAATCTCTTGTTACAGGAAGAGATGAAAAAGAAACAGTTCAAGTTTGGAAGGAAACAGGCATCTGAGTTTTTTATGCAAGCTGGTTGGGAAGCTATATGGATGTAATGTTTACTTTTGACAGAACTGGTTCTGTTGTAAAGCCTTGCAGTTCCTATTGATGCATATTTGTAAATAAGCACCATAAACCCTCTAGAACTCTCTCCTTCCATGAAAACTCACCCTCTGGCATCTGCCAGGGGAAAAGAAACCAGCAACCCAGGAGAGGGCCTATTATGACTGAAGGCAAGTAAATGAGGCACATCTTCTTCACTAGGAAAGGTTATGTACGTACATAAAACAGCAAAGAATAGCAATGCAGTTTTAAAATAGCTAGCATATAGATTCATATTGGACTTGGGACCATTTAGTCATGTACATGAAGTGCAGGAGAATTTCTTTGGAATGAGTGATCTGTAAAAGTATTTTAAAAGAGAAAACTGTATGTACTAATGTCTTTTATGGTAGAAACCCAAGCACAGCATCATAGACAATTAGATAATCACTTGGAGTGATTTTGCATGAAACAAATGCATTAAATGGGATTTGGACAAGGATATGTTGCACGTGGAAGTAAAATGCCACATGGTTTATGAGGATTACACAGAGTGCTTGTGTTCAAATATACTTTAAAAAGAAAACTCTCTGTGTTATTTTGCAACAGTGAGTAGTCCCTAGGTTGGTGGCCTGATTTTATTTCTATCATGAAATACACACTCCTTTTCAACAAGCAGATTTTGGATACCTTGGATCACAAAATGTAGCTATTTGAGGGTCTGCCGTCTGTGACGGAGAGATAGCAGAGGGGAAGCCAGGATGTGAGTGCAGGCGGCCGAACGGGATCCGAAGGCTAAATTTGTAAGTTTAGGCAGAGCCAGGAAATCCCAGGGCAAACAGGAAGTGGAAAGGGAAACAGACTTGTAAGGATGTAGATCCAGGGAAAGTCAAGAAGAGTAAGCCAGAGAAATTGAGCAAACATGTTTAAAATAAGATACAGCCAAGGAGCCCCAAACAGGAACTCTTGACCTCCCTATACACAGCCTGCTTCCTTCTACAGGGCTACAAGCTCTTTTTGGCCTCTTTGCCTTAGTGTGGGGATTTTGTTCTTGTTTTTGAATGTACTTTGTGATTAAGTGACTCTTGAAGCCATTGTCATACAGATGCAGTTGGTGCCCATCGGGACTGCTAGGCAGAGGCCACGAAAGGCAGAGCCGACTCAGGCTGCTATCACATACCGCCCCCCCCCCCGGCCAAGTCCTACAGGAAGAGCCCTGGGACTAGAGAGGAAGAACCTCAGAGCCAGGGCCACCCTTTGGACAAGACATACACAAGAAGGAAGGCAGGTGGGGCAGAGGCATAGGAAGGGAGGTGCGGTGGGTGTGGTCTGCCCCGGGTGTCATGACTGAGGGAGGTGACAAAAAGGCAGGCAAATGGGCAGCACACTTTGCGCCCAGCTCTTCTGACCCAGAGGCAGAGAGCAGCCCTCCTCAGCCATGGCAAGGCACACCCGGCCGCAGCAGCCCCGTTGCCGGGTCATGTCTGACCTGGATGCGGAGAGCAGGAGGAGAGTGAGCAGCAGCTTCCCTGCCCCTCTCCTACCCTGAACTGGGGCACGTGGGAGGGCACCCTCCACGCCCACCACCCTCGGGAGTGCGCCTGCCCTGGGCAGTGGGGGCATATGCTCTGCCATGAGGGGGGGGGCTGGTGAGGTGGTACACCATTGCCATTGTCACCGGTACCATCCAGTTAAATGCATTTCATTCTCCATGGACTTTGAAGGGGAATAAAGGCAGACTCTTCATTTCTGGGGGAGGGGGAAATTCCATCATGCACTGTTGTTTTGCTGCAGTCACCTTGGGATGGGGAGACCTCAGCCTTTTCCTCCCTCCAGCTGCCATTACTGTGTCAGAATTAACCACAGCAGCCCCAGCATTAGGCAAGGCTTGTGGCGACACTGGAGGAAAGGGAAAGCTTTGGATCTCTTGGATCTGTGTCTTTCCCAACACATGCCCTTGACATGCCCCTTGCATACCCACTCCCCCCCCAAACACACAGCTGTTGAGGATTTTATCTGAGGGTCCTTCAGTGGCACAATGCTTCTCCCTCTTCGCAGACAGAACTGCACTTGTGACTCTTCCTGGGACCTCACAGGCCACCCAGAAAGCTCCCTTAATTAGACAGTGGAATACCTGAAATCAGTGGACTTAAAAGAGCTTACCTTTGGCTAGATGATGATGATAATACCACTTTGATTTAGTTTAAGAAAAGTAATATGTGTTTTAATATATGTGGATAAATATAGTACATGACCAGAAAAAACCTCTGAATTCTGGAGCTTGAGCTTCAGCACACAAAGCCTCAGAGAAACCTTGAACTTTATAGCTTAGAAAAAAGTGGGGCAGCTGCTGAATAGATGAATTAGAAGGTGGGGTGCCCTGGTCTAGATTTTAACTAAAACCATTGATCTTTACAAATTATAGTGAGCTGACAACAGGAATACATCAAAGTCTAGAAGCACAATGCAGGGGATTCATTTCACTTGCTCCTTTGTCTTTCTTTTCCCCTGGCTTTCTTCTTTTCTACTGATGCTCTTCCAAAGAAATGCCAGCCTACGTAAGAACAAAATAGTGTCTGGAATTAGCCATGTTTAAGCCTAGAGATGTAAACATCCAAAATATATTACTGTAACTTCTGTGTGAGGTGTATGGGTTGTTAGGGTTGTACCTCTGGTGGGGGGTATGTCATGCTCCTTCTGGGATAGTTTGTTCACCTTTGGTTCCCCCCCCCCACACACACACTCAGCTCCCACCTGTGGCTCCTAGAAGTTGTCAGCAGGCGACAGTGGCTACCCCCTGGGAACAGCTTTGTCTGGCCAGCTAAACCAGATGAGGGGAGCCAATGGGTCTCAAACCCTTGGTGAGTTAGGGACTTCACCTGCATGCAGAAACGGACTCTGGCAGATTGAGTAAACAAGACCAAGAGTGGGTCCAATAGTCAAGAAGGTGGTTTCTGCACATATTGTAGAGGGAAGTGAGGGGCAGAGGAGGTTTGTCCACCTGGGAAGGTAGCCCATCTAGGAGAAGGAAAACTCTGGTCCTAAACCTTGTGGGACATCTTTGGGAGAAGAAACAGCTAAGGAGTAAATCCTACACAAATCCAGAGTGGAGTCCCTAAGATGGTTGGATGGTGCCTTGTATGCCTTCTTTTGGCAACTCCTGCAGCCAAGCTGGTGCCAAATGTCTTGCTCTGCTTTCCTTTGGACCACATCAGTGAAGCTGAGAGCGGGGTCTTGTCCTCTGGGTAGCCCAGGACTGCCAGACACACTGCCCAGCCTTGCGCCCCAGGGAGGTCACTTTGGTGCTGCTAATGCAGTGATATGACTTCACCTCCGGAGGTGCACTCCAATGTCTCTTGAGACAGATGGATGCCATTGCAATGCACCCTTCTGTCTAGGGTGTGTATATGTATTTAAAGGGTGAATGTGTGTGAGGGGCTTAGCAGAAAACATGTGTGTCTGAGAGTGCAGTCATGTACTGCCTGCCCCTAAAGCAGTGTGAGGAACCTATGGCCCACCAGATGCTGCTAAACTACAACTCCCATCATCGCTAGCCATTGACTATGCTTGCTAGGGCTTTGGGGAGTTCAACAATATCTGCAGGGCAAAAAGGTTCCCCAGACCTGCTGTAGACATGATTTCCCCTTCAGTGTGTGTGAGCACTAAGGACCAACACTTCCTTCTTTGTTGGCCCCCAACTCCTCACGGCTGCAGTTTGCATCCACAAAGAGCAGCAGAAGACCTTGCAATCAGTAAACTGCCCAATTAACTTCTGGTGTGTGGGTAGATCTCCTGGCTGTCTTCCAGAAAGGAGAGCTGCCAGAAGAGAAGCCTCTTAAGACTGGCTATTCTTCTTTATATTTTCAGGTTTTTGCACCAGGCCCCCCAGTAATGAAATGACTGGAATATTTTTGCCCAGATATGCTTCCGATTGGCTGTAATATATGTTTGTATCTCTCATGTTGCTTTCAGAAGTGACTTTTGAGCACCACTGCACCCTGTCTCAAGATACAATTAAATTCAAGATAGGCTATGTATTTCTTAAAGAAAAGGAAACCTCAGATGGCAAGCTTTCAGAATCAACTTCTGAAATGATGCAGCTTGCAGCAAATTTTATTTACAGAATCCAAGCAGGGGAGGTTTTCCCCAGCACACTTGTCAAGCTACTGCAATCATAGATTCCCTCTCAATTGTTTTAGAAATGTGCTTCTGTTTGTAATGTATGCAGCTTTGACTCCCAGCTATTATGTTGTGTTTTCTGTGCAGTTATGAATATCTCCTCCTGCAGCATTCTGCAGCATTTCCAAGTGAATCAGGTTGTCGGTTGTAAGCAAGTAAACACTTGGTCTATGTGATAAGATGAACAGATTGAAGTCTTTGGACCTCTGTCTATGCCACAAACCTAAACTAGCTTAATGCTTATTCCCTTTCTTCAGGGAACTGTAGATTTGTGAGGGGAGAGGAACCTGAGGCTATCTCTCTTTTTTAAAAAAGCTATTCCCAACACTCCATCAAAACTAAAACTGTTTCTTTGTTTACTGAAACATTTCTATACCACCTACCTCAGCCATCTCAAGGCAGTATACAAAAAATATTGAAATATCACATCCCCTTTAGAATCTGAACAGAAAAGAAGAAAAGCTTTAGCCGAGTTAAGAACAAAAACAAAACATAACTACCTACTGGAATTAAACACAAACAAAGGAGAGCGAGTGCACAAGTCTGTTGTTAATAGGTGCCAAAACATTGTTAATGTTGGTGCTAGCCAGAACTCAGAGTAAAATTAACCTAGCCTTTCAGGATGAAGTGCTAAGTATGGTAGGTTACAGGGCATGCCAAACTCCTGGCTGGAGTTGCAGGGCTTGGGGAAGCAGCAGAGCCGCCCCTGTTTCCACAACCCATCATTCATGCTGGCCAGTGTGCCAGCTCCCAGACTGGCAGAGGGAGGAGAGCAAGGCTGTGATAACTGTAGGGTCAGCGCAAGAGCCAGCAGATTTCTTGCCAGCCTGTGCTGGCCTTGCTCCTGAAGCTCCCCATTGCTGGAGTTTTCACTGGCTGCTGCCAAAGTGGATGTGACTGCCCCCAGCTTCTGCTCACCTGGCAGGTGCAGGCCTTCCCTGCCAACAGTGGAACACCCCCAGTGGAACTGGACAGGGTGGGGAAGAGGAACAGCTCTGCCCCATTAACCCCCCCCTTCCAGCACACAAGAGCGTTAGGATTGCTCTGCCAAGGGATAAACTACCGTAGGTTCTCTTTCACCCAGACTCAGCTTGGCACACACACTCCACATGCATTTACATGCACACCCAGGTACACACCCCTCAACACATTTGTTCTTAAAGGGCATAAAGTCCAACCCAACTTAGAATGGTAGAATCCTAGTGTTGGAAGGGACCCCAGGGGTCATCTAGTCCAACCCCCTGCAATGCAGGAATTTCAGCTAAAGCATCCCTGACAGGTGGCCATCCAAGCTCTGCTTAAAAACCTCCAAGGAAGGAGAGTCCACCACCTCCTGAGGGAGACTGTTCCACTGTCAAACAGCTCTAACTGTCAGAAAGTTCTTCCTGATGTTTGCTGGAATCTCCTTTCTTGTAATTTGAGTCCACTGGTTGTGGTACTAGCCTCCAGAGCAAGAGAAAGCAAGCTTGTTCCCACTTCCATGTGACAGCCCTTGAGATATTTGAAGATGGCTATCATATTCCCTCTCAGTCTCCTCTTTTCCAAGCTAATCATACCCTGCTCCTTCAACTGTTCCTCATAAGGCTTAGTTTCCAGATCCTTGATCATCTTTCTTGCCCTCCTCTGCACACATTCCAGCTTGTCAATATATTTCTCAAGTTGTGATGCCCAGAACTGGACACACTACTCCAGGTGTGGTCTGTCCAAAGCAGAATAGAGTGGTCCTATTACTTTGCATGATCTGGATTCTATACTTCTGTTGATGCAGCCTAGAATAGCATTAGCCTTTTTTGCTGCTGCATCACACTGTTGGTTCATGTTATGTTTGTGGTCCACCAAGAACCCTAGATCCTTTTCACATGTGCTACTCATAAGCCAGGTGTCTCCCACCTTATATTTGTGCAACTTGTTCTTCATATTTGTCCCTACTGAAATTCATTTTGTTAGCTTTCCGGGTTCTCACCACAAATTTAACTACTAGTTATTTTATTTTGTCCTTTTTGCTCCCATTTATTTCCTAGGAATTTTTCAACCAGAGAGTTTATTTCGGACTGTTTTCTCCAGACCAAGAGTGGCTCATGACTGGCCCTCCAAAGATGTTCCTGGATGACATCTCCCATCCCTCCTGACCATTGGCTAATTCCTGATGGGGGCTAATGAACACTGGAGTCCAGGAACATCTGGAGGACCACAGGGTGCCCCCTTGCTCTAGAACATAATCACAGTTTTCCAGTCTCATCCTCTCATGGTTAGTTTGTTTGGAATAGCAGGTGAGAAGTATGAAGGGAACTGCCAGGGTGAGATTCCTTCAAGAGATTTCAAGAGATATCTGCTCTAACATTGCCTCTTTTACTAATTAAAAGCTGGATGCGGGAGCAAGAGCACTTTAAAAGTAAATGAGCCAGTGTTTTAGTAATTAAGACATACCCAGAGCAAAGTTTGCTTTAATTGTTATCTGCAACATCCTCAATGCTACACTGTGACAAAGAAGCCTCTTGTGGGGGGAGCGGGGAGATAGTCAGGTCATTTATAAATGCAAAATTGATCCAGAGGTTTCCAGGAGAGCATTCTGGATTACGCTCATCCCAGAAAGCAGCAAGTGTGCCCCAGACAATTCTATGCAAACACACTATGCATCCTATGCTGTTTAGGGTTGCCATGTGTCCTCTTTTCCCAGCACATGTCCTCTTTTTCAGGGGTAAAATTTCTGTCCATGTGGAGTTTTTAATTTGCCAAAATGTCTCTGGCTATACTTTCTGGATGAGACATAGACATAACTGTGGTTTAATACTTACTTTCCTCTTCTCTTCTCCTGCCCCCCTCAGCAATATATCACAGCTTCTTTAGCCTACATATAGCAGGGGTATAGATCAAAGGTTTTCAACCTTCATTCCCTTCTGTCCTTGATAGCTGATACCCCAAACTCCCTCTTGGTGAATGCCAAATGAGGGAGCAACTCCTCTTCAAGACCCGCCTTTGGGTAACTAGCAGGCTCCAAAAGATTCTTTTTGGAAATAAGGAAAGGGGGGGGGGGAGAAAGGGAGGAGGACAAAGACAGACTGTCAGGACAAGACTGCACACTGTTTTGATACTGACATGTGAATCTCTTCACCTAATAACTTTCTGAAGTTTTTGGAGACTGTTTATAAAGCTGTCTTCAATGGAGAGTCCACTGTGCCTCTGTCTCTACACATTTTTTCAATTAAAATACCATCTTTAGTTATATCTCCACTGGGGAGTGGAGCGGCAGTCTGGGGCAGACAAGAAGGGGGAACAGGGGCCTGAGGCAAGGGAAGAGAGGCTGGAGAAGGTGGGTGCTGCCTCCTCCCAGGATGCAGCTGACTCAGATGAGTTTGCAGAACTCCTGCCTCTCCCCTTCCCTCCGGGGAATGGAATCTGGGAAGGGAATCTGCCCACTTCCCAATGATGCTGGATAAACTGGATAAATTGGCTTCAGGAGGGAAGGGCACCATCTTCCAGGACCTGGCAGTTCCCTGTTGCTGCAAACAGAGGCCTCAACCCTGATTCACGCTTGGCACAAGCGTCTCATAGGTAAGCATGCCTTGTCTTGTCTTAAAGTGATTGGTGAGCAGGTGTGTGAACCTGTTGGGACAGTTCTGCTGCTGCTCTGTGATTCTGAACTCCATGTGTTGATCCCAGACCCCTCAAATTTGGGCTGCTGCTCCCAGCTCAGATATCTTTGCCTTTCCACTGCCATGTAGACTGTGTAGTGGCTGCTGAGACTCATTTCCTGCTGCTGTGCCTGTATATCTTCTCTGCTTCAATAAAAATCTCTTCCTTACTCTCAGGTAAGACCCTTTGTCATTGTAGCTACTGCAGATCTGTTAAAGGATCTCTAGGTTGCAACCTCCTAAGCTCACAGAGACCTGAGTGCAAGATGTCCATTGAAAAAAAAAGATGCTGAAAGAGCTATGCAAAAACAAACACTCTCAAAACTTTAAAAATGTTTATTTGTAGCACTTTTAGGGAGGTTCTATATACTTTTGAAAATGAAGAACTTGAGTCATGATTCCTGCAGCTGTGCCCTCCTTTACATTTACTATTCACTTAAAACAAGACAACAATCTAAATCAAGCATTATCAAATCCCAATTTAGACTTTTCAATGGAAAGAAAAAAAGTTGGAAAATGACTCAGCTATGAGTAAGCAGTATAGAAAAGTGTTGCCAACAGCTATAATTTAAAACCAATTAAAAGGACAAGGGAGATCGGAGAAAGAAATGCAGACTATATCGAATAAGTCCATTAAATAGTATTGAGATAATGTTTAGCTTTGGAAATGCTTTGAGTAAGAAAACCTCACTAAAGCTAGATTGGCTTGGATTGTAGCTCAATGTGCACCTGCCAAGCGTGGGAATAGTGTTGATGCTTCACTCTCTGCCCCCCAGAATCTGAAGCATAATGGAGATAAAACAAAAGCAGCTCCCCAACATATCCTTGTGCAGAGTCCTCTGTTACACCACCAGGTGAAACCCATAGGTTTTTTCTTAAATACAACAACAACAACAACAACAACAATAATAAATATTTTCCCCTTTTATCTTACAAAATCTTTTCTTCAATTTTGACTTCCTGTCAAGTCCCTTCGCATATGTTTTATCTTACAGTTGAATGTACACAAAACAATAAACCTTTCTATATAAATTTTCCAATACATTCAGAAAACATAATAAATCCTTAATTGTTATCCACCTCCTTTTACTTCCTTTGTCACTCGAATGCTAGCACAGAGTCAAAACTATTACTGTATTTTTGAACATATTTTCTATAACCATCCCATTTTTCCGCAAATTTTTGCTTTGAGTTTCCTCTGAGTTTGCTAGTCAATTGAGCCATCTCCACAAATTCCTGTAATTTAATTTGCCAATCTGTTATTTTAGGAGCCTCCTGATCTTTCCATCCCTTGGCCACGAGTATTCGAGCTGCTGCAGTTCCATACAAGAATAACTCTCTTGAATTTTTTGGGATCTCTTTGTCTAAAATACTTAATAGGAATGCCTCCGTTTTTTTAATGAAGGTTATCCCCATCACCTTTTTAAATTCATCGTATATTTTTCCCGAAAAAATCTTAATCTTTTCACACGTCCACCACATGTGGATCATGTCACTGTTATTTCCTTCACATGTCCAACAAGCATTCGCCAAATTTTTATACATTCTTGATAATCTGGAAGGAGTAAGGTACCACCTATGGGCCATTTTCATCATGTTCTCTCTTATGTTATAGGTAAAGGTAAAGGTAACCATTAGGTCCAGTCATGGCCGACTCTGGGGTTGCGGCGCTCATCTTGCTTTATTGGCCAAGGGAGCCGGCGTACAGCTTCCGGGTCATGTGGCCAGCATGGCGAACCAGAGCAGCACACAGAAATGCCGTTTACCTTCCCGCTGGAGCAGTACCTATTTATCTACTTGCACTTTGACGTGCTTTCGAACTGCTAGGTTGGCAAGAGCAGGGACTAAGCAACAGGAGCTCACCCCGTTGCAGGGATTCAAACCACTGACCTTCTGATTGGCAAGCCCTAGGCTCAGTGGTTTAACCCACAGCGCCACCCGCGTCTAGCTGGCTGTAAATTTCAAATTTGCATTCCATAAGTTTTCCCAAACTTTTAGCATAATTGGGCGGCCCACATCTTGGGCCCACTTTATCATTGAAGCCTTAACCTCCTCATCCATTACTTCATAGTCTAAAATAAGTCTATACATTTTTGCGATTATTTTGGTTTTACTATTCAGTAGTTCTCTTTCAAATCTTGAAGGCTCCTTTTCAAAACCTATCTGCTTGTCCTGTCTGAACACTTCATTCACCTGGAAGTAATCTAGCCAACTAGAAAAGTGATCTTTTATTTTCTCATAACTTATCAATAATAGTTGACCCTCCTCCTCCCTTAATATTGTGTTATACGTTATCCAGGTCTCTTTGATTTTTTTTTTTAATAGCGATTGCTTCTAGTGGAGAGTTCCATCTTGGGGTTTTCTGTTCCAAATATCTTTTGTATTTTCCCCATACCATATATATAGCATTTCTATGAAACCCATAGTTGACTGAAAGACCACTGGGTGAAACTGGAGGAGCCCTCCAAACATCTTGGGCATATGCAAGAAATGATTTTCAGACGTTCTGGAGACAGGGACCAACAGAGAACCTGCTTGGGCATCATCAGTATGTGTCACCAGGCCTACTGACTATTTGCATGTGAACTTCTGGTGATCCAGTAAGCACAGCAAGGGTCCAATATTTATGAATATCAAGCCCATTCAGCCACAAATGTTGACATAACCTCCTCATGGCTACCTATGTAACAATGAATACATTGACAGCAGGGCCATCTGTGGCCCCCGAGCTTTAGAGGTTTTCCACTGGAGGTGAGAGACAGGTGGTGTTGCAGAGCCGGGCTTTCACTGGCCTTGCTTGATAGGCTGCTGGTGTCATCTAATGTGATCTGCTGCTATCTTACATTATGTGGTGGTTTAAATGCATTCTGTTGTATCACAACAGCATTTTCAATTGTTACGTTAAAATTGTTGAAATCTGCTACATATTTTGGGTGGGACACAGGTCTTAAAATAAGCAAAATAAGCAAAATAAAAAAGGAACACTATTCTAAAAGATTGATGTCACTGTGCAGTGGCCTGATAGCATTCTCAGCAGTTACAACAGAAGTGGTGGAAAACAAAATTGCTACAGACTAGTCTATTTCCAGGGAATAGCGCTGTGGTGGCGCTGTGGGTTAAACCACAGAGCCTAGGACTTGCCGATCAGAAGGTTGGCAGTTCAAATCCCTGTGACGCGGTGAGCTCCCGTTGCTGGGTCCCAGCTCCTGCCAACCTAGCAGTTTGAAAGCACGTCAAAAGTGCAAGTAGATAAAGGTAAACGGTGTTTCCGTGCGCTGCTCTGGTTCGCCAGAAGCGGCTTAGTCATGCTGGCCACATGACCTGGAAGCTGTATGCCAGCTCCCTTGGCCAATAAAGCGAGATGAGTGCCGCAGCCCCAGAGTCGGCCACGACTGGACCTAATGGTCAGGGGTCCCTTTACCTTTAGTCTATTTCCATCCTTCATGGCTGAGGCAGTACTTAAAGAAACCAGAACGAAACTTTCCTGATTACAATATTATTGTTATCAGGAACTTTGAATTTCTTTTCAAAATCTTTGTCTATTCTTCCCAAACTGCTTATGTTTCAACTTACTTGTCACTTGTGAGCAAGAAGGGCATGAATCTGTCTTTAGGTCCCCTCCCCCTCCAAACCACCATGTTCCCCCTAAGACCTGACTTTTGCACAGATGGCAAGTTTTCACAGTTCTAGTAAGGAGCTTAGAGCCTGCCTACTCAGAAGACATTTGCATCGCCACACCGGGAGCTGCGGACAGCTGCTGCTTGGATTTAGTTGACACAAAACATGTATTAGAAAAGAGAAATGAGACATGGTTGCTTATCTATCGTCATTGGTAAGGAACCTCCTATGCATGTGATAATACTTGCATATATTTAGTTAACACACCCAAGTGATGAGAACTACTTGAATTTGCATACATGGAAAAGCAGTGGCAGGGCAAGGCTGGGATTTCGGGTGGTCGTATGAAATCTGAGAGTCCCTGAAGGAGAAGCTGGCTGCAGCAAGCAGAAGGACTGCTTTGTCCCTACTACCAGGTGAACCCTTTCCCATTTCTCCTTCTGCTGCAGCCTGGTAGAATGCTGCATTAAAAAGTGCATGTGTGCTGCCTACATTTCCAGGTGCATATCCTGTAGCCTGGTAATGTCCAGCTAGAGAACCATGCTGTGCTTCTCCAGCCCCGTGCCACATTATTGCCTGATGATAATGATAATGCCACACTACAAATTTCTCAAGCAAGAATGTGGAGAGTTGGACCTGGTAGCTGTTGGTTTCAGTGGCAAACATCCATTCAAAGTAATTTCTCATTTCAGCCTATGTCCACACCCATCCTGAATTCATGGCAGAAGCAAGATTTGAACCAGTATCTTTCTCACATTGGTACTGAGAGGGAGCCATGAAGAATGCAGACTTTCTGAAAAATAAAGCTTTACCACCAGTGATGGAATGGTTTTTAATGCATCTGCATTAATCTGAGGACAATTTGTTTGTTGTAAGAGTTGGGTGCTGAAACTATGGCAGATATCAAGTTCTGCACACCTCTATGTGCAAGAACAGTAGAAAATAAAGAGAGCTGCCTTTGTTCTAGGAAGGAGCTGTAATATTTACAGCACGTTGCAGTTTTGAAGATGGATAGTCCCCGAGGGTCTGGATGAATGAAAGTGGGCTTATTAGGAACAAAGTTCAGGAATAAGAGAAAGTTGGCCCTTCAAGCTGCAGTTTTCTCATTATTTAATGCAGTTTGTTGCTTTTGAATTTACTTTTATCTCCCCACCCCCACAACAACACTTGAGAATGAACACTCTCACACACAATTTCCATAAGCATGGTGGGTATTCATCAGGGAGCCATCATTCCGATTCTTTCCCTCCTCCTTTCACTTTGAGTGACAAGTGTAATAATAATGAGCTCGAGAGAAGACATCATCTTTAAAAATTAGACGAGGAGTGGATAAAAAGGAATGGGTTGTATTAGTGAACGAAGAAATTACATTTCCATCAAGACAAAATTAGACACTTTCAGAAAATGCTCGGACAAAGTTGGAGGGGGGCGGAATCACACAAGCATTTCAGAAGATTAGAAGGGGAAAATGAGACAGCCCCTTGCCTTTGCCTGGTGAAAATTATGTGCCAAAAGTATGTGATGCTTAAACCAGGAGGGGGACTGTAGCTCCTTTCCCTATTATCTGTAGACAGGTATGCTGATTCTTTGGCTGTCAGAAGTTGGCGATAATAGCAGGGGTTAAATCGCAAACAGGAACGTGAAGCCCTAGTCTAAGCAGCAGCTTGATGTTTCGCATTTAAGGCTGACAGGTGCCTAAGATTTCTGTCTCTGTCTCCCTCTCTATTTTAACAAAGCCGGTTGAGCCTGTCATAGTAATAAGTATTTCAGAATTGAGATGGACTATGCAAAGGATTGCACACACATTAGATTATCCCCAGGAAGCTTCACAGGAACTAAAAAGGCAGCAACTAAAAAGGCAGTTCAGGAGAGGTAAGTGTGGGTTAACTGTGAGCAGAGGGGAGGGGGGAGACAAAGCAGCGACTTTTGCGGACCTTGGCAGGGGACTATGCTTTTTATGAAAACCCTCACCCGCTGATTTTGTTGATCTTAAAACTACACAAGGGAGCTTATCCACTTACGGTAATTTCTAGTGAGCTGGCAATCCTAGTGCGTGCACAAACCTTTGACATATATTCCTGATTTTCCTTCTTGAACATGGATACAACAGTTCCTACTAATGATTACCAGAGGCAGTCCATATTTTCTGGTGGGTGTCTCTGGTAAATTACTATCAGGGCTGTGCATACCGTCCCCTCCCCCTCCCCAGTCCACCCTGTGGCTCTGACTGGTGGCCCTTGCATCAGGCCCATTCGTCGTGGGCCACTCTGGAAGTCACCCTCCCTGGTCTGGAGCCTTCTCAAAAACAAATCAGTAGCAGGACTAAGACCTTTAAAAACAGAAGTTGAACCTTATTTTAATAAACAGTTTTTAATAAACAGGCCTTGCAGACAACTTCATTGTCCAGAAAGTGGGAGAAGCAACAAGAGGAACAGCCATTTTAGATCTGGTCCTAACCAATGTTGATGACCTGGTTAGTGGGGTAGAAGTGGAAGGATCATTAGGCACGAGTGATCATGCTCTTCTGAAGTTTACTATACAGCGGAAAGGAGCAGCCAAGCATACTAGGACTCAATTTCTTGACTTTAAGAAAGCCGACTTCATAAAACTTAGGGAAGTGCTGGGTGAGATCCCATGGACAGTAATACTAAAAGGAAAGGGAGTTCATGATGGCTGGGAGTTTGTTAAGAGGGAGATAGTAAAAGCACAACTTCAGGCAATACCAATGAGACGGAAACATGGAAGGTGCCTAAAGAAGCCAGGGTGGCTATCTAAAGAACTTTTAACTGAGTTAAGATTAAAAAAGGATGTGTACAAAAAATGGAAAAAGGGGGAAACCACCAAAGAGGAATTCAAACAAATAGCCAGCACGTGTAGACACAAAGTCAGAAAAGCTAAAGCACAGAATGAACTCAGGCTTGCTAGAGAGGTTAAAAGCAACAAAAAAGGCTTTTATGGGTATGTTCGTAGCAAAAGGAAGAACAAAGAAACAGTGGGGTCACTCAGAGGAGAAGATGGTGAAATGCAAACAGGGAACACAGAAAGGGCTGAACTCCTCAATGCCTTCTTTGCCTCAGTCTTCTCCGATAAAGAAAACAATGCCCGACCTGAAGAATTTGGAGCAAATGATTCAGCAGAGGAAACACAGCCCAGAATAACTAAGGAGATAGTACAAGAATACTTGGCTAGTCTAGATGTATTCAAGTCTCCAGGGCCAGATGAACTGCATCCAAGAGTATTAAGAGAACTGGCAGATGTGATTTCAGAACCACTGGCAGTCATCTTTGAGAATTCCTGGAGAACAGGCGAAGTCCCGGCAGACTGGAGGAGGGCAAATGTTGTCCCTATTTTCAAAAAGGGGGAAAGAGAGGACCCAAATAATTACCGCCCAGTCAGTCTGACATCAATACCAGGGAAGATTCTGGAGCAGATCATTAAGCAAACAGTCTGTGAGCACCTAGAAAGGAATGCTGTGATCACCAATAGTCAGCATGGATTTCTGAAAAATAAGTCATGTCAGACTAACCTGATCTCGTTTTTTGACAGAATTACAAGCCTGGTAGATGAAGGGAACACAGTGGATGTAGCCTACCTTGATTTCAGCAAGGCATTTGACAAGGTACCCCATGATATTTTTGTAAAGAAGCTGGTAAAATGCGGTCTTGACTATGCTACCACTCAGTGGATTTGTAACTGGCTGACTGACCGAACCCAAAGGGTGCTCATCAATGGTTCCTCTTCATCCTGGAGAAGAGTGACTAGTGGGGTGCCACAGGGTTCTGTCTTGGGCCCGGTCTTATTCAACATCTTTATCAACGACTTGGATGATGGACTCAAGGGCACCCTGATCAAATTTGCAGATGACACCAAACTGGGAGGGGTGGCTAACACCCCAGAGGACAGGATCACACTTCAAAATGACCTTGACAGATTAGAGAACTGGGCCAAAACAAACAAGATGAATTTTAACAGGGAGAAAAAAAATGAGAGGCACAAATACAAGATGGGTGACACCTGGCTTGAGAGCAGTACATGTGAAAAGGATCTAGGAGTCTTGGTTGACCACAAACTTGACATGAGCCAACAGTGTGACGCGGCAGCTAAAAAAGCCAATGCAATTCTGGGCTGCATCAATAGGAGTATAGCATCTAGATCAAGGGAAGTAATAGTGCCACTGTATTCTGCTCTGGTCAGACCTCACCTGGAGTACTGTGTCCAGTTCTGGGCACCACAGTTCAAGAAGGACACTGACAAACTGGAACGTGTCCAGAGGAGGGCAACCAAAATGGTCAAAGGCCTGGAAACGATGCCTTATGAGGAACGGCTAAGGGAGCTGGGCATGTTTAGCCTGGAGAAGAGGAGGCTAAGGGGTGATATGATAGCCATGTTCAAATATATAAAAGGATGTCACATAGAGGAGGGAGAAAGGTTGTTTTCTGCTGCTCCAGAGAAGCGGACACGGAGCAATGGTTCCAAACTACAAGAAAGAAGATTCCACCTAAACATTAGGAAGAACTTCCTGACAGTAAGAGCTGTTCGACAGTGGAATTTGCTGCCAAGGAGGGTGGTGGAGTCTCCTTCTTTGGAGGTCTTTAAGCAGAGGCTTGACAACCATATGTCAGGAGTGCTCTGATGGTGTTTCCTGCTTGGCAGGGGGTTGGACTCGATGGCCCTTGTGGTCTCTTCCAACTCTATGATTCTATGATTCTATTCTAAGGTTTACCAAGCCTGCTTACCAGCTGGCTGTCAATAGCTACTGGCGATGGTGGCTCAGCTCTGCCCTCAGGATTGGAGGCAGCAATGCTTCTGAATACCAGTTGCTGGAAGCCACAGAATGGGAGAGGGCTGCTTGCGGGTTTCCTCTGATGGGCATCTGATTGGCCAATGCTGCCAGCGTGATCTCCCTCACTGGAGCCAAGCTGTGCTGTGTTACGCTGCCTGCCCACCCGTGCAGGTGAGAGCCTGGCTGGCTGACATGGCCCTTAGTGAGCGAATCCCCACTATGCTTACAGAGATGAGCACCAGGCCAGGCTGCCCTGGGGATACCTGGTTTGCACCCCCTCAGAATTGTATGCTCAGGGCCACGGCCCCCCTGGCACCTCCATGCTATGCCCTGGCATGTGCTGCTTGCAAAGGAACAGAGACTGCACTGTGCACAGTCAGGTTCTTCTGATTTCCAGCCAGTAAGGATGAGGGTGTGTTCCAATGTGGTGGTCACAACACAGCTTTCCTGCAGGAAAGCAGCTCATGAAGCAGCACCTGCACCCCTAGGATTGATGCCTCCGCTTAACAGCTGTCGAGGAGCAGACACATTGATCTTGTGGGGCAGGGTGTCAGGCAAGAAGGAGAGCCACAGCATTGGACCTACCTTCTATCAGGAAGACTTAGCTGCCAGTCAGGTAGGTCTCAGTCTTTTTGCATGGTTTCCCCACCCCCGCCTTCCAGAAGCCCCAACTCCTGACCCCCACAGCCCACTCTGGGCCAGTCCAGCCTGATTGGTAGCAATCTGTGGCTGTGTATACCTGACTCATCCAAGGCCCTCTGAATATGCCTGACCTGGTGTGCAGCCTAAATATTACCGTATTTTTCGCCCCATAGGACGCACTTTTTCCCCTCCAAAAATGAAGGGGAAATGTGTGTGTGTCTTATGGGGTGAATGCAGGCTTTCGCTGAAGGCTGGAGAGCGAGAGGCATCGGTGCGCACCGACCCCTCTCGCTCTCCAGGCTTCAGGAAGCTATCCGCAAGCCTTGCGCGCACGGCGGAAGGTCCCACCGGGCACGTGAGGCTTCGGGCGGCAGCCTGCAGCCCGAAGCACGGGGCGTGCTGCGGAGCACACCCCATGCTTTGGGCAGATGTCCGCAAGCCTCGTGCGCCCGGCGGGAGGTCCTGCCAGGCGTGCAAGGCTTGCAGGCAGCAGCCTGTTCTGGGGGCTGGGGTCGGGGGAAGCTCAGGCTTCCCCCGCGCCAGCCCCACGCCTGGGGGGGGGATTTTTTTTTCTTTATTCCCCCCCCCCAAAAAAATCTAGGTGCGTCCTAGGGGGGCGGTGCGTCCTAGGGGGCGAAAAATACAGTATATTTGCAGACACATATAACTTGCAAAGAGCAAAGGGAATGTGACACAAATTTTTCCATCTTCTACATTCTCCCCTAAATCACTGGGATTGGAGAGCCCTGGTGAAGCCATTCCAGCACTAACCTTTCCTCACTCTCCCCACATATGGTAAGCTTAGTTTTGCTTTTTCAGACACATTATCTCATCAGCGTTGCATCACTTTATTGGACATTTTGAGTTAAGTAAGCATCACAAGTCACTTGTGATCTCTGCTTCTCCATGGGGTACCTCATAAAAGGGTCCCACTTTGCATTGGGAAAGTCCATCCATAAACATTCCAAGGCACTCTGCTTCACCTTAGATTCTGGATTCATTCTAAGTCACAGCATACCCTACTAAGAAAACCAGTGTGGTATAGTGGTTAAGAGTGCTGGACTCATAATCTGGTGAACCGGATACGCTTCCCTGCTCTTCCACATGCAGCTGCTGGGTGACCTTGAGCTAGTCACACTGCTCTGAGGTCTCTCAGCCCCACTCACCTCACAGTTTGTTGTGGGGGAGGAAGGGAAAGGAGATTGTGAGCCGCTTTGAGACTCCTTAAGTGAAATGCGGGATATCAAGTCCAAACTCTTCTTCTTCCACCCTGCCTGCAATTTTGCCTTAACATGCTTAAAATGCTTCCCCTATTAGCAGGGAAAATAAAATCTGGTGGATTTCTTTCCCAAGTCTTTTGGAAAAATACTACTACCAAGTTTTATGTGTGTGCTGACACATGCATCAGAGACTTTAGGACCAAACTAGGAATTTCAGAATCTGTGTCCTAATCTTTCATAGTTACTTTTCTCAAATGGTAAAGGGGTTAAGGAGTTGCAACATCAGTCTATGCAACTGGCAGGTACTTTAAAGTCTTGTTATTGACCAGGCCTGATACATATCTTAGGAATAAGTACTTTGGTCCTCACCTGGTCAGCAGTGTGGTACTTCCTGCAGTACATAGCAGGAACTGCTTTACTCTGAACTGGAGAACACATCCTCAAAGTCTAGATTTGAGTGGAGCTGCCCTCATCTAACCCTGAGATTCTTTTACTCCTCATGACAGAATAATGAATTTCATTTTCCTCATTATTGAGTTCCTTTTACTGCATCTCACAAGTAACTTAATCCTCACCTGCAGTTCTCTGTGTTGTTTATTTTTAACGGAAGAAAGCTTCCCCTTTGGGTCATCAGGTTATGTATCACGGTTTTCTTGTTTCCATCCTTGTATTTCCTACACTAGTTTGGAAACCAACTACACTGAGGTATGATTGGGAAAGGCCTTTGCTAATGATGCTACTAACAATTTGATTGTGGTGAAACCTTTCCACGTTATAAGGAAGCTAGCCACTTCTTGCAGCTACATATTTCTCTTCTACTTGAAAAAGATCCCAGAATGATTGAGACCTTTGGCAAGCGGAAGTGACAACATGCTGTCATTCTACCCAATATGTTCTTTCTCCAGAAAAACTTAATCTGCTACAGAGGAAGGAGCTGACTTTCTTGACTCTACAGTCAGAGCATTGTTTTCTGGAATCTACCCAGAGGCAAAGGCAATTAGTTTCCCTGAAATTTTACCACAGAAGTATAGCAGTGGAAATGGGGGTGTATGTATGAAGAATTTATTTCAGGACCTTCACCAAGCAGTGGAGTTCCAAGGACTTACAAGGTTTGGTTGGGAAGAAGGTCAGTGAAAGCCCATGATGACCTTTTATAATAGTGGAGTTAATTCACAAATATGCAGGCTGCATGTATGCGGAGGGAGCCAGTTGAAATACCAGCCTACATTGGAGCTTCAGAAGGCACTGTCTCTTCTTTCCTCTCACCAAGTCTCTAACTCCATTCTCTATTCTTTGTTCCCTTTCATAAGCACACAAACACACCTAGATCATGACAGCATCCTGAGTTGGGGCAGAGGGAGATTGGTATGCTCTCTGCCAAAAATAACTGCCACCAAGGGATGTCAGAGGAATCTATTGAAAATGAACTGTAAGTGGATTTCCTTCTGTCCACCCATTTGATCCCCATCACTTGCTATGAATACTTTTTGATTACAAATAAAGGTTGCTATTGGGGTCTTAAAATGCACATTATGTGAAAATAGATATGTAACTCACTTTGTAATCTACTTTATTTACAGTACCTATTTATTGCCACTGTCCTAACAGGTTCCTTATTGCTTTCTGTTTTTCTGACGTGTTGTTTGTTGACTTTGTATAAATTGTTTCTTCGACGGAGCCAGCCTGTATGCACCAAGACTACAGTCCTAACCATGCCGACTCAAGACAAAATTCTCACTGAATTCAGCAGGGCTTACTGCCAGGTAAATTGAGTTAGGATCGCATCCTTAATCTACTTCCTACTGTGAATTTTAAAAGCCAGTGGGATTCAGCATTCATTATTGCTCTTTTCACATGAAAGAGGTGATCTCTTTCGTTACCTGTAGACTTGATCTGTGTGCTGCTCAGTTAAAAGTCTGAGCCACTCTGTCAAAGTGGGGCGGCGGGGGACGGGACCCATCTGAATTTGTGTCCATTTAAAATCTCATCCCACTTCTCAGCCAAATTCCAATATTTGGAATATAAATTAGTTTGAGTGATATATTTCTGTACACACACATTTTCTAAATAAAATATGCATTTACAAAATAAAACGTTGCAATAAAAAAACCCAAATATGTGGTTAAATAGCACTACAGCTGTGTGAAGGAGTAATTCATACACTCAAGGACACAAAGAGCAAAATACCAACAGGCTTGCTAAACAGTCCCTAGTGCTGGAAAGGAGACAGGATGACAAGTTTATTTTGAATTGTGAAATAAGGCTAGCAAGGTAGGCTGCAATCCTAATCTCAGTTACCCGGGAACAAACCCCATTGAATTCAGTGGGACTTACTTCTGACTAGGCATGCCTAGAAATACAGCCATAGAGAGCTCTTTGATGGGCCATTAGCCACTCCATCAACTTTCTCTTTAAAGGTGCCACAAGACTCTTTGTTGGTTTTGCTGCAAAAGTCTTAAATTGAACTCTGGCAGTGTAATTTGCCTATAAACCGCCCTGATCAGGTGCTAGCTAGAGAAAGAGCCATCTTGATTTTTTAAAAGGAAACATACATAAGAAATGGGGTAGGGTATAAAAATGATCCCACTGCAGGAGTGATTGTGACAACAGAGAGAAGGTCCAGGCCAGTGGGAGCATCCAGGAGGGCCTGATGTGTTCACATTGTGCATGTGGAGGAGCAACTTTGCTCCCTGCTCAAGATGGCGTCCAGGTGGCCAGTCTGCCTGTGATGGGGAGGAGGATGCAGAGGATTCCTGGAAGTATCACACCTCACTGCCAAATCCACTCAGTGATGTCCCTGCTTCTACAGGCTTAGGCCATACTACTGGATCCTGAACTTGGTCATTCTGGAAGAACTGTGCTAGTCTGTCAGTTCTGGGGAGGAATGGAAAACTTTTTCAATATCAGTTTCATTTGATTCTAACAAAAAATGGGAGTTTTTGCTTTTCTCATTTAGCCCTTTTCTCTCTCTTTAAATTTTATTCCCTGGGTAATTTTTGAACAGAGGCAAGAATTACTTGCAAGGCAGACTCATTATTATTTGCATAGTACAGACTTTCATTTAGTTAAGAATGCACATTTTTATTACAATTCCCTTGAAAAATCAACAGTTTAGGTTGAGAGATGGAACGATCTCATGAAAGTCCTAGTAGCTTGGTTAAAGCAAACTTTCTAACAAATCACACACACAAAGGAAAGCACAGAGTTTACAGAATTCTGCTTACTAGTGGCTATCCTGTATACCGTATCCGATCCTAAAGGACAATGAACTCTACGCTGTTTTCAAAGCCTGAGCCTGTTCTTTGCTATGCAGAAGCAGTTCTGGCCGCAGTGCAACTTGTTCTAGCAGCAGCTCCAAAAAAGAAGGCTCTTCTTCTGTGTTATTGTGACTGCCACCAAAGTAGCAGCAGCAGCAGGCCTGTGGAGAAGCCTTGAAAGCAAACCCCAAGGCACTTTGAGGGGGGTGGTGAGGATGCTCGTAGCTCCTAAGCTTGAGGGGAAGCCGTTGAATTCCCAATACCAACTAGTGACTGTAGTAAACTTCTGTCAATCTGGTGTGAGCCATGTGATTTAAGAAGCCATTATCACTCCATGTGGCCTGAGTCAACCTGTTTTTTCTAGATATGGGCAAATTTTCCCCAACTGACATGGGCCCCACTGAGAAATAAGCTGAGCTTCTTCCTTCTCCCCAACAACAAAAATGAGGAAATAGATCAACTTATTCCCTCCTTCCCAGCCCCTATGTACCCACAAGCCACTCCTTTTCTCAGCTTCCACACAGTGGGGGCTGGTCCATTAGGGTGAATGGGGCACTGCCCCACAAATCTCAGCCAGCCACCCCACCTGCCTGCCTTCTTTCTTACAGTGAGTCCAGGGGGGGCATGTGTGACGGTTGGCTTTCTCCTCCTCCGTCTCAGTGTTGCCCTTTGGGCACTCCACAGGGAAGAGAAGGAGTTGGCCTCCCTGATGTCTCCTCTACCAGTCCCAAGGGGCACCAGCTGCCACCATGCTCCCATGCCTTTTACCAGGCTTCTGGTGGGTCAGAAAGACAGGGAAGGAGAGGTGTTTGTGTTCCACTGCCCCTCTCCAATGTCAAGCCATGACAAGGGAAAGAGAAAGGACTCCCCTTTACCTTCTGGGGTGCCTGGTATAGTGGTGCTTCATAGCAGTGTGCCAAGATCTCAGCAGCCTCTGGATTCTATTCTAAGATGATGTTTCCATCACCTATGCTGATTAGTAGTCATGGTTGCAAGAACAAGATCCAAATTCCACCTCTATGGGATCAGCTGGCACAGAATCAGGGGATTCTTTTGTTGTTGTTGTTTTTTTATATATAAAATTTTTATTAGTTTTTCAACATATATTATAAGACATTACAAACAAACAATACACAAACAAACAAACATATAAACATGTATAATTTCATAATTTTTTTTCTTATACCCAATTTCAATGACTTCCCCATGCCTCCCTTTTCTGCATCCCTATTTTAAACTTTTTCAGCAACCCCTGATCTAAATTACTTATAGTTCCCTTTCTTTAACCTTTTTTTTCACTTATCCAATCATTTATCGCTGCAAATCTGCTATGCTTTACCCATAACATTTTAACACTCACTAATTTTACAACAATTTTAAAGATAAAATTTAAATTTCTTCCAGTCTTCTTCCACCGTCTCTTTCCCTTGGTCACAGATTCTGCCCGTCATCTCCGCCAGTCCCATATAGTCGATCACCTTCGTCTGCCACTCTTCCAGCGTGGGTAGTTCTTGTGTCTTCCAATACTTTGCTAAGAGGACTCTTGCTGCTGTTGTAGCATACATAAAAAACATCTTATCTTTCTTTGACACCAATTGGCCTACCATGCCCAGGAGAAAAGCCTCTGGTTTCTTATGAAAGGTACACTTAAGCACCTTCTTAATTTCATTATAGATCATTTCCCAAAAGGCCTTAATCCTTGGGCACGTCCACCAAAGGTGATAGAAAGTACCTTCAGATTCATTACACTTCGAACATTTATTATTGGGCAAATGGTAGATTTTTGCAAGCTTGACTGGGGTCATGTACCACCTATAAATCATTTTCATAATATTCTCTCTTAGGGCATTACATGCCGTAAACTTCATTCCGGTGGTCCATAACTGTTCCCAGTCAGCAAACATAATGTCATGTCCGATATCCTGTGCCCATTTAATCATAGCTGATTTAACCGTTTCATCCTGTGTATTCCATTTCAACAGCAAGTTGTACATTCTAGACAGATTCTTAGTATTGGGTTCTAACAATTCCATTTCTAACTTTGACTTTTCCACCTGGAAGCCAATTTTCCTGTCCTGTTTGAATACTTCATTTATCTGGTAGTAATGAAGCCAGTCTCTTACTTTAAACTTCAGTTTCTCATAACTCTGTAATTTCACATTTCCACCTTCTTGTTCTATAATTTCCCAATATTTTGGCCATTTAGATTCCATATTAAGTTTTTTCACTTCCTTAGCCTCCATTGGTGACAACCACCTAGGGGTTTTATTTTCCAACAGATCTTTATACCGAATCCAAACATTATATAGTGCTTTCCTAACAATATGGTTTTTAAAACCTTTGTGAATTTTTACCTTGTCATACCATATATATGCATGCCAACCAAACCTATTGTTGAACCCTTCCAAGTCTAAAATGTCTGTGTTCTCAAGAAGTAGCCAATGTTTTAGCCAGCAGAAAGCCGCTGCTTCATAGTACAATTTTAAGTCCGGCAGGGCAAACCCCCCTCTTTCTTTTGCATCAGTTAATATCTTAAATTTTATTCTGGGCTTTTTGCCCTGCCAGACAAATCTAGATATATCTTTCTGCCACTTCTTGAAACAGTCCATCTTGTCCACAATCTGCAATGTTTGAAACAAAAACAACATTCTTGGCAAAACATTCATCTTAATGACCGCAATTCTACCTAACAAGGAAAGTCTCAAATTAGACCATATTTCTAAATCTTTCTTAATTTCTGTCCAACATTTCTCATAATTATCTTTAAATAAATTCACATTCTTAGGTGTTAAATTAACCCCCAGATATTTCACTTTGTTTGCTACCTTTAATCCAGTTTCACTCTGAAACTTCTCTTTTTCCACAACTGTTAGATTTTTCCCCAGTACCTTTGTTTTTTGTTTGTTTAGCTTAAAACCTGCTACTCGACCAAAAACTTGTATTATTTCCAAGACTCTTTTTGTACTAGTGTCTGGCTCTTGCAAAGTTAGTACTAAATCATCTGCAAACGCTCTCAACTTGTATTGTTTTGCTCCGACCTGAATCCCTTTAACCAGCTGGTCCCCTCTAATCATATTTAATAACACCTCCAGAACAGATATGAAAAGTAATGGGGATATTGGGCACCCCTGTCGTGTCCCTTTTTCAATAGCAATTTCTTCAGTAACCACGTTATTTACAATTAATTTTGCTTTTTGTTCAGAATAAATTGCGCCTATACCATTCTCAAAACCTTGGCCTACCCCCATTCCTTTGAGATTCTTTTTCATAAAACTCCAAGAGATATTGTCAAAGGCTTTCTCAGCGTCCACAAATATTAATACTGCCTTAGTATTAATATTGTTTTCGAGCAACTCCATAATATCTATTATATTTCTCACATTGTCAGATAAATGTCTTCCTGGGAGAAAGCCAGCCTGGTCTTTATGAATCTCACCCACCAAGACCCTCTTCAGTCTTTTTGCCAAAATGTCTGCAAAAATTTTGTAATCCACATTAAGCAATGATATTGGGCGGTAGTTCTTAATCTAGTTCTTTTCAGTCTCAGATTTTGGTATAAGTGTAATATATGCTTCTTTCCACGATTCAGGTGCCTTCTTCCCCCCTAGAAACAATTCCACCTCTATGGGATCAGCTGGCACAGAATCAGGGGATTCTTTTGGAGCTGCTAAGAGTCCTGAAGTACAAAAGGAGAGCAACTTGTAGTTGCTGTAACAAGAGTGGATGAGTAAGAGCTAAAGAATACACATACCAAGTAAAATAGAGACAGCTATCTCCCCAAATAATTTTATTAAGAATTACATTTTAAATGGGGAGGTGGGGGCTGAGGCTGCAACAGATTCACAGGAGCCTTCTGGTCCCACCCCCCCACCCCCCGCTGCCTTGTCTCCAAGTCTTGGAGAGCTTTGCATGTAGCACAGCAAAGAGCACGGGGAGGGGGGAGGGGCTTCCCCAATGGAGTTTAAGATTGTTTGGAAAAGAGCCGGATGGGAGCAGACTTAGTGGGAAGTGGGAGGCACAGATCAACAGTTCTGGCAGCTGCTTTACTGGGGCCAGTCTTGCTGTAGATTTCTCCATGTTGACTTGCAGCTCAAAGCTCTGACCCCATCTAGGAGATTTAAATACTTTAAACCCTTTAAGTCCTTGGTGGCTACATGATGCCTGACCTAATATCTAAATTCCGCACACCTGTTTCAGAAGTCACTGTTTGCATGGTGTGGGAAATGCTAGATCACCTGTAAGAGCAGTGGACAGGGGCAGCACCATTCATTATTGGTGCGCCCCTTCTGGCAGGCCCCCAGCCTTCAGTGAGTGCACAAGTGGTTCCTCCCATATCCCGCCAATACTGATCATTAAAGCACAAACAGTGAGTCAAAACCATAAAGCAAACCAAAAACCCTGGCAAGTCCCAAAGGGTTTAACTTTTTAGGATGTGCCAATGAGCCAGGAGGAATAATTGTACAAATGGATACAAAAATATTCTGGTATGGATTTCCCCTGCAGTCCCTCATTCCTGGGCTATGGGAATGGGACAGGGCATGGGGAGACTTAGGCCTATTCCCAAACTCAGCTCAGCTTGCAGCTGAGCAGCCCAGCAAAAGTTGCACTGGGAGGGTGTTGTTGTTGTTGTTTAGTCGTTTAGTCGTGTCCGACTCTTCGTGACCCCATGGACTAGAGCACGGCAGGAACTTCTGTCTTCTACGGCCTCCCGCAGTTTGGTCAAACTCATGCTGGTAGCTTCAAGAACACTGTCCAACCATCTCGTCCTCTGTTGTCCCCTTCTCCTTGTGCCCTCCATCTTTCCCAACATCAGGGTCTTTTCCAGGGAGCCTTCTCTTCTCATGAGGTGGCCAAAATATTGGAGCCTCAGCTTCAGGATCTGTCCTTCCAGTGAGCACTCAGGGCTGATTTCCTTAAGAATGGATAGGTTTGATCTTCTTGCAGTCCACGGGACTCTCAAGAGTCTCCCCCAGCACCATAATTCAAAAGCATTTCTTGGCAGGGATACTGGAGTGGCTTCCCGGTTCCTCCTCCAGGTGGATCACGTTTGGTCAAAACTCTCCTCTATGACCTGTTCATAGCTTCTCTGAGTTATTCAAGCCCCTTCGCCACAGCAAGGCAGTGATCCATGAAGGGGCACTGGGAGGGTAGTACACATCAAATTCCATTTTGTTTCTCCTCTGTCTGGTTCCAGTTGGCTTGGCTGGCAGCAGCCCTGTTCCTGAATAAAGTTTAATTAGGTGACACTGGCATAATTTACTCCAGGGTATATTTTTCTTGATTCCTGAAGTTTGAATTGATCTGTCTGTCTAGGTCCAACCTATTGTTTGTATGTATAATGCTCATTAATTTTTTTGCTTTTAAAATAGGAACCAGAAGCTGCCCAAAACTTACCAGCAATAGCCCAACAACCTTCAATATGCGTTTTAAAAACTGAGCTTATCATACATGATTTTCAATGCTGTTTATTTGCCATGAAGTTGTCCTACCACCTCAGGAATGCACTCTTGAATACCCTCCTCCCTCCAACAACAAAATATCACCTTCATTTGTGAATGGCTCATCTGATATGTTCTGGACTGAACCATATCTGACATGATCTGTCAAAACATGGTAGACAAACAAGTAAGATTGTACCAGCAATTGGTCTCCGATTATGATAGTGGGAATTCCATCTATGGGCTTGCTGCTACCAAAATGAGTTCGGGAAAAGGACAGAAGCCACTCTCTGCTCTCAGAGGAGACAACAAGTTATAAATTGCAAAAATATCATTGGCTGGGTTGTTTGTCCCCCACTGGCAAAAGCCACATTTTTATTTCTAAGCACAAGGTGAAGGAACATAACTGGTAGCGCAGGGGGGGGGGGAGTTAAGATAATAAGCAAAACAACTGTTCCATGGCCCAATCGCAAGTGAGGCTGTCATTTGATCATAACCTGGATAGTTTTCTGTTTGTTTGTTTGAAAAAGAGAGAATAGATAAAACATGCATTTAAAAGTGGCATTGTGGATATCTGCATTTTTGAGCATGAACAAAGCAACCAATTATGGTGTTGGGAGCAGGAGAAAAAAACCATGAGGATATGTGCAGAAAGAATAATGATGATATAAATGTTTGGGAAAGGAGGCAAAAAGGATGAAGGAGTAATGGGGTGAAGTCTATGATACAGGAAATATACAGGATATCCACGGTGTGAATATGATGCATCAGCTTGAAACAAACACTCTCTTGCTTCAAATACCAAAAGGCAAGGAGGATCTTTGGAAGAAATGCAAGTTCTGCTGTGTCCCCCCCACCCCCCCTCCTGGTACAATGTTTATTTTCCTGTGGAAATGTTTCCAACCTTAACCAAAGTGCTAAAAACAACAACAACAACAACACCAAACCAAACTCTTAATAGAAAAAAGAAAGAAGAATTAAAAAATAATATAATGATAAAACTTAAGGAAGGTAACTGTTCTAAAGGGACATATTATATATTTGTGCATGTGAGAGGTAGAAGTTTTCAACAAATAGCTAAAAAAATTAAATAGTTTTCAAGTTTGTGATGTTCCACTACGGAATGTTTCTAAATTTACTACTTGTATATGCCTGAATGTATATATGTGTGTGTTTAAGTAGGCACTGGAAAACAACAGATATATAAATAACCGTGGATTTTTGTGTCCATACAGTTCATTCATCTTCTCAAAAGTAGTGGCTAATGTATAGCAAAGTGGCTTCTTCTTCTTGCTGGCATTGCATCCATCTTTTCTTTCATTTACAAGCCACTAATTCTTGGCACATGGTACTATTAGTAAGTATCTGGTATTGAGCTTTACTTATTTGTAGCACTTAAATGATATATTGCACTTCATTTAGCATATAAATGATACACTAATTAGAAAACAGATTTCACAAGGTGGAATACTCCCTTTAAAATGCCTGTTCTTTCTTTCTCTACCATATACAGATCAGGGTATGACTATGAATATGGCTGCTCTGTGTTAGATCTCTACATTCCAGATTAGAATTTGAGGAAACAAAGCAGAGTTTTAGATACATGGTACCTTTAGACACTGGATTCCTCCCCTCTGCTTGCTCTATCTATAGCATCTAGGTTCAGAAAGCTTGTTATCAGAAAAGGGAAGAAATCCCATCCTCGAGCTTCAAGTGGGCATCAGGATCACATGAATTTTCTCTCAGCCAAATGTTATAAAATATTTAAGCACAATTGATATCTTTCCCTACAGAATGCCTTCAAACAGGATTTGCCATCTGATCTCAATGAATTTACAACCACTTTCGTTCTCTATCCATGAAAAATATGCATCACTTTACATTATGTGGCTTTACTTAATTCATTTAGATTTTAATCTCATCTGAATTTGAGGGACTGGAATAGACACAATACTTCAAAAAACCAGGCCAATGTTATATAAGAGAAGAAAATATTCACTATGATGTGAAATGCCACAGACTGCAAAGACTTCCACTTTGTGCTCCCCTGGGCCACGGAGAGATAGCTAAACAAGAAAATCTTATAGCATTCACCTAAAATGATTGCCTAGACGTGATCGTTCCTACACTCACTCTCTGGCCATGGGGAGTCCAGGGCTGGATCTACACTGATCTGTAAAAATGCTGTAAAGAATATGTAATATAGCTCTCAATGCAATTTCTCATTGCCGATGGATTGCTGCTCTACACCACCCTCTGGTGTCACATTTTTATAATGCATTTTTAATGTTATAACTGACCAGTGTAGATTCTGCCCAGGAGGCTCCTTGGGCTCCAGAGAAGCTCTGGTCAATGAAGTAAGCTGACCATGGTGTCCTTCTGGAACTGCTCAGATGGAGGCCACAGATAATGGTGCCTCCATTGCAACCTGTAAGTCCATTTCCAGAAGGTGGTGCTATTAATATTCCTTTACTAATTCACACTCTGTGTCATGGACTGGCTGGATACAGAGGAGTGGGGGGGGGGAGGCACCGGCTGGGGAGCCCTCAAGGGAAGAAGGATCAGAGCTGTTTTGATGTCTTTGAATAAAGACTTAACTTCACTGAGTCCTGACACCAGCCCTTCCTCCCCAAGGAGCCCAGGGGACAGTAGCTCAGTTCCATGGTCACTGGGTGACCTTGGGACAGTCAGTGCCTCTCAGCCTTCCCTACCTGACAGGGTTGTTGTGGGGAATAACTAGGGAGAGGGACAACCATGTAAATCACTTTGAGCTCTTGGGAGAAAACGTGGGATATTAATGTCGTTATTATTACTACTACTTTTATATAAAGAAAAGGTAGATAAAAGTCATATCATATAAATCTGAAAAAGTTTGGGGTGTCTCACTAATTTTGACTCTTTACTTTCCATGAAAATCCAACATTTTGCTAAGATTGCTTGAGGGAACATAGAAAAAACTTAGTGATAAAAAGAAAAGAAAATTAGAGGTGCTCAGATGGCCGATGCACACTGGTCCCTGCCCCAAATACATTCCTGACATGCATTTATGTTCACACACTTGATATCCCACACTTTGGCCTCATTTGTACATGGTTTACCTTCCTTGATCTCTCAGCACCTTTTTCCTGTACTTGATTGATGGCTGGCACCGGATTTTGTGAACCGACATTTGAATTATTTTTGTTTGTGGGACACTTTGCACCATCATGCTTGCAACAGTCACACTTGCGATAAGCTACTGTTTTCTACAGCAAACACTTAGAGTGCAACACCTTTCCCTAAAGAGGAAGCATGCATGTGCCAAGGATCCCTGGGCAATAAAGGCTCTTGTGTGCAGCTGCACTATTGGGACTTGGCTGGGGCTGTTGTTTGCAGCTATGCCTGAATCCAGGCATAGAGAGTATGGAGGTGGAAGACATGGGAAGCCAGAGCTGGAAATACAGTAAGTGCTGCTCATTATGAAGAACCTTAGAAGGAGCCAGTGGAGGCTTGTCATTAGGGCAAAAGGCTGCAGCACCCTCCCACCTCAAACTCCCTCTTCCCCCTTCATCCCACCAATTTCTAACAACAGCATACAAGTTGTTGCTATTGTGGTTATGTTATATCTATTTTTACCCCACCCTTTTCCCTGAAAGGACTCAGGGCAGTTTACAGTTAAAATAGGTACAACTATTAAACTCTTCTTCTCCCTCCAGTCCATAGCTGTCAATTTACAGATTTGAAAATAAGGGACCAGCAGCCTTGAAAATAAGGGACCAGCGGCCAAAATAAGGGACCTGCAGCCTCACCTGTTCCAGGCACTCCAGTCTTCCTGTCCTCCTGCAGTCTGGTCAAACTCATGCTGGTAGCTTCGAGAACACTGTCCAACCAAGTTTGTAACCGGAGGTTCAACTGAACAGAATCTGAATCACATGTACCACAAGGCCTATGCAGCCTCAACTTAAGATGGCTCCCCAGCCTGGCTTTGCACTGCAAAGTTTGCAGCAGCACGTGCAACAAAATGGCATCCAGCATTCAAAAAACCCCTCAGCTTGCATTAACTAGCCCCACACAAGGCATGCAAGCTCCACCCCCCCAGTCGTTCTTAGGCTTCTTATTGGGTGAGCAACACAGCCAAGCAACACAGTTGGAGCCTCCCTCCTCTCTGGCCGGCAGGGAGGGAGGGAGAGGAGCTGCTTCCTTTGAAATTTAAGGGACATCATTTAAGGGACATCCATCAATAAGGGACAGCAGCGGGACATGCTGCTGGAATAAGGGACTGTCCCTTCAAATAAGGGACACTTGACAGCTATGCTCCAGTCTATTAAAACCATATAAATAATTACAATAAAAACAGCACAACATTTAAAAATCAGTTCCCAAAAGCCTGTTGGAACAAAAAAGTATTTACCTGCCAGCAGAAGGACAAGGGGGAGCCAGACTGACTTCTCTAAGGAGGGAGCTCCAGTCTAGAAGCAGCCACCAAGAAGGCCCTCTCCTGCGTTCATGTGGTCATTGGAACTGCTAAGGAACCAGCAATAATCAAGTGGTTACTGCCAATCAATTGATAATTAATGAATTGCCAATTAATTATCAATTGCCCACTGATTATCAAAATATAGAAATCAATAACTGATTGCCAATGGCCAATGAATTAATCATGAATTGCAAATTAATCATAGCAACCTATCAATCAGCAGTTGATTGATAGGGCTATAATTCATCAAATGAGTTAAAATTAAAACTCCCACAGCTAATGAATTAATCGGGAGAGGGGTGTTTATGAAACGATATCAAAATGGATTGTGTAATGAAGTAATAGGGGGTGCCAATCAAATGTGTAATGAATTAATCGGGGTGCTAATCAAATGTGCAATGAGGGTGACAAATAATCAATTGTGTTAAAATTAATTATACAACGGGTTACTGGAATGGAGGATGTACTGATAAAACAATTGATTAAAATTTTATTGCCCAATAAGGGTGGAAACCCCCCCCCCCATCACCTGAAAGTGGCCCATTCAACATGTCTGGAAAGGCATATTCTGGCAAGCTGTGCGAAGGCCTGGCTCACAGACACCATAGGCAGCGTCATATTTGGGAAATACTGTGGAAAACCACAATGACTGTTTGCTCTGACTCAGCGGTAAAGATTAGGTTTTCCTGGGGAAAGCAGAGGAGCAGTAAATAAATAACCAGCACTCAGACACGGACCAGGGAAGCGTGGACCTGGGCCTCGAAAGTGCAAGGCAAAAGGTAAGTGTGGATGAATGCTTATATTACAGCAAAGGTAAAGTTTAATATAACCATTACTAGCATTAACATTTCATTAATGTAACATTAAGGATTTCAGTATAGAGGAGCAATGTAGCACATAAAAATCTCTGTGTTTGCTACAAACAGTACATTTCCAAGCACAATTCAAGCCCTAAACCAGGGGTCAGCAAACTTTTCAGCAGGGGGCCAGTCCACTGTCCCTCAGACCTGGACTATATTTTGAAGGGGGGGGAATGAACAAATTCCTGTGCCCCACAAATAACCCAGAGATGCATTGTAAATAAAAGCACACATTCTACTCTTGTAAAAACATGCTGATTCTGTCCGCGGGCCAGATTGAGAAGGCGATTGGGCCGCATCTGGCCCCTGGGTCTTAGGTTGCCTACCCATGCCCTAAATGGCTTCAGCCCTGCATACCTGAAGGAGCGTCTCCATCCCCACCATTCAGCCCGGACACTGAGGTCCAGCTCTGAGGGCCTTCTGGCGGTTCCCTCACTGTGAGACGTGAAGTTACAGGAAACCAGGCAAAGGGCCTTTTCGGTAGTGGCACCTTAACCCTGTGGAAAGCCCTCCTGTCAGATGACTAGGAGATAAACAACTATCTGACTTTCAGAAGATATCTGAAGGCAACCAAAAGCAGGGAAAGTATTAAGCAACAAACCAGAAGAAGAAGTTGAGGGAAGTTGTAGTGGGGAGGGGGTGTTTGGGTTTATATCTGAGATGATGTTGTTGTGATAAAGATAAAAATGTAAAAATCAATAAAAACTATTTTTTATTTTAAAAAAGAAGATATCTGAAGGCAGCCCTGTTTAGGGAAGTTTTTTAATGTTTAATGCTTTATTATGTTTTTACATATATATGTTGGAAGCCACCCAGAGTGGCTGGGGCAACCCAGTCAGATGGGCAGGTTACAAACAATTTATTTATTTATTATTGTTATCGCTATTATTTTATTGGAAGATAGCATGGGCAAAGGGATAAAAATGCAGAGGGCAAAACTAATCCTTGTATATGGCATTTATTGACCTAAGGCCTTCGACACTGTAAATCGTAATGCCCTGTGGACTGTCCTTATGAAAATTGGCTGCCCAGGAAAAATTGTGAACATTTTCCAGTTCCTCCATGTTAATATGACAGCAACAATCACAGATAACAATGGCTCTCAAAATGAACCATTCACGGTGGGATCAGGTGTTAAACAGAGTTGTGTTATAGCCCCAACTATATTTATTATTTTCATTGCCATTATCCTACACTTTGTCAAAGGGAAACTCCCCACTGGAGTTTCGAACAGATGGAAAGCTGTTCAATCTGAGCAGGCTGAAAGCAAAGAGTAACGTTACTGTAACTTCCTCCATAGAGCTTCAGTATGCTGATCACAACGTAGTGTGCGCACGCTCAGAGGGTGACCTCCAAACCATCCTAAATATCTTTGCAGAAGCTTACGAAAAGCTTGGCCTATTGCTCAACACCCCAAAAACCAAAGTGCTGCACCAACAAGCAGAAAACAACCCCTCTACAGACCACAAATCCAACTCAATGGTGTAACGTTGGAAAGCCAATCACTTCTCCTACCTGGGCAGTTATCTTTCCACAAGGGCCAACATTGATGCCGAAATCCAGCATCTCTTGAGCTCTGTGAGTGCAGCTTTCTCCCGATTGAAGTGCAGAGTGTCGGACATTCATAGGGAAACCAAAATGCTTGTTTACAAAGCTATTGTACAGTGGAACCTCGACTTACGTATGGCTCTACTTACGTACGATTCCAGTTACAACCTGCAGTAGGTGCTTTGACTTATGAACTTTCCTTTAGATATGAACAGAGGCCTTGCCAGCAGCCCGGAGCTCGCCCGGCTGGCTGTGGGGCAGTGCTGGGGCCTCCACCACCAGGGAGAAGCCTCCGGTTTGCTGGAGCTCACCCCACTGGCTGCAGAGAAGCGCTGAGCCCTCTGCTGCTGGGGAGAGGGCCCCCATCCCACCCCCGAAGCTGTGGAAGAGGTGCCGCCTGCAAGAGGCACAGCAGGGTGCACTGCAGCCCCAAACCCCACCGAGGAACCAACCTGAGGAAGTCCAGAGAAGAACCTGGCCTGGCAAGAAAAAAAAGCGACCCCGGCTGAAGTGAATCAGCTCTTTACTGACCTTTGCCCCACCCCCACCTTGTAGCCAGGTAAGCCCACTCACCCTCAATGCACGTAAGAAAAAAATATTTTCATCTACAATACTGTCTTATTTATTTTATAGTATAGTACATTGATTGTTGCCTTCATTTTATGGATCTATGGTCCATAAGTCCACTGTCTTGTTAAGACAATAAAATCCATATTAAATTGCTGTTTTAGGGGGTGTTTTTCAACGTCTAGAACGGATCAATTCACTTTTCCATTACTTTCTATGGAAAAGTGTGCATCTCCTTATGTACGTTTCTAGTTATGACCAGACCTCTGGAACGGATTATGGTTGTAAGTAGAGGCTCCACTGTACTACTAACCTTACTGTATTTCTGTGGAACGTGGACCACTTATAAACACCATTTCCAACTCCTCGAAAGATTCCATCAAGGGTGTTTCTCAATTTTTTTTACATATCACTTGGGAAGACAGGTGAACTAATGCCAATGTACTAGAAGAAGCAAAGATCACCAGTGTCGAAGCAATGATTCTTCAACATCAACTTCAGTGGACTGGTCATGTTGTTCGGATGCCTGATTATCGTCTTCCAAAGCAACTATTCTATTCTGAACTTAAAACTGGAAAGCATAATGCTGGTGGTCAACAAAAGACGTTCAAAGACTCTCTCAAGCTAAATCTAAAAAAATGTAGTATGAACACCGACAACTGAGAAACACTGGCCTGCGTGCGCGCCACTTGGAGAACAGCCTTGACCAAAGTTGTCATGGGTTTTGAAGATGCTTGAACTCAGGACAAAAGGGAGAAACGCGCTAAGAGGCAGGCATTCTTGGCAATCCCTCACTGTGCTCAACCCCTGCCTGAAAGCCTATGTCCCCTCTGTGGAAGGATGTTTGGATCCAGAATTGGCCTCTACTGTCACTTATGGACTCACTGTTAAACCCAGGGGAATTGTGATTGGGATGATATGCTATCAGTTGGTGAAGAAAATTTAAACACCCAATATTTATGGAAAGAGAGTTTTCCTTTTCCATCAGTCTTGCAAAAGTGAGTTCAGTGCTCTTGCCCTTTTGTAGTTTTCCAATAACTGGTGAGTGAAAGAAAAGTTGTTAATTATGTGAAAATTATTGTTTTTAGCTAAACAGTAATGAAGATTCCTTTGAATGAGTGAAAGTTGTTAGTCCTGCCATGAGATGCAATACATTCCCATGCATATTGATGACCACCTATTTTTCACACCATTTATTTGCACTTGAACAAAAGATTTAACCTTACCAAGAAGTCATATGACAAAATACTTATGCAAAGTTCTTTTTAAAAATTGAACAAAAATAATAGGCAGTCTTATTAAGCAGGTGCTGTCAAAATTTCTATGACCTTTGTTTTCTAACAAAGCAAAATCCACAGTGAAATTATATGACTGGAATAGAAAGGTTGCAATTAAAATCTAGTATCATTTTGTATTAGAAAGAAAACAACAATTTCATTCCTATAGCTTTTACATTTTATACAATTAAAATGAATGTGAATAGGGCAATTAAAGATTTTTTTTTTAAAAAAATCAGTCTTTTGAGTAGGTTGAAATTAGTTTGTAAATTCTTTGTGAATGGCAAGGACAGGTAAGGGGTTTATAAAGGCATTTGTATGCCAAGCACAAAGGCACCCAGGTCCTGTTCCATGCCTATTCTGTGCCAACACACTCTAAATTCCATGTCAAGTCAACCCAAACTACTTCCAAGGAAAAATGAAAGAGTGCTCAGAAAGAGGATGCAAAGACAATTTGCTCAGTTGCCATGCTCCCAGCAAAACATGGCTTTTTCCCTGTTGCAGAAGCCAATCACTAGCATAGAGTCACCCAGTGCAGAATGAGACTTGAGAGAGATCCTTCCATAGCCCTGTTTATGCAGCCACAGACACTGACACTGAGTGCATGCTGGGGCAACGGGTGTGTGTGTGTGTGCAGCAACAGGTTCCGTCTCAATAAACCCAAACATTTACAAACTATGGCCGCATCTGCACTATACATTTTAAGCAGCATCATATCACTTTAAAGAGCCATGACTTCTTCCTAAGAATAGTGGGAGTTAAGGGTCCTGAGAGCTTTTAGGAGGACTCTATTCCCCTCACCCAGCTACAATTTCCAGAGTTCCAGCTGAAGAGGCAGTGCTTTTCTTCTAGAAAAAAGGCGCCAGTACTTTAATTTTGTTTTCCTTCTGCTCAGGGCTTTTTTTCCTGAAGGAACTCAGTTATGGCACCTCTCAGATGGGCCCCATTGCTATTATAAGAGTTCCGGCACCTACCGTATTTTTCTAGAAAAATAGCACTGCTTCTGCTCTCTGGCTAAAGATATCAGATTTTTTCTCATTTAATTTTTTCATAATCCTCTTGTGCTTACTGTTCTCACTGTAACTTTTTCTGTAACCCTCCTTCTCCTTCTTTTCCATTCCCCTCTTCAGTGTTTTGTGCACTGTATTTCTTTGCAAAACAAACTCAATTTGTCTGCCAATTTCTCATCTGTCCTTTTGCAACTCTTTGTCATGATCCAACAATCATTTCCTCTTTTTAAATGTCCTTTCTTCTGCTTCTCTTGGTGATCTTTTATTATCTCTTCCTTCATCACTTTTTCAGTTGAGACATTAGCTACGGAATATAAAGCTTCTTTTTCTTAGCATCGTCGTCGCCATCATTATTACACTACTTGTACTACAATTTCACCACCACTTTTGGATTTTTAGGGCACAGTATTTCCCCCCTTAATGTCTTAATTGTGTTGAAGGATCACCTTCAGTGGAGAAGAAAGATGTTTGAGGAATGGTCACCATCCAACTCCCTCAACTGCCACCAAAGGGACTTCTGGGTACCCATCTTGCTGTGACGGAAGTGAGAAGCAGTAATAGCTTTTTCTAAACAAGCAAAGAAGTTGTCTTTTTCTACTGTAAATCCTTCTTCCACCCCCTTCATTGATGCTTCTTGTTGCACTAATCTTATGTGAGGTACACTTGAAAAGTGGTATATAAACACTGTAAATAAATAATCCATTTTTATCCTTTTCAAACTGGTTTTTGATGTTAATGTGGGAGGAAAAATAGAATCCCTGGGACTCACGTGTTTGGGATAAATAACCAAAGAATTGGCTGGGTGCCTGGATTCAGAAGGCAAGGCTAAACTCTCCTGCAGGAGAGGGCCCCTGGGAGCAGAGTTTAAATTTGCAGAATTCAAGCAGCAGTATAACATGGGAATATAAGCTGTTAAACGCTTTTCGTATCCTGTTTAGTTGTATTTGGCACTCCTCTTTCTGCCTCTCTTGCAGTGAACAGAATGCACACAGGTAACTAAGTTTAAGATGTTCTACTTGCAAAATGTTCAAAAGGTCAGATTCATGCATTTATCTAAGCAGCAGCAAGGAGAATCAGGCAGAAAACGCTTGGATAGAAAATACAGAAAGGTTGCTTCAACCCCATGCTCTAAGCTTGGTGCTCACTTAGGCATGTCTTTCTTGGTCAGTCACATGACACAGGAAGAAGGCTTCACTTCCTCTCTCATTAGAGAAAAGGGGCATGACCTGAGTCTAGGAACACAGCTCTATGATATTTACCCCTTCATGCACTAGCTAGCATTCCTGCATAGTGATGTTTAACTGCAATATCCCACAGTTTAGATACTACAGAGTCAGGTCAAGGCTCTCACAAAGCCATGTGCCCCTCCATGCTTCTGTCCTTTTATGTTTTGTACAGCTCTATGTTCTCCAATCACATGCAGCCCATTGTGTAAATAATGTATATAAAGCAGATACTTTGAGGGGACTTTCATTCCCTCCTCACCACTATGAGCTGAATAAAGAGCATGAAATCACTTTGTGACTCTGAGTATATTTCACTGGCGATGAAGGTGGGATCCCGCTGTGCTGACCACCACACACAGCACTGCAGCACCGCCACCTGCCGCACCGCTTCCTCGCACCGTGTATCCAGGCTTCAGGTCTGGGACCCAAGGAACTCAGAATGGCAACCGACAGCAGCTTCTCACCGTTCAACCCAGCATCCGGAGACTGGGAAGTGTATGCCTCCCGTTTCACCTTCCTCCTAGAAGCCAAAGGGGTCACCGACGAAGAAGATGCCAAGAAGAGGGCGCTATTCTTCAGCGTCTGCGGAGAGGAGACGTTTGAAATCGCTCGGGCTCTCCTTGCGCCTGAAGACGTCACTGCTCTTCCATACAAAACAATAATGGAAGGGCTGAAGGGGCACTTTTCGCCGCAGCCCTCAGTAGTGGCTCGTCAAAATGCCTTCTACGCAAAGCGGCAAGCCCCTGGGGAAACCATAACTGGGTTTGTGACCTCTCTCCGCCAAGCCGCCCGGTTCTGCAACTTCTCAGAATTGGAGAACATGCTTTGTGACCACCACATCGGTGGCCTGAAGGATGAGAAGCTGCAACGGTGCCTCTACGCTAAGAAGGACCTAACGTTCCAGGAGGAGGCCCTGGCAACAGAAGCTGCCGAGAGGTCGACGCAAGAGGCACGACCGAGCCTGCCGTCCCAACTGAGGGTCCACCACGAAGACCTCACCGACGACTCAGGATCTGACAGGGAGGAGGTGCACCGAGTACAGCAGCGCACTCAAGCAGCACACAGACCACAGCTGCCTCAACGAGAAGGAGGGAACTGCGCAAGCTGCGGGGAAAGTCACAAGAGGAGGACCTGCCGTTTCCGCAACGCAGAGTGCAGGCAGTGCGGAAAATTGGGACACATCGCCCGGGTGTGTCGGGCTCGGCCCACCCGACGCCAGGCATCAGATGACCAATCCAAGAGCCCCAGGTCCCGGGGCCCAACGCACCAAGGCAACTCGACGGAGCTCACGGACTTCCAGGTATACCAGCTGCCCCACCCCAATGTAGAGAAAATTTATGTAGAGGTACGGATAGAGGGGGCCCCCATGCCGCATGGAGCTTGACACGGGTTCAACTCTATCCATAATCTCAGCAAGGACCTTAAGGAAACTCTGTCCTAGTGGGGGTCCCAAACTCAGGCTGGCCCCATTCACCTCACCCTCTGGGACTTCCAGAAACGTAAGGTCCCCACAATGGGGGTGGGGACCTTCAGGGTGCAATATCGAGGGCGGACGTGGCAACTGGACTTGCTTGTGGTCAAGGGCCCCTACAATAGCTTACTGGGATTGGCATGGTTTGGACCACTGGGGCTAGCTGTCACTGGGGTGAACCACACTAGCTTACAAGTGGACGTGGATGCCATATGCAAGGAATTTCCAGGGTTTTTCGATGGGAAATTGGGACAGCAATGGGCCCCCCATTGCTCTACAGCTTGACCCCGCAGTACGACCTGTCAGGCTCAAGGCCCGCCGGGTCCCGTTCGCCCAGAAACCCCGTATAGACGAGGAATTGGACCGGCTCGTGGAGCAAGGAGTGCTGGAGCCGGTGCCTAATGCCCCCTGGGAAACCCCAATCGTCACACCCGTCAAGCCTAATGGTTCGGTCCGCATCTGCACAGACTACAAATGTACCATAAACAAGGCCCTCACGGCCCACACATACCCAGTGCCAGTGGTCAGCCATGTCCTTGCCACCCTGGCTGGGTCAAAAGTTTTTGGCAAGCTGGACTTGGCCCAAGCATATCAACAGCTGCCAGTCGATGAGGCCACAGCAGAGGCATAGACGATTGTGACGCACAGAGGAGCGTTCAGGGTAAAGCGGCTGCAATTCGGTGTCAGCGTGGCACCAGGCATATTCCAGAATCTAATGGACTCTCTACTTAAAGGGATTCCTGGCATCACCCCCTTCTTTGATGATGTGTTGATTGCTGGGCCCACACCAGAGGAGTTTGAGGACCGCCTCCGCACCATTCTGCACCGTTTCCAGATGGCAGGACTCAAGGTGAAGCGGGAAAATGTTTACTAGGAGTGCCTCAGGTGGACTTTCTGGGATTTATGGTGGATGCAGAAGGGGTCCACCCGACTGGGGACAAGGTACGGGCCATTTGTGATGCCCCAGCGCCCAAGAGCAAGACTGAACTTCAGGCCTTCTTGGGACTATTGAACTTTTACCATTCCTTCCTTCCCCACAAGGCGGCAGTAGCGGAGCCCCTACACAGACTCCTGGACAAGTGGGCCCCTTGGGTGTGGGGCCAGCACCAGGAGGCCGCATTCCAGGCAGTCAAGAACTTGCTTGTCTCAAACTCGGTCTTGGCACACTTCGACGAGAAGCTGCCGGTGGTGCTAGCATGCGACGCCTCACCCTATGGCATCGGCGCTGTCCTGGGACACCAACTCCCGGATGGAAGAGAGGTACCGGTGGCATACTTTTCCCAGACACTCAACGCAACCGAGCGGAACTACTCGCAAATCGACAAGGAGGGTCTGGCAATCGTGAAGGGAGTAAAAAAATTCCATGATTTCTTGTACGGGCGGCCCTTTACCGTGGTGACTGACCACAAGCCTTGTTGCTTGGCTTGTTTGCCCCCGAAAAGCAGACCCCCCCAAGTACTGTCTCCTCGTGTCCTCAGGTGGTCAATTTTCCTTGCCAGCTACCAGTATGCACTGATTCACCGCCCTGGGAAGGCGATGGGCCATGCGGACGCCCTCAGCAGGCTACCACTACCAGAAACAGGCCCTGACCCAGCACCTGCACAAGAGGTTATGAGCCTGGAGCTGCTTCCCGACCGCCCCATTCAGGCACAAGAAGTTGCACACCATTCCAAGAAAGATAGGGTCATCTCCCGGGTCCTGGACTGGGTGTGGAGGGGATGGCCCAGCAGCAGCCCCAGGCCAGAATTCGCCAGCTACACAACCCGCAAACATGAACTGTCGGCCCACAAGGGGTGCCTGTTATGGGGAAGCAGGGTCGTTGTTCTCCTGCCCCTCCGCAAAATGGTCCTACACGAGACACACCCAGGGGTAGTGAGAATGAAGGCCCTTGCCAGGAGTTATGTGTGGTGGCCGGGGATCGACGGAGAGTTAGAGGCCTGGGTCAAACACTGCCAGGCCGGCCAAGAATCCCACCCAGATCCTCCAAGGTCCCCAGTCAAGTTCTGGGAGTCCGCCCGAGCACCATGGTCACGCCTGCATGTGGACTTTGCTGGCCCCTTTCAGGGGGAAACATTCTTCATAGTGGTGGACTCCTACACCAAATGGCTGGAAGTCGCACTGGTACCATCCACTTCCACGTCCGCAGCCATCCGGGTACTACGCAGGCTGTTTGCAACCCACGGGCTCCCTGACACTCGTCTCAGACAACGGGACCGCATTTACATCAGAATTTGAAGCAAATGATTCAGCAGAAGAAGAATTTGGAGCAAATGATTCAGCAGAGGAAACACAGCCCAGAATAACTAAGGAGATAGTACAAGAATACTTGGCTAGTCTAGATGTATTCAAGTCTCCAGGGCCAGATGAACTGCATCCAAGAGTATTAAAAGAACTGGCAGATGTGATCTCAGAACCACTGGCAGTCATCTTTGAGAATTCCTGGAGAACAGGCGAAGTCCCGGCAGACTGGAGGAGGCAGACTGGAGGAGGGCAAATGTTGTCCCTATTTTCAAAAAGGGGAAAAGAGAGGACCCAAATAATTACCGCCGAGTCAGTCTGACATCAATACCAGGGAAGATTCTGGAGCAGATCATTAAGCAAACAGTCTGTGAGCACCTAGAAAGGAATGCTGTGATCACCCAATAGTCAGCATGGATTTCTGAAAAATAAGTCATGTCAGACTAACCTGATCTCGTTTTTTGACAGAATTATAAGCCTGGTAGATGAAGGGAACGCAGTGGATGTAGCCTACCTTGATTTCAACAAGGCATTTGACAAGGTGCCTCATGATATTCTTGTAAAGAAGCTGGTAAAATGTGGTCTTGACTATGCTACCACTCAGTGGATTTGTAACTGGCTGACTGACCAAACCCAAAGGGTGCTCATCAATGGTTCCTCTTCATCCTGGAGAAGAGTGACTAGTGGGGTGCCACAGGGTTCTGTCTTGGGCCCGGTCTTATTCAACATCTTTATCAACGACTTGGATGATGGACTCAAGGGCATCCTGATCAAATTTGCAGATGACACCAAACTGGGAGGGGTGGCTAACACCCCAGAGGACAGGATCACACTTCAAAATGACCTTGACAGATTAGAGAACTGGGCCAAAACAAACAAGATTAATTTTAACAGGGAGAAATGTAAAGTATTGCACTTGGGCAAAAAAAATGAGAGGCACAAATACAAGATGGGTGACACCTGGCTTGAGAGCAGTACATGTGAAAAGGATCTAGGAGTCTTGGTGGACCACAAACTTGACATGAGCCAACAGTGTGACGCAGCAGCTAAAAAAGCCAATGCAATTTTGGGCTGCATCAATAGGAGTATAGCATCTAGATCAAGGGAAGTAATAGTGCCACTGTATTCTGCTCTGGTCAGACCTCACCTGGAGTACTGTGTCCAGTTCTGGGCACCACAGTTCAAGAAGGACACTGACAAACTGGAACGTGTCCAGAGGAGGGCAACCAAAATGGTCAAAGGCCTGGAAACGATGCCTTATGAGGAACGGCTAAGGGAGCTGGGCATGTTTAGCCTGGAGAAGAGGAGGTTAAGGGGTGATATGATAGCCATGTTCAAATATATAAAAGGATGTCCCATAGAGGAGGGAGAAAGGTTGTTTTCTGCTGCTCCAGAGAAGCGGACACGGAGCAATGGATCCAAACTACAAGAAAGAAGATTCCACCTAAACATTAGGAGGAACTTCCTGACAGTAAGAGCTGTTCGACAGTGGAATTTGCTGCCAAGGAGTGTGTTGGAATCTCCTTCTTTGGAGGTCTTTAAGCAGAGGCTTGACAACCATATGTCAGGAATGCTCTGATGGTGTTTCCTGCTTGGCAGGGGGTTGGACTCGATGGCCCTTGTGGTCTCTTCCAACTCTATGATTCTATGATTCTAGGAGAATTCCAAACCTTCACAGCGCAGAACGCCATCCGCCACATCCGTTTGGTGCCATTCCACCCTGCCACCAATGGCCAAGCAGAACGCATGGTGCAGACCACCAAGGACACACTCCGCCGCATGACGCAAGGGGATTGGGAGTACCGCCTTGCCACATTCCTTCTAGCACAGCACAGCACCCCCAGCCCAACGACTGGTCGGAGCCCCACTGAACTACTAATGGGTCGGCGCCTTGCAATCAGATTGGACCGCCTTCACTCCGATAGAGCTCAGGATGAGGTAGTGGTGGGGGAAGGCAGGAACCCCCGGACCTTCGTGGCCCAGGACCCAGTGTACGCAAAGAATTTTGGGGCAGGCCCAGCATGGGTACCTGCCACAGACACCAGGGTCACTGGCCCTGTGTCGTACGAGGTGCTAACGGATGGGGGGCAATGCTGGCGCCACCACTGTGACTGGATACGGCGTCAATTCCCGGGAGAAAACCAGGAGGAGGACAGGTCAGAGGAGTCCCAAGGGAACAGTGGGGCAATGAGGCCCATAGAGCAGGAGGGGCCAGCAGGAGAGGCAGAATCAGTAAATACAGAGAGGACACGCGAGGCCAAAAGGACACCGGAACCAGAACCACGACTGAGCGAGCCGGTTGCACCAGACCAAACAGCCCCATCACAGCCAGCATCCTTGGAACACGAGCCAGAACCTGAACCCCGGACCAGGGAACACCCAAGGCCGCAACGCACACGTAGGCCGCCGGCGTACCTTGAGGACTATGAATGTAACCTCCCGGGCAGGACTGGAACTTAGAGGGGAGGGGTGTTATGTACTGAGTTGAATAGGATCCAAACTGCAGCAGTCTGATTGGTCCTAGAACAATAGGATCCAAAATGCAGCAGTCTGATTGGTCCTAGAACAATAGGATTCAGAATGTAGCAGTCTGATTGGTCCTAGAACAATGCAGCAGTATGATTGGTTGGCAGGAGTCACCCAATCCAGCTCCAGATAGAAGTGAATCCACAACCTGATTGGCCTACAGGAGAATTCCGGAATTAGCCAATCACGTGCAGCCCATTGTGTAAATAATGTATATAAAGCAGATACTTTGAGGGGACTTTCATTCCCTCCTCACCACTATGAGCTGAATAAAGAGCATGAAATCACTTTGCGACTCTGAGTATATTTCACCTCTATATCTAGGTTTCTCAATGCTTTGCAAGAAGTGAGACTGTTCAAAATGTTGCCTATAGAGCATGGAAGAGCTCTGAATTTTTTATTTTGATTCACTGAAGTACAACAACAGGGATATATTACTATCCAAAAGAAGTCAAAAGCTTCATTAGTATTATTTTTAAAAGAATCATATGTTGCTTTCCTTTTAAAAAAGCCAAACCAAAGCCAGAGATTGACAGCCTTGTGTAGTAAGGCAGATCAGAGGACTCAGACAAATACTGGAAACTAAGACTGGTGTGAAACTGTAAATTTCATAAAAATATACAAGCAAAAATGCACCCCACTCAGCCATCTCTGAAGTATTTTCAGATGGGAAAGATCCAGAGAACAACCACCGCTCCCTGCTTCCTCGTAAGACCTTATGGAGAAAAGTGAATTCCTTCACACACAGAAACCCTTGGGTCTATTTGTCGGCCATTCAGAAGACCAAATCCTCTCTGGGGACACTCCTGTGCCTGCAAACGCCATCCACTTAGGCCAAAAGGGGGTCGGGTATAGTCATCTGTAGGTCCCCCATTACAGTGAAGGCAAAACACAGGGCTTCATTTTATTTAAAAAAGCTTAAAATTTATAGCACAGATTGAAGTGGGGAGAGTACAGTGACAAAGAAACAGACTGATTTTTTTAAAAACACGCACAGAAAGATATAAGGTGGATTGTGTGCCTGTGCATTGTCTGTCAATCAGTGCTGTCCTCTTCTCATCTGCCTAATATTATGTCAGAACATGGGGCCATCTAGCTCAGCATTCCTTGTGCTAACTGATAATGTCATTCCAGCGTTTGAGTTAGGAATCTCGGCTCTACTCAGAGAAGCCAGGAATGGTGCTTGCGACCTCCTGCATGCAAACTATGAACTTTGTCTATCAAGACCCTATGTCCACAGTCTTTGGGATGTTGCTCTCATTGTGGAAGCGAAAAGACGGGTTCTTCAGAAAGCTGGGGGAAAGAGCCAATAAGATACAGAGCAATTAGCCAGGGGTCAGCCCCACAGCTTCCCTCATCCCAGCTAATCAACCATGCTAGCTGGGGCTAATGGTAGCTGGAGCCCAATACCAGCTCCACCTCAACTATCCCTTTGTTAGCCCATCAAAGTTCTACATTTTTAAGACCTACATTTCTTTATTCACTGACATATTTTCGTCACTTTCCTACTTTTTAAAGTGGCTTTAGAAACCAGAAAGGTACAATGTGGTTTCCCCTCAAATTTCAGAATCCAGTACAGGTTGTGACAATTTTAGGTATGTCCAGTTGACTTGCAATTGGCGACGTGTGGGTCCTTTTGGACCCAGAAGAGAGTGGAATGGGGAGGGGAATGGTGTGGGGCGCACATATAGATGCTCCACTGATGTGCTTGGGGACCAGGAACAGACCCCTCAAACAACATGGTCACTGCCTGTATGTTGTCAGTAGTAGCTCCATCAATAGTTATAGAAGAAAGAATAATCACCATAGCTGTTGCAGTTTCCATAAAACCCACTTTAGAGTCAGCTGAAAACTGCAATTCTGAGGAGAGAAGCCAAAATTCTCCTTATTGGTTGACAGGATAATGACATTGCCCCTGTGCTCCTCCTGTGGCCACTTCAGATACATTTATGGATTATTCTCTTCAGTTATCATTCCTTTTCATAACTTTTAAAAACAACAATGCTGCGACCCGTCAGGCCACAGTGTCCTGTCAGACTGTTAAGGACTGTTAAGGAGAGCAAGTTGAAGCTTTCAGAGGCGGGAAATATAGAGCTATTTATTTTTTTCTGGCCACAGAAAAGTGACAAGAGTAATGAAGAACAGTCTTTGCAGTTGCTGGGATGGATTCTCCACTGATGCTAGACTATCTTTAAGGTACATTTTGCACAATACTGAAAACAATCTTGTTCCTCTCACCACCTCTTTTGGACCAGTAGCACATTTAGAATTTTGAGAAAGCATCATGGGCACCAGTCACAAAAGAGCACATGTGTGTCATGGTGTAACACAAAAGGGCTGCCACACCTTCGGCAATGAAGAAAAAAGAGAGGAACCTGCCTTGGCCCTTGCTGCACTTGCTCTCAAAGACAAGGGCTTTTCACCTCCCCTCTGTGCAGAAGAGATAGGAGGATGGGTGTCCAGTCCAATAGGGAAGGGCTGTAGCTCAGTCTTGGAGCATCTGTCCTGCACACAGGTTGAATCCCCAACATCTCCAGGTAGGGGAGCCAGTGAAGAGCCAGTGAAACCCTGAAGAGCTGCTGCCAGTCAGAGTAGACAGTGCTGAGCTAGATGGACCAATGGTCCAACTCGGCAGGAGGCAGCTGGCCTTGGTTCTTTCCCAGCATCCATGAAATCTGAGCATATTCAGTGTTGGAGAGTTAAGCCATGGCATATAGGAAGTGAGCAGTCTCTTGTGCATTGTGGGAATATTTACTTTTCACATGCACCACAGGAGCTACTGGTGGCCACACCATTTCCCATGGACATCACACTGATTTAGTATGTAATTGAATATTATTATGGATGCAGGTGGCACTGTGGGTTAAACCACAGAGCCTAGGACTTGCCGATCAGAAGGACGGTAGTTCAAATCCCCACGATGGGGTGAGCTCCCTTTGCTCGGTCCCTGCTCCTGCCAACCTAGCAGTTCAAAAGCACATCAAAAGTGCAAGTAGATAAATAGGTACCACTCCGGCAGGAAGGTAAACGGCGTTTCCATGTGCTGCTCTGGTTTGCCAGAAGCGGCTTAGTCATGCTGGCCACATGACCCAGAAAAACTGTCTGCGGACAAACGCTGGCTCCCTCAGCCAATGAAGCGAGATCAGCGCTGCAACCCCAGAGTCGGTCACAACTGGACCTAATGGTCAGGGATCCCTTTTACCTTTATGGGACTGATACAGATAACTGAAAGTTGGGACTCAGCTATACAGTGACAAATAAAACATTTTAAAGTGCAATATACAAATGTGACACTAGATGGCGACAGTGAGCTATGCTAAATTCAATGTATTTTTCAAAACATTTTAAAAAAAAACATTTTCACAGCATTTTTTTAAAATACGTGTGTAGATTCTACCTTAGTGGGGAAATCTTAATTAAATGATGGCCATTGTTGACAAAATCCAGAGTAAACAGCTGCAAAAGGACGTTAGTCAAAAGCTGCCATTCAAGTATACATCTGACAGCCCTCGACAGAGAAAGAGTAAAGGGCCTGGCTGAGAAGAGGTTCCACAGCTGCTTATTTTTGCCACAAAGATGGCACAGACTACAAAGGCTGCTGACTGGGCCTCAACAAACGTGTGCTTCTTACTGGGAGAGATGGAAAAAGTCACCTGATACAGTCAGACCACTGGTCCATCTAGCCAGCACTTTTTTTCTTAAAAAATGTTTAGGGGTACTCTCATTTTGACTCAAGAAAATCACAATTTTATAGTCTAAATCAGCAGAAATAAATACAGTAAATGGACAAAACTACAAAGATTTGCAAAATGTTTAAGGGTATGCGTCCCCCCAGAAAAAAAACACTGCATCTAGCTCAGCATGGTCTTCACTGACAGACAATGGCACTCCACATTTTCAGACTTTCTCTACCATGTGGAGATGCCAGAGAGAACTTGCAAAACGTGTGCCCGTGCAGTGCTATTTTTCTAGAAAAAGAGGTGCCAGAACTCACCATGAAGGCCTCCTTAGTTTTCTTAGAATGGCAATGGTGCCCACCTGAGAAGTGCCAGAATTGAGTTCTGGCAAGTTCCAGCTGAAAAAGAGCCCTGAGTCCATGGAAGCATTTGACATTCTCCTCTTCCTCATTGGACTTGCCACACTTTTCTGTCTTTTTCATTGTACCATGTGAACTAACTATTCTAAGGGAACTATGAAGGCTAACGAGTGGGGGACACAGGCTACGTTTCAGATATTAGCCAAACAGTAGTTCTGGCAAAAACATAGTGGGAAACTATCTTAGAATTATTTAAGGGTAATTTGTCTGTAAGAGAGTTAAAGTATTAACGTATCACACACTCCCACATGTTCAAACTGCCAGCACCAATAGTCCAATATTGCAAGGTGAGGACCTTTCCTGGAACACCTTTCATTTGGCAAGAAACCTGTTTTCATTTAAATAAAAAAAAATGCAAGTCCAGGTCACTGTTGGCTCCTTTGGGGGATAATTTAAATAGCTGACTTTGTTCAGGAAGCCTAATTGGTTGTGTGCTGGCTATTAGCCTTTTTCATGGAAACTGTCTGTGACACACTTAGGCTGCTATTGTGTCTCAGCTGATATTATAATGATAAATGAGACCTGATTACATAGCATTTTCAAACAGCATTCATTTACATATTTGTGGAAATCTGTTGGGATTGGGTTTTATAGCATCTGTAATTTGTAAGCTTTTGACATTGCTTTGGGATAACTTGTCTAATTGGCTTTTCCTCCTGATCAGAGTAGAGGATGTTTTGAAACTGACATTGCCATGGCCATTGTACTGCATGTGTGCTAGATAGGGCTGTCTTTTTTGTACTTGTCATTGAGAATGTTCCCCACCCCCAGCTCTCTTAAGTGATCACATATTAAATTGAATAGGGCTGGTGAAGAGAGAAAGAGACGGAACATGTCTCAGAGCAGGATTCATAAAGCCCAGCACCTTCCGGGAGCCAGTCCAGAAACCTGGTACACACCTCTTAGCACTTCTGTTCTCTGAGGCCCAACTATGTTGAGCAGTTGCAACAGGTGGATGGGGAAACTGCCATATTAATTTGGTAACAGGACATGAGAACAACACTCCGCCAGGGCATTATGGGCAGTTACCATGGTTGGAAGCTCAGAGTCAACTGCTGCATGTTGCAGTTCTGCTTCCCACCACAGGCATAGCCAAGCAAGGGCGGGCATCAAAGGGTATTTTTTGTGATAGTGCCTTCACACCTGTGGTGTGGGGGTGGGAGGGATGAAAACTATCCTCTTCTATAAGAAATAGCTGAAAACCTGTCTGGTTAGTCCAACTCAATATGTGATATTTACACACAGCCCTTTTGTCTCTGTCTCTTCCCCATCAAATTAATAACATAAAGTCTCCCACTGTAGGAAATTGTGAAGATGTTGCATCTAAAGCTTAAAAACATGCTAGCTTTGATATCTGGTGTTGACAAAAACTAAAACACTCTTGCGCAGAAGCTTGGACAGCAAAGATGAATGCTTGCATTTAGAGAAATTATTGATTGGAGTGGAGCACACTGCTTTCAGAAATCAGTAAGTGTAAACCTTCTTATTGTGGGCATGTTAGGTATGCAGGTGGACACGATCTTGGAAAGCAACATTACCAGGAACAGTGGCAGATAATTAGCACCCAATGAGATGGAAGGAGATGGACAAAATGGTGGAGCAAGGCTCAGTTAAGACAGCTTTCAGTGCATCCATAGTTGGTTGATGGGCACACAAAGTATCTTCTATGCTTTTGCTGCAATGCAACTAAGGTTCAGGAATGCCTATAGAGTCTGCTTTATACAATCAGCTACAACAAATGTAAGGTGGTATACAAAGGAAAGATAATGGAAAGTGGTACGTTCATATTTCTCAGTGAGCAGAGTAGAGGTCCCTGCATAGTGCATGCATGGGGTTATAGGAATTGCACCTGCCCTGGATGTAAAAACCATGTGTGGAAATTTCCAGGTCTTTAAGCCACAAACCAACACACTATGCTGCTTGCTTCTGTTAGTAAATAATGCAAGGGGTAGGGGACAGCATGGTGGGTGCCATTCATAAAGGCACAAAAGCGTCTCAGCCTCCATGCAAATATGATCTCATTACTGGGTACAAGAAACTAGGGGGCAAATATGGATTTCAACAAATTTCAGGAAGCAAAAAATTCTCCCAGAAAATTAATCTGTTCCTCAATACAGTTTCTGGAGTGGAGTGGCGGTGGTGTAATTAATTCAATGACCCAGGGTGCAGTGCTACGGTCCCCAGGACAGCATTCCAAGTGCTATACGGTATTGTGGAACTCCTTCTCCATGGGCAGAGAGGGGACTCCACAAGCATGGAGGTGGAGGTACATCTCAGTGCTCTCCTCATTGCAATCACAGATACCTCTGCAGCTATCCCTCCAACTGGCAGAACAATGATAGGAGGCAGAAATCAGTGTGTCAGGCTGGATTGAGAAAGGCTTTGGGTTCACACACCCTGGCAAGAAAAGTAACATGCAACTGGCATACTTATTTTCTGTCCAGCACTGCCTTCAAACCTTACATGTCTGTGACACCAGCTGGCCCTGGGATTTTACATTCCCTCCAGCCAGGACTTTTTTCCAGGGGGAACTCACAGGAACTCAGTTCTGGCACCTCTGGTGGGTGCCACTGGCATTCCAAGAAAACAAAGGAGGTATCATGGTGAGTTCTAGCACCTCTTTTTCTAGAAAAATAGCCCTGTCTCCAGCACAGATTCTCCCTCCTCTGCTAGAAATCAGCTACTCTTGTCAATTTGAGTTTCTCTCAGTTTCCCACTGGATTTCCTCATCAGTTTGTGAAGAAGCCAGGGTGGCTATCTAAAGAACTTTTAACTGAGTTAAGATTAAAAAAGGATGTGTACAAAAAATGGAAAAGGGGGGAAACCACCAAAGAGGAATTCAAACAAATAGCCAGCACGTGTAGACACAAAGTCAGAAAAGCTAAAGCACAGAATGAACTCAGGCTTGCTAGAGAGGTTAAAAGCAACAAAAAAGGCTTTTATGGGTATGTTCGTAGCAAAAGGAAGAACAAAGAAACAGTGGGGTCACTCAGAGGAGAAGATGGTGAAATGCAAACAGGGGACACAGAAAGGGCTGAACTCCTCAATGCCTTCTTTGCCTCAGTCTTCTCCGATAAAGAAAACAATGCCCGACCTGAAGAATTTGGAGCAAATGATTCAGCAGAGGAAACACAGCCCAGAATAACTAAGGAGATAGTACAAGAATACTTGGCTAGTCTAGATGTATTCAAGTCTCCAGGGCCAGATGAACTGCATCCAAGAGTATTAAAAGAACTGGCAGATGTGATTTCAGAACCACTGGCAGTCATCTTTGAGAATTCCTGGAGAACAGGCGAAGTCCCGGCAGACTGGAGGAGGGCAAATGTTGTCCCTATTTTCAAAAAGGGGAAAAGAGAGGACCCAAATAATTACCGCCCAGTCAGTCTGACATCAATACCAGGGAAGATTCTGGAGCAGATCATTAAGCAAACAGTCTGTGAGCACCTGGAAAGGAATGCTGTGATCACCAATAGTCAGCATGGATTTCTGGAAAATAAGTCATGTCAGACTAACCTGATCTCGTTTTTTGACAGAATTACAAGCCTGGTAGATGAAGGGAACGCAGTGGATGTAGCCTACCTTGATTTCAGCAAGGCATTTGACAAGGTGCCCCATGATATTCTTGTAAAGAAGCTGGTAAAATGCGGTCTTGACTATGCTACCACTCAGTGGATTTGTAACTGGCTGACTGACCGAACCCAAAGGGTGCTCATCAATGGTTCCTCTTCATCCTGGAGAAGAGTGTCTAGTGGGGTGCCACAGGGTTCTGTCTTGGGCCCGGTCTTATTCAACATCTTTATCAACGACTTGGATGATGGACTCAAGGGCATCCTGATCAAATTTGCAGATGACACCAAACTGGGAGGGGTGGCTAACACCCCAGAGGACAGGAACACACTTCAAAACGACCTTGACAGATTAGAGAACTGGGCCAAAACAAACAAGATGAATTTTAACAGGGAGAAATGTAAAGTATTGCACTTGGGCAAAAAAAATGAGAGGCACAAATACAAGATGGGTGACACCTGGCTTGAGAGCACTACATGTGAAAAGGATCTAGGAGTCTTGGTTGACCACAAACTTGACATGAGCCAACAGTGTGACGCGGCAGCTAAAAAAGCCAATGCAATTCTGGGCTGCATCAATAGGAGTATAGCATCTAGATCAAGGGAAGTAATAGTGCCACTGTATTCTGCTCTGGTCAGACCTCACCTGGAGTACTGTGTCCAGTTCTGGGCACCACAGTTCAAGAAGGACATTGACAAACTGGAACGTGTCCAGAGGAGGGCAACCAAAATGGTCAAAGGCCTGGAAACGATGCCTTATGAGGAACGGCTAAGGGAGCTGGGCATGTTTAGCCTGGAGAAGAGGAGGTTAAGGGGTGATATGATAGCCATGTTCAAATATATAAAAGGATGTCACATAGAGGAGGGAGAAAGGTTGTTTTCTGCTGCTCCAGAGAAGCGGACACGGAGCAATGGATCCAAACTACAAGAAAGAAGATTCCACCTAAACATTAGGAAGAACTTCCTGACAGTAAGAGCTGTTCGACAGTGGAATTTGCTGCCAAGGAGTGTGGTGGAGTCTCCTTCTTTGGAGGTCTTTAAGCAGAGGCTTGACAACCATATGTCAGGAGTGCTCTGATGGTGTTTCCTGCTTGGCAGGGGGTTGGACTCGATGGCCCTTGTGGTCTCTTCCAACTCTATGATTCTATGATTCTATGATTCTATGATTCTAAGTCCCTGTGAAAACCTGCCAGCATTTTTATGTGCATTTCTCCTAATATACATTTTGCAAGCAGTTTCCCTAATACAATGCAGTTTTGTATGTGCTTTTCACTAATATATGTATTTTATGTATGGTGCTGGAGGAGACTCTTGAGAGTCCCATGGACTGCAAGAAGATCAAACCTATCCACTCTTAAGGAACTCAGCCCTGAGTGCTCACTGGATGGACAGATCCTGAAGCTGAGGCTCCAATCCTTTGGCCACCTCATGAGAAGAGAAGACTCCCTGGTGTTGGGAAAGATGGAGGGCATAAGGAGAAGGGGACGACAGAGGACGAGATGGTTAGATAGTATTCTCGAAGCTACCAGCATGAGTTTGACCAAGCTGCGGGAGGCAGTAGAAGACAGGAATGCCTGGCGTGCTCTGGTCCATGGAGTCATGGAGAGTCGGACACGACTAAACGACTAAACAACAACATGTATTTTAACCATACTTCCCCGTCCCCTGATCCACACATTTTTGTGCAAATTTTTAATTAGAGAACTGCAGCACAAAATTCAGACAAGTGTGAATTTTGATACATAGCTATGTTTCAGTTTGCATATGGTTTCAGGAAGTGTGAAACAGGTTAATTCACATTTAAATGCACACTGAACCCAATTTCGTCTCCCTTTTTTCCCCTGCTGCCCCCATAGGATTGCTCTGTTCATTCTTAAGAGAGACTGATTGCTTGCTCAATAATTTCTTCCCCCGCAGTGAGCTGACCAGATGATGCAAATAAAGGGACATAAAATGGAGGGTGAATAAGTGCCTTTAGGTCCACTCTGATAGTATTCCTTCCATGGTTCCGCTATGAGTTGAGTTAGAGCTAAATTTTAAAAAACAGCTCTCCACAATGAAAAATATTTTATTTTTGACATATTCTCAAAGGAATCCATCAATATTCAGTGCAGTATAGGAATTTCACTCTATAGAACATTACATTGTGTGTGTGTATACACACACACACACACACACACACACTTTTTTAAAGGAAACCTTTAATAATAATAAAAATCCAGTGGGAAGCTTACACAAAACGTAAACTCAAACAAAACAGGCAGAGCAATCCTATCCACCAGATCTGTTGGCTAGAGGGGATTAGGATGGAATGGAGATTCCTCTCTGCAGGAGGAAGAGAACAGTGTTCCCAATGGAAGGGCGCATGCATTGCAGAAGCCCCCACTCCACTACAATGGCAGGTATTCCAAGCCAGAGCAGAGGTGGGCCAGAAGTGGCCTTGGACACAGTGGAGCCAAAATTGCTTTGTTCCTCCAAAGTCCCCAGGACTGGGATTCTCAACTGTGCAGTTGACAAACATGAGAAAAGAAGGTCACTCCCACCTCCTCACATGGTCAGGATGAGCTGGCAAGGGTCTGAAGAAGGGGGGTGATCTGCCCCTTCACTCCCCCCACCAGCTCACTCAGGATTGCTCTGTAAGTCTTCCATCAGAAGCTCCACAGACACTTTGTAAATAAATTAAACACCAATCTTTGGCTTCTGTGTGAAGAACCAGAAATGATATTTTAGGACTGCACCTTTTTCCACTCAGGAAAAGATTAGTGACATGGGTAGTCTGGGGCAACCAGGAATTACTTAATGGATGGGAAGACTTCACATTGTTATGTGGCTAATCAGATTTGGCTGCATGAAGACATCTCTCAAACAAGTGAAAGCAATTGTAAGTGAGAGCAAGTGAGGGTAAAGTAAATGAACAGACAGACACTGCCACATTTCTGAGTGCAAAAAAGTAATTATTTTACAGAAATGTTATCGGTAAACACTCAACCCTAATCTTAACACAGCACTGGCATTATTGAAAATATTTAAAAATTCATTGTATTAATTGCAGTTGTATCTCACCTAGGGAAAGTCTGCAGCATGCAAGAGCAGTGCCGTGACACTCTTAATCCTTACTGGTATGTGGGAGGATGTTCCTTCTTGCCAGCACCCACGATATCACACTTTTTCAGGAGGGCTGCATGGCCCAATGCCCACCCTTCCAGGCTCTAACTCCCTTTCTTGCCTGTGTGCAGTGAGAGTAATGCCATCTGCTCAAAAGCAACTCACCTACATGGGAGCTCGATACAGAAAAACAAATTTCATTCAAGCCCAGCAAGGCTGAAATATCCTCTCACTGATTAACCATAATGGTAGGGTAAAGATGCGAACCCAATTTCTTGAGAGTTGGGATGCACCTGATTAAATGATAAAGGGCACATACAAATGGAGCCATAATCCCTACTTCACAAATCACACTTTAGCACTCTTATTCATTGTAACCAATCATTTTTATATCTCGGCTGCAGCCTTATTTACTTGCGTTATCAATAATCTGGTTTAGCCTCTTATCACTCTGTTGCATTCCCTTTAAAGTCTATTGCTTTAAATTACTGGTCTCGTCTTCCAATTTGGTTTAGCTCAGTGTCTTATATTATGTTCTCACTCTTATCAGTGGAATGTTAAGACTGTGTCATTTCCAAGAGCAGTCTTCCTGCCCTAAGATCTCCTCTGCTAATAGAGCAACATGGCCAGATAGGCATTTATATTACTTTATTTTTGGAATCTTCAAATGCTTCTTGACCGCAGCCAATTGTGTTTCATACTTCAGCTTAGCACAGATCAAAAATCTTCCTCTCCTACCAATTCTCTTTGATCATCAGCTATTTCAAACACACCTAGGTAACACTATCGATTACATGGCTCACAGCAGGTAAAGTACGCCTTTCGTATGAAGGTGAAAGCAGTTGCTAAGGGGAAGTGGAAGTTTGTCAGTACCCTTCAGGTAAAAATCATATTTTGTGCATGTTTCAATAGGATCAGTGTAGTAGATTAGATACAAGTTAGTTTCTGAGCCAAAGAAAAGTTAATGGCACCACCAGATTTAGGTTGGTGAATCAGAATCAGAAGAATCTTTATTTGCATAGCAATAAAATAAAATTAAATGAACCAAAGATAGAGGTAAAAAATTAACTATACAAAATACATTATGGAGATTTACATCAACAATCAAATAATGGATATTATTCTAATTGCCCCTGCTAATTGCTCCTGATTATTTTGATCTGCTCGAAGAAAGGACACAGTTGCAATGGTTGAGCGACCTGGTATGGGTAGCAGTAGAGGGGTAATAACCTCACTCCTCAAATCTTTATAAAGAGTGCAAGTCAGAAGCACCTGAGCTAATGATTCAGTACTGCCATCTCCACATGTACATAAAGGTTTTTCCAGCCCCAGCCCCAGCCCCACCCCCATCTCGCAGGGTGGCGAGCCAAGAAGGCACAAAATTGAGAAGATCCATAATTGAGAAGATCCATTTTGAGGTGCCAAATTTTGGCCTCACACAGGGTGCCATCTTATTAAAGATTACCGAAGTCTGCCCCTGCTTCATGGCCTGAGTCTGGCATCCTGGAGAGAGTTTCTCCTCTCCCACCCTCACCTCATGAGCTTAAAGGGAGACCTGAGATCAAATTAAAAGAGAGGTATCATTTACTGAGGCAAAGGGGGTTTCCAGCAATGGGCGGAAATGTGTGATTTTCCCACAAAGGAGATGGAAACACAACTGGCTGCAAAGTTAGTTAGTTTTATGAAAGAGCACCATATTTTTCATTACTTAATTCATTATTATTGTATTTTTACTGCCAAGCAGGGGGAGAGAGGCCTTGGGTCCTATATACCTTGAGCAGGGGTCCAGGAGAAATTTGTTCAGTTCGCATTTTGCACTCTCCAAATCAATATACAAACCAAAACAGCTGTCCTTTGAAATTTGCAAACCTGATTTCTGGTTTTCCAGACAAAACATGTGTACACAAAACTCTTTTTTAAAAAAAGTGGAAACTGTGCACAAATATGCATATACTGTATTAGTGAAAATAACATTTGACAGCATCATGCATTCCTAATTATGGACTCAGCAGGAGACTCCATTTGCTTCTCCACCTTCGAGTGTCAAAATGCAGTGGAAATATCTGAGCTGTCCTGGGATGTGTTTTACGAAAGATGAAGGTTCTCGGGGAATGGGAAGCCTGTGTCACATGTTAGGTCCTCGGCAGGGTATGGCAAAAGCAGGGAAAGTCCATGGTACAGATGATGCTTTGCATGCAGAAGGTTCCCTGTTCAATCCCTGGCATCTCAAGGCATGGCTTGAAAGCATTCCTGCTGCCAGTCAGTGCAGACAATGCTATCTTATATGGGCCAATGGTCTATGGGGGAGAGGGGGCAGGAGGGTGTGGAGGACTCCCTGGTCCTGAATGGGGCAACTGTGCCCCTGAAGAACCAGGTGCGCAGCCTGGGAGTCATTTTGGACTCACAGCTGTCCATGGAGGCGCAGGTCAATTCTGTGTCCAGGGCAGCTGTCTATCAGCTCCACCTGGTACGCAGGATGAGACCCTACCTGCCTGTGGACTGTCTCGCCAGAGTGGTGCATGCTGTAGTTATCTCCCGCTTGGACTACTGCAATGCGCTCTACGTGGGGCTACCTTTGAAGGTGACCCAGAAACTGCAATTAATCCAGAATGCGGCAGCTAGACTGGTTACTGGGAGTGGCCACCGGGACCACATAACACCGGTTCTGAGAGATCTGCATTGGCTCCCAGTACATTTCCAAGCATGATTCAAAGTGTTGGTGCTGACCTTTCAAGCCCTAAACGGCCTCGGTCCTGTATACCTGAAGGAGCGTCTCCACCCCCATCGTTCAGCCCGGACACTGAGGTCCAGCACCGAGGGCCTTCTGGTGGTTCCCTCACTGCGAGAAGCCAGGTTACAGGGAACCAGGCAGAGGGCCTTCTCGGTAGTGGCGCCCACCCTGTGGAATGCCCTCCCGTCAAATGTCAAAGAGATAAACCTAAATGTCAGAGATAAACCTGACATTTAGAAGACATCTGAAGGCAGCCCTGTTTAGGGAAGTTTTTAATGTGTGACATTTTAATGTATTTTTAATCTTTATTGGCAGCCACCCAGAGTGGTTGGGGAAACCCAGCCGAATGGGTGGGGTACAAATAATAAATTGTTGTTGTTGTTGTTGTTGTTATTTCAAAGAGAGCTATCAGACTATTTTTTTCAAGGGTGCATAGAGTCATTATAAAAACATTATAAAATGCATCAATAATAAAAAAATAACAGCACAAGATAGTGGTGTAAAACCTTTCAGACAGGCAGTCTTAACACAATGTCTAAAAAAACAGTTGAATACACAAGGCAGTAATAAGTAAAAATTAACTTACAATTTTTGTCGAAAAGCACACTGAAATTAAAATAAAAAAGACTTTGGGGCCAACCTGAAATAAAAATATAGGCATAAGGTAGGAATAATTTCAAGCACACCCTGTGTTTCTCGAAGTGCTCTCTTGATAGAATCAGCACTATTTCCCCCTTTATTTTCATGCTGAATAAATATGTATATCTATCCTATCCATTGCGGACATGAGGAGCTTTCTTCTGTATCTGGTTTACCATCAGTTTTTTCTAGCAGAGTTTAACATTTCTCCTGGTGCTGTGAAAATGTGTGCTATAAAACATGCATATGTTCAGCATTCACTGTGTGAGGCAGCTATAGGAAACATTCTGTGTAAGTTTTTCTTTACATGGCTTCTTTTATGCTGTTGTTGCTGCATTTCATGAGTGTAAGTTTTCAGTTTTAATATTATTGTGAAAAAGTCAGAATGAAAAGTCTCTCTCTGTGTGTGTGGATTTTAAAAATAATTTAAATGGCCACAATGGGCTTTGAAACTCCTACCCCAATGAAACTGCCTGCAGTGGGGAAATGCAGGAGGAAAAGGAATGCGTGTGTGTGCAGCCTATGCTTGCTGTTCATCAATGCCAACAAATTAATGGGCAAGGAATCAGATATTTTAGGGGTGCAAAATTTCATCCCAAACATCACTGTAGATCTGACGTGTGAATGTACATTGCAGCAGTATCATTCTGATCCCTTCTTTCACCAGTCCTCTAAAATTGGTTTTTGGGAACATGAAGGTATTAAATTGGACAAAACTTTTCCCATAGCAAACAGAAAGAGAACCAGTTAATGCTCTTTTCATGATTCTCATGACATGATTCAAGGAAGAGGCATCTCAAATTAATTGTTCCATTTCTGACAGGGGTTGAGGAGAGTGCAAATCTCCCGGAAGCTATGCTAGTCTCCTAGCAGGAGTGGCAGAGATAAACCAAGTCCCATATGAATGGACATTTAAGGCTAAATTATCTCTTTAGGGGGCTTGCAGCACGCGCAGGCCAGCTTCTAAGGAAAACAAGTGCAAGTCTAGGATACTCAGCCATGGTTTGTTGGGTGGCAGCAGAGACAATGGGGTATTTATGGCATTAGTGAGGTCAGAGGAGCTCTTGCTTGGCCTCCACTCCCAACGCCATCCCATCTTCACAAGAGCCAGGTAATTGACACCAAGAGCATACCACTGTCTCACAATCACCACAAACCACCACTTGAAAGACTTCAAAGGAGACAGGAGTTGTATTATTATTATTTAATTAGAGGTAAGCTAATGCTGCAACAGGTAAATATGAATTCATGAGACCTTAAAGTTGCTTCCACTGGTTTATAGCTAAATGAATGAGGCTACAGCTGGGATTGCCAGGTCCCAGCTAGGAGTCAGTGCTCATTTGGTAAACAAACACATGCATAACTATTGTTGTATGTGTGTATTCTGTGCTTGGCCATTTCTAACAAGGAGAAAATAGATGGCAAGCTGGCCAAACATTGTGCCACAAACCAATTTTCAACTATTTTTCATTGACAGCCAGTATGGAGTAAGTGTGTAGAATGAAGCTACGGGTTCACATCTCTATATGGTCCATCATGAAGCCCACTAGATGGCACAGAACAAATGGGACATATGTCATAGAATTGGCAGAACACAAATCTGGTCTGCTTTTACTTTTGGAACTTCAGTTGGAGGCGCAGAAAGGCAAGAGGGTATTTTGGCTATTGGGGAGAGGGTGGATTTTGAAGCCAGACGGGCAAAACTCATCATCTTGCTTATTGACTCTTCCTGTCACCATGGCTAAATCCCCATGAAGCTCTGAAAGAACACTACTTCATGATGTCTGAGTGGCTGGGGAAACCCAGCCAGATGGGCGGGGTATAAATAAATAATAATAATAAATAATAATAAATAATAATAATAATAATAATAATAATAATAATAATTATTATTATTATTATTATTATTATTATTATGTCACATTGTTCCAAGTAGCATTTGGGGGCAAATGGTTGACCCTGTTCCAGGCATTGTTCCTGAGCTAAGTCAACCAGTTTCTGAAGGGGCCACATGGCCATGTGCACTGCCTGGTCCACCTCAGAATGTCCCACTCTGAGCTAGAAGGGCTGACGGGTGTTTTAAGCTCACACAAGTGAACACGCTTAGGAGCCTCCTCGTGATCAGAAGTCCTGCTTTATCGGGGTCCCAGTCAAGGGCAGGCTTGTAAGTGCATTCACTCACACATACTTAGCCTCTCATTCCAGTTGGGAGTGAAGTGGGTGGAGATGCCACATGGAGATGCCACAGGATGGCACATGTATCTCTGATCCTACAGAAACTGGGATACCCTATCTAGGAATAATGCCTGAACTGGGCTTGTATGTGATACAGCATTGTTCCAGATGCAACATGAGGATTTAAACATGGTTGGCAACAGTGAAAAATCAGGAGAATGCCAATGAGTTTTGCACCCTTGAAATTCACCTTCACCCCCAAACTTCAGGAGAGAGGTAGCAGTTTGACCCACTTCTTTTGCTGCACCCCCCAAATTATTTAACAACAGTTTCCCCTTCATTGGGAATTCTCAGAAATGTTGCTCCAGGAAGAATCTCTGCTGGACTTCTCAGCATCCCACCGCTCCCAGCAAATACAATTCCAAAGATTATGGAGGAGGAAGCCATAAGAAATGGCTTATATAGAACTGTCATAGGTAGATAATGTAAATGCACTGCCTCTTAGCCTTCAGCTTCCATGAGCTAGTATGCGGATAAAATGAAATATTACTTTAAGTTGCGCTACCTGGATCTCCTTCACCGCCCTGCTCTGTGATGTCACTGTACAAAAGACAGCAATTATCATGGGCACTTGGTTACAGCATTTTGTATGGCTTGTATTGCCTGTGAGGGGCAGATTGCTATTTTGATAGTCAACACTAGGCAACAGCTGAGGAAAGCCTGCCCATTTCCTGACAGCCTTTGTGTTATGTATAGAATGAGTATAATATACAGTTTAGATCTAAAGAACCACACAAGCAGCTTCAAGAGAGCTTTGTATTTGTACTTATGAAATAGCAGTTCCCCGTTCCACATGGCAAATCTCTTTTGAAACTGTGGGGAGTTTCAAAAGCAGATTGTGATATGGAATTGGGCAAGAATTGCTATTCAGAGAAAAGTCAGAAATCACACCTCTTGCAAATGCGTTGGCTGTGCCTAGAATAGCTCTTTGTATTCAATCCATTGACTGAAAAAGCAAATCCAGAATCTAGTTTACTGGCTGTTCATCCCTGTTTATTGTATTCCTTTTTGCTCCTTCCTTTTCTGCAAAATGGCATTCCAGAATAATGAACAGATTTGATGCATGCCAAATAGATAATTAGGAAGGTGGCATATGCAGAACACTTTCCAGGATCCATCAACCAGTGTCAAACTCAGAAAGGCAGTCAGTAGAATATGGTTCAGAGGAACCTCTCCACTTACTCACAATTTTCTGACAGTGCAGTCCTATACATATTTACTCAGAATTAAGGCCCACTGTGTTCTGTGGGGTTTATTCCCTAGTAAGTGAATTTTGGATTGCAGCCTGAACCAGCAGCTAAGAATTCTGCAAATGTTGCATCCAGTAATTTATTCTGCCTATACTTTATTGAGCATCAACAATTATCTTCATGAAGAACCAGCTGTGGCTTGGGTTTTTTTTGGTTTTTTTTGTTTACTGATTCAGTCGCACCCACATAGTGACTTTACTTACACTAATGCTGCTATAATTCTTTTTTTTAAAATGTCCTAATTGGCGCTGCTTTGGAATTGCTATTGTTACACAATGCATTACTTTGAGCTGTATTATCTGTTATATTGAATTTGTATGTAGCCATTTCACTACATTTTTAATGTCCTAATTGTCAAGAATAAAAATATTCCCAGTGTTGTCCCCTCACCACCAGCTTCTCACAGTTCACTCTGGGGCAATCTGTTAAGACAGAGAGTAGAAGGCAAGCAACTGATGAAATCTGTTAAGTTTAATGGGCACAGAAATGGGAAATGGTTAAATGTGTATTGCTAACAATTGGGGGTTTTCCACAGTTGTTTTTCTAAGGGCTCTGAGCTCTTGCTGAGTAAACGATTATCTAATGGTTGTTCTCTGGCAGCTAACATGTGAGTGTTAGATCATGTGATGAAGGTATTAAGTTGCAAATCTCCATTTTGAAGGGAGTTGCCTGTTTCAGTCTCTCTGAATGATACAGGGAGAACAATGCAAGTAAATGGCTCTCCAACAAGAGGCTGCAACAGCCTGGGGCTAGAGGCAGGCTACAGCCAGCTGAAATTGGGGTGGGGTGGGGTGGAGAGACACAGTTTGGATTTTTTAAAGTTAACTCTTATTTCTAAGATGCTGGCCTATGCTGGACAGCACAAGACCTTGTATGGATGTGTTGGGTGTATATGTGATGTTTTAATTCTATTATGAAGAAAGTTCTGCCAGTAAAATTTGATTAATATTTTCAAGGGTCTGGACAATGCTTCATTTCCAAAAGAAGCCAGTTCTTACGCTTCCAGTCACTTTAAACTGTGCAATATTAATATCTGCAACACAATCAACTCTAAACTATTTACAAAGCTGCCTAATATTTGAATGTAGTATTTCTATTGTTTTCACATGAAATGTTACTTGGAGGAAGGGGGTGTATATGGGGATTGTTTGTTATATGTGTTTTCAGAAAGAATAAGAGACTATATTTAAAAATAAACAATAAATTTCCCAAGGAATCAGACGGGCAAATTGTCTTTCCTTTCCTTTCTGACTTGTCTGTGAACAAACAGATTGTGAATCTCTCAATGTATTAATTATATATAAAAAAATAGGAAATTCCTCTGGTGACTAATTTTTGTCGACAGACTGTTTACTAACAACAACATTCTGAACAGTCATATTTGTGCTGTTCAGATACATGGGGGGGGGGGAATCTTGATTCCCTCCCCCTTCCTTTATGAAAAACAGAAGTAACACCAACAGCACATATTCTAAATATTATGATATGAATATAGAAATTCAAATTCATGTTCTGTGTACAGTGTTCCTAAGATTAACATCAATTTCCATTAGTATTCATGACAAGGACGCTTGATCTCTCATACATATGGAGAAACAGCCACAATTCATGTAAAATCTACTTAAAATTCTATCAGTTCCCCACTGAAGTCAAACACCCAAAGACCAGAACCGTTTTACATATGGAAACCATGGCCGCAGCACAGAAGGTGCTTCCTTGTCTTGGTTCTTTGGTGCTTGCTCATAATACATATTTTCATGTTGCATTTTTTGGTGTACAACTAAACAAACTCATTTTTGTACACCTCAGAGCTAAATCTTTAAAATTCCTCCTTGTTTTGTCCAAAGCCACAAGTTAATGGCTTAGGGAAAGAGTAGATTCAGTTATCAGCAGAATGTCTGATATCCATCTATCAGCTGTACAAAGAACACCCTCCAATTGAAGTCTGGCTCTTTAAAGTTTGGGAAAAATTAAAGACTCACTATTAACATATTTGATTCATTAATCAAACCACTAAGAGGTTTAAGATATCAGATCATTGTTCTAAATGCTCTATGCTTCAATAACCAATTTAGATATGCTGAGGGCATTGCCAATAATTGCTTGAGAGTTAGTGATGATGATTCCAGAGTTCAGTTGGGGGTGGCTGATATATAAATGCCGGTATTTTGAATTTCAACTCACCATCCCATATGAAGTCAAAGTCAGTCCCTCTGAAGTTTTAGTCTAGATCTTCACAAGTTCATTTTGTGTGGGCAGACACAGCAATGAGCCATCACCCTCACCACTGCCTCCTTCCTTTTAAATCATTTTTATTGAAAGTTTTCCACTTAAAATACAATAAAAGCCAAACTAATCTAAAAAGTGGAAGATAGGAAAATAACCGGCGGGGGGGATGGAGAGGACACAGATGATGCCTTCCTGGAACAGATGGCCAAGCATGCAAAAGGAAGGGAGATAGTAGTAATGGGGGACTTCAATTACCCGGATATTTGTTGGATGTCAAACTCAGCCAAGAGCATAAGGTCAAACAGATTCCTCACTGGCCTTGCAGACAACTTCATTGTCCAGAAAGTGGGAGAAGCAACAAGAGGAACAGCCATTTTAGATCTGGTCCTAACCAATGTTGATGACCTGGTTAGTGGGGTAGAAGTGGAAGGATCATTAGGCTCGAGTGATCATGCTCTTCTGAAGTTTACTATACAGCCGAAAGGAGCAGCCAAGCATACTAGGACTCAATTTCTTGACTTTAAGAAAGCCGACTTCATAAAACTTAGGGAAGTGCTGGGTGAGATCCCATGGACAGTAATACTAAAAGGAAAGGGAGTTCATGATGGCTGGGAGTTTGTTAAGAGGGAGATAGTAAAAGCACAACTTCAGGCAATACCAGTGAGACGGAAACATGGAAGGTGCCTAAAGAAGCCAGGGTGGCTATCTAAAGAACTTTTAACTGAGTTAAGATTAAAAAAGGATGTGTACAAAAAATGGAAAAGGGGGGAAACCACCAAAGAGGAATTCAAACAAATAGCCAGCACGTGTAGACACAAAGTCAGAAAAGCTAAAGCACAGAATGAACTCAGGCTTGCTAGAGAGGTTAAAAGCAACAAAAAAGGCTTTTATGGGTATGTTCGTAGCAAAAGGAAGAACAAAGAAACAGTGGGGTCACTCAGAGGAGAAGATGGTGAAATGCAAACAGGGGACACAGAAAGGGCTGAACTCCTCAATGCTTTCTTTGCCTCAGTCTTCTCCGATAAAGAAAACAATGCCCGACCTGAAGAATTTGGAGCAAATGATTCAGCAGAGGAAACACAGCCCAGAATAACTAAGGAGATAGTACAAGAATACTTGGCTAGTCTAGATGTATTCAAGTCTCCAGGGCCAGATGAACTGCATCCAAGAGTATTAAAAGAACTGGCAGATGTGATCTCAGAACCACTGGCAGTCATCTTTGAGAATTCCTGGAGAACAGGCAAAGTCCCGGCAGACTGGAGGAGGGCAAATGTTGTCCCTATTTTCAAAAAGGGGAAAAGAGAGGACCCAAATAATTACCGCCCAGTCAGTCTGACATCAATACCAGGGAAGATTCTGGAGCAGATCATTAAGCAAACAGTCTGTGAGCACCTAGAAAGGAATGCTGTGATCACCAATAGTCAGCATGGATTTCTGAAAAATAAGTCATGTCAGACTAACCTGATCTCGTTTTTTGACAGAATTACAAGCCTGGTAGATGAAGGGAACGCAGTGGATGTAGCCTACCTTGATTTCAACAAGGCATTTGACAAGGTGCCCCATGATATTCTTGTAAAGAAGCTGGTAAAATGCGGTCTTGACTATGCTACCACTCAGTGGATTTGTAACTGGCTGACTGACCGAACCCAAAGGGTGCTCATCAATGGTTCCTCTTCATCCTGGAGAAGAGTGACTAGTGGGGTGCCACAGGGTTCTGTCTTGGGCCCGGTCTTATTCAACATCTTTATCAACGACTTGGATGATGGACTCAAGGGCATCCTGATCAAATTTGCAGATGACACCAAACTGGGAGGGGTGGCTAACACCCCAGAGGACAGGATCACACTTCAAAACGACCTTGACAGATGAGAGAACTGGGCCAAAACAAACAAGATGAATTTTAACAGGGAGAAATGTAAAGTATTGCACTTGGGCAAAAAAAATGAGAGGCACAAATACAAGATGGGTGACACCTGGCTTGAGAGCAGTACATGGGAAAAGGATCTAGGAGTCTTGGTGGACCACAAACTTGACATGAGCCAACAGTGTGACGCGGCAGCTAAAAAAGCCAATGCAATTCTGGGCTGCATCAATAGGAGTATAGCATCTAGATCAAGGGAAGTAATAGTGCCACTGTATTCTGCTCTGGTCAGACCTCACCTGGAGTACTGTGTCCAGTTCTGGGCACCACAGTTCAAGAAGGACACTGACAAACTGGAACGTGTCCAGAGGAGGGCAACCAAAATGGTCAAAGGCCTGGAAACGATGCCTTATGAGGAACGGCTAAGGGAGCTGGGCATGTTTAGCCTGGAGAAGAGGAGGCTAAGGGGTGATATGATAGCCATGTTCAAATATATAAAAGGATGTCACATAGAGGAGGGAGAAAGGTTGTTTTCTGCTGCTCCAGAGAAGCGGACACGGAGCAATGGTTCCAAACTACAAGAAAGAAGATTCCACCTAAACATTAGGAAGAACTTCCTGACAGTAAGAGCTGTTCGACAGTGGAATTTGCTGCCAAGGAGTGTGGTGGAGTCTCCTTCTTTGGAGGTCTTTGAGCAGAGGCTTGACAACCATATGTCAGGAGTGCTCTGATGGTGTTTCCTGCTTGGCAGGGGGTTGGACTCGATGGCCCTTGTGGTCTCTTCCAATTCTATGATTCTATGAGAGAGAGACAGAGAGAGAGAGAGAGAGAGAGAGAGAGAGAGAGAGAGAGAGAGAAAATAATAATACCAAGCTCTTTAGATCTTTATTCCACACACAGAAGAGTGAACTTGCTCATCTCTCACCTGGGAGCCTTGTCTCTTCCCCTCGGTCTCCCACCCTGAGGGACCCTCTCCACCCTGTCTCTCACACAGGGCCTTCACCTTCTGGCCATCACCTTTCTGTGTGTATTGTCCTATATCCAAGATATGAGGCTTCAAAACATAAAACATACATATAGATAAGGCTGACAGGGATTGAATTTTTAAAAAGAAAAGAAAAAAAGATAACATAAAAAGGAAAGGAAAGTCTTCCGTTTCTCGGTCTGCCAATTACCATATTTTTCGCCCTATAGGACGCACTTTTTCCCCTCCAAAAATGAAGGGGAAATGTGTGTGCGTCTTATGGGGTGAATGCAGGCTTTCGCTGAAGCCTGGAGAGCGAGAGGCATCGGTGCGCACCAACCCCTCTCACTCTCCAGGCTTCAGGAGAGCCACAGCGCCAGCCCCACAAGGTCGGGGGACAGTGGGGAGGCGGAACGCTGCCATCCCGCTGTCTCCCGATGTGGTTTGGAGGCTGACGGGGAGACGCGTGCTTCTCCCCACCGCCAGCCCCGCAACCTCCGGGGACAGTGGGGAGGCGCAGTGTGTCTTCCCGCTGTCCGCGGACCTGGTCTGCAGGCGGGCGGCGGGGAGTGGAGCGCTTCTCCCTGCTGCCTGCCCCGCAAGCTCCGGGGACAGCTGGGAGGCGCAGTGCGTCTTCCCGCTCTCCCCAGACCTGGTCTGCAGGCGGGCGGCGGGGAGAAGAGCGCGCCTCCCCGCTGCCACCCTGCAAGCACCTGGGGGGGGGGGAATAATTTTTTTTCCTTTATTTCCCCCCAAAAAAACTTGGTGCGTCCTATGGGCCGGTGCGTCCTATGGGGCAACAAATGCGGTATGTGAATAACAATTATTCAACACATTCAAATTATGCATTCCAGAATAACTTCTAGCTGTATTGATATCCAGTGTTTTCCTGTTCTGTAAGATGGTATTTCTCAGCCTTGCCTTCTAGGCCTCTCAGCTTCACCCTTTTCCAATCAGAAAGCCCAAATATAGCTCTTCATTGGTCTCATTGAATATCCAATATGGCTTTTCTCCAGTTCATTATGATGAAATTCTTGTCAAGGGTTCCAACAAATCCACTGCCTCCTTCCAACTTCCTGAACAGTATGGTTACTCTAGTCTATTGAGGAACAGATAAACATCAAATAATATCGGAGAGGAAGGCAGGACTGTAGTCCTGAGAATATTCCATCATCAGAACCACAGGCACTCCTGCTCTATCCAGTAGGGATGGAGACCTGTGTTTCCCAACCTTTTTCCAACCGTGGCCCCCTTCTGACCTTGTTTCCTTCATGTGGTCCCCCCCCCCCAAGGCATAGCCAGTGGGGCAGAGGGGCAGCTGACCCCACAATAAGTAAAAATCAATACAAATCAGAGGTTCTACCCCCCCAACAAAAGCCTGTCCCCCTAACAAAAATCCTGACTATGCCCATGCCCCCCCATCCTACCAGTAGAAAAGAAGCTATTTAAATGTTTTGTTTGCAAATAGAACATGTTTTATTTATTATTTATTTATAATGTATACAAAATACAATTACATAAAATGATAGGAACATAATGAAATATTGTTTAAGCAGAAAAACATAGAATGATGCAATTATAGAGCTGGAAGACGCTGAAGGTCATCTTTCAGGTACAACCCCCTGCAGCGCAGGAAACTCAGCTAAAGCATCTGGGACGGACGACCATCCAAGCTCTGCTTAGAAACCTCCGAGGAAGGAGAGTCCAGAACCTCCCGAGGGAGATCCATCTTCCATGTATTATAAAAAGTAAACAACACTTATTTGACGACATGGAGGAGGAAACCTACAGATACAGTCTAAAAGGCGCATAGGGAGTTCTGTATATATGGGATAATTGTAAGAAGCAAGTGGTCCTCACTGACTTGATGCAAAAAGAACTTGTCATCCGGAGGAGCCCTGGCTGCCTAGATAAAACGCTATCGCCCCACATACCTTTACCTGGGAGTAAGGCCCAATTAACTCAGTGTGGCTTTCTTCTGAGTAGACACTTAGTTATATTTTAGATGCAAGTTAGCAGCACCAAATGATCCTGCTCAGCTCAGTCCTGAGGTGGATTTCACTCTGCACCTTGCAGAGCCAGGCCAATGCTGTGCCCCTGGGCAACATACAAAGGCTCTGATCCACTAGGCACCTTGCAGAGTCAGGCCCAGGTTGCCACTGGGCCCAGCACTGGCAGCAGCAACAAGGAGCTCTGGCTCACCCATTGCCACCCCACCCCCGCAATTACCTGACCTGGGGGTTCTGGGTCATGGGCTCTACTGGTCAAAATGGGAGGCTCGGCAATCGCCCTCTCCCTCTGGAAAGAAACCAGAACTGCTCCAATAAAACACATGTGGCAAAAAGGAGCATTAGGCCCTGATGGGCCACCCCCTTTTTCGCTTCCCCCCCTTCACTTCCAACCTCCCACTGTGCCCCTCGGCCTCGTGCTGTGGTTCCCCATTTGCATGATTTTCACCTGGGGGCCCCTTGGAATATCCTGGGGCCCCCTGATTGGGCAGGGTATAAATAAATAAATTATTATTATTATTATTATTATTATTATTATTATTATTATTAAATAATATTACCTTGAGCACTGATGCTGCAAGTTGACTATTATGACCCATCTCAGATGTACTACAGTAAAGACCAAGGCACCTTGGGATGCCTGCTATAGGATCTGAGACCCATGGATACTGCTGGGTCTGATGCTGCCTGCTTTGCAACAATTAGGCTTCATGTTCAGGAGTCCTTTTGTGCTTTTCTTAGTATTTGCATTGCAATATTTCTGAAATAGTTTATTTTCCTCATCTAGGCTGCAGAAACAACGAGCTGAATTTATTCGCATTGACTTCAGTCATGATTGCCATAATGCCAAGGAACTATAATCCCAGGAAGAGGGACTGGATTTTCAGTTTCAAAAAACTGACACATTTCATTTGGGCAATTTCAAGTGTAGACCCTTTCCATTCCCTTAACTTTTTTCTCCTGTTGTGACAGAAAGCTCATAAAGACCAGAGTCTGGTGATGCAGAGGAATTCTACCTCAGTGGACAAACGCCGGCCCAGTGGAGCAGCTCACCAAGGGCTGTGGGTACAGCTAGCCAGAGCAGGCTGGAGGGAAAAGAAAAAACAGTGAAGGGTTGAGGGTTCTTGGCTGATAGCTCCTGAGCTGTGGGTGTAAAATCCACTCTGAGGAAAATATCTGTAGCCAGAGAAGGAAGTCTCAAGTTTAGCCTCAAGGACAGTGATAAGTGTCTTTTAGGCGTATACAGGCAAGACAAAATCTGGGAAGCTGAACTGGGACAGGAAAAGAAAGGTGTGAGGGAACACACTATTGGGTCTCAATTCAGTCAGAAGGGGAATGATCTTCTGGAAAGAGAAGAATCCAAATCCAGTTAAGAGGAGTGTGGTGATCCCCTGGGTCTGTTACACTACTAGAGGAGCCTCAGGAGTGTAATTGATAGAAGGTTGGGAAACTGACGGAAAGGACCACCATATTTAAGAATCCAAGTATTAAGGCCTAAGCTGTCACATCCATACAATTAGCTTATGCAACTGAAGTAAAAAGAACCTGTGTGTTTACCACCTTGTTTAGAAGTTTGTAACATCCACCAAATTTGATACATATATAGCAGGCATGTCCAACAGGTAGATCGTGATCTATTGGTAGATCACTGGACGTCTGTGGTAGATCATCTGGTAGATCATTGGCTCCCCCAAAGAAGCTGAACAACTGTGGCTCCCCTAAAAAAAAGCTCAACATTTTACCTCCTCCCTGAAAAAAACTCAACAACTTTGACCTGAACCCCCCAAAAGGGGGTAGATCACTGCCAGTTTTTAATTCTGTGAGTAGATTGCAGTCTCTTGGGAGTTGGCCACCCCTGATATATAGCTAACTGTTTCTTGAAATAATTCCATCTCCTGACACCTCTTTTGTTTTACCAGCTTTGTTCTGTAAAACAAAAACTTTTTCCTGTTTAACATCCCCAAGTCTCCAAGTACCAGTTTTCTTTAGAAAAAGCAAAAAAGGGGGAGAGGGGGGAAAAGCCAGTCATCTTACCTGTATTTGAAGGGTGCTGTTCTTCTCATTATTAGTTAGGACTATGACAATTGTTTGCTCACAATAATTATGTGTTATGGAAGTACTGCTGGGTGTTTGAGAAACTCTTCCCTGATCACCTTTTTTGCAACGAATTCAAGGGCTTTTCTCTACCAGACTGGCATCTGCTTTGGGAACAACTTCTTCCTGAGAATGTGATGCAAATTAATAGGAATCAAATTATTCACATGATGGTGTTACATTTGGCCACATGACAACATCATCAATTCAGTGGTGGTGGAGTGGGCCAATGCTTTAAAAATCTCATCAGGAAGGCTTTCTTATTGAAGGTGATGAAAGCTTCAGGGGGAAAAAGACTTTCTCCGCTTTGTGTTTAGCCGCTGTGTTCAACACATTAGGTTTAGAATGCCACAATATTGCTTTAAATGCATGACACATCTTCTAAAGCAATTTGAGCAATGCCACTGCCTCTTTCCTTTTTGTACATCTTCTCAAACAGCAGTTGCAGTTCTTCTGAAACCCACAAGTGAAAGGTTAACCCAGAAAAATCCCATTTATGGTCTATTATATGCAGATGGGAGTGTCTTCAAGAATGCTCTTACCTTTTAAGTTGCCTTTGTAATATATCTCCCATTGCACTTAGGCACTTGTGATCTTCAGTTTTATATGAACTCAATTATTGTCTTGTTCGGGAAAATTACAAATGTTTTAGTTAAACTCAATACATCAATCACTTTCACTTCTGTATTTAATTAGGTTTTGTAGACAGAATAAATGTATTTTTCGTTTACAATTTTCTGCCAGTCTCTGGATGTGATCCAGCTAAAGTTCAGTATGTTTAAGTCCCATAGATTTTGGTTTAGAAAATATAAACATTCTCTTAAATCTCTCCCACTAAATTTCACTCTTAGGGCTTCTTTCTTTTTCCCCCCAACCCAACATAATATTTTTAATCAATGTAAAGGTCTAGTTTTACTCAGAGTAGACGCATTGCACTGGGACATTCTGAAAGCTTTTGACAAAGTGCCTCACTCAAGTCTCATGAGCGTGCCTAGCGGTCATGGGGTAAGAGATGATCTTGTGAATGACGAACTAAGAAATAGGAAGCACAGAGTAGAAAGTGTTAATTAGCTGGATTTGCAAGATGCAAACCAAACAACACTCAGCCACATCAGCACATATGTGGACCACATACACTTCAGTGAAATGAAATCTCATCTGGAGGATGGCGCTAAAAGGTCTCCTGAAAGTGGCAGGATTGCTACTCATCCTTTTGGAAGGAGCAAGCCACACATCCTTAGTAAAATGTCATAAGGAGCGCCACAGAAGGCCAGATAACATTGCTCTGATCACGGCATCTGCTTGTGAACTTCCAGATGACCACCCTTGAGTTATATGCCAAAATCCAACACATCTCATTGTCTTCATAAGAGATTCAAATGCAATTTGCCCTCCAAGGTTTCTTCCCTGCAAGCGGCATCATTCAGTTTGTGCTGTCCTTCTATTTGTTTGGATGAGAGCTGGAAGCCTTTGCTGCCTGATTAGCGAAAACGTGTGTAGGAAGCTCTTGGTTTCATGGAGTCAAAAGAAGAGGATAGATGAAAAACATTTCATTCAGCCTGAGTAAGTGTTGGTAAATATTGACAGTGTAAGTTAGCAGCATCATATACTCTATACTGTTCAGAAATCCTTTAATTTTGCTTCTGCTCAATTCCCTGAAGTGATAAACAAATATAATTTGTGACAGCAATTAAGTGTGTTTGTCATAGCAACGAAGTTATTTAAGTTACTACATGTCCCACTGAAAATAAGTAATGCCGTCCATAAAACGGCTTTGCAATTCTGTACCATGGACAAAAACAACTATGTCACTAAAGTCCCTATTTAATTATTGAGTTAATTAGATTCCTCTAGAAGATGAGAATAATAGCCAGAGGCCAACTTGGTGTTCTCTTGATAGTCCTCACACATGCAAGAGACAGTTTTAATTCTCAGACAAAAAAAGTTACAGAAAATAACCTTGGCGGTTTTCACATATTGTTCCTTTTGTGTCAGCTGCCAGCTTGCTGAAATTAACAAGGTATCCATCTACCTTTTCCTGCACTGAACTCTTAAAATTATAGATACCATTTGTTCATGAGCAGTGAATAGGAAGCCAGTGAAGGCCTCTAATGAGGCATTTGCCCATGTGCCTCCTCCTTCAAACGTGAGGCTGATGGTGATTCAGAAAAGGGCCTTTTCTAATGTGGTACCACACTTGGGGAGCTCCAACAACTGCCCCATCCTCTCCCTTCTCCAGGGTGGCAGCTTCTGACATCACCAAATGCCTGTCTGCCCCCCCCCCCCGTGGCAAAAGAGCTGCAAGGGCTGTAGGGAAGTCCTAGCTTCACTTCCTGTTCCCTTCCCCCTGCAAGCTGCAGCATTTGGGTGACTGGCAGTGACAAAGGGCAGTATATGGGCTGGCTGGGTCACATAAAGCATGAAGGATGAAATACCACCCTAAGTGGAAGTGCAAGATGTGAGATTGGTTGTTGTTGCTGCTGCTCCTTATCCCCAGAGGTGTGTTAGGACCCTGGACCCTCGGCCCCAAGACCACTCAGTGTGAAGTTTCTCCATACAGTCCTGTGGAGCACATCAGCGGCTGCCTTGCATATAGGAACTGGAGCTCAACAAATCCCACAATAAGCTATTGAAATTTATGTCAGTGTCATGCAAAGAGCCCCATGTTCTTGAGAGCTTGGGGGAGCACGATCTTTCATACATCCAGAAGAGCTTGTTTGTTTCCTTAAGCTATTTATTAATTGTCCTTCCTGCAGAGGAGCTCAGGGCAATGCACAAGTGTTAAGCAGCATAACACAGACATAAAAAACAGTAAGTAAAAAGTATAGCAATGCATCATTAAGAACTTATTACAACACTAATATTGCTGCTGAGAAGAATGAAACTATACAAGCCTGGCTCCAAAAGAAAGTCTTCAGTTGGCACCTAGAGACAAGCATTGAGAGCAATCTTTGTACCTCAAAGGGGAAGACCATTCCAGACCAGGGAGAAGATCATTCTCATTATGCCCTGTCCCCCAAGCCAGGTGTGGAGCGTTGGCAGACCACCTACCTCACCCTTCAGGACCACGTTGGCTGATAAGAAAGAAGGTATTATTGCAGATATTTGAATATTGCCCCTAAGACTGTATTAGCAACCACACCTAGGTCATACTTGCTGAGTGGCATGCACAAACTTAGATTTTTGTTCAGCAGTGGTCTCTCAAGCCTGTAAAATAATAAAAAGGAAAACCAGCAACTACCCAGTGGTTGGGAGTAATACTCTGAGGCTTGTTTTCCTCTTCAGGTAACAAAGGTGCTCCACGGAACTTACTCTCAGGTAAGTGGGCAGAGGATTACAGGCAGCATAAATCATTCACCGAAATAAAATTATAACTATTACCCCAGCATCCTGGCTTCCTGGCTGAGTTAGGATTTGAACCCTGGTCTCTTAGGTTCTAGTCCAAGACTCTAACCATTACACTACACTAGCCTATGGTGTGATTCAGATTATGCTGTTATTGTATGCTCTCTCAACTCTAAGCCTAAACCAGGGAAGGCCTACTAATTGAACAGAGTGGTCTGCATCACAAACCAGTGGATCCCAGGTGGGATGCAATTATAATGCCGAAACCTGCAGATGAAGTCAGGGCTGCTGCCTGACAGAATAATATGCTTCACCTTATCACCCATCACTTGATTACTGAATATGTGACAACTTGAACAGAACTTGAATTTGCATCTGGACTCCTCTGAAAAGCATTGGGAAAGTTGAATTCTCTCTGTGATATATTTGATTTGTGGTAGTTCATTCACATATATAAGTCACCACTTGGTAACCTCAGTCTTCTAGAAGGCATGTCAAGATATACTGTACCTTTTGTGGAAAAGTGAGCTCACACACACCCAGTTTGCAACCACAAGAAGAAACATGGATCAGAAGCTACGCAGACCAGGTCTGCTTGTGTTCACCAATACAGCTGCTCCAATTGTGTTGTCCAACATGCTTGATTTATGTAGCCCTGGTGCATGCCCTCATGATTCTAAATGTCACCAACTGAATCCTTGTGGCCTTCAAATGCTCTGTTTCCAATATATTTCAGCTAGGATTGTGAAACAGAACATATTGATTTAAAAGTGGAATGCTAGTACCCCTTTCCCTGACAAGTTGACCATAGTGACAAAATGTTCAAGTAATAAGCAGTGAAAGATGGCTGTTTATCTAAAATAAATCATTTAATTCATTTTACTCTGTTTAGGATGAAGCCTTCAGTTTTAAGCTGGTAGGCTGTCTCTATTATGTGCAGTAAAAAAACACACACCTCTTTTGTTCAGGTTTATGTTTCGGTTGAAAGCTGTACTTTTTAAGTTTTAAAGTTCAGATACAGACAATTTAGACTCTTGCAAAAGAAAAGTCCTTAACTTTAATGCATAACAGCTGAAGAAAGAAAGACAAGATGCTAATAACATTGGAGATTAGGGTAGAGACTCCTTTCAATTTCATTGAGCAAATAAAAGTTTTGTCAATCAAATTAAAACCTGTATTTTTAAATTGTATTGTGACAAAAATCAATTGTTTTTGCAGTATGCTAATGCACTGTAGCAGCTTGGATTGAACAAAGGGCCAAACAGTAGGGCCCCCCCTCCTGAAAAGAACCAATTCACACCTGTTAGCAGCTGTGAAATAGGCTTAGACATAATGCCAGGCATGGAATTTAAATACAATGCCACCTATTTCATGCAATGTCATTTATATATCATTCTTTCTAAAGTGATTTATTTAATTTAAATAAAATATGGCACCAGCACTTGGAGAATTACTTGATGCACTTGACAGTAGCAGAGCAAATTGTAAAAGCAGTTCCTGTGGGGTAGAGAGCCAAAGTGACGGTATTATGAGAATGGAAAACTCCCTTCTCATGTGATTTTAGAAGGAACAAACATAAAGAAACATAAAGATAGATGTGTTGACTCTGAGGAGGAGTCTATCCATCCTTAAAAGTGTCCCTATCACCATCAAAGTAGGTAGCAAAAAGCTGGCATTGCAACCCTCTTCAAGCATTCAGACAGCAACCTTCCAACTTCTAGAGAGAGACACTGTGAAGCAGGGAGCCTCCCTTACTTGCCACCTGAGTCAATATTTTATGCAGTAATTCCTTCCCTCTTGTCCTTTTTGAAGTGAGCCAGTCTGTTCTAGGATCAAGGGAGCAATCCTATGGACAAGAAGTCGGCATAAAGCAAGCTGGTGCACACTAAGCACTGAAAAATTACACCAGATCCAAACCTTGTTCAACAGCAGGACTGCTGCTCTGCCTAAGCCTGACAGAAGGAAAGCAAGCCTATAAAAGAGTGCTCTGTGCTAGGTTGTTAGGGTACAGCCACGGATGAATGGGCTCAGGCCGGATCCTAAGTCCCCTCTCTCTGGGCCCACCCCTGCCATGAGCCCAGAATGCCCAGGGGGGGGGCTTCACCGGCTGAGCTAGTTTGGAGGCATGTCATCAGTTGAGCCAGGGTGGAGAGTTAATGCTGGCTGAGCCAGAGTCCTGCTGCATCCTAGTGGATCTTGCCATAGAATTCCCTGTCCCTCTCCATGCCCACACAAAAAGATAATGCTGGATAATGCTCAACTGGATAAATTAACAATATGGAAGAAAACAGTTTATAGTGTGCTAGAAATACTGTAACTTTAAAATGAAGGTACAATAACACATCTGCCTTTGCTGCATTAAAGGTAAAGGTAAAGGTACCCCTGACCATTAGGTCTAGTTGTGGACCACTCTGGGGTTGCGGCGCTCATCTCACTTTATTGGCCGAGGGAGCCGGCATACAGCTACCGGGTCATGTGGCCAGCAGAACTAAGCCGCTTCTGGTGAACCAGAGCAGTGCACGGAAACGCCTTTTACCTTCCCGCCAGAGCGGCACCTATTTATCTACTTACACTTTGACATGCTTTCAAACTGCTAGGTTGGCAGGAGCAGGGACCGAACAATGGGAGCTCACCCCATTGTGGGGATTCGAACTGCTGACCTTCCGATTGGCAAGCCCTAGGCTCTGTGGTTTAGACCACAGCGCCACCTACATCCCCCCTTTTTTTGCTGCATTGCTTCTCTTTTAATAATAGTGATATTGTTGTTTATACTACAGTGGTACCTCGGGTTAAGAACTTAATTTGTTCCGGAGGTCCGTTCTTAATCTGAAACTTTTCTTAACCTGAGGTACCACTTTAGCCAATGGGGCCTCCCACTGCTGCTGTGCCGCCGCCGCACAATTTCTGTTCTCATCCTGGAGCAAAGTTCTTAACCCGAGGTACTATTTCTGGTTTAGCGGAGTCTGTAACCTGAAGCGTCTGTAACCCGAGGTGCCACTATATATTGCATCTACTATGTATTTTGCATTTCATAAACAACCCTGAGTACCCTTTGTTAGAAGAACAGGGTGAATTATTTAGAAATAAATAAATTTAGAACTAAAGCTATGTTGTGACAGAAAGCAATAAATCACACCAAATCTCAGTGTGAGACCAGAGTGCCTCACAGCCAAATCCTCTACATGTTTACTCAGAAGTAAGTCTCACTGTGTTCAGTAGAGCCTAACAACTGTGCTTAAGTTTAGGATTGTCATCTTAGTTTACATTCCCACAACATCGCCAGAGGTTTTAAATGGGAATGCAAGTATGATTCTTTACAACCACAGGCATTATTAGAATAGGTGCTGAAGCAAAACAGAGACTATCAGCTTGTAGATAAAACACTAAACTTCTCTGAAAAATATAAACTGATACCTACCTAAATGAAAATGCCCATAATTCTGTGCTGCCTTTGTTTCCATACTCTTGCTGCCATAATTCAGTGACGACTGGAAAACCTGATAGAGGTTTTGGGGTTGTCATTTTTTTAAAGTCAAAATCAAACTGCCTGCGATTTGAACTGCACAATACGTAGTGACAAAAATAGAATGAAAAGCATAAAACAACCTTGATATGCATTTATAGATTTGTTGATTTCCTCGCATGTGCACTAGTATTCTCCAAAGACTTAGAATGCTAAGACGTGGGCAGCTTACTAGGTTACACTAAGACACAACAGCTTCCCTCTTCCACATGACATCCCTTTTTAGGAATCCATTGATTTCCTCTGCAGCAATTTACATAACTCAGTCACTGCATGGCTTTCAGTGAAGTAAGCAAAAGAAAACGACACCTTACACTGTCCCTGCATTGAGAAGGGTGCATGCCAAATAGCCAGACAGAGGTGCCAGGTCAAGGAAGAACAGAAGCAGGAGAAGCCCCCTGTAGCACCAGAAGAAATTGCATGCATGGCAGCAGACGCAAGATTTCTTTTTCTGGGTCTGCTGTCAACGCACAAAGCCAAAAGCAGGGGTCGGCATTGGCAGGCACCTTCCAAGGACCCCACCCAAGTCAGGGTTCTGCTACCAATCTATCAATCTTCTGGCCCCCCTGCTCCTTTCATCAAAGGTGTCCAGGGTGAGTAAACATTGAGAGGAGAAGGAGAAGGAGAAGGAGATGGAGATGGAGAAGGAGAAGGAGATGAAGATGGAGAAGGGGAAGGGGAAGGGGATGGAGAAGGAGAAGGAGAAGGAGAAGGAGAAGGAGAAGGAGAAGGAGTGCTGACTGGGCCCAGAGGGAGAGGCGAGCAAATGGGCAGTGGCAGCAGCACAAGAGAGGAAGAGGAGATGGATTCACCTCAGGGTGGTGTTCCGACTGACAGCACCTTACCCAGGCTCTCCCCACCAACTCCCTCCCCCGAACTCCCCCCCCCCACTGGAACTGGCCTGGAGTGGATACGGATGTGTGTGGGACAGGGCTTATTTCCCCACTCCTTGCTTTTCCTCTGCAACCACTCCCCACAACCAACACTTTCCTCCACTTGGCTAGGTGCTGAGGTGTGTTTCTCAGATAAGAGGGGGAAAGTAGGAATGGCAGAAGAAAAGCAGTGGGCAGGGGCAGTTTGGCATTCTACACACAGTCCTGCTGGCCACTTTTTCACTGCAAGAGTCCTCTTTCTCCACAACTTTGCACAGCAGCTGGGGGGGGGGACTTATTTAGGAATCCTGGGTTACTGCTGAGGGCCAAGCTGGATAGGACAAGGCAACCACCCTTGTTCATGTGTCTGTTCCATTCAGGTATAACACAGGCAGCAAGGATGCTTTGAAAAGGTAGGAAAAACATTTAGGAATGATTCACATAAAGCCCACATACTTAGAGTCTCAGTTTGGGAAACTCTTCCCCCCTCCACACACATAATTTCTTTTTTTTTTTTTTAAATATATTTTATTAATTTTTCCATACAATCATTTCACATTAACAAATTGTAATACATTGCCAATTTTTTGACTTCCTTCAGCTTCTCTGATAATCATTCGAATTCTAATTTTTTAATACACATTTCCCAATTTCTATATTACCTTTGTGCTTACCCCCATCTTATATTCTGCTTTTTTGCAATATTTCTTAATCTATTACAGAGCTTCTTTTAATGCCACTAACGTTATTTCGTTATCACTTATACTTTCCCAATAATCTGTTAATTTTTTCCAGTCCTCGATGAAACTTTGATCTCGCTGATATCTAATCTTCCCTGTCAGCTTATCAAGTTCTGCATAGTCCATCAGCTTTGTTCTCCATTCCTCCAACGTTGGTATTTGTTCTTGTTTCCAATTCTGGGCCAATAATATTCTTGCCGCTGTCACTGCATACTGGAAAATTTTGTAGTCCTTTCTATTTATTTCATTCCCTATTATTCCTAAAAGAAAAGCCTCTGGTTTTTTAACAAATGTATATTTCAACATTTTTTTCAACTCGTTATATATCATCTCCCAGAAGCTTTTCACCTTCTTACATTCCCACCACATATGAAAAAATGTACCGTCCTTTTCTTTACATTTCCAACATTTCTTACATGTTTTGTACATTTTTGCTAATTTTACTGGTGTAATGTACCATCTGTATATCATTTTCATAACATTTTCCTTTAATGCAGTGCATGCAGTAAATTTAATACCATCCTTCCAAAGTTTTATCCAATCATCAAATTGTATATTATGTCCAATATCCCTGGCCCATTTTATCATAACTGATTTAATTTCTTCATCTTTTGTGTGCCATTCCAACAATATTTTATACATTTTGGATAAATTTTTATGTTCATTGTTTATTATTTCTATTTGAAATCTAGAATCTTTTTCTATATATCCATATTCTTTGAGGTCTTTCTTAAACATTTCATTTGTTTGAAAATAATGTAACCAATCATACATAAATTCTTTCACTTCTTCATATGGTTTCATTTTCCATTTCCCCCCTTCTTTGATAATCAGATTTCCATATGTAATCCAATTCTTTCTCATATTAGTTTTTTTAACAGCCATAACCTCTAATGGCGACAGCCAGTGTGGAGTTTTTGCTTCCAGTAGGTTTTTATACCGCTCCCATATTTCTATTAATGATCCTCTGAGGATGTGATTTCCAAAACCTCTATGGATTTTCTTCTTCCCAGCCCATAGGTACGCGTGCCATCCAAATCTGTTGTCAAAACCTTCTAAATCCAACAGTTCTGTATTTTCTAATTTTATCCATTCCTTTAACCAACAGAGACCTGAGGCTTCATAATACAATTTCAAGTCTGGCAAGGCAAAGCCTCCTCTTTCTTTTGCATCAGTTAATAACTTAAATTGAATTCTTGGCTTCTTTCCCTGCCAGATATATCTTGAAATTATTCTTTGCCAATCTTTAAAAACCCCAGTCCCCTTGATTATCGGAATTGTTTGATATAAAAACAGTAGTTTTGGTAGCACGCTCATCTTTATCGTTGAAATCCTTCCCCAGAATGATAGTTTCATTCGTCCCCACATGTCCAAGTCTTTTTTTATCCCATTCCACACTGGTATATAATTATTCTGATATAAATCTATATTCTTGGGGGTTATCCATATACCTAAATACTTCACTTTTTTCACCACGTCCACACACATAATTTCACAGGGGAAAGGAAGCGTACAACCAAGTCTCTGGGTGTATAGGCTTTCACTTGGACTACAGAATCCTTGATGGGAAGACAATCATTGCTTGGGTAACTGTGTGGGCTTGCCCTGTACCCCACTGCCACAACTGCCATTCCCCTCCATCTTTGCCTCTGGATGAGCAACCCAAAGGGTCAGGTTGGAATCCTCATTAGACTGGTTTTTGCATATGGCACATTTCCAATTCAATAAACAATGATTTATCAGGCCTGAACTGTCACATCTGAACTGGACTGACGTTTGATGGTTTTCCTAAATTTAATGTTTTACCTTTTGGAAAGTGCATTAAAAAGAAGAAAAGATGTCACCAGCAACACAAGGAATCAGAAAAAAGCAAGTTCTCTCCACACTGCCCTGCCCAGACCCTTCAAAGCTTTCCCCCTGAAGCGCAATGATCTTCAAAGTCTTTACTCCAGAGCATATCCAATTTCAAAGCTTTCCCCAATCTAAATGCTTTGAAGAGAACGCTATTTCCAAAGTCTAGACATCTTCAAAGCTTACCCCCTCTATTGTCTACTTTTTTCAAAAAATAAATTGTCTATTCTTATTAATATGTTGGACAACTCAGAGGACTTTAGAAGATATTTTCTCCACCTAAATCCTCACTTAGTCACTGTGATAGGAAAATAGATGGAGACACATGAAGTTCTTCAGGAGATTCCATCTGGAATGATGCTGATTATTTCATAAACACTCATTTTAAAACAGTAACACTTAGTTCACTAAGTGCAAATTATCTGCAGACCCTTGGAAGGGAGAGCTGGCAAGTGGCAGGTGCTTCAAGCACACATGAACATGTTCTGTGCACTGGGACAGATGGCATGCAAAACTTCCATATTTCATGGTTGGAAGCAGCACACGCACACCACCAATCCCCCTTTGACATGAGCACAGGGATGTTCATGCACCCCTAGTCAGCTCATCACTCATTTGTCAGTCATCAAGACTGTAGTAATCCATCACAAAAAAATCAAATGATGCACATGTATGTGTGAACTGGGCCTGGATCAATTAGGCCACTTAGTCTTGTTTCCAGATTATCAGCAACATCAAATACTTCACAGTAAACTTATTGTCCGTACCTAGTAGTACCTTGGGCACATGATAACTCATGGACACCAGGCCTATTTGGAATTCCCTCCATGCAGTGGCGTAGCGTGGGTTGTCAGCACCCGGGGCAAGGCAAGTAATTTGCGCCCCCTAACCCATGGATTTTAGCACTCGAGTGCGAGCGCGCCCCCCAGATGGTGCGGCTGCCCCCCCCCTGCACCCTCCCCCACCTATGCCACTGGGGCTGGGGGCGAGCGAAGGAGCCAAGGACCCCCCCAAAGGCTCAGCAGGAATTTATTAAATTTATTATTTGCAGAGCCCCCGCGGGCCGAGGCAGCCGAAGCCCCCTCCCCTCGGGCGCCTCCCCGCCCCGGGCTGTAGGTGGAGCCCGCGCTCCGAGGCGCTCCAGATCCGGGCTTGGCGAGCACCTCTCCTCCTCCCGGGCCGGGTCCGGGGGCTTCCAGCCGCGCTCCGTCCTCGCCCCCCCCCCCGCCCCGCGGCTGAGACTTGCGCTGAGAGCCGGAACCAGCGGCGCCCCCTTCCGCCGGGAGACCCTCGCGGCGGCGGCGGGGTGCGGAGGCTGCCCGTGCCCGGCCAGGCGTCGGTGGCGGCGGCGGCGCTGCTGCAGCGGCTGCTCCTCCTGCGAGCAGTGAGTGGAGCGCGGCGGCGGCGGGGGGTGCGCGCGCGCTAGGGCGCAAGGCTGGCGGTGGCGGCGGGGAGCCCGGCGGAGGAAGGAACTTGTCCCTTCCCTCTGGACTCGCGCCCCCCCCAGATGTTGCGCCCGGTGCGGCCGGCACCCCTGGCACCCCCCACGCTACGCCACTGCCTCCATGTCTTCATGCACCCCTAGAGGCAGAGAGTGGGGCCACGTCAGCTGGTCTTACACCCCAACCTCACAGTTCTGACTGCTGCCTTGCCATCTTCTATGCTTTTGGTGACAGATCTGAAGGCAGAACTTACACACATTCAGCTGAATGAATGCAAGCTTCTCCTTCCTTGCATGCACAGGCATTGGGAGGTTGGGTGGGCAATGCAGTGCTGGGGCGCTGCTGCTTCATCTTCCCATGACTGGAGGAGGGAATGTGTGAATAGGTCCAAAGTGCAGGCTTATCAAGTTGCAACCCACCTGCATCTTTAACAGCTTCACAGCTGCAAAACAATATGCACTGGTACTGACCTGAATTGTCCTCAGGAGACTTGCTTGTGCTGTAAGAATTAGTTTCAAGATTACTTTTTTAAATTTAAAATTTTGTCAAAACTGGCAATTTCACAAAGAAGTGGATTTCCCACAAGTGACCAGATAAGTTTGAGGCCATTTCATCAAACCTTTTGATGGCTCATATTAAACAGTAAAGATATTTTAAATTTTTATTTATTTATTTAAAGTATTTCAATGACTGCTGACATGCCATGGATAAGAAACAGAGCTACAACTTGAAGGTTTGGCTCAAAATAGTTTCTCAGTCATTAGATGGCCATCAATTGCCTCAACCTCCATCGGCAACATGAAGCTTGCAATACCTTACTGGGTTGTTGCAAGCCAAGATATTGTATGGGAAACACTTCATATTCTGTGAAGCACTCTATAAATGGCAATTATTATACTCTTATTTTCATTTACAAAAAGTAGAATTTAAAAATATGATTATGAAAAGGGGTTTTAGAAGAAAGACAGAATAATAATGAAAGCAGAATAGAAACTCTGCTAAGGTGGTATTAGGGTGTCCCATGGGGAGCAAGGCCTTTTCTTTCCCTTTGCTACTCTTGTTCATTCTGCTTTGCACTAAAGAGTTGCTCTTGGTGTGAGTTTTGATAGCTTTGCAAAATTGCACATTTGTTTGATTTTGCCATTCATTTCACACAATTAGGCTATCTTCCATAAGAATCACAAATCTCATTTTCAACCCAGTTGGTTGCTCTTTTGCTTTTTGTTTGTTTGTGGAATTGCTCTTTTTGTCTCACAATCTCTCTCTTGGTCGTGGTTCATGATGGCACCAACAACATACAAAAATGAAATTGTGTGAACCTGAAAATGAATTTTAGGTTACTAGATAGGAAGTTGAAGGCCAGGACTTTCAGGGTAGCTTTCTCTGAAATGCTACCAGTTCCACATAAAAGGCCAGCTAGTCAGGCAAAGCCTCTAGGCCAGATGGGCAAACTGGAGTGCTTGGTCTTAAAGGCAGCATACATACAGCAGACATACAGGATGTGTTATGGAGAGAACCAGGGGGACACAATTATCTCTGAATAAGACTGTTTTGTCTCCATTGGTATTTAACACTTATATGAAGTCACTGGGGGCAGTCTAGCGGATTTGGAGCAAATTTCTGCAACATGTGAATCAGGAGTGGCTGTGCAGGCTCTGGGCTTGAGCAGGGTGGTGGGCTGGATGAAGGCCAATAAACTGAGTTGAAACCCTGGTAAGACAGAGGCCCTATGGAAGAGTTATTCTCATGCCCAGGAGATAGGTCAGTTCTGGATGGGAATGCAGGTCTTATGCAAGAACAAGCATGTTGTCTAGGGACAACCGTCTTTGGCACCTAGTGATAACTGTGCTTTGGCAAGATGGTCTAAGATCCATGGGTGGCTGAAGGCTCCAGCCTGCCTCCCAGTGCTCTGGACCTAAGGAGAGAGAGAGTGAAAAAGAGGCATGAGCAGCAATGTGACAATTAGCCTTCAGCAAGCATTGCAAAGTCTGGAGAAGAACCTTTCTCTATGATCAATTCACCAGTCTCATGCTACGCTGCATGATGTTTTATTTTTTCACAGTTTAAGTAATCCCAGCTGTTCATATTGCCATAAGCAGTAGGGGAGTGCTGAAGTACCTGCTCAACATATTAGTCAGTAGAAAATTGCCCTCCTTTAAACATCTGCTATATCATCGCAGTCTTGGTGAGCAAACACTGAAGGGTTATGACACAGCCTTTAACTGATACGCTGTGCCTCATCCCTCTGTTGCTGCTAACATCACATCACATCATTAAAACACCACAGTATTTATGGATTAAGCATATTGTGATTGACTTGGGCTCTCTATTGGCTCTTCCTTGGAGCAAGCAGTGATCATGTCAAAATCTGGCAAAACACCAGCTTCCGTTCACAGTAATGGGGCATCATACAAATATCAGCATAGGGTGAGATCCAAACCAGCTGTTGTTATTAATTTCATCTGCTCAAAAGGAAGACACGATTTTCACAGTCTGAAAGGATTCAGAAATGGATAATTATGCCCATTTAGCAATGTTTAATTTCTGTTTACTTACAAATGGGAGGTTTGTCCATATGTCAATGGCGTAATGTAGCCAGAATGAAAGCTGGCATTGTCCAGTGAATAAAATTATGGACTTGCACCAAATAAATTCAAATCCCGGCTCAATTGTTCAATAATTGTGTGTCTCTGAGTGAGCCTCAACTTCTCAGGCTCAATCTACTATTAATAAAATGATGATATTTACAACCAATCCACAGAGTTGTTGCAAAAGGATATTTATTATGTATTTAGTTCAACAATTTATATACTGCTTAATACCATGATGTATAAGAAAATGTACATAAACCCTATATGTGTTAAAAGTTCTACTCAGTCGACTCCAATCCACTTACACAGCTGCTCACAAGTAGGGCTGCCCCTCTCTTTAGTGTTGGGGAAGTTTCATGGTTTTATGCTTTGCCCCTTGTATGCATTAGAGATTCCCTAATAATATGGATATGCAAAACCTGCTAATCAACCGTATTGCCCAAGCCTGCATGGAGTTCAGCCTCACCATCAGCCTGATGAAGACCAACATCCTGGGTCAGGATGCCACCAGCACTCCACACATCAGCATTGGTGACTGCACTCTTGAGGTGATCAGCGGTTTTGTCTCCCTGGGCTCCACCATAACTGCAACGTGCAGAGCTGGACAAGCACATTGGCAAGGCAGCTATGGCAATGACTCATCTCTCCAAAAGGGCATGGGAGGATGTGATGCTACTGATCAAAACCAAGATGAAAATCCACCAGGTCTGCATGTTGAGCACACTGTTGTATGGAAGTGACTTGTGAAAGCATACACCCACTAGAAGCGACACCTCAATGCCTTCCATGTGTGCTGTGTCAAGAAGATTTGGGGTATCACACAGCAGAACAGAGTCTCAAACAAAGATGTGCTCTCCCAAGCCCACATTCCCAGCATTTTTGAACTTCTGTCTCAGTGATGTCTATGCTGGGTTGATTAAGCACACAGAATGAAAGACGGCATGATCCCCAAGGACATATTCTACAGGCACCAGGCCCACTGGCAGACCAGGAGTTGCACTGGGGCTCTTCCATCCCTTGTACCCTTGGTAAGGAGAGCACGAGGAGGGGGAGGCAAGCCCCCAGCCACTCTCAGCCAGAATGGAGAGCTCTGGTTTTTGTGCCCCCCCTTGGCAGGAGCCAACCTACCCAACCCCTAGGTATGCCACTGGTTATAGCTGTGGTCATGCAGCACCTTTTTCATAAAAAGAACACTGAAATAATCAGAACCTTCCTCTGTCTTCAAAAGCGAGCATGTGATTTTTGCATCAATAGTATAAAAGCACAGCTATTTGTGTCTTTACAAGAATCTGTGATGTGACTACGCTGGGAATGCTGCATACAGTTCTCTTTGCTGTATCTCCAAAAGCCAGGTTCAGAAAAGGGGAACCAAATTTATGAAGCTGGAGCAACTTCCCATGGGACTTTTTTGTTTAGGAAAAAAAGGCATGAAAGAGGTTTATAAAATTCTGCATGCTGTAGAGATGGTGGACAAAGAGAAGTTTTTCTTTCCCTCTCATAAAAATACAAGAATTGCACGTCATCTAATGAAGCTAAACGGTAGAAAAATCAAGTCAGACCAGAAGAAGTATTAGCTGATAGTTAAACTACCATGTGATGTAATGATTGCCATCAACGTACACAGCTAGTATGGAGGATGCTTGTCAGGTGGACTGTCTGCAACTCCAGGATCAGAGGCAGCCTGTCTCTGAATACCAGTCACTGGGGAACGATGAGAGAGGGGTTGAGAATTCCATTCCTCCTGAGCTGCAGATGTGTGGGATTGGTACATGTTACATGTCTGTTTACATTCCAGCACTGATTCTTGGAGTCTTGTGAGCGGAAATTGAGATGCACTGTTCCATTCTGTATAGCTTTTGCTTTTGCAGCTCTCTCTCCGAGAAAGAAAGACAGAGAGAGAGGCCATGTTTTTCTTTGTTCTGTTACGTTTGATTTAATTTGCAATAAATTAGGCTTAGATGTTATTCCTCAAGGCTGAGCTTCTGTTTGGCACTCTGCTCATCGTGTGCTCATGTCCCTGGATATGGGCCCCATCAGCGTGACGGGAGACCAGAGTGAAGAATCCTGGGCGACGCTGCATTGGGAGGGAGGCACCAGGCCTTGGCATTATCGCCCAACAAGAGGACCATGGCATTCCTGCTTGAGGGCTTCTGACAGGCATGTGGCCACTCTGGGAGCCAGAATACTGGACTAGATAAGACCAAAGTCTGACCAGCAGTGAAGCTTTTCTTATGTTCTTCTCCCAGATGCCACATGGAGCTTCATCTGTGCATTCATTACATGTACACCAAAACCAACAAAATGTGCATTAAAAGTGTTACAGAAATGATAAATGAGATTGATGCCAGCACCTTTAAGAGCTGTAGAGTTGGGAGAGACCCAAAGGGTCCAACAATGACCTACCTTGGGTTACATATGCTTCAGGTTACATACGCTTCAGGTTACAGACTCTGCTAACCCAGAAATAGTGCTTCAGGTTAAGAACTTTGCTTCAGGATAAGAACAGAAATCGGGCTCCGGCGGCGCAGCAGCAGCAGGAGGCTCCATTAGCTAAAGTGGTGCTTCAGGTTAAGAACAGTTTCAGGTTAAGAATGGACCTCCGGAACGAATTAAGTACTTAACCTGAGGTACCACTGTACTGCCAAGAGAAAGTGCATTATATAACTAAACCAACTCATTCTTTTGCAGTATGTGTATTTTGTGAGAGGTTTACTTATCTCATCTGACCAAATAATCTGTCGGTTTGTTGTCCTTGTCAAGCATTGCTACTATTTCCAAAGGTTATTGTTTAATCTCAGGATTTATGATGCCTAATCTTTCTGGCTATTTTATTTTTTGGCTTCCAAAAAATGAAATCAAAATACAGTGGAGAAGAAGAAGGAGACAAAGGAAATGAAGAAGCAGAAGAAGAAGCATTTCCTTCCCGTGTATGCAAACCTTGGAAGTATCTCTACTTCATTTCCCCCTGCTTGTAAATATTTCTTTCTTTTTTTTTTTTTTAAATATATTTTATTAATTTTTCATACATTCATATCACGTTAGCAATTTACAATAAATTTTCGATTTTTAGACTTCCTTCAGCTTCTCTGCCAATCGTTCGAATTCTAATTTTTTAATACACATTTCCCAATTTTTATATTACCTTTATGCTTACCCCCCTCTTATATTTTGCTTTTTTGCAATATTTCTTATTCTATTACAGAGCTTCTTTAAATGCCACTAACGTTATTTCGTTATCACTTATGCATTTGTAAATATTTCTTTACCACCTCTGTCAAGGTGTGACTCGCATGAAAAACACGCTTTGTGCTCTCTGCTGTCTTAAAATTGCTCTGAGCCACACAATGCAAGTAATCTACAATTCCTTCCTTCCTTCCTTCCTTCCTTCCTTCCTTCCTTCCTTCCTTCCTTCCCTCCCTCCTTCCTTCCAATCACACTGTGAACGGGGTATAGCTGCATATTCACTCAACTGAGAGAATGAGCTCTGACATCCAGTTGCATGTTCTTTGGTGTGATGAAATATTGTCTGGTTTCGTCAAGGTGCACAGAGCTGGGAGAATTTTCTCTGAGGTGCACAATGGCTGGAATAGTTCTTAATAAATCTAGCACTGAAACTTGCCAGCAAGAGAAATGAGAAAACAGCAGCAAAAATAAAAAAGAAGAAAAAAGGTCAGGCTGCTGTGCTGCACCTTTCTCTCTCTCTCTCTCTCTCTCTCTCTCTCTCTCTCTCTCTCTCTCTCTTTTCCTTCCTTCCTTCCTTCCTTCCTTCCTCAATTTCAGAAGTCTCGGATTGAATTGGAGGATATCAAAGCAGAACCTTTTGATTGGTCCAACAAACCCCATATTTTCCCTTGTTTGGGATTATGTATTTTTGTCACATTCAACTGCTTTGTAGTTTTCTTTTGCCCCTTCAGGACCAAAATATATGTAGATATCTTGAACAAAATACCAGAAGTGAACTGTGGACACTCAAATCTATTCCTTGTTGCCATTCGATTCGGATAAGGTGGTTTAGGTGTTGGACCCTTCTTGGAGGCAGTAATGAACTGGATGAGGACTAGTAAAGCTGAATCCTGGCAAGATGGAAGCACTGTGGATGGGTGGTTTTCAGATTTGGGAACTGGGTAGGCAGCGTGTTCTGAATGAGGTTGTACCTCCCCTCCCTGAAAGAGCAGCTGTGTAGCCTGGAGATTAGCTTTAAACTAATCTTAGGTAATTTTAAACTAATCTTGGGTAGCCTTCATAGCTGGCTTTTCCCAGGAGTTTCACCAGACAAATCTGTTCTTGGATAAAGAGAGAGTCTAGTTACAGTGACTCACAATCTGGTAATCTCTTGTTTGGATTGCTGTAATGAGTTGTCTCACTGGTGCAGTGAGAGATTTTACTTTCTTGGGCTCCATGATCACTGCAGATGGTGACAGCAGTCACAAAATTAAAAGACGCCTGCTCCTTGGGAGAAAGGTGATGGCAAACCTAGACAGCATCTTAAAAAGCAGAGACATCACCTTACCAACAAAGGTCCGCATAGTGAAAGCCATGGTTTTCCCAGTAGTGATGTATGGAAGTGAGAGTTGGACCATAAAGAAGGCTGATCGCCGAAGAATTGATGCTTTTGAATTATGGTGCTGGAGGAGACTCTTGAGAGTCCCATGGACTGCAAGAAGATCAAACGTATCCATTCTTAAGGAAATCAGCCCTGAGTGCTCACTGGAAGGACAGATCGTGAAGCTGAGACTCCAATACTTTGGCCACCTCATGAGAAGAGAAGACTCCCTGGAAAAGACCCTGATGCTGGGAAAGATGGAGGGCACAAGGAGAAGGGAACGACAGAGGATGAGATGGTTGGACAGTGTTCTTGAAGCTACAAACATGAGTCTGATCAAACTGCGGGAGGCAGTGGAAGACAGGAGTGCCCGGCGTGCTCTGGTCCATGGGGTCACGAAGAGTCGGACACGACTAAACGACTAAACAGCAAATGAGTTGTCTGTAGAGTTGCCCTTAAACATGGTCTAGAAACTTCATTTAGTGCAGAACATGGCAGCCAGCAGGGACCACATAACACTGACCCTGAGAATGTTTCACTGTCTGTCTATTAGTATCGGGGTTGAGTTCAAGGTGCTGCAATTGACAAATCAAGAAGGGAATAACGGAAAAATATCACCAAAGGCGATCCATCAAAGGTAAGTCTCTCAGCTGCACAGAGGACACGCTGTTAGCTGTTCTGAATGCACGAGCCAAAAGAGGAAGCTCTGGGTCACGTGCATGGGTATATATAGGTCTCTCAATCCGTTTGGACTGTGCCCCATTGGCCAGATTAAACCCAACATCAAGGGACCTACCAATCGGGTGTTGTGGCTGTCCAATTTACCTACCCACAACACAGGAGGTCAGTCTCCAGGTCTCACCGCAACACATGCCCTCTTTTAGGGAGGACACGATTTCTCCATGTGCTGCTGCTCAAGACAGAGAACTGAAGGCCACCCCCACCGCACCCCAGCAGCTGTGGTTAGGGTATGGCAAAGGAGGCTAGCGTACCCTGTGTTTCCAATGGTTGGACACAGCACAGGTTGGGGGCTCCTTGCTCTGTGGAGCTTTGGGCCTTATGCTTTGGGCTTCTGGTGCTTTCTCTTTGCTGAAGTGCTGATCTTGGGCTGTTTCCTGATCTTACTTCTGGGTTATGATTGGATCTAGATTGATTCTCTGCCTTCGACCTTAGATTGCTAGCACCACCTGCAGTTCTGCCCTTCTGGTGAGAGGCTCGTTATCTCCTGGGACTGGGACCCTACCTTCTGAGGACATCCCCTGGAGCATGATGCTCAGTGTCAGAAACCAAAAGCAATTCTTCTAGGACACGGTTCTAGTTCCTGTATTTTTGTTTGTTTTAATTTATTTTCAACTTAATCAATAACAGCAACATAGAACTGTAGAAAGTTTTGTGGCTGAGTGGGAATTTGAACCTGCGTTTCCTTGGTCTAAGTCCGGTGCAATGACCACTATACTGATGGAGATTGGTGGGCTGGGAGGGAGGGAGAAGTCCTTCTCTGTTTTGAGTTTTAATCTAAACTGGAGAAGAATATGAGGCTCTTAATACTACTTTGAGGTGAGAGTTAAAATACTCCTGTTAGAGCCCCATGTTTCACTGGCGTCTCTAGGGTGGTTTTTCCAAAGCCTTAGCCAGAATGTGGCAGAAGTTAGATAAGAAAAATGGATGAAGAGAGAAAAGCAGATATTTCACAAATGAAAAATCATTTCTGTATACACACACTTTGATTTATGCCACCAGTCTTCTAATGCAAGAATAGTATTTCAGTGAGAATAAGACAGCAAGCAATGGCACTTCCACACATCACAAAATTATGAAAGCAACATGAGTTGTCTGAACTTAATTTCCTGATTTTTTGTTGTTGGGTAAACACACAGCAATCAAACTACTGGGAGATAGGTGAGCGATGAACTACTTGTTATCCAATCACTGTCATGCAGTGTATACAAAAAGCAACCTCCCACAACAAAATAGCTTGAATTACAGTGTCTGCCATTCTCAGACCTGCTTTGTATCATTTGAAAGTTCCCCTGTTACTGTCACTGAGAGTATCTATAAAAGTCAGCTCTTGTCCAGCTCTCATGTGACCAGGAAGCAGAATCCAACAGCAGCAGCTATGCAGATAGAAGATGAGTTGATTCTGAATGGTAGTGATGGTTAGAGGATGCAGGTTTAACCTCCAGTATTATCCCTGTGGTACATCCCTTACTTTGTCCCATATGAGTTAATAATATCATGAGGAGAATGGCACAAGGACAAGATCTACCATCCACCCTGCACACTGAGAGACCCACCCCTCGCAGACAGGGATTGCACAGGGATGGGCATGTTTGCTGTGTCTCACTCTGCATAGAGCACACACAGATGCTTCCGATTGTTTTGGTATTTAAATGATCAGGCCTGGTGTTGGCAGTTGCTTATAGTCCAATTATCCTTGTGAGATAATGGGATTTACCCCAAAAGCTGGCTACAGTCATCCAGGCCCAGTTGTCCTGTTTACTGGAGCCTTGGTGGCGGTGGCTGGCTTACTTTACAGAGTCTTTAGCATTGGTTTGGCACAGGGCTTTTTCGCCATTCTAACAAAATAAGGGAATAGTTCATGGTGAGCTCTGGCACCTATTTTTCTAGAATGATGCCATGTCAGGACCCCAGAGGTACAGTGGGGGGATCAAAGTGGCAGGAGGAGTCAACAGCAGTGTTTGCTGGCTAGGCCAGGGTGGTTTGTTGCTGCTGCTGCTACTGCTTCAACTGATACCCTCAGGCTTAAAAGAGGAGCTGGTCAGAATTCGTAAGGTCTCTTCTCCTGCAGCTTTCCACCTACTCTGGCGCCCTGCCATTTCTCTGGCCCTAAACCCAGCAAGGAGTGGTGCCCTTAAAGCAGGGGTCTGCAACCTTTCAGACAAAAAGAGCCACTTGGACCCGTTTCCGAAGAAAAAAAACTGGGAGCCGCAAAACTCTTCATTATAAAAATAACTTTTTTGTCACTTTTTTATTATTTCTTTGTTTGACCCCTCAGAATTACTCCTCATAGAAATAAACGTTAAATTAACAAGTTACCTTTTTTGTGTGTGTGTGTTCTTCACTCCCCTTCAAAACAGTGACCAGCGTACATGCCCCCTTTCAATGCAGTGACCAGCGTACATGCCCCTTACAATGTAGCGGGCGGGAAGGTGACGTCGGGACGGTGCGTGACTAACGCACGCACTGCCCCCATGCGATGTCACAGCCAGTACAGCGCCCGCCACAGTGGGGAGTGTTGGGGTGCACAATGCGCCTCCTCCCCTCACTAGTATCCGCCCCGGAGCCGCGGAAAAGGTGTAAAAGAGCCACATGCGGCTCCGGAGCCACGGGTTGCAGACCCCTGCCTTAAAGTCTAGTCACATTTACTGTTACAGTAGCCCCACAGCTGCTAACAAGTGACCCCACCTCTCCCTGGGTGGGGCAGGCAGGGGCCCTGAGAAACCTGGCACCTAACTTTAACATGCTGCTAAGTGCTACAACTAATTTTCAGCATGAACCTGACAATCACTGACCTTTAAACTTGATGCACCTAGAGTGCTAGATTCACATCTTAATGCTAAATGTCTTAACACTGAAAACTGTCCCACTTAGATCAGCAGGACAGATCTCTTTGCTGTTGTATTCAGGCTCGGAAGCCAGGCTAGGATTTGCAAAACAGCTGAGGTAGTGGCCAAGATCCCAAACCTAATATGTGACTTATATTTCCACACTGACTCGGCCCCGAACACACTGACCAGATGCTTGGAAGCTGTGGCTGGATGGTTTCGTGGGAGCCGATTGAAACTAAATCCTTCGAAGACAGAGGTCCTATGGCTAGGTCGGGATGGCATGGGGATGAGGGACCTTCTCTTGTGGGGGCCCAATTAGTGCCATTGCCTTCCGTTAAGAGTTTGGGTATAATCCTTGATGCCTCCCTTTCCATGGAGGCGCAGGTTACAGCAACAGCCAAGGCGACATTTTTCCACCTTCGCCGCATCAAGCAGTTGGTCCCTTACCTTTCCCGCCCCGACTTGGCCACAGTGATCCATGCGACGGTCATATCCAGGCTTGACTACTGTAATTCGCTCTACGCGGGGCTGCCCTTTAAGCTGTCCCAGAAACTCCAGCGGGTGCAGAATGCTGCAGCGAGGCTCCTCACGGGGTCTCTGCCATGGGAGCATATTCACCCAGTGCTTTTCAAGCTGCACTGGCTCCCGGTGGAGTACAGGGTCAGGTTCAAGGTGCTGCTTTTGACCTTTAAAGCCCTTCAAGGCCTAGGACCCTCGTACCTACGGGACCGCCTCTCCCGGTCTGCCCCACGGAGAGCCTCAAGGTCCATAAATAGCAACACCCTTGTGGTCCCGGGCCCTAAGGAAGTTAGATTGGCTTCAACCAGAGCCAGGGCCTTTTTTACACTGGCTCCAGCCTGGTGGAACGCTCTGCCTCATGAGACCAGGGCCCTGCAGGATCTGATTTCTTTCCACAGGGCCTGTAAGACAGAATTGTTCCACCTAGCTTTTGGCTTGAAGCCAATTTGATTCCCTCCCTCCCTCTCTTTCTTTTTTCTTTTCCTTCTCCTGCGATGAGGCTACATTTTAATATTTTAATGTTCCATTATTTTAATGTTGTATTTTATTTTTGTTTTTAAGTTGTAATCATTCATCTTGTTTTTATTATTGCTTGTAAGCCGCTCTGAGCCCGGCCTTGGCTGGGGAGGGCGGGGTATAAATAAAAAATTATTATTATTATTATTATTATTATTATTATTATTATTATTATTATTACTGGATTCTCCGTCATTCTCTCTTACACATACAACAAAACACTTCTGAAACTGAGGGATCTTTTTCTTTAAAATTGACATATGGCCATGCTGTCAGTTGTTCAAAGGAAAAGAAAGCACAAACAAACAAACATCTATTTGTGCCCTGTGTCACTGAGCTCTCTGAGAATAGCTATTTGTATTTGAAACCTAAGTAGGAGTTCAGGACCCAATGGTATGACACATGTTATGCGTGCATAAGGTTTGAGGGCAAACATTAAGATAAAATCTGGGCATCTCCAGTTAAAGCATCCTCAGAGAGCCATAAGACCTCTGCTGGAGACTAAATTGTCCCTGACAGCCACAGTACTGGGCTGGTTGCTTGATTCAGTCTAAGGCACATGTAGCTTCACATGTTTAACATCTTTAACCCACTTCAAGGACTTAGTCAAACATGGGTCTGGAACTGGCCTGAAATTACTTGCAACTTTATTTTGAGTGGGTTTTTATAACATGTTGAGCCTCCTCAAATCCAAGTCCTGTCTGTGGTGATTGCCCAACACAGGGTAGGGAAGGGCCAAGCAGTGAAAGTCAGAATACTTGAATCGGCAAGCATGACTTTTCATTTAGCAGAGCATAACCACAGTTCTCATGCATCTCCAAATCAGTCCTTGCTCTCTTTTCCCAATGGCAAAAAGCTTCTTCTTGGGGAAGGATGAGGTGGCCACTCTCCCTGACCCACAAAGCACTCTGTTTTCCTGATAGGCACATAGGACTTGATTAGAAGTCTCATGCTTCCAGTTGGTAATGTGAGTTCTCTACAGGGCATCTTCAATAGGAACAAATCAAGAAATCAAAGCATCAGTTCCCAGGGATTCTGAGAGTTGTAGCCAAGTTGTAGGTCCCCAGCAAGGAAAAAACAAAACAGTGTGTCAATAGGAACACCCACTGCCTCCTCCCTCAGTGTCAAGTATTTCTTCCCTTTGGGAAGGAGGAGGAGATAACAGTAGAGGCAACAGAAGGTGGTCCATTGGGCTTTTTTTTTTTTAGTGTTCAGTTGGACTTACTCAAAAGACCCCAAGCACTTTCAGATTGACCAACCCTTACCTAACCACCTGATTCATGGTTTGTGTGCTGCCATTGATGCTGACGCCAATATGTTGACATTTAGGGTGGCACTAGAACTGAATGAGGTGGCATGGGCCTTTCCAGGTTGCAGCTCTAGTCTGAAGTGGTGCAAATTGGACATAGATTGACTACCTCAGTGACAAATAGGCTGTTCACACTTGATATGTCAATGGGGGTGGTTGGCTTCAGTGGGCTACATTGATTCAAGTTTGGCTAAACTGGATTAATTGGGTTATAGCTTGAACTGTTAAAGTACTCTTGTAATCTTATTCCTAAATGTTAATATCATCCTTGACATGCTTGATTACATTTTTTTTTTCACTGTGTTTTAATGACATGAGATTTAACATCTTGTTGATCTGCGTGTCACAGGCTCATTTGACAAGTTCATTGTCTATTCTCCCCCACTTCACTTCCCACCACTCCACAAAACTACAAGAATAACTTATATGTGTGGGGAAGGGAGAACCCTTCATTTCAAAGTTATTAAAAAGTACACAGTTCGAAAGAACTAGGTCTGGGTAAATGGTTTGGAAAAAATCCAAATCATATCACGCATGAAAAGTAAAGAACACAGAAATGATGCAAGAAAATTATTTTTCATGCTATTTTAGCTATACTGTGTGTCCAGATTTATCGGAAAGCCAAGCCCAAAGTTTCTTGGGTGATTGAGCATTTCCTCTAAGTTTGACTTCAGCTTGCCTTCATGCCAGTATGGGATGACATAAAGTGTCACATGTGATGGATATGGGTTTCTGAAAAACATAGAAAGAGCATTACGATGCTTTTGTGATTTTGATGCATTTGACCTAAAATTGTGACATACCAGCTCCATCCCTGAAACCCTCCGATTTCAGAAGGGTAAAGTGATTTTTTAAAAGTAGAGTTTTTATTTGAGTTCCTACCTTTTTTCACCATTCTCTAAGATGAGGTTTGGAAGGCACAAGCTGTATTAAATATTCTGACTATCTTGACTGTGAGTGGACCCACAGACTGAAAGAAAAGGTTTAGGCAATAATGCTTATTCCAATGGTAAATAATTAATATTTACTGCAGACTATCACTCATAAAAACTATGAAGTATAATAATACATATTTTTATTGACCATAATTAGCAGTAGCCATAGTATCAATTTTGCTCAACCTTGCTCAGCCTTCGTCAGACTTTTTAGTGGTTTGAATTTGCTAGGAAATCATACAACTTTAAAATTAAAAGGAGCGTCTGAGATCAGCAGGGCAAAATATGAGTGGACCATGAGATACTCCGTGGCAAAGGAGCTGTGGCAAGCAAATGATCCAATCAATATTAATCAGTGTTTGGGAAGTTCATTTAAAAAATGAACAAGATGAGTTCTTCTTAATCCAGATGAACTTTTTAGTTCAAAAAACATCATCCTTGCCACATGCAAAAACCAACGTTCTTTATGTTATGTGCTGAAATATAGGCTCCAAGAGTAAATCAGACTGTCAACTGGTGAAGCTTTCCCTATAATTGCATTTCCATACTAGAAAAGGCTTATCTGGTTTGATGGTGTGCCAATCACATAGCTGTTAAAGGCACAGGGCATTATTCCCCTTTTCTTATTCCTGTACATTTTACTGCAAAACTGGTCTTCTTGGAAGAGTGCAGATCTCTTCAGCAGGGAATATAAGGAAATGCCTCCATCCTTTTCTTCTGATTGCCTAGCAACAGTGATTAAGTAGCTAAACATCCTTAGCAACAGCACCACCTCCATATCTACATAAGAAGCCTGAGGACATTGCCTGCACATTTTGCTTTATAACTTTTTCTTTATAGATATGCCTGACTTATTTTTAAAAAATTAAATTTAAGAGTCCAGACCTTATATAAGGTGTGTGGGATGAACATGAAGATGGACTAAAAAATGTTCAACGATCTACCGCAAAATGAACCTAATTCACTTTTATTTCACCTAGCAATTACGGGAACTATTTTCATGTGTAGTTCAGAATTTTACAGCGTTCGTTCATCAACTAAACTAGAAATTAACCAAGAATAAATCAACCTTGTGTGATACTTTCAGCACTGAGTCTTCTTGCAGTTTTTTTAAAATCTTTTTTGTTTTTATGACCAGTTACACCTGTTTATGGTGAGATTGATTACCAAAACAATTTAACAAGTCTTCTAGGAAACCCAGGTGGATTTTATGTCTGAATATATAGGAATGTGGCTATATCTGCAGTTGATAAAAGAATATAAATCCTCACATAACAACTAATGAAAACCTGAACAAAGGAGACCATAGATCTAATCTAATCTCACAAGTTATTATCAACATAGCATCGGTAGCTATCTGCTTGTAATAAATTAAATTAATCACAACAGAGCAGGAATTTCATAATTAACAATTACAGAAACTATTGTGGTTTATATAAAATATATACAGTCTTGAGCCCAAATGCCTCCCATCAACCAATATTCTGAAACTGTGGTTTAAACACCATTGATAATTGGCTCCAGATATATCTCCTATAAACAAATGAATCTTTAGGAAGATCTGTACAAAACTATGAATTTTTCAGTCTTGTCTCAGAAAAATATTCCAGCTGGTTTATTATTTGTCAATTAATATATGGGCAAGCTGTATCATTATTAAATTCTAAGCAATTTCCAATATTTCAATACTTTAGATCAAGACACATCAATGAACAGCTGAGCATCAGGTACATATACTTTGAGAGTTTCTAGATGAAGTCAAATTACCAAACCAAATCTAATATTATTAATTCTAATATTATTAGAGATTAAACCATCTATAGCCAACATTTAAAAGAAAATAGAGAAAATGCTTGACAATTAGCAATCTCTACACAGAATAAGAATGTTAGCAATCTCTACACAGAATAAGAATGGGCTTGGCTGCCAGAACCACTGGCAGTCATCTTTGAGAATTCCTGGAGAACAGGCGAAGTCCCGGCAGACTGGAGGAGGGCAAATGTTGTCCCTATTTTCAAAAAGGGGAAAAGAGAGGACCCAAATAATTACCGCCCAGTCAGTCTGACATCAATACCAGGGAAGATTCTGGAGCAGATCATTAAGCAAACAGTCTGTGAGCACCTGGAAAGGAATGCTGTGATCACCAATAGTCAGCATGGATTTCTGAAAAATAAGTCATGTCAGACTAACCTGATCTCGTTTTTTGACAGAATTACAAGCCTGGTAGATGAAGGGAACGCAGTGGATGTAGCCTACCTTGATTTCAGCAAGGCATTTGACAAGGTGCCCCATGATATTCTTGTAAAGAAGCTGGTAAAATGCGGTCTTGACTATGCTACCACTCAGTGGATTTGTAACTGGCTGACTGACCGAACCCAAAGGGTGCTCATCAATGGTTCCTCTTCATCCTGGAGAAGAGTGACTAGTGGGGTGCCACAGGGTTCTGTCTTGGGCCCGGTCTTATTCAACATCTTTATCAACGACTTGGATGATGGACTCAAGGGCATCCTGATCAAATTTGCAGATGACACCAAACTGGGAGGGGTGGCTAACACCCCAGAGGACAGGAACACACTTCAAAATGACCTTGACAGATTAGAGAACTGGGCCAAAACAAACAAGATGAATTTTAACAGGGAGAAATGTAAAGTATTGCACTTGGGCAAAAAAAATGAGAGGCACAAATACAAGATGGGTGACACCTGGCTTGAGAGCACTACATGTGAAAAGGATCTAGGAGTCTTGGTTGACCACAAACTTGACATGAGCCAACAGTGTGACGCAGCAGCTAAAAAAGCCAATGCAATTCTGGGCTGCATCAATAGGAGTATAGCATCTAGATCAAGGGAAGTAATAGTGCCACTGTATTCTGCTCTGGTCAGACCTCACCTGGAGTACTGTGTCCAGTTCTGGGCACCACAGTTCAAGAAGGACATTGACAAACTGGAACGTGTCCAGAGGAGGGCAACCAAAATGGTCAAAGGCCTGGAAACGATGCCTTATGAGGAACGGCTAAGGGAGCTGGGCATGTTTAGCCTGGAGAAGAGGAGGTTAAGGGGTGATATGATAGCCATGTTCAAATATATAAAAGGATGTCACATAGAGGAGGGAGAAAGGTTGTTTTCTGCTGCTCCAGAGAAGCGGACACGGAGCAATGGATCCAAACTACAAGAAAGAAGATTCCACCTAAACATTAGGAAGAACTTCCTGACAGTAAGAGCTGTTCGACAGTGGAATTTGCTGCCAAGGAGTGTGGTGGAGTCTCCTTCTTTGGAGGTCTTTAAGCAGAGGCTTGACAACCATATGTCAGGAGTGCTCTGATGGTGTTTCCTGCTTGGCAGGGGGTTGGACTCGATGGCCCTTGTGGTCTCTTCCAACTCTATGATTCTATGATTCTATGATTCTATGATTCTATGTTAAAAACAATACTGTTTCTACAGATAAGCAATGATTTAAGGGAAGTTTCTTAAATCTATATACCAGCGGCACGTTACTCATTGCAGACTAAGCAAAATTTCTATAGTCAATATAAGCAGTTGGAGATGTAGAAAAATTAAAGCAGATTGTATAAATATGTTATGGTCCTTTTAAAAGTACTTTAAAAAATAATAATATTAATGAGGTGTTGGATACCACACACCTATCAAATCTACTTGTATGACTGTAAGAAAGGTTCAGCTTCTTACAAGTCTCTGAACAGGTGCAAGGTCATGAACTGGCCAATACTTGAAAAATAAATAACCCTTCTCCCATAACTGAACGGATAGGACAAAATAGCATTGTCAGCTGAACAGACATACCAAACAGGAGCTATAAGCAACTCTCAAAAAATAAATTCATAGAAAGATGGGCTTTGGTTGTAAATTTCTGGGATGTAAAAATTGATGGTAATGTCCCTCTTTGTCATTCATTTTTACTGCTATAAACATATAATATGCTTTCCTAACCAGGAGAAATGTTTATCCAGTGTAGATATGATGAATGAGACTAATCTTTGTTTCCTTTTCATCTTCTCTGTTTTAAGAATTACAAAAATAAAAAAATAGAATGCCTTCAGACTTATCTACCACAAAACATGGCATCTGCAGCTAATTAATAACTGTGCTGTTGTGTCATCATTCCAGCTGAATTTAAGGAGTGCCAAAATATCACAAGGAAAAGTATGAGACCTTGTTCTGATCAAATTCTGGCTGAAGGTTGCAAAAGCTCTAGCCAGTGGTCAGTAAACGTTTTCAGCAGCGGGCCAGTCCACTGTCCCTCAGACCTTGTGGGGGGCTGGACTATTTTTTTTGGGGGGGGCGAATTCCTATGTCCCACAAATAACCCAGAGATGCATTTTAAATAAAAGGATACATTCTACTATGTAAAAACCACAGATTCATGGACTGTCCACGCGCCGGATTTAGAAGGTGATTGGGCCGGATCTGGCCCCTGTGCTTTAGTTTGCCTAACCATGTTCTAGACGACTCTCCCTGGAAATGGGATTCTTGTAAGAAGAATAAAAAATACTTCATGTGCATATTAAATATGATAAGGTAGTTGAAGCAAGATTGAAGAAACTCATATCATGAAACAATATTCTTATTTCACCAGCTCATTCATTCCCTCTTCACTTGAAAGCAATTAAAATTTTGAACGTGACATCTTAGAACGCTCTCTGATGAATTCCTTAAATGGCAATTTGGCAAGTGAGGGGGACAATCTCCAGGGTTACCCTGGAGGCTTTGTCCTAATCAGAACTGTGCCTAAGCCACACTTTTCTCACTCAAGGCCTTGGTTGTTTTTGTGTCTTCCAGCCATATCAGCCACTTTAACACAATTGTTCACGCTGCAGGATCAATGGAACTATGAAAAAGAAAGCAAAAATGTTTTCCTGCTTGATAGACCATTGGTGAGTTTCTGATTTAGCAGGACTTGCTTGGGTGAAAACAATCTAGCCCAAGTTAAGCACTTCAAAGATGCATTGATTTCAACAGGGGAAAGTAAGCATGCACTTAACTGGGGATGGATCATGCCCTTTCTTTGTATATGTTTTACATGGTTTTGATAGGATTTGAAACAGTTTGGCAGCAACTGTACATATAAATTGGCATTTAATGATCGGTCAGATTTCCGAACTTGGAAAACTAGGGTTGAATCTAAAGTGTTACTTTATATTTTCACAAGGGCATTCAACTAAAATAGTAGGTTTTTAGGCTTTTCATTTCTGAATAGGAGGTACCAAATTATTTTGCAACTCTGTTGAAGCTCAAAAGTATGTGGTCATGCAGGCACACACACACACACACACAAAATGCATGTCCAAGCAGTGTCAATCCACTTCTTGACCAAATTTAGAATATTGTGCTATGATATGGAGAATCATAATGTTGATACATAATATTGATAAAACAATCAGATAAATTTTTCAATGTAATTTCACTGCTCAGCATATACCCTGTATTCACATATCATACGACAAGTGTTATAAAAATTGGCCTTTAAAAAGTACAGGCACAGCCCTGCTTTTTTTAAAATAATAATAATCCCTCTAGCACAAAACACCTTAACTGGACTTCTGTCATAACCACATCATTATTTTATTCTCAGCTGCTGTTTCTTATCTTGTCTTACAGCTTGTCTTACAAGTTGTCATTTTAGATTTTTCATCTGTAATTGCTTTGTTTATATGAAGTTGTCTTCTCATAATGGATGTGTAGCCTGTCAAATCTGCTTAACCTGGCCCTCAAAAATGATACTACTTGATATCTCTAGTCATATGTTGGTTTCTTCAAAACTTGAGCTTGTTTAACGTGTGAAATTTTAATAGACAGCACTGTCTATGGAGATCCTCATGTTTCTAAATGTGCTGTCTACTGCAACAATGCAATTACTAATTATGATGCAAAATAGAAGCCTGCAAGGGTGAAGGTCCTGACTCACTTCTTCGCATTTCCATTTTCTTTTAAAAAATATTTACGTCAGCTTTGACCTCTGTCCAGGGAATTGTAGAATAATCTCACCAACATCTCAATTCAAAGGAATAGGTTATTCATAGGAACTGTTAAAAACAGCAACAAAAGCCCAGAACGCTGTTTGCACCTGGTGCCTAAAAATCATCAGATTTGGTGTCAGGTGAACATAGAGTGAGATGCAATCCCACAAATGCGAAGCCTGCTAAAGGATCTTATGGCAGCAGAGCTGGGGAGAGCTGCTGTTGGAAACGCTGGAAACAAGCTGACAGAGAATATAAACACTGGACTAGTTATTCACATTTTCATACCATTAAGGAAAGGGATGGTGAATCTGCTGTCGGCCTCCATGTCCCATCAATCCCAGGCAACATGACCAATAGTCAAGGATGAGGAGATTTGGCCCTCAGCAATATCTGAGTTGTCCTCGCTGATTTAGGGCAATATACTGATGTAGGGCAATATCTCAGTAGTTAGGTACCTGGTTGCACTATATCCCAGCTTTAATTTGTTTTTGCAAATTTGTTTTTCTTAAATTTGCAAATTTAACAAGCAAGGGTTAAAGGGGGAAAGTTGAAAAAGAGAAAAATAAACTAAAACCAAAATTCTAATATGCCACCCTGGTTGGCATCTCGGGAAACAATGGAGGAGTGTGTCTTCAGGGGTGCAGCCAAGCCCTTGGAGAGTTACAGCGCCTGCTGTGGCTGGAGAGAGACTAATATAAGATACACGTTTTGTTGCAGCTGGGGCAGAGGAAGGCATCTGGTTGTGTGCAGGTGTTTGTCATTCCTCCTCTGGTCACTGCTGTGGGTGCATGACCTGACTGTCTCTCTCCAGGCACTGCAGACGTCTGCAAGGGATTTCTACACAGCAGGGTTGATGTTGCCAGCCTTCATGTCTTGTTTGCAGACATCTTTGTAACACAGAGTTGGTCTGGCAATGGGCCTGGTGCCTGAAGCCAGCTCCCCACATCTCAACACCTTCCACATGTGTTGCATCAGGAAGATTGGGGGCATCACATGACAGGGCAAACAAAGGTGTGCTGTCCCAAGCCCACATTCCCAGCATGTTTGTGCTCCTGTCTCAGTGACGTCTACACTGGCTTGGTCATGTCAACAGAATGGAAGATGCCGGGATCCCCAAAGATGTGCTCTACAGGGAGCTAACCTCTGCTAATAATACCAACGATAACAGTAGATCTCCACCAGTTCACGCTGCAGGCACACTGACCATCAGTAAATGAATCTGCCTGAGAACTTGAAGACCCACCAAGTAGCTAGTTTGGGGACACATAGCACACACAGCTCTGTCCTCCAACATCCGAAATCCTAGTTTAAAAGTCTTCCAAGCAGCTTCAGCAGGCTGCATCCACAGCAGACATACTGTCCTGACCTCCTCAGCCATAATACCTGGTTCTGAAAAATGACTCCTTTCTTCTTTTCTCAGAGGTGGTAGAGATGCTGCCAGTGCTGCTGCAACTATTGCTAAAGCAAAAAATGTCTTTAAGCAAAATGTAAGAGAGGGGCCTGGGAAGGGAAGGGAAGGTGAGCAGCGGAGAAGGAAGAGGAAGGCAATGGTGCTGCTGCAGCTAAGAGGAAGAGCAGGGGGTCCATCCACGGGGGGGGGGGGCAGCACTGGCTGGAGTGTGCTGAGGATGTCTGAAGTGTGATGCCAGTCCGGCATGCCATGTGCAACAACACCTGGAACTACACCTGAAAACAGGCTAACCCAGTGGTAGAATTTGTTGCCTATGGGGGGGCACGTGCAGCCAGTTCTGAATACTAGGGATGTTCATCTGTTGAATATAGTGGTATTAGGCTAAATAGCTTGTGACCCTGCAAGACAAATGCAGCTTGGCCGCCTGCCCAATTCTTCACATGCATTCACACCTACCACTTATTCAGTTATAAGCAAGCAGCAACTGCATGTGCACACAGAAACTCAAGACAGACTACTGAGCGCTATGGAGGATTGTGTTCTGCTTGGTGAGTCACAAGGACGTTTGCAATTCATTCCCCCTGTACCTTCTTTTCCTGCTTCCTGTTCCTGTGATGAGTGCTATACATGCACGGGGGGGGGGTGGGGGCGGGTCAGCTAGCAAATAAAGTGACAGGAAGATGTCACGAGGAATTCACCTGGGAACGTTGCAGGTGATAAATGAATTTAGATTGTAAGGGTGGGATTAAGTCTATCTGATCAAATGGGAGTCTATTACAATTCTGGCTTAAATATATCAGCCATAGGCCACATATAATCTGCATAAAACTATAGTGGGTGAAAGATCAGGGCAAAGAGTGGAAAATAGGAAAGGTGCCAATGCCTCATAAATCTGCTATATAAACACAGACTTAATGTGTTTCACAAGGCTTTAATCAGACATTTACTCAACTCTAATGTGATGCTGTTTTAATACTCAACATACATATTCCCAATATATGGACAGAGGCCATCTCCATTAAAAAGCTTTCATTAATGCTGCATTTATTTTTAGCCAACATTGCTATTTTAAAAATAGATTTGATGGAATGCTGGCATCTGTTATAGAATTATAATGTTTAGGGCCGTATGAACATGGCAAGGGCCAGGGTTCAGTTTTTAAGACGATGGCATCCCAGAACGTAATGGCAGTAATGGAATTTTCAATACTTAAGCATGCATTATAAATCAGTCTTCTATATTAGTGCCATCAAAAAAGCAGGAGCATTATTTATTCCAGAGACTGTAAATAATCCATTTGAGCTGTGGGATGCTGAAATATCATCATCACAATGGGCAGCATCTCAGGAATCAGGGAGGAAACCGCTTGGCTCCATTCTAAAGAGAACCTGGAATGGTCTGATTCTGCCTCACCAAAACTCCAGACAGCAGAATCTGGATTGCAGTGAAAGGTCAGTGGTATCATGTGAGAAAAGGTTAGCTATGTAGGCTCGCTTTGCCCAGCAGAATGCAGCAGATACCTCATCCAGCCTCCCTCTGCACCCAGAGCCTAACCTCCGACTTGGCCAGGGCAGTAGATCTTGCTTCCATCCCTACTTCTTTTCTGTTGAAAAATGCATAGTGTAAAATGTGATAAAAATCTTGGATGGAGCAGGAAATGTGTATTTGATGTTTGGGGATTAAATGTGCTACCTAGAATGACACAACAGTTGTGAATTATTTACAAATGTGGAAGCGGTATGCTTCTGAAGGGCAAAGTCTGAGCTGGCAACCTCTGTGTACCTGAGAAATAAACCCCTTTGGCTCTTGCCTGGCATTTGGGTTAGAGTTAAGCAGGAGTCAGTCCTCCCGTCATGAATACCTTTATTGATTCTGGCCTTTGAGTAAAAGAAAACTCAGGCAAGGTCAGAAAGTTTGTAGCATGGCAGCCACAGAGCAGGTGATTAAAGCCCTGTCTCTCACCTTAAGTGTTCCAGTTCAGCCTTGTGAGGTTTAACACCTCACCTCAAGTCTCCAGTGGCTTTGAGTCGACTTCACAAACACACCTCCAAGTTTAACAAAGAAGGCAAAAAGAGGACAAATAAAGGGAAAAAATGTTTCTATGTGCTAGAATGAGCTGCTCCGCAGAGATTTAAAAACAAAGCAGAGCTGCAAGAATACATTGCAAAAGCACATTCAGTTGTTGTTGTTTTTCCACAGCAAGCAACTAGAGCCAATGCCTACCTTTGGAGTGCACGCCAGTGTCCAGATAAAACACTATCATCCTTTACTGTAATGAACTCTGCACTGACAAGTCTGTTATGACAAATTTTGTTTTTCTGGCAGTAACTTCGAAACTCGGTGAGATTTGGAGTCCCATTTAAAGACATCTCTGGTCTTGTCTCCTCACCTGTGTGACAAGTTCTCTCAAGTCTCATCTGGGTCACTAAATGGAGATCCCATGAAAGGGAAAACTGACACCCCATTCATCTTGCTTTGCATGAGTGCTCTTTCTGTCAGGAGAACCACATAACAATGTTAGTTTTATATACTCTCAAGAAATACAGCCCCAAATCACCTGCCTCCAGTCAAGTAAAAGAACCAGCACAAAGGAAAGCAGAGGAAAGAAACTGTAAATGTAGATTACAACAGGCAAACAGAAGTACATTATGTGTGTAATGTTATAAAAGAAAAAACACCTTCCCTCTTTAGCAATCAGAATTTAGGCACATCAAGCACGTTGTTTGCTACAAGCAGGATGTCCATCACTTATACATAACCTACTTGTCAATGGATGAAATGGCTTCTCAATCTGCCATATTAAGCAACACAACAGACTGTGGTCCTTAGTGCAATGCACTTCACAGAATGAACCCTGAGTGTCACTACATGGGATCCTCCTGCATTCCTAAAGTGGTGCTGAAAGTGTGCTAACTCCACATAGCAGATTTTTAAATAGCAACCTTCAGAAACCAGATTGAGAGCATTGCAAATCTCCAAGGACATTGTCCCTCACCTTAAAATTACCATTCTTTCATGAAAAGGTTTAAATGGAGACACCAGAATAAAAATACCTAGTTGGAATTCATTAACAAACTTGATCCTGTGGAACTCACTTAACAAGCGTTGGGAGTTGCTTTGTCACTACAGTAAGGAGTTGTCCCACTTTACATGTTAATACTACCTTCACTGCTCCATTAATTTATCAGCAGTGGCCCCTTTTGGAAAGCAGATCAGGCCTACCCTGGCAGGATCTTGAATTCATTTTTGTGGTGCTCATAACATCAACAAATTTATGACCAGCCCATGTGTTTTATTGACTTTTGGTTTCTATGTAAAATACAAAATAAAATAAAAAATTACCTCTTTTCTGCATCTTGTCAGTTAGCCTCTGTAGCTGCTCCTTAAAAGCAGCTAAGGATTAGCAGATGAAGCTTTTACAGCCTTTGTCACCCAATATAATGCAGTCAGATCAGTCAGCAATTGATCATGGATGCCATGCACATTAATAATTTTGGATGGTCTGCCTCTGCTGAATATGCTGGAAGGGCAGAGTTGGAGCAGGCAAACTAGTAGGCAGGAAGGGAAGGCGGATGAGCCAGATGCAGAGAGGTGTTTTCCCGTTGGATCATCTGTTTCATTTCTGAGTAACTTGGAATTTCCTGTTGATTCTCTTCAACATCTTAGCACCTCTCAGAACCTTAACCACAAGTGTCTTCCTGGTTAGGTGGTCTAAAATAAATTTCAGTGAAACTGAATGATGACATTTATGTTTATATTTGGATGGCTTATTGTAGAAGGACTACTCTCGGGTTTCTTGGCATTTAAGCTATGGAGCCCTACAAGGATGTCTCTTCCCAACCACCCCCAATTGTTTTTTCAAAGCCTACATCAAAACAGCGGCCTTGGAGCTTGGTGCCATCAGTATGGTGGCAACACCCAGTTCTATCTCTCTTTTACGGTGGAAGAACTGAACCCCTGCCTGGACTTGGTCATAGGCTACATAACGGCCAACAAGCTGAAGCTCAGTCAAGGCCGGATAGAGACATTAGGTGCACACGCTACTTCCACCTGGGATCTTCCACCTGAATGGACAGGACTGCAGGCTGCTGTAGCTCTTTCACTGAATGCTCAAGTGTCTTACATGGCATACAGAGACTAGCACACCATCTTAAACCACAGACAGCCTGTCCATAGTAACTCATGTGTTGCTAATCTCCAGGATAGATTACAGCAAGGCAGTGTTCATGGAGCTACCTTTGGAGACTGTACGGAAAATGTTGTAAGTTTAGAATACAGCTACTGGAACTGGGTTTTGGGATCACATTTTGCAACAGCTGGAACAGATGCATTGCTTCACTGTCTTTTTCTGGCACTGTTCAGTGTGTTGCTGCTTATCTTCAAAGTCCTGCATGTCATGGGCTATAGGTAGCTAAAAGACTGACTGCCTCCATATCAGCCAAACTATATAGTGATATCTTTGTCAAAGATCTCCATCCATGTTCAACTGACACCTGAACAAAGTGGAAGTGGCCATGTGAAAGAGAGTCTTCCTAGCATTGATACCATAGCTATGAAATGCTCTTTCTGGTAAGTGTTCCCGAGGTTCTTAATTAATTTTATTCTTTCCAGAATTGGTTCCATGATGCATTTATTTGCTGTTGTATTTTTTATTACATACTTTTAGTGTAGTTTTTATTTATTGCTGAAGGATGCTGAAGTCTCTGCCTGAGCTGATGAAGGTGGCTTCAGTCCAAGGCAACAAGCATTGTTGGCCAAGAAAAAAAGGAAGATAGACTGTGATCCTCTTTATTTTCTTGGATCTCTCAGGGCCATCTGATATCAAACCATGATATCCTTCCTGAAGGATTCTCCAAGTTGTGTGTTGAATGCATAGGGATAGGAGAGAAATTCTGTTCAGTTTTCATTATCATATGAAATGTTCTAACTCACAGTTCGCCAAACAATATGGAGACTTCATCAGGCAAGGCCTTCTTTCACCTTTCTTGCCCCACCCTCCAGTCCTGGACTCCATTCTGTCACCTATGATGTTCAACGTCTACATGAAACATCTGAGTGAGCACACCTGGACAGCTGGACTGAAGTGCCACCAGTATACAGATGGCAGCCAGCACTCTCTCTCTATTTTTCATCTTAATCCAAGTGAGACAGTGTGGATGTTAAATTAGTGCCTAGCCATGGTGCTCCGCTGAATGAGGGTCAATAAACATGGGTGTCATCCAGACAAGATGGGGGTACTGCTGGTGCTCCATTGCCTGCCCAGGTGAGCGTTGTTCACCCTACTCTGGAAGGGGTTGCAATCCCCTAAAGGATGTCATGTGCAGTTTGGTAGCGCTCATTAATTGTCACTAGTGCCACAAACAGCCACTTTTTAGCTTTGGCTGAAATATCAGCTGCAGCCATACCTGAAGAGAGATAACCTGGCTTCAGTTACCCATATTTCCTGTTTGGATTATTTAAATGTGCTGTACATGGGACTGCCTTAAAAAAATTATGCTGAAAACTTCAATTAGTCCAAAACAGGGCTGCATGATGGTTAATTGCATTGTAATGGTAATTGGCTAAAACAATAAACACCTGACTGACTGCCAACTGGAACTGGACAGTTTGAACATATTTTGTCAGTTCTTCATCATCTGCAGCAGCATTCAATCTGTTTCTGGCCCCAGTTCCAAGTGCTGGTTTTGACCTTTAAAGCTCTTCACAACTTGTAACCTGAAACCTTATGGTTTTCTGTCATAAATACTTGCACAGTCTTTGACAACATCTTCAGGGGTCTTTCTCTGGCTAGCCCATCTAGTGAAGTTAGGTGGGTGACAGTTAGGGAGCAGGCCATTTTGGTGGTGGCACTCCAGCTGGGGAATGCTCTTTCCAGAGGTTTGTGGCCTTGTGGGATCACCCAAACTTCCTCATCAGAAGACCCCCAGCAATGGAGGTGGAACATAAGGTAATATATTCACTTTATTTGCAGTAAACACAAGAGAAGGAAAAGAGATGACTGAGGAACACTGGGTTCCCCATTTCACTTTTTTTCTTCATCACATATAGCTATGCACAGTTTTTGAAAGGTTGTTCATGGTACTTTTTAAAAGGTATCACTTCACTTATTATATATGTACATCTTCAGTTATCTAGAAACTCATTTTTTCCCTTTCAGTTTTGCTATTCCAGGATAACTACTTGCAATAAACAACCCATTATTTGGCTAAAGTTCCTGGAATTTATTTAGAATCCTGAGAATTTATATTAGAAATTAATGCTTATATTTTTACTTTAGCAAATGTCTTAAAGTGACTATTTCTTATTGTTTTTTAACTAGGAATGGCTGAAAATATGCTTAGCTAAAGTTGTAACATTGCATGGCTGTTTATTAAAAAAACATGCAGCAACTGAGGTATTAAAAATACTCCAAGGTATTTAAAATGAGTAGATATTAAAATAGGAAGATACTGAAATTTTAATGCTTTGTGTTAACATTGGCAGTGGTCTCCCCTGCATGTTACCTATAGCTAGGCAACCCCCCACAGCTTTTAATAAACAACATGTTACTTCAAGTAATTCCTAAATGATATTCTAGTCAAATTAAAGATGGCATTTGTCATGTACACAAGTGAAGTGACTCATGCACATAATTGGGAGAAAAAACCCCGTCATGGTAAAGTCTTTTATTTGCCACTTCATCATAATATAGCACATAAGGAAACGAGGCTAAAACTGCCTAAACCCTGATGAAGTCTGAAAGTAATAAACAGGATATCAGCCAAGTCTAGTCAACTGTGAATGCTTATTAAAGATGAGTTTAAAAGGGATTGTAAAGTTACTGGCCTAAAAGAAGGCCAATAAAAAGAACATTAATTGAAAAGGATAGAATGACAAATTGCATTTTACACACACACACGCATGAAGCATACAGGCAGATTTTAAATTTTCCAAGTCTGAAATGCTTCATAAAAGGAACATGTCCTCCTACTGTGATTTATCCCTCTGTACCTTTTGTCTCACCTCACACACGTACTAATATGGATGTCTGTGGAGGAAAATTGTATAAAGCATAGTCTCCTTTCTGTGAAGGGATAAGTTACAAATTCACTCTGCCAATGTTAACCCCAAAGGAAACAAGCTGGCATTGCTTGGGCAACACATAATAGTCCCCCTCCCCGTTTCACCTCCGCCCTTCTCTTGAAAGCAAAGGAATTGAATTTCGCAACACTGTTTTTCACAACAGAGACCTGTTTAGTTTAGAAGAAATATAGGTTAAAGTGTAATCTTTTGGTAATCTGGTGGATAAGCTCCACAAGAAGCAGGACTAGGGGCAGGTTGTAGTAAAGCAGGAAAATGTAAAATTCTTAGCATTTTTCACAGGAGTCCAGAACTGCTACGGATCTAAGTGAGGCGCTAGTGCACTGGAAGATGCAAGTTCAAAAGCCCCTTTGGCCATGAAACCTCCTTGGGGACTTTGGGCCATTTGCTGAGTCTCAGCCTGACCTTCCTCAGAGGGTTGCTGTGATAAATTTGAATCCTGGGCTTTATGGAGGAAGAGCAGGATACAAACTTCAGAATCAAAGCAAGCGCTTTCTGGTTCCAGTCCTCAAATATACACTGTATCTCACAATGAACTCAGTATGAACTTTGCTGCCATAATGCTTGATTTCCTTTCTGTTTCCCAGTTGTCATTCTAATGGCGATATCATAATGTTATGTAAACAAAAAAGACAGCATTGTTACAGAGAGTGCATAAAATATTAAGAGGAGTTTGTTGAAAGACAGATCTAAGGAGCAATTCACACATCAATTCAATAGTCTGTTTATAGATGGTATTTGCAAACAGTATTCAAGTGTTGTTCCCCCTATGCCTAAATGAATATAACACCAATTTTTGCTAAGTTTTTGACAAAATAGTTTATTGGCTGAGAACTGTGGGCCACACTGAGAATACACACACAAACACACACAATCTGTCACACGAAGTCGTATGCATACTACACATAACACTTCCTGTACATAGCCCACCCCCAATTAAAGCCTAATTAAGAGGGATGAGAGGGATGCGATGGCGCTGTGGTCTAAACCACAGAGCCTAGTGCTTGCCAGTCAAAAGGTCAGCGTTCAAATCCCCACAACGGGTTGAGCTTCCGTTGCTCAGTCCCTGCTCCTGCCCACCTAGCAGTTTGAAAGCACGTCAAAGTGTAAGTAGATAAATAGGTGCCGCTCCGGCGGGAAGGTAAACAGCATTTCTGTGCGCTGCTCTGGTTTGCCAGAAGCAGCTTAGTCATGCTGGCCACATGACCCGGAAGCTGTACGCCGGCTCCCTCGGCCAGTAAAGCGAGATGAGCGCCGCAGCCCCAGAGTCGGCCACGACTGGACTTAACTGTCAGGGATTCCTTTACCTTTACCTAAGAGGGATGAAATTTCATTTCATGTGCGATCCCTGACTGGGTGAGATTGTCAATGTGGCTAATCCAAACAGAAGAGTCAGCAGCCGGATGGGGAGGCACTGAAGCAGTTGCAGCCAGATTTCTACCCAAGGCCGGCCCACCCTTCAGGGAAGCTGAGGCAACTGCCTCTGGCAGCAAGATCTACAGGGAAAGCATATCCCACACCCTCGTGTTCCTGATGAAGATCTTCACTCCCCCATTAGTGTGTGTGTGTGGGGGGGGTGCATTTTGTTTGGCCTCAGAGGCCAAAATGCATTGTTCCCACCCCACCAAAAACTACCAGTTTCCTTTCTACCCAAAACTGATATTAAGATTGACATTATTGATCAAATTATCATTTGACATGTGATTTGGATGCACAAATTGTGGGAATGTTCAGGGGTGCAGGAGAGGATATATTGACTAATTATATCCTTATCCAACTTGTGCTAACAAGTTCCCACAATATCAGCAGAGTTTATAAACATTCCCCTTTAAGTTCGCAACGGTAACGTTTGCACAGGTTCGCTAGAACCTCTATAATAATTACTCTGGTAATTTCCCCTTTGTTCCCTCTTAAAATACAAGACACAACACAGTCTTCATAAAAGTATAAAAGAGTTTACTCACGTTCTGTTCACAATATGATCCCAGAAGGCACACAGGCTTAAAAAGGTAAAATACATTTAGAATCTATCTTGTAGCAAGATAGTCCTTATCTCCTCTCTTGGCTGGGAGCCAAGAGAGCATCCTTAGATGTTTCCTCATCGAAGGAAGATGGCAGAGAGAGAGAGATGGCTGCCTGCCCTGTGCTTTTGTCATTTACCTGCACAGGTGAGGCCACACCCACCTCTGGTCACATGCGGAGGAAGTCCGTCCCCAGGAAGTTTACCTGCTTGCTAGACAGACATCCCTCCCCATGTTCTAACATGTACACTCTAGGAATGTTGTCATTGACTGCTCCTGTGTTTACATCCCACACAAATGTGGTTCCCCACTGGTTGGCAATGTCCAGCCCACCAGGACCCTCCTGTCAATCACGCTCCCAATTATTCCCCTCTATTTTGCTGCTTCGTGTGCTTCTGGGGGCTGAGTAAGAAGGCACTGCTTCAATCAATGCCTTTCTTGAATTCCCAGAGGTTCACCTTTCATCAGCCATGCCCACTCCTGATCCCCAACCTGCCACACAGCAGCACCATCCTCCTGCAAATCTTCCCTTCTGCAGCTGCTGCTGCTGCTGCTGCTTCTTCTTCTTCTTCTTCTTCTTCTTCTTCTTCTTCTTCTTCTTCTTCTTCTTCTTCTTTTTGGTAATAAATGTTTATTAGTTTTCAATTACAGTTCAATAATAGCCTCATTATAACAATACCAATTTATAACACAATTCCAGTCATTCAAATAGCGAATTATATAATTTGTTAAAGTGGCCCCCCCACATGCTAGATTTGATGATTTTCTTTATTTCTGTGTTCTAAAATCTTCTAGATTCTAGCTGCTCCAGTGTCGCTGCAGACTGTTACACCTTGCCACCAACTGCTTCAACGCACAGCCACTGGCTCCATACACCACCAGGACTCACCAGCTTCCTGCTGAGATGTTGTCGGTTGTTTTGCACTCTGCACACACTCAGAAACACTGGGCCCATAACCTGTCAGTGTTTGAAAAGGAAAAGGTTCTGGTCTACTTTGCCTGGTCCTCAGACCCTAGTTAGCACAAAGAGTCCTTGAGAAAGAGTACTTTGCAGAATGCTGCTTTTATTCTTAAAAGTCTTCTTATTCAACCAAAATCGACAGCTTCATACATATCAAACACAACCAGCTTTCTACCATCCAACCAACCAACACCACACCACACAAAATCAATGACCATTCTATGTATACAGGCATATGCAGCTGAAAGGTTGCATGAGTCATGCAGGCTTTGCCGATTCATTGTAAGCTGCTGACTCATGGTGACTCAGTTCCCTTTGTATTAAAGAAACAGGGGGTAATTTTAAGCTGTGACAGTTAGTTTCAGTTACATTTCAGTCATAATAATAATCCCTTTTACAACTAACTTCTATTTGTGTTGACACATTAAATGATTTATAAAACTACAAGTGAGGAACTCAAACTATATCCTTGTTCTTTCTGTGTGTGGCAGTTATTCTGTCTGTGGTGTTTCTTCCTTGTAAGAGGTTATGTCTTTCTTTCCACCGATTGTTGCTGTTATCCATCATGCCTTGGGCGGAGCTGATATCCCATAGTTGTTCCAGAAATTTCTCCATTGCTTCGTCCCATGCTTCATTGTTTTGCACCGAGAACTTTAACAACAGCTGCAAAAGTTGCTCTGTCCCAGTAAATAAACTGTTATCACCATTTTTCTTCTCAACCTGGGAAGAAGAGTGATCTGTTGAACTGCAGATGACTCAATAAGGAACCTTATTAGTTCCTTGGCAGCTCACAGACTCCTTTCATCCTTCCTTCCAGCTGAAGATATATGGCAAATTATCCTTCCAATTAAATTAAATTAAATTCCAAGCCCTCTTAGTGTTATTCAGTTCACTTCATAGATAATAAAGGATGGGGAACAGCAAGTTCTAAGTTTCCATCATAAACCTTTTGCAATATAGAGCTTTATTCCCTTTCTCCTTTTTTTTTACACACACAGTTCATTTGATATTATAATCCAATTTCTTCCATCCTCTCTTGTAGAAATATAATTTGAACTAACATTCAGAGGAGAGTTGCTGAATCATATGTGAATCAAATGTAGAGAAGAAAACTTTAAATAAAGAAAGCGTAAGCTCCCCACCGCCCCGTCTTTTGCACTGAACGAAGTCTTATCTAAAATTCAAACCTTGAAGTCCTTGCAGTTGGTTTGTTCTGAAGTTTGTGATCTCATCTCTTCTAGCACGGGCCTGTACTTTAGTCCAATTAAGCTCTAATTAACAGAACCTCTGCTTCTTAATGGCAATGTTGGAGGGTTTACACCAGGTGAAGGGCTTTTGCACTCAGCGCCTCCCTGCCCCCCACATTCTATGCCAGAGCCAGGTGTTGAGATGAACTGCGAGTGAAGCCCGTTCCCCCCATCCCTGGGGAGAATTTGCAAGGATGATTCATCCTTGTTTTTCCTTCACCAACGATCTCCCGCTGTCATGGGGACTGCCTCCATTAAGGCAGAGTGGAACTGGAAGCCCCTTCTGCAGCTTCTTGGTTCCTCCTTCTTGGTTCTTTGAGAATGATTGTCAGTGATTGTCAGACGGTTCCGCTCTCAAGACGCCAGAGATTCTTAAGCCACAGGGCTGGCAGCTGGCCATAGCAGAGGGGGTAACCAACAGAACTTACGTGAGGTCAAGGCTCTCAGGGGCCTTTGTGATGAGGGCCTTCCACCTGGGGGTGAGTTGACATCCTTTCTTCAGATGCAGCTGGAGTTTAGGACGAGGCCAATCCTGAACCTCCCAGGTCTCAAGGCACCTGAGATTGAACCTACCCAGGTGGCAACTGGGGAACGGTCGGTCCCGGAGGCAGCAACACTGGCGGCTCCCACCCTGGCATGGAGAACGATGAGGTAACAGAGGCTCCCCCCCCCAAGGTATCACCCCGTGGCCCCTGAGAACACCAGCTGCGGGGGGAAACCCGAGGACTCCTGCTGCTAAGAGGAACACTTTCTCTGTTGCTACAAGTGCTAGCGCAACAGCAAGGGGAGGGCCCCCTGAGACCATTGAGCATGGCATCAACACCGAACAGGGAATTTACCGAGCCTGCCCCTCCTTCCTTTGCCCGTCCCCTGATGTCGCTTGGTTGTCCAGGTTGGCAGATTCAGAGATCATTCGAGTAGACTCAAGGTGGCACATGATGCTACAAAAACCTCCGGGGCCCAGAATTGTCGATAGCACAGGGGGAAGAATCGATCAGGTTTGGCATTAGCCATTCCTTGTTTAGCTCTTAATTTTAGAGGAAAATGTGATCTATCACCTCCCTTGTTGTCCATTAATAGCATCTTATGCAGAATTCTGGGTCCAATATTAAGGGTAGGAGGAACTTTTTTTCCCTTCCCCCCTTCCTTTGCCAGCTGTTTTAGCTCTTTATAGTCCGTTATTTCATGATTATATTTAAGTTTTGCTTCTCTATTGTTAGATACTTGATTGTTGTTTTCCTGCTAGTTAGGTGGTTTTTCTTCCCTGAATGTATGTTATATGGTAGCTTTGTTTAGCCGTGGAATGTTTTGTGGTTTATTTTCTAATTTAATTAATTAGTTTAATATTATTGGTTGACAAATAATATAATAGTTTTCATATAATCAGATAGGTAGCTGATGGTTAGCTGGTTTGTCCTACTCAACTAATTAGAGTATATCAAGTTGTTGATATTTTAAGCAGAATAACTGGGCTGGGAAAGAATAACATCAATGCCATCAATGGAGGCTAGTATGAGGCTTGGGATTGCTACCGTGGAGGGGCGAGGGAGGTATGGTGGTGGGGGCAGATGTTATAGGCGAAGGGGATCGAGATACGGATATGCTCGTAACCCCTTCCAATCTGCACCCCATCCCGAGGGATGAGGGTAGGGTGAGCAAGGATTCTTCACCTCTGTCACTGGTATTGTCCAACACCATGTCTATAGGCAACAAAACTGCCACCCTGCGAGATTTCTTTACCTCGCAGGGGGTTGACCTGGCTTATGTGACAGAGACCTGGAGGCACGAAGGGAAAACAGTTACCTTACGAGAGATGGCGCCCCTGGGTTTCTGTGTCCTCCACCAGTTGCAAGGGCCGGAGGGGGAGGGGTGGCATTGTTAATCTGGGAAGATTGTTCTTTCAGGGCTCTGCCATCACCATCGATCCCCAGCATTGAATGTGTTGGCCTAGTGTGGGGTTCCGAGGAGAGCTTGGCTGTCTGGCTGGTGTACCGGCCACCTAGCGCACCAGCAGCCACCCTGTCAGGCCTACTGGAGGTAGTGGTCGGCTGGACCTTGGAGTTCCCTAACCTATTGGTATTGGGGGACTTCAACATCCATGCTGATGCCACTCCCTCCGCACAGACTCTGGACCTGGTGTCTTCCATGGCGACATTAGGGCTCTCCCACTTTGTTTCGGGCCCCCCCACATCAAGCAGGCCACATGCTGGATTTGATCTTTGGTGCAGGCATAGATGTGATCATGTCCCCCTCAATGAAGGTGCCATGGTCTGATCACTATGCCCTGAAAGCCAGGATTGACTTTCCACCCCCACCCTGCTTAGGTGCCGAGCCGATTTGGGCTCGCCCGCAGAGGCTGATGGACCCTGATAGATTCCGCCAAGCCTTACAGGACCTTGCTTCCCCTGGCGACTCATTGACTGAGTTCCTTTTAGGAACTATATCTAAGCAGGTCTAGGCTCTTCAGAGGTAAGAGACAAAATTAAGTATTACTTAGCAATTACAGGCTTCATGTAGATTTATTACAACACACTGGTCCTGATGCTGCAGTACTAACTGCACTATTACACTTGAGCACTCCCTGAAACATCATCAGTGGTACCTTATAGAAAAGAATGAGAAGCCCATACATATGGAACATTTTCGTTTCAGCTCTATAGTCTTGCTCATGAAATAGTTCATCATGAATAAGTCCTCTGAAATTAATAGGGCTCAATAGGTTGTAACTTTCTATGGATAGGGACCAGTCCGTTTTAGTTGCTGGCTTAAATTTATTCTAATTAGAAAAAAACTTTCAGAAAAGGTGAGCAATGACAAGAATTCACAAGGGAAGCTGCAGAATCTCTTTCACTGGAAGTTTTAAAAATAGATGGGATAAACAGCTGTCAGGAATAGTTATAGGAAATGCTGCTCTCATGCTGTGATTTTGGCTAGATGTCTTTGGGTTGTCCTTCACCTTGATAACAAAGATCAAACAGATATTTGAAAAAGTTGCAAGTGTTTGTATGAAATTAACAAGTGGCTATCAATCTCAAACCAGCAGATCCAGGTCCTAATCCAGGTCTGGTCATGGGAAATAATTTGCTGTGGACAAAACAAGGGCATCCCACCCTGCAGGAAAAGATGCACCCAGCCATTTGAATGCTGGATACACATGCATGGTATTAGCTTTGCACCCAGAAGCTGTTAATGCAGGTGCCCCATCCTGGATTGGGGCCTTCATCTCTTTTTATATGTGTGTTTGCCATTGTGATAGACATTGTTTTTTCAACTTAAAATGGAAACTAATGCTAGTAATATTGCATTTCAGGTTGATTTTATCGAACAGATTATTATTTTGTTGTTTTCTTATATAAGAATTTTAAATATGGGTTGGCTGTACCAAAACTATAAATTATTTTGGGTAACCCATTCATGGACAGTGGGGTCATCACACTAACTTTCTGCTGGCATGATTTTCTCTTAGGAAAATATTTCTTCCCCTAATAGTGGGACAAATAACTGATGTGTGGTGTTTCCTTTGCCTCAGTATGAGTTTCCACTACAGCAGCCAGTAGATGTGCATAAGACACTTGGAGGAGTACAGTCAACAATCCCTATGCCTGACCTTTCCTCATCATGGTTGATCACTAGCAGCAAGGATGTGTCCAGGTGGATCCAAGAGGAGGTAAGTGAGACTGCTCCTGCAGAAACATCAATGGACTTGGTAGCAAAACTCCTGTTATTGGGAAAGCTTTTTGTGTGATGGCAGGTAACACCAGACATTTCTGGATGGCATTTCTGAACCCATTTCTGGCAGTTTTGGGAACTGAAACCTTTGTGGGTAGTCTACACTAGGATGAGATACTTGATTAACTTGTTGTTCTCAGCAGCTTTTACACCATTCCATCAGTCATGGTATCCTCCTGCTTTGGCTATCTGGAATGCAAATAGGAGACACTATGTTGCAGTGGCTTCACCTGACTTGACAGGCAGATTCCAGCAGGTAGAGCTGGATGACTATTCATTGACTCTGTGGCATTTATCTTATGGGATTCCATCTGGTTTTATTCCACCATGCTACATGAAACCACTAGGAGAGGCCATCTACTAAGGGGAAGTACCGTCAATACGCGGACAATACCAAACACTAAATCTATTTTTAATCTTATCCAAAAGTAGCTATGCATGTCCAGAATAGGGATTTGTAGTCTGCAGTGTTCTACATAAAGGATAATAAATGAATGCTTAACCCTGTCCAGACAAGAGACGAGTGTGGTGGTTAGATGAGTCAACACCCATGAGAATAGTAGTTGGCCTGTATTGGATGGGCTTGTACTTCCTTAAGTTTTGCTGTTGGTCACAGAAATGGCATCTATAGCATTTAGTGGATACCCCCAGCTGTGCCTCCTCCTGAAAAGCGGTGACTGTTCCAGAGACTGGTAATATCCGGGCTATATTATTACAGCTTCTCAAGTCTCTTTCATTTGCCATAGCTGCAAATTCTGCTGTACTTCTGTTTACATATATTTTTTTGTTTTAATATATTTCCTATTGTATTGTTTGGTCTTCATAAGCTACCTTAAAGACTTCTAAAAATATTAAATGGCTAATTTTAATAATAATAATAATAATAATAATAATAATAATAATAATACAATTTTGTACGATGAGAACTTGTTTGCTCAGCCTGATTTGCTTTTAAATCCACAATGCCTTAAGGTTCAGTGGCACCATGCCTCTCCTTTTCTTCCTCTTTCTCACAATCTCATGCAATCTGCAGTTTATATAATATAGTCAAAGCTACCACAAGTCACTGAGCAACCCTTTACATGTAAATATTTATCCTACTTAGTACAAAGTTTGCATAATAATGTGTATACTAAAAATGCAGAAACTATATTCATGTAGAATTTCTGATTCATAGGATAAAAAGATTTAGATAAAAGGAATTTCAAGGATGATTAAGATTATGCAAATTTCTGGTCATATTTTTATCTACAAATCCATGGGCTGGCACATGCTGGCCCAAAACTTTAAATCTTGGGGACCCATTCACATGTAATACTGTTAAAGAGTTGTTGCACCAGTTCTAATGTGCCGTGCACCAGGTTGTTGGCCTTTTGCACCTGAACCACTTGCATGGTATCAGCAGGAAGGCTATCACCTGAAAGCTGTGAAAGAGGGGGCCACTGTTCTTTTAAGAACCTGAACAGTTGACCTGCAGAGGAGTCCCCAAATGGCTCTTCCTTCTAGAACCTAATTGTAAAAAAAACAACCTCTCAAAGCGGTTTGCAAAAGATAAAACAGTAACATCAAGGGGAAAAAACACAACTCTACCTTAAAACATACAAAAGTTACAATACTATAACAGATTAAAAATACCTCAAATTTCTAAGCAGCTGGGTAGACTTGGATGCCCGCACACCACCTCCTCCAAAGGCCCCACGCCCACCCCGGAGCTTCCCATACATGAGCAGGAAAGTCTGAAGGGGAATTCTTTGTGGGTTTGCAAGCTTCCTAGCTGGGGAAGATTCCAAGCATGTTCTAAACACATGAATAATTCCCTCTCAGATGTAAGTCTGGGGTGGAAGCAGCAAGGTCAGGGGTGGGGGGGCAGGTCTAGTGCACATGGTTCGTGCATTGCTCGTTTCCCTTCTGCATTCTGTGAACACCTGAATGTGGCTATTGTCTTTGGGTCGTCATCAGGCTTTACAGCAATCCTCGTGCTTATCTCAAAACCTTTTCTCATGCCTAGCAGTCAACATACCCCACAAAATCTGGGGACTGTTGACTCTGGTGCCTCAGCAGTAGATGGGGGGGGTGTCATTGGTTTTGAACAGGAATGAAATAGTGGAAGGCAAGGTTTTGTCTGAAAATGTTTATGTTCCTGAAATGGCAACTGTTGCAGTAAAACAACCTCATAGAATTAGGTGCAGTGTTCCGCTGCGGGCAAAAGTAGATTTGGCAATAATCTTGGTGCTGTTGTTGTAACATGTAGTAGATGAAAATGTGCTTCATAATATCATTGTGTTGTGTGCCCCCCCCCCCCGGCTCATGGTTATATCCAATGTAAACTGGCCCAACATTTATTTCAATAAAATGACCTTCCCAGCTTCTCTTATAATGAATAAATTAAGTGATGTTGTGAAATTAAGACCATTTCCATAGAATAGGCGGGGTGTATTTAATTTTCAGTCAATGTGAGCCTGGAGACTGCCTCATTATTATTTTTAAATCTTCAAAGTGACATCAAATACCAGATTAACAGACATTGCAACCCAGCATCATGGTCATATTAATGTCAGTTATCCAGACATCTTCCCCCCATCATGTGTTGGAAGCCAGTACCATTAAATGGATGACACTCACATTTTCTGCTGTCCTTCTGTCATTTTCATGGCAGCAACAGAGGTGTGATGAATATTTGCTGGAACCCATAACCCAGTTAACATCCCAGAATCGCCTGTGCAAATTTACAGGAACAGTGATTTCACTTTTAACAACCTCTGTTATTAAGGACTGGGTCGCACATGCATATTCATCTCTTGGTTCCTGCAGCATTCAAAGATTCATTGCATGTGTTTACTGCAGAGTGCAGATCTGAATTTATACCTCTTTGACACATATCAATATTTTATTTGATATTGAACAATTCATGGAATCATAGAATTGTAAAGTTGGAAGGGGCCCTGAGGGCCATCAAGTCCGACCGCATGCAATGCAGGAATCTCAACTAAACCTGTCACCTCCTAACTTCATCCTGACCTAAATCCATAAGTCCACAGCCTTATAAGAAGGTGACAGGGTTTTTTTTGTTTGTTTTTTGCAAGTGTACATATTGCTATAAACAAAGTGGTGCTTCAAGCTGCAGGTTGCATCAAGTAGATAAGGCCTTATTTCTACCAAAGACAGAATACTCTAGCTGTTATTTAAAAAGGTGCTATACGTGGAGAGAATACATGCTGATAAACTGAGACGTTTTGGGGGGAGGGGGCAAAACTAACAAAGAAGTTGCTCCAGTAGGAAGAAAGCTTCTCAACTTTTGAACAGTGGTTTAATTTAAAAATTAAAATTAAAAAATCTATTAAGACTTTTCATAATACAATAAAAAGCAAACTAATCTAAGAACAAAAATAATAAAAACAACATGCAAAAACCAAGAAAATAAAGAAAAAGGAAAAAAATATAGAAGAATGTAAAGTTTTCTCTTAAAGTTATATCTCAACTTTTGTTCCAAGCAGGAAAAAGGTGAGCCCCCCTGACCTGGGAGCATCTCCAGCCTCTCACCCTGGAAGATCTCCCCATCTCTTTGTCTCACACAGGATCCTTCACCAAGTGATCATAACCTTCATCTGCGTACAGTTCTCTCTTTAACCCAGAGTATAGGACAATAGCAACAAAAGACCGATCAAAACAAAAACAAACCAAAAAAGAAAAAGAACAGGTAACATAATTATCAGAAAAAGATAAGAAGATAATAAAAAATAAATAGAACTAGTTGGAAAGAAACAAAAATAAAAACAATATTCAGCTGTCTGTCTGTCAGTGGTATATACAAGGTTTCTTCAAAATATTTACAATGTTCAATCCCAAATAATACCCAGTTGTTTTTCCATCTGCTAGACTGTGTTTTTCCATCTTCAGTTCTAGGCATCCCAAGTTCATTTTCCTTCCAAACAAAAAGTCCAAAAGATGCTCTCCAAATCCTTTTATTGATAAATGTCAACAATAGTCTTCCTCCAGTTCAGCATACCAGCTTTGCCTCTGGTCCTGAGCAACAAGACATCCTCAATCATTCCTTCAGGCGTCTCTTCACTGTGATCATATATTGAGACCATAATCCACAATCATTGATTATTATTTATTTATTAGTTCACACACTTATTCAAATCTTCTAGTCTCATTTCTTGTTATCCATGGTTTCCCACACCATAAGTCCACTGACTGTTTCACTTCCTCTAGTTCCACTCCTCCCAGCACTCTTGTGAAAGTTCTCTCATTGTTCTGTTCTGGGAATACTCCATCAGTATCCCCCCCCCCCCAAGAGTCCTTCCAAATACTCTTTAACTTCTTCAGACTCAGCTTTATCCAGTCCATTCTTGTGCATTCTACGCAGTTCTGCTCTAAGTCCAAGAGCCGCCACATTCCCCCAACAATCAGTGAGATGTTTCCCATAATTTCAACTGTGCTGACTCCTATTGCTCGGTTCCACACAATCTTTATTTACTCTCACAGCGCGCAGCCATGTAGTTTCTCATTACAATCCACAGATTCATCAATGAAGCAGAGGATTAAAAGCAGAACAAAGCAAATTAAAAACTTATCAGCAATGGAAAATCTCTGTTTAAAATCTTTTTCGTTGCACGCTTTTTGTTTATTTTGATTTCAGCCCCTGAATAGCATCTTTTCTTAAGCCAGCAGTTGGGACATATTTCATGCAAACATTTTAACTGTCAGAGAGATAGTTTTGATCGTGATTTATAAGGGTTTTGAAGATAATTGAAGAAAGGGAGGTTAATCTGACCTTTGCCCTAAGGACTTATGTCTAGGGTTATTATGCAGTGTTGAGCACAGTTACAATCCTTCCCATCACTCAGCCTGTCCATCCGGGTCCTCCGCAGGTTTATTGATCCCGCAACATGGGATCAGTGCTTTCAGAATATTGAAAGTTAATCCCTGTTCTCTCTGTCCCTCAGAGATAATTCAATAGCTAGGATTTATAGCCTAGCTATAATTAATCACCACATAATTATCTCTGTCAACAGCATGCTGGCAGAAAGCAGTTAGTCAGCCATGACGCCTCTCCCGGAAGTCCTAATTTAAAAAATTAAAATTAAAGGTAATGTATCTGTATAAACCAGAGTATTTGCTGAGCATTGTTTTTCAAGATGATTGTTGTTTCTTACAAGCTTGTGTTTGTAATTAAAATATACAAGCTAAAACCTGACAAACGTAATCCAAATCAAAATAGAACTATAAAAGTGTTAGAAACAAGGAAAAGTGTATGTTGTATTATTCCACTATATAACCCTCTAAATAAAACTCAGTGGCTCTGGAAGTCTGTATGAGTTTGTTCTTCCATAGAGAGAGAACCCATACTGTGAGTTGGTCAGCTTAGGACAGTAGAACATAAATTTATCTGAATTCTTTTCCAGTATGGATCAACAATGACAGATACATACATTTAGACAGACAGAATATGCAGTTATAATATACCACAGACTCTTTCATTTTACTCTACCTCACATCAAATGCAAGCCCAACAATAACTTTCCTTATTATTAGTCCCACAAGTACTGGCTCTTTCTGCCCCTGCAGGACCATACTCCATTACCCTTGTGGGGGTTAAGTCAAACTGTTGGAGAGTTACAGCACCTGCTGTGGCTGTAGAGACAGATATGGGAGAGGCCTCTTTTACTGCAGGTGGGGCAGAGGAAGGCATCAGGTGACCGCCATGATTGTAACAACCATCAAGCAATCTCTCTGCTGAGTCCTGTGGGGAAAGCCTTTGCCCATGTAGTTCTCAACAGATTACAGTCACACACTGACACGGTCTATCCAAGGTCACAGTGCAGTTTTAGAGCTCAGAGCTCAACAGTTGACGTGATTTTCTCATTGCACCAGCTGCAGAACAAATGCTGAGAGCAGAGACACCCCTTGTCTGTTGCCTTCATAGACCTGATGAAGGCCTTTGACCTCATCAGCCAAAAAGGACTCTTCACACTGCTCAACAAGATAGGATGCCCACCTAAGTGCCACAAGATGACTGTGCCCTTCCACAAGAACATGCACATGGTTCATCCTCGGACGTCTTCCCTATAGAGAGCTGTGTGAAGCAGGGCTGTGTTCTCACCCCAACTGCATATTTTTCTGCTTGGTGTTCTCCTATGCCTTCAGCTCAACTCAAGGAGTGATGGGGGCCTGTTTAACCTGGCACATCACCATGCCAAGACAAAAGTATGGCAAGTTCATAGCTGAGAGATTTCAAATCACAGCCAGAACAGGCACAGCGGGTGGGGGAGTTCTACGCCAATCTTCTTTCTTCAAGGTGGGGAGAGCTCTGGGCACTGGAATCTCAAGCACACAGGAGTGGTATCTGCATCACAGGACTTATTATAAATTGTGACATATTATAAATTGGAACTCATGCTTACTTGCATTGGCAGGGAGGATTAACTTGTAATAAAATGTGTTTTTTCTTTCTTATCTAATACATAAATTGTTATTCTTGTTGTTTTATTTCTATACCGCCCTATACCTGAAGGTCTCAGGGTGGTTCACATTAAAAATCACTTACATAAAAGCAAAACAAAAACCAGATCCCCCCTCCCCGAAAAGAGCCAGCATTTTAAAAAGGGTATAGGATGTCAGGTCAGGCAAAGGCCTGGTTGAAGAGGAATGTTTTTGCCTGGCGCCCAAAGGTGTATAATGAAGGCGCCAGGCGAACTTCCCTGGGGAGAGCATTCCACAAATGGAGCTGCAGAGAAGGCCCTGTTCTTGTGTTGCCACCCTTCAGACCTCTCGAGGTGGAGGCACACAAAGAAGGGCCTCAGAAGATGATCTCAGGGTCCGGGTAGGTTCATATGGGAATGGCGGTCCTTAAGCTATTGCAGTCCCGAGCTGTTAAAGGCTTTATGGGTCAAAACCAGCACTTTGAATTAGGCCTGGAAACTAATCGGTAGCCAGTGCAGTTGGACCAGGATCGTTGAAAGATGCTCAAACCGTCTTGTTCCAGTGAGCAACCTGGCCGCTGAGTTCTGCCTTGCCTTCTCTAACAGGATATCAAGCAATGCTAAAGTCTCATTTAGATGACAGTCCAGAAAGGTCAGCCTACCCTATGATACCAGGAAATAAATACAGTGGTACCTCGGGTTACATACGCTTCAGGTTACATACGCTTTTAGACTCCACTAACCCAGAAATATTACCTCGGGTTAAGAACTTTGCTTTAGGAGAAGCAGAAATCGTGCAGTGGCAGTGCAGTGGCAGCAGGAGGCCCCATTAGTTAAAGTGGTGCTTCAGGTTAAGAACAGTTTCAGGTTAAGAACGGACCTCCAGAACAATTTAAGTACTTAACCCGAGGTACCACTGTAAACAGATAGTAATAGTTTAAAACCTTGCAAAGCTCATTTGCCATTAGTCTAGCATATGTAACTCTTACACCTTATCACCTTTGGTGGTGGCAGTGATGTCTGTGTGTGCACCTGCAAATCCTAGCCAAAGGCAAGCTCATGATCAAGCTATATCAATATGGCACAGAGGATTATGTGACAAAATTACTTCGAAAGACTAGCAGCCAATGCACCTTTGTAAAACTTCCCCACATTATTTTAGCTATTGCCCTTTAAAGCTTCACTGATGTACAGTTTAAAAAAAAGATTTTCACAATCAAGTTGCTAAGCACAGGATAGATTGATATTGCATGATATCTCTATTTGGCTTCTGGTTTGAAGGTGTTGCTGCCTCCAAGATTGCATGAATTTTCTTCATTTGTACGCTCATGAGACATTAATACACAGAAAACAGATAATAGTATCATCCTCCAGATACATTTTTAAAAATGGATTACTGATTAGCAAAGGATTTTTAACCTATCTACATATTATTTTAATTTTACTTTTCTGACCCTTCTTTGTAGCAACAGAATATATATTTTGTTTGTGTATTCCCCCTTCCACATTATTCTAAGGAGCTCAGGGCTGTATATGTGGTTCTCTGCTCCCTGCTCCGTTTTATCCTCACAACTATCTTGGTGGTACATTAGACTGAGAAATAAAGACCGGCCCAAACATACTCAATAAACTCGTGACTGAATAGGAAATTAATCCCACGTTTCCTCCCATAGAAGAGGTATCCCACTGTATCTCTGCATGATGATACAGGCTTCATGACCTTTCCAATCAGTCATCATGGGGGTTGATAATTCTGTGTCATCTCTCTGCATTTTGGTGTGAGTGGATCCTTCAGTCACTCCTCATATGGAGACATGGCAAAATTGCCCAATTTCAGAGGAAGCTGTCTGTTCGTCCCCACGTGAACCGCTGCTCTGGACTTTCCTCCATGCAACCAGGAGGAATGATTGGATCTATGATTTATACATAAAAACCAAGGAGAGTGGAAGGCTTTCATGAGAGTGTCATTCTAATTATTTCACACATCAAATGTAAATATTTTAGCTTCAAGACAGAAGTTTCCCTGCAATACATCTGAGAAACACTGCTATAGCATCAGGACAATGTATATATTTATAATTATATATTCACATGTTTAAAATGGGTCCAAATTAAAACATTCAGCTCCAGCAAGTTGCCTGCATACTGCTGCTGCACATTATCTGCCTGGCTGGACATCACCTGTTTGGGAAGGACGGGGACCTGAATCCGTGGCACACTCACTCCCTTTCTCCCAGCACAGTCCACCTTGCTATTTTTTCTCTCCCTTATGTTACCTCACCTGCACTTAATACTGACTTAAGTTCCTAGCCTTTTGTAACTTCACACATATCACCCTAAGTAATCTTGAATTTTCAACACACATAAATCTTTATCTTGCACTACCAGCTAGTCCCAAATGAGTCATTCTAGGACCTCAGGCTTACCACAGAATTGTCTTTTAAAGACGTCCTCCCAGATGAGTAAACAGACTTCTTCATCAAGTTGAACAGGGATGCTGAATTTCAAAGACCTATCTCTTTTTTTAAAAAAAAAATACCTTGAAACACTGGCCTGTTTTGCAAAATAGGTTGTTTTCGATGTTGCTATTTTTAAAATTGATGGAGGTGCACTGGAGGCAAAATTGAGTGCATCTCTCACTCATGCAGCAAAGTGTAAGCTCATCTTCTCTGTGATGGTGAGTGGAAGCAATGAACCTGTGATGGACTAACTCTCCTTAGACAGGAAACTGTATTAATGAATATGAGACCAAAAGAAAAGTGTCTAAACTCGGGCTGCAGTTAAAGAAGCCTGATTGACCTAAAAGAATGAATTTCATTCACTTTATCAATACATATACATATACATATACATATACATACACATACACATACACATACACATACACATACATATATATTCATATTCTGGGATCCCCACCCTATTCCAGTCCTCTTGTAAGAGAAAATCAGGTGCTGGAATAGATTGTTAGGGAGTAGACATCTCCTAATATATTGGTACAATTGCTATTGTCCCAGTTTCAAATCAGGGATGGACAAACACCAATCACCTCAGTCCAAGCTTTTTTGGAGAATGGTTGTCTGTTCTTGCCAGACTCATTCGCAAATGCTTCACTGCTTTCCTTCCATTATTCCCAGCCTTCCTTGCAATGGCCTTATAATATATATACACCCCCCACACACATTTGAGGGCTTCTTATTGGACTTTCATTAGGCGTGGAAGCCCTACAACCAAATCTTTTCAGAGCAACTGCATCTAAGAATTGTGGGTTGCTGGTGTCTACAGGTCCTTAAGAGTCTATGGCAAACCACCTTCCCTGGGATTTTATGCTAAGAAATTCTTTTGGTAAGACTGAAGCCTAATTTACACAGTATCTGGTTGCTAGGCTGGCCCAGCAGGCTCTGTTCACCCTCCGTGCCTCAATACAACATGGCTGCCATTCTAACCTAGGTCCAGGGCCCAAATCAATTCAGTACCTTGCACAGCATTTAATTATGGCTTAAACCCCAATTACATTGAAACGGACCTGATCAGACCTGGGACGATTGGGGGTTGCTAAATTTGGGTTGACCCAAATCAGCCCAATTTGCTCTGGGATCTAGTGTACCACCCTATTATTTTAAACTGAGTGCTTCCCGCCACCCATACCCTCCCACACTTTGAAGCCAAAATCTGGGACTGCATCGTCCTGAATGCCAAATTCCCATTTTTATTCACAAGAGCCATTTTGGTTGCTGAGCTGTGCCCCCAACCCTGGTGGTCTTTTTGGGCACAGCACCTAAAAATTCACACTTTGGGGCACCACATGAGATCACAGCCCTGGAAAAAAAATTGGGGAGGGAATTGCGCTATGAAATTGCTTGAGATCATGGCAACCAAAATGGCTGCTGTTCACTCGTAATAGAACAACAACAGAATGTCCTGTCCCCCCCCCCCCCGGATATTAAAAGGGAATAACATAGCTAGAAAAGTCAGTAGTGCTGAAGGAAAATACTTCAGCATCTGTATGCTGAAGGAAAATACTTCAGAATCTGTTTGTAACTGTCTTTTACATTTTTTCTGCACCTTCTCATAAATGAATTTGTCCGTTGTCTCATTGCAAAGATTCCAAATCACCTAATAATAATATAATAAAAATTACAGAGCAATTAAAAAACATAAAAATCAATCAAAATGCTTTAAAGCTTGGAGCTGAAAACACAACTGCTACCATCGACAGTAAATGAAAGCTCTTTAAAAACAGGAAAAACTTTACCTGTCAGCAAAAGAAGCATTATGGATGTAGCCTAGCAGAAGCTCTTCCTGCCCAGAATATTCATTCATGTGCACATTGAAAGAATAAAGACCCAAATTTCATGCCATGATAGAGCTCATTTAAGGACACTTGAGGACATGGGTGGTGCTGTGGGTTAAACCACAGAGCGTAGGGCTTGCCGATCAGAAGGTTGGTGGTTTGAATCTGGGTGAGCTCCTGTTGCTTGGTCCCTGCTCCTGCCCACCTAGCAGTTCGAAAGCACGTCAAGTGCAAGTAGGTAAATAGGTACCACTCCGGCGGGAAGGTAAATGGCATTTCCGTGGGCTGCTCTGGTTCACCAGAAGTGGCTTAGTCATGCTGGCCACATGACCTGGAAGGTGTACACCGGCTCCCTCGGCCAGTAAAGCGAGATGAGCGCCGCAACCCCAGAGTCGTCCGTGACTGGACCTAATGGTCAGGGGTCCCTTTACCTTTAAGGACACTTGAGAATGCATTATTTGATGGCTCTGACAGAAACAAGCCAAGTCTTCCAGGCAAATGTGCAAAACACACTCTTGGGGTGTGCTCACATTGCCACTTACTCTGCATCCAAAGTTGCCCCACTGCTAGTTTTTGAATCTGCATTCACACAAGGTTAGCTACAATTCCATGTCAGTCATGTAGGGTCATACTGCTGATGCTTCCCTCCCCCACCCCAAACCACCTTCAATCCAACTAAAAAACTAGATGTGGAGTAAATGGCAATGCGAATATACCTTAATAGCCATTGTGGATGCACAGATGAGCACTCTTGCACAAATCACAGCTTAATAAACAGGACTTTGGGGGTTGAGGCATTGCAGAGGAAAGAAACCCACAATGTCATGTGTGTCGGGTGAAGACATCTCTACACCCCTATCTGATATGAACAACACTGTGAACATGCAGCTTAAATTTAGCGGAGGAAGAAGAAGAAGAAGAGTTTGGACTTGGTATCCCGCCTTTCACTCCCCTTAGAGGTAAAGGTAAAGGGATCCCTGACAGTTAAGTCCAGTCGCAAATGACTCTGGGGTTGCGGTGCTCAATCTTGCTTTACAGGCTGAGGGAGCCCACATTTGTCCACTCCACAGACAATTTTTCCGGGTCATGTGGCCAGCATGACTAAGCCACTTCTGGTGCAATGGAACACCAACACCAGAGCAGCACACGGAAATGCCGTTTACCTTCCTGCCAGAGTGGTACCTATTAGTCTACTTGCACTTTTGGCGTGCTTTCAAACTGTTAGGTTTGCAGGAGCAGGGACCGAACAACGGGAGCTCACCCCGTCGCAGGGATTCGAACCGCTGACCTTTTTTTGATCGGCAAGCCCTAGGCTCAGTGGTTTAGACCACAGTGCCACCCGCATCCCTTTTCACTCCCCTTAAGGAATCTCAAAGCGGTTAACATTCTCCTTTCCCTTCCTCCCCCACAACAAACACTCTGTGAGGTGAGTGAGGCTGAGAGACTTCAGAGAAGTGTGACTAGCCTTGCTGTGCTCAAAGCTACTACCATGAACATCCGTTCAATCATCTACTGGCTTTTGCACATTCCAAATGTTCTGAGGTAATTTTTGGCTTAAAGTATAAAAATGCATCACTCACACCCTTGAGGCTCAACTGCTTCATTGCCCGAGAGGCTGCAGCTACTTCAGGTTCAGGTTTGTTCACCTAGCAACAGGCTCACTAAAGGGTGGGGAGGGATATTTGGATATAATATTGGTGGTGCCATTTTGTGCAATGCTTCTCCTGTCAGAGATCCGGAAGGTACCAACTGTGTTATCATTTTGCTAATTACAAAAGGTTTGTTTGCCCAGACCTTCCTGGGCTCCTGGTATTTTAATATCCCTTTTACTGTTATCATATTGTAAAAAGTGGAATAAAAATGAATCAAATTACACACACACACATGTTCTAGAAGTGGACTGATCCTGTAGCAGTGCCGGCACATAACTGGCAGAGCTCAGGTATTAATGGGACTTACAAGTAAGTGCACATAGCATAAGAGTGCTGTAAGCCATGCTTAGGCATGTTTACTTGAGTCTGTTCCAAAGAAAGAGTATGTATCAGAGTCCCACTGACCTCAGAAAACTTATTTTGGATTAAGCATGCATAGCATCAGCCTCTTAATTATGTTTATGGTTTGTCTTACTTTATTGCTGCTTATTAAATCATTGATTAAATTATTACTTCCCAAACTTCTAATACCTGAGGCACATTTGTTTTCTGATTAAAATTGAAGGCATGTTACCTTCTTACAGGAAGAGGGGGGGTGGACATAGTCTTGGAGCACTGGAAGTAGAAATGGATGAATCAGTCAATTTCATTTCCCCTAGTTTCTCATTTTCCAGCCTTAAAACAAGTTCTCCACATATCTGTAGCAATTTAAGTGTGAAGAAAACTCATAAAAATTCATCAGCATTTCAGTGTGAATTTATTCTAATAAGCCCTCTGTTGTTGTTGTTTTGCAGTTTTGGCTAATGTACACATCTTTAAAACAATTTTCACTAATATGATGCATTTTGTATGTTAGTTTCACAAATATATTCATTTTATGCACACTTTCCCCAAATATATGAATTTCTGTGCATATTATTGGTTGGAGAATTTAATCAGAAAATTCAGAAAAGCACAAATTTTGAAAACATAATTGATTTCTCTCCCACCCCTAATTCTCTCCCACAAATTACTCTCCCACCCCCTACACACACAGGATACCAGGATGCAAAACTTCATTAGCATTTTAGTATCAAATAAATAATATTGCACAATCACATATTGGGTTCAGTCCAATACACAGGAAGCTGGCCTAAAACACACGGGTGTAAACTGAGCTAGTATCAAGTTTCACCAGATTCAAACTCCATTCAGCAGTGGAGCTACTGGTGGCTGAGCCGGCAGAGGAAAAGCAAGCCTTTCAAAGAGGTTTCGGGGTACAGCACCCCTTTTGCCCATTTAACTTACTCCAGGTTGCCAGTTCACATGACTGAGCTGAATGGGCTCAGGATCCATCCCAAATACTTCCACTGGTCCCCTCCCCACCATACCCCCCAAACACCCCCTTTTCAGGCTTTAGGATAGCTTGTGGTCTGCTGGGCTCTGCTCAGCTAGCTGGATCCCAGGTAAGTCAGGATGGGAAGACACACCTTTGTATCTCTGGCTAAGCCAGGGATGAGGGAGTTAAACTGGTGTAGCTGGAACCTAAGCCTGCTTATTGCAGCAGATCTTGCTGTAGGATTGGTCCTGCACACATGCAACCCTGAAAGTCACTCACACTGCACCAAACACATTCAGAAAATTAGCTGAAGTCTACATGTCCCAGCAATAATTGAGCCTGCTATGATTCTTTTGTCTTTTGGGATTTGACACTTGATTCCCCCCCCCCCCCGGCCACTGATGGGGCAAGAAAAGGTCAAATTGGTATTTATTTTCAAGCATAATATTTGATTGTTTCAATTGAAATTGGTTCCAGCACTTGATAGTTCAATATCTTGCTTGCTAATCCCTTCAAGCAGTAGTTATTTAAAGTGGAGGAGAAGGAAGGATATGTGGATTTCTTGGATTAGCTACCCTCTCACAATCTGGCGGTTGTGCTTTTGGAGCTCACACGCAGCAGAAGACTGCTTCCTCAGTTGCTTCCATCATTTATCAAATCCCAATTTAATATCAGAAACAAGATACTTCCTACCCCACTCATTTATCTGAAATGACTATTTACTTTCTCTCAGGATTACAACCAGGTAATAGAAAATCTTACAATTCATATTGCTATGAATTGCAAGGGGCCTACAACTGTGGTTCAGTAAACAGGTGTATAATTATCAATATATTGTGCATAACTCTGTTGTGCATTCATTTGAATATTATGGGTAAGGGAATTTTGCCTGGTCTCATCATAAGATACTTTTAAATTCTTATTTTTAGCACGTATTATGCAGACCTGCATTTTAAGCATGCTATTTTCATAATCACTTGCATTACATCTCTAACCTCTGTAACTGCCCAAGGGCACATGATATATATTCAGTAAAGAAAAATCAATTTGGCCTCAGTGACTCTCTTGTAGGCCATATAAACTATTCACTCATACAGAATCAGCCGTGTCCTTAAAAAGAGATGAATAATGACACAGACAATGAGCAGCCAAAGGAAAATGTGATATTACTGAAAGAGTCTGCTCCTCACCCTGCTATTCCCTACCTCCACCCCCTCTGTAAGCATGAAAATGTGACCCCATAGAGTGCCGTTGGGGGAAAGGGTGGGATATATATATGTGTGTGTGTGTGTGTGTGTGTAATGAAACAATTAGATCATTACTTCCTTGCTCATGAATTGTTGGTGGCAATCATGGCTATAGACGTCTATAGGGCTCTTTAGGCAATTCTCAGCCCTGCACACAGTAACTGTGAGTGTGCCTGATCTCCAAGGGGCACTTGGCTGTCCATTGTTCAAGTGCTGAAAAGTCCCATGTTCAGTCTCTGCCATTTCTAGGCTGTGAAAGGCTCTCAAGCAGCAGAGCAGGGAAAGAAGACCTTTGCCTGAGGCTCTGGAAGAACCAGAGCAGGTGAAGCCATTGTGCCCCCACTCAGCTAAAGTCAGGGCTGTATTCTGTTTGCATTGATCTGAGAGACACTCTTTAGTAGCAGCACCATGGCCTCCATTGGTTGAATTAAGTTGTAACAAGAGTGAATTGCTCACTTTGCATTAAAGCTGTATATGTCATGCACAAAATCTGATTTACCTCTGAGTTGCTGCATATTATTCCCCATCTCTGTTACCATATGGAACCATTTAAAAGCTTGAAACATCTTTCTTAAGACTCATAAAGCTGTGTGTGGGGGGGTGTTGTTTCTTGGTTTATTTGTTTTTTAATTCTATTGGCATCATCGGAGGGGTTTGTGCACAATATAATGTGCTGAGTGTTCACTCTTCTTTCAATCTGTTGTCCCATTTATCTCCAAAATGTGAAGACTTATGGATGACACTTGCTTTTGTTATAGCAGAGGTCCAACTCCACTTGGCTGCATTAACAATTTATTTCACCCGCATACATTTTCCCATGCTCACAACTACACAACCAAAGATATCAAACTCTGTTTTGAAGGCATACATTTAGGCTGATTTTTATCCAAAAATAAAATAAAAAAGTGGTGAGCACCAAGCGTTCTTTTAAAAATGACACAGTTAGTGTAGCATGGATGCTGACTTGCTGGGGGGGGGGGACTGCTGAAAGGCTTTCTCCACTAAACAAGGAAAGCATTCTTTGACCTCTCAGAAGTCTATCACTGACATTCCCTTTTGCCAAAAGAATGCATCCATGCCACTTGCAGTAAATGTTACAGATGTTCTTCTTTACTTTTTTTCTCCTACTGAAGTATGTGCATTACTAAGAATGACTGGATAACTGACAATCAATACAAGTCCATTCAAACTTCATGTTTGAGTAACACAATATAAACTGTAGCATTGAACTTGCTGTTCATTAGAGCTGCAATTTGTTTTCAGAACTGCTTTGTTTTCATTAAACTTTTCTTGAAACATGCATTTATTTTTGAATTATTTTTTTCGGAATTATTTTTCTACTTGAGAGCCAATTCCTGCGTATAACAATAAATCTCTACACTATATGTAACACTATGGGAGCAATCCTATAAGCAAGATCTGCTGTGATGAGTGGGTTAGGGTCTAGGGATCTCCAGCTGAGCTGGGAGGTACCCAGTACAACCAGGCTGCCCTGGCTTAACTCCCTCATTCCCAGTTCAGCAGGTAATATGCCGGTTTATGTCCACCAGCCCAGCCCAGCCCAGCCCAGCCCAGCCCAGCCAAAAACCAGCTGGCTGAGCTACCGTATTTTTCGCCCTATAAGAGGCACTTTTTCCCCTCCAAAAATGAAGGGAAAATGTGTGTGCGTCTTATGGGGCGAATGCAGGCTCCTTGGCTTCAGCGATAGCAACGCGAAGCCTCCGAAGCCTGCGCTCCGGAGGCTTTGCATTGCATCCGCAGAAGCCAGGAGAGTCTGCTCTTTGAGGCTGGCGGTGGGGGAAAGCAGCGCTTCCCCCATGGCCAGCCCCAGAGATTGGGGGGAAGCGGGAAGGTGTGCGATGCCTTCCCGCTACTCTCCAACCCTCCTGTGGGCTTTTGTGGGAGATGGGGGAATTCCCCCACCTCCCGCAAAAGAAGGCAAAAGCCGCACACTCTTTAAAGGGGCTCCGCGGTTTCTGCTGGCTTTTCTAGGAGGTGGGGGAATTCCCCCACCTCGTAGAAAAGCCCGTAGGAGCCGCACAGCCTTTGAAGAGTACGCCGCTCTTGGGGGCTTTTCCCCGAGGAGGGAGAAGGGACTGACTGGCCGTTTCAGTCCTTCTCCCTCCTGGTCAAAAAGCCCGTAGGAGTCGCGCACGGCTCCTGTGGGCTTTTGCGGGAGGTGGGGGAATTCCGCCACCTCCCGCAAAAGCAGGGAGAAGGTCTTGGAGTAGCGCACAGGCTGCGTGCAGCCTGTCCACTGCTCCCAGAACTGCGGGGGGGGGGGGATCATATTTTTTTCCTTGATTTCCCCCCCTGAAAACTAGGTGCGTCCTATGGGCCGGTGCGTCCAATAGGGCAAAAAATACGGTAAGCCTGGTGGATCTTAAAGAGGTGTAAGCCCTGAAAAAGGGGTGCAGTGGGGATGGGACCAGCAGTAGCCCTGCTGCTAAATGTTGTTAGGATCTGGGGTCCCTTTACACCATGTTAACTTAGAGCTTTATGATAGCTTCTTGGGTGTTGAATTGCTCCCTTATTCTGCATACCACTTAAAGATGAGGCCACAACAATCACAAAAAGTCTGTATTTCAAAGAGTTTTTTGGACCAACCTGAAATATGAACTAGGGAATGGTAGAGAATTTTTTTTAGAGCATGATGGCTAAGGCTTGTATGGGTTTCTTGCATAATTAAATTTGCAATGGTATAGAATGTTTAAATATACAGTATGTCTGTGCTTTGGGTAGTTATGTTCACATATATATGGAAGATTCCTCTGCAACTTTTCTTTCCTGATGGGGAAATGGAAAGTAATGAGAACAGCAAGTGATATGATGGGCATGAGTTCCTAGGGGCTGGATTGCAGTGTTAATTATTCCCTGATGTTTAGATCCATTAGCCTCTATGGATCCAGGCAAAAGATGCATTTGTGTAATGATGTCACCTTGACATATATCCAGTTACTCATCTACTACACCCCCTAAACCCATCATGCTAGTCAATCTTATAATATACTTGTTCATATCTGGTGGTCATTGTTTCCTTACTTAAATGGAACGTTTGCTGCACTTGTACTTTCCATTGCCGTTTAATGGCTTTTAGCCAAAATTTTCCATTTGTCAAGATTGGTTTAGTCTCTAGAATTTTTTCTCAACAGAAGCAGTTTTAGGGTAGTGCAACAGGTTTGGACACAGTGGGCACCACACTGCAGGAGGCACCACAAAAAGCTGTAGAACTAAGTCCAAGAGATGTTAGTGTTGCCAAATGTTAGTGTTGCACAGGGTGCCACTGAAATTTGAGAGTACAAAGTCCACCACTGATTTGCAGTTCATCTCATTGTCTAAGCCTAATGCCATACTGCTAACCAAAGGAAAGAGCAAATAGAAGCTACCTGATCTTGTCACTATTTGCAGGCTTGGAGACAGAAAGTGAGTAGGCAAGAACAACATATTTATGGAATACTGGGAGTCAGCAGGGAGGAGTGTGGACCTCAATGGGTACCCTATAATGTTGATGCGTAATGCCAACACTGGACATGAATATGGAAAACCAGTCCCAAATGTACAAACATAGAGCAATCAAGTGATGTGAACACATGGGAGAACCAGCAGTTGACTCACCTTGACTATGCATAAGCAACCCTTGTTTGTTTAGGTGTAAGGTTGCCAGACCTCCAAGGCTGACATGGAGTTTGCCTGCTCCCTCCAAATGGCAGGTGGAGGACTTTAATTCTCCTGGAACACCTTAATTTTTTTATTAAAAAAATAAGATGACAGTTCATGCAACTTGCAAGCTTCAGCCTGGCAGGAGTTGAAGTTATTGCCTAGACTCAGGGGGAGGAGTCTGCACTTCTCCCCTCCCTCTCCCCATTAACCTCTGTCTCTGGGGCTCAGCGGTGAGAGGGAGCACAGAGGTGGGGGAGAATTGTTCTGGCCTCAAGAGAAGGAGGGGATTATGAGCATGGAAGGTGCAGGCTTGCAGGGCGCATCTCGTGCAAGGAGCAAGTGCATAGCTTGGGGGTTCTCCTGGACACATCTTTGTCACTGAGAGGCCCAAGTTCATCTGGTCAAAACATGTGATCCCATTGTTGAAACAGCTGCACTGGCTGCCCCTCCACTACCAAGCCAGGTTCCAGGTCAACAATACAGTGGAGGCATGTATGGATGACTGAAATGATATGTGCAAGGCACTTTAAATGCATGGAATTCACTACGTGCATTCTAATGTTAATTATTGCTACCACCACTTGCTCTTATTCAGTTGTAGTCCCTCCCCTTAAAGTAGATATATGTAAATGAGTTGCTCCCACCCCCTCCCACCCTGAGCCTGATTCAATTTCCACAAACATCAGGAAGAGAAAATGCTACCAGTAAAAGGAGAAGATGTTATATTCTTCTATAGATGGAAGGGAGCATAAGAATCACTCTGGAAGACAGGGTGCACAATAGGCTTATGGTGTTGTAGAGTTGCTATCCTCCTTTAAATAGACATTGCAGTTTCAAAGAGGACCATTTCTACATGCACTTCAATATCTCTATTGTTCTGTGAGGGAAAAGATGATCTATTATTAGGATGTGTAGCCAAACTCATTTGTCTTAAGTGATTCCTCCATAGAAATCTGTTCAATAGAGATACTTTGTTCTATATTATGAGTATAATTTTCCTAAAGGATTGAGTAATCAATGTATTGCTTGTTTAAGGAGGAAAAAATTAAACCTAATTGATGGTGTGTCACCAAGGACACTAAGGAAGAGGCAGAAAACGGGGGGGGGGGGTAAGAATCAAATTGAAAATCACTGGCAAGAAAAGGAGGGAGAAAGAGGGGAGAATCTGAAAAGATCATTATTTTGTGCGTGACACATCAGCTCGATAGCTGTGGGAAGGGGGGAAAGCAACAGTAAATGTAATATAAAAAGACAAAATTGGTAATAAGCAGTGGCATGTAGAAAATATCTTGTGGTGTATAGCTTTTCAAATTATCTTTAATGTGCTAAGCAATTTCTGTTTGTAGCTATGCTCTTTAAATCCCAGAGCTTGCTTGATTTTTTTCTAATGAAAAGGCTATTGATGAAACGTATTTTATTTCTTCTTCTTCTTCCTTTTAACTATTTTTATTTCTTCCATAATCTTAGACTCTTTAGTTAATACCACTAAAGAGTGAGTTCTTTGATCCATCGTTATGCAATGCTGTTCTTTTTAATGGCTAGATGCTTAGCTATGTGATGTGACTATATACTGAGCCAGGGCAAGAGACATTCCATTCCAACCAAATAATGTCAGCTCAGGCTGGATCTAAGAACAAACTGAAGTCGGAAATTATGGAGAATGGTCCTGAGTTGGTAGAACAGATATCATTTCAGACTGCTGGTGTGGAGGAGTTGCTGGGCTTGAATCACTTGTGTATATATTTTCTTTCAGTTGTCTTAATATGGGAAAACGTTTGAAAGACACCATCACCTGAAGTCTAGAACGATGCAACCCACTTAAACCCAACCATCTTATTCTGCTGCATGTGAAGACCAGGTTATTGGACTTTCTCTCTCCCAGTGCTAGCCCAAGACATTTTGCTGCCTGAAGTCAAGAAGTCTACATCAGTTTAAACCCAAATTCCTAGGTTTATCTGGGCTTGTCTGGCAGCTATTTTGCTTTGAATGAGGTCTGAAATACAATCTTTAGCTGGCTCTCTTAAGACATTTTATATCTTTGCTTTCTTCTGTAACATATCTTTGAGGTTAGACAAAAACTCCTGCATCATCACAACTCCGTCTGTTCCAGTTCCTGTCATATTCGGATGGGAAAAAATTGTTTGTTTTTTGTTTCTTAATAAATCTGCTCTATTTATGACTGTGATCTTAATTATGTTTAGAGAGATGTTTCTCTTCAGGGAAATGCATTTCTGTAGTCTTATGCTGTAAAAAACGTGTGGTGCTGTCAGCTCTTTCCTGCACATATTGGGGGGGGGGATCCATAAATACAGCTTCAGAAACCATTGAAAGAAAAGTTCCATCTGCAAAACAATGGTCTAGGTGGCAAGTGAATTAGAATTAAACCTTATGGGCAGAATTCACTGAAGGAGCCCTGTCCATGGCAGCCCTGTGTAAGGATTTCCACTTTCTTAGAGGGCTTCCTCCCTTTCCTCTCCCTCCGCATGTGCACATCCCAAAATGGGCTTGAGGAGGTCAGAAGAACCCTCAGAAGAGCACCCAGGGGAGGAGGAGCAGGGTCCTCTCTGTCTGGCAAGCTGAAAAGCTTGGGCAGATGCAACTACTGGAAGAGGCTCTGAATTCTATCCTATATATTCCCCACAGTGAACATCCTGGATTGAGGTCAACAGCTTGAGGTTGAGTCCTGACAAGACAGAAGTGCTGTTTCTGGGGGACAGGGGGCAGGCAGGTGTGGGGTATCAAACATGGCTGAGATTGCTCTTCTCCCATCTCTCTCTCAATAAAGATGGGATTTATTTATAAAATAAATTTGGGATATCAAATTTCAGCAGCACCCTGTGTGACACTAAAATTTGGCACCCCTTACCTCTTGCACTACAGCATTGTTGGAGTGCCTCCTGCAGCATGGTGCCCAGTGCGGCTTCACCGGTTGGGCCACCCTTCAACTGCCTCTGATCAAGGTGGATGTACCACACTAAGGACAGCTGGTAACACTTCATTGCATGATATTTTATTTAGTAGACCCATCCAGTTACCCACTCTGGCTAGTATTAGTAAGCCAGGATGGACAAATGATATAACAAGCGCTTGTCTGGACACATCACTGCAAGTTTCCTGTCCACATCATCATGCCACATTAACTAAAATGGATCCCATTACACTGGATCTGATCAGCTGGCACTGCTACAATACACTGCAAAAATGAACAACTGTATCTTGCAAACTGATTGCAGCTAGACAGTGTGTGCTCCAGAGGTCTACCACATAGTCATTAACCAACCCCTGGACCACACAGAATTACTCTTTGAAGAAGCAATGGGAGACTGTTTGAGGATGTGATCATATAATAGAATTGTAGAGTTGGAAGGGACCCCTAGGGTCATCTACTCCAACCCTCTGCAATGCAGGAAACCTTTGCCCAACTTCCTGCCAACACATACCTGAACATGCTACCACTAACTGATGGAGGCAGCAAAGTAGGTTTTTGTGTTGCCTCCAAAAGAATTATGCCACTTATGTGGCTTATGCTCCTTGCTTAACCCATGTCATCAACCTTGGTGTACCAAGGAGCAAAATGGGCTCCACAGCTCTGGAGAGGGCCCTCAGCAGCAATTGTGTCAATAGCACATTCCATACCAAGACTAGAACTTTGACAGGATCACCTGCTCTATCCGCTAGAAAATCCCTCAGATTCTATCAGTCTCCAAGGATGGGTGACTGTAACTGGTTGCCATCCCTGCAGGGGATAATTTCACTATGAGACCCAAGAAACTGAGGCTAATAAGATGGAGGAGCTTTGGATGGGTGGTCTGGAATTCAGTGCAGATGTTGCACTTTCCCTGATGGAACAGCTGCACTTTCTGGGAGTGCACCTTGATTCCAACTATTACTGCAGGCCAAACCTCTGTAGCAAGCAGTGCTTATGCTCAACTCCAGCTAGCTCACCAGCTGCAGCTGTTCCTGGATTGAGATAGCCTGGCATCCGTAGTCCGTGCTCTAATGGCCTGCTGTCTGAACTATTGCAATGCTCTTGAAGATGGTTCAGAAGCTGCCTCATGCACAGAGCATGGCAATGGGACTATGTCTCGCTGTTCCTAGATGCACTGCACCTGCTACCAGTGAGCTAATGGGCCCAATTTAGGAAGTTGGTATTAACCATGAAGTCCTGCTGCCACTGGTGCTACTGTGGGACACTCTGTAAGGGGAAGTGACCCAAGGCAAGGCTTTATCAGTCGTGGGCTCCTGATTATAGGACTTCCTTCCTAGTGCTGTACATTCGTCTCTCTCATTTCTATCATTCAGAAAAAAAATCAGAAAAAAGTTTCTGTTCACCCAGGCATTTGGTGACTGAAATATAATGGTTTTTATCAGCTTTGAAAATGTTCTTTTGGGGACTGTTGTGAAATTTGTTTTATATTGTTTTAAATTCAGATGTTGTGTGGCCGCCTCGGACTCCTTTGGGATAAATGGTGGGGGTCAGGAACCTATCGCTTTGTCTCTAAGGGCTTGGCACACTCTTCATAATGAATTTCATATATTTGCAAGTACTACGTACATAATGGGAAGAGTTAAAAAAGAGCCACTTCACCTAATGAGAGGATTGGTGCAGCTGAACCTCACCTCCCGTATAATGAAACCAAGCTGGGCAAGTTGGGTGCTAAATCTGCTCTTGCCAGAAATGCTTTTCTGGTATCCAGTGCTATGAACTTATGTGCACTACCAGAGAGAAGAAAGGCAGTTAACTCAACCCCCCTGGCTTCTATCCAGGCTATCTTTTTAGTAAAAATGCAAAAATAGTGAATTTCAGAGGACAAGGAATGAATCCAAAGTACTTCTTAATATAATGAGTTATTTGAATTCATAAGGGTAGTTCACTAGCTGTTGGCCCCCTATCTTGGAGTGTGTGTGGTAGCTCTTGCTACCCATTCGAGTCTTCATTGGGAATGCATTGTCTCTCCCTCATACGCCCTCTGATTCCTATTGCACCCACCCAAAATGGTAAAGTCTTCCTTCTTGGGAGAACCATCTCAGCTATCATTCTGAAATTCAGCAGGCATCATCCCCTCAGAAAGGCAGACCATGCCTACAATTTGTCTCTGATTCTGGCAAAAAAATAAACATAGATAGACTTTCTCTATGTTTTGGGAAGGGAAGCCAAGGGTCATCTAGTCCAACCCCCTGCAATGCAGGAATATCACCAAAGCATCCATGACAGATGGCCATCCAATCTTTGTCTTAAAAATCTCCAAGGAAGGAGAGTTCACCACCTCCTGAGGGAGTCCCACTGTTGAACAGCTCTTACTGTTGGAAAGCTTTTCCTGGCGTTTCATTGGAATCTCCTTTCTTGTAACTTGAAGCCATAGGTTCGAGTCCTACCCTCCAGAGCAGGAGAAAGCAATGTGACTTACATAGTGAAACAATATGATTCAGGCATATACAATGGCAGGCAGATTCACCCTTCCATCTGCATGAATTAGGAGGAATTCTTTTATGCTGCAGCCCTATATAGACCTACCTGGGAGCTCCACTAAACACAACAAGTGGGACTTACTTGTGAGTAAACATGAGGGAAGGAACTCACTGCTTGCCTGTGCTTGTGGTTCCAATCATACTGGCTTGGTTTATGCCAATACTTAGTCCACTTTAGCAGTACAGACTTGTAGATGAATCAAGAGTGAACTTGCCTCTGCTGTCACAGATGGCTCACAAATGCCATGACTGATGTCGACTCAGATGCAAATCATCTACTCTAAGAGACAAATAATGAAACAATGATTCATTTTTTAAAAAAACTTCTTTCTAGATTGTAGATTGAATCTGTGTAGCCCCTTTATGTCTGTTGATGCCCCCTCCACAAAATAAGTAGTATTGCTTTGCCATTCCCCCTCCTCACAATTTGATATTCTACAGTATCATTTACATTCCTCACCCAACAGTCCATTTCACCTCAAACCAAGAACCTCCCCACAAGATCCTTCCTTTGCCTTCAGGGCATAGATATCTAAACAAAGAACATTCATTCTTCTTCAATTTAGCCTTTTCTTCTTTGATAGGATTACCTAAAAAGCCTACCCCCACCTCCCCTGGAACTTAATCTGTTAAAAGCTGTATTTCCCCGAGTTCTTCAGGTATTTCATTTAATAATAAAATAAAATTAGCATTTTTAAAGTAAAGTTGGTATTCTAAGCAAATACGATATTTGGAGGACGAGCGCAGAGGCAAATGGCATATCAGACTTTTCAACCAGATTTAATTTTGACCTAACAAAATTCTTAGTTTACCATGCTGTATTGGAAAAGAAAATAATGGCAGAATCAGAATAATCTGCCTACTTTTGCATATTATTTAGAAATACAAAACACATAATATCTGTAAAAATGCTAAACAGAAATAAGCATTTAATTATCATTGACTTCTCCTTTTTAAAAAACTGCTTCCTAAAAGTGAAGCATATTGAATTAGTAAGTGAAGAAGATTTTCAACATTCAAACTAATATAAAATATTTCTAATTCAGCAAAAGATAAAATCACTGAACTGGTAATGGAAGGGGGGCAGAAAAGGGTGTGCACTGTTGTAAATATTAGAAAATGTATTAGAGGCATTATTTTTACTTCATTGCTCATGCAGAAGGCCAGAGCAGTAAGCCTCATTGAACTTAATAGGACTTACTTTTGAGTAAAACATACTTGGGCTGCTGTTTTGGTAACAACCCCATGTGAGCAAAAACATTTCATTTTAGGCTCCCTGTTTATTGAATTTAGTGTAAATCAAAAATAAGGCATACAGTCCCTTGAGCTGAAGTCAGAACTCTGGGCCTCTGTATAAGAACCTTCCATTAATGTTTTAGTAAGCTTTAAGAGCTCCACTTCCAGTGGGGAATGCTTATTAGAGCATTAACAAATACTCAAATGGGCATTTTGCAGTGAAAAATACTGCCATAATGTTGCAAAATGACTACAGGGACTTCCCTCTTTCTGAGCAGGGCATCCAACATGCCTACTTGTGGGTTGCAGTTTTTAAAATGACTATTTTTGGCAGCAGAATTTTCATCAAATTGTAATAAAGCATTTCCCTTTGGTGGAAAAAAAGAAGCAACTGTCCAATGGAAGCCAGAGAGGTAATCATGTAATATAAACACTCATAGATACAAGTTTTATTCTTTATTGATAAAGTAATCACACAAAGAAATGTCTTGGGAGTAACTTCAAAGGCCACTTAAGTTTTTCACTCTCATATTCACTTTGTTGTTCTTGGTACCTTTATAGCTTCCGATTACATACCGATGGATGCCTTCCCCTCTCTGTGGATCAAGACCCACAGTCTATCATTTGTACAAGGTTCCACGGAAGCCAACAGGGATTTATTTTGAATAACGACTCACGGAGTTATTTTCTCTCTGAAATAGCATCTGTCTCTGCCACAACATCTTAGAGCAAAAGCAGCATCTTTTTTCTCTGGCTGCATTAAGCAGAAAAGAAATCTCCACCCCAAGCGATTTTTCCCTATTCAAGGTGACAAGGGAGGCTTAGGAAACATATGCAGCATCAATATGGTAAGCGTGACATGTGTTCATTAAAAGTGTTTATGATGCATTCTTTGGGGGCAAACATGCTTTTCTGCATTGTTAAGTTCCACATTTTTATTATTTTGTTACTATAAATGTGTACTATGACAAGGTCATATTCGCAGGCAAATCTTTCTGTTGCTAATTACTAGTGATTGCTGGACCATCCCCCATGTCCGATTTGGAATTTAAAAAAACAGGTCTAGTGCTGGATTAACTGAGGCAGAGCACCTGTCTCATGAGGAAGCCTCTTTGATTTGGGATGGCTCTTCAGAGGCTGCTTCTGGTGCTGGGACAGAGAGAGACTGAGGTTGCCTTTGGTGTCCTGCCCACTAACCACCCAACTAAGGTGTTCTCAACTGCAGTGTTAGAAGAGCAGAAGACTGTAGTCCTGGGTGTTTTCAACATTCATGCTGAGTCCACTGTGATAGGTCAGCTTAGGACCTCATGGTCTTCATGGGGCAGTTTAAAGCAGGGCATTGTCCCATGTACGGAGGAGGAAGGTCTGGATATTGGGGCAGGGGAAATATTTGCCTGTTTTCATGGTCCAACCACTTCCAGCTGAGTTTAGAATTACAGCTCCTAGACCTCCCTGCAGAACTGGGAGACCAATCTAAATGGTCTGTCTAGGAAAATAAATGGAATCCAATGGAATTCTAAATGCTGTGGGGCATTTTCTACCAGACAGAGCTGGTGATCCTGTTGATGCTCTACTTGTGCCTACTGCATGTCTGCATGGATAGCTAAGAATGTATATTTTCACTGCCATCCTCAACTGAGGCAGATGTCAAAACACACTGGACAACCTTTACAAAGCTCCACTCAGTGAGGTCTATGAGCCTCAGTTAATGGAGCAACTAGATCCATCAGTTGCCAGTCATGATTTGTTTGCAAGGAGCTTTGAGGGTAAAACAACTTAACTGCTCTATTATCTTGATACTATTACAGAGAATCCTGATGTGGTATCCAAAACCCCATCAAGGCAAGTTTTATGGAATCAGTTTCAGCTGATGCAGCTCAAGGACATGGACAGTGTTTTTTTCTGATAGGCATCCATCCACACAAACTCTTGATGCTTGCCAGGGAGGTTTGACTATGTGAGTAGAGGTAGCAGTGAAAGTGTCACTATAAGAAGACATGATGTGGAACTGCAGCTGCTTTAAACTATAATCATATTCAGGTTACTCAGAAGTAAGCCCTACTTTGACTGACCTGGGTTCCTAGCTTTCTGAGGTGGCTCCAAGAGCTCAACCAGATTTATCTGTGCTTGCCAAGTGAAAGTAATGGAATTTAAAGTCTTCTTTCTTTCTATCAAAAGGGAGATGCCCTGAAGTTACTAGTTTAACGGCATTTCAGTCTGTGGCAACAGATTGCATGCAGTGTAGATTTTGAACTGTGAGCAGAAGTGCACATATAATTGAGAATACCAATTATATTCAAAAATTAATAGTCACAAAACAGCTACCTTCATGTTTAATTGAACCTGATATTCCTCCCTTTAAAAAAATCAGGGGAATTCAATGATAAAAAACCCTGCCTGATCAGAGTAAAGGCTTGTGTTGGCTCAAGAACTATAAAATCAGGAAATTGAAAACTAAGGTTGATGCCTTAACATATGGTCCCCGTGATTAAGAATCATTTGGGTCTTGTAATCAGGATTCAGATTTGCTCATTAGCAAGCCAGTGGAACAGGGAATAAAGTATGACCAGTGATAGAAGACCACAAACTCAAGATTATGACTGAAACAAATCAATTGGTGAGCAATGTTTCATTTAAGACATATAATACAGGAGAAAATGAGGACATGAATTTTGAAGAAACCAAAGCAAAATATAAGGAAAAAATAGAAAAAAATATAAAAAATATATAGCATAACATAGCTTGAAATTGTCATAATAACTGAAGCAATCAATATAGCCTTCTAACTTCCTCCAGTCCACCTAGTTGTGAAGCAGAATTTCTAAGATCCCCAACATGTAGAAACTCTAAGTAATTTAGGATCCTAACATTGGGATCAAAGGAATTTTAAGGCAAAGTGACACCAGTATGCTGAGATGCAGCTCTGTTTCTCCACAATATGCAAGTCAGACATGTTTATGATTAATTTTCATAGATTTTTATTCATTCAGAGAACCTTTGGATAATGCTGATTTTGAATTACATTCACAATGTGCAAGTTTCACTGTGCTGAAATTTGGCTGAAAAACAGAATCATCTGAGCTGTGGGGACACAGTTCAGCCCTTTTGATGAACAACAACAACAAATTCCCAAGTTTACAGGTGTACAAAAACCCCCCCAAAACCCTACTTTGAACTCCACAGCATAACACGTGAAAGACCCCCTCAGGGGTCCATGTAACATCTGCCAGCTCTGGTAGTAGGTGGGAGCTTTCAGTGTTCTCAAATAATTGTGGCTTTGCAGCAACAATAGTTCAGTAGACACCAATTATTATACTTTGTAACTGCACATCTGGAGCCATAATGTCTTGGAATCACATGAGGATGAAAGAACAGATACCAGATTAACATTGCCAAACGTCATAAAGGTAAAGGTAAAGGTACCCCTGCCCATACGGGCCAGTCTTGACAGACTCTAGGGTTGTGCGCCCATCTCACTCAAGAGGCCAGGGGCCAGCGCTGTCCGGAGACACTTCCGGAACGTCATAGGGAACCACAAAATACCTTGACAAACTAGAGCATATTCGCTGCCAGAGCATGTCAGTTTAACATGAGAGAATGGCCAGTGTGCCACAAGAAATACATTAATTAAATAATGTAAGGGCTCCCATGAGCCAAAAGTACACACCCAACCGAGACTGCTCTGTGCATCTCTGCATGATTCGCTGCTCTGGCTCTGCCTCCTGCCAATCAGCCTCAACTGGGGGCAAATGCAGAGAGGCAGCTAAATGGCCTGCCCTGGGATGAGACATTTCTTGTTTCTAAATGAGTCACTGCTCTGCCTTGTTTTGATTAGGAGGCAGGCCCAGAATGTGACACAGGGCTCCTTCCTGGGAAGAAAACTAAAAATAAACTGCTCTGGATATAAGACTGCCTCTAATTTTAATTTTTTAAAAGAGGGTATCGCAGCTAGTGGAAATCACTTCTATTTCTCTTCCACTTCCATTTCTCTGAGGAACCCTTCGTAGCTCACTCCTTACTTCAGAGGTCACTCCCTCTTTTAGCCAGAGTTCAGGTCCTCTTCTCAATGGATCTATCTGTGACAGCTGTTAGGCAAGCAACAAAAAATGCACAAGTGGGACTTTCTGTCCCCGCAGCCATCTGAGTACCTTCCACTATGCACTTCTTCTTGTATCAAAAGACGAGCAGAGCTAGAAAGAACTCAGAAGTTGTGGGTGTCTGCAGCAACATGTCATGCTTGTTAATTTGGTGATCTAGACAACATCAGCATATACCATGCCAAATCCTGGTGCATGCAATAACACTCACTGGATCCCAGCTGAGGTTCTGTTTTGCCCAGTAGCAACCTAGTGGAACAGGGAGTGAATCTCACACACATCGAGAAAAAACCCCAAAGACTGCTGAACGTAACTGAAATGAATTACTCAGTTTATTGATATACAAAGCTTAATAGGAATGAAAAATGTTGATGATATGAAATAAAATGAGAATGCATGTAGAAAAAGGGAAAACAGAAAATTGAATATATGGGAATTGATACAAAATAGGTAAAAATTGATTAAATGATTAGCAATTGAATATGATTTGCATATGGATTAACAAGCAGCAGGCATTGACAAAGCAATCAATCAAAGTGAATAACGTAATTCCCATCTCCCTCCAGCCCATCTAGTTGTGAAATAATTCTAAAAGTTCCTAGTATATTAGCATATTTTAAAGGCAATGCTGCTCTAGGCCGCAGCAACACTCGTCTCCCAGTCAAGTGAAGTGATAGCTCTGCTCTCTTCTGCCTTGATCAGACCACACCTGGAGTCCTGTGTCCAGTTCTGGGCACCACAATTTAAGAAGGAGATTAACAAGCTGGAAAGAGTGCAGAGGAGGAAACCAAGATGATCAAGGGTCTGGAAACCAAGCCTTATGCTGAATGGTTGAGGGAGTTAGATACGTTTAGCCTGGATAAGAGGAGACTGAGAGGAGTAATGATAGCTATCTTCAAATATCTCAAGGGCTGTCACCTGGAAGATGGAGCAAGCTTGTTTTCTCCTACTCCAAATTTTCTCCTACTCTAAAGGGTATGACCTGAGCCAATGGAGTCAAGTTATAGAAAAGGGGCGTCCAGCTAAACATCAGCAAGAATTTTCTGTTCAACAGTGAAACAGACTCCCATGAGAGGTTGTGGACTTTTCTTCCTTAGAGGTTTTTAAGCAGGAATTGTGTGGCTATCTGTCATGGTTGCTTTAGCTGATATTCCTGCATTGCAGGGGGTTGGTCTAAATGACCCTCAGGGCCCTTCCAACTCTACAGTTCTATGATTCTAACTCCCTCAACCTCATAAAGCTTGGTTTCCAGACCTTTTTCATATTTGTAGAAAGTTGGCATGCTCTTCTGACAGATAGATAGGTACACATGTTCTTTGGTGGTAGCAGCTCTCCTGAATCTCAAGCAGCAGAGGATCTTCCCAGCCCTCTTCCCAGAGATCATATGACTATAACCTAGGAATTTCTACATGCCAAGCATGAGCTCTAGCAGGGAGGTGTGACCCCCCACCCATCAAGACTATAGCGCTTAGAAATAGCAACCCTTTGGAGTTTCAGTGTAGCAGAACATCTAGGCCTCCTCTCTCTTTTGAAGATATGGGGCCTTATCCAGTGTTGCAGCTTTGATGGCACAACAAACTTCTGTGTGAGCCATGGAGCTCCCTCTCCTCTCCAGCCCCCCACATGTCCTCAAAATCAGTTCTGGGGGATTGGAGGACCCCCCCAGAGAAGATACAACCCATAGATTGGCTATTGTTTCCAGCAGGGCTTTTTAAGTACCTCAACATTTTATATGTAGGCACAATATTTGGATGATCCACTACTATATGTTGTAAATCAATTTCACTAGGACATAATTACACATAATAATTTATAGTAGTATTGCAGGAAACAGCCTGTTTTGGTGTGTCTCTCTGTGTGTTTTCTTAATGAATTTATTATTACAGAAGTTTAACATTATCAGCAGCTGCAGTTTAGATAAAAAGATAATTCATTTGGTTCTGGTTGTAATTTTTTTTAGTTAGCATTAAAATAATAATCATATTTGCCTTTCCATTGTTTGACAAAGACTTAGGGAGTGCTATGTTTCACTTCAGTACTTGATATATGGCTACAGTAATTAATAAAGCAGACATTGGCTAGTGCCTAGCAGTAAATAAGTAAGCGACATGAGTTCATCAAAAACAAATCAAGCTGAACGAACTTAATTTCTTGTTCTGATCAGATAACAAGCTTAGCGTATAAAGGATATGCAGTGGACATACAATGTCTTGATTTTAATAAAGTATTTGATGCAGTTCAGCATGACATTCTCACAGGAAAACGAAGAAGTGATGATTAGCCGCAACAGCTCTAAGATGCATACCCAGCAGGCAAAATAAATTTGAACTCAAAAAGGACAAAATATCAATTCTTAATGGTTCAGCATTCAGTTGGAACAAGGAAGGGAACATGATTTCCCCCCTAGTGTGGAATTTCATCCCCACCCCTCTGATTAAGACGTTGGTTGCTGCAGTGGAATAGGCAAGCCTCCATAGTCTATGCACCACTAAACCAAATGCAGATCATGGAAGTGTTTGCAGCTCCACCCTGCATGCACAACCACACAGTTGTTTTATAGTGTTAGGCCGACAGCAAAACCATGAAGTTTATTGAACCTTTGGTGTACTTCCTTGCCCACAGTGCCGATTGATTGCCTCCAGCTTGGCGGGCAGCAAGGTACACACTCCCAATGTTTGTTTTCCAGGTGACTGCATCCAGAATTATCACTTTCTTTCTTTTGGAACAGAATAAACTGTTATGACTATTGGGTGGTAGTCAACAAAGTTTTGCTCTGAACAGGTCTACTGAAATTAATGGACCTTTCTTAGTCAGGCTCATACATTCTTATTCATTAATGGAGCGCTCATTCATTTCAATGAGTCCATTCTGAGTAAAAATTAGTTGAATACCACTCACTGTGTGCAATAGATTCATCTAACAAAATTCAGCAAAGACACTCTGCATTTTTTATAAGCTAATCAGAGTGAAATACGGACTTCACTCTTCTCAATCCTCTTCTGTGAATTTTGATTTTTGACTATTTGCTATTGATACTTGGCATGATATCTGAAAGTAATCTAAAATTGAAATGCAATTGTATTTAGCAAATGAAAGTGTATAATAGAGGACATACAATGGTATTCAGTATTTTGACAGTTTCTGATTGTTAATATGCAGTGACACTTAAGAAAATCAGAATTTTGCATTCATAATTTGAATGGCAAAAGTGGAATGCTGGCAGATATATAAATATTAGGGAATGATGGTTTTGTCTCTATTACTGACCATCCCATCCGTACACTTTCACCAAGGTATCCTGTGGTGCAGGGAGAGAACAATTTCAATAATACAAAAATTCTTCCCATTCTTTGGGTTATACCCAACAAAGCTGTCCTGTTTGCTCAAGGACATCTTCTTGGACAATGGTACTCCTTTCACTCTCCCACATGTCTCCAATGCACCCACAAATCTGCTCTAGGGGGTTGAGGGAGACCCCAAAACAGACTGGGGGCACATGAGGAGAGGGAGAGGAAGTCCCATTGTTCAGGTGAAAATGCTTGTGCTAACAGAAGGGCTTCACTAGATCCCCCTGCATGTAGGAGAGGCTTTCTCGCTCCCTCTCATCGGAATCCCTATCGTTCCGGAGTTCCAAAGCAACAGTGGAAGCAACAGTATCCATGCTGCCTCTCTACAGATGTTCAAATGCAGACTTTCCCACCCTGGTGACCTCCAGATGTTTTGAACTGCACAGCTTCCATCATCCCTGACCATTGGCCATCCTGGCTAGATCTGGGGACCTGATTCGTGAAGGCTGTTCCCATGAATGCATAGAGGCTGGGGCAAAATCTTCCACCACGATTGTGCTCTCACTTCCCTTCCAGGAACTTTCATTAGAACACTTGAAAGAGGCTGGCATTACCCACTTTACCCATTACTGGAAACAATCAAAACACTTTGCATCACACAAGTTGAAAAATAATTGGTGAGAGGGAATTCATTGATCATTCCTAACTCAACTTCTACTTCCCTTCAAGACTGTCTATTTATGAGGAAGAGGAATATTTGATGGTTCTAGTTATGAGCAGTGAATGAGATGGGATGTGCATCAATGGAGAAATTCAATGAGTTCCCAATGAAAGCATAATGACGCAGAGTTAAATGGCAGATGGATCTTTCCTAAAGATATGAAACTTGTTTTATGTGGGATCAGATCACTTAATCTTCTCTGATCTGCTGCTTGGAAGTCTTTGGCTGGAAAGAAGCTAGGGATGGAAGAAACCTGACTAGAATCTCATGTGCAAGTCCTATATTCTGCCACTGAACTAGGGCTGTTCTTCCTGTACAGCACCTGGCAGCTATATGTTGTACACATACTTCCATATGGACAAGTCTTCCTTTACGGAAATCAATGGAAGAAAAAATTGGCTAGAGTATGCACATTCCTCTGTTTTTATTTGTGTTCCATATTTGTGTTTTACTTGATCTTTTGGGGAAAACTAAATGAAACAAAGAGAGACTAATAGAAAGAGACCCTTCACTTTAAAATACCCCCCAATCAACCACACACAAAAGAAACCTTTCAATATCTTAGGTGACTTAAATGATGGATATTTTACTCAGCAAGAGAAAGGTGGCCCTGTCATCTTTTTGTGGCTATAACTACCTTAGAAAATAGTTCTTCTTCTTTTTGCAAGATGTCCTTCTTAGACACATTTTGAGCTAATTAGGAGACATGCCAGTGTGCATCAGGTGTGCTGTGGTGAGGTAGCAGTGGGTTTTTCTAACTATATTTGATTGTAGTGCACTGCATCACAATGCCCATATTCTCAAACCAGGAATTTTTCATTATATATGTGTAGCCTGTGCATCCTTTTGCAATCTCCTGACTCCTGCTCGCCTGCTGTAGCCTTAGATGAGGGGGGGGGGCGATGCCATGTAATAAAACATTTATTTAAAAAAAACAAAAAAACCCCAAACCATACATATCCACATGGATCAAAGAAAGTGCAGGGTTATGAAACATCCTCAATAGTTTTGTTAGAATCTGCTAACCCCCCCCCCCCATTTTTCTATAGAGTAGAAACTTGCAAAAATTGATGCTTGTTTTCTCTCACTGCTGCCAGACTTCATTGTAGGCTGGCCAGCTTTCTCATGAGCACACTCAACTCAACATTGGTTGTTCTTGGGGTTTGGTGGTCTTTCAGCAGTAGCAAAGTGGTTTCATGATGGTAGGAACCAACATGCTTTATTCATGGGTGCAAGAAGGGAAGGAGTTCTGGATAGATCAGAAAAGAATTGAACCCTGTGGCAAGGCTTCAGTTATTTTTATTCCCTTGCTAGAAATAAGGCAGAACCAGAGATAACCTAACCCAGCCATAAGCCATAAATGTTCATCAGCACTCCTGGGAGGTTGCATTTGCTGAACACAGTTGCTTTTTTTTGGGGGGGAGTGATTCTCTACCACCTGCCTCTGCCCCCAAGGTGGAATAATTTGAGAACAAATGAACTGCAGGTCATCTGCTCCTCCTGCCCTCATCCAGACAGAAGACTTGGCTAAAAATAACAAACCAAATGTAAATTCTCTCCCCTCTTGCCACTAGCAAGCAGACATGCCCAGCAGTTAAAGGCTAGCCTACATACTGTATACTAGCTATGAGTCATGGGGGATTGGGGATAGAGATAAGGGGTCAGTTAGCCATCTTCTCTAGATGATCTTCTTCCCTGCATTGTAACAGCCATCCCCACATACTTTGTGTTTTGCCAATGTTTATATACAATGTGTATATAGACCTCAAGGTCTTTGCTTCTAGTGATAGGATACTTCCTGAAGTACTGTTGTATGATTGCAATCCAAGGATCTCCACTGCAAAAAAAAGCAAGTGATGAACAATGAAATAAATCTGGATTGTTATTTATTCCCCGCTCCCCAATCTGCTCCAATCTGTAGAAGCCAAGGCATATAGCATTTCATGCAAGTAAACTTCCTTGGCTCCGCTATCTAACATGAGGACATCATGGGCAGAGCCAAAAGAGCCTGCATGATATTGGGGGCAGTGAGAAAATTGTACCTTCACTGCCCCTTTAGCTGCACAGCCTGCAATAATAATGCATGTTTGGGTTCATGTGGAAAGTTCACGCTGGAACAATTGCCTGGCTCAGGCTAGATAGGCCATACTAGATCTCACCTCCTTTAAGGTTTTAAATTCTCTTGGAATATGGATTCCAATCCTAGCATCCACATTCCTATAGGGATGTGCGTATAGATATGTGTGTGCTACACAAATAACAATTGTTAAATCATCTGTCCTTGCCTGTATCACAGCATGAGATGAGCTCTTCTGGGAAACAGCGGCCAGATGACATAGCAATCAATGTGAAGCCACGTGTGAAACAACCTTGCTCTGTTTGTGTGAAACATCCTTGCAGAAGCGGACCGAGTCAGTGATGACAAACCTGGCATTGGTAATCAGGCAATTACCACTCCTTTTCAGGCTGATGAGCTAGGCTAGCCAAGTTTTAGCTAGAGTTAAACAGAATGCTTGGAGAAACGATTACTTACCTTAGTTTGCCTGCCTGGTGAAACCTACGTTAAAGCTGCCGTCGCTGCAGGCGTTGCAAGTGCAGTTTTAATTAGGAAGTAAATGTAAGTTTAATACAAAGAAAATTGTCAGCAAGACTGAAATACCTAGAGCCAATTTGACACAATTCATCATGCATTCGCATTAGATTAAAACTCTGTGCTGTGGCAAGGCATGTTAATGGGGTATATTCTGCACTAGATTAAAATATGTAGTAAACAGGACCACAATTATGTTATTGAGAAGAACAAGTGAACTCAATCCTGATGGTACAAAGAGAATATTATTCAAAATGCAATTATATAGTAAATGAGAATATACAAATATATTATTTTGCCCTTTTCAGCAGCAGCAGCAGCACAACCTTGATGCACACCTAATTTAGGACTGATCCACACATGCCAATTTCCCATCATTCATCACTCACTAATCTTTCATCACTTGGTTACTCAGTATTTGGTAACTTTCAGACAAAATTGTGAACTATCAGAATTGAAAAACAGCATGTTAGAGTGAGTTTTGATGGCATAAATGTTCTATGCATGATAATTAATCTTGGATGGCTGATTCACACATGTGCAAGTTGTCACAGATAATGAGCAATTAACATGCATGACTGAATGAGCCTTTATGCTTTCAGCAATTAAAACATCTGGGAAACTGTGTAAGCGTGATGTCACCACCACTGTAGTTAAACCAGGACTTTTCTTGATATAATAAAAGCCATGCTTTGAAAAGCACATAATGCTCAAAATAAAACATCCCTGCACTAACAACTATGTTAAGCACATAACGTAGAGGTGGCATGTGCCATATTGACAGCACACATATGAAATCCTGTGTAATAGCTCCCTGATCAGTAGCTCTTGCTACAAATATTCTAAGCCATATACCATTGCCTCTTTAGGAGAAATAAAGGATAAGTATGGTGGAGACATTTATTTGGCTTGTCAGCAGTGCTGGGGCTATCATTAGGCCAATGAGGCAGCTACTTAGGGCGCAGTCTTCAAAGGGGTGCAATACTGACTTCGGAGAGGAGCACTTTTGAAACCACTGAGATATCATCTTGGTAGTAGATATGATGCTTTAACAGAGTTCTTTAATGACACAAGTCTAAAAGGTTTATATGGAAATACTTCCCAAATTTCTGATGTAAGTTTGTGGTATCTTTTGTAACATGGCACAACATCCTTTTGGAAGTCAAGCTTACAAGCAAGCTATTACAAAACAAGGAAGCTGATTTAAATTTAGCTACAAGTCAATTGCAAGTGGCCAAGAATTACTTTGTGGGTTGAAGGTGTGATGAGTGTTTTCAACAAGTTTTGATAGATGCTACTGGGGTTGTAAAGGAGCTAGAAATACTACCAAATTTTGAGACATAACAAGTTAGAAAGGGGAGAAAGAAATGGCAGTTTGAGTATGAGGCCCAAGAAAAAACACCACAAGATCCAAAGCAGAAATTAAAGTATTTAAGCTATACTGTCTTAGACAGGACCATACAATCTGCTGAAGAGAGACATTCCAACAGCTACAATATAATTTCCTATTTGGCTTCCTATGTGGTATATACAGTATTAACATAAAATCTGTTGAAGATGTACTTAAGGCCTGAAAGAATTTGGAGAAACCACTGATGTGCAACGGAAACAAAGATATTATTGCTGAAGAGCTGTGCTGTGAACTTACAGCAACAGTTTGAAGACTTCCAAAGTCCAGGGGTGATTCTGGCCTTAAACAATCTATCACATTTTTAACTGGCGGTATTGTTTTTGTCTGTTACTATGTTATAGTGTATATATGCTTTTATCTTGTAAACTGCCCTATGAATGGCAGTGTAGAAAACAAAGAAACAAAGAAACTCTCTTGCTGGAGGTCTAGGTGATCTCAGTGGCTAGAAGTGCCTTTTACGTGCATTGGATGGTAAAATAGCTACAGCTATTTCTAGAGTAGAAAAGGTTGACCACTGTCATTCACCTACTTGTAAGCTCCAGATTGGATTAATGCAATGTGGTCTACATGGAGCTGCCCTTGAGACTGACTTTGGGCTCTCAAATTTCAGCAGCACCCTGTGCAACACTAACGTTTCGTTCCCTCACCCCCACCTCCTGTGCTCCATTCTACAACATTGCTTTCGTGTTCCCTGCAGGGCGGCATCTAGTGCAACCCCACCAGTCGTCCTACCTCTGAGCCGAGCCAGAAGCTGCAACTCGTGCAAAATGTGGCAGCTCAACTGCTCACTGGGGTGCAATGTTGCCATAATATTAAGCTGCTGCTGAAAGAATTCCACAGGCTGTCTCATCCCCTACATCCCCAGCTGATCACTGTGCTCTGTAGGAGAGGGCACCCTGCAGATACTGTGTTATCAGGAGCTCTGTCGCACACAATGTCAGAATTGGGCCTTTAGTGTGGTGGCACCTCACCTTTTGGCACTGGCTGCCATTGCATACCAGACAGGCACCTTCTTGACTGTCTTTCTGGTGTAGGTGAAAAATGTTTCTCTTTCTAAAAGCCTTCTTAAAAAAATTATCCCAATTGGTATCTGCCATGGATTTGAATTGATTTTATGTACAGTGGTACCTCAGGTTACAGACGCTTCAGGTTACAGACTCCGCTAACCCAGAAAGAGTGCTTCAGGTTAAGAACTTTGCTTCAGGATGAGAACAGAAATCATGCTCCGGCGGCGCGGCAGCAGCAGGAGGCCCCATTAGCTAAAGTGGTGCTTCAGGTTCAGAACAGTTTCAGGTGAAGTACGGACCTCCGGAACGAATTAAGTACTTAACCCGAGGTACCACTGTACTTGGATGTTCTTGTTTTAGACTGTTTTGACTTTTTAAACTTTGTTTTTATATAAGCAGTTGTTTTTTATGTGTTACTTTATTTCACTTTGCAGATTGCATTGGGATACCTCATGGCAAGATAAATGAATGACTGAATGAATGTTGTTTTGGGTCCAAAGAGGATTTCTTCAGAAGTGATCTCACCACATCCTCTTCTGGGCGCCCCAAGGCTGCTGTGTCTGGTAAAGAGACATTGATCAACTCCCTGGCACAGCTGGCTCTTCCCTGACTTCCATTTTTAATTAGCCATCAGAGGAAAGACTCCCCTGCTCCTTTTATCCAACATAGATTTGCAAGCATTTTGAGCAGGATTGTCTCAGTTTTGGCACATGATAACCAAAGACTGTCAAAGAAGAATGAGAATCTTATTTGTGTGTGGACATCTCATGCTGGCATCATACCTCAGATCATACAAAAAGACAAGGCTGCATTCCTCCCCAGCCCCAGAGCCCGCTTTGAAATCCTCCTGCTACATTCACGGGCAACAGACCAGAATATACTTTATTAAGGGCGCATGCTGCTTACAAGAATAAGATGCACGCACAGTGTATCTTAGCCGTCCCCACATATTAAACATCAGTAAAGTTACATGTACACAATATACTTTTTTGTGATGCTGTCATTTTTACATATTAACCTAGAGAATAGCTAAACTGAAGCTATTTAGATTGTTTCAGGATATTTTCAATAGGCAGAAAAATGCTTCCCATTTTCAGACAGACTTAGCATTCCTTATGGAAATGTTCACATTCATTTGCATTGCCCTAATTACTTTCAGCAATATGACCACAGAGCCTCATTTGGCTAGGAAGTGTTGCAGCAACATCCCATTCACTAACTAACCCAGGAAAAAGCAAGAGCAAGAGCAGGGGCCAGGAGGGAGGGAGGGGTGACAGAAGTAGCAGCTTCGCACAGTCTAAGCCTTTATTTGGGAACAATTTCTATCCATTGAACTTCTCAGTTTTTGCCCCACTATCAAAAGTGGATCAGCCGTGTTTAACACACAGCTCTATATTATATTTCACCTAACCAGAATCTTTAGGTTAATGGATAACAGTAGGCTTTCACTCTTGTCTGATGTTCCTAACCCTTCTTTTGGGCTTTATTAGCTTCTTTTGGATTCTTATGGAGATTATATATATATATATATATATATATATATATATATATATATATATATATATTCTGTTTTAACTCCTTTTAGTGTTGTTGTTTTTAGATTTTAAATGATTTTAAAAGATTGTACCCCTCCCTCCTTATGCTGGTCTACAACCATAATAAAGTGTTGTGTTGTGGACAATAGTAGTCACAATTGTAGTAATAAATGATAACCATAATCAATGGCAGCATTTTCTGAGACAATGTAATCTCTCAACTCTTATTAGGAGATATGCTATTGCTATCCATAAGTATAACTGAGCCACAGCTATGTTTATCAGAAAGATTATTTGCTCAGTGCAAACATCACTTTAATAAAACAAATGCAATACATTTCAACAAACAACCTTTGAAACAAAGGAAATGCAGACTGTGTGGGAAAGATCTGGTGGGAAAAGGCTACCACTCAAATATTTATAATAATGGGGAAAGCATCTTTTTTGTGCAGCCCCCCCAAGCCACCCAGGCACCTGCTTTGGCATTCTTCCTTTATATAACCAGAAAGGAAGACACACTTTTGTTCTGATGAAGTAGGACATCAAGTTAAAAGGGTTCAGAAATCTAAGATGCTGCTCACTTGCAGCATCCTTTCAGTGGGGCAACAGGCAGCAGAAAGCATAGAGCAAACGAAAATTTATCAGCCTGCCACTTCAGGAGCAGATTTTGGAAGGCCAGGAAGACCTGAGATATCTTTTAATTGCAGATATTGACAGAACAAATAATTCTAAATGAAAGTGCAGTTCCAAGGAATTATCATCCTCATAGTTCAGTGGATGGCTTTATCCAGTTTGGTATACATGGGGTCAATACACAAGAAGCAACACAATGTTTGCATTGCACATTAAGAATTAGAGCTTCGTTCAAAGATGCATGTCAATCACCTGTTGACTAGTGCTTGCATGTATGAATGAAACATCATGGAAGAAAATCCCCTTAAATGCAACTTCGACAGGAGAAGCTTACACCTTCAGCAGTGAATCAGCAAATGTGCAAAACCTGAGATATAGTACAACCACTGCTACTACCACCAATATTATTATTATTATTATTTAATGCATAAATACCCTGTCTTTCTCCCGAGTTTGGATTCTAGGCAGCTTGCAGCATCTTGAGAACATCATTATAAAACACAAAGTAATAAAACCAAACCTGTCAGGTGCTGGTGTGGTTGCTCGAGAGCAAACAGGCAAGACTCCGACCTGTTTTTTCCAGGCTTTCTTCTTAGTGCAAACTATTTACAGTGAAGAGCGTCAGAAGTTCATGTCTGGCTCAATCGCTAGCAGAATCTAACCCAAACAGTTATGGATCTACACTTACCCACTCTTATCCATGATTACACTTATTCAGGAATCTTTTGTGAGGGACTTTACCAAATGCTTTTTGAAAATCCAAGTACATAGCTTTAACTAGATCACCCATAAGCTTATTGAAACTGTAAAAGGATAATGAGCCAAAGCCATGCTGGCTCTATTTCAGCAGGTCTTGTTCTTCCATATGTTTGATAATCCCATCTTTGGTTTCCATCAGTTTCCCAGGAACAGACATTAAGGTAACTGCTGTGTAATTTCCTGGATGTTCCATGGAATTTATATTATAATATATTATATTATTATATTATATTATATTATATTATATTAATTATCATATTATATTATATTATATTATATTATATTATATTATATTATATTATATTATATTATATTATATTATATTATATTATATTGGTGTTACAGTTGCCACTTTCCAGTTCTCAGGTGTGAAATCTGAGCAGATCAGCAATTTCCCATTTGAGTTCTCCTATGGATGCCATCTGGGCCTGCTGTGAGATGTTCCCCAACAGTTGAACAACACTTACATTGATTATAGTGCTATCAAATTCAACATAAATATGTAAGTGGGCAATTGCCAAGAAATTGCCAACATAGTCACATTTGACTTCGAAAGAGGAAGCTTCACAATAATGAGGGGACTGGTAAAAAGGAAGTTGAAATGCAAAGTCAAGAGGGTCAGATCTCTCCAGAATGCTTGGGAATTATTCAAAACCACAATAATAGAAGCTCATCTAGAATGTAAACTGCAAAATGTCCTTATGCTGGCCTTTTGTTTTTCTTTTTTAGATTTGGATATTTTAAAAGATTTTTATTGTGTTTTGAATTTCTTTTGGTGGTTATTTCATTTTGTAATCTGTATGCTGCTTTGTGGTGTGTTTTCGACTAGGATGCAAATTATAATTTCACATCTGCACATCTGTAAAAAAAGAAAACCTGCAGGCACTTTATAAGTTAATCACCCCTAGCACTGGGCTGTTATGTTCTTCCTCTTATGTCACTGTTACTGTTTATGCTGCTCTCCAGCCCAAGACCCTCAGAGTGTTTTACAAGAGAATGAAAATACATAAGAAAAACAGTAAAATAGGAAGGGACTTCGGGTTTGACCCGCGGACAGCAAGGAAGCACGGAAAACCTCTTCCGGGGTTTTCCAGCAACACGGGGGCTTGGGGGAGTCGCTAGGCACTGCACACCCCAAAAATCTCAAGGGGGGAGACCCTTGAGGGACAGGCTTCCCAGCAGCGGAGGAGCGGTTTCGTCGTTTTTTTGAGGTTTTCTTTTAGAAGAGCCCGAGGACGGCGAGACTGTGAACGCAAATGGGAGAGCAGCGGCCCTGTGTTGCGATGCCTGCAGCTTCCCCTGAGAAGCGCGACAAATCTCCAGAAAGATAAGAATAAAACCCTTGGCGAAAGTGGAACATCTATACCTCAAAAGTGGAACATCTATACCTCAAAATCTGGAAGATTGGACCAAGTGGATGCCTTAAGATTGAAAACAAGGAATTCATCCCGGCTGAGGGGGAAAATGGCGCAGGAAACAAAGTCGCAAGAAGGAGAAAGGAAGTGATTTGTTGCCTATCTGAGTGAGTACAAAACAAAAAAAGTCCACAGCGTTTTTCTTCGCTGTGGCAGATTAACTTATCAATTACAAAGTAACTAATAAGGAATTGACTAGAGACTTTGAACATCTTTATGCTGGAAAGTTAAGAGCTAAAAAGTAACTGCGTTTATTTATTTCAACTGAGTTGCAGCCAAGCGGACTGTTTAAAAGAATTTGACAAGGCTTTAAGGAGATTGAAAAGAAAGACTGCATGAAAATTCTACCCCCCTCCTCTCTGTCGGATTAAAAGAGACCAGAACTAGAAGGGGAATGTATAAGAACCGTGGAGGGGCTGTAAGGGATAAAGGAAAGAGGGACCAAAGTTAAAATCAGTTTTTCTCCCCTGCCTCTCCTCAGCACACTAAGCACATAAGTGACCATCCTTCTGTTTACCTTTATATTAGTTGCTCTGTTTCTGAAACCTTATTTAATCCCCCTTCATTAAGCAGCACAAAAGACCTGGGGACTATTGAACTATACCGGTCTCTCTTTTCTGTCACTTTGTTTCATCTTTTTCTCTTCTCATTTTTATAATCGTTGGAACGATAGTGCAGGGGGCACTCCGACGCAGTCTGAGTTGGAAAGGGCTAGAAGATTCCAGACTTTGACCCCAGTGGAGAAAATTGGTAATTACACCCCACTCTTCGTCTTAAGCCTTGATATACTGACTTCACCCTTCTCATTACAACTTAAATTCACTTTTCTAAATTAAAACTTCGCCGACCTGGCAAAGTTGTATGGACTTTGGACTTACATATTCTCTTAAGGATTCTGAACTCATTTAAGGAACTTTAATATTGAAGATATTTGGATAGTTTGATACTTGCATAAAATAAATTACGACTATATATTTTGAGATCCTATTCCGGAAGGGTACTGAAGAAACAAGTTATCGTGGAAGAAACCAGTGGGATTGAGCCGACAAGTGGCGGAAGACATCAGAACCATTTAGAACTGTGTTGAATTGACCAGAACTATTTAATAATTATGTTTTCTCTATAAGAATATTTGATAACTATTCTTTCTCCATTGGAACATTTGATAATTAATTTTTCTCTACAAGAACATTAACTTCTCCTACTTTTGTGTGTTTTTTTTCTTCTTCTTTCTTCTTTATCATATATACTCGGGAGGGAAAAACACGTAAATAGAGTTTTTACTCTCAAGAATTAAAACCTCTGGGTTTCTTTTAGGGGAAAAAATTAAGTTTTATCAGAGGACTTATCAGAGTCCTAGGTTTGGGGTTTCTTTTTCTTTTCTTCTCATTTGCTTTGTTCCCCTTCTGGGAAAGATCTTTAACTTAAATCTTAAAGTCCCCAATGTTGTGCAGCTGGATTAAAATATAATCTATATAAGATGATCTAAAGTAATAGATATTTCAGCATTAGCAAACATATTGTGGACTTAGAGAAGAAACTCCGGTATTTATTTATTTTTTGGCTACATGAGGTTTATTATTTAGACCTGACGGGGTTTGCTTCAAGTTTTGGGGACAAAGACTCTCCTCAGGTTGGAATACTGGGAGGAATATATTGGAACGCACAGGAACTAGAAGGAAAAGGAGAGAGAGATTGTGAGCCCTTTAAGGGAGAGACTAGGAAATAAAACTGATAACTTGGGAAAACAACGTAAAATGTTGGGGAAAGACGGTTAAAAGGTATCAGGGACCCCTGGGGAAAGGAAAGGATCCAGACAAGAGGAAATCAAAGATTTAGATATCTTGTGGTCAAAGATTAAAGAGGAATTTAAACAAAGTGAGGCACATATGGAAAATAAATTAGGAGAGGTGCAGGAGATGATAGACAAGAAAATAGAAGGGGCCGTTGGAGAGCTTTCTAGTAAAATTCAAGACCTGACAGTTAGGTCAAAATCAATCAAAGAAACAAACAGGAAAATTCAAAAGAAGATGAAGGAACAAAAGAAAGAGACAGAAAAAATAAAGGAGGAAATAAGAGAATGGAATAATAGACAAGACCAACTGTCAGACAGCTTAGCCATGGTAGAAATGCGGCAGAAACAGTTTAACTTAAAATTTAGAGGAGTGGGTGAAGAAGCAAATGAGAATGTGAAAGATAAAATGACTAGAGAGCTTGCAAAATGGTTAGAAGTAAAAGAGGAAGAGGTGGCCTACACGATAGATAAGGCATTCAGAATTAGAGGGAAAACGCAGCAGGCAAAATCCAAAAAACCTGCTGGCGACTGTTTAGTGGTCTTCAATTCAATTAAAATGAAAAATATGATTCTAAGACTAAGCTATAAAAAAAACCTAATAATTGAAGGAAGACCGATTATCATTTATAAAGAAATTCCAATTAGGCTCTTATGCAAAAGGGACGGATATAGACAAATAGCAAGTGTCTTGAGAAGGAATGCCATACTGTATAGATGGGAATTCCCAGAAGGGATTACCTTCTATTACAAGGATAAGAGATTTAGATTGATGAGTACCCAAGAAGCTGATAAATTTATGAGAAGGAACTTGGGAAAGTGGAAGAAAGGTTGGAAGAGGGAGAGAGATTCACAGAGGTGAGAGAGAAGAAGAGAAAGAAAGAGAAGGGGAAGGAGAAAGGAGAGTAAGAGAAAGAAGAGGAGGAAGTAGAAGAAGAAAAAGAGGAAGAGGGGGCTGAGGGAGGAGAAGAAGAGGAAGAAAACGAGGAAGAAATTATAAGGAACAGGAAAGTTAGACTTCAAGCTTGTGCATGCGTGTAATAAGAACTAAAAAATAAACGTATACAATAATGACTCTTAAAATCCTATCTTGGAATGTGAACGGACTAAATGACAAATCTAAAAGAAATAAAGTTCTGAAGGTTTTGATGGAAAAGAATATTGATGTGATATGCTGTCAGGAAACACACGTGGCCAAAAAAACACAAACATATTCTGATAAATAAAAGGTTGGGGACTGAATTTATCAACTCAGATATAAACAAAAAAAGAGGAGTGGTGATATATGCAAAAGAAAAAGGAGACCCCAAATTAATATGTAAAGATGAGGAAGGGAGAATCGTGGGGGTACAGATTACCCATCGGGGAGAAAAATTAAATGTGGTAAATGTTTATGCCCCAAACACGAATAAAGCAGAATTTTTTAAAAAAACTGGAACAAATATTATTGGACTTAGAGCCTCATAAATTGATCCTACTAGGTGACTTAAATGGAGTTCCAATACCAGAGCTAGACAGAAGTGCAAAAAAGAAAAAATTGAGTCAAGGGAAACTACCAAGATCATTTAAAAACCTTGAAGAAAACTTAGACTTGGTGGATATTTGGAGACACAAAAACCCATTGACAAAACAATTTACACATTTTTCAGAGCCACACCAGAGCTGGGGAGGAATAGACCAGATCTGGGTATCAAGAGAATTAGTAACAAGAGTTGAAAAATGTGAAATACAACCCAGAACTCTTTCTGATCATAATTCAATATCTTTGGAAATTAAATGTGGAGTTCAGGGCGTGTACAGATGGAGAATGAACGAGTACCTATTTGAAAATGAGGAGATAATTGAGAAGGCAAAAAAAACTCTAAAAGATTTCTTTGACTTAAACCTTAATAAAGAGACAAATATTGACACAGTCTGGGACGCCAGTAAGGCGGTGCTAAGAGGCTTTCTAATCCAACAAAACAGTTATAGGAAAAAAATAAGAGAACAAAAGAAAGATGAAATCCTGATCCAATTAAGAGAATGTGAGAAAAAATTAATAATAAACCCTAGTGATGAACAGACCAAACAAACATCCAAATTGTTACAAACACAATATTCAATGCTAGTCAATCAAGAAGTTGAATGGAGAATCAAATCAATGAGGCAAATATTCTTCGAATCAGCAAACAAAACAGGGAAATTCTTGGCCTGGCAACTGCGAAAAAGCAAAAAGCAAAATGTGATTAATAAGATAAAAATAGAAGAAAGGCTTGTGGAAGAACCAAATGAAATAAAGAAAAATTTCCCTAAATTCTTTGAAAAACTCTACCAGAAAGAAGAAGAAGATATAGCAGAAATAGGAAAATATTTAGAAAATAACAGTTACAGATAGGTAGCCGTGTTGGTCTGCCATAGTCAAAACAAAAAAAAATTTTTTTCCTTCCAGTAGCACCTTAAAGACCAACTAAGTTAGTTCTTGGTATGAGCTTTCGTGTGCATGCACACTTCTTCAGATACACTGAAACAGAAGTTGCCAGATCCTTCTATATAGTGAGAAGGTGGGGAGGGGTATTACTCAGAAGGGTGGTGGGAATGGGTGATTGGCAGATAGCTGTGATGAGCCTGTTGACGACTCTAAAGACTAAGACTGCAATAGGTCTTACAGGAAAAAGCAAGGGGTGAGAAGGTGAAAAATGGCTTTGTCATGTATAATGAGATAAGAATCCAATGTCTTTGTTCAGACCAGGTCTCTCCATGGTTTTAAGTTTGGTAATGAGTTGCAATTCAGCAGCTTCTCTTTCCAGTCTATTTCTGAAATTCCTTTGTAGTAAAACAGCTACTTTGAGATCTTGTATAGAATGTCCTGGGAGATTGAAGTGTTCTCCTACTGGTTTCTCTGTCTTGTGATTCTTGATGTCCGATTTATGTCCGTTTATTCTTTGGCGTAAGGTTTGGCCTGTTTGTCCAATATAGAGAGCTGAAGGACACTGTTGGCATTTGATGGCATATACAATGTTAGACGTCTTCTGTTTCAGTGTATCTGAAAAAGTGTGCATGCACACGAAAGCTCATACCAAGAACTAACTTAGTTGGTCTTTAAGGTGCTACTGGAAGGAAAAAAAAATTTTTGTTTAGAAAATAACAGAATAACATCCATAACGGAGGACGAGAAAACCCAATTGAATAAGTGTATAACAGTAGATGAGGTCAAGGAAGCAATAAAGAGAATGAATCTAGGGAAAGCACCGGGCCCAGATGGTCTATCGGCCAAATATTATAAAACTCTTGAAGAATACTTAGCCCCGGTGTTATGTGAGGTAATGAATAATATTTTACAAGGAGGGAAGATACCCGACTCTTGGAAAGATGCTCACATAACGCTGATACCTAAAGTGGACTCAGATAAACTAAACCTTAAAAATTATAGACCGATATCACTTCTCAACAACGATTATAAAATATTTGCTGAGATAATGGCAAACAGACTCAAGAGCTACTTTAAAAATGCAATACATACGGATCAAGCTGGATTCCTGCCTAATAGACAACTAAAAGACAATGTCAGGCATATAATAAATATCATTGAATATTTGGAAAAGAAGAATGAAATTCCTGCTGCACTAATTTTTATCGATGCAGAAAAAGCATCCGATAATGTATCATGGCGATTCCTATTAGAGTGTATGAAGACAGCAGGGATAGATGGTGCCTTTATGGAGGGAATCAAAGCAATTTATTCAAATCAAAGAGCTAAACTGATCATTAACAATAATTTATCAGACACATTCGAAATTTCAAAGGGCACAAGACAAGGCTGCCCCCTGTCTCCGCTTCTTTTTATAATGGTGTTGGAAGTAATTGCGAATAAGATAAGGAAAACATCTGAGGTACGAGGAATTAGAATTGGGGTGAAAGAATTCAAACTGAAGGCACACGCCGATGACCTGGTGATATCAGTTGAGGACCCGGTACAGAGTATTGACAAAGTTTTGGGACTTTTAGAAGAATTTGGGAAAGTATCGGGCTTAAAGCTAAACAAAACCAAAACTAAAATGATGGTTAAGAATACGGGAGAAGATCCAAGGAGGCAGCTAGAACTCCAATTGGGAATTAAAGAAGTAAAAAAGATAAAATACCTAGGAGTGTGGCTAACGATGAAAAATATAAATTTAATGGCTGATAATTATACAAACACCTGGAAGGAAATCCAAAAGGAACTAGATATTTGGAATAGGATAAAACTCTCCTTGTCAGGCAGAATGGCTGCAAACAAGATGTGTATATTACCGAAACTTTTATTTTTATTCCAAAATGTCCCAGTGATTAGAGGAAGTGCAATATTTAAAAATTGGCAAAAAGTTCTTTCCAAATTTATATGGCAAGGTAAAAGACTGAGAATTAGATTTAAATTGTTAACGGACAGAAAAGACAGAGGAGGATTCTGGGTCCCAAATTTGAGTCTGTATTATGAAGCCTTGTGCCTGTGTTGGCTTAGAGAATGGGTTATTTTAAAGAACACAGATCTGTTAGATTTAGAAGGCTTTGACCTAAGATTCGGCTGGCATGCTTATCTTTGGCAGAATAAGGAAAAGGTGCATAAAGGCTTCTCAAACCACATCATTAGAAGAACACTATTAGAAGTGTGGGAAAAGAATAAAAAATTACTGGAAAAAAGACCCCCTGGTGGCTATCGCCTGTTGACATATTAACTATTAAAAAAATAAACATGGAAGGTGAGAGGCTGATCTATGAAGACCTCCTCGAAAGATCGGAAAGGGGATGGAAAATTAGACCCTATGAAGAGTTAAAAGGAAAATTAACAGGTTGGTTGCAGTACCACCAAATTAATGCTTTATGGAAGGATGATAAAAAGATTGGAATGAATGAGAAAAAATCTAAGTTCCAGGTAGAGATAATAGAAAGTAAAACCAAATTACTATCAAAAATGTATAATCAACTTTTGGATTGGGACACCAAGGACGAAGAAGTTAAAGAGGTCATGGTAAAGTGGGCCATAGACATTGGATACGATATGGATTTTGAAAAATGGACTAAGTTGTGGACTAAAGGAATGAAATTTACAGCCTGTACTGCCCTCAGAGAAAATATGGAAAAGATATGTGAAATTGCAAAAAATGTATAAGACTGGCGACAAAAGATGTTGGAAGTGTAAATCCAAAGAGGGGAGCTTCTACCACATGTGGTGGAAATGTGAAGAAGTTAAAAAAAATTGGGATTCCATCTACAACGAACTAAAGAAAATACTTAAATACACCTTTGTCAAAAAGCCCAAAGCCTTCCTGGAAACGATAAGGCCTGGAACGATGCCTTATGAGGAACGGCTAAGGGAGCTGGGCATGTTTAGCCTGGAGAAGAGGAGGTTAAGGGGTGATATATATGTTCAAATATATAAAAGGATGTCACATAGAGGAGGGAGAAAGGTTGTTTTCTGCTGCTCCAGAGAAGCGGACACGGAGCAATGGATCCAAACTGCAGGAAAGAAGATTCCACCTAAACATTAGGAAGAACTTCCTGACAGTAAGAGCTGTTCGACAGTGGAATTTGCTGCCAAGGAGTGTGGTGGAGTCTCCTTCTTTGGAGGTCTTTAAGCAGAGGCTTGACAACCATATGTCAGGAGTGCTCTGATGGTGTTTCCTGCTTGGCAGGGGGTTGGACTCGATGGCCCTTGTGGTCTCTTCCAACTCTATGATTCTATGATTCCTTCTGGGAATGATTGGAGAGGAGATCAAGAAAGAAGATTATTTAATGTTTCAATATGCAATTGTAGCTGCCAGGATTTTGTTAGCACAAAATTGGAAAACCCCCAATATCCTGACTGTTAAAGACTGGCAAATTAAATTGTTTGAGTATATGGATTTGGCAAAAATGACACAGATTATCAGACAGAAAAAAGGCATAAAGTTTATTGACGATTGGTATAAATTCATAACATATATGGAAACAAATTCTAGAGATATAAAAATTACAGTAGGTATAACATAACTTTCGATGTGTAGATGCTATAAAATGAAAAAACTGCAGAATGGTTTTAATTTTCACATAATCCAAAACCGAGATGGAGGGAAGTCAATCGCTATTTGTTGATATTTAATATCTGTTTTTTGGTTGGTGTATATGTTTTACTTTGGGTGATGTTTGTTTTTTTTCTTTGGTATGTGTAGGTTATTTTTTGTTTGTATTTTCCTTTTTTTGTTGTTGTTTGATTACAGAAAATGAATAAAAAGAAGTTAAAAAAAAGAAAAACAGTAAAATAAAACTAAAACCAAATAAAACAAAAGACAGAAGTAATAGGTAAAGGTAAAGGTACCCCTGCCCGTATGGGCCAGTCGTGTCCGACTCTAGGGTTGTGCGCCCATCTCACTCTATAGGCCGGGGGCCAGCGCTGTTCGGAGACACTTCTGGGTCACGTGGCCAGCATGACGAAGCTGCTCTGGCGAGCCAGCACCAGCACAGCGCACGGAAACGCCGTTTACCTTCCCGCTAGAAAGCGGTACCTATTTATCTACTTGCACTTGGGGGTGCTTTCGAACTGCTAGGTGGGCAGGAGCTGGGACCGAAAGACGGGAGCTCACCCCGCCGTGGGGATTCGAACCGCTGACCATGCGATCGGCAAGTCCTAGGCACTGAGGGTTTACCCACAGCGCCACCCGCGTCCCGTGTCTATTACAGAAGTAATATCAACCATCAAAGTTAAAAGTTAAATATTAATGATTAAGAGTTTAGCAAAAGTAAACAGCAAATAAAGATCAGGAAAAGAGGAAAAATCAATTGTTATATAAAGTGTGATGGGAGAGAATTTTCTATTGTAGAATATTCATATAAAAGCCAGCCCTCCTTAGTATTTCACAACTGACTCCCCAAGAGCTCACATCTTCTCCTGGGTCCGGGCCCTGTTCTTAATTTCCCACAGACACATTGTATGACACCATAATGGTTGTTCAGATAACACTGGGTTAAAAAAGCAGAGCTCGAACTCCCATGCCATAGGTTCAATCTTTGCATACCTTCAAATGAACATATGGAGTTTAAAGAAGACATTTGCTGACACAATCCTATTCCTTTCCTCCACATTAATTTTATAAACAACTATAGTATGAAACAGGTCCCCAGTGTTGAGGGGGGACGATGACGATTTTTACCCTGTTAGCCCCCAGACCCCTTTCCTCTAAAGACCCTGAATGCTCCAACCATCTTTGAACCCTGCCCAACAGCTTTGTTCCAGTCCTGCACATCTCCTCTGAGTTTCAGTGACATCACAACAGGTTAGTCAACTGGCAGCAGGTTCAGGCTCACTCCCTGAAAACCAGTTTATATTCAGTGTATCACTGCATGCACAAGTTATGAAGGATTCTGACAAGCTGGAAAGTGTGCAGCTGAGGGTGACCAAGATGATCAAGGGTCTGGGAAACAAGCCTTATGAGGAACAGTTAAGGGAGTTGGGTATGTTTAGCCTGGATGATGGGAGACTGAGAAGAGTTATGATAGCCAGTTTCAAATATCTAAAGGACTGTCACATGGAAGTTGGAGCAAGCTTGTTTTCTCCTGCTCTGGAGGGTAGGGCCTGAACCAATGGCTTCAAGTTACAAGAGATAAGATTCTAACTAAACATCAGGAAGAACTTTTTGTCAGGAAGAGCTGTTCAACAGTGGAACAGACTTCCTTGGAAGGTGGTGGACTCTCCTTCCTTGGAGGTTTTTAAGCAGATGTTGGATGGCCATCTGTCATGGAAGATCTGGTTGAGATTCCTGCATTGCAGGGAGTTGGACAATGTCCCTCTGAGACCCTTTCAACTCTACAATTCTATGATTCTGTGAACTGTTCATATCCAAAGCTTCAATGAGAGAAGTGGGGCTTCACCAACTTACTTTTTTCTACCATCAATATGTTCTCCACCACATCCAAATGCATGCGCGCACACTTAGCAGCACAGATTAGGGTTTGGTACTCTTTGTTAATTTAATTATAAATCAGGTTTTCCTGTATGAAATGGTTACAAAGCATATGCTTAGCTCCTAATAAAATCAGAGATTCCCTTTGTCTGTCACCTCTTTGTAGAATAGGGAGGCAATGTGCAAGTTAAGACTCAGTGAACAGTTGGTGCTGTCTTCTGTAGAGATACATATCAGTCTCAGATTTGCATTCTTACAGAGAAACAACAAACTAAACCCCATGAACTGTGTTAATTACTCTAAGCTTCATAAAATTATGAGTGAGAAAGCTAACAACAACAAAAAGAGTTATGCAATTTCACTGTGGGCCTCCCAAGCAGATCTTGTCAGTTTAATGTCTTTGTCACTCACATGATAATCCATGAATGGCATTTTTCTCCTAAGTGATATTTATTAAATGGAAAAAGCTCAAACACAGTGAAACAGCAGAGTGCTGTTTGCTTAAGCAATTCTGAATTGGTTTGTAGGTTACTGAAATGTAAATCTACCCAAATTGCATTCATGTAAACAATTTGCCATTGATTTACTTCTGGAAAGGCTGGCAACAACATCATCATCATCATCAACAACAACAACAACATCAACAACAACAACAAGTTTTATTTAAGCTTTGAAAACAAGGAACAGAGGATACAAAGTAAACTTCAATGTACCAGCAAAACAGAAAGAGGAATAAAAGCCCCACTACTCAAAGTGATTGCCCTGTCTTCGTCTTATCCCAAGGGATCTCCCCCGCCCGCCCCCCCAAGATTTTTAGGAGTTTTTGGAGGATTCCATTTATGTTCCTTATTTATTGAATAAAACATTAACTGAAGGAGAAGGACTCAGTAATTAGAAAATATTGTAATGCCAGCTGAGGGTTATAGGGAACAGTTTGTTCTGTGATTATCCCATCCCCCCCCCCAATTGAATGCTAAAAATGCAAAACCTTCTAACCCAGCCATGTCACAAGTCTGTTTTGGGGTCCGCTGGTTGGTTTAATCCAGCCCCCCTGTGGAAGTTTAATCCTAAAGAAAGCTCAACAACCACAACCTCAATTTTAAGGAAAGCTCAACAACTTTGGGGTAAAATCCTAAAAAAAGGTCAACTTTGGTCGGCCCTCACAGCCCTTCACTTCATCAAATCTGGCCCTCTTTGAAAAAAGTTTGGACCCCACTGAACCGCACCACATATGATAAAATGCACCACCTGGGTCACACCCACTCCAGCATTAGGACCTTATTTGCAGATTAATTTTATGGCATATGTGGGGTGTGAGAGACCATCTATGAAGAATCTTTATTTTCCCTTATCTTAGCCCAAATTGATCCATACCTTTTTCCATGCTTCCTGGTTAATTTTACAACCAATATTAGTTTCCCAGTGCTTCCAAATTACCCATCATTTCTTTGTATAAAGGATTATAAACCATTGAGAGGATTGTGTTTTTGGTTTGTTTAGGCATATGTGATGCTTAGGACCAGGGAGGTCTGACAGCCTGGCCCTTCCCTGTCATATTTGAAGTGAAATTTATTACTTGATGAAGTTGTAGCTAATTAAGAAGAACAGTCCCCAGTTCATCTGAACCCCCATCATAGGTTTAACCCCTATATGCAAGTCTCTAAACAAACAAACAAACAAAAAATCCTTTCTGCTCCCAGACTACAAAATCCAATGTGTCCTTTAAAAAAATAAAAATAAAAGAGTGGTGCAGAAACACGTCAGCAAGGAGCAGGAGCAGGGAGCTATTCCCTACCCTCAGGTTTGCTTGAGCACATGGGTTGCGAGAAGGCTCTCTAGCACCTTGGTTTGATGGGTCAAAGAGGATTTGTGTCTTGTTTCTCTCAAAAGGATCGCATTCCATACTCAGGGGCCTTGAGATGAATTCTGCATCAATAACAATGTGCTTTTCAAGCACAGAGCATCAAAATACCTCTTGAGGTTAGGTGGGTTTAGCCCTCCTTGAACCACTTCTTGATGGCTGCTCTAAGCCTTGATGTTTGCTCGGTGGATATAGCTGTTTAAAAGGTGTGGCTTTTTTGCAATTTCTGTAGGATTTTAATCTTTAACTTAATCTTTAATTACATAGTCATCACTTGAAATAAAAATGAGAATTTGGAAGTAATCAACGTTTTTACTGCTGCTATCGTGCCAAGCCATGCCAAATGGATCTGGTCCAGTTTCGTGGGTCCTATTTGAGATTTAAATAGACATCCAAAATGTAGTTTTGAAAGTTTGAAGTTTTTCTGTTCCATAACTCCCAGGTGCTTTAAGAAGTTGGGGCAGATTTTGAAGCCCAGCCCTTGCTTTAGTTGACTTGTAGGTTATGGGGTGTTCTTATGCAAAGCGTTCCTGATTTAGTGCAGCGTATTTCTAATTCTGCCTCAGTAGCCTCTCAGAGATAACCTTGAGAGAATTCTCTATTACATTTTTATTCAGAGAAAATTTATGATCTTCTCTCCATAGTTTCTCCCACACCTCCATGCTTATGTTCTTCCCGAGTCCACCTTATCATATAATCTTTCATTTGTTCCTGTTCACAATCATACTTTAACAACAGGTGATAGATCAGAAATAATTGGTGTTTATCTTTCTTCATGAGTATGTTTTCAAATTCTGTTAGTTCTATCAGTACCACATTCTCCCTTATAAAATTTAATACTATATTTTGGACTTGTAAATATTCATACCAATGTATCTTAGCATTCCTCAATTCTTCTTTGACCACTGAAAATTGAATCATTGTTCCATTTTTAATCAGTTCTGTAACTGAATGAATCTCTCTCCCACCCCCAATATTTAAACCATAGTCCTGCTGGATTTCATCTATGGCTAGATGACGATGAGAGGCTTCTGGACTTACTAATAGTTTATAAGAATCCTATTTTTGTAAACAATTAGATGCCAGAAAATTATTCTTAGCTTTATTATTCTTAGTTTGATTAGTTGTGGTCCACCAAAGAACCTTATGTAATGGTTTCTTAACTATCTGTTTCATATTATATTTTACTATCCTTTCTGTTAAAGAATTAACACAACTAGCAATATAGTGCACTTTAACATTCGGTACTGACAAACCACCATTATGTTTCTCGTCATATAACACTTTGCCAGCTCCCTCCTTACTGCTGCCATCTCTGTGTCCCATGTGAGGGCTTCGGAGTGCTCATCTGAGTCATGACGGGAATAGTAATTAGGGATTCCTCTTTAATTTTATCCACTGTGGACATTCTTTGTAACAGTATAGGGTTTAATCTCCATGTAATTAATTTATCAGGCCTTTTGTAATTTTAGTATTGTATTGACAGGGACATGGTATGGAACCCTTAATAGACCAATATATGAGGGACGAGTATTTACAAGCCAGACAATAGAACTTGGCACATAGTTGGTACATGTTATCCTGGAGAAAAATGTAAAGCCTACCTTTGGATTAGCTTCCTTCCAAGCATCAACCAATTCTCCTTTTAGTAGCATATCACTCAAACTTAACCCTTCACAGTCATGTGTCCTTCAACTTTGGGCCTCTGACCCAGTTCATATCCTCCCATCAAAACCTTTCAGTCTCTGGACTGCATATTAAAAAAAAGAAAAAGAAAGAAATCATCTTTGTTTCAGCTATGCAAGGAACCATTTGTGATTCTGACATCCCAAATTATTCCTTTAATGAACTATCCGCCTCCTGTCACCTTAGAAGCGTCAGTTGCATTTTTGGGGGTCAGTTCACAGTCCCTCAGACACTGTTGATGGTCGGACTATAGTTTGAAAAAAATATGAACGAATTCCTATGCACACTGCACATATGATATTTTATATCACGAACATCATTGCTATAGGGATGGACTGAACAGGAGGAAATGGTTTTTTCAAGGGAGGGATAGCTACATGGGCATAGCCAGGATTTATGGAAGGGAGGGCAGGCTTCATGTTGGGGGGGGCAGGACCTCGGTTAAATATTTTGAATGATTTACTTGATTTAGGTGGGGGGGGCAGCTGCCTACAGATAGGTGCTGGGAGGGAATCTGCTGCCACCACCACAAACTCCTGCCCCCTCACCCGCAGGGCGGGATGGCGCTCCTTGCTCCTAGCGTTGCCCACGGCAGGGGTGGCAGTGGTAGCGGATTCCCACGGGCAGCTGAACGCAAGCGGGTGTAGCCCCAGGTTGGGGCAGGTCGTTGCCACCGCATGGGCTGATTGCTTTGGCTCCCGCGCCTTCGCCATACTTGCGATCAGAGCTGGGTCATTGGAGACCCCCGGGGCCACCTTTGCACAGCCCGGCAAGGCACACAATTAACAGTCCTGCACTCTCCCACCACCTCCGCTGCTTCATGCTTCGCAACTGCTCCCACGTTGCTGATATTGCTTGTAATAAGGCTTAAGGTCACACTTGCGCATGCAACGCCATACTTCCTTTCGCCTTAGACAGCAGCAGGTTCTGCAATTGCCGGGCGGGCCGGGTTCAGGACCCTGGCAGACCGGATCTGGCCCACGGGCTGTAGTTTGAGAACTCCTGACCTAAAGTGTAGAGATCTTTCCTATTCTATTTGATTCAAGAGTGTTCTGGAAGCTTCTCTCTGTGTGATACAAGCTAGAAGTTTCTAGCTAACAAGCAAGCTTCTATTATGCCTGGAAACAAGCAGAAGGTCCCTGGTGTTTGGGTTATTCTTTCAGAGAAGCTGAACAGGTGGTTCAAACAGGTTCTGTTATCTCTTTCTGTCAAGGTAATGCTGTCTATAATAATAGGCCAGAAGGAGCCTGAGTTTCACTTTCTGTCTCTCTCTTCATCTGGTGTGGTGTTCTGTACATAGTATGTTTAAGTGTTAAGGTTTTAGTCCTACTGTAAGTTTAAGTTAACTCTGCTGCAACTGGATTTCTTATGGACTGTGCCAATCCTGAAAATGTATCAGAGTTGTGACCGATATGCTCATTTGCCTTCAGTACTACTAAAGCTCTGTTAGGTAAAGGGACCCCTGACCATTAGGTCCAGTTGTGACCGACTCTGGGGTTGCGGTGCTCATCTCGCTTTATTGGCCGAGGGAGCCGGTGTACAGGTTCCGGGTCATGTGGCCAGCATGACTAAGCCGCTTCTGGCGAACCAGAGCAGCACACGGAAACACCGTTTACCTTCCCGCCGGAGCGGTACCTATTTATCTTCTTGCACCTATTTATCTTATCTTTGAACTGCTAGCTTGGCAGGAGCAGGGACTGAGCAACAGGAGCTCACCCCGTTGCGGGGATTCGAACCGCCGACCTTCTGATTGGCAAGTCCTAGTCTAGATGAATCTAATTGCCTCTTAATCTATTTTTGGAAATCCTGCAACGTGTTTATGTTTTTACTCTGCTAACTATACATTGGAGTCTGCTCTGGTTCAATATTGAGCAGAATTCATAACAAGATGAACCAAGAGCTATAAAGTACCTGAGTATTTCAGGCACCCACAATGTGGGGCAGAACCTGGTATGCCTGCTCCCCTATAACATATAACTTCTTGCTTTCCTTACCACCATTTTTTTTTTTTACTGTATGCAGAGCTCCACTTGCAGCCTAGACTCAAGACAGAGCTAGCATGAACAGTAGCTGTCTTAACCCTGGATATATGTAATTTCAACCCATAATGTTGCAGAGCCATTATATTCAAGTACTGAACATTTCACTGTGCTTTTCAACTGAGTTCTCCCCGTGCTGAAGATGGAGAGACTCTCTCTAATCACACAGGTCATCAGGTTGATTTCTCCTTCCATTGATGCTGGATTCATCTGTAGCTGTATTCTCCCTACCAGTTGTGAATCCAGGCTTGTCAAGGGCTTGCATGCTTCTGGGTGTGTGGTTGCTGTAAGTGTGGTGCTGAAAAACGGGAATAGACTTTCCCTCATTCAGTGATGCTCTTGCTCTTTGCATAGCTGCTTCTTTTACAGGCTATCTAGAGAATATTTTCCCCTGTGACGTGGGCCTTGTGTAGGGTCTGGTGCAAGTGCTCAGTGTGTATCTTCCAGGAACATATCCTTAAGCCACTTAGAATCATAGAATCATAGAATCATAGAATCATAGAGTTGGAAGAGACCACAAGGGCCATCCCCCTGCCATGCAGGAAACACCATCAGAGCACTCCTGACATATGGTTGTCAAGCCTCTGCTTAAAGACCTCCCAAGAAGGAGACTCCACCACACTCCTTGGCAGCAAATTCCACTGTCAAACAGCTCTTACTGTCAGGAAGTTCTTCCTAATGTTTAGGTGGAATCTTCTTTCTTGTAGTTTGGATCCATTGCTCCGTGTCCACTTCTCTGGAGCAGCAGAAAACAACCTTTCTCCCTCCTCTATGTGACATCCTTTTATATATTTGAACATGGCTATCATATCACCCCTGAACCTCCTCTTCTCCAGGCTAAACATGCCCAGCTCCCTTAGCCGTTCCTCATAAGGCATCATTTCCAGGCCTTTGACCATTTTGGTTGCCCTCCTCTGGACACGTTCCAGTTTGTCAGTGTCCTTCTTGAACTGTGGTGCCCAGAACTGGACACAGTACTCCAGGTGAGGTCTGACCAGAGCAGAATACAGTGGCACTATTACTTCACCAGGAAGGCAGGGTAAGTCCTGGCTCCCTGAAGATTCAGGAACACACACACCTTGGGATCCTCAGAATTCAGAGACAGTTTCTATCCTCCTAGTCTAACATGCAGAACTGGAGCTCTAGTGTATTTTTCCTGCAGACCTTGATCCCGACACAGTGTCTCGTCCCCCATTTTAGAGCTGTATCCACTGTTTTGTTAACGTTACCCAGTTTAATAGACGTTTCTTTTGTTTCCCTCTTGAGGGGATTTATTGATTCGGTCCATTCCTCTGACAACTCCTTTTAAGAGTTCTCCAGGAGCCGACCTCCTCTTTGCCAAACTCAAGCTCTGCTCCAAGGCCACAGGATTTGAAATACACCCTTGTTTTTTCATCTTGATCCTTGGCATTCCTGGTGCATTTCTTTTCAGTTTTGTTAGATTAGGGTATCATCTTTGGTGATGACATCACCATTGTTCATTTCTTAGCACAGAAAAGGGTTTGGAATTCTCCCAGAACAGTTACACTAGTTGGAGGAAAGACATTTCTTTCTTCTGCAACCACACACAACAAGTCTTCCAAGGGAGCTTAAGGAAGAGGTATGTACTAGGTTTGTACATTTTCTGCTTTAAATTCCTCTTCATGTTATTCCCTTCCAGACTTGTTAAAATGACTGGAATTGGTTTTACATACAGCAAAAAGTTGTCGCCTTCCCCTCCAAAAAAGGCCAATACAAACTTTCACATAGGTAAACAACTCAATCTTTCTAGAATACATCTCTTGCAATCTGAGGTAAGTCCTTCCAAAGCACAGGTGTAAAAGAGGCCTGCAAGGAGAAAATTGACTATAAAGGGCACCTCCCATATCTAACTGGGGGGCGGGAATGGGAGACTTGGGCCAGAATCAGTTCTGGCCTTCTGAAAAGAAGTTGGATATTTATAGAGCTGCCTGCAAAGATGTGGGATGGCACCCTACCCCATTCCTCCTCACTTTGGGCACTGAACATAGGGACATAAGAAGAATTTCCAGCAGCTAGTGTTCAGAAGCTCTACTGCCTTCAACCACGGAGGCAGAGTCTCATGCCTTTCTTGACACCTTCTCCATTCATTTGTCTGCTCCTGTTTTAAAGTCATCTAAGTTGGTGACCATCACTACCTCCAGTGGGAGTGAGTTCCATAGTTTAACTAGGTGCTGTGTCACCCTCCAAGCGTCTCTGTTTTTCAGGGATGACCCCAGATTTAGAGAAGCCCCCTGGTTTCTGATCTGATGCCAGAACATCCTGCTTTTCCTTAGGACATACCTATCAAAGAGGAATTCAAACAAATAGCCAGCACATGTAGACACAAAGTCAGAAAAGCTAAAGCACAGAATGAACTCAGGCTTGCTAGAGAGGTTAAAAGCAACAAAAAAGGCTTTTATGGGTATGTTCGTAGCAAAAGGAAGAACAAAGAAACAGTGGGGTCACTCAGAGGAGAAGATGGTGAAATGCAAACAGGGGACACAGAAAGGGCTGAACTCCTCAATGCCTTCTTTGCCTCAGTCTTCTCCGATAAAGAAAACAATGCCCGACCTGAAGAATTTGGAGCAAATGATTCAGCAGAGGAAACACAGCCCAGAATAACTAAGGAGATAGTACAAGAATACTTGGCTAGTCTAGATGTATTCAAGTCTCCAGGGCCAGATGAACTGCATCCAAGAGTATTAAAAGAACTGGCAGATGTGATTTCAGAACCACTGGCAGTCATCTTTGAGAATTCCTGGAGAACAGGCGAAGTCCCGGCAGACTGGAGGAGGGCAAATGTTGTCCCTATTTTCAAAAAGGGGAAAAGAGAGGACCCAAATAATTACCGCCCAGTCAGTCTGACATCAATACCAGGGAAGATTCTGGAGCAGATCATTAAGCAAACAGTCTGTGAGCACCTAGAAAGGAATGCTGTGATCACCAATAGTCAGCATGGATTTCTGAAAAATAAGTCATGTCAGACTAACCTGATCTCGTTTTTTGACAGAATTACAAGCCTGGTAGATGAAGGGAACGCAGTGGACGTAGCCTACCTTGATTTCAGCAAGGCATTTGACAAGGTGCCCCATGATATTCTTGTAAAGAAGCTGGTAAAATGCGGTCTTGACTATGCTACCACTCAGTGGATTTGTAACTGGCTGACTGACCGAACCCAAAGGGTGCTCATCAATGGTTCCTCTTCATCCTGGAGAAGAGTGACTAGTGGGGTGCCACAGGGTTCTGTCTTGGGCCCGGTCTTATTCAACATCTTTATCAACGACTTGGATGATGGACTCAAGGGCATCCTGATCAAATTTGCAGATGACACCAAACTGGGAGGGGTGGCTAACACCCCAGAGGACAGGAACACACTTCAAAACGACCTTGACAGATTAGAGAACTGGGCCAAAACAAACAAGATGAACTTTAACAGGGAGAAATGTAAAGTATTGCACTTGGGCAAAAAAAATGAGAGGCACAAATACAAGATGGGGGACACCTGGCTTGAGAGCACTACATGTGAAAAGGATCTAGGAGTCTTGGTTGACCACAAACTTGACATGAGCCAACAGTGTGACGCGGCAGCTAAAAAAGCCAATGCAATTCTGGGCTGCATCAATAGGAGTATAGTATCTAGATCAAGGGAAGTAATAGTACCACTGTATTCTGCTCTGGTCAGACCTCACCTGGAGTACTGTGTCCAGTTCTGGGCACCACAGTTCAAGAAGGACATTGACAAACTGGAACGTGTCCAGAGGAGGGCAACCAAAATGGTCAAAGGCCTGGAAACGATGCCTTATGAGGAACGGCTAAGGGAGCTGGGCATGTTTAGCCTGGAGAAGAGGAGGTTAAGGGGTGATATGATAGCCATGTTCAAATATATAAAAGGATGTCACATAGAGGAGGGAGAAAGGTTGTTTTCTGCTGCTCCAGAGAAGCGGACACGGAGCAATGGATCCAAACTACAAGAAAGAAGATTCCACCTAAACATTAGGAAGAACTTCCTGACAGTAAGAGCTGTTCGACAGTGGAATTTGCTGCCAAGGAGTGTGGTGGAGTCTCCTTCTTTGGAGGTCTTTAAGCAGAGGCTTGACAACCATATGTCAGGAGTGCTCTGATGGTGTTTCCTGCTTGGCAGGGGGTTGGACTCGATGGCCCTTGTGGTCTCTTCCAACTCTATGATTCTATGATTCTATGATTCTATGATTCTATTTTCATTGGGGAAATGTTGGAGGGTATGCTGTGTAAAAAGTACTTTCTTTTATCACTCCTGAAGCTTTCACAAGTCAGCTTCACTGGATGTCACTGCGTTCTGGTGTTATGAGGGGGGTTGGGACTTTTCTCTATCCACTTTTTCTATGCCAGGGATAATTTTGTAAACTTTTGTCGTGCTGCCTCTTACACACTTGTTCTCTAAACTAAGTCCTGATAGAAAAGTTGTTCCATCGCTTGACCATTTTGGTTGCCCTTGTCTGAACCTTTTCCAACTCCGCTATATGCATTTTGAGGTGAGGTGACCAGAACTGGACTTAGCTGCAGATCCTCTGCATGGATCCCTGTAAGGTAAGTTTTCATATCCTAACGCTTAAGCAAACCATACGTTTCATGTGTTTATCAGGTTGTGGTAAGAGAAGTGATCCTGTTTTCTGTGGGCTCCAAGGACTATGCTAGCATTATAAACATTGAATGAGTTGTCTCTAGAAAGAAAATATTTTTAAACACTACTTTTACTTCCAGAGGAGTACATATTACACGAGAACCATAGCATGCAATTATATACAGTAATCAGATAACCTAACACTTTCCTAAAGAGACAGTCAGAACAAAACACACACAGAGATATTTAGAAGAACAATTAGGATACATCTTGATACTTACCAATGCTGTTATCAAAGAGTGAAGAAGTTCTGTAACACAATCTCTCTCTATAAATTTTTATACTACTTAATGTTGCATTTGTACATGAGATCTTAGCTTTTCTCAATTTTATCAAAGTCTCAGTCTTGACTTGAGAATTTTTAGTCTCCAGTCCTTTTCTTGTTTTCATCTTCTAAGCAAGATTTTATTAGATGTTTTATCTGATTAGGTGGACAAAAATTCAGTATTTTTTACACCTCTATAGTGAAAGGCTAGCAGGTCAGAGGTCAAGGCAGTGAAAGGGTAGAGACACTTACTGGAATAATGAATAAAGTCCCTGACAGATCAGAATCCAGCTACCAGATTATGCACACCTCTGGATTTTACAAGGCAGTTTTGGTTCAAAAAAGTGTACCAAAATGCACATTTCAGGGGCAATCCATTGCAAAACATATAAAAATGTGTATTGGGGGGAATGGGCATAAAATGTATATAAGATGTGTACAAAATCCATAAATTTACATGTGAATTTATTTGTGAATTTTTATTTTAATCTGCAAAAGATGAGATGGAACAGGCCTATAATGGAGCATATAACCAGGACTATACTGTTGCAGATGGCAGGTGAAGCTCAAATAACTGAATGTTCCCATGCATACACAGACAAAAACAACAAAAACATTTTCCTGCCACTTCCCCCCACGAAAACATGATCTTCACTGCTGAATCAGAGCAGATGTCAATAGAGGTTTCCACAGATTGACATTTGACCTGCATGGGTTTTTCTGGGGCAAACCCAAAACTGCTCAGATCTGGGCTTACTAGGGATGGAACAAGTCCTGAGGCACAGGTTTACTACATCTCCTTCTTCTCAGTAAGACCATTGCTCGGAAAAAGTGGGGGAGATATGTCCTGTAGAAAAGATACCCTGGAAAGGCTGCTTGCTGTTTACCCTACATCAGTATAAGTCCCTTCATTCTGCAACCTGCTCTTCATTTTCATATCTGAAGAGCAGCAACACTAAGAAGAAATGAGAAGAGATTGGTTGTTCCTGTGCTGCTGACTCCCTGGCCAGAAATACTCTACAGAGGGGTTTCTCCCTGCTGGCTTGGGAGGACTGAAGTTTGGTTTCCTAGCTAACTGGTATGATGGTGCATACTGTGGAGACTTTAAGGGCTCTGGTTCAAATCCTGAAGTGCCCCCAAACATTTCAGATGTCTTCTAGGTTGCATAGTTACTTATCTCCTTGGTTCAGGAGTTACACAAGCATCAGTTCTTCTGTTTCTTGCATGTACCACGCATGCTGATTTTGCTGAATAAATCCATTAACAACTGTGGAAAATATTTCTTGGTGTTGAATAATCAATTGAAACATTCCTTTCCTCTTCCACCACCAACAAGTGGCCCAATAAATGTTGCCCTCTTGCCTTTTTTATCTTTTAAGTATCTTCTTCCCCAGTAGGGGACAGGCTTTGTCTTCAGACTGATGTTCCACCACTCACAAAATCACAGATATGACTGGCTAAACTCAACCCATTGGAAATCTATACTTTATGTCAGACCTGTCTAAGAGACAAATCTAATCCTTTTGGCTAAAGAAAGAAAGGAGCTTACGGCAGTGTGTTGCTTTTAGTTTACTGATATTTGGCAGAAAGGTTTGGAATGGCAATGGATACACCACACTTGATATATTTTGTTTTCTTTCCCCAGTCTCCATACTAAAAAGTACAAACCATGTTGTTGCATGCTGGGTCAGAGCACAGGCCCATCTAGCCCAGCTTGTCCCCTGACACAATGCAGTATGCTAGGATCTCTTTCCAAAGCCTGCAGCAAGCAGTCTTTCAAATGGAAGTGCTGGGGATGGACTCTGCAACATCCACATGCAAGGCATGTGCTTTGAAGCTGAGCTGTCGGCCCTTCCCTGAAAGAGGAGAGCAGCGGGGAGAAGAACCTGGGAGACCAGAAGACATAGAAAAATATAGAACATTTGTATATAATATAAAAACAAGTGCATAACAAACAGTGTGTGGTTATAAGCTGGGAAGGGACCTAAAAAGGTATATATTTTAATTTTATTACATACTGTATTATCTATTAAATTTACTAGTTGCTTTATCTTGCCCAAGGCAACACAAAGCAACTTACAACCAACAAAACAATGCCACCCAGTCCCACCCACCACTAGATACATTAAAACCAAGGTGGAGGGAATAAATTAAAAACATCCTGATCCCACCTCTAAAATGCAACAAATAGTTAAAGGCCAAAGGCCTGGTTATAGAGGAAAGTTTTTGCCTGGTGCCTAAAGATATGGTCATCTGATTCTGGAACTCAAGCCCTCATCAATTTCGGATATGTTTCCCCTAGGAAGTCCAGGTTGATACACTATGAATCTGCTTCAGCCTGCAGTTGGTTCTCGGAGCAGCCAGTGCTCCCTGCTTTCCTGAGAACCTAGGAATCTGCTGTATACTGAGTCAGACCCTTGGTCCCTCTAGCTCAGTACTGACTCCAGTGACTTGCAGTGGCTCCCCAGTCCTACCTGGAATTGCCAAAAAGTGGAGCCCAGAAGTCATGAGCTCTGTGAGCTACGTCCTTTTCCTCAAGTGACCAAACCAAGGAAGCTATAGGGAGGGGTTTTGGGAGCTGATGCCCCTGGATCTCAGAATTCAGACTCAGGGTGTTTCAGGAAACACACACAGCAAAGTTCCAATTGTTCTCAGTGTCTCCACAACAAGGACTTTTACACTACATGAAGGCATCTTTGAATTAAAGATTCAAAGAGGAAAATTTCAAACTGAATGAGCAGCTCAACATACAGTCTGTGAGTTGATTCACACATGGATTTACATATATCACTTGAACTCTTATCAGTATAGGTCCTGAACACTGTGGCGTGAACCGCCCTGAGACCTATGGGTATAGGGCATTATACAAATTTAATTAACTGCAACAACATTCAGCCCACAGTGTTGGAGTTGCTATTAGGTGATGCTGTGATGGAACATTCACACGTGCCAATTGTCACTTGATGTTGCCATCAAAGAGTAAATGGGGAACATACAATTGCCCTATCCTTCATTCAAAAATGCATGAGGGCATAAAGTACATAGGGAAAGTGGGCAAAGGTGCACCATCCCAGCTCCTAAGATCCCCACCCTGACTCAATCCACCCCTGATCTTTCCATATTGAGTGGAAAGGGCTGAGTGCACCTAGACACCCCTTCCAACCTTCCCACTCAGTGCAGGTTGGGGGTAGAGTGGCTGCATCCAGCATACAGGGGCAGGGCCGTGTGTGTGTGAAGGCACATATGCCCACTGCCCCTGCACACTTTTTGCCCTTGTGCATTCTTTTGAATGCCTAGAGAGGGCTGGTGTAAGAAGCTGGTCTATGCATCTCTGTCTATGGAGAAACTCAAGGCAAGAATTGACATCTTTCAGGAATGGTAGGTACAAGGAACACTGCATTCAAACAGGCTATTGAATTCCATGATCCAAAGTGGCTCTTGAAACTTCAAGAACCTAAAGCATTTCAGGTTTCCCTTAATAGATTTTCAACATTCTCTGAGGCACTGACTGGAAAATCTGGTCTGCTAATTGAAATACACCCACCACATTTTCTCTAAATTTACTCAATGGGCTTTGAGAAAAAAATGGCTTTATTCTATATACTGATTTTTTAAAAAAAGTCCTCAATGGCAGCAGAAACATTCTTAGAGAAATGCCTTGAAGGCATATTGTGGAGGTCTGGATATGAAATAGATTAAAAAGTGTTTTGCTTCAAATCTTAATCTCTTCTGTGGTCTCGAGATGACTAACACGAGAAAGATTGAAACACAGCAGAGTGATGTGTATCACCAAACACCTGCTAAGATGAAAACACATTGTGTCTTCCCTTCAGGATTGCCTGCAAATATTATCTACTGCTTGGAGGGCACCAATTGAGTGTTGTCTGTGCAAAATTCAAATCAAGAGGTAAGAAACTGGGTTTGCTGCAGCCCCTAATGAAAAATGCCTCTGGGTGGGTTATATCAGTTGGCTAACAGGAAATGAACAGGAGAGCAAGACCTGAAAGCAATAGCTTTTAATCTCCACGATTCCTCATTTTACTGTATGGATGAGGGAATAAAAAATGTGTTACAGTAATGCAGAAAGCTCCAGTCAAGGGAAAAGCAACAGGACAGTGAGAAATATCTTCTGCTGAGGTACACAGAAGCTGCATTCAAAAACCTTTAAAAAACTGTCAGTGTGTCATTTACAAAGGACCGGGAGGTTTACTTTGTGCTGGATTTGGCCCTAACCTCTGTTTTCAAGTGACAGGGCTTAAACTGCCCTTGTAGAAGTTGCTGCACTGCCAGGGGCAACATGTTGGACATAATCTGGGAAGGTTCAAATCCTGGCTCACTGGGGCTTATTGGCCACTCCTTCTCCCTCAGTCCCAGCTCTTAGCACAAGGTTGATATGAGGACAAAAATGGATGGTGGCGAAGGACATTGCCCAGAGCTCCTTGGCTGAAAAGTAAGATGAAACAATAAGCTTTTGTGGTTGCTGTTACAGAAGCAGGTGAATGTGGAGATGTTTGAGGAATTAGCAAATTCTAATGCAAAATTACCTGATCTGCACATCTCAGATTAATGTGCATCCAATGCATTTTGCTTTTCTCCAAATGTTGTGATGCGGGAGTAACAGCAGTTTAATTGTATGTAAAGGTAAAAGGACCCCTGACCGTTAGGTCCAGTCGCGGACGACTCTGGGGTTGTGGCGCTCATCTCGCTTTATTGGCCAAGGGAGCCGGTGTACACTTTCCGGGTCATGTGGCCAGCATGACTAAGCTGCTTCTTGCAAACCAGAGCAGCGCACAGAAACGCTGTTTACCTTCCCTCCGGAGCGGTACCAATTTATCTACCTGCACTGCGTGCTTTCAAACTGCTAGGTTGGCAGGAGCAGGGACTGAGCAACAGGAGCTCACCCTGTCGTGGGGATTCAAACTGCCGACCTTCTGATCAGCAAGCCCTAGGCTCTGTGGCTTACACCACAGCCCCACCCACGTCCCTTTAATTGTATGAAGAATATGCAAATACACATTTTATGAGACCTGCAGGTATAGGGTGGCATATAAATTATATAAATTATATAAATAAGAAAGTGTCTCCACCCAATTTTTTCATAATCCTTCCCTTGCCCTTAGACCTCCATAACAGAGCCCACCCCACTTCAGGAGGATACCCTGACCCACAGGAGTGGATCTTTGCAGTGGGCTCGGCTGCTACAAGCAATGAGGAAGGAACAGCAATGTAACCTTACATCAACCCACTTCCATCAAGTGCTCCTCAGAATCCAAGCCTTCACCATTCCATTTTATTGTTATGAGTTTGCGGGTGCTAGAACCCCTTAAATTACTGGGCACAGTAGAGATTAAAATTTAACCAAGGTTGTTTATATCTTTTGTAAATAAACCATACATCATAAAACCCCACTGTGCCTCAATCCCCAAAGGAAACACGAACCCCAGGTAAGTGCGCCAGGAACCCCTGCTCAGAGATTGGGGTGGCGTGTGACATTATTTTCTGTTTCTTTAGATTGTTGGAGCTCCAGCCTTAAAAGTGCTTATCTTTGGCTGGATCACTTGGTTGCTAAAATAGGGCCTGTTGATAACCAACAGCTACAAAACACAAAGAGCAAAATAAGAACAAGATTCAGATGAAAGTTCTCTTGTTACATGTTGTTTTCTCCAATTACTGTTTAAAAGGTTCTTGGTGGCCTGACCCCTTTGCAGAGGAAAGGGCTTGTGCTCATGTGTTCCATCAAATTACTCTTTGTAAGTACATGGTGCCACACTAAGTGACTAATACAGCTCAAAATGACACCTCCCAGGAATAACTTTAAGGCTAAGGACATGAAAGCATTAGAGAAAGAATAAGCATACAACATCATCTAAACTCGTCTTCTGTTCCAAGCTGAAACCATGCAAAGAAATCCAATCTGCATAAGGCATGCTTAACGATTATAAAGGATAAAGATTTTGCAAATAAGTACATTGATTATTTATTTAAGAGGTTTAAGATTTTGAGTGGGACTATACCAAATATTCTCTGATTCAGTCATTTGCTTCTTATGTTAGCATATTTGAAACTATCTAATTACCAACACAATCTAATTACCTCACTGCACATTCACTTTGTTTCAATGCTGTTCAGCCCCATTTTGCCTTCCTGCTTCTTGAAGTGCCGTTCTCATTCTACTGGCTGCTACCCTTGCCCAGCTACTGTTTCTTTTGATAGACTGTGACACACACACAGTGAGAGAGAGAGAGAGAGAGAGCTTTTTTCTGGGTGGGACGCATACCCCTAAACATTTTGTGAATCTAAGTTTGGCATCATTGAGGGGCAGTATTTCCGTGTGCTGCGCTGGTGCTGGCTCGCCAGAGCAGCTTCGTCGCGCTGGCCACGTGACCCGGAAGTGTCTCCGGACAGCGCTGGCCCCCGGCCTCTTAAGTGAGATGGGTGCACAACCCTAGAGTCCGACATGACTGGCCCGTACGGGCAGGGGTACCTTTACCTTTACCTATTTCAATATGAGTAGGAATATGAGAGTACCCCTAAACATTTTTAAGGGGGGGGAGCACTGCACCCACCCACCATGAATGCTCGCCAGTCACGGCAGAATCTCACTCCCAGCGTTGAAGGGCCCCCAGGCAAGATATCATCCAGGGCTGTCCACACACTACTCTGGCAACCCCTCCCCAGTCTCCCCCACCCCCACTGCCCTGTCTACTCCACTTTCTCCTGCCAGCCACCCCCTATTTCCTCCACCCTACTTCTCCAACTGCTGCTTTTCCAGCTGCTCTGCTTTCTTCTCTGAACACACAATGCCCTGGTCATGGCACTCCTGCCTCACCTGATTCATTAGATGTAACTAACTGTAAATATATTTTCATATTATGAAAATCAAGGTATGTTTTTGAGATATAGATGGAGGAAATGTACAATGAATCACAACTTAGTGAATAAAAAGTTACTTCTTGTGCTGCTTCCTCTCTCCTTTTTTCACTAGCATGCTGGGATAGGCTCTGCTGAAGAGGTGCCCTCTCCTTAGCTTGGTTCAGAACAGAGTTGTCATCAGAGAACACTCAGGGGAGAAATCACCGATTGTAAAGAGCGCTTTATGGGGTTGTAATCCTTAACGCATGTGTTCCTTTCCAGGAAATGTCTTCTTCCTCACAATGCTGCTTGCAAGTGTCCTTCAGGGGCTGGGGGAGGTGGCACCTTCCTCAGGAACCATGGGAAGTTGGGGGCTCATTCTGCAGAAAAGTCCCAGTTATATGGGCCTTGTGCCAGCTCAGATGACTTGCCCATCTTACCCAATATTGGCAACTATATTCTGAGAGAACTTCCAGTTTTTATATCCAGATTATAACTCCATCCAGGGCAGGGAACCCATGAACCACTCCTTCAGACTAAGTTTATTAGTCCTCATGCAGCCCACCACTGCATCATGACTTCATCAGCCACTCCCAGTTCAAATGAAGCATGTTGCTCCAGAACACCTCTTGACCACTCCCAAAGACTTCACATACATGTTAAATAGCATGAGACGATACAGTTCCTTGCAGGACCTCATAGTTCAGGAACCAGGAGGCTGAGAAGCACTCATTCAATGCTACCTTCTGGAACCAATCCTGGAGATAAGACTGCCTCCAAAACCCCTCTCCCATAGGCAGTCCAGGAGGGTACCATGGTCGAGGGTAATAAAAGTGATCTTGTAAGAGCAACATGATCAAGGCAGATCCACTCCCAAACCTGGGTCTGAAAACAGACTGGAATGGGTCCCAGAGCATCAGCATCTTCTAGGAATGCCTGCAGCTGTGTTGTCATGACCCTCACAAGTACCTTGCTCAAAATGGGGGTATTTGCAACAGGGCAGTAGTTGCTAAATGCCGTTAGGTCCAAGGAGTTCTTTTCCCAAGAATGACCAACCTCTTGCCTCCTTCCAGGCAGCCATGCCACCTGCTCATGCAGACATGATGGACCAATTAAGGCCATTTAGAGCCTTGATTCCCCTTCTAGTCACATAGGTAATCTCAGCCAATCAAGGATGACAAACCACCAGAGATCACAAAGCAAACCCTCCTACAGCCCCTTTGCACTGGTGCATGAAATAATCATTGAAACAAGGAAGGCCACTTTTGATTCCTTCTGATGGAAGATTTTCAATGAACAAGCTCCCCCCTTTTGGCTCAGTCATAGCCCCCACAGACTAAAAAGTTTCAAGCTTTTTTGTTCTCAGAAACGTTTCATTTTAAAATCACTTAACTTGCCAAGAGGTCTGTCCCTCTCTCTCTCTCCCCAATTCTCAAATAGCGTAAGCTTCACGTCAGTGGGCATCCAACACTGTGTATAAATGGAAGACATACTTGATAACGATGCCTTTATTTAAATACATGAATTAATGCCCAAGTCCCTTGACAATCGCAGACACCACCACCAGCATCTCTGTGCTAAAGAGACATTAATTGTTTTTTTCTCTCTCCCTTCAGCTACAGAGGAGGCTTGTCTGTTCTGGTTCAAAAATAATGATTTGTTTTATTCATCTCTCACTTGACAGTATGTGACATGGCCAGCCGCAGTTAGTTTTACTAATATGAGATCACTCCACACTCAGCAGCTTATTATATTTACTGATAGATGTATTTTGGTTCCTGACACAATTCAATCAGCCTTGGAGAGAAAAAGTCAAAAACGGCTTGTAAAACGCCTCTTGCAGATCACAACCCCCAGCTTCTATTATCTGCCACAACCCCCGCCTTGTGTTCTCTGAGTCTGGAGGTTGGAGGAAAAATACTACATTCTTTGTGTTGTTGGCAGAATGGCTCCCATAAAACTGATCGCTCAAGTGGGGGAAGAGCGGGGAAGGAGGACCAGTGGCGGCTGTGAGTGACCCTGGAAAGTGCACTTTCCAGAACAACAGGCAAACTGAAGCACAACTGTCCTTCAGATTTTGTGACAAAGTTCTCCAAGCAAATAATATGTGCAAAATTGCACATATTCATGAAAATAAATACCCCATATATGCCTGTTCGATCACCTTGATCTGCAGAATTTACACTTTATTTATTACGTGATTTTTTAATTTCTTTCATAAAATTTATACCTACTTCATTGTAAATACCAGCAACAACCTCAAAGCAGTTTACAAACAATAGAATAGTAAAATCGAGGGAAATTCACAATACTTTAAAGCATGCAAAATTTAAAATACCAAAACAGTTTAAAATTACCTGAACTTTCTAAGCATCTTGGTAGGCTTGTCTGAAGAGGAATGGCACCAAGAATGAATGAATTTACTTTATTACAGTCACAGACCAGCATAAGCAAAGCATTTAAATAAGTAGAATAACAGTATGAGTCTAAGCGAATAATTATTAAATAAATGGGAGCAAGAACCAAACATAGCTTAAAGCATATACATAGAATACTTAAGTAAGCATAAATACAGGATGAATGAAAACTGATAAGAAAATTTTAAAGGACCAGTTAAAACAGCTCTATGGGGTGGGGCTTCAGAAGTGCAGATCTAACAATACGAGCCTTCAATTTAGGGCTGAATTGTAGCATAGACCATCCTTCAACGAATATCTATCATGACAACGCAAAATCTGGCGACTGAATATGTGACTTCTGGGCTTTCGTCCTGTAGTAACAGGGAGATGTTCTGTTGTTCTGAACGTCCAGGAGCTTTTTAAGATGGGTTGGATAAACCTAGTTCAAATGTCTATATAATACTGGCAGTGAAGAAGGGCACGCTCCGTTGTTTCCTGCTGCCCAGAGCTACGTGAGCATTTCCTCTCCTCGTGAGGTATCTTCCTGTATCGGCCTTCCTGAATTGCTGAAAGGAGGGCCTGGCAACAGGCCAAAGTGAAAGCCCTTCGTTGTTTTGGTATTTCGAGGTTAGTTATGCGTGGCATTTGGGAAGTCAAGTACAGTATCTTCTAGTTTCACTAATTAAAAACTGGGGGGACCTGGCTAGGTTTACCTATCGTTCTGTATCTACCACAAATTGTTTAATGTTGTTTTTTGCTTGTTCGTGCCCCATGTTGAGTAGGATCTGTGGATTGAATCTTTGAGTTGTTATTTCCTAGTTGTTGTTATTTCCACTGCTCATTTCCATGTCAACTGAAATTTGTCTTTAATTGTCAAGGCGGCTCAGAAGGAAGGCTAGTCTCAGCCAGTAATTAAGAGTGGTGAGTCACACTCTGGCCTCGATTCTTATGAATCCAGTTTCGAGGCGTATGGTGGCATTGGAGACATATTTGGATACTTGTAGGACAGATCTTAAGAATTTAGATTGCACCAATTCTAATGGAGCGCAGTTGGCGAAGGGGCCTAATGGGGCACCGTATAACAGTTGTGCAATCAATTTGCCCTCAAACAATTTGAGGGCTGCTGGTATGTAGTGTCCACCTTTGGACCGAAGGCACCAAGAAAAGTACAGTGGAGAAACCTGCTTGATCTCAATAGGCAGGGAGTTCCAAAGTGCAAAAGCTGCCACACTAAATGATCGGGAACTTACAAATGTGGAACGGGGATTATGTAGCACCTGCAGTAGTGCCAGTTCCTCCAACTGAAGAGGGCAGGTGTGTACTTGGGGGGCAAGGTGATCATGTTCATTCTGCACTTGCGAGGAGTCGATCCTTCAATGTGGCAGCACCTGCTCTCTGGCACTCCCTGCCCGTTGTGGCTAGACAGCCGCCCTCCCTCTACTCTCTTAGGTGCTTGCTGAAAACCTTGCCGCTTGGGCAAGTATACACAGATATGTAATTTAGTTGCCTATATCTATCTTATTTTTTATTGCTTTACCTTTGGCTTAATGATGTTGGTTTTATGTATACTTGCTTTTTAATTGGTTTGTGGATTTTAGATGTTTTATCTAGCATTTTACTTGTACATCACTTGGATAACATTTTGATCAATTGGTTTACATATCTGCTAAATTAATAAATGAATATATGAGGGACAAGGGGTGGCAGCTTGAAGTCAGTGTACAAGGGGCCACCTTTATTATATGGCAGCTATTTGGCTTTAATTGTTTTTAGAGGTCTGTAGGAAACCAGGAAATGGATTTTATTTGTTTGAAAAATGTTTTATTATAACCTGCCCTGGGGGCTCCCTGGAGCCATGTTGGTGGGACAGAAATGAATGAATTAATGAATGAGTAGATGACTCATGTTTTCTCAGCAGCCCATGAATCTTTTCAGCAGCCCTGAAAAAAGACTGAAGTATTTTCACATAGAAAATAGGGCAAATCTGGAGGGGAGTATGAAAGGAGACAGCATCTGTTCATCAAATAAGGTTGCATTATTTCTAGCTGGACTTCTGCAACGTGCTCTACGAGGGACTGCCTTTGAAAAGTGCTCCAAAACTCCAGCTGGCTCAAAGAGCTGCAGCCAGACTCAGGCTGCTTATAGGGAGCAGATGACTTGCTAGAACAGCTCCCCCGGCCACAGGTATGTTTCTGGGCATAATTCAAAGTGCTGGTTATCACCTATAAAGTCCTATTTGGTCCAAGCTATCTGAAAGATCAGTTTTCCTCATGTGAACTTGTCCAGGTTTTGAGATCTTCGGGGGAGGCCTTTCTTTCAGTCCTGCAATCCTCACATGCCTGCTTGGTGGGGACACAGGAGAGGGCCTTCTCGGTGGCTGCTCCCAGACAACTTTGGAACTCCCTCCCAAGAGAAGCCAGACTGGCTCCCTCCTTGCTGTCCTTCCCCCAGCAGGTGAAGACTTTCTTGTTCCAACAAACTTTTGGGAACTGACTGCTTTTAATGAAAAGGCTGGTACCATGCTGTTTTTATTGTAATTATCTACAAGTTTTTATTAGATTTGCACACAGACATTGTTTTAACTCTATCAATGTTTAATTGCTTTTAGCTATTCCTGTTTTTATCTGTAAGTCACCTTGAGTCCCTGCCAGGGAAATGAATAATAATAATAATAATAATAATAACAACAACAACAACAACAACAACACCTGTTGTTGTTGTTGTTGTTGTTGTTGTTGTTGTTGTTGTTGTTAACCAGGGATAAAGAACTGACTCTGGCTGGTGGGGGCTGATAATACACTACCTCCCCCACCCTCTCATGGGCCAAGTTTGACTGGTGGACGAGGCACTTATTATACATTTTTAAGTGCCACTGTGAAAGTTTGCCTTCACCCACTGAAATCTTGACCCTCATTGCTGAAATCCAAAATGGCATCCCTGCCCAAAGGAATTGAGCAATATGGAAACAGCAATATAGCTCTTCCGTTTTCAGATGCCTGTATATTTTTCCTATGTAAAATTTAGCAAGCAATTGTCTTTTTTGCTCACACTGCTTCCAATTATCTTACAGGGTTTAGGGCAATTCCCCCCTCCCTGTCTGTTCCTGATGGGCAGAATCAAATAGCCAACATTCTGAAGCCAGCTCGTCTTTGAGATGAAAGTCTCTGGAGAAAATCAAAGGCAGATGTGAAGAAATGTTATATTTGACTCTGGCCAGAACTCAGTGTAAAGAGCTGTGGCTGATCAATACTAGTCCTATTAATTCTGATCCTAGACGGATGATCATTGCCTCTGTTCCCTCCCCTGAGTTAAATTACTTTGAAACAGCACAAAAAAACTGTTCGCAGGCACTAGTCAGAATCCATGTGAAAATATTTTTTCCCTAGACTGCCAAGCATAATTCATAGTTTTCACAAACTTAATAGGAGAAAATGTGGACACTTAACTGCACCATTCATGTACCTAACACAACTCCTCCAAAGTAGTTTGCAATGATGAAGTAGGTCCCAGTGGTGCAATGCAAGGAGAAGGTTCACACATGGAGCCCGGCAGATTAAGCCTGCTACACTGAGAGATCTCGTAGTCGCCCTCTCCATGGGATCTTACACTTCCAACTGGCATTACTAACGACTGGTGGGCTGCTGTGAGCTCTTTTTGACATTGAATCTAACAACATTGCACTACAATGAACCACCAAAGGGATAAGCATAACTTCTCCAAGGCACAATGAGAAACTGGAGAGCTATGAGTAATAGACCTCTAAAGGGATACATGTTCAGCTTACACCCTTGCCAGCTGGAGTGAAATGATACAGATTTAACTCCACTCAATCCATATACTTTTCATTGGCATTGATTCTGGCATCCGAAGGACTCTGGTAACTCCAGAGTATTTGACTCAAACCCAAAGTCAGAGTTTTGGAAGCAAGTGTGAATTGGTCAAAAGTGTTTCAGAAGCACACCAATTTGGCTTTGAGTCCAAAACCAGACTTAGAAAACACAAATCTTCCAGCCTCACTCACTCTTCTGGGGACAATTTAAATTGGCCATAGCTACTGCTTCTTTTTACAGAAATGGATGAAATTTACAGGCATAGTAACTACTTCTAAGCAAATAACATCTGCCAAATTATAAACTAATAGGTCTAGGATTTTTTGTCCTGAGCAACTTTGATTTTTTAAAAAAAGAATCACAAGTTGTTGTTTGTTTTACACACACTTGCAAAACTGGGTGACATTTGCAAGCATGGCAGTCCCTTCTGAGGGAACAGATCTTCCCAAATTTCAGTAGAATGGTTTTGCATAAGCACAGCCTTTACGGGTTTTTTAAAAATACAGTGGTACCTTGGGTTACATATGCTTCAGGTTACATACACTTCAGGTTACAGACTCCTCTAACCAAGAAATATTACCTCAGGTTAAGAACTTTGTTTCAGGATAAGAACAGAAATTGTGCTCCGGCGGTACAGCAGCAGCAGGAGGCCCCATTAGCTAAAGTGGTGCTTCAGGTTAAGAACAGTTTCAGGTGTGCTCGCTTCGGCAGCACATATACTAAGAACAGTTTCAGGTTGAGAACGGACCTCTGGAACGAATTAAGTACTTAACCCGAGGTACCACTGTAATATTTTTATTGGTTTTCATTATAACAAACATCTAACAATAATCATTAATAAATAATAAATAAAAATGTGAACAACTGTATCATTTTGCATAATGTTTGTACATTCAATACAGTACCAATATATGGGATTTCTCCAATCTTCCGACCCCCTACGTGGTTCCATTATTTCATTGTTAAATTGTGCATGTCCAAATCATATTTCTATCCATTCATTTCTATTTTTATCTATTATGATAGTATTGCAAGTGTTTTTTTAGAATCTTGCTGATGTATTTATTTGTATACAATGCTTTGTCATATATGCAATAAAAGTTTCCCATTCATTTTTAAATTTGTTATCCTGATTTCTAAGTCTACCAGTTAGTTTGGCCATCTCTGCATATTCCATTAACTTAATTTGCCAATCTTTTTTTGTGGGAATTTTTTCCTCTTTCCTGCATTGTGGCTGTAGTCGCATACATGAAAATATTTATATATATTTTTTGGTATTTCCCTTCCTATAATTCCTAATAGGAAGGCTTCTGGTTTATTAAGGAAGGTTATTTTAAACATTTTCTTCAGTTCATTATATATCATTTCCCAAAATATTTTTATACCTTTACATTGCCACCACATATGATAAAATGTACCTTCTACTTCCTTACATTTCCAACATTTCTTACCTTATACATTTGTGATAACTTGACTGGTGTTAAGTACCACCTATACATCATTTTCATGTAATTTTATTTTATCAGTGTATAGGCCATAAATTTAAAATTATTTCTCCATAATTTTTCCCAATCTGACATTTGGATATTATGTCCCACTTCTTTAGCCCACTTTATTATTACACATTTGACCTCTTCATCTTTAGTTTCCCATTCCAACAACAAGTTGTACATTCTTAATAGTACTTTAATATCACATTTTATTATTTCTCTTTGGAATTTTGAGATTTCATGAGCAAATCCTTTTTTCTCATCATTTTTAAATAATTCAGCCTTTACAGTTTTAGGGTGGTTTAAAAGGATTCATTTAATCTCCCTTATTGCCTTATGGGCAATTTGTATGAAAATAGTATCCATGTGAGAGGAAGCCTGAGGTAAAAACAGCAGCAGCAGCAGCAGCAACAACAGTTATTAACTTATGGATAAATAGGCTGAATTGATGTTTTTGCAAGGCACTCTTTAAAGTTGATTGGGGATGTAGACTTATTAAAGGCGATTTGCTTCTCTTCCCTGCGGATTTGTGAGCAACAATTTTATTATGAGGATGGCATACATCATAGAGTTACCCCTAGAAAGTGGCATCCAAAATTTCAGAAAGGGGATGAGGGAGTTACAATGAAGGGGTGCAGAAACCAACCTCAGGCTTCTGCTCTGCTCTACTGGCACACAAAAAACATAAAAATTAAGTGCAAAGCAGATTGGAAAGGAATGGATATGTGGGCCTGGGGACAGAAGTAGAAGGGCTGGAACAGCAAGCATTTTGCAAGTAAGAACCATCAGCAGAACTGGAGCAGAAGGAGCAGCTCTGCAGCAATGCCTCTACTGTGGGGTTGAGCATCAGCCATGATTTGCTTGTGTGACTAGGCAGTCACAAAGAGAACACTTCAGATGGAGCTCTTATTTAGGTTCAAATCACCTCAAGCGCAATCCTTTTCAGTAAAGTTGCCAATTATCCAGGACACAGTAATTAAACAAAGCGATGTGGTATACATGCATGTGTGAACAAGGCCTTAGGGAGCATTTGGCAAGCAATTTCCCCCAGGGAAGTTCAATAAAGGAGTGGGAGCCTTGTTTTAGAGTAAAAAGATGCCTTTAAACATGTATTCTCTTTTAAAAGGTTTCTTAGATATTATAGCATATTAACTATATGGAAGGAGAAGAGAAACACTCTATAAGCACCTTTAGTGATGACGAAAAGGGGGAAAATAAAATCTCACTGGAGATCATTAAGCTCCCAATTCCTTCCAGCAGGTAGAAAATCCACCACTGGACCCTGTGGAGAACGAATTATTGTGGACAAACACTGAATGTCTTATCCTTAACTGATTTTTGAAAAAGGAATTGTGATTATCAGCTCTCTCACAAAATGAACTTGATTATGGATGCAAAACAATAATTGCTATGTCAAATTAGTGGAAGCCTTATACTTTTTGTACCATTGTGCACAACACAATAAATTTCTGTTTATTCTGTGTCCTCAAATGGCAGGGTGATGATCCTTGCCTTTTTGGCTATGTTCAGAAGTGAGTCTGGTGATCACAATGGCTGGGGGGAAATGCAAGCACAATGGTGGGAGCTGCTACCGGCAGCTGATGTGCACAGCCTGGTTCACACTGACGGCTCCCCAGGAATGGAGCCACATGACCAGGGGCAGTTCAGGTTGCTTGAATGTGAGCGTGAAAAGAAAAGCCAGCAGTGAGGAGAGATGTGCACAAACTCCACTGGAAAAAAGTGCTAGGCTAAATAATAGTAATTATAAATGATAATGATACAAATTTTATTATTCATACCCCGCCCATCTGGCTGGGTTTCCCCAGCCACTCCTTTTGGATTCAGACTTTTGGGGGTTCACTTGAAATTCCTCAGGTGTTTCATCCAAGGAAGAATCCTAAAATTCAGGTAGATGAGTCAGAACATTGATCCACGTAGCTTACAATTGTTTTCTCTGACTGAAAGCAGCTTCCCAGAATCTCAGGTGGAGGTTTCTCCCCACATGCAACCCAATATACTTTTGAAACCCAAACATACTAATGCTTGAACTTAGAGCCTTCTGCATACGTGCCTCCACTGAACCACGAGCAGCAGACAATCCAACTGCCAAGAACACAAAGGAACCTGGGCTGCCTATGGGCAGTGTGAGACCTAAGCGCCAGGTGCAGCTCTCTGTCCTGGGTGGAAGGGCATGTCCAGAGATCCTTGTGCACTTCCTCCCTTGCTCATTAATATGCTTGATAGGTGCTGAGGTCTGGAAACAGAAAAGATGTGCCTGGCAGGGCAGGGCATTAATTACTTTCCTCCACATGTTACTCTGATGCTTAGCTAAGTATTCTGCAACTGCTGCCGTTACGATGTATAATTTGCACCGTGTTCAGTCGTGAGCAAAAGCAATTTGGCAAGCCCTCCTTCTAATTAGTTTAGAGTCTGATTATCACATTTTGCCTCTCACTCACACATGCAACACGCTGCAGCTGTGCTGTGCAGGATTAAGCCAGTATGCGGAAAGAAACAAAACGTGTTACCCTTTTAAGCATTTGCTATCCCTTCTTCCAGTAATCCCTCCCTGGGAGCTAGATTTAGCTCTTATCAAAAGCTAACAAAAACCCCTAAGCTTGCAGGCAAGTATCCTTTAACCCCTCGTATCAATAACATCTATCAAAGGTTTGCCAAGTTCCTGCTAACTGCCCAAGTGCTGGGATCAGTACTTTCGAATCTGCCATTAAAATGCCTTGGTTTCAAATGTATTTTTTGGATTGGAAAACATAACTTTTTGTTGTTGTTTAGCTTTTTGGTCGTGTCCGCCTCTTCGTGACCCCCTGGACCAGAGCACGCCAGGCACTCCTGTCTTCCACTGCACTCCTGTCTTCCACTGCCTCCCGCAGTTTGGTCAAACTCATGTTTGTAGCTTCAAGAACACTGTCCAACCATCTCGTCCTCTGTCGTCCCCTTCTCCTTGTGCCCTCCATCTTTCCCAACATAGGGTCTTTTCCAGGGAGTCTTCTCTTCTCATGAGGTGGCCAAAGTATTAGAGCCTCAGCTTCAGGATCTGTCCTTCCAGTGAGCACTCAGGGCTGATTTCCTTAAGAATGGATACGTTTGATCTTCTTGCAGTCCATGGGACTCTCAAGAGTCTCCTCCAGCACCATAATTCAAAAGCATCAATTCTCAGCGATCAGCCTTCTTTATGGTCCAGCTCTCACTTCCATACATCACTACTGGGAAAACCATAGCTTTAACTATACGGACCTGTCAGCAAGGTGATGTCTCTGCTTTTTAAGATGCTGTCTAGGTTTGTCATTGCTTTTCTCCCAAGAAGCAGGCGTTTTTTTAATTTTGTGTCTGCTGTCACCATCTGCAGTGATCATGGAGCCCTAGAAAGTAAAATCTCATGCAGGAACTGGCAAGTCCAAGACCTGCTTAGCCTTTGCAGTGCAACAGCTTCAGGAATGCTGCAGTTATTAATGATCTCCCACTCCATCAGAAAAAGCTGCAAATTTCTACTTGTGGATAAATGTTGTCAGTAAGCAGCCATCTCAAGACAATGACATATTCTACCCAACTATGGCCCCATCATTTAAAGTGGTAAGGAATTTAAAGGGATTGGAGTGGTACACTTTGGAACCACTGAAGGGCCTCAAATTGTGAAAAGAGGTCTGCTGAACTGGAGGCTTGAGAAAATGAACTTGCCAAGTTTGAAAACTTATGAGCCTGCAATAAGCTGAGCCCCAATCTCTCCGATGTGTTGGCTTGGCTTGTAATGGGCTCAGGTGATTCCTATTCCCATGGTTCCCAGAAGCACTGGTCACGGCACAACAAGTTTTAGCATCCCATGAGATCTCTCCAAAGTCTGAAAACCCTCCAGCCTCCCTCTGTCTCTTGGCAAGGCCATGTAGGAAGCAAAGCAGTAGTGTTCTGAGGGGGGGCAGGGGGTTGTCTGCCCTGGGTACCATTCCAAAGGGGGAGGGTTACAAAATGCCAACCCCCGATTGGGGGTACCCCCCACGGTGGCGCCACACCTCTAGGACACCCGCCCTGCCCCCTGGGACACGCATCCCATCCCCTGGGACACGCGCCATGCCCCCTGGGACACGCGCCATGCCTCCTGGGACAAGCACCACTCCGGGTACTGAAGCAGGTTGCTTCGCTACTCAGGAACTGAGCAGCTGTCCTGAGATCCAGTCCTATCTGGACCTATCTGATTCAGGCCCAATCAGAATTGAGTCCCAGTTGAATGTAATCTCAGAACCTCTATCTATAATCTTTGAGCCCCCGTCTTCAGGGATTTTTTACCTATGATTCCTGCATTGCAGGGGTTGGAGGAGCCATTGGGGTCCCTTCCAACAAAGAAGAAGAAGAAGAAGAAGAAGAAGAAGAAGAAGAAGAAGAAGAAGTCCACTCTAATCCATATCAACTCATTGTGGTATAGTAGTAGGCTGTGAAGGCCCCCCTGCTGCAAAATAGCATTAATGGCATGTATGTGTTTTACTGGTGTGTCCTAGTATCACTTAGAGAAGTACATGAATGGTATACTTCTTTGCAGGGTGCCAATAATAAAGAACTGGTCTAGCATGGTACAAGATTAGATTCTAGAAAGTGGGGGCTTCAAGCTAAGCCACACACTGAAGTGAATCTTGCTGACTCTGGGAAACATGCTTTTAGAGGAAAATTTCAATTTCAATTCTCAAATCCATAAGCTTAGAATATTTGCCCAGGTCACAAAACTTCAAATAAAACTTAAGAATCTGCTAGATACTGCTTAAATGCTTTGCTTGGGTAGATTTCAGTGAGCAAATATTCATACATGCTCTCCGTTTAAAAAAATATGAACTCAGGCTTTGATGCAATGAGCAAGATAATTGCTTGAAAGAAATGATGAGTTAAAATTTCCAAAAATATTTTCTGAGGAAGGTAAGGCATTGCATGTTTTTGTGAATTATTAACACAACATTTTTTCTTCTTCTTCTTCTTCATCATCATCATGATCTACTGGATAAGAGGACTGGCAGCCAACAAGTGGGATCTAGCCTCCAGAACCATTTTATTTGTCCCCTAGTAGCACTCCCAAAGTATTATTATTAATATTAATTTACCATGCCATCTAACCAACTATATGTGTTTGCTAGAAAGGCAAACACAGAGGAAGTTGGATCTCACAGGGTCTACAGGAAATCCTCTCTGTGAGAGCCAGGTAAAGGGGGTGTAGCCTGCTTCTCACCCCCCAGCCTGCTTCTCTTTCTCTGCTTCCTGCTATCTCATCTCATCTCTTCAATGCCTCATCCATGACCAGGGATGTAGGCCATCAGACTACCAAATATGTCTGTGACTACTTTTAAGCCTGCCTCAAGGCTGCTTCTGTGAAACTGAGTGACTAAGTCTTTCTTTACTTATAAAGAATCCATCATTTATCCCATAGCAGCGGATGTGAGGGCGATCTGGCTGCGACATCTGTCACCCCATTGATCGCCAGGGTTGATTCGGCTGATCTGGCTGGCTAGGCGGGTGTCCCCTTCCTCCCCCATAGCAGCAATTACAAAGTAGACATACACTTCATCACACTCTCGTACCTATGGGACCGCCTCTCCCGGTATGCCCCACGGAGAGCCTCAAGGTCCATAAATAGCAACACCCTAGTGGTCCCGGGCCCTAAGGAAGTCAGATTAGCCTCAACCAGAGCCAGGGCCTTTTCAGTACTGGCCCCGGCCTGGTGGAACGCTCTGCCTCATGAGACCAGGGCCCTGCAGGATCTTATTTCTTTCCGCAGGGCCTATAAGACAGAGTTGTTCCGCCTGGCCTTTGGCTTGGAGCCAATTTGATTCCCTCCCCCTCTTTCTTTTTTCTTTTCCTTTCTCCTCCTGCGATGAGGCTGCATTTTAATATTTTAATGTTTCAATATTTTAATGTTGTATTTTAATCTTGTTTTTAAGTTGTATTCATTCAACTTGTTTTTATTATTGCTTGTTAGCCGCCCTGAGCCTGGCCTTGGCTGGGGAGGGCGGGGTATAAATAAAACTTCTTCTTCTTCTTCTTCTTCTTCTTCTTCTTCTTCTTCTTCTTCTTCTTCTTCTTCTTCTGATCTGATACTTGTGGATCCTTTGCTGTCTCCTGAGGCTCAGGTGGCCTTGATGGTGCAGAGTGCCTTCCATCCACTTCAGCTGGTTGCCCAGCTGCACCTGTATCTGGAAAAAGAGAGCCTAGCTTCTGTTGTCTAGGCTCTGGTAACCTCTTGGTTAGATTACTGCAATGTGTTAGACGCAGGGCTGCTTCTAAAAGTAGTTTGGAAAGTTCAGCTGGTACAGAATTCAGCAGCCAGGTTGCTCACTGGGGAAGATGGTTTGAGCATATTACCCTGATCCTGGTCCAACTGAACTGGCTGCCAATTAGTTTCTGGGCCCAATTCAAAGTGTCGGTTTTGACCGATAAAGCCTTAAATGACTAGGACTGCTTCTTCTTCTTTTTTTTTTAAAAAAGATATTTATTAAGATTTTTCCATTATCAAAAAATCAAAGAAAAACACAAAAACATAAAAAAGAAAACGAAACAAACAAAAAAAAGATTTAAAAACACATAAAATTCAAAGTCTTCACTTTCAATAACATATTTTCCTGACTTCCCCCCACCTCCCCCTCTTGTACTCCAGTTCAAATTGTTGGCTCAACAAGTTCTTGTCCCCAATTTTTAACCTTTTTACATTTCAGTCATTTTAGAAAAACCATTTTTAACTTTTAAACTTTTAACTTATAAATTTATAACTTATAACTTATAAACATCAATAATTACACATCTGTTCTCATTCTTAAAGCCTTTTTCTAAAGTCGACCTAAATTCCCTTCCACAATTTCCCCAATTCTCATACAGATAACAAAACAAAATAAAAGCAAAACAAATTATAGTTATGCCCCCTTTGGATTCCCAAACTCCACCCCCCCCTTTCCCGGTTCCAATCCCAATAATCGTCCATCAGTCAATCTACTCTCAGCCTGGGGATCTCACGTCCGAGGCTCTCAATTCTCTCTCAGTTCCTCTCTGCCGGCTTTTTGGATAGTCCTTAGTATTAAACACCAAATCTCGGAGAAGCTCTAGTCCAATAAAGTCCATATTTCTTCCAACCAGACCTCCATACTCAAAAGTGGAGCCTAAGTCTTGTTTCTTACTCTTTTTAAATCCAAATGTCCCAAAAGCTCCAACTTCCATCTTAATCAGATTTGTAATCCATAGGTCTTCAGATCTCCACACAAGAAGATCTCTCCATTCTTCAGTCTCCAATTCAAACCAAATTTTCACCATCGAGTTCTTATTTTCCTTTGCAGGCATCATACCAGGCCTCTGGCTCTCCTTTACCATCTGTAAAATTACAGCTCCTCTTTCCTTTTTCTCAGGAACACCATATATCTCTTTCTTCCCACTCTCAAAGCTCTCAAGTTTCTCTTCTTGTTCAGCTGCATGAGCTTCCTGAGTCGGTTCCTTATCAGATTCAATAAATTTGTTTACTGTTAAGTCCAGAGTTGTAACATTTGTAGCCAAAACATCAATTTGGCCTTGTAACTTTCCCAAGAGAACAAAAACTCTGTCCAGTTCAGCTTGAATTTCCCCTCCTTCAGCCATTCTTGTAATGTCCCAAAACCCCCTCTAGAGGGATTTTGGTTACTTAGTGTTCTTTCCAGTTCAAATCCAAAAATCAAATTAGTTTGTATCAGTTCTTCCTTGTTTTCAACAAAATATAGTCAAATTGTACAAGTATAGCCAGCAGAAGCAACAGAAACAAAGTTCTCTCTTTCCGTCTGACAGCTAATTTGACAGCTGTCAAACTCTTCCAATACCTTCAACAGGCTCTCTCGCGGATCACTCCCGGGTCCGGGGGGGGTGGCACTTCAGCTCCCAAAATTAGCTCTTATCCTCCAGTAAAATTTCTTCTAGTGCCAAATCGTGAAATTAATGTCTTTTGCCAAATGATAAAAGAAAAAATTCTCTCGACCTTAGTTAGCAGGTCCTTGCTTTAGATTATTTACAGGAGGAGGAGGCTGACTTCCTGTTTACACCTCCCCCGATCGTACCTAATTCATCAAAAAAATTTCTTTAAAAATCCAATTTCCGTACTACTCACGGGTTGTTATTTTGGAGTCCAAATCACAAGAAGAAGTCAGCGCTCTCCGGCCATGGCAGCGCGGCTTCACTCCACAGGAGAAGCAGACGACTCACAGCACCGCGCCGCTCACCCCGTTCCCCGTTCCGGAGCCTTTAAAAAGGCTCCTTCGCAGGTCGGGGGGCGCAAATGGTGCCTGCCGAGTCACAGGCTTCTCCGCCTGTGATTTTTAAGGGTCTCCGCGTCGCCGCAGCGGTACGACCCTAATCCTGTGGAGCCGATTCCCTCCGGAGTTCGGAGGGAATCCGCCATTAGCCGTTGGCGCTAACCCGGAAGTCCGACTAGGACTGCTTCTCACCCATATGATCTACCCAGACTCTGAGATCACCACTTGGGGCCTTCTTCATGTGGATCTTTTGTTCTAATAAAGTGCAGCAATGACATAGCAGTGCTAAACCAATCTAGTGTGAAAGCACCCCAAGAGAGTGCTGGGTTGCAGCAGTCATATTCTGATTTGAATGAGCTGCAGTCCTCTTTTGTATTCCTGTGGTGCAGAAAGCCTGCAGGATACAATAGATACAACAAAAGAGGACCCAGCTTCAGTACCATAACATCCTGTTCCTAGTATTGCAACCTGAAAAATGCTAGCAGAAACTATGACTTCCAGAAGCTGCAATAGAAACAAAGGGGTATTCAGATACCTTCTGCAAGGTCTTCATGGTGCAAATGTCTCATTTCTTCTCTGGGTGGGGTAGCTTCAACTGCTGACAATAAGCAGTGTGAAAGGTCAGAGAGCTAATGGAAAGGTCTGATGTTCAAAGCCTAGGATTCAATTAGTCATCTTTTTTAGTGAAACAGAAGATACATCCATTGTCAGTCCACCCTCATTCTTCTTGACTCCAGCATTCTAATGAAGCTTTAAAAAGAATTAATAATGAGAAAATCTTCTGATCCAAGTGTATGAATCACCACCAGTTCTTCATTTCAGAAATATCAGAAGATCATAATTATTTTGCTTTGGGTTAGGCTGACCTCATTTTTTTCCTTGGCACAATAATTTTGATTTCAGCAACGTTTTACATGTTCTTTTCAGCACACTCCTTCTGTGCTTTCTGCTTGTTTTCCCGTGAAATCTGTTGAACATCTTTTGTATTTGATCTGGTTTTTTCCTCTTCCGTACTCTTTGGCTTCAAATTGCCTTCTTGCTGATTTAGAATGCTTGAAACATTTGGAGAAAAGGACAGAGAGCATGCAAAAAAACAAAAATTACCACCTGTTTAAAGATCCAAATCTTGAGACTGGAAGCCTTGTTTTCCTGGCTTTGGTTTGCTATGCTGTTGTTGTACAACCATGCAGCCTGCTCCTAATCATTTAAAACTCAGATGAAGGTCCAAACTAAAGATGATGCAGGATATCATATTATATCGTGCAGGAAGCGTTTGATAGGATTATGAGCTGGAGAGGCAGAGTGGGTTTTCATTTTTTACACCATGCCATTTTCTCAGTTAAAACTACCCCTTCTCTAAAGCTGCAACTTAGTCTATGAGGCAAAGCATATAAATATCATATGAGTATCTGTAGGGTGTGCCCTCTGGATAAAATACAGGCGGGGGGGGGCAGCATGGGCAGAAAGGGCTAATCACCCCAGTGTGTCGGTCCTGATCTAAATTCCTCCTCATAGTTGAGTTACTATGAACAATTCTAAACACCAACAGAGTAGGGATTCTACCTGAGTTCTGTGAGATTTAGCTTGTTGTAAATGTGTTTAGGATGGCAGCCTCTGGTTCAAATAACATGCTATCCTGCATCCCATAGTTTCCTCTCCATAGGCTACAGGGAATAGGGAAATTGAGGAGAGACTGATTAACCCTGTCACTTGTAGTCATTCTCCAGCTCAAAATCACCCGCCCCAAGCTGATTTTCCATCCACAGGATGGGAAGAATGATTTGAGTCCATTTTAACTATTGATACCTTTCCATCCAGGTGAAACAAAAAAAAGGTAAAGGACCCCTGGGTGGTTGGGCCCAGTCAAAGGCAACTATGGGGTTGCGGCTCTCATCTCGCTTTCAGGCTGAGGGACAGACAGCTTTCCGGGTCATGTGGCCAGCAGGACTAAACCACTTCTGGCGCAATGACACAGCTTGGGTGGGTGACCACACAAGGAAAGATAAGAAGCAGCCCTTTCCACCCATTTTGCCTCTGCCTTGCAGCTTGCAGAAGCTGAAGGTGCAGGTGGATTTCCTCATAATGTATAGTTTGAACCTTAATTTTGGTGTCAAGATGTGGAAACTATTTTTTAACAGGGGGCTTATTCTGAAGGGATGCAGCGACTGAACACAGACCTTCTTTATTGATATGCTCTGGGAGGAGCCAAATACTGCTAAACTAATCTCTCCCTCCCATATGAACAGCTGCAGAAGATTAGGCAGAGTTGCCCCTAACAGTCCTTACTTGCCCCTTCGACATGGCCTATGTTGTTGTTCTACGAATGGAAGAAAATCTCAGTTTTGGTTCTCTCAGATTCAAACTTATTAAATTCAGTTCTCCATATTTCTCCAGCAATTTGCTTTTAAACAACACTCATGAAAACCTATGCAGATTTTTAGTGTGAATTTATTTTAATGAGCACATTTTTGTATGTATTTTTGACTAGTGTACACATTTTTACAAGCAATTTTCCGTAGTGAATGCAGTTTTTGAATATTTCCACTAATATATTCATTTTTATGCACACTTTCTCTACTATACACATTTTTTAGAAAAATTGTTTGGTTGGAAAATTGCAGTTCAAAATTCTGATTAGGATACCTCTGTTTCAGTTTTGGAAAATGCAAATTTGATAGATTTGCCTTTAAATGCAAACTGAATCACATCCCTACTCCCTCCTATCTGTACTGTTCACACAGTTGGATGAAGTTTCAGAGCCTTTTGTCAACAAAGATGCATAATAAAGGGAGCTGGTGCCGTCCACCTCAGAGGAGGTATGTCAAGGCATCTCAGCACGCACCAGAGATGGCATATTTCAGAAGAAAGCCACACTTAGCACTTTCAAATATCCAAAGAGCTTTCTGCACATCAAAGTCTAACAATGGAATTGTGCTGTACTAGATCAGTATTGTTACTCGCCCATATTGCCACATACTGAATTCATGAGGGAGACTGCATTTGAACGAGGGGTCTGCTTTGCAGCACAGGGCACTTCCAGACGCTCACTATTTGCATGTGAGGACTCAATCATATCCTGGCAAATTTACGCATGCAATGTAAGCTGATGTGGAACACTTGTGAAAGAAGCCTACTTCCCTAAAAGATAAGACTTTTTTCAATGAGAAAAGTGACAGAAAATTGCACGGGAAAGTGCTTGATGCAATTTCTTCTAATCTTCCCACAAACAAATATGGATTAATGTTCATTAAATAGTGACAGTCATCTAATCTCTCAGCAAACAAACAAGTGATCTGGAAGCAATCTCCATCTTTTTACAGGCCACTCCTATGCATGTTTATTCAGAAGGAAGTTTCGCTGAGCTCCTAAGGAAGTGGAGGGATGGTCTCCACCATCACTGTGCTGTGCCGGCTTCCCAATGCATATACCCGGGACAAAATAATGTTGAGGGTGCTGTGCAGTCAGGGGCCATTCTGGTGGCCAGAAATGGGCTGGGCTGATTCCCCCCCCCCATCTGCCAGTTGCCCATGATGAATGTGTGCTGCCATTTCCCAAGCACTTTTCATGCTGGGCTGAACAAGCAGTGAGCATGTCCAGTTTCCCTGAGTGAGTGCAAAGGGACTTATTCAGCAGAGGCTGAATAAGCTATCAACAGTCCGTTGCAGTTCTAGCCAGAGTAGTTTGTCAGGTAGATAGCCTGCTTGATGCAGACCAAATTATTTTATGCTTCGTTTGTTTCACAGCATATTTCCACATTTAGCTGAATTGTTATGCTGCATTTAGCCAGCTAATGACTCAGGAACTTTATTTGCTTTCTTCATCGAAAGCACCTGATCACAGCTTACAATTATATGAAGAAATTATGCTATGGAATTAACAAAAACACCAGTCAATTTAACAGGGAGACAACGTTCAACAGCTTTTTGACTCCCCTCCATCATGTTTAGTTGGAGACACATTGCATGTTCATAGGGTATACTTAAATATTACCTCGAGCAAATAGAAATTCTGTCAGATATAGCTCAACAGGTAGCAGCAGCAACTTCCTTGCATGCTAAGTTGCAAGAAAAGTGTGCAAAAGTCAAGCCTGAAGTATTTGGAAATATTGGCATGCCGCTCCCATGCAGCTCACCATAATGGCCATGTTTTCATACCCATGCTGACCATTGGGTGGACATTTCATAAGTTCTTAATAAAGGTTTACAAGTAACCCAGATCTGCAAATCTTTTGTTTTTATGCTATACAGTCTATACTAAACTGTACCCTAGGGGTCCCAACTCTACAATTTTATAGGGACTTTTAAAAACAAGTATGAGGGCTACATTAATTTATTAATCAATCAATCAATCAATCAACTAATTCTACCCTTTACAATTACTTAGAGAAGCTAATATCACCTCCTTGGCCATGCAGTAAAAAACAAACAAACAAAAGAACTTTTTTAAAAATGGTCCCAGAGAGTGAATGTCTATTCCTTCCTTAAGACTTGTATGGAGAAAAAGAAGGCTTCTCTCACAAGGACCATTTTAAAACAGGGTTTTTTACGCTTGGCCATGAAGGAGCCATTAGCTGATCTAAGCAGCTGTAAAATATTTAACAAAGACAGAGACAGCCCTCTGACCATGTGGCAAGTACAGTTTTTTATTTTTGTAAAACTGGGCAGATTTTTAAAGGATTTTTCATTTTAAAAATAAATAAATCCACCCACAAATGGGATGAAACAAAGCCAGTTTCATAAACAGATGAAACCCACACAGGGTGGAAATAGATTGGCTGGTAGGGTAAGATGGATCAGTCTGTTTATCCTACTCTACTGCTGCTGATCAGGAAATGGCAGTGTAAAATAATTTGGGAAGAGTTGCTACTGAATTTTGCCAAAGTCTAAATGTCAGGATTAATGCTTGTGTAAATCCAATGTATTTTATGGGAAACAAAAGGATGTCTGATCAACAATTTTGGGGCCTGTGTACACAAATAATTCACTGTGCACTAGTACAGTTACTCACCCTTAATACTCAATTGGAGTACAATATCTAGGTAGTCTACACAGGTTTGCCACCAACAAAAGGAAATGGCCTTCATGTCTCATTAAAAGGACCATTGAAACAACCCCTTTTACTGGCAACAAAGCATGATGGCTCTTTTATTCTTCATGAAACAGTTTTGTACCAAGATTAAGAGCTGTAAGAGCTGTTTGACAGTGGAACAGACTCCCTTGGGAGGCGGTGAACTCTCTTTCCTTGGGGTTTTTTAAGCAGAGCTTGGATGGCCATCTGCCATGGATAACTTAGTTGTGATTCCTGCATTGCAGGGGGATTGGACTATATGACCCTTGGGGGCCCTTCCAACTCTATGATGACTTTTTAAAAGAAAAAATAAATCACAAACTGATGTTGAAATGTAGAGAACCAAACTTAAACCTGGGAAAATGAGAAACTGAGAGAAAGCAGATTCATTCATCCCTACAAACAGCACAATCTTACACCTGTCTATTCATAAGTAAATCACATTGATTTCACATTACTTTACTTCCATGTAAATGGGTATTGGTTTGCATCCTAATGCAAGCATCTCTCTCTCTCTCTCCCTCCCTCCCTTTCTCTCTCTCTCTCCCCATAGATCCAAAGTGGCTATAAAACATCATTTTAAAGTACTCAGTTATCTTTTTGCACTGGGCTGCAATGACCTCATACAACTCAATTTTACCAATTAGTAACATCATCTAATTAAGAACACAAGACAATAAGCACTGCCCTGCTGGATCCATCCAGTCTGCCAATGTTTCTATGGTTCAGCATGCTGTTTTCAACAGCAGACAGATAGATGTCTAGATCAATCCTACAAGCAGACCTAGAAGACAGCAGTTGCCTTCCATAGTTTATCCTCAGAATCAGATATTCAGAGGCACACTAAGAGTTTCATTCAGCTATCGTGGCTGATATCCATGACCCTGAACATTTTGCAGCGGCAGAGCTGAGCCCTGGCACACCACGCACTGAAGCATCAAAACATTAAAATAGAGGGAGAAATTGGAGACACTGTCAGACTTCCCCTCCCATCCTAACACTTGACTGATCCACACCATACATTTAAAGCAAATACAAAATGCATTTAAAGTATTATTATTATTATGTCACTTTTTCTATTTTCTCAGATCCCAGCTGCTGGTGGTCCTGGAGAGAAATTCCTGTCTGAGCAAGGGATGAACGTGGTGGTGAGGAGCCAGGCAAGTGTTGGGATCTAAGATCCACGGCTGCTGATCTCTGCGCTGCCAGCCCAGGCCATCACCCTGATCTCACTGCAAGTCATCCAGCCATTGGAATGAGGTGAAAGGCTTGGAGAAGGAAAATGGAAGTCTACAGCAGCAGTAGCTCCTTCTTCTTCCAATCTGAGGCTCACCAAGTTGAAAACCATACCAGAATTTCCCACCCCTCTCTCCTGGCTTCTGTTCTCTTCCTCACTTGTAAGCTTTGTCTCCTGAAGTTCACTAAGAACCCAGAGTTTCCCAGCCAGGCTTTCTCAGTGCATTCAAGGAAGTGTTTTGTTCTCTGCTTTCACATCTCTCACCACCTCGCATCAGAAGGGCACAGAAGTCTGCTCCTTCTCCCCCTACAAAGTGTGTGCTAAGCCACCAGACACTGAGAGAATAGACAGAAAAGCATAAATGCCACCTCTATATTTAAGTCCCCATGCTTAAGAGGTTTGGTAGAGTATAGTTCACACAATCATACACAGATACACTCAAGATGTGTGCTGCTACACACTCAGTTTTTGATGCACAGTTGCTGAGGAGTTTAATTCATGTGTTTTTAATTTGCCATGTGTATAGTCATTCACACAAACATCTGTATATGTGAACAGATTCATTTCACATGTGTACAGCATAATGTGTGAAAAACCAAAGTTTTAATTAGCCAGGTTGCAGGGTGTACACATGGCTGATATAGACTGTCCTTGGAAATGGGCCTTGGTAGCACTTCAACTACATAAATAAACTTTAAAGCTCTTTTATGTACTTTCTGTCAATCTTTTACTGCTACAGGATGAAGAATTGAACAAAATGATGCCATTAGACTGAATTATAAGTAAGGATGCTGGCAAAGATCTCAGGCTCAGAAACAAACTTCGGGGGCTCATAAAAGTCTGCATCAAATGAGAGGTGAGTTTTACAACCCCCTGAATACTTCACGGACTCAGATTTTAATCTGAACCAGAGAAGAGTTTCCCACCCTGCCAACTCCCAGCCTCTTCGCTTTAAAAGCTCTTCCGCTTAGAAGCCTACCTTAGTGGGGGCAGCAGCAGAGTGCCTTTCCTCTCCCAGGGCCCCAGGGCCTTGTTAGACCATGCCCTAGAAACAAGGCCTGGGGGCCAAGGGATGTTTTTAGTTTTCTGCTATTATTTCTTTTATCAATAATAGACCGGGAATTCTTAATTGTAATTGATAAGTGTAAATTGTCTAATTATTATTTGCTGATGTTTAATTTTACTGTTTACAATTAGATTCTAATGGATTATGGGATATTGCATTAATTGATGTAAATTGTTTATTTTAAAGGTATTGTGACTTTTTATATTGGATTAGATTGTTACTATTAATGTTTGATGTTTTATTATGTTTTTATATGTGTTGGAAGCCGCCCAAGGGGCTGGGGCAACCCAGCCAGATGGGCAGGGTATAAATAAAAAAAGTGTTATTATTTTTAGGCGTTCTTCTGAGAGACTTGTGCTGGGTGGGGAGGTCAGAGGTTGCTCTTTCTCTCACATACGGCTACTTCTGCTTCCAGCACTGCTCATTGGCATAAGGTTTAAAGGAGAAGGAGGAGAGTGATTTGGGGACTGGGGGTTAGCAGAGAGTGGGTTTAGGGGTGAAACTGGCTTGGGAAATAGACCAGGTTATTTTTGTTTTTTGGAAGTAATTTCATTCATAGCCAAGTGAATTTAAGATGAGCAGAAATTCCTCTTCTCTGTGGGGCAGCAGCCTTTGGATTCCCAGCTAAAGGCTACTGGGAAGAATGCCATCTTCTAAAGACCTGTTGATTGTAATCAAATTAAATCAAATCACTGTGTCTGTTTTAAAATGACCCGTGATGCTGTTATTGTGTATTACTGTATTTTTTGCACCATAACACTCACTTTTTTCCTTCTAGAAAGTAAGGGGAAATGTCTGTGCGTGTTATGAAGGGAATGCCTACGGGTGAGGGGGGGGGATCTGCTGCAGTTGTGAGCAGAGGATCCATGGTTCCCCTTCCTTCCCTCCTCCGTGGCTCGCTTTGAAACAGCAAAGCAGGAGAAGAGCCGCTGAGTGGGGAGGAGAGAGGGACAGAGAGCCTGCTTCTTTAAAGGAGCAAAGCGGGAGAGGAGAGGAGGTTCCTGTCCAGTTGGTTCCTTTAAAGCAAGCAGGCTCTCTGTCCCTCTCTCCTCCCCACTCAGCTTGCTAAATAGCAGCAAAGTTTTTCAGCTCGCTAAGCCGGGGATGAGCGGGGAGGAGAGAGAAAAGCAGAGCCTGCTTGCTTTAAAGGAGCAAAGTGGGAGAGGAGAGGAGCCTTCTCCCCTTATACCCCTCTTCTTCATTATTAGCAGCATCCTTCTCCACACACCTCACGCGTGCTTCTTCTTCCCTTAAACCCCTCTTCTGCATTATTAGCAGCATCCTTCTCCACCCACCCCACGCGTGCTCCTTGTCCCTTGAGTGTTTTTCCTTCCCTCCCCACTTAAAACGTGGTTACAAAGCATGGATCCACATGGATCCTCAGGATTTTTGCTCTGGGTCACCCCAAATTCACCATCAGATCACATAGCATGTCCATGGCTACATCTTGCACCAAAAAAATCACAGACCCACTGTTGCCTGGGGCCGCAGTGGTGCAAAAACGTGGTTACAAAGCATGGATCCACATGGATCCTCAGGATTTTTGCATTGGGCTACTCCAAACTCACTGTCAGATCACATGTCTGTGGCCACAGCATGAACCACAAAAATCATACATCCACTGTTTAATTTAGAATATTTTTTTATGTGTTTTCCGCCTCTAAAAACTATGTGCATGTTATGGTCGGGTGCGTGTTATAGAGTGAAAAATACGGTAACTATTTTATTGCTTATTGGTAATGCAATCAGAATTGGGCTTGCTGTCATATAAATGATGTCCACTGTTGCTACTTATTAAACATGATTACTGCTTCTGAAGTCAAGAAAGTCCCCGAAGCCCTTATCCATTCCTCACGCCTGATCCTCCCCTCTAAGAGCAGCAGAGTGCTTCTCAACCTGGGACAAAGGAACACTTTGGGGCTGGGATCTATTTCATATTGTGCTTTTGTAACTACCCAAAGCACCATAATTAATCAGTGGCTTGAATCTCCTGCTGCAGAGGCAACTCTCAACAATTGGGGATGGGCTTCAGGCGGAGTTTTCCTTTGCAAGTGGCACTCACTGTCAGCACCGATCAGCTGAAAAGAGCAACCAAAACAATGGAGGGGATAGGGGAACACCCCTATGAGAAACAGTTACATTTGAGGCTTTTTAGTTTAGAGAAAAGGCAATCAAGAGAGAACATGCATAATAACTATGCATGAGGTGGAGAAAGTGGTGGGAAAATGTTGGTTGTGCTTCCTCTTAACGCTAGAACAGATACTGTTAGGTATTCTTTTTTTTTTTTAATTATGTTTATTAAAATTTTCAAAAAAGAATACAAAAGAAAACAGAAAAGAAAAAAAAGCAAAAAAGAAAAAAGAAAAGAAAAAGAAAAGCAGCAATTTAAAAGTTTACCATAATTATATTCCATACCCAATTTCCTTGACTTCCCCACACCTACACTTCTTGTATTCCAATTCCAATTTTTAGCTCAGCAATTTTTATCCCCCCCACTTTACCTTATTTCCTCTACTTCAATTATCTTAAACAAATTTTAACTTCTAAACCTCTATCTTTATATTTCAAAACTTATTCTTAACATACTTTCCCTAAATTCCTCCATCAATTTAATTAACCTATTTAAACTTAAAAATCCCAATCTTTATACAAGAAACACTTATTTTTGATAATCTTTTGCTAAGGTCGGCCCCAAATCTCTCCCCAAATTCCCCATTTTTATGTTAGTGGCAAAAGCCAACTTAATTAAAACAGAATCATATTTTTACCCCCTTTAAATTCCCGAAGCCCTCCCACCCCCTTTCCCGGTTTCGATCCCCAACCAAAGTCCAACAGTCCATCCAAAATCAGCCTGGCGATCTCACATCCGAGGCATTTAACCCTCTCTCAATTTCTCTCTGCCGGTTTTCTTGATAGTCCTTTATTTTAAATTCCGAATCTCGAAGAGGCTCTGTTCCAGTAAAGTCCATATTTCTTCCAGCCAGACCTCCATATTTAACAATGGAGCCAAAATCTTGTTTCTTGCTTCTCATAAGTTCAAATGTCCCAAAGACTCCAAACTCTGTACTGTCCATATTTATATTCCATATGTCTTCCGATCCCCATAAAAGGAGATCTCTCCAGATTCCATTCTTCACTTCCAGCCAAACATCCATTGTCATGATCTTATTTTCAGTTGTTTCCAACTTAATAGGCCTCTGGCTCTCTTTAGCCATCATCTCAAATGACTCAGACTCTTTCTCCTGTTTGGCTATAAGGATTTTTATATCAGCAGCAACACTTCCCTGTTCATCTGCAGGAGCTTGAATCATATCCTTTCCAGGTTCAGCAATTTTGTTTACTGTTCCCTTCATTGTTATTACACTTATAGTCAAAGCATCTGTCTGCTTCTGTAGATTTCCCAGAAGACGAAAAGTCTTTTCCAGTTCAGCCAGTATTTTTCCACTTACAGCCATTTTTGTAATGTCCTGAACCCCCTCTAGAGGGATTCTAGTTACTTAATGACAAATTAACCTTTTCTTCTTTGTTTTTAACAATTTATTACCAAATTGTATCAAATGTAACCAGCAAAGACACAGTTCTCCTTTTTTTTTCCCAGCTTTGACAGCTAATTTGACAGCTGTCAAAGTCTATAAACCTCTTCCACAGGCTCTCTGCCCGATCGCTCCCGGGTTTTGGGGGAGGGGTGAAATCCGTTCTCTTATCCTCCAGCACAGTCACTTAAATTGGCCCAATATAAAGTTAATTGCGCTTTTCCACAAAAAACAAAAGACATTCACACAACCTTAGTAATAAAATCCTTGCTTTACAATGCTTACAAGGCGGGCAGGTTGACTTCCTTTTTAGCACCTTACCCGATCTTGCCGAATTCCCAGAAAAAATTTTCCCTTTTAAGTCCAATTACCGTGTTACTCACGGGTCGTTACTTTGATCCGAAAGTTCAAAAGAAGAAGTTAACGCTCTCCGCCCATGGCATGCGGCTTCACTCAGCAGGGGAAGCAGTCGAACTCTCAGCACCACACCTCCCTCCGTCCCCCGTTCCGAAGCCTTTAAAAAGGCTTCTTTGCGGGTCGGGGGGCGTGCGCAAATGGTGCCCACCGAGTCACCAGGTCCACAGGCTTCAGCGCCTGTGGTTTCTAAGGGTCCCCGCGTCGCCGCCGCGGCAGAACCCGACCCCTGTTGAGCAGATTCCCTCCGGAGCTCGGAGGGAATCCGCCATTAGACGATGGCGCCAACCCGGAAGTCAGATACTATTAGGTATTCAGTGGTCTGTGTTTACCTGAGCTTGAGTCTGGACTAAGGATTCTGAGCTCCTGTGTGGTATGCCTTGTGGTTGCAGTCCGTGATTTCAGCTCAGCTGAGGCGACAGTTCCCCAGCAGTGATTTCAGCCTGTGAAGCTAGTCAGGGCTGCATACCTAGCCAGCATCCCATCTTCATCGCCAGTGAAGTTCGCAGGTGGGTTCCCACGAGGCAAGACACAGCAGTAACAGCAAGAACATTTATTGAACTAACAGAACTGGACAACAGGGGCAAAGCAACTGCTTATATACATTTCTGAAGGTCTGGGCCACTCCCACTCCCAATGTGATTTGCTGTCTAAATTTCCAAGCTGCAAATCATGACTCAGAGTTTAAGGGCCAATAGCAGAGGCCCAGATCCTGAAATGTTCTGTGATTGGATATCATGTATCGAATCAGAACACAGGAGCTCAGAATCCTTAGTCCAGACTCAAGCTCAGGCAAACACAGACCACTGAAAACATAACAGATACCATCCAGTGATTCTGATTGCTGGAAGATTTGGAACAGAAAAAAACACTACTTCAAGCAACACATTTTTAAATTATGGAATCCCCTTCCGTAAATTGTAGTGATGGCCATCAAATTGGATGGTTTTAAAAGAGGCGTAGCCTTATCCTCAATGAAGCTCTCTGTCAGTGGCTACTAGCCACGATGGCTGTGCTCACTGTCAGAGGCAGTGTTTCTCTATATAACAGGTGCTGGGAATCACAAGTGGAGAGAGTGCTGCTGCACTTAGGTCCCTGCTTGGGGTTAGACTCTGCAACGACAAGATGCTAACTGATCCAGCGGACTCCTTTATACCTCTTTCCCTGTAGATCTCTCAGGTGTTAAGATTAGCAGAGGGCACCCTCTGGGTAGTTCCTCCACCCTCAGAACCTCAGGGTAGTGGTCCAGGGGAGGACATTTTCTGTGGCAGCCCCTAAGTTGTGGGATTCCCTCCTCACAGAGCCGTATAGCTTCACTATACGGCTTTCATTGTAGGCTGATGGTGTAAGACCTCTTTGCCGTGGCCTTGACACTTAAGATGTGTATCTTCAGGACCCACTTTATGTGCAATTGTAATTTGTTTTAAACTATTTTTAATGTTGTATTTGACATTGCTGTGATGCACCCTGGGACCTTCAGGTGAAGGGGGCAGGTAATTAATAATAACAATTTATGTTCTTTTTACTAGCAGTTTTGGGTGTAATAATGATCCCAGGAAAAAATATCAAATTGGCTGAATGTTCACAGTCAGAGCTAGCACAGCTCAAATGCTTCCTTGTACTGATGTCAAACAGCCATGTGGAATAATAGTTTATCAATTGTAGTTCAGCAGCAATAAGTGGAGCCACAAAATCTGCTGGGGCAGAGAAACTTTACCTGGTCCCAATTATATGCATTACCTGCCCCCTCTGCATTAGAGCCCTTATACCTGTTTAGGTCAAACCACACCTTTCCTACACCTTTTCTTTGCAGATCAATAGCAAAACAGTATACTTTACTAGTAGCCAGTTTCTCTGGATGCTTTTGCTAACTTGGTTCATCCACAGATGTCAAATCTTCATTCTTACATCTGAAACATATCCAAACCCTGGGCTTTATTTCCTCACTCTGCTGAGATTAAAATGGGGCCCTGAGCATCTTTCCCTTTTCCACAATTACTTCAGCAGCATGCCTCCCTGAACGTGCGAGTGATAGCGGGTGCAAAATTGCAGCTGTGCTGATTGTAATCAGTACAAAATAGATTGGCCATATTATACTAATCTTGCCTCATCAGCTTGCATCAGCCTTAAGGTTTTTCTTACTGGTGTATGAGATCGTCACATCATCTTTTTGATCTCTTGTCTCCTTAGCATAGGTCTGCAACAGAACCCTGATGTTTCATTTCTGAACATTTTAGTTTGTCACTCATTCTTCCATTTTGCTGCAATGCATTGTATCTGCTGACCCTTTGATGTGCACTACTTCAGCTAAACCATAGCAGGAACAGTGAGGGAGACATTTCTGAAAACTACAGCACTAGCTGGGAGTGGAAATTAAGTATAAGAAACTTCCCTAAGTTCTGTCACTGAAGTCCAGGTCAACTTGTATTGACTTGTAGCACTGAACTATTAGATCATCTTGAACTCCAGAGGAACTGAGAAGCCATGCAAAGTGAGGTTTAATTTGATTTACTTTGGTATAGTTATCACATTCCATTTGTTTGTGTGTTTGTTTGTAACATGATATTTCCCCTGAACATTGGGAAACTGAAACAAAATGTGTTCAGGAGTAAATTCTATGCTTCAAGTTTTAAAAGCATCTCTTAACGTTACACACATATTCAAGAGGGACAAGAATGGTCTGAAACACATGGTCTTGTCGTATCTAAAATTAGTCTCTTTTCATATTATTCTTTATCTGTTATATTTTGTTACAGTCTACCTCACTCTTCCTCTACAAAGCTCAGAATGACATACATGGGATTTTAGAAAGGCATTTATGGCAGGTGTCTCTCATTCAGGTGAAAGCACAGCCCAGACCTCCTTAGTGGTAGAGATTGAATAATACCAGGTGTGATTAATGCTGTAACAAATTAGAAATAAGCCTAAAAGGAAGGGGTGGAATATTTGGAGATGACCAGATTCCTCACAAGCGCATTGTTTGTTTATGAAAAATTGCTTTAGATCAATTAAAGAAGGGTCAGTCTTGATATGATCTATGTCAATTTCTCACGTGACTGACACAAAGTCATTCAGTGCCATTTTCAAGAACATGTGTGGCTTTTTACTTCCTTACTCTGGTGAGATTAAATGGAAAACATGGAAAATCCACACAAAATACTTCTTTGTAAAAAGTACTTACAAATTTATGAGGTGATTTGAGGGCTGCCTTTTAAGCCCCCCTGCTTTCTTTTACAGTTTCTTGTCACCTGTGGAGTAACCCTTCAATCAAAGATCACAGGGCAGTTGACAACATAAAAATACAAAATGAGAACACAAAATACACAAAATCCCAATAACTGCCCTCTTCCCACAAAGACATTTAAAAGGCTCTAGAATATTAATCAGCCAAATGCCTGGTTATAGAGGAACATTTTTGCCAGGTGCCTAAAGATATGTAACAAAGGTGTCAGGTGAGCACCCCACAAGTGAGGAGCCGTCTCAGAAAAGGCCCATTCTCATGTTGCCACCCTCTGACCTCATGTGGAGGAGACACAGAAAGAAGGGCCTCAGATGATGATCGCAGGGTCTGGGTCAGTTCATATGGGGAGAGGCAGTCCTGGGCCATTTAATGTTCCTGGGAGGCTACTAGGCCATTGGACAGGAAAATAAATGTCCTATCAGTAAATGGGGCTGCTGCTATCTCTTCCCATATAATGTGTGTGTGTCAGGGATGGCACTTCATCACATACTGCTCCCAGGGGACTTTTTTGGGTGCATTTATGGCAGGAGCCATGCTTTGTAGTTGCTTCAGGTAGCTAGAAGCTGTTTTAAAGTGTTGTCATTCTCCTCCCTGCAAAAAGGCAGGACTAGGCAGGAGTGTAGATTTGAGAGCAGACTATGTTCCAATCCGGACATCAATTCGGCAGTTGTGGGGTAGGTGAATTTGTTCCAGAAGATGGATTCCCCTCCCAAATTCCTCAAGCATTCTTAGATCAAGAGATCCGTGTTTTCTAGGATGAAGTCTGTGCCTGTGTGTGCCTCCTGTATCCTCATCTGATAGTCTTCATACAAATTACTCATCCTCCAGAGCAAAGGTGACTTGCACTGAGCAGAGATGGAAGAGTCATTTGAGAAGTGAAAGGCAGACACAGACCTCCCCTTCAGCTGAGACCCTTTCAGTGTCTCTGCCCATGTGAATGTGGAGTTGGGGGAAAGAGGAGGAAAAGACTCTGTGGGACTACAGGAATCCTCTGTATAGGTAGAGGCTTTGCATTTAATTCTATCTTCCCTCTAAACTTTTATTGGCTTTAAGACATTTTGACTGTTTCAGGAGTTGATGTTGTTGTTTTTAATATGGTGATTGAATTTATTGTTCTTATTTGAACTGCTGCTGCAGTTTTGTAGGTCATTGGCTGAAAGGTAGGATAGAAAAACAAGAACAACAACAAAAATGGTGCCAAGCATGGTTCCCAAAGAATCCTGGGAACTGCAGTGTGAAAATAAGAACTCACCAGAGAACGCTGCAATTGGGATTTCTCAGATAGAGGATAATTAATTTAATTAATTAATTAATTTTTATACCACCCTTCATCCAAAGATCTCAGGGGCAGTTCACGAGATAAATTCACACACAAGATAATTTCATGCAACGATTGTTCCAAGGGTTCCATCGACATATGGCATGACAGTTAAACCTGTATGATAGCCACTATACACATTTATTCTGGATTACTATCACTGCTATAAAGGTAAGAGTAATATACTGGTCCAGCAGAACCAATGCACTTGAATGAACTGACCAAGGTCACAAAGTGTTTGTGATGGGGATTTAATTTAGATTTCCTAAAGGAACTCTGATGAAACAATTAAGAAAATTATCTCAATCTGTTTATGTGGCCAAATTCTTTTTTGGTGCATGTGTGCCATTTTATTCTCTTCTTTTGTAAGTGGTCCCATGATATTCTGAACAGGAGTGAAAAATTTAAATGTCACAGCCATTGCTTCTGATAATCAAACGCAAACATAAAACAGATGTTTGGAACATGTGCTTACCAAAGGGAGATGTTCCCAGGAAACATAAGCAGGGCCTATGACATTAATAAAAAGATTCTTCCTTTTATGCTATATTTTGTTTGAGCAAACAACTTGCATCCCTTTAGCCTATGGAGGAAAAATACAAGTACTCAGTAATGAGTAAAAATGCCACAGCTTGAGATCAAAGGTTGTTCACTGTTGTTGATGTTTTCAAAACCTGTCCAGACTGTTCAGTGACTGATTGGCTATCCACTCTATTTGTACTGTTCAAACTTACAGGGAATCCTAATTATCCCATGGAATTAAGTAATTTTATCCAGCAAAATTTCGGTAACACTTGCAAAGCAGTTCCTGGCAGCTCCAATTTATGAAATTCAAATAGTGCAAAATCAGCTTCCATCTGTTCTGCAAAGATAAAGCAACAATTAAAGCACTGAACAGAGCAAGTAAGCATATTGGCCAACTTTCCATTGATTTTAAGGAATCGGGTCTTTCTACCTAGATTTTTCCCCTCATGAAGGGTGAAAGGTGTCTTTAGGAAAGTATGTTAAATGCCTGCTCTTTCTATGAACAACAATATTATGAAATATTTTGCTCTAGCTTCCGCATTTTATAACTCAGCAGCAAGAAAACAAAATACTAGCAGACTTTTTAAACAGCTGTGTTGATTGTCATAAAATGTTGGACTTAAAGCTAGGAAGAGTGTACTTCATTTTTCTTAACAGCATATGGACCTGCAAACTACCTTTGAACTGGTAGCAACAATCTCTATCTCTTTAACAAGGCAAAACAGGCCAGGCGTCTGTGTGGCCTCTTTGTGCCTATATGTGGCCAACCTAATTTGCCAACTGGATTTTCCAGCTAGGGAAAAAAGAAACAAAACAAAACAAAAAGCAAAATTTGCATCACTGCTGGTACTGAATTGGCTTACAATAAAAAGAGGGGCAGGGGGTGAAAGCTTAACTTTTATAAAGCTGTTTTCTCCACAGGCTGATTTCACACTTGATCCTTGTTTTCTAAAGTAGCACTAGGAGAAAAGGATGCAGTAACGACTTTTCTCTTCTCATATTTACGTCCGTATGGATACCCAAGAAGGGAGCATATGCTCATCCAGTCCAGAAGCCTCTTCTCACAGGGGTCAGCCTGATGCCTGTGGGGAACCCACAAGCAAGACCCGAACGCAAGAGCACCCCCCCCACCCATACACGCCGATGGTCCCCAGCAACTGGTGTTTCAAACCATGATGCCTAGTCCTTCAGGAACAAGAACTGTGCTCTTGGATTCAAACTTAACCTCCTCCAACCCCTCTGTCATTAACATGCACATGTAGTATTGCTAGCCTTTGTCAATTTGCACATGTCCCAAGGTATACTGTAAATCAGATTTGTTATGTGTGTTAGGCTATTACTCTAAAAAAAATTAAAAATCAGTTTCTAGCATATCTCATGCCTTACAAGTACAGATCAAAGGGGACTCAGCTCTAATTGGATTCCCTCCCTAATGCTATTTAATTGGAATGAGTGTATGAAATTGTGCCCCCCGATTCACAACTGTTTAAAAACTTCTTCAGCTTTGCACTACACAGAGGCAGCATTAAACCTGCACCTGCCTATAGAGGAAAGTCTACTTGGTAGTACGAGGGCACATTTCCCAACCTTTGGTGCTGCATTGAAAATTAAGATAATCCATTCTCTTTATCAGGAGAGAGAGCTTGTAGGGCAGCGGCTGAAGAAGGAACAAAAAGGGTTTTCTTGTGTGAGTTTCTTGTGGCTGATTAGCTGCTTTCTCTGTGCAAAGGTCAGAGGGGGCAGGGCTTCTGTTGAGGTAGGGGATTAGCTGTGGGAGGAGCTTGTCAGAGCTTGTAGGGCAGCGGCTGAAGAAGGAACAAAAAGGGTTTTCTTGTGTGAGTTTCTTGTGGCTGATTAGCTGCTTTCTCTGTGCAAAGGTCAGAGGGGGCAGGGCTTCTGTTGAGGTAGGGGATTAGCTGTGGGAGGAGCTTGTCAGAGCTTGTAGGGCAGCGGCAGTTTGATCCATCTTTTAGATTTAGGGGAGCTAGTCTCAAACGTTTGTGGGGGGAGATATAGGTTTATTTGGGGGGATTTATTTGTCCTGTCTTCACGCTTTTTATGATGGAGGACCGCTGTAGTCACCCCCAACGACACCTTCTCAAGATGGAGGGTGAGGGAACAGCTGCAGTCCCCTGTGGTTCCTGCGCAATGTTTGCCATCTTGCCAAAGGTTGCAGGCAGCTTTACCTGCAGCAATTGCATGTTGATTGCCCTCTTAAAAGACAAAGTCCAGCAACTGGAGGAACGTGTAGCTACGCTCCAAAGAATTAGAGAGCTGGAGCTCTTCTTGGAAGCAACAGAGCACACCGTCTCCACCAAGGAGGAGACAGGGGACTCCCCTGAGAAGGAGGCTAGTTCACCAACACAGGAGCCAGATATATGGAGAAACGTGACTCAAAGAAGTAGGAGGCCCAGGGTTCGCTCTGATTGTTTAGAAATATGCAATCGCTTTGAGGTCCTTTCCCCTAGCATGGAAGACGAAGAGCAGACTCCATTTGAGGATCTCTCCCTCATTACAGTCGATCAGGAATATGAAGACGAGCAGCAAAGGCAGTCCTCAGGGAATGTGCAGGCGACCTTGGAACGGACAGCTCACGGAAGAACCCCGACCAGACCTAAGAAGAGGCGTGTAGTGGTGATAGGGGATTCCCTACTGAGGGGAACAGAAGCAGTGATCTGTGGGCCTGACAAGATGTCTCGGGAAGTGTGCTGTCTCCCCGGGGCTAAGATCCAAGATGTAACTGAACGACTGCAAGGAATCATAAAACCCACTGACAAATACCCCTTCCTCTTGGTTCATGTGGGAACCAATGACACTGCAAGCAATAGCCTCCAGAAGATCAAAAGAGATTACGAGGCTCTGGGCAGGAAATTGAAGCAATTAAATGCACAAATTGTCATCTCATCTGTCCTCCCAGTTGAACGACGTGGCCCAGGGAGAGAGGGAAAAATAGTGGAAGTGAACAACTGGCTTCGCAAATGGTGTAAACAGGAACGGTTTGGATTCTTAGATCACGGACTGCAGTTTCTTGAAGATGGACTTCTGGCAAGCGATGGGCTGCACCTCACAACGGTTGGGAGGAATGTTTTTGCAAAAAATCTCAGAAACCTCATCAGGAGGGCTTTAAACTGACTAATGTGGGGGAGGGAGACAGTGCTCCTGAAGGTAGGAGTCTATCAATTGATGAAGATGATCATCCAAATGTCATAGACCGAATGGAGCAAACAGCACGCAGACCTAGTGGTGGGAGGAAAAAATCCTTAAATAAGAGACACGGGGGAATGATTAATGGACTTCAATGTCTGTACACTAATGCGCAAAGTATGGGAAATAAACAAGATGAGCTTGACCTCTTGGTACAGCAAACTAAATATGACATAATAGGAATCACTGAAACCTGGTGGGATAAGTCCCATGATTGGAATGTAATAATGGAGGGATACAATCTATTTCAGAGAAACAGACCAGACAAGAAAGGAGGAGGAGTGGCGTTATATGTCAGGGATGTGTATACCTGTGAAGAGATCCAAGATTTAGAACCTCAAAGCCAAAGTGAGAGCATTTGGGTCAAAATTAAGGGAGAGAAGAATAACAGTGACCTCATTGTGGGAGTTTACTATAGATCCCCAAGCCAAACGGAGGACATAGATGATGCCTTCCTGGAACAGATGGCCAAGCATGCAAAAGGAAGGGAGATAGTAGTAATGGGGGACTTCAATTACCCGGATATTTGTTGGATGTCAAACTCAGCCAAGAGCATAAGGTCAAACAGATTCCTCACTGGCCTTGCAGACAACTTCATTGTCCAGAAAGTGGGAGAAGCAACAAGAGGAACAGCCATTTTAGATCTGGTCCTAACCAATGTTGATGACCTGGTTAGTGGGGTAGAAGTGGAAGGATCATTAGGCGCGAGTGATCATGCTCTTCTGAAGTTTACTATACAGCGGAAAGGAGCAGCCAAGCATACTAGGACTCAATTTCTCGACTTTAAGAAAGCCGACTTCATAAAACTTAGGGAAGTGCTTGGTGAGATCCCATGGACAGTAATACTAAAAGGAAAGGGAGTTCATGATGGCTGGGAGTTTGTTAAGAGGGAGATAGTAAAAGCACAACTTCAGGCAATACCAATGAGACGGAAACATGGAAGGTGCCTAAAGAAGCCAGGGTGGCTATCTAAAGAACTTTTAACTGAGTTAAGATTAAAAAAGGATGTGTACAAAAAATGGAAAAGGGGGGAAACCACCAAAGAGGAATTCAAACAAATAGCCAACACGTGTAGACACAAAGTCAGAAAAGCTAAAGCACAGAATGAACTCAGGCTTGCTAGAGAGGTTAAAAGCAACAAAAAAGGCTTTTATGGGTATGTTCGTAGCAAAAGGAAGAACAAAGAAACAGTGGGGTCACTCAGAGGAGAAGATGGTGAAATGCAAACAGGGGACACAGAAAGGGCTGAACTCCTCAATGCCTTCTTTGCCTCAGTCTTCTCCGATAAAGAAAACAATGCCCGACCTGAAGAATTTGGAGCAAATGATTCAGCAGAGGAAACACAGCCCAGAATAACTAAGGAGATAGTACAAGAATACTTGGCTAGTCTAGATGTATTCAAGTCTCCAGGGCCAGATGAACTGCATCCAAGAGTATTAAAAGAACTGGCAGATGTGATTTCAGAACCACTGGCAGTCATCTTTGAGAATTCCTGGAGAACAGGCGAAGTCCCGGCAGACTGGAGGAGGGCAAATGTTGTCCCTATTTTCAAAAAGGGGAAAAGAGAGGACCCAAATAATTACCGCCCAGTCAGTCTGACATCAATACCAGGGAAGATTCTGGAGCAGATCATTAAGCAAACAGTCTGTGAGCACCTGGAAAGGAATGCTGTGATCACCAATAGTCAGCATGGATTTCTGAAAAATAAGTCATGTCAGACTAACCTGATCTCGTTTTTTGACAGAATTACAAGCCTGGTAGATGAAGGGAACGCAGTGGATGTAGCCTACCTTGATTTCAGCAAGGCATTTGACAAGGTGCCCCATGATATTCTTGTAAAGAAGCTGGTAAAATGCGGTCTTGACTATGCTACCACTCAGTGGATTTGTAACTGGCTGACTGACCGAACCCAAAGGGTGCTCATCAATGGTTCCTCTTCATCCTGGAGAAGAGTGACTAGTGGGGTGCCACAGGGTTCTGTCTTGGGCCCGGTCTTATTCAACATCTTTATCAACGACTTGGATGATGGACTCAAGGGCATCCTGATCAAATTTGCAGATGACACCAAACTGGGAGGGGTGGCTAACACCCCAGAGGACAGGATCACACTTCAAAACGACCTTGACAGATTAGAGAACTGGGCCAAAACAAACAAGATGAATTTTAACAGGGAGAAATGTAAAGTATTGCACTTGGGCAAAAAAAATGAGAGGCACAAATACAAGATGGGTGACACCTGGCTTGAGAGCACTACATGTGAAAAGGATCTAGGAGTCTTGGTTGACCACAAACTTGACATGAGCCAACAGTGTGACGCGGCAGCTAAAAAAGCCAATGCAATTCTGGGCTGCATCAATAGGAGTATAGCATCTAGATCAAGGGAAGTAATAGTGCCACTGTATTCTGCTCTGGTCAGACCTCACCTGGAGTACTGTGTCCAGTTCTGGGCACCACAGTTCAAGAAGGACATTGACAAACTGGAACGTGTCCAGAGGAGGGCAACCAAAATGGTCAAAGGCCTGGAAACGATGCCTTATGAGGAACGGCTAAGGGAGCTGGGCATGTTTAGCCTGGAGAAGAGGAGGTTAAGGGGTGATATGATAGCCATGTTCAAATATATAAAAGGATGTCACATAGAGGAGGGAGAAAGGTTGTTTTCTGCTGCTCCAGAGAAGCGGACACGGAGCAATGGATCCAAACTACAAGAAAGAAGATTCCACCTAAACATTAGGAAGAACTTCCTGACAGTAAGAGCTGTTCGACAGTGGAATTTGCTGCCAAGGAGTGTGGTGGAGTCTCCTTCTTTGGAGGTCTTTAAGCAGAGGCTTGACAACCATATGTCAGGAGTGCTCTGATGGTGTTTCCTGCTTGGCAGGGGGTTGGACTCGATGGCCCTTGTGGTCTCTTCCAACTCTATGATTCTATGATTCTATGATTCTATGATTCTAGGAACATGGACAGAACTCTTACATAGCCAGGCTGCTTGCATTTCAACTGGTTAGTGGGAGAACAAAGGTTTCCAAGAAGATGATGTTAACTGAATCACAGTTCTGCTGGCTTTGATCAGTAATGGGTAGGGAGGGGAGGGGGGTTTGACTGAGTTTGCATTTTAATGTGAACTGAATTTGCACTTCATGAAACAATGAACAAACTGAAACACAGATATCCTTCCAAACTGGCAGGTCTCTGACTTTTGCAAGGAAGGCAGTTCTTACAACATATATAAAAACACACATATTACGAGAAAGTGCATATATAAGTGAAAAGAACTTACAAAAATGCATTACATTAGGAAAAATTAGTTGCAAAAAATGTGTGTATTGGGAGAAAGGGCTGACTAAAGTACAGGTGGATTTTCAAACACTATCTGATGTGGAAATGTGCTAAATTGAACTTAAGGTTGGAAAAAATGACAAACAAAGAGAAACCAAAACTGACAGAATTATCCATCCCTGGTAATTAGATGATTCAATACTTCTGCATTTTTTAGAAACAGCAAACTGGGGAGTCATTAATAGTCAGCTTGAGTTTTGTAGAATTGTTGTAAGGCAAAGTACAAACAAGGGTAATAAAAATATTTGTATTGTGTCAGTAGGTAATTATTTTGCAAACACCAGCATCCATTTTTTCAAATACATTCCGATAATTTATAGTTAGTTTTACATGATCAAGCTATGCATGTTTTTAAATAGGCAACAATTTTAAAACAACACTAGATTCAGCCGAGGGAAAGTAAACTGGGTCCAGATGACACTACAGAATAGGTTTGTATTGGGCAGTGGTTCCGAAACCATTTTCCCCATGGACCAATTGTAAATTGCTGAGGTTCTTGGTGGATCACTTAATTACCTTTCTGCCTGTTGTGGCAATTATAATGCTCTGTGCTAGATTCTGTATGATATTTAATTGTCTTTTTATTGAATCTCCCCTTTCTTATTGTGACTCAGGATCCAGCCTTATCAGAGTTGTGATGGTTGCTATGAGGTTGGCGAAAACCTACATGTCGGCCAATTTGCTCACATGAGAAAATTCCTCCCTAGCCCTGAATACGGCGACCGAATAAACCATAGAAGGTCCGGAGGCAACGTGCCCACTTCCCCCTGGGTGGGCCCCAGAGACTGGGTGGAAAATCCCACGATGATCTGCCAAGAAGGCGGCATGCGCCTGGCCACCCCCTTAAACAGGCTAGGGCTGGGCTGGTCACAACCCCCTAGCACCTGCCTCTGACTGGCTAAGCAGGCACTGCCCGCCCTTATCTGGGAGCCAGACGCAGCTGGAGGTGGGCAGCGCCAGGTGACCATCACCTCCCAGCCGCATCGGAAGATGGCGGACTCCCCAGACCCACGGCGGCCACGCCATGTGGCAACAGCCACCTACCCAGGTGAACAGATAATCATGTCAATTCATAATAGAATTCACTATGATCTACATCAACATCCCTAGTTTAAATCCAATATAACTGCCATTACATCATTTCAAGAACCCTTGGAGCTGCAGTTTTATGAGGAGATGCTGAGCATTCATCAATTGTTTAGTTGGGAACGAACCAAGTTTAAAACTGGTTTTACATTTGTAGGCACAGTAGTATAAAGGGACCTCATTGCAAGGCTAGAGTTGGGCCAGGACTTAGACCTAGAATCTGGTTTTGGTGCTATTTTTCAACCTTTGGATGTGTGAAATGGCCTAAAGGCATGAGTTGCTTTGATCATGCACAATTTTGAGTGAGTAAAGAGTTGACCCCAAAATTAGAGGAAGGAATTTTGATGGGAAAGTATATGGCTTACAGGCAGATTTGATTCCTAAAAAATTAAACATATGAAATAAATCAAGTATTTGTGAATCATATTTATTTGTATGTGCTTTTCTTCACACAACCTTTCTCTATTACACCCCTTACAAATATAATGCATCACTTAACCTTCATAAAAAAAAGTCTGCAAAAATAAATGTTTTCATTGTAGGCAGGTGGGAAATTGCAGTGCAACTTTTACAAGTAAGAAATACCTTGAAAGAATCCTCTGACACAGCAGGAGAAGTTGCAACAGCACATTCTAACAAATTGTTGATCTGAATAAATAATACATTTCTAATCATAAAGTGGCACTTAATTAACCTCAGGATTGGCTTTACTAATTCTAAATTAAATCATTATTTGAAACACTTAATTTAAAATGAGGGAGAGCACATTTCCCTGCTACCTTCTTCTCCTATAGGGGCTGCATGGGTTGTAATAAATAGTAGGTTAAGGATTGGTGTTATGTACTGAAGTTCTCACCCTGGGCCAGCAGGGGGATACTGTAGATAGTTTTCACTCAGGTCCACGTCAGTTATTTTAGGCGGGAAACCCTGGGTTGTTGTTGCTACAATGTTGACGGCTGAGGGCGGAAGAGAAGCACCGTTCGCCTACTTTTCCAGGACGCTATCTCCGACGGAACGGAATTACAGCCAGCTCGACAAGGAGGCACTGGCACTTGTGGCTGGAGTGAAGAGGTTCCATGAATACCTCTATGGCAGGACTTTTGACCTCATCACCGACCACAAGCCACTCCTGGGCCTCCTCACCAGTGATCGTCCAACTCCACCGGTCCTCTCGCCACGCATGCTGCGATGGACTGTTTTCCTGGCTGCCTACCACTACCGGCTCGTCCATCGCCCGGGGAAATCGATGGGCCATGCCGACGCCCTCAGCCGTTGCCCTCTTCCAGCGTTTGTGGAAGACCCGGCTCCAGATTCATCGCTCCTCCTGATTGAGGATCTTCCGGCAGCGCCTGTATCGGCTGCCACTGTGGCCTCTGCATCTGCCCAGGATCGCACCATCAGCCGGGTGCTCAACTGGGTGTGGAGAGGGTGGCCACAAGGGCCTTTTGCATCGGAGTTCCAGCCCTTTGCAACCAGACAACATGAACTCTCGGCTCATCGCGGCTGCCTGCTGTGGGGAGACCGCGTCGTGATTCCCCAGGGACTCCGTCAGCGCGTCCTGGAGGCTCTGCACGTTGGCCACCTGGGAATTGTCAAAATGAAGGCGTTGGCTCGGTGTTACGTCTGGTGGCCTAACATGGACGATGCCATCACTGCCTGGGTGTCTGCCTGTCAAGCGTGCCAAGAGTCGAGGCCTGCACCACCGGCAGCTAAGGGACACACCTGGGAGACACCAAAGACACCCTGGTCGAGGGTGCACATCGATCTGGCTGGCCCCTTTCACGGCCGGACCTTTATGGTAGTGGTGGACGCCTATTCCAAATGGCTGGAGGTGGCCCTGATGCCCTCCACCACTACCCAGGCAGTTATACGGGTGCTGCGAGGCCTCTTTGCAACGCATGGGTATCCTGGTGTCCTCATCTCTGACAACGGACCGCAGTTCACCTCAGGCACTTTTGAGCGATCCCTTTTGGGACTGGGCATCCGCCATGCCCTAACGGCACCCTTTCATCCATCCAGCAACGGGCAAGCGGAGAGAATGGTGCGCTCGGCAAAAGAGGCACTGGCGCGCCTGGACCGGGGAGACTGGCACGAGCGGGTCGCCGAATACTTGTTCGTGCAACACATCACCCCTCATGCGGCCACAGGGCGGAGTCCTGCTGAACTGCTTATGGGCCGCCGCCTCAGGTCACCGCTCGACCGGCTGCACCCGGACTTTGCCGTGGCCGCACCCCCAGGCTGTGCCAACGCGCCACGGTCATTTGTTCCAGGAAACCAGGTCTTTGCCCGGAACTATGTGGGGGACATTCCTTGGGTGCCAGCCACAGTAGTGGGAGTCACTGGACCTCGCTCGTACCTGGTGGCACTCGAAGACGGACGCTTGTGGCGCCGGCACACAGACCAGCTTAGGCGCAGGGTTGGGGACTTGGACACTACCGTGGTGCCCTCAACTGCGCTTGTGGCTCCAGAAGAGACACTTACAGATGGCGAGGCTCCACCTACACCCCCCTCGCAAACTGCCAGCGTGGAGCCGAACCAAGCCGCTTCAGAGGGTCTGCCAGACATACCACAGGCTCAGACCACTCCACTTGCGGAGGCTCCACCCACAGCAGCGGATCCAGGGGATTTGGTTTCAACGCCACCTAGGGTCGCACCACAGCCTCAGCAAGAATTGTGTGGCCCTCCGGACTTGGCTACCAGTCCCCGGCGGTCTGGCAGAGTTTCCAAGCGCCCAACTTATTTAAAGGACTATGTTGTTGGGCATGTATCACTGTTGGTCTAAGTATGGGAAATGTAACCGATATGCTTTTGTGCCTAATTGAACCATTACGTGTAGTGCTGTATATAAGGAAACCATTACGATTGTAACTAACGCCTTATCTCAGTGGGGAGGGGTGTTATGTACTGAAGTTCTCACCCTGGGCCAGCAGGGGGATACTGTAGATAGTTTTCACTCAGGTCCACGTCAGTTATTTTAGGCGGGAAACCCTGGGTTGTTGTTGCTACAATGTTGACAGCCGGCTGCCTATAAAAGCAGGCCGGCTGAGCTGTTTGCTGTTCAGTTCTGTCCAGCTTACAAGTAAAGAGCTGCTCTGGAGAAATCGCTGTGTCGTCTGCTATGTTCGCCCACAACTTAACAATTCGCTTTTTGCTCTCTTTTCTCTGCAAAAAATCAAGGCGTGCCTGAAAGGATTCCTGCTGTCTGTTAATTGCTACTGGCTACAATGCAAAAGACAGGAAATACAGAAAACAAAAACAAATTAGGAGCAACAGCATGTGGGGGTGAGTGAGGAAAACTTCCGGTATTATTTTTGTTATAAATCCCAGTGTTTAGATTTAGTAGTTGGCTGTCAAGTGGCAAACATCAGCAAAACGACTACTTTATTGATACTATTCCTTAATTTTGTTTGTTTTGTTTTCTCTTCTTCTCTTGTGGGCATGGTCTTTACTGAATTACAAATCTGCAGCCAGGTTGTTTTATAGTGTTTGGCCTTCAGGAGGGATGGGGAAATGCGCCTGGGATGGGAACATCTGGGGAGAAAAGGAATGCGGCCAATCACAGTGGTTCTTGGTAAACGGAGGTACTCTCTCACCTCAGACACCGATTCTGGGCCGGAGGAGCTGGGACAGCAGTTGCCGACCTCAGAATACACCGAGGTGCCTGTGAAAGGTACAGTGCACAGAATGATTCCTGCCACCCCTCAGAGGAGAAAGAGACAGGAGAGGATGGACTTGGAGGAGTCATTTTTTACCTAACCCCTTCAAATCCAAGGCTACTGATCCTGAATGGGTATGCTGATAACCCACTTGCAACCTTCTATGGAGACAATATTGGACAAAGGGAATTGCAGTCTGGAGCAGTGTCTGAAATGCCCATTTGTGTGCATTTCACTCCAGGGAATTTCATTAGTGCGAGCAGTTTCTGCTCTCTGGGCTCAGTACTTCACTTAAGGTTTCAGATTAAAACTGCAGAGTGTAGGAAAAGGAGGACCTTTTTCTGCTTCCCTACTTTGGGAGGCATCTAAGGAAACCAGTGTGGCTGCATAAAGAACTTACACATGAGCTGAGATTTAAGAAGGGCATGTATAATAAATGGAAGAAAGGGGAAATTACAAAGGTGGAGTATGCACAAGTAGCCCACAGTGCCAGGGTGAAGGTCCAGTGGGATAAAGCTCAGAAAGAGCTCAGACTTGCAAGAGGTTAAGAATACTGAAAAAATGTTTCTTCAGCTATGACCAAAGTAAGAGGAAGAACAAGCAAATGGTAGGTCCTCTGCGTGGGACAGACGGAGAAATGCTATTGGGTGACAGAGAGAAAGCAGAACTGCTCAACACCTACTTTGCCTTTGTCTTCACCCAAAAGGAAAGCAATGACCAACATGGTAATAACAGAATAAATGATGTAAGGAGGGAGCTGCAGCCCAAGATAGGAAAGGAGATGGTAATGGAACATCTAACTACTTTAAATGAATTAGGGGAACGGTCTCCCTTCAAAGGTTGTGGACTTTCCTTCCTTGGAAGGTTTTTAAGCAGGATTTGGATGACCATCTGCCATGGGTGGCTTAGCTGAGATTTCTGAATTGCAAGGGGTTGGCCTAGATGTCCCTTTGGGTCCCTTCTAACTCTACAATTCTATTATTCTAAGTCGGAAGGCCAGATAAGGGCAAATGACACAGGTGGTTATAGGCTAACCCTTCACTTGTTGTAATATACAATTACTGATGCACACTTGTGTCCATGAAAGAGTTAACCTGAGCTCACAGCTCTATTTGCAAGTGGGTGTGGCTTAGCAGTCTCTCAGCACCCTCTGCTTCTATTCCCTTTCCCCCCTTCTCTTTGTGCCTCCTGGAACAAGGAACAAGCAATAAGCCATGCAGCCCATGGCTCCCTGCAAGTGAACTGAATCTCTCTAAAAGAAGATTTTAACCTGCATCTTTGATAACCCAAGGATTGCATTATTCTTTTTGTAAAGAAACCAAGTACTTTTCTTTATGTCATTTGCTGTAACTTCTGGGAAACAGTCACATATTTGTAAAGCTAAGTGTCTGTGATTTATTCTAGCCTAAGTATTTTTATGTGAACATTTGTTTAAAGGTGAATGGGCATGGATGACCAAGTTTTAATGTGCTTAATCCCATCACCATTGTGTTTAACTCTGCTATGAGAGAGTAAGAAATCTCTTTTCCAGACTTATCTCTCCATCAACACTGGCCCCTTCTCATCCTAAGGAATTGTGGCTATCTTTTTGGCCAGTCCTTTCAGCCAGCAGGCCTGTATCTGCTGGTGTTCCATTCTAGGTTAGCTTTGAATAAGGTCTCCCTTATCCCTGATTTGATTGTGAAGGAGGAAGCTGACCTGGTCTGTATATTATCTAAGTGGGTGGGCAGGACAGAGTTGTTCTCACACAGTGATGCCCAACATGTTACTTAGCATCAGGGCAGACTTGACAGTTGGGGAGGGGGAACTTCAGTAATCTACAGAAATTCAACCTCTCTCTCCAGACTTTTTTTCCACTTGAGTGGGGTTCTAGTGTGTTTGACCCTGGGGTTGGGTAATTGGGACAGATTCATGATCCTGCTGGTTTACAAACCACCTTCCAAAATATATAGTAGATATACAAGAAGTTCCCAGTCAAAATTCTTGCTGTCTGTGGTGAAGCTGGGAACTGCACCAGAAGGCTCCAGTCTTTTAATCTTCATCAGGGGGGACATTGAAAGAAGTTCAGGTATTTTACTACACAGCCTATCTCTGCACTAATGTAGCATTTCACAGGATTTCTGCAATAACCATTGTTGGGTCTCTTCATAAGAGCCCTGTAATAGCCGTAAATATTCCTCAGGAGAGCCAGAGAGACTCTGAAAGGCCTATAATAGCTATCATAAATGAATAATAAAATGCAGAAAGGACAAGCCACACCGAAAATGGCAAATGAATATGATGACGTGTGTGTATATGGTATGAGTCTGGGTGGTACATGAGCTCATTTACCTGTTTTATTATTTTCAGAAAATCCCAGCAGTGTGTCAACAGGCACACAGAGGCAGCACCATTTATATTGGATGTGTGTGGCACAGGAAGTGGAAAGCACTTTTGCAAAAGACTCAGGGACAATTTATACAATCAACCATGCTGTTTCACTTTTCCTGGCCTGCTCCACTTCAGGCCAGCAATGTCACCATGTGTTGTGATTTCTTGCCTTAAAATATTAATCTTAGGGACTCGCGATTCTCCAATATGTGGTGAGAATTATGATTTCTGAGTTTGTTTGCTCCTGCTAGAGAAAAACCCCCAACTCCTCTTTCTTTCTTTCTTTCTTTCTTCTTTCTTTCTTTCTTTCTTTCTTTCTTTCTTTCTTTCTTTCTTTCTTTTCTTCTCTTCCTACTTCCTTCCCACAGCCTTATTTATTTTGAAAGCTTTTCCTCTGCCCATTTTGAGCATCTAGTCTTGCTCCATCCCACCATCTAAACTAAGCAATGTTTTATTTCAGGCTGGAATAAACAAGGTGTTTACATCTCTTTGCACCCTGCTTTTACATCATTTGCAGAAGGAACAGAATAGCCATGCACACACATGCATGTGCACTTGCACATAGGAAGGTAGAACTGGGCCCTGCAGATGGCCCCACATCTCTGCTTCTTAATGAGGCACACAAATGTGTGTGTGCGCGCACACACACAAGCACCCTATGTTGTTCTTTGCCACAGATTGTAACTGTTATAAGCCACTTTGGGAGAAAATCCTGGCTGAAAAGGAGGGTATAAATGGAATAAAATAATATTTACATTATTTAGCCATTCCTAAAAGGTGTTAGATGATAAAAATCACACTTCAGCAGGCCAGGTAAATATCTAATTTCCACTGTTTCTGCAGACTAACATAGAAAGAAACATTTAATAGCCACTAATACTGCTGGCAAGCAACGAGGAACTGGCAAGATTTGACTTTGACTTATTACTACTTGTTGGAGAGTCAGTAGGTTTTGTGAGTATCAGTTTCTGAGCCGACTCACTGTTGAACAGCAGGAGCTTTCTACCTGATCAGGGAAAAGTTGGAATTTTGTCAGAAGCAGTCCCATCCAGAACATGGAACATCCCATTTCTGATGCTCACTACTTTCTCCTGCAAGGAGAGCGAGGCAGCAGAAAAGAGACGGAAGCTCATGTGGCAGACCCCTGGCCAGACATTTATCAACTGCTTCTTTGCTGTGGGACACAATGGATGATATTAAATGTCACTTTGGCAAAGTAAATTGACATGGCTATGTCAGTTGGTCCACTAGTTGGTTCAGAGCAAAACAAGAGATTTGCCTTTTGTTTCCCTTTGACATAATTGGAAGGTTTATGTGTTAGGTCCCTTGTTAAGTGCAGCTCACCTTCTTTATTTTTTTATTTGTTTTCACTTTGTTCCTTGTTTCAAGTGTTTTTGTTTGGTAGACTTTCTTCTAATATAGCACCTCAGAGGTACATTGGTCAGGCAAACAGTACATCATAGCTTTGTTATGCAGGGGGAGACAGCTGAAACAGTTGGCCACATGAAGGTCTGACACTCTTCCCACCTCTCTCTTTCCCTGCATTCCATTGCCTATGGCAGATGTCACCTCTTCCCTGCTATTAAAGTTATAGGCAAAGCTGTTCACTGATCGTTTGCTTAGCAAAAAGCCACTGCTTTTTGGTTTGGCTTGAAGTGAACATTCTAGTTATATATGTACTCTGGTATTTCCTAAGCAAAAACTGAGATACTTGCCGCATTTCTTCTTTCACAAAAGTACCTTTCACCATTGCACATTGCTGTATAACCTCATTTACCCATTTCAGCCTGTGCTGAACTGCCTTCTGAAGCAGAACATGTTCACAAGCAACATAAATGGTTTTCCTTCTCAAAACAAAATCAGTTTAGAGTGTGATTCAGCCAAAGTTAAACACTTTAAAATCCCTTTTATTTCAACAAAAAAAGTTTAAGCATGTGCTTCAGTTTCTACCTGAAATCAGTGGAACTGAGCCACTCAAGGGCTAACTCTTTCAAACTAAGAAAACTCTACCAGTGAGTTACTTCAGCCTATAAGTTTCATTCTGGGAGCAAGCATCTACTACCCTAGGGTATATGTTGAGAACAGAAAGGAAGATTGCATGTCAGCCCTTCACGTGGTTCACTGTTATAGTTGGCTCCCTTGAGTAACAAGGCTACTCAAGGTAATGTTTGCTTGACTGACCTGCTCATAACTTTAGGGTTCCTCATATCTCTGAGGTGCTACCATGAGGAGAAAGTACATGAAACAATGAATTGGAAACCAAGAATTGAGAGAAAACGAGGGAAGAAATAAAAGAAGGTGATGTTGCAATTTACTGGGCAGAGGGGAAGGAAGAATGCCAGTAATGCCAAAAGGAAAGCGAAAGGTGAATCTCTTGCTTCACTCCAAACTGACCGGTAGCAGCTTCAGTAGTTGAGAGCATTTACTCTGCCAATACAAAACTAATACTGTAACTTGCTCCATGGCAAAGAATCAGTTGAGAGATATTAATGAATACAAACAGGTACTTAAACAGCACAGCCTAACCGTGGTGCTAACATGCCTTTATCTGAGTGAGCCTCATTCCTTATTTTTCCTTTTTTTTTGTTTTTTGCAAAGGAAGCACTTGTGAGAGGAAAGCAATAAACCAGATAGAGAAGAAACAGTATAGTGGAAGACAGGAAATTTCCTGCACACTCCAGTGTTTAAGTGCTTAAACTCAAGAGTCGTTCTGCTACCTTTGCCGGGAGTACTTAGGAGGGACTGTAGCACCCTGCTTGTGGTTAACGCTTAGCTGGAATGAAATATTCAACGCAGCAATAGAGAAATTAAAATAATAATCTATTTGTCAGACAAATAAATGAGAGACACAGTGGTATATGGTTACCAAAGCTCTGCCCTTTCAGCCCTGATGGCCAGCACTTATATGTCCTCAGCCCAGCCCCCATGCTCCTCCTTTGGCTGCCTCTGTCCAATCAGCCTGGTTGAAATTCCTATTGGCTGTTTGCTAGAACCAATCATAAAAGATACACCCATTTCCTATTACCTTTTATGGGAGACAGAGAGCTATATTTTCTTCTATTTATAAATGGCAAATAAGTAGTCATATATCTTACATTTACCTCGACCAGGCACCTTAATTACCAGATAACCTTTGGCCCCTCTTGCCCTATTCCCTGCAAAACAGATGGCTAATGGGTCTAATTTTATCTTAAACAGAGATCTTGGGTTTACCTCCTCACACACCATCTATGAAAGATCTCCTTCTTTGGAGGTCTTTAAGCAAAGGCTTGACAACCATATGTCAGGAGTGCTCTGATGGTGTTTCCTGCTTGGCAGGGGGTTGGACTTGATGGCCCTTGTGGTCTCTTCCAACTCTATGATTCTATGATTCTATGAAATAAGAATCTAACATTTCTTACTTTCTAAATCCTTTGCATAATTACATTTAAGCCAATATATTTCATAACATATATAGTTTTTTAGAAGAAAGGGAACTTAGTAAAAGCTAAGCTAAATTCTAAGTTCTCTAAAGATTCAAAGCAGTTTCAGAGAGCTGCTTTGCCTAGTCCAGGTGCTGTTTCTATTTGCCCTTTTAACCTTATGAAAATGTGGCTCAAGTCTCTAATGGGAGGCACAATAATTCTTACTATTTACCAACTCTTAATTGTGTTTTGCAACTTGATTATTCTGTAATTTGTATGGTCAGTGTGACCCTTTGCTCCTAGCCTGTAATTTCCTTTTACAACCCTGAGGCACTGCTATAGATCAGGGGGGCCCTTGATCAAGAAGATAAACAGCTGCCAGAGTATGGTTTCTGCCTGGCATGAGAGATACAAACATTTACAAATATATATATTTTTTAAGCTCATTTTAAAATACAAATCTTGATCAGATGCCTCAGGACCATGTCATGAATTATTTTTTAAAAATAAAAAATACAGTGTGAATGCAGCACACAAATATATAGGAGGACTCAGGAAATGTTCCCAAGTAAATCCAAAGTCTCTGGAATCTTTATGGGGGCCATGGAGGATTATTTTTTTTAAAAAAAAATAATGCATTTGTTGCCTTCCCTTGTGTGTTCCCTGGTGAACATTTAATTGGACTTATTTGGCAGATTGGTTGTTTTAACTGTGACAACCTTTGGTCAGTGGAGTACATGGCAAAGGCCCATTTAAATCCAAATTATATCTGTCTCTTTTTTCCCTTCTGCTTCAGCAAATTAGGCCCCTAAAGATCAACATAAGCCAACCCAGAATCAGTTGGAACTAATAATATTAGCAGATTGCTTCAGTTGAAATAAGCAGACGAAGTGAACCAAACCCTTCAGGGAAAGTCAAATATATGCAACACATTTTTAGGAATTTAAGCACACATGCTTCCAAAGGAAAATGTTTCCCCCCATGTTTTAGCATATGCTGTACAGTACTGAACTGTTGATAACAGATAACATGTACATATGGGGAGCATATAAAATTACATTACTCTGGAATATCCACTTGCCACACCTGCAGATGTAAAGAAGAAACAGAGCTGTGTATCGGGAGCATACAGTATTTCTGACAATGCACTCCAAAACCCTGGATCACCTTACTCAGTAGTTTCATGTAGATGTTAAATAGCATGGGGGATAAAATTGAACCCCCCAGCACAGAATACTGGCTCTGCAGGGACAAATGACACTTTTCAAGCACCACCCTCTGGAGACATTCATCCCAATAGAATCAGAGGCACTTCAGAGCTGTGCCAATCCCCAACCTGGACAGCCACTCTAGAAGTATAGCATGGCTGATGGTACAGAAAGCTGCTGAGATCAGGGAAGATTAATAGAGATACACACTCTCTGTCTCTCAAAGCTCATCATACACCATGACCAAGGCAATTGCCATGCCAAAACGGGGCCTAAACAATGATTGAAATGAATCTAGAAAATGGTGGCCCACAACCACAAAATCAAGAACCTATATTCTTGTTCTTCAAAACAATATTTTGAAAAACCATATCTTATTATTATTTTTATCCACCTTGAATCAGGCAAGTTAGTCTTAAAGGTATAATTTTGTCTCTTTTGCATCACCTTCCATTTGTAAATGGTGAGTTTGTGATACTGTAGGCTAGCCAGGCAGCTGCAGTTTTACAGTTTTCTCCCACTATTTGCATACTGTAGCTCCAGACATTAAAGGCAAGATGCCATGGCTCAAAATCTGCCTGGAAATCTCACTGTCTCATTTCAAATCCCAGCTCCTTTATTGGAGATAAGAAGGGCTGCTTGCAGTTAATCGGCAGCAGTACAGAAAGGCAACTGACAAATGATCAGAGAGGCTCTTGCAAGCAGCTCCTTCATGATTCTAGAACTTGGCCATGGCATGGCACTGGGGGGAGAAGATTCTGCTCAGGGCTAAGTCCCAGTGAGCCTGGCTCAAGCTCTGCATTTGCCATCTCAAACCCCTGGAAGTGGCAAGATGGCTGCCATCCAGCCTCTTCGTTCCAAGGCAGCATCTTCCGCATGAACACACAGGATGCGTTCTGCACTGTGCTACTAGCTGGCAGCGCGGGCGGACACAGGTCAATATACCGGGAGGGGGGGGGAGAGGACAATAGCATTAGGAGAGCCATTCCTGCTCAGCCTTAGCCACCCCCACCTGCCTCAGAGTTATAAGTGTATGCTCTAAGTGTATGTGATGTGCTTTAAAGAGTTGTGAAAAGCACTATATGAGCATTAAGCTATATTATTAAGACAGTCTTGTAAATAATCCCACAAAAGTTACTAGCCAAAATAGTGCATGAGTCCAGATGTACTCTAGTTGAGGGCCCAGCTTCTTGCCACATTCAGAACCAATATATTTGCAAACTTGACCAATTGCCCAAACTAGCTGTGCATACAAAGACAGCCTAAAGTGTGCAGGTAATGGAGTACCTTAACATGGGGGTTTCAGTAGTTCCCCTGGGAGCCTTGATTCTTTGAGGAATCTGGACACTTGACCTCATTGCCCTTCCATTATAAGTGGATATATCAGGGGGTCTTTCTCTTAACCTCACTGTTATCTCTCCAGTTTGCTCTATTGAGATGGGTGAAATAATTGAGCATGCAGAGTCCAGGGCAGGTAGCTTTGATTTATTGATTTATTGGGAGTAACACACATTTTCCTCCAGGATATGTCGCTTCCTTCAAGCCCTTAATTGTTGGACTTGAAGCACAAAAAAGCCCACATACAATTTGACAATATCACTGGTATGAGATTAGATTTTTTAAAAGATATATTATTTGAACACATACTTACGGTATATATATGCATCAGCATTACTAATATTATCCATGGGTGCTTCTTTTCATTGCATGTACTTGCTTTATAGACCACTTAATTTAATTTAGGCCTAGTTTCCTCACAGAGAATATTGACTCTGCAGCTGCCACAAGCATGAAAGAGAAAATTGTGGTTGGCTTCTTGCAGCCCTGTTTGAAAGACACTATAACAATCCCCAGGGAAAACTGAATGTGAGCTTGCTGGCGGAGGCTGAAATGACTGACTATTGTGCCTCAGGGCTGGTGCAAGTTAAGTGGCTGGGTTCCTATTCCTCCAGCTTTTGTTCCTGGGAAGCCTAGGGGAGAATAATTGCCCAGGCTTTGAGTCTCAACTTTCCAAGGCTGATAGCCTGCTTAAATTAGACTGCTAAAATGGAAATTAAATTTATCACTGTTATTTTCTATCTCAATATTGGATCCGAAGGTGAAGTTGAATCTGAAACTTTCATTACGCTATAAATGTCATGTACAGATTTCTTAAACAATACGTTTTCCCTCTGAAAACCCTTTCAGTTTCAGGGGTGGGTGAGCCCAATTGTCTGCAGATGCTGATCTGCATGATTTTAGAGTGACCAAACACAAATAGCTGTCCTGCTATGTCCGCTTGAAATTGCCCTGGACAAGTTGGAGTGGGAAGGGGGGGATGAGGTCCCAAAGGTGTACAAACAGAAATATTATTGTATTATTACTGTTGTTGTTGTTGTTGTTGTTGTTGTTGTTGTTGTTGTTGTTGTTGTTGTTGTTGTTATTATTTATTATTATATCCCGCCTTTTCCCCTGGACGGGGACTCAAGGCAGCTTATTCATTCTAAATCTAAATGTGAATAAAAGATCTTATACAAAGTGACCCAGACCTTGCACTTGTCCTCTGAGGCCCTTCTCTGTGTCCCACCTCCTAGAGATGTTGGGAGGGTGGCAACAAGAGAACGGGGCCTTTTCTGTGGTGGCTCCCCATTTGTGGAATGCTCTCTCCAGGGAGGCTTGCCTGGTGCTATCATTATATGTCTTTAGGTGCCAGGCAAAATCATTCTTCTATGCCCAGACCAATGGCTATTAAATAATCAATGGTCTGTAAAAGTGGGGGGGAGAGGATTGTTATTATGAAGATTATTTTCCTATTAGGCTCTTCTTGAAGGCAGGTGGGGATGATGGACCTCCCACATCCCCTTCAATCTCACTGAGTAAGCTGGCAACTTCCCCTGCTGTTTTCAGCTTTGGAGCCCCCATCTCTGAGTAAACCTCACTGAGGCCTCCACATCTGGGGGTGCAGACGGAACCCCTTGGCCTCATCGCCACATGTTCTTCCAATACTAAACAGAAAGGCTTCTATACCTTTGTGGAATCTGGGAAGTTCCTTCTGTTCCCCTGAGGGAGCTTCCCCACGCCTCCTGCTTTTTCAGGCTAAACATTTCTTTCTCATGCTCCATTCGAGCCTCTTTTCCTTTTTCCGCTTGTCTTCTGGCTGACTGAATCTGTTTTGTTAAAAGCCCTGTTCTCTCTGTCTCCTCTTCTGCTCTCTCCAGTTCCAGCAATTCCGCCTCCTGGCTGAGCCTCCCCTCAGAAGTTGTTCCCTCCGCCTGACTATTGGAGAGTGTGTGTGTGTGTGTGTGTGTGTGTGTCCTTTCCTCACAGGAAATTTCCCCTCACAAAATATAAAACTTTCTTCTGCCTGTGGGTTTTCTTTTGTATCACAACACTACCACCAATTCTGGCAAACGCTCTCTACATATACAGTACTCTAAAGATAACCACCACGAGTTATCCTACAGTTTTTGCGTGAGGTAAAACTTTGATCCTTGGAGACTCAGGCAGAAGCTGAACAAATAAGAAAGATTTATTTTACAGAACAAAGTTCATAAAACCAAAGATGTGTCAGGGAACTTATTAGAACAGTTTACACTTGGAACCCCTGGAGTCTCTCACTGCTCAGAGATTGGGGAGGTATGTAACAATAGTATTAAAATAATTATACAAAAGGGTAAAACTAATCATCTTTTACTTTTTATACTTTACTTTGACAATTTAATAACAAATGCCTTTAAAGCTTCTGTAACATGTATATGGATGCTTAAAATATACAATTGAGATCTAAGCAAAATGAAGTTAAAAGTTGTCTAATGTCAATAATCCACCAGTCAAGTATGTATTAACCAACCAACACATATACTACAAAAATGTACAAAATCTCATCCTCCACAGAACAAATTATTTTTAAATGACAAGCTATGCATGGACGGTATTTAAAGGGAACAGCAGATCTGTTGTCTAAACTCTTTGAAGCTAAACCATTAAAAGGCACCAATAAAATAATATTGTCTACAGTCCTTTTCTGTAGTTAAGTGCTATTAGAAAGCCCAAATCAGACCCAATGGCTGTGGACATGAGCGAACTCCAGTGAAGGAGCCAGCCAGCAGTTATTGGTGACAATTAAATGGGATGAGATAGTGTGCTTTGTAACCAAAGAAATTCATGGTCTGGCTAAAATGAGTGCTTTAAGTAATAATGAGCATCTCCATCACATATATGCAGAGTTGTAAGTGAATTAACCTTTTGAATGAACCTTTTGAATTCACTGCATGAATAAACAAATCTGTAACTCTGGGAACTATTACACCTCCCTGTTCCCTGACTACTGCTAGAAGGGAATTTGGGGAGAAGGTTGTTTGTGGGGAGGAAACTGGCTGAAGGGAAGGCTGACAGCAGTAGAGGGTGGCTTGGGAAGAATTGGTGGGGTGCAGATGTTTTCAAAATTTCGGGGAACTGTCAGGAACTAGAGCCATCGGAGGAGGAAGAATTTGTTTACAAAAAAGGAGCCCGTTCCAAATCAAGACTGGGTGGAGGAGTGCTTTAAATAAATATTGAACTGAGAAGTGTGGAAAGCATCATTTATAGAACAGAAGAGACCTCCCCCACACGCCTCCTTGCTTAGTGAAAGGTTAGCACTGCAGTAAATGATACTGGATTTTGTGGCTACCTGACATAATCTCTGAAGCGTAACGCAGGTCCCTGTAACTCACAGCCATTGCCATGGCACAGCTTAACATGCCCTTTTGAAATATGGTTTACAACTGGCACAAATCACTTTTGTACAGCTGTGCATTCAGCTTCATAAAATACACATTAGATAACAGGGACAGTTGCCAAGGATTATTGGACCAGAACCAAAGTATTTGGAGATAGAGAGGAGAAGCTCTGTTCTTTGTGCAATCATCCATTGAGACCATGTAGATGAGACAGTCGCAATAGTTCTTTTCATCAGCAACCAATTGATGTTGATTACACTCTTTGAGTCACAAAGGCAAGTGATATTCTTGTCAAACGTGGCAGGCCTTTGTTTCACACAAGTCACCTGTTGTCTAATCAGTGGTGTAGGAAATTGATTATGTAAGAATACAGTCTCTTCTTCCAAGCCTTCTGCCAATTTCCCTGCCTTTCATTTCTTCCTTTCCTGCCTGAAGTTGCTTTGAACAATATATACCTGGTGTGGTAATACTAGACTTCTGCATGTGGAAGTCAATCAGAACAAACTTCTCTCTCTCTCTCTCTCTCTCTCTCTCTCCCTCACCCCCCCTCCCCCAGTTTCCCATTTCTCCATGGTTTGCATTCGGTTTTGGTAATAAGAGATATTTGGAAAATTACTCTGCCATAGCTAAAGCCAGAAGCCTTGGAAATTCCCCAGGATTCACTCACTGGTTCAAGAAGCAGACGTCCTCTTTACATGTGTGCACACCCACACCCACACATACACAAACACACATTCAGTCCTGATGGGGACTGAATTCATTTAAAAGCCAATGAGAAATTTAAAAGAATTTCAGTTTGGATTGTAAAAAGCTTGTTATCTTCTAATGAGGGGGATGTTCTTGGGTGTTCTTCCAAACCCCCACGGTGCTGAAACTCAGCAGCATGACCAGTTAAAGGTCACACAACCTTTAACCCATTTATTATTTATTTAAATACATTTATTTTCTACATCTTGCTGTCTTGTTTTGTGTACAGAAACATGTAGGCACCCCCCTAAAAAGCAACAACAACAGGGAGAAAAGCAATACAGAGTTCTGGAATGAAATAAAAACAGAAGACCTGTATACCAAATTACAAGCATACTTCACTGAATATCAGATGGTTTTTAAATACCCCAACCATAAGGAAGAATGAGAAACTTGAGGGATATGGGAAACTCCCTCCTTGTTAGTAAATTCAAAGAAGGGAAACCAATCTGCATTGAAATACATGTCGAGACTGTTTAACATTCAGAAATCTCAAGTTGTTCTACAATAATGCAACATAGAAACAAGAATTCAGTATTAACAGTCCAAAAGGCCAGGGAAAGTCTAGGCAAAAAGATATGTCTTTATAAGATATCTGAACCAAGTGATGGATGATGCTTCGTGGCAGGCCAACGAATATTCCACAATGCAGAGGCAACAGCTGAAAATTGCCATTTTCCTGTGATGTTCTGTAGGATGGTGCTTATTTCTTCTACATGTTTCTGTAAGCTGTTATTAATGAAATTTGTTCATTAAAAAAATACAGTCTGTTCCCACAGTTCCCCTGCTGAGATTGTGTGATGATTGTAACACCCCCTCAGAACCCACTGGAGAACCTGCTTCAGGGCTGGTTCTTGAGATTGGGTCTGAGCAGTATGGCTTGTGCAGGAGAATTTCCTAGTAGACAAAGCAATTGTTTTCAGGATCTAATTTGGACAGTGAAAGTGAAACTACTTTTGAACACAAATTTATTGCCTTTGTTCTCAGGACAATGAATGTACGGTGGTACGTCGGGTTAAGAACTTAATTCGTTCCGGAGGTCCGTTCTTAACCTGAAACTGTTCTTAACCTGAGGTACCACTTTAGCTAATGGGGCCTCCTGCTGCCGCCACGCCGCAATTTCTGTTCTCATCCTGAGGTAAAGCTCTTAACCCGAGGTACTACTTCCAGGTTAGCGGAGTTTGTAACCTGAAGCACCTGTAACTCGAGGTACCACTGTATCTTCAAGCCACACTTTAGAGTGTCTGCCTGTCTGCATCCTGAGTTTTATTTTAAGCCTATCAGTTTTAAGCCACTGTTCTTCTGCAGAATTTAAAACTTTCTATGAAACAATTTATGTATGTTTTGCCCCCTCAAGAGATCTTAATGCATTTGCAATTCAGATGTCCACGAAACTGTACATAAATATAATAAAAAGAGGATGTCTTTGGAGGGAACCTTTAAAAGATGTGACTTCATTAATATGTAATATATTACTCCATTGTACATTTTCTACAATCAAGACAATCTCAATGAGTCTTATTTGTATTCCGGCCAAATAGATTTCTTGTGTACTCAAACCTCGGAAGATCTCAATACAAAAATAAAGGCAGAGGATTAATGTATCTGTTGACTTCATTATACTTTCACATTCATTTCTGATTTGTTAATATTCAGTCAAGAATTATAAAAACTTTGCCATCATAATTTTTACTCAATGAGATATAAAAGCCGAGTCATTAGGAACATGGACCTCTGCCATGGGAACAATTACAGCAGCTCATAGTCAGAGACTGTAGAACCAGAGAAGTTTATGAGACTCATGTCAGAATTATGGGATTGACTATCCTTCCTTTCTGGCTCTTGACTCACGCTCCTTGGATGCAAGCTTTAGAAGCAAGGAGTTCAGAAACAAAGGCAAACATTTCAGGAAGAAATTATTCTGGAACCCTAAGTACATGGTGCTGAAGAACCAGATAGTGCAATTTCCACAGAGAAATATTGTAGGGTTGAGTCTGATGTTCTTGTTGTTGTTTAGTCGTTTAGTCGTGTCCGACTCTTCGTGACCCCATGGACCAGAGCACGCCAGGCACTCCTGTCTTCCACTGCCCCCCTCAGTTTGCTGGTAGCTTCGAGAACACTATCCAACCATCTCGTCCTCTGTCGTCCCCTTCTCCTTGTGCCCTCCATCTTTCCCAGCATCAGGGTCTTTTCCAGGGAGTCTTCTCTTCTCATGAGGTGGCCAAAGTATTGGAGCCTCAGCTTCACGATCTGTCCTTCCAGTGAGCACTCAGGGCTGATTTCCTTAAGAATGGATAGGTCTCCTCCAGCAGCATAATTCAAAAGCATCAATTCTTCAGCGATCAACCTTCTTTATGGTCCAGCTCTCCCTTCCATACATCACTACTGGGAAAACCATAGCTTTTACTATACGGACCTTTGTTGGCAAGGTGATGTCTCTACTTTTTAAGATGCTGTCTAGGTTTGTCATTGCTTTTCTCCCAAGAAGCAGGCGTCTTTTAATTTTGTGACTGCTGTCACCATCTGCAGTTATCATGGAGCCCAAGAAAGTAAAATCTCTCACTGCCTCCATTTCTTCCCCTTCTATTTCCCAGGAGGTGATGGTATCAGTGGCCATGATCTTCTACAGGTCTGATGTTCTACAGGTTTCCTATTCATACCCATGCTGCTGATTTTACAAGGGAGCTGGCAGCTTTTACGTTAATCGCTTGCTCCTGTTTTGAGCCTCTGCTGTCCTCTCTGTGAGGAGCTTCTGATTACCATCCTACATGGTAAGTTGCATCGCTTCAACTTCTGGGTACAGTGATAGATAATGCTGATCACATGTGGCAAGCAGTGTCTCTACAGCTTCTCAGAGAAGAACCTTCTGGATTGATGTGGCCTAGGGTGGCCATTGGCTCCTACTGGGAAGGAAGAACAATGAGATGGTTTCCTATCTCAATGAAACATTGCCTGGCCAATGAGATCTACCCGAGCTATGTCTGAAATTCATGGTGTGTACCACCCTAAAAGAAAATAAAATGAAAATTCTGTACCGCTGGTATATCACCCCTGTCAAACTAGCAAAAATGTACAACATGAGTAACAAAGCATGCTGGAAATGCACAACAAAAGACGGTGAATTTTCCCACATGTGGTGGACATGTGGGGGGGGGGAAGGGATATGATTTATTATGAATTTTTTAAAAAAATTAAATATACTTTCAAAAAAAAAAAAAAACCAGAGGCAGTTTTGCTGGGGATGATAGGTGATGAACTAAAAAAAGCAGACCATAAATTATTTATGTACGCCACAACCACCACCAGGATTTTAGTAGCCCAAAAATCGAAAACCCAGGAAATACCAACATTAATGGAGTGGCAGACAAAAATGGCCGAATATGTAGAATTGGCGAAACTGACCCTCAGGATCCGGAACCATGAAGAAACAAAGTTAAAAAAAAGAATGGAGTAAATTTGTTGACTGCATAGGTAACAACTGTAGAAGCTTAAAGACTGTAGCAGGGATGAAATGAATCTTGTGATGTGGATAGTAATTAAGAATCTGTGAGAGTGGAAATTTAATATGAAAGCTGGATGAAGGGAGGGAGGGAAGTCCGGGCGTGATAGTACACGTGGTAATAAGTAGACATACAATTGTTGAACTGCAAAGTATTTATTTTGTTTGTTTATGTTATAGAAAACTTAATAAAAAGCATTAAAAACAAAGAAGAGATCTACCCAAGCTATAACGTGTCCTGTGTTTCTGGTCCTGCCTCTTGGTTTGCCTTCTGCTCTGGATTGCATTTGGTCCTGACTCTGGTTCTCAGCTCCTTACTAATCTCAGACAGCCGCTCATGGCCCAGTCCAGAAATTCACTTGTTGCTGCTATGCATCACCCCCCTCCCCAGCTATTTCATTCATCCTGAAGTGGTCCTAACAAATCAGGGATCTCATACTAGGCGTGGTGATACCACAAGCCAGGTTTTTCTATTTCCTGATATTAAAATCAAGCCTATATTCATGAGGCAACCTTTCCCAGTTCACTACTCTGGATGTGGAGGTGCAGAGCGGCAACCACCCTCCAGAGTCTAATGAATATGAACAGTGTTTATTTATAGGTTAGACACAATGAACAGAACCAATTAATTAGCAAGAATAAGAATGAATAAGCAACAACCAAACACAAACAGTAAACCACAGTTGATTGCATGGTACAATGTCAGCAATCTGTTGTGTGTCAAATATGTATTATACAAATTGTGAACAGTGATGTTGCAATGCTGTGTGATAATTTTATTTTTGTTTGTGGATACCATTGACTTGGAACACAGACCTAAAAAGAAACACACTCTGCCCTCTTCACTAGACTGCACTACCTGCCACTTTAGAAGGAAATGGGAAGCCCAACCTGGCCCCATCCCTCGGCCAAAGAAACTGTGAGGAGTTTGCTTTCCTTCCCTCCCTTCAAGAAAGAACACTCTGCTCTAACTGCCAGTTTCCCTGGCAGTGCAGAGATTAAAGAAGGAACACTCTGGCCTCTCCCACCAAATTGGGCACCAACAGCCACCAGCAGTCTGTGCCCCCTTCCTCCCAGAAAGATCATCATGGCAAGGAAGAGAACAAACCAGCCCTGGCAATCAGCCAGAGAAGGAGTAACTGCAGGGAAGGATATGTGTGTAGATTCCACCCAGATCTTTAGAGATAGATCAGAACAAATGGCATCTGGTAAAACCCGAATTGCTGTTTGTTCCAGCTGAGAACTAAAGAGCGGTTTCCCCAGGGGGGGAGCTGCAGGACAAGAAGTGTGGATAAACTCTAAGTTGGCTGCATCCATTGAACAGAGAAAGTGCAGCTGCTCCAGTGCCTACTTTCCTTTCTCTGCCCTTGCTTTCCCTTTTGTATTGTGCCTGTTCCTGTGAGGCTGCAGGCAGGGACTGCCTTACCTTTTGATATAAATGCATAGTATTTTTTAAAGTGTTAAATGCTTTCTAAATCTTGACAATACGAAACAATGAAGAGTGTTTTGAGTGAAGGCAGTACTTCCAAACCAGATCCAATGGGCTAATAATCAGATTTTTAAACAAACTACTACAACAACTAATTTAAATTCCTGGGAAGATTTTCACAAAATCTTCCTCTCCATTTTAGCCCACCTGTATAATTTGAAGTTGAATATTTTATGCCCTGGGCAATAATCATTACTTGATCTATATAAATAGCTATGTGCATGCGTGCTTTTAACAAATATATGTAACTTCATGAGCAGCTGTTATAATTATCCTTATATAGCAACAAATTCCATGGAATCACCTGAGGCCACAACAGGCATTTTCTACAATAATCAATATGCTAAAGTGATATAATTCCATATCTACATTCCACATCCTGGTTGAGAGCAATTGCAATTGGTCCAAACAGTCAAATAGGATTTCCAGTTCTTGGATGGCCTGGATTGTTCTCGGGGCAGCAGGGACCATCAGTGCAGATCTGAGTCAATGCCACACAACACCTGTACAATTAACTTGAACTTTAAAACTCTTTGTGCCACTCTGCCACTGCTTTTCTTTCTCAGATGTGATAATATTTGCAAACTTTTTGTTGTCTGTTTGGTACACTTATTTGCAAAAAACCCCCACAAAACATAGTTTTTTGCTTCAGGAGAGGCAAATCATGGGTATTCAGAGCACCGTGAGAGAAGTTGTTTCTTCTGTGAAGGATCTAATGTGACAGTTTTTGCTGTAGCTGTTTCTGAAATAAAGGTTGACATATTAAGCACAAAGCTTTACATCAAGGTGCATAATCTCAACCACATTATATGCAGGAAGGTGTGTCACTGCAATCGGGTTTTTTCCTCAAACAGGAAATATTGCTACTGAAAAGTGTACAGTTACAGTTTTTGCCGACAGCCACAGAAGTCTTATATATATATATTTCCAATGACAACAGGAATCTTACATACACAAACACCTGGCTTTTCATTTCTAAAGTATGGAAGAGGTAAGGAGAGGAACCACAGTGTTTCTTATTAATACACAAAACAGTGCAAGCTTTAAACAACAACAGCCAAAGAACATCCACAGGCAATTAAAAATAGGAGCAATAAGAAGCACCTATAAGGCACAATTTCAGTGAGTTTCCTGAGGTCAAGGGTTGCATTTTTTGTTTGCAAACAGTTACAACAGAATGTAGGATGAAACAAATGGAAAAGCATTGGAATGGAAAACTGCTTAAATTTAGGATCTGTTTGAGCTTGCAAGCAATTGTGTGGCATCATATTTTGTCTTTTGTCAAATCTGCCTGTGACTCTTTGGAAAGGGAAACAAAAGGGCACATCAGCTTACCAAATGCTCTCATAAATGAGTAAAGAATTTATTTTTATATCTGCTCTCTATTCTGACCATGCAAGGTTGGAGTATGACAAGTCTATTGTAAACAGCTTTCTCCTTGACAGGCTGTGTCACCTGAAAGAGCAATACATCCATGGTGATGGAATTTACATGCGAGCTCCAGGACTTGCAATGCTTATCTGTCATACTTTGGGGTAAAAAAAGAAGTGGCCACTAAGCTTTAAGAAAGCCTTCGCTGTGATTTACAAGCAAAATATTCCCATGTTCATTACGGGAAAGTCAAAATGACTTACTCTTGGCCTCATAAACGTTTTGATATCATGAAGGAGACTTGCAAGAAAAGAAAAGTACAGAAAAGAAAAGAACGCTGGTTCTGAAACACAAAGTTTTCTCATTTTTACCTTTGTCTGTGCCTCATTTAAGATTTCAGCTCTTCTGACAACAAAAAGAGCAAATGCCGTCCACATCAGTTATACTCCTGTGGCTGGTTCACACATGCATATTCACCACCTGATGGCTGCAAATCAGCATTGATTTGCATGCATGAAACAGTCATCTACACACAGCAGCTGAAACTTTCAAATCCCCTCATGTGACCTCAAACACAGTCCTCTAGTCTGAGTCAGCGCACATTCGGCAGCAAGTCATTAAATCTAAACTAATCAAGTGTCGAGAAATTGATGTGGATGTTCAGCACGTGCTTATGCAGTAGTGGAGGGTGGGGAGGGGCAGCACTTGCCTGTGGTCAGTCACATCACTGCTGCCAATCTGATGCTCCCTCCAGTGTGCTTACACCACACCAACCTTGCCACTGCTCCCTTCACCTCCCAGTAAACACCAGCAATGTCAAGCAAGCACCTCTGCCTCACCATGGCACTATAGCTATGTGAAGCAGCCTTTAATGTTTCGGGGGCGGTCAGTCTTTCCCAATAAATATCCCATCTTCACAACACTCCATTATCCCTGCACCAGGTACAAATTACTAGCCTTTGAAGGACCATATCTAACATGGCTTCAATAAACACAGATTTAAAAAAATACTAGTAAATACCGTTGTAGTATCGTTCACAATAGCCTTCAAGGTTCAACAAGACTCTGCTGTTTGGTTTGTAGAACATGAGCAATTTTAATTGCCTCTTTTGGATATGCAAGGAAAACATCCTCTATGTTCTCACCTTCCTACTCTTGTTCTTCCTTGAGGATGTAGAATGTCCTGGAGCTGACCTTTCATAAGAACAATGGAATGATGCATCTGGAGTCAAAAAGGAACTGGTAGGATTTCCCCCCAGACTAGTGTAATTAAAACTCCATCCTTTCCTGCAAAGCAGCACTATTGTCTATGATCTATATATGGATCTGCAGATGGTCAGGTATTCTTCTTAACAATACATAAAATGTTAACAATACATAAAGTAAATATAGATCCTTTGGATAAATGGTCCAGATCTTCCTAGTGGACATACTGATAACATATATCAACTAAAAAACAGTATTATATTAACACAATTGAATAATATATAACTTATTTAGACATTGCAGTAAGGTATCTTGTGCTGTGATCTCATTTATCCATAATGGATTGATGTAGTATGTCTTTAATTACATTGGTTTTCAAAGCAAGTTGCAAAGGCCAACATTATTACTCTAAGTGAAGACATTGGTGTAATCTTGAGATTATTTTACTTCATATACATGCCTAAATAAAATAAAGACTAAATATGAAGAGAAAATATTCCTGAATTATCTGCTCAGGGTCAGCCTCTTTCATGACCGCTTATGTGGAAAAACTTGTTTCACAATTTGCCTGAATTAGCTGGATACCTCAGCTGCAAAGTATGCAAATTATCTGGGATCTAATCCTTCCTGGGTTTAACAACTTTTGATTTTGCTACCACCTGGAACCAGGAAAGGGAGAACCAAAGCAGAAATTGACAGCTTAGGACAGCTGGAACTTCTGGTAATAGGAACGGTAGAGTCAAGATGAAGTGGAAGGTCAGGGCCAGATCCAGATCAAGAGAGAATGCATTGCAAAAATGTGTATTACTACTACTACTACTATTACTATTTTATTAGTACCCTACCCATCTGACGGGGTTGTTTCAGCTTCCTACAGATATAAAAACATAATGAAACAACAAACATTAAAAACCTTCTTATACAGGGCTGCTTTCAAATGTCTTCTGAATGTCATATATCTGTTTATCTACTTGACATCTGACGTTCCACAGGGCGGGTGCCACCACCAAGAAGGTCCTCTGCCTGTTTCCCTGCAACTTCACTTCTTGCAGTGAGGAAACCGCCAGAAGCCCCTCGGAGGCAAAATTGCACTTTTCTTAGGAGAATTCACGCCAAAATGCAGACAAATTTTACAAGGAAGAGAAGAAGTAGGAATAATATGTGCATCCACTTTTATGCTAGCAAGGGTGAATTGGCTTACCTCCCACTTGGGGAGATGTGAGAGCTCCAGATATGGAAAACTACCATGTGTAGCTTTGTCCATCACACATTATAGCTGAAGCATGAAAACAGGAGACAAAACTTATTCACTCTTCCTATAAAATGCTAAATATTAATCTGGCCAATTAATAGGCTTAACTATCTGTATGTCTGTATAAGATGGTGTGTGACACATTCTGCTGTCTTTTTTTTAAAAAAAGTAATATTTCATCACCTTATTTCAAGATCATTCCAAATTTGAAACTGCTCTGTGAATATAATTAATATGTGTATTGCAGACCCATAACATTAACAGTTTGTTCTCAGGTAGTAAATGAGTTTTGCATCCCAAAAAAGCCATGTAGCCTTCTCTCCTTCTGAAAATAAAATTAAAAAGTGATAAGCTTCAGAGCCAGAGGAAGCTGTAGCCAATCCACCCTCTGTGGAGGGGGAGAATGTGTGTTTTCAGGTTTTACGTGCTGTCTGGTTCTGAGAATCACTCTTCAAGCTGGCAGCTTCATTGCCAGGGTCACAAAGCAACAACATTAAACCAACAGGCGCATGGACTGATTTCAAGCCCAGGTGCTGAGCAATGTGAAATGCACAAGCTCCTTCTTGCGAAACAATCATTCACTCAGAGAGTGCTATTGTCCTGAGGACACCATGAATGGCCTGCCTGGTGAATGGGCACATGTTTCCTTGCCTGCTAGGGAAAGTTCTGGGCAAATGTGCAAAATGGGAGAACTTGCCTGCCCTTCCCTGATTTGCATGATTTTTAAAAAATATGTTTTTATTAAAAAAACTATATACCACTCTATCATAAATATATATAACAGCAGTTTTACAACTGCATAAAAACACGAAACCAAACAATAAAACCATATACAGTTAAAAACAAGTTAAAAGCAAAAAGAAATTAAAATGAACTTATCACCTTAATTCAAGGAAGAATACCATATTGCGCTACCATTCTGCAGAAAGAGCAATAGTGGAGGCAAGCAACTGGACTTGGCCTAGTGACAAAAGTTAGACTAACTGATGGTGTCAAAAGATAGAAACCATGGTGCTGGTATCCAACCCTTTCTTTGGTTCTCCCTTCCTCAAGCCCTGTGAGATGTCAGGGACATTAAACCCACCATCCTTTCTATTCAAACACCACAGAGGACTTATCCTGTGATGACTCTTTTCCTTTCTTTAGACCCGGCCAGTATGGCCAACTATCGCCCAGTCGCAAATCTACCATTCTTGGGCAAGGTGATTTAGCGAGTGGTTGCTGAACAACTCCAGGCACACCTGGAGGATGCGGACCATTTGGATCCCTTCAGGCCTCATCATGGGACTGAAACTGCCTTGGTCGCACTAGTTGATGATCTCCGGCAGGCTAGGGACAAAGGTGAGAGCTGTTTCCTAGTTCTGCTGGATCTCTCAGCGGCCTTTGATACAATCGACCATAACATCCTTCTGGACCGTCAAGAGGGGCTGGGAGCTGAGGGCACTGCTATATAGTGGTTTTGCTCCTTCCTCCTGGGCCGTGTTCAGAAAGTGGTGGGGGGGGATGAGTGTTCAGACCCCTGGGCCCTCACTTGTAGGGTGCCTCAGGGTTCCGTCCTCTCCCCCATGCTGTTTAACATCTATATGAAGCCGCTGGGAGAGATCATCAGGGGGGTTGGACTGGGTGTCCATCAATATGCAGATGATACCCAGCTCTACCTCTCTTTCAAATCAGAACCAGTGAAGGCAGTGAAGGTCCTGTGTGAGTGCCTGGAGGCGGTTGGAGGATGGATGGCGGCTAATGGATTGAAGTTGAATCCTGACAAGACAGAACTACTGTTTTTGGGGGACAGGCAGCGGGCTGGTGTGGAGGACTCCCTGTTCCTGAATAGGGTAACTGTGCCCCTGAAGGACCAGGTGCGCAGCCTGGGAGTCATTTTGGACTCACAGCTGTCCATGGAGGCGCAGGTCAATTCTGTATCCAGGGCAGCTGTCTACCAGCTCCAACTGGTACGCAGTCTGAGACCCTACCTGCCCGCGGACTGTCTCGCCAGAATGGTGCATGCTCTAGTTATCTCCCGCTTGGACTACTGCAATGCGCTCTACGTGGGGCTACCTTTGAAGGTGACTCGGAAACTACAACTAATCCAGAATGCGGCAGCTAGACTGGTGACTGGGGGCGGCCGCCGAGACCACATAACACTGGTCCTGAAAGACCTACATTGGCTCCTAGTACGTTTCCAAGCACAATTCAAAGTGTTGGTGTTGACCTTTAAAGCCCTAAAGAGCTTCGGCCAAGTATACCTGAAGGAGCGTCTCCACCCCCATCGTTCTGCCCGGACACTGAGGTACAGCTCCGAGGGCCTTCTGGCAGTTCCCTCACTGCGAGAGGCCAAGTTACAGGGAACCAGGCAGAGGGCCTTCTCGGTAGTGGCGCCCGCCCTGTGGAACGCCCTCCCATCAGATGTCAAAGCGATAAACAACTACCTGACATTCAGAAGACATCTTAAGGCAGCCCTGTTCAGGGAAGTTTTTAATGTGTGATATTTTAGTGTATTTTTGGTTTCTATGGAAGCCGCCCAGAGTGGCTGGGGAAACCTGGCCAGATGGGCGGGGTACAAATAATAAATTATTATCATTATTATTTCTGCTCCCTTTGCAGCTACCTTCCTCTGTCACTAACCATGTCTTCTTCTTCTTCTTTGGCGATCCCTCGTGGCCGAGTACTATTGTCTTCCATAAACACGGTTTTAACAATGAGTCCGTAAGTGACTGTGGAGGCCAATTCTGGTCCCACATGTCCTTCCACAGTGAGGACATTGGTTCCCGGGTGAGAGTTGATCACGGTGTGGATTTGCCAAGCGCTCCTTCCTCTTAGCACATCTCTCCCTTGCGTTCTAGCCATGTAATGAGTAGAAGAGCAGCCCTCCTTTGCAGAAACGGTGGATTAAAATATTGTCCTGAGCACTAACAAGATCCCACCTTGCTGTTGTGAAAGCCTGAGCAGACTGCTTCTCAGCCATGGGGGTCAGCTGCTGCGTCTTCTCCCATTATGTCCCCATGTTCCCCAAAGGCCTCCTTTGTCACACGTGTATAATTGCACTGGCAAATACTTGAACAGCTAGGTCTGTACTGATTTTTTGTGGCTCTCAAGCTTTCTTACCCAAACCTCTCTTCTCAGCAAGATGGAACCCATAGGCAAGTTATGAAAAAGAAAAAAGAAAAATCGAAGGAAAGAAAGAAGGTTTATCTAGGCAGTTTTGATGGGAAATCTTGCTAGCTTTGCTGTTGTGTTGTGTGGAGAAACTGTCTGGCAGAATCATGCCATTCCCAAGCGGCACACCTCAAGGCCTTAGGATCAGAACTAAAGGAAAACCTTAGGGAAAGGATTTATGCAGTCTTTGTGCTAATTCAAAAGTAATATGCTTCAAGAAGCTGCCCTGTTAGCTATGGGAATACACAGCTCTTTTCTGAGGTCTGTCCTCTCAGGATTGGCTTGTGGAACTTTTCTTCTCAAAGCCTCAGGCATGTCTCCTTAGAGTTCACTAGGGAGGTTGCACAGCTCAGTGGGAATTTTAAAAAATAACACTTTTCAGAGCGCGGCTGACAATGTGTATTTAACTCATGGCACTAGTGGAACACGTCTAGCAGCTTATTTGTTTTTTGTTTTTAAAAAATGTACACATCCATGGAGGTATGGTCCATCTACAGCTTCTAGTCATGACAACTAAATGCAACCTCTCCCTTTTTCAGAGACAGAATTCTTCAGATTTAGCACTGGTGACTGGCAACAGGGAGGTCTGTTGTCCTAGTCTTCTGCTTCTGAACTCCCAGAGGCTTTGAGAAGCTGCAGAAGGAAGCTGACTTAGAGGGATGATCAAGCAGAGCATTAATTAATTGTCCTTTAAAATCAACAAAAAATGGATGTGTTTTCTTTCCTAAAATAAAACAAAATCAAAAGAGAAATTGCTGTGAGGCAATTCCATAAATGTAATTCATGCCTGTAGTAAGCAGCTTCTGGTTTGATGAAGAAGAGGAGTTTGGATTTGATATCCCGCTTTATCACTACCCTAAGGGGTCTCAAAGCAGGTAATAATCTCCTTTCCCTTCCTCTCCCACAACAAACACTCTGTGAGGTGAGTGGGGCTGAGAGAAATCAAAGAAGTGTGACTAGCCCAAGGGCACCCAGCAGCTCCATGTGGAGGAGCGGGGAATCAAACCTGGTTCACCAGAGTACGAGTCCACCATTCTTAACACTACACCACACTGGCTCTGTGGTGAAGTCTCAGGTACTTTATACAATTCTTCAAAAACCAACAACAGTCAAGGTTAGGTTGACAGAGGCTACAAGTAATCATTGTGAATAAAAAGGAGGAGTACTTGAATGAAGGGTGGAAAGGAGAACTGTAGTCTTAAGGAACAGGCTATCTTTAGGACTGCCTGATCCCACATAACCCAGTCATGGCTCCTAACTAATAGGAGCTGCACATTCAGGCCCCTTCCTTGCTAACCTTCAGGCACATGATTAAGACCATCTTGTTCCTGCAGGCATTTTAAAGTGGTGTTTGGTTTTACGGTAAATTGTTATTGTTACATCACCCCATTTTCTGGGGGTTGTTTTTATGCTCACCACTTAGAAATGTGCATAATTAAATGCTATGTAAATGTCTTAAATAAATAACTTAATTTATGACAAGTAAGGATTAATTTTCACCGTTTACATAAAATACTTCCATAGTATTATTATCTTTACCAATATTATGATAACATGAAAGATGGAATATAAAATGTGTGCTAGGAAAAGAATACTCCTTCATGGTTTTGCTTCTTGCACTTGAATCATGCTATAGTGGGTAAATCCAGGTAATTTGCATTTGAAAAGAGTTAACAAAAGTATTGCCCTCATCTCTTCATTAAATAACATACATCATTTGTTGTTTTGAACATCTTGGAAGGCAAGGTATGCACACTGAGTTTTGTCCCTTCGGTCCTAATGTATGCAGTTCAAACCTTATTTAAATCTGCTTTTAAAATACACCCTGTTTTATTGTGTAATTAAATCAGTCAGTTCACCCCAATTGGCATTTTCTTTTTTTCTTCTTTTCTTTTCTTTTTTTGGGGGGGAGCACATTGCTTAATTGGAGCTCACTTTTTCCAACTAGAGAATAGGTGACTCTCCTAGGGGTACGAGCATTAGATTTCAAAATCTGACAAAGTAGAGGAATAGAGCAGAGAGGAGAATCAGGTAAGTTAGAGAACATGCTAGTATGAGGGATCAAGCCAGAGTGATGGAGCCAGAGTGAAGCCTGGTGTGTTATGTATGGGTGGAGGTTATTGACATTTCAGGTTCCAAAATTGGCTGCTTGAGGAAACATCGATAGCCTGCTTAGACTGCTAATATTCTGCCAGCTCTAGAGCTTCTTCTGATGCCACCCTAGTGGCCTGAAAGTCACAACAGTGTGTGCTTTCTGTCCTGCTCCAGTACCAACTGAACCCCTGGTTATGTGGGAGCAGCCTCTTTCCCTTTGGAAACTGGAAAAACACTACACAACTGACTTCAACATTACTGGAGAGATGTAGGTGGGACAGCCGCTGCATCTGCTGTCAAGCATAATGATCTATTGGACAACTAAAATGGAAAATGCCTGTTTGTCTATTGCTGAAGCTTAACTTGAAAATTCCATTGAGCTACAAAGGGGCTAAGAAGAGCTCTCTGAGCAGCTAGATGGGGTGTTAATTAACTGTTGATATTCTCTGCTGACTCTCATGCATGTGTGAGAGGTAAAGGTAAAGGGACCCCTGAACATTAGGTCCAGTCACGGACAACTCTGGGGTTGTGGCGCTCATCTTGCTTTACTGGCCAAGGGAGCCGGCATACAGCTTCCGGGTCATGTGGCCAGCATGACTAAGCCGCTTCCGGCGAACCAGAGCAGTGCATGGAAACGCCGTTTACCTTCCCGCCAGAGTGGTACCTATTTATCTACTTGCACTCTGACGTGCTTTCGAACTGCTAGGTTGGCAGGAGCAGGGACTGAACAACGGGAGCTCACCCCGTCGCGGGGATTCGAACCGCGGCCTTTTGATTGGCAAGCCCTAGGCTCTGTAGTTTAACCCACAGCGCCACCCATGAGAGGTATTCAATTGCAAATTGCCATTTTAGGGAGTTGGTCTTTGGGTTTTTCTCTGGAAGCCACAGAGAACAAAGGATGTGCCCATGAGGTCTCTCCTGAAGAGAAGCTAATGAAGACTGTGTAGAGAGACACACATACCTGGTTTTAGGTCTGTTTGAAGTTATTTCAATTTTCTAAGATGATGGAACCTGTGCTGGACATACACATGACTTTTGGAAGTAACATTTTTTGTTTTATCTTCTGTTTTTAAGCAAATTTGGTAAGTAAAGATTTTGAATCATATTTATGGGTCTGGACAATTTTTATTGCAAGAGGAGTCAGTTTTTATGCACCCTATTGCTTCAAGCTGTGCAATATTAATATCTGCAAAATCTGTTCCATATAACAACATCAGACAGGGTTGTCATTGTCTCCTCCTTCTGTGCTCACAATGTTCAAAACAACCAGTCCATAGAAGTAGGTAGAAGTAGTTTGAATTCAAGGTAGTCAGAATAGGGTACAGAAAGAAGCTGATCATTGTGAGTTATACTCATCCATTTTAAAGGGGGGGACACCTTCCAGTCCTAAACGCATTATAGTCCCCACTCATTTAAACAAGGCTCACTTTCACTTAAATCAAGGAATTTTTATATCAGTGTTCAGCAGCTGCCTGTTTGAAAATAAATGAAGGCTACTGTGCCTGAAATTTATACAGAGCGTTACCTCCTTTTCTGTCCAAACTATGACACATTTTAAAAGTACACGCACATGTGCTTTGATATTTAACGATCACCACTTAAAATATGAGAAAAGATTTAAATTATTTCAACACTTCTTCCATTCCGAATTGCCAGCGTTATCGTTCTGTGCCTTCATTGCTATTATTATGCCACAGTGGATCCTTGGAAGGATTCTCCTGTCTGCTTCAGAAAAGAGAAATTGCTTGTAAGTTGAGCGGCTATGGTAGGTTCTTGATAGAAAGAATCTTCCTCCTCTTTCAATAATTAACTTTCTCCTCCAGGTTTCTGCCTTTCCTTCTAGGAGTCCCAGCTCTGAGGGTCATCTATATTGATTTGCTTCCAGTGTCAAGATAAAGCCATGAACTGAAGAAAGAAACCAGAGCAGTGGTTTGGCCAATTAGATCAGCCATAATACTCAGGTGGCAGAACAAGTATTAATAAAAATCCCAAAGAAGGAGAACTCCTATATTTTATATTCTTTTATATTCTTTTCATTTGAGTGAATTCCCAAGTTTGCAGTCTGAACGATTTTCATTTCTCTCGAGTCCAAATCAGTCTGCCAGGCAGGCAGGAGTTTTCACGCCCCCAAAAGGAGTGAATCGAGAAATGACAGTGCAATCTAAAGAGAAGGTACACCTGCACACTGTACCCACTGCCTCCCCATCAGGGAAACTGATCAAACACCAATATGCATGTAACGCGGGGAATGTGTGAGGGAATTGTTAAAGGGGTTGCCATGACTATGGCTTGGAGCATCTAAGGGAAATGCAAGAAGTAAACTATTAATCACAATAGAACAGAAGGCATAAAAAGTTGGCTTTTTGTGAGATGCTACAATAAATAAAGCCTTGCACTCTAGAAATTCTTTCTGGGCAAAATGAAAATTATAAAAAACAAAACACAATGTGATTTCACTCCAGAGGCAAGTTCTAACATCTGATATGTGGAACTCATTATATGGCAACCTATTCAAAAATCAGCTTGCTTGACAGGGTGAGGTGAATGCAACTTCCTTTCAGCTCTGTGACAAATTAGTTCTTTCTCTACAGACTTTCACTGGAGTCCAGACACAAGAAATCACTACAGCTGAAGCAGGAATTTAACTTTTATTTAATACTGCCAACTCTTCTTCTGAAAATGGTTCCTCTGCCATTGATAAATGTGCAGCGTTTCAGAATTGAGTTCAGAATTAAAACTTGACATTGGCCTTTAGCACTGCAGTGATACAACAGGCTGTCTTTACGCCAAACTCCAATGCACAATGACCACCTTGAAACTTGAGAGCTGGCAATGCTGTTGATAATGTGGGCAGAGAAATGCCCCCTAAAATGGGGAGAAAGTACCGTATATACTCGAGTATAAGCCAACCCGAATATAAGCCGAGGCACCTAATTTTAGCACAAAAAACTGGGAAAACTTATTGACTCGAGTATAAGCTGGTTCACCACACCACAGACCTGGTGGTGGCGGCAGCAAAGGCAGAAGGAGCAGCCCAAAAGGGCTGCTTTTGGGCCGCTCATCCCTCCACTGCTGCCGCCCGCCTCACTCGAGTATAAGACGAGAGGAGCTTTTTCAGCATAAAAAAATGTGCTGAAAAAGTCAGCTTATACTCGAGTATGTACGGTAAATGAACCGCCCTGCTCCTGCCAAGGCAGCAGGGTAGGAAGGAGGGACTTGCATAAAATCAAAACAAAGGAAAAACAGTTTCCCTTCCACTGCTTCCAAGTCTTCAGTGCTGGCGTGCATTTTGGGGATGTATCAGGGGAATGGGAATGCTGTGAATCATGTGGTTTCTCCTAATCTGCATGATTCTATCAAAGCTAGAGTTCTGGTGGCAGTAAGGCAAAATGGCCAGAGAAGTTTCCATGGCAGATGGTAGGGGCTCCAAGACTGAACAGGACACAGAAGATATGATTTCCACCAAATCTCAAATTCTGTTTGTCTTCATAACTTTCAATATGCGATATGGGAATGGAAATGTACACAGAACATTCTCCCTTTCTTGAAGAAGTAATGGTATTTCTCTAGATGGGCCTTTGGTGTGATCGGAAAAAAGTGGATAGGTGGTTTGCAAATAATCTCAGAAGTAGACTTACACAGGGCCTCTGAGTAGTGGCTGGCAGGATGAAGAATCAACCCATCTCTGTTTATTATAATAACATATATAGAAAGGGTTCAAGACTATGCAGCTAGTCTCTTCACTCAAGCTAAGTGTCCAGGCCAAGTCCGTGGTGGAAGTCACCATGTTTTAAACGGGGGCCATCCACCAACATTACTCCTCATTAAGCTAGTCCTTATATTCTAATGGCTTTGTTGAAATGGCTCCATGAAATTAAATGGCAGATATCCTAATTAAGGATGCTGTTATGTCTGTCTTTTATTTATGGGTGAATATTACAGATTTGCAGCTGCCTTGACAGATTGCCATCTGCCATGGATGCGTTAGTTGAGATTTCTGTATTGCAGGGGGTTGGACTAGATGACCCTTGGGGTCCCTTCCAGATCTACAATTCTCTGATTGTAGAATTGACCCAGCTGTGGGTTTCTGAACAGTTTGCTTTGAGTCAAGAACTAGATGTGCACTAATAAGTCAGCTGGATTTATAATGGGGACCAGACACACAATAGCAAGTAGGTAGAAACATTCACAGAGAACCAGTGGCAATTAAGCCACCTTTTCCCACCCCATCAAGAACAATCTTTAACAAATGTTTTCAGTGGGAAATATGTAAAAATATGCTTCTGTTTAAAAACAAATGAAAATGTAAAAGATCTCTCATCTTAAGAAAGTATATTACTGCAAGGATCTACAAAGAAACAGATCAGAACATTCTGCCTTGCAAAAAAATGGCTATCTGCTTTTCTGAGTGAATGAACAAGGTCTCATCATAAATAACAGGAAAAGTGTCACAAATTTCTCCCATATCTGTGCGCTGTGACAAAGTTCTTAATGGCTATGTGTTGTGGCTCATGGCCATCATGGCAAATGAAAAGACGTCTGCTATTCAAACAAGATCAAGTCAGGTCCCTGTCAAGAAAACCTTTTATATTTTCATGAGTCTCTCTCTCTGTTTTTACCCTTTACTTTCTTCTGTCAGTGTCAAACATAATGGGAAGGACATTGTTAAGAAATGGAGCAGGTTTTGATTTACCCTCACAAAAGCCACAACACACAGGTCTGCAGCTTTGGTCATGTGGCAGGATTTAAGCTGAAACTAAAGTGCTTGAGAAAAATTTTACACCAATTGAGAAAGAGAGGTTTCAGAAGGAGACAGGTTTAACATTAGTTAAGAAAGTAAAATATTTGGAGGTTAATATGACTGCTAAGAATTTAAATTTATTTAAAGATAACTATGAGAAATGTTGGATAGAAGTGAAAAAAGACTTGGAAATATGGTCAAATTTGAAGCTTTCCTTGTTTGTTCGAATTGCAGCTATAAAGATGAATGTATTGCCAAAAAATGTTATTTCTGTTTCAATCATTGCAAATTTTGGACAAGATGGACTGTTTCAAGAAGTGGCAGAGAGACATTTCCAGATTTGTCTGGCAGGGCAAGAAGCCTAGAATAAAATTTAAAATATTAACTAACGCAAAGGAAAGAGGTGGATTTGCCCTGCCAGACCTTAAACTTTACTATGAATCAGCAGCATTCTGCTGGTTGAAAGACTGGCTGCTTCTTGAGAACACAGACATTTTGGACCTAGAAGGTTTTAACAACGTTTTTGGATGGCATGCATATTTGTGGTACGACAAGGTTAAAGCACATAAAGCATTTAAAAACCATATTGTCAGGAAAGCATTGTTCAATGTCTGGATAAGATACAAAGATTTACTGGAAAATAAAACCCCAAGGTGGTTGTCACCAATGGAAGCGAAGGCTCAGAAAAAGCTCAATATGGAGGCCAAATGGCTGAAATATTGGGAAATATTGGAACAAGAAGGAGACAAATTGAAATTGCAGTTTTGAGAAATTAAAAGATAAAGTGCGAGACTGGCTTCATTATTATCAAATAAGAGAGGCCTATAAGAGAGGATGAAAAAATTGGCTTCCAGGTGGAAAAATCAAAACTGGAAACAGAACTGTTAGATCCCAAAACTAAGATACTTTCAAGAATGTATAACTTGCTGTTAAAATGGAATACGCAGGATGAAACGGTTAAATCTGCTATGATCAAATGGGCACAAGATATTGGTCATAACATTATGTTTGCTGACTGGGAACAGTTGTGGACCACCGGTATGAAATTTACGGCATGTTATGCCTTAAGAGACAATATTATGAAAATGATTTACAGGTGGTACATGACACCAGTCAAGCTTGCAAAAATCTATCATTTGCCCGATAATAAATGTTGGAAATGCAAAGAAAATGAAGGTACATTCTTTCACCTTTGGTGGACATGCCCAAAGATTAAGGCTTTCTGGGAGATGATATATAACGAAATGAAAAAGGTATTTAAATATACCTTTCTGAAGAAACCAGAGGCCTTTCTCCTGGGCACAGTCGGCCAATTGGTGCCAAAGAAGGATAGAACTTTCTTTATGTATGCAACAACAGCAGCAAGAATACTTATTGCAAAGTATTGGAAGACACAAGAGTTACCCACCCTGGAAGAGTGGCAGATGAAGGTGATGGATTATATGGAATTAGCGGAAATGACTGGCAGAATCCGAGACCTGGGAGAAGAGTTGGTGGGAGAAGATTGGAAGAAATTTAAAGATTATCTGCAGAAACATTGTAAAATTAGTGAATGTTAAAATGATGTTGGATTGAAAATAAGTGGCATTAGCAACAAAGTTAATAAGAATATGCAACAATGAATTGATAATGGATGAAAATATAGAGTTATAATATGTTAAGATACAGAGTTAAGATAAACGAAAGAGGGTAAGGATTTGCTGATTTGATTATTTAAATGGGAATACAAAAAGGGGAGGTGTGAGGAGGCCAAGGAAATAAGCTAATGAGTTTAAAGTTACAAAAAACGGATTTGTTTTTAATTCTTTTTTAGCTATTTGTCTTTTGTCTTTTGTATTTTTATTCTTCTTTTTTCTTTTTTATGTATTTTTCTATGTTCTCTTTTTTGTATCTTTTTCTTTTTATATGACCTTTTTCTATTTTGTAAACTTATGTTTTTGTAAAATCTCAATAAATATCTTTAAAAAAACACACACAGGTCTGCAGCTTTCCTCTCCATTCCTGAATTCATTTCATGGCACCTGTAGGTATTACGGAGGCCTGAAAAGACTCGTGTGATCTTATTGAGCATATGTGCTATAATCCTACTTAAACACAAAAGCTGTGTAAAATAATCCATCAAAAGTCAGGAATGACAGAGTTAAGTTTTCTTATTCTGTCCCTAACTGTTCCACACATTTAGGGACTGCACTCTTGCTTCTGGGAAGGCTAGCCCATGCATAACCAGCAGTGCAGAGTTTGTCCTTTTTCTTTAGAGGTGTTTAATGGATGCTTGAAATTGGTGCCTTTAATTTTATGATATCTAAAGTTAGGCTACCCACACTTCAGGCATTACCAGACACATAAAAGCATAAGTATATCTGTTCAAGCCTCCTGTGAAATGTCTGAAGCAGCGAGTTACATCCCCAAACCACTTTGGATGCAGAATCACCAAGAAAAGGTAGTCCACATGCAAAAGGTAAAGGTAAAGGGACCCCTGAACATTAGGTCCAGTCGCGGACAACTCTGGGGTTGTGGCGCTCATCTTGCTTTACTGGCCAAGGGAGCCGGCGTACAGCTTCCGGGTCATGTGGCCAGCATGACTAAGCCGCTTCAGGCGAACCAGAGCAGCGCACGGAAACGCTGTTTACCTTCCCACCAGAGCGGTACCTATTTATCTACTTGCACTTTGATGTGCTTTCGAACTGCTAGGTTGGCAGGAGCAGGGACTGAGCAACGGGACCTCACCCCGTCGCAAAAGTGAGTCCAAATGCAAGATTTGCCAGGATGAATGGAGTTATAAATAGGTGGCTGCACTTCTAGAATATTCTTTTAAGATCCAGTCTACACCTGGAGGAGATTAGAGTGGGATACTGAGCTGGTAAGATTCTGGACTATTCCAGAAAATGGATATGTACCTTGTTTCCAGATGCCTTCCTGAATGTAGGTTAAACCATCTCCCAGTTATGCTGGTTTTATAATGCAGGGATATTTTTTACTAAGGAAAAGGATAATGTAGCCACAAGGAAGTGTACATTGCTGTTCTTTCCCCACCTTTTAGTCTTTGGGCAGTTCTTTCTTCTGAATTTTCATAGGATATTTACCTTCACATTCATTTTTTGTTTATTCTGTTCTTTGCTGATAGCCAAGTGGGTCATACTGCTAATTCACTGTCAAAATGCATCATATTGTCCTCCTGCTATGCTACGCCTGCTTTTCTCCACAATAATACTGTCTATGTACAAATGTATGTCTTCTTCATAGTTGCCCCATATTGATATCCAGTCTGCTAATACAAATAAGTTTCAGGTGAGCCTGAAAATGTTTCCTTGCCAGAGCTACAACCTTGAGCAGAGAGAGGCTCAACTAATCCCACTCTTCTTCTGCTGCTGTCATTGCTGTAGTCTTCCTCTGACAGAATCCACACACACAAAACTACCTGTCTGCTAACCAGCACTTGCCCATATATGAACTTTTCCTTGCCCCTTCCAGGCAGAGGCAGAGCTAGCTGCTCCGGCATCTGGAGCAGCACAAATGCTGTGCACCCGGAGGCAGGGGGTGAGCGTCCCAGGGGGGCAGTGTGGCGATGTCACCCCCCCTCAGGGATGACACCCTGGGCAGAGCACGCCCACTGCACCCCCTTCCTCCGCCAGTGCTTCCAGTCCCTGGCCAATCACAATGGGTAACTGAACATTTTAAATCTGCGCCCACCACTTTAAAAAGTGATCTTCACTTAAACAAAATGAAGTGGCAGAGTCCAGGAACGACTATGCCATATGATTCTGCTGTGTATGTAGAGGAGTTCTAATAAAAAGGTAAAGGGACCCCTGAACATTAGGTACAGTTGGGGATGACTCTATTGTTTTTTTAATAAATTTTTATTGATTTTCCAACACATATTAAAAGACAATACAAAACAATACAAAAACAAACAAACACATAAACACGTATAATTTCTTAACCTTTTTTCTTAAACCTTCTTTCAGCGACTCCCCATACCTCCTTTTTCTGCATCCCTGTTTTAAATCTTTCCAGCAACCCCTAATTTCAATTACTTATAGCACTTTCTTTAAATCCTTTTTCTCATATCCAATTGTTTGTCACTGCAATTCTATTTTACATTACCCAAGACATTTTAACACTCATTAATTTTGCAACAGTTCTTAAGATAAACTTTAAATTTCTTCCAATCTTCTTCCACCGTCTCTTTCCCTTGGTCTCGGATTCTGCCGGTCATCTCAGCCAGTCCCATATAGTCTATCACCTTTGTCTGCCATTCTTCCAATGTGGGTAGCTCTTGTGTCTTCCAATACTTTGCTAAAAGTACTCTTGCTGCTGTTGTCGCATACATAAAAAACGTCCTGTCTTTCCTTGACACCAATTGGCCTACCATGCCCAGGAGAAAGGCCTCTGGTTTCTTCACAAAAGTGCATTTAAACACCTTTTTCATTTCATTATAAATCATTTCCCAGAAGACCTTAATCCTTGGGCACGTCCACCAAAGGTGATAGAAAGTACCTTCAGTTTCCTTACATTTCCAACATTTGTTATTGGGCGTATGATAAATTTTTGCTAGCTTGACTGGGGTCATGTACCACCTATAAATCATTTTCATAATGTTCTCTCTTAAGGCATTACATGCCGTGAACTTTATACCGGTAGTCCATAACTGTTCCCAGTCAGCAAACATAATGTCATGTCCAATGTCTTGTGCCCATTTAATCATAACTGATTTAACCGTCTCATCCTGTGTATTCCATTTCAACAGCAAGTTATACATTCTTGACAGATTCTTAGTACTGGGTTCCAAAAGCTCTGTTTCTAGTTTCGACCTCTCCACCTGGAAGCCAATTTTCCTGTCCTGTTTAAAAACTTCATTTATCTGGTAATAATGAAGCCAGTCTCTTACTTTAGACTTCAATTTCTCATAACTCTGCAATTTCACTTTTCCCTCCTCATACTCTGTAATTTCCCAATATTTCGGCCATTTGGATTCCATATTTAATTTTTTCACTTCCTTAGCTTCCATTGGTGACAACCACCTGGGGGTTTTATTTTCCAACAAATCTTTGTACCGAATCCAAACATTATATAAAGCTTTTCTAACAATATGGTTTTTAAAACCTTGATGGATTTTAACCTTGTCATACCATATATATGCATGCCAGCCAAATCTGTTATTGAACCCTTCCAAATCCAAAATATCTGTGTTTTCAAGAAGCAGCCAATTTTTCAGCCAGCAAAAAGCCGCTGATTCATAATACAATTTTAAGTCCGGCAGGGCAAACCCCCCTCTTTCTTTTGCATCAGTTAGTATCTTAAATTTTATTCTGGGCTTTTTGCCCTGCCAGACAAATCTAGATATATCTTTTTGCCACCTCTTGAAACAATCCATTTTATCCACAATCTGCAATGTTTGAAACAGAAATAACATTCTCGGCAAAACATTCATCTTAATAACAGCAATTCGGCCTAACAAGGAAAGTTTCAAATTTGACCATATTTCTAGGTCTTTCTTCACTTCTGCCCAACATTTCTCATAGTTATCTTTAAATAGGTTCACATTCTTAGATGTCAAATTTATCCCCAGGTATTTCACCTTCTTTGCTACCGTTAAACCAGTATCACTCTGGAATTTCTCTCTTTCTGCAACTGTTAAATTTTTATCCAATACTTTCGTTTTCTGTTTGTTCAGCTTAAAACCTGCTACTTGACCAAATACTTGTATTAACTCTAAAACTCTTCTCGTACTAGAGTCTGGCTCTTGTAAAGTTAAAACTAAATCATCTGCAAACGCTCTCAGTTTATACTGTTTAGCTCCGACCTGAATCCCTTTAACCAGCTGGTCCCCTCTGATCATGTTTAATAAAACCTCCAGGACAGATATAAAAAGCAATGGGGATATTGGGCATCCCTGTCGTGTCCCTTTTTCAATAGCAAATTCTTCTGTAACCACATTATTTACAATCAATTGTGCTTTTTGTTCAGAGTAAATCGCACTTATACCATTCTCAAAACCTTGGCCTACCCCCATCCCTTGGAGATTCTTTTTCATAAAACTCCAAGAGATATTGTCAAAGGCTTTCTCCGCATCCACAAATATTAACACTGCCTTAGTATTAATATTAGCTTCCAGTAACTCCATAATGTCTATTATATTTCTCACATTGTCTGACAAATGTCTTCCTGGAAGAAAGCCCGCTTGGTCTTTATGAATCTCCCCCACCAAAACTCTTTTCAGTCTTTTTGCTAAAATGTCTGCAAAAATTTTGTAATCCACATTAAGTAATGATATAGGGCGGTAGTTCTTAACCCAGTTGGGGATGACTCTAGGGTTGCGCTCATCTCACTTTATTGGCCGAGGGAGCCGGAGTACAGCTTCCAGGTCATGTGGCCAGCATGACTAAGCCGCTTCTCGCGAACCAGAGCAGCGCACGGAAACAGTGGCGTAGCGTGGGTTGTCAGCACCCGGGGCAAGGCAAGTAATTTGCGCCCCCTAACCAGTGGATTTGCACCCCCTAACCCATGGATTTGCGCCCCCTAACCCTAACCCCAGATGTTGCGCCCGGTGCAGCCGGGGCCCCCCCTGCACCCCCCATGCTACGCCACTGCACGGAAACAACATTTACCTTCCCGCTGGAGCGGTACCTATTTATCTACTTGTACTTTGACGTGCTTTCGAACTGCTACGTTGGTAGGAGCAGCGACCGAGAAACGGGAGCTCACCCCATCGCGGGGATTCGAACCACCGACCTTCTGATCGGCTAGTCCTAGGCTCTGTGGTTTAACCCACAGCGCCACCCGCATCCCTTAACATATTTGTACATTTGGGCTAATGGTGCCATAGCAATTAATGCTGTCCTGTGCTTAAGCCATTGTCCTACTTAAGCCATTTCTTGCTCTTGTTCCTAGGAGGCTGGTATTCAGAGATACAGTGCCTCTAATGCAAAAGTACAGGGTAGCTGTTTGCCCAACTCCACAGAGGACAGTCATCTGGTCCAAGCCTGGATTGAAGAACCATAAGGAGGAACATCAGTTGCTCATCAGGTCAGTCTTCTGCCCTATGCTGAGATGTAAAGGGACCCCTGACCATTAGGTCCAGTCGTGACCGACTCTGGGGTTGCGGCGCTCATCTCGCTTTATTGGCCGAGGGAGCCGGCATTTGTCCACAGACAGCTTCTGGGTCATGTGGCCAGCATGACTAAGACGCTTCTGGCGAACCAGAGCAGCGCACGGAAACACCATTTATATTCCCTCCGGAGCGGAACCTATTTATCTACTTGCACTCTGACGTGCTTTCGAACTGCTAGGATGGCAGGAGCAGGGACTGATCAACGGGAGCTCACCCCATCGCGGGGATTCAAACCACTGAATTCCTGATTGGCAAGCCCTAGGCTCTGTGGTTTAACCCACAGCGCCACCTACGTCCCAGAGGAGTTCTAATACAGATCTTCAAAAAAATAAATCAATCATTAAGCAAAATTAAAAGAAATGCTTTCAAGGATGAAGCCGGTCACCACAAGTAGTAGGCCAACACTTACTCTAAAATCAAGAAACTGCAATGCATAGGGTCAGAACTGTTGCCTTCTCAGCACAGAGAGAGTAATGCAATGTGTCACACAATGCCCTGGAAACTGATGGAAGAATAAGATTTGTGGGGCTTTGAAATCCATTTCTAATAATTTGACGCTTTAAAATCATTGGAGAGCTTGATAATGGAGAATATGGTGGGCATTAGGGATATTGTAAGGAGTCAAATGGGGCGCGGGTGGTGCTGCGGGAAGGTAAATGGCATTTCAGTGCACTGCTCTGCTTTGCCAGAAGTGGCTTAGTCCTGCTGGCCACAAGACCCGGAAGCTGTATGCCGGCTCCCTCGGCCAGTAAAGTGAGATGAGCGCCGCGATCCCAGAGTCGCCCGCGACTGGAGCTAATGGTCAGGGGTCCCTTTACCTTTTAAAGGAGTCAAATATGGACATTTAGAGGGAGAAGACACCTTCAGTTGTCCCCAGCACTTTTCCAGCTACTGCAAGTAAGTTCCTGGGCCCCTGGGAGTGCAGGGCAGATGGCAGCAGGAGTGATGGAGGCAGGTGCTCTATGGGTGCCTTTAAGCTTTTAGTGAACATTAAAAGCAGGTACTTGCACAAGGCTCAAGCTTTTTTTCAGTCCCTAAATTGAGTGCTCATAAAAATTCAACGCATTAGGGGTTTGTGCATCTTTCCTGAAGAAGCATAATCACAGCAGTCTCATATTCAGAAATGTGTAGTACAGCCTTCCTGGGATTACCCCACTTTGGACTGTAAGTGAGATACCGGATGTTTAAATTATTCCTCATGGGGGGAGGGGGAAACACTGCATGTTCTTATTTTACCAAGGGAATTTCCATCACATAAATCTGTAGAGCAGCAAAACTAGCATAGGAGAAGGCTAAGCTACTTCTTTTAAATATTCAGAACCTCCTTTCATGCAGAAAGACAGCATACCTGTGCATGCCTTTGTACAGATAGTATACACATTGCTGGCTGAGAACACAGCCAGGTCATTCTTTTTCTTGATTCAGACCGAAGCTGGTTTTGAGGGAAGACACCTCAAAATGAAGTATTTCATAAGAAATAGCAGGGTAGATGTGAGTTGTGGTTAATGTCATATGCACACCACTTTCGAAACCAGCAGTCAGAGCTCACTGGAGAAGAATAAATTAGGACACACACAGCCTGAGTAGATGGTACACAGCTAGATAGACTGACAACCTGACTCAAAACTGGGCAGCAGCATCATATATACAGTTTTGTTTTAGTGAAAAGCTTTCTAGGCAGGCTGGAATATGAACTTTTCAATTAAATCCTTCTAAATGAGATTAGACGGTATAAAATTTATAGTGTTGCCATTAAAAATATCAGCCGGCATGCAGAAAGGTTAGCCCTAATCCCACAATTCAAACACAAAAAGAAAATGGGGGCTTTTGCTGGTGGCCTCCCAGCTTCTTCTTAATTTCAGGACTTAAATGGACCTTTCAAAAGCTGACAATAATCCTATATAACCCCTTTGTAGAATATTAGAAAGGATCCAAACACTGTATTCAAGAATGAAAAGATAAACGTTGCAATTACAGTTTAATCTCTCCAGCTACAGAACTCCTATTTGCTTACTTTCTCACCCAGTATCATTGTCCTTAATGCTGCGTTCCCCTCCACAGTCACACTAATGACAAATGCAAAATGTTATGCAGATGGTTTTAAAAGGCTTAAGCCTTTCAAGACTTTCATGAAAGATCTAGGAGAGGAAATGGTTGGCAGACGCTGTTTGTGGCTCCTTAAAGAGACCTTGAAGAAAATGTAATGCAAATTTTATGCCATTTTTTCATGTTGCATACTGTGCCCACAATAAGTGAACAAATTATTGATTTTCAATAGGGAAATTATATCAAACACTTATTTCATGCTTTCTGGGTCAGCGTTAGCCAGCAATAAGCTTGTCAGGATGACATTTATTTAAATCCAGTAACCTCTGTTATGTCAGAGGAGGAGATGCTGAGTTTGCACGATGAATCAAAGCTGTCTGCTTTAATGTAGATATCCTAGCACATTTCCTTAAAATCAATTTTAAGAGCAATGGAACATCCTCAAAGCACATGAAGCATTCTTATTGTGTGAAAATGGACCATTCATTTGGCAGGCTTTGAAACAGCAATTGTGTGGTGTTTTGCTTCTTTAAGGTAGGCCAGAGTATTACACTTCCTCAGTCTGATGGGGTTTAAATTGATAACCTTTGCTGTCCATTCCAGGAAAGGTGCTATTTGGGGATTGTTTGGTGGAATGTGTCCCCGTGATTTTGGCAGTGGTAATAGCTGCACATACAAAAGTGGCACATAATGGAGATGACTAAGGTGGCTTCTTTCTTTCACCTGATTTTCTGTGTACAGGAAGAGGTTTTTACATATGATGGAGCATTCAGTGATTCATCTCCTTCCTCTTGCGGTCTAGTCCAGGGACAGTGTGATGACCTTATCTGCTGTGTGTAAAGTGGGCTTCAGAGAGAGTTGAAGGAGCCAATCTGCCAGGCCTGCCTGCCCTCTTCAATTCCCTCTCCTTGTACATCTATCTTGAAATGGAGATCTGTGGGCAGGTTTCATCTTGAGCATTTAATTCTGCAATGTGCATAGCCCTTTAGGTACTTTAACAATTAATCACCAGAAGATAGGAGAGAATGAAAAGTGAGAAAGGACATGTGAGTCACTCAGGCGTCCTGTTCCCCACATATCCTACCTTCCAATCCTGCTGACATACAAGTAGCTAACTGGATTCTGAAATCTGTAATAACATTGACAATTCCCAAGAATATAAGGCCTTTGAGGATCTGACTGCAGAGCTGTAAAATCAAAGGCTATAGAATGCATTTGGTGAAGCTTTGACCAAACTGTGGGAGGCAGTGGAAGACAGTGCCTGGCGTGCTCTGGTCCATGGGGTCACAAAGAGTCGGACACGACTAAACGACTAAATAACAACAACACAAATTTAGCATCAAATGGAAGACACACTGCTGGAGTAAGGTCCACTCAGGATCAGCCAAATGGAGCTCCTGGGTCAATCCAAATCTGCCTAAAGCAGTGTGACTAGCATTCAGCAACAAAAGCTTGTAAACAGAGCAATCAGGAGCCTTTACTGAGTGCAGCATTCCTGAACTGATCTGCCCCAGCACTGCAGCTTGCATTTGGTGCCAAATTTCAACAGTGCGAAACGCAAGCTGGTTGGCTCTGCTTAAATTTGGCACAGAATGCAAATCATGGTTCTTCACCTGGGCTTGGATTCACCAGATGTCCTACGACGTCATGGGACTGACAAAACATGGTGTATAGAGGGGCTGGTCAAAATCAGATCTGGCCCACTGGCTGAAACTGGTCCCATACCCCTGCAGTTCATGAGCCACCCCTGCATAAACAACTGCTGGACTGCAACCAGCTTGGTGCATCCCAAGGTGTACAGGCTTGAATGAATCATAGAACTGTAGAGTTGGAAAGGACCCCCACCTAGCCCAACCCCTTGCAAAGCAGGAATCTCAGCTAAAGCATCCAAGACAGATGGCCACCCAACCTCTGCTTAAAAGCCTCCAAGCAAGGAGAGTCCACAATCTCCCGAGGGAGACTGTTCCACTGTCGAAAGGCTCTTACTGTCAGAAAGTTCTTCCAGATGTTTCGTTGGAATCTCCTTTCTTGTAACTTGAAGCCACTGGTTTGAATGCTACCCTCCAGAGCAGGAGAAAACAAGCTTGCTCCGTCTTCCATGGTTCAGCCCTTGAGATATTTGAAGATGGATATTATATCTCCCCTCAGTCTCCTCTTTTCCAGGCTAAGATCCCTTATAAGGTCCCTTCACCCCTGAAAGATTCCATAACATTTGCACTCTGGGCTGCTGAAGAAGTTGAGAAGCAGAATCCAAGATAATGGGAATAAAGGGTGCCTGTTTTGTTTTTTTTTTAAAAAAGTCCAGCTTTGTTTTTAAAAGTTACTTACACAGTGAATTCTAGTTTCAGAGTCTGTTATGAATAAGCCTACCTTTACTGGACTTTCCCCCCTCATAATGATTGAATTATCACCCGATTTTATGTGTGAGTGTGTTCTTCGCGAAGTGCTCAATGTCATCTTCCCTTTTGTTGAAAAGTAAATTAAGCAGCTCAAAGAAGCTTTGTGCCAATGTGTTTGCTTCTTTATTCTGTCCGGGAATATTGGGAATTCAGATCGCCTCCTTTCTTTGCAACACCAAGTGTAATAGCTTTAAGAAGAGCATAAGAAGAAACGTAAGCAGAGGGGGAGAGAAAATGCAAATACACTGTGGCAAAGGTCCCAGGAGATAAATAATACATGCAGGCATGATGCATTTTTCTATGTGTTTGAAGCAACATTTCAATTCCTTGGCATTTATTGGAGGGGAATAATCTGATAAAACTTTTCACCCATTTTGGTAGTCCTCTACCAAGGCAATGATACAGAATAGCAGACTTGCTGAAGCTGTCATTCTTGCACTGAAAGAGGGCCACCACAATTGCACAATGCAGGCATGTTGTTCTGGGTTGGTGTTTTGGAGAAGAAACAGGAAGCAGGCAGCCTGCCAAAGAGGTATGCATGAGCAGGCAGCTTCAGAATCTCTAGCTGCAAAGGACCTGGTGGAACCCTTCTGGGCCCTTCTGACCATCTGATGCAAACCATCTCCCTCCTACTTTGATGCTTCAGAGAGCCTGTGCTTCATTGACTGGCACCTTGCACATGTAGAGAGCCTCCTTGGGTTCTTCACAGTGTCTCCACTGAGGTGCTGGAAGGTCATAGAAGGGGCTCCATTACACATGACCTGGCATTGGAAAGGTGGTTTCATGAGGTGTTGCCCTTTCCAGGTATGTTTCTCACAGAGGGGAGTCAACTTCTACAGACATGAGGATTTTGTGCATTTATGTATTTATTTATTTGCTTACATAATACAGTGGTACCTCTGGTTGTGAACGGGATCAATTCTGGAGGCCCATTTGCAACATGAAAAGCCCGCAACCCGAAGTGCCATATCTGCGCAGGTGCACAGTGCGATTTGGCTCTTGTGCGCATGCACAAAGCGCAATTTAGCGCTTCTGCGCATGCGCGAGTGGCAAAACCCGGAAGTAACCCTTTCCGGTACTTCCGGGTCGCCGTGGGACGCAACCTGAAAAAAACATATCATGAAGCAAACATAACATGAGGTATGACTGTAATGAATTTGCACCCCTCCCTAAATCTATTTAAAAATACTTCACTAAAATCAAACTAAAAAAAGCAATGGTAGAAAGAGATTAAAAGTAAGCAACGACAGTCCCTCAGAAGGTGGTGGACTCTCATTTCCTGGGGGTTCTTAAGCAGAGGTTGGATGGCATCTGTCAGGGATGCTTTAGCTGAGATTCCTGCATTGCAGGGGGGTGGACTCGATGAACCTCGGGTCCCTTCCAACTCTAGGATTATTTGATTCAGTCAATAAGATGACAGACAAAACCAGGTCAAAAACAGTTGCACCACAGATTAAAATTTAAAAGTAAAAGCTGAAGGAGGGGGCATTTACCTGGTGCCAAAAGACATCCAAGTCAGAGCCAGGTATGCTTACCTAGAACAATGTTACCTAAGTGGGGCATCACAACCAAGAAGGCCCACCCTCCATTTATCACCTGGCTCACCACAGGTAGTGAAGTACCCCTGAAGATCACTTAAGACTCTTTGTGATCCATTTTATTCCCTTCAGCTTTTTCCGACCTCAGAAAAGGAGGGTCCTGACAACTCCTCAGAGGAAGGTTGAGGGGAGTGCAACCTGTTCACCCACACTGGGTGCTGAGCTGAGAGGGAGCTGCAGGAGACGCCACAGCAACGGTGTAGAATGGAAGGCGAGAGCAGGATGACAAATTGGGGTGTCACACCGCTGAAATTTGGAAGCCCAGAGTCCACCACTACAACTCATCTTTCAAGCCACTCTTCCTCAGTGCAAACAGCAACAGAAGCTGTCCTCCTTCTCCCCTCACATTCATTGGTATCAGGCAAATGGGAGCAAGCAGCTGAGGGGCAAATTGGATGCAATCTCTTCCAAGCCTCAGTAGCTGTTCATATTCAGGAGTGTGGTGAGGGAGCGGCTGAGCTCTCAGGAAGAGAAAACGGGAGTGTGGGGAGTGGGAGAGGCAACACTTCTGCCTTCTATCCCTTGGTCAGTTCAGAATGTGGCCTTACACTCTCACTAAGCCAAGGACTAAACTAGAACATGCTCCTTCTTCCTATGTGTTCCTTCCTTGTTGCAATGTTCAGTTCTCATCCTGTTTGTTTGTTTGTTTGTTTGTTTGTTTGTTGTTTGTTTGTTTTGTTGCTGAATGAATTATTTCTAACTCTGCATTAATATTTTTCTACTCTTAGTCAAACAGGGCAAGGGCACAAAAATGGTGTTGCAAAGCAACAGTTGTTATGTCAGTATTACGGTGGTATCCAAATGGGATTTTTGAATGTGTACACTGAAGTTTGCTACTAGATGCTGCCGAGACCAGTACCTCCTTAATGCATAAACCAGTGGGAAAATCTTCCAGAGCCAGGATGGTCTAAAGAAGGAATTATCTGGCATCAAGGCTAATATCCAAGTCTTTATGGGTTTAATTGAGTTGGGAATTTTATCAACAGTCGCTGCACCACCCCCACCCGGCATGACCTAATACATCGAACCAAGATCTTGATTGCAATTCAATTGACCTTGAAACCCTAGCTGACATTGCCCTCAGCAATGAATGGGATTCTGGGAGGCATGCAGATGTACCCTTACAGGATATACTCCCTCCAAGCAAGACTGTTATCAGAACGACCTACTGGAAAGGTCCCATCTTACTATAGCTGATCCTATCCTGCTTCTTATTGGTGAATGGCAAGAGGCTTTGGAGGGGGAAATGGGTGACCTTGATTCAGTAAGAGACCAAAATGGACCTGTTTTAAGGGTAAACTTCCATCAATAAAGCAGTGACCTGATTTTAAATAGTTCTACTCAAAAGAGACTTTTCAGTCTAACCCGGATTACTATATCTCTGTATTCAAATGGCCGTTAATGTGTGTAGATAAGAAAGTTCAGAGGTATTAACTGAAATAATATCAGTAGCTGGGACTGAAAAGAAGGTTCATGGGGATTTGACATGTTCATGTTTATATTCCTTGGGGCACAATGGAACAAGAGGTGTTATTGATTTCTCCTTCTCTTCCTTGGAGTATTGCAAAACTTTTTGGTCTTTGCTCCCTAATTTTGCAAAATATAACGTGTCATTTAAATGGAGGTAAGCATCTCTTAGGTCAAAACCCCCATTTCACATATACTAGATGCTGCCAAAATTCAAATATGCTATAGGGAACATTGGGATATATCTAGATATTTATTTAATTAGTTTCCTAGCTGCAGCCTTCCCAGTGGTTAACTAAAACTGTGCTAATTTATATATTTTTAAAAAATGCACACTAAAGTCACTTTCTGCTGGCAAAACCCCAGCCACAGAAGGTGGCCATGATTCTAGGGTTGCAGTTGATTCATGCTTTACCACATAATAATTGCAACTATTCTGAAGCAGTTTGGTTCTCTGAAATAGCTCTTAAAGATCAGCTGTCATGGATAAACTTTGCTTATCATATAAAGGCATTGCCCATCAGCGGAGTCCAGCTTCTCAAATGAGATGCTTATCACTTGACAGCTGAAGGGTAGTCAGCATGGTGTGCCAAAAAATAGAATTATATACCAAGAAAACTCAGATTTTGGGCCAAGGAAATTCATAAAACTATTACAGCAAGTCACATTATATAAATTAATATGAAATTACACAACATTTATTCTGACTTGGCCTATACTGAAGAAAGTTTAACGCTTTCAAAACTGCCCAACCTAAACATAAAGAATAAATCATGCATTTTAAAAATTACTTGAAATAAAATGTATGCTTCCCTTTGATAGTATGTATATATATGCAGGAGGAATGTGACTGTGTAGTGATATTAATAATGTTTGTTTGTCTGGTTGCTTGCTTGAAAAAAGCCTCTTCATAAAAAATTGTTGCTATGTACTAATGTGCACAGAAGGACTTTTCAAGCCCTGTTGTTGTGCACTGATGGGCATAAATGGCTGTATTTTTAAACACACATACATTAAAATTTTTGTGCATTTTGAATGATCACTCCAAATAACCAAACATTGTATGCTTTTCAAGAAGGCAAAAATGTTCATGGAGTTCACTTCCTGCCCTGTTTAGCACAACAACAATAATATATTAAAATAGGAAATATCACATCACTTTTACAAATGGGGGCTTGAGAGCGAGATCAATTGTCCTTCTGGGGACTGAAGCTCCACCACCACTAAAACTTTCACAGTTTATGCAGGCAAGTCTGCATGTTGACACTCTTGAGTTCCTTTACCAATAATTTAGGAACTTTCACCACTTTGTAACAGCTAAATTTTGCTGCCTGTGCAACCTATTCTGAAGCACTTGAATCTGACCTTTGAGGAATTTGTAAGGAAACCGTATTTTTTAACTTACAAAATGTGTGCATTTTCTCTGCTAGGGGCAGCAGAGGAGAACTTTGGAAGGAAATTAGAAGGGCATATTTCAAAGGTCTAACAGCTTAAATTTCCACGCTTTACCTTGCTGCATAATTTGTAATTTTAAAACTCTGCTGGGTTTCTCTCACTAAAGAGCACTTGCTCCAAACCTTGATCTTAGCATCCAGGGAATTCTTTTTTTGTATATATATTTTTCCTCCCCACCAACAGTAAGTCCTTCAACAGGAGTGTTCTAGGGCCATGGCAGTCGTGGGACCCGAGAGGGGACTTAGGCTGGATTCTGAGCCCATTCAGCAACCCAGCAACAGAGCAGGACTTTAAAGGCTTGCTTCCCCCTGCCAGGCTCTGGCAGAGAATCAGCATTGCTTAGGAGTGTAGATAAGTTATCATTATTAGTTATCATTATAGTGGTTAGAATTATGGAGCTGAAAAATAGCTAAAAATAATATTATATACTCGTGAATTTTCATAAACATTCTATAAGAACTTTCTAGTAGAAAAGTGGATGCAATTCTTCACCCAATGCTAAATAAGTGGGGAGAAGCAGGTGCCCACTCACCACCCACTGCTGTGAATTACCATATAGTATATCAACTTTGGTTGAGATTAACTGCAGCAAATAATTACCATAATAATTACAATAATTGTTATAGAAATGGAAAAAAGCCTTGTAGAATAGATTGGGGTAACATGCATTCCTTTTAAAACAAAGGACTGACTCATTATAACAAGACATATTTTCTCTCCGAAACTAATTAACTTGTCAGTCAAATTTACTTGAACAATGTTTAAAATGCCTGTGGAATTCTGGAAAAAAGTTTCAGAAATGTTGAGGGTGGGTAGGTGGGGGAGATGGTGATCCATCTTCATATTTTCTTTCTCTTCTCACTTCCCATTTTGCTATATATACATAAGCATCAATGAAATTAATGTATGTCACATCACTTCACATTACTGGGAAGAAGGGAGAAAGACGCACAAACTTTGTAGCCATTGCCACCTAGTCTGGCTCCACTGCACTTCCACCGCTGGTACATGAACCTGAGGACACTTGATGTCAGTCACAATCTAAATGTAGACCGTAGATTTTTGAGAACTAGTCCTGTATTGAACCAGCTTCCATCCAATTGGAAACACAAGCCATGGTTCAGCTGAGGTGTGCACACTTCAGACAACCTCTGCACATGGACAAATGCTGGATCAGGCCAATGGCCCGTCTAGTCCAGCATCCTAGACAGTGGTCTGTGGGAAACCCCACAAGCAGGATTTGAGTGTAATAATAATAATAATAATAATAATAATTTATTATTTATACCCCTCCCATCTGGCTGGGTTTCCGCAGCCACTCTGGGCGGCTTCCACAGAGACCAAAAATACACTAAAATGTCACACATTAAAAACTTCCCTGAACAGGGCTGCCTTAAGATGTCTTCTGAATGTCAGGTAGTTGCTTATCGCTTTGACATCTGATGGGAGGGCGTTCCACAGGGCGGGCGCCACTACCGAGAAGGCCCTCTGCCTGGTTCCCTGTAGCTTTGCTTCTCGCAATGAGGGAACCGCCAGAAGGCCCTCGGCGCTGGACCTCAGTGTCCGGGCAGAACGATGGGGGTGGAAACTCTCCTTCAGGTATACTGGGCCGAGGCCGTTTAGGGCTTTAAAGGTCAACACCAGCACTTTGAATTGTGCTTGGAAACGTACTGGGAGCCAATGTAGGTCTTTCAGGACCGGTGTTATGTGGTCTCGGCGGCTGCCCCCAGTCACCAGTCTAGCTGCCACATTCTGGATTAGTTGTAGTTTCTGGGTCACCTTCGAAGGTAGCCCCACATAGAGCGCATTGCAGTAGTCCAAGCGCGAGATAACTAAAGCATGCACCATTCTGGCGAGACAGTCCGCGGGCAGGTAGGGTCTCAGCCTGCGTACCAGGTGGAGTTGGTGGACAGCTGCCCTGGATACAGAATTGACCTGTGCCTCCATGGACAGCTGTGAGTCCAAAATGACTCCCAGGCTGAGCACCTGGTCCTTCAGGGGCACAGTTACCCCATTCAGGACCAGGGAGTCCTCCACACCAGCCCGCTGCCTGTTCCACAAAAACAGTACTTCTGTCTTGTCAGGATTCAACCTCAATCGATTAGCTGCCATCCATCCTCCAACCGCCTCCAGGCACTCACACAGGACCTTCACCGCCTTCACTGGTTCTGATTTGAAAGAGAGGTAGAGCTGGGTATCATCTGCATATTGATGGACACCTAGTCCAAACCCCCTGATGATCTCTCCCAGCGGCTTCATATAGATGTTAAAAAGCATGGGGGAGAGGACGGAACCCTGAGGCACCCCACAAGTGAGAGCCCAGGGGTCTGAACACTCATCCCCCACCACCACTTTCTGAACACGGCCCAGGGGGAAGGAGCTAAACCACCGTATAACAGTGCCCCCAGCTCCCAGCCCCTCTAGACGGTCCAGAAGGATGTTATGGTCGATTGTATCAAAGGCCGCTGAGAGATCCAGCAGAACTAGGAAACAGCTCTCACCTTTGTCCCTAGCCCGCCGGAGATCATCAACCAGCGCGACCAAGGCAGTTTCAGTCCCATGATGAGTCCTGAATCCCGATTGGAAGGGATCCAAATGGTCCGCATCTTCCAGGCATGCCTGGAGTTGTTCAGCAACTCGCTCAATCACCTTGCCCAAGAATGGAAGATTTGAGACTGGGCAATAGTTGGCCATACTAGCTGGGTCTAAAGATGTTTTTTTAAGAAGCGGTTTAATGACCGCCTCTTTCAGCGGATCTGGGAATGTTCCCTCACAGAGGAAAGCATTCACCACCCCGCAGAGCCCATCGCCCAGCCCTTCCTGGCTTGCTTTTATTAGCCAGGATGGGCAAGGATCAAGGAGACAGGTGGTTGGTTTCACGCGTCCAAGCAGCCTGTCCACATCCTCTGGGGTAACGGATTGAAATTGATTCCATGCAACTTGATCAGACAGGGCTCTAGCACTCTCCCGCCCCAGCCCTGCTCCCACAGTGGTGTCTAGCAAGAACAGCACACTCCCCTCCTTCACTTTTCAGCAACTTTTATTCAGAAGCATTACTGCCTCTGACGGTGAAGCCAGAGCATCGCCATCATGGCTTGTGTCATCTCTTCCTCACTTTTTCTCTAAGCTAAAAAGTACCAAATGTTTTGATTTTGAGTCACTCCATCCCCTTGATCATTTTGGTTGCCCTTTACTGAACCTTTTCCAACTTGACAACATCCTTTTTGAGGTCAGGCAACCAGAATTGCACACAGTATTCCCAGTGCAACCATGCTATAGATTTGCAAATCTAGCGCATGCACAGGTGACAACTTCCTTGAGTTCAGGAGGTAGGAGGCTACGGATGCAGGGAAACCAAGCTGGTAATGTGCATCAGGTGAAGTCATGCCCACCCATTCTCTGGTGTGTACAGCAATGTAAACATGCAATTTGAAGCACAGTGCACTCATACAGCTTCACTGTGTTTCAAGCTGCTAATGTGTACCATGGAGTTGAAGTGGCTTGATGTTCATGTATTATTTTATTTGGCCCTTAAGCTTTGATTATTCATTTATTGGCTGATTACAAAGCTGTGGTTGTGGTCCTACATTAAGGGTGAGGTGGATGAATATCATCCCACCAGGATTTCCCTGCTGTCTAATTTCTTTGTGCTTCCCAGACACACAGAGAGAGGAACAGTAAGACAGAAACAAAGATAGGAGCATAATTTCAAAAAATATTTAGGGAATACCCAAGAGGAAATAAGAAAAAGTGTGTGTGTGTGTGTGTGTGTGTCAGAGGCAGAGAAAGCAGCAAGCGTCCTGGGGTTGCGCCAACCACGGCAAGCATCGGGGGGGGGTACATGTGGCAATGTCACCCCCCTCAGGGATTACACCCAGGGCATGTTGCACCCCCTGGACCCCCCTTTCTCTGCCAGTGGTGTATGTACTGGCACACTGCTTGTTAATAGCTTAATTACTACCATCTGAATGGAAGAGAGATTGAGGGAGAAACAGAAAATATTACAAAAAAGTATCTACATGCTTGTGAATTCTTAAAAGTTCAAACAGTCCCATCTGCATTTGTTGTGAAGTCTTTCCAGTAAAACTAATGAGAGTAATTTTATCCATTGAACAGTAGAAAAGCAAGTCGTGCATTTATTTACTTTAAGTGGGCTGTTGCAGATTTGATGTGGGCCTATCAATAGTGAGTGGATTCTATTTGCCCACCTTACAGAGTTGCTTCAGCATATGCAAAAGTGATATTTAGGTGCTCCTGGCAGCTTCTCAAATGTTGGGATTTAAAATATCTTCTTAGAGGTCATTCCAAGTATCTAGCAGAGTTTGCTGTATAAATGTATTTCATCCCACAACCTGGGTGGCTTCATTTGTTAGAATCCACAGCACACAGTTATAGCTGTTAGAGTATACTGTTCTAAACTCCTGTTGCAATTTTTCATTTCCATCAAGTGTCCCCCTCTGTTGTTTTAGCCTGTTATTGGACTTGTGTAGCACACAATTTGGAGAAACAGGAGGATAGCAGCTGTCCGATCTGTGATTAGTCCATGAATTGTAAATCAGGTCGGTTCACTTTAAAATGTGACTAAACAATTTTTTTAAAAAAAATTTCAGCATTTCTATCTGAAGCAAAATGTTTCAGAAGCTCCTGTGCGGAAAGCAATTAAACAAACATTTTCATAGGACTAGCAGTTTTTTTAATGGGAGTTTTATATTTTTCTACTAATGATGCATAACCCCCCCCCCCTTCTCCTTATTTTCACAGGAAAAGAGGACAGTGCCATAAACCCTAAAATTCTTGAGAATGGTCAAACCAGTTTTCTGTTTTATTGAAGGTGAAATGTGAGGAAAGTGCAAAATATTTATTTTTTTCCTTTTTAACATTTACTATTTCCATTAGCAGGCTGCTTAGATCTTAGCACTCACATTAGGACTCTATAGGAAGTACTTGCCAAAGAAAATTGCTGTCACAACCTTTCGTTACTTTACACAAAAATCTGTAGGAACAGTAATTAGCACTATAAAAAAGACAGTGATTCGTTTTTGAGGGGCGGGATGCAGAAAATAAACCTTGCACCATAATGAAGTCCTTTGCCCTTCCCTCTAGTCCACCAACTGTGTTCTGCTCCCCACCTAATCAAGATCTAATCTCCCTTCCTCCTCTTCTCCCCCTTTCCCTAACATTCCTCCTCAGCTTTGCCTTCCTCTCTCCCCGCTGCTCTTCCACTCTTCTCCCGTTACTTCTGATAACTGCTGGTAACTTTTCCACGCTAGGCCAAGTTTACTTCACTGGTTTGTCTTGTTTTATAATTCCCCAAAGTATTTTTCTACACTTTATCAGCATGTTCTAATCCTACTTCTTATTGCATACCCCCCCGCCCCCGGTATTTTGGGAGGGCAATTCAGGGCACCCCACCCTATTGAACCCATTGCTCCCTCCCTCCCTCCTCCTGCAAGTGTGAGGTCACACTGGCCTGCACAGGATTGAGAGATGCCATGCCAACCTGCATGGCCTCCACCTCCTCCAGCGCTGCAGAAGTGCCATGATGGAGGGAGGAGGAAGATTGGCAATGCACAGGGTTTTCCTTCCATTTTGGGCGGTCCCATGCTCTGGTGTGAGCCAACTGACTTGCGCCACAGCACCGAACAAAAAAGTCTGTCTTTTGGTCCTGCACTGTGGTGCAGCCAGAGCATAGGAGTCAAAACAGGACAACTGGGATTGGAATCAGAAGACGGAGTGACTTCTGTCAATCTGTGATGTGCCCCGCTTAAATCAGGACACTTGGAGGGTATGTTATTGGTATATGGGTCCTATTTTGAGGCTACTAATTTTTAAATTAGTTTTAATAACTCTACCTCTCCAAATGTGGTGTGCTTTCTTGAGAAATACCTGGTGTACTGAATCCAGGTAACTGGCCTCTTGGTCAGACTGCTACTGTGGTCATTTGTTCTAGGCTCAAGGCTGGCAGTAGCAGCTCTTTGATCTTGCTCCTCAAATCTCAAGTGATGTCCGGTAAGCAAGAAGCGAAGCCTTCTCGCCCTGCAGGCTTAGTCCAGACTTCTTAATAAAGGATCATGCAGGCTTGCCTTGGGCTCAAATGAACTATACCCTCTGTACTCAAATCCACTCTTCTTTTCAAGATTATTGTTCCAGCCAAAGGCCATGACAAAGCTGCAGCAATAAAACAATACAGATCCATAATATGAGCCAGCATCCATGATGTAAGAGAAAAGTTATGAGAGACAGTGCTTTTAAAAACAAAACAAAAAACAAAAACATTTAGGGGTATTCTCATTCCATTTGAGACTCAGGAAACACCGTGACAGAAAATGAGGCCGCCAGGGGGGGAGCAACAGAACTAACGAGTTACCATGCTAGAGAAGAAACTAGAAATTTTATTTTTTTTAGTTTCTTCTCCTGTTAGATTCACAAAATGTTTAAGGGTATGCATACCCCTGCGTACCCCAGAAAACAGCACTTATCAGAGACATCAACAAATTCAAATCCAGCTTAATTTCAAATTAAGCCTCTGAATCACCACAACAATTAATAGTGATTTTAATTGAACTCTTTTTCCAGACTTTTTTGGCAGCCAGTGCCACTTTCTGTGTTATGAAAGTATTATTGTCACTCAGAAGAAACTGGATTTCTGCTGGGGTATACAAAGGTTTCAGAAAGTGATCTCTTGGGCCTCTCTAAAAGGGGCAGGCTAACAGATGATGAATGATGTCATCCACTTGAGGTGCATCACAAATATAAAGTCTGTCTGTGTATGGGGCAGCCATGCAGTGGGCATCACTGGGGAAATCTGGTGTTTTTAATGAGTTACAGGTCCCTTCTAGATTCTATCCAGAAGAGCCAATCCCTTAGTTGACACTTATTCAAGGTCAAAGCAGAGCTTGGCCTTTTCAAGATTGCCTTAATGCAGAAGGGAGTTTATGCCTGCTCTACCCTTTATGCCTGTGAAGTGATATGGCAGAGAAGCAGGGACGCTGACTTGGGCCCCAGGTTATGGATGCCCAAGGGCACCTATGACATAATGTGACATCATGGCGTCATGGCGTGTTGCATTGGTGGCACAGCAGCGCTTCCGATGCCTCACAGGGTCTCCAAGGGCCTCACGTCCAAGGCCCTGCAAGACCTCCAATGTGACTTCCGGTTTCTACCAGAAGTTGTGTTCAGAGGCCTGGCAGGGCCTCGGGTGTCACTTCTGAGACCTTGTGGTGTCTCAGAGGTCACATCTGGGGCCTTGCGAGGCCTCTAATGCGACTTCGGTTTCTACCAAAAGTCACGTTCAGAGTCCTACATTGTGGGTGCACCCTGGGCCCCCCCGGAATCTATGTCAGAGAGGATTGGGGCCCAACTAATCCCTGATTATTACATTCACTTTACAAACAAGTCTACGCTCAGAGTTGAATGTCTGATAACTTGCATTCAAGCAATCATGGGAACTTTAGTTCAGTGACAGATGAGAGCCAGTCTGGATGGGACGCCTTGTAAAGAATCCTTCATTTTCCTTACATTTCCAACATTTATTATCGGGCAAATGATAGATTTTTGCAAGCTTGACTGGGGTCATGTACCACCTATACATCATTTTCATAATATTCTCTCTTAAGGCATTGCATGCCGTAAATTGAATCCCAGTGGTCCACAACTGTTCCCAGTCAGCAAACATAATATTATGTCCAACGTCTTGTGCCCATTTAATCATTACAGATTTAACCATCTCATCCTGAGTATTCCATTTCAACAGCAAATTATACATTTTTGACAAAGTCTTAGTTTTGGGTTCTATCAGTTCTGTTTCCAATTTAGATTTTTCCACCTGGAAACCAACTTTCTTATCCAAATTATAAGCCTCCATTATCTGATAATAATGAAGCCAGTCTCGCACTTTATCTTTTAATTTCTCAAAACTCTGCAATTTCAGTCTGTCCCCTTCTTGCTCCAAAATTTCCCCTAATTTTGGCCATTTGGCCTCCATATTGAGTTTTTTCTGAGCCTTAGCCTCCATTGGTGACAACCACCTTGAGGTTTTATTTTCCAGTAAATCCTTATATCTAATCCAAACATTAAACAATGCTTTCCTGACAATATGGTTTTTAAATGCTTTGCGTGCTTTAACCTTGTCATACCACAGATATGCATGCCACCCAAAAACGTTGTTAAAACCTTCTAAATCCAAAATGTCTGTATTCTCAAGAAGCAGCCAGTCTTTCAACCAGCAGAATGCTGCTGATTCATAGTAGAGTTTGAAGTCTGGCAGGGCAAATCCACCCCTTTCCTTTACATCAGTTAATATCTTAAATTTTATTCTAGGCTTCTTGCCCTGCCAGACAAATTTAGAAATGTCTTTCTGCCACTTCTTGAAACAGTCCATCTTGTCCAAAATTTGCAATGTTTGAAACAAAAACAACATTCTGGGCAATACATTCATCTTTATAGCTGCAATTCGACCCAACAAGGAAAGCTTCAAATTTGACCAAATTTATAAATCTTTTTTCACTTCAGCCCAGCATTTTTCATAATTATCTTTAAACAAATTCCCATTTTTAGCTTTAAACAAATTCCCATTTTAATCCCCAGGTATTTCACTTTCTTAACCACAGTCAGTCCTGTTTCATTCTGAAACTTCTCTCTTTCAATCGTTGTTAAATTTTTCTCAAGAACCTTAGTTTTTAACTTGTTCAATTTGAACCCTGCAACCTGACCAAATTCTTGAATTAATTCTAAAACTCTTTTAGTACTAGATTCTGGCTCCTGTAGTGTCAAAACTAGATCATCTGCAAAAGCTCTCAATTTATACTGTTTAGCTCCGACCTGTATACCTTTAACCATCCGGTCCCTTCTAATCATATTCAGCAAAACCTCCAGGACCGATATGAAAAGCAAAGGGGAAACTGGGCATCCCTGTCGTGTCCCTTTTTCTATCTTAAATTGTTCCGTAACCACATTATTTACAATTAATTTGGCCTTTTGTTCAGAATATATTGCACCTATACCATTCTCAAAGCCATGGCCTACCCCCATACCCTGTAGGTTCTTTTTCATAAAACTCCAAGAAATATTGTCAAAGGCTTTCTCTGCATCCACAAATATCAGAACTGCTTTAGTGTTTATGTTCACTTCTAGCTTTTCCAAAATGTCAATTATATTCCATCAGAAAGATGTCTTCCCGGAAGAAAGCCCGCTTGGTCCTTATGAATCTCTTCAATCAATACTTTTTTCAGTCTCTTAGCCAAAATATCAGCAAAAATTTTGTAATCCACATTTAGTAAGGATATGGGACGGTAGTTCCTAAGTTGAGTCTTTTCAGTCTCTGTTTTTGGTATTAGTGTAATATAGGCCTCTTTCCACAATTCTGGTGCCCCTTTCCCTTCCAAAATTTCATTGCAGACTTCCTTCAAAGGTTGTAATAGCCACTCTTTCAAAAATCTGTAGTAGCTGGAAGTCAGCCCATCCGGTCCTGGAGACTTGCCTACTTGCATATTTTGAATGGCACCTTCTATCTCCTGGTCAGATATTTTGCAATTCAACATTAATTTACTTTCTTGTGAATTTTTTTGTAATCCATTTATCTTCAAAAATCGGTCTATGTCCATTTCGTTCTGTGGTCCTTGTGCATATAATTGTTTAAAATACTTCTGGAAGCAATTTCTAATCTCAATTGGATTATGTATGTCTTTTCCTTCTACTTCTAAATTTGTAATAGTGTTTAATTTTTGTCTTTTTTTCAGTTGCCAAGCCAATAATTTCCCACCTTTGTTCGCAGATTCAAATGTCTTTTGTCTCATTTGTTTAATTTTTCATTCTATTTCCTGATTCATCAATTCCATACATTGTACTTGAAATAACTTTATTTCTTTCAAGATCTCCTGTGACTTTGGCTTTACTCTCAGTTTTTTCTCTCCTTCTTTTATTTTTTCCAAAATTTTATCCTTTTTCTCATTTTGGCTTTTCTTCTTTATTGCATTCTGTTGAATCAGGAACCCTCTCATCACAGCTTTACTTGCATCCCAAATTACTCTTTTTTCAACATTAGTAGTCATATTTATTTCAAAATAATCTCTCAAAGTTTTTTGGGCCTTTTTATATACTTCTTCATCTCTAAATAGAGTGTCATTCATCCTCCATCTAAAGGAACCGGGTGTTATTTGCTTCATCTCCATCTTTACAGCATTATGGTCTGAGCAAGTTTTAGGGCAGATTTCCACTTTTTTTATCTTTGGTGCCATTCCTCTAGTAATCCAGATTTGGTCAATTCTAGTCCATGTCATCTTAGCTTCAGAGAAGAAAGTTCCCTCTCTCCCCAGGGGGTTCTTAGTTCGAAAGGTGGAGTATAAATGCCACCAATAAATACATGTGCATGGATGCATCTTCCAGGTCAGGCCTTGGTATTCATAATGCCATTTCATCCCTTTTCTGAAATAGATCTCAAGAATTTCATGTACATGAATGAACATGTATACTCACATCACCTATCATGTATTGCTCCCAGTTGGATGTTTGTTTGTTGTTTGTTTGTTTACTATATTGGCCTATACCCACAGGTCTCAGGGTGGTTCACAAGTTAAAATACACAAGGGATATGCAAAGCAGCCCTAAGGACGCTTCACAGAGCAGCATGCATATAAAGATTGGTCCCTAATAGACTTGTCTGTTCATCTGCTAGAGGCTTATATTCTGTAACGTGCATGGCATTATATAGTACATACAGTGCAGTGAATAAGACACACGCAGGGGGTATACAAATTGCATTTGGGAGGATTATATGTAACCAAATCTGAATGATGAACACATTGTCCATCTGCTTGTTTTCAGTGACAAAATTACCAGTCACAGCATTAATATGGAAGCACATTGGTGTGATAAGGCATACTTCAATTTGCAGGAGGTGGGCACAGATCTGGAGCATGCTGCATGCTGCAGCAGTGTTTATCCAATTTAAGCTTATTTTCACTGAGGTCATTTCAATCTGTCGGAATAGCTCCTAATACACATAGAAAGACAGACTCAACAAAAAAAGAAAGAAGATTAAGTGGGCGGGGGGAGAGAAAGGGATTACATAAAGAGGATGTTCCGTGCGGCAGAGGAGGCTCTCTGACTTCGATTTACAACACAGTGCAGTCAAAGTTGCACAGAGCACCAGATTCCGGCAACTTTGAATGTACAAGACATTGACCCTTCAGAATGCAAACCAGCTGAGCTTCTCATTTGGCTCTTACTATTCAAAGGATTTGAAGCTTTAATTAAGGAAACATCCCAGGACGTCTTTCTCTTTAAATGGGCACCACCTGCATCAAATGAAAATGATCTGTTTGGACTGCTTGATTTCCTAACATTACAGAGGCAATTGACAGCACCCATATGGCCATTAAAAGCATCTGATGAGCAAATACACAGGAACTGCAAGATGGTCCATTCAGGGGGGAAAAAGAAGATGAAATATGATTCATTCCTTGAAAAGTAAATTGCTTATGATAGAGCCATAGAAAGAAACACTCTTTCTGAAATTTGCACTGTGGATGGACAAGATAATTAAGACTGCCGCTGTAATGGTTTTGGCCTTCAGAATATTTAGCATAAGACTATTCTGTGAAAATTACCTCAATGGCATACGTAGATTATATTTTATTTTTGAACTGAATGTCAAAAATCACATCCTTCTTCTTGTTTTCCTGTGCAGGAGTTGGTGGCTGTGCCACAGCATGGTAAATTATCATTCCCAGCCTCATACACCTGCAAGAAAGATGTACATAATTTAAAGAAATGTAAAGGCTTTAAAGAAAACGTGGGAGTCTTTTCCAAAAATCTGCATTGAAATCATGCTTGTAGAAGAAAATGTGGAAACAGCTGATAGAATATATTTATTCAGACTGAATCAAGTCACAGGAAACATTCAGACTGAAGTGTAATTCTATGATTTTGATTAATACAGAGAAAAGGGAGCTGCACTATAAGTGTTTCTACTAATTATAAACTAATGTTATAAAAGCATTAATACTCCCTGAATAATGTTGACTAGTCAGAAAGCTTGGAGTTCTGAGGATATTACCGGAATACCTACAATCTAGAAATGTGACTTTGGGCTGGATTTCATATTCTGTTTTCCATGCCCCAGTCACCTCTGTGTGCAGAATTTCTTCCTCCCTGATGCATCGTTATTTATTTAGGAGCATTTCTACCATGGCTACCAAGGAGGTTCTTCAGGCAGCTAACAATATATTTAAAACACAATAAAATAGACATTGATTGATTGATTATTTAATTTTTATTCCACTTAATATATTAAACAGATATTAAACATATATTAAGTGGTGTACAGAAAACAGAGGCAACAACTGACAACTTAAACTGTTACAAAAATACAGTTACATATAGAAATGTTACATTAATACAAAGTTACCCCTTTTTATATATTACTAGTATCAATTTGTTTTCTTTTGTTTCTTTTGTTTTCCCTCCCTCTCAGCCTCCGGGTTCTTACCCAGGGTCCAAGCAAACTCTCAGCTCGCCCGCAAAAGTCTCACAGTGAGAAGAGTACCTGGAAACAGTCTCTTAATCTGCTTTTCATGGGGAGGCGCAAGATGGCTGGTCCTTCCTCAGGCTGCCCACAGCTGCATCTCATTCAGCTGCCCTCTCCATACCCAGTTCCAGTGTGTTGGTTGGGTTTCCCAGGGGCTCCAGACGATGGGGAAAGGGCCCCCTCCACTCACAGCTCTTCCCCCCCCTCTGTCCTCTCCCCCTCCTCCTCCACCAGCTGTTTTGGACAACTTGCACAAACTAACATCCTGTGATATGGCATAATTAAGCAGCACTGCAATACATGTAATTTCAGTGCTAACTTAAATCTCTGCCCTCACACAACGTAATGGTGTGAGGAAACGTGATATTTCATTTCTAAAGCAAAGCTTGCTACAGACGTAAACTGATTTAGGAAAGAGGAGGCATCCTATGTCCCCAGTGCCACAGGTCAGTGCTCTGGCTCTCAACCAGAAGAGGGGTGCGGGTGGCACTGTCGTCTAAACCACTGAGCCTCTTGGGCTTGCTGATCAGAAAGTTGGTAGTTCAAATCTACACGATAGGTGTGAGCTCCCATTGCTCTGTCCCAGCTCCCGCCAACCTAGCAGTTCAAAAGCACACCACTGCAAGTAGATAAATAGGTACCACTGTGGTGGGAAGGTAAACGATGTTTCCATGTGCTTTGGTTTCCGTCATGGTGTTCAGCTGCGCCAGAAGCAGTTTAGTCCTTCTGGCCACAAGCTGTCTGTGGACAAACAGCAGCTCCCTCAACCTGAAAAGCAAGATGAGCACCCCACAGTCGCCTTTGTCTGGACTTAACCAACCGACTTAACCAACCACCTTTACCTTTACCTAACCAGAAGGTTGATGGTTTGTGGGCGGCTGTGGGCAGGGCTCCTGCATTACAGAGCTTGGGCTAGATGACTCTCAGGATCCCTCCCAACTCTAGAATTCTATGATTCTATATGACAGACTTTGGTAATATGGCACCCTGAGCGAGGGAAGGAAAATGGCACTCCCCCACTCAGTATTTCCTATTTTCACAATAATTCCTTTTGGTATACAGTGGTACCTGTACCTATTCCGGAGCCCCGTTCGCATCCTGAACAGAACGTAAGACGCGACTGCGTGTGTGCGCGGGTCGCGTTTTGCCACTTCTGCGCATGCTACTGGAGCACAACCCGAAAATACTTATTCTGAAGTGTATTTATCTCAAGGTATGAGTGTAGTTGCTTTTTTAGTTGATTTTCTCAAAAGTCTCTCAAGTACACTACATCATAGTTACAGCAACTCAGTCGCCCATCTGACTGGGCCTAGCTATGAGTATGTACCCATATAAATATTTGTTGTTGTTGTTGTTTTATTTTGAGCTCCCACGGCTTGGCACCCTGTGTGAGGGAGCCACCTGCACCGCTCTAAATCTGGTGTTGCCCTAACCACCAAAAGTGATGTGCCCAGGAGCCAGAAATCTCTCCCATTCATACATTCAGCCCACATGAGACGGAGGGAGCCGAGATACTACTTCCCATGAAGGTTCACAATCGCCAGCAAAAACAACGACACAGACAAGGGATGCCACTATGCACTGGCGGAGGAAGGTGGGTGCAGGGGGTGCACCGCTCCGGGTGTCATCCCTAAGCGGGGGTAACATTCGGGGCGCCGCCTGCCGGCGACTCGGACTCCCACGCCTACCGCGTCGAGGGAAGGGGGAAGCTGCTGCGCTCCTTTGGCGGTTCCTTCCTCTCTCCTTCCACTCGCCCGCCTCCTCCCCATCCTCTCCCCTGCCTGCCTGCCTGCCTGCCTGCCTCCTCCAGCCGGGAGCGCGGCGCAGCAGCTCCCCCCTTCCCGTGACAGCTGGCTGTAGGCGCGGGAGTCACAGGCGGGCGGTGCGCCATTGCCCTGTGCTCCTGGCTGGAGGCAGGCAGGGGAGAGGACGGGAAGGAGGCAGGCGAGTGGGAAGGGGAGAGGAAGGAGCGGGATCAGTGGGTGCGCGCGTGTGTGGCTATCCCGCACCTGAGAGGGCACCCTCTGCACCCCTCGGGAGTGCGCCCGCCCTGGGCAGCGCAGGAGGCATATGCTCCACCACTGCCACTATGGTAAGAAGTTGGCAAATAACTACACACTTCTCACTTTGCAGGAACCCTTCTCATTTGAAAATGAGAGGACACTTACTTAATTTATATACTTCAAATATCGACCAATTAAGGAGTAAGGAATTAATAACACATTTATTAACAGCAGCTAGTATGGTAATAGCCAGAACATGGAAAATCTTGTAACTAATGAATATTGATCACTTGCATAATATAGGCTGGCAAACAGCCATAATGGAAAAGCTGTCGTAAAAATTGAAGGTGGCAAGGAGAGAAAAAACAAGATAAATTTTACACTGTATGGTATGATTTTATGAGATATACAAATGAAACATGTGGACAAGAAACATTTACAACATATATTGCAACATGGTGTAGATAAGCAGGCAATACTCTTTGCTTCATTTCTATTATTCTATGTTTACCAAGTTGATTTATTGAAGATTTCATTTTACTGTTTTACTATAATCACCTCATTATCATGTACTGTAAAATAATATGTTTAGTAGTTTACCCCCCTAGTGATGCATTTTTGTTAGTTATGTCATGTTTTATGATTTATATGTGTACAATTTTGCAACAACAAAATAAAAAAAAATTGTTTAAAAAAGGGAACTGAGAGATCACCACAGATGTTCACTTCCAGAGTGAAGAGAGCACTCACTGAGTAGCAAGCACCTCACAACTCTCTCTTGCACTGCTTCTAGAAAAATCTGCAGTCGTCTCATCAAAGGCTCATGAATCTGCACTGGTTTGGCTAAAATAAGTGCCGGGCATCACAGTGGACTCTGGGGTGTCTCCTCATTCCTCAATGGCAGTGGCACCCATCAGTTAAAAGTAGCCTCTGCCTCACCAGCTTCCCAGGTAATAACAAATACCGTATTTTTTGCACCATAACACTCACTTTTTTCCTCCTAGAAAGTAAGGGGAAATGTCTGTGCGTGTTATGGAGGAAATGCCTACGGGTGGCATGCCTACAGATTTTCCTCCTCTAAAAACTACGTGCGTGTTATGGTCGGGTGCGTGTTATAGAGCGAAAAATACGGTACTTCACCTTGCGCTCCCCGTTTAAAGGCAAAGTGAATAGCAAGGATGTAGACAAACACAGCAGTTTCCATATATATGATTCCTTGGCTACCCGTTGGCTATCCCTGTTGTATATATACTCAAAGTGGCTGGATAGGAAATTGCCTGGAAGACTCATGCAAGCCACTCAGGGGAAATATAAATGTCCTGAGTAAATAAATATCCTTCCTGTCTTTAAAAACACAAACAAAAAACCCATCCTCCATCCTGATAAAGAGCTTTGTGCAGTTCAAAAAGTTTACAAATTGCACTGTGAATGTTGGTTAGTCGCAGTAAGAGCATTATTTGATTGACCCTGCACATTTTATTCCAAGAGACCAAGAGGGCTGTGATGTTTTGATCTGTTTCCAGAAAGGAATTCTAACAGATTGCAGCATGATCCTTCTTTCCTAATAATTTATCAACATACCATACGGTGACAAAAGCCAAAATCTCTAACCTAATTTACATTTTTTTAAAAACACCTTTTTGTAGGTCATCCAAAAACCTGATGAGATCCAAGGTGGCAGCTCTTGCCTGTCTGTTTCCCATCAGAGACAGAGTGATAGGAAGAAAGGGTAAGAAGCCCACCTGCAGACCCTCATTTCTCATCTGTCAGTGGCAGCTGGGGGTTGGTGGTGAATGCATAGAAAGCAGAGATTATTTTTACAAAAGGTTGTGCTCTGCAGTTCTGCTCACAGCCTCTGCTAAGCAAGTTGGAAAGATTAGACTTTCTCAACTGACCCTTCAGTAGCCCTGCAGCAGCAGCAACAGCATACTAGCTGTTGGTCATGGGAATTTTCAGGTGGAATTTCAGTACAAAATTTCCTGTACACAAATTACAATCCTTTCCATTTCCTTTGTTTGAAATATTAAAGCAAGCAGTAGTGTTCCATAGCTCATGAAAGGATGAAAATATTCTAATAGAAATCAGATGGTTTATTGATCAGAACAGGTTCTCATGTTGTCCCCTTGGCCCAGCATATAAGGGGCATTTTAGTACAGAAGACATAATCTGTAAACAAGAAAAGTCATAACAAGAAGATGAATATCGAGGGAGGAATTGTATACACAAGAAGCTGGCATATAGGAGCGTCTCCACCCCCATTGCTCAGCCCAGACACTGAGGTCCTCTTCCGAGGGTCTTCTGGTGGTTCCCTCGTTGCGAGAAGTGAGGTTACAGGGAACCAGGCAGAGGGCCTTCTTGGTAGTGGCACCTGCCCTGTGGAACGTCAGATGTCAAGTAGATAAACAGATATATGACATTCAGAAGACATTTGAAAGCAGCCCTGTGTAAGAAGGTTTTTAATGTGGAATGCCCTCCCATCAGATGTCAAGGAAATAAAGAATTACACAAGATTTAGAAGACTTCTACCCTCTATGGGGAAGTTTTTAATGTTTGATGTTTTACTGTGTTCGATGCTTTAATTTGCTGGAAGTCACCCAAAGTGACTGGAGCAATCCAGTAAGATGGCCGAAATAATAATAATAATAATAATAATAATAATAATAATAATAATAATAATAATGTAAGCCAGTGTAAATTAAGCTGCAATTAAGTTACACCAGAGCCAAACTGTAGAGCCAAAGAATTTCAACTTTTGAAAAATAGGACAAATGATACTCAGATTTTGCCCTTTCAGTATTAAACCTATGTTGTTAATTACTCTAAACAGTTGAACTCAGATGATGGCCCATACCTGGTGGTTCAAGTCCTCACCTGGGACTTTTTTTCTTCTTAGCTTAGGAATCAGAGTCTCTCTTTCTTGGGTTGATGCCAGTTGTCATTCCAGTGAAGCTTCAAGTTCTTTTAATACATTTCCATTTCTCTCTACAAACCTTAGTGAAACGTTCTATCCAGGATTCTGCAGATATTTGCACATCTTTCAGAATTCTCTCCTACCTTCCATAGAATAATAACCCTCCCAAAATGTATCTCCTCTTTCTTACTGATAAGCTTAGATCTTCCCAAAACATGTTTTTTTAATTATTTCCACAGATAATTTCCCTTTGAGCTCACTGTTGACCATTCCCTCTCCCTGGCAAACCATGTCCATATATTTGCCTCTGATGAAGTAGTGTGTGGTCTGCAAATGCTTATGCCATGATGAACGTGTTAGTCTTTAAGGTGCCAGAAAATTTTGTTGTTTTAAATTGCTTTCTTGTTTGCTTTAAAGGCGTGTGTGTGTGTGTGTGTGTGTGTGTGTTTAATCAATTCCTCAAGGGTTCCTGTTGCTTTTAATCATTGTGAAGTCTCATGTATTTGTGCAATTTCCTCTTAGCTATCCTACATTCTAAATCAAACCACCCATGGATCTGGCTTCCTAAAGTCTTAACTGATGCTGTCTTAACCACTAAGCAATAATCTTATGATATAAATTATTAAATTTAGAAATTTCAAAATACACTGATAACACTAGATACACTCTGTGCCTTCCATAACTTTCTTTCTACCGTCTCACTTAGGGTTCTATATGCATCAATTTACCTCTTTTCTTCTACACTGCATAAATATGGAAGAGGCAGTATCCTGCAATTATTAGCTAACCCTGGTCCTGGTCTCTGTCCAGTAAAGGACACTAGGAAATACCTAAAGGGGAGGTCAGTGTCCCAGGGCCCCTTGCAACTTCATGCGAACAGGAGCTTCATCAGGCCTTGCTCACATGTGGCCATGACCCTAAGGGCTGCACCACTCACTCCTTTTGTATTGGGGAAGCCGCCGCTGCCTTTGAACAGGGCCTTCCTATGACACAGATAAAAACACTGGGCCTCCAGCACTTCTCGGCTTACAAGCATTACATCTGCTCTAGCAGCAACCCAGTACTGACCTCTTAATTGTCTGTTTCAGGTGTGGTGCCCAAGGAAATATGGATCAGTGGACTGCCTGATGGGGTGTACCTGTCGGTCACTGGGAACAAACTCTGGTTGCAGGATCTGGCCAAGGGCCAAAGGAGTGGTTGTGCATCTGAGTGGTTTGGTGGTGACACAGCAAAATGGTGGGGGCCCTCGGGGGCATTGGGTTGGATCCTTAGCTAGAAAATCCATGTACGAAAAAGTAAGAAACCTTGACTTACCAGAACTGTAAGCCCCTCTCTCTGAATAACCCCAAATTGTTTCAGGTGAATTCAGCTGAAATGCCCTCCAAAATTCAATCAAAATCTGAGAGTGAAGCAGAAGGAAACCAGCCCTATTGAAGATTATGCTTCACTTGCAGTGAACTTGGTTTATCATTACAGCCCCCTCAAGTCTGAACGTCACTGGAATCACTGATGTTATTACCTAGGACAAAAAATTATTCCCAGACCTCTGAGCTGATAACATGCACAGAAATCCCTTCTGCTACAAAACCATCTCCCCTTATGGTCTGCACAGTGTTGTTGACATCTGATAATCTGGTATCCCATTTATAATGACTATTGTGTGTAGAAAATATTAATACTGTATGATTTCTAGCTCAGTGCCTGAGCGAGAAATATGTTGCACATCAAACAGTCAGCACCGATGCGACAATAATAGACTCATTTACAAGACGCGTCAACAAATAGTTCTTAAAGCTAGTGCAAATGTATTCTTAAAAGCATCAGTGTTGGAAATGGAACAGAGAGAGTCTGCTATTCCCCAAAGTTAAAACTTCTTCTAAAAAAATATTTTCAGCATGCTTCCCCTCTCTAAAACATAAAAGATAAAAATGCTGGGTGTAAGAAATATGCACAAGATTTACAAGTGGAGCAGATTGATTCTGTCCTTCCAAAACAAGGAAGGGTTTGCAGTTTTTCCCACTCTCGGACCAGGCTGCTTTACACAGGCTTAACTGGGTAAGTGACTGGCTTCACAGTTTAAAATCTTGCACATCGCCTTTTTTTTTTTAACTGAAGGATGCAAAAATACATAATTATATCCATTCTTAAGGAAATCAGCCCTGAGTGCTCACTGGAAGGACAGATCATGAAGCTGAGGCTCCAATACTTTGGCCCCCTCATGAGAAGAGAAGACTCCCTGGAAAAGACCCTGAAGTTGGGAAAGATGGAGGGCACAAAGAGAAGGGGACGACAGAGGATGAGATGGTTGGACAGTGTTCTCGAAGCTACAAACATGAGTCTGACCAAACTGCGGGAGACAGTGGAAGACAGGAGTGCCTGGCGTGCTCTGGTCCATGGGGTCATGAAGAGTCGGACATGACTAAACAACTAAACAACAACAACAATGTGCACTAAACATGGTGAGATGTAAATAAAAGAGAAAAAGAGAAAGAGAAACAGCACCCATGTAGAAGACAAAGTAAAGGGGGGAGGGGAAGAAAACCAAAATTGCATACTTTACAAAGTTGTTATTGTAATTCACCAGATCCTAACCTATTACAATATTTGTAAGAATGGATTCCAAATACCATTGAATTTGTCCATGGCAAGTCTGTGTTTACATGCAAGTTGTTCATATGTGAGTTTGTATAGGTCTTCAATCCAGTCATAGAAGGGAGCTGCCACATTTTTATTTTTCCAATTCATCAGCACCAAGTCTTTTTGCCTTGGTTAGGGCTTGGAGAGTCCATTCCTTTTGTAAAGTTCCATGTGCTGGGTATATAATTCAAAAGGATATTTTGCACTGTAAATGTAAGATTATTCTGTACAGTTCTGTTGATAGTTTCTTGATAGCTTACCTGTGTTATAATACTTCCAATTCAAAAAAATTGCACTGTGATCAGAAACATAACATACATCAATATCACAGTTTGAATTTGATGGGACAAGGATGCTGTTATTAAGAAAAAAATCCAACCTAAAACAATTTTTATGCACTTGATTATAGAACAAAAACTTTTGGTAGGATGTCTTAAGCACCAAGGGTCAACCAGATTCACCTATTGCATGTACTTTTTGAGAGTTTCTCTAACTAATGAATCTTTTTTTCGTGGTGGTATGTTTCTATCAAGGTTAGGATCAATTATTTCATTGAAATCACCTCCCATTATAAGTTTATCATATGTACTTTGACTCAGATGACTAAAACACTGATAGAACGTATCTGGGGAATCTACATTTGGCCCATATATATTATTCAACATTCTTACCATTTTGGCAATTGTCACACTCAAAATAAAATAGCATCCATTTTCATCACTAATAACTTGTTGTATATCCATCTTTTCACATCAAGACCTCTAGCATTAGTGGTATAATTTGTAGTATAGTGGTACCTCGGGTTAAGTACTTAATTCGTTCTGGAGGTCCATTCTTAACCTGAAACTGCTGCTGCACCGCCGGAGCACGATTTCTGTTCTTAACCTGAAGCACTATTTCTGCGTTAGCGGAGCCTGTAACCTGAAGCATATGTAACCTGAAGCGTATGTAACCTGAGGTACCACTGTATATACCTTTCCTACCCAATCCTTCATTAACACTTTTTTGTCTTGTTGCAACAAATGTGTCTCTTTTAAATAAGCGATATTAGTTTTTAAATATTTTAAATATTGCAGAATTACTTGTTGGTTTTTTTTAATGTCTTTACATTCAGACTAACTTCTTATTGTACTATTAATTTTCTTTTGGCCCCTCTTATCTCAAGTCATAAATCTTGCACATCACTTAACAACCCAATCTAGCTGACATTACGGCAAGTGGGGAACAATGGAAGATAAATATGATTTGGGGAATCATCAATTCCCCTGACAATATCAGTGAGGGCTAAAAAGAGGGGGTGTTGAAGCTACTTCCCACTGGACTGGTCCATCTATGTGGACATAGGAAAGGACCTCAGTCCTTGGAGAGCCAGTACAGAGTCGTCGTCATCATCATCATGTGTAATGCAGCAGTAAAAAGGCTAATGCAATTCTAGGCTGCTTCAACAGAAGTATAGGGTCCTGATCAAGAAAAGTAATAGCCCCACTCTATTCTGCCTTGGTCAAACCACATCTGGAATACTGCATCCAGTTTTCGGTGCCACAATTTAGGCTGGAAGGTGTGCAGAGGAGGGTGACCAATATGATCCAGGGTCTAGAAACTCTGCCTTATGAGGAACACTTGAAGGAGTTGGGTATGTTTAGCCTAAAAAAGGGGAGACTGAGAGGAGATATGATTATAGCCATCTTCAAATATCTTAAGGGCTGTCACATAGAAGTGGAGCAAGCTTCTTTTCTACTTCTCCAGAGGGTAGGACTCAAACCAATGGATTCAAATTATAAGAAGGCAGATTCTGACTAAACAGGAGGAACTTTCTGACAGTAAAATCTAGAATCTCCTTCATTGGAGTTTTTAAAGCAGAGGTTGGATGGCCACCTGTCATGGCTGCTTTAGTTGTGATTCCTGCATTGCAGGGGGTTGGACTAGATGAGCTTTGGGGTCGCCTCCCACTCTACAGTTCTATGATTCTATGATCTCCTTAAGGTTATAGCTAACCTTAAGGTGAGATTAAATAGCAGGTGAGCACCCTTAGGCACCTCTGAAAGTGGAGAGTGTTTCCGGGGGCCAGCTACTCTGGGTTATGGGGCCCTTACCCTGGACATGGAACACCATGGCTCTAGCTGTAGTAGGACTAAAAGAGCCATTGTCCTGGCACATGGCACATGCTTGCCAGTTCTGAGAGGTGTTGAAAGTCAACAGTATGTGGAGGACTACAAGTTCCTGCCTCACACACCCAATACAGTCGTACCTCGGAATAAATACGCTTCAGGTTGAGCGCTTTCGGGTTGCGCTCCGCGGCGACCCGGAAGTAACGGAGTGCGTTACTTTTGGGTTTCACCGCTTGCGCATGCGCAGACACTCAAAATGATGTCACATGCATGCGCAGAAGCAGTGAAACACGACCCGCAGACACGCTGTTACGTCTTACATTCTGTTCGGGATGCGAACGGGGCTCCGGAACGATCCCGTTCGCATCCCGAGGTACCACTGTAATAGTAATGCATCTTTACCAGTTTGGAATATCTTGCTTGTTGATGTCTGAAACAGTGGGATTGATGCTGCTGCTGCTGCTGATTTAAAGGAGGGAAGTGTTCGTTTCCTGATGACACAAAAGGACAGGAAATGTAGCAAATATCTTCCAAGAAAAAAAAAGATGTGTGTCCTATGATTTAAAGAACTTCAAGACCAAACAGAAAGGCACCTGGAGGAAAACGACATGCAAAGGTACAAGAGGAAGACAGCTGAAGAGAAACAAAAAGAAAGGAAAAAAATATAACAGAACAAGGACACCCAGAGGCACAATCTGATCCAAATTATTCTGGGCGTCACAGCAGAATGAAATATCCAATCTGACTTCCCCTTACATACACTTGAAACAAATATCCCATCATTTGTGCCTCTTGAAGTTTTGTGGTATGGATGTGCATACCTATGCAAAATAAACACTGATGAGAGAGGCAGAGGTGAGCAGAGACTCCAAGATGAGAGACTTAAGCAGCAATCATAGCAGCAGGCTCCATAGGTCAGGATCCAGCAGATCTCTGGCTGAGCTGGAGGTTAACTCCCTCCTTCTTGGCTCAGTATATCTCCCCTGGCTCAGTGGGCTGAGCCAAGCTGGTGTAAGTCCTGAAAGAAAATAGTGTGGCAGAGGCATGGCAGGGGAAGGGCGGGGCAGGATGGCTTAGGTTATATATTAAGCCACCTGGCCAAATGAAACTGGCAAAAAGGGTGGCATAACTCAAACACTACTTTAAAGGCTTAGGCCAGCTGAGGCAGCAGTAGCCCCACTGCTGAATGGAGTTTGGATGTGCTGCAGCTTAATGCCAGCTCACCTTACACTGTCCTCCTTTGTGTGGGCTTCTTGTGCATAGGTTCATTTCCTAAGGGTAGTGTTCTGCTGGTGCAACAGGGCTTCAGTTTCCTCTTCTTCCCCTGTAACCCACCCAAATTTAGCTCCCCTCACCCTGGAGCTGATTTTGAAGGCACACAGAGGCCTGGAGGAGACAGAAGAGGCAGTGCCACTCCACACACAGAACAGAAGTCCCTTGTGCCAGTAGAGCTGCCCAAAGTGTGGCTAAGAGGAACGCAGTCTGGACTGGAAGTACAAAGTGGAGGTACACCATCACCCACAACCACCAAGCCCAAGAAGGCATGTAAAAGAGTTTTTTTTAAATGACTTTTTAAAAATAAAGAATAACATTAAACATTGCAAACAACTAACAATGGGCAATGGTCCCCAGGGCCTTTATGGGAGCTGCTTAAGTCCTTCCTTGCCAAGCCATCACATGTTTAGAGAACACATGCACTATGTTCACAGTGGTGTGCTGCTCTCTGGCTGGGCTTCCCAACATCTACACATTCAGTTATATGCATGAAAGAGCACCCTGAGTACACAAAGCGGAATACACACGGGAGCTTTCACACAGTTGGGAACCACAATGGTGCAGGATTTCTGATTATATTCATGTCAGGCTAATAATGCTTTCCAGGTGTCCTCACCAGCTGCCTGTTTCTGAAGCCTGTCACCTGCCGGTGCCCTTTTTATCCTGCCGTTTCAGCTGCCCAGTAAATATTAATTATATCCCAAAGGCATCATAGACCCTATGTCAGGTTTTTATAAAAATGTATTCATCATTCCCCGCCTTCAATGTACTGGGACCGGCCCGTTTCTTCTCCAGCTCACTCAGAAGCTTCACTCCTCCCTTGAGAAGATGAGCTCTTTTCAAACAAATTCTAAATGCTGCGTGAAGTTACAAGGAGGCCTGTCACTTAAATGGGTTGCAACTACGTAGGTCAGAATCAGTGGGGGAGGTGCCTGCCCAGAAGGGTGCACCAATGTTGGGAGAGGCTTCGTATATTAATAAATGTTGTGCTTTAGTGAAAGTTAAAGAGCATTGCCAGCACTCCACGCATCAGGAGTGCTGAACACATGCTAGAGGCGGTAGACAATGTAGTCTCCCTGGGCTCCACTATAACTGCAACCTTTCCATTGATGCAATTCTTAGGCCACTCTTCTGAAGGTGGTTCCGAAGGGATCCCTGCTATCAGAGTTGCTCCTCTACTGTTCCTATTCTCTCCCTACCCTCTTCCTTTGCAATGAAACAGCAGACACTTAAATAATTGCTGTTTTACTAATACTTCACACCTAAGCATGCTTGGCATACGTCAGGAAAATTCCTGACATGTCCTGGTTTTCGGGTGTAAAAATGGTGTCAGGGGGGAATTATGTCAAATTGGCAAAATGTCGGGGAAAACCAGGATGTATGGCAATGCGATGGAAAAAGCTCAACAATTTGGTTTTTTTCCTTTTAAAAGTTCATACCGAGAAACCATACATTATGCAGACGCAAGCCTCACTGAACTCCATGCAAATTGTTCCCTTATATCTATGTCCAGGATTGTAGCCTGAATGGGTTAGTCTTTAAGGTCTCACACAGGACTGTTAACAAGGGTCCCCATAAATTTCCAGGTTGGTGGGAAAAGACTATTTCCCTCCCCTCAATGTATGCACGTCTATGTCTTATTTCCAGAATGTGGAATAAGGTAGAAGGATATAAATGGACTGGGGCCAGAGAGATGAGGGTTAAGATCACCACCCAGCCATGAAATTCACTGCGTGAGCTTGAGCTGCTCAATGCCTCTCAGTGTCAGATCCCTCACAGGGTTGTTGTGATGATGGCATGGGGGAAAGAAGACCAAGGATTTCCACCTTGAGCTCCTTGGAGGATACAAACTCAATAATAATAAATAGGACTTCCGGGTTGGCGCCATCGCCGAATGGCGGACTCCCTCCGAGCTCCGGAGGGAGCCTGCTCGGCAGGGGCTGGGTCCTACCGCATCGGCGACGCGGGGACCCTTAAAAACCACGGCCACGGAGGCCGTGGACATGGAGACTCGGCTGGCACTGCTAGCGCCCTCCCGACTCGTGAAGGAGCCTTTTTAAAGGCTACAGATCGGGTGCCGGGGAGAAGCGTGGTGCTTTGAGTCCTCTGCTATCCCTGCCGAGCGAAGCCGCATGCCATCCGGCGGAGAGCGCTGACTTCTTCCATTGAGAATTCGGATTTGTAACAACAACCCGTGAGTAATTTGGAAACCGGGTTTAAAAGGAGAAAAAAAAGAATTTTTTTTTCGGATTTGATACGAGCGGGGGGGGGATCCAAAAAGGAAGTCAGTCCCCCTCCCTACTGTAAACCTTCCAAAACAAGGACTGGGAAACCAAGGTCCAAAAAGAATTGAATTGCTGATAAGAACTAAGAATTCCACGATGGGAAACTACAAGAACTGTGCTGGAGGAAGAATTGAGGGAGAAGGAAAACGTAACCCCCCCCCTGGGAACCGGGGTGATTGAGGAGAGAGCCTGGCGAAAAGCGAAGGAGATTTTGACAGCTGTCAAAGTAGCTGTCAAAGTCCGAAATTTAAAGAGGACTTGATTATGAGGACTTTGCTGGTTAATTTTGCTACAATTTGTTACAATTTGTCAAAACTTGGATATAAAATGGCGAAAACATGGATAACAATCGGACTTTTGGACTAGAGAAAACAAAGTTACAACAATCCCCCTAGAGGAGTTTCGGGACATTACAAAGAAGGTCGTAAGTGGAAAAATACCATTGGAATTCTACAGGACTGGTTATCTTCTGGGAAAGCTGCGAAACGGAAACAATATTGTGTCTACAGGGTGTTTAGCTAAACAATAGAATTTTCTATTGAAGAAAGGAAGGGACTGAACGTATGTTTTTGTTCCTGAATAACAATAATCCCTGCAGACCTACTAAACTTCTGAATTAGAACGTTTTGGCAGCGGAACAAGAGGAAACTGGACTACAACTTGGAAAGAACAATGGGGGGAGCTCTATTAAAGATTGGAAATTAAATGGTTTAAAAATAACTTTAAAAATAATTATAAAAAGAAAAAAGCCAGCAAGGAATCGGGGGGAAAATGTGATTTATGGACTTTAAGAATTCCAGGCAGACAATATGGATTAGTGGTCAGGGGGAAATTAAACCGGGGACGGGGGGGGGGAGAACTAGAATCCAAAGGCTTGTCAACTATTTTTTGAATTGGCTTTTTTTCATTTACTATACTTTTTATTCCTTGTTTCTTATTTCTTTATTGTGTGAGGTGTCTTTATCACTAAAAAAAAAGGGGAAATTGTGGAATGGAAAGGGGGTGGGCCCTGGGGAGAGAACTCTTGTCTTTTATTAAGGGTACTGGTGAGGACTGAATAATTTTAAATTTAAATTTGAATAATGGTTTAAACAAATTAAGTTTTAATTAGAACTGAGAACTTGTGGAGCCAACAATATGATAGGGGAATATGGTAGGGGTGGGGGAAGGAGGGAGTCCCGGAAAGAGGGTGTTTGAAAAGAAGGCTTTGAATGTATTCTATTCTTTTTCTTTCTGTATCTCTGAAAATCTTAATAAATATTATTTAAAAAAAAAAAATAATAATAAATAAAGGATGATAATCATACAACATCTACTCCAGCCTACCAGTCTCTGGTTTTGAATAGGGGGAGGGTCAGGTTAGGAATCATGAAAAAAGACCAACCTAAAAACAGAAGGAGAGAAAAATGGTGATTTCAAAGCATGGCAGAAGTTTGAGCAGAATGAGCAGGTGATGACACTGAGGAGGGAGTTTCGAAAGGCTCTACCTTATCTTTTTGTGTTTGCCTCTGTGCTGCACCCATCTCTGCTATTTCTCCTTGTTAAAACTGGTTTGATTGTATTAAATAAACTCAGTGTGCCTCTGTCCCAACTTTACTCAACCTCTGCTGTTGTTTAAAGCTACCATTTCCTTCTCAGTATATTCCATCCCTGCTTTACTCAAACCTTCACACTTGTTCAAGTGTAACATATGAATGGGACAGGAAAGCGTTTTTGGCTTTGAGAATGTGGGAAGGGATTTAACAAGAATACTCATTGGCAGAACTGTACCCCGTACCAGCCATGGACCAGCTTCCCCTAGTTAGATGGTATGCTGGCAACCAGGAAGAAGCCCAAGGCTTCCTCAATGCCATGTCCAAAATACTCTCTAAGCAAAATTTCTTGGCAAAGCACCTGTGAATGTGGTGAGAACTATACCTCGAAATGAGGCTGGATTTGAAATGCCATCCAAACTTCTGTTAGGAAAGGTCAACATCTCAACCAAGGTGCAATAATTGGGCTAAGGAACTAGTGAGAATTCTAGAGGAAGGTATAAAATGCCCAAAGCTGCCTACTGTAGAGCTGCCAATGGATTTTTAAAAAATATTCAAAATGCCATAGAATTGCATTGCTCAAAGATCACAGCATTAACTGACAAATATTTATTTAACAAATGTAAGGTAATTAGTAAGAATTTGCAGAATTGTTTCACACAACTGCCTATGTTCTCACACTGTATAAGGCAACGACATGTGAGAATTTCATGGGGTATGAGGAAATGACACACAGAAATTACTTTTTCACACCTGGGCAGGAAAAGAAATCTGTATATCTTCCAAAGGTAACCTCTACTTTTGTTTTTCTCCACAGCTGTACAGTATAAATCTCTTGGTGTCACTAGAAATGTTCCCATTGTTCCTCATGTAACTGAAGTACATGCATATCTTCATTAGCACTGAAAGGAAAAACTGATTACCTGTTTCAGAGATGCTTCTGCTATTGAAAGCCAGAGTGTCGCAACAAACACATGATAGTTACCGGTACCTGGCAGCTCCTTACATAAACAAAGTATCTAGACATGACCTGGAAATGAATAGAGGGCCCCAATAGTAATGCCAGGGCAACATTAGGCCCTATTCAGCTCTGCCCCCAGCAGTAGCTGGCCAGACTAGTAAAGCAGGAAGTTGGTGGTCATTCTTTGTGGCTTGTCCCCAGCATCTGGGAAGCAAAGGTTTGCTGTCTCCAGAGATGGCCCACCCGTGAGGCAGATGGAAGCCGCTGCCTTGGGTTGTGGGATCTCATGGGCTCCCCACCCACCCCTGCCACCACACAACCCCTGTCAGCAAAGCTCTGGCCACCTTCTTGTTTCACCTCTGAAGCATGTTTCCAAAGAGAAGTACACTAGCCATTCGGATGCATGCTCATCCATGCAGAAGGTCACACGGTGGCATCCCATGGGTTGGGAAGGGTACTCAATGTATGAGGAAACCTTGCAGTGTCCTAGTACCAGGAAGTCAGTAAAACTTGTGTGTGTGATCAACATAGCAGCTAGGACCTGCTACATGTGTAAGACCAAGGTTCCAGTCTTGATAATCCATATTGTCCAAGAATGCCTGCACCTGCCACACACATCTATTCTAAAGGGGGAGTTGTTTGCAACTAGTCAGCAGTCTAGACCAATAACTCCAGCGCCGTCTTCTTTAGGAATGAGCAAACCCTTGCCTCTTTCAAGGCAGTAGAGACCCTCCCCTGTTTCATAAGGAAGCATTAACCAGGCCAATCAAACCCCCTCTGCTAGATTTAATAAGCCAAGAGGGACAGGGGTAAAGAGTGTGCTTGGTTGGACATAGAACCACAGGACCCTTGTCCACATCATCAGGCTGCATAAACTGAGTGGTCCACCAACGCATTTTGGTAGGGAGTGCAACAAATATGGAATCGAGGTCTCTTCAAAGTTGAATGACTTTATCCTTGAAATGTGCAGCTGGTTGGTCAAAGCAGGTCTTTGAGGGCTCCAGAGATTATTTCTCCTCTGTTGGATCAGCAATCTCTGGACCCACCAGAAAAAGCTCCATCAGGCAGTTGCTTGAGAATGAAATGCAAGCTATGAAGTTCACTGTCTTCATTGCCTGCACTGCCACACAGTAGACACAATCCTATGCACCAACCTGTGTTTTGTCTGCTTCAGAGTGAGACTTGTGCTTTTGCTCTAGTCTGTATGGCTTGCTTCATAGCCCATAAGTTCATGAGCATATTTGGAGTGATATTGTCAACCACCCACCTCATCTCACTGACTGGGGCTTCAACAGCATTGTTGACTTTCTCCACTGGAAAATTCCCCAGAGCAATCCAGAATCTGTCAGATTTCATTAGTCTCTGGTGGCAGACCCATCCAAATAATCCAGCTGCCTTGAAAGGGGATGGGGGTGGGTATTATCGCAAACAATCCCAACGTCACCAAATGGTGGGCAGACCATGACAATATGGTGCACTCCAATTCCAATGCCCACCTTCAAAACACCCCTCACATCACTTGTGAGAAAAGACATCAGCAAACGTCTGCCCTGTTCAGTGTGTTGGACTGATGTCTCTTTGAGATAGTCCTAATGTTGGCATGGAGTTTAGAAAGTGAAACAAGTTCAAAAAGTTTGGGAACCAAAGTTTGAGAATCTTCTTTCCAAAAAGAAGCAATTCTGGGGCAATGGTTCACAGGTTCTTGGAGTCTAGTATAATGCAGGTTAATGATTGTATAAAAACAAGGCAACAGAGGAGATAAAAGTGTTGCATTATTGGATAATCCATGCATCATCTGTAATAACCAGTAATAACTTCATAGGAAAGCAGAGCACTCAGACTGAAAAAGTATAGACATACAGTATGTGTTTCAGTGGGGGGGGGGGCAAGAAAGCTTAGAAAGATTACAGAATGCAGTGCCAAGTGTAGCAATCAGTTAAAACAGTAAAAGTGAAATGAAATGAAAATTGCAGCAGAGGTTAAGATAAATAATAAACCATATTTTCAAGTACACAAGAAATGAGAGGTCATTGAAGGAGACAGTGGGATTTCAAAGAGATAGCCTGGATAATTTACTAACCGAAGAGGCAGACATTGCTAAAATGCAATCAAATGAATTCTTTTTCTCTGTGTTCACACAGAAGACTGGGGGACAGATGTCAGCAACAGACATAAATTTCCCAGGAGAGCCAGTAAAAAATATCCAAGGCAGATAGATTCATGCTAGAACAGGTGATCAAAAAATTAGAACATCTGAAAACTAGCAGAGCTTCAGAGCTGGGCGGGGGGAATATGTGGATCCTCTCAGGAATTCACAAAGAAAAGGCTACAAATGGCAGGGAAAACAATTCCAGAAAGATTTGGAACCCTTTGAGGAATGCAGAGGGGTACCAAGATGAGGAACTATTCCCAGATGGTGGGCCTGGTCATTCTCATAGGTTGACAAAGCTTTGCAGGTATAAATAAAGGCAAAGGTAAAGGGAGCCCTGATCGTTAGATCCAGTCGCGGGCGACTCTGGGGTTGTGGTGCTCATCTCGCTTTATTGGCTGAGGGAGCTGGCGTACAGCTTCCGGGTCATGTGGCCAGCATGACTAAGCCACTTCTGGCAAACCAGAGCAGCACATGGAAACGCCGTTTACCTTCCCACCAGAGTGGTACCTATTTATCTACTCAAACTTGATGTGCTTTCGAACTGTTAGGTTGGCAGGAGCTGGGACTGAACAATGGGCGCTCACCCCGTCACGGGGATTCAAACCGCTGACCTTTCTATCGGCTAGCCCTAGGCTCTGTGGTTGCAGCAAACTGATGGCAGGTTTTTTAACGAAAGCCTGAAACAAAAATGTGGGCCTGTTCCAACACTTCAGTAGTCTGCCTTTAGAATTCTGCCAGTGCCTCAATGAGTCCCTGGAATGTGGAGATGAGCCGGTTGATTGATATGATCCTAGTATCCTAGAATGGTAGAGTCTGAAGTAGTCCCAAAGGTCATCTAGTCCAACCCCCTGCAATGCAAGATTCTCAACCAGATCATACCTGGCAGATGGTCACCCAACCTCTGCCTAAAAACCTCCAAGGAAGGAGAGTCCACCACCTCTTGTGGGAGTCTGTTCTGTTGTCTATATGGTTTCTGGTACAGACTATATAGCTTTCTGGTTTACTGGGATGTTGAAGCGAAGAGTGAACACGGCGTAGGGCTCACCTTCTGCTTGTTTTAGAGGGATTCTTCCTGGTGAAAATGTTGATTGTTTTATATTTACTGTTTTAGCCCACTGGTATAAGGCTGATATATGTTTTATAAGTTAATAAACAGCCTTGACAAGGTCCTCTCTCATCAGGAAGGGTCATGGTTGGTGTATCACCTGAAGCTGGAGAAAAGCACCCCATGCCACTGGTGCCACCTGGGCACCTCAACAAAAATGCCTGGTTGGGGAGAGTGCACTCCAATTCCAAACAGGTTAAATATCCAGCCCCTGGGTCCCAGCTGACGACTTCCACTGCTGTCCTAGAGTCAGATGTAAATGAGCAAGAGAGCCCATGGGTGACTGTGCAGCACAGATATCCAGATGATTTCACCAAGCAGTTTCATGCAGGTGTTGAACAGTGTGGGGGACAAGATGGAACCCCAAGGAGCCCCATAGGCCACAGGCCCAAGGGAAGGGCAGCAGCCTCTCAGCACCACCATCTGGTTCCAGCCTCCCAGGAATGAAGGAAAGAAGAGAGTGTACACAGAGCTTGTCCCTACAGGGTGGTCCAGAAGGATACCATGGTCGCTGAGAGGTCCAGGAAAACCAACAGGGTCACACTCTCTGGTCCATCCATCTCCCATCACAAATCAGTAGAATGGCCAACCAGTTTTATTTCCCAAAACCAGTTAGGAAGTCAGACTGAAAAGGATCTAGATAATCAGTTTCATCCAGAAATCCCTAGAAATGCTACACATCTTGTCCAAAACAGAAGTATTTAACAGTAGGTGATAATTGTTCATACTGGAGGAGCCATAACAAGAGGGAGGAAGGACCTTCACAAAAGGGGCTGAAAAGCTGACAGTCCTAACACTCTTATTCCACAGGTGCCCACAGGAGGGATCTCTTTGCAATAGCTATACTTTTGGGTTAGGGGTGGTTAAGGGGTGCAGAGACTTGATTGGCCAGAGAGCAGGTGATCTGCAGAAATGCCTCCACAAGCTTCTGTAAGGAGCATAAAATATGTATGGGACAGAAAAGATTGTGTGGGTTTGATTACTTTTGGGTGGCTTGCTTGCTGTTCTCTTTGGATGGTTGTGCCCTAGCAGCTCTACCAGAACAGCCTTCGCTGCTTTTCTGACTTGAAAATAAATTGTCCCATGTGAGCCTTGCATTTCCTTTTTTTCTTTTTGGAAAAGCAACCCTTGGCCTGCATGCTGGCCATGCATATTTGGACTTAGCAAACCTCTTGACACCCTTCCTTTTTCTCCTTACTTCAGCAATTGTAGATATAATGGCTGATTAAGGTAATTTGTCGTACAGCATCTTGCAAGCAACTTAGAACAATCAATCACCTCACCATCACAAAGGTTAAAATAAACTACCCACCTGAATAATTCAGTCTGAATAGTTTCATAATTATATACTCATATTGCAGGGGGACTGACTATGACTGAGTGTGGGTTATGTCAGCCCTACAAAGTAGTCTAGTGTTGTTATACCCATTTTTCTGAAGGGAGTGGTGAGGAAGTTTGTGACAATCATGTTGTTAATTTGGAGAAGTGCAAATTTTGAAGAATAACTGTGTTTCAGTTTGTATATTGATCTTTGCCACTGCCAGTTTCTTACACTTGCTAATCGCCATCATTCTATGGGTGTTTCCAGCAATCGTGGGACCATTTCCCCATGGCCACCAACTGTTCATCTGGCACTGCATGCATCACAGAAGAAGGTGGGTGAGTCGCCTATAACTCAGATTACTCGGTGTCTGTGCTTTTGAAGGAATGCCTTCATCTCCCACTCTCTTGTGCAGAGATATATGTCTAATTCCAGGAGCAGCCCTGAAAAATTAGGAAACTTGGAGGGCATGCAAGGTCCCTTGAAAGGAGGGAAGCTCCACCTCACGATGCTGAGACCTGGCCAGGATCCACATATGGCTACTGCCTCCAGGAGCTTGCAGCTCAGGTCAGATAAAGTGTCCCTATTGCAGAAGAGGCACTGAAGCATGACTTACAATAAAATGTAATCCAGGCAGATCAGAAAAATCAGGAAGTATGTAATCATAGCTACCCATTATAGAACAGTACAGAACTAATTATCTCCTTTGAACTACGCAACAAGATATATAAAGCAAAACATAATTAACACCACTACAAGACTAGTATATCCCAGACCAAACACCAGGTTTTTCCATTTATTATCAGAATTCTAAATCTGTTCCAAAATGCATTTATCTACTTCTGGAATGGGGACATATGGTGTGTGGTCTATGAGAAAATTATTAATTTGAATGGATAGTTCTAAATTTTAAAATACATTTCTTTATATTTCCTGAGGAAATATCTGAATGCACGAATCTATGCCTGGTTAATGGAATAGAGCCAGGTTTCTGAACCCAAAAAGTTTAAAACAACAACACACACCACACCAGTTCAAGCCCCCACCCAGAGAACCTGGGAACCCATTTCGACTGGGTGATGTGCCACACCATTCACACACCAGCAGCAACTCTGTATTTACTTCAAACACATTAGGCAAAGAAGAAGAACGCTAGAGGACTAAGAACAATTCCAGTTTCATTCCAGGTATCCTAGAGTCCTGTGTCATGGGTTTTCCCCCATTTCACTTTTAATTTGTGCATGTAGAAAACAAGCATGTTGTACAGAAATCTAGCCTAGCCTTCTCTCTCTTATATGTTATTTTTCTATGTGCAGGATTTTTTATTTTATTTTTGTATTCAGTTATATGAGCCCACATCTGCAAAGCCCAAACTCGGGTTTAGCACCTCAGCAAGTATTACACTTTAGAAAACTTGTTTAAGAGCACTGCATAATGACTTGCTTCCTCCCCCTCTATTTCTTTTTTGACACTGGCTTTGGGGCATGGTGCAGCTTTTGCATCTCTCAAAGGACCAACTCTGGCAGAGTGTGTCACAGGAGGTGAGACAACTACAGGTTGTGCATGCATTTTTTATGCCTGTACACACCAGAGTTTACAGATGTGACGTCTGCTGATGTGCCCCCTTGCTTTAACCAAGTAAACAAAGAAGAAGAAGAAAGTCTTATGCATTTGATATTTATTTTCTCTTTTGATATTTCCTATCTTTTCTTGTGCAATCTGTCCCATCGTATTTGGGAGGGGGGAGAAGGGAGGTAATGTGCTTTAAGATCTTCCTTTCTCTTTCTCTCTCTTTTAAAGTCTTTTTTCCATTCTGTAAGAGAGTAATGATCAAGAGATACCTACCATGTCTCCATAGTATCTCCTTTATAAAAATATGTGTGAGCTTGTACAGTATATATAAGATTTAAGTGAGAGAAAGCCACCTGAGGTTTCATTAGGCAATAATTCAGGAACAAAGGTAAATTCACATCCCAACCATATGGGTGTTGAACAGAAACAAAATCTTGATAAAGGACACCTCACAATATTTAAAGCTACATCAACTAAATGATTAATATAGTGAAAGATATCATGCTGACACGGGTGGCGCTGTGGGTTAAACCACTGAGCCTAGGGCTTGCCGATCAGAAGGTCGGCGGTTTGAATCCCCGCGACGGGGTGAGCTCCCGTTGCTCGGTCCCTGCTCCTGCCAACCTAGCAGTTCGAAAGCATGTCAAAGTGCAATTAGATAAATAGGTACCGCTCTGGCGGGAAGGTAAACGGTGTTTCCTTGTGCTGCTTTGGTTCGCCAGAAGCACCTTAGTCATGCTGGCCACATGCTGACCCGGAAGCTGTACGCTGGCTCCCTTGGCCAATAAAGCGAGATGAGCGCTGCAACCCCAGAGTTGGCCACGACTGGACCTCATGGGCAGGGGTCCCTTTACCTTTACCTTTATCATGCTGAAGGAGCTATGGGAGCAAAATGAGAGTTAGGCAAGTGAGGGGGAATGAAAGGGGATTTAGTAGGGTTTGTTTTTACTTTTACATCCATGTTGAGACAGCAGCAAAAATAGCTCATGGTCTTCTAGGCTGCATCAACAGAAGTCTAGTGTCCAGATCAAGGAAAGTAATAGTACCACTTTATTCTGCCTTGGTCAGACCACATCTGGAATACTGTGTCCAGTTCTGGGCATCACAATTTTAAAAGGATGATGACAAGCTGGAACATGTGCAGAGGAGGTGACCAAGATTATCAAGGTTCTGGAAACCAAGCCCTATGCGGAGCGCTTGAAGGAGCTGTGAAGGTTAGCTAGGAAAAGAGGAGACCAAGAGGAGATAGGATAGCCATTTTCAAATATCTCAAGGGCTGCCACATGGAAGAAGAAACAAGCTTGTTTTCCCCTGCTTTGAAGGGTAGGACCTGAACCAATGGATTCAAGTTACAAGAAAGGAGATTCTGACTCAACATCAGGAAGAACTTTCTGACAGTAAGAGCTGTTTGACAATGGAAAGGTCTCCCTTGGTTATGGACTCTCTTTTCTTGGAGATTTTTAAGCAGAGGCTGGATCTGTTATCTCAGGTTTAGCTGAGATTCCTGCATTGCAGGAGGTTGGACTAGATGACACTTGGGGCACCTTCCAACTCTGTGATTATACTATACCACTGTCCTCATTATGTCCTGTTACAAGTTAGAATGCTCCTGTGGGCAGACTGATCCAGCAAAGGGCATCCTTACATTCACTTTTAACCAGTGCTTTTTTTAAAAAAAGAAAAAGAACTGCCGGAACTCACCATGAACACCTCCCTCTTAGAATGGCAAGGACACCCACCTGAGAGGAGCTGGAACTGAGTTCTGGTGAGTTTCCCTTGAAAAAAGCCCTGCTTTTAACCCAAACATTCATTGCAGGACCCATTTCTTAAAATTTTACCACATATTTGCATAGTGGTGATGCTCCTTTCCTGTTGTTATCCACCAGCTGAAGACCAGTTCTCTATTTGGTTTCTAATTGTTTTGCAGAATGTAGACATTCTCTGGCATCTTTTTTTATTTGCTATTTATTTAAGATGCTTTAATCTACAGTGCAAACCACTTGCAGATTTGTTTAAATATTAGTGCTATGAAAATTGTCAATTTTGTATTTTATTTTTTTGGAAGAAAAATTGAATCTGCCCTGGGAGCACTTGCTGAAGGGTGAACTACAAATACATATAATAAACAGTAAGATAATTCCATTTGGTTCCCATATTACAACCTCCAAAACAAGCAGGAAGAATAGGTAGTCTAAATCATAAATTTGTAGAGGTGCCATCAAATGGAAGCTCAGAGATCCTGCACTCAGCCATCCAGTTGGACAGTTGTACCAGCACCTGAAAAGGCATAATGCAGAGGAGGTTCAATCCAAGCAAACTTATGCAAGGTAAAGGTAAAGGACCTCTGGACGGTTAAGTCCAGTCAAAGGCGACTGTGGGGCTGTGGCCCTCCTCTCACTTCAGACCGAGGGAGCCGGTGTTTGTCCACAGACAGCTTTCCGGGCCATGTGGCCAGCAGGACTAAACCGCTTCTGGTGCAACGGAGCATCATGAAAGAAACCAGAGTGCACGGAAACGCCGTTTACCTTCCCGCTGCAGCAGTACCTTGCATTGGTGTGCTTTCGAACTGCTAGCTTGGCAGGAGCTGGGACAGAGCAACGGGAGCTCACCCCATTGCGCTGATTCAAACTGCCGACCTTCTGATTGACAAGCCCAAGAGGCTCAGTGATTTAGACCACAGAACCACCCGAGTCCTTGTGCAAGCTTATGTGTAGCATTGAGAGCCCTAGCTGCCAGTAACACTACGTGACATTCAAGATCATAGACCCATTAATAATGTTTTTACTAGTGGTGATATAATCTTTGATGCTAGCAGTAATTGCAGGTTCCTTTGCTGCATTTGATAAAGCTGTTCATGTGTTCATCTCCATGCATTCTCAGAATGTGTGGCAAGAGAATGAAAGCTGAACTGGGCATGCTAAACCTATTCATCCCACTTGTCTCTGCCTGCTGTAGCCGCATTGAGCAGAAGGTCTAACAGGGGAATAATCTTTGCATTTAGAATCTCCACATGATCAGGAAACCTGGGTGGTTCCTTCTTTTTATTATTTTACAACATACAAATGTATTTTATGCCTTTGACCTTCCCACTGAACATTGATTTTGTTCTTCGCCTGCCAGAAAGGATTCTGTCTGTAGATTATGTGTGACTAATCCATGTAGTTCATATTTATGCTGTGGATGGAGGTAAAAGTTTCTGCAGTTCCTATCCTTCTTTTAAATAAAAACTAATTGTGGTCTGTGGGAGGATATCAGATATCCTCATTACTCTTCTCTGAAAACAGATCTGTGGGCTTTGTTGTCAGTGGTGCACAAATGTCAATATGTATTGGAGTTCAGCAGCTAATCAGAATCATGTAATCCATAGAAACCATTTCTGGCTAACCATAACAAATAAAAGCAGTTGTGTAAAACTGTGCAAGGGCCCTAACAGTAGAGGAATGCTCTCAAGACAAAAAAGTGTATCCCAAAAAATCAATATCCAAGTCTTGGCACACTTCACGCTCCTAAGTGCTTCAGTGCTTGGGGGGGGGGGTTGCAGGGTTTATGTAGTTTGGAATAGTCATAAAGACAGCTCCTTGGCACTTGCAAGTGTGAGAGGGGGAGAATCTTCATTTGCAGCAATTTTCCACTTGCAGAATCTAAAAGCCTTCTTTGTTTGTTTACTAAGCCAGTTTTAAGCACTTGCAGGAGACACTCGCTGGAGTCCACAGGCCAAAAGGGCCAGTCTGCCATCACTTCATATATTTTTAGCAAGGTAAGTAGATTTGGGAAAAACAGACCATCCATAAAACCACAGACAGCAATGCTGCTGTTGCCTGGAAATATCTCTCATTTCTGTTCACTGCAGTTCACTTACTTCCTTGTATGTCTTCCCAGTTTTCAAAAAACAAATGAAAACACTTATGCAGACAGTACAGTCATGGGTTTGGATGTTAAGCAGTATACTAGACCCCACTGATCCCTGGATCCAGCAAGTGTTAAAATCTAATCAAGCTTTCTAATTCCTGGAAACAGCCAAGCTGGCTTTCTGGTAAGATGATGGGGACTGAAGGGCTCAGTGTGAGATGGCAAATGGGTGGCCCCCCTCTCGGAACAGACAAGGCAGAGCTGAGGGCAGAGAGTAGCAGTGATGTGAGCTAGAGGTAAAAGCAGCAAGCTGGAGAGAGAGAAGAGCCAGGACTGATTTGTTTGAATCCAAGGCTGCAGCTCTGGGAGAAGCAAGACCCTTTTGGAGTGTTAATGCTGTGAAGCCCTCCATTGCGTATATGGGGAAATAAACCATATATCCCAGGCATGTCCAACTCCCATGAGACTGTGATCTACTCCCAGTTTTTTAAAAAAACTGGTAGTGATCTACCCATTGTCATTGGAGGGAGGGGGAGCGTCTGTGGGGTGGGGGGGTGTGGATTGCCCAGAGTTGCTGAGTTTTTTTTAGGAGGGCAGTGCCCAGAGTTGTAGAGCTTTTGGGGGGGAGGATTGCACATAGTTTTTAAAAAACCTTTTCCCTGTAATTTTTTGTACATGATCCCGAGATCTACCAGGATCAGCCAGAGATCTACCGGTTGGACATCCCTGATATATCCTAAAGACACCACTTTCTCTACTGCCCCTCATTCTGATGAAACCAAATCCTGGGTAAATGCCTGAAAGCCCTGGAATCTCACAGCGCTCAGATTGGTGTGGCAAGAGCACTACACCCACAAAAAAGGCAGTCACACTAGGATTTGGGACACAATTTTAGCCTGAGCCTTAATATTGTTCTGCTATTTATTTTTACTTGGCTTATTGCAGAAAGGGAAAACATGATGCATGCATGGATGGATGGATGGATGGATCCCCTTGGCATTCATGTGGCACATTTCCAAAGGCTCAGAGCGCTTTGCCTCACAGCAGTGCAGTAAGCCTAGTATAAATGTGAGACCATTTTGTTTTGCATCTCTATGGAGTGCTGCCTGGTCATTGTCATACTCAAATGAGCTCCCTAAACCTACATGTGTAGCATTAACTCACGTGGGACTGTTCCTGGGCCTGTGTACAGCACTCTGCCAAGTTAATGCAGCATTCCTGGGTGTCGAATAAGGCAACAAACTGCTTGAATATAAGAAGAGCCCTGATGGATCAGACCAGTAGCCCATTCTGTTCTCACAGTAGCCAACCAGATGCCTATGAGCAGTGCTTTTTTTCTAGAAAAACAGGTGCTGGAGGCGGCAGAGCTGATTTCCTGTGAGTTCCTCCTGCCTATGAGAATCCTATATGCAGGACCTCTGTGCAACAGCACTCTCCCTCCTGCAGTTTCCAGGAACTGGTATTCACAAGCATACTGCCTCCAGCTGCGGGCCTCAAACATAGCCATCAGGGTTAGTAGCCACTGGCAGCCTTATCATTGGAACTAAGGGAGAACCAATGATGCTGTCCATTTCACTTTTCAGCCATTCACCAAATCTTTGTATCCCAGGACAAATCTAACAAATATGTAACATGCTCCCATTTTGGTGTGGCTTTGCTCTTCTGGAACTGGCATCATCCAGTTCAATTTTGGACACTCTTCTCGCTTGCAGGGAAGTAAACATGGGAGGAGGAGTATGAAAGGCAGAGGTCTGACATGGGTAGCCTCCTCCCTGCTCTCTGTGCAATTGTGCAGGGCTGTAAATCACACATCCATGAGCAGAGGAGGTCTTGTGCTCCAGACCTTTACCCTCAAACTTGTGCAGGGCTGCAAACTGGCGAACCCTGATGCACTAGAGGGCCTTGGCAATGCACCCCAAATCACCTCTCCATGTTCATGTGCATGTGAGCAAAAAGGATGCCCAAACAGGGCTTGCAAAGATTTGCTGGCTGGAATAGTGTCACACATGTGTATTTGGTAGATGTTTTAGTTGTGTGTGTTGGAGTCTTTCTGTGGAAAGCAAAGGAAATCTATTTCCTCTCTGAACATCTGCGTTATATTCTCTTAGGTTTTCCTTTCCTCTCCTACACACGCCTTGCTCACAATAATGCAGCAATATGTGCTTTGGGGATGTGAACCTGCTGCATTCCAAGAAATCCATTACTTTCACAACAGTTGGGTAATGTCTAGTTTCACAGACAATACACAATTATGCAGTCATCACTTTTTGCAAAATATTTTCTTCTGAGGATACTTGAACAATCCCCTGAATGGAATAGTGCTGGACAGCAGTGAAATAACATCAATTCTCTGAAAATTGGGATCTCCATTAGCACGGCTTCCATCTTATTTCATAGAAGAAGGTAATTGTTTATTTAAGTTACTATCCCCATCCGTTCCAAAGACACAGACCCTGTTATCTTTGAATATTCAAAAGACATGGTAACAGTATAAATCAGTTTCACAAGTAGCCACTTGCCAGTAAATAGACACCTAGTGGCAGGCCCCTTCCCTTTGTTGTGTGAGGACTGCTATAAGGTGTTTGGGGGGGGTGATTGTGTGTGTGTGTGTGTGTGTGAGAGAGAGAGAGAGAGAGAGAGAGAGAGAGAGAGAGAGAGAAATCCTACCCTTCCTCCCAAAGGAGTCCAGTTAAGGAAGTGACTACCATAGATTTGTGTGGGCAGGTGGGGTAGCAAACTCCACCACCACTGACTTACTAATATTGGGTACTTTGGGTACTTATTTGAAAGTAAAATTACTCAGCAGCAGTTGACTTGCAGACACTGAGGTGTGGCTCACAAGGTAAGTGTTGAAGTAGCAATGCCACCACATAGGATTATCTCCTCAGCATTACTGCTACATCAGATCAAAATGTTTGCTGTTCTGTTCCCACACTGGCCAGCCAGGCGCTTATGGAAAGCCCAAGATTTGATGAGTGCGATAAAGGTGTGCCACAGCCCGACTCCAGGCACACTGGAGCACAGGGTATGGTGCCCAAAGACATACCTGTCTAGGTGTATGCATGTATGTATTTATGTAGGTATAACTTTTATACACTGCCCTTTTGAATAAAAATTCATCCAAGGCTGCACATTGCCCCAAAGGTCAGGCTCTGGTTACACATATTTCTTCTTCCCTGTCATTTCTTTGTAATTTTGTGGGGACGGACTGAAGCAGCCGGGTCAGGGGCAGTGATGGCAGCGATGGCAGAAAGCTCAACAGCAAGAGCAACTGAAAAGCCAGCCCAACAGGATTTGCATTCATTGGTGCAACTCACCCAGCCCTTAATAAATTGTTTTGGGGCTAGAAAAGTTCAAAGCCAAAAGCGGCTGATTTCCCCGGAGCCAATCAATACGAGAAGTGTGCTGGTGTTAGGATCACAGCTGAGTGGGTTTTGTCCTTTCATCACTAGCTGCAGATGGCATGTAATTTAGGGATGCCCGTTTGGTGAAATTTACTAGCTTCTCTGGAGATTGCACATATGGGTTTGCATTTTTAAAAAACCAATTGTGCCATATATAGTATGTAAAGTAACAGATGTAAGTATTGACGGGAAAAGGATAACATTTTTTAAAGAAGCTATATCTACGAAACGGATACTATGTGTGCATGTGGTATGCTTTGAAGCATCCTACGTGCCATTTTTAACTTCACAGAAAATAGACAGAAAATACCAAAGCTCCTAAATTAGATATGAGAATCTGTCATTACGGTTTATGGCTTTCCAGCATCTATATTGTATTGCTCTTGTGGCAATGAAGCCTATGACATTGCCTGGCTCAGAATTTTCAGTTGCACAGGAAAGACTAAATTTCTAGTGCAGGTTCTGTGAGGGAAATATTATCTCCAGTTTGTCTGGTTATCTCCCGCTTGGACTACTGCAATGCGCTCTACATGGGGCTACCTTTGAATGTGACTCAGAAACTATTACTAATCCAGAGTGCAGCTACCAGACTAGTGACTGAGAGCAGCCACCGGGACCATATAACACCAGTCCTAAGAAATCTTTGCTGACTGTCAGTATGTTTCTGAGCACAATTCAAAGTGTAAGTGCTGACCTTTAAAGCCCTAAATGGCCTCGGCCCAGAATACCTGAAGGAGCATCTCCATCCCCATCGTTCAGCTCAGACATTGAGGTCCAGCGCCAAGGGCCTTCTGGCGGTTCTCTCGCTGCGAGAAGCCAAGTTACAGGGAACCAGGCAGAGGGCCTTCCCAGTAATGGCACCTGCCCTGTGGAACGCCCTCCCATCAGATGTCAAGGAAGATATCTGAAGGCAGCTCTGTATAGGGAAGTTTTTAATGTTTCATGTTTTCATTTGTTGGAAGCCACCCAGAGTGGCTGAGGCAACCCAGGCAGATGAGCGGCATATAAACAAAATATTATTATTATTATTATTATTATTATTATTATTATTATTATTACTACCTCACATGGAGTCAACTGAAAACTGGAGAGCTATCCTAGTTGTAGGGAAGATATGAAACAGGAGCCCAGAGTCAAAGAAGTTAAAGGGTGGGTGCACAGAAGGTGGTGGCCTGAGACAGAACAACCTAAAGAAAGAGTATATGGAGAATGAGGCTTCATGGAAAGGACAGCAGATGCAGGGAACTGAGGAGAGATGAGGCTTACTAGGCAGATATGAAGAAGCCTCAGAGTACTTAAGGGAAGAAATGAGAAAAGTGCTTAGGAGACCAATAAAAAGCTAATGGAAGTAGGTCAAAGCAGGGATGGTGAACAAAGGAAAAACTAATGATAACTTACAACCGGGGCAAATCTATATAGGGATTGGAGAAGAGATCCTGAGGGTCATATAGTTCAACCCTCTGTAATGCAGAGGCCATCCAGCCTCTGCTTAAAAGCGTCAAATGAAGGAGAGTCCACCACCTTCCAAGGGAGTCTGTTCCCCTGTTAAACAGTTCTTACCATCTAAAAGTTCTTCCTGATGTTTAGATGGAATCTCCTTTCTTGAATTCATTGGTTTGGGTTCTGTTCTCCAAAGCAGGACAGAACAAGCTTTCTCCATCCTCCATGTGACAACCCTTTAGATATTTGAACATAGCAATCATTTCTCTTCTCAGTCACCTCTTTACCAGGCTAAACATACCCAACTCCCTCAACCGTTCCTCATAAAGCTTGGTTTTAGGACTCTTTATCATCTTGGTCACCCTCCTCTGCACATGTTCCAGCTTGTCAATATCTTTCTTAAATTGTAGTGCCCAAAACTGGACACAAGACTCCAGATGTGGTCTGACCAAGGCCGAATAAAGAGGTGCTATAACTTGCCTTGATTGGGAGACTAGACTTCTGTTGATGAAACATAGAATTGCATTAGCTTTTTTGCTGCTGCGTCGCACTGTGGACTAATGCTCAGTTTGTGATCTCTTAATACCCCTAGATCCTTTTCACATGTACTACTGGGAAGCCAGGTGTACCCCATCTAATATCTATGCAGCTGGTTATTCCTGTCTAAGTGTAGAACCTTACATTTGTCCCTATTGAAATTCATTTTGTTAGTTTGGGCCCACCTCTCCAGTCTGTTAAGGTCATTTTGAACCCTGATTCTGTCTTCAGCAACATTGGTTATCCCTCCCAGTTTGGTGCAATCTGCAAAAGTGATGTGCATCCCCTCAATGTAGAAATGGATTGAGGCACTGGGAGAGGATATATTATTTAGTTATTAGCCTTCCTTACACACGTGAGTGCGGACAGCAGAGTACCATCCTTTGCAGCTTTAAACTTGGAAGCTAAAACAAAGTTGTTTTAACCTTCTAGAAACAATAAGCCAAGATACTTTAAGGCAGACTGGATTTTTGTGATATTAGCCCTCCCCCCCCTTAAAAACATCTCTCTCTCTCTCTCTCTCTCTCTCTCTCTCTCACACACACACACACACACACACACAAACAGAGAGAGAGAGTTTGGTGAAGAAATAAAAGTAGACACATCTACAGCAATTACAGTAGCAAAATGAAGGCAGGTTAATAAATACTATCTAAGTTGTTGTTGTTGTTTAGTTGTTTAGTCGTGTCTGACTCTTTGTGACCCCAAAGTACAAAGTGTAAGTTCAGAAATGCAGAGCTCAGACATGCACATGTGGTCAGTTTGGAAGCCTGAAGAAAGAGGAGGCTGCCCAGACAGGAAGGAAGTAGCATATCTCTCTAGTAAGCTCTGTGAGCCTCGGCCCCTTCATGTGTCTATCTAGCAAAACAAGAATTGTGGGTTTGACTCACTAATGTCCCATACCTTCATCCAAGTCATTTATAAAAATGTTGAACAACAATGGGCCCAGGTCAGAACCTTGCAATAGACCTTAACCTATTGGCAGAAAAGGCCATTGTTCAGGAAAAGAAGAAAGCAGAGAAGCAGAAAGCAGAGAGAGCCAGTGTGGTGTAGTGGTTAAGAGCAGTGGACTCGTAATCTGGGGAACCAGGTTCGCTTCCCTGCTCCTCCACCTGCAGCTGCTGGGTGACCTTGAGCCAGTCACACTTCTTTGAAGTCTCTCAGCCCCACTTACCTCACAGAGTGTTTGTTGTGGGGGAGGAAGGGAAAGGAGAATGTTAGCCGCTTTGAGACTCCTTCGGGTAGTGATAAAGCGGAATATCAAATCCAAACTCTTCTTCTTCTTCTTCAGAGGGTATCTAAGGACTGGATCCAGGATCATTGTAATCCACCTCAAGAGCTGTTAGGCTGACGGGTGGTATTGTCATGTCTTCAATAAATGCATTAAAAACGTTAAACCATCAGACAAACAAAGCATCCAAATGTACGGCTGCAGATTCATATTACATTAATTAAGTGTTATTATTTTTTCACAGGGATAAAAACTTCAGGTCAGTTCTCCACATATTCACATCAGTTGGCAACTTAGAAATCCTCATAAAATTCATCTACATTTTAATCTAAATTTCTTCTAATATACACATTTTTGTATGCAATTTTGCCTAGCAAACATATTTCTGCAAAGTTATTTTCCCCCAATGCAATGCATTTGGGTATGTTATTTTCAAGAATGCACACATTTGTATGGACCCTTTACTCCAGAATATACATTTTGTACACATTGCTTTTCTGGAGAACTGTATCACAAATTTGGAAAAAGTGCACATTTCAAAGGATGACTGATTCAGTTCACATTTTGATTCAGGACACGTGAACTGGGCAAATTTGCTTTTAAATGTAAACTGAATCCGATTTCTCCTCCATCTCTGAATATCACAGTCAAGGTCTTAAATCTCCAGAGTGTACTGAACTACAGAATGAAGAGCTTTTTAGTTCTTGGTGTAGAAGACTGGAGCCAAGAAGAGTATTAGATAAAACCTACCCTAGATTAAATGGTTGTGGTTTTTTAAAAATATATTCCTTCATGAACATACAAGAAAGAATTTTGAGTTCTAGCCAAATTTTTGTTTGTTTTTTAAAAGTATGTGTGACCTTCCAGCTTTGCAAAAATGTTGTCAGTGCAAAAATCCTCCACAGATATTGTTGGACTACACCTCCCATCAACCACAGTCACTATGACCAATGGTCAAGGACATAGGCACCAGGTTCCACCCAACTTTTTGGGGAGGGGGGAATTGCATGTGTGTGACGTCACCCGTATGACACACACATGTGACAGGGCCTGCCACAGTTGCAGGGAGGCCTGACATGGCCCACTGCAGTGAGGCCCGATGGGTCTCGGCCCCTCAAGATTGGGGGGAGTCCGCTCCATCCCAATATATTTCCTCAGCCCCACAGAGTTGGCACCTGTAGTCAAGGATGATTGGACTTGTAACCTGACATTATTGCCAGGGCCACAGATTCCCCATCCCTGGTGCAGAACTTTTGCCATATATTACAGAACTTGTTCCCGCTCACCTTGCCTCCTCTAACTTGTATTAATCTTGGATTTTTTATTTAAATGATCTTGGTTTTTTTATTTAAAAAAGAAACCTTCCAAAACATTCCTAGATATGTGAGTAATGCTGAAGGCGGAAGATCTTTTTTTAGCTACATGGGAAGTGCCTTGTGGGTGTTTTTTACTGTCCGCGCTATTCTGTTACTTCAGCTCTTTTATCTCTTGGTTATTTAAGTGGTTATTATGTGCTAATGGTTTATTGCTATTGGGACTGTGATATTCATATGTAATTCTGAAATGCTGTTTGTCACTCTGAGGAACCTCGTGTGAAAAGGCAAGATATAACACTCCAGATATAACACTAAACATGCAGCTGCTCTGCCAAAATCAGCAGCACCCCCTCCCCCCCCACAAAGTATGGTTGTGACATTGTGATGCTGAAAGGCTCTTTGCCATCTTCCTACCATCACAGATGTGGAAAAGAGGTGGTAAAATCCAGAATTATTATGACACGAGGTAAATTGTATTCAATATTTCAGAGAGGGAGCGGTTGCTAAATGAATGGCTTTTGTTTCCAGCACCATCTTATAATTTGGCCCTGATTAATACCAGCAATGAAGCAGCAACAATGACTTACAATGCAATGGGGCGTGTTCCCCGGCAAGCATGCACAGGATTTCAGGTTTAGCTTCAGAACTGGGAACAGGTGTAAAACTGTATGGAGAACAGCATCAGCCTTGTTCTGGCAGGGCATGTGGTGGTACCTGATTTCCATTTCTCTATTCAGGTGTTAGCGAGCACATATGCTGGAGACAAGGGATCTGCCCAGACTTTTCTATTCAGCAGTGCAATCTGGTGTCTCTCTCAGCTGTTCATTCTGCCATCACATATGGAAGCAAAACATAATTAAAAGATTGGACTGGTCCATGAGGCTTTCTGACACGGATTGTTTGTAGACTGCACATAATTTTGTGCTATTTCTCTCAGCCTCCTGACGTAAATAGCCAGGACCGCAATTTTGCATGCAAATCATGGGCATTAACAGAAGATCTGATGGAGGTTCCCACCCCCTGTTGTTTATGAATGCCAGGCATTTGAAATTACTAGGCACAGAATAGCTTTCACCTTGCAATGTTCTCTCCACACTTCCTGAATAGGAAGCAGGTTCTCCAAGGAAGAGCAAAGGCTGGCTGCCAAGACAAATCCAGGCTGGGTTGCACAGCCCCCATGGTGTGCCACAAGGCTGAGGAAATTGATTGAGTGATGACTGTACAAGCAGAACCTTTCTTCCCGCATGCAGCTGCATTTTTGAGCTCTTGCAGGGACATGCAGGAAGCCAATCCATACACAGTCCTGAATATGTGACTGGTAGTCAGGATGCTGACAGTTGCATGGAACAGCTGCAATACTGTTTGCGTGAGTGGTCAGGGGGTTTCTTTACTTCAGCCATGTAAAGGTTCTTGAATTCCTGTGGAGAATGGAAGGTTGACATTGCAGTTACTTCCCATGGCTGGCTCTTGGGGGAGATGGATTGGCAAGGGAAGCAACCACACTGGCCTTTTGCAAATGATTTGGTAGGCGTTACCTTACCAGAGCTGCATGGGAATATGTCTTTAGGGCTTGTCCTCACTTCTGCTTTTCCTGCTGCCACTGTTTTCCGGGGGGGGGGGAGTTCTGCAGATAAGACGTTTTTCTGCAGATTGACGTTTGTTCTGATTCAGTGCTAAACTGGGTTTTCTGGGGAAAGTGGTGACACAAATGAAAAGCCACTTGCAGCTGTACCTAGAAAGCAGGGGACAAGCGGGAAACCTCTCAGCCCCCTGCTCTTCTAGGCCTGGGTCAAGCGGAAGCATGGATGACGTGCCCTTAGTCTCCCCATAATCTAAGACTGACTCCCGAGGCCTCTTCCATCCTCTCTTGGCAGCAGATGAAGTGGAGAACAAATGGACAGTGGGTGGGAGGCAGTAAAAAAGAGGAGGAAAAGGGACATCTCCATGCAGTTGTCTTTGGCCCACCACTGATATGCTGCCCCAAAGGGAATGTGGTGCCCATCCCAGAAAAGCTGGCTCACCCTTGCAATAAACAGTCAAGACTTTCCCATTATGAATTTCCAATACTTTTTGTTTCACTTTAACATATGAACACCTTAATGTTCTAATAGTAACTGCAGAGATGAGATAGATAGATGATAGATAGATATAGATAGATAGATAGATAGATAGATAGATAGATAGATAGATAGACTCAATTATATAGATCCAGGTGTCTCTATAAGGCCCTAAATATTGTTTAATCAGGATGAAGTTTAAATATTTTTGACATTATTGTTCCTGAAGTACAAAGAGAAATTGTGACCTGAACAGCTGATAACTCAAATCCAGCAAAGAATCAAATCTATTGTCATCAAATTTATATTTATATTTATATGCATGGAACATTATAATTGACATCTGATTAATTAGATTGCTTGAATACTATCACTATTATCAAGAACCATTTTGAATTACCCCCCACCACTAGAATTGCCATTTCAGATTTCAGTGGGGAAGAACAAATGACTGTTGAAGTAGCTGCCGTCCAGAACTACTGCCACTAAGTACGTAGCAACTGAGGAGAGGCTTGTCTCTTACTAGCTCATCATGCAGAGAAGTGACTGAACTTTAGCTGGCTGTGCTCAGCATGAGTCACTGGTATCAGCAGCCAACACTCACATGGCGAGTCCATAGCGGCACCCCTGAACTGTGCCACCTCCAGTGTTGCTGTGTGGTGCCAATCCAAAGGCCAAGTCCCTGCCTTCTCAGCAGCTACTGTGCCAGTGGCAACCACTGCACGATCCATTACCTGGTGACAGTCATGAGAAACAAAATCAACCAGGTTTCTTTAGACCAAGTATGGCAAAACAGAACAATACATGAGGGCCATATACAAGAGCTGGGGTGATATTGCAGACAATTAGAAGACAAGTAACCTGGCCAGAGATAAGGGACACTCCTCTTTCAACCATGCTGTCACTATTAACATGCAGCATGCCAACATATTGGGAGAAAATTGCAACTACTTTGCTCCTCTCCTCTGCTGCCACCATTCTGCTGGGAGTTAATCCATGGTTGGCTTAGAAGTACGTCAGGTGTCTCAACCCAGGCTTGTGGTTTGTTACCCTGAAACAAACCATGAGTTTACCACGGTTTACAAATCAGAATTTTTTGAGTTTGGACTTAATGCTAAGGCAGGTGAAGGAGAAAAATGACTGCAATTTTGTCCCCACATACCAGCAAACTGAGCATCCATCTTTAAAACATAGTTAAGATTAATTGTGATTTAAAATGATGTACAAACCAGGGGGCAGCCTGAAATATGAGAAGGAACTTCACTTGCTCTTTGGACAACTTTGCATAGTCCAAACGACTAAATCAAATCATGGGGGGGGGGGGGGAATAAAGGCATACTAAATGCAAAAAGAATCCCCTAATGATGTGTGTTATGTATGCACATAAAGTGAAGGAATACTAATGAAGAGACTAAATGGAATTTCATTTGGATTTTTTGTCAGAAATACAGTCACATCAGGGGGGGAAGTTACTCTAAATTCCTGCATATTTGAATACAGGACCATGGGAATTAGACAATGGTTCTTTTCATGCTGCATGTTCACCACAAGTGTTGCTCAAGTATGATACATCAGCAGACGGAGCATTAGATTGCAAAATGAAGAAGAGTGAGCAAAACATACACTTTGTCCTCTTTTCTCCCTTCCTTCCTGAAACATCCCCTCACCTTAATCGCCCCCTGGATACATGCTGTCAGGGGCTTGAGTGCAACTCCTCTCCTGATACTCTTCCTCCCACCCTCCCACTTTTCTTTAAGTTGAACATTTGCATGCATACCCATAGAACCACACGTAAGCAGAGGCCCTTACGTTGCCCAAGTGTGACCCCATTAAACCACGGGTGGCACTGGAGTTCGGCATCAGGAGGAATAAATGGGATCCCACAACAAAATGTTCCTAGGTATCTAAGGTGTGACTTGGCATTAGCCTTGGCATTTTCCTTTCCCTTGGTGCAAACTGTATGTGCTTAGAAGGCAGAAATTCAATGGATGAAACTTTGGTCGTTCCCCCCGAGTTGTGCAGAGGGGGCTGCCATTACCTGTGGAATTTCTGCCTAAGGGCAGGTAGCCCTCATGTGTGTGTCTGGAGCCCTCATGTGTGTGTCTGGAGAAGTGGTAGAAAACCTGATCCAACCTGTGGGACGGGGGGAGGTCACCGAGGCTCCAGTCTTTGGGAATTGGGAGAATTATATAAAAGGAGGGGGGTTTTCAGGGAGAAATTGGGCTGTAGGGTGCCCCCTGCCAAAGGTCAAGCATGAACCCTATTTGGCCACCAGCTTCTCAGTTGTTGTTTGTTTCCCTTAAAACTTCTTGGCTTGCACATAATGTTCTGCAACGCGCTACATAATTTACAAAATCCACATTTTTGGGCAGGCAGCACAGAAGGTTTTTTTTCTTTTTGGAGGGAGGGGGTGTCACGATGGGAAAGCAGCAGAACCTGATGGTCTAAGTGCTAGTGGAAGGGAACCCTTCAATGACACCACATTTGCAATGGGGAGGGGACACACACATCCCACCCACCCCAAGTCAGCTCCTCCCACCTGCTATTCCAGGGTGGCTCCAGAGTTTTTAGCTGGCAGAAACCCCCCCCCCCCCCCCGGATGGGATCCTGCTCAGGGAGGGGTCAAGACAGAGAGGAGAGGCTGGGGGGGTCAGACACAAAGCAGGGAAGAGGACACACAGCGAGTCTCTCTTGCTCTGGACTCAACAGTGAGCAGCTCAGGAGACCAGAAACACAGCTGGGGGGGGGCATGGGAGTCACTTTCTCCACCATTAATTCTGCTACACTCAGCTGTGAGGTGAGTGAGAAAGCCACCTCTCCATGGGCAGCATACAAAGCACACAGAAGCCTGGGAAGCAGGTAATCCAGAAGGGATCCAGCTCCGGGATCCACTAGGGGGTGCATAGGAAGATGGCCGACAATAACATCTCTCCGACCCACGGGAGGTAATTTGGGGGCTATGTTGGGAGTAATTAGGCTCCCTACCCACTCAAGACGGTGAGTGGGGCCGTTTGCCTGCTGTGCCCGATACCACCCCCGAATTTGTGAGGGGGATGGGGGCACTAGGCACAAAAACCCTCCCGTGGGTTCTCGGCACTCCTCGACGCTATCTCTGATCTGCGCCACTAGCTGCAAGAACTTCAAAAGAATTAAATTGGCACGAAGGAAATGCACATACTTCAGGAAATGAGGAGGAGTGAAGGCTGCAACAGAAGAGGTCTCTGGAAAAACAAGATTTAATTTATGAGAAGATACGTCAAGATACGGTACAGCAAATGACCGATGGGGGAGGGGGGGAAATGTTTTATTTTTTTACTTATGTGATTAAACCCAAGAATCCCCTCCCTTCAAGAGTCAAAAGCCAGAAATGAGTAAGGACTTAAGCTGTGAATTTAAGGCTGTGTGGAGATAAACTTTCGAACCAAAGCATGTTTATAGAAGACTGTGGAATGTATAAGAGCTTTGTTATGACGCAGTCAAAAATTCCGACGCCATTTTGGGAAGCTCTGTCGGAGGACTAAGACTGGGGGGAGAAAGAGTGAAAGAGAGTCTTTTTAAACTCCTCAAAGAGGTCTTAAGATCGACAGAGCTATAAATCTACGATGGAAAAAGTGATCTTATCTCCGAAGGTGACGATTTATGGGAACTATCTGGACTTGAGGAATGACGACGGGAAATTCACACAGGAGTATTATTGGCGTTTATCAGCTTAAGGAGACCATCAGAAGAGACCATAAAGGACTATAAAGGACAAAGAGAAAATATAAGAATAAGAAGTGATGTGGAAACAGCAAGAGAAGATTGGAAAGAACTATGAACATGTGTTTGGACTGTTGGAACATCTATTTGGACTTATTTGGACTGATTTGGACATTAATGCAGAAGTAAGGATTTAGATCAGAATCCTTCCTCGGATCTGGAAGTATGGGACCCCCCAACAAAATTTAAAAATTCGGCTCTGTAATTTGGAATTTATGTGGTTTGATTCGATGTGATTGGCCGGTTAATAAAATTTATTTGGGAAAAAAAAACAGAAGGGATCCGGCTCCACTTTGGACATTTCAGTGTCCAGGAAATGCAGTTTACCCCCCCCCCCATGCAATTTGGCCCCCAGAGGTACTGACTAGCACAGTGTAGCAGCAGCAGGTGGGCAGCGGACCACGGGATCAAGGGGGCCCCACTGAGGCCCCCCCATCTCCCCCTCTCTCCAGCCAGGAGAGAATCTGAAATATATTCCGAGTCCTGTAGTGATTTCAGGCTCTTTATTGCAGCTTGTAAAACAGTGATTGAATTGCCCCCCAAACCTCAGGCTTTTATATACATTATTTACACAATCAGAGTCCCGTCTGATTGGCTGATTCTGCTTCCCTCCTGGAGCCTGATTGGTCTTTTCCTGCAGGCCAATCAGTTGTTGCATTCTAGGATCCTACTTGCCTATTGTTCTAGGATCCAAGCTTAGTACATAACAGAAGAGAGGAAAAGATTCCAGCAATCGAGACCCCCCCCCTCGAGACCTGCCGTATTCTGGGAGAGTTACACTGCATGGCTGCCACCTAGGCCCCTCTCTTCCCTCAGACGGCCCCTTCCACCCTTACGATTCACACCAGGCCCCCTTCACAGATGGAAGGAGCCCGCAGAAAGGGAAGGGAGAGCAGGACCACGCTCTGAGATTCCCAAGGTGCACAAATTACAAGAGAAGTCTAAAAGGGGTACATTTCTGAGTCTCTCTCTAGAAGCTATGAACACGAAGCTGCCTTTAAAATGCTTACAATACTTTTGGACCTCCTATTTTCATATCTAATGCCCAAAATTCATAATTGAAACCTGTAATTTCTAGCACAGCGAGAGCCAATCTGTCCATGAAATAGAATTTGGGGCTCTTGAAGTTACTTTTGCCTTCGTTTTCAGAATTTGATGTGGGGGAAGGCACTTCCTGTAACAAAAAATAGTAATTTACATGCAGAGTGGCAGCTTCATTAACTACTATAGTGAAGCTATGCACAATCCAAAATTAATAGTGATTTTGGAGTCCTTTGGCTTGTGGAATCCTCTTGCTAGATTTCTGAAATGCAATCCAGCAGCCTCATGCAAACCAGTCACTGCAAGGGAACACAGTAGTTAGGAGACCATTTATTCAGTTCTGCTTCATTATTATTCCACAGTTCCATATTATTATGCCTTGGCTTCCACTCTGGTCGTCTTCTGGCAAGAAAAGAGAATTTCAGAATAATAATGGAATTTTTGCATGTACTCTCACACTTTACTTGTCACACATTTTCACCCTTCAAATGTCTTCTTAGGTTTTTCTCCCCCTTCCTGCACAAGTACACTAGCGCGGAGAATGTGCCCCCCTAATAAATTAGAGAAGGGAAGACAAAAATAGTGTTATTCCCCTAGTCTGTGCTTCCATTTTAGCTGTAGGTATGAGTGCAACAGACCTGAACCCAAACAATGAACGGAGGCACACTTCAAACTCCACCTCACATCCTTACAGGTGAGTGATATACGCCCCCCCTCCTCAGCCATGTTTACTGGATCGTCTCTCAGGCATGTATGTGTGTGTACGCGCTCCTAGCAATTGTGGACTTCTTGGACCTTCAATAAATAAAGGCCTTTTTTGGTTTTTCAAGAGCAAAACAGAGAGGAAGAAAAGAGCTGGCAGCACATTTGAAAGCTGGTGCTGCTGGAGTGCTTTCTATTTTATGCCTAGAGGAAAAAGTGATGAGACGTGAGTGAGGGAAGGGATGACATCTTTCTGAAGTAGTTGAACCTAGAGTCTGGATGCCCGATAGGAGCTTATTTTCACAGTGAAAGCAGCCCTTTCTGCATAATGAATAAAGATAAGATATTTGTGAAATGAAATATGCCACTGCCCCTTTCATTTCTGAAAGAAATAACTTATTCCCATGAAAAAACTGTCAGCATGGCGCATTGCTTTCACCAGAGTGTTAGCACATTTTCTTGACAGTTTATTAAAGTTTCACATAGAAGTCATGCAGATTAGTCTAAATATCTTATTTTGCCTTAACGCCAGATTCCTGGTGGTGGTGGGTTTAATTTAAAAAACAACCACCAGGAATGAAGTCTTCAGGTTCATTCATCATCATTTGGTTCTGAGCTTGCAGTATGCCAAAAAATAGTAAACACTTGTGGAATCTGTAGTAATTGAAAGCAGCAGTAAATTACATTTTAAGTGCTCATCAAGGTAAGAGGGAGGCTCTTCAGGAGCTCATCGTAGGCTCTTGTTAGGAAATATGCCAAAGGAGGCCACATGAAAGTTCAGAGATGGTGCTGATTCCCAGTCTCTTCACACACACACACACACACACACACACACACACACACACCCCTTTTCATTCTGGAGTGCAGGAGAAATAGCATTCCTGGTTTTGTTTAAAAAAACAACCACAACAAAGTGGCAGCATAAGGATTTCCTCCTCCTGACTTTTCAAGTGGTCTGCATCATAATGAGTTCAGTTTTCAGAGCTCTCTTGGAGAATTCCCACAGAAACTCAAGAGTTTTCCAAGCTTTCCCCTAGAAAACTGAAGGCAAAAACCAAGGCCAGATTGCTCGTTCCCAACCTTACCTATTGAAAACAAATTTTCCCTTATCTGAAATTCAGCAGGACTTGACTGCTGACATCCGTGTTCCAATAACGTTCTCTACTGTAATGCTATCTAGGTGGGCATGTCTTCAGAGATGCTCAGGAATCCTATCTGGTACAGAGTGCAGCCATCCAGTTGTCATTGGATGCTGACTTGCACACAGCATTTCTCCCCAATTCTGAACGCAGTTAGTTGGCTTCCAGTCAGTTTCTCAACACAATCGGAGGTGCTGGTTTTAATCTTAAAAGTTTCAGATCAAGCTTATAAAATGTAGGCTCAAGCAAGCTCTTTTTTTCCCCTTTCCAGATGATCTTTATTGAATTTTTAGTTACATACTATACACACACGTACATTATATTTCACATTTGTTCTTGCCCTCCCGAGCTGACTTCCCTCCTTCCTTCTTCCAGCTTTTTTATGTCATCTTTAACTTTTCGCATTGTCTTTGTCCATTTTATATATAATTCTTCTTCTTAATTTTTTCCATAAAATGCCTGTAAACAAATAAATCTTTCTATATATACAATTCTTGTTGTCTGTCTATATTCATGTACAAATATTGTTCAACAATAGTCCTAATATACATTTTTAATTCATTTTGATATTATTATCCAATAAATTTCTTGTGTTTTCCCGTTATGAGGTATATTTTAGTTCTACTGGTTTCTCTATTTCACATCATCTTCTCTCTATATAACATAAATTTTCCCCATTCTTTCTGATATGTTTCATCAGCCTGATGTCAAATTTTTGCAATTAGTTTGGCTTTTTCTGCATACTCCATAACCTTGTACTGCCACTCTTCTATTGTAGGCAATTTTTGCTGTTTCCACACCTAAGCCAGCAATAACCTCGCCACTGTTGTTGTGTATAAGAACAGTTTCTGGTCATTCTTGTCAATATCCTCTCCCACCATTCCCAACAGGAATGACTCTGGTTTTTTCAAAAACGCATACCTAAAAATCTTCTTTAATTTGTTATATATAAATATATATTCCCAATACGTTTTCACTATGTCACATGTCCACCACATGTGGAAGAAACTGCCTTCTTTCACCCCACACTTCCAACAGTTCTTATTTCCTGTTTTATACATCTTTGACAATTTAATTGGCGTGAGGTACCATCTGTACGTCATTTTTAACAGATTTTATTTTAACAATGTATAAGCTGTAAATTTTAGGCCGGTGTTCCATAATTTTATCCACTTTTCATACTCAGTGTTGTGGCCTACATCTATTCCCACTTAATCATGACACTTTTGTTTTCTTCATCTTTTGTGTGCCATTCTAGCAAATACTCATAGACCTTAGACAGTGGTGTGTGTGGTTTTGTTGTTGTTGTAGTACTGCAGTTTCTAGTATTGATTTTGTTTGTTCATACCCTCTTGCTTTCTTATCTTTTGAGAATATGTCATTCATTTGATGGTATTCCATCCAAGTTGATAATTTGTCTTTTAATTCCTCATAAGGTTTGATCTTAATTACATTATTCTCTTCCAATAACATGTCTCCATAGGTCAACCATTTTCCTTTCATATTTAGTCTTTTCAGTGAAAATGCCCCTTGGGGTGACAGCCATCATGGTGTCTTCCTTTCAAACCACTCTTTATATCTAATCCAGACTTCAAATAGTGGTCTTTTTATGATGTGATTTAAAAAGTCCCGATGTACTCTGACCTTGTCTTACCAAAGGTATGCGTGACACCCGTATCTGTTTCTGAACCCCTCCAGATATAATATGTCTGTATTTTCCAAGCTGAACCATTCTTTTAACCATGTTATACATGCAGCTTCATAATATATTTTGAGGTCCGGTAATGAAAAGCTTCCTCTTTCCTTTTTATCCGTTAAAAGTTTGAATTTTATTCTAGGCTTTTCCCCCTGCCATACAAACCTAGAAATCACTTTTTGCCACTCATTGAATTGGCCTTGTCCTGTTATAATTGGAATAGTTTGAAATAAAAAGAGCATCTTTGGTAGGACACTCATCTTAATAGATGCTATCCTTCCACAGAAGGATAGCTTCAGTCTGTTCCATATTTTCAAGCAAGCTCAATGAAGTCTACCAGCCACATGCTGTGGCTTTCTAGGTGCTTTACAAACTGCTCCTCGGTTTTAAAGACACAAGCAGGCAGCAGAAACCAGTTTCCTGCACTTCTGGCATGTCCTCACCATGCAGCTGGGTTTGCATTAGTTGTGGGTCAAAGGTTGTGCAGGTTGGTATAAGGTTTCAGGGCAGAGATGAAGAACCTGTGGCCCTCCAGATGCTATCAACCCTAGCCAGCATGCCCTATGGTCCATGATGACAGCAATGGCAGTCTTATGGTAGTGTTGGGATGCTGCCGGGGAGACGGGGGCATTTGGCAGGCCCCCAGCTGGCTCCAGCCACCAGCCGGGCGAAACTCCGGTTCTCGGAACAGCATCAAAACCGCAACTCAAACCTCAGAAGCCTTCAGAAGCTTAACCACGCAAGCCAGCAGAGATAAGAACTCTTTGCAATGGAAGAGGCGGACAGAGACATGTGTAAGCATTATTTACAGGCGTTTATTCAGCATAGTTCAGGAACAAAGGAAAAAACATATCTGCTTCCCTTCGTGTCCAAGCAAAACAGCAGTAGCAAAAGCAATATACAAACGGAAGTTCCCAGCAAGCCTGTGCTGGAAGTAAACAGGCATGTGACACACAACAGTCATGCCTGTTCCTTTTAAGGTGAAACGGAACTATATCCTAACAGGCAGTGGCAGAGCCACAGATTCCCAACCCAGTGTAGTGTCAGATATATGGTCTGTGGGGATCCTGTGCACAGCCCTTTGGGTGGAGGCTATTCATTTACCTGATGATATCAATGTTAGGGGTGTAGGAGGAGATGATAATGTTTCTGTCTGTATACTGTGCTTCTCCCTCCCTCCTCAAACAATATGGGAATGATCCCTACTGTGGGGCAAGCAGGGGGAAAGGGTGATGCTAGTGACGTCTCTTAAGTGGGTGCTCCTGCCCTCTCCCCTCAAAAGAAAACCTTGGCAAACAATAAGGAAAAGCATAATAATAATGATCTGGATGGTGTTTGTGCACTTTCCCACCCACAGGCAGCTAGGATTCCAACCGCCCCCCCCCCATCAAAAATCCCAACAACTTTTGAACAATTCAGGGGGAAATGATGGTGATGAAGATGACTCCCCCTGCCAAAAGACAATAACTTGGGAGCAACCAGGAGAGACGTGATGAAAATGATGCCTACATACTGCTCTCCCCAACAACTTGGTAATAATCAGAAAGAAAGAGATGGTGATGGTAATGCCATGTCCTCCCCTCACCCTCATGTTCAACTGAGGCCCCTCTCACGTAGCTGCCTGGTTCATGTGCCAGCAGTCAGCCCCACCAAGACAGCAGCAAAGGGACAATTCCCATGTTGCTTTCTCCAACCGCCCTCTCCCCATTTTCAAAAGCAGCTGCCTGCCACATGGCTGGCACGCAACAAAACAAGTTACAGGCAATTTCTGTGATTTCCCACGCCATTCCAATACACTTTTTTTCAAAGTAGCTGCCTGCCTACTGCTCCATGTAGCTGCCAGGAGGCAAGACAAAACAAATGAAGCAGCAAACAGATGAATCTTGCACTTCTTCTTCCACCACTCCAGAGCAGCTGCCTGCTGCTTTCTCCACAAGTCCAGTGGGCAGAAGCGGCAAACAAGCCATGACACTTCTCTTCCTCCCACTTTTCAAAAAGCCACTGCCACCACCGCTCCCCCCCCCCCACGCTTGAACAAAAAAGCTCCCTCCATTTTTTCATGAATAGGCAGCAAATCAAAGAGAAGGCAAACAACCTTGACACTTCCCCAACATCCTCCCAAAGGAGTGGCAACTATCTTATTTCCTTTCCATCTTTGTCCCACAACAGCTTCCCAGGCAAACCCTTCACTCTGGAAATACCAAATGGAGTTGGAACTGCTCTGTGCTGCAGGGTCAGAAGAAGAATGATGTCATCCTTCTGCTGGTGTTGGGTTGGAGACTCCAGCTTAGAAGGTTGCCTACACATTATGTTTCTTAATTGTCTTTCTAGAAGGGCCAGAGGCTTCTTACAAATGAAAGCTCAGCATCTAGGGTTGCTGCTCCCAAAGGGGTGCAATTACTCCAATTGTCCAGCCCTTTTAGATCCCCAGGGAGAAGAAGAAGAAGAGGAGGAGGAGGAGGAGTGTGGATTTGATATCCCGCTTTATCACTACCCTAAGGAGTCTCAAAGCGGCTAACATTCTCCTTTCCCTTCCTCCCCCACAACAAACACTCTGTGAGGTGAGTGGGGCTGAGAGACTTCAGAGAAGTGTGAACAAGGTCACCCAGCAGCTGCATGTGGAGCAGCGGAGACGCAAACCCAGTTCCCCAGATTACGAGACTACCGCTCTTAACCACAACACCACCCTGGGAGGGAGTGCTGTTGCCTGGGGTCCAAACAATTCACTTATCAACCAAATCTAGGACCTCCCTCATTGGCTAAAAATCACTGAGAGACGGGAGCAGCCAGGTTGGCAAATTTAACAGAAATTGCTTAGAAACGGCACATTACACTTCATAACTTGTTGTTGTTGTTTAGTCCATTAGTTGTGTCCAACTCTTCATGACCCCATGGACCAGAACACGCCAGGCACTCCTGTCTTCCACTGCCTCCTACAGCTTGATCAAACTCATGTTCGTAGCTTCGAGAACACTGTCCAACCATCTCGTCCTCTGTCATCTCCTTCTCCTTGTGCCCTCCATCTTTCCCAACATCAGGGTCTTTTCCAGGGAGTCTTCTCTTCTCATGAGGTGGCCAAAGTATTGGAGCCTCAGCTTCAGGATCTGTCCTTCCAGTAATCACTCAGGGCTCATTTCCTTCAGAATAGAGAGGTTTGATCTTCTTGCAGTCCATGGGACTCTCGAGTCTCCTCCAGCACCATAATTCAAAAGCACAAATTCTTCAGCGATCAGCCTTCTTTATGGTCCAGCTCTCACTTCCAAACATCACTACTGGGAAAACCATAGCTTTAACTATACGGACCTTTGTCGGCAAGGTGATGTCTCTGCTTTTTAAGATGCTGTCTAGGTTTGTCATTGCTTTTCTCCCAAGAAGTAGGTGTCTTTTAATTTCGCGACTGCTGTCACCATCTGCAGTGATCATGGAGCCCAAGAAAGAAAAATCTCTCACTGCCTCCATTTCTTCCCCTTCTATTTGCCAGGAGGTGATGGGACCAGTGGCCATGATCTCTTTTTTTTTTTTATGTTGCGCTTCAGACCATATTCTGCGCTCTCCTCTTTCACCCTCAATAAAAGGTTCTTTAATTCCTCCTCACTTTCTGCCATCAAGGTTGTGTCATCTGCATATCTGAGATTGTTGATATTTCTTCCGGCAATCTTAATTCCGGCTTGGGATACATCCAGCCCAGCCTTTTTGCATGATGAATTCTGCATATAAGTTAAATAAGCAGGGAGATAATATACAGCCTTGTCATACTCCTTTCCCAATTCTGAACCAATCAATTGTTCCATATCCAATTCTAATTGTTGCTTCTTGTCTCATATAGAGATTTCTCAGGATAAGGTGGTCAGGCACTCCCATTTCTTTAAGAACCCTCCATAGTTTGCTGTGGTCCACACAGTCTTTTGTGTAGTCAATGTAGCAGAAGTAAATATTTTTCTGGAACTCTCTGGCTTTCTCTATAATCCAGTGCCTGTTTGCAATTTGGTCTCTGGTTCCTCTGCCCCTTCGAAATCCAGCTTGTACTTCTGGGAGTTTTCGGTCCACATACTGCTTAAGCCTGCCTTGTAGAATTTTAAGCATAACCTTGCTAGCGTGTGAGATGAGTGCAATTGTGCGGTAGGTGGAGCATTCTTTGGCACTGCCCTTCTTTGGGATTGGGATGTAGACTGATCTTCTCCAATCCTCTGGCCACTGCTGAGCTTTCCAAATTTGCTGGCATATTGAGTGTAGCACCTTAACAGCATCATCTTTTAAAACTTTAAATAGTTCAGCGGGAATACCATCACTTCCACTGGCCTTGTTATTTGCAGTACTTTCTAAGGCCCATTTGACTTCACTCTCCAGGATGTCTGGCTCAAGGTCAGCAGCCACACTACCTGGGGTGTATGAGCCATCCCTATCTTTCTGGTATAATTCCTCTGTGCATTCTTGCCACCTCTTCTTGATGTCTTCTAACTTGTTAGGAAGGCCTTTTTGGAGGCTGCTCCCAGACTTTGAAACACCTTCCCTAGATAAGTTATTCTTGGTCCTTCCTTGCTTTCCTTTCACTGGCAGGTGATAAACCTTATTTCAACAGGCTTTGAGGAACTGACTGCTTTTAATGAAAGGGCTGGTGCCATGCTGTTTTTATTGTAATCACCTGTATGTTTAAAATGGATATTTTATATTTATATATAGTTTTAATTCAATAAACAGTTAATTCCTGATTAAAGATTGTTTATAGCTGTTCTATAGCTGTTCTATCCTATTTATAGCCGTTCCTGTTTAATCTGTAAGCTGCCTTGAGTCCCTATCAGTGAAGGTTTAGGATCAGAGTTTTCCTTCTCCTAGTGGATGAGTCTCATCTGCCCCTCGCCTCCCTCTACAGCACATGCAGAAACCACCTTCTTGACCGCTGGACCCACTATTGGTCTCTATCTGCCAGAGCCTTAATAGCCCAACTCAAAACACAATCCACAAATGCTTAATATCTGGATAGTCCTAGAATCATAGACTTGTAGAGTTGGAAGGGACCATGAGGGTCATCTAGCCCAACCCCCTGCAATGCAGGGATCTTTTGTCCAATGTGGGGCCTGAACCCACCGCCCTGAGATTAAGAGTCTTGTGCTGTGCTGACTGAGCTACCCAAGTCTTTTCACCCTATTTTGATTACCCACCATTTAAATTTATTTCCATTCAATTTATTAATATTAGAAATCCTTCGTTCTGTTTTAATTTTATTTGATGTCCCGCCACCTCAGATGTGTGAGGCCCCTTCTCCTTCTGCTTCTGCAGACTTTGCCTGTGCCTGCCTGTAGTCTTTTTTAATCAGTCTTGAGTGATTTTATTTCAATTATGTATTCCCCTAACCCTTTATTATTAATTACTATTGCTCTGTATGTGCCAAATATTGTTTTTCGATTTATCAATATTTATTCCTGTCATTATTAATTATTGCATACTGTCTTCATGTGCCTGCTTTCCACATGGATACTAGTGATTGCCGTAAGCACTTGCTGTGCAGCTGGAGTCACTCAGTCTGTCCTCAAGGGAGTTTCTTCATCCCTTTATCTACCTACCTACCTACCTACCTACCTACCTACCTACCTGTCTACAGCATTGGTGTGTGGTTTGATTTTTGTAAATCTACCAAAGAATAAAATAAAATCAGGATTAAGGGGTTTTCTCAGGGTGGTGGGCGGTGCTTGTGCTTTGTCTGATAGGGGTGGGGGTGGTGGCACTTGGCCTTCTTTGATAGGGAATGCTCTGCGGGTGGTGGACAAAAAATGGGTGGGGGTTGAGAAGGGTCACTTGGGGGGAGTGAGAACTGGGGGGGGGGGGCAGAAGCCCAGATGCTGCTGGGGCAGCTGTCAAGCAGAAGAGAAATGGACACTGTCAGCGCTGCCCAAGGTCCCAGCTCACACAAGACCAACGCTGCTTCTTGCTCAAGTTTAAAAGTCTTTATTGAAGTTCAGTTTCATTTCCAGACGCGCAGCGCGCAACGCTACGTCTATCCATCAGACCGTAGAAGTCCCATCTGAATCTCCTCCCCCCTGACACCAGCTTAAGATTCTAGCCTTACTCCACCTCTTCCTCTGTTCCTTCTTTCTCTGGGTCCTTCTGCTAGTCGGAGTCTCAGCCCTCCTAGATTCCTCTGACGCTGATTCTGCTGACTCTTCTCCCCCCCTCCTTCTGGCTTTAGGACCTGGCTCCCAATCCGGGTTTTCTGCTGTCCCGCGCTCCTCCACATTTGAACTTGGCGCGCGCGCGCAGCCTCCCACTTTCCTTCTGACCGTTACACTTGTGTCACTGCTCCCCCTTTCGGGGAGGCTAGCTGGACCTGGCCTTCCCTCCGTCTCCCCACTCCCCGATGGAGGAGAAGCTGGTCCTGACTCACGTGACTCTTCCCCCCCACTGTGCTCTGGCGGGGGAACTGGCCCTACTCCTCCGCTACTCCTTTGGGACTCCCCTCTGGTTCCTTGTTTATGGATCGTCCCCCCTGGGACTCGCCTCGTCCTTACCATAGGCGCCCCCTCCTGGGAATCTTCTGATTCGCTGGAGAAGCTCATGGAATCTCTCGGTCCACTGTCATATTCCCCTACGCTCCCCTCTGATTCCTCTCCTCCGCTCTCTATTTGCTCTCTCCCCTGCTCTTCTGCTCCTGAGCCTCTGACAGACACACACAGAGACTCAGATAGCCACCTGTTTGTCACATGGTCCCACCCTGGGAGGGGCCAAGCATGTGCTTTGGGTAGAAGGGGTTCCCTTCCCAGAAGTACCTGGCACTTACCCTTCTTCTGGTAGGAAACACTTTGAATAAGGGGTGGGGTCAAAAAGTGGGGGTCCGTGAGGGTCAGTTGTGGGGGGAGTGAGAATTCCTGTGGCCGGCAGAAACACAGGCACCCAAGGGCAGGACACCTTCCAACATTCCTCTGATAAAAATGTCCCTATTTCCTCTGAGGAATGTTGGAGGGTGTGGAAGTGGCTTTTGTTCCTCAGAACTGCAGTGCAGAGGGAAGGGAATAGCCCTAAATCTCGCTCCAGGGGATTTCCTCTCTGCGCAAGACCCCCCACTTAGACTGCAGTTTCATGTAGTGAACTGTTGAGGAGAAGCCCTTTCCCAAAGAAGCTTCTTGAGGACACAGAGGACTGCGGGGGGGGGGGGGGAAGGATGAGCTCCTCTTCACTTATGCAGCGTTTTGATAAACCCTGTACAGTCATACCTCGGGTTACAGATGCTTCAGGTTGCGTTTTTTTCAGGTTGCGGACCGCCGAAACCTGGAAGTATCAGAATGGGTTACTTCCGGGTTTTGGCGGTCGTGCATGCGCAGAAGCGCTAAATCACACTTTGTGCATGCGCAGAAGCACCGAATTGCAACCCGCGCTGCGGGTTGCGGATGCTGTGGGTTGCGAACGTGATCCGTGCGGGATGCACAACCCGAGTGCCCACTGCATATTGCACACATAGAAATATGTTCCTTCTGAGCTTGGTGCCATGCAGTCCTCGCTACAACCACCATTAAAGGTTATGCAGGTTTTCTTGCTGCAAATATGAACTTGCTTACTGATGCGTTTCTGGGGTGATGCCAAATGAGACTAGGGTAGTAGAAGCTGTTGCCAAATTGCATTAACCCTTCCTGCTGTACAGATGAAGCACCATTTTTGTCTTCTGTTGATGCAACCATCAGTTTACCCTTTCCACATTTTGTTTATTTAAACAAAAAAACAAAAACAAAAAACCCCCAGCATTGTATCTTATTTTCAAAGTAATATATTTGACGTCTGAATCAGAAGATCACCTGTCTGAATGGCAGTTCCCTCTTCAATCCTTGCCACAGTTTCCTCTGCCCTTACAGGCTTCGATTCCCCAGCTCCTATTTAATATTCAACTCACTCAAGAACATTCAATGTACTTTTGCAACAATATCACTTTTCATCTTTGCCTAGTCCTTGAAAGTGAGAGGGGAGGATATATGCCTATTAAATACTTTTTTAAAAAAAATCTTGGCGGAGTTCCTCCATCTTCTCCAAAATAATTGCACCGTTACACTCATTCACATTCTCCTATAACTGTCAGGTGCTAGTTTTGATATGTAGCACAAGACAAGCATCTGGTGTAATCAAGAGCTCTTTCTTTACAACACAATTTCAAATAATTTTGAGAGTAATCTGAGCACAGGTCATTTCCTTATCTGCGATCCAGACAAGTAGTCGTCATGATCCACTATGCCTTTTGTAAAATCCTATTAGAACAATATTCTTTCAGCAACAATAGTTTGACTTTTGGTGGGGGGGATCTATCATTTAAATAACTACCCCAGTCACATAGGAAGATGCAATTACACCAGGTGTTATTGACTGATGTGTTTAATAATGTAATAAAGATGTCATCTCTGACTAAATTTGTTATCTGAGAATAGGCCATTTTACCTCTAAAGCTGGCAAAGAAAAATATTGCTTACAGATAGAGGCGGTCTGCCAAGTTACCAGTGCTATACATTCAACATGTAACATACACTCAGGGATTTCAGTGGGACCTGAAACAGAAGGCTGAGAGAGGCTATAAGCAGCTCACTTTGATCAAAATCTGGAGATTCACTGTCAGGATTGTTTGGACTTCAGCCAACAGCCTCTAAATCTGCCCATTGGAGCTCATTGTGGTGGTTTAGTTACAGTTCACTGTTATCAGTTGACAGTTATCAGCTTTTCAACAATCATGCTATTGGAAAACTTTTTTGCCCCTCAAATGGTTTTGGAGAAGAGGTTAGGGCAGCTATAAACATCCTTCCATAGTTTTAAAATCTGGGCACTTTCTGGTAATGGTGGCTGGGAGTGATGGGAACTGGAGTTCAACAACATTTGGAGGGTACAACACTTGTTTCCCCTCCTGTGCACCATATGGTGAGTCACAACTGTTTATCCTTGTTGTTGTTTAGTCATTTAGTCGTGTCCGACTCTTTGTGACCCCATGGACCAGAGCACGCCAGGCACTCCTGTCTTCCACTGCCTCCCGCAGTTTGGTCATCCTTACAGATTCTGAATTGCTCAAGTAATTCCAAACTTGTCATCTTCTTTCTGGAGGGAGACCTTTATGGGCCTGTTTATCATTTTGCCTTCACCTCTACCATGAGGGCCTATTCAGGCCTTGCAGGGGTCCTGATTGGGCCCACAAAGCTGCTTCCCCCAAACCTGCCCTCACCTGATGTCAGGTGTGGCAAAGACACAGCAGCAAAGGAGCAATTGGGAGTCTTAAAATATACACCCAATTATTCCTTGGAAAGCAGGGCTTGTATTACATTGCAAAAGGTAAGTTCCACTGGGATTGACAGTCCACAGGCCTTTCTCTTCCCATCAGTGGATGGGAAGTGAACTCCAGTGAAGAAGATGGCAGGAATAATGGAGTGCATTGGAGATTAGGAACACTCACATCCATACAGATGCTTTCAGCATTCCCTCCATCTGGATGTCTCATATTTGGGGGTTCCAAAATACCTGGATCTTCTTCTGGAAATCAGGTTCTCCTCCCAGAGAGATCACCACAACTGACTCTCTCTTGGGTGGGTAAGTTTGGATTGCCACAGCTACCCGATAGGTCCCTCGGAAGCATGGGACCTGTTCCAGCCAATGGGCTTGCAGAAATTGCTTCCGAGGGATAGATATATCTGCATGTTGCTTTGAGATTCTTCTGTTTCGCTTCGTCCACCGGATCACACTGGAGATGGAGCTCAGCGGAAAAGACTCTGGAAACCTGCCGGAAAGTTTGTCTTTATTTTCCTTCTAATTTAAGGAATAGCCTTGGAGTTTTTCCATTGCATTTAATTCTCTTCCCAGTCCTTCCTTAACTCCCTCCCCCTCCCCTTTCCCCCTTCCCTTGCAGGTTTTTCTTTTTCCTGTGGGATCTATCCCCTTTATCCGTGCTTCAAGTGCCTCTCTGCAGTGGTCCGCTGGAAGTGTTTGGGCGACAGGGTCTCTGGCCAGCTGAGAGTGCAGTTTCATATCTTGCTTGGTGGGGAATTCCCTATTATTTTAATCCCCCAAAGGTGCTTGTGACTCGCTTTTGCGGACGCATCATCCTGGGTGCCCAGTTTTTTTTGGGGGGGGGACACACCAGTCCTTAGCTGAGAGCAAGCCAGGGTGGGGCGTTAATGCTGTGGAAGAGGGGCGTACGCCATTGCAAGTGCCCCCAAACTTGGCAGGAATACCATTGGCAGGCCCAGGAGGACTGGAGGCCATTGGTAGTGATTAGAGGGGGTGCGAGTGCCATTTTCTTTAGTGCGCACAGCGGCCATTTTGTGAGTATTTTTTGGCACGAATGTCACTCCTGTGACTAAGCGAAGTTTGGACGCCATTTTATGCACGCTGCTTTTGGCAGGAGCACCATCTTGGATCCCCCTCGAGTGGGGGGGGGGTGACGGCCATTTTAGGAACCTAAGTCTGTTGGGTTGCCTTTTTTCCTTTATTTTGTGCTGGTTGAGGCCTATTGAGGAGCCTGCTGATTTTGCAAAGGGCTGATCCTTCTCCCTCATTAAGCTTGGTCACTATGCCTCCTAAGAGGGTCCCAGCTTCTGCGGAGACGACCCTTCCTTCCAAAAGAATAATCTGCTGGCCTTCCCAGTTGCTTAGGACTGAGCCTTCATCCTTGCCACCAACCCAAGCTGCAGGACGCTTGGAGGCAGTCATGTGAGGGTTGACTCAGGACCCCTGGGCATTCTTCTTCAACAGTCATTGAGGCCCATGGCCCTTCTGACTCTAGCGATGATGGGGAGGCTTTTCCTCGGTCTGGGGGGTCTTATTTAGCGATTCCCAGTTATCTCGCATCCTGGTACCGGCCTCATCATGTGGGCGCCATGGTAGCTTAGATGCTTCTCTGCAACGCACCAGTAAAAGCCAGGGTCCTGCCTACCACTGCTTTCACCTCGGTCTAGGTCCGAGCCAGGGACTGTTGCTTCCGTACCTCACGCTCTCAAAGTTTGTTCCAGATGAGTGCAGAACCTCAAGATCAGGCCCCTGCTGTGGCTTCATCCAAAGAGGACAGCCTGCCAGTCCCTAAGAGGCCCTCTACTGCCAGTCAGCGTTGCCAGAAAAAGCATTCAAAGAAGCGTGCCAGGCGGAGTTGTGATGCTGACACCATGTCTTCCACGGGTGCATCTTCTTCTAGCTCAAATGCTGAGGACCAGGCAGTGGTGAGCATATTGACGAAACAGTCTTCGCACTCCAGTAGAGTAGCGACACTTTTGCGGGCCTTTGCGCTGCGCTGCTTGAAATTTAATATAGTGTTTTCAGCCTGTTTAATTCCTGGGCCTCTAATGAAATCACCGACGCTTTATCCCATTTTCAGATGGAGCGCTTCAGGCTTCAGGCCCCGGACTTCCGTCAATTGCCGGATTCTTTTCCAGAGCACCTTTGGAGCCTTGGCAGCGTTTAGTATTACAGGGAGTAGTAGCTTCAGTTTCCCCTTCCACTTTTCGTTCATACAAAAGGGAATGGACTGAATTCTTAACCTTTTGCTTTCAGTCCAGAGCAGTGGAAATTGGGTGCCTCCATCTCCTGAGCAAGTATTGCAATACTTGGCTCACCTATTTCAGCTCGGCAGGGCCAATAAGACCCTTCGGATTCAATCAGCTGCTATTTCCTTTTTCAGCAAATCTCTTTTTGCCAGAGATCATTGCGTCAAGTTTGTGGTGTGCAAGGCTTTGGAGGGCTGGGGTAAACTTCAGCCCTCAAGGTCCATGGCCAGGAAGCCGATCACTTTTGACCTACTGGGCAGGACACACAACAAGTTAAGACTTGTCTGCTGGTCCAGGTATGAGCGGTGGCTTTTTCAGTCACCCTTTTTGGTGCCTTGAGGGTTGGAGAGGTCGTGCTTGAAGCTGTCCAGGGCCGAGAGCCCCGAGGCTTGTTGCTTTGGGATGCGGAATTATCTGAAGCTGAGCTGGTCCTTGCTATAAGGCAATCTAAAACTGACCAATTGGGCAGTGGTGCCCTGCTGCGACTTCCAGCTACCGGCAGGGAAGGCCCTTGCCTGGTTAGGGACGCTAGGAAGTACCTGACGTTGTGGCCCCCCAGGGCAGGTTCCGTTCATGAAAACGGAACCCCTTCGGCGAGGCATCAATTTAACCAAGTGATGCAAAAAGGTATTGCAGCTTGTGGTGTCCAGCCCAATGGGTTTGCACCTCATTCCTTTCACATTGGCGCTGCCATGATAGCTGCCCACTGGGGCTTGTCCGTGGAAAAGAATAAGGATATGAGAAGCTGGAAGTCTGACGCTTACAAACAAAGGATATATGAGGAAGCGTTGCTAATCGTTTCTAGCACTGCCTGTCCTCTCCTTCCTTTAGGCATGGTCCCATTGCACATTTGGATTGTCGGCCACAGCATTGTGTACTGGGCTGAGCAACGGGCAGCAGAGTCTGGGCTTGGACGTTGACTTAGCCTTCCTGGCAATATGTAAGTGTCCTGGATGTCCAGATGGGGAATGTGATGGGAGGAGTTCCTCCCGATGGTGCGGTGGAGGCTGTCCTGCGAGGCACCTCCCGCAGCCATGGTGGTGCAGCTGGGCGAAAATGATCTGCCGTCTTCCCCCGGCAGGAGTATGCGTACCCGCATACAGGAGAACTTGGTTGAGATGGCAACGGCTCTTCCTGGACTCAAAATTTTCTGGTCGCAATTGCTTCAGCGACATGTGTGGCGTGGAAGCCACTGCCCAGCTACCAGCACGTGGGCCAGAAGGCACCTGGATAGCGCAGTGGCCAAGAAGGTTCTGGCTCTGGGAGGGGCAGTTATCCGTTACTCAGGCATTCCCTTCAGTGACACGGACTTGTACAGATCTGATGGAGTACATCTTTCCAAGGCCGGAAATGATGTTTGGCTGACCAAGGTGTCAGCAGGGTTAAGGGACTGGTTACAGGTGTGATGCGGTTAAGCATTGGTTAATGTGTGTGGAGGGGACGAAGCGTGGCTGTGACCTGTCCCTCCAATGGTTGCTGTGTAGGTATTCCATGAAAGGAATCCAGGGGCTCACCATGCATTTGTCCGACCCCTGAAAGGGGGATAGGGCTGTGCAAGAGCCCCTGGGAGCTTTCAGTATGTGATCTTAGGGATCTGCACCCATCCCAATCGATCTACCAGGGTGCTTACCTTGACTGACATCTGCAACTGGCAGTTGTCAGTTCTGTTCCTGTCCTGGATAGTCTGGGACAGGTTCAGATAGTCTAAACTAATGCCTAAGCAAACCAATCACAGCCTGTAATCAATAAAGTTGTGGCCAAAATTATGCCAAACCTCAAACTAAAATTTGAGTCGTGTGAATTTATTTCTAGGTGGTTTTGGTGATCTAACCACACAAATTCTTTTGATTTGAATTTCTACATAGAGTTATTGGCAGATTTGTTTAACTGAAGATTATTGAAGCATAGAACTAATGAAATGTTGATGCAACTGCAGACATTATCACATGATTAAACGAAAAACTGCTTGGAAATGTCTTTTTCACATGCACTGTGTCTTCCAACCCAAGTGCTTTGGGGCTATTTGTTTTTACAATTGTGAAAATTACACTGAGATGGCCTTGTAAGTGTGGTTTGCTAGAGTTGCATGGTCAGCTTTCTATAGGAGCCTTGGACACAGATCTCCTTATCTGGATCAGGCTGAAACTATGAAACCAGACTGGCCTTTTCAGGCATTAATTAACCTGCTGTCCAGGCGATTTGTTTCTCTCCTCTGTGCATTTCTCAGCAGGGGATTTGCAAGGATGATAAAGAAGCTTAAATGTAACTCCTGTGCTTTTCATTAACTAAACAAGATGTGTTTTAATACACACGATTACTCATGCAAATAGAAGAAACAGCACAAGAACAAATTTTGACATTAATGGTAGAATTCTCAAAGAAAATCTGAATGGTGGAACAGAACATGGAGAACTGCCAGTCCATTGAAGATTAATGGAATAAAACTGGGGAAATGCACCACCCCATTCTTCCTGGGCAGCTTTCTTCCCAGTCCTGCAGGTTGCAAATATCTGATTTTTAGAAAGTGGGTCTGAAACACCAAGTGCCCTCTGAAACTACTCTGGCACTAGATTTGGTGAAATATTCTAGATATTCATCTAGAAAGTGGCCCTGCTGTACAGAGAAGTTTCCCATAGAGATGGGCTGTATATTAGTGGGTGGGTTCCATCCTTAGCTTCATTCTCAGCAGGCTTCATTTACATCTTTATGCCTGTTTTCCCCGTTTTCGTATCTCTTACCAACCCTCGGGATCCTTGCCTCTTCTTCTGCTTCCTCAATTTCTGCATTCTCCTCAGTGTAGTTCACACATGGTGACTGTGTTGGGTGTTGCAAATCTTTCAATGCCTGGAGTGGATTCACTCTCAAAACTGCTTCAAGGCCTCCCATTGTCATTTGTTTTATTTATGTCAATTAAAAAATACCACCCAACAACAAAGTTCTCTTAGGTTATAAGTCAATAAACTACAAGCATGCATTTTAATAATAATAATAATAATAATAATAATAATAATAATAATAATAATAATAATACAATAAACCGTGCTAGTGCCAGCACTTTAAAAAGTCTTCTTACACCATGCAGATACATTCCTGCACTTCATGATGGCGCTTGCAGCAACTGCTTCATGCTGCTACCTGATGGTGCTGGCCTGCACACAGAGCAGTCTTTTCATTGGAGGAAACAGCCACATTCCCCTGGGGGCTTCCCAGGTGAAATGTTGAAGATTCCCCATGTGTACACGGTTACTTTCTGCTCTTCTCCTTCTTCCCAGTTTATAGTTCTCTCACATCCTCAGCACCACCAGCAACAAACAGTTCAAGGCAAAAAAGTGGACAGGCAGATAGAGGTGTGGAGCATTATATGAAATGTGGGGGAAATGTTCCTTCAACTCTTTGCTTTCTTGTGCTGCCTGGATGTTACCCAGGCATTGAAAATGAAAAATAAAACAAAATACCAATTTGGACAGTCAGGAAGTTGAGAGCAGGGGGAAAGATGAAAGCCTGAATCAGTGAATCCAAATCCCAACAGAAGTTTGGCAGGTGACCAAGCTGGTTCCTGTGATGCCAGCATCCGTGGCGAAGGGCCAGCGTCTAATCTTGGATGCATGGCGTGTGGCACCTCGTATCACAATTAGGGCATGTTTGAGGCTCACACAGGCACAGACACTGATTTTACTGATGCCAGGGCCATGTAGAGGAGATCCCGTGAACCCTAACAAATGTTTCCTTGACAAGATAATTGCTTTTAACCATTTGGAAGGAGTTATAAAAGCTTATACTTAATGGAGACATTTCCTCCCATTTTATTCCTTTTCCTTCCACCAAATGGTGGCCAATGTTTCCTAGCAGGAACAGAATTTGAGTCAGAGACTAAACACTGCTGTAAAAATAGCACAGCAAGATAGTTTTTCGATCTCTACTCACTTTTTCCCCTCCTCAAATATACATTGGGCATTAAAAAAATCATAAACTCACAAGTATTTATTATTTAAGCTAATTCTGCAGCATTGTAAAACAATGTGGAAACTGCCAGCTAGAGAGAAATAAAGTGTGCTGGCCTAGCAGAACTCGATTAGAAAGTGTGATTTGATTATCTCTGGCTTATTTGCATCACAGTGCTGGTTCAGTCGGTTGTACCTGACTGGAATATTTTCTTGGCAGCTCAAGCAGGAAGCTTGAGAAAAAAGCTTGAGAAAAAAGAAGCTTTCCACCATTTTTCACGCTGGAACTTTCTGGCATGCTATTGGTTTAATTAATTAATTGATTGATTAATTAATTATCCCCTCCCGTCTCTGTTGCATTCCCTTCCTGGTTTTCTTGATGGGTTGCTTTGGAAGATCTCCACAAAGATGAAGTTGATCTTAAGGATGAGAAAAGGTGGAAGGATGGGATGCCAAGGAACTAAGAGTTTGCATGCACATGGATTGATGCAACCTTTTAATTTACTGTAGCCTTGAACGATGCACATTTCATCCGGCGAGATGGGGGAGATCACAATCAATCAGATTCTGATGTCTTTAAAAGTCACAATAAAACAGAAGACAGCTGTATATTTACTGTCTGGGAGCTGCAAAGAAGACCCTCTCCTGTGGCAATATTTTTTTTAAAAAAAACACTACCTAACTACAGAGGTCAGCCTGAAAAGCAGGAAATGGAAATGAAAAGAAAACCCTGACGTTTTTGTCCTAAGAAGAAGGATCATTACTTGAATGATTAATTTTTCAAAGACTTCATCCCTCGTCCCTAAGCATTTATTTTCACCTAGTTTTCTCTTCTATACGTTCCACGACTTCTTCAGCCAGGAGGGAGGATGCTCTATGAGCAACTGCTAGGGGTCCAGAGACTCCATCCCTGCCATGCTGCTTTCATCGACCCCCCTCTTCTTGAGCTCCCCACGCTTAATAATCTGGCAGGCAGGCAGTTCTTCAAAATTAAGATTTGCTATGATTTTCTGTTATTACTCTGGATTGCAGCATAACTAGACATAGCAAGATGCTGGTGTACATTTGAGGGCATTTCAACTGGACAACTGGTTTAGCAGAAAAACAGACTGGTCGAATTCAGGGATGTGCAGATCCAGACTCAATTTTTGTAGTGTGGTATCATTTTATTCTCTATGCATGTAGAGAGGATCAAGTGAAATGGACACCTCAAATGCGTTGAAAGTTATGAAGGGACATGCGGCAGAGTGGAGAGTTAGACAAAATGCCCATGGTTTTAACTTTTACAGTATAATAGCCATTCCCTGAGAAAACCTGTATGTGCACATATCCTTATATTTGATTTTATTTAGTTTCTTTGTTCATAATAATTTCTACAATGGTCATTTGGTATTCTTCAAACATAATACAAAAAACAAAGCAATAAAAAAAGAAAATAACATAACTGGAATAATTTCCCTGTTCCTTAGAAAAATGGAACTGTAGCTTGTCAGAAGTAGAGACTGAAAGTGACCAGGGGACGACATCCCAAATGTGACACAGTTAAAAGTGCATTGTGATGTGGGGTTGATTCCGTTAGTTTTCCTAGTTATGCTAGTGCTTCTGTCCTGATCTCTAACAGTCCCTTTACAAAGCATTAACTGTATGGCCCAAAAATGGAAACAAGAGGAGTTAGCGACCCTTGAAGAGTGGAGAATGAAACTTATGGACTATGCAGAATTGGACAAATTGACTGGGAAGATCAGATATCAACGGGATCACAAGTTCATCGAGGACTGGGGAAAGTTTACAGATTATCTGAAAAGCATATGTGACGAACAGACAACGCTAGTGGGATTTAAAGAGGCTTTGTGAAAGGTAAAGATGTATTGTAAAAAAGAAATAGAACTGAAAGGATAATATTAAATGGCAATATTAAATATAGAGAATGCGTAAAAATGGAAAATATGGATGATTGGTGGAGAAGCTGGTGGAAGGCCAAAAAGTTGAAATTTGTGAAAATTGTTTGAGATGGCGAATTTGTAAAAGGAAAAATTTAATAAAAATTATTACAAAGCATTAACTGTGGCATTATACCATGGTACCTCAGGTTACAAACACCTCGGGTTACAAACACTTTGGGTTACAAACACTTTGGGTTACAGACTCTGCTAACCTGGAAGTAGTACCTCAGGTTAAGAACTTTACCTCAGGATGAGAACAGAAATTGTGCAGTGGCGGCAGCAGGAGGCCCCATTAGCTAAAGTGGTACCTCAGGTTAAGAACGGTTTCAAGTTAAGAACAGACCTCCAGAATGAATTAAGTTCGTAACCAGAAGTACCACTGTATGGCTTTTCATTGAAATAATGCTGTGACACAACAGCAGATGCCATGAGACATGCCACTACCCTCCACCTCTTAGCTGCTCGTGGGCTTCCCCCCCCCCCGAAAGTGGCAGGTGCTGGGATACCACCCAAATTTCATCCCTTGACTTTCTGGGTTAACAAGGTTGGGTTCAGATTTTTTTTTTCCTGGGAGCAATTAACATAGAAATGAGCACTAAACTTCCTCTGTTAGGTTTCCAGAACTAGCATTTATGTCACATAAAATGCAAATATCAGGGATAAAGTACCGTCTGGATACAGCCATACACAATAGTTGTGAGTCCTCAGAAACCATTGGATTCCTATATCTCACGGAGATAAAAACCAAGAAATGTAACAGTCATTATTGTCTATCATTTGGTTTATTAATCATTTTGACACTGGTTTATATAATGTTATCATCTCTTTTAATGTGTGTGTACCTGTGTATTCAACTAAGAGATTTACCACAATGGGGAATAATAATAATAATAATAATAATAACAACAACAACAACAATAATAATAATAATTTATTATTTATACCCCGCCCATCTGGCTGGGCCTCCCCAGCCACTCTGGGCGGCTTCCATAGAAACCAAAAATACAGTAAAATATCACACGTTAAAAACTTCCCTGAACAGGGCTGCCTTAAGATGTCTTCTGAATGTCAGGTAGTTGTTTATCGCTTTGACATCTGCTGGAAGGGCGTTCCACAGGGCGGGCGCCACTACCGAGAAGGCCCTCTGCCTGGTTCCCTGTAGCTTTGCTTCTCGCAATGAGGGAACCGCCAGAAGGCCCTTGGCGCTGGACCTCAGCGTCCGGGCAGAATGATGGGGGTGGAGACGCTCCTTCAGGTATACTGGACCAAGGCCGTTTAGGGCTTTAAAGGTCAGCACCAACACTTTGAATTGTGCTCGGAAACATACTGGGAGTCAATGTAGGTCTTTCAAGACCGGTGTTATATGGTCTTGGCGGCCGCCCCCAGTCACCAGTCTAGCTGCCGCATTCTGGATTAGTTGTAGTTTCCGAGTCACCTTCAAAGGTAGCCCCACGTAGAGTGCATTGCAGTAGTCCAAGCGGGAGATAACCAGAGCATGCAGCACTCTGGCGAGACAGTCCGCAGGCAGATAGGGTCTCAGCCTATGTACCAGATGGAGCTGGTAAACAGCTGCCCTGGACACAGATTTGACATGTGCCTCCATGGACAGCTGAGTCCAAAATGACTCCCAGGCTGCGCACCTGGTCCTTCAGGGGCACAGTTACCCCATTCAGGACCAGGGAATCCTCCACACCTGCACGCCTCCTGTCCCCCAAAAACAGTACTTCTGTCTTGTCAGGATTCAACCTCAATCTGTTAGCCGCCATCCATCCTCCAACCGCCTCCAGACACTCACACAGGACCTTCACCGCCCTCACTGGTTCTGATTTAAAAGAGAGGTAGAGCTGGGTATCATCCGCATACTGATGAACACCCAGCCCAAACCTCCTGATGATCTCTCCCAGCGGCTGCATGTAAATGTTGAAAAGCATAGGGGAGAGGACAGAACCCTGAGGCACCCCACAAGTGAGAGCCCAGGGGTCTGAACACTCATCCCCCACCACCACTTTCTGAACACGGCCCAGGAGGAAGGAGCGGAACCACTGTATAACAGTGCCCCCAGCTCCCAGCCCCTCTAGACGGTCCAGAAGGATGTTATGGTCGATGGGATCAAACGCCGCTGAGAGATCCAGCAGAACTAGGAAACAGCTCTCGCCTTTGTCCCTAGCCCGCCGGAGATCATCAACCAGTGCGACCAAGGCAGTTTCAGTCCCATGATGAGGCCTGAATCCCGACTGGAAGGGATCCAAATGTATTTACTGAATTTCATTTTTCCTGAGCATCTCTCTACCTTTGGTCTTCTTGAGGTTAATCAGAAATGGTACAATACAATCAAATCGTAAGACGTCTATTTCAAACAGCACATTTCCATTTCACTGACCAAAACATACGGTTTGAGTAAAATTAAAATAGCAGCATGCTTTGACCCAGCTTTCGGTCTCCATCACAGGCACATTGGGTCATATATAACATAGATTAAATCTACTAGGGCCAGAAATCTTCATTCCCCCCCCCCTTTGTCTCAGAATATTGCCAGCCTCCTCCTGTTTTCATTATACCAATGTAATGCCAGCCATTTCCTGTTTTCATTAGACTATTGTAATGCTAGACTCCCACTGTTCTCATTAGTGCAGGACTCTGTAATGGCAGCCACCTCATGTTTTCATTATAACTTAACTGTATGGTGCCAGCTGCTTCTTGTTTTTTTCTGTACAGAATTATATTTGACCACAGCTTATATAAAGACACGTTGAGGGATTTCTAGGTTTCAGGAAAGAAACAGAGGAGAAGGCTACTTTTCTACTGACTCGAGGCATTGCTCCCTCTTGCCCAGTATGGTCTATCTGACTGGCAGAGGCTCCAATGTCAGAGCTATGTGAGGAAACCTTAGCAGATGGCTGGCATGGGCTCAGATGTGTTGGCCCACGGCCTTGAGAAGGAGAGCCAGTTCTTTCTCCCAGGGTCATAGAGCAGTCAGTTCAGATAGACGTTCCTATATTCGGCATTCCTATATGTCACACGGGAAAGGCAGCATGGAAACCAGTAACTTAGCTACAGCAAAATGATAGGCCAGGATTTGGACCAGGGACCATCTCAGATTAATGAATGTTATGATATTTTTGAAAAAAATTATTATGGGATGCTAGGTTGTATTTTATTTAAGTAGTTATGTGCTTGGCACTCCTGATTGGAGGAAAGGCAGGATATAAAAACAAATACTCAATAAGTAAATCAAATCACTCTCTCCAGAGAGGCTGCAGGCTTGGACACAGTACTGCAAATGCATAAATATTGAGCTGCTCTGCTAATTATCAGTGATTATTGTGACTCCATTGATGTGTGTTTGATTTAATGGCATCAAGTATGGAACCAAGATAAGTCGCCAGGGCATTCACAAGTTTTGTCACCCCGGAAACCTGTAATGCTCATTATTTCAGAGGATACAAACTTGTAATGACACAAAATTCCCTATGTACAGTATAATGTATCCCCTTTCACCAACCACATGCTGAAAATTCTCTCATCTCTGGCATACAAGAGAGGAAGGAATACTGAAAGTGCTGTTCAGTACCAGGACATGCCCAGTTGTGTGGTACATGGCTGATCCTCCATTGCCTGGTGAAAAGCTCTGTTCTGCTCTCCCTAGGGAAACTCTGGGAACAGACCCTTTCCTGGATAAAGTGGTGTTTTGTTTTCATTGGCAATTGCTTGCTGCCACAGCACCTTGCAATGGTCCTAGCCAACCAGTGAGCATGGCCTCCTTGATGCAGGTGCTGAAGGCATGTCCTAGACCACCGCCCTTAGTTCCTGCCATACCCACAACATTTCTTTCCAGTGCTGCCCTCTGCCTTCAAGGCTCAGTCTCAAAACGCCCCTAATAGGTACAGAGCAACCCAATCCCAGATTTGCTGTGCTGGATGAGGCAGAAGTGCTGGGCTCTGCTCTGCTGACGGAGACACTCCACTGGTAAGCACTTCTTGGATACAATGAAGCCGCAGTGCCATTTTACAGGAGGTGAGTAGAGAAATGGTGGGAAGGAGGGGTGCTTAACTCTTTCCCTACGTTCCACACATACACATGCACACCACACAACAGCAGCTCTTCTCCCTTTGGCATTCAAAACATTTTGTGTATCATGTGTATCATTGTGGGGGTTGGGGCCTACAACAGAAACATGTGTTGGTCATTAAATCACATCCATTTCATTCATTCACAAGCATTTCAATTGCTTCCTTGCGCTTTTTCATTGTTGTTTTCCATTGCACCCATAGGTACTCTTCTGCTGGAACTTTTTTGTTTTCCTTCCAAATGGCATTCTGCTATAGCAGCCTTTAAATAAATAAATCAGATCTGCCAAATTTCAGGCAGCTTGGAAAACATGCGGCCCAGTTTTTGAAAGGCAGGCATGTCCTAACTACAACCAAAACTACTCTAATAAGCTTGTCTTAACTATTTCTCTTTACAAATAGTTTGGGGAAATTTTCTTTAAAAAGGGAAACACAAGTATCGCATACTCATTCAAGATCTTTGCCACTCCCTTAGCCAGAAAGATATCTGCAATAGGAAAGATGGAATAGGGCAAGATGTAAACTCACTGCTTATGGAAGTGTCTGTTGCTTGGTATCAGAGCAGGCAGATGGTCCTGATTTCAATTGCTGGGGATGGTTAGAGGGTCTCAGATTGCAGGGCAAGACTCTGGCCTGAGATCTTGGCAAGCTGCTGCCAGTAAAAGAATACAATCCTAATGAAGGTGAATTAAGACGACTTGGTCTGATACAGCTGTAGCAACAATGGCTGACCATAAGAATAGTTGTGAAGATTACTTTAAATAATGTATGTCAGAGCTGCCCAACCCGGACTTACCAAGCTGAACACAAGTCACCAGGGGCTCACAGTACAAGCCTATAAATGTTTGCTCAGAGGTCACAGCCTGTTGCATGGGGCTTATTCCATAGGAGTTGTATTTAGGAATACAGTCTCAAATTCCTGACCTGTTTTCCTGATGGGTGTATGAAAAACTAGGGGTCAGTCACCACCTTGTGCATCCCAATGCACAACTGGGTGAATGCATTAATCTTGATGGGGCACAGGGTTAGTAGGGGTGGGTTCAAGACCTGGAGTGTGCTATACAGCTTAGGTTATTGAGAATCACCTGTGCATTTCCTAGTTTAAAAGCAGCATTCATACCCATTCTTGTCTTTTGACACATGAGTTCCATATAAACCATATTGAAATACCACTTACGTGGTGTCATTTTTCTTTGCCTGGACAAAGGTTGCTTTTTGACTTCTGTTTTAAATATATATGGGGTTGGGGTTTCTTTCTTTTTTGCCATGTTTTAACCATTGTACATTTTCATTGTTGCTTGGCAGAGACCACAAATGCCCTCACAAGATAATATTGAACTAGGGTATACCACTATTATTAAAAATACTGGTACCTTCATTCATTACTTAGGTGGATCTTTACTTATTTTTTGTTTTGTTTTTTACTTTATAACAAGGGGGAAATGTTCTTTGTCATCTTCCAATTGCAGTATTATTAATATTACAAAACAAAGTAATTGACAGATGTGTAAAAGTTTGATTCAAATGATTAAAAGCTGCTGAAAACCATAACCTGTCAGTTTTCCCTGGGAAATAAAGACCCATCCATCTGTTGGGGGCTCTGAAAATGACTGTAATGAGTCACCTTTAAAATGACAGCTGTCACCCCAGGAACAAAGCCTTGAAGCTGAGCTAAAATATATAATAAATTATGTACCATGTAGGAAGAGCGTAAACCCTCCCGACACAAACCCTAGACCCCAAAGTCAGCTTCTAATTTTGTGCTATTTTGATCGCTTTCCTCAAGGTAGAGAATAATATCTTGTAACATTATCTGTGATCACTAGCATTTGGGCTAGGCCCAAGTCAATAAGAAGATAGTGATGCCATAGCAATGCTACTTTTTGATAAGGTGCAGAGTGTCAGCTTATATCATTGCAGTTTCCTGTCACATTGCATAGAATGAATGAGGTTTTACCGGGAGAGAGGCAAGTGATAGCATCACACCTGAAAATTAATTCTCTTGAGCTGTGCTACCCCCAAAAGAAGTTATGAAATATTCTTTTTGGTTACTGGCTTGCAATTTCTCCACCGACTCAACCTCCTCCCCTCTTATAAGAGAGGACCTCACCTTCACAGCCAGGCAGTTTTGGCAAGAGGAACTCTCCTAGGTGTGTTCCCCCTCCCCATTTTCTCTCCCTCCTTCCCCCCCCCCCACATCATCATTTTTGTCTCCAGTTGCTGGTGTCTAGTGTGAAATAGGGCAGGTGGAGCTGTAACATCCTCTGTGAAATAAAATGCAAATTCCACTATGCAAATGGACCATTAAGAGGTAAATTAGATTGAACAGCGGTGGTAAATCAGCAATTATATTGTTGTTGGCTTAAAAAAAAAAGCTAGTGAGATTCCAACAGAAGTAAAACCTGAGATGTTTGCAACACATGTTGGGGGTGGTAATACAACTCGCCACTGGAAAAGCTACCCTAGGGCTGCTGATGTGCTTTGCTGGATCTGGAGCACATTTTGCTGCTGTTTTTGAAGTTGTCTTCAAAAGAGGGGATGCTGAGCAAACTGCCTCGAGACGGCTGGTATTAATTACTGTTTATAATAGCTTCCATTTTCACATAATTATTGCATATTTGGGCACATTATGCCAAAGGATATCCCCAGCATGGGCTGGTGATTAGGATTAATATTTATATTGTGGTTAAAATGTCCATGGTTTACCTTTTCCTGCCAAATAGCTCCCAGTCCTTCTGGATTACCCATAGCACCTTTGGACCATATTAAAGTACAACTAAGTTTAAAAACACCACCACACAGGGCAGTACCATAGCTACGGGGGCGGGGGGGGGCTTAGCTGGGGTTTTTTGCCCCAGGTGACGTTTCCAGAGGGGCACCATTGAGGCTCCCCAGCCTGTGTGTGTGTGTGTGTGTGTGTGTGTACACAAATGCACACAGGGGGTGGGGGTGCCAAATTGGGTCTTTCACCCAAGTGAAATAAAGCCTAGTCTCACCCCAGCACAGGGTCTACTACCAATCCCTGTATTAGGATCAGCTTCTTGAACCAAAGAATAATGATTATTATTTATTAAATTTAAATATGGCCCTCCTTGTTCTAAACACTTGTCCTGCTGTTATGGGATATGTGGTGGATGAGCAATGCAGATGTTTGAGGAGGGAATTACCGGTAAAACCAGAGCCTTGGCAGGATGCTGATTTGATGGGGGGAAACCTCATGACTTTGCCTCTGGCAAAATGTTGTAAGTTCACTCCAAGAAGGCCTCCAAACACCAAAACATGTTCTCTTTTATTTGGATACATCTGACTGAACTCCAGATCTCAAAGGAGCAGGTTGATTTTTCAGGCTCCTCAGGTTCAGTAGATTTTTACACACACACACACACACACAAAACTTGCTTGCTTGCTTGCTACTGGGCTGAGCTTCCTGCTCAGACTTCTGCCTCTCAAAATACTCTTCAGTTCTGTCATTTTAAGGGTTCTCCCCGCCCCCAATCCCTGTACCTTTTGGGCAAATCTGCCCATCTCAGTCTCCCACCTTCTTCACCCTCCTTCCCAATCAACTGCCCCCCCTTTCTGGCCCACACGTGGTGTCCACATGTGAGTGAGGGATAAGGAGGATGCAGTGGCAGGTAGCTATTCCCATCCCATCGCGCTCCCCTTGTGGCTGAGATGGGAGTGGGCAACTGTGGCTCCCAGTCTCCTCCGCCATTTTCTTTCCCCATCTTTCCACACAAACCTCCAACTCACAGTCAATCCCCATCTGCAAAATGGGCATAATAATGCCAATCTATTTTATAGGCCTGATGTTGTGTTATTGAGATGATCTAGGGAATGGCTTGAAGCAAGTTTGTTTGCCCTGGTTGATGACTTTTCCACTGGGAAATGGGCCGGGGGAGGGCAACCCTCTTCATTCTCCTGTACTCCTCAGCAGTTTTCAATGCCATCACCTGTGGTGTTCTTCTAGTCCAACTAGTTTCATCAAGACTTGGAGGTGTGGTGGTGGTCACGGTCCTTTCTGGCAGGATGGCCCAGAAGGTTGTGCTAAGGGACTACAGTTCTGCCACATGGACAATGACATTAGCAGTACCTCAGGTTGTTGGTTGTCTTCCACGCTGTTTAACATCTACATGAATCTGCTGGGAGGAGTTATCCAGAGGTTGGGGTTAAAGTCTGAGGGAAGCTGTGGAAACTGTTATCCACAGGCAATTTTGGGGATAGATGAAACATAGTCCAGATAACCCAGAGGTACTATGGGTGGAGAAAGATCTTGATCTGGATGGAGGTGTGCAACCAATTCTGGATAGGGCTCCCCTCCTAAGAGACAAGGATCACAGTCTGGCATTTCACTTGGACCAAGCACTGCGGATAGAGATACTGGTATCTGGTCTTGTGTGTGTGTTTTCTAATTATAACAAACATCTATACCATTTTTTGTGTATTGTCCTCTATATGAACTCCATTGCAAAAGGATAGGAATAGGAGTTGATTGTTCAAATTTTGTTTTGTTCTAATTTCTTGGAAATTTGTCTTTCAAGTGTTTTTTTAAGTTACTATAATAATAATAATTTATTATTTTACCCCGCCCATCTGGCTGGGTTTCGTCAGCCACTCTGGGCGGCTTCCAACCAAATATTAAAGACAATACAGCATCAAACATTAAAAGCTTCCCTAAACAGGGCCACCTTCAGTTGTCTTTTAAAAGTAAAATAGTTGCTTATTGCCTTGACATCTGCTGGAAGGGCGTTCCACAGGGCGGGTGCCACTACCGAGAAGGCCCTCTGCCTGGTTCCCTGTAACCTCATTTCTTGCAGCAAGGGAACCGCCAGAAGGCTCTCAGCACTGGACCTCAGTGTCTGGGCTGGACGATGGGGGTGGAGACGTTTCTTCTGGTATACAGGACCAAGGCCGTTTAGGGCTTTAAAGGTCAGCACCAACACTTTGATTTGTGCTTGGAAGCATACTGGGAGCCAATGAAGATCTTTCAGGACCGGGGTTATATGGTCTCAGCGGCCACTCCCAGTCATCAGTATAGCTGCCACATTCTGGATTAATTGCAGTTTCCGGGTCACCTTCAAAGGAGCCCCACGTAGAGTGCATTGCAGTAGTCCAAGCGGGAGATTACCAGAGCATGAGGCACTCTGGTGAGACAGTCTGCGGGCAGGTAGGGTCTCAGCCTGCGTGCCAGATCATAGCTGTCAACTTTTCCCTTTTCTCGCGAGGAATCCTATTTGGAATAAGGGAATTTCCCTTAAAAAAAGAGAAATGTTGACAGCTATGTGCCAGATGGAGCTGGTAGACAGCTGCCCTGGACACAGAATTAATCTGCACCTCCATGGACAGCTGTGAGTCCAAAATGACTCCCAGGCTGTGCACCTGGTCCTTCAGGGGCACGGTTACCCCATTCAGGAGTCCTCCACACTGGACTCTCACTTGTGAGGTGCCTTAGGGTTCTATCCTCTCCCCTATGCTTTTTAACATCTACATGAAGCCGCTGGGAGAGATCATCAGGGGGGTTGGACTGGGTGTCCATCAATATGCAGATGATACCCAGAAAGTTGTAGGACACTTTGCATGGAACATCATCCTTCATCTTCTGTCTCTGGTGGTTTCTCCCTCATTCATGTTTGCTTTGCTGGCCAAGATTTGGATGACATCCAAGCCTGAGGGTGACGTGAGCAGCACCTCAGACTAAAATAATCTCCTCTTATCAGCAAAGCTGTCTCCGCTTTACATCCTTGATCCCACATTCAAGCTGGCATGCATCCAGAAAAGCTCTTCAGACATGATGAGAGTTTATCTCAGATGTTCTTCACCCACCTCTGTCTAGTCTGCTGTCCTCCCCGCTCACAATTTCTCTATCCTTCCTCAGTTTATACTGACCTAACATGTTCCTGGCATTTCACTGTGTCTGCAAAAGGTATAGTGAACACAAAGTTCCATTTTCCAACCGGCGTGTGCCATCTCTGACCCCATTCTCTTCAGCTCGATGTAAACCCAAAATGAGGACTATAATGGGCTTTTAGAGCTATTAAGACTTACCAATTTGGTGACAATTGCTCTTATAAGCTTAATGGGCAAGAATAGGGGAGTAATTTTTTTGCGGAAAAAAAGCTAGTTCACTTAGGATTGCTGTGTAAGTCCATTAGTGCAATATTGTGGCTCTCTTTAGCCATGAATCATCAGTGTCAGGGATGGATGTTTCTCCACATGATGCGGTTGGTGAAATGTTCACAAATGTCTGTGATCTAATGGTTTCTTCAGTTCATATTCCTCTGTTTTGGAGAAGTGTGCTACTTTGAGGAAGATTTAGAAATGAGGTTCAAGAGAAAGAAAGAAATGAAATGAAGTCGCCAGACAGGCGGTGGCAAAGTAGCATTACAACGCACGCTGGGACTGATATTATGGGTTTGCCTAATGCCTGCTGGCCTGCGTGCGGATGTATGAGAAGAAATTGCCAGCTTCCGCAGGCAGAGGCAGCTTCAATGCATTTAAGGCTGTGAGCTGCTTTCTGTCGTCTGGTTGCTGGTGCAGAAGTCGGGGGCAAATCACAGCCTCAGTGAGCCTAAGAAGCTTGTCTTGGTGCCAAAGATAAAGGCTTATTAATGGTTAGTAATCTACTGCTAAATACCTATTGAAAAACTTGTGAAATGCATGTTATTAAATCCTTTTCTCTAAAATGCATTTTTTTTCACCAGGTCAAAGCCCCAAGAAAAAGTTGTCGGCTATAATTGTCTGCTGCTAGGCATTTCATCTTTACAAAGGCATTTCAGTACCATTGAACAATGTAATCTACTTAACGGGAGAGATTTGTCTATGTCTTTTCTATGTAATGGTTTTATGCAACATTGTTGTCATTGCTTGCATGTGGTCTTGGAGGTTCAAGTGACCATTGATACCAGGGGTTATTGGGAAGGGCAGGTGAGTTGGGAATGGGGTGGCAAGGCTCTGAAGACATGGGAGCCAGAGACGCATTTAGGGTGGTGCAAGCAGTTCCTCTGCACAGGGAACTGAGCCAAGGGGGTGAATAATAATAATAATAACAATAATAATAATAATAATAATAATTTTAAAACCCTGTATTTATATGGGTACCTACTGAGAAGATCCATTAAAAAAGCAACTGCTCCAAAAGGAATCATGGTGAAAAGAAAGAAATTGGGGGGGGGGCTGCCACATTTTGTCCTCACTGAGGGCACCACATTACCGGAGTCCAGCCCTGTGCATCTCTGTGCAGTATTTCTAAAGGGGCCTTCCTCTCGTTCTCTACCACCGTGGCCTTGGCTATGCTGCTGTTGAATGCCAGGTCAGTACAATATTCATGGACAGCAGTGCTGCCCTGACTTAGGGGCAGGTGAACTGGGTGGACTTCTTTTGACCCAGCTGTGCCCACCAGGACCAGCATAAGTCATTGGACCGAGGAAGGGGGTTGCAATGACCCACAGGGAATCCAACTCCATCCCTAGAAAATCATTGGGCTTTGAAGTCATCATATTTCTTTTTGTTTTAAAATACTGAAATGCTACTTTTCTGGACAATGCCCATCCAAATAATAAAAACATTTCTCTCCCCCTTTTTGTCTCCAAGAATCAAGCAGGGTCACAAAAAAGCAAACAACTCAGAACTCCAGTAGTGTAAAAAATATGTGAGCCTTAATCTGGTGAGCAGGACAAAAAATTACCCAGGGAAGACCAGCCAAAACAAGTGAGTCCTCGAGGCCTTCCCAAAAGCCTACCCCCCCCCGTTGCATCTCCCCTGGGAGATAATTCCAAAGGTGTGGGGCCACCCCAGTAAAGGACCTATTCATTGCGGTCTCCCACCTCGCGCCAAGAGGGCCTGCGACTGAGATCCCAGTGAGCAAGCAGAATGACATGGGTGCAGGTGGCCCATTGGATAACTCTGGCCCAAACGATTTAGGGATTTGAAGCTTAAAACCAGCCATTTAATTTCACCCTAAAGCTCCCTCCCTAGAGAAGCTAGACTGGCTCCCTCCTTGTTCTCCTTCCGCTGGCAGGTGAAGATCTTACCGTTCCAACAAGTTTTGGAAAACTGGCAGCTTTAAGGAAAGTGGTGGTGCTGTTTTTACTGTAATTATCTGTATGTTTTTCATAGATCACCTCAGTTTTATTTCTATTAAAGCTCAATTGGTTTTTGATGCCCCCCCCCCGTGTTTTTACCTGTTCTTAATTTTTCTGTATGCCACTTTGAGCTCCTGTCAGGGAAGAAGGCTTGGTATAAACAAACAAGCAAACAAACAAACAAACAAACAAACAAACAATAATAACAACTTGGCCTGGAAACTCACTGCAAGCCGGTATAGTTGGCATAATACTGGTTATGGCTACATAGTTTCACGAGTACTTGCTCAAGTTTTTGCCCAGCCCCTGGTGAAAGGGTACACAAGGGTTGAATTCCTCAGCCTTTCGGTTGACAATTCTGCAACACTTCTCCTGAGGCAACAAGAGACGTTCTGGCTGCTGTGTGTTTTCCCACTCCATCTGCAGAGTTCTTCACTGCGGTTGCTCTCTCCACCTTCTCTAGCAACCTAACTTTGACATCAACCTCCAAAGACTTTGGATTAAACTACTGACTCTGGACCCTGTCCACAGTCAGAATAACTCAGTGCAAAGGGTGCTGGAGGCTCTGCTTCTTCCTGTTTCCATTGCTGGTGGCTTCTAGTTCCAGCAGAGATCCAGGCTTCTGGGCAGACTTCTGTGCAGCTGAGCTGCTCCAGTTCCAGCTGACCACAATCAGCTCGCCCTGGCTTAAAGTAGGGACTCAGCTAGATTGGCAAGGAAAAAGCGTTTCATATGCACTGTATATGCGACATAACACTGTGACACCAGATGGCTCTGTGGAGTCCCGTCCTTCCCTACCGGATTTCCCTGCATGAGTTTACAATATGTTTAACTGAATCAGTTCTTTGATGTGTCTAGCTCCAGCCTAACTCTCTCCAGCTGGGAACAGGGCTAAGGATTGGGGCGGGGGCACTGGAGCAGCCAGCCTAGGAGCAGCCAGCTGCACAGCTCCTGCTCAACCACTGCCCTCCTCTCCACCAGGGTCCTGTGTGCAGTGCTGCCAGGAGAACGCTTTGAATTGGAGTGGATTCTTGCAGGCCAGGAGCATAGTGTGTGTGGGGGGGCCTGCCAGGGTGATGGCCCTGGGTGCATTTGGGGGGGGGCACTGCTTATGCTGCCCTGCCAGCCAAGTGCCACTTTGTGAGTCTGGCAAAGCGGCTCAGGGCTGGCGTTGCTCCAGCATTATCCGTCGTGAGGGCAGGGCTCCATTCACTGCCGCACCCTGCCCCTCGGCACACACCAGCCCGCTCTGGGCACCAGCAAACAATGCTACTGAGAAGGACTATGAACTCCATTCAGTCCCAGTACTCAAAATAAATTCCTGGCTCCAGCATTTTTAGTTCTAGGTAAAATCAACAGCGGCACATTAAAGATTTAAAACAAAAATAATGTTATGGCAGAAGTTTATATGGCTTCAAGGCCATTGTGTCAGGTGTGCAGACTCATAGTTTGCAAGTATATAAAGGAGAAAATTAAAAGGTGTGAGTTGAACACCAGTGAGATAAAAAAAATACAGTTGGTGATTATGAGCTTAATATGCACTTAGGTAAAGAGACCCCTGACCATTAGGTCCAGTTGCGGACGACTCTGGGGTTGCACGCTCATCTCGCTTTATTGGCCGAGGGAGCCAGCGTACAGCTTCTGGGTCATGTGAGCAGCAGGACTAAGCCGCTTCCGGTGAACCAGAGCAGCACACGGAAACACCGTTTACATTCCCGCCGGAGTGGTACCTATTTATCTACTTGCACTTTGATATGCTTTCGAACTGCTACGTGGCCAGGAGCTAGGACCGAGCAACGGGAGCTCACCCCGTCACAGGGATTCGAACTACCGACCTTCTGATTGGCAAGCCCTAGGCTCTATGGTTTAGACCACAGCGCCACCCTGTCCACTTAATATGTAACAATTGGTGAGGCCAAGACAGACGCTGTGGTTTGAGGAGGAAAGGGATTGGGCCAAAGGCCCCGCTGATCTCCTGTTCCCAAGAGCACCAAGAAACCTGTCTGGAAATATTTTGTAGCATGTGATTTCTGGCCAAGAGCAGGAAAGCAGAGGGCATTGCTGTGTGTAGAGCTGATATGATTTTTCCACTCTTTCTGAAGTCTAGTGCTGCAACATATAAAGGGCATGTGTGCAGCTTTCATAAATTTGGGCTGTCTTCTAAGGACTTCATTTGAAAGCCAATGTAGCCCTGTGAGCAGAACCTTGGCTGGGAGGCAAGGGCTGGAATACTTTGCATAATATGACCATGGACAACTGGCAATCCATTTAGAATGACTGCTGGGCTGTACTGAGGTGCAACACAAAATATATACTATAGCATTTTGCACACAGGCACCATATCACACAGAGTTATGTATGTGCCCCTAACACAAAGCTAAGCCCATGAAACCAATGGTGTTCAGCATACTTAGTGCTCTGATGGATTGTGACCTAAAAACAGATTATAACTTTCAACGGCAGATGTTAAGAACATGGTTTAAGATAGGGTTGCCATATTCTGAAGAGTAAAAAAGAGGATGCTATGATGGCCATTCAAAGCAAATAAATGCAAATTGTCTCAAATTTTATCCCTGAAAAAGAGGATGTGTCCTGAAAGAAGAGGACACAGAAAGATTATTGCCTTTCATTATATTTTATATCTGAGGTTTGGCTTATTTTATAGTCTTTCTTTTGTTTTTTAGTCTGTTAGATCTGTAAAATTGCTGTAAAATTTGATAGTGCCACCTGAGGATCAGATGGTTTTAATCGGGGGCTGGATCCAGACCTTGGGGTAACATACTGGTCTTCTCTTTAAAAAGCAACAAGCTAGTTACATCCTTAAGGTGGGAACTATGTCACTACGACAAACCCATAAAGAGCTTATTTTGCAGCTGGATCTAAACTATAAAATTCATCAGCAGTCTTTTGGTACAGCTTTCAAATAAGCACGGAAAGACTGGAATGACCACAGAGGGAAGCGTTTTGTCTTGAACTTCAGTGAAAGATGCTAGCAAGCTGCCTTTGTTAGCATATGCACGAAACGAGGTGGGAAGGGCTGTGTTATTTTTGCCCCCTGCTATTGCAGGCATCATGGAAAATATGTCTCAAAAGGCTTCGAGATGGCTCATTAAGCTCCCGATCCATTTCTGCACACACTGCTGCTACCACACTGACCTTTTACAGCTCAGACTACAGATGGGCATCTCCCCGTCAGTGAGATGCAGCCTGTAGGGACACATAACCAGCGGAAGAAATACACTTTCAGCTGTTTTGTCTCTCAGACCCAGAAGGGGAATGGCAAGAGGATCTTTGTCCCATGAATGAACGAACACACACACATCATTCTATGTGGTCAACCTCCGTGGATAGCAGATAACTTTTGCTGCTCCTTTGCAAAGAGGAAATCACCTCTGTCTTGGGGGATGGATGGGCATGCGATGCAAGGCCTGTTTGGCACTTCCTTTGTTCTTCACACAGCAGCATGAACACAGCCCAGCTCTGAATTCTTTAGATGGAGTTGATGGCAGCAAGGCACCGAAACCTCATTGTGTCTCACAAGGCATATTCTGGCAGGACTCCTCACAGACAGCCACTTGCTGGAGTTTCGAATGCAGCCTGCGGAAGGGCAGGCATACGAAGCTGAAAGCAAAGGAGGGAAACAATAGCTGCCCCCACCCCCAGATCTGAGAATGGGAAGTAGTTTTGTTACTGCAGCAAAAAAAGAATGTCCAGCCGGGTGAATGAACTTCGTACCTGTAGCTTGGCAAAGCTCAGTCTCAAGAAAAACACCAAAAGCCAACAAAAGACTTGAGTTAAAGTAATAATTAGACAGGAGGCACTTCAGCACATTGGCCAAAAGTTTCCAGCCTTGCCTTCTAAGTGAGGCTTTAAATTGAGATTTAAATTTATTAGAATCAATTGCTTTGAGTCACTGCACTCCATCAAATCACATAGTGATTCTTAGTGCCTTCCAATGTTTCAAGTATTTCAGTGGGTGTGATTCACCATTGCTCACTGGATGGAACAATTCCACCTCTCCTCTCCAGCTCTTTTGGGAGCTCTCTCTGATGCAGTTGGTGCCCCAATCCACCCACTGAAGGCCAGGAGTCTAGACTACAGGAATCTCCACCCCACCTCCCATCCCTTTTCCCTTGTCTCCCCTCCGCAGATAATTTAAAATACCATGGCCTGTAGTACAGGTGATGCTACTGAACGAGAAGCAATGGAATCAACTTTCCAAGGAACTTGGTATCTGTCCATTTCTTCCTCTCTCTCCCTTTAAAAAAAGAAAAGGCACAAAGTTCATTTTAGACTTGATTTCTGGAAATCATTGTTTGTTTTGTTGAATGTTTAAGTTTCTAATTAAGTTGATATTTAGTGATAATTATCTTCTTTTGCTAATAATTCAAGCTTGTGTGTTGCATGGACACCTTGTTACACTGGCACGTTGGTGGCTGTTGCTGAATAATAATAATAATAATAATAATAATAATAATAATAATAATATATTATTTATACCCCACCCATCTGGCTGGGCTTCCCCAGCTGCTCTGGGCGGCTTCCAACAAAATGTTAAAATACCGTAATGCATCAAACATTAAAAGCTTCCCTAAACTGGGCTGCCTTCAGATGTCTTCTAAAAGTCTGGTAGTTGTTCTCTTTGACATCTGGTGGGAGGGCGTTCCACAGGGAGGGCGCCACTACCGAGAAGGCATAGACTCCTAATGTCCCCCTCAAATATAGACGGTAAATTCCCCAACCCCTATGTAGGGATATATACATGACCAGGTGCACTTCGCTGGTTGCCAGTGGGAGGGAGATTTTTGTGTCCCTTACTTCAGATCTTAGAGATAAAGTGCCCCATTGCTATTTCTAGTTAGATGATAAAACTGTGTGTTTCCAAATTCATTTCTGGGTATTATGGAAGCACATTAGTCATTTGGAGGTATCATTCATCACCTACATTTTGAAGAGCCACCCAGCCAGCCTTTTCCCAACCTGGTCAACTGCTTTCTCACCACCTTGCAAAGGGAGTGGGGGGGAAATGATATCTGGCTATCAAAACAAGCAGCCAAGATATAGCAAGTGATGAGAGAACATTGCTGCCATCAGCTTTGGAGGAGGCGCTATTATGTCAATCAATCAATCTTGTATGGATAGGCTGTTGCATTCCTCAAATGATGTACTCAGGGAGAAATAGATCCATTAACTTCTAGTAGGTAAACTGCAACATCTAAAGAGTGCAAGAGGAGATCAGTTTCCCGCTAATAAGACACTAAGAGCTTGATGGTTGATCTCCCCACACCCAATCAAATACCACTTCTAGATTATTTTTCACTTGCATTGACTTCAAACAGACTGTCAGCCTTTGCAATTAAATATAATTTAAAATAAGATTTTGGAGAGCTTGCTCGCCACCCACATGCAAAACCCAACACGTACGTGTGTGTGTGTGTGTGTTTTACTGTGGTGCCATATTCTTGCAAGGCACAGAGCAAATGGCAGGATGTTTACCGCAGCAGCAACTTAAAATACAAACCAAGCCAGCAGGCTGGAAAAACCTCTGCTGCCTTCCTGTCGAGAGAAAACAGTCACACATTCTTAATAAAGGAAGCAGGAACTGTCAACATTCCCCCCCTTCTTTTTTGGCAACCCAGTACCTAGATGCAGGCACTGCAATGTCACAGTTGCTTTTTCTAATTACCTTTGTGGTCCCGGTGGTATGTCTTTAACGCGTCTTCCATATTAATGAAGGCAAGAACAGACAACACCACTATAAGAACTGCTTTATTACTACTCTACTGCTGTCTGTGGGGTTTGGGTTTCTTTTGTATTGTTACGAACAGTCCTATTTTCCAGATAGGTCATATCAAACACATCCACTGAATAACAGCTATTGAAATCATCCATACAATGAATGCTGCTTGTGTTTGTTCGCTTGTGATGTTCACTAATCACTTGTTGTGACTCTTCGTACCATATGGGAGTCAGGGCTGATAGATGGGAGCTGCAGCCCTGGAAAATGGAGGGGCAAGAAAGTTGAGACCTTAATCAGGTTTCAGTCAATGATACTTAAAATCAACAGATCTTGATAGCCCAAACACCATTTGAATTAATGCACTGATAAATGCCTCCTGATGTCAGGGAATATAATTAGGTGGCCACAAGAGGGTATATATTATTGCCAAGTATCAAACTACTTGTTGACCTCAGCAGTGTTTCCTCCATTAAGCAACAAGAAGCTTGAAAGCTGGTTTGAATAAAATATTGGGTTCCATTACCAGCGACTGAACAGCTTGTCTGAAGTGCTGTTTTTCAAGGGAGATAACCTCCTGCTTGTTGCTGACAGCAACATTTGATAAAAGAGAAGTTCTCTTTTAGCGGAGCAGCCAAAAGCATTCTTGATTTCCTGACCAAATATGAACCCACCCAGTCACCTAATGCCAACCTTTCCTTGACATTAGACGGCCGAGTTCTTGATTTTTGAAAATTTGTTAATTCACATCTTGTGCTGTCTGTTACTTAACCAGCTTTCACTTGCATTGATAATAGTGTATTATATGTATCTGGCTGACTGTACACATATACAACAATACAATCCTCATCACTATTACCTGGCCTAAATCTAGCTGTCCAGTATTTAAGTCCATTGGGTTGCAACTCTTTTGGCCAAATGATACCCTGAGTTTCGTAAAACTTACTGGTGAGTAGCCTGCCTGGTATCAACTGCTGCAACAGAACATCTTACAAAAAGGAATTATGTTTCCTCCCTTCAAACTTCTGGGTGACATCTAAATGCATATTTGGATGAAACCCAGAATAATGGAGAAAGGACACAGAAGTAATTCATGCTTCCTCTCTTGATGATTTCTTGGGGCATCATATATAATTTGTATTAAAGGGCCATTTGGCTACCATTGCAAACTGAGTGGGGAATACACTCACTCTGCCCGGTCCATTGTCAGTGGTTGAAGAGAAGATTGTTTTAAAAATGATTTAGTACATTTATCAAATGCAATGGGTTGAGGGATACACATTTGGGCTCAGATTCAGTACTAGTCATGATCAGGCAGTCACTTCCAACGCTTGGGCATAGAATACACAACAATTCCAATTCATATCTTCCTCCTGCTGCTTCTGCACAGTAGCCTGTTTTTAACTGTGGGATTCCTTTGCTGGGTGGAGGCAATTACATTTCCTTCATGTGTAGCATTTCCTGTTCTTGACATTTCTAATATATCCTTGTTTATATCAATTTGCCTATTGCCAACAGTAGCCACAAGACACCTCTAAAATAGCAGCCAGGATAGATAATATCCATGATTTCTCAGCCTTGGAGAAGTGCAACAGTCTGCAATGCTTTATGTCAGGCATAGGCAAACTCGGACCTCCAGATGTTTTGGGACTACAACTCCCATCATCCATAGCTAACAGGACCAGTGGTCAGGGATGATGGGAGTTGTCGTCCCAAAACACATGGAGGGCCGAGTTTGCCTATTCCTGCTTTATGTCCATAGCTCACTACTAGCTCCTCCCCCATGATCTCCTTTTCCTCCACTTCATGAGTTTGACTTGCAGACAGAATGAAGGTCAAGCCCACATTATTATTTGAACTTTGGGGGAACTACCCTTGACTCATTCAAATCCAAAGTGCAATGGCCCACTTGCAAACCCTTCACAGTTTGTAATAACAAACATGGATCTGGAAACAATAATTTTCAAACCTCCCACCTGTTCAGAAAAGCGACCTGCAATAGCAGAACGCCTAAATGGGACTGACTTGTAAGTGTGCTCAGAGTTGCAACTGCAGAAAATAATCCACATTTCCTAAACCAAATGAGATGGCACTTCCTTGCCTTGCTACCTGGCACTGTTTTCCCTGAAGATGCCAAGGACAGACCCTAGGGCGTTGCACATCTATGATTACATTATATGATTTGTAATCATACTGCTAAAGTTCAATGGGACCTCACTCCCTGTTAACTGTGTTAAAGATTATAGCCTATCTGTACATCACATCCCTAACTATATTTGAATTTTGCTCTTAAACCTATCAACCTTGTGTTTGATCACCCATATGTCTGGGGCTCTGCCATGCCATCGGACAATGGTCGGGTGTTGGCCAGCAGCCATATTGCAATTCGAAGGCCATTTCCCATTCAGAGAGACAGAGTGACGGAGTCTGTGACTGCTCGTCTCCACCTCCATGCTTGCCCAGTGCTGGAACTATCATTCTCTGGGTAGAGTCATAGGCTCAGGGGTAGAGCTCATGATAGGCATGAAGCAGGTCCCAGCTTCAATTGCTAGATAACCAGTTACAGGATAGCAGGTTCTGTGGAAAATTCAACTGGAGACTCTGGAGAGCTACAGAATGGGCAGTGTGTGCTTGTGTGTATATGTCAATGATTTAACCTGGCATATGTACAAAGAAGTCCAGTGTGTGTTTCTTCACTTGACTACTCACTTGATCCTTTGCACTCGAGGGGTGTCATGATGTGTGCCCCATGGGATATATCTGTTGCTAGTCTTTACTGCTTTAGGATGCAGGTGGAAGGTAGACTTAGAGCTGAGCCAAAAGTCATTCGGAGAACTTGGCTTCAAAATAAGAGGCTTATAGTGGCCACTGCCTGCTTGTATATATCTGGTGGCAGTGCTAGCTACTCCCTCCAAATCATTTCTGCAGTTTTTTCATTCTTGCTGGTTTCTGTGTCTTAATACTGTTTCTGTTCTGCATTCTGTTCTACATTCCGTTTCTGCACACCGCTTTAATATTCTTTGAATGTAGAGCGGTTTATAAATTATGAAATAACTAAACAAATACAGAGCACAACACACTTCCACTGCAAAATGCTCACAGCCTGTTAAGGGGCATTTTTCCTAGAGGGAATTTAAAAGTTTGGATGTCCATACCATCTGCCCCTGAGTTGCACCTCTGACTGGTGTGATCCAGGGCAACAGATCTATCAGAAGGCCCCCCTCGTTGTGTGTTTTGCCTCTCAGTGTGGGAGCAGCATTGCAGCTCATGCCATTGGCATGACAGGAGCATTCCAGCTGTGGCATCTGACTGTGGTGGGGCTGATTTGCACATCATGACCTGATACTGTGGCCATGACAGCTCTGTTCAGGCCCTTCTTATCGGGTCAGGCTTCCTGTTTGCAGGAAGGACTGTAACTGCGTTTTGTCCCCTAGGCTTGCAATCCTCCTCCAGACCTTCCTGCTCAATGCAGGAATGTCAGCTGGGGTGTGGGAGGAGGCAGCATGTAGAGCACATTCATGAGCACCAGGAACAACTCACCAAGGGGAAGGTCCATTGCTCAGAAGCAGGGCATCTGCTTTGCATCTCAGGGTTCAAGCCCTGGTCCAGGCTGGGCTGTAAGAGATGCCTGCCTGAAACCTGGAGAGCCAGTCAATGGGTACCATGCTGAGCTAGATGGATCAATGGTCTGGCCTGCTATAAGGCAGCTTCCTGTGTTTCTAAATAGGACTTGAATGGCCACAGTATCAGCCCCTGAGCAGTTTTCAGAAGACAGATCAGCATCAACTGGTAAAATTCTGGGTGATTTGGTGAAGATCTGCAAGGGTTTCTGTCTCCCCAATTGTTTAACAGAAGCAACAAAAAGGCCTTTCACCCTTCTCAATTAGGCTGCTGAAATTAAGGGAGCTGTGAGCTGGGGGGAATTGGGAGCTGATTTTTATGTGTGAAGGACTGAGAGCTCAATTATGATCCTGAAAACAAATGGCTGTTTCATAATTTACTCTCCTGACTCACTGTTTTGCACCTGGTTTCAGCTGGTGAACCTTGAGGTTCTACTAACAAAGCAAGGGAGGTCCTGTAAGCCTGAAGTCTTCCCAGCCTGCCTTGTGACCTCTCCATGGATACAAGAAACAAATGCCCGAGCAGGACTTGGGTGATTGTGTGAACAGATCCAGCAAGCACAGCCTTGCTGCTTCACCCCTTTTCTGCTTCACATTTGTCAGGCCAGGAAGCAAAAGAATGCTTCAGACACAAACAGCATCCCAGAGTTCTATGGTGCCTAGTAATTGACAGCTAAATTAAATAAAAGCAAGATTTCCTAAACTGAGCATTACAGCTGTGAGTCATGAGCACTGCATTACCTAAGCCTGGTAAATAAATAATCACAACTAAATACAGATAATGTGTTAAACAGCTAGAGCTAGTAAATCACCAGTGACAGAGCGCCTTAAGGTAAATTGTTTTTTTACATTGGCAAAGGCCTTTCTGGGAAGGCTCTGAATGTGTGTGTGTTTGTAACAGTAACTGGTTACTTAATGCTGCAACCATTTGGAAAATGCATTTTACCTCCATCACTTAACATTACTTATACACAGAAACTAAGCTTCTGTGGAAGAATTATGTTGCTGGCAGTAACTACATGCCTGATGTATCTAAGAAGGATATTTCAGATGTCAAAGCTACACCAGCTTAGAAAATATTTCCTGGTAAAATAATACTTTATAGCACTCAGAACAACACATTTTAGATACATAAATTGATTTGTATCAATTAATTATGAAGAGGAGCTTCAAACATCAAACATGGCCATTTTGTTAATTCAATAATGGGCTCTCGGGTAACAATTCAAAGTTGTCTGGGGCATATGGCGTTCAACATGGGCAGGAGCACATGCAGACCTCAGAATGTCACTTGGGAGACATCCAGACTCCACAATTTGTAGGTGATTTGAAAACTATATCAAAGGACAATTCCTTTGATTTCCTGCTACCATCACTTCGAGGCAGGAGCAGATGCCATGGTGAGGCAGCGGTGCCCATCTCACCTTGTGATGTTGGGAAATGGGAGGTGGTGGCAAGGTCAGTGCAGTGCAATGCACCCGGGGAGCCAATCTGGCACTCCTGCCTGTGTTTGCACCATGCTAACCTCACCACCACCTCCCACCTTCGTCTCCATCCCCCAGAAAGCAGCAGTGATGTGACTGAGCAGAGGTCAGGTGAGTGCCGCCCCCACCACACTGCCAGCTGCAAGGAGATGCAAGGAGGGTCACCCCAAAGCAATCTTAAATGTCAGGAAACAAGGCAGCTCCTGCTCCTAAATAACAGAGTCCAACTTGAGCATTGTAGGCTCATGATTCAAACATCTGTGTGATGGAAACCAAGTTCAAAGTGAGCTGTTTTCAGATACAAGGACAGGGAATTATTTTTAGTCCTATTTTGCTTTCAAGGATGTGATAACCATTGCACAACTAACATAACATCACCTCTGATACTACTCTCTCACTTCTTTAGTGGAGTGAAAAATGTGGCGTTTGAAGTAAAAGAATGGCTGTGAAGCCTGAAATTTGCCAGCCTGAAGTAAGTTTGCTTTTCACACTGAAAAAAAAAGTTAGAAAATGATGGGTTCATATTTAATATTGCTGCTATGTTGCACAGTTTACCCAAAACACAGATATGGGGAAGTAAGGAGATATATGAATGTTTTATGGTGCTCAGTTGTACTTACAAATTTAATTCAAAGAAAACATTAATTTTAAAACGTAGCTTTCGTAAGAATCAAATGCGGAACAGCACATAGAAAAGTGTGTGCAATGGACAGAGAGCGAATAAAATTACCAAAAATTCTAATAATAGAGGATGATAGGAGAGAGAGGAGGGCTGTGAGCTCAAGCTGAAACCTCAGTCAATGTAACAGCAATTTCCAGGAAACCAGACAAAAGATTGTTTGTACCACATGGGCACCAAAGCATTTTCATGCTCCATGAACCGAAGTCTAGTATGAAACTTTGAAATATTAGGGTAATTTGAGAATTCAACCATGACTGTGATATCTAAACAGACGGCCTGTGTTCATGTGAGTGAGTGACGAAGCTCAGTAAAGAACAAGGTTCCAGGTGTTGGTTCAAGTGTAATTTTTGTTATTAAACATGGGTTGCGACAGAAGCTTCTACAAGGACTTGCACATAACCATGACTGATGGATGTATTTGTCAGCCGTTCAGTTAGCTCCATCAACTCACTCAAGACACATTTTGAACAGATTATGTACTGTGGTACTTGGTAGACCATACATTAAACAAGAGACTGCTCTGAGGCTCTGCTTCTGACACTCCACAGGGGGAAAGAAAGAAAGAAAGAAAAGGAGAGAACAAAACTCATAGAGTTTGACAGCTACTGAGGCAACACTTGCCATTTACATCATAAGCCCAAATATATTTTTTTTTGCAACACAACTATATATTAATTTAATAAAATACACAATATAGCTCTTATACACTCAACAATTTGGCTCAAATGCACTGAATCTGCAATAAATCAATAAAAATATGTCATTTGATGTAAACACATTGAATCTTCTTACATTTGCACATTTAAATGGTTTTGTGTGGATTTGTGTTGATGTCTGAAATGTTTGCACTCACTTGAGCTATTTTAGTGTCCACAAATGAATTACAAAAGGTGTTAATAATGTTAATTTGTCTCCTCTATTATTACCTATCAAAAGGTAATTATTATTTGTGATCTCATATTATGCCTCAGGTTTAAAACATACTGCTAGCCTAGAAATTTTGCTGGACACTAAAGCATTTCCCCCCCTCTCCTTTCCACGTGAGTTAGTTTATGCAGGTGCAGGACAAACAAGGACTCTATCATTTCACATTTAACTTTAATATGACATGAGCTGTGTTACTAATGACCAGAATATTTTTGCTGAACAATGTTATGGAATGGATTCTTGGATTTCTTTCTCTCCACCCCCCTTTTTTTGGTGGCAGATAACTTTATACAGAAATGGTTGTCACAAATGAGTGTTAATTCTTGGTGGGGCCTGGTTGACTACAAGACTTTTTGTTTCTTGGTTTCTGATTTTGGGATTTTCAGTAGAAGCCTATAATGACTGCTGGAAATCTATCAGAGAACTATTCCACCCTGCTTTTTATGGAGTCTACACATAAACAGTGAACAACTATCAGTCCTAAAATATCAGGTTCCATTTGCCTATTTTCCCTTTATATCTTTCTATTAGATTGTCAAAGTGGCATCCTTTTTCTCCCTCCTCCTTCCTTCTCGTTAACATACATCACGCCGTTCTAATGAAAGTTTGGTAAAAACGAAACCAGTGTTATCTGTGGAAAAAGATAGAGCAGTGAAAAGAACATACTTGTGGGCACTTCAGATGTTCACTAAAAGCCTTAAAGCAGCATTGGTCTTCGTTCATCCCTGTATAAATTTTAGAACCAGGGGAGATTTTTCTATTTTTAATTCAGCAGAAGAAGCAAACAAATGCCAGGCTGTCTTTTGTGGTTTTTGTTTCATTTCCTCACAGCTACAGGGTCATTTCCCCGACAGTCCTGCAAAAGCTTGTCAATCTCCCGCACTACTTCCTCTGCATCCACTGACTCTCTCCCTAGTTCCCTGTTTGAACGGTCTATCTGCTCCAACACAGAGTCCATCTCAGCGGAGTCTCGGCTCACCCGGGAATGCACCTCAGCAAAGACCCTGGCCATCTGATCGGACGCAATGAAGGCAGCGTCTCTGGACTGTTTACTAGGAGATAGGTACTGGCTGTCACTGGCTGTCATGTACTGGCTGCTGGGGTCAGCCAAGGCTCCTGTTTTGACTTCGCAACTATCCAGCGGTCCTTTTGTTGAGGTGCAAGGCTCAATACAGGTCTTGGTTGGGCTGCTTGATGCTGAGGGAACCTCTTGGAGGAGAGGGCTCAGGGCACGTTTGGCTTTGAGATAAGGTTTCACATTGGCAATGAGAATAGTGTGCTCTCTCTTGTCTTTCCCAAATGTACAAAAAGTCTTTTTCCCCGTGGGGTTCACAGTTTCGTAAGTCTCAGTCTCAACATTAGCTTCCACTGTGGGGACAAAGAGATTTGTTCGATAATCTGCATTTTCAGCCTGGTTGGCAGCAGGGAACTGGGGCATCCAACATCTGTCAGAATGACCAAGCACTCGGCATTCATCTGTGCAATTAACACACTCCTCTTGTTCTGCAAAAACAAACGGGGGGGGGATACAATGCTTTTAAAGTCATTAATCAGCTGCCTCAATCAGATCACAGCTTGCTTATTTGATCACTGGCCATCCTCATTACAAAAGGAATCATAATTAAAACATTTCAGGAGCATTGCATAAACCAACAAGTTGAGACCATCGATTTATTTAGAACTATTCTCAAGGTACATCAGTGGCTCTGTAGCCCAAAGGAAGCAGAAAGGGGCCTTTAGGGAGCTGCTCTCCTTGGAACTGAGCTTCATCTGTAAACTAATCTGCGGTAGAAATCTGTTTGTCTGGCTACTGCTTAAATTGTTTGAGAGAAGAGCAAATGGTAGTGAACTAACTCAAGAGGAATTATCAGTATTACTTTTTAACACAAGAACCAATAACCGAACAATGGCTGACTCTACGTAAACACAAACACTTCATAAAAATTAAGCAAGCCGAGCTTTCATCTTTGACATCTCTGTAAATGTTTTGTTGCATGGCAGTCGTGTAATAAAAAGTGTTTCTCAAAAAGCTTCCTTTTCTAGCAAAAAACACAGGAATGGAATTTTTCCGCTTCTGCGCATTGAGTACAAGCTTGTCAAAAGAGCTATTGCAGCTGTTTTATTAGACATGAGTATGGATCGTGTAATTGGCTTTTATCTTTTTTGCTTTTGTTTTGGTAAGAATCTGTTGGAAAATTTGATTTCTGCAGCACTTACTATTAGGAAGTGTCATACATTTACGTTTTCTTACAGCAGATAATATTTTCCAGTCAGATTGCTTTCTTCTCTTTTCTCAAGAATCGTTAACAAAGTGGATTTTCTTTTCTCTGCCATGATATTCTCATGAGAATTATCAAAATGCCTGGAGTTACAATGGGCAGTGTGTATGTGTGAGTGCATTTAGAGGAAGGGCGGGTGGTGTGCACATGTGAAAAATGTGTCCTGGACACAATGAACCTTCCATGAGATTCCTGCTGGTGGACCACCCAGTGACAGGAGCAAGGGGCAAGCTTCATCCCCCAAGTGCAGTGCTTTGGATTTCTTGGTAAGGCTGAATTGCAGGGATTCAGTAGCATGAAAAAAAGTAACAGGGTGGACTAAGGGGTACAGCTAACATAGGAGCTAATCCTGTCCATGGCGATCCCAGTGGAAGGAAGAAGGGGCAGGTTTTACTGTATCTCAACTGATTGTAGCTATTCACTTTGTCCCACTGGGCTGAGTGTCAGCCATTGAGCCGTGGGCCATCACCCCCCCCCATCTGCATTGATACCCACTTTCATCTCCATATCATGAAACACACCCCAGCCTGGTTCGGTATGCTGGTCACACCGAAGTGTGACAGAACCTAGAAACTGGTTTTCAAAGGAATAAATATGAAAGAAGTAAAGGAGTAAAATAGAAAATAAGAAAGTGAATTTCCTTAACAACAACAGTCTGGGTTTCCCGAGTATTCTGTAAAGCCCTGTCAATCAAAGAACAAAAAATGAACACTGAACACAATATAGTCCTAGTTAAATTACATCTAATCCCTGTTCATTTCAATGGGGGCTTTTAAACACACATACATTTAACTGTCTTTGGTTGAAGTCAGTGGGACTTATGTGCTTAACCTTGGCTGGATGATGTCCAGAGTATAAATAAGCTGATTGCATGTGTAGGGCTTTAATACTTTGCATATTATCTCCTAAAAGAACTATCATCCTTCCATATATTATTTAAGAATTGTAAAACAAAATACATAAAAATGAAAATATCCCATATAGATTGCTCTGGCCACTCTACAACTGTGTAAAAAACACAAAAATCAGAACATTACTACTAGAAACTTTCAATGCATAGATGTGTACCAAGCCAGTCTATGGATGGCAGTGACTAATATATCCCTCTGTGGACGTGGCAGGGATTCACAGAATTACTTTATTTTCTGTATCTTGATGTTTCTGTGTTGCTTTTTGGCCTGATGGCTTCCACAGCAGCTCACAAAACAGTTTCCAAACTACCTAAGTCACATCTGGGGACTATGACAAACCCAGTAGAATCACTGGCATTTTTGTTTTTGAATGGCAGTCTTGCCCCCCACCCACGTCACAATGCCACGTTACAAACCACATCAGGAACATCCAAACCATATCCAATTATACAAGTTTTGCCAGTTAGTCCACTGCTATTAGGATTTTCTGAGCAACTTCCTGAGCAATATTGAAGATGATCTCCCTTTAAAATACACCAGGGAAAGGAGGCAGCCACACAAAGCAGACAACAGGCTGAAGGTGGAAGGAGGCAGAAAACGTTTTTAGAAAGAAACTGGCTGAAAGAGTCTTTTTTGTTTTCACCACTTCCTCCAGAAAGAGTCCCCTTGTTCTCTGTGCAGGTGGTCCATCCTCCCACTTCAAAACCTTACCTAAGTGACAAGGCCAGTCCAAGACATTTGGGTGTCAGGGGACAAGGGAAATCCAGATGGCATTTCTCCAAGCACACACTCCTAAAGACACATGGCACACTCTACTGGAAACCTCACATGATGAGCAAGGGCTGCTCATGAGAAGGCATATTCCTTGTTCCCTGCCTCCCCAAACCCTGGCGCAGGGGGCCTGTGCAGGAAAGGGCTTCCATTGCCATTAGAGCAGCTCTCCATATCCCTTTCTGCCACCCAGGTCAGAGGTGCCTGCCTCCCACTCTGCCCCCCTGAATGGTGGCCCATAATTTCCCGAGGCAACCATCTCAGCTCGCCTGGTCTCAGCTGCTAGAACCGACCGACGTCACTACGGCTGACTCCACTACTTTCCTCTGAACGTGTGAACTAACGATCCTGGTTTGTATTTATGCTTCAGTATTGACTAAACATCCACTTGAGCTACCAGGGATTCCTAGCACCAACTGAATTAAATATGAAGAGGGGAGAGTGGTTTTAAGAGGAAATAAGCACGCATTGACCTTGAAGGGAAAACCTACCCCTTCTCCCCAAGCTTTTGTCCCACTGGGCTGGGGGGAAAGAAGGGAGGGGGGACATCAGCAGCTTTCTGTCTCTTTTATTCACCTTCCTTGCTTTCCTTTTTTATGTCACATCACAGAAAGCAGATTTGAAGTATTGATTATCATATATTATAAGCTGCTCACCTCACCATTAGCCTGCAATTTTGACTTGCTGCAGCTAGCAGACAGGAGAGAAGTAAATCGAAGAGGTACTCTTGTACCAAAAGCAAAAAAACAAAACAAAAAAGCACCTATAAACTCAGAGTGAACTATCACCACCCACAGCTAAATGAGTATTTATGAGAAAGTGAAATCAATTTGAAAGGTAAAAATAAATATATAAAATGGGCCCTCATCTCACACTGTGCAGCAGAAGAGGTTGGTAAGGTGATCTGCGCCATTGGTCTTTATCACAACTCAGGCCGACCTGCTTCTCTGGTTGAAAACAAACCTTTCACAGTCCAAGTGGGAACAATAAACAGCAGCAGCCCGGAGGCTTTGTCAGTCTCTGGAGGCACCGGGGTAAACAATCAGAAGCGCTTTGTGCACATTAGGGAGAGCAAATCCGAAAATAGACCAGAGAAATTAGCAGCCATAGAAAGAAAAGGAAACAAGTTACCTGGAATTAACCACGGCTGGCAAGTCATAGCAAACAGGAAAGCAGAGAAACAAGGCAGCTGCAATAGAATTTAGAGTCGCAAAACCCCAGGATGCAGCCCAGAGAATGTGTGGTTGTGCTAATTGTATACAAGTAGGCAAGGCTCTCCAAGCATACTGAACATTTAAAAAAGGGGTTACAGGGTAAGAACAAACTGAAATTACAGCTGTTGAAAACTGAAGTGCATGTGCCACCAAAATGGACAAACTAGCTACCAAGAGGATAATGTTTAAGCAGAATGATGGGGTGTAAAATGGCAAACAAGAGAGGCTTGGTATAATGCAAATTATTTTTATTTTTGTAATGTTTTCAATGTGCATGTTGCAGCTTCTATTACCTTCTGGATCAATAGGAATTCAGCTTAATGTATTGTTTATAAGGTGTAACTGAATCCAATGGAACAGAAGTGCTTTGTCCATATGATGAATGTGCTTTGTGACCATTTTACGTATCTTTGGCAGTAAAATTTATTTATAGCGCCCCCCCCCCACTGTTTCCTCTGGCTTCAAAGCAAATGACAACTGTTAAAATAAATCAACAAATATGCATGAATATAAAGCTAAAATTATCTCCATGTCTGCCACCTAGAACAATGGATAGATGTCACTAATTTGGAGCAGGGTTGCCAACAGCTTTTTATGATCACTTCTGATGTAGCTCCAGCCACTTTAGATCATGTGGGAGGGGACAAGGATGTTCTCTGTCCCAGATCAGGACTGTCTTTTCTTGGGAGAAGTGAAACACTGGGCTGAGATACAAACACACTGGAGTCCTGGAGAGCAGCTTCCCTCTCCGAACTGGCCGTAACCATCTACCTTGATGACAGTCATGTCAAGAAGCTGCTCATCAGACAATTTAGTCTCTTGCAAAAGAGCTTTTTAAAAATCAGGCCTGGGGCACAGTTTATAATGGTTGGGATTTTTGAAAGAAAAAAACCTTTTTAAGGTTTTTTTTCTGGAGTGCCCCCTACATCAGGGTGTCTTCAGATACATATGCACCAAATAATATCTATCTGAGGCATGTGGAACTGCTCTGAGTATTTTGAAAGTGGTCTTTCTTAATCTGTGAAAGTGGATTTAAGAAAATCATGAAATGAAATATGCCTCTTCAGGAATTAGGCAAGCACTTTTCCTTATTCCTTGCCTTTTAGTAATTTGTTGCCCATTCCCACAGTTTACATAACATGTTTAAAATAAACCACATGGGATCAGTTCCCTGGAGAATGAGCAGCACTGTCCGTCCAGATTATATTGTGGTTAATAATTCTTATTTTGACAGCTTTTGTTGCTGCCACAATAGTGTCACAAAACCTTCTATAATTCATATCAAAAAGTCTCTCTCTCTCTCTTTTGGAGGGGAGCAATTGTCTGCTGGAAAAGGAGCTGTTATCACAAGGTAAAGTTAAAGGACCCTCGGATGTTTAAGTCCAGCCAAAGGTGATTTTGGGGTGCAGTGCTTATCTCCACTTTCAGGCTGAGGGAGCTGGTGTTTCTCCACAGACAGCTTTCCGGGTCATGTGGCCAGAAAGACTAAACCGCTTCTGGCGCAATGGGACACTGTGATGGAAACCAGAGCACACAGAAATGCCATTTACCTTCCCACCACCACAGAGGTACCTATTTATCTACTTGCACTGGTGTGTTTTCGAACTGCTAGGTTGCCAGAAGCTGGGACAAAGCAACGGGGGCTCATCCCCTCCCGAGTGTGGATTCGAACCACTGACCATCTGATCAGCAAATCAAAGAGGCTTAGTGGTTTAGACCGCAGCGCCACCTGCATCTGTCAAGGTATGTAAGGGGGGAGAGGGGCAGAAGAGGAAGGGATTCTCCTGATGAGAAGGATCAGCTAAAGTGCTTCTTTTGAAGCTGAATTCATCTTTAATTACAATTGATCTTGACATAAATAAGCAGAGACAAACAAATAGAGTTCTATGTTCAAGCTCCATGTTATTAAATAGAGCTCTCTGGAATCTACATATTTATATTGGTCTAGATGGTGTTTTCAGCTAAGGAAAGCAATTAGGAGGGTTAGATTAGAAACTGATTGGCAATAAATACAGAACAATTCCTGCCCCCTCCAGGGGCCTTGCAGTCTCTTTTCAGTACAAAACATTCTGTCTCTGCTAGGGCTAGCCCTATACATGCATTTTGGTGCCTGATGCACCAGATCCCACTTACCCTAATTAATCTTGGGGAAGTCTGCTCCACAAATGGCATAAGAATAGATTGTGCTCCTGCTGGATTGTGTCCATCATGCACCAAGTCCACATTCCAGCTCTGAATGACAACCATATTCTGCCTTCCCTTCCTTACTGAGAGGATTGTCTCTAGATAGCTACAACTAGCCAAGGATTGCTACCATTGCTCCTTAAAGGAAGATGTATAGCCATATCTTCCTTTAATGTGGCCCATAAACTTCTTGCGCTTCTACCATTTATAATGTGTGACATCCATATTATGTTTCCTGGGAATCACTGTTGCCCCACACTTTCCCCTTCCTTAATCCAGATTATCTCTACCCAGCAATAATCTGTAGAGGAGGAGAAAGTTCTGATCAAACCACTGCCAATGGCAAGTGGGTCTTTGCCTCTCCTTCCCCTTTCTCCCATGCTTCCCCTTCCATTTCTCTTTCCATCTGGGCCCCCGTTTATTTCTGGACGTTGTCTCAATTATTTCTTTCTTCTTGCCAGAGCTTATTCTACCGGAGCTTCCAAGCACCTTATGTCGTCTTTTTCTTGCCTACTTGTGTGGTATTTCTTTGGCAGGTGATCTGTGGGAGGTGGCAGGTGTTTCGTTCATCCCCCTTTTTCTGCGCTCAGCTGGAAACTGTATTTTGCATGTCATACATTTACTACTTCACAGTTTAACATTTCTTTGCAGAACCAGAAACAATGAATATTTTTTTAAAAATACTTCCTCAACCTCACTTTTTGCTATGTGAGGGGCAGAGGTTTGGAGGTGGGTGGGGTCTTGTTGGATGATCAGAGTTTTGTCCCTTCCTTTAGCTAGATAGTCAATGAAATGTTTGAAATGGAGGAGGACGGGGTGCTTTACCACATTTGAATGGTTGCTTAAAAGCTACTTTTGGGTTGTTGCTGTTGCTTTTTTAAGGCTCACTATTGGCCCCAAACACTACAAGTTTTACAGTATATTCCAGCATATTGTTTTGTGCATAAACTGATCCATGAAAAAAAAGATAAATCATTTTTGCACTGTTTCTGTGGGGAGAAAGTTGCCATTTTTTATCGATTTAGAATCAAGTTGAGATGAACCTGAACTAGCAGCAAAAACCCTACATACTCCATTTCAGTAATTAAAATGGCAATTTCAGATTAAACAGAAGTAGCTTCTGTGCATGTCTGCATTCATGGCCCAGGAAATTCCATTTTGCACATTTCCTGGGAGGATTTTTTTTTGGGGGGGGGGGGTTAAACAATCCAGAACATGTATTTGGATGTTGAGTGAGTAGTGCATTCTCAGTCTGATCAAAACAGAAGGGTGTGCGCTGAGACAAACTTGAGTAAAAAAACAAACAGGATGCCTACAATATGTGGTCATGGAACTGTCAGATTTTTAATTGCTGATACATGTGCTTAGCTCTCATATTTGGACAAGAGACAAGTTGAACATGGAAAAAATGGATTTTATGCTCAATGTTACATTTTCAGAAATCCAAGAACCATTTTTATTACATAAAAGTTGCTTTGGGACAGTTGAATAAGTGGCAAGGAAATGGGAGAGAGGATGCTTAACTCTTTCAATGGCCAGTATTGTTCTGCTTTATCTCCCCCCTCCAATAATCTGTGCTCCCCCCCCCCCCGTTAAGTTCCAAATACACTTTTGCAAGTACAAGCAAGCATCTGTGATGGTAACAAATGAGGGAGGGAAAGCAGCTGACATGGAAAGGGTTAATAATACAAAGATGCTCAGTGTTGCTTTGCTCTCTCCCATTCAATGACTCCCCCAGTGGTTTGGCTGTAACAGCCACCCGCTCGCCTCCCACAACAATTGGGGGGAAATTAAATGTGTATCTATGTGATGTTTAATTAGGCCTAGAAAGGGTTAAGGGAAGATATTTCAACATGAACTCAGCATGCATTATTTCAAAGGCAGTGAAGAACTGATGGACTAGTAGTGGACCTAATTCTGGTCCATCACAGCTGGGATGAACTGCATAAACAAGAAGCTTATTTAAAGGGGTCAGCGCTGCTCTTTACTCCCCATACTCCCCATCACATAAAAAACCCCTTGTACATAAACTGCTTCTGAGAAATCTGAGTGCCAGTTCAAACACAACCCTGTGAATGAGACTCCCTGTGGTCAGAAGCCTCCGGGTGAGAGCTCTTGGGTCTGGACACAGCGATAGCTGCGCCTAGCCCTGTGCAGCACAGCCACTCGCCTGCCACTCCTGCTCCTGCAGTGTCAGGCTGCTTGAAGCAAGAGAAACAAGAATGTCTCTTGGTTCCTCTCTGCTGTTGCAATAAATAAAACAAAAAACTGAGCGCTGAAGGACGATGAGCAAGCAAATGATCCACACTTGGAGCGAGCTGGCAGCAGCGCTCTGTGGGTGGCTGTAGCAGCAGTCACAATTCCTTCTGTTGTCACCCAGAGGCTTCTCTCCACACTGAAGCCATTTTTAGGCCTCTGGTATGGACATAGTCTGCAATTCTTACATTAAATTTAGAGTTAATATATTCATGCAAGAAAAAGAAAACAATGGTTGTTACCTGATAATTTTCCTTCCTTACAGCGGGCCGGTCCACAGAGCCCAACAATGGGTCTTTGGCCTCTCCCTTGCTGTTCTGGAGGAAAATTGGACCTGTGAGTTATAAAGCAGAAAACACCCTTCATGCCATACTCCCCAACCACCCGCATTATGCCTGCTAAATTTTAAATGTTCACAGCTGAAATCTGTGCCCAAAGCAGGTTCAAACCTGGACCCTCTGAAAGACAGACATGCGCCTCCTTGTTCTCTTGGCCCCGCAGCCTGGTTACCCTGCCCCCTGCACAGGTAAGAGATACAAACAAACACCACAAAAGCCATAAATCTGTCAAGCACAGAATAGTGAAAATACTAACAACATACCCTCCAACATTTCTCTGGTGAAAACAGGGGCACCCTATTCCACCAATCATCATCATTACCACCATAATTTTACTATTTCTTACCCTGTCCCCCATCTGACTGCCCAGCCACTCAGGGCAGCTTCCAACATATATAATAAAACATTAAACATAATAAACATAATAAAACACCTTCAGGTGTCTTCTAAAGGTTGTATAGTTACAGTCATGGGGCAAAAGTAAGTGCACCCTCTTTGAATTCTGTGGTTTTACATATCAGGATGTAATCACTTGTTCCTTAGCAGGTCTTAAAATTAGATAAATACAACCTCAGATGAACAACCACACATGACATATTATGCCATGTCATGATTTAGTTAACAGAAATAAAGCCAAAATGGAGAAATCATGTCTGAAAAACTAAGTACACCTTTACTGCTTCCATAGGAATTAAAAGGCTAAGTAGCAGGCAGGGGCTGCTAATCAAATGTCCTTGCTTAACTGATCATCGGCAAGTGTGCCCACCTCTACAAGAGCCAAAGTTTTGGCAGTTTGCTGGTCTGGAGCATTCAGGTGTGCTTTAACACAATCCTAAGGAGGAAAGATGAGACAAGGCTCTTAGAGAAGCAGGTGATGCTGCCCATGAAACTGGGAAGAGTTCTAAGGCCATCTCCAACCAATTTTATGTCCATCATACTACAGTGAGAAATATTATTCAAAAGTGGGAAACATTCAAGGCAGTTGCCAATCTTCTCAGGGGTGGACGCCCCAGCAAATTCACCCCAAGGTCAGACCTAAGTTAGCATGTTAAATGTTAAGGTTCATGACAGTACAATTAGAAAAAGATGAAACAAGTATGGTTTGTTTGGAAGGGTTTCCCGGAGAAAGCATCGCTAAAAAGAACATGGCAGCACGGCTTAGGTTTGCAAAGTTGCATCTGAACAAACCACAAGATTTTTGGAACAATGTCCTTTGGACAGATGAGACCAAAGAGGAGATGTTTGGCCATAATGTACAGTGCCACATTTATCAAAAACCAAACACAGCATATCAGCAAAAGCACCTCATACCATCTGAAGGAGCCTCTCCACCCCCATCGTTCAGCCCGGAAACTGAGATCCAGCGCCGAGGGCCTTCTGGAGGTTCCCTCACTGTGAGAAGCCAAGTTACAGGGAACCAGGCAGAGGGCCTTCTCGGTAGTGGACCTGCCATGTGGAACACCCTCCCATCAGATGTCAAGGAAATAAACAACTATCTTACTTTTTAAAGACATCTGAAGGCAGCCCTGTTTAGGGAAGTTTTTAATGTTTGATGTTTTATTATATTTTTAATATTTTGTTGGAAGCCGCCCAGAGTGACTGGGGAAACCCAGCCAGATGGGTGGGGTATAAATTATTATTATTATTATTATTATTATTATTATTATTATTATTATTATTTCAAGTACGCTGGTGGAGGGCTGATTTGGGCTTGTTTTGCAGCCATACAACCTGGGAACCTGGCAGTCACTGAGTCAACCATGAACTCCTCTATATACCAAAGTATTCTACAGTCAAATGTGTGGGGATCTGCAACAACAGCTGAAGGACAAGCATCCCAAGCACACCAGAAAATCTACAACAGAATGGCTGAAAAAGCACAGAGCCAAGGGGTTGCAATGGCCCAGTCAAAATTCAGACCTCAACCCAACTGAGGTGCTGTGTGGGACCTTAAGAGAGCTGTGCATAAACAAATGCCAGCAAACCTCAATGAACTGAAGCAATGCTGTAAAGACGAATGGGCCCAAAATCCTCCACAATGATGTGAGAGTTGGATAAGGTCCTACCACAGCCATCTTTCCCATAGGGCTGGGTGGTGCATCGTGCCAGGGCGCCGGCCTCTCAGGGGCTCCCCAGCTGCGCGGCGTCTCACCTTTCCCTGTATGCCCGCCAGCTGCGCCCCACCAACCATAAGGCTGGTGGGCTTGCAGCTTCCCTCCCAAGCCTCCTCTGGAGGAGAGCGGTCCCCGCAGAGGCTTAGGAAGGAAGCTGCGCCCCGCTAACCATATGGCTGGTGGGCGCACAGCTTCCCTCCCAAGCTTCTGCGGAGATCGCTCTCCTCCCGAGGAGGCTTGGGAAGGAAGCTGCGCTCTCCTCCCGTGGAGGCTTGGGACGCGTGCAACTTCACTCCCAAGCCTCTGTGGGGATCGTTCGCCCTCAGCGTCATGGGGGAGAGTTGCCCCCCACGATGGCTGGCAGTGCGCAGCTACAGCCACAACAACACTATGTTTGGTAATTTGGGGGCGCTGGGCGGATATTTGCACCCCGGTGCCACATCTGCTAAAGATGGCCCTGGGTCCTACAGAAAACAAATACTTCATATTACTTCATGTTATTGCTGCTAAATGTACACTACAAGCTATTGAATCATAAGGTGTACCTAGTTTTTCATACATGGCTTTTCCATTTTGGCTTTATTTCTGTTAAATAAATCATGACACAGTGTAGTATGTCATGTGTTGTTGTTCATCTGAGGTGGTATTTCCCTAATTTTAAGACCTGCAAAGGAACAGATAATTGTTATTATGTCTTCATATGTAAAACTACAGAATTCAAAGAGGGTGCACTTTCTTTTTCCCATGACTGTACTTATTCCCTTGGTTTGAGAGTCACATAACTCCGTACCCTCCAACATTTCTCTGATAAAAATAGGGTGGTCCAAAGGAAAAGTGGGACAATCCAGGATCACATCAGAAACCAGGGTGGCTTCTTTAAATTTGGGACTGTCCCTGGAAAATAGGGAAACTTGGAGGGTCTGTAACTACTGTGTTTCCTTTAAGGACACATTCAAATATAACTATTCTTCAATGTGTTGGTCAAAACAAGTAGGACTTACTCAGTGGATTTACAAATGCTTATTCAGACTTGAGAGTGGATCCATTACATGGAAGGGGGAAATATCTGGAAAATGTGGGGTATTTAACATCTTGGTCTGCATTCAAAATCCCCTGTAATGCAGGTAAATGGACTGAATAAATAAATAAATTGTTGTGTGTGTTGGCTGAGCTGCAAACAAAAGAGTTCCTTCACAAAGAGAGTACCATAAAAATATGGAGTTTTGAACTGGCATCCCAAGCAAGAGGGCAGCTCCAGGTACCTGAGCATCTTAGAACCGGCGATCAAGTGTCAAGTCAAGGTAACAAGCAAGTTAAGAATCTGAGTGACTGGAGGCTAAGTGCCTCCCATTTAATTAATTAATGTATCACTTAAACTTTAGCAAGGGCACAGTCAGGGTGTGCTAGAGGATAAATCCTGTAAAATATATATATATAGTTCAGGAGCCAAATACTAGGAACAATAAGCCCGGACAAATGCATTTTCAATTCTGCCCCAGAAGGAAAGCTACCTCTAAATTAGCAGAGAAGTCTTGAGGGGCAATAGTAAACCAGAAACCTAGATTAAATACCAATTTTGGAGGAGTAACCCCACCCCACCCCTACCCTTATATGGCTCCACACAATGGAGCAAATGGGAGATATTAAAGGTGGCATTAGCTTTTGCGTGTTCAGACCCAGAGACCTCCCCCCTAAATAAAAACACATTTTAGTTTTGGTTTTTGGCAGAATTTAGGCCACAACTTTATTGCTTACAGAAAAGTGAGTGGTTGCATAGGCTCTGGTTCGACTAGCTCCCTGCATCCTTGCAGGCAGCGCTGACCCAGGGCACCAGCATAGGTCAGCCAAGGGTGAACACCTGAGGTAGGTGAAAAGCCCGGGAACAGACTCTGTCCACTCCCCAGATGCTCCCGTGGACTCTGGCACGGGCACCACCCCCTCTCAGGCATTGACCAAACCAAGTTGAGTCCCTGGATTCCTTGAACGGAATACCTTTCACATAGGGATGGCGAGACCGTTCTCCCATCCCTATCACATGAACAAGTGCCCATCCGCAACCTTACAAGTTGTGATGATTTGATACGCGGCAGGCGAAACCCAAATGGCAACAGCCAATCAGCCAAGGGGGGAAATTTCTGCCATGCCCCTGTCCCAATGACAGACAACACACGACGGAATAGCAAGGTCAATCGCAAAGCCCTAAAAGTAGGGAGAGATGGGCAGGTGTTCCGATGCATGAGCCGAAAGAGGAAGTTCTGGGTCACGTGCATGGGTATATATAGGTCCCTCGCTCCGTTTAGACTGCGCCCCATTGGCCAGATTAAACCCAACACCGAGGGACCTACCAATCGGGTGTTGTGGCTAACCAATCAACCCACCCACAACCAGGTGGTCAGTCTCCAGGTCTCACCGCAACACATGCCTCTTTTAGGGAGGACACAATTTAGTTCCAACGCAGTATAAGTTTCAGTTTTTTAGGGTAAAAGGGACAGCATTTAATGAAAGCCTAAGAGTAGGACTCAGCTGAAAATTTCAGCTTCCAGTTCAATTAACACCAGTTTTAAAAGTAGTTCAATTTTTCAATACTAATGTAAATCACAACTTAAACTGCATGGTTGCTTGCAGTATAAAAAGCTTTAGTTACCATATAGCACAGACCTGGTTTAAGGTATTTAGGGCAGCAAAATCAAAATGGCAGATTCCAGGCCAAGTCAAAGCTTCATCTTTCAGTCCAGCATAAAAAACTGTTTAAAGTTCTGGAGGGACTTCAAGCTCCCACACCCAGGCCATAGTCCCCACCCAATGTCTACTTCCCATTTAATCACTGCCCATCACCTACTCCTTAAATTACCCTTGTTCTGGTCATGACAATGAGGTAAAATTTCTAGATTCCCTAAATAACTGCAACCTAGAACAGCTCTGGTCATACAAGAGATGAGAGGGGGTGGGGGCTCTTAATCGTAACTGGCATCTTGCTGTGATATGTCAGTGCTGTTGAACTGACTGGGAACAGCAGTCAGAGATTTGATATTTTGAAATGGCCAAGGAAGTTCAACACAGTAACATTTGACTTCAAAAGAGGAAACTCCCCTCAAATGAGATCACCTCTCAACTTCATTTTTTACAAAAGGATAAATTTTTCAGGAATGTCAGGGGGTTGTTCAAAACTTCAAGAACAGAAGCTCATATAGAATATATTCTACAGAATGCCAGGGGAGCGGGGAGGACAAACAGGACCAGGAGAATGCCAGCATGGCTAACAAGCAGAGTCAGGGAAGCTATTAGAGGCAGGAATACTTCCTCCGGAAAATGGCACTACAGTGGTACCTCGGGTTACGAACGTAATTCGTTCTGGAGGTCCATTCTTAACCCGAAACCATTCTTAACCTGAGACATGCTTTCGCTAATGGGGACTCCCACTGCTGCGTGATTTCCGTTCTCATCCTGGGGCAAAGTTTGCTACCAGGAGCACCAACTTCCGGGTTAGCGGAGTTTGTAACCTGAAGTGTTTGTAACCCGAGGTACCACTGTACTCTTGCTCAAGAGAGAACAAAAAAGGAACGCCAACTTCAGTAAAAGAAATGCAAGCAGTTAACAAAGCATGAATGCAACACTTCCCTTGCAAAACAGCACAGAATTTATTTTAGAGGAGAAATAGACATTACAGTACACTACTATTATATCAAATTCACCGATATGAATTAATTCTGTTCAGTCTAAAGGTTAAACTACATGTGATATGGGGGATCCATGACTGAATCTTCTTACCCCTTTACTTCAAAGTAGCATGGGAAGAAGGGCTGGTAATTTAAATGGGAAATCATGCTGGCAGTTCAAAACTGCACACACACACGCGCGCGCACACATGCAGACAGAGATGACATTTAGGGAATGTCCCTATATTTCAGAGCACATATGATATTTAGGACCAATATCTATGGTCCTTCACTGGCTCCACATAATGTCTTTATGGTATGGTAGATGCATGTCACAGACATGAATTCAGGTTTCAAAAAAGTCTGAAATGAGTTAATAACATTGGTAAAACAAGTAAACCACAATGACTGCTGTTTAAAAAGGGCAATTTAAATCTCTGATATATGCAAGCACAAGCCTTTGAATTGTCCTTTGCCCTCTTCCTCAAAATACAAACCAAAACACTTATTTTAGCTAGAGGATTTTTATCAGGATGTCTCCTTCAATTAGAAGATGTATTTTGGGATTAAAAATAGAACTGACATAACTACTTGTGGTAGGGATTTGTTTATCCGCATGGCCCAAGGATAGTTTAATAATGACAGATAAATGGAATGCACTTCTGCAGCATATCAGGAACATCTCTGTACTGCTTTAACCTAGTCCTTTGGTTCTCCTAGCCTAGTGCTGTGGCTCTTCAAGGTTTCAGATGTGAAACAGGCCACTGATTTGGGCAGCTATGCAAGAGACACTTGGATCACATAAAACATTTGGTGTACTTGCAGCAATAGTAATGGTGTTTGTTTGTGGGTGTATATTGCAGTTTCTGCCATTCATATTAAGCACAGACATATTTGCCAGTATCAACAGCAAGATGCGTCACTGGAATGGTGAGAACCCTCCCCAGAATTGTGGCTTTGCACCACAGGAAAATAGAGCAGAACATGCACAACAGCTTTATGCAGTAACTGCATGATCCCCCCAACTATGCCAACAGAAGACAAAGTCATTACCAGATGCGGAATGGATGGAGCTCTGGAGATGGATGCAACCATGGCACTTCAGATAAATGATAAACGTGATCTCGGCTCCCTATCCGAAATATGGCCAGTTTTTCCAGCCAAACCTTGACCCATATGCCTCTTTCATTATGTCCACACGTCTACAAATGTCTGCTGCAACAAAACTATGTTTGCTCTGTAGAAGCAAGATGAGAGACTGTTAATACGTTGGGTTCCAGGAAGGCAGATGGTGTACCAGAGACATAAACATCAATACTCCAGTAATGCAAGCAGTGGGATTTATTGCTATGACCATTTCACTAAAGGCCACCATAAGCCTGCTCTCCCCCCACCTTTTTTTTACTGTTAGATGGATCTGGTAGACAAGACAAAATCCACACCATACTGAAAGACCTGTAGGAAGGTTAGGAGGTGCAGGAAGAGTCATCACCTGCCAATTCTACTCTTGATTATCAGAAACACAAAATAAAAACTTAAAATTCTGTTTGAAAACAAATCAAAGTCTCTTACCAAGTAACCCAAACCATATACAAGTGGACACATCTGTTCATCCACCCACGTTTTGCCCTGGGCTCGGCTCGCCACTGGTGCGCAGACCTTGGAAAGTTGCCCATGAGGGAATGTGGCCATTGCGCTGAAACAGGTTTCCCCACCTCTGCTCTGCATTCCTGTGACAAAAGTGGGAGGGGCAGGGACTTCTAAACCTCTTTATTTGTCCCTCAGAACTCTCCCTAGGCCACACCTCCTCTCCACAGGCCACGCCCCCTCATTAGCCCTGCTTGGCATGCAGGTGTCTTGCTCAGATGTCATGCCTCCTGCTTGTCTGGATGCAGGATGGAGAGGGGTGTGTGAGCGTGAGCAGAAACTAGCATGCCATTTCCATTCCTTGCTCCACCCACTTTTGCCATTGGCCCCCTCCAGTGTTGCCATGTGGCCCTTGGAAAGTCACCCAGAATGGAATGTGGCCCTCAGGCTGAAGAGTAGCCTCACCCTTGTAGGCCTCCTGAGCAGGCCAAGTCCTCAATTGACTTTTTAAATTTATTTATAAAAACCAACATTTTATTTGTTTTTGCATTTCTGCGGACCTCAGAGCTCCACCACGAGCATGCTGCTGTTTCTCAGCGGTTTCGGTTGTAGCTGCCATCACTACCTGAGTTCACTACTAGAAGCTGTGCTTCTTGAGCAAGTTATGATAGTCAAAAGCCAGTGGTGAACTCTGCATTCTTCAGTGTAGGACAAGGGCTTTAAGTTTGTTTTCACTGTAGTTGAAAGGAAAAAAAGAAAGTGATTTCTGTGCACCACAGGAAAGACTGGAAACTGGCAGAATTTCTTTCATCCAAAAAGTTTGTGAATCGCTTGCCCTCCATAGTGATAATGATGTATTAGACCAACATTCCCAGCAGGTTCATTAGTGCTTGACCAGATGGCATCACAAACTATGACTTTCCAGATCCACTGAATTATGCTTCATTGAAAGCATTATTACACCCAGGTGAGAGATTTCCTGGATGAGGTTAGATGGCTTCTGTCTGGGTTATGGGAAAATCCATGTTTTGTCCAAAAGCTGAAATGCTACAAGACTGCCCTGGCTTTCTGCCTCTCTTGTTTCTAGGTTAGCAGATCACTCCATAGCCAGGAACTTGGTGCTCTCTTTTTGTCTGGAAAGCTTTGTCTGGAAAGATTTTAGAGCCATAATAAAAACCCTCTGCTTGTGAGGCAATTGAAATACTCCCCACCCCTCGGAAACCCAGTCATGCATCCGTAAGAAAAAAATCAGTAAGGTCCTAAATGAAGTATGAAGGTGCCTCACAGTAACTCAGTCCTAGATAAAGACATGCAAAGCAATCACACAACTACTGGCATTTTACAAGTGTTTTCTGTAGTCTAGCTTAATAAATGAACAAGCTGCTTTTTCTATTTTAAACTAGTCAGATGATCACTGCATTTTCATGTGTGTTACTGGTATCTAGGATTGCCAACTACAGCTTCTAATTCCCCATGCACTTTGAAACATAACATGAAGTGTCTGTGTTGTTGAGTTCTTAGTAGTTTTGTTCTCCTTGAGCTTCTGGACCAAACTGGGATGCCCTCTCCTTCACCCCAGGGTTCAGCACTGATGTGTTAGCAGGCACAGAGGTAATTCTCCTCTCCCATAGTTGGTCAGCACAGTGCCTGCAGATAATAGCTGCCACGGTAGTCTCCATTATCAGGATGATAGAGGGTAAGTAGAAAGAAACATAGAGAGCAATCCAAACCCACTGTTTGCTGGAATTAGCAGAGTTTGAAATAGGCAGATGTCCATCCGAAGTCTTTCATCCTGGCTCAGATGGAGAAAAGTGGAAATAAGCTGTCTGGGCCAAGGCCAGAGTAAGCCCTCCAAAAGGGGCAGGATAGAACAGGGGCACACTTAGCCCTGCCCCAAAATCATTTCAGCTCAGTCGCATGATCAAGACACCTAGCAGAAGTTTCACTGGCAAAAAGGATGGTGTAAGTCAAGCTCTATTTTAAAGGGTTATTTTCCCTCTGCCAGGCTCAGCCAGCAGTAATCCCCACTTCTGAATGGAGTTTGCCCTGGAAGAAGGTGTGGGGTGGGGGAAAAGCACACATATGCTATGCCCCAAGTGGAAAACCCAAGTGTGTGAGAGGGGGGAATAAGGAAGACAGTAAGGGTCTCCATAATTTGCTCCTTTTTTAGGGTTACCAGACGTCCCCGTTTCTCGGGGACAGTCCCCGGATTTGCGAATAAGTCCCCAGACAAATTCCATCCCCGGAATATCCCCAGATTTCATCTAATGTCCCTGGGAAACGCAGCAGTGGCAGTCTCAGCAGACCGGAGCAGTTGGCTCTGGCTGGCTTCAAGAGCTGCTCAGAAGTCCCCATATGATGGGGGTATAAGGGCTCTAAGATGCAGCTTCTGGGCTGCCTCCACCTTCCCTGACCCCAGCAACTAAGCTGTGAAGGGAGGCTTCATGCTGCCTATCGGAGCAACCTCCCAACTCCTACTTTCCTGCAAGCAGGAGCGGGGCGGGGATCTCTCAGCTGTGAAGGGAGGCTTCACGCTGCCTATCAGAGCTTGTGTGCAAGCAGGAGGGGGCAGGGATCTCTCAGTTAGGCAATGGGAAGCCTCCCTTCCTAGGTGAGGGATTCCCGCCCCCTCCTGCTTGCACGCAAGTAGGAATGGGATTGGGGCTGCTCCGATATGAAGATCCCTGCTCCCTCCAGCTTGCATGCAAGTAGGAGTTGGGATGGGGCTGTGCTAGTGTGAAGCCTCCCTTCCCAGCTAAGAGATCCCCCCCCCCTGCACGCAAGTAGGAATGCGATTGGGGCTGCTCCGAGAGGAAGGGAGGCATTGTGCTGCCCGAGCTTCGCAGCCACCGCTGCTTTCGACCCTCCTTCTCTGCCTTCCATGCCTGACCCACAGCGCACAGCTTCCCCACCACCACCAGAAAAGAACCAACAACTCAGGGGCTGCCCAGGCTCATGGAGAAAGGAGATACAGTGGTACCTCTGCTTAAGTACTTAATTCATTCCGGAGGTCCGTTCTTAACCTGAAACTGTTCTTAACCTGAAGCACCACTTTAGCTAATGGGTCCTCCCACTGCCGCCGCACTGCCAGAGCACGATTTCTGTTCTCATCCTGAAGCAAAGTTCTTAACCTGAGGTACTATTTCTGGGAAGCGTATGTAACCCGAGGTACCACTGTAGAAGCCTCAGAGGAAGGGGAAACGTGGCAGTTGAGGTCAAGGCGGTGGCCACCCCCCTGCCACCATCATTGCTGCAGCATCAACATCCCAAACATTTGTTTGTTTGTTTAAAGTGTCCTCGTATTCATTGAAAAAAAATCTGGTAACCTTATCCTTTGTAACCTTTAAAGGAAAACTGGCAGCACTTCTCCCTGTCCCTCACACACACCCCTGAACTGGTGGGACAGTTTCTGCAGGGCCATAGCTACCATTTTGCATGACTCCATCCCACACCATTCTGGGACTGCTGGGGCCAATGCTGGCATGGGAGGCAATGCTGTTCCCCCATCAGCTGTATGGGACTTGGCCCTCCCCTCTGTATCCAGATGTTGCTGAAGTAGCATGGGATACAGCCATGGCCTCGGCAGCAAGACTATTGCTCTTGTAACTTAAGGGCCATCACAGGGTTGCTGCTTCCACATTAATTGCTCCTAACTCTGAGGTCCATGAAGCTGCAGATATAGTTGTAGCTATCAAAAAGACTTATTTTGAGCCTGTTTCTTTAATCCTGCCCTAGGACACAACCTGTGTTGCATTGTAGAAATAAAACACTGCTCCTGACAGAAGCAGAACTCTTGCATCCAAAGTTTCTTTTCAGCCTGCCTAATAGTGTCCATATGCATCAGCTTCATATCTTTCATCTCTTAACTTTCAGACATGTAATTTAGCTACACAGCTGCAGTTTAAAAATTATTTCTCTTTCTACCCACCCTCCCACTGCAGCCGCCAGTCTTCCCTCTCTCCCTCTCTCCCTCTCTCAAGTGACTCTGTGCAGTTCAGCTCAAGACAAATGCACGCCAGCCAATTTGCTGCTACCCAGGGAAAATGTTAGAACATAAAAACATTCCCTCCCCTCAGCTTCAGAAAGAGCCTAGGGCTCAGGGATGCAAGTATTAGTAAATCTGATGCCATGCATATGCTCCTATTGCAAGTGCTTATAGACAGACCTCTGGCATCTGTCTCTCTGTGTTAAAACAGGCTTAATTGTAATAATATCTCTCTTCTGGATTCTGAGCACACAACACTACAAAACCGACTATGACTGATACCATGGTTAAAAATGTTTTCTTTTTGGGGGGTGAATATATCATCTGTGCATTTTAATGAGCTGAGTTAATGATTGTGAGTCACGTGTATGATTCACATGTGTGTATGAACTTAACAGTGCCTAGTTTATTTTTTGCTGCTTTTTTATTTTGTTTTACAGATTATAAATGTTGTATTGATTTAATAATCATATAATGTGCGTTTTGCTTTAATTGTGATGTTTAGCTTATTTTTTTAGTTGTTGCCTTATTAACAGTGTTTTGTAGATTGTAATGGATGCATTTGTAGATGTTCTATTATGTTCTAGTTATTTATTGTTTGTAAGCTGCTTTGGGATTCATTTGAATGAAAAGCAGCATAGAAAGATTTTATAATGAATCAAATAAAATCTTCTGCAAGATCTGAACAGTGAGTTTTGCCCAGAAGCCATGCTGGAAAGGAATCCTCTGCTGCCATCACACCCTCCAGATTGGCTTCCTTGCAATCTGCAGACCTCATGACCCTTGAAGAACTTCAAGCATGGTGGTTTACTGCCCTGATCTCAATGTCCCATTTTCACTCTTGGCTCCCTCAGGAGCTGTTGCTTCCCTTTCAGGATCACATTGTGGGGGAAGCGGCAGACTACAATATTGGCCCAACTGTGAAAAGATCTGCAACAGTGACTGCACACTTCTTGGTTAAGGGAAGGGACAGTTTTTTAGGAAGCCAGAGGTATATGGTGACCATGGGCGCTAGTCTGTATGGAAAGGGGACTCACCTGGGCCAGAAGGCCGCACAGTGAAGGTGAACCAGAGACTAGATGCAGAGGAGCATCAACTGGTTGGAATCAGAGCAATAAATCTGGGCCTGAAGTCATGGCCAGCCATGCCCGTCCATGGAGTCCACACATTGAACCAGAAGAACAACATGTGAGGTGGGGGGGGGGGGGTCGTTTGCTATCCTTGATTTGCCAGCAGGTGTGGAGGGTAGGATAGCTCCTCACATCTAAAGAGAAATTCATTACAAGAAGTTTCTGTTTTATCACAGCCATTCTGGGGCAACCCAGTCAGATGGATACATATAATTATATCATTACCACCACCACCACCACCATTATCTTTGATCTTCACTCTTGTGCCATATAATGATATTTTAAAATAATCTATTTTTTGCTTCTGGCAAAACCATATATAAAACCATATATAAATGAGCTGGTATTTAAATGCGGTGTGGGAAACCTCTCTGAGAAAGGTCACTGCTCTCAGCCAAACATCCCCCCCCACTTCCCCCCAAAATCATAGAAATTGTATTCCTCAGATGGAACCTTTAAATGTGCCTTGAATTACACTTTTGGCAAAACCTGGCAGCAACTCAGGGAAATGTGGAGCTCTTTGTACTGAGACATTTTTCGCTGTCATGCTGAAGCTTTCTAGCTTTTTTCCAAATTCCTCTCAGATGTTTTGCCTGAGGACAAACTTCAAATTCATTACAAATTTCAGTGTTTTGGTAGCAAATCTAGTCTTTGAGCTGTGCCACAGGGCTCTTTGATATTTTCACTGGAATAAACTAATGTGAGTACCTCTATGGAATTTAAAAAGAAGAAATGTTATTTTCCTTGATTTAACAGTGGAAACTGTTCACAGTCTCTTAATCAAACTTAATGCCTAGGAAATGTTTCATCTAGTGTTCTATTCCTCATTGGTTCCCTCTCCCCCCCCCCCAATTGCTAGTTCTCCTTCCTTCACACATATAATCTCTCATCAAATCTATGTGGCAGCAAGAAGAGAAGAACGGAGCTTTGCAAATCTGCAAACAAGTGTCTTTAGGTGACTGAAAAAAGTTTATGGAATATTACTTGTCAACAGAATGCAAAACTTGGATAGATTCGTGGGGGTAGTTCAAGGCTTTCCACTTCCTGGCTGAGTAAAAAATAACTGAATGAAGAAAATGTAAAGTATAATATTAGACAATTTGTGACCTAATCTTAGTAATATAATTTGCTTTCAGATAGGACAACAGCATTGGCAATTGCTGTTCATTCAGACCAGCAAATTTACACACATCCTTCAGAGGTATGACCCCTTTCTGCAAGAAAGAATGAAAATGGTTGAAAAGCTGACATCCAACATGAATTATAACAGCAGAGGCTGAATCTTCTCAAGGTCTTTTATTTTACAGAGCTTATTACTATTCACATTCTTACTCAAGTCTATAAGCTGTAAAATTCTCCCTTCTTGTAGCAATAACTCACTTTCTAGAATGACACCTTGTACTTTCTCTCTCCCTCTTGCATGCGCACACACACACGCACACACACTGCGACTTTCATTGTTATCATTGCTCAGTGTAGCAGTCAAAACATCGTTTTCCACATCCTTCCATTTAATTCTACCGTAGAACAATAACAATACATCCTTTAATACACCTATGGAGTTCTTCTAAGGGGGTTGGTTCCTGTACCTTCTTTGCTTTCTTCTAAGCTGAGGCAAGCCTCTTTCTATGCAAGAGGCCAGAGCAAGTAGCCACACACCGTGGTCATGCAGGGTCTGTGAAGGACTGCCCTCAACGTTTAACTTTTAGCCTTTCAGCTTGTGGCCCATCAAGCCGAACAGAGCCACCAGTCCCCTCTTTAACACATGAAGCTGCCTTGGAATGAGCCAGGCCACAGGCCCATCAAGTTCAGTGCTACCTTCTGAGGCAGGCTGTGGATTTCCAGGGCATCAGGCACAGGCTGTTTCCAGCCCTGATTCTTTCTTTTACTCTGGGAAGACAAGGGATTGAAGTGAGGGCCATTTGCATGCCAAACACCCACCCCCATTTTTAACACTCCTATGCAGACACAAAAGTCAGAGCCTTATTGACATACAGCATCATGATCAGATACTGTACTGCAAGTAAACTACTGTTCTCCAATGGGGCGTGCATTGGCTTGGCTAACTCACAACGTTAAGCCAAACTATGGCACAAAGTAGGACTGCAGCTTCTAATTTGCTCCCCTCCCCACACACAACTTCCATGCTACTGTGTCATGACTGGGCTTAGGGCTATGTGTAAGCTTAGGTTCATGATTTGTCTTACAGCCAACAAACCAGGAGTTGTAAACAAGGTTTGTTTTGCACTTACCAATCACGTTTTTTTGTGGGAGACACAAACGAAAAGTCTGGGTTCACACATAGCACTAAGTCATGGCTCAGATCCCGGTTGCGCAGCAAGGGGGGAGCAAAGTGGCCACACTTTTCTGACTGTGAACCAGTACACTTGCTCTTTCATGCTTGCTCATGTTTTGACCAAGCATCACATGCAAATGTGGCCATTAAGAAGGCCAATTTCAAAAGGCTGAAGGAGCTAGGGAGTGTGATCCCGTGGTCAGAAATACTCAAGGAGCAGGGAGTCCAAGAAGGATGGGAGTTTCTAAAAGGAGAAATACTGAATGCCCAAATGCGGACAATAGCAAATTGGCCTTCTTAAAGTCCAGAGTGTGTGTCCAACTACACTCAGTTTTCCCTTGCCTCTGTATCCTGGAACCCAGGAGAACAAGAGCACTTCCACTTCATCAATCCGTTCCTCCCGATTGGCAAGGACCAGGTCCAAGACAGATGATGCCCTTGTTGGTTCTTCCACCTTCTGGGAAATGACATTGTCAACGAAGCAACTGAGGCATTTGTCAGACCTTCATGCTTCTGCTGATTAATATTTGTTAGTTGTTTTTCTCACGAAGTGACTCAAACTGATTTGCATAAAATGCTTATGACATTCATTTTTTGCATATTCATTTTTCAATTTTTAGGAGCACATTTATATGAACTTTAACTATAGAGAGCTAAAAGCATTTTTGCACTCATTTTGTGAAATTATGTCCGTTCAAATACCCAGCAAGCATCTATGGTGCTCTTCTTTAGATGCTTACTTAAAACATTTTGAATCATCCTGGCTTTCCCTTTCAGCATGACTCAGCCATGCTGCTCATCATATTGAAGGTGCTTAACTGTATCTTCTATTTCATTTTGTCTAGGGCAGCTGTGTGGCTCACTAGCCCCACCCACCTCAAACCTCACACTGTTAACACTTCCCACTCTTGACTAACCTGGGTAAGCCCACTCCTCACTCCCTTTACACATCACAACCTCCCCCTCCCTCGTGATAATGCCAGACCTTCTCCCCACTCCATGCAATTGGTAGGCCTCCTTTGAACCTTCCCAGTCTCAATTTTGATGTGGATCTCTTCCATTTTGCAGCCTTGCTTTGCATCCCCTTCTCCCCCATGCCTTCTCTCCCCTCCTTTCCCATGACCTCCCCACATGCACACAGACCACCCCCACAGAGTCTTCTGGTACTTATCTCCCCCCCACACACTGCAACTGCTAAGCCCCATTTCAACAAACCCACCAAATTCTGAAGCAGACAGCCCCATCTATTCTGCGTCTCCTTGGTATCTGGGTTTTCATTTCCAACCCCTATTCCAATGCTACATCCTCCTACCTCCTCTTCTGCTAATCCTCTGTCCAACACATCTGGCAAAGCTCTCTGGGTGCAAAAGAAACTCCTCTGTACATGTGCAGAGTGCCTGTGTATTTTTTTCACCACCCCATGACTGGTCTCCTTAGTGCACTCCTTTTTCCTTTTCTCCTTCTCTCCCACCTCCCCGAGTGATTCCCTGTCTCACTACTTCTCTGTATGGGACACTTCCCCACACTATTTCCCCTTTGATACCTACCCTTTAGCTTCCCTCCATGATTTTGTATCCCTTTTCTCCCTCCCCTTCTGGTAAACCCTGCTTTCTACCCACCCCGTCACGAATCTTGCTACAACAGTATTCTGCTCAAAAGTGGCACCAAAAAAATAGTCAAAAGACAATGTGTGAATTGAATATTACATTCAACAGCTGCAGTGTGCTGCGGAAGGTTTCAGTTGCGGTGATTTTTCTAACTTCATTCAAAATTCTCATGAAAGGAAACAATTGGATAATGATCTTTGATCCTGTGGGCTTTCTAAATAGTTTTATTTATTTCAATAGTTCATTTTCAGTCTCTCCAACAACTTTCCACTGTTGAGGTCTCTTCTGGTAAGAGAGAAGAGTTAAGTGGTCTGCAAAAACTGAGGAGGAAACCTTGAAGATACCTGCTACCCCAGAATACAATATAATTTCTGCCAGCAGTTTCAAGGGAATGGCTGGCTTAATATGGAATGGAAGGAATTAAAAGGTTTGTGGGGAATACTGAAATTTATTGAGAGTTAGGTGTAAAATAGTGTTGAAATCTGTATTAAAAATAACATCTCTTCCCTGTACCTAGCCTCGGGCTGACACCCCATATTTAACAGCTAATATTTTTAAAGCCACAACCAAGAGGAAATACCATGATAGCAATCTTGCATAGTAAGCAATGGAATGTGTTACAAAGATGTTTCTTGTGATCTCCCCCCCCCCCCCCACTGCATGCAGACACAAAAACCTCCTGGTCTGCATCATGTTCAAGTCAATGCAGCAGCAGCTGGGAGCTCCAATCTGCAGCCAACAGCATCAGCTCATTGAACCTGCACACCTCTAGGGACTGATTCAGAGCCTCACTGACCCTCTGGACAGACTACTGAGCATCTCATCCACAGTATGTTCTGGGATATGTACTGGCAAAGCAGCGGAATGCCCTGTGGGTGGCAAAAGCTAAAGAGAAATTTCAAATTGGATGGAAAATAAAGGGGGAAAGGGATAAAGCAATGGATTATACAAGGACTAAGGAGAGAGAAATGAATACAGTCAGGGATGGCTGAGAAACAAAATACAAGAATCTTTATCAGCACTTTAACAGATTTTGAATGCTAAGGGTTAATACTGACAGGAGGAGAAGATACTCAGAAAAATAATTTTCACCCTGATATATTTCTGGAAGGACGCTTTTAACCATGCAATGACTAAAGATATGTGCGTCTGGGAGCATGGTTCATGATGTTCTTCTGAATCTCACTGAAATAAGTGGTGATTAGATGTGTCGTTTGAGGTAGATTGAAACGTATGCACTTTAATGCACCCATACATATCCAGGTTACTAGCTCTTGAAAGCATCTTGTTGCACGTAATGAGAGCTGGATGGCGAGAGTTAGGGGAAGATTTCAAAAAGATGTGACATCTATTCTGAGAGTAGCCTGCTCAGTGTGAAAATGCTGTTTTATACTAGTCTGCATTGCATTTGCTTATTTGGGCTGCGGAGAAGCTTCTATATGCACAGCCCCAACCCCACAACTGTATCTGTCTTGTGCTTATAGTTTTTCATTTCAATGATTGGGTTCCTGGAGCACAGTATAAGAAGACTTACACATTTTTAATCCAAAACTAAACTAGTGAAGAAGGATATCAGTCCCACTGGAAAACTGATAGCAGGATTAAGGACTGGCCCACAGGGGTGTCATTTAGGAAAGACAAAGAGGGCAATCTATGTTTCAGACCGCATTTCTCAAGTCAACTCCCTGGCTCTGTAAACTGGGCAAATCCTAGGACAATTCCATTGCCTCGCATATATGTGTGCCAAATAATAATAATAATAATAATAATAATAATAATAAATTTTATTTATATCCCGCCCTCCCCAGCCGAAGCTGGGCTCAGGGCGGCTAACAACAATCAAAATAATCCAACATTCTAAAAACATTCATTATAAAATTAATTAAAATCAAATTGATGGCAACCATTAAGCAAAATTCTGTGCAGATTGCCAGAGGAGGGGGTCAGGCTGCGCCCTGACCAAAGGCCTGGTGGAACAGCTCTGTCTTGCAGGCCCTGCAGAAAGATGTCAGGTCCTGCAGGGCCCTAGTCTCTTGTGACAGAGCGTTCCACCAGATTGGAGCCGCGGCCGAGAAAGCCCTGGCTCTAGTTGAGGCCAGCCTAACCTCTCTGTGGCCTGGGACCTTCAAGATGTTTTTATTTGAAGACCGTAAATTTCTCTGTGGGACATACCAGGAGAGGCCGTCCCGTAGGTACAAAGGCACAAAACAGTTTATACTAGGAAAGCCAAAAGGATGGCTTTTGGACCAGAGTTACTAACTGCTTATTATGAAGTATAAAAAACATAATTGTAACAAATGCTCCTGAACTGCATTGCTTTTTGGGTGGTGGTGGCGGGAGGAGAATTCAGCCTTGAGTATATTCAGGAGAAGACATTTCACAGTGCTGTTAATCACACACAGACCACTCTGAAATTTCTCTGGCCCTGAAACTTGAAATGCTGGAACTTCTTGGTCCATAAGCAACAAGGTTTAGGATCATAGAACAAAAATGCTCTAATACTTTGCTACGAAGCAGGACCTGCATATGCCAAGCCCCTACAGCGGAAGAAGCAACTCAATCAGGAATACAATGGGTCACAAGAAGTCAGGAGGAACAGGGGAAATATGTGCGAATGGCCAGGTTCAACTTTGTACAACTCAGTGCTCCTGTTCTTCTTAGGAAGGCCACAGTGAAAAGATAACCATAAACCTTTCTCTTTAGCTGTGGCCTGTGCCGCAACACATAACAGTTACGACCTTGCACTGATTCTCAGCATGAAACAACCCGGTAAAAATATCTTTTAGCAACATGCACCACTTGTAGGAGTTCAACCCCCACTTCTCCAAAAGAAAAAAGAAGATGATAAAGTGCTTTGTAAAACAAAAGTGAATTGTATAAGTATTTGTAGTTTTGGGCTTAAAGAAGAGAAGCTACTAATTCAATGTGTCTTTCTATCAATCTCACAGATAGCTAAGTGGAAGTCCAGCAATACCCAGAACTTGTCTAGATGATTATGTCTCATGGAGACACTTCTCTTCTAGCAAAGCCATAATCCTGAACTGAAGGCCAAGGCAGCAAGCCCATCTATTAGGCTCAGCTGTGAGTAGCAGGGATTGTTCTCCTGCTACACTCTCTGTTTTGCACCTATGCAATTACTATAGCAGCACCCTTCTATTTGCCACACTAAATCTTGTTCCTCTTCTACCTCTTAGCACACTTCCTTTGTTCTTCTCCCAGAGTTAGGCAAACAGAATTGGCATTCTTGTTAGCAACCTCTGAAGACACAGAAAATGCAGATATATCTAATCCCCTCCCACTTATTATTCAGGTATTGGTGCCTGCCAATAGGATCAGAGTGTCCCAGAAGACATGAGTTTGATGGGAAGGGTTAAAATCAGCTTGCTTCCTGACACTCTCCATTCTTGAGCTCATTCATCATATTCATGGAAACAGCACCATGGAGGGATCTAAGGTTGCCAATTAAGTTAAATTAAGCAAGATGGACAGGAATCTAAGTGAACAAGATCATTGTCATGATCTAAAGCAACTTCATTAATGGCAGAAAGCAATCTTGGCTAAGACAGTTCTTTTAATCAGGTTTTTCTGTCAGCCTTATGTCTCATTAAAAAGTTCCATTTGGGAGAGATTGCTCTTAGAGCTGTATTCCCTATGAAGGGAATGCTATGAGAATATTATGAGTAAAATTTTGTTACCAATATGAGATCGCTGCAATTGCTCATACTGACATCCTTCTTACTCAAAAAAGTGTCGTTTTAAAAAAACAAGTTGGATCTTATGACATCTTTAATCCCTGATGGAGACGCTGGCCTATCTAGTCTGATCATAGTGTTTGGAATTGGCTTGGGGAGATAATCCTGTCTGACTTTATGACATATGGGTACTCAAAACTTTTTCTTTTGATATTAAAAAAACAGCTCTCTTAAATATCCCAGAAATGGATCAGGCTTTGGGACTGAAATGTCCTCTATGTCACCCTCAGATTCACGGTTTGATTAATCTGCCTCCCGGATCTACCAAAAACTTTAAGGCAGAGACTAATAGTTTGAGGCAGGAGTAGCCAAAGCAGGGTCCTCCAGAAGGTTGGCAGTACAAGGCTCATCAGCCTTGATACCAGGGCCAGGGATGATGGGAGTTGCAGTGCACAACTTCTGGAGGCTCCACACTGGGTTGAAGAAAACAGGATTGGAAGATGTAGCAGTCATGATGCTCATGGTGTTGATTATGATTTGGGGATGGTGATTTGGTCCAAGGCTGTGCTTGCTCCATTTTCAATAGAAAACAGATTGATACAAAAATAAAACAGGGAGATAGCAAAAGCAAGATCCAATTAGTTAAAGGATTTCTTAAAAACAAACCCAAAAACCTTCAGATATGGCAGTGGATCTGCTGCTCCATTGCTGTGTTTTGATTGCTTCACTTGGTCTTGTAGCAGAGCTGTGGAACATTGTCAGAAGCATTTTGCAAGCTTGTACCACTCTCTCCTCGCACCCCACTATTTCTCTCTCTGATTCTTGCACTCTTTCTATTTCAGCTTTTGCCCTCTCTTATTTCCTCCTTCCTTCATTTCACATATCAGAACTGACGGCTTGCAGGGGGCTTCTTCCATCACTTTGTCTGTTTCACCTCAACCCATTTTTCATTCCCCTGCCCCGCCATCTTTCCCTCTGGCCCTGACTCCACTCCATAGCTCACTGAAACGTTTTCTGAATCCCACAGTTCACTGTGAAGCAGCCTTGTCTCCTTCTCTGCCTCTCTATATCATCTACACTTGATGCAGAAGAAGAAGCAATTCCCAGAGTGATGGAGACCAGAGAGCAGAGGAAGGGGAGAATATGGCCATATTATTCCAAGGGTATTTTCCAATGGACATTATAAGTAGCCTCAATGCTCAGCTTTATCGTTAGCGGAATCCTCCTGCTAAGAGCTTGGTACTGGGACCAATGCCTGGACTTTAAACCAAGTGGTTACAGTGGTACCTTGGGTTAGGAATTTAATTCGTTCTGGGGGTCTGTTCTTAACCTGAAGCACCACTTTAGCCAATGGAGCCTCCTGCTGCCGCTGCGCTACCACTGCACGATTTCTGTTCTCATCCTGAAGCAAAGTTCTTAACCCAAGGTACTATTTCTGGGTTAGCGGGGTCTGTAACCTAAAGCATATGTAACCTGAGGCATATGTAACCGGAGGTACCATTGTATTCTACTTTTAAAAGAGACAATAACTTAACATTTTTTGCTAAGTTAACAGAGACTTCATTCAAAGGTCATTTGTAATACCAGAACCTCCAATCAGTGGCAATACACAGAAGTATACAAGCAGGCAAACAAAGGCACAAAGAGAGTACACAGCTCACTACCCTATATCACTTTAAATCATTTAGTGCCTGTAAAAAGGCCCAAACTGCTTTTCTGAAAGAGTTTTTGTCGCTTGCTTTGCTCATTCCCTTATAATACCTGCAGGTTCAGTAGAACACATTAATACACAGGTTCCGTCTAGCCACAAGAGTGGGGGCGTTTCAAGTGACCTCAAGTCAATTGGAAAAGAAAATCCTACCTAGCACAAAGGAGCCTTTTTCTTAAAAGCGCCAAATAAGAAAGCATATCACTGAAAAGGTTGCTTTCACAATATTGCCTCAACAATTCTAAAGAAGAAAACACTTATTACAATATGATAATAAAGAAGAATCAGGTGGCACAGGGTGGAAGGAGGCCTGTGCGTTGCATGCAAGCAGACCAGCTGGTTTCTCGCTCCTAATTGCTCTGTAGTTAGTAAGCAGGTGCTGAACTGGTGAAGAGACTCTACTGAAAAGCCCTGTGTGATCCTGAGAGCTCCAGCTGTGGAGTTATGTCTCTGGACCATTCATACAGGCAAGCCATCACGTGCAGGTGACCCAGGCCCCTTTGGCATGTTTGTGTGAATGGGTTATTTCAAACCTAGCTGTGCAGACAACATTTTTATAGCACCTCAAATATTTCTCAGTAGAGGCCAATTCACACACACAGCCACCAATCACTAAGTGTAGGGTGAGTCAAGTGCAGAGAAATCAAGAAGTGTGCATGCATGTATGAATGAATGAATGAGGTCTGCAACAAACATGCACACAGAACAGAGAAGCTGAGTGGGCTCAGGAGAAGCTCCTTGACCAGCTAACATGGTTTGTATATACTGCAAGACATGGAGGTAAGACATTTACTCATTTTCTAGAAAGAGAAAATGGGGGGGTCTTTATATATAATTATCTCTCCTAAGTAGTTTTACCTAACTAAAATTAAGAATTCTGGTTTTAAAAAAATAATAAAAGTTTAAATTAGAGTGAATTTTGGAAGCAATTTTAGAGGTTCCTTAATGGCTAAACATCTGAGGAATGTCAAGAGAAGCAAATAAAATTTTGATCCATTTAATAAAGCTGCTTTGAATGGTGCTTTGAATCCTTAACTTTTCATTCAGTGCTTTTTCCCCCCTGGAAAAATAGATGCCAGTATTCACCATAAAGTTGTTACAGTAAGTGCACACTTTTTACCCCCCCCCAAAAGATGCCAGTATCCCCTGAAGTGAAGCACTGCCTACATTACCTACAGTAAAATTTCAAGGTGAAGTTGGATGCTAAGAGACTTTGAACTGTTGCAATTTTACTCAGTAAATCAGACTGAAATGGATTTGGGACTCTAAACTTGGTTCTCACTGAGATGGATAATTAAGGTTTGGGCTCTGCCATTTCAGATTGCAGGTGGGGTTTTCATGGTTGAAAAAGCCTTACTGCAAAATAGAACTAAAAATGTCCTGCATGTAAGATGTAAGGCAGGAGACATGTTGGTTTTCTACATGCAGGGATTTGCGGGTGGAGAGAAATGGAGGATTCTTCCATCGTGTGATGCCCCACCTGCTGCACCTGAAGTGCTGCTTTCCAGAGAAAGCTCTGCCACATAAGTACTAGGCTCAGTGTTAGAAAGGAGCCGGAACAAAAGGGCACAGTTTCCACTGTCAGGAAGCTGTGAAGCTGAGCTGGCAATATGCTGTAAATAGGTGCCATTGAAATGCCAGGTTCATGTCAAAATGTTCTGGCTGCCTTCCTAGTCTCTGTCTTCTTTTGATTCTCCACCACTCAGCTTTCCTAATTTGATTTTCTCCACGATCATATTACAAGATACTGCTCATTAAAATAGAAAAGTATTTTTTTTAAAAAATGGCAGAGAAATCCAAAAAAGTAAAAAAGGGATAACAAAGCTAATTCTATAAAATCCCCCACCACACACAATGATTACATTACAATAATTTGGATCCTACCAAGTGAAGAAAGTAGAGACCTCATTCTATTAAATAACTGTACACTATCCCAGGCCTAACCAAGCTAGTTTTGATAACAGAGCCTTAGTTCATCCGATTATCATCAGCACCTGCATTTGGGGAACCCGTGTGGGTAAAACAGGCCTTCCGGCATGTGGCCACAGTGGACAGTGGGAGTCCAACGAAGTGACGCTGCTCTCCTCCCACACGTGATGATGATCATGAGGACAATGTGAGGGGAGAAACCTTGTTTAATACTTACACTAGATCAGGCTAAGATCCAGGAGATCCCAGCCTCCCCCCATGCCCTGCCCTCTCACCATCCTGGTACCTGGAGGTCAGATCTTCACTTCATCCGGATCATCTTTCAGTTTCCAACAATGGCCAGTCAGATAACTGTTCCCTGTTATTGGTCCTCAGCACCTGGTACCCAGAGATATACTATTTCTGAACATGTAAGTTCCATTTAGCTATCATAAGAGACATAACCTCCCTCCATCTGATTATCATTTCATGGAGTGTTGACCCTTACAAATGGCTCGAGTCAGTTATGAATCAAGCTGGGGAGTTCACCTGACATTACTTCAGTCAGAGGAAGGGGGGGAATGGCTGTGAATTCATTTGATCCCCAAACTGTGTCACTTTAAAGTGCAGGTGGTTTTGAGTGAGGAGAACTAGTGGGGCTGCCTCCACTGCAATTTTCATGGGTGGCTTTGGGCAGTGGGATTTCACAGACTCAGCTCCCTACCTGGGAGGTGCCTCACAGAGCAGCTGATGTGGGGACAATGAACAGCAGGAATGCTGCTGCTCCTCTTGAGCCTTGGCAAAGGGGGATTCGCGTCCCCACTGAGAGTGTGCATGGAGTCACCACTGATCTGTGAACACAGAGATAGCCATTTATGACTTGTGCTTAGGAAAACTTAGGTTTTCATGTATAGGAATGTTTTCTCATGAAAGGACATCAGCTTGCAGTTGGAGGCGATACAGTCTGGAGTCAGCTTGGCCATCATCTGCTGCTTTTGAGAAGTAGGCCTGAGAAATACCTGAAACCGTCTTAGTGGGAGCTTCTTTGAAATGCAAACCTGAAAATTACTGTTGACATATATGTTAGATTTATGGGGCTGGGGAGAGAAAGTTTATTTTGGAGATATTTGGTGCTGTGGAGAGGATATTTGGGGAGAAAACATTATTCAAAGCGGGGGGTGGGGTGGCTGCAGCCCTGCCAGCCAGCCACATTCCTTCAACAGGAGAGAGTGCTGAAAACTTGTAAAGAAGGGCAGGCATTGTTTCTTTTCTTAAAAAACAACCACAACCAAGTGTTTCCGGGACTCAAACCCAGTCGCAAGCTGCGCCCCTTTGCAGTGGAAGTCATTGCCCCCATCAAAGAGCTATGCTTGGGTGGTTGTGGTTATTCCATGAGAAGGTGTCTTCATGTGTTAGAAGTCTTTGCTTCCTCATTAAGTTGCACACATTGTAAGCAAAACTGTCAGAGTCCCCCTGCTCCTCCTCAGGCATCTGCTGCTTTAAGAGACAAGACTATGACTGCAATCTCCAAGAAGAGGGAAAGGCATCCATCCTTTCAATGCAAATTCAGAGAGATAGGCAATGCTTTCAACTCACATCATCCCTACCACTCAGCGAGGGTGAGGCATAGCAGCTAAGCCCCTAGCTCTAGCATTCCTCCTGCCATAAACTCAGCCTTCTGTCTGTCTCAAGAGACAACGAAGTGTGCCTCCAGGCATTCTGTTAGCAGCACTGAATTGACCTTTCTGGGATGCAAGCCTGGGCAGTGGGCATGGAGAACCTGGGCTGCCCAGACAACAAGACCCCCCTCTCGGCCTCACTGATGTGATCCAAAGAAAAGCAGAACAATATGTGTGGCACCAGCTTGGCTGCAGGAGTTGCCAGAAGGAGGTGTACAAGGCACCATCCAACTGTCTTAGGGACTCTACTCTGGATTTGTGTCGGGTTTACTCTTTAGCCTTTTTGGCTCCCGAAGTTATCTCACAGGGTAGCAGATGTCTGAGATTTCCATCTCCTAGATGGGCTACCTTCCCAGGTCTCAACCTCAGCTCCATCTGTGTCTGAGATGTGGAAATAACAGTGCCCTGCCCTAAAGAGTTGGAAGGATGACTGTAATTATGTATAGAAAATGCTACCGCACAGCTGGACAGCAGTGAGCCCTAGGCTTAATTTCATGAGGTCTAATTTCATGTGGGTGACTATGAAGGGGAGCTGGAAGGTGAGTGAGACAAAGGAGCAGCAGAAAGATGGAGAGAGAAAACTCTGTCCCTTTGGCGGCTCTGGCTGAGCTCACTTGGACTCCAGCCCTGCCCACTGGCAGCAAATGGCCACGACAGGTTACCCTCAAGGTTCTCAACAGAAAACAAAAACCAAAACCTAAGGTTTATTACTCTTAATGCAACAGCATCCGAAACTGCCATCATGTAACATTGGGATGACAGATGCATGTCAATTTCTCTCAAACCAAGGAAAAGGTGCATTCACACAGCATATTTTGAAATGGGTGAAACAGTAACAAATTTCTCAATTCCCATTTTGGGCCAGTCCTAACACTCACCAATATGCTAATGATGTTTTAATGATCCTTTTGGTCAAACAGAAATCTTCACAGACTGACAGCAATTTAAGAGGGTGGGGGGAGATGTTTCTTGTCTCCAGCTGTCATCCACTGCTCAGCAAAAGCAGGTAATAACGAGACAAAATATGCCAGCTACTTTTGCAAAAACTGCCTTTTCAATAAATTTACGCTAGGCAGTAATGAGCTGTGTTGTGCGGCATTTAATCTGTTCTTTAAAAAGAAGAAGAAGCTAAAAAGGAATTCTTTCAGCGTGGCTCTCAGATATTAAAGTCCGCACATCATTTATGTTGACAGTTCGGCTTCAGGCTATAAAACAGAAGAACCTGTTCTACATCTTCGCTTAAAAAAGGAGCAGAAAACCTAAACCCCCATCAATCCACTGTCATGGTTTTACATCTTATCTGTGGCAAAAAATGAATCATTGGAAAGATTTGTTCTGATTCCACAGACAGATCCATCAACTTGGTGAGGTTGTGAAACAGGTGATTCAGAGACTGGTAATTAGTGGCAACCATCCCATAGGAATGTGTGAACACCTTGTGCAACCATTCTTTTTGCATTCGTAAGTCAGTATTCTGGATTCTGTGTTTCAATTCTGTGCTGCCCCTTTGAGTGTCTCCTTAACTCAGAAAGGGGCAAGCACTTAGCGGGTCTGGCCCAAACAGAAAAGCAAACCAAGCAACTACTTGGGGTGCAGAAATCTCAGTGGGATTTCAGCTATGGTAAACTGATGGGAGGCACACCTAATTGTAGAGCAGTTTGTTGGCTGACTGGATATCCGCTTTATTGCTAATGACACAACTGAGAGTCTTCAAATGTCTATCAGTTCCCTGGGGCACAAACACAGTGGTAAAGGTGAGGTAGTAAAAAAAGGCATTAAATGGGGGGGGGGGAGCCTGTGCTAGCTAACTAGGAAAGGAGGTGGGATGGGGTAGAATCCTAACCCCTGCTCTGGATGCAATTAAATTGTGAAGGCGCACAAACTGAAGGCACCACAGTAGGTATAGAGAATCAAAGACCCAGTGGCCCAACAGAACCCTTCAGGCCCTCTCTCTGGTCCTTGGGACTCTCCCCGGGCTGTAGCCCCTCCCTGGGCACACACACCCCTTGCCAGTCCCACCTTGCACCTTCCTTGAGTAATTCTGAATGGATGGAAGGTGTCCTTGAACTCTGCTAAGGCTTGCCTGGATGGAGGGTGGAGGGGTGTGAGACTGTGTGTAGAAACTATCCTACTGTACAAAAGTAGCCATCACATTTGTTGCTCTGCCCCCCCCTGTATGTGGCCTCCCAGAAGGGATTGCCACCCTGATGCTGAAAGTTTGCTACTCCTACCTTCTCCGTTACACACATTTAATACAACTAGTATCAGAAATGTGCTGCTTTGGTCTCAGGAAAGCTGCACTTCAATAGGTGTAGCAATGCCCAGGCCAAAAGCAGTGCACAACATTACCAATCCTGCACAGTAAGAGCAGGCAGAATTGAAGCAAGGACCAGATTTGGTCACTGCTGGCCAAGCACAAAGGAGCTACCACAAGGGATGTGAAGAAGCTTACAAATCATGTTGCTCCCTGGACATGCAACAGAAGTCAGTCAGTTACCTACATCATGTGCTTTGTGCATGAAATGAGGAGAGGTCAAAACAGCTGGAATTTCAGATCTACTTTAGCCAAAACTGAGCTCATTTGCAATGCAAAATGTGCTTCTAATTAATTCTCAGAATCCTAATTCAACAAGATCTTTGAAATTCTTTGCAGTAAAAATTCACTTTTATCAAATTCTCAGTTGCAATATTTAAAAAAGAAGACACCCCCCACCCCACCCCCAGAAGTTTTACAATTTCACATGTAAAATTCTGACCCCGAGAGTAAGACAGCTAGCAGACGAAGGGTTTGCTCACCTGACAGAAGCAGATCAAGAGACTGAAGTCTACGTGTGATGGTGTGGAGGGTGAGGAAAGCAAAGGAAAGCAAAGTCGGGAATGCTTGAAAAATAAAATATTTTTAGTTAACAAGGAGGAAAAAATCATTTGCAGGAGAAAGGGTTCATTTGCATTCCAAACCCCGCTCCCCAAATGGTCTCTGCTTGTGCTTGAAACAGCCATTTAGTTTGGTATATATTGCAGAAAGCTACAGAAGCAGCAGCAGCAGCAGCAGTCCATCATGAATCCCTAGGTAGATATTAGTGAGTCTATCATGCTAAACAACACAAAAAGTTTCATAGAATATGATGGAGGTACTCTGGACAGAGATGTCACTCATCACTGAAAGAAAGCACAAACCTGACAGTGATGTCGACGTCATGTGGCAACATACAAAAAACACCCCACCCCCAGCAATTATTCTACTACAAATGATAAGTGCAGAAAGGCCCTATAATTTGGGGGAGACCCAGATTTCCTTTACAGTTTCACTCACCATGAAGCTCCCACAATATTGCTGAAAGGATAAAATGGGGGAGGAGAGAACCATGGATTGTCCCACATAAAACAGGGGCAGGTAAACCTTTTAGCTCCACGGGCAAAATCCTTATCAAGATCAGCTGTGAGGACCCACTCATCTGTCACAACCCATCACTTGACTTTGCAAGCCGCCTCCCTGCCCTTTTGAACTCCAGATCCCAGAGGTTTAAAACAGAAGTATGGGGCAACTTACTACAGCTTTAAAAGAGCCATGTTCAAGTTGGAGCCTCAAGAGGCTCAAATAAGAGAGACGTGGACTAGCCTTGTAAAAGTGCTTTTGGAAGCATCTTCCCTGCAAACAAGCAGGCAGTTGGGGTGCAGTGGGGTGCATGGGGAGGGGAAGAGTCCTCCCTGCCACTGCCTACCTAGTCACTCCAATGTTAAAAGGAGAACATTTTAAGGGGGTGCTTCCAAGAGTGCTTGTGCAAACCAAGGAACACTTTTACAAGGGGCAAAACTGCTCTTTGAAGCAGCTCCACTTCTCCTTGGAGCAGGTGGGCAGCAGTCCCCCACACCCCTGCTGCTGCCACTCATGTGCTCACTTCAGTGTTTAAATTATGGGGGGGAGTCCCACCCCCAGCTAGGGTTGCCACCACCTCTCCATTCAGTTAAAGGAGAAGCGTAAAAAAGTGCTTCAATGCCCCCTCATTGGCTGATGAGCAGATACCCAACCCTGCTGCCAAGGCTCTGTGATCTTGTTACTTGCTGGTCATAGCTAATGCAGATTTAGACCCTGCCCGCTGTCCATCAGCTGATGGCACCAGCTGATGTCAGGTGATGGGCAAACGGTGTGGTTTGGGTAAAATGGGCTTGTGAATTAAACCGAACTCCTTGGTGGGCCAAGATTGGCCCATGGGTTACAAGTTCTCCAACCCTGACATAAAATGCAGACTAGGGATCAGATTTTTAAATTCTCTCTCATGTTTAGAACAAAACAAAAGCCTTGCATCTTGAAAATTAAAACATCAGGGATACCGCTTTTTCATAGAAGCATTCTTTTTTGTTTTTGTTCTGCAATTCTCCACTTGCCTTCTGAAATCTACCAATCTCAGTCTCAAAAGGGTCGTACCACCTGCCTTTTAAATATATTTATATTTTATTCCTGAACATGCTCTAATTTGTCAATATGCACACAATACACACACACCGAATGTTCACATTGGCCCTTATTGACCAATGTGTCATCATCTCTCTCTTGTTTGATCTGTGTCGCCCATAATACTTCCATCTTCTCACGTCTCTTTGGCCTTTGGGCCAGCTCACATACCCAGAACGGTTCAAACGATTGTAATGTGGCCATGTGATTGCTTTACTGCCAGCCCTGAATGCTGTGTATATTCTACTGTACCAGTATTGGCAACTTTTTTCTAGCTCACTAAATGTGGGTTGCAATGTAAGGTGTTTTGGATGTTGTTATTAGATTCACAGCAAATTCACAAACTCGCCAGCCAATGATCCTTTTCAAATTATGTCCGATGTTTTGACTTGATGTTATGACTCCCCATGTAAGCCCAGTTTGCTTCCTAAACGAGGAGGGAGGACTATCAAACCTACTGCATGCAGATTTATGAATGGATCATCCACGAGCACGTTGCCTTGCATATGGCAGAATACATATAACAAGGATCCTTGGCTAAGAGGGTATGGAGTCCAAACCTTAATCCTAAAACAGTTCAAGGCTTTCTAATAAACGATGGCTTCTCCGCCCCTTGCAGAGCCTGAGGTGTTTTGCTGGATATAGCATGTAAGTCTACTGTAATGACGTTTATTCAACAAAGACCTTGACAACTGTACTCCTTTACTGATTGTTTCTCCCTTTTTGTGCTGAGTAAAACAATTAATTTGTAACAGTGAAAAATACATCCACTTGTAGCATTTCTGACCTGATATCATATTAATTTAATCTGCTTTATGAATTGCTGGAGGAAATATTCAGCTATTTTCTGAAAGACTGACTTGGGGATTATTGGAGCTGTATAATTGTTCTACTGATAAGATGTGAGAAAAAATACTTTATTTGACATTAATCTTACTGAAATGGGCAATGTATCTGAGAAATAGATTGCTGTATAACTGGCTTGCCAAAATATCTCTTGCTGAGAGCAACTGTAGCTCATTAAAAAAAATTATTTATTTAAACAGCCTCTTTTAAGAATGTTCAATCTTTCGTCAACATCTGTTGTCTCTTCCTCCTTAGGAACATAATTGTGCAGATTTCCAGTGTAAAACAGGCTGTGTACAGACTTCTCAAAATATTCATGCAGTTACCCTGCAGATTTTTTTTCATTTTTGTATATTTCTCCCTTGCTCTTAGAATGCATGCACACAACATATGGAAACACCTGAAAATAAGTTTGCAAAATGCTCTTACTGAGATGACTACTAAATATATACCTCCAGTGCTTTCAAGAGAAGAATAAAATGCAAGCTACTTGCTTAGTTGGTTACACACACCACTTCAAACAATGATGAAGAAGAGTAACACTCTAGAACAGCAGTCAAGGCAATGAGCACTCACACTTTACATTGTGGGTGCCCTTTGCGGGATCGTGCGTGGTGCTACAGTTCCCAGGGAGCTTACTGGCAAACAGGGGCTGACTTGCCTCTCAGTGTTAAGTTTTGGAGGTTCACACCCAGCCTCAGTATTCAAGTATCTTGCTGGGACGTGGGGCGAGCAGGAGCCGACAACAGCCAGGCAGTTGGCTCTGAAGATTCACCCTCCCTTTGTTTAATGTTTCTTGTTTGCAGGTTAACTTTTTCTTCCTGTTTAGCGGGCGCTGCTGTTGAAGGACCGGGAAGAAATTTTCCTGCATTAGCAGGTTTTGTCTTCCCCATAGCAATTCGTCGCAACTTTTGTGGTTACGGCCTTGTTTAGAATCCTTTAGTCTTTTCTTCCCTATATGGGGGGGCATGGTGCCTCACCCCCCTGCAGCGGCTATTCCAGGGCCCCCCTCTTAAAGGGGTTATATATATATGGGTGTCACTGAAAGGTCATCAGTGAACCACCCTGCGTTCAGGGATATAGGATATCTGGCTGCCTGCTACACTTACGTCTTGCAGAGCACCCCCATATTCCATTTACCCTGGTGAGCCCCAGTTCCCCCCGGCTGGGGGGCTGGGAGGGACACATCCCCAAGGCCTAAGCCAAGGTCTTTGTACATTCAGAAGTTTAATAAAGTTGTGGCCTAATTTTAATTCCATATAACGTTGTCAGAGTCTTTATTCCTTCCTTATGATCCCGGGGGCCTGGGGCTGTCACTGCCTGGTCTCACAATCTGTACTGCATTCATTCCTGCTGGACTTCAAATCCTTCATACATTTGCACTCTTGGGTTTCGTGCAATGCTACTGTATCATTTGGAAGCTTAAGAAAATAGTAATTTCTCCAATGAGAGAAGGTATTGGAGCAGCAGAACTGAGCATGTGACATGAAGATGCCAGAACACTGAATTTAAGACAAAAGGTACAAGCTGTAGAAGATTTTGGTTTACACAGAATTTGACCAGCTTTGTGTCCTTAAAGAGAAGCTGGGTGAACAACCCAGCTCAGGGGTAATGAATGGGATGCCCTCCAGATGCAATTGGACCACAACTCACATAATCCCTGCCTAGAGCTGATGGGAGTTTTGGTTGAATAGCATCAGTAGGGCACCAAATTGGCAACTGCTGCCATAGTTCATCCCACATGCAGCCATGGTTCTCAGACCTGTTGGCTCTGGGGGAAAATGTCAAAGGCTTAACTATGTCATTGGACAAGATGTTAAAGCGCCTTCATAAGAACTTTTCTCTATACAGTCATACCTTGGTTTTCTAACAGCTTAGTTCATGAACAACTTGGAACTCGAGCGCCTCAAACTCGGAAGCCAGATGTCCAGAGCGGCTTCCACAGCTGGATGCTCCTGCAGCCAATCGGAAGCCGCACCTTGGTTTCCAAACATTTCAAAGTCGAATGGACTTCTGGAAACGCATTCTGTTTGAAAACCAAGGTACGACTGTATTACATAAATTAAACCCCACCTCTATCATTCAATTACATTCCTTTCAATTCAACTACTCCTTTACCTCCTCCCTCCCTTTCACTGTGAGGCTGACAGCCTCAGTTCCGTGATATTGTAAGCTGAAGCCAATGGAGGGAATCCATTGACTTTGTAAACTGGAGCAACTTTTTATGATTGTAAGTTCAATGCAATAAATAGTCCTAATTTTTCAAAGATATGATTTTGGTCAAGCACATTTGCCATTCAGCAAAGAATAACAAAGATGTATGAGGTGTCACGCAGAAAGTTAGATACTTTGTTCTGAAATCCTAGCTATCTAGAATTATTTCATTCAAACAGACAAAACTAAAGTATGACATATTTGCTTTCCTCTGAATTTTAAATGGATCATTTATAAGGATGAGTAAAGATTCTTAAGAGCAAATGGAAATGAGGTTACAATAAGGGGAGAGGACAAGTTCACATAAAGGGAAACAAAAGAATAGACTAATTAATTGCCTATTATGTATTAGCATAAAGGGTAAACAAGAAGGAACATCAGTTCAAAATATGGCACTAAATTATAATAATCAGTAATCGGATGTGCTGAACCATCTCCCCCCCCCCCATTCATCTGGCATTTTGCTTTAGGAGAGGCTCTGTGGCAAAATTCATTTGCTGGAAGCGTACTCTCCAGGCAGGGATGGGAACATCAGGTCCAGGGGCCAAATGTGGTCCTTGTGGCCTCATGGATCCTGCAGGGCAGCCTCTTTCAGTGTTTCTGCCTTGGTGGAATAATGAGTATTTGAACTCTGATGGCGCTTCTTGACAGTCTGTCTGGAGGACAGAGAGGGGTGGGGGAGGGAGTGCAGAAACGAGCTCACGGTAACAAAGGTAAAATTCACATTGGTTGATTTGCCTGTGGACCCACACACCACTGTCAAGTGGCCCCTGAAAGTTTGTTCAGAAGGGAATGTGGCCCTTGGGCTGGGAAAGGGACCCCATTCCTGTCTTAGGGCTTTCTTCTAACACACCATACCACCCCAACACCTGGCTTCTGGCACACAAGTCGCAAAGGATGTAGAATGTGTCAGTTCCACAAGGGGTCTTGCATGTATAATTTGATGCTGTCTCCTATGTAATAATGGCAACCTTGCTGGGCTGCCACATAAAAATGCTTTGGGACACAAGGGAATCCACATGGGATGGGATGACTTGGTACAAGTTTTATAAATTAACTTGCTCACTCAAACCCGGTCATCATACTATCTACATTGCAAGCACAATTTTAAATGGAAAGGCTTCCCTCAAAATATCTCGGGAATTATAGTTTGGTGAGTTGCTGAAAGTTTTCTGCTAAGCCACTAGCCTTTGTAGCCACTAGTTGTAGTTTGCATAACTACAAATCCCAGTTTCTCCTGATTAGAGGGACTTATTTTAAAGCTAGTTTATATCTGTAATTCAAGTGTATCCTGTGTCATATTTAAAAGCCTGTTTGTCTATCCTATACTTCTGCTGGGGGTGGGACTGTGTCAATAGGGCTGGTTAGCACAACTGAAAATAAGAATGATGACAACGCTGCCAAAATTTTACCAAATGGAATTTAATTTTATGCACTGCAGTCTCAGGGCTTTTGAGCTCCAAATCAGAGGCTATTTTCAAAACTCGTCAACACCATCAGTGAATTTAAATACCAGATATGATAGCATGAAAAAAAGTATTGTGCATTCTCACCTGATTATTTCCTGTCTCCCAAAACATTAACTTTTCCAAACAATGTGTATTTTATTCTCAGGAGCAAGCTCCACCTGCACAGAAGCAGCAAACAGCCCAAGCAGTGTTAAGACTATAAAATCCATAATGCTGTGTAACCATATGCAAAAAAACAAAATATCCTTAAATGAACAATTGTTCGTACTGAAGGAACTGGAAAAATGTGAGTGAACAGGGACTCTTCTCCTTGTAAATCTGCCATTTGAGGCCAGAAAAAGATGGATCTGAAAAAGAGAGAGACCTGCCTATGCATTTCATGCATCTACCTTTTATTACACATGGACAGAAATCCTTTAAATATAATGTGATTTTCTTAAGGGAGAAATCCAAAGAGAAAAGTGTCTCTTTTGTTCTTCTGAATAATGTCTTTTTCCCTCCAAGCAGAAGGCTGAAAATAATTTCAATGTGAAACATCTCATATCAAATCATGCTTTTAAATCTGATAAGCAGAAGCATTTGAATTATTTTTAAGAACACCTTTATGTTGGAAGCTGCTTTTTTTTAAAAAAAAGATTACATTTGTAGTTTTTAGTGAAAGTACCCTTTAATAGTAGCCATAAATATGTGCATATGTAATGTGGACATTTCTTTTGTAATGTAAAAATGTCAGGGGGTGGGGCTTGCATTTCTGTGCTCTCTTAAAATCACTGAAGTTACAAGCCCACCTTTTGTTCCAAACTGTCCTCAACTGCTTTCAGCACAGGAATCAAAGCAGCAGCCCACAGCATAATGATAAAAAAACAACAAGGTTAAAGGCAACAGTGAATGACAAACCCCAGGTCTGGAACCCAAAGCAACTCCACAGCAAACGCACATGTGGGAGGCAGGACTGGAACCGAAATTGCTGAGATGTACACAGCAGGATCCCAGGTGCTTTATTTTAATCTAATAGTGCGTCAAAAATGAAGATACACCAAAAGCAGCATATTCCAAGTTGCACCAAAATAGCATATTTTAACCTGAGACTGTTAGGGACTGATGATAAGGATGCTTGAAGATTTTTAAATATATATATATATATTTAAATTCCAATGTGACCTGACCTAAACTTTGGATGTCACACTTCTCTGAATTTTGCAAACATTTCTTAGCTCAAAAAACATACCAAAATGTATCAAACATTAATATTTTTGGAAAGAATATGTTAAGAAATTCAAATATTTTATATATTTAAAATATATAAAATACTATTTTTTGTTAAAGTGTTTATTTAAATGTTAATTTCCATGCTCTTTTTCATTTTAACCCAGCAGATTAATATGGAAGCCGGTCAGAATGGACTCATGAATGAAGACATGCAGTACTGACAGGGACCCGTAATAGTCCATCGCCACCCAATGATTCCATGACCATGTTTTGGTAGAGGTTAGGTGTTTATCACTCATCTTGTTTATAGTAAAAATCATCCTGAAAGTTATTTCAGTGTTTGAATGAAAAGTTGCACACCTGTTGCACACTCTGCCTTCAAACAGACTCAGCTGTTGAAAGCGAAGAGATTTTTCACACACTCCCACAACCCACTGATCCTCTTTGCACAAGAAAGAAAAGCTTCTGCCAGTGCCCCCGTCATTCAAACAATGCAATGAGTTGCACAGAGTTTCATTCATGCAGCTGACTCATGCATCCTACCCTTGACATTAAGCAGAACACAGAGTCTCTTCTGCTGCAAGAAGAAGAAGAGGAAGAGGAAGAGTGAAGGGCTTGGTGAGCATAGTAGCTGCCCTATTGTTTCCAGGCAGCAGGCCATTGCAGACTTATTGGCAAGGGCACCCTGGCTGTGGAACACTCCCCACTTCCAAGCTTCGGCTTGCACCCCCTTGGCAGTTTTTTGGCAGCAGTTTTCCTCTTCCACCAGGTTTTCTCAATGTGCTGTGTGGGCATCTGTGATATATTTGTTTATGTATTGGGTTATATGGCCATACTGACTAAAATACCTAACAGATGGAAGGATATTGTATGTTCCTTTATTGTATTGCATCTGATATTGCTGTGACACCCCCCCCCCCGAGATCACATGTGATGAGACGCAAGATGTAAATTCTGTAAAGAAAAGGGATTGTTAGGGAAGAAGAGAAAGGCAAGCTCGGGCACTATTTCTTCGTTACAGAATTTTTGACATGATCAGCTGAAATGGAAAGAGGTTGCTGATCTCTCTGCAGAGCTGGTGGGCATGTCCTGCAGTCCCATCCCTGCCCCTCTCCCACAGGGGGTTGGAATGGCTGCTGCAACCGATATTTGGGGTGAGGACTATGCAGTGAGCTGCTCAACTTCCCCTTGTCACTCCATCTCTCTCCACTCATCTCAACTCACTGCAGGAGATTCACTAGCACAAGGCTCAAGACTCCCGTTTTGGATGGTACACTTCAAATAAGAATTTCGTTTAATTAATCTTGTAAAATAACATGTGCATGTATAGTGCTATACAGAGAATACATAATTCTACTGATAATAATAACAACAACAACAGTGAACTGGAAAGCCAATTATACAATCAGATTAAAGACCCAACAAATCCTAATTAAAGGGTAGGACAGAAGCAGATGCCTATGAAACAGAAATGCAAAGCCAGTATGTGGTTAGCAGGGCAAATCAAGAAAGATGTGATGAGCTGTACAACAAGATGAAAATATGTAAGAAGAATGTAAGAGCATGCAACAGAAATTTAACAGTTCTGCAGAAGGTATGTCAGGCTAACAAAATGATCAAGGAAGACTTATGCTGCATGGCTGAGGATGGGGATGGGGTCTCGAGATTGGTTACAAAAGCAGCCTTATTTGAAGTGAAATAGCAGGTACTTGAGAAACCTAAGTTATTTTAATTCAGAAACCAGAGGAGCTCATAGGAGTGGAATTTTTGGCACTTAAAATTAACATTAACATTAACATTAGGGTAGGACATACTTTACGCGGGTGGCGCTGTGGGTTAAACCACAGAGCCTAGGGCTTGCCGATCAGAAGGTCGGCAGTTCGAATCCCCGCGACGGGGTGAGCACCCGTTGCTCAGTCCCTGCTCCTACCAATCTAGCAGTTTGAAAGCACGTCAAAGCGGAAGTAGATAAATAGGTACCGCTGATGCAGGAAGGTAAACGGCATTTCCGTGCGCTGCTCTGGTTCGCCAGAAGCGGCTTAGTCATGCTGGCCACATGACCCGGAAGCTGTACGCCGGCTCCCTCGGCCAATAAAGCGAGGTGAGCACCGCAACCCCAGAGTCAGCCACGACTGGACCTAATGGTCAGGGGTCCCTTTACCTTTACCTTTAGGACATATTTTAACTGTTATCAGCAGCACATGCAGCAATACATATGCAAAGAAACACTAACCATTCAGCTTTTTCTACAAATAATAATTATCCGGGATGCTAAAATATCATGGCAAAAGTTAATCTAATAAGTCTCTCATTATCCTGTAATACTTTAAATCTGTGCTGTAAGCTAAACAGTTGTCAAAGAAACCCTGAGCTCTATTTACACCAAGCTGAAGAAGACTGAAATAAACAGAGACTGCGTGCTGAGCTCTAATTACGAAAAGCAAATTGCTCTCTCTGAAATCTAGCGGGAAAAGGTTAGCTCCTTCCCTTGATTCTGCAGGTAGAAGGGGCAGGTGAAAGAGCCAAAGAAATCTCAGGTGTCTGCTCTCATGCCAGCTACGTTGATGGTAAGAAATTGTCTATGAGAGAAAAGTCCACCAATGGACATAACATGTTAGGAGCTGCCTTGAAAGAATGAGGTAATGGAGAACATAGGAGTATTTCTTTACCATCTGATGCATTTCAGATTAAAACAGCTATGTAATAGCTTCCAACAGCCCTACAAACTCTGCTTTGTGTGAAAACACACCAAGTGTTTGTTTCATATATCAATTTAGGCTCGTTCTTCCTGGGGTGGCTAGCCTGTGCTTGTGGACTGCTCCACTTCATAGCTCATGTGGGAGCCGGTTAGCGCCACAAGAAAACAAGAGCCCCTCTGGGCAGCATCCTGTCCTCACGCCCACAAGCAGGATATGAGCACAACAAGCTCCCCCTACTGGGACTCCCAGCAATTCAGAGACACCCCGCCTCCAATCACAGGGGCCCAGGAGCCACAGGTAGCTTTATCCCCCATAATTCTGTCAAATCCTCTTTTCAAGACATCCAGTTGGTGGCCATCACTACATCATCCAGTAGTGAATTCTTTAGCTTTACGGTTATCTGTGAGAAGTACTTCCAGCATTCAGCTTCACCATGTGGCCCAAATTCTAGTATTGTGAGAGGAAGGCAAACCTTCCCACTTTCTCTACACCATGGATAATATTTATTAATTATGATGGTGTTTATTATTATTATACCCTGCCCATCTGGCTGGGTTTCCTCAGTCACTCTGGACGACTTCCAGCATATATAAAACATGATAAAACATCAAACATTAAAAACTTCCCAAAACTCTTCTAAAAGTTGTGTAGTTCTTCATCTCCTTGACATCTGATGGGAGGGTGATGTTGTTCATCATACATTGAAAGCATAAAATCAAAACAACAATTTAAGGAACACAATGAAGGTGCATCTTTTCCACAATTATTGCCTTGGTCAAAGTATTGAAAATCCATACTTAACATTAAGAAGTATTCTGTGTAAACTACAGTACTCAATAAACCTGTTCTACTTTGCCAAAAAGAATTATCTATAGTTATATTCACTAATAAAACAGTCCCATATCTTACTAAACCATTTTGTAAGAAAATTCTCTTCCAGTTTTTGCATATAAGATTCTAGCAGCCACTAAGATATAAGAAACAATTTCCTTCTGATCCTTTGTTACCAAACCATCTAAATAATTCAATAAAAAATATCACTGGTTGAAGTGCACTTCATAACCCAAGCCTTCTCAAATGTGTTTTTTAAACAGTTTCCCAGTATCTATTTGCTACTTCACACTTCCACCACATGGGGAAAAGGTCTCCTTTTTCTTTCTGTCCTTTCCAACATTTGGGGGGGAATAATTGTTAACTGTTTTGGCAGGAGCGATATACCACCACCTCACAACTTTTTAGCAGTTTTCTCTTATTCCCAAATTCAAAGAAACATGTACACAGATGTCCACAGCTTTTTTCTAACCTCCACTGGTCTGTTTCCTCTGGGGTTTGGGGCCCTTTCCATTATGTGCTCTTTACTTTGTTTCTGTTCTGTGCCAAAGTTAAGTAATAAATAACATACAGTGGAACCTCAGTTGTCGAACGTAATCCGTTTTGGAAGACCATTCAACTTCTGAAACGTTTGACAACCAAAGCGCAATTGATGGTCAGCAAAATCCATTGAAAAAATGGATAAACGCGCCTTGGAAGCCATTCAACTTCTGAGGTGCGTTCGAAAACAGAAGCATTCACTTCTGGGTTGTTGATGTTCAAAAGCCAAAACATTTGACTTCCGAAGCATTTGACAACTGAGGTTCCACTGTATATATAAGTGTGTGTGTGTGTGTGTGTGTGTGTGTATATATATATATATATATATATATATATATATATGCCAAGCTATGTTTATTTGTTTTTAGTATAGCTTTCTCAGATTCAGTCATCTCCCTAACTCTCATATACTCAAAACAAAAAAACAAAAAAAAATTTTTTCCTTCCAGTAGCACCTTAAAGACCAACTAAGTTAGTTCTTGGTATGAGCTTTCGTGTGCATGCACACTTCTTCAGATACAGAAGTGTGCATGCACACGAAAGCTCATACCAAGAACTAACTTAGTTGGTCTTTAAGGTGCTACTGGAAGGAAAAAATTTTTTTAATTTTTTTGTTTTGACTATGGCAGACCAACACGGCTACCTTTCTGTAACTCTCATATACTCTTGCACTCTGGAACAAATTTGAAAGTACTCAAACCAAAATTAATTTATACCTTGCATCTCTCTCCACTTCTGCATATGAGATAATTTGTTCTTGATTTATTAGATCTTTTATTCTGAACATTTACTTCATTTCCCACATTTTAAACCTCCAAGTACTTCCCCTTATTTTATCTATGACCGAAAGGTAAGAGCTAGGACTTAACAATTTATTATATTGATTAGATTTTAACAGATTTGGTGTGAACAAACTTGGCTCTCTCACTGTTCAGCCCTAATTCTAGTTTCTGAACAAATTAAAAAGCACAGGTCCAGTATTTTGGGGGGGCTCCACCAGCTACATCTTTCCATTAAGAGAACTGTCCCAAATATTTCTCCTCTCTGCTTTCTGTTAACCAATACCTAATCCGCAATAGGACATCTCCTCTTATTCTATGACTACTAATCTTACTCAGGAGTCTTTGGCGTCAAACTGATATGATTAATCACTTCTACACCCACCCACAACCCTATTCCATTTACACAGAAAATCAGCACATTCATCAGAAAGTAACAGCCTTTGTAGAGCATGAGACTCTTAATCTCAGGGTTGTGAGTTCAAGTCTCATATTAGGCAAAAAGATCCAGCATTAGAAGGGGCTGGACTAGATGACCCCCGTGGCCCCTTCCTGTTCTACAATTCTAGGATTCTATGCTCTCAGAGATATCTGGTTTTCTAAGTGGAGGCCAGGATCTTTTTGTATAGCATTCAACCAAGCAGTCTGAATTGCTATCGCTCAGACACGGCTTAGTGAGAACTAAGCCTAAGTGTGTGCACTATTTTCCTGCACCACACTATTAAGCATCAGCTTCAAATAAAAAATGAAATAAATTCTGTATCACTTAAAACAGAGGTTCTCTGCAGTGGATTAACCAGCGGGCTAAAGTAAACTGTAGAACAGAAGTGTTGCTAAACCGGGAGCCCAAGCACAGAGTCATCCTCTAAGAGCACATCTGGTGCAGAGAGTGTGCCAATCTGCCACAGGCAAGCCAGAGCTGTGGGCAGCTGTGCTCAAATGCAGACATTGTGTGTTTGTTCTCTAGCTTATGATCCCTGAAGGCAGTTTCTGAAATGCAGCAGACAGAAAGGACTACTCTGTTGACCAGTCAAGGCAAACCTGACCAGTCCAGAGGTTTCATATCGCCCGACAGTCCCAAGGGCCAATTTAGTATTCCTCTTCTCCAAAGAAGACTTTGAGGCCTGAGCACATATAGCTCAGGGAGTAAATAATCTGACTTGAAAGGGCTGGGTGAGCGAAGGACTCAACCTGCTTTATGCGCTATAGATAAATAGCCCCAACGCTTCCAGAAACATGAGATATCCTTCAATTAGAATGTGGCATTCAAAACAACAGCAATTATCTGTCTCACACCTCCATATGAGCTGTACAGTCGCCCCATGGATATGAGAGCTATGCTGATACTACACCAGTTGCCCATAGAGGCTTCCAGTTTCAGTCGAACCATCTATTCATTAACAGGAAGACATCAGTGAACATTTCATAAAATATTGAAGGAAGGTCTATCCTGGAAGGTTATAGTTCTTCAATGCATCCTTTAAGGCCACAAACATTGATGTACTTTAGCCACATGACCAATTTAAGTGGTCTGTTAGTTCATATGGTAGCATACACTGCAAGAAATAGAAAGGTGGGTTCTAATCATGTTATGGCAAGTAAAGAACTTTAGTTTACTTCAATCTTGTTCATTAGGTTCTAGATATGCTAGTCATGACTCTTTTTGGAGGGTCATTACTGATGACAGATCATGTGATGTTCCTTTAAAACAACAGAGACTCAGCACAGAAAAGTGTAGACATTCCTTCCCAGCCATTTTCTGACCACAGCCATGCTAACCTCCTTAACAGCAAAATCACATATTAATGGGCATCTTCAACTAGTGCAAATATTCGTAGCTGAATAAATATGAAGCAGCCAATGCCAACTGTTGCTCATCTATAGGTGTAAAATTCATTTATTGGCGAAAATGCTATTCTACGTGCAACGAATATAATCCAGCTCATCCGGTTCTACTATGGTGAGAGGTGACGTGAGAAATTTGTTTTAATATGAACTAGTTTCTGCTTGTTCAGTACCAGACACAAGAAGCTTTGCATCCAACATTTATGCTGTTTTGCTTATCTGGCACCTAAGTTTCAATCTGTAATTTTCCATGGTGTACATTAGGAGGCAATATTATTAAAAAACAAATAGAACAGAAAAGCTAGGAAAGTGCAGGATAGACTGCTATTAATACTTACGATGAAGGAAACTCAAGACCTTTGTTCAGAAGAAGAAGAAGAAGAGTTTGGATTTGATATCCCGCCTTTCACTCCCTTTATGGAGTCTCAAAGCGGCTCACATTCTCCTTTCCCTTCCTGCCCCACAACAAACACTCTGTGAGGTGAGTGGGGCTGAGAGACTTCAGAGGCTATTAATACTTACGATGAAGGAAACTCAAGACCTTTGTTCATGTTCACCATTTGCAACTCTCATTTGCACTATTTTTCTAAAATTATCGTGACATTCGAAAGTAAAATACATGATACTACTACAGCATGATTTAACTTGAATTTGCTACCTGGAATACGTCCCAGAATTTGAACACCAATTTGAAAGTGGAGAGAACCTGTGAAAAGTGGCTTGATGGCTTTCAGGGGCTTTATTTGCTGGGGTCATTTCTGCAGCTTATCGCAAGAGAAGTCTGCACCTGTGGATTTATCAATCTTTGGTGCGTAAGGCTTTTGCATTGGCTGCAGAGGTGGCAGCTATAAGCTACGATAAGAGCTTTCAACGTTGGGCCACCAGGATCCCTTCTGCTCGTTGGGATTGAAAGGATCTTGACGTGTGGACTACTTATGTCTCTCCTAATTTTGAGCATGTCCACTGAGCAGTTGAAACCGAAGCAAGATGCTAAGAAGTCAGGGAGGCACCTTTTTTGCTGGGAATACAATAAAGGGTCCTGCCAGCGTCAGGGTTGTAAGTATCCCCATGCATGTGATAAGTGTTTTGGGGACCACCCTGCCATATCATGTGGGGCCAGGCGGCCTTTTCGAGGGGCCAGGAGAGGCCCCCAGCAGGAACCAAAGGGAGCCTCTTCCCAAGCAGCCTGCAATGCTAAATGCTGTCTTATTGACCCTAGCTCTCACTCCCATTAAATTGCCCACCTTGAGGGCGTGGCTACTCAGGTATCCTGACACAGTTGCTGCCTCATATCTGTGACTTGGATGTGTATCCCAGTGTCGTTCCCGCCCAGGGCCACGAAAGTTGAAAATCAAAAATCAGTTAGGGAAATTCCGGATATTGCTAGGAAAAAGATCAGGAAGGAATTAGTGTTGGGAAGGATGGCTGGCCCATTTGAGTGCCCTCCTTACCCAGATTGGCACCTTTCCCCTTTGGGTGAGGTGCCCAAGAAGGCTCCAGGGGAATTTCGCTTAATTCACAATTTATCTTACCCAAAGGGTTCATCTGAAAATGATGCTATCCCTCCTGAGGTATGTTCTGTCACTAACTTCTTTAAGTTTTCTCTAATGCCGCTTTAAGGACACTATCCTGCTTGTGGATATAGTAGCTAAAGAGGGTCAGTACTACATGTGATATGAGAAAGATCCTGAAAAATCCACCCTTGAGCAAGGGAAGAAGAGAGTTGGGGGCACTGTCACTTTTTGAGGGAAGGGAAGGGGCTTCTGCCACCCAACACACAAACACCGTAATTTTCATTTAAAAAAAAGTACAGTGGTCCCTCGGGTTAAGAACTTAATTCGTTCTGGAGGTCTGTTCTTAACCTGAAACTGTTCTTAACCTGAAGCACCACTTTAGCTAATGGGGTCTCCCGCTGCCAACGCAGCATTGTTTCTGTTCCCATACTGAAGCAAAGTTCTTAACCCGAGGTACTATTTCTGGCTTAGTTGAGTCTGTAACCTGAAGTGTCTGTAACCTGAAGAAGAAGAAGAAGAAGAGTTTGGATTTGATATCCCGCCTTTCACTCCCTTTATGGAGTCTCAAAGCGGCTCACATTCTCCTTTCCCTTCCTGCCCAACAACAAACACTCTGTGAGGTGAGTGGGGCTGAGAGACTTCAGAGAAGTGTGACTGGCCCAAGGTCACCCAGCAGCTGCATGTGGAGGAGCGGAGACGCAAACCCGGTTCCCCAGATTACGAGACTACCGCTCTTAACCACTACACCACACTGGCTCTGTAACCCGAGGCACCACTGTATCTTATTCATTACATGGAAGCTACCATGTCAGAAAACAAACAGTCTATTTTTCATAAATTATTAGGTGGAGTAGAGCAGTTTGGGGCTACACTCTGACTCTGGCTTTGCAACTTGTTCTTTGTGGAATTTCATCCCCCCCCCCCTTTTAATGTGGATTGAAACGAAGACTTCCAGGTTTTCTTCACTGTGACAATGGTTAGGAATGCTTGTATGTAAGTATGCTATTATTAAATCATTCTGATCTGTGCATTCTGCATAGTGGACCGAAGGCTCTGGACTCCCACCCAACTCTCCTTGCTAAACTTCAGAAGCAGATGGTGGTTGAGTTTTATGATTCTTTTTTACAGTTTCATTATACTGTTTTCTGTGGATTGTTTTCATATGCACTGCTTAGAAATGTGAATAATCGAGCGATTTAGAAGTATATTAAATAAGTAACTAAGTTCCAAAAATATCATTATCAAGTGCTTCTTGCATATATCCTTTTATTTCTTTTGTTGTTTTTTACACATTCGATATTAAAATTCTAGCCTGTTCTCTTTCACCTTTTCCCCAATTGTAATCCAGAAACTATCTCAACTACCTGAACAAGGAAGAGTTTCATCTGAAGCTGGGCTCACAAAGCCTTAGCTCTGTTTGAGACCTGGGTGTGTCTGGAGTCATAGCACTGAGTAACTGCCACCAGCCTCCATAAATATTAGAGGAAGGGGTGGGAATTCTTGGCCAGAGGATGTGACTTCCTAGCAACCTTGATCCCAGGTTCCCCTGATTTTAGACATTAGATTAGACAATGGGACAAGTACATGAGAACTCTAAAATAGGAGCATGTGCTGTTTGAAATAAAGAACTAAAGGACAATAATAAATGCAACACGAACAAACCAGTTCTTCCCCATTAAATGAAAAGCAGCTCAAGAATCAGGGATGAAAAGAACTATTGAATAAACTTCAGTTAAATGTTACTATCATCTCCCTGAATGGTCTACAAAAGAAAAGGCAGGCAATTAGACCTACTTAATTCCTAATTCTTGCAAATCTACATCACAAATCCAAAAAAATAAGACTCATTTAAAGCTAACCAAGTGGGCAATTAACAGCTTGTTGAAGCCATCAATCAACTAGAGATGTGGGAGGAATTTAAACAGATGTACGTCCTGTAAATCTTCAAGTTTCTCTCTCTCCCCACCCATCTAAGGGAGAAAGACTCCAGTCAGTTTTTGTCAGTCATGTGGGCAAGAAATGTGTGAACACACAGTTTTTCCCTAATTGAAAATTACAATTGGAAGCTGCCTGCTTTTGTAAAGGAATGGCAGGGATAGGAATCACTTAATCCTTTGCCCTCTCCCAGTCCTTCTGCTGAAAATGGCTCCCCACCCCCAGTTGTGAAGGGACTCAGAATCTTTCCCCCCATGTCATACCCTCCAAGTGTCCCTCTTTTCCAGGGACAGTGCTGGAGTTACAAAAGTCATCCCGACTTCTGATTTGATCCTGGAATGTCCCTTCCCCCCCCCCCAGTGCTGCTGCCACTGAGCTCCGGGAGGAGGAGGAGGAGCCAGCAATTTCCCTGAGCAGCAGTGGTGGTAAGGAAGCATCCCCTTGCCTCTCCCAGCCTCCTCCCTTGGGCAGCTCTGGGCAGGAGGAGGAGAGGCTGCCACCGCCGAGGCCCTGAAGAAAGGGAGCAGAGGGGAGCACAAGGAGTCTGGATGATATATATGTATGTTTTGTGCATCTGTGTCTAATCTCGGCTCTTTCTAAAATGTATTTATTGCTATGTGCTTTTCTTTTTTGCAAATCTACCAAAGAATAATATAAAGTAAAATCAGGATTAAGGGGTTTTCTCAGGATGGCGGAGGGTGTGTGAGCTGTGTCCTGTTGGTGTCTTGGTGGCAGAAATGCTTTGTGAGGGGGACAAAACATAGGGGGAGGGGTCAAGGAGGGTCAGTTGTGGGGCAGTGAGAAATATCTCTATTGAGGAATGTTGGAGGATATGTCATGTTTGGGGGGAAACAACTGGGATAGGAGGAATTTTGATTAGAAAACAGCAAGGAAGGATAGAACATCCAGTTTATATATATATAAACAATAAATATTATAAATAGAAAAGTATCCAACTGACCTCTTACAGCTATTATTATTATTATTATTATTATTATTATTATTATTATTATTATGCTTACAGCATTTGAAGTGCAAAGTGCTCTGTAACACAAGCTCAAAAGTTAAGCTGTGTTTTTACCTACTGATTTTGTCTAGCACAAATGACATCAAAGTGGAAACTAAAAAGAAACATGCATTTAAAGCTGACTACCTAAACAAGAAAAGGTTGCAGGTACCTTATTTGCCACCCCAGCTCAGTGTAGGCAGTGCATTTTAAAAACACAGTCATTGAGCAAAACCTGGAGCCCCACTCAGCTCTGTGTGAACACTTAGCTCACCTACTGCTAAGGCCAGTCCCAGGGTACCAAAGCTATTCAGGTAGATCATTATTTGGAGTTTATTGTCCTACAGTTGATAAGCAATACTTTATCAAACACTAGTCTTGTAAGTTATTCAGTGCAAGTAGATAAATAGGTACCACTGTGGCAGGAAGGTAAACAGCATTTCCTTGCACTCTGGTTTCCGCCACAGTGTCCCGTTGCACCAGAAGTGGTTTAGTCCTGCTGGCCACATGACCCGGAAAGCTGTCTGTGGACAAACACTGGCTCTCTCAGCCTGAAAGTGAGATGAGCACTGCAACCCCAGGGATCCTTTACCCGTCCCCCACTTGTTTCAGGGTAGGGATGCAGTCTATAGCTTCCGTTCCCTCAGTAGTGTTTCCCACTGGCCAAATCTGATTGGCTGATGAGCTCATCCTTTCTAAGAAGAAGTTGATTTTATCTATATGGTCCAGGAAGAGGAGCACTGAAGTTGTGGGTTGGGTGACTCCCATATACGGGAACACTTTTGCTTCCCCCCTCCCCCGCCTTTTATGTCAACCTAAAAACACTGGCAAGGTGTGAGGAAGACTTTGCCATGGCAGAAAATGTTGACTGTACCACTCTGGCTTAGGACTATCCAAAACTACTTCCAGAGCCAGGTCAAAATCAATATGGGCCTGGCAGGACAGAAACGGAGTTCCGCTCACTGCACACACAGGGACAGCTGTGTTCTTCTAGCCCAATGAATCCAGATGGCACCAAGAGTGAAACTGTCAAAAGCTGGAGGGGAAAATTGCTCTTCAGTTGCTAGCCGTTGCGTGAGAAAGACCCCTCAGAAGAACCTAAAATGAAACTCAAATGGAGCACACAAGAAACCTTTCCAAATATGGTATCAGTGTTATATGTTACAAAAGCCTAATGACACACAATAATAGTCTGAGGCCGGGGTGAATGGTTTATAGGAGCAGAAGATAAATAATAATTATTAACTGTGTTTATAGCACTTTCCCTCAAGAACTTAATGGGACCATCACAGTGGTTTTACTGTTTTGTTCCTAGAAAAATCCCGTGAGATAAGTAGTAAAAGGTTGTGGCAGGTCTAAGGATCACTGAGCGAGCTTTAAAGCAGAGAAGGGTGTCCCTATTCTAAGACTGCACCTTTGATCGTAATAAATACCCCACTTGTTCTCAATGTGAAACTGCTGTAAAAAGTGAATTGATGATCAAGGAATCACATTGATTAGTAATCTCTGAGAAGCAGTGGAGCTTAGCACTGTGTCCATTCACAAGTATGTTTATCACTTGATGAGTGCAACATCATGTGGTGACTTACATGTGTAGACAGGCCATACTGAATCCCAATTCTATCTTCTGTGGTATTAGCTACCCCTCCCAGTTTGGTGTCAAAGTTCTTTATAAAGACACTGAGCAGCACTGGGCCCAGGAAAGAACCCTGCAGCACTCCCACTTGTCACACAGGTGAGGTGTTTGCCACTGTGAAAGACTCAATTATGCAATCCATCTTCTGTCAACAGGCTGCATTCTACATCACAAACAGTGATGTACATCACAAACGGTGGCATGTCACCTGACATATGTTACATTTCTCTTCATGCAAGGAAACAAATTCATACAAAGGAACGGGGGAAGGGAAAAGCCAAAATTACTGGGAAACTGAGGACTTCTTTCTCATGAGATTTTGCATGCTGCACTTCTCTGGAGAATGAAAGCAGGGCCAGGCTGCTCATAATTTGCCTTCTCAAAATGTATTAACCCTGCAGGAAAGAGTTCCCTTATCATCGTCCCTTTGCCTGTGTGTGGCAAACACTGAGTTTTTCTCACTACAGCAAGCAGGTGTGGAAGAAAGACTGATGAACAATTGGCAAAGAAAGTGCTGTGAAAGGCCAAGACTGGTATGTCTGAAACGTAACTGGCGATTTCAACAGTACAGTATGATTCTCCACATTGTAAATCAGCAGCTCTAGGTAGTGAGTGGATCCTGAAATAAAAGTCAGTGTTGCAGAAGCAATCAACTAATTGTATACTGTTAGTTAATTAAATCTGATCTGTTCATTAGTTGGGGTTATCACTATAACTTTTCTGTCCAGTGCAGGTGTCTAAACAGTCATTGCTACAGGGGCCTGAACTGTGCATATTTGTACTTTTGGGGTGGGGAAGTTTGAGAGTAAAGCATGTACTTTAATTCTTAAAGATGCAGATCTTCTGGACTAAATAAAATGTTTAAAATGAGCAAGGCTACAGCTGAATCTGTGCTTACGTTGCACCTTGCTGACAATTTTTATTGCACTTGCTTTCATATCCATTATTCTGAATGTCAGAGAACTATTTTAAGTACCAGCTTAGTTCAGCTTAAAACATGTATTAAAATATCTACATCTGAATAGAGAGAGAGGTGGCGACGGGGGGGGGGGGGGGAGTAACAGCTTATTTTGGATAAAACCAGATGTTACCCCACCTGCCTGATTACGAACAATGATCCAGTTGCTAGTGAGGAATGCCAATAGATTGGAGGAAGCCCATCCATCCGCCTGAGGCAGGAGGCTGCGCCCTAAGCCAAACCAAGTTCATCAGCCCTGCTGCCACGCTCTTGCCCTTCCGTGGGGTTTTCACAGGAGACCAAAGCTATCAGCCTCTCACTCTGCTATTCTGAAGCCATACTCCAAATCCGCCACCTTCGGCTGCTTGAGCCGTCTCACAGTGGGGCCACAACTGACGCCTTGTTAACAGGTATGAGGAACATAGCCTGGCACTAATCAGAAGAGGTTATGAAACATCTGTAAAACAGAACAAATCTTGCCAGTGCTGTTGGCCTTGGTCTGAACTGTCTCCTTTTCTCCACTTGTGTCCCCATTAATCACCCTCTATTTGGCCACATCTCTTCTGTAAAGAAAATATATAAAGTAAAACTACATATATCTTATACAACACTGTATATCCTACCAATAGGTACAATATAAAAGTAATTCTGAGCATGTACAGCACAGAGTAACTGCAATCAGTCTCCACATCCTTAGGTCTCCTAAAATTATTGCAACGGTGTGATAGTCGCTAGTGCCTCATAGATGGCATGATAAAACCCAAAATTTTGGCTGCTTTCCACAACAAATTAGCAGAACAAAAATATTTCCGATGCATTTATCCAAACATTTACTGATTCCAAAAAATGTCCTCTGATAGAGAATTACAAGAAACCATTACTAAGATTAATCAAGGGATGAATGGTCAATAAATGAATGGTTACTCCCATCTAATTTAAAACCTGGAGGGAATACCTGATTTAGGAGATGAAGGATATTCTACTTGTGATGAGTATTTTAGCTGGAGAAAAAAAAAGTGTATTATTCTGAAATGAGGTGGAGGACAATTATTCACCCCATTTGCAAACAGTTTAAAACTATAAGTGATGGTATTTATAAACATACATTAATAGAACTTTCAATGACATACAGGAAACAACTTTGCTGATGATGCGGTTTGATTGTTATAATGACAAATCTTGAGATAATGTTCAGCCTCATCATGTGTTTACACTGCTGTATATATGTGCCCTGAACCTGCACATGCTGCACAAACCTGGGGGAAATATCCTCCAAATTGTTCTCTCAGCAAGAAACTATCCTACTGCTAATAGCTGTGCCAATTTTTCAGTACTGGACAAATCAGAAAACAAACACTGCAAAGCTGTCCCTGACATCTCCATGTCATGAGCTTTTTGATGGATACCCAGAGAGATCAACATTTGATTAGGAGGTTATTTAGGAGATGGGAGTTTACGCCTCGTGTTCTTTCTTAAGATGCCCTCATACGCTTGCCAGAAGTGTATTCTGTAAGCTGCATCTGTGGGTCCCACTGATCAGAAAGCCTTTAATAATGAGAGGAGTGCTGTGATGCACTCTGTGATTCTGTCGTTCAAATAATGATACGTGCTGAGCGATGATGAATAGAACTGGGCAGTGTAGATTGACTTCAAGAGCTTGCACTGCATATTTGTTTGGATTTAATAAGACTTGGACTACATATTTATTAAGTGCCTACTGATTCCAAAACCTATTTGTCAAGATTAATAGTTGTTTAAAGACCCATCTGCAATTACTGAGCACAATAAGTGGCTTCTATAGTAATATCATTATCAAATAGATTAATTTAAAATATACAGTTAGCTATTTGCATGACATAAGTAGATTACTTTACACTTTAATGGGGAAAATAACTATTGTAATATTTCAAAACATTCCCAAACAACTAGGTTAAAAGCATTTTTTTACAAAATCAAAACATCTCTAAATTCACAAATACAGTTTAAATTAATCATTAGAACTTTTTAAAAGTTAAGAAGAATAAATGTGTTATTTTTATGAGTGTTTTTTTTTTTATTTATTTCACTGTGTTTGTATATGCTTTTTAAAAAAGAAATTTACATATGACCATTTCTGGTGTAGGTGGTATATAAATCTCTTAACACCTAAATACATAATGATGTGATAGCTGTGTTTATTCAGATAATGCTGGTCTCCTTGAACTGACTAAAAGACCTTGATGAAAATTATCATCTGTTTTAAACAGACTTTAATGACTGTTTAAAACTGTTTAATGTCAACTGACATTTAGAATTGAAATGAATAGAAATGGAAACTAGATCACATTTAAATAATCAAACTTCATATTTTCATTTAATAATTTAGAATAGTATCACTTTAGAGGATGTTTAAAATTGCATATTTGCATAGGCTCTATAATTCTTCAGGATAGAAAGTAAATATAGTAAAACAGGAAATTTACAATACCCCAGCAATATTATATACCCTTAATTATTGAAATGCACTGAAGCCCATTCAAGTCCCTTTTATAATTTACACTCTGATGCATCACCTGTCATCTCTGTCCTAGCACCCTTTATAACTCTTTAATGCGCGCGCACACGCATGCACGCACACACACACACCTACCTCTATCTCCCCTTGTTGTGATTGTTTTATCACTGTTTAGTAGGTCTGGTAAAACAGAACTTTGTAAAAGACTGAAAATCCTCAAGTCCACATTTTGTACATGAAACAAGGTGAACAAAACCAAATACCTCTGATATAATAAGAGCCTATTAGCCACATCATTTATCTTGCCCTCATCCAATAAATTTAGGGCCCATGAGCTTGATCTGTTCCGTCCTCTCAGCATTCCTTTGCTCTCAGACTGCAAAACAGGGACTCACAGCCAATGCTTCCCGATAAGTGACAGAGCTCAGCAGAGTTTTCCCACTTGAAAACTTCCACTCTATCCTTGAGTGCCTTTTCTATTTTTCAAACTTATTTTTCTCTATTTACAATTTTTAAGCATCATTATTATTCAATTTCATTAAGGGTACATTTCAACTGAAATTAAGGTACAATTAAAGCAAAGGGGGAGGTACAGTGCACCAAAAAGGCAAATAAGCCAAACACAAAACAATTCAGATGGACATTCGAGGGTACAGATATACAGCTGCAAGAAAACAGCAGTAAATGTGAGTAGAGAAACCTGTTTCCAATCAGGAACATACAATGCATAACTGATCAATAAAGCATTACTCTCTTTCAGTCAACACCACTGCCCGCCTAGCTACCCAGACCTGATCTAAGAATAAAGACATATGGCATTGGGGCAGGGTTAAGAGAGGAACCAAGAATTATAAAGTTTTCTTCTTCTTTTTCTACTCTTCTAAGTCCTGGTCCTCAGAATCTGACATGGAAGCTTATGAAAAATGATTGCTTCCCACACGTTCCCCTTCCAGTCTTTATGACTAACCAAAGTTCAAAGCCTTCATTTACTCATCCAGGCTATTATAGCTTTCAGAAACAGTAAGAAATTCTGTAAATTTCTGTACAAGTTCAGAGCATCTCCCTGTCAATGCTGTGCAGTATATGAGTTTGGGGTTCTTAGCAAATGCATGCTTAAAAGTTTCCCCACATGCTGATAACACCAGGTCTGAAAACTATTGGTATTCCTACCAAATACAGTCATACCTCGGGTTGAATGCGCTTCGGGCTGAGCGCGTTCGAGTTGCACTCCGTGGCAACCCGGAAGTAACGGAGCACGTTACTTCTGGGTTTTGCCGCTTGCACATGCGCAGACGCTCAAAATGACGTCACGCGCATGTGCAGAAGCGACGAAAAGTGACGCGCGCACGCGCGCAATGTGCCGTCGCTAGTTACGTTTGCTTCTACATACGAACGGGGCTCCAGAACGGATCCCGTTCATATCCAGAGGTACCACGGTAGGAGAAAATGTGCCCATCTGCCAAAACTGTATCCAGAACTGGACAGGAACTAGACTGCTCATTAACTTACACTGTATCACAAACACATTTGTACATAGAGCTAACTGAGCTGCTCAATGTCAATTTCTTATCTGAGGCTAGAGCTGATAAAAATCCATAACCCCAGTGTTCTTCCAAGCTGTACCATACATCCCCCTCCCCATTTCATACTCATAATCCTGTTTTTATTTATAAGCTGCCTTGAGTCTCATCAGGGGAAAAGGCAGGGTATAAACAAACTACTAGCAACAACAACCCTGTAAGGTAGGTTAGATAAGATAAGAGACCGTGACTGACCCAAGTTTGCCAGAGTTATTCTAGAATATCCCTACCCAACTAGCTGCTGTACAAATGCTGTGTCAAACCCCAAATTTTGAGCAGAAATTAGAGGGGAAGAATTTGTAGGGAATGTGTACCTTGACAGAGCAAAATGGAATCCCCATGAGGTGTGACATGGAGGATTGGGAACCACACCGATTGCCTTGTGGCATTTTAAAATGGATAGTGCAATTTGTGAATTTGGTTTTGTCATGCCAAAAATTGGCTGAAGTCATGCCAAAGTCACATTTTGGTCTGCGTGTCCAAACATCATCCACGATGGCTGCCCCCACCTCAGGAACTCTCCTGCGGAGGCACCCCGCTGCCCTGCGGAGGCTTGAAAGGCTGTCCCCGAAGCCAGAACAGTGAGATGGAGTGCTGCACAGTGCTCCGTCTCGCTGTTCTAGCTTGGGGATGCCGGGGCTTTATGGGGAAACCCCGGGCTTCCCCCTTCAGCCCCGACACTGGCTGGGCTGGCTGGGGAATCCCCCGGCTTCCCCATAAAGCCCCGACAAGCTCAGCCAGGGCTGGCTGCTTGCCAGGGCTGTAATTCAAGCAAAGGGAGAGCTGCTTGCACGCGTGTAAGCAGCTCTTACTCTGCTAGATGTACAATGTGCCGGAAGGATGGGGACTGCCCCTTCCGCCCCTCCTCCAGCTTACTGTGCCGGTAATTCCCGGCATTTCCTCCTTTTGCGCTGGTTCCACGAGGCAAGGCAGCTGAAATGATTTGATTCAGAATGTTTTTTACTTGTTTTCCTCCTCTTAAGACTAGGTGCAGCCTATGCTTGGGTGCGTCCTATAGAGCAAAAAATACGGTAACTGCTTTTTCAGCCACACTCCAACAGCTGCTCTGTGGGGACAATAATAGTGGCCTCTTATACAAGGCTATTGCAAGGTTTGCCGAGATAATGTATGTGAACACTTGAATTGTGCTATATAAATGCTAAGTATTATTATATTCCTGATGGTGTAGTGACCTTCAGTGAACAAATACATTAGTGCTAGATCTCCTAGAAAATATATAGCTGAGTTTAAAGCCACACTGCACGTCCTTATTTCTCTTTCTATGCTGCCTGCAGCAAATACACAAACCTTTCATTTTTTCTCCCTTTTTTGGCACACTTGTGGATGGTGCAGCATAATCAGCCTGGACGAGTTTCTCTGCTGCTGGGCAGCTCAGATTATTCATATCGCTTACACTGCCTTTGAACTTTACTTGGGCATGGAATGTCCTTAGGTAATTTGACCCAAAGTGACTGCTCAAGTTTTGGGTTTGTTTTCTTTCTTTTTTTAAATCTTTGGGGTTATGAAAGAAACATTTTGCTGCAAAAAAGGGTGACTGCTAAGGTTAGAGACAGGCAATACTTTTTAAGATTATTAGAAGGTTGTTACATCACCAACCACAGTATACACACTAATTTCTTTTCTGTCACTGTCATTTGAGGTGATAGAGGTTTGGTGTATTTTTTAACATGCAAAACATTCTTACCAGAGGCAATAACAGCATGAACGTACGGGCCACAGGCAGCGATGCCTCTGTCATGCCACCTTCTACTGAATACAAATCGTAATCTATTTCCTTCAGCATCAGGACTGGTTCATACCAGCTTAAACATTTCTTGATCTCTCTGCACTTGCTCCTGGACACTTGAGGTCAGGAATCTCAATGCATGAACGAACTCCACTGGAAAGCATTGTATTTTAAGGTAATGTGAGGCAGTACTTAACTTATATCTGTGATGTTGTTCATCTCATGATCCATTTATAAACATAAATCAGTCAGGAAGGGGAATGTACGAACATTTATGGACCAACCCTCAAAGAGTTTTGCAATCCTACATTTCTCATACAACCTCATCTTATGCTGGTTCTTTGTCTGTTTTTGGCGTAAGCAGAGCTTTTCACTGCAACAGCTAAAGCCTCATTCTGTGTTAAACTAATGGAGCAGGGACATGGGACTGACAAGTGACAATCTCTAGCTGCAGTCCTTCCCAGTAGCCCTTAGGATATGGTAGAAGGGTTCACTCAAGTGGTAGAGGAGAAAAAGACAGGAAATAGCAATCACTCCAGGTCTTTTATAAGGTCTAGGGTGCTTGTAATCTACAAATAAATTAAACTTGAGTACTAACCAGTTTAATCCCATCAATGTCCACATAATTAACAACTTAACCTAATCCTAAACACATTACTTGATAATAGGTCCCTCTGAGTTTAATGGATTGAGGCATAATTAACTTAAATTCAGTCATTCTTCTGGGCTATTTAAGAGGAAACACAACATCCTCTAAAACCGTTCTCTGATCAGTTGTGCTTCTCCAACAGTGCTTATTTTTAACTTGAAACAAAAATAAAAATATATCACAGCTGCAAATGCATTTATTATTCAGTAATATGATGCAATCCGGGTACACCTGGATTCGGAAATGAATGGGGAAGTCACTGCTTGGCTTGTGCAGAAGCCACCCAGTTCTGTGAACCATTAATCAAACTGAGCCAAAACAATCTTAAGCCAACGCATGTAACATTAGCAAGCATAAAAATGCCATTGCTTTGTCATGGTCATGGTATCAGATCATTATCAACAAAAATGCAGCACTGAGTCTCATCAATCCATACAAACAGTTTGATATTCACTGAGCAATGGTTTAACTCATTAAAACTTACAGAAAAGACCAATGCTTTGCATCTATATTTTAAAAATTAATTTTCCTACGTGCTTAAAGTCTTTCACATACTTTGCCTCAGTGCTCCTTACAACAACCCTGTAAAGCAGGTGAATGCTATCAACTCCATTTGTTGTGGAGCAGCTGGGGGAGGGGCTGCTAAGGCTAAAGTGAAAAGGCTCAGGCAATTGCGCACATGGAAAATGTCTTCCATAAGCCATTGAGAACTGCTGGGCAGTGAAGTAGACAATATTTGGCTAGACAGACAAATAGTCTTGACTGACATATAATCCACACTGAAGTCCCTTTCATTTGTCAGGTATAACTGTTGTGGCACTTTCCACTTAAGCAATTGCCACGCAGAGAGCATCCTACACAATACCGTCTCTTCCCTCTTCGTATTATGTCCCTGCGCTACATTACACCATTTAATTTGGGATATAAGTAATGAAATTGTGGGTGGTTCTTAAGTCACTTAAACACACACACACACACACACACACACACACACACACACAGTTAGTAATCTCAAAAGTTAGTGCCACACATGACTGTTATTGGTTATAACTGCATGGTAAGTAAGCAACATTTTAAAGCCTCCTTTTTGGTCTTGGGTGCACACATGCACTCCTGGGCAAATCATTACATGCCTAAAGAGTGCCTTGTGGCTTCCACTCCTTTGCAGGTGGCTTTTCTGCTGTTCTTAATAGCATTCACTTCTGTTCATTCATATCTCAAAATGGATCCTCAAAGAGTGGAGTTGTATGTTCAAGTAATCTGCATTGTAATTATCTATGGATTTTCAGCTACTATGAAATTAATAAAGTCATGATTCTGAACTGCAAACCTCTGCCTTATGCTCAATAAAAATTGGTGGGGAGGGAAGAAATATGGTAGAATATTTATTATTTACTTAATTAAAAGATTTTGAGGCTGCTTTTCTGGACAAATGTCCACCCAAAGGTGCTTATAATCAAAACATGAAAATATGAAAAGAAGAATAACACAGTTCAGTGTTCAGTAGAAGGGAATTTCATAATTGAAATGTTAGCAAAGGTGGCATGGGTGCAGGCAGTCTAATAATAGCAGGGCCAAACCATTTGTAGTTTTAAAGATTAACACCAGGACTTAAAAATAGGGTCAGAAACTTGCTGGTGCAGCTATTATAATGGAGGTACTACAGACCTTGCTTCCAACAGGACTCTGGAAGCTGAATTCTGGACCAGATGAAGTTTCCCAACCATATTTAAAGGCAACCCCACAAATAATGCATTTCCGCAATCTGGTCTGGACATGAACAGAAAAGGGATTGCTGTGTTGTAACACAGTCCTCTCCAGACAGGGGTGTGGTTGGCAAAGCAGTCAAAAGTGGTAAAAAACATTCTTGGTAACTGACCATCATTTGGGTTTCCATAATCGGTGCCAAATCCAAGAGTACCCTCAAGTCACATGCTTAGTCTTCCAGTGTCCAACAACAGCTGTAAAACACCTTTCAGAGCTGTGGACCTCTCTGCCCAGATCACATTCAGATGGTTATGATTCAACTTATTTCATGCACTGGTTTAGGGTGTGGATATAGTCTGATGCCTCTCATTATTATCTACTTGAAGAACATTTGGGCGTGAGGGGAAATAAATATTCTGTTTGGTTTTTCCTTTCTGACTCCTGATAAACACTTCGTGAACAGAATGCTCTATTTGAATACAATGCTGTGCAGCAGCGAGGGCAATACCTAAATCTGCTCCATCTGTCAGAAAAAAGAGAATGACAATTACCTCTAAAAACAAATCCCCCATGGTGAAAGCTGAAGGATAATGGAGAAAGGATGTAGTTCAATGCACACAGGGGTAGTGGCTTAAAATCTGCCAATAAATGGGATAAAATAGACTAGATGTGAATGGGTTCAATCATTCCTGACCATCACCACAGAAGCAGGGGAACAGGAAAAGGCATCTGACATTAAGCAAAGCTACTGAAGTCCACTGGTATGCACTGGGCAGTAGCACTTAAAAATAAGTCAATGTACCGTGGTGCAATGGGTTGGTGCATCTGGCTGTAACCAGAAGCTTGGTGGTTCAAGCCCACCCAGGGATGGCTGTGGGCAAGACTGCTGTGCTGCAGAGGGTTGGAAGGTCCCTTCCAACTCTACAATTCTATGGTTCTATTATTCTGTCCCCTTCCATCCCCATGAAAAGTGAATGGGAAAAGGGCTCAGTCATTAAGCAAAGCTGTGCAGGCCCACTACTGCACACTGGATATTCAAAATATTGTCAGTAAAGTAGTCGATATAACTTTATTCCAAAAAGAGCTTTTCCCACATGCCCAAGGATGAAGCGGGTGCGGGGGAGAGAAAGGTGGAGTAAAGGTTGCCAAACTACTCTGGCAGGTTTGAAGCCATTCCCACCAGTAAGAGTGACAACAGAACAAGGTTGGTTCTCCGTGGGAAAGAGCTGTGCCATTGCAGTGAAAGAGCAGAACCTCTCCTCTCCCAAATAATCATAAAACAAATATGAAGAATACCATAGTAAAGGGGCACAACTAGCACAACAGCTACAAATTGGGACATGCATCATGCAAATCACAAGCAAGAAAGAAGCAGCAGTACCATGAGGAAATGCTAATATGGATTGAATCTACCAAATGTGGATTTTAGATATACAGTAAGACCATAACTTACACAGGAATTACATTCTAGGGATTGTACATAAAGCCAAAATCTTGTATAGTCAAAACACACTGGGTGCAATGGTGGGTGGGATTGCCAAAGTCTTTTTCCCTGGACACCCCCCCTTTCTTTTTCTTTTTTTTAAACAACAATTTTTTTTGCCAAATACATACAGCACACTAGTTAGATGTACATAAGTAGCAGGCTTACTGTACTAAAAATTAGTATAACGTATGCTTCTATGTTCCTACATCTGAGACATAGCATTTTGTCCAAAGTTACCCACCAAGTTCATGGCTGAGATTAGATGCAAATATTTGAGCCAATGGCATCCTAGGTCACAGGACTACAACTTTACTGGCCTCACTCAGGTGGAGGACATTAGCAAAATGTATGCCTGGATCCCTGCTCAAAGAAATATGTTTTGATGTCACAGTACAGGTTTGTCACAACACAGACGCTGCTCTCCCATTGCTGAACTGCGCAGCAGAGCAGATGGAAAGAAATGTAATTTGGCACACCGCCCATGGGAAATGGTGTGACATTTGCCCCTAACACCATGTAGTCACAAGCAGCCCCTTCGGAAGAAATTCACAGCAGAACCTCCACAATGAAAAGGGCATGCATCTTCAGGAAAGGGGAAGAATCAAGAATAATGTATGTTGCTGGTGGCATATTTCCAGCAGAAATAACATGAATGCAGACTTTTTTTAAAAAATCCTTCCTGCTTTCATGAAAAGTGGGCTCTGGCAGCATGAAGGTCAAAAGGGTTTATTGCAGTGTATCATCAGCTGAATGTGGAGGGAAAAAATACCATCAAGTCATGGAATCCAATGAAAAGAACATAAGAAATACTCAACCGGATCAGACCTAAGGTCCACTTAGTTCAGGATTTTGTTTGCCCACAGTGGACCACTAGATGATTCTGAACAATCCCTGTCAAAAAGTGAAAGCAATGGCTTCATCTTCGGCAGGACGCTCTGCATTTGAACATGCAGATTGCTATTAGCTTTACGAGAGTCATTTGATTACACTTGGCTGCTACTCTGAACATCAAAGAACCCAAGTCCAGAATCTGGTCATCTGTCCTGGATGCTTCAGTTGAGATTCCTGCATTGCAGGGCACTGGACCAGGTGGCCCTGGGGATCCCTCCCAACTCTACAGTTCTATGCTGCTAATATTCCTCACCCTTTTTCAGCAATAGCAGACTGCCCCTTCTGCCTAAGCATCCTGCGTTCACAATCCAACTCAATTAGAATAATTATTTTTAAATAAAACATAGCCTCAAACTTACAATATTGAACATCTAAAATTATAGATTTTGGTTTCAAGTAAGCATTGCCTTAACGCCAAAGAAAACTTTAAAACTATTTTTGTTCACATTAGCTGTTTGGGGAGGGAAAGATAAGAGGCAAACACACTATATACATAATTTAAATATTTCTAGAAGCATCTTGAAAAAATTGCTGGCCGGGGTGGAAGATCCGCAATGACACTCACACCCTTCCCCTGATAAACCTACAGTTTGGTCTCTTGGGAAGTTTTTCTAGTAATAAGCATTATGGTTGCAAATTGTGGATTCCCAGTGGATTGTGCTCCTGATGGATCAGAACTTCCTGCCTCTACTTTATTGCCCCTTAAAATCCACCACCTGGAAAGACTGCCTTAGTGTGTTTCATGATTGGTCTGTACATCACATATTTCCTTTATTCATATTTAGAGACTTACTATGGCCACAGCTCTTTCTCTATGTAAATATCTGCACAAATGCTCAACAACTATTAACTGTTGCCAAAGCACTCAGCAGTCCAGGCACACCCTCTCCACTTCTGCACCACCGCTAGCCTTTCTCGCAGACAAAAACCCTCGGGATGATGCAGTTTAAATTTTCCCCTTCTGTGCATTTTTCTTCAGAAAAGGAGGACATGGCCCATTGTCACATTTAATTATGTGCCTGTTCTAATTTTGTAATTTACATAACTGGATACACACACATACATAAATAGGCCTGCAATTTAATTCTAATGGAGTTCCACAACTAAGCAAGTTAAGTAGGTAGATTTTCATCTCTTTTATGGAAATTATAGGTTAAAGCATTCTTAAGAATGGTAATGAGCTCCCAAATATAATTGTATAGGTAACAAACAGGCAAATTTGATTTCCTTCTCCAGCAGAGGGCCAAAATGCCAACCCTGTTCCTCTACTTTTGCATTCCAGATTGTTCACTCCTTCTGATTCTCACTCATGTAGTCAAAAATATGTGACAGTTCCCTACTGTTTATAGGAGTATCTCTACTTCATTGAAGACATTCAAGCTGTTCTCATTCCATCTTAACAGGGAACCCTCTGAGCTGCACTTTGTGGGGGGAGAGGAGGGATCTCAAACAGACAATTCTTAGCATTGTCACCAAACTACAATTCTCAAAATGAAGCCACAAAAGTGATATCAATCTGATACAAGTCTGCAGTGTGAAATATACCCTATGGTCAGATGTTTTTAAATACTAACTATTATTATATTATTATATTATATTATATTATATTATATTATATTATATTATATTATAATCTCAGGGACGCCGGTGGTGCTGTGGTCTAAACCACAGAGCCTAGGGCTTGCTGATCAGAAGGTCGGCGGTTTGAATCCCCATGACGGGGTGAGCTCCCGTTGCTTGGTCCCTGCTCCTGCCAACCTAGCAGTTTGAAATCACGTCTAAGTGCAAGTAAATAAATAGGTACCGCTCCAGCGGGAAGGTAAACGGTGTTTCCATGCACTGCTCTGGTTCGCCAGAAGCGGCTTAGTCATGCTGGCCACATGACCCGGAAGCCGTACGCCGGCTCCCTCGACCAGTAAAGCGAGATGAGTGCTGCAATCCCAGAGTCATCCACAACTGGACCTAATGGTCAGGGGCCCTTTACCATTTTATTATATTCTCATCTCCACTGTTTCAGGATGAAACTTGAAAAGCTTAAGTGAACAGCAAAACACAGGGTTTTTGTTTTTAAGTTAGGATTTTAAACAGAAGGAAAACATTTTGAAACTAACTAAAACCAAACAAACACACTACTATTTAAATGTGGACTATTCTCCATTTATTTCAATAAATTTTATCATTGCCAGTAACTTTTTATCCAAATTGCTGAAATAACGTTTTGGATGGAGTGGCCTGCACATATTCACATCATCTTTTCTTAGTATGCTCTGTTTTCCAATACTTGGAATAAACGAAAACAGCAGCACAAGGGGGACAGCGGGAGGGAAGCCCCTCCCCAGTCCAAGACTTATTCCCCTGCGGAGAGCCCCACTACCTGAAGGAAAGGCACTCTGTAGTGCATCAACAAGTTGGAAATTAAAATAAGGCTCCACATCCTTGTGTGAAAGCTAATGCCATCAAAATCGGTATGTCCTACTTGAGATGAAACACATTTCAGATGGGAAAGTTAATGTGAGATATTGTACATTGCTCCTCTTTCCACACACTCAGTATTCTTTTTTCTTATTTAACCAGTGCTGGGGCCTCAGGTGTTACTCAGTGACTCTCAGGACCAGGGGCAGAAATAAGTGGAAAACTCGCTTTATCACCTGATATGTCCTGATTTTAAAAAGTGGAGATGGAGACTAAGGGAGTCTGTGCCTTGCCCTTTGGGATTCTGGCAAAGGGAAAAACAAAACAAAGCCAGGTCAGGCCATAGTGGTGGTTGTTTTTCTGACTGGCTGACAACCCCACGAGCAACAGATTCCAGCAAGAACTGCATGCACATGACACTGTGTACTACAATTTAGAAAAGAAACCTTGATCAACATTTTTTTCAAGTGGAATGGTTCCTGAGATTTATTAAAATTTTCGATTAAACTTCTAAACTGAGCATGCAGTTCCTAAAAATACTTTAGCTGTGGCTGAAAGAACCAAGCATATTGTAAAAGACATTAGAAGTAGAGAAACCTGCTTAATACTAAACTAGACTATGAGATGGGCAGCAGCTCCCAAAGACTCAGGCGTTGCTCTGCCCTGAGTTTCTGTTTCAAAACTAGACCTGCCAGGAAGGAACCTCAGTATATGTAAATAATGTACCATATCATGTAGCTATGGCCCTTCTCAATTTTCTCATATGAATACAGCTAAGCCCTCTCTTCCCTACCAGCCTGGTATTGTGCAAGGCGCCATGATAGTTCAGCCAGGCTTCTCAGTCTCATGCTTTACTTTAGATTGCCTTGCAGTTTGGCAGTTTCCAGGTCTCAATGGGCAGCACCACCTCGGCTTTTGCAAAAGTGGCTTATATGCAAGGTGCAGAAGACTTTGATTTGAATGAACAGCTCATTTCCATTGCCCAGCAACTGATGCGGAAGCATCATAGCAGGGGAGGAACAGGCTGCATGGGACCACTCCCCCCCCCCCACATGCAAGCCTCTCTGCATATGGAGGGTGAACAGAGTTCTTTGTGAATGGTTCTTTCACGAATTGGTTGGAGGTGGTTTTGCTAAAGTAAACATACACAGTACTAAAAGCAGTGAATGAATTTTCAACCCTTCTACTCAGCTTTAAGCCACCTTTCTCCCCCAAATATTTTAAGGTAAAGCTGGAGAGATTTGGGACCTTTTTGCACTGGGTGTTGATGTGCTTCCCCTGACTGTAGTATTTAGTTGCTTAAAACACAGACATCAATCCGCAATCAAAATGAAAACTAAATCTCTATCGAAAAACCAGGGCAAGGGGTCCGCAGTCTGTACCTGCAATCTACCTATCAACAATCCAGCCTGCTCTTCACCACTAGTTTCCTGAGTTAGATGGAAGTGAAGATGGGAATTGCGTGCACGTCCTAACATACAACAGCAAGGCAGTTTCTTACCTGACCTTGTTAGGGGTAACCAACTTGGAGAGGATGGTACTCTTGGACATAAAGTTTCTTAGGTGGAGTCAGAACAAGGAGTGCAGTCTGACAGCTACTCTCATTTTGGGCACAGAGAGAATGAGAGAGAAGATGTTCTGTCCAGGGGGAAAAACCTATGGGAGGAAGCAATGGTGAACAACATTTCACAGATTGTGTCATTTTAGGGTGGGACTCCCAAACTAGGCCACGCTCACAGTTAGGGAGGAAATCACCAAATGGTGAAAAAATCAAGGAAGTATTTCAGTTTACATGCTTTGGGGTTGTAAATTGATTCATATTGTATGAACCGAGGATTTGCAAAGAACATATTGGTGATCAAGGGGGGGGGGTTCTAATTTACAAAGTGAGACCACCCTACCCAATATTTAACTTGGCCAATTTCTAGATATTTATTCAAGTGCTTCCAATTTTATTTTGTTTTTCTTTTATGAGCCAATGGATAAATATCACCGGTGGCATTAGGAAGTTCAAAACATACTGGAGACTCAAAGTCTATTAAGGAATTCAAACCTATTGTTTTGAAAACATAGCAAAGCCCTGGATTTCAGAAGCTGTCACTCTTTCTTATTCATGGGAAATTTGTTGTGCAAATATTTTTTATATAAATCATAGTAATCATTTTCCAAGGGTATGATACCAGCAACTTTGGCTGTTAATTTCATAATTGAGATCCAGGGTATCTCTACACTACAAATTTGTATTGTTTCAATATCAGTTTGTGCGTCATGATTAAAAATTCCTGCATTGCAGGGGGTTGGGCCAGATGACTCCCCCCCCCCCCAACTCTACAATTCTATGATTCTATTACTCCCCCTGCCCCTGCCCCACCCATAATGATTATTGAGAGTTGCTATTAAGTGAATACCGTTCTGGAGATCTCTAGCGTCCTAGCTCTCTCTCCCACAATCACGCAGATTGAAGAGTTCAGTGGTGTTCATATGATCATAGAATCATAGAGTTGGAAGAGACCACAAGGGCCATCGAGTCCAACCCCCTGCCAAGCAGGAAACACCATCAGAGCACTCCTGACATATGGTTGTCAAGCCTCTGCTTAAAGACCTCCAAAGAAGGAGACTCCACCACACTCCTTGGCAGCAAATTCCACTGTCGAACAGCTCTTACTGTCAGGAAGTTCTTCCTAATGTTTAGGTGGAACGTTCCAGTTTGTCAGTGTCCTTCTTGAACTGTGGTGCCCAGAACTGGACACAGTACTCCAGGTGAGGTCTGACCAGAGCAGAATACAGTGGCACTATTACTTCCCTTGATCTAGATGCTATACTCCTATTGATGCAGCCCAGAATTGCATTGGCTTTTTTAGCTGCCGCGTCACACCGTTGGCTCATGTCTAGTTTGTGGTCAACCAAGACTCCCAGATCCTTTTCACATGTAGTGCTCTCAAGCCAGGTGTCACCCATCTTGTATTTGTGCCTCTCATTTTTTTTGCCCAAGTGCAATACTTTACATTTCTCCCTGTTAGAATTCATCTTGTTTGTTTTGGCCCAGTTCTCTAATCTGTCAAGGTCGTTTTGAAGTGTGATCCTGTCCTCTGGGGTGTTAGCCACCCCTCCCAGTTTGGTGTCATCTGCAAATTTGATCAGGATGCCCTTGAGTCCATCATCCAAGTCGTTGATAAAGATGTTGAATAAGACCAGGTGATGAGCACCCTTTGGGTTCGGTCAGTCAGCCAGTTACAAATCCACTGAGTGCTAGCATAGTCAAGACCGCATTTTACCAGCTTCTTTACAAGAATATCATGGGGCACCTTGTCAAATGCCTTGCTGAAATCAAGGTAGGCTACATCCACTGCGTTCCCTTCATCTACCAGGCTTGTAATTCTGTCAAAAAACGAGATCAGGTTAGTCTGACATGACTTATTTTTCAGAAATCCATGCTGACTATTGGTGATCACAGCATTCCTTTCTAGGTGCTCACAGACTGTTTGCTTAATGATCTGCTCCAGAATCTTCCCTGGTATTGATGTCAGACTGGCTGGGCGGTAATTATTTGGGTCCTCTCTTTTCCCCTTTTTGAAAATAGGGACAACATTTGCCCTCCTCCAGTCTGCCGGGACTTCGCCTGTTCTGCAGGAATTCTCAAAGATGACTGCCAGTGGTTCTGAGATCACATCTGCCAGTTCTTTTAATACTCTTGGATGCAGTTCATCTGGCCCTGGAGACTTGAATACATCTAAACTAGCCAAGTATTCTTGTACTATCTCCTTAGTTATTCTGGGCTGTGTTTCCTCTGCTGAATCATTTGCTCCAAATTCTTCAGGTCGGGCATTGTTTTCTTTATCGGAGAAGACTGAGGCAAAGAAGGCATTGAGGAGTTCAGCCCTTTCTGTGTCCCCTGTTTGCATTTCACCATCTTCTCCTCTGAGTGACCCCACTGTTTCTTTGTTCTTCCTTTTGCTACGAACATACCCATAAAAGCCTTTTTTGTTGCTTTTAACCTCTCTAGCAAGCCTGAGTTCATTCTGTGCTTTAGCTTTTCTGACTTTGTGTCTACAGGTGCTGGCTATTTGTTTGAATTCCTCTTTGGTGGCTTCCCCCCTTTTCCATTTTTTGTACACATCCTTTTTTAATCTTAACTCAGTTAAAAGTTCTTTAGATAGCCACCCTGGCTTCTTTAGGCACCTTCCATGTTTCCGTCTCATTGGTATTGCCTGAAGTTGTGCTTTTACTATCTCCCTCTTAACAAACTCCCAGCCATCATGAACTCCCTTTCCTTTTAGTATTACTGTCCATGGGATCTCACCCAGCACTTCCCTAAGTTTTATGAAGTCGGCTTTCTTAAAGTCGAGAAATTGAGTCCTAGTATGCTTGGCTGCTCCTTTCCGCTGTATAGTAAACTTCAGAAGAGCATGATCACTCGTGCCTAATGATCCTTCCACTTCTACCCCACTAACCAGGTCATCAACATTGGTTAGGACCAGATCTAAAATGGCTGTTCCTCTTGTTGCTTCTCCCACTTTCTGGACAATGAAGTTGTCTGCAAGGCCAGTGAGGAATCTCCCAGCTCCATTATCATTTAGGTCAGTGAATTAGCAATTGTCAATCTATGGTGACATTAATGACCTAGATCCCAATCATGGAACTGAATCATGAGTGTTTTATATTTGTACAAATTTCTATATTACTTTTTGGTGAGCCAATTTGATTTTTTTAAAAAATAAAAAATAAGATAGAATCTTTTACAATAATTAAATGCATATGAAACCACTGACAAGATCTAAAGTGAGAATTTGTAGATCTCATTGATTTCAGTAGCAGAGATTTAACAACTTAACATTTTCACCAGGAAAGTTGAAGCTGCAGTTGTATCGCCCCTTGGAGGGATTCATCAGACTTCCCTCTGCAATGCCAGAGCAAGAGAGCGGATGTCAGATGACCCTTCCCACCACCACAGCAGCTCCCACTGCCCTGGTTCTGCCAACATCGGGAGGGTCAAAAGGGGTGGGGCATCAGGGAAAGAGTGGGAAACTCTTGTAGAGCTGGAAGGGACTCGGAGGGTCATCTCATCCAACCCCCTGCAATGCAGCCTTTCAACCCTGACACACAAACCTCAACCCTGGGAGAGATTCATACCAGCTCAGGGCATGCCATAAATCCACCCCATTCATTGTTTTCAGTGGAGGGGGCTGCTTTTTAAAGGGGAAAGGACACTTGAGGACTAGAGAGCTCCTCCGGCTCTACTTCCACTCTGTCAGTGTGTGACCCAAGCAGGACATTAGTGGGCAATTAAACTGCCTTCAGTTTCCTCACCACAAGCAGCTTTAAGATTGTCCCACCAGTCTTTGGACCTAGAACATGCCAAATATATTTTCCTGATTCTGAGCACCAGTGCAATCACATGTCTTTATTGCGTGATTCAGTTGGCAACTGATGGCCCAATTCAGCAAAAGCCAAGGTTTCATAGATCTGCTCAATGAGGTTCACTTGCGGCATGAATGGAAGGAAACATTTCCAGCAATGAGGCAGTGTATGCCATAAGCCGCCCCCTCGCGCCCCCCCATGCTAGGCTCCTGCTTTGTTCCTATACAGTGGTCCCTCGGGTTAAGAACTTAATTCATTCTGAAGGTCCGTTCTTAACCTGAAACTGTTCTTAACCTGAAGCACCACTTTAGCTAATGGGGCCTCCTGCTGCTGCCATGCCGCTGGAGCACAATTTCTGTTCTCATCCTGAAGTAAAGTTCTTAACCCAAGGTACTATTTCTGGGTTAGTGGAGTGTGTAACCTGAAGCGTATGTAACTCGAGGTACCACTGTAGTTCTCTGGAGTGGTGCTGGGTTATTAAGCTCTGCTCTCAAGACCAGGTTCACAACTTGCAGCATTGTGCCTATAGCGGCCATTGGGCAAATTAACCATGTGAATGGCAAAGATGAAACAAATTTGAAATGCAGAATTTGGCTTCATAGCTCAAGCATAATACTGAGCTTGAAAGTGTGAATTTAGGGGGGAAATGGGATAGGTGGCTTTCACATGTATGTAATGGAATGCAAGAGACAAATAACAAATAATGGATACTATTTTCTGGCACTAAAATCTAAGTTTCAGAGATTGAGAAAACACTGAATCTTGAAAGTTGATTTGTAAACTTTAAAACTTTTATCATTTCCAGATCTGATTTCCCAATTTAAAACCTTAGAACTTTATGATATGATACTATTTATTATCTGTTCCACTCTGATTGTTTTGGTGTATATATGGTAGCTGAAACACACACAGAGTTTGCCTCATTCTCTTCAATTAGTCAAGGAAGAACTCATGCATTCAGTGGAGATTCCTTCCCACAGAGAAACCTCCAAAATAGCCTCTGGGAGCCTGGAATTCCTCTTCCACTTTGAAGCTCCATAAAGCATGTCTCACGTGCTAAGAGTTCAGATTTATTTTCTTGTTTAGTTTGGCTGATAGGATTACATGTAGAGTTTTTTAAGCTGTTTGTGATTTCATCTGCATTAGGCATTTGATAATGAGGCTGGTGCTGTGGATTTTGCAACAGTGGCTGGAAGCTCTTTTCCCTACGATGCTGCTGATGGTTTACGTCTAAACTGCACTTCCTATCAAAGCAAAGCATCACAAGGCTTTCTAGAGACATTTTAAAAAATCTTACTGTTGGGCAAGAATGGAAGAATTCTAAATAACGAAGGCTTACCTTCTTCCAGACCCTAAATCAGGCCTGCAATTGTGAAATGTTTAGAGGTGAGGTGAGAGACCCCTGTGCCTCACTCTTCTCCCTCTCCTTTTGGTGAAAAGCAGTGACCTGACACTCCACACCCCACCACCACCACCACTGCTCCCAGTAGAAACAACACCAAGCGTTAAGTCCCACATGTCTCTTCATTGTTTCTAAACCAGGCCTGTAAAACCTTTGATCCACAAGGCCAAACAAATGTGGTCCATCAGTCCTGATTTGTTGCCTTATTGGGACTACAAAAAGGGGGAAGCATTTGCCAGAGCGCAGCACAGAACAATGTTTGGTGGACCGCAAGTGGCACCGGCCAGCCCTAAATTACACTCCATGCAGGTGGGGAAATATATCCCCAACACGCCCTTTGGGTTCTAGGCTGAAGGGAAGCTGGTTCCCTTCAGTGGCCTAATCACCAGTTAGCTGAGAGATTGAATTGGTTCCTACTGGATTTGAGGGTTTGGAATGCTTTCCTTCTTTCTTTTTCTCTTTCCTTTTCCCTTCCTTCCTTCCTTCCTTCCTTCCTTCCCTCCTGTTTTCTAATTTTACCTTTCCTACTGTTTGGATACACAGACTACCTAGATAAATGTTATGAATATGGAAAGCACCCCCTAAACCCACCCTACTTTACAAAATTGAGATGAGAAGATGCCAGCAGTAACTGGAATGTTTCGCTTTGGAGCACATCTACACAGCAAGCCTATATTGGTTTTGTACCAGTTCTGCTGTCCAGTTCCTAAAATAACATGGAAATTAAAGTTTAGTGGTGGTGCAGATCGTTTTCTGTTAGAGATAACTATATCTCCCTATGGAACTTCCCATGATCCCTTGAGGTAAAACTAAAACTATTTGGACGTGATTCAGCAGCTTCCCACAAGCCTTCCTCAGGCATTATTCTCAAGCCCCTGATAATAATCACATGAGGGAGGAGACCGGGGGGCCACACACATTTGCCCTGCTGCTTTGTCCTGCACCAGCCCTCTCTCCCCGCAAGACTGTCTGCTTGTTGAGGGCATGTCCACAATGGGGCAGCCTGCTGACTGCATGTAGGTTATTCCTGTGAACTAGACCCTGAGTATTTGGGGTTCCAGGTCCACCTACATGCATCCAATGGGTTAAGCTTCTGTGTGCGAAGGCAGGGAAAGCGCAAGTGCTCCTGCCATTCTCCCTCACTCAGTTATCACATTTGGCAATCCCTGGGCTGCCATTATGGGAGGATGGGGAAGTATTCCTGCCTTATTTTAGATTGCACATGGTTATGCCTTTAGATGGAGACCTGCAGAACAATGCCAAATCCCAGCAAAATGCTAGTTAACAAAGCAGAGTTCAATTCTGGTAACGTGGCTGACGAGGATTTTTGTGGGGGGAGCACACAGTCTAAAAATGAGGCACAAACAAAATGTCAAGCTGAACAATTTCCCTTAAAGAGTAGTAAACATATGGAGGGAGCTGCTTAGTAAGGCCAGTGAATCAGAGAGCATAAATAAGCTTATGAGACAGCTAGACATTTTAATAGAAAGAGTAGGTAGAGACTTCCTTCAGATAGCTAGAGTGAAGATAACTTAAAGGGGACATGCTTGGTTATTGCACAAGACTTTCTGTCCCAATGATTATGCTTTCTTTTACACAAGCTTTTTCTCCTTTAGGCCACCTGCCAAGATTTATCAAAGCACCCTCATTTTTTATTCTCCTTCCTTTATTTACATTTACCAGGGAGGCTAGCACAGAGCAAATATTGCTATCTGTGGAGCTTTCTTTTTAAGCAACATTTCCTGAAGAGCAGATATTCTTGGGTTTTCTTCTTCATTATTCCTTCGTTTTCAACCAAGCCTTGTCAAGTGAGATGAGAATAGGGACTGTGTTTGTTTAGCTGAGCAACTGGAAGATTAAAGCAGACACACACTGGCATTCCCAAGGATTTCAAGCCAAGTTAAGAGATGTGTCTTTTATTTTATTTCCCTTCTACAAAGTTTGAACATCACAGGCAAATAATAATAATATGGCTTCTCTTCTGATCCACTGATCAGAAAAAGCATCGTGCTGGACCAATACGACCTGAGAGCTAAGGGGAGCAGTGAGATGCCTGAAGCATCTTCTGTTCTGATCAAAGCAACTTTGCATGTGATGTGTCTCCACAGTTTGAAAGAATGACTCTTGAAGTATGTGGTGTGACCAGTCATTTGCTAAGGGAGGTCATAGATTTTGTGATCCTAAAGTTCAGGGTCACTTCACATGTGGCAGTGTAGAATGAAAGTGTGTATATATCACCAGTGCTGTTTTTCTAGAAAAATAGATGCCAGAGCTCACCATGAACTTCTCCCTCATTCTCTTAGAATGGCAATGGCCCCCACCTGAGAGGGGCCGCAGCTGAGCTCCACTGAGCAAGTCACACACCCCACCATGTGCAGCCAACAACAGCTGACTGCAATGTATAAAAAGATACATAGCCACAGGGCAGGAGCTGATACACCCTCAGGAAACTGTGAAATGATCCTTATCTGAGCTCAAAAGAGGCGGCTTCCCTTTTCAAAGAATGCTGCAGAATATGGCAGTTGGTGGTTGGGGACACTGGGACCCTGTTACTCCAGGACAGTGATGAGGAACCTGTGGTGTTCCAGATGCCGCTGGACTACAGCTCCCATCAGATCCAGCAACGATGGCCAAAGGCAAGGAATGCAGGGCAAGACTATACTAGAATGAGAGGAGCCATTCAGGTCACTTCTTCTGGTTTGGCTGTTACCATTCTGCTGGCTTGAATAATTCCTCCATACGCAAACACACCAACAGACTTAGCATTACAAAAATTTCACTTTAGCGTTTTATTTACTTTCACATATGCTAAGGAAATAACTATTAGTCCTTATATTTATAAATGTGTGTACTTTTCTCCAAAATTGAGATGCAGCAACCTCCACAATTCTTTAGTTATGTAGCCTGGGAAGGGAGAATAATTAAAGAAAATTCAGGGACAATCTGTTCCCAAAATGGTATCGGAAATCATTAATAATGCACAGCCACACAATGAGTTCAGCATTATTAAACCCTCGGTGCCTCTTTTCTTTAACCTTTTAAAATATATTCTTTCTCATTTCCTGTTTTTGAAGATGTACGGTAAGGGTTACTGTTACTCCTTGAAGTACATCTGTAAAGTACCTTCTCCTACTGCAGGCATACACTCTTCCTGGGTAGCCATCCAAACACATAAAACACACAAATAGTGCACATACCCACAAGGATTAATCTTTCCATCTCTTAGGTATTTAGAAGAGTAGACCAGCCCAATCTACATGCCAAGGATGGAAGAGTTAATTCCAGCTGTTTGCACGAGCTGGTTCCAGAATATGGTGAAACACTTTGCCTGAACACTTTGCATTATCACTCATATAAGCAATAGTAATGGTTGACTAAACCTGGTTTATTTTGATTTTTTATATATTTTGCTTCGTAGGACAACTTGCAGGGTTCTAAGTGCTGTTTCTTCTAACAGCGTGAGCCTATTTTTTATATATTATATTGGTGTGACCTATGGACCACTTTCTTCTAAGCCCTGCAGAAACCTTGAAATTGTTCTGCATGCAGCCTCCACCTTCCTCAGCTCACAGCCTGCAGCATCCCAACCATAACTCATAACTTTTGCCCAAATTTTGGCAAGCAACTCTGATTAATAGGAAGAAGTGAGAAAAACTCACCTCTTGCCTACCCAGCCTGATTTGGGATATAGTTTGGACAGACCATATTATTTATCTGGATACATGAACTAGTATTCCTCAGTAGGAATAGAAGTCAGGTACCTCACAGGTGCCACTGGTGAGTGCCAGGATTCTGTTTCTGGGCCTAATGGAACACATGTTGGGCATTCTCTCACCTGGTACCTTCCAGATGTTTCAGACTGTAACTCTCAATAGCCCCAGCTAGCACTGGAGAACGTGGGAGTGAGAAAGGCTGATCACATCCCTCAGGGTCTCCAAAATGGATGCAATTAGACCAGAAGAATCTACCTGCAACTCTGAACATTTCTGACTTTCCTGTTGATTATATACAGAATTAAAGAGGGCAACGCTTTCCATGATATTTAGGGAAAGCAACATATGGTGGGCATATCCTGTTCACCAGTATTTTGACTTTCACTCTGCTTTTTTGCATCTATAGGTATTGTCCACTGTAGGTTTCTTCAGCCACTGCAATAAACAGCACTTGCAGAAAAGCACAGTTGTGGGTTCTCCTATTCATTTAAATGGAACTTGAGAAAAGAAAAGAAAAAGTACCTGGGAGATTCAAGCTCATGTATTCTGCAGACAGCAAATATATACACAGCATGTACAAGGTTGTGGACAGGGAGATGAGAATCCCAGATTCAACTCCCCATTCAGCTATGAAGCTGTTTTGTGGCCCTTGGATGAGTCTCAGTATTTCTCCATTTATCCTACTTCACAAGGTTGTTGTGAGGTTAAATTCTAAATCTTCTTCAAGAAAGGCTGGCATAAAAATGTAAGAAAAAATTTACAGAAATCCCTTTAATTTTCCTACAAAATCCAGCAGATTTCTTGTTGAAGCAAGGCTTTTAAAAGCTACTATGAATTTCAGTGTAGATAAAATTTGATGGCAGCTAGGAAATGAAAAAAACCTTCCACACTCTTTCCCCAGCAAATGTAGTGAAGCTTTTAAAAATGTCCCTCATAATGCCAAAATATATTTTATCTGGCACAATTCTTCAACAGCTGTACAACCCAAGCTATAGAACAGTTTGGAAGTCTTATTCTGTGTTTTTCATATTAAAATAAATTAGCAGGTATATATGTTAGAAGAGATTTTTTTAGAGAGAAATATTTACACAGAATAGTGGTTCAATTATAAACCAAAGGGGGGGAATTTGGCATCTATCATTTGGAAAACAAGGTCATGAGGTCCTCCCTTGAATGAATGAGGAATAAATTACAATGCAGTTTTCTAAATATTCTACATGGAAACAAAATCTTATTGCATTCTTGACATGATCAAGAAAATGAAGCCAAGCGTGCATTTGCTGATGAATGTGGTACAACTCTGGCTGTGCTGGAGGCAAAAATCTAGTTCTAATTAATCACCAATTAATAGAAAGCTTAGAATGTGTTTCTGCTTAATTATAAATATAGCTTCTCATTAAGAAAGACTTAATTAATCAATTTTTAAAACATCCTCAGTGCTGTGAATCATTTTCCACACAACAAGCTGAAATGACTAATGGAGATGAGAAACCAAATTCAAAATATTTCAGCTGTGTTCCTCCTCACTGCTTGGAAGCGAAATGTACAACACACACACACACACACACACACACACACACACGGACACACAGCTGATATACTCAGTTTAACTGGCACTGATAGGAAATAATGGGCTTCTTTTGAAATAAACTTACTCTTAGCAAAAGGGAGCATAAACCAAATCATACACAGACTTTGGCGAAACAGAGATGCTTTTGTCTCTGTAAATATAACCCAGTTGAGAACAGTCACTGCTCTGCTGTACATCACTCTAGCAGTGTCACAGGCACCTGTCAGTAACTTCTTTGTAGCTTGTAAATGAAATGATTTACTAACTAGGGGCCAGATCGTGGGTGTACCAAGGATCTGCACAGCTTCCACTTATTTCAATGAGACAGGGGTTTTCAAACTGCGTTTCAGGGAACTCCTGGGATTGTTTGGAAACTTGTCAGGAGCTTCCTCATGAGATTAACCGTGATGGACAAATTTCTCTGAAAGACAACTTGCCCCCGAGACTAACCTTCCTCTGCCATGTTCTAAAGTGAGTTCTAAAGGGCCTGGAATGGTGCCTGGCAGGAGCTGTGTATCTCAGAACAGGATACAGCATCCTCCATAACAGGAGAAGCCAATGCAGTGCCCTCCAGATTTTGCAGGACTACAATTTCTATCATGCTGACTGGGGCTGATGGAACTGCAGTCCAGCGACATCTGGAGAACACCATGTTGCCCTCTGCAACATGCATGAATATCTGGCAGGTGCTCCGGGTTCTCAAGCAGGCAAATTAAAGAGTGTGTTGCAAGAGGTTGCAATTAAAAACAAACAAACACGGCAAAGGAACAGATTGAGGGCTCGAGTTAGAATCCACTGAAAAAATTAGAACCTGCATCGCACTAGCACTTGGTGGAGTGAGCCCTGTGTCGTGATTTGATCATTTAGTAGCACAGGCAACTCCTCATTTACACATTCTCTATTTGTGCACAACTGTGCACACAGATGTTGCCAGGATCCTGGAAGTTGAACCCGGAAATGGGGAACACCCTGGAGAGGAGTCCTGGCTCCTGAGGAGACCCTTCCCAGGGCCCGAAAAGGACATCCTCTTCAGTCTCCTCGAAGGGTCTCCTCGAAGGTTCTTCCCTGCCCAGCAGCTGAGCTGATCCAGGCAACTCCCCATTTTACGAGACTTTGCACATGGGGGTTCGGAACACAACCCCCGACTCTTGAGGTTGCCAACAATGTTTTATATTTGATAATGAAATCAATCTTGGAAACAAAAAAACATGAAGCCACCATTAGTTGGAGTTGGTTCTGATTTCAAATGTTTATCCTGCCAAATTATCATAGCAAGTGAAAAAGGAAAAGTATAACCATACTGTGGCCATATTTTTCCATGCAATAAATGCAGCTATCACATAATATCTTGGGTCCCATGAGCTTTCTAACCATGAGTCTGTTATCACAATTAAGCATTTGGGCAAGGAATATTCCACCGATGTGGTGGAGAAGGGCAGGTGTGATGATCAAACCATTGTTCTAACTGTGTAAATCCAACTTCACTCTTCGGGACAACACTAAGGAAAAACGGCAGCAGGCTATCCATTTCTAGAAGTCCTCAAGAACATAAAGTCAGGATCCAAAGAGCTGCTTTGTATACACCCGGTGAGTTTTTTGCTTTTTCTGTCTTTAAATATCAGGCCCATATGCCATATCACAAGATACTCCCGAAAAGTCCCAAGGCCTCTTTGCAGATGTGGAGCTAGTTAAAAGCCTCTCTGGATCCCAGGGGGAAAACACCCCTATTACTCGTTAATACATGGCTTGTTGGGGCTGAACAGGCATGATAACTGTCTGTTCCAGTTTCTAATTATTACATACTTATGTGTATATACACCAGTATATTTATATGTGTGTGGTATATGCATACAAACAGAGAGAGAACATGTTTGTGTGGCAAGTTGGCTGGAAGATTTAGTGCTGCATCTGATAGCATTATCAGTGGGCTTGCCTATCTACTGCCAGAACAGAAGTAATAGGTTTCTAATCATTGCTTAAGCTGCAGACGTAGCAAGCAGTGGCTGCTTCACTCACCTGGTTCAAGCGGCTGGCTTTTAGTCGAAGTCGCTTTCATCTTGAGGGCCTCTCTAACCGACATGTCACAACAGGAGCCTTTGTTGGTATCCTGGTCACTGTCTGCTTGGTCACTGTCCCCATGGCCACTGTCTCTCAAGCTGGCTCTCTCAGGGTCCTTGAATGTGGAGCTACTGATATTTCATGTATGGAAGGAAAGAGAACAAGAGAGAAAGGTTACAGATAGGTAGCCGTGTTGGTCTGCCATAGTCAAAACAAAATTTTTTTTTTCTTCCAGTAGCACCTTAAAGACCAACTAAGTTAGTTCTTGGTATGAGCTTTTGTGTGCATGCACACTTCTTCAGATAACAAAAAAAAAATAAAAAAATTTTTTGTTTTGAAGAGAGAAAGGGGGAGAGAATGTGTTAAACTTGTATTTATTTTTCCCCACCCCATTTGAATTGTTCTTTCTGGCAAAGGAATTTCTGAATAGGATGCAAATGGGGAAGCCGAGAAAGTTATTTAATAGGCCTTACCTTTGAACAAACTGCTGCCTGCTGCCCATGTAATTGGGCTCTGCGGGAAAATTGTCTGTCTGTGAAAGAGAAGGAAAAAAAACATATCTAGTTGTACACTGGACAAATCTCCTGCAGAGCAACAAGATTTCCTAGAGGAGGAATGATTAATAATTCAAAAATAATTTCCCCCACCCCTTAATGTTCAGATTTGTACATTTTAATTAAATTGCAAAATGCTGGTATATCATTATGCACTCAGAACAATTAAGTGATACTGGCCCACAAATTACCTGCTAAAACAAACAAGGAAGATTTACATAAGTGACATGGAAATATGGCTTGTAATTAACCAAATACTCGTCTTAAGCTTTGTATTAAGGCAAGTTCAGATCACCACATTTTGTTCACAAGTACTGTATTTACTGTTATGTATCACCTTTTGCAGATGCAGTAGAAGCTCTCTTGACAAACAGCAAAAAAAAAACAAAAAACCAGCTGGAATATTCATTTTGATTTATAAACAGATGTTGGAGAAGGTTCCAAGCTAGCTAGTTTTAAGCCCCCTGATATGATAGATTTCAGCCCCCTCCCCTGTCCAGTGAAGAACTATTCAGTCATGTAGCCCCACAACCTTACTTGATTGACTGCAATCTGAATGAAGCAGCACAGCTGAGCAACAATTGTACCACATGCTTAGAAAGGCTCTTCTCCAGTCCATGTTAGCAAGCGCACACAAAGGCTTCAGTCAACAGATGCAGCAGCAAGTTGCCCATCTGCTCCTGAATACAGGAATCCCCCCACTAAAACAAAACAAACTTATCAGTGGTAACAGATAGAATACTGGATGAAAGCAGGGAGAAGGACAATCTGCATATGAATCCCACAAGCACCAGGACTTTGGATATTTGATGCGGTTCACCCACAAGATGCTATTGTGCCCCCTATGAAGGGAGATCAAATGGTCTGGGCTGGAATAAATAAGGGTGGAGACAGATGTCACCAAACAGAGGAACTGATTGGAACTCCAGTTTTTGTTTCCAGGGCAGTGAATGTGTATTAAAACCACTTCCACCATACTTAAAGCATAGCCTCCAAGTGCCACTATTCAGCCATGGAAATTAATAAGCTATCCTGCTTTGTTCCTGTGCCAAAGGAAATCTTGGTTTAAGCTGGGGACATAGGCAAGACTGCCACTAGTTTGCAGACCTTTTAAGAGTATCTTGGCTCCCCAATTCCCCGCCTTGCTCTCCTCTACAAATATGAAATGCTCCTCCCTGTCCAGTTTGCTTTCCACAGTTGCCTGCCCAGCCAGTCTCCTGCTCACCAGTGCTTTTCCCCCAGGCTCTGCCTGCCTCCACCCTCTGCCCGATTCCATGGCCAGAAGGCTAGGAGAGATCCTTAATCCACACCGGTGGGATCTTCTCAGCTCGGCAGAAGAGCACTGGAGCGAAACAAGTGCCTCAGAGCCAATGGGCAAGCAACTGCACCTGCGTGGCTTTGCAAAGTTAGCTAGGGATTTTTCTCCCCCCCCCCGCCCCCAGTCCCATCCCAAGCATGTCTACTTAAAGCTGTTGCTGCTCCTGTGAATGTCTGGCAAGACCACTGCAAGACAACTGCACCTGCGTGGCTTTGCAAAGTTAGCTAGGGATTTTTCTCCTCCCCCCCCCGCCCCCAGTCCCATCCCAAGCATGTCTACTTAAAGCTGTTGCTGCTCCTGTGAATGTCTGGCAAGACCACTGCAAGACAACTGCACCTGCGTGGCTTTGCAAAGTTAGCTAGGGATTTTTCTCCTCCCCCCCCCCCCGCCCCCAGTCCCATCCCAAGCATGTCTACTTAAAGCTGTTGCTGCTCCTGTGAGTGTCTGGCAAGACCACTGCAAGACAACTGCACCTGCGTGGCTTTGCAAAGTTAGCTAGGGATTTTTCTCCTCCCCCCCCCCGCCCCCAGTCCCATCCCAAGCATGTCTACTTAAAGCTGTTGCTGCTCCTGTGAGTGTCTGGCAAGACCACTCCCCCCTGCAAGTCAATTCCATGAGGCCCAAGGGGTGGGGCCTGCACTCACACATACTCTGAGCAGCTCTCTGCAGCAAGTGGCGAAAATGGTTTTAAGTGATCTTAATCTGCTGTACCTCGAATGGTGATTTTTTATAACATAATATTATTTTATTATTTTCTTTCTGTTTTGGGTGGGACAAATGTTTTCTTCTTGCGAAGCAAGCCCATAGGGAAATTCGTTTTGCGAAGCACCTCCAAAACGGAAAACTCTTTCGTCTTGCGAGTTTTTCGTTTTGCGAGGCGTTCGTCTTGCGGGGCACCACTGTACTAAAATACACAGAGATAATTGGGCTTGGATACGGGTTTAGAAGGGAAGGATCTGCAACAAAACATTATAATGTGAACAGTTTCATTCAGGGGTTCAGTCAGCAATGCTTCTCCATTCCATTTCCCTCTCCCCCAAAACAAAACAGCAGTTTAGCATTCTGTATTGGGGGGGGCATTTCCTACTTTACAGAGGACCATTCTCTGAGTGAAGGGATATCTGGTCCCAATGTCGTTTAAAGATGCAGAACCATCAGAAGTGATCGGAGCCATCAAGCTGCTCATCCACAGCCCCGGGGCAGCCGACTCCACAGACACACAGATCCTCAGGTCACAATTCTCCTCATTACAGTGAGACATTTTGTATTTTTATTTAAACTATAGGCGTTTTTCTAAAGTTGCATTTTTACATAGAAATAGTCACGTGTAAATATTATGCAAATATGTCTCATCTTTTTTGGTGATGCATTTCCTCTATTTTGATGGTACATCCTAATTCTGTGTCCACTAAGCATGCGCAGTCCTCGCTGAGCTGGTCTTTGGGGCCTGCCAACTTTAGAGATTTTCCAGTAAATATTTGTGTACTTCTATGAACCTTGGAATATCCCTGTGCATGCAAATATTTACTGCTTGTTTCTCCGTGACCTTGTGGTAGCTACAGTCCTCTCTGCACTCAGCAGCTGAGTTCACTAGGAAGGAGTGATATGCTGCTTATGAGGGAATAGTGGATTTCTCATTCCTTTCATGGAAGCTGCATCTGGAAATGTGGCAATGTCACCTGGCAAGGTAAGCCTTGTTTCAGACATAGTTCATGCAACTAACAGATGAGGACTGTAAAAGTTTTCATGGATAATATCACTACAGACTGAAGGTGGGAGATCCAGTGAATACATATTTTAATTTTATAATGTGCTAGTAGAAAATAAATGTTATGGGGGAAAGTGCTCTAATGAAGGCTTCATTCTGGTATACTAATTTTGTTGGTGTAGGTTTGTTTTCTCCTGATAGAAAACAATAAACCATGTGATTCCCCACCTGAAGTCAAAAATAGAAGTGTTAAATTCCAGGAACAGTTTTATTTTACTACTTTTTGTGTGAGCAAAGCATCTCACCATGGTTTGTTTCATTATATGAACACATCCCAGTAGATTAACCATGATTGATTTGTTGCCAACAAACTATGATCATAAGTCATGATTTGTGAATGGCTTGCAAGTCTTGGCTTGTTCTGGCAAATGCTTTTTATTACACGTGAACCCGACACGGTTTGTTAACCATGGTTTACCCTCCTTCATCACAGACCTCTGCCAAGCGGAAGAGCAATGCGGCATGAGCAGTGTGAAAACAAAACCACCCCATGCCTAAGTGGCTCTTGCTCGCCCTTTGCCTAAGAAGAATTCAGGTCTAACTCACAAGACAGACAACTGCACTTTGCAGCTGCTGCTGCTGCTGCTGCTGCTGAGAAAATGAAATTTTAAAGCAACTGCAACCAAGTACAGTGGTACCTCGGGTTAAGTACTTAATTTGTTCCAGAGGTCTGTTCTTAACCTGAAACTGTTCTTAACCTGAAGCACCACTTTAGCTAATGGGGCCTCCTGCTGCTGCCACGCCGCTGGAACCAGATTTCTCTTCTCATCCTGAAGCAAAGTTCTTAACCCGAGGTACTATTTCTGGGTTAGCTGTATTTCTGTAACCTGAAGCGTATGTAACCCGAGGTACCACTGTATTCCTTACTAACATCTAAAATTAGTGGAACATGAAAGCAAGGAGTTAAACAAACTGTAAAAGGTAAATGTAAAGGATCCCTGGATGGTTAAGTCCAATCAAAAGCAAACTGTATATAGTGATTCTCCAATTTCCCTTATTAAATTGTAGCAAATTCTGTGATTTTAATATGTAGATATAGATATAGTTACACTGCAATTGCTGAAGAGAATAAAAACAAACATTCACATAGGTCAAACTGGCAAAAATTTAAGAAATTCAAACCCCTTGCAATACAGAAATACAGTTCTTGGAAGACAGGGTGGGGGGACTTAGTGAGCTTTCAAGCAACCGTCAGTACTGCCCATAAGAAAAGAGTGTTGTCTGCAATTTGCAACTCACAGCTACAGTGTAGTTAGCGCCTCCTACACAAAGACCATTCAAGAAACAAACCATAGTTTGTTGGATCATTTGCAAGGCAGTTTGTGGCTGTTTTGTAGTTTGTGAAACAAAGCATGGTTCACAACAGGCCAAATTAGGCCCACGAATCTGGCTTGTGTAGCCATTTTCTGTTGGCCATGCCCACCTGTAACTCACCTGACATGATCAGATCAGGCGCTCCCGAGAGATCCCCTGTTGATAGTAGGCATGAATCCACATGACAACATATGATGTCAGGTGAATGAGACGGGTGAACCCTATCAAAAGGGATCCATGGGGTGCTGCTCTCTTTTGGAAACCTCTACTTCAAGCTCTCATTTCTGAGTCTTACGCTTAGTATCTCTGGTCAGTTTCCCATGTGAACTGGAGGTCTGAATAATGTACTTTACTGAAAGTCGCCTTTCTGAATATGTCCAAAAGGAAACAGCAGTTACTGCTATTGTCAATAGCATTATTTCCTAGCACCCTTTTGTGTATTTAATAACTTCCTACACAAACTGCAACATTCTCCCTAAGTCTCAAATAACCACTGCAGGCTACTTATATTGGCAGCTTGTGTTCTTTTAACAAACAAGCAAAAATCGGAGGAAACAAGTCCAAGTATGATGGATGTGCTTGATTTCAAGTCTCAGCAAAACTCTGATTCCCTTTGATAAGTGCTTGCAAGCATGGGGGCTGAAGCAAACACAACCAACAAACAGGACTCTTAAAAAGAAAGGGAAAGTGATGTGGCGAGCTTTCTAGTCAGAAGATCAGGCAGCTAAGGGCCCAATCCAGCTACAGTTGTTCCATTTCACAGGGAATGTTAGATGCATGCCTAAATCTCTCCCACTCTTTAAAAGTGCTTAGTTTTTCATATTCTAAAGCTTTAGTGAAATAGTCACTGAGGGTCAACTTTAAATGGGAACTCTTGAGAACACTTGATTATTTTTGCAGCTACAGTAATTAGTTCTCATGTATTAACTGTAAAACAAGGTGACAAAGGAAACATCCTAACTTTTAAAATTACATTTTAAATTCTCCCATGCATCACTGGCGATACCCCTATATTACAAGTTCGAAGGAACCTATACTAGTGACAATGTGCAAGCTTATTTACATATTATCAAGCACATAAAATGTCCTAAAATTCATTAATAAGATGGTAGTCAGAAGAAATATAAATTATGAACAAGGATCCAGAGAACATTAAGCACTCTGCAGTGTCACTGATTTCAACAGAACTGCCATATCGAGCCATATTGAACTCCATGGGGGTCACTTCTGGATAGCTGTGTCTAGGCCTGCACTGTCCAGCATGTGTTTAACTCTCACTGAAATCAATAGGGCTTAGAAGTGTTTTAACACTGGATTGATCATGCCCTAGGTTTGGTGAGCGGGTAGGCGGGTATTTACAGTATCTGTGGAAACCAGCCAAATACTAGAACTGAACCACTCTTGTATAGTCTTCTGAGAGAGTATTTTGGGCAAAAAATTGTTTCACAGAATTCCAGCAAATGTACATAAACATCACTGGGTGGCCTTGCGACTGACAAGGCTCCTGCTGTGTTCTTCATCACCACGCCTCTATGCTGTGGAGCAGCGACGAGATCTGCAACATTGTCTAGGGCTATTACTGTATGCTCCGTGTGTCAGGACTGCAAGATGTGCAGGACTGAGTTTGATAGAACAGGAATGGGCTGTCCTATCCAGCATTCGGGACACTCTTTGTTCTGAATATTTAATGCACATGAATAAAATAGTGTACGACATGGGAACCAGCAGCTCTGAAAAGTCTTCAGGCTCCTGTACAGCCCTCACCCACTGTGATGTCACCCGTGTCAACTATTAAGACCCCAGGTTTGCCGAAGTCAAAACAAAGCAAAACAAAGCAAGTGAAAAGGAAACTCTGTGTGTGTGTGTGTGTGTGTGTGTGTGCGCGCGCGCGCGCATGCACGCATGCACACACTCAAAATCAGACAGAAGATGTTCAATGACCACAGGATGCTGAATCTGTTTTTTTGGAGGGGGGAGTGGCAAAATTGAAAACTGAGTGGATGAAACAGAGTATCCTCTAAAAAGGGCATTCCTGGTTAAATTGAGGTTGCCCTGATCCTACCTCTCTGTGAGCTTAAGGGCAATCCCCTGCTCCTTCTCCAAGCCAGAAATGTTTGCTTTTCTGTTTGTCCATCTACAACTGAGGCACTCTGAACACCTTAGGCGTATATGGGCCAAGCAATGTCAGCCTTTCTCCTAAACTTGGAGTTGGAGGACAGGGCATAGTCACACAACTGAGGGGACGATTCTCCCCTTTCTGCAGTGTCATGGTCGAATGGAAGACTGGAGCTTGTCATGTCAGGGGTCACTAAGCTGTCACCATGGCAAGTAAAAATATGGAACCCCGGCACTGACATCATTAACAACCCTTTGATGCAATCTGGGATAAACTGGGATTTCCTCAGGTCCAGCTATCACTCCCATCCCTCCCCCAAAAGTCTTTCCAAACTCTATGGGGATGGTAACCAGAATCTGCCACTTATTTATTTATCTCATAAAAGTTAGACACCACTTGATTGTAAAAAGGGAAAACCCCTTATTTCGCTTTAAGAAATGTCGGTGGCATCAAACGTAACAGCCTCTTCCCATAAAACTGATCACCAGGAGAGGAGAACGCTTTCTTCAGTCTCAGCCTGCCATGATACCCTTGGTGGCGAACGTCTATGTATTTATGCTACTTTCCTATCATTGTTATGCCTGCCATGGGGTGCGAAAGGTCCACTGTCGGCAACCAGCAAATCCCAGGGCAGAAGAGAAGCATTGGGCAAGACGACTGCAGTGAAAGTTGCCATCTTTACCCTTCTGGACCCTTATGGGCTACAACGTAGGAACCACAGGCATTCTGGAGAAATGAAGATGTGGCCGGTCACTTCTGCACGTGCCTCGCCCAGTGTGTCTCCTCAGAGCACAGGTTGCCCACTGCTGCCCCGTTGCCCATACCTGCTGCTGCCACCTCCTCCGACCTCCTGTGATCTCTCTTGGGCAGCATTGGTGTGGCATGCGGGTACCAGGGCAGTCATTGCTTGGGGAGTGGGGCCTCACGTCCCCACAGCTTATGACCTATCAAGTGAAATGCTGCCTACCCTCCAAACAGTGTGGCCTTTAACATGTGACCCCCTCCCCTGCTTCTGCAGTTCTGGACAGGGAGCGAAGACAGGAGATTTTAGGTGCTATGTGGCAGTTAAGCTGTCCCCCAAGGTGAGCAGAGCACCTTCTCTCTCCTCTTTGGGGGTCTGTTGGTCTGCACCAGAGCCAAGAATGAGTATGACTATGGCTGAACTGTTTCATAGGACAATGGTGTGCTTCAACCGTGCAGTGGGGGGCTCAACTCACACCTTGTCTTGTTCATGAGTATAAGCCAAGTGTCATTTCTCTTCTTGTTTTTTTAGAGACATGGGTACATTCGCATGAGTCAATCCCATCTCTAACAACCATCTGCAGCTAGAACACAGGATGATGAACGCAAGCTGAACAAAGATAAGACCTGTGAACTTCAAGGCTATTGAGATACGGAATCTGAATTTGGAGACAAGCGCTCAACAAGATCTAGAACTAGGAATCTGTAGGAGGAGTTATGAAATGAAACTGAAATGAGCCAAAGAAGCTGAAACGTTGGCAGGGCTGGAGGAGGAGGCTGCACTCTCACACGTCCTTGTACCAGGGCTGGAGGAGGAGGCTGCACTCTCACACGTCCTTGTACCAGGGCTGGAGGAGGAGGCTGCACTCTCACACGTCCTTGTACCAGGGCTGGAGGAGGAGGCTGCACTCTCACACGTCCTTGTACCAGGGCTGGAGGAGGAGGCTGCACCCTCACACGTCCTTGTACCAGGGCTGGAGGAGGAGGCTGCACTCTCACACGTCCTTGTACCAGGGCTGGAGGAGGCTGCACTCTCACACGTCCTTGTACCAGGGCTGGAGGAGGAGGCTGCACCCTCACACGTCCTTGTACCAGGGCTGGAGGAGGAGGCTGCACTCTCACACGTCCTTGTACCAGGGCTGGAGGAGGAGGCTGCACTCTCACACGTCCTTGTACCAGGGCTGGAGGAGGAGGCTGCACCCTCACACATCCTTGTACCAGGGCTGGAGGAGGAGGCTGCACTCTCACACGTCCTTGTACCAGGGCTGGAGGAGGAGGCTGCACTCTCACACGTCCTTGTACCAGGGCTGGAGGAGGAGGCTGCACTCTCACACGTCCTTGTACCAGGGCTGGAGGAGGAGGCTGCACTCTCACACGTCCTTGTACCAGGGCTGGAGGAGGAGGCTGCACTCTCACACGTCCTTGTACCAGGGCTGGAGGAGGAGGCTGCACTCTCACACATCCTTGTACCAGGGCTGGAGGAGGAGGCTGCACTCTCACACGTCCTTGTACCAGGGCTGGAGGAGGAGGCTGCACTCTCACACATCCTTGTACCACCCAGCATCACTAGTGCCACTGCGGGGGCACCTGCACTGCCGCTTGTGGGCACCACCTGTCATCACCCCCTTTCCCATGCACGTATGCCGTGGGGTGGGGGCTCCTGCATGGGAGTCTGAGACGCTGCTCAGCTCCAATGCACGACAGACGGGGGGGTATGAGCCCTGGGCAGGTGCCCAGGTTTGCACTGGGAGGGGGTGGCTTGGTGGTCCTGTGTAAAGGGCCCACTAAAACCTGACAGTGGGTCCTGAGTGGTAGAAGCTATACCCTTTGTATCAAAAGTTATTCTTTTCATATTCGTAAGTCTTCATACTTAATGTGCCCAATGGCAAGAGATACCTCCATGGTCTTGTTGAACAGGATTTTCCTTTGGAGGATGAGCTTTCTCATCAGGTTTTACCTTGGAGGATGTGCACTGGGCTTCCCAGGTGCTGAGCTTCCCAGGGCTGGCCCAAAACATTTTTCTACCCGGGGCAAATAATATTTTCCCCTCACCCAATTCCATGTACAGAAGCTAACGAGGTGTTCAAACATTTATTTAATTTTAACCTGTCATCATCTTAGGTATGCTTTTCATTCTTTTGAAAACATGGGTGCACTTTTTGTGCTCTGCTTTTAGGTTTAATCTCTGGCATCACTTGTTTAAGCACAGACTTCAAGGAGAAGTGGCCCAAAAGACTTACACCTGGGCATCAGAGCAGGCAAGACTGGGATACATTGATCCGTGGTCGGATTGGCATCAGCTCCCTCTTGTATCTCAATGTGGGAAGGCGCCACTGCTCGTCACTAGAACAAATTCTTTGCATGAAAAGCTCTGAGAGTCGACCAGCAGCAGAGAGCCTCCTGGGCAGATGTATGAGGTGGCAGCACTCTAGCCTGGATTGCAGCAGATATGCAGGAGCCAGTGTGTAACATGCAGCTGCCTTTAGCCCAAAGAAGTTGCGACAGAAGTACAGCTCTGACTTTGTGCCGCAGCCAGGTAAGACCTCAGGACCTGCTGCTCTTGCATGCCCACAGGCGCAATACCCATAAACATGAGCCCTTACTGAAGAAAGATGTGTTAGCAGTTAAATTAATGGGTGGATGTGTGCAAAGCCTTACAGAGAAATTTCACTGCTCTTATCAAGGCTCCTTTTGCTTTGCTCAAAATTCCTTACATGTTCCAAACTGAGTAGGAACCTTGAAATTTCACTTTTAGCCAAATCCAGAACATACAGGCATGAGATATACGAACTAATTATCTGCCTTGAGATAAATAAAGAATGCTGTTATATGAGAATATTGGAAAGTTTTAAAAGAAAGAGATGCTGTGTTATGAATAAGTCACTAAAGAATGCTGACACTCTATGCAAACAACATACCATCATCCTTGGAATAAAACCAAAATTAATAATATTCTTTATATCAGTCTCAAGTCTTCATTTAGAAAAGCCATTCAGCTCCCACCAAGGACCAGCTACACTGATTTACTCCCTTATTGCTTGTTGTTTCCAGCAACAAACAAACACACATGCACACACAAAAAACAATCTATGATTAGACATTTAGCATTAATATTTTTGAGCAAATGTGCATCACTGTGTAGGCAGATTTTAAAGTAATTAGATTTTCTGGACGTGTTTTCATTTAAGGTACACTGCAATGTGAACAAGCAGTTCTCTTTAAAATGCTTCAGCGGCTATGCATTTGGGGTGGGTGGGAATGGAAATTGTTGTCTTTTGACAGCAAAAATATACTTCAAAATATAATGTAATTTTGTAAAAATGATTTTAAGTAAGACCTTTCTATATTTTTCAGTAGAAGAAAAAACTGAAAATATTCATATTACTGTTAATAAAAATGAAGACAAAATAGTTAAAATAAAATAAATGAAGTAAAGAGTCCTCTTCATGCAATTAAAATAATGTGGGGGGGGGACCTGGGGGGGAGCAGGTGCACAGGCATCTTCCCACCCTCTTTGCGCCTGCTTGCTCTACCCTGACCTTCCTGCATTGAATGGGAAGGTCTGAGAGGGGCTTCTTGGTGCATTGAGCATTCCTTCTCACCAATGGGAACCCTGAGAATGCCTGTTCTCACTTGCAGAGATGCTTCTAGACACATCAGCCAAATGTTCCCAGAAGCTCCATTCAGGAAGGCTTGAGGTGGAGCAGCATATTTGGCCTCTGCAGGGACCCTGGGAGCAGGGGACAATGAAGACAGGCTGAAAGCGCTGGGGTCAGGGTAATGCATCTGCTTCTCTGACACACTTTACACTTGTTTTCTTCTATGTATGAACAGGTGTATTTTAGGAATGTAGGAATACTGTTTTTTGGAAATTCTACCAGGGAGTTCTGCGAAGCCCCATTCATTTCACTGGGCCTGGTCTAGGTTAACCTTCTGTGTGTGGTGCCTACAAGTGCCACTTACTGTTCTTATAGTAATATATTTAGCTGTTTCAGGGCCATTTTGGACATGCATGCAGATTATTTGATTTATCTACATGTAATTATTGTGTGCATAATTACTGGGGCAGCCAAATGTGTGAACTCTGAAAAGCATGGGGCTTGAGGTTAAAGTTCTTTTCATGGTATTACATCAGTGATGACCTATTCACAAAATCAAGCCACAATGTTAGTCATCCGTGATGAACATACTTGTTTGATTCAGGCTTGGGATTCTAACAGTTGCTTCATTCTGGGCACAGATCCAGTTTGTGGGCCTATTCAAATTCATTACTACCTTTGTCACAGTTATTAATCTAGTATGAAATAACCAGGTTGGTGTGCTGAGCATATGTTTCTAGGGATGAGTAAAAGAAACCCTAACTGAAATTTATCACAGGATCTGTTTGCTCCTTCGGGGGAGGAAGACAGTTAGGAGCTTAGTGGGTTGGACTGTGGCGCTAGTAAGGTTTGATCCCCATACAGGCCACGATGCGCCTTCACCTTTCTTTTTCAACCCTATCCTGCCCCTCAGTTTCAACAGAATTTAATAGAAATGCACAGGGACATGGCAATTTTGAAATTTTGAAAATGCAGCCAACGCACAATGACAACTCTGTCATTCTGTGTGCATGACACTGGTTGCTGGTTCGATACCTGAAACATGGAATTGTAGCTTCAGCTGCGTAGATTTCACATGCCTGTTCCAGGGATCAGACAAATCTTAGCTTTGCCACCTTTGCAGCTTAACGGTAGTGGATGCAACTCTAACTCACCGTAGCACAAGATATATCATATCCATATGGCCTAAGTACCGTATCTATTAGGGATGTGGCCTCTGACAGCTGCAATTTCCCACCATCTTGGAGCTTCAGTGAACATGGAAAACCCTTAACACAACATGTTAAACTACAGGTAAGGTTATTTGTTAATTGAATCAGTGCAAGGCGGCCATGAATTCCAGTATCACCAGAAACAGTGAAAAAGTATCTGGCATTTTGCATTGATTTTTACAAAAGGACTCTGAAAGTCATTTTAAGCCAAAAATAAATTAAATCAAACTGCAAGTTGCATTTAAAAAACATCACCTAGAAGGACAATTTAATGGCAATTTTAACCAGAGATACTACTGTGAAACGCTGTATTTAAAGCACTTGTTAATAGCCTGTAACTCAACAATTTGACACATTTTCTTCATACTGTGCTATGTATAGCAAAACAACAAAATGGTTGGGTGCCTACCTTCAACTGAGCAAACACAATTACTAATAAATCACAAACAACTAATAGGTGAGGGCCATAGAGCAGTTCCAGCAGGCCCAGAATCACAAACCTTTATCATCACACAAACCACTGTAAAAAGAAAAAAAGGAGAAGCTATGGTTGAGCAGTGACATATTTGGGGCAGAGATCTCTACCATTTCTGCATAAAACTATTCCAAATTCTGCAATTAGCATGCAGTATGCAAGCCTAAGCTGCCTGCAAAGGTTTACTCTGTGCGCAATCCATCCTTCCAAGGAACACTGCTCACAAAGTGGTCTGTTTTACTGTTTCAAACAGTTGAGAGAAAGAATTGGTTTTCTCAGCATAGGTTCCAGGGCCTCATCATGCTCTGCTTTCTCTTTGGGGTTTTTGTTTTTGCTTCACTGGAGAGGGTTGTTCTCCCTTCAACTAAATATAATCATTACTGTGCCCTGCAAGTGAACAGGACTCTATACATGCTGGATGTTAGAAGAGTGATGACGGTCCTTAATGTAAATTTAATGACATCTAGGACACCTTTCTGCAGTATTGCTTCAAACCAGCAAGTTGTGATCTGGTAATCTGACTCCTTTCTCAGCTGTCACAAAAACTTACCTTCCCAGTCTATCCTTCCCATCTCTCCTTTTCATTCTTGCCTATTTTTGACCTTATGTGCCAACATCTCATGGGGGGAAATTCCAGATATTCTGTAATTCTAGAGATGTCAAAAACTGTACAACAGAAACAGAATTACTGGAGGTATATTTTGTTCCTGATAGCTTTATACCACATGAGCTCCCTGATTTTCAAAATTCTTTGTTCTAACTTTAGTTATAAGTCTTCCCTTTAATTTCTGATGTTGTTTATTATAAACATGTTGATGAATTTGTGATACATCAGAAGGGAGATAATGTTTTATTTGGGCTACATGGTGCCCTTTACACAGTCTGCATGCTTTCACACTGGTGAAATGTAGAAATGATCACCTCCTTGCATGAACTATTCTGATCTTCATGCCTCTTGATACAAAACCTATGGCACAAATAGCCATCTTAATTTGCAAGGTTTGCAAATCCAGGAAATTTATAAATGAAGAATCAGATTGGGTCTTAGAGAGAAATCTTTGTCCTCATGACAGAGGTCATGCATGTGAAAGTAAATACTGCACAAGAACTGATGATAGTTTCTTCATATCCGGACCCTTCCCCCAGAAGCCAAAAGCTAGGAACAACATGCGAAAAAACATGTCAGAAGAATTTTGCTATTGAATCCATGCCCAGAAAGAATTGTCTTATTAGAGGAAGATTTATTCCAAAATCTAACAAAGACTTAAACATTAATCAGATTTATGAATGTGAGGCTGCTGGAATATTCATAGGTTTCCCCCCACCCCACTCCCAGAATTACAAGAACAAGTATCACATTTTCAAACCGCATGATTCAGTGCTGGCCTTACTGCATGTAGGTGTTCATACCTGAAATTGTAATAAAGCAAAATGTCTTTGCTGACTTTAACTGCTTTTTAATTAAACATTACTAGAAAAAAATGAAATGGAACATCTCTACCCTTTATGGAGCAGCTCTTTAATATCTCATTGAAGCATATTCCAGTTCTTCCCCGGAAATCTTAATTCCAAGTATTTCTCCTTCAGTGCCACAGTAATTTAACATTACTGTTAAATGGCTCTGCAAGACAAGAGAACTGCATTCTGCAAAATGTGGAAAGAAGAGTCGACGACTGTGGTTTTCACAGAAATGGTACATTTTGACTCAGAACAGGAAGAAAACCCTTTAATCAACATGACTTTGAGGATGTACTTTCCTTTAAGAACTGCATTCTATTTTACAAAATTGAAGTTTCAGCTCTAATAGATAAAAGCTTTACAAAGAAATCCATGTAAGGTCATAGTGTCTCTGAGGATATGCAGAGTGTCATCTTACCTGCCCCCCTTCTTTTAAAGAAATCTTTTTGAGGGAAGTATAAAACAAAACAAAAATTTAACATTAAAAAATATATTATGGCTTTACATCCTCTTATTTAACACAGCAATTTCAAATCTGATTTGTGTCAGGCGGGGGAAGGGGTGTGTGGTTTGGGTGGAAGTGCTTCTCCCCACCCCCAGCCCCTGCCAATCTCCACCCAAGGAGTGATGCCAGCGTGACTCTGCTGGCATGGAGTTCCCCCCTCTGTGGGTGGGCAGAAATGCTGCCCATGGAAAGCCCCACAGTTGGGCATTCTGGGATGCAGAGCCAGCTCGGGATCTGCTGGATTGAGATCCAGCCCCACTGCCATCAAATAGAACCACGTAATGATTCTGGGGTCATCTACTCGAATTCCCTGCAATGCAGGAATCTTTTGCCCAACGTGGGATCCCTCAGGTCTGATTCCCAAAATCTACTTGGAATGCCCAGCTGATCTCTGGGATACGTAAAGTGACAAATCAAAAAGGCTGAGCCCCAGCATGTACATTTTCGCTTACCAGTGAGTAGCGACAACAAGCAGCTAATCTAGTTTCAAGGAGAATGAGTTTTGTATTCTCCGGAATTCAATTATAATACTGCAGGGTTCAAACAACACCTTCATCCTGTCATGGATAACATGCCTTCCTTCCTTACCTACCTGAATACATGTCTCCTAATAGAAAAGCAAATTCCAGAGACAATCTCTTGAAGGGCCCTTGCTTCTTTTTTCAAACAACCAGTCTTTGATCCTCACTATGATTTTAGTGTTTTAAAAATGTGCCAACTGATTAATTGAGGAGAAGATGGATCTTATGGTATCTCAACGGGGCTTCTCAAGACAAACTACTCTTCTGAGAAGGTAGATGAGGTTCCCGTAAGAAGTGCCAACTATCACAGTATATAAATATTTCTAGTCAAGAGAGAACACAATAGCTTTTCCTTCAGCCATCACCCAGCCGAGTCAATAAATAAACGTAATGAAATTCATGGCACATTATTACATTACTCAGTACGGCTGCTATTCATTTTTTTAAAAGGAAAGAAAACGCTGAAGAGTTTTGAAATAATTCACAACATGTCAAACGCTTACGAGTGCCGCAGCTGAGATGGATGTTTTAAAAAGGATTTGTGAAGACTAAGTGACAAAGCTCGGCTTCACTTACATCAAAGTTAAGATAGAAGTACGGGAAACCGTAACAAAATCTATTTCGCTCTAAACCACCCGTATTGTTGTATGAAATATATTCACATCATTCACCACAGGTATGTATTATTTACTGAAGTAGCACTGCCAATAATAACCACATTGGACCGGGTTGCGGGGGGGGGGGAGAGAAGAAAGAACCAAAGCAAAACGTTAGACTGTGCTTCCCTGTCAATTAAGCCACAGATAGATTTTGTCATTCTAGTTTCCGCATGTCAGTTTAATATACTGGATCATATTAAGAGTGCTGGGCTTGTCAATAAGACAGATCAGCATCCTATTAATGGAGCTACCTTGCTAATATAATTGGCTTCTCATGTATTGAACTATCCAGTATTTTTTTGGGGGGGGGAGTGTGAAATAGGATTAAAAGGTTACAGTGGGTGCATCTATTGTGATGTTATATAAATACTATAGGAATGTGATCCTACGGATGGAAAGAACAGCTGCCTAATCACGTTCCCCCTGTTACACGAGCTTCAAAACAAGAGAACAGTACAGCAGAACAGATAAATCTCACCAGGCTACACTTTTACAAGATATCCTGCCTGTGTCACACATGTAAGAGAAGTAAGTGTGTGTAAGGGAGAGAGGCGTAATTCTACTCCTGTGTGAAGTAAGTCATGGGCAGAGAAAATGACAAAGAATCAGAATGAAGGGCTACACAGGAATGAATATGCAAAGGGCACCATAAGTTCAGCATCTATTTTATTTCTGCATCATGTGGTTCCAGAAAATAAGTAGGAAGGGTAGTGGCTCAGACATTTAAGTAATACTAAGAAGTTCAGAAACTCTTTTGTTTAACAGAGACCCTGATGAAGTTGAACGTTAGGTATTCTGTAAACCAGCTGGCAGAATATGCAAGAAACCTTTAAACCATCAATACTAAAAGAAGACAAAATACCATAATTTGCATTTTTAAAGGTGTTGGTTGGTGCTGTAACCAAGCTATCTAGGTCATATATATATATTTTTAATGAAATGACATACTCTAACAAGACAATCATGTTGTTGTTGTTCTTGCTGTTGTTGTTTAGTCGTTTAGTCGTGTCTGACTCTTCGTGGCCCCATGGACCAGAGCACACGAGGCACTCCTGTCTTCCACTGCCTCCCGCAGTTTGGTCAAACTCATGTTCGTAGCTTCAAGAACACTGTCCAACCGTCTCGTTCTCTGTCGTCCCCTTCTCCTTGTGCCCTCAATCTTTCCCAACCAGGGTCTTTTCCAGGGAGTCTTTTCTTCTCATGAGGTGGCCAAAATATTGGAGCCCCAGCTTCAGGATCTGTCCTTCCAGTGAGCACTCAAGGCTGATTTCCTTCAGAATGGAACAGTTTGATCTTCTTGCGGTCCATGGGACTCTCAAGAGTCTCCTCCAGCACCATAATTCAAAAGCATCAATTCTTTGGCAATCAGCCTTCTTTATGGTCCAGCTCTCACTTCCAAACATCACTACTGGGAAAACCATAGCTTTAACTATACGGACCTTTGTCGGCAAGGTGATGTCTCTGCTTTTTCAGATGCTGGCTAGGTTTGTCATTGCTTTTCTCCCAAGAAGCAGGTGTCTTTTAATTTCATGACTACTGTCACCATCTGCAGTGATCATGGAACCCAAGAAAGTAAAATCTCTCACTGCCTCCATTTCTTCCCCTCCTATTTGCCAGGAGGTGATGGGACCAGTGGCCATGATCTTCATTTTTTTGATGTTGAGCTTCAGACCATATTTTGTGCTCTCCTCTTTCACCCTCATTAAAAGGTTCTTTAATTCCTCCTCACTTTCTGCCATCAAGGTTGTGTCATCTGCATACCTGAGGTTGTTGATATTTCTTCCGGCAAACTTAATTCCAGCTTGGGATTCATCCAGTCCAGCCTTTCACATGATGAATTCTGCATATAAGTTAAATTATATTCCTATTTTAACCTCAAACTCAGCAACCAAAGTCCTCTTCTACCAAGTCAACCTGCAGAATGTGTGACCAACCAAACTCAACACAGCCCTCTCCCTATGTATGCAGACCCAGAAGGATAAATCCCTTGTTCCTACTGGCTGCTTGCGTGTGAGGCACCTGGCAGGCTACAACACTTGACTTGTGAGCTCTATTCAGCTTGGGTCCTAAGTTCAGCAGGCTTGGGGCAGAAATACACATTACAAAGTTAAACATTCCTGCAAAGTATTTCCAGGTAAGCAAGGGAATGCAATGGAGGACATAAGAGGGAAGTTCTTAATACTTTTCCTGCCCATCCATTCTCCCGTAGGAACCTCCCCCACCTAGCTTGCTTTCGAAGTTTCACCACCCAGTGAGCTCCAAAACTGAAAGTCAGTTCATCAGCTGGGGAGAAGATGTCTCTGGGGCAGGGGATCTGCAAGGCAGAACTGGTTGGCATTAACAGAAGCTCCCCTTCCTACATGTTGCCGAGAAGTTCCATTCAGCTGCAGATCTGCATGTGTGCCAGGAATATTTAACTGCTTTGGCTCTTCTTTGTGCAATGTGCACTGAGCCACATTATCCAGAGTTAGCTCTGTTCTTTTAATATCCACCTCTGTTGCTTCTTCATCAGCTCTATATCATTTTCATGGATCTTTCCTTTGAGGTTTGACACTCCTGTTGCTCCCTGAGGGCGTGCCATTCACACCATTTTCATTCTAGGGGAAATACATTGGCGGTAATTCTATACTCCCTTTTGCTGTTTCCGCTGAAACAACAGAAAGGTTACCAAAAGAGCAGGAAGGGCAGAAACACACATGGATCTGCTTAAAAGTTTCATTTTCCATAACCATATATAGACAAACTGGAAATCTAGGAGGATGTTTTACTGAAGCACAAACTATATAGATGCTAGTATTGTGTAGCATTTACATAGAAACTTAGAATGTTCAAAGTGCTTCATATATATTATCTTCATCATTTGGTCCTGCAGATGTTTTGGACTCCAGATTCTATCAACCCAGCCAGCATGGCCAATGGTCAGAGATCATGTATTGGAGTCCCAACAATATTCACAACCACCCAACCTATGGCTGCCTAGTGAGTTCAAGGTAAAGGCAAATTTCAAACTGGAGACATCACGATTCACAACTAAGGGTTGTATCCAGTGCTGCACAAACAGGGTTTCATTTGTGTAACAGGATTTCTCCTTCCTCTCCCCCACTGAAAAAAAAGATCTACCGCAGAGGATGCTCTAGAGCAGATTTTGAGGGTGTGTGGAAGTAGGCTGTAGTAGAGAGGAGGGGGTAGTTTCACTGCACAAGCAGAAGTCTCGTGTGCAAGCAAAAGAGTTGCATTGGATGCGATCTAATGTCACTTGCCATGCTACACTAGCTATCTTGAGTTTCTTGCAGCTTTTTCCAGACAAAGCAATCACTGCAACGTTGTCTTCTGCTGCAAGAAGCGACCAGGCATTGCTGCAGGGACAGGCAGGCATGTGGTGTTCAGAAAGGGCTGAAAGCGGCCCTCTGTGGGTGACTGTAGTAGCTGTCAGAAACAATAGCTGCTACAGAACAGTTATAAGGACCCTTCTGGCTATATTGAGGCTTGTTTATGGCTCCTGTATGAACTAGCCCACCGTAAAGAAGGTTCCCTGAAGGAAAATAAAAGAAACCTCTAGTCCTTCTACAACATCAGTACAAGTAAATTGTGAAGATTACTTTCACACATGGATGCTACTCGTGGCTCATTTGTATGTAAATAAAGCAATATCTAGCAAACTCCAAAAGTTTATTTCTATATTTACTTATTGAAACCTGTGTACTTATTTACATCCCCCTGTCCCACTAGGATAGATCCAAGCATTGCACAAAAGGGATCAATAATTTAAAGTTAAAATGTAACTAACATTTATCATTTTTCAATGTGTTTAAACCATTTTATTGCTACTGGTTTTGCTTTTCAAAATTGTACTGTAGTGAGCTTGATTTGGTTATGATTTAACCATATCAATTAAGCACTCTCACAGAGCCTGGAAGGTCCAGCAACACCGCGTGGCACCTCTAGGCAGCTGCCCATGGCCCCAGTCCTCAGAAGCTCCCACCACCAACCCTGCCCCCAAATGCCAGCAAGCTGCACTCAGTCGTACTCCCAGGGCTTGGGGTCATTCGTTTTCCTTTGCTCAGCACTGGAGCTCCAGCAGCTGTGACTGATGGACACATTTCAAATCACCCGCCACGCCACAGGGGCTCCGGTGTAGCTTTGCTCTGGGATTGTGCTATATTGGTATCCCAGAAGCCACGTGGAGCTATTAAAACGGCAGGCACCAGCAGCAGTGCATTTTTGCGTGCTGCTGGCCCACCGCCCACTGTCACGGTAAAGGGGGGGGGGAGGCAAGGGGAAAGGTGCCTCCCACAGCAAAAGGGGGCCAACCCAGGTTGCGCCAAATCTAAAGCCTTCTCATTGTTACTTTTTCTTATCCAGACATAGTTCATTTAAAAAATGAAAAGACAAGAAGCTAGCACACAAAAATTGCTGCAAGAAGTGGGAAAACAAGAAGATTGCCTCTTCCTTTCCATGAACTGTGAAATCGGAAATGGTAATATTCTGTTTTATGGAAGGAGTTGTGAACTCACATGAATTAGTTCATTCCTTCAAATTTATGCTACTCATTTAGACCACTTGCATGTGCAGTTTTGTGCAATGAAGCCTGTTTTTATTTTCTAGAGCTGGAGTCAAAGTAATATTTCCTCTAGAGACGCAGGTGGAGCTGTGGTCTAAACCACTGAGCCTCTTGGGTTTGCCAATCTGAAGATCGGCAGTACAAATCCCCGTGACGGAGTGAGCTCCCGTTGCTCTGTCCCAGCTCCTGCCAACCTAGCAGTTTGAAAGCACACCAGTGCAAGCAGATAAATAGGTGGAAAGGTAAACAGCGTTTCCATGCACTCTGGCTTCTGTCACAGTGTCCTGTTGTGCCAAAAGTGGTTTAGTCCTGCTGGCCACATGACCCGGAAAGCTGTCTGTGGACAAACGCCAGCTCCCTTGGCCTGAAAAGTGAGATGAGCACCACACCCCATAGTCAAGTTTGGCTGGACTTAACCATCCAGGGGTCCTTTACCTTTTTTTTAACCTAAACCTTTCCTCTGCTGATCACCAGAAACAGAAGGCAATTCTTGTTCACACATTGACAACAGGTTGAGTATATTTCCCTTTTCTGATCTGTTATTCTTCTCTGGTTTTGCTATGCCCCACAATCTTCCAGTTTAACTTGGATAACTTCTTAAAATTGATTTCAGAATTGGTGCACATGAAACATGCCATAATTTTAAGATTTTCAGTTGTTGTTTTATAAGTTACTAATGCATATTGTTCAAAGCAAAGAAATTTGCATATGATTATCCAAGTGCATCAAGATACAGATTGGATGGTGACTTAATCTAGACTCTTGGAAAGATGAGGCAAACTGAAAAACTGCAGCAAACTGTGTATAAATATTGTGGGGTTGTCTGAAAATCATAAAAGGAAGAATGATGGATTCCTAATGAAATTAATCCATTCTGGTAACTTGTAAGCCAGTATTCTGCCGATAAAACCAAATGGGGAGAACATCATTAAGCATACCTAATATACATTTCTTCCTCTCCCGCTAGAATATAATCATGGGGTTATGGTCTTCTGAAAAGGAATCATGCCCGTTTCCTCCTTTCCTCTCCAATAACAACAAAGAAACAAGAAACTGGAAAAAGCATAAGAATGGAACCAAAGGATGATTTATTGTTGTATAATTTTATTGTACATCACCTTGTGTGTAATAGTAAAAGGGTGATTCATTAATATTACCCCCAAAATGCTATGCTTGGCACACAGTTATTAGGGAGCTCTTTGTTTTTCTTGTTCCATTAATGACCACGGCACTTCACAGATTAATGCAAAGTGCTAGGGTAGGGTAGCAGTTAGAATACTGGACTACTTCAAAGAATCCACAGGAGGAGAATCCCAAGAATGCTGACAGTAGAACAAAATGCTAATAGAACTCTGCCTTCAAATCAAAGAATTCAATCTCAAAAGATAGCATATCAAAAATAAGGCTAGATGTGTTCTCACCATTTTCTGGATTGGAGAGAAGCTCTGAGTTGCAATATAATAATAATAATAATAATAATAATAATAATAATAATAATAATACCCCACCCTTCCCTGAAAGGACCGGGCTCCGGGTGGCTAACATGAAAGTATGATACATTAAAACGTAAATCAAAAAATAATAATAATAAATACAAATACAAAATCAGAGAGGCAAGATTTGGAATTTTTACTAATTTTGAATGCTACTTACAGTTATAATTCAAAACCCTTTATCTGCCAAGTTATTAGTACTATATAAGTTTACATTTTTGTGCTTTCACTAATTACCGCTGTTGTGAACAGTTACTCTAATTTTGAATAGCTGTGACTGATTTGTCATAGACAACACTCTTCACAGTTCATTGCCATTAACCCTCAGTATTACCTTTTAGCTCTGCTGAATCCCTTGAATTGGAATATATATATAAAATAAGGAGAATTGACTAGATATTTCCTCCAGTTGTAATGTTGGGGTTTTGCCTTCTCTGCTTCCATGAGGACAGAGTTAAGTTGACCAACATGACCAAGGGTCTTGAAACCAAGCCTTATGGTTGAGGCAGTTGTGCATGTTTTACCTGGAAAAGAGGAGGCTGAGAGGAGATAGGATAGCTATCTCCAAATATCTCAAGGGCTGTCACACAGATCAAGCTTGTTTTCTCCTGCTCTGGTGGGGAGGACCTGGACCAATGGATTCAAGTTACAAGAAAGGAGATTCTATCAGGAAGAACTTTCTTCTGGTAAGAGCTGTTCAACAGCAGAATGGACTCCCTCAGCAGGTGGAAGACTCTCCTTCATTGAAGGTTTTTAAGCAGAGGTTGGATGGTCATCTGTCTTGGGTGCTTTAGTGGAGATTCTTGCATTGCAGGGGGTTGGACTAGATGATCATCAGGGTGCCTTCCATCTCTATAATTTTATGATTCATTCATTTATTGCATTTATATCCATTTTCTTTCTCCAAGATGTTCATGGTGACTTTCTCTCCCGCTGTCAGGCATAGAGAGTCCTCCCCTCCCTTAGTTGACTTCGCAGACAAGAATTAATGAGAAGTTTGTATTTTATGGTCTTTTTTATTCAGTTATCGGGATGCAAGCAAAAACCCACCTCTCCCCTCAAGGAGAACAGTTGGCTCCTCCTCCTCTATGCATTCCTTGTTCTCTAATACGGACGGACCTCCTAGTTCTTGGGGAGGGAGGGTCCCCCCCACTCTCTAATGGTGTCTCTGCTGGCTGTTCCCTCCCTTTGTTTCTCTTTCCATTATCTTGTAACTAGGTAACTCCTGTCTAAGCTGTTCAGTGTCTCTCTCTCTCTTTGCTCCTGAAACCGCTGGAAACGGGGGGGGGGGGGATCTTCCCCCTTCTTCTCCTCTTCAAAGAGCTGATCTGCCTGAGAATGCATTTCCCAATCCTCTGATTCACACCATTCCCTGACACACGTCCTCATTTGATACCCACCCTGTGAAGTAGCTTAGGCTGGGAGGCAGTGACTGGCCCAAGGTCACCCAGTGAGCTTCCTGGCCAAATAGAGATTTGAATCCTGACCTCGCAGGTCCTAGTCCAACACACTGACCACTACACCACACTGTCATGCAAACGTCTAGGTGAGCTTTCATATGGGAAGGGTTTTTGTTGCAGTGGCGTACGTTGATTTTTGAAGAGAAACCACTGTTGATGGAAATGTGGGGACACCCTACCCTTCCCCACAGAATTCACACAATTAGTAAGCTATGCTAAACTACAAGCCTCCCTTTGAAAGTCTATTGGCTGGGCTTGCCGTGAATTAATCTGCCATTTCACACATCTGCCCAAGGGAGGCATTGTAATTGCAAATTTTGCATGTCGACTGCTGAGAGTCATAACAATTATATATGTGTGCTTCTTTTTAGAATAGAAATAGCCACAGGTGGTTAAAAATGGGTTTAAGATGGGAAACTGGGCATGCATTTTAATTAACCCAAATTACTTTGGGAATCATCTTGATTAGAAAAAAACCTATAGAAAATCTATTGCTTGAAATGTACTTTAGAACAAAATGGGAGTTGGGGGAGGGAGACCTTTTCACTCTATCTTCTCCTACTCTCCAACTATTCAATATATAGCTTCCTTTATTAACATCAGCAAGACCAAAAAAAATCCCACCTCTAAGCCATGAGCTATTGTCACTGCCAGCCAAAGAAATCCTGCCGTTCTCATTTGTTTAAACAAATGCAGTTGTCCCTCATTTTACCTTTATGCTAGGATAAACAGCTGCCTAACTGAGCAGGCCAAAAGCTGTGCAGTATAGTCACTAATTGTAAGGCATCCCTTGCCAAAATTCAAAATGCTGGGATGAGAAGTTGCCTCTCCCCGCAATTTAACAGAGCTAAAGTAAGTCTTATTTCTGATGGCAGAACTTCTGACATATAATTGAAAACTAGTAGCAAATGAGCTTCCTTTCTTCATAAAATCTTTATTTCAAGAAATTCATATTCCTGTCGATAAAGAAATGCTGTACATCAAGGTGATCTATGAATGAACAGCAAAAGAAATCTACTCAATAGACCTTGGCTTTTTTATTTTAGGCACAGAGCTGTTAGGGTTGGGCAAGGTTGCCTTGTTGAACCCTCATCATAATGTAAGGCTGGTTCACACGTACTGGTACAATGCAATATTTGGTTTCTCATCACTTGATCACTGCCAGCTGAATGTATGGATGTGTTAATGATGTGTTAATGATGGGCAATGAATTCACCTACTATAAACACATTCTCATCTGACTTATCTTCCCCGACATATATATGAACCACCTTCATTGGACAGCACTGTGTTTAAGAGGATGTGAGAAGATATGAAAGTGATGAAATAAAATGCAAAACCTGAGAAAGACAGACAAGGAAAAACAAGGAGGTGGCAAAAAAACAACAAATAAAGCCTACTTTTTTCCAAAGTGGGGGTTAGGAAAGAGCACTAGCAGTGCAACTGCTGTGGCAGCAAATAAGCAAGAGTCGGAAAGTCAGAGTCCACACTTTTGAATGTTCTCCTCAAGAGCCTTCGGGGGGGGGGATTCATTTTGCTCTGTGCAGGTGCAGGACCCATATGTGGGACTGCACCAAGACAATGAAGAAGTTACCAGTTTTTAAAAACAGCCTACGTAATAGTTTATTACAGTCTATAATCCTTTGGATATGATTTATAACAACAATTAGGGCCATGAACAAAAAAAGAAGTTTCCTTAACACCAGTAGGTGTATTGGATTTAGATCCAAAAGACCTAGAGACACATCTGACCATTGCTTTGGGGGACACAAGCAGGATGGGGTCATCTGAGCCCTTTGCACTTACTTGCCAATGCGTGTGACTGAGCAGGGCCAAGAAAACACAGCTCGGCTTGCAGGGCCTGTATCACCTCCAACCTGTACAATGGGAATAACCATCATTGGGCAAGTGAGGGCAAAACAGAACCAAGAGTTGCAGGAAAGATAATTGAATAAGACCTGCTAAGAAAGTTTAAATATGCCTGATCCACAGCCACTGTTCTTGCAATTTCACAGAGATTATTCTTCATGGATGTGTAGCAAAGTAGATAAGAGAGTGAGCTAGGAAATCCCCAATTCACATTTCCTCCCTGCTATGCACTCACTGAGGGACCCCTAGGCAAACATCTATTTTCTCAACCTCTGTTTGCAATACAGGAGAAACAGTACTGATCTATTCTATAAGAATGAACAAAGATTGCTGAGATATTGTCTGTCTTCTAACATCAAATGGAGTGGTTCTTCATGTGTATTTAAATATTCTCCAATCCTGAAGACTTGCTATGAGGTGCACAGTTTGCACAGAATTGTGTGAATCTGAAAGAAAAAGGAAAAACAACTCCTTCCTCTTTCCCCAAAGAATGTAAGAGGCAGGATCTGGCTCTGAGTCATTGTATAGTGTTCACTGGATAAGAGGCTAGAAAAAGGACAACATCTTTTCTCAGGCTGTTTAACTATTCTTTACAGGCCACATAATATCTCCAGAAAATGCCATTAGATGAGCATTGTTAAGTAAGATTCTTTCTCCATTCCTGCTGAAGTGGATCTCTGTCTCCCTTTGAAGCCGCTTCCCACCCCCACCCCCCAATCCTGACTGCACACACACATTTAGTTTGTTTGAAGTGTGGCCTAGATATTGAAATAATTTCTAAGGGATTTTATAGCCATTAAAAAAATAAAAATAAAAGGCTTTTAAATCCATTATTTCCTGGGTACTCTAAATTCGACTGTATTCTTACTGTCATTTGATCCAGCAAAAAAGAGAGAGAGAGAGAGAGACAAAGAGATTGGGAAAGAACACAGTGGACAGTTTTTTTTTACAGCTGTGGCAGGATAATCTTGTGCCTGATCATCAAAGCAGGATTGTGTGGTGTGTTTTTTAAAAAAAGAATGATCTTCAGATCTGCATCTCAAATTACACACAAGTGTATGCAAAACAGCTAAGCTATCAAGCTGGCAGCCATGAGGATTATCTCAACAGAATACTATAGAATGCACTTGGAAGGCTCCTAGTTAAAAGGTGCACTTATGCTGCATTGGGAACGCAGAGATGCCGTTAAACGGGAGAGGCTACAAGAAAAAGTGCCTGAGGGGCTGGACCCTATCCTGCAGTACACTTACTTCTTAACAAAAGGTTATGATGGACAAGTTGTATTGGAATACTTCCCGATGGGGTTCTATTTTGATCACTGATTTAAAGCAAGGATGACCAATTTTTGGGTGGTAGAGTATTCACAGAAGAGACTTGTATCCCATGACCCATGAAGCTGTCAGGAGCCAGAGTAAATAAGAAATAACACCAGCATCAGTGAAGTTAACTCTGCATTCAAAGATGCCAAGGCAGTGCAGGCCTAGTGATCCCGGCAGCTCTTCCCAGTAGGTCTTGCCCCAATGAGGCAGCTGCAAGGCCTGAAGGTCCTCACCTTCCCACCGCTCTCTAAGGCACTTCCCAGGGTAGCTGAAGCCCTTGCCTGTCCTTCTCCGTCCTCTTCATTTCTCTGCATGTTCTGGGAGACGGGGGACGGGGGTCTAGTTGCAGCAGGAGGGGGAGACCCCTTGGATTCTTTGCCAGCCAGCCTCATCCCTGCCTCTTGGCCTCCCCCCTCTTCTGACTCTGGTCTGCTCTCAGCCACAGACTGTTCTTGCAACTCACCCCTGTTGCCCCTTCAGCTTCTGACACCTCTTCCTCCCGTCTGCTCCTTTTTCTCCATCTGACCGTTCATCCCTGGATGCTTAAGCTGTGATTCCTGTATGGCAGGGGGTTGGGCAAGAGGACCCTCAGGATTCCTTCCAGCTCTACAGTGCTATGATTCTATGAGTGGCTGATGTAGCTGCCTTATTGATTTGGGGGAGGGGGTTTAATTCCTGCACCATTTGGGGGGTCTGCCACTTTTTCTGCTCTTTTACATGTGGCAGCCACTTTGCGCTATACCAAGCCTCCTACCTCAGTTGTTTTATGTTAAGCCAAACACCTCATGGCAGCCATTTTGTGACTGGTACTCACAACACTTTCTCAACATTGTAAATGTGCCCACTGGCCCAGGAAGGTTGGTGACCCCATAGATGGTGACCCCATGCATTGTCTCCATTGCACATTTGTGTCCTCATTGGTGGGTACTGACCTGCAGCTTAGCTGCTCCGTGCCTGGTTCACAGAGACTGAAAAAGCTGGGCTGGAGGCCGTTTCCCCTTTGCAAGTCTCCAACAAAGGAAAGAGGAGAGGTTGCAGTAAGAAGGGATTCTGCTTGTGGCCTCCCATCACACCCCCCAGCCATCTCTCAAAATGACCTTGGAGTCCAACAATCTCACTTTTCCGATAGAAAAAAAATGTGAAGGAGCAGACACGCTGGCAGCCACCTTAGCAGAACATCCCAAGCCATGGCTCAAGCACTCAACCAGCTTCAATGTTTCAGGACAGATATATGTCAGTTCTCCCACAATCAGTTCTTCCTTTAAGGCAAGCCTGAAGAACCTTTGATCCACCTGAGCTGAACACAGCCTGCAAGAGTGTTTCATTGTTTTTGTATTTATTGTTGTTGTAAGCTGTCCTGGACCCTTATGGCAAAGGGCAGGTTAATAATAATCACGGCCAGCCACTCCTAACTCTACGACCTGCCCCAGTCCCAGGGTCTTCCTAGTGCTGCAGAAAGAAGCAAGGGGGTCAAGCACTTGGCCGATCACAGTGCAGGGCCGCTGGGCTGCATTTGGCGGCACAGCTTACAGAACTATTTCCATTGCAGGGATGGGCATCCTGCGAGCCTCCAGGTGTTCTTGGGAGGACAACTCCTCTCACCCTCGACCAGGGGCTGGTGCAGATGAGACTTGGGTACCCAACAGCACCCAAAGGGTCACACAACTTCCATCCCTTTTTTGCCCCCGTGATTCTCTCCAGAAATAACAGCTCAGCAATCGGCAAAGACATGGGTGAAAATATGGCTCTTAATATAATTTACTGGCAAGCTCTGGTATGGACTTGGGGTATTTATTAAAATGAATAAGTAAAAAGAAACCCAGGGGTGGCAATCCTATGGCAAGATCCACCGGGATGAGCAGCCTAGGATGCTGCAGGCAGCTGAGCTCAGCCAGTTTTAAGGGCACAAGTCCAACTCAGCCAAACACAGACTGGCAGAACTTGCTCAGCGTGGCTCAGCAGGTGTAAATCGCCCAAAGGGGGCACTGTGGGGCACAATGAGAGAGGGAGAAGGAGGCTGGATCCTAAGCTGGTTTGGCTCATCACCAGGAAACCCAGCACAGAATGTGAATTTAAAGGCTTGTTTTCCCTCTACCAAGGCCAAGACAGGACAGCCCTGCTAGCTACTGGATGGGCTTTGGGTCTCGTGTAATTTTACACCAACTTAACTTACACAGACTTGCTTTAGGGCAGCTTCTTGTGCGCAGGATGGCTCCCCTAAACTGCCATCAAAAAGAAGAGATGGAAGCAGCATAGCTATCAACAAAATAATGAAATTGTTACAAATTATTCATTAAAAAACAAAATTGCAAATTGTGAAGTCCACGCCACTTAATGGCAAAATATCTTTTAGCTACTATTAAAAATACATCAAAATCCTTCAAAATTTTGATGATGCTATTATTTACCTTTTGTTTTTAAATCCAATTGTCAATTATGTTCCAGTGGGGGGGGTTGGGGGGGGAGGTTAAAGTATATATCTACAAAGCAAGAGAGAGTTTACAGCTTTGAAGACTTGCAATTGATTTTTAATGCACAGCTTCAGACACTACAAAGGCTGTTCTCCTCTGATAAAGACAGTAAACAAGAAATTGTCCTTTAAATGTTCCCTTTAATGTTTTTTTTCCTTTAATTAAAAATCAATCAAAATTGTGCAGCAATTTTGTTTTTAAGTTCAAGGTTTCTGACAGAGTTTTGTTTTTGTTTTGCACAATGAGAAGCGCCCAAGGTTGTTGCAGAGGCTGATAAATTCAGGAGTTGCAACCCTGGATTGATAGTCTGGAATCCTGGGCTGTTTAAACTAAACTAGGCATGACTCAGGATGCAGCAGCCAAATTTGTTTATACACATGTCTACCCCATTCAAGTATAAAACAAGAAATAGATCGGGGGGGGGGCTATCCAGAAGCAAGCTCCATGCACACCACCCCTGAATTTTTGGGGGAGGAAGGTGGGATATAACATATATATCATTGTGGCTGCCTGTTGCTTCTGCCGGTGTGACTCTTGTTATGGCCAGTCCCTCTGGGGTCACTAGGGGCTTCCTGTGGAAGCACAGAAGGTTCCAGAAGGGAGCAAGCCGCCATGATGCCAAAGAGTTGCAGGAAGCACCAAGGAGACTGGGTGAAGCTGAAGGAAGACCAAATGGTTGTTATTTGCCCTTTTTAGAACCACAGAATTGTAGAGTTGGAAGGGACCCCAAAGGTCATCTGGTCCACCCCCTGCAATGCTGGACTCTTACAGTGAATGAACTTGTTGTTGCCCTCAATTGAAAGAAACAAATGCCAAATTTGCACATAATTCTGCCTCTACAACAATATTATTCTCAGGATATGGCCTGGGCTCACTGGCCTGAGTCACCTCGGGGTGCTCTCTCAGTTTATGCACCCCACCCCTGCTACTGGTGAAAGAGTTCCTTGTCGGAGGGGGGCAGGGGACAATCCCATTGTCGACATTTCCTTCCTTACATACTTGCCTACACAGTTGATATGAAACAGTGAAAAAACCTTTCCTCATCCTAGGACTTTCTATTTGTTTAAGCCTTAAATTAATATTTGATCGAAGCAGACTCTGAAATAATAAACTATATTGTTATCCCAGGATACCACAGAATGTGGTAACTCCACTGTGCAGAAGCGCAAATGAACTTTAAAATCTTGTGCTTTTTTACTTGTGTTTTCTGTTTTCTGCTAATGGTAGACATTACTTTTTTATTTTAAAAAAGTGCAGTGCTGCATTTTATCACTGGAAGCAGTTATTTTTAATAGAAATGCACCAAACAATAGAAATAACTCATTATTTTTTAAAAAATTACTGAAACAAAATGATTTTTTAAAGTAACATCTAAATTACTTTAATGTATTCCATTCTTCTAATCAGACCAAAGCCTATTTATGTAGATTAGTTACATCTACAGTCTCAATTTATCCAACCTGTATTTATCCTTCGATCACAAAGCTTGTTAACTTAAATGGTCTTTTATTGTTATGATTCGTTTTCCCATAATTATGCAGTTTAACTGCCGGATTTTTTTCTGAATAAATATATGTAAACGCGCCAATCATATTCAGCCGTATTATGCTAGATGCTCAATGAACTGGAAGCAGCCATTTCAGTACAATAAAACTGCCTGGAAGTGTTCCAGGGCAGGGCCTGCAAATACCCGTAATCAACGCGTCAGAAGGACTAGAATGGGCAAAGGGAGGAAGGCTGGCACATGAATCTCAATAGATCGTCTGAAACATCGTCTGAAATTAATTTCGGGTGTCGATCACTCCAAGAGCAAAATAAAAATATTTTTTAGAGAACACAGATGCCTAATTTCTGCTGCACGGGCACGGCCTTTATGAACACATGTGAGTTCTTCAGTGGCATGAAACAAGTTTCTTACACATCGCCCATCTGCCACAAAGCCTTGGGATACTGGTGGCTTTGAAGACTTACAAGACCACTTCCGTCCCCCTGAACCAAACCTTCCTGCATTCTCACTCTCCCACTGGCTTTCTGAAATCTTTGGGCTTGGGGGAGTGGGGAAAGCAACAGAAATCCATTTACCAGTATATCCCAGATATATACCAGTATATACTCAGGAGCAAACTCCATCAAGTTCATTTGGACTTACTCTGCTGTATAAGTCTGCACCCTAAGAGGAGCAGCTGCCACAGAAGAGATTCAAGGCTGTTTCTGCAAACTATGTCAAAATTAGGGATGGGGAGAAATTTGATCAGTCCACATTTTAATTCAAACCTACCTCATTCACAATTCCCAAAACAATATGCAAACTGAAATGCAGGTGTACAAAAAGGATACAGTAGGGAGAAATGTACAAAAATGCATTGTATTAGGGGGGAATTCATGCAAAAATGTGTATATTAGGAGAAATATGCGCATGCACACACACACACACACACACACACACACACAGCATATAAATGTTCATACAGACTTAAAACAAAATATCTCCAGCTGATGCAAAATTAGATCAAATTCAATTTAAGACTGGAGAAGTGAGAAACTGAGAGAAACTAAAATCGACAGATTTCTCCATTCCTTGTCAAAATGTCACTCCTCATAAAAGCACCTCCTGTTCTACCAAGCTGAAGATTCATAGCTATGGATAGACCTCTCCTCCCACTAACAGTGGAAATGGGTCCATTTATATTAATTTGGACATCTCCTGCATATACTGAATCTAATTTAAGGCTAGTCTCATTCTTAATTGACAGCACCACACTCCTTATGGTGCCAACACAAGTCCCTCCCTGCCACAGAGTATAGAGCCATGGGTGGCAATGTCACGCCCTGCCACGGGCTTCTCTTTCCAAAGCTTATTAAAGCGAGAGGGGCTGGCGAGGGCTGGCAGGCGTCAAATCCAACAATATCTAGGAGGCACTGCTTTGGCTACCAGGAAGCAGCCAGGGAAGCCAGGAACGGTGGGAACTACATTTTCTATGGTTCCTGTTGGCCCTGGTCACTGCTGCGCACGCTGACAGCAGGGTGCAGGATCTGAAGCACCAGTGAAGAACCTCCAGCCCACCAGCCTAACTGGACATGACCCAGCAAAGAGCTAAATTGGGCCTGAGAGGACATTTCCCCCCAAACACATCCACCTGGCCCACACCAGACGTCATACATGACATTATGTAGGGGCAAGTAAAGAAGATGAGGTGGCAAATAAATCACTGAGATGCTGATTGTTTCTTGGCAGACGGGGCTGTCAGAGAGCTCCACGGGGACCATCTGCACTGATGAGGTTCTCAGCACTTTGAAGTCCATTTGCAAACTGCTTGTATTCAATCCTCTTGCAAACGAACAACAAAGGCACCCATCAGCTGATTGGCACTGAGAGCTATACCAGATCAAATAGCACACACTGGACAGATGCCCTGCACAAAGGCAAACCTAAGTCAGATGTTGCTAACCTAAAGCAAGAGCAGATCAATCCAAGGATCCTTCTTAGCACAGCTGACACCTTACATGGAGAAGTCAACCTATACAGAAAACTGTGGGTGCAAACGGATATGGATAGAATACCTACTGCAGCTAGATACAGTGGTACCTCGGGTTACATACGCTTCAGGTTACAGACGCTTCAGGTTACACACTCCGCTAACCCAGAAATAGTACCTCGGGTTAAGAACTTTGCTTCAGGATGAGAACAGAAATCGTGCTCCAGCGGCGTGGCAGCAGCAGGAGGCCCCATTAGCTAAAGTGGTGCTTCAGGTTAAGAACAGTTTCAGGTTAAGAACAGACCTCCGGAATGAATTAAGTACTTAACCCGAGGGACCACTGTATTGCACTATCCAAAGTGTTTCCCCCACAGAGTCTGTCTAATTTTGTTTGTTTGTTTACTGAATTTATATACTGCCCTATATCCAGAAGCCTCAGGGCGGTTCACAGAGTAAAAACAGTATATAAAACCACAAAATACATAATTAAAATAAAAACAACAACCCAATACCCCACCCCACAAAATACAGATGAACCTGCATACCTGGATACGCAAAAGGAATGCATGCTGCCTAGGACCACAACAACCAGTTTCTTCCCATATTGCTGGTCAGCCACACATGCTGTTGTGCCTGAGTATGCCTGAGTATCTCTGGTGCTTGGAAATAGTTTTACTGAATAACATTTTCAGCCCACAGAACTGCTCTTTATCTAGAGAACACCAATAGTGTCACCGTGGATTTAATGAAGGTGCTTTCATTTCAAATGCATCATTAATCCTCCATTCTCACAAAAGCAGTATGTCCCTTCTTGGCTTCTTATCTTGTAGCTTCACTATCAATGTTGCAACATTCTCCCTCAAACCATGGCAGCAATGAAACCCCTCCCAGCAATTGGTCGTGGTGCTGTGACACCTTGGAGGCTGCACATACATAACAGCTATGGGAAAATTGCTGAGTCTTGTTAAGGAGAAGGAAAAAGACAGGAGGACCTGCATGGATAGGTCAGGTAGCTAAGGAATGCAGATCATAAAGGAAGTGAGTTGAAGAATGAAGGGGTAAAGGCAAAAACATGTCTGAGAAAAACCATACTTAAGATCTAGAGAAGTGAGGCTGGAAGGCACTGAAGAAGGATGGAGACAAGCAAGAGCTGGAGAAGCTTAGACACTGAGTTTCAGGATCCAATAATGTATTAGCTTGCCAAGAGTTGACAGTTGTGTAGAAGCTGGGATTCTGCCAGATCTGCCTTCTCATTGCAGCTACACTGTGACACTTGCAGTCCAAAGCAGGCTGTGGGAGCCAAGGGGAAGTAGGGTAGAGAACTGAATTGGACATCTTGATTTGAACGGACCATCTGTCATTCACTGCAAACTTCTAGTATGCATACTTTCAAAGTTCTCAAACTCTGAGGGTTCCTCGGTTAACACAATGGGAAAATCTATTTAAGCCTTCAGCACATAGTCCTCAGAGTCAATCTCCAGAAGCAATTTTCCCCTCCAGGAAGGCTGGCTTTCCAATTCCCCATCTGCAAAGTATAAGGAAAGGGAAACTAAAGTGCAATCCCAACTGGGTTATTGTGGGCAGCCAAAATGGGTTCAGATTGAAGACCTGATGGAGAGGTCTGCTCTAATGGTTTCTAAAGCAACTGGTCAGGAAGCCAGGATAGGTGGTCTTTGAGAAAGAGTGAAGTGTTTTGGCTTGGCGAAGTGGGCTTTGCCATGGTGATCTACAACTTGTGCAAGCTGGGCTTAGCAGGCTTCATTTAGGGCTGGACATGGTATTATATTAAATGCAAGATCACACTGAATGTACTGGTATTTTTGTGTGTTTTAAGCAGGAGCCATGGGGAGCCTCCTTCAGGACGGGGACTGAAGAGAGGGAGTTATTCCTCCCCTCCCCCAATAAAGCACAGCTTCCCTCCCACAGCAAATAGCTGCTTCCTGATCATATCCTTACCCATGTGGCTGATTTTTAAAATATACATTAAAAGGATCATTTATTTGGCATAATTTATAGTTGCCCGCTTAAAATATACTGACAATTCTTTGTAAAGCATCTATTCCAGATCTGAGGCTTCTCAGTACAATTTCTGGATAGTGATGGACTTTGCTAAAAAAACAAGAAATCTCAAGTTCAAATCTTGTCTTTGACATAAAATCACTGGGTGGCTTAACACAGATCCCTGGTCTGGTTCAGACAATCACAACACAAAAACCACAGCTGAGGGGGTTGGGAATGAGCTGCAGAAAGACTTGGATTCAGGTACTTCCTTTCCTCTCTGCTAGAGGAGCAGCTTAAAAGCTGCACATTGCACCCAAACTTAGGGAACTGTGGTTTCTTCTTACCAAAATTAGTTTAAACAAACCACAACCAGTGGGAGAGATGAGAAGCAGGGCTCATTCCATCAGCTTTGCAAGAAAGACCAGCTCATCAGGCACTTCCTGCCCTTGAAGGGTTTATATGGCAGCTGAGATAGCGTTTACAAATGTATACAGTCATTCTGAATGTTCTTTATATAGACTGTTTCTGAGAAGGTCTGACTATCGTATCTGGGTGAAATATTGTTTCAACGAACCCCTTCTGTTCTTGGAAGCCAGAACAAGGATTTTCACTAGCGCAATGGAGCTTCCCCCCTTTGCTCCCCCACATCTACTCGGGGGGTTGCAACAACCCCCAAACAGCATGCGAGGGAATGAGAGGGGAGGATGATCCCTAAGTGAGGCGGAAATGCAGGGGCTGACGGAACAACCTCCTTGCCGCTACACTGAATTCCACTTGTATTATTTGGTCCCATGCAGTCTTCATAGTAATTACAACAAAATGGTGATACTATGCAATCCTCCTAAGCATGCATACTGAAAGAGGGGAAATCTGTGGTCCTCCAGCTGCCACCAGCCCCAAGCAGAATAGTGCAATTCTTGCACTGAATATGGAAGTCACATCAAAACATCTGGGCCTGCCTTCTGCGGAAACCTCCTTCAGCACATGCTGCATGAGTTCTGGGACACAGGCCCTCATTATTTATTTTTCAAAACAGGACTATCAGCCAGAGATCCAGGCAGCTAGTGAATTTCATTAACTCCTGTTACCTGAAAATTGCTACACACATGAAGGATGAAAACAAAATTAAGAAGTATGTGGCAAATTTGGTAGTGGATTTTTCAGTGTGTAACATAAACACAGCATCTTAAAAAAGAAGAATTCTCCCCCTTTCCTGTTGCTGTGTCCTCAGGCTCTATTAAGCCTTCTCAGAACAGACACACTGAAGTTTCTAACAGCAAGCAATGCAACAATAGCACATATAGATGAACAGCATGAACACAGCTTATGGGTTTTTTCTTCCCCCCCGAAGTCTCTTCTCTTCTCAGATGCTACTAGGGACACCTGGTGATGAGGCTGCATTGGGATTTGACAGTAATCTGTCAGCACATCGTAAACATCAGGTGCCTGGAAGTATTATGAACGATCTGTACTTTATCTTAAAATGTTACAGGACTGCCTACCACAGCAAACCGTGGCGATTCTCAGCTTGAGAGTTTCTTGCAAAATGGCCTTTTTTGTTGCCACTGCTCAATAAAAATCTGCAGCCGTGGTTCTCTTATTCTGTCTCCACTCTTGCTATATTTACAAATCTCTCCGCACCAGATCACAAGTACAATCGTAAATATTCTCTATGATCATCAGCACGACTTGCATATGTAGATAGTTTTCAATGCTGCTGTCATGTCACTTTAAAGAACCTATATCTGCTGCTTTCCCTTTATCCATCAACTCTTTCATCTTTCTGAAAATGTAGAGAAAAAGAAAGAGTGGCTTGTTTGCCAGAAGTAAAAAAACACACCCCAAAAACAAGCCTTTTGTGTGTGACTGTTAGCATGAAATTACTGCACTTATCCACACAAGTTTTCTTCTTCTGATTTTACATGCAAGGATGCTTATATCTGAAAGAAACAGAACAAATCCCTGTTTGCCTTACTTAAGTGACTTGGGTCTGTATAAGAACTTAAGAACTGTCCAGCAGGTTCAGATGAAGGTTACAAACAGGAAACAACAGGGCGGGGGGAATCAGTTATAATTAGCCATGTAATGAGAAAAGCTTACACGTAATATGCCTTCTGGATTTTATTTTTTGAGTATTCATCAAGCCCTGCACATCCAACTGGGAGAGGGCCTAAAGGATGTAAGGAGTCCGGCGGTCCTGAAGGACCCAAGTTGTTAAGGGTTTTGTAGAATAATGCAAGAACCCTGAACTTGGGGAAGTCACTCTCTCCCCAGCCTCCTCAGCCCAGAGTAACCTCACAATAATAGGAGTACGTAATACTATATTACACATCCAAAATAAGGGTGAGTTGAAGCTCTACTTTTTCTCCCATGCAATCCCCTCTGGATTACCTGAACATGAAAACCAGCCACCAGGGATCATTCCATCTTAGAGCCAGTTCCCTAACCAAGAAAGGTTCACCCTTGCTAGTATTCCTGTTTCTGTGGGAGCTTGTTCTAAAAGGGGTGGAAATGGATCAGAACTCCTCGCTCCTGCAATTGCCATGTTGTGCTGCCTTTTAGATTTCATGATTTATAACACAATAACTGTTCCAGATGCATAGTATTACAAAATGTAGTCTGTTCTGCAATCATGCAAAAAGGAAATAAACACCCAGAGAATTTTACTAGTAGATCTGGGGGGGGGGGGGTTAACAGTTTGTTCTGAAGACTAAAAAGCATGGAGATTTAAAGAGTTCACAGTTACAAATGTATGGGGGTAAGGGATTGGGGTTCCCTTTTTAAAACACATCCCAAAAAACATTTGAACTATTTTAGCACTTTGGCTGTTGTGGTTCTTACTGAAATTTGAATTTGAGGTATCAACATCAGGTGCACTGATAACTTTCTACACTTGGATTATTTGCCACTGTGGAAAGAAAAAGACACAGAAATCCAACACATCAGCTACTTTTCCTTCTGCAGGGAGATTTTTATTTTTCCCCATGGGAAAGAATTGAAACATGAGATTCCTCTGATGTGATATAGTCCCAGAAAAGCTGCACCATACCATATGACTGCGAGACTTGTGTAGGAAAGGTGAAGAGCCAGCTAAGAACGCAGTCGCTTCCTTTTAAAGCCCATGTTATTTGAGGGAAAGAGTATTATTTCACGCTAGCGCCAGCATCTTGAGGCATCCTGGCCTGCTGAGACTATGTGGGTCAAGATTCGTATTCATTTCTGAGGAAGTGTTTTTATTTAACTCCCTTAACCTGGGTTTCTAGCACTGGTCCATCTGTACCATTGCAGGAAATGGAGCAATTCAACGAGCCTTTCCCTATCCTAGCATTTTCAAGCCAAAAATGGAGGAAAGTGACATTTCTGCCCGAGAAAAGACAGGAGAAGCTTCACAGGAGGCATTTAAGCAGGGGCTGGATGGCCAACTGCAGCTCCCACACAGAACATGAGGCTGGAGCAGAAGCGCTAAGATTCTGTCCTAAGGTCCAGGATGGAGGTTTCCATTACTAGCTGCAGATTGGAAGTAGCTCCTCAACTTGTACCCAAGGAGCCTCATACCCACAACCCACAGAAATCAGTCACCTACCACTTGATTGAAATATCTTTTTCGAGAACATGTAACACCAGGGGCACTATTACTTATGGCCTAAACCTTGGGGCCCCTGATTTTCCCAGGTGGAAAAAAAGGAGGGAAAATTTAGTCTGCTGACTCCATAATCCCCTCTGCCACAGCATGTTACAGATCCTGCAGTTAGTTCCCATCCATGGTTAGCATTTTATTACATATATACAGAAACCACAGAACACCTTTTTAAGGGAGGAAATTCCTCTTTCAGTTTTATATAAATTTCAGGACAAAAAGATATTATGCAGTATTACAATGTAAAAAAGGAAAACAAGTCATGTTTGCCAACTGGGATTTTACACTACATTAAAATCTTTAATGATTCGGCACCATCAATACATGTGTTATTTGCTCTAGATGGATAATTACATGGTTTTAGCAAAATATAATTCTCTAAGATTTAAGTAACTATTACACTAGATAAAAATGATTTTGGAGAGGGTGGGTTTTAGAGGGCTTGGTATTCTAATTACTCCATTTTACATTTTTAAGACAGACATGATCTAGACAAATGCCACTAGGAAAAAAAATATCCATTTTAAATGCATGAATTATAAATCAAATTACCTTCCGTTCTGCCCTAACCTGATATTCTTCCTCCAAGTGTCACTTTTTGTTAAAATCAATTTCAAATTTTGAGTATTGCTCAGCTCACCTAATTGATAGCAACACACATTCATGATAAGCATAAAATGAAATTGTTTCTGTAATACAACTCAATAGTGGGAATTGAAGAATCGTTCACAGTGACCTTGCAAGGGGGTTTGCAGTTATTAAAAGACATAACTCTGCTGGATCAGTGACTGCAGTATTTGGGCCTAAGGCTTGCCAGATATCAGCACCCCAGCCTCAGCAGAGCAATTGGAGATTAAAGGTAAAGGTACCCCTGCCCGTACGGGCCAGTCTTGCCAGACTCTAGGGTTGTGCGCCCATCTCACTTAAGAGGCCGGGGGCCAGCGCTGTCCGCAGACACTTCCGGGTCACGTGGCCAGCGTGACAAGCTGCATCTGGTGAGCCAGCGCAGCACACAGAACGCCGTTTACCTTCCCGCTAGTAAGCGGTCCCTATTTATCTACTTGCACCCGGGGGTGCTTTCGAACTGCTAGGTTGGCAGGCGCTGGGACCGAGCAACGGGAGCGCACCCCGCCGCGGGGATTCGAACCGCCGACCTTTCGATCGGCAAGTCCTAGGCGCTGAGGCTTTAACCCACAGCGCCACCCGCGTCCCTTAATTGGAGATTAGTCCATCATAATGACGTACCAGGGAAGTGTGGATGGCAACCTATTATATGGGCGGGGGGGCATGCTGGAGGCCCACAGGATTCCTTTTGGTGGAGACAGCTTCTGCTCTCCCCTCAACATTGGTTCCAAGAGCCGCACTCCCCACCCCCAGAAATGAACAACAGCCTAGTCACCTACATAGGAACTTGAAACATGAGCCATTCAGCGACACCATTCGAGTGGGAGTTCAAAATGTGTATGGGCACATTTTGTGTTCTGTTTCTTGGTGACACTGGAGTGTGACGAAGTGTAACTTGCAGCAGGACAGAATGTAGGGGAGTGGCCTTCTGAAGCCCAATTCCACACATGTTTACTCAGAAATAAATCCCCTTAATGTCAATGGATCTTACTCCACGTATGTTTGCATAGGATTGCTGCGAGTGACAGAAAGACAAAAAAGAGCAGCAACCTTAAGTATATGAAATCATGCAGAAATGAAAATCTCAAACCCATTATAATTTCTTTTCAGTGCACCAAGAGCAAGAGAGCAACTTTCCCCATTAAGCCTGGAACATAAATGAGTCTGTCACTTCTGATACACTTAGATCATTCCCCTGTGACTCAGAATAGCATATTAGAAGCAACCCGGGACAAAACATACGACACTGGCAACGTGTTTAGCAGCCATTATCCAGAGCCTGCACAAGGTTGTTTTGTCATAGGCAAACATCATTCCACAACTACCACTATTTGTACACAGAAGAAAACAAACCCAGGTCAAGTCCTGTTCCATAGGGCTTAGACCCAATCTACTCATCATGCAGAATAAATGAAGGGGTGGAACTTTGAAACGTACCGCTTCAAATTTTAGGTGAGGGTGGGTCATGCTTTTTATGCTCCCTGCGTGTAATAGACCAGCACATCAACAAGAGCTGAATCCCAATGTATATAGTATTTTACTACCATGCAGAGAGCTTGCATAAAACAGTGTTTGAAAAAATATGACACCCCCCCACCTGCAAACCAAAGTGGAACAATCTAGAATGCAACCACTTCATCCTGAATTAGGTGTAGATTGACTCACACCCCAGTGAAGTCCTCAGGTTTCAGCAAAACTGAGCTTAAACGTAAGCCTCCTGGTCCAGGCTATTGAGATGCCATCTATAGCCCACTGGCTCGACAACAGCCCTCTGAAATAAGAAGGGCATAATTTGGAAATACTGAGACCCTGGGAGATGACTTCCGTAGCATCATTATTCCAAACCAATGATCTTCCTCCTTGAAGAAAGTAATTTCCTTCTCTGAATTAAAACCAATAACCAATGCACAACATTCCACCCTCGTTTGCAAGTAAAGAGATGAGTGGCATGCAACCCACCCCAAGTTGAGCATGTTTAAATTAGTCATTACAGGTAGACAGTTGTGCATGTGCTTCAGTCTCTACTAGACTTTAAAAGTAATTAATTTTGGCTGGATCATTGCCATTCCACAAACATCTGCCATCAGTTTCAGGTAAAAGCATAATGTAGCCCCACATGTACTTGCACCATAAAAATTAAACCATTTCAGAGCAGATTTACACATACATGTACGCTACTAGACAGTTCAGCGGTGCAATCCTTGATAAATGCTGGCTGAATGGATAAACTGACTCCACTGAAAAGCACTATAGTCAAGAGAATGTACAATATTAAAATGTTATCCATTGTATTCAAACTCTGATGGTCCATTCATACATGCAAGTCACCATTTGATTTGCTCCCATCAAATGAGGAGCACGCATGCCTGCAGGGTCATCCTGAAGTCCTTGGCTACAAGGCAAAAATCAAAATGTCGATTCATGCCAAGAATAAATATTGTGCTTTCACTTCCTTTTTATTTATTTGTTTGTATATTTGAATCCCATGAAGTGGAGCTAAACATATAAATTAAATATATACGCGGCTAAACATATATTCTCAGTCCAGTTGAAGTTAAGCACAATCTGAGCCAACGGGGGCGGGTAACGGCACGTGGCTAAAACCTTTTCTGTGGAATTTCAAAGTGTTTAATTTTCATCAGATAGTAGCAATCTAGCAAATCTCACTGCAGAATTTATGTCTCTTTTAACTGCTTAGTTCTTTTGGTCATGAAGAAAAAGTGGCAAGGGCACACAGTACTCTTATGTCAAAAATAAATATTATGTGTACAGTATATCTCTGTGTACAGATATATTTAATAGGACATTCTAAACATGAAAACATACATTTGCAAACAGAATTCACCTTGACATACACGAATGGAGAGCTACATACACTGCATCTGCAAATTTCCTCAAATCAAACCCCATATGTGTAGATATATTTTTTATTAAACTGAACAATATCTACCATCTCCACTTAGCAGCGAGGGATGGGCCTACCCATTTTCCCTGGGAATATTACAGTGAAACCTCAGACAAAGCACCTCTGCTGGCCAATTTCCAGTTCTGAGAAACCTGATCAAACATAGTGGTTCTAGGTCTAAATGTGCACCAGTTTCACAGTACCGTAATGCTTCATTGGTGTGCCATTTTTTATTTTTATTTTGCTGACCTAACTTCCAATCAACCTGCTACCAATGAACTGAAACAAGAATCAGGCCCAAATGCGGGCAGGTTTTTGAACCCTGAGCCAACCCATCTTGGGGGATGCCTGGAGAGAGGCCTCTCAGCAGGTTTCACTGCAGACCTAAAATGCAACTGGGCAGTGAGGGAGTTTCGGGTGATTTCTAAAAGTCTCCTACCTGAATTATGGACATCCGGCTCGGGGGAGCCTCACTGACGTTAGTCCCTTGCCCTGTGAAGCTGGTGTGGCACCCCACATGGCCCTGCGGCACAGTCAGGTTGTTGGAGGCAGGTTTCAGGTACATCACCTCTGACCTGGGCGAGCTCAGGGGCAGCCGGGTCTGGTAGTCAAAGTACATGGGGGACGTGGCCAAGGAGGGGCTGCTGACCACGTTCATGACATTGAGGGGCCCCCGGCTGTCCTCCCCTTCACTGGGCACGAGCATAATGTCGTTCTTGCTAATCTTCTTCTTCTTGCCCTTGCTCCCGCCGCTGCCTCCTCCCCCACCTCCGCCACCACCCCCTCCACCCAGCTGGGGGTGGCTGTACTCAGCAATGCGGCAGTTGTAGGTGCGGATCTCCTTGTTCTCCCGCTTGCACTTCACGGCAATGGTGATCATGGCAGCCAGGAGGATGATGGAAACGGTGCTCAGGGTGACGATCAGAGGCAGGGACAGGTCCCAGTGGGGTCGCCTGTGCTGCTCGCCATTCACCTGGGGCTCACCTGCTTCAGGCAGAGGTCCAGCCAAGGCCCGCACAATCAGCTTGGCCACTGCGGAAAGGCTGGGCTTTCCGTGGTCACTGACCTTGACCACCAGCTCAGCCACAGGGCTCAGCTCTTCCCAGTAAGGGTGCAGTGTGCGGATCTCCCCACTGGCTGGGTCCATCTCAAAGAGGTGCTCCTCATTGCCTTCCACAATCTCATAGGTGAGGCGCCCACTTTCCCCAAAATCGCTGTCCATGGCACGGACAGTGCCCACGGGATACCCAACGCCAGCGTTCCGCGGGACCTGGAGCTCGGCGGTGTCATTGATGAGGGCTGGCAAGACAATGAGAGGAGCGTTGTCATTGACATCGAGGACAGTGACGCGGACGGTGGCGTTGCTCTCTCGGTGGGGGGAGCCAGAGTCTTTGGCCAACACATGGAACTCAAAGTGCTTGGTCTGCTCGTAGTTGAAGCTACGCAAGGCATAGATGGCGCCATTGGTGGGGTTGACGGAGACATAGGTGTAGATGGAAACGTCACCCACGTGCCCTGGCAGGATGGAGTAGGACACTGTGCCGTTCTGCCCCAGGTCTGGGTCCTTGGCCAGCACAGAGCCCAGGTACTCCCCGGGGATGTTGTTCTCGGGGACCTGCAGCACGTAGAGGCTCTTACTGAAGCGGGGAGGGTTGTCGTTCTCGTCCAGGATCCTGACAGAGAAGGATTTGGTGGAGTTGAGTGGAGGGCTGCCCCCGTCTCTCGCCAGGATGGTGACGTTGTACTCGTCCTGCACTTCTCTGTCCAGAGGCCGGTCTGTCACCACGGTGTACAAGTTGTCATAGTTCTCCTCCAGGGTGAAGGGCACCGCCCCGTCCCCGCCGCTGCCATCCCCTTGCACCCGGCACTGCAGCTGCCCGTTCTTGCCCGAGTCACGATCCGTCACTCTCACCAGGGCGATAACGGTGCCGGGAGGAGCCGCCTCGCTCAGCGCCCCTTGGCGCACCGAGACGAAGCCGATGGTGGGCGCGTTGTCGTTGCGGTCGACGAGGCGCACGGTGACTTTGCAGTGGGCCGGGATGGGGTTGGGCCCCAGGTCGCGCGCCTGCACGTCGATCTCAACGAGGCCGCCCTCCTCGTAGTCCAGGTTGCCCTTGACGCGGATCAGGCCCGTCTGCGGGTCGATGCTGAAGAGCTCGCGGACCCGCTCGGGCGCGTAGCCGCTGAACGAGTAGAGCACCTCGCCGTTGGTGCCCTCGTCGGCGTCGGTGGCGTTGAGGTCGATGACGGCCGTGCCCAGCGGCGCGTTTTCGGGCAGCTCCACCACGTAGGAGGCGGCCTCGAAGACGGGGCTGTTGTCGTTGGAGTCGATGAGGCGCACGTTGAGCTGCACGGTGCCCGAGCGCGGAGGGTCGCCGCCGTCGAGCGCCGTCAGCACGAGCGTGTGGTGGCTCTGCTCCTCGCGGTCGAGCGGCTTCTGCACCACCAGCTCGGGGAACTTGGTGCCGTCGCCGCGGGCCTTGACGTCGAGCGAGAAGAGGCCGTAGTCGTCGCGGGTGAGCACGTAGGTGCGCAGCCCGTTCTCGCCGGCGTCCGGGTCGTGGGCGCTGGCCAGCGGGAAGCGGGTGCCCGGCGCCGCGTTCTCGGAGATGTCCAGGTCCACCTGGTCCGACGGGAAGGCGGGCGCGTTGTCGTTCAGGTCCTGGATCTCCACCTTGATCATGCAGATCTCCTGGTCGTTGGCGAAAACCTCGAGCGACAGCTGACACTTGGCGCTCCGCCGGCACAGCGCCTCGCGGTCCAGGCGCTGCTTGGTGTACAGCAAGCCGCTCTCGCCGTCCACGTCCAGCAGGTGCGGCGCCGAGTTCTCCAGCACGCGGAAGGTGGACTTGGCGCCGCGGGCGCGCTCCAGGGACGGCAACCCGCCGCCCGCGCCGGGCTGCAGCCGGGCATCGCGGCCGATGTTGCCGATCACCGTGCCGGCGCCCTGCTCCTCGGGCACCGAGTAGTTCAGGTTCTTGAGCGTCAGGGCAGGCAGAGCCCAGCACAGCAGCAAGGAGCAGGCCGAAAGGGGCCACATCCCCGGGCGCGCCCACCAAGCCCCCTGACGAGGCCGCCCGCTCTGCCGTCGCTCCCCGCGGCCGGGAGTCGCGCCCGCCGCCTCGCTGCGCCCCGGCTCGCCGCCGCCGCCTCGCTCAAGTTCCAGGACCTGTTGCTCGCCAAGATCCGCGCAGACCCGCCAGCCCCACCATGGAGGCAGCGCGCGGGCGGGCGGGCGGGCGGGTCCCCCTTGCTGCGTCCAACTTCGGGGTGCGGGGCGCGAGCGGGGCGGAGAGAATAATTCAGAACCACGCAGCTTCTTTTCTGGACCCGAAGCAGAAATCTCCTCAAATGCGGGGACTTGAGGGCGAGAGTGCGCGCGTGTTCTCACGGAAGCGCTTCCTCGCTCCAAGGCGCCTGGCCCAGAAGCGCAGCCCCGCCAGCGCGGCCAGGGAGGGGCGAGCAGCCGCCGGGCGGGGAGGGGGCCGCAGTCGCTCGGCCAAGACTTGCGGGGGGGGGGGGGGCGGCGGGGAAGCGACGCCTGACGGCTCCGGCTGCCGGGTTTCCTCAGCGAGCCTCTTGCTGCAGTCGCCGATGAAATCTCGCCGGCTGCGCCGCTGCCGAGCGCCGCATCTCTCAGGCTGGACCCGCCGCCCGCTTGGCCGCCTCCTGCGGCGCCAGAAATAATGTTCTCAGTCGGAGGGGAGGCAAAGCGCGGTGTCCAAAAGCCCCCCGATAGAGCCGGGTCTCTGCAGGTTTGTAAGTCCTACACACCAGATCCTCCTCCGGGAGGAAGGGGGGGAGAGAGATGATTCAGAGCCCGCCAGAGCCGCTCCTCCTCCGGATTTGCAGTGGGTCTCTCGGCAAAACGAGACGGGGAGGGGGGGTCAGTTAAAAAAAGAAAAAATCAGCCGCCGGCCCCGTCAGAGGCACGCCGGGGGTTGCTGCGCCTGGGAGATCGGGAGGAGCCGCCGCCGCTGCTCGTGGCGCCGCCGCCGCCACCGCGACGAGCCCCTTGCCCGCCCGCCCGCCCGCCTCTCGCTGCTGCCTCTGTGCGTGTCTGCGAGAGCTCTGCACTTTCCTCGCTGCAGTTTAATTTCAGTTTGCCTGCCTCGCTCTCTGTCTTGGCCGTCAAGAGGAAATCAACAGGCAACTCATGGCTGGGCGCATAGAAGGGAAGGGGGAAGGGGGGAGCGAGAGGTGGGCGCTGTGTGCGTGTGTGTGTGTGTGTGTGAGAGAGAGAGAGAGAGAGACGCGCACACACGAAGTCTCTCCCTAAAAGGGAAAACAGCCTTTGCATTCACGAGGCAGCGCCTTCAATCGCCCCTCTTTTCTTCCTCGCGCCTCCATCTCCTCCCCACCGCAAATGCCACTTTTGTCCTCTTCACCGAGTAGAGCTCACACAGCTTGGCTAAAAAAAATATTTTCGAATCCTTTTATTTTTAAAAAAATGCTCTCAGAAACTGGGAGGGAAAATCATGAGGCTGCAGCAGCCAGCAGCTTCGGTGCATTTTCACAAGCTTTTTAAAGAAATACGTGTCTGTGGAGCGACAGCAAAATGGGGAGAGATTTTTAAGGAGGGTGGAGTTGGCTGGCGGGAGGGGGGGTTATTGCTGGTGGATGAAGGGTCTTTAAAACAAACACACGCACAACTCCCTCCCTTGGACGGGATGTCAGGATTTCACAGAACAGTCTTTACTCTCTCCCGGCTGTCGTCCATGGAAGCCAGAGCCAGAACTGCAGGTGTTTCGAAGCGTCTGGGTGAGTCAAAGCTCGCCGAGCAAAAACAGAAAGCACAGAGCACCCAGTCAGTAGCGCCTCACGTTGCTCCGCGGCAGGCGAGAGTTGCAGCTTCCAGGGCTCTGGACACCCAAGACACCCCCCCCCCCGGCAGTCCGGGCTGGAGGATGCAATTCTACAGTCTCAGAAGCGCCGAGTGGGAGCAGGATAAGAGGCTGCTTTTAAAAATAATGCCATTTGTTGCAATCCACGCAGAGCTGGGGGGAGCCCAGGTGTGGGGAGGGTGCTGGCCTCGGATCCACTTCTGCTCGCCTCGGCCCCTGGAGGTTGAAGGAGGGTCCGAGAGGGCGAGAATCAGCCTGGAATCCCCACCCCCACCCCCGCTGCTTTGGGGTGCAAGGTTGCTGTGCCCCCTTGTTTTCCCGGGTATCACGTGTGATAGAAACACCCAGAGTTCAGATGGAGTGGGGGGGGGGCGGGAGAGAAACACGCCGCCCGCTCGCACTGCGCACACACGCAGTCTGAAAAGCACAGCTCTGGCAAGTTTCGGCACTGCTTGGATGTACGTGAGAAGCAGCTGTCTTCTCTTGCTGTTATTTTGTATCTCTACGTAAGTCCTGAGGAGGATCGACGGGCCAGGAGCGAATCCTGCAATCCGCTGGAAGGCGAAGGCTGCTTCGGTCGCTTCCCACGCCTGAAAGCAAAAATTCCTCTCGCGGGTGGGTCAGTGGGTCAAGCCCCACGCGCAGCAGGAGGGCGCGCGGAGCCCGCAGCGAGCAAATCCATCCCGCTTCAATCCCGCAGCAGGTAACGGCTGGGAAGACCGGAGGCAGATGCAACAGTTGGATGTAGCCAAGGAGGAGGAGGAGGAGGAGGATCGGCAGTGGCGCCTCCCCCTCCTCCCTTTCTGCAGCATTCGCCGGATGCAGCAGCAGCAGCCCCGCGCTCCCTCGCTCGCTCTCTCGCGGGCTCCCGCCTCCGTCTTGCCGACTGACTCTATTCACCTCACGCCGCCGCTTAAACATTGATACTGATTTCTCGCCAGCCAATGGCGGAGGAGGCCGAGGGGCCGGCCTCCAATGAGGGGCGAGTGCCGGGCTGCCGCGGGGCGGGGCCAGAACCCCCCGGGCTTCGCTGCCATTGATGAGAAGGGAGTCGGAGGGAGACGCGGGAGCGAGAAGCGGGATGGGGCGCCGCCGCCGCCTCTTTCGCGTGCGCGGGCGACGCGGCGTCTCCTTCTGCTCCGGGGGCTTTTTCTAGGGGGTGCGCCTTACGGTGCATGCAGCTCCCCCTCCCTTTCGCAGGGTCCTCGTGCAGCCACATTCGTCCACGTTCGCCTCCGTTTTGTTTAATCCGGATTTGCCATTTCCAAGAAACGCATGAGAAAACACAACGCAAACCTGTTGCCAGTTTGCAGCGAGGAGCAGCACCCCATTGGGCATCTCTCGACAACACCCCTTGCCATCTTTCTTGACTGATGGCTCTTGCAAAATAAGGGGGGGGGATTGAGGTTCCCACGGGTCCTTCTGCCCCCAGCCTAGGGGAAGGTATACTGGCTGCCCACGCCCTGCAAGGCGTCCTTTGGATGAGGCTGGGGTGGAGGGGACGCGAGGAGCTCCGCACTCGCTCCCTTGAGAAGCTGCGCGATTCAAGCAGTCGCGCAGTGGACGCGAGAGTGGCGCTATGGGAAGCACCTTTGGAGAAGGTAGCGGAGAGGTCACTGAACTACTCGCAAGGGTGCCAGCGCACCTCGGTCACCCTTTTGCAAAAGCGCAACAAGGCGAAGATGATCCGATTCAGTCCCGCGCAAAGGGGCGGCACATAAACGCATCCAAAGTCCCCTTTCTCCGCTACTCAAAGAGCGCAATGATTTGTACCAAGCCAACCCTCCTGAGGTTAAGGCGCGAATTTAAAATATTTTTAATCAACTAAAAACTAGGTGCGCTGGGGTCGGCGGGCAGGCAGCGGCGGAGACAAGGCTGCAAGTCTGTGGGGTGGCTCCCGAGGCACGCAGCTCTTCGCCAACTTTGGGCACTCTAATTGAAACAAAAGTTTCTGGTCCTCGTTGAGAAGGGAGGGGAGCTGAGATCCTGCTGACCGGTCTTCGGCACCCTGGTCTACAGCTCCCCTTCCTTCTCAATGAGGACCAGAAACAACAGCGGAGAGTTATCTAGGCGTCGTGTTCTTCCCGGCTCTCCCAGTCCTAATAGAGGTGTAAACGCATCGGGGGCCAAGGCCGCGCTGTTGCTCCCAACTCGTCACTTGCTCTGGAAATCTCCGTTCAAGACACGTGAGGACTGGTTGGGGAAGGAAAGCATTGTGCGCCTGGCCAAGGGCGCTCTCTTCATTATTCCTGCTAAGGCTAAGCCCTGCCCTGGCATGGAAAGAAGGCCTTAAGCCCCTTACACTTGGGATGCCCGTCCCCCCCCCAGTGGCGTAGCGTGGGTTGTCAGAACCCGGGGCAAGGCAAGTAATTTGCACCCCTAACCCGTGGATTTGCGCCCCCTAACCCCCAGATGTTGCGCCCGGTGCGGCCGGCCCCCCTGCACCCCCCACGCTACGCCACTGCCCCCCCAATTCCTCTTTGCCACGCAAGCCTTCAGTAGCGGGAGGGGGAATCCGCACACCACCGTGCCTTATTGTACCCACGAAGGGGATTTCCCCAGGTGCACCCTGTCCTCCACCAGGACTAAGAGAATGAAAAAAGGTCCAAGGCAGAAAGGAGAACGCCTCGCTCGTTTTGCCTCCTGCGCGATCTCGAGAGAAGCAAACCCGGCAGCAGAGGAGGGCTGGGACTCCCCCAGGAAGAGAAGGCGGGGAGGCGGCAGGATCGCCTTCTGGGCCTCCCTCCGCTGTGGTTGGAGGCGTTAGTCGTGAACAACAAACTTGCAGGGAAATAACGCGCGCAGACTCGCCCTCGCCCCCTCCAGGAGGCATTTGGGGAAAGGTGAACGTTTTTGATTGCTTAAAGCATTGATCTCGATTCATAAATACTAAAGTCAGGTTGCCATTTATAAATTGTGAATGACTCCCGCGTGAGAGACTGACATGAATCACTTAAGGATGGGAGGGAGGGAGAGAATATCAGATTGTGAGGGGGGCAATTACAAAAGCCCCTGAAAATTATCTAAAGGGCCGGGTTTCTTTCCTTCCTTTTTTCTTCTTTTCTGGGGCTTGGCAGATTTCTCCCAGGATAACTGCTGGGACTCTTCTCGAGCGACGCTGTTCATAAATCTCAGTCCGAGACGCGTCTTGGGAGGCTCTGCATTCCGGTTCCTGTCCTCCTCCAGACGCCTCCCCAGCCAAGCCCCCTCGGCAGCCTGCAAATGGACAGCTGGCCGTGCAGAACGGCGCTGCTGCTGCTGCCTCTGCTCGCCATTATCAAGCCGATACAGAACTGTGCAAAAAGAAAGGGGGAAAGGCGCGCGAGCGTGGGGCGGGGGGAGAGAAAGGGGAACAAAACCCACAAAAGCGCATCACGTCCTGCATGCATCCATTCGCTGCGGCTTAAGTAGCATCGCACTGAGCAGCACCGGAGAAGACTGAAACTCAGGATGCGATTGGCTGAGAAAGGATCTCCCAGGATCATAATCAGATCCTGGGCTGCGTGGTGGGGAATGCCTCCTGCTGCAGCGCCCACGCCTCTTTCCCTCGCTCAGCCAGTCACGCAACTTTGCAAATTCATAACAACAACAACAACGTCTAGTCAGATAAAACTGCGAGCCGCGGGCGGGTGCTCCATCTGCGCTGCTGCTTGCGGTGGTTGCAATGCACCTTGCAAAGTTTGGCCGTGCTTTATCTTCTCCATAGGAAGCGGGGGGGGGGGGGAGCCGCCTTGCGATGAGGCTGTGCCTCCCTCTAGTGCGCAGAGCCAGTAGCACGGCCTTGGGGGCATGTTCGCTGGCAAGGAGCAAAGGATGCCCTGGACCAGGCGCAGCGGGTGGCGCCTCAAAGACTACTGAAACGGGCGGGTGGTGCACGCTCATTCGCACCACAGAGTGGTTTCAGCTTTTTTTTTTTAAGTTAGATGGTCTTTTATTTCTAGAGGTTAGAATGGTACTGAGAAGGAGCAACCCAGTATGTGTTAATGGCATTGCCAATGTTAGGATGTCTGTGTTATCAACAACTGCTTTTCTGCATTTGATATCTCTCTGACGTTGCTGTTTACAGCAGCCACCCTTCCTCCCCCAGGATAACATGTCATGCATCTGACAAAGGGACTGAAGTCCGCAAAACTCATTACAGTATAAATGTGCTATGTTGGACTTTAATGAACCAAAATGCTGTGTTGTTTCTAATGTCTATCATGCTACACCCTATAATTTATTTAGGAATTCTAGCAGGTTTTATAACTGAGATGCATCATGTTGTTCTACGTGCCTTTTTTTTTCTTAACTCCCCCTCCGACAAAAGGAAAAAAAATCTGTTACCACCACAGAATCTTCCACTACAAAGTAGTGGAATAGAGACATGATCCACATGGGATGAGCATCTTAATTATTGCAAAAAGCACATAGTTTAAATGAAGTTCCATTTAAACAAAGAACAAGACCACTACCAAAAACAGCCACTGCCCAATTTTTTTCATAAGGTTTATGGAAGTTTGACAAATCAGCCCTTTTGAGGAGGCAATGGGGTATGTTAGTTATTTGGTGAATTGCAATAGTTTTATTATCTATATAAACAGTTTTCAACAATGAAATTGGAAATACATATTTTCTTTTTTGTAATTTTCAAATTACAATCTTGATGGACCTCATCCTTACAATGCAATCATTGGGAATTTGAGGTGAGATCCAATATAATGGGAGTGAGCTCACGCAGTGGGGCTCACGCAGTGAGGCTTCTACTTCCTCTTCTACCTCTGTATCAGTTTTGGAGGTTTGAGGAACCATCCAGAACTGATTTGGAGGGCACATGGAAGCAGTGGCGTAGCGTGGGGGGTGCAGGGGGGGCTGGCCGCACCGGGTGCAACATCTGGGGTTAGGGCAAATCCACGGGTTAGGGGGCGCAAATCCACGGGTTAGGGGGCGCAAATTACTTGCCTTGCCCCAGGTGCTGACAACCCACGCTACGCCACTGCATGGAAGGCATATGTAGGGGGAAAATGAGAAACCAGAAGTCTCATTTTTCAAGCAGACATCACTGGAAGACACCCACAATTCCCTCTTTTGTTTGCTTGCTCTGGATCAACTGCTGTCGTTCCCCAGAATTCCATGCAAATTGCGTCAACATACATGCACACAAACATGTTTGTTGTGCTAAAGAAGTTGTGGCCGTTATCCAATGACTTTTCATCAGTAAATAAAGGTGCTACTGGTTTGCTGAAATTATTGAGTCATGTTTTTAAATAACCCTTTATGTTTCATGCTTTATACATAGTGGTGTCACATATATAAACACATGAGGGGAATGGTATATTAATGTGGTTGAGGTGGACACTAAAAACGTCTGATGAATCTTATATTTCACTAGATCATCAAGTGATCTCCATGTGGAGAAAGCACTGGTAGCAAGCAAGCTTACACAAAGGCTTGAATTGAACACACAAGCTTTTCCCTGAACACATGAAGGTTAAAGGTGTGAGCATGAAGATCTGAAGGAGGCTTCTGCATGTGTTCAGTTGCACCCGCTTAGAAACCTCCATGCAACTGGGAACCTTTGCTTATCAGGGGATAATGGATGGGGGATCTCATACTAACAAAAATATTGCCATTTTGCTATCGTTTTTTGGAAATAGGAAAAGCAGTTTTGTTTTAACATCACTGAAAACCAGCTGCCAGTGGCTCTTTAAGCATTTGTTGAAACAACCTTTTAGGTTACACTTTTGCTTGTGCTTTTTCGCCTCCTCAGTATTTGTATATTGTTGTGTGAGTTTCGAGCGTAAACAAAAAATGGTAAAGAGCATACTGTAGATAAGCTTTCAAATTGTTATGTGGCATTTTACCCACATATCTGTCAAGTAAAAGGTTAGAATTTTCACTCTTCTGAGGAAAACATACCAATTAGCAGCAAGGCAATCCTGTTGCAAGCTTAAAGCTTGGGGGGAAAGTTTTGACATATTTGCAGATATAGTCCCTGCCATTTGTGGCCGCATATTTCTATGATTAATCTTCTAGCTGACCCAGACTTTGTGGTGCCTGACATGCCTACTAGAAAAGGACATGATTCAGCCAAGCGTATGCACAATGCAGCATGATACTAAGATACATTTACTCTGAAGTTGGGCACACTGGTGGGGGGATTAAATCCCTGTGACTTACATGTTTGGGGTGGATAACAAAAGAATTGGCTGGATTCAAAACTTGAGGCTTAGCACACTCTCCACCAGGAGGAGAGAACAGCACCAAAGTCCCCAGCTGGGGCTTCCCATCACTGCTCTGCATGCAGCCAGTCCATGACACATATGCTCTAAGGAAGCATGTGGAGGACTTTATCCCCAAAGCCACACAGAGATCAATGGGAAAATCAAGCAAATGGAGAAGTATCTCCTGTTGGGATAAAAGTGCTTCATTTTAACCTGGTGTTTTTAATTACTCTCTTTGTCATTGGAACCCCACAAACAAGAAGTGCAACCATTCCCCTCCCACCACATCCTCTCCGTGCGCCAGACTGGAATCGCGAGGGCAGCTGCCATTTCCTTCCAAGGAGGTGCACCATTGTTCCCTGTGGAACACAAGTGCAAGGTTAGAAGCAGCACCACACTTGGCACTTGGAGCAGAGGGGAGGGAGAGGGCCAAGAAAGGCAGATGTGCTGCTCCATGGGAAAATGAGAGGACATTACCATCCCACCTGCATTCGTGACTCAGCTTTGAAGTGTGCATTTATCTGCCTATACACGCTGCCTGTCCACATGAGCACTATTGATGTTAGAAATGAGTAATCACAGCTAGGGATGGACAGATGTCATGTCAATTTCACATGCACTCAGTTTTAGGTTTCTTTCTTCCTATTTGCAGATACACACACACTTATACATACAGTATTTAAAACTTTGTTCACGTATTATATACGTGAATATGTTCACGTATTATATTAAAACTTTGTTCACGTATTATAATCTTCCCTTAAATACACATTGTTTAAAATGCATTTCTTCCATAAAAGTCATGTTGTGCACATTTTTAAAAAACTGAAAGAGTGTTGCAAAACTCAGAGAAGTGTGTGATCCAGTTGATTGCTGTGTTTCAGTTCATGTATAAGTTCTGGGCCAGAGAATCGGGTCAGTTCAAAACGCAAACTGAGCAAATTTCTCCCCGTACTCACAGCAGAAGTAGCCACAGAGTGCCCCATGAGACCCTCCCAGAGTGCTACAGTTTATTTATTTTTTAATTTAGTTTGACAATTCATATACTGCTCAATCACAGTCATCTTTAAGCAGCGTGCAGGAGATGTAATATAATGAAACTAAAAATCAGTTAAAACTCTAAAATCAGAATTCAGTCTAAAAGCCTGCTGGACGTTCTTCACAAGCATCTCAATACACAAATTATGCTGGTCTCGGGTCTCAGAAAAGGGCAAGCTACTGCAAACAGAATGATCTTTTATAGGTACGGGAGTCATTTCCAGGTGCTCATTCAGCATTCATTCTGGTTTATTTGCAGTTTATATGATGCTATGTTACCCAAAATTGCCACTGCAATTTTTCCTTTGTTTTGGCATTGGGTTTGTTGGGCAAGAGTGCCCAATTCACTTCAGCTGATCACCCTGAATTTGTCAGTATGCAACTGATTCCCAGTCACAAAATAGTGACAGTTTGCAAAATGAGTGGCAACAAGAAATCTAGAAACTCAGAAAATACCAGAAACATTCTTGCCCACTAGTCAAGGGCCAAAGGACACTTTACATTTACATTTGTAGGTGTGCATCTAAGGTCTTTTACGTGTACACCTCAAAAGTTGAAAGAGACAGCCACAAGCATGCTTGCCACATCAGAGAGGCAGGTGTGTTTGACTCATTGACACACCTAAGTTTTAGAGTACAGGCGTCCCCCACACACATTCAACTTGTGCTCAACCATGTATACGTGCAGCACTGGAAAATAAATAAACAATTCCAATCAACCCATCCATCAATCAGTTCAAACCTGAAATGGCAGGAGAGAGCTGGAAAGTCCTTGTGGCTCATGAGGAGACCCTCCCCAGAGCCTGAAGAGGATGTCAGTGAGCCAAAAGTCAATAAAGAAAAGGCTCCAAAATGACGCATGGGAGCTCTCACTGCTGCCACACTACCCTGCTCAACAGCTGTTGGGTGGGAAGCTGCACTGCAGGGGGCTCTCCACTTACAGGCATTTCACTGAGGCGTACAGGGCCCCAGAACATACTAAGAACTTCTGAGCATGAACACCGAGTTACACAAGTTGATGCTTTAGTTCACCAACAGATTTTTGAAACATATTTTCAAGCCCAGTTTCGTTATGGCAGTTTTTGCATTTTTTATTAGTTTTTGCTAACATAATCGGCACTCTTCATTATCTCGTTTGTCTCTCCTGCTGTTTGCTAAGTACTGATAATGTCTTTGTTCTTATAAATAAACAAACAGAAGGTTTCTTGACCAATCTCTCTAGATGTTTAAAATTTCATTAAACATGAGCTCGACTGAACAGTTGTGTCATCACAGTTAGTACACTTCAATTAATACAGTTTGATTCTATGGCAATAGCTAATGTTGTTACACGGTGAGTTCACCCCTCACTTATGCCAGGGAAGCCCTGCAGAGCAGTTCAGACGTGCTGAGCATACGCTCAACAAGAAGCTGCTGTCCATTCTGACTCCCCAGCACACTGAAACACCTTCAGGCTAAACTAGATGCGAAGGCACCAACCACGACTGCTAAATCACATCTCCACCCACATTCAGGCGTAAAGCCAATAATAAAGGAAGGGGTGGGGACATGGGCATAGCCAGGATTTTTGCTGGGGGGGGGCAGCCAAAGTTGTTTAGCTTTTTGGGGAAATCAAAGGTAAAAATACCTGGTAAGAGGACAGTTATTGTGCTTTTAATATTCTTTTGGGAGCCGCCCAGAGTGGCTGGGGTATAAATAATAATTTAAAATTTAAAAAATACATTACATGGGATGGGCAAGCTTCTGCTGGGGGGGGGAGAACCTCAGTTAATTGAGTACTTTCAATGCTTTTCAATAATATTTGTGGATCTATGCCCATGGGGTGAGGGCTGCTTTTAAGATCAAAATGGGCACACAGGTGAAGAAGCTGAACCTCCCTCCTAACCACAGCCAAATATTTTTTTTCTCCCAATCGACCTGGCAGTAAAGGCAGAGAAACAAAGGGGCTCAGGGAGCTGACCATGAAGAGATGAGCTCCCCAAACCCATGTGCCCCTTTTGATATTAAAATCAGATCCTATCCTCATGTTATTTCTTATATTTATTCAATCAATTTCTATGCTGCCTTTCACTGGAGGATCACAGGGCAGTTTACAATATAAAAGCACAAAAATACATAATGTAGTAACAAACAAAAACAATAACCTAACTAGACATTATGGCAGCAGCAACCGTTGTTGTCACAAATGTGCTCTGTGGGGAGGCAGTTTCCCCAAACCAGCCCATTTGACAATCAGCTGACATCACTTGAGAGGGATAACTGGGTTAAATCCTGCATTGGCCTCACACAGATGTTCGGAGCACACAACCAAGGGCCAGGATTTAACACTCTCCCATCAGCTGATGAGTAGGGCTTAAATCCTGTTCAGTTAGGCAGAATTCCAGATTCAGGAAGGGGTTTGCATGGAACGCCCCCCCTCCCCCCGGCCTTAAGAGGAAGCCTGTCCCCTTCATCCAGGGAAGGGATTCCTATGCAAACTCCTTCGGCAGCCAACATGCCTTTAAACAACCATGCACGTGGGCTAAGGACTCCTGGCAAAGTTCTCAGGCCCAAGAATATGGGAGAAAGAAAGAAAGAAAGAAAGAAAGAAAGAAAGAAAGAAAGAAAGAAAGAAAGATACATTGCTGACACTTTGCCATAGGAAAACAGGGCAATTGCAACAGCGCTATCTACCAGCAATAGATTGCCTAGTTGTCCTTAATGGGAATGCCCTAGACTGAGTGGTCTTAGTTAAAAGATCAGAGCTTAATATCCAAAAGTTGTATTCAAATTAAGATTTGCATTTGCAGAGAAAATGAGTAAGTTGTACCCATACTGCACAATTTGTTTTAATTTAATATGTACAACAGTTTTAAGTTTTCCAAATGGGTAACTTAGGATAATTGCCCACATCATTTATGTATTTCCTCCTTGGTGAGTCCATTGTGCTGTAAAATAGCAGGCAGAATTGTTGGGAAGAAGAGTTGCATTTTAAATTAAACTTCCCATTGAGTTGTCATATGGATTTGATCAGACTATTATTGTACATGAATAAAATATAGAAAACTTCTACAGCACATTTATTGAGGCTTAAATGTTGCCTCTTAAGGGTTGTGCTTTTCCATTTCACTCTTTATTGAGGAGTAGTCAATAGCCAACATCTAGAAATGGTCACATTCAACCTTAATTAAATGCATATTTGGGAAACTTAATGTAAAGTGCTAGCCCAGAAGGTTAGTTAATTTGGCTGTAAAGTGAAAACCATATTGATTGATGCAGGCCACAATACTGATGTGGATTCCTCTGAAATATAGCATTTGCTGTCCTGACTGTTGGAAGTACCTCGGGTCATCAAATTGATGCAGAGGTTATTGAACTCTTAATGCAAAACTTAATTACTCAGAAATCTGTTGAATATGCATCTTTTAAAAACTTACCTACTGTTATATTCTTTAAGGGACAATGACCTCTTCTGACCTTTGCCTTGTAAGAATGAAATGTTCTCAATTCAGATTGAAAATGGCAGGTTTCCTGAGCCTGCAAATACCTAATGGCATGCATTTGTTTGAATTAAACCACCCCTTGTGTTGAGCCAGATAAAAATGTACTTTGTTAATATGCAAGGGCCATCTGTGAGCATTTTCTATGAAGCAATTACTGTGATCAAGGAAGAGAGACCCGCACACATCTTGATTTGGGTCAAGCACAGGCATGAAGGAGTTCTCCAGCCATCAAAATGCCTATCCTACTTTTACTGAATGGCTGGATACAACTTTTGAGGTGCGTCCCCACATCTATCGCCACCATTTGTATTTAACTAGTTGCTCCTGACTCCTGCTGGAATCGGAGCCAGTTTATTTCTCTACATGTAAAGGTATGTCCTGTTCTTGTGACTGTAACTTGTTAAGCAGCAGGTCAGCTGAGTACTGCCACCCTACCCACCCCACCATCTCCCATTTATATGAGACCCAGCATGGGATGCTGAAAATGTGGTTTAAAGAATGTGGCCGTGTAGGCCTCTCCATGGAGAAAATTCCTGGGGCGTTACACTGCAGTTTGGAAATGCCTTCCCCAAACTCCCTGTTGATCCATCTTCCCTAGCAGGTTTGACCCAAAGCAAAGCCTCCTCAGACGATTTTAAAAATAAAAAACAAAGCACTCCTTGAAATGCATTGGGCCCACCAAAAATATTACAGTGAAATTCTGATTCACGTGAAGTTAGTGGTTGGATAATGCTAATTTTCAGATACAGGCTGACTGTCCAACTGTTTGTGGTGGTGTGGGAGTCAATGGCTTAAAGTACTTTAGTTTATAGATGTAAACAAATATGCCTAGTACAAAACCTACATTAGTGCAATGAATTTCAGCATCACAGGGGGCAGGATTCAGCTTTGTGGGGGCATTCCCAAGACCCCCTGCTGACCAACGGAACCACCTTCCAGCCTTAATCTTCCACCTTGCTGCTTCTGTCTGTTTGCCAGCTTCCCCAAGCAGGAAATCAGAGACGAGACAAGAAGAAGGAACAGCTTCCATTGGGCCCTGAGGAAGAAAAGACTGGTGTGAGCAGCAGTGACAGGGGCAAGAAAGCAGGCCCACTCAGCAGGGGAGGAGCCCCACTGAAAACCTCTTGCCCAAGAGTCCTCTAAAGTCTGGAGCCAACATGGAGTTTCTATAGTATCTATAGAATACGTATTTGTATATAGTATTCTCCAATCTCTATTATCTATTCTCAGATTATTTTACTTAAAGTTTTGAAAGCCTTTTAAAAATCCTCTAAAATAGACATTTTATGTTGGGGGAAATTAAGGGTTATCAGATAGGATGCAGCACCAGCTACCTTGCAAATCTGGAAGCTGTGGAAGTGATTGTGTGTTTGAAACTGTGCACCGCGAACATCCATCTCAGCTCAAGACAATTGGCTGCAAGCTCTGGTACACTCTAATTAAGGTCTTATTTCTCATCAGGAGAGGGCGGTGACAAAAAAACCCTTTTGGTTAAATGGGAGTGGGATGGACTTGTTTGTTGGCAACATACTATTTACAATATGACACTTAGAACTGGAAAGCAAAAGTGTGACCCAATATTCCCTCAATGGTGAGTGTACGACCATAAGAATGAGATTTCCAAAGCAAGAATCCTCTGTTTTCACAAAAAAATGTATCTGTTTAGCTAGCGTTACCCTGAGAGATATTGCCCATCAGATTTTCCTGGGTATTTGGAGAGCATAGCATTCATATGAATAAGTGCATTCATATAAATGAGTCTTGTGTTTCTGGAATAGCTTACTTATCCTAGAATAGTAATTACTTACAATGTTAAAACTGTACTGGGGAGACTTGAGTTAACATTTATTCTCAGCTGTGAATCTTGTTGGCTGAGCTGGGCAAGTCGTTATCTCGCTGCCTAACCTACCTCACAGAATTGTTGTGAAGAAAACATGGGATAAACCAGTACATTAAGCCTGGACCTTCATAGAGGAAGAGTGGGATAAAAATTAAATAAGTAAGTAAGTTCCACTTTCCCTTTAATTTCTTAATCCTGTAGGAAGATATAATCCCACTCTATTCTGCCTTGGTCAGACCACATCTGGAATGCTATGTCTAGTTCTGGGCACCACAATTTAAGAAGGGTGTTGACAAGCTGGAAGGTGTGCAGAGGAGGGAGACCAAGATGATCAAGGGTCTGGAAACCAAGCTTGATGAGGAATAGTTGAAGGAGCTGGTATGTTTAGCCTGGAACAGAGGAGACTGAGAAGAGATATAATAGCCATCTTCAAATATCTTAAGGGCTGTCACATGGAGGAGGGAACAAACTTGATGTCTCCTGCTCTGGAGGGTAGGACTTGAACCAATGGCTTCAAGTTAAAAGGAGATTTCGACTCAACATCAGGAAGGACTTTCTGACAGTAAGAGCTGTTTGACAGTGGAATGGTCTCCCTTGGTTATGGACTTTCTTTCCTTGGAGATTTTTAAGCAGAGGTTGGATGGTCATCTGTTATGGATGCTTTAGCTGAGATTCCTGCATTGCAGGGGGTTGGACTAGATGACTCTTGGGGTCCTTTCCAACTCTAAGATTCTATGACTCCACTACTAAGGATGGAAGCTTATTTTTCATGGCTTTCCTCCTCCTCTTCCCTCCCCATTCCTTTTCATTTTGCATAATGTCTATTAGATTGTGAGCCTTGGGCAGGGTCAGTCTGTACCTGTACTGCACTTTGAAAATCTAAGCAATTTAGAAGTGATTCTTATGATTATTTGTTATTATTAGATGTTGAAGGTGGTGAGAATTCTGTTAGACGCTTCTAGCCTCTTGCGTAGAACTTCACAAAGGAATTACTATTAAATCAGTTTAATTCTGTGGTGCAGATTAATTTGCATGAATGAGGATGCTGGTGGGAAATTAAACATGCATTCACAATGGAGAGAGTCATCCAATCATACCAATTTCCATAAGAAAATGAATCTTTGTGCATATGTCTACTGTCATAGAGTTGGAAGGGATCCGGTGGTCATCTAGTCCAACCTTCTGCAATGCATCCATGACAGATAGCCAGCCAGCCTCTGCTTAGAGCATTGGGAGTGACTCCTTGGTCCACCTTCATTCTGCTTCTTTTGGTTATTGATTCCATGCCTTGAAAAGAGCCTGGCAGACAATGTCTGAGGGCACTTCTCTCCCTTTTGCATAGGAAGAAGATGCAATACTGATAAAGTCTGCAGTCAGTAAATCATGGGAGGCTTAACACATCAGCCTGCGTAAAGCCTGCGTTAGCAAAAGGCAACGTAAATTATTTAAAATTAAATATGTAAATATATTTTGCTGCCACTCTGAAATATTGCTCTAATTTGGCTCAGACATATGTTGTGGGAGAAAAAAGAAAGAAACTGTGGGCTGTTCTGGTGGGTTGTGGATTGCCTCTCTGAATAGAGGCTTTCAATCAAAATATTTAGACCATTCCATGCTGTGAGTGCTGCTGACTCACTGGTGCCATCCGACAGCTTGGCAAGGAGGCGTCACAGCTGAGCTGTCGGGTAAGCTCCAAAGCAGAGTCCTGTGCAAGGATGACCAAGAGTCGCCCCAAAGAAGGAGAGCCCAGATGGGATCTCCAGCTTCTGCTTCCAAAAATTCCGCTACCTGGGCAGGGCTAGGCATGTGAGTCAAAAAGTCCCTGGTTCAAATCTTGTTGCATCATGAACTTGCTAGTTGGCCTTGGGGAAGCCATTCTTCATCACCTGCCTACCCCACCCCCATCTCAGAAGGAGTAAACTCTGAATTACCAGTGATGGAAAAGTTCAATTTCATCTCCTGTGGCTTGAATACACAGAATGAGGAGTGGTTGTTTTTTATCTCACATGTGCTAATGTGATTACTAATTAACTGAGCAGCAACATTGCTTTGTGAATGGTCACCATTCAGCTGTAATGTGATTGTCACTCTCTGTGTTTTGTGCATGTCTGTCTGGAACTGTTTACAGTCCAACCTTCACATCTCACCCCCCCCAAACCATGTTTCTGTCTACCTGCAATTTGGGCTACAATTTCCTGGACTCTTCTCCATGAAAGCTTATGTTATAAGAAGAGAGCTGGTCTTTAACATGCTGCAAGACTCCTCTTATTTTAACCCACCTTAGAGGAGCTTTTAAGTGCACTCTGCTTTAGGGAGTTTATTTAAAAAAGCCTGGTGACCTTTATATTTTCCATCTGATCTGGAGACTCATCAAACCCAGTCCAGTGGTATAAGGCTTTTGAAAATTCAAGCTGGCTTTAAGTGGCCTGGGATATGGTGAAATCATTTGTATACTGTGAGTTCAAGCCCTTGGGGTGGTGCTGGCCATAGCAAGCCAACCCTTCCAATGTTCTGATGATCAGCTGAGAGACAAGAGTGGGACACCCAATGGCGACAGCCTTGCTCGCGCCTGGGAGAATTTCAGTGAGTGTGCACATTATCTGACCGACAAGCAGATGCTTCTGGCCAAAGTGCTGACACCATGCAAAACATGCAATAGCAGCTGAGTGATTTATGATTACTCCAGCTTTTCAGCAAGTGGTGAATTTGGACTCATAATGGGAGTATCAGAACCAACTTCAAATCATTTGAATATATTAACAAAAACCCTGTGATGTGAAAATCAGGATGAAAAGTCCTGTCTTGGTAAAGATTAATGAAAGTTTTGCCACCAACTTCAAAGGAACTGTAATTTCCCCATTAACTTTTAACATTTGCAATGCATCTGTTGCCATCTTATGTTGAGACAAATAGCAGGTGTCAATTAGAAAAGAAACAATAGATTATGTAACCAATCACTTTCACTTTCCAGACAACAGTTTGCAATCAGAGGGATGTGTGATAAGGTTTAATCAAAGATTAGAACTTTTTAATTAAATAGGGCCTTTTGTGGCTAGTCGTTTGACATTAATTACTGTTTTAACTTGATGCATTTTGATTTGTAAGAAGCCTGAGTACAACAAAAGAGAAAAATGCATCATAGAAAGTGTTGATTATTAAAGTGGAGATAGAAACTTTTTTGTCATGTAGTTCCCACCTTTCTAAAAAGCAAATGTTATTTCAAATGCGAGGTGGCTGTGTTAGATAATCAGAGCAGTGAGCTTTTAAAGCTACATAGCAGATGGCTCTTGGAGCTGAGAACTACACAAAGACTTAATTGTCATGACTGAAGATCTTATCAATCAATGTTGCGTAAAAACTTTCAGGGGGCAAAATGTTGGCATGAGTTACGTTTGGCGTTTTAACTAGATGTCTACCAAGTGGGCATCTTAAAGCTAACTAACAGCATTAATAGAGGTCATCAATCAAAACGAAATGCCAAAGCCGGAAACTTTGGGAGAGATTTTCATTTGTTGGCCCACAGAGAGGCAGATAAATGTTAACAGCATTCTTGTGATAACTTTAAATTCAGGTCCAGGGATGGTGCTGGCAGCAGCTTTTGCAAGTCACTCTTCTGCAAAACCTTCCTTTCCATTTCCTCCAGTTATTCCGTATAATGTGGTGCTTCTATGGACAATGAACTCCCCCTCCCCTCTCAGAATTGACAGCAGAATGGAAAGTGGGGGAGGAGGAAAAAGGACAAGAGAGAGCAGCAGTTATCATTTTCTCATGGAGGATGTGAGGGTGATATATACAGAGGCACAAAAGTACCCTTCTCAGGAGAGAGTGGCGGGAGGGAGAGAAAATGAGAGAGATTCCTGATTTCCTTGGAGGGAAGATAGAATCTAGCTTCAACCTAACAGACAGATACATATCCTCCAACTCCTCAAAAATGAAAATAAGAAGAGTTGTGTGCTGGTTTTTTGTTTGTTTCTTCTGATGATAATTATTTGGCTAATGGAAAGTTGTGCTCTGTTAAAGCCTGTCCTTCAGTCTTTTTCCCCTGAGAAAGAGTCTTCTGTTTTTCTGCCTGATCCTTGCAGTAATTTGGAATTTCTTTGGAAGTACTGAGGAAATGGGATTGAGCTTACCAGCACTTTTTATCATTGTGATGTAGCCACTGGTGGTGTACATGTGTGTTTTCTTTCTGTTAAAGGTCTGTCCAGCATTCTGCAGCCTTATTCACTGCCTGGACCTTTTGAACAGAGAAACCCCCATGGACGGTGTTCTCTGACAGTACCTTCCCCTGAGCTCTCACTGCAGTGTAGGAAGTTCCCTACTAAATGTCTGAAATTGATGTGTTCCCTGATTTTGTTTTTAAAGGAACTGCTTCCTTTTACGTTTTTTCTAAATAAAACAAATAAAATAAAAGGAGTTCTACATTGATTTATTGAAAAGGTGTGACCGGAAAGTTTGGTGAATGGTCACAGAAATCGGACAGTGAGAAATATTTGAATATACATGCCTTACAGACCTTCAAAGTAGGCCCCCTCTGATACAATGCACTGTTGACAAGGTTCGTAGAACTGTTGGAAACTTCTGGAGAAGTCCTCTTTCGTACTGCTTTCAGCTCCCTCATCACAGCAGCTTGGATGTGCGAAATGTTGGAAAATCTGTGCCATTTCAGTGCTGATTTCAGTTTGGGAAAAGAAAGAAATCTGGTGGGGTCAGATTGGGAGAATATGGAAGGTGGGACAATTCAGTAACCTTAGTAATGATTTCATGTGGAATATGCAATTCTTCCGCCATCATTCGGACGGACAAACACTAATCCCACATCAATAACTCATGAACTCTGTTGACATTCGCCGCCATTCTGCCCATTGACGGTCTGCCAGACCAAGGGTCATCTTCAATGGTTTGCCGCTCTTCACGGAAACGCTTAAACCACTCACACACTGTCTTTTGAGTTACAGCTTCATCTCTGTACACAATTGTGAGCATTTTATGGGTTTCTGATGCCGATTTACCCTATTTGAAACAGAATTTTATATTGACTCTCTGCTCCATTTTCAACCACAACGCACTGTACTATCAACAGCTACTAAACGCTACTGCATGAACGTAGGCCTGTCAACGCATGCTGAGAGATGTGCGCATATGTTAGCTGAAATCCGGCAGTTCCCATTATCACATACAGGGGTGATTTGCCCTACCTTCCAGTCACACGTTGTATTTCACTGAAAGAAATGACACTGAACAGCTGTTAGGAACCCAGTGAGAAGTTTCCTATACTTAGCAGGAAAGCCCCACGGAGGGTCTATGATAATTCTAGGAAAGGAAAGCAGCACAGAAGACTGCAGAGTGAGGATGTGTACAATGGTGGAAAGAGCATTCACAAACACAAAATACTCCTAAGCTACCTTGAGAGGTAAACATGAAGCCTTGATAATTCTTTTCCTAAAATGTTTTCTTACATTTAACAATCTTCATGTAATTTTATATTGTCATTAATGGATGGGAAATGGTTTTTAAAATGAGAGAAATTTTGCTCCCAATTCTGAGTAGCCCCTCAGCTGTAATGCACAGGTGAGGAGGGCCATAGCTCAGGGGCAAATCCCATGCCTTGCATGCAGGTTAGATCCAGGTTAAATCCTGGCATCTCCAGCACCTAGTAATAATAGCAGGCTGCTTTATACTAAAACAGACTTCAGCACTGCTTGTTGTGACAGGCAGTGGTTCTCCAGGTTTTTGTGTTGTTGTTTTTACCAGCCCTACTGGGGAAGCCAAGAACCAAACCTGGGATATTCTGCATATAAATCATGTGCTCTACTACTCTACTGAGCTATGGCTCACCTGCTGCCTCCAGGTAGGGCTGGAACAGACTACTTTTTGAAAACCTAGCAAGTCACTTCCTGCCTTGTGCTAGATGGGCCAATGGTCAGACTCCTCTCTGCCTGCTGAAAGCGGTTTTCCTCACTCTGCAATACAGTGTTTTCTTTTGCCTTCTGAAGCATGGTGTGTTAGGGCAGCCCCATACTTTACACAACAGCTGTGTTTGCCATGGGTACACTAGTGTTTTTCCAAGAAAGAGCATAAAGTAAGAGTGGCAGCTGGGTGCCCCAAAGCACCTGGTTGCTTGGCACACACCTGGGAGCCCTAGTCCAATCAAAGCTCTCAGGCACAGGGGCACAGGTGTTGAAGAGAACACATCTGTTGTTGACATAGTTTGTGCATTTGGTGTGAGAGATACTGATACCTGGAGTAAGTACAACTGCCACAGAAAATGCACAACTGCTCCAAATAAATATACCACAACAATTTCCTTAAAACAAAAAAGTTTTACTTGACAGAATGCTTGGAAAATTCAGCTTTCATTTTGCAGCTGGAGATGGCATGTGAATTAGGAAGTGAGATATATGAGTTGAAGACAGATCTAACCCTTATTTGTTCTTCCACTTAATTTGCACAATGAGTTTATTGGCTGGAAGGATTTATATTAGGAACCTTCATAACCAATGCAAAGTTTAGAAGGAATTTTTGATTTCTTGAGTACCTTTATTCTCAAGCAATTTATAGGATGGAATTTGGATTGTTTTAAGCACATTTCCTTTAAAGGGACTAAAGTCATCTTTGTTGGATCTCTTGGACATCAATTGTAATGGTGGATTAACCTGTATATGCTGTATCAATATTCTTGAAAGATAAAACTGTGACGGGAGAGAGAGAGAGAGAAGAAAATAGAATTCAAATCAATACTTTTTAAAGCTAAAGTACTTAAAACACCACTCATGAATATTTGTAAAATACTATTTTTTTGGGGGGGGGGAATACACACTGCAGGGATCTCAAAAATAATACTATTTTGTATTCGATACACCTGCTATTTCTCTAAGAAAGCCTATCAGTTAAAATGATGAATTTTAACCTTTCCAATTCTTCCAGGGAACATCCAATTTATATTCTTCAAGCTCTGTGCTACTAGTTTGCCATACTGATGCAAAAATTATTGTTTTTGCAATATTTATAAAGATCTAGTTACAGTTTTTCAAGGGCATAGATTGCATTTCCTCTGGAATTGACTGATCAAGTATAATTAAAGGGGGAAAGAACTGCTTAGACTCTCATGATATGAGTGCATGTTATAGTACATTAAAGCCACCACTATAGGTTTCCTATTAATTCAGCTCTTGTGGTCAATATAAAGCACAAAAATTGCATCATCACAGAATGCAGGAGGGTTATGGACATGAATTTCAATGGATCCAAACTTCTGTGAAAAATTTATATTTTTTTGTCCATTTTAGACATGTATTATTAAAAGCTATAATTCCACAGGCCTATGACAAAATACGAGACCTTTAGCGGAATCAATAGTTATAATACAAAATTTGAAATATAACAGTTAGACAGGTTTAAGAACAGTAGGTCCTGTTGGTAATAATTTAATAAATATAAGTGTTAAGAGGTGCTTATTTATATTATTCTTCATGATACTTACCTTTGATTATATATTTTGTAGTAACATTAAACCCCAGTCTTATTCACAGCTACTTGAAAGTATCATTGAAGAAAATGGGACTTTCTTCTGAGTTTACCTATAAGGAATATGTCTGCACACTCTCACATTATTGTTACTGTAGAACTCTTAAAACACAATTTCATTGAAATTTAGCGTATTGGTTTTTATGGATTATCCCAACACACCATATTTCATACTGGAAAATATTTGCAGCCGCCCTATCACCCTACCCATGCCTGGATTTGACAGTTATTCAAATATATATGCCCCTTTTATCTGTGCTTAACACACACACACCCCCATTTGTTGTTTCAGCATCACTCTCTGTTCTCTGCTTCAAATGGGGCTCTGAGCTGCTCTGCATTCCCCATTCAGTGTAATGGGAAATGTGACTATGGCTATAATATTTCCCCCTCTTGGTCAAAGTGGATTAAATTTACAGGCAAAGGAACCCTTCCTGAAGCCTGCTGAATTTCGGGCAAATAGGTCCTAAGACTTTATGTGGGAGAAGTAAAAAAGATTCACTTTCTTCCATAATATTTTATGAACGGATTTGTCTCTTGCTCTGTCTTAGCTTAAAATAATTAATAGGGGGCTTGGGTGCGGTATATTTTTGCTTGTGCATTTTTATAAGCTTTGTAGCTTTTCCCTGGCCTTTTCTTACAAAGCAGGCTTTCCAAAATGTTGCCTGGGGAGTCCTGAAGGGTTCGGAGGGCTTTGTCACTGTTGTTGCAGAGCAACAGGGGATTAAAACATTCAGCAACCTTAAATGAAACTTCTATCTATAAAAGAAAACAACCTCCACTACAGTGCTTTAACAAAACAAAACAAAAAACAAAAACAGACCTTGTTCTTTGTGCTCCACAACCAAGGTTTTAAACAGTATTACTTATTGTGATGTATGGAAGTGAGAGCTGGACCATAAAGAAGGCTGATCGCCAAAGAATTGATGCTTTTGAATTATGGTGCTGGAGGAGACTCTTGAGAGTCCCATGGACTGCAAGAAAACCAAACCTCTCCATTCTTAAGGAAATCAGCCCTGAGTGCTCACTGGAAGGACTAATCGTGAAGCTGAGGCTCGAAGACTTTGGCCACCTCATGAGAAGAGAAGACTGCCTGGAAAAGACCCTGATGCTGGGAAAGATGGAGGGCACAAGGAGAAGGGGATGACAGAGGACGAGATGGCTAGACAGTGTTCTCGAAGCTACCAGCATGAGTTTGACCAAACAGCGGGAGGCAGTGGAAGACAGGAGTGCCTAGTGTGCTCTGGTCCATGGGGTCATGAAGAGTCGGACACGACTAAACGACTAAACCACAACAACTTATTGTGAAGCTCTTAGACCTAGATAAACATAGAGCTAAAGCAGAGTATAGAGCTATAAGAGGCATAAATTCTACAACAACATGAGGCTCAGGGTTGGGTGGGTGGCTGATCTGACTCAGGTGGTTTACTGACATCATGCATTGCCTTGAGAAGGGGAAAAGGACTCAGATCACCCCAGATCGCATTAGTCAGCGCACATGTACAAACACACACACTGATGCTTTTATGTCAATTCTGTGAGTTGGCTGAAATTTTTGCTGGGCTAAAGGGAATAAACTTATGCATCCTCTCCCCAGTTCTTGCTGCAAATATTTTCTTACCTATGAAAATGTGAGACATATCACTGGTATTGCAAGAAAGAGCGAAGAGTAGACAGTTAAGATGCGGATTTCAGGGTTTGCTAGTCACCCAGGGATCTCTGCTCTGTGAAAAATACAAACAGCCTTAGAAACAGCCCTCTCTTCCTTCTTCTGGAGAAACCAATGCTCCTGTCTCACTTACGTGCCTCTGACAGCTGCCATTTTTCGTTCGGTTTATAATGTGGGGAACGGGTGGAATGCTCAGCATGTCTTCAATACAGATTTGCCTGACAGTGTTTGAGAAGTTAAGATCAAGCACTGTCATTCTGGCGAGCTTTGTGGTGCTGCTGCTGTTTTTATTTTGCAAAGGGCAGTTTTTCAGCAAAACCTGTTTTTCTGCAAACCTGTGTCATGGGAGATGTTTCCAGCCCTAATATCTGCAGCTCATCTGCTGAGTACACTGGAAAGATTCATTTTACGTTATATGATACCAAATACTATTGTAAATTTTCTGACACTGTTAAATACTAAATATTAGTGCATGCCAACTGTTAAATATTGTCAGCTGCTGGCTGGCTGTCCTTTGTAAAGGTAAGCTGCAAATAGTTTATGATCAGTTGCTGTTTTATTAATGGCAACTAATAATAACAGCTGTTTTCCCGACAGTGATATCTGGAACATGACATTCACCAAAGCTTGGAGAAGGTGGCAGCTGAGGGGAGGGGGCAGTGAAATAGCAAAAAGTAGTAATCCAAATGTGAATGGACAGTCAGAAGCTTTTTTCAGCATTCATTTCATTGATAGTGAAAATGCATGGGGGGTGTAGTACCTCTCCTTGTGTTGCAAATGGCTTAGGCTTTTTTACCAACAAGTGGTATACAATTTTTGTAAATTAGAATGATGGATATTCAGCTGAAGAAAGCCCACATGCATACAGCTATGTGTGCATAGGATCTCTTCTGATGAAGGGTCACAAATAAGGAGTGGCATGGGCAGCGGCCCTACACATCCATAATGAATGCTTGTAAGGGACTTCAAAGTCTTCTTGGGGTGCAGCCTTGAAATGAGTGTTTTGTGGGTGTGATGTCTGCTCTTAGGAACTGGCCTGCTTCCAGTAGGATCTGCTTGCTTATCTGTAAGTAAAGCAAATATTACAAAGACATGGAAATTCTCCACTGGGATCTCATATGGAGGAAGTCCTCGTTGCTTAAGGAAGTAGGGTGTGAACAATGATACAAACACACACTTAATATCATTACATTTCTAGAACATGCTCTCATATTAGATGTTGATTGTAGATGCCAGACCTTGAATATTTGGCAAAAACCCACATAATTGGCAAATATTTGGCACCAAACTCCAAAGGATGGTTTTCAGGGTTTTGAATTTGTGAATCATGTTCATTTCAGCTCTGGAAGTGCAAGTCAACATAAATAAGCCTGCTGGCTTTAAATAAGGTTTTAATTTGTGCTAAAAATAACGTTATGAAAAAGCTTGGAAGTGTTTTGACAATTCTTTATGAGAATTAAGGCTGCGTAGGGCACATTCTTCTGTAAAACACATAGCTTAAAGGAAAAGAAAACACAAGTCAACAGAAATTATTTGTGGACTAAACATTGTGACGTATGCTTGCTGCTGAAGCACAGATTTCACAATTCAATCCTAATCTAGATATCTGATGTCTTGAATGGAATTTAGAAGAGATTTGAGGTTCTGGCAATCAGAAACTCAGAAAGATCTGAGGTCTTTCCTGTGCAAAGACCTCAGTTGTCATCTGAGGCTGATGACACTGGGTGCAACACAAACATCCTTTAAGCTGGACTGTTGGGGGAAAGTGATTGAGTGGGCACATCACTCCTCTTGCTTCTGCCAGCTCAGCTGGCCTCCCACTTGCCGCTGAACATGAAGACAAGGAGTAGCTCCACTGGTGGTATCTCTACTGTGGAAAACCCCAAAAGGTGGTGTTACAAGAACAGGGCTGAGGCAACACAGTATCTGCTGAATCCTGTGCTGCTCTTACAGTCAGCATTGAGCCAGCTCCTCACCATTTGCCTGGTCCAAACTTTTTGCCACTGCTGCCGTAAGTGGCTGGGCTGTGGATGTGGCAGAAGGTCCACCAATGTTGTGGATTGGATGGACACAGAGGAGTGGTGGGAGGAACCAGCTGGGGAATCCTCAAGGGAAGAAGGCTCAGAGCCAAGGGAGTGGTAGTGGGACAATGATGAATGGTCAGAGGGAGAAGAGGCAGAAGATGAGGAAGAGCAGGTGTCAGAACCTGAAGAGCTAACAGGGCTTAATGAGCAGGGAGAGTCTGTGCAGAAGCAGAAGCTTCAGAGGCAATGGGAGGAGGGCAGTTGAGAAGCAAAGATAAGGCAGGCTGGTGGAGAGTCATGGGAGCCTCCTCCTTCTGCAGCAGCAACCCCCCCCCCCGCCTTCCAGAACCAGGAGAGGCATGAAATGGGAGGAGCAAAGACAAGCTGCACACAGGTACAGTCACTGGCTGCTTGCAAGAAGCCCTGGAGAGGAGGAGACATAGATGGCTGTGGACTTTTAGACTTGGCAACTGATTTCATGAAGCATATCATGGACTGGTTTGATACAGAGAAGTGGTGGGAGGCAACAGCTGGGGAACCCCAAGGGAAGACGTGGCGGTGGGCTGACGATGAGAGGTCAGAGGGAGGCTGGGAGGAAGAGGTGTCGGAAGCTGAAGAGTAGGGCTGGGCAATACCTGGTTTTCAACATTGTGATATATTAGCAGCTAAATACTGTGATATTCAGATATGTCACGATGTCTGAAATGCATCTAGGCTGCTTCTTCCTCCCCACCTTAGGGGAAGAAAAAAACAGTCAAAATACATCACCAAGCCCTACATGAGCAAACCCCAATGCCTCTCTGGTTCTTCGTTAACTGCTCAGCTGGGGGTTGGGAAGCCTCCCACCCCTCAGCTGAGCCAGCCCCCATAATGCTCCGGCTTGCACAAGCCAGAGGGGCAGGGGAGCTTCCTCAAAGGCACAGGCAGGCAGGCAGAGCCCAAGAATGTGCTCGCCCAGAACCTTCTCAGGTTCTGCCTGGCTGTGCTTTTGCCGTCTGCAGGCAATTTGAGTTTGAAGGTTGTACTGCCAGCTCAAATTGACTGAAATCAGTATCACGATCTGAACACCATACTGGTTTCAGGCAATTTACCAATCTATCACCCAGGTAACAGGTTGTAGTGAGCAGGAAAAGGCTCTGTCAGAGAGCAGCCCACAACCAGAGGCTGAAGAGGAGCCTGGAGAGGAAGGGGGCCAAGAGGCAGAGATGAGGCAGGCTGGCGAGGAAGCCCAGGGGTCTCCCCCTCCTGCAGTGACCAGCTCCCCTCCCTCCTGGTCTCCCAGAACCAGGAGAGGTGTGAAGAGGGTGGTGCCAGGGGTTTATCAGTGCATAAATAATATGAAGGAAGTCCCCCCACACACTTTTGCACAAGACTAGAACTTGTGCTCATTCATTGAAATTAACAGGAAGTAGTCAGGATAGTCCAAAGAAACACAAATGCGCTGATAATGCATGGAACTCACTGTTAGGAGGTGTTATACTGGGCCACAAGCCAAGGACCAAATCTGTGTAATAGTAGCTTGACATCCTTTTTAGACCATTTAGGGAAAGAAAAGCTGACTTTGGGAGAGTGACCTGGAACAGAGAAACGGCATGGGAGGGAAAATTCAGCCTATTTTCCTCCTGTGGAGTTTCAAAAGAAAGTTGTTTTTTATTTTATATTTGAAGAATTTACACCGCACCTTTACATCATTCAGTGGCCAAAATGACTTAAACAAAATAATGAAAACATCAGTTAATACAAGCCAAAAATACAGTATGACCAAACACATCCAAAACTAGGTTAGAAAAGCAGATCAGCTAACAAGCAGTGACAATTAGGAAAACACCAAAAGACAAAATAAAAGTTTTACTTGCCATCTAAATGGGCGCAGAGACAGTAAACTGCTTTGCTTGTTAACGCCCCCAATAAGCCAAATTGTGTTTTTTTATTTATTTTTAAAATAGTCATATTTTGGTTTCTGTTAAAAATCTTCCTTATTATCCTTCTCAACATACTTCATGCACCTTTTCACTACAGCCTGAATGGTGCTGAAGTCACACAAATTTACTTATTTATTGGGGGCAGTGAGTGGTGGAGGAGCTTAAATATATCAAATGTTCTGAGCTTAAAGGACAGCAAAGATTTGCTTTGAATGAAGCCAAAGTTACTTTTAATGAAGTTTAATGAAGTTCAAAGGCAGATCCTGGAACAGTCTTTGAAACTCAAATTTCAGTCCTTGAATAAAACCAATCTCACATTTTAGAACATGCGCAGATAGTTTCCCAAAGCTGAAGTGTTGGTCCAAATACAGAGCAGTGATTAGAGAATAAGGGAGAGAATGTCTGTCCAGGGGATGGAGGGACAAAGACAAAGAGAAATGGCTGTTGCTGCCAGAGGTCCTTTAACCTGGAACTTCACCATCTGAGGCCGGGGAAAAGAACAGGGTCTTTTGACTTTCCAATTGAACTCAACATGAACCTCAAGGTTTCTTTGTTGCTACTTAGCAGGATGGTTCAGCTGCCTGGAAGCAAGTCGATTTTTCTTTTTCTTTTTGATTTCTTTAAGCTTTATGGAGATACTCAAAACAGGGGGGTTTATTACAGCGGAAAACCAGACAAAAACAATCACTTCAGTAGATCGCAAGCACCCAAACATTAAAGGTTTTTTTCAGGGTCTTTTCACATGTTATGCTGTTGAAACAGTAGAGTTGCCATTAGATGGAAACACAAAAGGGAACCACAGCTGATCTTGGATGCTTGATCACTAGGGTTGCTAGGCAACCAGACCAAAATGGCCCGGCATGACTTTTCACCTGGGAAAATTGCCAGATTTTCTTCGGTAAAGACCAGGATGTTGGCTGGTTGCTTTTTAAAATAATAATAATAATAATAATAATAATAATAATAATAATAATAATAATAATGGTGTTTGAGCAGAACCCAGTAGTTTCATTTCCACACCATACGCAGGCTTGAAATGTTCAGCTCACAGATGCTTGCAAAAGAACTCGGTCATTGAGCTCAGCTCCAGCGCACCATTTTCAGGGCTAAATGCAGAATTTGGGGACCCATTAGGTGTGCTGCCATTGGCTGCCTTCATCTCTCTCTCTCTCTCTCTCTCTCTCTCTCTCTCTCTCTCTCTCTCTCTCTGCCCATCGCCCCTCCCCGGCTAGAAAGAGAGTTGGCAGTCCTACTTACTGCTGCCACCAATTCTGGGTGAGCAAATGACTTCCAAAGATGCCCATTTCCTATTTGGAAATAAGTCCCAGTGATCTCCACAGGACTTAATTCCTACTTGTGTCCAATGCAGTTGCTCATAGATAGGATGGGTGCCTCACAGCCTCCCCCTGTACTTCCAGGAACATAGGCTTAGTTATATTTTTCTTCCACTTCTTTGAACTATTCTGATAAAGATCTTCTTAGTACTATAATTTACAATCCACTCCTAGATTCTGAAGATGTCCTGTCCTTCATCACACTCTCATTAAGCACAGCTGAAGGCAGAAAGTGATTAATCATTCTGATTAATCAATTAATGTTTAATTGCTGAGTGAGGCCATGTACTTTATTTGCACAAAAACTTTCTCTCTTTCGTACAAAGCTGCCACAGTTCTCACCAGGCTTCCACAACCACAGCTATACATAGCTTCATATGTCCAACCCCAGCAATTTCTGTGGCTGTCATGAATGACTGCATGCCTCTTTCCCCTTGTACTGCACCATCACATTGCTTTCCATCGTTCATTTATTTAACCCTGACTCTGCACCCAGCTGCTGCTGCTACTAGAGCCCTGTCTCATTTCTCTCTCTCCCCCAGGTACACATCAACACTGCTTCCTTTTATTTATCCGGTTTCATGTACTTGAGAAAAAATATATTCTGACCTTTGGTTGTCGAAATAGCACCCATGGTGGTTTGCAAAATTTTTAACAAAAACAATAACATTCAATAAAATAATTAAATAATAATATAAAGCAGAGACAACTGCAGCAAATGAAACCAGCTAAAAAGCAATGGGATCAGCTATTAAAATCTGCCTCACAAATTCTATCTATAGTGGTCCATGTACTATCATGCATATACCAGTAATCCCTAACCCGTTTCTGTATTTTTAACAGTCACCTGACACTGACCTACAGAAACTTAGCAGGTGAAGCAAACCTTTTTTAGCACAGAGATATATGGCAGGAAAAGCTTCACCATCTTACTTAGTTTCTGAGCCAAACTAGAAGTGCTCATAATCAAAAATTTGAATGCTCCAGGTCTAAGATACTTGAGGGAGCATCTTCACCCACATTTTACTCCCCATATTTTGAGAGCAGGAACTGAAACCATCTGAGATTAGTCTGGGTTTTGGTGGGGATTCCTCAACTCTTGAGCTTTCTCTTGCTGAAATGCACCACATCTCCTCCACTGGCCCTTTTACGAGAGTTATGGATCATTTCCAGACATGTGAGTTGCAATTGTAAATGTTGTCTTCTCTCATATATGGATTTCTAAGCTGCTATTATTTTAATTTTTGATATTTTATACACTTCACAATGGCATCTTATCTAGGCTTTGAGCTGGTTTAGGGATTGCAGTGGAAAAGAAGGTTACGTGAAGAATACTTACAATGTCTGTGTAGACTGCTGTCAAAGTCACATGACCAGAGCCAATCAAACAATGACAATTTTTGTGTAGCTGCTTTTAAAGGCACTTAAAGCTGTCATTTACTGGCCCTGCTCCTGTCCTTTAACAGCAGCTTCTGGAAAAGAGAAAGAGAGAGAGATGTGGATTGGATTCAGTGCCTCAGCGGTATTGAAACGTGATTTATTTGGATTACACAATATAGGGTGTTCTCACATATTTATCATGTTATTGCTACTTCATGAATACAAAAGATACATTTATTTATATGAGATATGGATCCATATTTTTCAGTATATTTATGTGAATAATTTTTTTTTATATTCTTGGTACATTGGATGAAAACTTTGGTGGAGGGGGGGAGGTACACTATTAAACAGCCAAGCAAAAACAAATTTTAATGGCTTTAGGGTAGTAAAGTTAACCCTAGTCAGATGATTAAAATGTGCTTTTCTGCAGATAAATTAGTGTATGTAAAAATCACACAAATATGCGCCCTCTTTCTTTGTGATATGTTTCCTCTTTTTGTGTGTTCCTCCCAGGAGAACTTGTTGCAGTAGTGTAGCTAGCTGGGGGGGGGGCAGTCTGCACCGGCAGGGGGGTTGTAGGGCAGCATGGGGTTCTGTCGCCTGCGCACCTCGCCTGGTTGTCCAGAGCCCAGGGACAGCAGGGAGGAGTGGGCAGACTCATGGTTACTCCAAGCCAGAGTGGACAGGCATGATTCCACCCCCAGGCCTGTGGCATCGGTGGGGGCCAACCTGGCCAACTCCTAGGCATGCCCCCCCCCTGGTAATATGGTAGCTCCACTTTGATCTGCAGGATAAGGTTTGGAAAATAGCACTCAAGGTTTCTGCTTAATCCTGCATTTGAGGTATGGCTTCCTGCAAAGTTCCACTTCAACACTCGCACTCAACAAGCTTTTTAACCACCTTTAAGTTGCTGAGGGAGGTCATCCAAGGATTTGGACTCTGTGTATGTGTGTGTTGGGGTTATCAGCGTGCAGGTGGCAGTCATGAAGCCCTCCTTGTCACTGGAGTCAGGAGAGGCTTTGGAAGTGCTGAATTGCTATATGGACTTGGAATGGCCTGGATAAACTGGAGCAGAATTTGGCAAGATAGTGGCACTGTGAGTTGGCAGTTCCTGGCCCAGGAAGTTGTATGTCACCTGTTTTGGATGGGGTTGTACTCCCCTTGAATGTGGTGTGCAATTTGGGGGTGCTTCATGATCCAGTGTTGTGACGTGAGACCCAAGTGGTCTCAGCAGTTCAGAGCATCCCTTTCCAGCTTAAGCTGGCTCATTGGCTGTGACTAATTTGGCTACAGTGAACCCTGAATTAATGGGAGATAACTGCGTTTAAGCAAACATGCTCAACAGGCTTTGTTTTAATTCAATAAATTTCTCCTATAATTGTGGTTTCTTTTTTAAAAATAAAAATCATAGCCCTAAACAGCGCAAGCTCAATATGCAAACTAGGATCTTGTCTTGTGCTTTGTAAGATGAACTTTCAGCTGCTTGTGCTTCACCTACTTAGTTTATGTGAAAGGCTAAGGGAGATGTTAAACAAGGGTAGAGGGAATTGAGGAGTGATGCTAATTGAAGCAAAGCATTTTATTAATGTGGAGCACTGGCTCTAGTCATGCCTGAAATCTAAATAATCATCATAACGCTGAACACTTAATAATGCTGTCTTGTATTCTTTGTTGCACCCCAACTCCCACCAGTCTTAATCATTGTGATCATAAGGAATTGATTGATTAGAACTATGTGAGGAGGCAACAGTGTGTTGAACCTTCACACTGACCCACCTGCAGACCTGACCAGAAGCACAAACAGGTGGGCTGGAGGTGGGGCAGTGCAGCAGCAAGTGACCATCAATGCCAAGGCCCAGGACTTCATGGCTGCCATGAAGGGCCATCCCACCCATGAGGCAAGTTGACACAGCAGCCATGCACTCCATGGATGCCAGATCTGCCACCTACTTGGCAGACTTCCCCTGATGCCTTCTCTACAGAGACCTTTAGGTGAATAGGAGGTACTGCTGGTCCCCTTCCACCCCTAGGGAGGAAATGGAAAGGGCTGCCCTCTGGGCTCTGCACTCACTCAGCTCATTGCCTCCTCCCATGACAGCCTTTGATTCATCATCATCATCACTGACATCTGATGGAAGGGCGTTCCACAGGGAGGGTGCCACTGCTAAGAAGGCCCTCTGCCCTACTTCAACTGTCGAGTAAGGTTTATTTGATTCCCCACTTGCTCCTGATGTGGATCTTTATTCTCCCCTTGTTCCTTACATTGTTCTTCATCCACTCCTTCTCCCCTGGCATGGGGCAAGCACCATTTTGTGGTTCATCTAAGGTGCCAAAATGTATTGGGTCAGCCCTAAGGCCATGGGGCAGTTTCAACATGTGATCTGAAAATGGAGATCTTGACATTGGTCCCTTGTCATGGTCAGATCACCTGCTGCTGTGATTTAGGCTTCAGTACCTTTTCCCTTCTGCAGAGGTGGAGCATAGTCCATCCTTGGAGGCTGATAGATCCAATTGGCTTCCAGGTGAGACTGGAGGATTTTCTGGCTGATATGACTGGTGCTCCTGTCTTTTTTTTTAAAAATTATGTTTATTAAAATTTTCAAAAGAGAATACAAAAGAAAAACAGAAGAAAAAAAAGAAAAAAGAAAGAAAAAAGAAAAGAAGAAGAAAAAACAACAGTTAAAAAAGTTTACCTTAATTACATTCTATACCCAATTTCCTTGACTTCCCCACACCTGCCCTTCTTGTATTCCAATTCCAATTTTTAGCTCAGCAATTTTTATCCCCCCCACTTTACCTTATTTCCTCTAATTCAATTAACTTAATCAAATTTTAACTTCTAAACCTCTATCTTTATATTTCAAAACTTATTCTTAACATACTTTTCCTAAATTCCTCCATCAATTTAATTAACCTATTTAAACTTAAAAATCTCAATCTTTATACACCAACACTTATTCTTGACAACCTTTTGCTAAGGTCGGCCCTAAATCTCTCCCCAAATTCCCCCTTTTTATGTTAATGGCAAAAACCAACTTAATTAAAACAGAATTATATTTTTACACCCTTTGGATTCCCGAAGCCCTACCACCCCCTTTCCCGGTTTCGATCCCCAGCCAAAGTCCATCAGTCCATCCAAAATCAGCCTGGCGATCTCACATCCGAGGCACTTAACCCTCTCTCAATTTCTCTCTGCCAGTTTTCTTGATAGTCCTTTATTTTAAATTCCGAATCTCGAAGAGGCTCTGTTCCAGTAAGGTCCGTATTTCTTCCAGCCAGACCTCCATATTTAACAATGGAGCCAAAATCTTGTTTCTTACTTCTCATAAGTCCAAATGTCCCAAAGGCTCCAAATTCTGCGTTGGCCATATTTATATTCCATATGTCTTCAGATCCCCATAAGAGGAGATCTCTCCAATTTCCATTCTTCACTTCCAGCCAAACTTTCATCGTCATGTTCTTATTTTCCATTATTTCCATTATTTCCAACTTAACAGGCCTCTGGTTCTCTTTAGTCATCTGCAACATCCCAGCGCCTCCTTCCTTCTCATGTTCTTTAAACGGCACCTCAAATGACTCAGACTCTTTCTCCTGTTTGGCTATAAGGATTTTTGGATCAGCAACAACACTTCCCTGTTCATCTGCAGGAGCTTGAATCATATCCTTTCCAGGTTCAGCAATTTTGTTTACTGTTCCCTTCATTGTTATTACATTCATAGTCAAAACATTTGTCTGCTCCTGTAGATTTCCCAAGAGACGAAAGGTCTTTTCCAGTTCAGCCAGTATTTTTCCACTTACAGCCATTTGTAATGTCCTGAATCCCCTCTAGAGGGATTCTAGTTACTTAATAACAAATTATCCTTTTCTTCTTTATTTTTAACAATTTGTTACCAATTTGTATCAAATGTAACCAGCAAAGACAGCAAAGACACAGTTCTCCTTTTCCCCCCCCAACTTTGACAGCTAGTTTGACAGCTGTCAAAATCTATAAACCTCTTCCACAGGCTCTCTCCCCGATCGCTCCCGGGTTTTGGGGGAGGGGTAAATTCCGTTCTCTTATCCTCCAGCACAGTCACTTAAATTGGCCCAATATAAAGTTAATTGCTCTTTTTCCACAAAAAGAAAGACATTCACACAACCTTAGTAATAAAATCCTTGCTTTACGATGTCTACAAGGCGGGTAGGTTGACTTCCTTTTTAGCACCTTGCCCGATCTTGCCAAATTCCCAGAAATAAATTTCCCTTTTAAGTCCAATTACCGTGTTACTCATAGGTCGTTACTTTTGATCCAAATGTTCAAAGAAAGAAGTTAGCGCTCTCTATCCATGGCATGCGGCTTCACTCAGCAGGGGAAGCAGTCGAACTCTCAGCACCACGCCTCCCTCCGTCCCCCGTTCCGAAGCCTTTAAAAAGGCTTCTTTGCGGGTCGGGGGGGCGCGCAAATGGTGCCCACCGAGTCACCAGGTCACCAGGCTTCAGCGCCTGTGGTTTCTAAGGGCCCCCGCGTTGCCGCTGCGGCAGGACCCAACCCCTTTTGAGCAGATTCCCTCCGGAGCTCGGAGGGAATCCGCCATTAGACGATGGCGCCAACCCGGAAGTCTGACTGGTGCTCCTGTCAAAGCCCTGGCCAGCTTGTGGAATATGCAAGTGGCTTGGGCATGAGTGCCCTTTCCCCCTTGGGCATGAGTGCCCTTTCCCCCTTCGTAGAGCTGGTGTGGCTCCTTGGTATACACCAGAGCTCAGGGCAATGAAACAAGCTGGGTAAGCTCCAGACAAATGCAAACTCTGGTGAGTGCTCATGATTGAGTCTACTCGGTCCAGAGCACTAGCTAGTCCTTTTGTGTTGGATGACTTTCAGTTAGGAAGGCTTGAGGAAATGGACAAAGTGATTGGTTCTATCTGGACAACCACCTGTGCCCCACATGGCTGATAAAAACTAGCAAGGAGGGGACAGCTGGCAGGCCAGGGAGGTGGTTCATGTCTCTTTGTGAGATGGGTGGTCCCTGGCTGCTTAAAGGAGGCAGTCATGAGTTCTTAAGAAACCCTCCCTAGATCCAGAAAATCAAAATAATTACCAACAAGTCACCAGTGTCCCTTCCCTTATGCTGGTGATTGGAGGCCAGATCCAGGCTCTCTTGGGTGAAGTCAGCTTTCTAGATCCATTTGAGTTGAAATTTAGGTCCAGTTCTGGCTGAGAAACTGCCCTGGTCACCCTGAATGATGCCCTTTGTCAGGAGAGAGTGTGGCTTGCTTGCTTTCTTTCTTTCTTTCTTTCTTTCTTTCTTTCTTTCTTTCTTTCTTTCTTGTTAACATTTTCATCTTTTGTTATTTTATAGTATTCTAGAAAAACGTAAGTTCTATAAGAATTACTGTGCTGTTGGGAGTATTTGTTAATTTTTTTGTCCTCTGCTGCTGGATTTATGCTGTTTTGGGTTTTATGGTTATTGGTTTTATTTTTATGTAATTCTTTTGTAAAGCTGCAAGCTACCTGTAACACATTTTGTTATAGGGGGACACAAATAAAAAAACAGGCATATATGAAAAAATAGCCATTACAAAAAAATGCCAGGTTAGAGACTTCTGTCTTTGCCTCCTTTTCTCCACCTTTCATTTTCCCTCCCACCACTTGGATAACTTATGTCAAGGCAGGTGGGTCAGAATTTGTGTGTGAGAGAGAAGGAGATGGGGCCAACAGTATCGGTGGTGTCTTTATCAATGACAGGTAATGAGAGGGGAGTTCATGTATATGGGAGGAAGGGATGGAAACCGTCACAACAGGTAGCATTTCCGAACACAATGCCACATTTATACTTTTTTTTTTTTGTAGATTTCACATTCCACATTTAGTTAGCAGTTCATTTTGATGGAGCTTAACAGAAAAAATCCCTCAAACACATTACGGATAAGAACTGAGAAAATCAATGTGGGGGTAATATTTGCACACATTCAGAAATATTACGTTGTAGCTGTTAGATACTCACAAGTGCCATTCAGGTCTTCAGATGAGGGGAATAAGTGAGGGGCAGAGTGAGGGTGGCCGCATGCACCAACCCAGGCCCCAGTCTCCCTGTGCCCACTGATTCCACCATGACTATCCTGAAAAAGCTAAGGAAAGTCTGGCCAAAGACTCCTCCCTGCAACTGAGAACCCTGATTCTGCAAAGTTCTCAACTGTGGGAAAGATCTGAAGGACATTCAGAATGCAGGAAGGACCCCATGAAAGTGGTTGGCCTCAGTGCAAGAAGCCATGGTCCACCTGCTACTCCCGAGAAATAACACTGAGCTAATTGGAGGAATGTCCAGAGCACAAAGAGTGAAGTGGCAGAGAGGAAGGAGTGGAGGAGGAGGATCATTCATTTTGACAGGCAGATCTGGCTTTTAATCACAGTGAATTATTTCCCCAAGGCACTCCAATCACAGTGACTTGGGGAGGAATTAAAAATTGTTTGATTTCTACTTGGATCCTTTCCCCATTGCAAGTCAAGGGAAAGATTGCCATTGTATCCCTCAAAATCCATGGGAGAGAGAAAAGCTACTCTCCACCAATGGCACTTGGGGTTACAAGGTCCCTGCTCTAGGGTGACATTTTCCCCACAACAGTCTGTCCTGGGGATTTAGGCTGTTTTTTCCCTCCAGCATGCATTCACCTATGCAAGATTTATTTCTATCCCAAGGAGAAGAGGCTGAGGGAATTCCATAGGAGTGAGCAGAAGCCCATTAACAATCTTTGTGTAACAGGATTTTTGCTGGGTGGTGACATTTTCCTCACTGCAGTCTGTCCTGAGAATCCATGCTCTTCATTTTCCACCCCAGCCCACTTCCATGATTCCTACTGTACCCACCTGAAAGTGGGAACACCTGCTCTTGTGGGAGAACTTCTGCAGCAATCATATGACAGGCTTTGGAAGGTGTGGCCATGCCTACAAATGGCATTCGATTCTGGCAAAAAATGAAAATGTTATGGACTTTTCCTTTTTATACAAAAAAGCAAAATGTAAAGGTAAATAAACAAAACAAAACAAAACAAAGCTGGATGGATGGATGGATCTGCCTTCAATCTGGCAGGATTAGTCTAACCTTGAGGGGCTCCTATGCCTGTAAATTTCATCCACTTTGGTCCACAGGAGAATGTTATGAGCAGAAAAGGACTGTAGGGCTCTGACTTTAGGACCCCCTTCCCCCCAAAAACCATCAGGTGCTCATGATCTTCCAAGGTTCTCCACTTTTCTCCACAAGGAGAAAAGACTCCCCACAGTGGAAGATATGCTGTATATTCCAATATAGGGAAGGGGAAGGAATGGTGCGTTTTTAGCTGCATTTCCTGAAGAGGGCTATTGTCCGTGGCTATTCATTGTAAGGTAAGGTGAGTGGTGGGTGAGAGAGCAGTTTTCAGGGAAGGTTATCTGATGTCTGCTCTTTTAACTGTGGAAGCCCTGTTGCACTTCCTCACTGATACTCCACTGCTCTAAAGTGCTATGTAAGGCAATGGTAAAGGTAAAGAGACCGCTGACCATTAGGTCCATTCGTGGCCGACTCTGGGGTTGTGGCACTCATCTCACTCTATAGGTCGAGGGAGCCGGCGTTTGTCTGCAGACAGCTTCCGGTCATGAGCAATGGGAGCTCACCCCATCGCGGGGATTCGAACCGCTGACCTTCTGATCGGCAAGCTCTAGGCTCTGTGGTTTAACCCACAGTGCCACTCTCATCCCTTAAGGCAATGGTAGCATGCTGGGAAAACCACAATTATAGATTAAGGTTACCAGACATCCCTGTTTCCCAGGGACAGTCCCTGGATTTACACATCAGTCCCCACAATCCATTGAAGTTGAAAAGTGTCCCCAGATTCATTGGAAAAAATCTGGTAACCTTACTGTAGAAGCCAATTTTATGCCAAATAAATTCTGAATTTCATACCAACCTGCCCTTTCCTCAAGATTTTTGGAATACAAAAAGGGGAGGTATGAGGAGGTCCGGGAAACAAGTAAATGAAAGATAAGTGATGAAAAGATTGAATTGTTTTTTAACTATTTTTATTTTGTATTTTTTCTTTTCTTTTTTTCATTTTGTAATATTGTAAAAACCTTAATAAATATTTATTAAAAAAAGATTTTTTTTGCCAAGGCTCAGTGAGGACCTTTGCTGTGGCTGTATGCGGATTGTGAATTAATAACCTGTGCCCCCCCTTTATTGCTGGCCCCCTGGCCTGCGGTCAGCAATGATGGAAGTTGTAGTCCAATAATATCTAGGGGCCCACATTTTGCCACCCCTGGATTATAGAGGTTCCATCCTCAGGAGTTTTATTTGTAACTGTCTCTTCTTGCTTCCTACTGGTACAACTAAGTTCTTTTTATTCCAGCTGGACTGAGAAGTTCCTCTCAGGACTGGTCCTTTTATGAGGCAGAGTGAGGTGGCTGCCTTAGGCAGAAGATGCTGAGGGGTGTGTGTAGACATTGCTGGTTGGGCCAGGCAGCTGCCCCTGCATCTCCTATGCCAGCCTGCTGCCCTCAGAGCTGAAGAGTGCTTCAAAGGCTAGTTTGGTCAGCTCCTGCATCTGAAATGGGGGAGACGCCATCCTGTCAATTGGCTTGGCCTTAGGCAGTCAAATATCTTGGGCCAGTCCTGTTTCTTCTAAGTTGATTTTATGTGCTATACATTTTTCTGTTTTGATATCTTTATTGTCTTTCATTGTTGGCTGATGTAGTTTATTGTGTATTTTTCAAATGGTAATCAATCTCCCTGAGCACCATGTCTGCAGGATATAAATTCTACTTAAATGGTACCTGATAATTTAGTGTGGCAGCCCCTGCACTTGGGAACTCCCTGCCTGTGGATATCAAGAAGGCACCTTCACTATGCTAAATGCTAAATGCCCAAAACATTATTGTTTAGAGACTTCTACCCAGATGCTTACTATATAACTTTTTGTAAATACTAGAGTTGTAAATTTTTCCTGATTTTGTTTTAGCTTTTTGTAAACCTCTTTGAGGATTCCTTTACAACCAAATGGTATATACATTTCGTGAAATAAATACAAGTAAATAAAATAAACAAACAAGCAAAACAAGCAAAAATGCAAACAAGCAAAAATGCAAAGGTGGTGGATAGGATTCCTGAGCTTCCACTGCATCCGGAGCCTCTGCAATTTGGCAGAAAAAATGTAAAGGTAAGGATATCTGTGTGTAGACACTGCTGCTGCTGCCTGGGAGAAGGCTGAGGGGAGTATGCAGAGAGAAGGAACTAATTAGGCATTTATATTCCCCCGCCCCCCGAAGTCACACAAGTGACTTTATGTGATTCCAGCAGGGGAAGAGGATTAGGGATGCAAAAAGGCATTTGTTTCCATTTTGCCCTATATGAGTCACATGCAGCACTGTATCCCTTCTACCACAGTTTGGATTCTGCAAAAAACAAAACCCAACTTTATTTGATGTGCTGTTTGCTGTGGCCAGATTTAATAAAGTAAATAAGTATGCTACGGTTACATGATTCTGCACCATTTCAGGGCTGGTGGTGGGTGGGAAATGATATCAATAATACACTGAACAAAATAACAACAGTGAATTGCAGACTGGGGGGGAAATGACAACAGCAAAAAATGTATTGTGTTTGCCTCCTTGGTTTTCATTCCTGTTTGGTGATGGACACGCAATGACACAATCTCCGGTACCATTTCCCATTTCAATAGAATTCTCCAGCTTCCCTAAAGATAATCCTCAATATATTGAGCTGTATTCAATTAAATTGCTGTGCTAGAGGAATCCATCACAACAACCCCCCGCCCAACGCAATGGGACTTCCCATCTTCCCCCCCCCCCAATGCCCCTCCACAGATCTGTTCAGGGGGGTTGGGAGAAGCCACAGAGCAGCACACAGAGGGTGGAGAGGGACAACGGCTTCATCCAGCAAGCACAAATGCTTGCTGAAGGAATTATCTCCTAAGCGCTATGTTGAATGAGGCCCATTGCTTTTATTCCAGAAGTTTAGTTGGCAATCAGATCTTTTTCTTTGTAGTATCTTACCCTTGCTTATTTCTTAAAAAGCAGTGGGAAATGGGTCTTGTCTTGGTGTGGCTTTTACTTCCTTCAAGACGCACCTCTGATGCAAAGCAAGAACAGGTCAAGGATAAAACATTGTCTTAAAGACAGGTGAAAAAAATACAAATGAAGTCTTGGGACATTATGCAGGATACAGTCATACCTTTGTTTTCAAACAGCTTAGTTCTTGTCCATTTTGGCTCCCGAACGCTGCAAACCCAGAAGTGAGTATTCTGGTTTGGAAACTATTTTTGGAAGCCGAATGTCTGACAGGGCTTCCATAGCTTCCAATTGGCTGCAGGAGCTTTCTGCAGCCAATCAGAAGCCACACTTTGGTTTTTGAACATTTTGGAAGTCAAACGTATTCTGTTCGGCTTCCAAAGTACGACTGTACTTCACTGAACAAAATCAGTTCCACGGTCAGTTCCTGGAGTAGGTCAGTCTTGACCACATAAAAAAGTGCAATGCTACTACGTCTACTAAGGAGTAAAGCCCACTGACTTAAATGGTACCTACTCCCAGGTAAGTGTGTATAGGATTGCAGCCTTAATTACTCTATTTTGAATACATTTAATGTACGTCTATGCTTGAATAAGACTAAATTTAAACAGTAAGAATTATGCCATGAGTGGATGATCTATGTTCTACATCCAATCTGTATAAATCTACCCAAATTGATACTGCTGAAATAAACAGCATGAAAGGGTCCAATGTAAAGATTAACACTGCAATTATTTTATATTACAATATAATATTCATATATTATCTGGCTTAAAATAATCACATTTAAGCTTCTTTAAATGTATTCTGAAGGTTTTATTGATAGGGCTTCCTACATAGACCTGCCTTGGTAGGTGGTAAACACATTTATCCTGGGTTTTATTATTTATTTATAAGACACCTTTGATTAAAAATGTTTTTTAATTCCAACCAGTATTGGGCTAATTTAAGCCTCAACTAAACAAACCAGCTGGGATTATACAGCTCATTTGCTGAGTCTTGTCACATTCATGGCAAACATATCCATACTTTATCTTGTGCCTTTTTATAACCTCTCTCTAGCAATTTTCATTAGCATTAACTTTACAGATAGAAAAAGAGTTATTTTGCACAAATATCCTGAGATTTTGTTCTTTACCACTGGCAGTGTGTGTGTGTTGGAGCCAGAGACTATAAGGGTAAATGTAAGGTAAAGGACCCCTGAACAGTTAAGACCAGTCAAAGGTGACTATGGGGTTATGGCGCTCATCTTACTTTTCAGGCCGAGGGAGCCGGCATTTGTCCACAGACAGCTTTCCAGGTCATGTTGCCAGCATGACTAAGCCATTTCTGGGGCAACGGAACACCGTGATGGAAACCAGAGCACACGGAAACACCATTTACCTTCCCGCCACAGCATTACCTATTTATCTGCTTGCACTGGCGTGCTTTTGAACTGCTAGGTTGGCAGGAGTTGGGACAGAGAAACAGGAGCGCACCACATAACGTGGATTCAAACCACTAAGCTTCTGATTGGAAAGCCCAAGAGGCTCAGTGGTTTAGACCACAGCGAGACCTCCATCCACTAGTGAGACTATATTGCTAGCATGTAAACACTGAGGTTCCCTATCCCAGGACAATTCAGAATAAGCACAAGAGCTCCATCTAGCTTCCAGGTGCTGAGAACCTGAAAGTTGTCAGAGTTTGCTGCAAGGTTTAGCACTCATTGAGCCTGGGCAGAGTAGCCCATTGCTCAAGTCATAGCAGCTGCTCTGCCTTTAGAGCAGATTGCATTTCCACCAAGTCTCATTTAAATGAATGAGCAGTACTATGCAGCACACAGCAGAACATGTGCAGGAGAAAGTCCCAGGGTATTGTGTCCTGAACCTGCAACTTTCTTTACTTAGTACTGTGCTCCAATGAAATCAATGAGACAATTCCATGTAAATCAGTAAATTGGCGCCATCAAAACGATATCAAAAGTGCAGTTTTATTTTTAGTGGCATAGGCATGCTAGCACCAGTACTGTTGTATCCCACCCCAATATTTTTATTGCAGTTCCATCCTTTCTCTAAGAAGCTCAGGACAACATAGATATATAGGAGCCACACCATTTTTGTCTTCACAACAATCCTAGAAACTAGGTTATGATGAGAGACAGCCACAGACCCAAGACTTCAAACAATGTCTATATGACATTGCTTGGTATTTGGGTACCTGAAGGACTTCTCCCACACAAACCTGACTATCCATGCACCGGTGTCATTGTCCAGGGTGACCACTTATGCATCAATAGACAGAGCTATTCCACCTGGCCTTTAATTTGAATTCAGCCCAATATTTTATTTCCCTTCTTTTCCCTCCAGCCCAATCTTTTATTTCCCTTCTCTTCCCTCCCCCTCCCCTTTTATGAAGATTACCCGCTCTGAGACCCCACAGCTAATTCTCCCTTGGCCTCCTCGCTGGCCCAAGTAGGACTAATTCAGCCAGCTAGCCCTGGTGACTATCTAATGTTTATTGGATGGATTTTTGAACTTTGAATTTTATTGTTATTCATGCTTTTATACTGTATTTTATGCTGCTTCTATGTTGTATTACAATTAAGTGTTTTAAATTTGTTGTTAGCCACCCTGAGCCCGGTTTTCTGAACCGGGAAGGGTGGGGTATAAATAAAAATGTATTTATTTGTTTATCAATGGAAAATAATATTTACATTGCCAAGAAATAGGACAAAAGAGGAGCATGATCTGTTGCATACACAGCTTAGGAAAACAAACCACAACAAAATACTTTCATAGCCATGCAGTGCAGAGTGGTTAGAATACTGCAATTTTAGAGAACAAGTAAGGAATCCAGACAGGTTCTTCAAAAGAGGTTTAAAAGCAGGATATCTGCCCATTTCCCATTGCCAGAGGGCTGTCTCTATATGCCTTGCCCTCTGAAGCTGACCGGAGATGGACTTGCCTTCTCAAGCACAATGCCCTGCCTGAGGAATAGAGGAAGCTGAGCCAAAGCATTAGTCCACCAACTCAGCCATGTCTACCTTGAGTGGTTTCAGGCAGGGGCTTTCCCAGCTCCACCTGAGATGCCGGGGTCAAAACTGGAAGGATCTGCATGCCAAGCGCTTCCTCAGGGAAGAATCACTTGGTGCCCACCTTCCATTCCCTTTGTGGCCAGACCATGGCATCTTTATTTTAAATGTTAGCTGTGTTGGTTTTCTTCTGCTGCGGCAGTTCCTTTATTTTACTGTTATGTTGTCTTTATTTTATTTTTAATGACTTTATTGATTTTGTTCTTTTTATCTCATTGCTAGCTGCCCTGGAAAATAGTAATGTTGAAATTTTTAAATTAAATATGTTCATACCCAATGAATGTGTTCATACCCAATGAATGTGACTGAACAGGGTAAAAGTAAAGACTCACGACACACAACACCACATTGACTTTCACACCTCATTGGCTCACAAAGTGTTATGGGAGCAGTCATACTACAGGGAGATAACACTGATATGGATTAATAGCCCTGTCATGTTTGCTGCTGACTGGAAAAACCAATAGGACTTACATCTTAGTGAGCATATTGAGAAGCTGGGCTGAAGTCATATATAACCCTGAAGTTATCTATATGAATACTCAAGTGAGTATTAGTTCACTCCTGACTAGGAGTGCTTTATACATATTGCAGTTCATAGGCCGCTTTTCAGGAGTTCACCAGAGTACAAGAATGCGAGGAGTATTGTGGTGGCAGCTTATTATCTGACCAATGCATCTTCAGTAGAATATCTATAGGATGTCTGCTTATACAAACCTATGGGAGGTTCTCACAGACATTCTTCTGAACATGTGTATGTCAGGGCACATTCATTGAGCACAGATGAGCACCTGAAACATCCCATGATATACCTTCAAGAGAGGTGATGAACTTGCTATATTTGAGAATTTTTGGAGAACTGGTGAGACCATGCAGACTGGAGGCAGGCAAATGTTGTCCCCATCATCAAAAAGGGGGGGGGGGAGAAGACCCAGAGAAGGTCCTAAAACAGATAATTAAACAGTCAGTCTCCTCCTTGGTTGCTTATCCAGGAACATCCATGCGGAGACTGTCCATGATGTGGCAAATGACATGGCTTGTTCACACGTTACTTGGTCGCTCCCCATCCAGCCCTTAGCACACTGCTGCATCATCACAGGAACTGAGCCTCACTGAGGCGGCCTGCAGGGCTACTGCACACATCACATAAATGCAATGGTAAGATTCTGAATTGTATCACTTTAGAGTGTGTGTGATATATTTGATTCACTAGTTGGCAACTTTTTTAAAAAAATCAACTATCTCATTCTGTGTAATGTGAAGAATGAGGCTCTTAAACCTTGACATTCTGAAAGAGTTCCATTTTGAGCATCATTGCTGCTCAAAGCGCAGCTTAATTTTGTGTTTTGTGTGTGTGCACATTGTGGATGTTTTCAGTTATCATTCTTTGGCTTTCAGAATAGAATGTGATGCAATCACTCTGGCCTGACTTCCCCCTAGGTTCATAAACTTCAGAGACAGCAAACAAGTTTTGAATGTAGTAGCTGGTGCTAGCAGAAGAGAACATTAATATTTTCTCCTGGAAAAACAACACTTGCTATACAGTGCCAGCTTGCAAAAGAGCTGAGTCAAGTGAAAAAAACCCTTACATTTTTCCAACTGGCCATTGCTCTTCTGGGGCATTTCACTCTTCAAAGAGGAATGCTTTCTACTTCCAGTCTTGTAATACACTTTTTAAAGGTAGTGCAAATATTGTCACCAACGGGTACATAAGAGTATTGCATTCAGAGATACCAGAACAATATCATGAAATGGCATTCAGTAGCACTTATGACTTGGTTTCATTTATCCTACATTTCCCTTATATGTATGCTACATTTCCCTTATATTTTTTCTCCACCTCCCTTAATAAAAAGAAAGAAAAATTTTAAAGTTTGAGCTCACCTGTGGGAAAGCAGTGTGATTAACCTCTGTGAAGTGTATGCAGACTCCTGGAAGCAACACCAGCTGTAACATCCTTCAAGTGACATTTCACGGAATATAGCAAGCTTGAGAGAATGTTGAACAATTACAGCAGATCATTACCTCACGTAAAAATGTTGTATGAGGGTGGCTAAACAAATGTGCGGAGCTGCAGTTTATCCTGTTTACCATATGCTATGTCACTTGCAGTAATAACAATTCTGCTCCCCCAGAAAGTGCCCTTAAATATCAGTGAACAAGGCAGAGCACTTCTTCTTGATAGAACTTTGTAAATTGTCAATGCAAGGAAACATTTGTAATGCAGAAAACTCAATTTATTCTTCAGGAAAGTTTTGCCTACATCAATTTGAATTGCTTTTTTTAAAAAACAAGGGAAAACAAGAAGTGCAGCACAAGGAAATAAAATGTGTATTCTGTATATTTGTTTTTCATATAGTTCTACGTTTTCCTGCATTTTACTGCAACTGGGGGTGGGGACCTCCACATTGGCCATTTATTGGGTATTTGCAGTGTCCCAGACATCCCAATCACCCCTCCTCTTGTTCATGCAGATACTGGGGGAGCTGTACCATAAAGACTAGTATTGAGGAGAGAACTACAAAGGTGTGGAGATTTCCAAGTAGAACTCTGCAATTTCTGGAGTTAGTTTGTTTCTGACAAGTTATGTGGAAATCTTTGAAAGCTATCTGGTGTTTCTTGGGGGTGCACTTGGCTCTCTTGCCCTCCATTTTGCCCGAGTGAGCCAGGCACGTCCTCCAGCCAAGTTCCCAAATCCAGAAACATCAGATAGGTTCTGTCTGGAAGACAGAGAAATCCCAGTGGCAATTTCCACCAGCGACAACCATCTTCTCCAGCTCACAGTGGGTATTTGACATCTCCCAAATCCCAGAAACATGACACACTGACCAGATGTTTGGAAGCTGTGGCTGGATGGTTTCATGGGAGCCAATTGAAACTAAATCCTTCGAAGACAGAGGTCCTTTGGCTGGGTCGGGATGGTATGGGGATGAGGGACCAACTCCCTTCTCTTGCGGGGGCCCAATTAGTGCCATTGCCTTCCGTTAAGAGTTTGGGTGTAATCCTTGACACCTCCCTTTCCATGGAGGTGCAGGTTACAGCAACAGTGAAGGTGACATTTTTCCACCTTCGCCGCATCAAGCAGTTGGTCCCTTACCTTTCCCACCCCAATCTGGCCACAGTGATCCACACGACGGTCACCTCCAGGCTTGAATACTGTAATTCGCTCTACGAGGGGCTGCCCTTGAAGCTGTCCCAGAAACTCCAGCGGGTGCAGAATGCTGCAGCGAGGCTCCTCACGGGGTCCCTGCCATGGGAGCATATTCACCCAGTGCTTTTCCAGCTGCATTGGCTCCCAGGGTCAGATTTAAGGTACTGGTTTTGACCTTTAAAGCCCTTCACGGCCTAGGACCCTCGTACCTACAGGACCACCTCTCCTGGTATGCCCCACGGAGGACCTTAAGGTCCATAAATAGTAACACCCTAGGGGTCCCGGGCCCTAAGGAAGTCAGATTAGCCTCAACCAGAGCCTGGGCCTTTTTAACACTGGCTCCAGCCTGGTGGAACGCTCTATCTCATGAGACCAGGGCCCTGCAGGATCTGATTTCTTTCCGCAGGGCCTGTAAGACAGAGTTGTTCCGCCTGGCCTTTGGCTTGGAGCCAATTTGATTCCCTCCCCCTCTTTCTTTTTTCCCTTCTCTTCCTGTGAAGAGGCTGCATCTTAATGTTTTAATGTATTTTAATCTTGTTTTTAAGTTGTATTTTAATCAACTTGTTTTTATTATTGGTTGTTAGCCGCCCTGAGACCAGTCTTGGCTGGGGAGGGCGGGGTATAAATAAAATTTATTACTATTATTATTATTATTATTATTATTATTATTGGTTTTTTTGTAAAAGTTATTTTGAACATCCTTTTCAATTCATTATATATCATTTCCCAGTAAGCTTTAACCTTATTTCATGGCACCCCTTTCTAAGTGCTCACAGACTAACCGTTTAGGAGATTTCCAGGTTCAGCATCAAGCTGACTGATTGGTCTTCTCTCCAACACAAGTGTTGAAGATAAGGACAACACTTGCCACCTCCAGTCTGCAGGGAGCTTTTTGGTGCCACCTTAGCCTTAATTGGAAGGGAAGGCAAATGGCAGCAGCAGATTTGGTTTCCTGACTCTGAGCTTGATGCTGGAGACCAGAGTCCCCTCAACTCAAGGCTGGCCGGCAGGCAGGAGGCTCCTGGGCCAGATCTCACAGTGCAAGGGGCTACGGAGCCAGAGCCAGGACCCTGATGGACACCTTCCATTGGGGCCAGTGAACTGAGCACCTGTCTCCCAGTCTGGGTACATATTACAACTTACATTGTATTTTAAATTCAGTTCAAACGTTTCAAAAGATGGTTGGATCGCTCACAACAAAGGAAGGAAGATTTTCTAGAATCATAGAATCATAGAATCATAGAATCATAGAGTTGGAAGAGACCACAAGGGCCATCGAGTCCAACCCCCTGCCAAGCAGGAAACACCATCAGAGCACTCCTGACATATGGTTGTCAAGCCTCTGCTTAAAGACCTCCAAAGAAGGAGACTCCACCACACTCCTTGGCAGCAAATTCCACTGTCGAACAGCTCTTACTGTCAGGAAGTTCTTCCTAATGTTTAGGTGGAATCTTCTTTCTTGTAGTTTGGATCCATTGCTCCGTGTCCGCTTCTCTGGAGCAGCAGAAAACAACCTTTCTCCCTCCTCTATGTGACATCCTTTTATATATTTGAACATGGCTATCATATCACCCCTTAACCTCCTCTTCTCCAGGCTAAACATGCCCAGCTCCCTTAGCCGTTCCTCATAAGGCATCGTTTCCAGGCCTTTGACCATTTTGGTTGCCCTCCTCTGGACACGTTCCAGTTTGTCAATGTCCTTCTTGAACTGTGGTGCCCAGAACTGGACACAGTACTCCAGGTGAGGTCTGACCAGAGCAGAATACAGTGGCACTATTACTTCCCTTGATCTAGATGCTATACTCCTATTGATGCAGCCCAGAATTGCATTGGCTTTTTTAGCTGCCGCATCACACTGTTGGCTCATGTCAAGTTTGTGGTCAACCAAGACTCCTAGATCCTTTTCACATGTAGTGCTCTCAAGCCAGGTGTCACCCATCTTGTATTTGTGCCTCTCATTTTTTTTGCCCAAGTGCAATACTTTACATTTCTCCCTGTTAAAATTCATCTTGTTTGTTTTGGCCCAGTTCTCTAATCTGTCAAGGTCGTTTTGAAGTGTGATCCTGTCCTCTGGGGTGTTAGCCACCCCTCCCAGTTTGGTGTCATCTGCAAATTTGATCAGGATGCCCTTGAGTCCATCATCCAAGTCGTTGATAAAGATGTTGAATAAGACCGGGCCCAAGACAGAACCCTGTGGCACCCCACTAGACACTCTTCTCCAGGATGAAGAGGAACCATTGATGAGCACCCTTTGGGTTCGGTCAGTCAGCCAGTTACAAATCCACTGAGTGGTAGCATAGTCAAGACCGCATTTTACCAGCTTCTTTACAAGAATATCATGGGGCACCTTGTCAAATGCCTTGCTGAAATCAAGGTAGGCTACATCCACTGCGTTCCCTTCATCTACCAGGCTTGTAATTCTGTCAAAAAACGAGATCAGGTTAGTCTGACATGACTTATTTTTCAGAAATCCATGCTGACTATTGGTGATCACAGCATTCCTTTCTAGGTGCTCACAGACTGTTTGCTTAATGATCTGCTCCAGAATCTTCCCTGGTATTGATGTCAGACTGACTGGGCGGTAATTATTTGGGTCCTCTCTTTTCCCCTTTTTGAAAATAGGGACAACATTTGCCCTCCTCCAGTCTGCCGGGACTTCGCCTGTTCTCCAGGAATTCTCAAAGATGACTGCCAGTGGTTCTGAAATCACATCTGCCAGTTCTTTTAATACTCTTGGATGCAGTTCATCTGGCCCTGGAGACTTGAATACATCTAGACTAGCCAAGTATTCTTGTACTATCTCCTTAGTTATTCTGGGCTGTGTTTCCTCTGCTGAATCATTTGCTCCAAATTCTTCAGGTCGGGCATTGTTTTCTTTATCGGAGAAGACTGAGGCAAAGAAGGCATTGAGGAGTTCAGCCCTTTCTGTGTCCCCTGTTTGCATTTCACCATCTTCTCCTCTGAGTGACCCCACTGTTTCTTTGTTCTTCCTTTTGCTACGAACATACCCATAAAAGCCTTTTTTGTTGCTTTTAACCTCTCTAGCAAGCCTGAGTTCATTCTGTGCTTTAGCTTTTCTGACTTTGTGTCTACACGTGCTGGCTATTTGTTTGAATTCCTCTTTGGTGGTTTCCCCCCTTTTCCATTTTTTGTACACATCCTTTTTTAATCTTAACTCAGTTAAAAGTTCTTTAGATAGCCAACCTGGCTTCTTTAGGCACCTTCCATGTTTCCGTCTCATTGGTATTGCCTGAAGTTGTGCTTTTACTATCTCCCTCTTAACAAAGTCCCAGCCATCATGAACTCCCTTTCCTTTTAGTATTACTGTCCATGGGATCTCACCAAGCACTTCCCTAAGTTTTATGAAGTCGGCTTTCTTAAAGTCGAGAAATTGAGTCCTAGTATGCTTGGCTGCTCCTTTCCGCTGTATAGTAAACTTCAGAAGAGCATGATCACTCGCGCCTAATGATCCTTCCACTTCTACCCCACTAACCAGGTCATCAACATTGGTTAGGACCAGATCTAAAATGGCTGTTCCTCTTGTTGCTTCTCCCACTTTCTGGGCAATGAAGTTGTCTGCAAGGCTAGTGAGGAATCTGTTTGACCTTATGCTCTTGGCTGAGTTTGACATCCAACAAATATCCGGGTAATTGAAGTCCCCCATTACTACTATCTCCCTTCCTTTTGCATGCTTGGCCATCTGTTCCAGGAAGGCATCATCTATGTCCTCCGTTTGGCTTGGGGATCTATAGTAAACTCCCACAGTGAGGTCACTGTTATTCTTCTCTCCCTTAATTTTGACCCAAATGCTCTCACTTTGGCTTTGAGGTTCTAAATCTTGGATCTCTTCACAGGTATACACATCCCTGACATATAACGCCACTCCTCCTCCTTTCTTGTCTGGTCTGTTTCTCTGAAATAGATTGTATCCCTCCATTATTACATTCCAATCGTGGGACTTATCCCACCAGGTTTCAGTGATTCCTATTATGTCATATTTAGTTTGCTGTACCAAGAGCTCAAGCTCATCTTGTTTATTTCCCATGCTTTGCGCATTAGTGTACAGACATTGAAGTCCATTAATCATTCCCCCGTGTCTCTTATTTAAGGATTTTTTCCTCCCACCACTAGGTCTGCGTGCTGTTTGCTCCATTCGGTCTATGCCATTTGGATGATCATCTACATCAATTGATAGACTCCTACCTTCAGGAGCACTGTCTCCCTCCCCCACATTAGTCAGTTTAAAGCCCTCCTGATGAGGTTTCTGAGATTTTTTGCAAAAACATTCCTCCCAACCGTTGTGAGGTGCAGCCCATCGCTTGCCAGAAGTCCATCTTCAAGAAACTGCATTCCGTGATCTAAGAATCCAAACCGTTCCTGTTTACACCATTTGCGAAGCCAGTTGTTCACTTCCACTATTTTTCCCTCTCTCCCTGGGCCACGTCGTTCAACTGGGAGGACAGATGAGATGACAATTTGTGCATTTAATTGCTTCAATTTCCTGCCCAGAGCCTCGTAATCTCTTTTGATCTTCTGGAGGCTATTGCTTGCAGTGTCATTGGTTCCCACATGAACCAAGAGGAAGGGGTATTTGTCAGTGGGTTTTATGATTCCTTGCAGTCGTTCAGTTACATCTTGGATCTTAGCCCCGGGGAGACAGCACACTTCCCGAGACATCTTGTCAGGCCCACAGATCACTGCTTCTGTTCCCCTCAGTAGGGAATCCCCTATCACTACTACACGCCTCCTCTTAGGTCTGGTCGGGGTTCTTCCGTGAGCTGTCCGTTCCAAGGTCGCCTGCACATTCCCTGAGGACTGACTTTGCTGCTCGTCTTCATATACCTGATCGACTGTAATGAGGGAGAGATCCTCAAATGGAGTCTGCTCTTCGTCTTCCATGCTAGGGGAAAGGACCTCAAAGCGATTGCGTATTTCTAAACAATCAGAGCGAACCCTGGGCCTCCTACTTCTTTGAGTCACGTTTCTCCACATATATCTGGCTCCTGTGTTGGTGAACTAGCCTCCTCAGGGGAGTCCCCTGTCTCCTCCTTGGTGGAGACGGTGTGCTCTGTTGCTTCCAAGAAGAGCTCCAGCTCTCTAATTCTTTGGAGCGTAGCTACACGTTCCTCCAGTTGCTGGACTTTGTCTTTTAAGAGGGCAATCAACATGCAATTGCTGCAGGTAAAGCTGCCTGCAACCTTTGGCAAGATAGTTGTTGCATGGATGATAGATGGACAGCACATCTACAAACAAATTTATTGGTCCAGCCCTGTAATGTCTCTTAGCTTTCCCAGTGTGAGGCTTTTCTATTTTAGAAGATAATGCTAAAACATTAAGGGAATATTGTGTAAAAGATTTCCAATTCTCCTCTAACCTTGGAGATGCATATTGCTTCCAGGCCAAGAGCCTCATTATTAACACAGAGGCACAGGCAATTTAATGGTGGGATTTTGTCTTGTTTTTATGTAAAGGACCTGATTTGTATTTAAAAACAAAAAACAACAACAACAACAACAACAACAACAACAACAACAACAACAACAGTGAATGCAAACCACAGATGTCGGGATTCACAAACAACTTACTTATCTCAATGGCTTCAAAGTAAATGCAAAGAATTAAATTCTAGAAAATATCTAACCTTCTGCCTTTCATATGTATTTTAAATACATTAAAAAGGTAAAGGTACCCCTGCCCATATGGGCCAGTCGTGTCCGACTCTAGGGTTGTGCGCTCATCTCACTTAAGAGGCCGGGAGCCAGCGCTGTCCGAGGATACTTCCGGGTCACGTGGCCAGCGTGATGAAGCTGCTCTGGCGAGCCAGCACCAGCCCAGCACACGGAAACGCCGTTTACCTTCCCGCTATAAAGCGGTCCCTATTTATCTACTTGCACTTAAGAGTGCTTTCGAACTGCTAGGTGGGCAGGAGCTGGGACCGAAAGATGGGAGCTCACCCTGCCGTGGGGATTCGAACCGCCGACCTTGTGATCGGCAAGCCCTAGGCGCTGAGGTTTTACCCACAGCAATGCATGTAATATCAGTAGGAAGCAGCATCCCGACTCAGTAAGCATATCGAGTATAGGGATGCAACTAATACATGTGATACTTTTTTTCTGTGAAACCAATGACCATTTTGCAATTTGGCTGATGGATAGATTAATGGATAGATTAATACATTCTTATTACATTTTTGAAAAAATATAGTATTTTATTTTGGCTAGTGATGATTAGTGTGCATTTAAATTTGGGGGCAGGTCGCTAAGTAGATGTTGATAGGACTGCACAGAGCAACCTCTGGGACTCCCCTTGTAGTGTTGTAGGTTATTTATTGAATTTCTATCCTGCTTTCTCACCAAATGGTGCTCAATATGACTTCAAATTCATTTTGAATTTTGCAGTGTGCAGTGGCAATGTTGGGAGAGGCTGCTGATCTCCTTCTGCAATACTCTGCTGGCCGCCCTCAACATTCCTCTGCTCTTTTGCCTCCAAAGTCACCATGGTGGTTTGCTGAGAATTTTGCTCTAGGCCGAGTCTCAGTTCAATAGGCCCCAACCAATTAGCAAAGTCCCTCTTCAAGATGGCAAAATGTGAAATATAGGAATGGAGCTTGTGGCATCACCTATGCCGGTTCCCAGCTTTCTTTAGAGATGCTGCTAGACAGCTGTGGGTTAATCAACTACAGCTCATCACCGACTCAACTTTAATTCTTAATGTGAACATGCCTTGCCTGTCAGTCAAAGGGAAAAGGCTAGAAGCACAGAGAGCTCACTAATGAAGCTCATCTGTACCTCTAGCATTTGTCAGATAAAAGCTAGAAGAGCTGGCTCTTCATAAGCATAGCAGGAAGCAGACTGAGCAAACAGAAACTTCATCAGAAACTGTGTGAGCTCTGTGCAAGAAATTAGGGAAAGAGGGCATGTACTCACCATGTGAACTCTCCTGCCCATGATGTTCCACATGGCTGGAAATTGAAGATAGGCTATAGAGGGACTTTTAGCTAATTACTAGAGCATCTAGCGCTTGTTTGATCTTTTAGCTGTGCACTGTAAGCTCCATTATTGTGCACTAATTTTATTCACACCAATATCTAGTATGCTGAGGGAGAACCACAGGCACCATTGCTATCAAATATGTACAGTTGGAAGATACAAGCACTTTGTTATGTGGAAAGAAACCAAGGTAACTAAAAAATGCATTTTCCCATCCTGCTCAGAAATGATTTTCTTTCAAAAATTTAACACCATAGATTCCTGTTCTATTTAAGCAATTTTCTACCTCTGGAAGTTGGTTGTGTTCAGCTAGGAGAACTTGCTGGCAGCTGGTCACATTAATTTGCTCTTAAGAACCTGGCGGAAAGGCAGAGCAGAGGAGTTCAGTGTTATATCTTAAAAGGGAACTAGGAGATGAGAACATTGCAAGAAGAGGGAGAAATGCTAAAGCAGAGGGGTTTTTTGTACCTTGTTTGGGTTCAAAAATTGGAAGCATTCTTTCACCCAACTAGGCCACAATCCAACAGAATTATGGCTGAAATTCTACCTTAGAGTAAATTCCACTGAAAATAGTAGGACTAGCTTCAAAGTTAACGGGCACATAGGAAATACTGTAAATTGCCTTGAATATTATCATGGTCTGTTTTGGAGTTGAATGAGGATACCTGGGTCAAATTCTTGCCCAGCCCTTGATTTCTCTGGATAACCTTGAGCAAGGCATTGCCACCCTAATCTAGCTCATAGGGGTGCCATAAAGATGGAATAAGATAACCCCCCCCACTCAATGTGTGCCTTTCTTAGCTCCTTGAAAATGTGCATTTGATATTTGACTTCCTTTAGTAATGTCTTTTTAAAAATTTATTTATTGTTAACGTTGCTGCAGTAAAAGTGCATTCTGTAGTTGACCTTCATAATGTTTTATTCTGAAATCTTTAATATATTAGCTTCCTGTTAATTACTTTGCTTTGAATGTATGCTTTATATTTGACTTCTTTCAGTAATGTTTTGTTCTGGTTTGTTTTATTCAATGTGTTGTAAACTGCTTTAAGATTTTTTTCCCATTAAAATATAAAATAGTATTGAAACAAAATGAATAATAATGACCACGAATTTAGATTCCTGCATTGCAGGAGGGGGTGGACTAGATTACCCTCGGGTACCCTTCTGACTCCAATAGTAATCCTATGAATATAATAATAAAGGGAGTGCGGAGCAGGATCAGACTGGCCAGCCCTGTCAGCCCTGACCGGTGTCTGTTGCAGTCCGGAACTGGCCGGATGTCTAAGCAAACTTGGGCACCCAGATCTGCATGTATGTGCAGCTGGGAACTGCAAAAGGCAGGGCACAATCTCACAACATCTGAACATCCCAGAGGTTTTGGGTGGGTTTCAGGTTTCCTTGGTATTGTTTCCCCTTGCCCTTTTGTGTCATTTATTTTGATACAGTTACAAATACATACGGCTTACCCCCTCCCTTTCTGAGCCACTCAAAAAAGACTTACAAAAGACTTAAAAAATTAAACCAGCATAATTTCAATTAAAACAATCAAGCTATAAAAAAGAGGGAAAGACAGCAGTCTAAAATCACTAAATCCTTCACCAGTCATTAAGCAAGCCCCCCCTCAAAAACCAAATGAAACAACTTGCCATATGTTGTTGCATACTGTTGCTGTATGCAAGAGGATTTAGAGACTTTCGTTCTTGTTTACAATGTAAGAATTTTATGACTGGGTGCGCATTAAGAGAGGGTAGGGCAACGCATCTTGATTGAGGATCAAACCGAAGGCATCATGAGGAAGCCACATATATGGATCTATTGGTATATTGTCTGTGGCATTCACACAAAGCAGGAAGGAGTGCAGCATCATGCAGGGCTCTTGTGTTTTTCTTTTTTTACATGAAATGGAGGACATGGGTGAGGAAACTCCCCTCCCCAGCCTTAACCAAGCCTCAATTCACTGTGCGCTATCGCTTCAAGGGTCTTTCTCTCAACTTGGCTGAGAATAAACTTGCTAATGGCAGAGCACAGAGCTAGCAACAGAGCAAGATGGGGGAAGAAAGGGCAGGCGGTTTCACTCGCCTTGCCTTGTTTCCAGGGCTCTTCTCTATCCCTCTTCTGGTGTATTTGCAAGGGAGAGCAAGATGTGTTGAGAATTCCATTCCTCCCGTGCTGCAGTTGTGTGTGGGATTGGTACATGTCACATGTCTGTTTACATTCCAGCACTGATTATTGGAGTCTTGTGGGCGGAAAGGGAGATTACATGTGGGGAAAGTAAAGGAGGCTCCTGTTCCAGACGGTTGTCCATGAGGGCAATTGGAACAGCAATGTTGTGCTCATTCTTGTGTGTTTATCAAGCAGAGGCCATCACAGAACGCCTGAATAGGCCAGATGCCTTGAACATGGTTGAGGCAAGAGTGGCTGAATGCTGCCGATTCAGTTAAACAGCAGTGTAGAAATTGTCTTAATTACATTGGGTTGTTGTATTCAACATAGTGGGTGGGGGTCATGCAGATGAGCAGGGGGAGGTAGTTGAATACCACCCATAAAGAATAAATGGAAACATAGAAGTTAGACCATTAACTCTTAACTCCATTAGCAAAGTTCACACAACTGTCCTGTTGCTTCTTGTTGGACCCTTGTTTGTCCCAACATTCATCCTGTGGTGTAAGCAAAGGGGGTTCTTTAAAGCAGTTGCCTGAAAGTGTGGGTGTTGGGTGTACAGGCAGAGGGGCAGGCAAATGTTGGGCCATGATTGACTGGTGTGTTCTGGAGCCTGCTCCCCTTTATGAATGTCTGAAGGGGTTTTCTGAAAAGAGTTACTGTCAGAAGAAACCAGAGGCCTTTCTCTTGGGCATGGCCGGCCGAGTGGTGCCAAAGAAGGACAGAACGTTTTTCATGTATGCTACAACAGCAGCAAGAATACTCATCGCAAAGTATTGGAAGATGCAAGATCTACCCACTCTGGAAGAATGGCAGATGAAACTGATTGACTGTATGGGACTGGCAGAGATGACGAGCAGAATCCGTGACCAGGGAGAAGAGTCGGCAGAAGAAGATTGGAAAAAATTTAAGGACTATTTACAGAAATATTGTAAAATTAAGGAAAGTTAAATGGTGTTGGATTGAAATTGAGTGGTTTCTAGCTGTAATGATATAAAGGAACATAGATGGGAAAAAAGGGTCTGGAAAATAAGGTAATATTATAAGCTGTAATGCTTTAAGTGAAGGATTTGCTGAACAAATAATTTCAATTGGAATACGAGGAGGAGAAGTATGACGAGGTCTGAGAAATTTGTTATTGAAAAGTATGTTTTATGAACTATATGTCTTTTTTAATCTTTTTGTTTGTATTGTTTTTGTTTGTTTGTTTGTTTAAAAAAATGGAAAATTTAATAAATATCTTTTTTAAAAAAAAGAGTTACTGTCAGGCCTATTTGTATAAGACCAAGCCGTGGTTCACATGTACATGAATTGATTTCTCCAATGGATGGGTTGACAGCTGGTTGTGTAAACTGACTTCCCTGAAAATTCCCTGTAGTTGTGGTGGTATAAGCTGATCTGAACGTTCCATCCGGGATGCTAGACCTGCCACAGCCCCCTTCCCTGGATGTTAGGAATCAAGTGATGAACACAGATGTATGAACCACTACTGTTTTGCAGACTAACTGAACCAGTCTACCCTCAAATTGGGAATCAAAGGGAAGATCTAGAAAGATTCTACCCTCCTGCTGACAAGACTGCTGCTCCCAGCTCCTTATCTGGGCCTCAGGAGAATATCCTGGTTCTGTACACTCTGTGGGATCTCTGTGCTGTCCAGCACGTTCATCTAAATGTTTTAATTGAGAGACTCTTGAGTTAAAAGTAACCTAATCCATTTGTCCACAGCTGTCAAGATCAAAAGGAATCACACGTGTGTTTCTCTTCTCGATTAATATGTTTTAATTTTTTTTTAAAAAAGTACTTCAATGAATGGCAAGCTAAGATCATATCCTCTCACACAGATGTCAGTGCAATTTATAAATACAAAAGCAGCTCCCCACATCTGTTCTCTTATTTTCTTTTTCGATTTAAGAGGGAAATTGACCTTACAATCTTCAACGTGACTGCAGGTCATTGTTATTAGAGATGAGAAAATGCTGGTGTTCTGCTTTTGATTTAGCCTGGCAAACCTCCCAGATACATGACAATTGCAGTATAAAAACTCTGAACCGCTTTACAGTATTTTATTTTTCAGGTGGAGACATTTGCCGGTCTCTGTACATTGCACAAAATAGAAAATCATGTCAGTAAGAGGGTGAACAATGATGCCTTTTAGAAACTCAACAGCACAAAAATAAATTCTTCGCTTGACATTCTTTCATGCCAGTTGGATTATAATGTTAATGTTTTGGAGCAGAGCAGGTAGACTTCACAGTTTGCAGGATTTTATATTGAAATGTCTGCCCACCTCCCTATCTATGCAGGAGCAAAGTGGGGTGGGGTGCTATCCTTTTCTCCCTCCCACTTTGGGCACTGCATCGGAGTATCTTCTCCTGAATGCGCTTTCCTGAAAGTCAGTGAGTGAGGCTTTGCCCCAAATTTGTCAGCAGCCATTCTACCACTTCAAAACCTCAATTCAGCCCTCAGATAAAATGGAGGGAGAGAAAGAGAAAGAGAACAGCTGCTGGTGTTATAAAGGCAGAAATTCCTTACCCACCATCCCACGACCCGCTCTTTATTGCAAGCCTGGCAACCCTGATGGACACCTCACTAAATATGGAACAGCACCATCTCACTCAGTATGATCTACTCTGACTGGCAGTAGTTCTCCAGGGTTCCAGACAGAAGTCCTTATGCGACCCCCGAGTCAAGGAGATAAGTAACTATACAGCCTTTAGAAGACATCTAAAGACAGCCCTGTTTCATGTTTTATTATGTTTTCATCTATGTTGGAATCTACCTAGTAAGATGGGTTTAGTATAGGATGATGATGGAATAGGACATTCCTATTTTCACTGGAGAAATGTTGGAGGGGATGTCTTCCAGGCTGGAGAGGCTAGGAACTGAACAAGGGACCTATTTTTTCTTTCTTTTGCAAAGCATGCGCTATGCCCAGCTCCCCCCCCCCTTTTAGTGGCTACAGCTGATTGGGAGATGGAGGGACGGGAAGGAGACAGCGGCCTGAGGTAAGAGTGCAGGTGAAGTTGTGGGAAGAGGAGGTGAAAGTGGTGGAGCCAGTTGAAAAACAGTCCCACCGATTGGAAATTGTCCTCTTTCTGGGGCCCAACATGCCCTTCTGGGCAGATATTTACATTTTAAAGGAAATGTCTGGGTTTGGGGATGTTTTGCGGGGGGGGGGAGCGCTCCTCGGGCTGCTCTGCACACTGCGGCTGCTGCCAGCCTGAGCTGGGGAAAGAGGTGTGCGGGTGCAGCGGCAGTCCCACATGCACACACACGTGCACCTCTTTCCCCAGCTCGGGCTGGCAGTGGCTCAGACTGTCCTCTTTTTTGCTCTTCAAGATATGGCAACCCTGACTTACTGGTAATAGCTCCCTGTAATGGCACCCACCAGCTGAGTTTGCTAACAGAAATGTATACAAAACTAAGAAAGAAAGGAGAAGTATAAGCAAACCCCCCCAAGGTTAGCAGAAAGGCCAGTAGGCAACCCCCCTCCTGAAGCAGCTTAGTGAAGACTGAGCATGCTCAGAAGCCATGGGAGACTGTGGGTCAGTTGTTCCTTACAACTGATAATATCAAGGAGGAAGGTTGGGCTGGCTGGCTGGAACCTGGAAAAGGAGAATTCCAGCTTGAGAGTGAGGTTATTTTGCAATGGTTTGTTGCAAGGCCCTCTTTTCATAATGCAACCCAACCCAATGGCCAGTTCAGGAGAAGCCCACACATTCATTAAATGGGGTTTGTACAGAAAGATTTGTTCCCTGATTGTGCTATCAGAATGACTCCAGCTGCTTGAGGCAGTACAAGTTTATTTTCTCCAAATGGTTTAAATATAATTTAAACATTTTTTTGTGGGGAAATGAATTGCAGAAAGCTTCTGCTGGAATTATTAAACAGTGTTTGAATTTTCTGAGCAAGTATGAGACTTCTATAAAGAGGTTGTTTGTCAGAATCCCCGAGTAGTGAGTACGTGCTCTATGTATAAGGTTTTCCTGCTTTAGCTTTTATTTAATAAATCCTGTGAACAATAAGTCGAGATAAGGCAGTGACTTAATGCACAAAAACAGAGGAAATTCAGAGATCAGCTATTTCGTTCCAGCTTTTACTCCGTCCTTTTTGTCCTGATATTGCAAGAACCTGAGCTCCAAGTTTTAGTACATAAAAAGGAAGATAAGAGAGTGAAACAGAGGAAACAAAATGAACATGATATAAGTGTAAAATTAATATGGCTTTTGTGATCTTGTTCATAATAGAGTGTAACCTGCTGATGAAGGGCTAATCCCTGAAAACAAGTTAGCCCATTGTAGATGGATATCTACTTTAGGGACAAACATATTGCAAGCACCAATCTTTCCCTTGCTACCCATCTAGAATTTCAGCCGCTAATAAGTGTCCTTCTTCTCTCCGTGCATCTCCACCAGTGAGTACCCTGGTCTCAATTGGGGCTAAGTACACGAAAGCACGTCAAAGTGCAAATAGATAAATAGGTACCACTTTGGCGGGAAGGTAAACGGCGTTTCCGTGCGCTGCTCTGGTTCACCAGAAGCGGCTTAGTCATGCTGGCCACATGACCCGGAAGCTGTATAAATAAAGCGGCCAATAAAGCGAGATGAGCGCTGCAACCCCAGAGTCAGCCCAGAGTCATGCTGGCAAGCGTCCCTCAGGAAGCTGCTCCAAATCCTGGGCACCACAGCTGAAAAGACTATTGCGGACATTAACACTGTGTAGTTTGAAGTGACTGGATGCATGAAAACTGAGTCCTTTTGAAATAAAAAAAATTGTCAAGGCCTGTAAGTTTAATTCAGAAGTTTACTTGCAGAATTTTCTTCAAAACAAAACAGAAAACAGTGTTACATCAAGGTAATTCCATTTCTTGTACATATCCAGGACAGGCTCAGCATCTTCTTAGAAATGCCTTTAAACAGGAGTGAGATCACAACTCTGTCTCTGCCCCATTCCAGCCTCCATTAGCCTGGAGCTATTTTCCTGGAGAACATTTACATCCTCCTTCCATGGAGTCTGAGAACAAAGAGCAACAGCCACTACCCTTCCAAGATGGCAAATTTGCAATTCAGTACCTTCATCACATGATCAAAGGTTATATTCAGTTTAGAGAATAATCAACCAGTTAAAGCTCAGAGATCACTTCTTGCTCTTAATATAGCTTCAGTGGAATCTTTTCACCAGTGTTAAACCTTTTCACCAATATACAAAGGCATTTTCCATTTCTGTGTGAATTAAACCAATTATACTTATGAAAAGCCTCCCTCAGGTACCCAGCTGCCTTATCTCAGAGAGATTTCAGAGAGTGGTAGGACCTCAAGGAGGGCCTCCAAATTAGAGCAAGTTCCAGTTCAGTTGACAGGGGATGCAGGAAACTCGCCAGTGAGAAAACAGATCACTTATCTACCAAAGTGTGTGACATTTTTGGAAAAGAAAAAGGCTACAAATGCAGAGTGTAGTCCCTAAGATGGTTGGGTGGGGCCTTGTACACCTCCTTCCGGCAACTCCTGCAGTTGGTGCCAAATGTATTGCTCTGCTTTCCTTTGGACCACATCAGCGAAGCTGCAGGGGTGGATGTCTTGTTATCCAGGCAGCCCAGGCGCTCCATACACGCTGCCCAGACTTGTGTCCCAGAGAGGTCACTTGGTGCTGTTAATGCGGCAAAAACAATGCAGGAAGCAGCAGCTACAGAAGCCGCTATGTTTCTCTAGTGGCTTGACTTCACCCCCGGAGGCACACTCCATTTTCCTGAGAGAGAGACAGATGTGACCAACATCAACTGAAGTGATTCCTAAATGGTTAAGGAGGTAAACATTACCATCTTTTTGCCCAAATGCAAAAGCCAGTTCTTTCCCAACCATGCCACCTTAGTGTGAAGTTTCTTCAACATCTCTGATATCCAAATTAAAAGCTTAGCAACAATGTAGGTTTTGGGAAATTTATCTCTGGCATATCTGATCAATATCAAGTGTTATGCTGAGAAAAGATGATATAATCATAATTCACAAACCGAAATAATGGATAATCAATGTGCCTATCAAATTTTAACTGCCCAATAAACCACTCTGTCCGTGAAATAAAGTTTAGAACGTTGTCCTGCAATTAGAAGAATACAATACATTACCAGGGAAATGGTACATTTTTCTTTGTTAGGTGGCTATGTTTGAAACTTCACAATGGGTTTTTTTAACCCAACCGTTTAATAATGTATATTGTTCCTTAGGAAATCCATGGTATTTTAGACATAATTAATGTCCACTTTTCATTTCCAAAAAGGAAAACAAATCTATCATGCTCAATGGAACCAGTGTGAAGGATTCATCATGATGTAAATGGAACTGAATAAGACACTTTCATTAGCCATGGATCATTAGTACAACACCCCATAATGGCCCTGCCAGTGCTTTGAAGGTTTGTCATGTGAAAGCATGCTCACATAGCCCATTAATGCGTGAACAGCAGACATTCGACATCAAAACATTTACCCTCTTAAAGCCAGCACATTATCCCAGGAAATCTGCATCTATCTCAGAATAGTAGTGCCTCTTTCAAGAGAATTAGATGGAGTGAGACTTAATAACTCATTACTGTATTATAAATACAGCAATTTTAATGTAATACATTGATATAGAGCCTCTTCAGACTTGTGTTTTATTGTGGATATACTCTGCAACATCTTCTTGAAACGATAAGGAACGGTTTGGATTCTTAGATCACGGACTGCAGTTTCTTGAAGATGGACTTCTGGCAAGCGATGGGCTGCACCTCACAATGGTTGGGAGGAATGTTTTTGTCAAAAATCTCAGAAACCTCATCAGGAGGGCTTTAAACTGACTAATGTGGGGGAGGGAGACAGTGCTCCTGAAGGTAGGAGTCTATCAATTGATGAAGATGATCATCCAAATGTCATAGACCAAATGGAGCAAACAGCACGCAGACCTAGTGGTGGGAGGAAAAAATCCTTAAATAAGAGACACGGGGGAATGATTAATGGACTTCAATGTCTGTACACTAATGCGCAAAGCATGGGAAATAAACAAGATGAGCTTGAGCTCTTGGTACAGCAAACTAAATATGACATAATAGGCATCACTGAAACCTGGTGGGATAAGTCCCATGATTGGAATGTAATAATGGAGGGATACAATCTATTTCAGAGAAACAGACCAGACAAGAAAGGAGGAGGAGTGGCGTTATATGTCAGGGATGTGTATACCTGTGAAGAGATCCAAGATTTAGAACCTCAAAGCCAAAGTGAGAGCATTTGGGTCAAAATTAAGGGAGAGAAGAATAACAGTGACCTCATTGTGGGAGTTTACTATAGATCCCCAAGCCAAACGGAGGACATAGATGATGCCTTCCTGGAACAGATGGCCAAGCATGCAAAAGGAAGGGAGATAGTAGTAATGGGGGACTTCAATTACCCGGATATTTGTTGGATGTTAAACTCAGCCAAGAGCATAAGGTCAAACAGATTCCTCACTGGCCTTGCAGACAACTTCATTGTCCAGAAAGTGGGAGAAGCAACAAGAGGAACAGCCATTTTAGATCTGGTCCTAACCAATGTTGATGACCTGGTTAGTGGGGTAGAAGGGGAAGGATCATTAGGCGTGAGTGATCATGCTCTTCTGAAGTTTACTATACAGCGGAAAGAAGCAGCCAAGCATACTAGGACTCAATTTCTTGACTTTAAGAAAGCCAACTTCATAAAACTTAGGGAAGTGCTGGGTGAGATCCCGTGGACAGTAATACTAAAAGGAAAAGGAGTTCATGATGGCTGGGAGTTTGTTAAGAGGGAGATAGTAAAAGCACAACTTCAGGCAATACCAATGAGACGGAAACATGGAAGGTGCCTAAAGAAGCCAGGGTGGCTATCTAAAGAACTTTTAACTGAGTTAAGATTAAAAAAGGATGTGTACAAAAAATGGAAAAGGGGGGAAACCACCAAAGAGGAATTCAAACAAATAGCCAGCACGTGTAGACACAAAGTCAGAAAAGCTAAAGCACAGAATGAACTCAGGCTTGCTAGAGAGGTTAAAAGCAACAAAAAAGGCTTTTATGGGTATGTTCGTAGCAAAAGGAAGAACAAAGAAACAGTGGGGTCACTCAGAGGAGAAGATGGTGAAATGCAAACAGGGGACACAGAAAGGGCTGAACTCCTCAATGCCTTCTTTGCCTCAGTCTTCTCCGATAAAGAAAACAATGCCCGACCTGAAGAATTTGGAGCAAATGATTCAGCAGAGGAAACACAGCCCAGAATAACTAAGGAGATAGTACAAGAATACCGTATTTTTCGCACGATTGGACGCACCGGACCATAGGGCGCACCTAGTTTTTTTGGGGGGAAATAAAGGAAAAAAAATTTCCCTTTATTTCCCCCCCAAAAGCAGGTCAGGGAAACCGAACCAGGTCGAGGAACAGCGGGATAGTGGTCCCCCGAGCTTGTGGGGCTGGCTGATGTCTGTCTGGCGCGCGGGGCGCTCTGCTTCAGGGCGCCCTGCCTGCCGGGCGGCAGCCTGCTATCCGCAGCTTGGGGAGCCTTGTAGGGAACTCCTGCAGGGCTCCCCACGCTGCGGATGTCTGCCCGGCGCAAGGGGCGCTCTGATTCAGGGCGCCCCGCCCGCCGGGCGGCAGGCTGCTATCCGCAGCTTGGGGAGCCTTGCGGGGAACTCCTGCAGGGCTCCCCACGCTGCGGATGTCTGCCCGGCGCGAGGGGCGCTCTGATTCAGGGCGCCCCGCCCGCCGGGCGGCAGGCTGCTATCCGCAGCTTGGGGAGCCTTGCGGGGAACTCCTGCAGGGCTCCCCACGCTGCGGATGTCTGCCCGGCGCGAGGGGCGCTCTGATTCAGGGCGCCCCGCCCGCCGGGCGGCAGGCTGCTATCCGCAGCTTGGGGAGCCTTGCGGGGAACTCCTGCAGGGCTCCCCACGCTGCGGATGTCTGCCCGGCGCGAGGGGCGCTCTGATTCAGGGCGCCCCGCCCGCCGGGTGGCAGGCTGCTATCCGCAGCGTGGGGAGCCTTGCGGGGAACTCCTGCAGGGCTCCCCACCCTGCGGATGTGTTCCCGAAGCGCCGGGCGCACTGCTTTCAGGGCGCCCGACGCTCCGGGAAGCAGGCTGCTATCCGCAGCCTAGACATCCCTGCGGGACCTCCCGCAGGGTTGCCTAGGCTGCGGATGTGTTCCCGAAGCGCCGGGCGCTCTGCTTTCAGGGCGCCCGACGCTCCGGGAAGCAGGCTGCTATCCGCAGCCTAGACACGGCGGAGCGCTAATCCCGAAGCTTGGGGCTGCGGAGCTCAGCGCGCCCCAAGCTTCTGGGTGCCGGCAAGTTCTAGACGGCTAGCGGAGACCTTGCCGGCACCCAGAAGCTTGGGGCGCGCTGAGCTCCGCACGCCCCAAGCTTTGGGATTAATGCAGCGCTCCGCTAGCCGTGGGAGAGCTGGGTCTCCCACGGCTAGCAGATAGCTTCCTGAAGCCTGGAGAGCGAGAGGGGTCGGTGCGCACCGACCCCTCTCACTTTCCAGGCTTCAGCGAAAGCCTGCATTCGCTCCATAGGACGCACACACATTTTCCCTTCCTTTTTAGGAGGGAAAAAGTGCGTCCTATGGTGCGAAAAATACGGTACTTGGCTAGTCTAGATGTATTCAAGTCTCCAGGGCCAGATGAACTGCATCCAAGAGTATTAAAAGAACTGGCAGATGTGATTTCAGAACCACTGGCAGTCATCTTTGAGAATTCCTGGAGAACAGGTGAAGTCCCGGAAGACTGGAGGAGGGCAAATGTTGTCCCTCTTTTCAAAAAGGGGAAAAGAGAGGACCCAAATAATTACCGCCCAGTCAGTCTGACATCAATACCAGGGAAGATTCTGGAGCAGATCATTAAGCAAACAGTCTGTGAGCACCTAGAAAGGAATGCTGTGATCACCAATAGTCAGCATGGATTTCTGAAAAATAAGTCATGTCAGACTAACCTGATCTCGTTTTTTGACAGAATTACAAGCCTGGTAGATGAAGGGAACACAGTGGATGTAGCCTACCTTGATTTCAGCAAGGCATTTGACAAGGTGCCCCATGATATTCTTGTAAAGAAGCTGGTAAAATGCAGTCTTGACTATGCTACCACTCAGTGGATTTGTAACTGGCTGACTGACTGAACCGAAAGGGTGCTCATCAATGGTTCCTCTTCATCCTGGAGAAGAGTGACTAGTGGGGTGCCACAGGGTTCTGTCTTGGGCCCGGTCTTATTCAACATCTTTATCAACGACTTGGATGATGGACTCAAGGGCATCCTGATCAAATTTGCAGCTGACACCAAACTGGGAGGGGTGGCTAACACCCCAGAGGACAGGATCACACTTCAAAACGACCTTGACAGATTAGAGAACTGGGCAAAAACAAACAAGATGAATTCTAACAGGGAGAAACTTGGGCAAAAAAAATGAGAGGCACAAATACAAGATGGGTGACACCTGGCTTGAGAGCACTACATGTGAAAAGGATCTAGGAGTCTTGGTTGACCACAAACTTGACATGAGCCAACAGTGTGACGCGGCAGCTAAAAAAGCCAATGCAATTCTGGGCTGCATCAATAGGAGTATAGCATCTAGATCAAGGGAAGTAATAGTGCCACTGTATTCTGCTCTGGTCAGACCTCACCTGGAGTACTGTGTCCAGTTCTGGGCACCACAGTTCAAGAAGGACACTGACAAACTGGAACGTTCCACCTAAACATTAGGAAGAACTTCCTGACAGTAAGAGCTGTTCGACAGTGGAATTTGCTGCCAAGGAGTGTGGTGGAGTCTCCTTCTTTGGAGGTCTTTAAGCAGAGGCTTGACAACCATATGTCAGGAGTGCTCTGATGGTGTTTCCTGCTTGGCAGGGGGTTGGACTCGATGGCCCTTGTGGTCTCTTCCAACTCTATGATTCTATGATTCTATGATTCTATGTGTCCAGAGGAGGGCAACCAAAATGGTCAAAGGCCTGGAAACGATGCCTTATGAGGAACGGCTAAGGGAACTGGGCATGTTTAGCCTGGAGAAGAGGAGGTTAAGGGGTGATATGATAGCCATGTTCAAATATATAAAAGGATGTCACATAGAGGAGGGAGAAAGGTTGTTTTCTGCTGCTCCAGAGAAGCGGACACGGAGCAATGGATCCAAACTACAAGAAAGACGATTCCACCTAAACATTAGGAAGAACTTCCTGACAGTAAGAGCTGTTCGACAGTTGAATTTGCTGCCAAGGAGTGTGGTGGAGTCTCCTTCTTTGGAGGTCTTTAAGCAGAGGCTTGACAACCATATGTCAGGAGTGCTCTGATGGTGTTTCCTGCTTGGCAGGGGGTTGGACTCGATGGCCCTTGTGGTCTCTTCCAACTCTATGATTCTATGATTCTATGATTCTATGATTCTATGATTCTATGAATATTTCTTCAGTAATGAATTCATTCTGCTTTGGTTTGTTCTGTGATGCTTTCCCAGTGCTATCACATCACTGCTGTCTGGACAGGCTATAGCGCAACAAAAGTGGAACAAAAATAAACCACAATATTTGTGGTATAAAAAGTTATGGGATTTTAGCAAGAAGTTAAAGAACATACACTGACTGGAAATGAATTCATACATTATCATATTACATTACATTACAGACCATATTATAATATAATTTCAAACATGTATACAAAGTTTATATCCCTCATCGAGGACTGGGGAAAATTAGCAGAATACTGGGAATGTATAAGTGATAAAGGAATAACGTTAGTGGCATTTAGAGAAGCTCTGTAACAGAATAAGAAATATTTCAAGATTTGTCTGGCAGGGCAAGAAGCCTAGAATAAAATTTAAAATATTAACAGATGCAAAGGAAAGAGGTGGATTTGCCCTGCCAGACTTTAAACTTTACTACAAATCAGCAGCTTTTTGCTGGTTGAAAGAATGGCTACTTCTTGAAAACACAGACATTTTGGACTTGGAAGGTTTTAATAATGTATTTGGATGGCATGCATATCTGTGGTATGATAAGGTCAAAGCGCATAAAGCATTTAAAAACCATATTGTTAGGAAAGCATTGTTTAATGTTTGGATAAGATACAAGGATCTATTGGAAAATAAAACCCCAAGGTGGCTGTCACCGATGGAAGCGAAAGCTCAGAAAAAGCTCAATATGGAGGCTAAATGGCCGAAATATTGGGAAATCTTGGAACAAGATGGAGATAGATTGAAATTGCAGAGTTTTGAGAAACTAAAGAACAAAGTGCGAGACTGGCTTCATTATTATCAGATAATGGAGGCATATAATTTGGACAAGAAAATTGGCTTCCAGGTGGAAAAATCAAAATTAGAAATAGAACTGTTAGAACCCAAAACTAAGACTTTGTCAAGGATGTATAACTTGCTGTTGAAATGGAACACTCAGGATGAAACGGTGAAATCTGTTATGATTAAATGGGCACAAGATGTTGGACACAATATTATGTTTGCTGACTGGGAACAGTTATGGACCACAGGTATGAAGTTTACGGCATGTAATGCCCTAAGAGAGAATATTATGAAAATGATATACAGGTGGTACATGACCCCAGTCAAGCTAGCAAAAATCTATCACTTGCCCAATAATAAATGTTGGAAATGTAAAGAAACTGAAGGTACATTCTTTCACCTTTGGTGGAAGTGCCCAAGGATTAAGGCTTTCTGGGAGACGATATATAATGAATTGAAAAAGGTATTTAAATATACCTTCTTGAAGAAACCAGAGGCCTTTCTCCTGGGCATAGTCGGCCAATCGGTGTTAAAGAAGGATAGAACTTTCTTTATGTACGCTACAACAGCAGCAAGAATACTTATTGCAAAGTATTGGAAGACACAAGATTTACCCACCCTGGAAGAGTGGCAGATGAAGGTGATGGACTATATGGAATTGGCGGAAATGACTGGCAGAATTCGAGATCAGGGAGAAGAGTTGGTGGAAGAAGACTGGAAGAAATTTAAAGACTATTTACAGAAATACTGTAAAATTAATGAATGTTAGAATGATGTTGGATTGAAATTAAGTGGTTTCTAGCTGTAATGGTATAAAAGAACATGAAAAAAACGGGTTTTTATAAGTAAAAATCTAATGTTATAATAACTTAAGATTAAAGATCTGGGTAGAATAAAGAGGGAAAGAAACTGCTAAGTTAATAAATTGAACTGGAATACAAAAAAGGGAGGTAAGAGGAGGTCCGGGAAATAAGTTAATGAAAAATGATGTGATGAAAAGATTGATTGTTTTTAATTATTTTTATTTTGTATTTTGTATTTTTTCTTTTTCTATTTTGTAATGTAAAAACCCTAATAAAAAGTTTATATATAAAAGAAATATTGTAAAAAAGCAAAATATAAGAGGGGGGTAGGTATAAAGGCAATACCAAAATTTGGAAATGTGTATTTAAAGAAATTAGAATTTGAATGATTGTCAGAGAAGCCGAAGGAAGTCAAAAACCAAAAAGTTTAATATAAATTGTAATGTGGTATAAATGTATGGAAAACTAATAAAATATAATTAAAAAACAAAAAAAACACAAAGTTTATATACCAAAATTATGTATGCTTTCCATTTTTAAATTCGGAATAGAGTAGTTGCTTTGGAAGACGATCATCAGGCATCCGTACAACATGACCAGTCCAACAAAGTTGATGTTGAAGAATCATTGCTTCAACACTGGTGATCTTTGCTTCTTCCAGTACACTGATATTAGTTCACCTGTCTTCCCAAGTGATGTGTAAAAAATTTCAGAGACAACGTTGGTGGAATCTTTCGAGGAGTTGGAGATGGCATTTATAGGTAGTCCATGTTTCAAAAACATACAGTAAAATTGGTAGTACAATAGCTTTGTAAACAAGCATTTTGGTTTCCCTGAGAATGTCCCCAAACAAATGCACATACTTCGAGTGAAGATCGGGAGTAAAGACTGCTAATTAAAGGGATCTCTGGGATGTGGAGCGACGGGCTGGATTCAACAATAAATCAAGAAGAAGAAGAAGAATCAAAGGATTGGTATGTCGGAGCGAGACTGAAAGGGGGGGGGGGACTTTTCTTTTTTTGTCTTATGTGAGTACCCAATAATCCTTCCCCCTAAGAAATAATCGTCGCGATTACTGATCACAAGCAGGAGGAGTAAGAACTGTGTGGAAATTAATTACTAATCAAAGATATGGTGTGTGGGAACATCAAGAAAGTTCTCTGTGACGCAGTCATAAAAAGAGACTGTTATGGCAGGCCTGCACGCAGGAGGACTGAGGGGGAGGAGGACTATGGCCGTTACTATATTGGAATGTGAGATCAGCCTGGCAGGGCCCCCTGAGAAAATTTATGGGAGCGGCAGGCCTGTGGAAACCAGGACAGACTGTGGGAAACGTTTTGTATGAGGTGTTGAAATGATGTCTGTCTATTTTGATATGGCTCTTGGATGAGTGTAAAATCCACACAGGATATAACAATGTTTGTTTTTCAGAGACACCGTTGATGGAATCTTTCAAGGAGTTGGAGATGGGGTTTATATGTGGCCCATGTTTCACAAGCTTATAGTAAGGTTGGTAGTACAATAGCTTTGTAAACAAGCATTTTGGTTTCCCTATGAATGTCCCAGTCCTCAGACACTGTGCACTTCAATCGGGAAAAAGCTGCACTTGCAGAGCTCAGGCAATGCTGGATTTCGCCATCAATGTTGGCCCTTGTGGAAAGATCATTGCCTAGGTAGGAGAAGTGATCAACATTTTCCAACATTACACCATTGAGTTGGATTTGTGGCACTGCAGAGGGGTTATTTTGTACTTGTTGGTGCAGCACTTTGGTTTTTTGGATGTTGAGTGATAGGCCAAGCTTTTCGTAAGCTTCTGCAAAGATATTTAGGATGGTTTGGAGGTCATCCTCTGAGCGTGCGCACACTACGTTGTCATCAGCATACTGAAGCTCTATGACAGAAGTTACAGTAACCTTACTCTTTGCTTTCAGCCTGCTCAGATTGAAGAGCTTCCATCTGTTCGATATATGATTTCTACTCCAGTGGGGAGTTTCCCTTCGACAAAGTGTAGGATCATGGCAATGAAAATAATGAATAGAGTTGGGGCAATAACACAACCCTGTTTAACACCTGATCCCACTGTGAATGGTTCATTTTGAGAGCCATTGTTATCTGCGATCGTTGCTGTCATATTATCATGGAGGAGCCGATTGATGTTTACAAATTTATCTGGGCAGGCATTTTTCTTGAAGCTGTTGAGCAGTGAAAATCATGTCCACTGTCCCCCTAGAAGGCCAAAAACCATTTTGGGATTCAGGAAGGGTCACCTCGGATATTGTTACAAGACCATTTGCTAAGATCCTTGCAAGAATTTTGCAGGCTGCAGCTAATAGAGAGATGCCTTGATAGTTTCCACAATCAGTTCTGTCACCTTTTTTAAAGAGATTAATAATTTTGGCATCTCTAAAGTCTGCTGGGATTTCTTCTCTTTCCCAGATTTTTTCGGTAAGCTTGTGAAGTTGTTGTGTAAGTTCAATTCTGCCCACTTTGAAGATTTCAGCAGGTATCCCATCAGGTCCACTGGCTTTGTTGTTTTTCATTTGGTTAATAGCTGTACACAACTCTCCCAGATTTGGAGATACTGCAATGTCATCTCTAACTTGTTTTTACAGAATTTGTGAGAGGACCTCAGCAGCCACAGGGAAGTTGCGGTTAAGGAGATGTTGGTAATGTTCTTTCCAGTGCAATGCAATAGCTTCTTTATCTTTTAGAAGTGTGATACCGTCTGCTGAGCGTAGGGGGCATATGCCATGATTTATTGGCCCATAGGGGACTTCCGGGTTAGCGCCATCGCCTAATGGCGGATTCCCTCCGAGCTCCGGAGGGAATCGGCTTAGTAGGGGTCGGGTCCTGCCGCGGCAGCGACGCGGGGACCCTCAGAAACCACAGGCGCTGAAGCCTGTGGACCTGGTGACTCGGCGGGCACCATTTGTGCCCCCCCGACCCGCAAAGGAGCCTTTTTAAAGGCTCCGGAACGGGGGACGGAGAGCGGTGCGGTGCTGTGAGTCGACTGCTTCCCCTACTGAGTGAAGCCGCATGCCATGGACGGAGAGCGCTGACTTCTTTCTCTGAACATTTGGACTAAAAGTAACAACCCGTGAGTAATACGGAAATTGGACTTAAAAGGGAATTTTTTTTGGGAATTAGGCACGACTGGGTAAGGTGTAAAGAGGAAGTCCGCCTACCCGCCTTGTAAACATCTTAAAGCAAGGATTTGATAACAGGTTGAGAGAACACCTTTCTTTTTGGTGGATAAAAGCAATTAACTCCACGTTTTGGCAATATAAGTGATTGTGCTGGAGGATAAGAGCTAACGTTGAGAGCGGAATTCACCCCTCCCCCAAGACCCGGGAGCGATCGGTGAGAGAGCCTGCGGAAGAGACATAAAGACTTTGACAGCTGTCAAACTAGCTGTCAAAGTTGGGAAAAAAGGAGAACTTTGTTTCTGTTGTCTTTGCTGGTTACATTCGTTACAATTTGGTAACAAATTGTTAAAAATAAAGAGGAAAAGGCTAACTTGACTTTTGGTTTGGAACTGGAAGATATTAAGAAACTAGAATCCCTCTAGAGGGGGTTTAAGACATTACAAAAATGGCTGTAAGTGGAAAAACACTGGCTGAACTGGAGAGGACTTTTTTTCTCTTGGGAAAGTTGCAGGAACAGAGTGATGTTTTGGCAACAAATGTTACAATACTGAATGGAACAGTAAATAAAGTTACTGAGCCTGGGAGGGACTTGACTCAAGTCTTTGCAGCTGAACAGGAAAGTTTTGCAGTTGAATTAAAATTTTTTGCAGCTGAACAAGAAAAGAAATTTGAGAAATCCGAGAATGTGATGAAAGAGGAACATGATGATTTGAAGGAAAAAGAAGGAGGAGCTATAATGCCACAGATGATTGAGGAGAGCCAGAGGCCGGTTAAGATGGATATAAAGGAAAATAAGATCAGGATGATGAAAATTTGGTTTGAATTGAAGAATGGAGAATGGAGAGATCTCCCTATGTGGAGATCTGAAGACCTATGGAATACAAACCTGGCTAAAGTGGAAACTGGAGCTTTTGGGACATTTGGACTTAAGAGAAGTAAGAAACAAGATTTTGGCTCCACTTTTAAATATGGAGGCCTGGCTGGAAGAAACATGGACCTTACTGGGACAGAGCTTCTTCGAGATTTGGAGTTCAATATAAAGGACTATCAAAAAAACCGGCAGAGAGGAATTGAGAGAGAATTAAGAGCCTCGGACGTGAGGTCGCCAGGCTGACTGCAGATGGACTGATGGACTTTGGTTGGGGTTCGAAACCGGGAAAGGGGGTGGTGGGGCTTTGGGAATCCAAAGGGTGTACAATTATATTCTGTTTCATTTAATTTTGTTTTGCCACTAACATAAAAATGGGGAATTCGGGGAAGGGAATTGGGGCCGACCTTAGAAAAAGATTTTTAAGAATAAGTAATGATGTATAAAGATTGAGGTTTATAAGTTAAAATTGGTTAACTAAAATGAATTAGAGAAAATAAGGTAAAGTTTGGGGACAAGATCTTGCTGAGGTAAAAATTGGAACTGGAATACAAGAAGGGGAGGTGTGGGGAAGTCAAGGAAATTGGTCATTGACAGTAAGAAATGTAAATTTTATGTGTTTTTAATTGTTTTTCTTTTGTTTTCTCTCTATTTTTTGAAAATTCCAATAAATATTTATATATATATAAAAAGATTTATTGGCCCATAGATCAGGGGTCAGCAAACATTTTCAGCAGGGGGCCGGTCCACTGTCCCTCATTCCTATGCCCACAAATAACCCAGAGATGCATTTTAAATAAAAGCACACGTTCTACTCATGTAACAACCCACTGATTCCCGGACCATCCATGGGCCGGATTGAGAAGGCGATTGGGCCGGATCCGGCCCCCGGGCCTTAGTTTTCCTACCCCTGCCATAGTTGGTCTTTGTGGGTTTAAAAAAACTTTGTGCATCATGAGTGTCGGCTAAGTGCTGGATCTCTTGAGCTTTTTTTATCCACCAGGTGTTTTTTTAGTTCTCTAGTTCTTCTTTGCACCTCAATCTTAGCGTTGGCATAGGTTTTTTTCTTAGTGGCACAGTTTCTATCTTTTTGCCAGATCTGAAAGGCCTTCCTTTTCTTGTCAATCATGCGTTCAATCTCACTGTTGTTGTTGTTGTTGTTGTTGTTGTTGTTGTTGTTGTTTAGTCGTTTAGTCGTGTCCGACTCTTCGTGACCCCCTGGACCAGAGCACGCCAGGCACTTCTGTCTTCCACTGCCTCCTGCAGTTTGGTCAGACTCATGTTTGTAGCTTTGAAGACACTATCCAACCATCTCGTCCTCTGTCGTCCCCTTGTCCTTGTGCCCTCCATCTTTCCCAACATCAGGGTCTTTTCCAGGGAGTCTTCTCTTCTCATGAGGTGGCCAAAGTCTTCGAGCCTCAGCTTCACGATCTGTCCTTCCAGTGAGCGCTCAGGGCTGATTTCCTTAAGAATGGATAGGTTTTATCTTCTTGCAATCCATGGGACTCTCAAGAGTCTCCTCCAACACCATAATTTAAAAGCATCAATTCTTCGGCGATCAGCCTTCTTTATGGTCCAGCTCTCACTTCCATACATCACTACTGGGAAAACCATAGCTTTTACTATACGGACCTTTGTTGGCAAGGTGATGTCTCTACTTTTTAAGATGCTGTCTAGGTTTGTCATTGCTTTCCTCCCAAGAAGCAGACGTCTCTTAATTTTGTGGCTGCTGTCACCATCTGCAGTGATCATGGAGCCCAAGAAAGTAAAATCTCTCACTGCCTCCATTTCTTCCCCTTCTATTTGCCAGGAGGTGATGGGACCAGTGGCCATGATCTTCATTTTTTTGATGTTGAGCTTCAGACCATATTTTGCGCTCTCCTCTTTCACCCTCAATAAAAGGTTCTTTAATTCCTCCTCACTTTCTGCCATCAAGGTTGTGTCATCTGCATATCTGAGGTTGTTGATATTTCTTCCAGCAATCTTAATTCCAGCTAGGGATTCATCCAGCCCAGCCTTTCGCATGATGAATTCTGCATATAAGTTAAATAAACAGGGAGACAAAATACAGCCTTGTCGTACTCCTTTCCCAATTTTGAACCAATCAGTTGTTCCATATCCAGTTCTAACTGTAGCTTCTTGTCCCACATAGAGATTTCTCAGGAGACAGATGAGGTGATCAGGCACTCCCATTTCTTTAAGAACTTGCCATAGTTTGCTGTGGTCGACACAGTCAAAGGCTTTTGCATAGTCAATGAAGCAGAAATAGATGTCTTTCTGGAACTCTCTAGCTTTCTCCATAATCCAGCGCATGTTTGCAATTTGGTCTCTGGTTCCTCTGCCTCTTCTAAATCCAGCTTGCACTTCTGGGAGTTCTCGGTCCACATACTGCTTGAGCCTTCCTTGTAGAATTTTAAGCATAACCTTGCTAGCATGTGAAATGAGTGCAATTGTGCGGTAGTTGGAGCATACTTTAGCACTGCCCTTCTTTGGGATTGGAATGTAGACTGATCTTCTCCAATCCTCTGGCCACTGCTGAGCTTTCCAAATTTGCTGGCATATTGAGTGTAGCGCCTTAACAGCATCATCTTTTAAAATTTTAAATAGTTCAGCTGGAATACCCTCACTTCCATTGGCCTTGTTATTTGCAGTGCTTTCTAAGGCCCATTTGACTTCACTGTCCAGGATGTCTGGCTCAAGGTCAGCAACCACACTACCAGGGGTGTACGAGACATCCATATCTTTCTGGTATAATTCCTCTGTGTATTCTTGCCACCTCTTCTTGATGTCTTCTGCTTCTGTTAGGTCCTTACCACTTTTGTCCTTTATTATAGTAATCTTTGAACGAAATGTTCCTTTCATATCTCCAATTTTCTTGAACAGATCTCTGGTTCTTCCCATTCTATTGTTTTCCTCTATTTCTTTGCATTGCTCGTTTAAGAAGGCCTTCTTGTCTCTCCTTGCTATTTTTTGGAAATCTGCATTCAATTTCCTGTATCTTTCTCTATCTCCCTCGCATTTTGCTTGCCTTCTTTCCCCTGCTATTTGTAAGGCCTCATTGGACAGCCACTTTGCTTTCTTGCATTTCCTTTTCATTGGGATGGTTTTCGTTGCTGCCTCCTGTATAATGTTGCGAGCCTCCATCCATAGTTCTTCAGGCACTCTTGTCTAGCAAATCTAAATCCTTAAACCTGTTCCTCACTTCCACTGTGTATTCATAAGGGATTTGATTTAGATTGTATCTTACCGGCCCAGTGATTTTTCCTACTTTCTTCAGTTTAAGCTTGAATTTTGCTATAAGAAGCTGATGATCTGAGCCACAGTCACCTCCAGGTCTTGTTTTTGCTGACTGTATAGAGCTTCTCCATCTTTGACTGCAGAGAATATAATCAATCTGACTTCGATGCTGCCCATCTGGTGATGTCCACGTGTAGAGTCGTCTCTTGTGTTGTTGGAAAAGCGTGTTTGTGATGACCAGCTTGTTCTCTTGACAGAACTCTATTAGCCTTTGCCCTGCTTCGTTTTGCTCTCCAAGGCCAAGTTTGCCAGTTGTTCCTTTTATCTCTTGATTCCCTACTTTAGCATTCCAATCCCCTATAATGAAAAGAACATCCTTCTTTGGTGTCTTTTCTAGAAGGTGTTGTAAGTCTTCATAGAATTGGTCAATTTCAGTTTCTTCAGCACCAGTAGTTGGTGCATAAACTTGGATTACTGTTATGTTAAAAGGTCTGCCTTGGATTCGTATCGAGATCATTCTATCATTTTTGAGATTGCATCCCAGTACAGCTTTTGCCACTCTTTTGTTGACTATGATGGCCACTCCATTTCTTTTGTGGGTTTCTTGCCCACAGTAGTAGATATGATGGTCATCCGAACTGAATTCGCCCATTCCCGTCCATTTTAGTTCACTGATGCCCAGGATGTCAATATTTATTCTTGCCATCTCATTTTTGACCACATCCAACTTACCCAGGTTCATGGTTCTTACATTCCAGGTTCCTATGCAATATTTTTCTTTACAGCATTGGACTTTCCTTTCGCTTCCAGGCATATCCGCAACTGAGCGTCCTTTCGGCTTTGGCCCAGCCGCTTCATCAGCTCTGGATCTACATGTACTTGTCCTCTGCTCTTCCCCAGTAGCATGTTGGACACCTTCCGACCTGAGGGGCTCATCTTCCAGCGTCATAACTTTTATATGCCTGTTGTCTTTGTCCATGGAGTTTTCTTGGCAGGGATACTGGAGTGGCTTGCCGGTTCCTCCTCCAGGTGGATCACGTTTGGTCAAAACTCTCCACTATGACCTGTTCATCTTGGGTGCCCTGCTCGGCATAGTTCATAGCTTCTCTGAGTTCTTCAAGCCCCTTCACCACGGCAAGGCAGTGATCCATGAAGGGGAATCTCACTGTAATTCTCATCAAACCAGTCCTGGTGTTTCTTGGTTTGGTATCCAATAGTTTGTTCACAGGCTGAAATAATGGATGTTTTTAGCTTGGTCCAGTGTTCCTCGATGTTATAAGGGAATTCTGAAAGCAGGTGGTCCTTAAGAGTCGTTTGGAAGCAATCACGCTTAATTGGATCTTGAAGGGCTTGAGTGTTCATTTTGCGCCTTGGGTTCCTTCCGTGAAGCCTGTTGAGGTATAATCTTGATAGCCGTCATGGAGCATATTAGTCAGTGATCTGTCCAGCAGTCGTCGGCACTCATCATAGCTCTGGTAAGGAGCACGTCTTTAGCATGGACAATAACATAGTCTAAGAGGTGCCAGTGGTTTGACTGAGGATGCCTCCATGAAGTTTTTAATTTATTTTTCTGTCGAAAGAGTGTGTTGGTAATAACAAGGTTGTGCGCTGCACATATTGTCAAAAGTAAGATTCCGTTCTGGTTGCTGTTGCCAACTGCTTCTTTCTCAATAGTCCCAGGCCACAGATCGAAATCTCGCCCAACTCTTGCATTAAAATCACCCAGGAGGATAATTTTATCTTCCTTAGGCATCTCTGATAGGATGGTATCTAGCTGAGAGTAAAAATTTTCTTTAATGTCTTCATCAGCATCCAATGTTGATGCATAAGCACTTATAATAGTAGCCTGTTGGTTTTTGGTGAGCTTTATTAGAAGGGTTGAGAGTCGCTCATTAATGCCGGTAGGGACTTCTGACAGGAGCTTCACAAGGTTGTTTTTGATAGCGAAGCCTACCCCATGTATTCATTGTTTTTGCTCAGATAGACCTTTGCAGAAGAATGTGTAGCCTCCTTTTTCTTCCTTCAGTTGTCCCTTTTCGAGTCTCTTGAAGCGCTGCAATATTGATGTTAAAACGTCGCAGCTCTCTTGCAATGATGGCAGTTCTGCTTTCAGGATGTTCGCTGTCTGTGTTATCTGACAAAGTCCGTATATTCCATGTTCCAAAGTTCAATTGTTTTTTACGACCGCTAGCTGGTGACCCCACTGGGCGTGGTATTCCAGTCAGGGGAAAAGGGAGGCAGACTATGTTTAGGGCACCTTTTCTAGCCCCTCCCCCTTTTCAGGGCAAGCAGAGTGGGTCCTAAAAAGGGCTTCTCAGTCATGGATACAGCTGCCGAGCTACTCAACTGTCTCATTGCTTGAGTCAGAACGACTTAATCTGTATCCACCGCCCATGTGCCGGTTCATGACTAGGGGCTTCCAGATTTCACAATCCTGCCTCCGTTACCATTTGCCAATCGCCATAGGACTTTTGGGGTTTGGGTTGGGTTTTCTGGAAGACGCCTGTGCGTGAATTTGTTTTATGTGTGTAGATCAGTGCACATTGACCAACACACAGTCTTCGCACTAGGGATCTGTTCCGATAGCATGGAGTAGTCATGACAAACCGGTAGATTTCTATATGCTGCAGCCTTCATCCGCCTTCACAGCTGTTGTAACATACCATTTGTTATCATCCGCCTGTTCTGCCATTGAGAACTTCTTGGATCATTCTTTGTCTAGCTCCTTCCCTTTGACCTTACTGCCTTGGGTGACCCTGCTGGGAGTATGAGATTCCCGACTGCTTTGCTCACAAGGGTCATAGGAACATGCAAGCCCACTCACCATGACAAGGTGATGATCCAGCGAGTGGGGTTCTGAATGATAGCACCATGAGCACAAATAATCATGAATGAGCAATGAAAAGGATGTCTGGAAGGACACAAACATACAAGCATTGACTTGATCTATTTGTTTATATCAGGACTCACCGCAGTCATGTAGAAATCTCTGTCTGCCTGATATTAGCAGCAAAAGGGGGGGTGGACTGCAGAAGCCTTCCACCAGCTGTGTCTTATAGCCAATGTACAACAAGAATGCAGGATGAAAAGAGGCAGAGTTTACTCCCCCCACACATTAGTTCATGAAACATACAAGTGCTCGAACACGGGTGCAAGACTATCACTCTTTCCACTTGATCTCAGTGACCTCTTCAGACATGGCATGTTTTAGGGCCAAATTGGACATGACATCAGGCAAGCTGTCTCTTTCACAATTCCCCTAGATAAAAACCACAGCATGGGGAACATGAATTCAATCATGGCTGTGGTTGCTGGGACAGAGACCTACCGTATTTTTCGCTCTATAACACGCACCCGACCATAACACGCACGTAGTTTTTAGAGGAGGAAAATCCGTAGGCATGCCACCTGTAGGCATTCCCTCCATAACACGCACAGACATTTCCCCTTACTTTTTAGGAGGAAAAAAGTGAGTGTTATGGTGCAAAAAATACGGTAACTCTTTCCCCATTTAATTTAAATCACAATTTAAAGCAGGAAAATTTTGTAGGGGAAACCCTTCTTCCACTTGAATAACCTTCACCTTGGTGAACCTTGGTTGTGCTTTACGCTTGTGGGTTGCAACCATGTAATCATATGGGCAAAGTGTGGTAGCATAAATTCTGATGTGCAGAGCAGAAGTGTGGCGTAACCTGGGAGACCAGAGTTTGAATCCCATGAAGCTCCTTGGGTGACACTGGGCCAGTCACTGCCTCTCAGCCAAACCTACCTCACAGGGTTGTTGTGAGGAGTAAATGAGAAGGGAGAGGACAACGTGTGTCCCCTTGAGCTCCGTCCGTGGAGGAGAAAAGGTGGCATATAAATATAACCAACAAACACACAAGTGGGATTTTATTTCAAAGGCCAAAGGGAAGTTGGCATTGGGACCCCTCCTGCCATACTTCCACACGCTGGGATAAACTTTATGAGTATGCACCTCAGGTGGGATTTACATATGAGTAAACATGAATAAGAGTCCGTCATTAGTCTGGATCTAATCCTGTGTGCATTTTTACTTTTCTGCCATTTGCTGCACAATTTGCTGTATTTTTATTTTTATTTTGCACTACTATCATTGTTATGTATATTATGCATGCCTCAGGGGTGTTTACCCCCCATAATTCAAGTAATAAATAATGGAAATAATAAATATATTATGGAATGAAATTCCCCTACAAAACCAACAATTATTTGCATGTTTTTCATTTGATGAGGTATACTGCACAATGGTAAGTTAACAAACCAGCCTGTTTTTACTACACTGCCTGATTCCTTCCTGTATCTCTATCTTTCAGGCACTACAGCTGGATATGGTCTTTTAGCTTCTCAGAGGTTTCTTACTATTATTTGTGGAGTCAACACAAGGTTTGTTCTGCTCCCTGGTTGGAAAATTTCACTTAATGTAAGAGTCCCTTTATTCCAGAGGCTCTTGTCTGCCCAGATTCTAGTGTTCACTCAAGCCTTGGTTTTACATTTTTATTTTGTTTTTGTAACTTGCAGAATTATGTGCCTAATGATGTGGATACAAGGAGACCACCTTTGTGGCTCATTTGTCTGTTGATGCACTGCTTGTGGTGTTCCTGAGCTGAAAAACCTCCGGCTGACATATCCAGCTTTGTTTGCCTGTTATCCAAAGCAGCAGTGAAGCATATCGAGTAGCTAGGAGCAATATTAGATGCCAAAGAGAGAAAATTGGATGTGCAAGAGATTTGTGTATCCATTTCCCCACATGCTTCTGGTAAAATGTGCAAAGAGGAGAATTTGTGCATCATTTCACTATGCAGTGATATGTGCAATTTCCTTTGCCTGACTTTGCAGCCAATAGCACCTTGGGAGAGGAACCATTTTTGGTGGGAAAACAGTGCGGGGGAAAGGGTTAAATTCTTATTCTTTCTCCTTCTGCTGTTGCAACTGTTTTTCCTGGAAAAAGAGAGGGGCAAGCTCTACACACTTTTTGAAAAGTGTGCTAACTTAACACAGTTTTGCCTTGAGAATTATTATTGCTTAGGAGAATGCACAGACAAAAACCCTTCGCTCTACCAGCATGCTGCTACTGCAGCAGCTGAAACCATGCTCTCCTCTCTTCTAAGGCTCACGGAAGGAGAAAACCAGTTTCTGCTCAGGCTAATTCAGCCAATAAGTGGCATAGCTATATTCATCAAGCTAAACTAGAAATGGGGTAGAATTCCATAGGGACTGCATTTTTAAACGAACCTACCTAAGTTGCATCATCTACACAGATCAGAACGTTATCCTTTGGATTCTACACTTCTTCAAACGTTATGATGCAGCTCCCAGCTAAGCAAATTAACAAACCACACCAACAAAAATCCCAACACAAAACCACCCATATTTTAGGATAGAGATGACTGGGACGACAGGCTCATGTCTCAACAATGAGATATAATGACAGGACATGGGCATCCACATGGGACTTGAATGTGGATTTGGAACTATTTATAACTGCATCCCTGCCGCTCTGCAGGATGTCTCCCTCATCCATGTGGCATCCAGCACTTCCCCCACTTCATTTTTCCAGTCTCTGGATAATCTGATAAAAGGAAATAATCCATCTGTTCATTGCTCCATTATGGGTACAGAGAGTCACTTTTGCTCTTTGTGAAGTGGTTCAGCTGTGCAGTGACATTTCTGTCCTGCCATGGACCATCACTTCCATCTCCCTTTCTACCAGTTTCCAGGCAGATGCCTTTGGGAAGCCCACAAGAAAAGTGGGAAGGCCTTCTCTTGCTGTTTCTCTCCAGCGCCTGGTAATCCACCAGTGGCCTGCTGAATCAGGGCGGTCTGTATAACATACACAAGGTCTGCACTACAGCCTCCTCCAACAGAAACTAAGTCCAGGATCCCTGCCCTGGGACCTTCTTGAGTGGGGGATTTCAAGCAACATCATGACTTTGGTGTAAATAGGTGAAATGGGTGTAGAATTTGTGTTTTATTTGGGCTGCTCATGATGTTTTATACTTGCATTCCCTGTTATATTTTACACTCATTCACTAAGAGACACTCAAAATTTCTAGAGCCCAACTACTGAAAGAAGTGGATTTTTTTTACAGCAAATTCTCTTGTCTCAAATATCGAGAGGGGGGGGAAAGCCAGCCCAACAACATTGCATGCAGTATTGATCTAGGAAGGAACACACAGAGTCTACGTTAAGAAAATGAAGAAATAAATTAGGAAATAAATCAGTAAACTGGTTCTTTCTGTTTTGACTTATAAAAAACGGCAGGCCTATTTTCTGGGTCTTTTTTTATATATAAAAAAATTGTATCACATAAAGGAATAGCAGCTCATCAGATAAATGTTCTCAGCATGACTTTAACTGATGCTCTTGACCATATGGAGCATGGTCAGCCAACCAGAGAAACATAAGCACGCTCTCTCCACTTTTCAAAATGAAGTCCTAGAAAACCATGTCTTAGAATATTGTAGGCTTGGAATAGGGCAATTAGGCCTACATTCTCAGTGAGGTGGCAAACCAGGGGAGGCTACCCCATATGGGCAAGAGCCCCCCACCCTCCGCCTGCCCTCAGCCAGCCCCCACCCTTGTCTCCTTCCTTACAGGCAGCCCAGGGGGTGGCTCTGCTGGTCAGCTTCCTCCTGCTGAGCCTCAAGTGTTGGCCCTGGCCAGGAGGAGGAGGTTGGGGACTAAGACTGGACTGGTTGGCTCTGGCACCACCCACTCTTGGACCCCCTGATTTCCATTCCATCCGCCACAGTGGGTGCCAGCCACTGGGGGCCATAACATGTGACTGAATGATCCTTCATGCAGATATACACATCTCATAGAAAATTAGATGTCCGTGAGAAGGATTCTCGACTAATTGCACCTCCCCCATTCTGGATTTTTAGTCATGTGAGCACCCTAACTAGAGCCTGAAGTTTACACTGTCACTGAGAACTAGACTACGATTTCCCCTAAAGAGATGGTAAATGTAAAGGTACCCCTGACTGTTAGGTCCAGTCGCAGATGATTCTGGGGTTGCGGCACTCATCTCACTCTATAGGCTAAGGGAGCCGGCGTTTTTCCGCAGACAGTTTGTCCACAGACAGCTGGTCATGTGGCCAGCATGACTAAGCTGCTTCTGGCGAACCAGAGCAGCGCACGGAAACACCGTTTACCTTCCCACCGGAGCAGTACCTATTTATCTACTTGCACTTTGACATGCTTTCAAACTGCTAGGTGGCCAGGAGCTGGGACTGAGCAACGGGAGCTCACCCCGTCGCAAGAATTTGAACCGCCAACGTTCTGATCGGCAAGCCCTAGGCTCTGTGATTTAGACCACAGCACCACCCTCGTCCCGCTCCTAAAGAAGTGAGGTCATTTTAAATTCCTGCTGCTTTCTCAAGCTCTTTACTTCCCCTGCAGCGTGAAGGAGCCTGGTCCCAGGTCACCCTACTCGTGCTCTGAGATGGTCAGCTGTTGCTTTTCTCTGCAGTCTTCCGTGTCTCTGCTAGGGAAGCAGGTGCCAGCTGTTCAGTCTCTCTAGCTGTAGCTCCTGTTTATGGAATATTATCCTCTGAGAATCTCACCTGGCTCCAACACAGCTGTACTTTATGTGCCAGGCAAAAACCTGCTTAATTGCCCATGTTTTAAAAGTATTTCTTAACTGCTCTTTTCTCCATTGCCTCATTTGTTATTTGTGGTTTCTTGTTTGTTCATTTTTTAAAACCATACATGTCAACCATGCTGGAATCAACATTGGTGAAGGACAGCATAAAAAAAACTTTTAAACGCATATATGTAAGCTTTATGTGCAATATGTGATTTCGATGTGAAGGTGCTTTCAACAAAGTGGTCTTCTCCCACTTCTCAGATTTTCACAGAAGCATGCAGTGAAGACATGAACTGACCGAGCTTGCAAGACAACCCAGCTCCCATTAGGATTCGGTGATCTGCAGCTGAACTGGGAGTTTCCCAGGCAACACCAGCTTAACTCCCTCATCGTTGGCTCAGCATATTTTCCCCAGCCTGGCTCTGCTAGGACCGAGCTTGTTAAAAGAGCAGTCCTAACACAGGAACAGGGAAAAGTGGAGCAGAGGATCCGCCATCACAATCAAAGTCCTGCTGCTGTGTGCACTTTCCCAGAGCAGATTTTGCTGTGCCAGGTACAGACTGCTCCAGAGCTGCTGGGTCTTGCTTTGGATCTTGTCTCTGCTCACTTCTGCCAGCAGGAGCGTTCCAGCTGCCAGCATGTGCCTAGGGCCTCTGCTGGGGTGGAGCCCCATCAACTCCCCACACCTGGCAGCACCCCCCTCTGAGAGGCACCTTTGTGCCATCCCACCACAGTTGTAGCCATTCATATTTGGTTGGGGGTTGGATGCTGGGGGAGCATGTGAAAAGGGGCTACTAAATACAAGAATGGCAGGGTGTGTAATATTTTGAAGAGTAAAATAGAGGACACATTTGCCGACTGCTACTTTTAACTATGGATCGCTATGACGACTCTACCCATGAAAAAGAGGACAAAGAGGCAACACTGCATATACACTGCAGTTTGCTGTAACCCATCCAGATCCTGACTGTGGAGCAGTACAGAAAGGGAACAAAGAGTAAATGAGGTGAATTTCTAATGCATTTCTGGAGGTATATTGAATTTTTGAAATGCATGTGGGACCTACAGTAGGTTAGTTATATCTTTACCTGGATAACTCCCCACTCCCCCAAAAAACATTTCACATATACAGTTGTACCTCGGGTTACAGATGCTTCAGTTTACAGAGTCTGCTAACCCAGAAATAGTACCTTGGGTTAAGAACTTTGCTTCAGGATGAGAACAGAAATCATGCTCTGGTGGCGCGGCTGCAGCAGGAGGCCCTATTAGCTAAAGTGTTGCTTCAGGTTAAGAACAGTTTCAGGTTAAGAACGGACCTCCGGAATGAATTAAGTACTTAACCCGAGGGACCACTGTATAGCATCCATGTTCTTGCGGGGGTGAGATCATTGCATAGATTCCGCTGAGAAATGTTGTGAGTTTTATTAAAATACTCTTTGCTTCCTTGAAATTTCACAGATTTTTGCCCATGCATGAATCTTAAATTTAACTCCAAATTTAACTTTAGGTAAGCTCAGTCAAAGGGGATGCGGGTGGCGCTGTGGTCTAAACCACTGAGCCTCTTGGGCTTGCCGATCAGAAGGTCACTGGTTCGAATCGCCGTGATGGGGGTGAGCTCCCGTTGCTCTGTCCCAGCTCCTGCCAACTTAGCAGTTTGAAAACATGCCAAAAACTGCAAGTAGATAAATAGGTACCGCTCCGGTGGGAAGGTAAACGGCGTTTCCATGCGTTGCTGTGGTTTCGGTGTTCCATTGCGCCAGAAGTGGCTTAGTCCTGCTGGCCACATGATCCGGAAAAACTGTCTGCGGACAAACACCGGCTCCCTCGGCCAGTAAAGCAAGATGAGCGCCGCAACCCCAGAGTTGTCTGCAACTGGATTTAACTGTCAGGGGTCCTGTACCTTTACCTTTTAAACTCAGTCAAAGCATTAAATGTGTTAACAAGGATTTCCCCACCCCCTGAGAATTTTAGTAGCCTAATGAAACATTATCTTCTTTCCTATTTTTTTCTGGATTATTTTGCCCAAGGAGAATGTCCACATTTGCCCTTACATATTTCTGTAGATTCAAGAATTCCAGATATTTTTAGAATTATTATCTATTTTATGAAGTGATCTATTTAAGCTGCATCTTAAACACTAGAGAGTAAGCACCACTGAACAAGTGGGATTTACTTCTCAATTAAAATGTGCAGGATGCCCTGCTACAGAATCATAGAGTTGTGGTGATGGAAGTTACCCCGAGGGTCATCTAGTCCAACCCCCTGCTATGTTGTAAATGAATTATTATCAAGAACAAAAATGGCAGCAATTATCCCTATCCTGAGCCCCTTAGATTCAGCAGGATGCAGGCTTGAAGCCTCTGTACATACATGCATACATGTCATAAGAAACTGATGGGGTTTACACAAAGCATTTTTGCTGAAATATTGACAAATGCATATTGCTTGCATCATGAGTCTCTCCTCTTTCTTCTATCAGAATGAAGAGACTTCCTGTCTATGCTAATTCTTCTTGTCAGCTGGGTTTTTTCTACTGAGTATTTTTTCCTCACAGATGTTGACAATTGCTGAACTGATGCATTTTTTCCCTTTTAAATTGTCCCCCCTCCCCACTTTTTCTGCACTGATTATGGCTGAGCAAGAAAAGGAGCCATAAGGCATCCTCTTAATACATTTAACCACCTGTGCACATAGCTCATCTCAGCTTAGGCAGGGGATCTAGAAAACAGCTCTGTTTCTTTTAAAATGGGCAGGAAAGATAATTTAAATGTACCATCACATTGACAAGAAGAAGAAGAAGAAGAAGAAGAAGAAGAAGAAGAAGAAGAAGAAGAAGAAGAAGACGACGACGACGCATGGACATTTTCAACAAAAATATTTCCAAAATAACACTGGAGGGATCGATATAGTACAAGATTCCTGCATTGTGGGCGGTTAAACTAGATGACCCTAATGGTCCCCCCCAATTCTATTCTTCTATGAAGTAGACCTCCCAGGGTTTCAGTGCCCTGACAGCAGGACAGAAGGTGGCAAAAAGGGTGCTGCCGATTCTCAGGTTTTTTTTGTTGAGAATTATACACAAACATTATATAGGAGGCAGCAACGAAAACCATCTTAAAAAGCAGAGACATCACCTTGCCGACAAAGGTGCGTATAGTTAAAGCTATAGTTTTCCCAGTAGTGATGTATGGAAGTGCGAGCTGGACCATAAGGAAGGCTGATCGCTGAAGAATTGATGCTTTTGATGCTGGAGGAGACTCTTGAGAGTCCCATGGACTGCAAGAAGATCAAACCTATCCATTCTGAAGGAAATCAGCCCTGGGTGTTCACTGGAAGGACAGATCCTGAAGCTGAGGCTCCAAGACTTTGGCCACCTCATGAGAAGAGAAGACTCCCTGGAAAAGACCCTGATGTTGGGAAAGATGGAGGGCACAAGGAGAAGGGGACGACAGAGGACGAGATGGTTGGACAGTGTTCTCGAAGCTACCAGCATGAGTTTGAACAAACCGTGGGAGACAGTGGAAGACACGAGTGCCTGGCGTGCTCTGGTCCATGGGGCCACGAAGAGGCAGACACGACTAAATGACTAAACAACAACAACAACAAGTACACAAACATCTTCAGAGATCATGGCAAATCGTGTGCACTGAATCCTCTGCAACCCAATGTTTCATTAAGTTGAATGGGGTGGGTCACAGGCTGGATCTCAGTTCTGAAAGCTGCCCGGGGAACTGGGGCCGATGTGTTGATTTTCAGTTGCTTGTTATTTCTGTTTACGTAACTTATGTCAGTCCACCATTATCTCTCTGCGAAGCCCAAATGACATGTCCATTCATGTTGTCTTTGTTTTCTTTTTGTCTCTACCCTGGAAATGACCCAATGGCTCAGTTGCAAATGTAAACCAACACCTGATGTTTCCGTGTTGCATGGGTCAACCTTCCCCATTACAGACCTTCCTATTGTCCCTAATTTTCCAGGGACAGTCCTGGATTTACAAAAACTGTCCCAGTTTCTGATTTGATCCCGGAACATACCACTTTTCCTTAGGACATCCCCACTTTCATTGGAGAAACGGTGCAGGATATGGAGTTATCCAACCCCTTAGCCATCTGAAGACAGCCCTTTATAGGGAAGGTTTTTTAATGTTTAATGTTTTTATATATGCTGCAAGCTGCCTAGAGCGGCTAGGGCAGCCCAGTCTGATGGATGGGGTATAAATAGTAAAATTGTTATTATGGAATAGGATGGCCCTATTTTCATCAGAGAAATGTTGGAGGGTATGCTATTACTTTGTATAGAAATCAAATATTCATTGCTGAGGCTGATCTCACCAGCAACAATATAAATTTGATTAACAATTCAAAGTTATTTCATCCTTAAAACAGCATTAAGTATTTTTATCATCATTTCCTAAGACTGTGACATTTTAAAAGGGACCACCTGGCCTTTGCTTCTCCCTCCCCCCCTTCTCTTATTTCATGCTCTTCTTTTATTGCTTCACTTTTTCAGTTTTCCATGCCAGCCTCTGCAGCTCACTGTATCTTTGACCTCTGAACTCTCAGCTCGGTGATTTCTATCTGCCAAGATAGTTATTTGTTCACATGCGTCATTCCTACCTAAATAAGAGCAAGGCTCAAGAGGAAGGACTGTGGGTTTGCCTGTTTACTTCAGACATTTATATACTGCTTAATTATTTGCATTTGTAAGTGTACATAAAAACACTCCCTAGTAAATGGGAGAATAAAAAACAGTAACGTAAAACCAAACGCTACCTTAAAATACCTTGGGAACAAGAAAGCCTTAGTCACATTTATAGCTGATATTGCTTAATATTGTATGCGGACGTGACAAGTTGATCACGTAGGGGAAATCTTTTTGGAGCTTTAAAGCAGTTATATTGGGGGCTTATTAGGTAGGCAACTCATCCCTGACCTGTAGTCACATATTTTGTTATGAAAATTGGTGGAAACCCATTGTTCAGAAAATGCTGACATATAGATGACAAAACTGGACTTCAGACAATTTATCACTTGAGAGTGATGAGCCAGGACGTTTTTTTAGATTAGATATTATTGCTGATCCATATAAGTTTAAGGGTAGACTCATTAAGGTTTAGACTCAGTCCTGTCTTTAGGAAAAGCTCAGTTATAACACTTGGGTAAGACACTTTTATGAACGGCTAGCTCTGGGTTCTTAAAAAGCTTTTGAAATGTGTTTTATTTGTTACCAATACCAGTAATTTGTGCCTTTTTTTGCCACCAGTCAAAGCTGATGGAAGGCATTCTGCCCTACAGAGACCCCCTGAGCCTCAAGCAACAGCAGTGGAGCCTGGAGTTCCCTCAAGCCTCATGCCTGCTCCTTCAGAGCTCCTTCCCTTTGTTGTGGGCTGTTTTGCTAAACATTGAAATGGTCTGAAGAATGTCAGGTATAAAGTGTTCTTAAGTATTGTAATTTGGAAGAGCATTATTGAACTGAGTCTGTTACAAGAATAATCACAGGTGAGAGAGAGTGTTTCAATGCATTGACTTGTTCCAGCTATACTTGCAATATAATTATGGGGGTAAGCATTCTAGGCTACATGGAGGAAAAAATCACTTTCAAATAAGGCATTCTGTTTCCACTTTGGGATTTGTAACACAGTGCAGTTTCTGAACAAAGCATGTGATCCTGTCTGAAGAGAAATTAAGCTCCAACTCAAATGTGTGTTTACGTCTTTCATGAATATTGCTAATCTGTTGGCTACTTTTGAACTCAAACAAGATTCATATTATCTGGCAGAATACATGTCATGGAGAGACTGTAAAAAAGGCATAAAAATAAGCTGCTTGGCGTTTACTAATGTACAAAGTGAAATAGCAGAATATCGTAATTTGCATTTCCATACATCACAATTACATGCTCATTTTACGGAGTAATTAAGGATAATATTTTGAAATGCTAACAAAGGGCATTTATTTATTTATTTATTTATTTATTTATAAATAAGAGTAGTACAACCAAGCTATAAAACTGGTCCCTGTGTTATTTCATGTTCAGAGGCAATATCCCTTTGTTTACCAGATGCAGGGGACAAACTGCAGCGGATTCATGTTGCCTTCATATCCTGCTTCGTGAGTTTCTAAAGGCTGAGCGTTTAAAACAGAATGCTAGATGAGATGGACTCTTGGTCTGATCCAGCAAAGCAGTTCTTATGTCCTTATTGCTTCAAATGTAGAAATGTTCAAAGGGGTTAAGCTGCCTTCCAGTCACTTATTTAAAAAGAACTTCCATAAAGTAAAAGGTATTAACTACCAAGTTCTCTCCCCCCCTCCCCCCGTTGAGTTACCTACGGAACACACAAGAAAATGAAAATACCTTGACTGGCTTAAATGTATTTAAATTTCCTTTGTAGAACTGTGTTTCAACTGTTTGGGATTACAATCAAAATGAATTTGATGGTTCAGCTCAGTTTCCAGTAGATTACAGTCTGAATGCCATCTGCTTCATATTAGGGCAAAATTGTGATCTGTTTCCAAATTTAGAGGTCCAGAACTGAACAAACAGAATAACTAAGATCCATCTTTTGATCACAAGAAGAAAAAAGAATGTGGGTGTTCAGACTTATATTCTCCAAAGAGAGGTGCTCTCCACTGTAAGCACCTGCCGTTTTGACAATGAATGACAATGGGGGTGGGGAAGTCTTTCTTTGAATCCCCCTTTTATTTTAACACATGCAAAGTATAGTAAAATGCCATACCACTCAACTGTCCCAATTTGAGTGGGACATCCCTGAATTGCAGAAGCCATGCTGGCTTCTGAGTGGATCTCAGAAAGTCCTGTTCTTTTGGTCCCGCACTCTTGGGCAAGTCACCAGCGCCACAAGACACGCCTCCCTCTTTTCAGATCAGAGAGGCAGCTGCTGAGCAAGGGGGCAAGACACCTCGAAGGCCACCATTGCACTGTGGAGAAAAGCACGCCTTTCCAAAAGATCCCGATGGTTCCCAGAATGTCCTTGGGAAGAATCTATTTGCCTATTGTTTGGTTGAGGGATTGCGATGAATGAAGCAGCCTTGGCGGCAGGGAAGCGCTGCCTTTTCTCTTGCCACCTTGTTAGTGGGAGAGGCCACCTTGGGTCTGGTGCCAGGAACGGTGGGCTCTGCAAGGCTCCAGTTTCTTCCTCTGCTGCTGCTGGTTGTGCCCTTCGCCTCCTCTGAGCCCGAGACTGGCCAGGACTGGGAGCCACTGCTGCCTCCAGGGGAGCAGCACAAGCCATGGCTGCAGCACCCTGTGGTCCAGGGGCCAGAGCTGGTTGAGGGGGGAGTACAACGCTAAGATGCACGTCTTTCGGTGCTGGGAGCCAAAATTGGCAATGCCAATGGTTTAAGAAGCTTTAAAGGGGTGTTAGACAAATTCACAGATGATTGGTCTATCAGCACACCAAAGTCACAGACGAGGGTTGCTTCATAATAATGGTCTTTGCTGAATTTGTAGTCCTTATACATGGTGAAATAAATCTACGGCCAGAACTTCATTTTCAAAATGAGGCCATGATAGCTATAGGTAGAGTACATTTATGGCAAAAAGAATGAGTGCACATTTTATGGGAAATGGGACCTTCAAGATTTTTTTTAAAGGTCTGTGATCTTGCCCTCAGTGATTTTTTATTTATTTTTGGCAGGGGGAGGTATCTAGCTACTGTAGTATTTGCAAGTTTACATTGACAACATCTATAAAGTCAGCCAGAATTCAACAAAATATGTGATTATGATTCAACTTTCATATACCAAATGTGTAGACTGGGCATAGCAGTGGTTCTCATAGGGCAGTGTTTCTCTGGGTCACACTTTCAGAACAAAATTTTGATTGTGCCACTCCATATTTTTTTATTGATAAGAACTACATTTGAAAATAACAAAGAAAGCAACATCTAGAAAGTATAAAACAATGCAGCTACCTAAGGTGAATAATTACCAAAATATAATTATAAGCAAGTCTCTATCTACCTTAAGTATGTATACAATCTCAGCAAGAGGCGTGAGCTTGATTTGCTGGGTAATCTCATTTATATTAGGTCTAAATTAAAACAAACAAACTCTCATCTCCTCACCAACACAAAGAAGCCTTTCTCTTTTCTGATCTTTCATATTTGTCAGAGTTGAAAATCCCTGTTCACAACAATATGTCATGGAGAACTGTAGAAGAATACAGTTCCATAGCCTGTTAAACAAACAAACAAACAAACAAACAAACAAACAAACATGAAAGATACTGAGCTGTACCATACAACACTGAAATGTCTAAACGTTTCTTTGATTGTCCTTTGGTCTTCCTGCCACTCCAGTGTGGCGTGCCATGGCCTTTGAGGACCACTGCCCCAGGGTTTTGGAGACCCTGGCTAATATAGTAATTTGTACAGACAACAACATTTTTATTTATTTAGGGCTCATCTTTTTGTCCATGCTTAAAAGCTCCCATTTTGAACATGGTTTGTTGGTGGTGTTTTTTTTTTGCCCCCGAGCTCAATCAGAGCAAATGCCAAAAAGGTGTTTTTTGGGGATTGCCATTTACTCCAACTGAGCTTTAAATAGCCGGTTCTGATAGGAAAATCATGGGCGGGGGGGGGGGCAGTGTGTTTAGACACAGAGCTTTAAAGCAAAGATAGTGCCTGCAAAGAGCAGAGAAAATTTAAATGTGAATAAGCCTTTCAGACTGCTTTGGGGACAAAAAAAAAGTGGTTTACACCCACCTCCATGTCCTAGAAGTTAATTATTAGGAAAGAAAAATGGACTTCCGGGTTAGCGCCATCGCCTAATGGCGGATTCCCTCCGAGCTCCGGAGGGAATCAGCTCAGCTGGGGTCGGGTCCTGCCGCAGCGGCGACACGGGGACCCTCAGAAACCACAGGCGCTGAAGCCTGTGGACCTGGTGACTTGGCGGGCACCATTTGCGCCCCTCCGACCCGCAAAGGAGCCTTTTTAAAGGCTCTGGAACGGGGGACGGAGAGCGGTGCGGTGCTGTGAGTTGACTGCTTCCCCTGCTGAGTGAAGCCGCATGCCATGGACGGAGAGCGCTGACTTCTTTCTCTGAACATTTGGACTAAAAGCAACAACCCGTGAGTAACACGGAAATTGGACTTAAAAGGGAAATTTTCTTTGGGAATTAGGCACGATCGGGTAAGGTGCTAAGAGGAAGTCCGCCTACCCGCCTTGTAAACATCGTAAAGCAAGGATTTTATTACTAAGGTTGTGAGAATACCTTTTTTCTTTGTGGAGGAAAGCAATTAACTCTACGTTGGGGCAATTTAAGTGATTGTGCTGGAGGATAAGAGCTAACATTGAGAACGGAATTCACCCCTCCCCCAAGACCCGGGAGTGATCGGTGAGAGAGCCTGCGGAAGAGACATAAAGACTTTCACAGCTGTCAAACTAGCTGTCAAAGTTGGGAAAAAAGGAGAACTTTGTTTCTGCTGTCTTTGCTGGTTATATTCGTTACAATTTGGTAACAAATTGTTAAAAATAAAGAAGAAAAGGCTAATTTGACTTTTGGGTTGGAACTGGAAGATATTAAGAAACTAGAATCCCTCTAGAGGGGGTTTAGGACATTACAAAAATGGCTGTAAGTGGAAAAATACTGGCTGAACTGGAGAAGACTTTTTTTCTCTTGGGAAAGTTTTGGCAACAAATGTGACAATAATGAATGGAACAGTAAATAAAGTTGCTGAGCCTGGGAGGGACTTGACTCAAGTTTTTGCAGTTGAACAAGAAGGTTTTGCAGTTGACTTAAAAATTTTTGCAGCTGAATATGAAAAGAAATTTGAGAAATCCGAGAATGTGATGAAAGAGGAACATGATGATTCGAAGGAAAAAGAAGGAGGAGCTATAATGCCACAGATGATTGAGGAGAGCTAGAGGCCGGTTAAGATGGATATAAAGGAAAACAAGATCAGGATGATGGAAATTTGGTTTGAATTGAAGAATGGAGAATGGAGAGATCTTCCTATGTGGAGATCTGAATACAAACTTGGCTAAAGTGGAAACTGGAGCTTTTGGGACATTTGGACTTAAGAGAAGTAGGAAACAGGATTTTGGCTCCATTTTTAAATACGGAGGCCTGGCTGGAAGAAACATGGACCTTATTGGGACAGAGCTCCTTCGAGATTTGGAGTTTAATATAAAGGACTATCAAAAAAACCGGCAGAGAGGAATTGAGAGAGAATTGAGAGCCTCGGACGTGAGGTCGCCAGGCTGACTGCAGATGGACTTTTTGTTGGGGTTCGAAACCGGGAAAGGGGGTGGTGGGGCTTTGGGAATCCAAAGGGTGTATAACTATATTCTGTTTTAATTAATTTGGTTTTGCCACTAACATAAAAATGGGGATTTCGGGTAAGGGAATTGGGGCCGACCTTAGAAAAAGACTTTTAAGAATAAGTATTGACGTATAAAGATTGAGGTTTATAAGTTAAAATTGGTTAATTAAATTGATGGGGTGAACCTAGAAAAAGATTTTGAAGAATAAGTATTGATGTATAAAGATTGAGGTTTATAAGTTAAAATTGGTTAACTAAAATGAATTAGAGAAAATAAGGTAAAGTTTGGGGACAAGAACCTGCTGAGCTAAAAATTGGAACTGGAATACAAGAAGGGGAGGTGTGGGGAAGTCAAGGAAATTGGTCATTGACAGTAAGAAATGTAAATTGTATGTGTGATTAATTGTTTTTTCCTTTATGTTTTGTTTTTATTTTTTTGAAAATTTCAATAAATATCTTTTTTAAAAAAAGGAAAGAGAAATGAAGGCAAACATGTTATTTCAAATTGATATGGAGGCAGGAATTAGACAGTGGGGTACAGTGAAGAACTGGAAAGTTGGAGGGAGGTTAGAAAATGGTTTGACTTTGCAGAATATTATAAATTTGTAACTGCTGTTTTAAAAACAGAATTAAATGCATTTGCTGATTATCTTGTGTCACTTGGACAAATTCAGTTCTCACCTTCTTTTTCTCAAGGTTAATGTATTTTAAACCCACATGCTTGTGGGTCCAGGACAACAGAAGGAACCTCCGAAAGTGGTGCAAGGGGGATGCAAATGCAGCAGACCGCAAGACGAGCCAGGTTGACACAGTTTGGATTCACTGAGCAAAATGCAACTCAGTCCTCTCAGGAGCTCAGTAAATCTCTTTTGCTGCCTTCCTGGGACTGCAAAAACAGAGGGCTTATGAAGCACCTGGTCGGCAGGAATCCATAGCTAGTGAGGTGCTTTCAGCTTGGTGGATCACAAGTGGTGGATCACTCTGATATTGCATTGATATCTGTCATCATCCCCTGGACTCTGGGGAAATACAATACAGTGGTACCTCGGGTTACAGACGCTTCAGGTTACAGACTCCACTAACCCAGAAATAGTACCTCGGGTTAAGAACTTTGCTTCAGGATGAGAACAGAAATAATGCAGTGGTGGCGCAGCAGCAGCAGGAGGACCCATTAGCTAAAGTGGTACCTCAGGTTAAGAACAGTTTCAGGTTAAGAATGGACCTCTTGAACAAATTAAGTTCTTAACCCGAGGCATTTTTTCATCTCCGCCAAGCTAAGCAGTTGGCTCCTTACCTCTCTCGCCCTGACCTAGCCACTGTGATCCATGCGACGGTCACCTCCAGACTGGATTATTGTAACTCGCTCTACGTGGGGCTGCCCTTGAGACTGACCCAGAAACTCCAGCGGGTGCAGAATGCTGCGGCGAGACTCCTTATGGGGTCTTCGCTGCGAGACCACATTCATCCGGTGCTATATCAGCTGCACTGGCTCCCGGTGGAGTACAGGATCAGGTTTAAGGTGCTGGTTTTAACCTTTAAAGCCCTATACGGCCTAGGACCCTCGTACCTACGGGACCGCCTCTCCTGGTATGCCCCACAAAGAAACCTACGGTCTGCAAATAAAAACATCCTGAAAGTCCCAGGCCTCAGAGAGGTTAGGCTGGCCTCAACTAGAGCCAGGGCCTTCTCGGCTGCGGCTCCAATCTGGTGGAACGCTCTGTCAGAAGAGACTAGGGCCCTGCGGGACTTGACATCTTTCCGCAGGGCCTGCAAGACAGAGTTGTTCCACCAGGCCTTTGGTCAGGGCGCAGCCTGACTCCCTCCTCTGGCAACCTGCACAGAGCTTTGTTTAATGGTTGCCATTAACTTGATTTTAATTAATTTTTATAATGAAATATTTTTAGAATGTTGGTTTATTTGATTGTTTGATTATTTGATTGTTGTTAGCCGCCCTGAGCCCGGCTTCGGCTGGGGAGGGCGGGATATAAATAAAATTTATTATTATTATTATTATTACCACTGTAGTACAGAAACAAGGAGCTAGACAGAAAGACAAGCATCAGAAATGCACTATTCCTTAGCAGTCTGCACCTGAAGCTCCACAGTACAGAAGAGGGTAGATACTTTTACGTGCCTGTTTAATGTCTGCCTTATTCCTTCCAAGGGGGAAACAGTTTCTTGCCAATGTCTAATGGTATAATCATTGACACATAAAAATCTGACTGCTAGGTGACAAACTGCTCAGGGTATCTTTGCAAAGAAGTACAACATGCCTGTCATTTTCTTTCACATATCACTCTTGGCAATGAGGAGGAAGCTAGTATCAGCAAGAATTGCTGAGTTACTATAGTTGGCATCTGTCTGTCTTGGGAGACCATGAAGGAGTGCACGTTCGGGGGTGAAGTCAAACCATTGGAGAGTTACAGCGCCTGCTGTGGCTGGAGAGACCAATACAGGAAAGACATGCTTTATTGCAGGTGGGGCCCATGAAAGTCTCTGGCTTTGCTGTTACAGATGCACCATGGCCTTTCTTCTCTCTGTGCTCCTCCAGTGCTCATTTCTACTCGGGTCACTGCTGTGGATACACAACCTGAATGCCTGTCTCCAGGCTCTGTAATCACCTGCAAGTGATTCCAATATGGCAGGGTTAGTGTTGTCAGCCTTCATGCCACGTTTGCAGGCATCTGTGTAACTATTGCGTGTGCAATAAAAGGGTTATCAGGATGAACCACTAAACGTTGCTGATACATTATTTTGTCTTCTTGGCCAAGCAAGCTAGGACTGGACTGAATACAGACCCTGGAGTGTGACAACACGGGGCTAAGTTAGCACTGAGCAGGAGGACAGTGGTAGCCCTGAAAGAATGGAACAAAACACAGCGGCTCAGGTGGGGATGCGGAGGAAAACAGGGCAAGCAGTGGCCTCACGATTTCTGGGGATAGGAGTGTTACCCAGAAATCAGGTGATGGGTTGTGGGCATGTGTTTTTTCAATAGCACCTCATAAAAGGCTGATTAGTAGAAGCAGGGTGAAGGAAGGACTAGACTTGGTCCCTGCAATCTCCTGGCACCCAGAAAGACCATTGTGTAAAACAGGGATAGGGAACCCCCAAGCTCAGGGGCCAAATGCAGCCTGCTTATGTGGCCCTCAGAACTCTCCTCCTGCCACCCCCACTCCCCAGGGGCCAAGCCAAAGGAATGCACACGGCAGAGATTTAACTATTGTCAAAGATAACACAGTCGTATCTACAGCTCTGGATACCCATGCACACCAGTCTAGTGCCTAGGCAACAGGGGATTACCCCCCTGCACCAGTTTATGTACCACCCCCACCATGGGCTGCACACACAAAGCCAGAGACAACGCCTGCGCGGAAGCTGCTCCTCCTTTACCCGCTGACACCCTCTCCTGCTTCTGGGAGATGGAGGTGCTTTGCCCACTTTTGCCGCTGGCCCTGTGCACCCCAGGCATGCGCCCTCCAAGGGGATGCACCCCCGAGGAAAAGGATCCCGGGGGACAGCCAACCCTACTTCAGGGACCAAAGGAGAGACCTCTCCATGAGGCAAAATGTCTTGCCCTTCATTTGGTTTCACTTATCACAACCATTGTTCCTGGAGGTAATTAGCATCCTCCGTTCTACACAGGACACATGTTGAAATGATGGTGAGGGCCTATATATTTACGTAACAAATGAGACCTTTTATTTGTGCTGTGAACTCCTAAGTCAAATAGGACCAGTTATTGCCACACAGTGGAGGAAGAAGTCCCTGGGAGCAGCTAGTGCTGTGAGCGCAACGAACAGCTAACAAACAATTTCAGCAGAAGGGAAGCAAACTCACAGAAGCAATGCTACCTCCTAAAAGAGAATCTGTTCTCACAAGCAACCCCAATCCCTCAAGACTGTTTCTTGCCAGTCAGCTGCAGAAACTCATACTTTTTCTCTGGCCAGACACAAAGCTGGTGGTGCATACCCTCCCAGACAGAAGATGGGACCCAGCCAGCTCCCCCCCCCCCAGCATGGATGTGTGACTGGCATTCCTAGCGGTCTGTGATTGTGTGTGGACCAGCCGTCTTTGTTAGTTAGTAGACAAACCATAGAACATCATGGAGTTCACAGCCATAATTATTCACACAAAATAATAATTAGCCATGCTTACAGCTAACACTAGCAAACAGCTGGTTAGCCATTTCCAGGTTTACTTGGATGAGGTTGCTGGTTAGCATCAACTTTAGAGCTCACCTTGTCATGTGCCTGTGGTGAAATTACGGCCTGCCTTCCCCCTGCCCTCGCGGTCTGGTCTTCAGGTGGGCCTTGTACTTTACAAAAGAACAGCATACAGATTCTGGTTGGCATTCAATATGCATTAGGCATTCTCCAGATTTTTGCTTTTCTCTTTTCTTCCCCCACTGCTTGGAACACACCCTGCTTTCTCCCGTGTAGGCAGAGTTCCAAGAGCTGCATGCTTCCCTCTGTGATCATTGTATTGTCCACATCCACATCAGCTACAGCTAATTAATCTGTTCTGCAGTGCAATAATAATAAAAAAGCAAGGCCTACAGAATTTTCTCAGCAACCAGAGTGCAGGATAGGGAGAGCAATGTTTGCCTTTCATGTTCTCCATGCCACCCCCCCAATTGTTAATTTTCTTCTGGCAAGTGTCTCCTTCTAGGAAGTGTCATCTTCCTTATACCCGTCTTCTTTGCTGTCATCTTCTTCTTCTTCGAACAACACAGTCCTCTCTTTACCCCCTTCCTTTTCGAAACAACAAGGAGGCCAGTCTCAAAGGTAATATTCCTTTTGAAAACAAGTGTGGCAGTTAGCAGACATTAAACTTTAGACCTTCTCAATCTGATGTGACATTCAGTTTCTGTTCATTGAAATGCATTCTGTGAGACATACAAGTCTGTTTCTCTTGCAGACAAAAATTTGGAACAAAGCACAAAGACTAGGAAGGAAAATATTGGGAGCCAGACTTTGCAAAGGTTCTGGAAAGAGGCTGAAGGATGTGGCCCAAATTCACATCCTTTTTCAGACAGAGGAGATGAGGAGAACGGCACACCTGGTGAAGGGAGAAGCCAGCTTGCAGCTGGTGCTGCCATTTCAATGGAAAGCTGTTGCTGCGATTAAAAGGTGATTTTTTGCCCCTTGCAATATCCCCTTCCCTTTGAAAGCAGGAAGATCGGGTGTGATCAAACATGGCTCCCCAGAGCTGACTTTACAGAACTCCTTTCAGGATATTCAGCAGCTGACAAGAATGAGACGTGTGCTTTGCCAGGGCCATGAAATTTCACCATTTGCTTCCAGCCACTTTGTTCTTCAGAGGTAAGAGAAAACTCATTCAGCCTGGCAGGGATTAAGCCACTGTACCTCTCCATCTGCTCACACCCTGAATTCATAGATGATCTAGTACATTAAGTGAGGACTCTTTGTCTCCAGCAAAAAGGAAGACATCTGATCATTTATAAATTATTGTTATGTAGTGGTTTTAAAAAAGAGAGTCACAATTAGAATGATTAAAGTAATTGTTCATTGTTCTTAAGTATTTAGATCAGTAAGTTCCAAACAGTATGTGGTGAAGGTATTGTTCAAGTGCTGAACAGATATATTCAAATTAAAGGCTCCTGTTGCCTTGAAGTACCCAGTGAGAGGCTGCCTATGGGGTGTGGATGTGTTGGTGCTCAGCCCCTATTGCTTTAACCCCTGCCAGTCCTCTGCTCTCGGCCTGTTGCTTTCTTCACCCTCCAGTAAGAACTACAGATTTAGTTTCATTCGGTATTAAACAGAGTCAGAATTTCTGTTAATTCTTTGGAAAGATGGGAGATGAATGTTTTAAAGGAATAATCTTGGAATCGAAGTTTTTTAAAAAATTAAATGGTAAATGGTTCTTTAAAACAAGTTCTTTAAAAATATTTAGTATTTTAATATAAAGTCTGTACTGCTTATATAGCTTCTTCTGAGGGCTCCTCAAAACTCCTGGGTAACTCAGAACTGCTCTCTCGTGAAAAGTGGTGAAATGGAGGGCACTTGTGCCTTCTCATAAGTGGAGGCAAGGAGGCAGCACCAGAAATACCTAGGTGGGTGAACTGTGTGTGGAGGTATGTGTTTTGGGGGGCTGGATTTGGAGAAGGTGCCCCTTAGATCTCTGGAAAAGAAGAGCAGTATATGTCAATGGCAGGAGTTCAGCAATGGTGGAGGGAGTTGGGGGGAGCTTCTTCTTGGGTGGGCCCTTGCTCCCCAGCCCTACTCTGCTGCCACCCATGTGGAGGCAAGTGCCTTGAGGCCTCAAGTGGCTCTTGGTGGGATAAAAATTACTGCGTGCTCATCTCCCCAGGCAGAAAGTTAAAACCCACCTGCTATTCTTGGAAACGTTCAGGTGCATTTTCCATAACTGCATCTAAAGCATCCTCTGTCCCCTAGGGGGAGAGAAGCAGATCAAGGGAGCATGTTGTAATGAAACCTACAGGCATTCAGTGGGGTTTGGGAGCACAGCCATGTGAGTAATGTCATCACACAACTAATTAACACTAGTCCACGATCTTATTCAGTGCTGGTGCTAACCTTCCAACTTTCTCATAATTATTTTTCTATTCATCAGTTCATAATGCAGTGCTCCTCAGTATCAGAAAGACTAGGTCAAAAGCCAAAAATGAAAGATTTGGAAAGTCACGCTGTGGAATATAACCCGTATATTTTCCAATGTCAAAGAAATTTTTACTGTTAAATTTGATTGCTCCAGTCACACTCATTATGCACTCATAGAATAGAAATTTCAAATGGTGAACAGAAACTAGAGCATTCGACTGCTGACATCATCCGTTCCAAATGCTATTAAGTTAGACACTTATGTTCCTGATCCCTGGCTCTGCTTTTGTTGTTCTTAAACTGTTCCATCCTTATACGCTGCAAACAGAGTTGATTTGGATGTGCGAACTGGCAGCCTTTTGTGGAGCCCCTGAATCTTCAGTTTCTGAGCCCACTCTCTGGTGGGCAACTTCCAAATAGTATACACACTGTAGCAATGCGATGGGTAAGGCCTCTGAGGTTGGTCCCATGGCAATTCAGAAGCTTCTAGAGCCAGGTTGTGCTTGTCCCACTTGGGCAGCTGACATACCTTTTGACTTCAAAAGGACCATTTTGCCTTTTGGCAGAGCATCTTTTCAAACTGTTATCTCTCTGTACAGCCCCAAGCCCTTCTAATAACATGAACATTATATACATTAAAATCATACACATGAAAACCATACACAAAACAATATATACTACTATCACTGAAATGGCAATAATTGCAATTACGTAGGTGCAGCAATGTTGGTGGACACTCAAATCTCTGATTAAGTGAAATTGGCATTTTGATGAAGGTGATGTCATGTGGTTTGGAATAACATGACATGCGAATCTGGCCACCCTCAGTTAAAGTAGACAACTTAGCCTAGTATGTTCATGGTCTGACTCAGTATAAGAAAGCTTTTAAATAAGTGTGCCTAGGATTTCAGCCTAATGGGTCATTGAACAAACAGAATAAAGAATCTCCATATGTTCACCTAATAATATCGTTTGGATGGGTGATCTGGAAGAGTTTTTATTCATGAGAAGAAGAGAACTGCAATGGGAGAATTAACAGTTTTCAAGTCTGTCTGTCTTAACATTGGGCCAGTGAAATGCTGCTCAGACTGCCAATAACTGAGCGTGTGCTCAATTCAGTCTTTGGCGCTGGGAATCTAATGGTTTCTTTGCTGCCAAAGTGGGATGTGCGCTATCCTACTTATGAATTAAAATGTTGTCATATCTTGGTCAAGTGCCTAGAGACCTTCAGAGTTCAATATATTATACAGCATTATTGCTTATTACATCTTTATCACCACACACCTACCGTCATTTTAGGGCTTTTTTCTCCAGAAGCCATAAAATCTGGCCTGTCTGCTTGTTTTGAAGCAGCAAATGCACAGAAATGTTAGGATATTTCTTCTACTTTCAGACTGCCAGTATTTCTGTATTTGATTCAATCACATATTGGCAAATTCAGATTGTGCAATTGGAGTTGATTTGGCAGTCTTGCACACACACACCCCTGCGTGCTGCAAATCAGACTTTTTGATAAGGAAAATGATGGGAAAATGCACTGGATGAAATATCATTTAACTTCCTCACAAATAGAAATGAATGTTCAGTAAATACATAAATGCCATCAAATCTCCCTGCAAATAAATCAGGGTGAATGTTCAATAAACGGGTCATCTGGAAGCTTTATCTACCCTTCTGGCTGTGATTTCTCAGCATAGCAATGGTTTAATTTTGGTGTCATTGTAATTAGTAATTAGTGTCCAACATCTATTTATTTTTAATATGGCTCACTTGAAATATTTTTTGGACATGGTGAGGGGAGTTTTCTTTTTCAAATTCCTTCAGAACTTTTGGAGAATTTTAGTCCCAGAAAATATTTGACAAAATGGCCTCCTCAGTTAAACCAGCCATTAATTTTGGGTGCACTGTGAATCCAGTTTCAATATTGTTTAGCATTGTTTTAATATTACTGAAGGAAGCAATTTCTTGGCTCATTCCAGTCACTCGTTCTAAACCCATTGCTTCCTCCATCCACCACTATGTAATATAATTCACCATTAAATAAGCGGAAATTTCCGAAAAGAGAATTTTTGTGGGTAGGAGAACTTTTGGTAATTTCACCTTTCCTCCAATAGCTAGCAAATCCCCTCCCCCCACTGTTTTGCTGCCATCAAGATATTGGAGGCCAGTTGGACTCTGCCAAATTTATATTTTATTTTATACCCAAAGTACAGACCAGAGCAAATAAAGAAAAAAGAAACTTTAAAAAGCTAATATTAATGTAAAATCATGTCTGGTGTTAAAATCTCTTTCTATAAGGTTTGACACAAAAACTCTATTTCATATATAATCTGTTGTTTTCCATTACTGAAAAGAAAACTTTCTGCACAAGATCATCCCACCACAACCTTGCATGTGGTTCTCAGCTCATTTCAACTGCATTTTCAGCCAAAGACAAGCTTGCAAGAACCAGAAACAAGTTAAGCTATTTTTTAAAATTCTTTTCACTTTATTGGATTTGCTACTCTTTTATGGTGCCTTTTGGTTACTACTGTCTTCTTCTCGTATTAAATGATTAACGTGTGTCAAAAAATCCTTCAACAGATTTCTTGTGAAATCCTACCCATATTTACCCTAAAGTAATTCCCACTGAGTTCAGCGAGAGTTAGTCATCAATAGGTGGGCAGATGCACATACATCTGACCCCATCTCCTAAGAAAGGTCATTCGCTAGCTGAAAAGTACACCTTCCTGGAAAAGACTTGGAATGTATTGATTGGCAAATAAAGAGCAGAGGCCATTTGATTGCCTTTCACACAAAACCCACCCTGCGCTCATCCAGTTTGCTGAACTGTTGACATGTTGAAGTGCTGAGATTTACAGAGTCCTGAGTTTTTCGACTCCGTTCAATTTATTCAGTTTTGCCCCCCTTCTATTGGAAGGCTCAGGACAGCTTACAATGCTTCCCTCAGGGTAGGAAAACTTTGGGATGGTTTCCTGGACTGAATAATAGTACTGAAACCTATTATGAAAAAAATACTATTTATTGAGGTGCTGGCAATAGAGAAGGAATGGTTGAAAATTATCAAGTAGAAAATGGAAGTGTTTTTGCAAGCAACTAAAATAATTAACGGGCATTTTCTTTGCATTCCTGTTGCTTTCATAAACTGTTTTACTAAACTTAATAGTCACTTGTCACACAAAGGTCCCTGAGCAATTTACAACAATATATATATATATATATATATATATATATATATATATATATACACACACACACACACACACACACACATACATAATACCATAAGGGGAGGGAGAAAGGGAGGTTCATACCATACATCTAACATAACGTTTATAAAAAAAACATAAACGACATACCTGCCATAGGACTAATAACAAACAGCATTAACTAGAGTCAAATACCGTATTTCTCGTCCCATAGGACGCTCCATCCCATAGGACGCACCTAGTTTTTTGGGGGGGAAATAAAGGAAAAAAATTTTTCCTTTATTTCCCCCCCCCCCAAAAAAAGCAGGTCGGAGAAACCGAACCAGGTCGAGGAACAGTGGGATGGCGGCGCTGCGCCTCCCTGCTGTCCCCCGAGCTTGTGGGGCTGGCCGATGTCTGCCCAGCACGCGGGGCGCTCTGCTTCAGGGTGCCCCACGCACCGGGCGGCAGGCTGCTATCCGCAGCGTGGGGAGCCCTGCGGTGGAACTCCTGCAGGGCTCCCCACGCTGCGGATGTATGCCCGGCGCCAGGGGCGTTCTGCTTCAGGGTGCCCCGCGCGCTGGGTGGCAGGCTGCTATCCGCAGCGTGGGGAGCCCTGCGGGGAACTCCTGCAGGCCTCCCCATGCTGCGGATGTGTTCCCGAAGCACCGGGCGCTCTGCTTTCAGGGCGCCCGACGCTCCGGGAAGCAGGCTGCTATCCGCAGCCTAGACATCCCTGAGGGAACTCCCACAGGGCTGCCTAGGCTGCGGATGTGTTCCCGAAGCCTGGAGAGCGAGAGGGGTTGGTGTGCACCGACCCCTCTCGCTCTCCAAGCTTCAGCGAAAGCCTGCATTCGCCCCATAGGACGCACCCAGATTTCCCCTTCATTTTTGGAGGGGAAAAAGTGTGTCCTATAGGGCGAAAAATACGGTAATAATCAAAGACCACTCCCACCCACGAATTAGCAGATACGCAGCTATTCCCCCCCCCCCTTTGAACCACCCCACCCCAAAGTCTGGTGTCAGGCCAGCTGCTGCAAACCAGCCCCCGGTGGAGGATAAAATTTTGGAAAAAATAAAAGAAGGAGAGAAAAAACTGAGAGTAAAGCCAAAGTCACAGGAGATCTTGAAAGAAATAAAGTTATTTCAAGTACAATACATGGAATTGATGAATCAGGAAATAGAATGGAAAATTAAACAAATGAGACAAAAGACATTTGAATCTGCGAAGAAATGTGGGAAATTATTGGCTTGGCAATTGAAAAAAAGACAAAAATTAAACACCATTACAAATTTAGAAGTAGAAGGAAAAGACATACATAATCCAATTGAGATTAGAAATTGCTTCCAGAAGTACTTTAAACAATTATATGCACAAGGGCCACAGAACGAAATGGACATAGACCGATTTTTGAAGATAAATGGATTACAAAAAATTTCACAAGAAAGTAAATTAATGTTGAATTGCAAAATATCTGACCAGGAGATAGAAGGTGCCATTCAAAATATGCAAGTAGGCAAGTCTCCAGGACCGGATGGGCTGACTTCCAGCTACTACAGATTTTTGAAAGAGTGGCTATTACAACCTTTGAAGGAAGTCTGTAATGAAATTTTGGAAGGGAAAAGGGCACCAGAATCGTGGAAAGAGGCTTATATTACACTAATACCAAAAACAGAGACTGAAAAGACTCAACTTAGGAACTATCGTCCCATATCCTTACTAAATGTGGATTACAAAATTTTTGCTGATATTTTGGCTAAGAGACTGAAAAAAGTATTGATTGAAGAGATCCATAAGGACCAAGCGGGCTTTCTTCCGGGAATAATAATAATAATAATAATAATAATAATAATTTATTATTTATACCCTGCCCATCTGGCTGGGCCTCCCCAGCCACTCTGGGCGGCTTCCATAAAAACCAAAAATACAGTAAAATATCACACGTTAAAAACTTCCCTGAACAGGGCTGCCTTAAGATGTCTTCTGAATGTCAGGTAGTTGTTTATCGCTTTGACATCTGCTGGAAAGGCGTTCCACAGGGCGGGCGCCACTACCGAGAAGGCCCTCTGCCTGGTTCCCTGTAGCTTTGCTTCTCGCAATGAGGGAACCGCCAGAAGGCCCTCGGCGCTGGACCTCAGCGTCCAGGCAGAATGATGGGGGTGGAGACGCTCCTTCAGGTATACTGGACCGAGGCCGTTTAGGGCTTTAAAGGTCAGCGCCAACACTTTGAATTGTGCTCGGAAACGTACTGGGAGCCAATGTAGGTCTTTCAAGACCGGTGTTATATGGTTATCTGATAACCTGAGGAATATAATTGACATTTTGGAAAAGCTAGAAGTGAATATAAACACTAAAGCAGTTCTGATATTTGTGGATGCGGAGAAAGCCTTTGACAATATTTCTTGGAGTTTTATGAAAAAGAACCTACAGGGTATGGGGGTAGGCCATGGCTTTGAGAATGGTATAGGTGCAATATATTCTGAACAAAAGGCCAAATTATTTACAATTAATTAATGTGGTTACGGAACAATTTAAGATAGAAAAGGGACACGACAGGGATGCCCAATTTCCCCTTTGCTCTTTATATCGGTCCTGGAGGTTTTGCTGAATATGATTAGAAGGGACCGGATGGTTAAAGGTATACAGGTCAGAGCTAAACAGTATAAATTGAGAGCATTTGCAGATGATCTAGTTTTGACACTACAGGAGCCAGAATCTAGTACTAAAAGAGTTTTAGAATTAATTCAAGAATTTGGTCAGGTGGCAGGGTTCAAATTGAACAAGCTAAAAACTAAGGTTCTTGAGAAAAACTTAACACCGATTGAAAGAGAGAAGTTTCAGAATGAAACAGGACTGACTGTGGTTAAGAAAGTGAAATACCTGGGGATTAATATGACAGCTAAAAATGGGAATTTGTTTAAAGATAATTATGAAAAATGTTGGGCTGAAGTGAAAAAAGATTTAGAAATTTGGTCAAACTTGAAGCTTTCCTTGTTGGGTCGAATTGCAGCTATAAAGATGAATGTATTGCCTAGAATGTTGTTTTTGTTTCAAACATTGCAAATTTTGGACAAAATGGACTGTTTCAAGAAGTGGCAGAAAGACATTTCTAAATTTGTCTGGCAGGGCAAGAAGCCTAGAATAAAATTTAAGATATTAACTGATGTAAAGGAAAGAGGTGGATTTGCCCTGCCAGACTTTAAACTCTATTATGAATCAGCAGCATTCTGCTGGTTGAAAGACTGGCTGCTTCTTGAGAATACAGACATTTTGGATTTAGAAGGTTTTAACAACGTTTTTGGGTGGCATGCATATCTGTGGTACGACAAGGTTAAAGCACACAAAGCATTTAAAAACCATATTGTCAGGAAAGCATTGTTTAATGTTTGGATTAGATATAAGGATTTATTGGAAAATAAAACTCCAAGGTGGTTATCACCAATGGAGGCTAAGGCTCAGAAAAAACTCAATATGGAGGCCAAATGGCCAAAATATTGGGAAATTTTGGAGCAAGAAGGGGACAGACTGAAATTGCAGAGTTTTGAGAAATTAAAAGATAAAGTGCGAGACTGGCTTCACTATTATCAGATAATGGAGGCTTATAATTTGGATAAGAAAGTTGGTTTCCAGGTGGAAAAATCCAAATTGGAAACAGAACTGCTAGAACCCAAAACTAAGACTTTGTCAAAAATGTATAATTTGCTGTTGAAATGGAATACTCAGGATGAGACGGTTAAATCTGTAATGATTAAATGGGCACAAGACGTTGGACATAATATTATGTTTGCTGACTGGGAACAGTTATGGACCACAGGTATGAAGTTTACGGCATGTAATGCCTTAAGAGAGAATATTATGAAAATGATATACAGGTGGTACATGACCCCAGTCAAGCTTGCAAAAATCTATCATTTGCCCGATGATAAATGTTGGAAATGTAAGGAAAATGAAGGTACATTCTTTCACCTTTGGTGGATGTGCCCTAGGATTAAGGCTTTCTGGGAAATGATATATAATGAATTGAAAAAGGTATTTAAATATACCTTCTTGAAGAAACCAGAGGCCTTTCTCTTGGGCATGGTCGGCCAATTGGTATTAAAGAAGGACAGAACGTTTTTTATGTATGCCACAACAGCAGCAAGAATACTTATTGCAAAGTACTGGAAGATGCAAGATTTACCCACTCTGGAAGAATGGCAAATGAAGTTGATTGACTGTATGGGATTGGCAGAAATGACTGGCAGAATCCGTGACCAGGGAGAAGAGTTGGCAGAGGAAGATTGGAAAAAATTTAAGGACTATTTACAGAAATATTGTAAAATTAAGTAATGTTGAATGATGTTGGATTGAAATTAAGTGGTTTCTAGCTGTAATGGTATAAGGTTATAATAATCTAAGATGTTAGATGGAAAATAAGGTGTTTTTATAAGCTGTAATGCTTTGAGATAAGGATTTGCTGAACAAATAATTTGAATTGTACTACAAGAAGGGGAGGTATGAGGAGGTCAGGGAAATATGTCATTGAAAATCAAGTATTGTGAACTATATGTGTTTTTAAATTTTTTTGTTTGTTTTTTTGTTTGTATAAAAATTGAAAATTTTAATAAATATCTTTTTTTTAAAAAAAACCAACAAACCAGCCCCTGGTGGGTCGTGCGTCTTCCTCCAGGGATGGTGCAGCCTCTCTCCTCTCCCTTCAGAGGGGAGCAGGAGCAGGAGCAGGGCAAAGCAGGAAGATGGTAGCAAAAGTTTAATCTGCATTACAGTTGGTTGGACTGCTGCTCCTCTATGGATGCTGGTGGTTCCAGATTTGTTTTCCAGAACTCTGTGTTTAATCCCAATTTTATTGCTTGACTTGATCAAGTTTATCATGATGTGTAACTGTGTCAGATTCAGGGCTGGCTTCAGGAAGATGACTACTCTTGGGCTCAGGGTATCATGGGGCCCTTGGGCCCTTGTCTGTGCTCCTCAAATTACACTCACCCCTCTTGCCCTCAGCAATTACCATCAACTGGGGGGGGGGCAAAAATGTCAAGGAAGGGGCTGGGCCCCCTCAAATATTCTGCATTACTTGTGCACATGCACGGTGCATGCATGCTGCACAACCTGCTCATGTCACTTGCGCATGCCATGCAGCATGTACACATGATGTCAACATGATGTCACACAGCGTGCATGAACAGTGTGTACACATCATGCAGCACTGGCCCCCTCAATCACGGGGGCAACCCAACGCTCCTGTCACCCACCAGCTACTGAAGATTGATTTAAGTTTTCATGATCATTGACTATTTTTGAAGCCTATTGCCATTCTTCCTTTGCATTGCTGCCTGCCCAGATTCAGGACATCATGTTCCTTTCCCATTACATGAATATCTATGGCTTATCTATTGCTTATCTGTTTCCTGAAGAACAATGGATCATATATGGCCTAACCCAGATGAAGACTTGGCTGGTTTTCCTTCGAGAACCCACGTCTAAACTACAACCAAGCTCTCAAATCAACTTTAAAATTAGCCGCTACTATCCAGCTAACCTTGATGGGAAAAGCATAACTGTTTGGAGATTAATTTTATACACAGCCTTGGATGTGTAATTGCACATTTTCTGCAGCTAAACTGGATTGCATAAAACATATAATTCTGTTCCAAATGGGTCTAGGAAATTGATTTGTGATTGGTTTGGATGAAAGTATACCTGAACTAACCTTAAATTCCTCTAAAGACTCTCCTCCCTGGAAGAGAGGGGAGTGGTTGTGGGCGGGTGCCCGAGCTCCGCCCCTGGCCGGGGGCTTAGCCCCCGCCCCTCCTCACCTGGCTGGCGCCCACGCCCACCGGAGGCAGCCAACCAGGTGTCTCCGGGGGGCGTGTTTAGCAGCTTAATGCTGCGGCTCCAGCTCCGCCTCCTCCTCAGTCGTCATCGTCCCGCAGCGAGTCATCAGCTAGGAGAGTCATCACAGAGAAGAGCCATGAGGTTTGGAGTCGGGGGGGGGGTCTGGTTCCTTGCATGCCTTTTAACTTTAAGAGGCTTGCATGCGCTCATTGCTTTACTGCTTTTAAAAACCCAGGCATCCAGATTTGCCTTGCTGTGTTCTCTTTTCCGTGTAAAAACCTACATTTAACCTTCTATTTCCCCCCACTCCTGGTGCTTGATTTGTTTGTGCCCAGCACGTGCCCCCAGCAAGGTCTGAGTGTGAGTGTGGCTCCATCTTTCTTTCTCCCTCGTCTCCTCGCTTTCCTTCCATTTTGGCCAGGATGCTTGTATGTTTTCCCCTCTATTGCCCTTGCCTGTCCAATTGCATGGCTGGTCTGGGTGACTGAGTGGGTTTGCCTTACATTTAATTTGTTGGCCAGGGTGCTTATGTGTTTTCCCCCTCCATTGTCCTTGAGAGCCTGTATGGGACAGCTAAATATTTCTGCATTGCTTGGGTTGGACTAGATGATCCTCAGGGCTCCTCTCCAATTTTAAGTCGTGTGTGTGTGTTTGCAGCGTGTGTTTGTGCCTGCCGTTTATTATTACTCTTCTAGCGTGGGTTTAATTTACCCTGCCATCCCTTCCATTGGTACCACTTAAATCGGGAGCCCACTGTAAAATTTAAAGGCTGCTGGGGCTTGGAATACATTGTGCACTTAAACCTCACCCCTCTTGGTTTCTCTAAGCCACACCCCCCCCCCTTCGCTTGATGTTTGGGGGAAGAAATAAGGCAGGGCTTGGGGTGGACAATTCACGGTTTATGATCAGGGAACCATTCCTCAGCACTGCATGTTTATACGTTTAGAACCTTTGAAGGTGTGCCTTTGCCTGGTTCTTGTCATTGGCTGCATTTGCCAGTACAGGCTCCCTAAAGAAAACTGCTTTTAAACAACAACAAGAAAAAAGGTTTTGGCTTATAGTACCTTACTAAAAAGTCCAGGTTAACTCACGGTTTATATTTCCACTTCATTTTGGCTCACTGTAAAGGACAGCTATTTTCCTTTTCTTCAAACTTTTTCCTTGCCCCGCATCTTCATTTTACTCCCTCCACCCCTCCTCCCTCCAAACTCCCCCCCCACGCTTTCCTTCTCCTCCCTCCACCCCTCCTCCCTCCCTACACCCCCCCACCCTTTCAGGAAAGAGATACATCACATTAACCTTAATAAATAAATAAATAAATAAATAAGGCGTCTTTGGATTTCCCTTTGCTTCTTGCCTGAGTCATCACAGTTACCAGACAGGTTTTTCAACTGCTGGGCAGGCTTGATTGCTCTTTGAGTGACCGGCAGATTGTGAGGCATTGTCTTTAAGCACCGAGCAGTTCAGCAGCTCTAGTTGCATTGTCAGTTTAACTAACCAGCAGTTTGACCAATTACAGTCTTTTGTCTATTTAAGCACCTTTATTTCCATCAACTGGTCTTGTGGGCAAAAAAAATTTACTTTCTTTGTTTGGCAAAGTTTCCTTTGTTTGGTGTAAGTTTAAGAGCAACCTCACCCCTCCTTTTCAGAGGGCCGCTGGTGTGGGCCTGGACTCTTATTGATTTCCTTTTCTCTTAATTTGGCTGCAGCTTCTGAGCATCCCCTTGTAAGCAGTTATTTTCAATTCTGTTTGATTACTTGGCAATGCTTTGCACCTAGATTTGCCTATCATTTTAAAGGGGCAACTTTTTATTGTAGGCAATTATCTTCTAATTCTGTTTGACTGCAGTTGGGATTGCTTTGTGTATGGGATTGTTCCTTGGAGCCAGGTGCTAATATGTAGCTGAGCACTACTGCTTGAACTCTTGCTGGGTTGTGATTTAATAAATATAAATAAATAAATACAAGCGGTGCAGTTAAGTGACGTATAGCTTGTTCATTTTGTCAGCAGTTACGTGGAGCAATTGATAATAGTAATTTCTACTCATAGCTATAAATACATTGGCTATTAACTGAGATACTATCGATTAATAATTAATTCATCAACCGTGCTCTGAACTTTATTGATGCACAATAATTGTATACTGACATTTAATTACAGTCAAGTTATTAATTGATTGGTGATATTAATACTAATTAAAAATAACAACAACAATAATAAAATAAAATAAATTTGAAAAATAAATAATAATAAATAATTATAATTATAAAAAATAAAAAATTATAATAATAATTAATATTAAAAATATAAATAAATAAATAAATAAATAAATAAATGAAAATTAAATTTAAAATAAAATAAAATAATTAGTGACGAAATAAATAGTAGGCGCATTTTACTAGTGCACAGAGCAGCTCATGGCGCCCAAGAGGAAGCGCACGGGTGCAGTACCAGCACACACTGCAGATGGCAACCGTCGTAATAATAAACCCAAACCCATTTCGCAGTTCCTCAATGCCTTCAGATCATTCATTGTTGACTATGAACAGCACTTTCTCCTAGCTATTCTTTAGTTCTATTTGCCTTGTGTTTCTTACTTCCTTGTATCGCAAACCAGTGGCCAGCCTTTAAACTACCCAGGTGCAGGCCCAAGCCCTCAGACAGGAACGGCGGCTGTGCAAACTAGGTCTCAGGCTTGCTCGGCGACTTTCAGAAACGCATCGGGGCGCCTGCGAGGAGGCTGCCGGCCTGTATCAATAGCCTGGTTGCTTCCAGTTCTTCTAGTTCTTTGCAGAATAGGCAGCCCAGGGTCCAGCTTCCAGAATCAGGCACCTCATCAGCCGGTGATGATGAGTCAGAATGGCTTACGCCCTTTCTGGGGAGGCCGCCGCTCTTAGCATCTGGCAGTTAGCCCGTATGTCGGGAAGAAGCCATCAGAGGTGTATCACACTGGTAAGCTGGACCTTAGAAAGGATTTAAAACGTAAGGTGTGCTGGTAATTCAATAAAGGGCAATACCAAAGGCAGTCTTGTAAGTACCCGCACGAGTGTGAGAGATGTGCAGGGGCTCACCCAGCCACGGCGTGTTACTAAGAGAAGCGGCCCTTTCAGGGAGGTCAGGGCTTCCACCACTCTAGTTCCAGATGAGCCCCCACAGCAGGGAACCATCGTTAAAGTCCTTCTGGGTCTAGCATTTTCTCCAATTCAGCTTTCTCCTCTCCTCAACCTCTTGTCTATCCATCCGGACAGAAGTGCAGCATCCTATCTTTGGAAGGGTTTCTCAGAGGGTTTCAGAATCCCGGTAGTGGCTCCTTAACCGCAAAGGACTCTCCTAATCAGAAGTCAGTAAGGGAAAGGATGCTTGCCTCACCTCATGGGTAGCTAGCCCCACCCCTGGGTGCACACCACGTGTGCCACTCCGGGTGCCAGAGCAGCTAGCTCTGCCTCTGGAGTCACACTATGGCATACAGCTAATTGGGATGAACCCAACAGGGCCGCCACTTAGCCCCTGCTTGGTCTCCAGGACAGAGGCACCCCTTCCCAGACCCACCCCCCTTTTGTGATAATTAGGCAACTAAATGTATCATTCCATAACACCTCATACAGGAATTATTTTTCCTGGGGAACCTGCCTTTTCCGCCCAGATCAACTACAAGAGCAAGACCACAGCTTTAACAAAATGACAGCCCAAGCAGGAAGACACATGGGAGCAATGGTACTGCTTTGAAGTGTTCCAGATCCATTTCCTGTTCTCCCAATGAGCAGGGCAGCTGTGGACAAAATTGCAAAGAAGTACAATAATGATTTAGTCCTTAGTCCTAGAATCTAGTAAGCCTTTAAGCCCAACAGTCGGAATCGCATAATTTCAATGCTTTAACCATATTAGGGAACATGTATAGTTAGTAAACAAATTGCTAGTTTTGTGAGAAATAACACTTCACTGAAGTGGATAATGCTTTGGCCAAGAGCTCACCTTTGGGAATCTTCTAGAACATGTTGCATATGTAGCAGTTCTGTCTAGCTAGAGTGAAACTGAAACCTGACATTTACAGTATCAGATAGAATTGTTCTGGAATGTCCTGGCTGTGTCTGTTGTACAACAGTTTTGGAAATCTGTAGGAGAGTATCCCACCAATCTCTTGTCATACTAACAATCTTGTTATCAACTAACAATCAAAAATGCTAAAATTTTAGCTATATTGGCAACAGGATGTTGGCTAGAAGCAACTGGTTTTATGAAGCTAAAACGTACAATTTTGTTCTAGGAGTTACTTGATCACAATATAGAACTATTTGTTTATTCCTTATGAGTTTTACACATGATGAAAACGTATACTCAAGCAGATATTCTTATAATCACTGTACCATACTATGATACAGTGCATAATGAACATCCACATTCAGTTAGTCTGTGTGCCTCACGTACTTGGGCATAGAGCTGGACACAGTTGCCCAATCATCCCGCTTACCTAAGGAGAAGATTGACACCCTTAAGGAAATAATTCATACTACCCTTGCACTAACAAAAATCACCCTCAGACAGATACAATCCCTGTTAGGTCATTTCAATTTTGCTTGTAGAGTGGTTTCCCCCGCCTAGCCAGGCTTTCAGTGGGTCTCAAGCACCCACACCACAGGGTCCGTCTTCCAAAGACAGTTAAGGCCAACCTAGAGGTTTGGGTGACATTTCTGGAACACTACAATGGAGTATCCCTATGGCAGGATGTTCTTAACTTGTCCTCAGATTTTCAGGTCCATTCAGATGCGGCAGGGTCCCTGGGCTTTGGCTTGTATTTCAGGGGCCGATGGGGCGCGCAACGTTGGCCAACGGGGTGGCAGGGCAAGGGCATCACGCGGGATCTCACTTTTCTCGAGTTTTTCCAATAGTAGTGGCCGTGCATATCTGGATGGAGGAGTTTCGAAATCGCCGGGTGTGCTTCAGAACCGACAACCTGGCAGTGGTGAACATACTGGCGAGACAGTCATCCCGATCTGCGAGGGTCTCCTCCCTTCTGCGGTCGTTTGTTCTCCGGTGCCTTGAGTACAATATAGTTTTTTCAGCCAAATTCATACCGGGGGTCAATAATGATATAGCCGATGCCTTGTCTCGCTTTCAGATGTCTCGCTTCTGGTCGCTGGCACCTGGAGCACAGCTGTTGCCCAAACCCTTTCCGGAGCACCTGTGGAACGTTGGAGACGCAAAGTGATTAAGGGAGTATTAGCGTCTGTCGCACCCTCCACTCTCAGGTCTTACAAGAGGGCCTGGTGCGATTTCTTGGGCTTCAGGTCTGGGACATCTGGGCTTTCGCCTAACAGGCCGCCCACCACTGACTACGTTCTGCAATACCTTTCACACCTCAATGACTTAGGACGTGCGCCTAAAACCTTAAAATACATGCCATTAGCTGCCATTAGCTTCTTCGCTAGGGCCACGTTCTCCTCCGATCCATGCAGTGACTTCCTGATCCGCAGAGCTATCGAGGGCTGGGGCAGGTTACAACCCCCTAGGGCCGAGGGCCGTAAGCCAATTTCTTATGGGCTGCTCTCTCAGATACGCAAAAAGCTTAGGTCAACCTGTTGGTCCAAGTTTGAGGCCCGCCTCTTTTCCGCTGCATATGCTATCGCCTTTTTTTGCCGCCCTGAGAGTGGGCGAGGTTGTAGTCGAAGGGGGCGCAAATGGCTTGATGCGTGGCCTCCTTATGGAAGACGTGCAGCTGTCTGAAACTAGTATGATGGTACGCATACGTCAATACAAAACTGATCAGGCCGGTAGGGGCGTTCTTCTTAAACTCACAGCGTCTGGGGAGCAGGGCCCATGCCCGGTCAAGGATACTAGGCTGTATCTTTGCCTCAGACCGCCCGGCCCAGGTCCGCTTCTGGTTCACAAAGATGGGTCACCCTTATTGAGACACCAATCCACAAGGGTACTCCGCAAAGCTATTGATGCTTGCGGTTTAGCTTCCCGGGATTATGCTGCAAACTCTTTTAGGATCGGCGCTGCCTCAACAGCCGCGCGCTCGGGCCTGCCCGTGGATAAGATTAAGGAAATGGGCCGATGGAAATCCAATGCTTATAAAGGTTATATCCGTTAGTATACGCTCCGCTACGTTGCATCTACTTACCCGTTTTTCCTTTCCTTTCATTCTCAGCTGTTTTCAGGAGAAGTGTGTGGATTTGCGGCCACAGTATAGTCCATTGGGCCCGCGTTTGGGTGGCCAGCTGTGGCCTTACCCCTTATCTTGGATTGCCACCTGGGGTGCGAGTTTCCTGGTTTTCGAGACGCGGCATACGGTGGGAGGAGCTTATGCCATTGTTGATGGAGAGAGTAGCCACGTTTGGCCCTCCTGACATCCTTATCATTCACTTGGGAGAGAATGACCTTGCTAATAGGAGAAGCGTGGACTTGTTGTGGAACATAAAAAGAGACTTGGAGGCGATCGCAGCCTTGTGCCCCGGAACAATGGTGTTCTGGTCCTCCTCCTTGAAAAGAATTGTTTGGCTCGGTGCGCAGAGCTGTATGGCCATTGAAAAAACCAGGAAATGCTTGAACCGGGCGGTAGCCCGTTGGGTACGCTTTATGAATGGCCGAGTCATTTATCATGACGGTATCTGGATCGGCGACCAAGCCATGTACCGGAATGACGGAGTTCATCTAACAGACATTGGGAATGACATCTGGTTGGATAGCATCATTAGTAGCATTAGGGATTGGTTGCAGCTGTGAGGGTATTGGCGGCGAGCCCCTTTGCGGCTCGGGTGGCGGTTAGGCATTGGATTCATGTGTGTCAAGGGCTAGGTGTGGCCATCGCCTATGCTATCTACCATGGGTTATTCCGTTAAAGGAATCTGGCGGTCGTGTATTCCGTCCGATGCCTGCTTGGCGGGAGGCCATGGCACGACCCTCGGTGACATCAGGGGTGAGCCTATAGTTGGATTAGCATCAACAGGCTCCACCTACTGTTGAATAAACCCACCTCCTATAGTCATCCAATGCCTAAGCCAATACCTTTTCACTGCTGTAATCAATAAAGTTGTGGCCTTTTCTTGCCCATTAACCTTATATCACGTGTCCTTGTGTGTTTATTTCACATAGCGGGGGTCGGGCCCTCGATCCACAATTATCCTTTGCTGATTTTAAGGACTAAGACAATATGATGCATGAGGAGAATTCCTTCTAAAGCTGGAGTCCAAAAACCAGTTAAGCCAACTATCTTCAACAGATGTCAGTCAGCTGGTTTTGAACTAGATACTCTGGTTTGGCTGGATGGTGCACTGGATTTGGTTATTGGGCAGGGGGGGGGCAGGAGAGCAGCTGCAGCAGTTGCATTCAGCTGCCCAAGCAGAAACCCTCCACACTGCACAGAATTCACATGGGGCATGGATGGCAGCCCACCAGGGACTCTGATTTATTTCTTGTTTCTGTTGGGATCTCTGGGGCAACAAAAAAGGAGGCGGAAGGCCAGTTAGACTGCTGGGTCACAAGTTGTGTTGCCATTTTTAAATGGTTGTTTAAAAGAATTGCTCTTTGTTCTTGTGCTTTTGTAACTAACCCCCCTCCCCGTACTAAAATCTAAATGACAATGAACAGCTTCATGGATTATTGTACCACATTGTTTCTCAAAGTATGTACTAGGGCGCATCAGGATGTAACATGATGGCATGGGGGGTGTTGTGAATAATTCACACACACACACCCTTCTTGGATGCATCTACCAAACTTGCTATGTAGTGTCAATATCCCATCTCTCTGTACATGGAGGAGAAATGACATACTTCTAAGGTGCTATTACCAGTCATGAAATCACACCGGGGGTGTGTGTGTGTCACAGGTTAATGTGCTCCCTTGGCCTTTGGAGTGACCCACTTAACTACTTTTTTTATATATAAAAAGAGACATTGTTGGTTCAGGCATGACTTGACTGAATTTGGGAGAAGCTGGGATGGGGTTTGTGACTTTCATTAAGCCCCCCCCCCTACTTTTTCTCCCAAAAATTGATCATTGGCATTTTAATAACATCAGCAAACGCCCACTGACCATTCCCTGAGAGAAAGGATGGGGACTCTGTGGCTTCCATATCTTGCTGGACTACAACTCCCATCATCCAGACTATTGACTATGCTGGTTGGTGCTGATATGAATTGGAGTCCAATGGCATATGGATGGCCACAGGTTCCCCATTCCTGCCGTAAAGTACTGGCTGACTGGGTGAAAGGGCACCAGGTAGTCAAGAAGCAATAATAACTAGGTTATCTGTCAATGGCCTTTAATTTCTGGACTGGGGACATATTTAGTGCAAAACTAAAAAGCATGCTTCCAAATTAATTAAAACAAACAAACTATACTCCAAGTATGAGGGGAAACTAGCTTATTGAAGGCTGTCAGAAGTTATGCTGTTAGTGTATTTATTATTGATTATAACAATTTGGAGAGCAATATAAGTGCTAAAGGAGTATAGAAATAATCCTGAATTGATTTGATGTAGCCTTAACTTCCAGTCATGCTGTATGTTTTAGTGCTTGGTCAGTATATAGTTTAGTATGTATTATATTGGACCACTGCAGTTAGTTTTCCACAGGATTAAGACTTTAGAATGCAGTGACTGATTTACTTGTGAAGGAAGGGATAGCAAAGGTTGTCAACCAAATGAGCACGCCAGAAAATCAAAGTAGTGATATTCTTTTTTCAAGACTGCAGCTCCCAAAGAGGTGGGGCCATGATAATCATCTATGGGTAAAACAGTTTGAAAACCTTTGCCTTTGATTTATTAATAATGAGGTCTATTTGCTTGGCAGAGCCTGCAAGGCCATCTGTCTTTCACTGTGTAGCCTCAACTGATCTATTTATAAGGCAGATGTCATCTGCAAAGTTTAAGTCTGAAAGTTCAACTTCTGTCCATGTGGTGCCCATTTCTGCACTGGCAGGCGGCCACATGACGAAGTGTACAGACACATCAAACAGCATGTGCAACAAAGATGCTTCCTCATCTGCATAGCAGACTTATTTATTACGAAGCCACAGCAATTAAGATTTACATAATCAAACACATTTTGACAGTATAGATACCTTTGTGGGAAGTTTCCTCTTTAAAGATTCTTTGGTAATACAGGTTGGGGATTATGATCCTTTTTAATAATGTGAGAGTGCATTTGCATACTCCCATACCAACATACTGGAAGACAAGCTGAGATCAGAGCTGTGGAATAATAACAGAATGGAATTAGTAAAATTTGCTCGTCCTTAATTAAAAATTATTGCTATACAATTTAGGCAAAGATAAGTGAATATTAAGTCCAGTAGATTTCAAATACAGTGGCACCTTGGGTTGCAAACACCTCGGGTTACAGACTCCGCTAACCTGGATGTAGTACCTCGGGTTAAGAACTTTACCTCAGGATGAGAACAGAAATCGTGTGGCGGCAGCGGGAGCCCCATTAGCTAAAGTGGTGCTTCAGGTTAAGAACAGTTTCTGGTTAAGAACGGACCTCCAGAACGAATTAAGTTTGTAACCAGAGGTACCACTGTATCCCTCTAAAGAAGAGACAGAAAATGAAGACCACAAAGATGAAAAGATCAAATTTTGTATATGTGGCAATCCAGGGCATGTATTAGGAGATTTGAGGGGTGATGGAGAGTTAGAGAGTGATCACCTCTTTTAAGTTATGGCAGTTTTTAAACTCATGAAGTGGATGTGTCCGAAAGAGTCATACTTCAGGAATAACTTTTAAAATGTCATGATCTTGACATTTTAAAATTACAGACATTGTGATGGTATGAAATTTATTATTTGAGTACCCATCACCAACAATGCACTGGATTATTATTTTTTAAAATCAGAACATACCTGCCCAACTATAGTCATTATATATTTGCATTTCATTTGCTGCAGATGAAATTATGTGGTAGAATGATCCATGCCAACTGGAAGGATCCTAAGGGTCAGTGTGTGAGGGCCCTTGGTGCAGCCAGTTTGCAGGTCTGGCCAGTACCTGTCCCTAGAGTAGACCACCTGATGAGATAGGCTTATCTGTCTGTTTCAGTTTACATATTTCTGTGTGCAATTTGGCCTTATACGCATGACACAGTTATTCCGCCCTTTTCAGAAATAGGGCTCAGGAGAGGAGGCAGGTGAGGAAGGACCTCAGATGATGAGTGCAGGGTCCAGGTTGGTATTGAGGACGTCTTCACAATATGGACTTCAAACTGGTTTTACACAATATATTGATGTATCGCCTGGCCCTAGTGACAAAGTTGACATTCAGCAATATGGAATTTTTCTCCAGTTAATCTGCAATTCCCAATTCACATATGCTAATACTCAGTTGTTAGTGAAGTCAACAAATGATGAACAGGAATGTGGACTGCCCCATGTCCTTTTTGCAACACATAACATTGTCCTGCCCAATGTAAACACCTTATTATTGGAAGATAAAATTAAATCTTGTTAAAAGAGGACTCTAGCCAAAGGTAATATACATTGGGTGAGCGACAACCTATTAAATTTTCTTTCAGACTAAACTTTGTGTTTTTAAATTGGGAGGAGGGCTGTAAATGAGTCAGGCAAAACCTTTTGGTGGAACACTGATCTGAGAGGAAACCTCTAGTATTTTTGAAGATGTATTTTCTCTCTCTCTTTTTACTAAGTTCTAACTCTGTGTCAAATGTCAGCTTACTTTGTCCACTCCTCGGAGCAGCTGGAGAGATTCTGATCGCCAGCTGTGTCTTCTGATTGTAGTGGAACTGTGGCAGAAGGGGAATCAATTATGCAGCCACACAAAAGCATACCTCTGTGTGAAGCATCCGCAGACTTTCATATCAGTCTAAAATCCTCTTGAAATAAACCAATATCAGCCTTCGGTTACTAATTGGGCTAATGACTCGCTGAGCTGGAGCAAGTCGAGGCATCTCTTCAGCTAAAAAGCACACTCTCACCACTTTGAATCTGTTCTCTTTGACGTTTGCCAAAGCAAACAGTATCAGGCGACATCTCAGTGTACTCTGACCTTGCTCAGCAAGCCCTCTGTTGCCTTGAAATTGCAAATGCCACTTTGCCAGCGCTTGATGGAGTGAGGAAGAAGAAAAGTGCAGGATGAGGGTTAGGGCGGGTAAATGGGGAAGGGAGGCATGAAAGCTCTCAGGGCTACTGCTGCATCAGATAGGAAGGCAAGAGGGAGTAGCAGCTTGCAACAGCATGCCTCTTCTGAAAAGCAGTTTCCAGATTATTTGCCATTTTGCACTGTATTTCCAAAAAGCAAACATGGATGCCATTTCAGATTCCTGTGAGGAGGGCAAATGAGATTTCAGCAACACTCAGCAATGTTTGTGTTATGGTTGCATCTTGGATATATTCAAGACGTAACTGAAAAAAGAAGCATGACTGCTTCCCCTACACAATCCACATATTGTTCATGAATTTACTCCTGCTTTGCCACCACAGCATCACTTGAAGTGGTGGAGCTTCAATATTTAAAATTTCTATGTGACAAAATTGCAAACAAACAAACAAACAAACAAACAATAGAACTTACAAATATGCTTCAGTTTTTAAAATCAGAATAAAATAAAATTGAGAAATATTCAGCCAGCACTAAAAGCCTTCCTAAATAGCTAGGATTTGACCAGCTGCTGAATTACCAAGCTAAATGTGTCCGGATGAGTTTATGATACATGAAAATTCCAGAGTGTGGATATCATTGCAGAGAAGCAGTGATAATAATCTGAGTGCTGCCAAAACAATCCAAATGGACTCCTTCCTTTCTTCCTTCCTTTTGGCATAGATGCCTAGTGCTTATGCTAACAGGATGTTGTATTAGAAGGGCATTCTGGGCTAATCCAGAGACTCTTCTGATGTTCTGACTTTCTTATAGAAATGTGATTTAAAAAATTCCCTAGTACCAAATGGGCATATGAACACTTTAGTAAGTTTGAAATGGTAAGCTGCTTGCTGAATGATTGGTTTTATTCATCTGTAGATAATTCAGAAAAACCTATACAAAAATTACTGTACTGCTCCTTTTCTGTTATGATTCCTTGGGACTTTATTATATCTTCATTTTATGGACGGAAAGGCAATAAAAATAAGAGAAAAGTATACTGCTAAACAAAGTGGAATGTTATATATCAGTCATGCTCATAAAGCATATTAATTGCATCAGATCTATTTTGTGACGGAAGGGGGGAGAGAAAACCACATATTCTATTTCTTAGAATGGCTGTATAATAAATCAAGCAGTGATATATTCCCAGTTATTAAGTGCTTAATAAAATTTCTTTGTGCTTAAATTACTGGGCAAAATGATCTTTATTAACTTGCTGCTACTGAGATAGAGGGATATTTTCTCCTCCTTACCATTTTATCAAAATGGGAAGATAATTTAATCTATTGAACTGATTTAAAAATAGTATGGAAAAACCTCAGCTTCTGAGGAATATGTCTTTGTTACTAATCAGAGAAGACTAGAGCATCACCTACCATCTCCCAGACAACACTGGTCATATATATCGGATCCAAAGTGATCTACAGTGGTACCTTGGGTTACATACGCTTCAGGTTACAGACTCCGCTAACCCAGAAATAGTACCTCGGGTTAAGAACTTTGCTTCAGGATGAGAACAGAAATTGTGCTCCGGCGGCGCGGTGGCAGCAGGAGGCCCCATTAGCTAAAGTGGTGCTTCAGGTTAAGAACAGTTTTAGGTTTTAAGTTCAGAACGGACCTCCAGAATGAATTAAGTACTTAACCCGAGGTACCACTGTATACTCATTGGCTCTGACGACAACAACAACAACGACAACAGCCACCCAGAGTGGCTGGAGGAACCCAGCCAGATGGGCGGGGTATAAATAATAAATTATTATTAGTATTAGTATTAGTATTACAACAACAACTGCCAGTAGGCCTTTCTTATCACAATACAAAACCCACTGCATTCTACCCAGGGGGCTGGAAGGAATAATTGGGATTGCGCACTGAAGGTGCTTCCTGTTCTTCCTGTTCCGCTTGGCCCCATTGGGGTTCTTGTCCTGGGGCTGATGTCGTGTGACATTGGTGGCCAGCTGTGTGTGGTTTGGGTTGGCCTGGTACCCCTAAGTAGGCCTTGGCGCCAGAGGTTTCTTGCTGCTGTTTCAAAACCTTTCAGTCCAGGAAGACATGGGAGAATTTTACAGTAGTGTGTAAAAATTAGGGAATACATATGCCTAAGAAATGTACCATATTTTTTGCTCTATAAGACTCACTTTTTCCCTCCTAAAAAGTAAGGGGAAATGTGTGTGCGTCTTATGGAGCGAATGCAGGCTGCGCAGCTATCCCAGAAGCCAGAACAGCAAGAGGGATTGTTGCTTTCACTGCGCAGCGATCCCTCTTGCTGTTCTGGCTTCTGAGATTCAGAATTTTTTTTTTCTTGTTTTCCTCCTCCAAAAACTAGGTGCGTCTTGTGGTCTGGTGCGTCTTATAGAGCGAAAAATACGGTATGTCTTAGTTATTACTTTTTACCTTGCCATTTAAAACAACAGGAGGTATTCAGTGAAGTTTTACTAAGAGTAGATCCATTAACATTCATGAACAGGACTAAGTCATACCCTTAATTTCATTAGATCTGCTCTGAGTAAAACTTTGTTGAATACCACCAAATAATAAACCACAGCCAGTCCTCATTTGTTCAGTGAGTTCCTGTGGGATGCTGCCATGGTCTCACTTCTTGATGCTGCTCATGAGTAAGTGTGGAAATGAAGCTAGTGAGCATCTCAGCTGATCAAGTGTATGAGCACCTGGGTCTATGCATATGGCTTGAGGCTGAGGTTACTTGAAGGATCACCATCTCCCATACATACCTATTAGACCCTGGGGCACTTTTCTGGGTATCCCATCCAAGTGAGATTGGGAAGTACTTTCCGGGGAGAGGGTCTTCTCGGTGCTAGCAGTGCACCCTGGTTATTGTGAAATGCCCTCTTCAGAAGAGCCCTGCAGCTAGAACAGAGCAGACCCAAGGCCCATCTGATCAGGCATCCTGTTTTGACCGTGGCCAGCCAGATGCCCATGGGAAGCCTACAAGCAGGACCTGAGTGCAGCAGCCCTCTCCTGACTTGTGATTCCCAGCAATGGGTATCGGGAGGCACAGAAGATGACCTGGTGCAAAGTTATCTCTTGTGTGCCACATGAAACACTCTCTCTCTCTCTCTCTCTCTCTCTCTCCCTCCCTCCCTCCCTTCCCTAAGCTTTTTGAGGAATCATGAGGAATTTTAGAGGATAGTTTAATACCTACTTGTGCTATAAGACATTTAGTGATTACTACCCCTGCCACAGCTTTTTGTGTTTCATTTGTGCTTTCCCCCCATCTGCCTCACAAGGCACCCATCCTGGTGACGTGAAAATGATTTGAGTGACTGCTGGGTTGAATATTATCAAGGGAGAGGGGTCCCTGGATTTCTTGGCCCGGTATGGATAATTTAGCAGCGTGGTGCTGCTGGGTAAGGAAGTTTTGTCCTTAGGGATTGTCTCTCAGTCAAAGAACATGACTTGGGATAAGCTAAACAATAAAGCAGAATCAAGTTGCCTGAATTATGCTTTGCCGCGGACAGAAGACTTAGGCTTCTGAAAAGCAGCCTTCATATATTAATATATAGATAACTGACCTCATTCATATATATAGATCCCACATATAGGTCATAAGATAGTGAAGCACTTTATTTCATGCTGTCTAATGATATGCAAGGCTTTCACTGAAATGTAATGCAACAGAATATTACAGTTCGGCAAATTGTGGCTACACTGCCTGTTAGTATTTGTAAAGGTGGTGTTTCCCCTTCGCAGTAACACTCCCGCACAATCAGTGTGATATTTACAGTCTTTATTACATATATACAAGAACAGCTACAGTTCAGAATTACGCGTCCGAACCCGTTGAGTCAGATTCGGGGAGTGGCTTCCTATGATTCCCATGCCAATAAAGTAGGCGTGGGAATTGCGTGAGACGTCTTTGATCCTTACATTTCATTTCCCTCCTTGTCTGTGCTGATTTGAAAGCACCCTCCCTTCCTGAGTCTCAGCTTCCTTCCCGAGCCTCTGGGTGGTTGCGGGGCTCTTCAGCATCTCTGAGCCCCTGTTCTCCTTGACTGCTCTCCTCTCCCTCTTCTGCCTCTTCTGTCCATTGCTCCTCAGAATCCTCCCTGACAGTCTTGTTGGGACGTGGTGTGAGTTCTCTTTCTCTGTATACTTTCCACATATAATTTAAGCACCCAGGGAAGCTTGGAGCTTGCCCAGAAAGGTCTAATTGTCTCAGAATGAAGCCTGTGTAACCTGGAAGAATCAAGGGCTGAAAACCACATTTCCTCAATTACTTCCTTTGTGTACACAATAGCCTTCTTATTTGAGACTTTTTCATGCTGTTTGAAGAATGGATGAAGAACGTCATTCAAGGTACATGCTCTATAGGTAGACTGGTCCCTGCTTTGGCTTGCCCATCGTTTGAGGAGGAAGACAGTTCAGAATTTTTAGATAATTAATCTACAGGTCTTGTTGGTTTTATGAAGAGACACAGTGAACCCTTGTCAGTTCTTCAGGACATACAATAATGTTGGTGGAAGCAAAAAGTGAAATATATAAAGGATGCAAAGATCCAGATTTGGGGCAAGTACTCTTTGGTGAAAGAACCCAGCAGAGATTTAAAATCACAAAACATGCAGGAAAGTAAAGCATGGAAATATATGCTGTTAGATATTTAAAATATGCCCTCGTTAGTTCCTCCCAAAGTTATCCTGTCCCCCTAGCATAGATAAAGGCCACACATTTGAAATGCTAAAAATGGTTTACTTACAAACTCTTCAAAGATCAGATCTATGTGCTTTTCCATACAGCAGTCAGAAAGCACAGGCAGTAAAACTTGGCTTATTAACAGTGGTGAAAGTGCCTAAATTATTGGAACAGTAACACAATAATGGCTTGTTAGAATCATGCAGTTTAGACCTCATTACATGCTGAGTTTCCCAGGTAGACTGGGGGGGAACAAAGTCTTGATTACCTAGCCCCTCTCAAGGTTAACTAAGCATGGCATAACAGCTTACTCTATGGTCTTAACCACTTCACACATTAATTAGACTTAAGCATGTTGTTTGTTTGAGGCTAATTACCCCCCAAATAGGAAGTGAGTGTTAAGGTGATAAGCAGAAATGCATCACTACCCATTCTATTTTCATTTTGCATAAAATACAGAAATGTTTTTATCACCAGCTATCCTAAGTACAGTGTGCTTTGAATTGCCAGAAGTTCTGCAGAAATCTGGCCTTCAGTTTCTTAAAATGTTCTTTGCCAATGAAAGATGCTTCTCTCTTTCTTCTTCATTCACAGGGTACTTTAGAATTTCTGTTAATACTAGTTTTAGATTGATAAACTCTTTGCATAATAAATCAGTATTTGAACTTGCTTCTAACCATAGAACAGCCAACTTAGGAAGCTCTTGGTTTTAAAATCCTTGTTTATATGGGTGTATTTTATGGGGATTTTGGAATGATGGTCAAGGCTGCAATCTCCAACACTTGTACTTGGAAGCAATTCCCATTGAAGTCCATGGCCCTCTCTTCCCAATTAAAGGTGTTGCTATAAATGCACATCTTAATCATAGGGATATGAGAGCATCATAGGCTTTCAACAGCAGTTTGAGAGCCTGTGCTTTTAAAAAATTGGTCCTTTGGTACAATAAATTCGCATCTTTTGAATGAAGGCCAGGAAATTCTTGAATAAATTGCCTAATGGTCTTCCTTGCCTCCTCTTAACAAGGAAGATGGAATCAGTTCCCACAATTAATCTATACACAAGTACACTTGTCAACTAAAGGACAAGGTTATTTGGAGCAGGGATGATTATGCATTCTGTTGAAAGATGTGGATGTGGATGTGGATGATCTAAGAATAATAGAAGTATCAAGGAGAATGGAAAATGTAAAGAGGTGAAAACATAACTTTTCAGGAACTCATCAGCAGCACTGGAGTGCCCCAGTCTCAGTTCAGGCAAGAATGTAAATTATGGCTATTTGGAGAGTTGTTTATAAATAACAATTTCCAAATTTAAAACTATTACTATATAATTTTCCTTCCTTGTTAATCTGTTCATAGTATCATTGAGCTGAACTCTGACTAATACCATGTTGTACCTTTTATACTTGGGTACGAAAACACTATTTTTATTATTTTTACCCCATCCATCTGACTGGGTTGTCCCAGCCACTCTGGAGGGCTTCCAACAAAATCTAAAAACACAATGAGACATCAAACAAAAAGAATCTTTGCCAGTTTTCAAAGCCAAATAAGTCTACACATTTATCCACAGAGAGGTTTGGGAATGTTGCTATGTTTAAGACAAAAATCCCTGGGCATGTGTGCATAGGAATATTATTCACAACTGGAGCTTTAAATTAGGCACTTTGGACCAGAGTTTTAATGAATAAAGCATAATTTGGCTCCATGATGATCCTGGCCTAATTGACATGGCAACTGCCATTTTGTAATCCTCAGATTTCTTTTGGGGAGTCAGCAAAGTGCATCTGTCTGATGTGCATCCCTGTGTCTGTGCCTAAATATCTTAAGGAGTTGCACCTCCAAGTTTATTACAACTTGTCTCCTAGGAGAAGAAATGAAAGTTCCCAGGTGAGAGCTGGGTCTGGGAGGGTCGACCACTTTCAGTGGGCAGCAAGCTACCTTTGAGAGAGGACTCTCTGTTTTCTTCTCTCTCTCTGTTTTTGTTTTTATTTAGATTGGTTTCTTTTCTTTTCTCTTATTTTATTCTGAAAAAGCCTCTTAATAAAATATTAAGGGTGGGGGAAGCATGGGATAGCAGTGGAATGAAAAGGACGTCATATGGATGGCAGAGTTAACACAAGTGCAAACCGCTTCCAATCTACATTTAATTCTGGCATGGATGAGTGCAGGGTAAGAGCTTTATAATCGAATTTCTGCATGCATTGTATTTGCCTTCCTTTGCCTCTGTCCCTATCCAAATGTAGACTGTAAACTTTACCGCACAGAAACCTGCCTTACATTTGTTTTTTGGTGATGTTACTCTAAGTGTCATGTGTACTGATGAGGCTATATGAATATGAACTAAATTATTGTCCTCCAAAACATAGGGGTTGTGGTATTTGGAGCACCTTTTACTTGACTTGCACAGGATTCTTTAATCCCTTATTAAACTGAAAAAGTTGGACTTTCTTTCTCCTGTAAACAGCTCTCACCTTCACCATGTATTCATCGCTCTGCTTTTGAAACTAAGATAGTGAAAAAGGATAATTTGGGCTTGACAGCACTGTTTGTAACTGGACGACTCTATGTTGCTAGGATACCACTTTGGTGGTCATCTGCCTCTAGAAGTGCATCTATTACTTGCTAGACTGACAGATATAATATAGCTTTTATCCTCTCTTAATGCTCGGACTATGAGAAGCCTCCATTTGCTCTTTATATTCTAACTGGACGTGTTTTTGGGTTATTTTCTTGTTCTTTTTCTTTGTGCTTTGCAAAGGAAAAAAGGAGGAAGGAGATGGGGAGGAAACTAACTTCTTTCTCCCCCTTTTATGGTCACCTGGTGCCAAGAAACATTAAATCTACAATATGTCATTGATCCAAGAATGGAGGCTCCAATACCCATTGAATCCAAACTGAAGCATTTCTATTGATTTCACTAAGCATCAAATACGGCTCATGTAGAATTTTTCATAAGCTTCTAAGAAGAACGAGGAAGAAATCCATTGTACTAGGAAAGAAAAAAACAGCATTAAGGTTTTTTATTAAAACATTTTTAACTCCTTTTCTCTGGAATTGCCATTTTTGTTCACTTATGTCAGGTGTGGCTAACCTGTGGCCCTCATAATACCTGTACTGGCTGGAGCTGGTGAGAATGGACTCCAGAAGCATCTGGGGGGGGGGGCGGGCAACATATTTGCTACCCCTGACTAATGTTTTACAGAGAACCCAAAGGACATTATTCCCGGTCCATTTAATTCCAGCATTCTTGATTATCCTCCCATGCTTTTCATACCTGATTTGCAACATTGTTTGTTATCGTTCAGCCTTGACACTGAGGTCCTCCTCCAAGGGTCTTCTGGTGGTTCCCTCACTGTGGAAGGCCCTCTCCTAATGTGCCAAGGAGATAAAGAACTACACAACTTTGAGAAGACATCTGAAGACAACCCTGTATTGGGAAGTTTTTAATGTTTGATTTTTTATTATGTTTTGATATATGCTCTGAGCCACCCAGAGGGGCTGGGAAAACCCAGCCACATGGACGGGGCATAATTAATAATAATAATAATAATAATAATAATAATAATAATAATATTATAAAGTGCTGTTGGACCCCTAGTTTGTTTAGCATGATCAAGCAAAGCTCTACTGAAGCTTTTACATTTAAAGGGATATTATGGTTTAATGAAAACATTTCCAGTTTGTAGTTTTGGTTTGCTTTACTGCATTCTGATGAGGTAAGTGGGGGATTAAGGATGACTGGCCTATTAATTGCCCCATTGTTTTCTGCTACCATGGACCAAAGACTTCAGTGAGTTATTTCTCTGCAGTATATATAGTTTATTTTTCCATTTTTAGCACTATTGGTATTGTTATGACTGCTCTTGCCAGGAGTGTTTCTGCTGAGTTTCCACTGGGGCATCAGTTGAACCCCTTCCTGGAGAAGGTACCGTATATCTGGCCACAGTCATCCATGCTGCAGTCACCTCTCATCTCACCTCTGAAGGCTGTTTGAAAACTGCAGCTACTTCAAAATCAGGATATAGCACCAGTCTTTTATCAACTCTGTTGCTGTCCCATTTGTTTCTGAGCACAATTTGGATGCTACCTTTACCTGTACAGCCCTAGATGATGTGTGGTCAAGATATTTGAAGCACCCCCCTTTTCCCTATGGGCCTGTCTGAAATGTACAATTGCCCTCAGAGGCCTTGCTCCATGCCCCCCACCCCCTCCCACCCAGAAAGGCTAGCGTGGTGGAGACTTGGACAGGGCCTTTTCTGCAGTAGCTCCTGCCACCTCCACCTGTGCAGTTGCCCCCCTAAGGAAGTCAGGCCAGCCTCAAGTTTGCCTTCCTGGGCTCTGCAAACAATTCTGCCTTATCTGGTTTTGGTGGGTTTTAAATTATCACCGTCATGGTCTGTTCTTAAATTCTGCTTTTGATTTCTATTGTTGTTTTTAACTATTCTTTATTACCTCGGTGGCTGGGAAAACCCAGCCAGATGGGTGGGGTATAAATAATAAATTATTATTATAATAAATTTATTATTATTATTATTATTATTATTATTATTATTATTATTATCTTTAATAATAATTAATAATAATTAAGAGAGCCTGTCCAGTGAGCAATTCAATACTAGGCTGTTCCTCACTAACCCCCAACCACAAAGCAGGAAGGAGTAAAATGGACAGCACCTTTAAGGAGAAAACTCCTAATTTATGTTACGAGGGGCGGGGGAGAGAAAACATTGCTGAACGGGACTGTCGTATGAGTAATTGTCAGTGACTTCAGAACTGGATTACTGCAACACGCTCCTTGAGGGGCTTCCGTTGCACTTAATCCAGAATCTGCAGCTGATGCAGAATGCTGTAGCACAGTTCCTGACAGTAGTGAGGCCTTGTCAGGATATGACATCCCTGCTCAGAGATCGGCACTTGTTGCTAATTTGCTACCGGGCCAAGTTCAAGCTGTTACTATTAGTAGACAAAGCACTTAACAACTTGGGGCTGAATAAGAATATGTTGCCCATCTGACTGGGTCGCCTCGGCCACACTGGGTGGCTTCCAGCAAATCACTGAACATAGTAAAGCATCTAACAATAAAAACTTCCCTATACAGGGCTGCCTTCAGATGTCTTCTGAAAGTCAGATACACTTGTACCTTGGTTGTCAAATGGAATCCATTACGGAAGTCCGTTTGACTTCCGAAAATGTTCAAAAACCAAGGTGCGGCTTCCAATTGGCTGCAGGAGCTTCCTGCACTCAATCGGAAGCTGTTGAAACCGCGTCAGACATTGGCTTCCAAAGAATGTTTGCAAACCGGAACACTCACTTCCAGGTTTGTGGCGTCCGGGAGCCAAAACAGACAAGTACCAAGGCGTTTCACAACCAAGGTACGACTGTAGTTCCTTTTCTCCTTGACATCCGATGGGAGGGTGTTCCACCGGGAGGGTGTCACCACTGAGAAGGCCCTCTGCCTGGTTCCCTGTAACTTTACTTTTTGAAGGCAGGGAACTGCCAGAAGACCCTTGGAGGAGGACCTCAGTTTCTGCGCTGAGCAATAGGAGTGGAGACACTCCTTCAAGCAAACCAGGTCAAGGCTGTTTAGGGCTTCAAAGGTTCACTATCACTTTGAATTGTACTTGGATTTACCTTTGAGATTACGTTACCCCACATTCTTGTTTAGTCATGCCTACCCAGATACTTAGAAAGTTGATGGGAATTTTAACCTTAGTATTTTAACTCTCTGAATGTTTAAAACTGGTAACACGGTAATTTGACTTCACCCTCAGAGGCGTACTCCATTTTTTCTCAAGAGTGACAGATGCCAACCACAACATATTGTAGATTTTTCTTGATCTTACTATTTTAGTTTTTTGTAAACCATTTTGAGCCCCCCCACCCTTCTTTTTAACACCTAGTGTCTACATTTGATGAACCAAATAAAAAATAAATTAGGAGGATCTGGGCCATGGAGAAGGATGTGGCTGGAAAATAGGTGCTTGGGTGGAATGTTCGTTTGTTGTTTTAACTGTAGAAAAGCTATGTTTCAGCAGCACTAAAGCACTGTAGAGTGGAAGCATCTCTGGATTCAAGGAGGTTCTGGCTTGAGGTTCCTGCTACCTAGCTCAGTGTGCCCATACAGTTCCTACTGTGTCACAGTGAATTCAGGAGCAACTCCTAGTCCCTTAACGTTTTTCATATTCATTCTCTTCTGCACCAAAGCCTGAGTGTGTCCACAACTTGCAGTGAATACACACGGTATAGCAAATCTTTTTGCGAACAGTGCGTCTTCTGCATTGTAGCATTCAGTTGTTAAGGCTAGCAATGCAAACATTTCACTCTTATTAATAATTGCTGAGAATTAATATACAGGTGAAACAGCAATGCAAAGGCCACCGACAGCTAGTGGTTATTTACATAGGAAAGTGCAACTGTGTGCTGTGTGTCTTGTCTCAAAATAATTGGCTCATTAACCTTAAGCATATCATTAACGTGATAGTAGTATTAAGGTCAAATGCAAGAGCAGATAAGTATTGTGGGATCATGTTCTTTCATAGTCAGGTACGTGCGATTTTTAAGGTTGAGTGTTACTAGGCACTCAGCAAGAGCTGTTCAAGATGAAGAAAATTGCAGAGTACAATTTAGAGATACAGGACAAGAAACACTTAGAACGATTTGTTGATTTGAATGACAATCCATGCGGACTGGCTGGCTGCTGGCTTTACTACTGCACTGGCATCAATTGCAGCGAGAACTGCATAACACACCTTCAGTGTCACATTTTTGAAATGGTGTAGGGGAAGCTGTAGGGGGAGGGGAGGAATGGGCCAAAGTGGACCTGATTGGATTTGGGTGGATCATGAAGTGGATCTGTTCATGCATTCACTTCAGAATCCACAGTTCAATGGATTCCTTTATGCAATGTTCCAAGGGTTGCAACTCTGCCTCCATTGCTTCAGGGCAGGGTGGTCCAACTCATTATGTTTGGTCAGTTTGGTCAGCTACAACCCCACCCCACCCCACCCCCGGTTACTTAGTATGGCAGCCCCCTCCTTGCATTGTTTATTCTTTTTTCACCAGGTTGGGTACTGCTTTTGTTTTGGGTGAAGACAGAGGCAAAGTAGGGGTTGAGCGTTCTGCCTTCTCTCTGTCACCCAATGGCATTTCTCTGGCTTCTCCACACAGAGAACCTAACACTTGTTTGTTCTTCCTCTTGCTTCAAACATAGCTGAAGAAAGCATTTTAATTATTTTTAATCTCTCTTGCAAGCCTGAGCTTATTATGATCTTTAGTCTATCTAATCTTCTCCCTGAAACTGTTGGCTGCTCATGTATCCTCTACTTTCATAATTTTCCCTTTCTTCTACAGTATACAAGTTTGACAAGTTAATGGTTTACTTACAAACTCTCCAAAGGTCAAATTCATGTGCTTTTCCATACTGCAGTCAGAAAATACAGAGCCATGTGGCTAAGCTGTGGCAACCAGCTGAGCTTCTTCACATGCTGAGCTTCTCTGATAGTCTGAGGTACAACAATAGGCTTGATTACCTTTCTCTGTACTCTATGGCATTACAGTACTCTATGGAATTAACTCCTTCACGCATTAATCAGACGTAAGGAAGTTGGTTATATGAAGCTAGTTATCTCACAGTTCCCCCACCCCCACCCAATGATCCACTCATGCATATTCCTCAGGCCAATCAGGGAGGCCAGTTGTAAGGAAGAGTCATGCATGTGTACAGCTGTGTGTGCCTAGTGCCCTTTTATTTTATTTTTATTTTTTTGAATTTTTTTATTTTCAATGCAGAATCATAACAAAAATTACAAACATTGAATCCAAAATAATACTATACAAACAAAAATCCCCGGAACATATAGAAAAAAAAAACAGAAAAGGAAAAGGAAAAAAAAAGCAAAGGAAACAAAACTAAACTAAACAAAAACGAAAAAGCACACATCTACAGAAAAAAACCATATCATTACATACATAAACACAAATTGACTTCCTTCCTTTGTTCTAAGACCTCAAAAAATTTACTCTTACTGTATTGTTGTGTCTTATTAGATTACTTCCACCTTGGTACTTTTTATTTTTTTTACACCATTTTTCTTTTTCTTTAACCCTGTAAAGCATCATTCATTACATACCAATATACTAACTCCAGAACAATGTTTTTTCATATACTCTTTAGCACAACCCCATTCTTTTAATAATTTCTGGTCCGATTGTCCCCTTATGTAAGCTGTGAGTCTTGCCAGATTTATGTATTCACATAATTTAATTTGCCAATCTTTCAGTGATGGAATTTTTCTGCCTTTCCAGTTTTTAGCTATAAGCATCCTGGCAGCTGTTGTTGCATAAAGGAATACTTTCCTTTGATTTTCGGGGATATCATTTGTAATTAAACCTAAAAGGAATGCCTCCGGTTTTTTACTGAAAGATATTTTAAACATCTTTTTGAGTTCTTCATAGATTTCATTCCAGAATTGTTTAATAGGTCGGCATTCCCACCACATGTGAAACATTGTTCCTATTTCTTTTTTACATCTCCAACAGGTATTCGATTTTAATTTGTAAATTTTAGCCAATTTTACCGGAGTTAAGTACCATTGGTACACCATTTTCATAAAATTTTCTCTTATTGTATAACATGCCGTGAATTTAATATCATATTTCCATAATTTCTCCCATTGGTCCAGCCGAATTACATATCCTATATCACATGCCCATTTAATCATAACTTCTTTTACTTCTTCATCCTTTAATTCCCATTCTAATAATAAATTATACATTTTGGATATATATTTTTTTGAGTTTTGTAATAATACTTTTTGTAATTTTGATTCTTCTTTTTCAAATCCTATTACTTTATCCTGGTTGAATATTTGTGCAATTTGGTGATATTGTAACCATGTGGTACAGTATTGGGTCACCTCATCGTATGGTCTTAGTTTTAATTGGCCCTGTTCTTCCTTTAGGAGCTGCTGGTATGTTGCCATTCTTCCTATAGTATTTTTCTTTTTAACCGATATTACTTCTAGCGGTGAGACCCACCATGGGGTTTTTGGTTCTAACAACCTTCTATGTCTCACCCAGACCTTTTATAATGCATTTCTAATTACGTGGCTTAGAAATTCTTTATGGACTGCCACTTTGTTATAAATTAGATAGGCATGCCAACCATATCTGTTATTCCATCCCTCCAAATCCAAAATGTCACTGTTATCCAATTTGATCCAATCCTTAATCCAAGTAAAGCATGCTGCATCGTAATATAGTCTCAGGTCTGGGAGTCCAAAACCTCCCCGCTCTTTTATGTCGGTTAATAATGTATGTTTGATCTGTGGCTTTTTGCCTTGCCATATAAACTTTGTTAGGTCCGTTTTCCATTTTTTAAAACAATCATCTTTACCTATTATGGGAATCATTTGAAAAAGGAACAGAAGTTTTGGTAAGATATTCATTTTAGTAGCCGAAATTCTACCCCAGAGTGTTAATTTCAATCTTGTCCAAGTTTCCATTTCTCTTTTTGTTTCTTCCCAAATTTTTTTATAATTATCTTCAAACAAATTTATATTTTTCATTGCTGTTTGTATACCTAAATATTTCACTTTTTTTACAATTTGTAATCCAAATTTTTCTACCAGTTCCTTTTTCTCTTGATCTCCCATGTTTTTTACCGTTAGTTTTGTTTTTTCTTTATTCAAAGCAAAACCTGATACCCTTCCAAAGTTTCCCATTTTTTCTAGAGCCTTTGCTATGCTTTCCTTTGGATTTTCCACCATTAAAACTAAATCATCTGCAAATGCCCTTATTTTGTATATTTTCTCTCCTAGGGATATTCCATTTATTTCTTGATCCAATCTGATTTCTTGATTTAATATTTCCAAAACCAAAATGAATAATAAAGGTGAAAGTGGGCACCCTTGTCTGGTGCCCTTCTGTATTTTAAAATAATCAGTGGTGTCATTATTTATTATTATATTTGCTTCTTGTTGTTCATAAATTGCTTTTAGCCCTCTTGTAATTTGGTCTCCCATGTCCATCTGGTCTAATAATATTTTTAGAAATTTCCATGATACTTTGTCAAACACCTTTTCCGCATCCACAAAAACAAAGGCTACCTTCTTACTTGATTTCATGTCTAAATACTCGATCATATCAATCAGCCTAGTGCCCTTTTAAAAAAGTCAAATGCTTGGCCGCTGTGGGCACAGATAACACACAGGATGGCATTGGGGGATGTGGATAGTCGTCACAATCCCTTCCATGTTCACACATTTGATAAATGGGTCAGGGTGGTCATTGAATACCTCTAAAGGTAGAACTACTACTGTAGAACAGACATAAGAGAAACAAAATACACTCGGTTGCAACATTTTTTTTGTTTTTTGTTTAGCTGCACAAAACTGTCATGTTATTAAGGTTTCAGCTTTTATATGAGATGTTTAATTACTCTTTAAAGACAGAGTTCAGCATGCACTTTTGAAAGAGTTTCCCTCCTTGTCTATAATTGAAGGAGATTAGGATATCGTTTCTGCTACATGGAAGCATAATATTGTTATCTGGTGCCATCTGTCCCCTTTCTGAAATATTTACAGCAAGTGCTTTATTTATACCTCTTTTGAGGAGATGCACCTGGTGGAGCACATAGAGGTGGAGAAAACGGTTGTGTAGATACGGGAAGGCTAATTACCTTCAGTATAATTAGCTGAGAGTTCCCATGCAGCCTAAAAGAGGTCAGGCAAAGGAGGCTGACATAGTTTAAAGCATATTTATGTATCTTTGTTAGTCAAGGGACACTTGGCCACATGCTGTCAAACACAGGCTAAGAATGGTCAGGAACTCATGTACCTCACATTCATTTTAAATATTGAATTGTTGTCTTTCCCAAGCAGTGTCATCACCGCACATTTTGACAGTCAGCACAGATACCACATTATGGGCTGCAAATGGAGCTCCAACACCACACACTTTCCAAAGGACTTTCCAAAGGTTGTTTTCTGCTGCTCCAGAGAAGCGGACACGGAGCAATGGATCTAAGCTACAAGAAAGAAGATTCCACCTAAACATTAGGAAGAACTTCCTGACAGTAAGAGCTGTTCAACAGTGGAATTTGCTGCCAAGGAGTGTGGTGGAGTCTCCTTCTTTGGAGGTCTTTAAGCAGAGGCTTGACAACCATATGTCAGGAGTGCTCTGATGGTGTTTCCTGCTTGGCAGGGGGTTGGACTCGATGGCCCTTGTGGTCTCTTCCAACTCTATGATTCTATGATTCTATGAATGGAAACTGAAGCCCCCCGATGTCTTCGAAATCATCACTGAGCAAGTTAATATAGCTTGCCAGATACGTTTCAGCTTCCACAGCCTCAGAAAAATCTGTGATTGAAACAGTAACAGAATGAGATTCTTACTTCTGAGAAATAAAATTAATGGATAAGGACACAAATCTCTGGAACTGAAGTTTTTCCTCCAACTGAAAAGTCCCGAGTCAATTACTAGGCAAATGCTGCAGCTGGCAGGAAGAAGCACCAGAGAAATAACTGTGCAAAAGGAGCTTGGAATGATTCCTTACTTTATTGCCTAGAAAAGTTGACATAGCCAACTTAAGATAACATTGGTAATCAAACCACACGGGTGCTAATTGCACTTTAAAATGAAAAGTACTCTATTTCATTCACTAATTAACAAGGCCATCACCTAATGATGATCAGGAATTTAAATGGCCTCTTTGGTTCACCTTAGAAACATTGGGTGGGAGATGGCAAATGCACAGAGAAAGTAATTGTGGGTTTCTTTATTTCTTTATGCATAATATATTAGAAATGTTCAGAAAATGTCAGCTGAGAAATTTGGAGTGTCAGTTATGGAAGTTTCCATGAGGATTAATTAATCATGGAATATGGACCCGCGCTATACATTTGTATCAATCACATTCAAATCGTTGACAGGAATTGAAACTATAAAGCACATTGTCTTTCCATGTCAACATAGACAAATTACTTAATTTCACAATAGCTAAATATGGGTGTTCAGCATTTTTTATTTTTTTACTTTGAAATGCGTCTAGCATTGTAAACTGTAGAAATATATCCTAATCAAAATAAAATAAAATAAAATAAAAAACAAAATAAACGCCTGCAGTGTTGCTTTAATAAACGATAGCCCACAAATGTGCATATTAGCCTTTGTTACTCCTGCTGCCCCTGCTGGTTATGTAGGCTTGCGAATTGCCACTAGGACCTCAGGGCACTTTCACCTCTCTTGGCAGCCCCGGCAGAAGAGTGTTTTGCCACAGTAAACATCCACAGAATAGGCACCAGGGGCCTGGTAGTGGGCAGCCCTGGGGCCTGAGCCCGGCATCTTTTGCCCTGGGCCCCGTATCTCCTTCTCCAAGCGCCTCTGCTTTTTGAATGAGAGTTTGTTTTTGTTTTTTACTTTGCTCACAGGGTAGTTGGGTGCACCTTTGAACACACTGTGTTCACAGTCTCTTTTTGTTTTCTTTGGTTCTATCTAGCGGCAGAGCATGCTTTCATGGTGCCTGGGGGGCGTGCGCATGCACACACGGCAGGGGGCCGGGGCCCAAAATGGCACCAGCTCAGCCTTTGCCACTGGAGCAACACCAGCCCCAACTAGAGATGGGAAGGCCTGAATAAAACCCCTGTTTTTTTCCAAAGCCATTTTTTCTGGAAAAATAGGGAGGGGAGGAAGTGTGTGGAATAGTCAAACTATATCAAACTGTTTCTCTCTCTCTCTCTCTCTCTCTCTCTTTTTAAAAAAAGGCTTTGGGAGGAAAACAGTCCTCCCCCCCCCCAATTTCCTTGGTTTTTTCCCCCCAGGCCTTCCCACCCAAGCCAAGCAGCACTGCCATCTCCTTGGGGTACTCAGAGCAGGAGCTAAGGAGGAAAGATGCACAGTGTGGGGTGCTCACACCCCAGCCCCACTCCTTGGATTCTGTCTGACAACCAGCTACAAATCCAATTTACCTCAATCAACCCCACATTTTACCAGCTTCCTTATCAACTTATTGTTGGGATTTTGCCTACATGCAGCTTCACACAAAGCAATTAAGAGTTGGCCGATGGCCAAGAAGACTGAGCAGAGGGAGTTATTCTGCCTAGAGATATGGGACCTTGGATACAGCTCTAGGATTGGTTGAGGTCTCCACACAGGCATGATGACTTATGACCTTCCTGACTGGATTGTTGTGTTGGTCAGTGTGGTGTTCTGAGGGTCGTTAGGAGTTTGTTAAGAGAGCTAGTTAAGATCCGTTTCTGTTCTTGTATATAGTAACTTGAAGTCTGCTGTAAATAATAAACACCTCTAAGTAATCAAGTTACTGACAGCAGCGTCTTGTTCCTGCTTCATCCTTCTTGCAACTGATTGCTTCTGGAAGTCTGTGTATGCTCTGCTATACTGGGTCTGGCTAAGATCCTAAAACAGGTCAAAGTTGCGAAACACCAATACTTATAATGCTATACATTGATATACACTATATCCTAATACAGTGGTACCTTGGGTTACGAACTTAATTCGTTCTGGAGGTCCATTCTTAACCCGAAACTGTTCTTAACCTGAGGTACCACTTTAACTAATGGGGCCTCCTGCTGCCGCCACACCACCAGCGCACGATTTCTGTTCTCAACCTGGGGCCAAGTTCGTAACCCGAGGTACTACTTCCGGGTTAGCAGAGTTTGTAACCCGAAGCACTTGTAACCTGAGGTGTTTGTAACCCCAGGTACCACTGTACTGTAAAAAATGCATAGTGGTGTTTTTTTTTACTTGTCGTTATGTTAAGTTGGATAGTTATGTAATTTATGTTGGAAATCAATAAAAATATTATTAAAAGTTTTATATATAAAAACTTTGTATTCAGAGTATTTATATATTGCCTACTTTTTAATGCCCTTTAAGAAAAAATGTGTTGAGGGGTGAGGGTAGGGGGACGTTGGCATGTGTATGCAAACGTGGGGGGGGCCAAACTGAGCCTTTGACCTGGGTGAAAGAAAGCCTAGTTTTACAGATGTTCCAGAGGCCTCTGCGTCATTGCCAATCCCCGAACAGCATCCCTGGTGCAGATGCTAAACAAGTTCAGTGGGGCACCCTGTTGTTTTGTGCAGGATTTGACAGAAAGGGAGTCACTAGGTTGGAGGCAGGGAGAAGAGTCAAGAATTCAGAAAATTTCTGTAAGCTTTCCAAGAAACAAACAGGATACATTATTCTGCAAGAGTTATCAGTGGGGTGGCCCTGTTAACTCTCTCACAGAGGGCTGTTCTATATTTGAAGGTACCCTCTCTCTGAAAGCCAGCCTGGTCCAAGTCTTGCTTAAGGCACTTGGGAAGCAGATGGAGCAGACACACAACTTCCCTACAATAGTGTTTTTAGTTAATTATTGCTAAAACAGTAAGTATTTTTACTCTTAAAGTTGCATATCCAAGTGTTATGCAAATCTGTGAGCTCTTTTTTATCCCCTTTTTGGTAAAGCGTGTTCTCCATCACGGGGAGCACGTGTTGTGGTTGGGGATGCCAAGACACCTTGCTGTTTCTGGGCAGATGGTTTGGCCAACTCGTAAGCAGGGGCGGGCTCTTACTGGGGAAAATTAGATGTTGCCATTTAGTGATTGACAGCCCTATTTGTTAAATACAAGGCACGCAGCAACGGACGTCCTCTTTCGCTGCGTGCTTCGGATCACCCGCCCTCCCTTCCCTAATGTTAGGCTGTTTGCTTGACCTTGCTATGCCTGTCATGGGGTCGTCTGCTTTGGGGCAGGGGCCCGGTTGGAATTTTGCCATTTGGCTGATTAGTGTGGGCCACTTGGTTTTCACCTACCGCGTAGCAAATCGTCACAACTTGTAAGGTTTGCGGTTAGGCATTGGTCTGGAATTGGTTGCTGGAGGGGTATGGATTCGGCTGTGCCTGCCCCCCAAAATGCTGGTGGTGGTGGAGGGGTATGGATTTGGCTGTGCCTGCCCCTCCAAAATGCTGCTGCTGCTGCTGAAGGGTTTTACCGTTAAAGGAACCCAGGGGCTCCCCATGCTTTTGTCTGAAACCCCCTGGCAAGGGGCTAGGGCCACGCAAGCCCCTGGGAGCATTCTGGGGAGAGGTGAGGCATGGTTCCCAGTCCTGTCTCTCTCCCCAGGTGACTTACCCTTCCTGATTTCGCGGGGGGTGCGAATGTCAGAGCTGTCCCCGTGCGGGGGCAGTTAGTGCTACCAATGCCTAAGCAACCACTCACATTGCTGTATTTGAATAAAGTTGTGGCCAAAATTATGCCAAAAAATTTAAACAAAAATTAAGTGTCAATTGTGTTTTCCTTTGGGGTGTATTGGGGACCTTGACACACAATGCCCCATTACCATTCCTAACTTTCATTACATTTTGGTTTTAAAAAACTCCTAATGGAAAGAACTCTCCAAGTTTTTCCTACAGTTTAAAGTGTCTAGCAAAGTTTAGAGATATTGGGGGGGGGGGAGAATATATGCAAGAACTTATTTTGTGTTGTGTTTGTTTGTTTTAATCTCTCTCTCTCTCTCTCTCTCTCTCTCTCTCTCTCTCTCTTTGCTCTGACCACGCTTTTAAATTTCCATTGTTTTCTTTCTGTAAGAATAAAGATGGCAGTTTTTCACTGGAAGCAGGCACATTAATAAGTAACGTGTTCCAAATTAGTGAGAGAAATATGCTTACCTCTAAAGGACTAATACAAAGGCCCTTTTCAAAACTTGCTCAGTCAGATGACAACTTTTAAACTCTGCAATTTATGAAAGGATTCTGCATATTTTCTTGAATTTCCTCTAACCCAAAATAATGAAATTACATTTGGATGTGAATGTGAGCAGGCAATTCAATGCAATTGTCATTAAATGCTTACATTTTTAGAGAGGTTATGAAAGGAGAGCTCAAGAGGAAAGTGGTTAGACTAAAGGAAAATAAGAAGGGTAGAAAATGTAGCTGTCCCCCCTCTAATAATGTGGTCCCTATAACTTAGATAAGTGGGGTTTACCCACAGAGAAACAGCTGTGGAATCACAGTGGGGAGGAATTTTATAAAATAAATAAATATGTTCAGCAAAGCTACAGGGGGATAAGAATAAAATTTGGATGCTGACTTTTAAGGGTCCTCAGCTGTCTTCCCTATTTGGTTTCATCGCATGCCTTACTTTCTTGGGGTTTGGAGGGGGGAAGCTGAGTCTTTTCGTTTCTGTTCTTGTCCCCACCCCTTTTATTTGACTGCTGCCTCTTTTCTGGAAAGCTCTGCCAGCCAAGATGTCTCAAAAGATTTAAAGAAACTGAAGTGAAATCTGTTTTACCATTAGCTTAGTCTTCATTTCACTAGTCTACTCAAATCTTTTCTTTTTTCAGTTTTACCCCTTTTTCAATTCATCTTCTTATTTGGATTTTGAACATGTAGTAGGACTGTGTGTATTTCAAAATTTGTCATGCTTCTCATTGTCATTGTTGCTTTGGAATTTGTTAGCATCTGTATAGCACAAAGTGGAATGTCTCGTGCCCACATGGCCCTGTGTGGACAGCAGAAAGAGTCTCAGCCGTAACTACCAGGCCACATCCCAGCCAAAGCCATGTAAACACAGAACATCCTAGGAATACTCAGAAGGCTCTCCTGCTTTTCCCAGTAGGTGGCATGAATGTAATTGGCCCCTCACCAAATTCAGTCTAGGTGCTCCATTAAGCAAAGAGATAGAAACAAAAAAGACCAGAAATGCATGATTTAGTCCAGTCCAGTTCAGGATAGGATAGGATACAGCTGGATGCTGCTGGGGTAAACAACAGGACATGTCTCCTGCCTCAGGCCTTGCCTGCAACCTTCCTGCAGCATCTGGCTGACCACTGGAGGAGGTAGACAAGACCCCTCGTCTCATTTATCCACAGATTCTAACAATCCTCATCATACACATTAGAGCAAAAGAAGAAAACTAAACACGTATCAAAATAGATGTTAGACTTCGCTTTAATCTGTTCAAATGTTGCTTAATCACTTGATGCAACAAATGTAATGGGAGAAATTACCATGGCTGCTCTGGTGTGCCAGCTGTTCCCCAACAAGGTCTTGTTCAGCCATGGCCTCTTGTACTGGCATGACCTGTGCAAAGCATTTTCTAGTGTTAAGTCTGTGGGGAGGACTGACCTTTTGCTACAAAGATATTCAACATGAGATACTACTCAAATGGGGAGGGGATCATAATGATAATTCCATAGTGCTGAATCAGATAGACGCTGTTAAAACTGCTGGGATGGCAAAACTGTGATGAAATCATAGACTAGAAACTCTCCTTCCCAATGTATCTTCTTTAAAATATTTGTCTTGAGGTAAAGTGCTTAACTTCAGCTGGTTTGGGACTTAAGTGTTTAATGTTAACAATGTTGCCCCTAACTGAAATACCCCCACACCAATTGCTTAAGAGCTGCTTGCTAGAATACAGGATAGGCAATATGTAGGGCTCTGGGTCACTCATGGAATCAGATGGTCTACATTCTTCCTCAACCTGGTGCCCTCCACCTGATGTTTTGGTGTATTACTACCATCATCCCTGAACCTTGGCCATGCTCACTGGAGCTGATAGGAGCTCCAATAGTGTCTAGAGGGCCCCGAGTTGCAGAAGGCCAATCCATCATGGATGCTGCTGGAATAACATTTTCAGCAACTTAAGAGTTCTGCACTCAGACCCAGAAGAAAGAGGGGCAGCTGGGTGGCTAGGGTGATAACTTTTATTTAAACATGCAAAAGAGATCTGTCGTGCTATAGATGTGCATGAGCTACTGGCTGCGTGAAGACTACCTGTGGACCTCTTTGTCTGATGTTAAAGAAAATAAGCAAGATTCAGTTGTGGAAGGAGGACTTCTTGACTCAGTGGCCTCCCAAACTCTCTCTCCACAGCCCAATGGCCCTGTAGTCCAGGGAATCCCTTGACTGTAATGATTCCTCAGGATGCTTCTCAGTGTCTTGCTGTCCATTTTCCTTACTGCTCTGACCTAAAAAGCAGGACTAACCCCATTTAACTGACACTACTCCATCCAGTTGTCCCAAATAATTCCATAAGTAGTTGAAAAGGGACTCACCATCCATGGTCAATTAGGACATGGAGCACAAAGTTCCCACACGGCTTGAAACAACAAATGTTACCTATGTTAAGGGGCAGGAGGGTGGGTGCTCCAAGAATCCATGTATCTCAGTGTACCTCACGTCTCACCATGAGTGGGCTCAAAGTCACCACCACACCATGCCACACCATGGATGGCTCGGTGAAGAAGAGAGCACTTTTCTTTTGATATGTGTTGGTGACCGTGAATTCCATGTGTATTGAATTCCCCAAGCACTCAAGTTCATTGGGGGACCATGCAGGAAACAAATAACAGAAGTCAACAGGGAATCCACTTTGTTTTTAGTGCAGGTGGTGCATGGCGGAATGTTTCATGACTCTAGTCTAAATGAAAGCAATTGAGAAGAGAAATAAAATACAGGTTTCTATGATAGAAGGAGCAACTATTGACATTGAAAAGGCTAAATTAAAATGAACTGTTTGGCCCTTTTTTCTAAAAGCAGAGAGAAGGAGGAGGAACCAACTGTGGTTCTGAAAAAAGAGAATATGAAGAACTCCAAAAGGACCTCTCCAAACTGAGTCAGTGGGTGGTAAAATGGCAAATGCAGTTCAGAGTAAACAGAAGGGTCAGAAAACAGCAAATGATATGATCAAGAGGACAGAGCAAGAGGAAAGGTTACAACATTTGGGCCTTTTTAGTTTAAATAAAAAGTGAGCAAGCTACATGGGCAAAGTGGCTAGAGAGAAGTTTTTCTCCCTCTCTCATAACATTAGACTTTGTGGGCATCCAAGGAAGCTGAATGGCGGGAGATTCAGAAGAGGCAGATGCAAGGGCTTCTTCACACATCACATGATTGAACGATGGAATTCTCTCCACCAGGAGGCAGGGATGGCCACCAACTTGGATGACTTGGAAAGAAGATTTGACAAATCCATAGAGGAGGATCTGGCTATTAAAGGCCACTAGCTACAGCTGGAGGCAGCAATGCTGCTGAATACCACTTTCTGAAAACCACAGGAGGGAAAATGCTCTTGTGCTCGAAGGCTGCTTGCAGGATTCCCAGAGGCATCTGGTTGGCCACCGTGAGAACAGGATGCTGGACCAGAGAGAATTTTATATGTTGTAGTACAGGGGTCAGCAAACTTTTTTTAAAAAATAAAAGGACATATTCTACTCATGTAAAAACATGCTGACTCCTGGACTGTCCACAGTCTGGATTTCGAAGGCGATTGGGCCGGATCCTGCCTCCGGGCCTTAGTTTGCCTACCCTTGTTGTAGTGATTTGGGACTAGCAAACTCTACAGTAGTTTAACAAGAAGCTGATTCCACTTGAACTCTCCTGTTCCTGTTGTCTTTTCTGTGAAAGACATTTGTCCTCTTCTGCTGCTGCTGAGAAAGTGACAGCCAGCCTACCCTGAAGAGTTATCCATTTCTCAGCCTAGTGATTCACCATGCATTCTTTTTCAATAGCACCATAATTTCAATTAGCAACCAAGGAGGAGCCTTCTGCCCCTTCTAAGCTTTCCATTATCACTCCCCAGGCTTGTAAGAGGGCTTCCCTGGGCAGATCCATCTCTGCATGGATGAAATGGTCTTATCGGGTTCTTCACCCTTGTACATGAGTAGACCAGTAAATCTGTTCTGTTGAATGGCTGTGCAGATTTTTTAAGCAAAATGCTTTAAAAAAGCATGCTTTTAAAATGTAAAAGAGAGAGAGAGAAACAGAAAAATAAAAGAAACAAAAAACCTATATAATGCTTATCAGGTGGCCTGAGGGATTTCTGGGATCTCCTTTCCCTTTCAGGGGCATATTATTCAAAACATTTCCACAAGCACAGCAAAGGCCTCTGTGAAAACTTGACTATGGCGTTGTTGCAAGGGTAGCAGTGAATTCAGAAGAGATCTCATAATACCATAGCCATGGACTTCACAGTTTAAGAGCTAGTGTCTGTTGCAAAACACATGGGACTCATTCGTTACATATTTATTAAAACATTTAGACCACCTTTCATATAAAATAACAAAGCAGTTGTTTTGTTGTATGTTTCAGAGTCCTTGACTCTTTGTTATCTTAGAGTCTTTGACTCCTTATTGTAAATCACTTTGAGATAGTTTTACATATAAGTGGTTTATGTATTGGCTAGATAAATAAAAAAATGCCAAAAACAAAAGAAAACAGAAATACCGCAGAGATATCAAACTTATTACAGAGCCAGCACTCATACAAAAAAGTGGTACCATGCTGAATTTACAATCATTCTCCCGGGACTCATTCTTGCAAGTCAGATAACTCTATTTCAAAGGCTTCTGAATTGAAACTCTGCTGCTGTGTTTGTGCTTTGTGACTGTAACAAACCATTAAGGCCATGTGATGAGTCCCCAACCTCGTCTTACATCACAGCTGGCCGCCTCATGCATATCAGGGCCCATTGACCAGCAGCTGTCTGTCTGAGACTGTGGTCATGCCAGACCATTGGAAGTTCTGTGCAAAAGCAGCGAATGGCAGTGTTGAGTGAGCAGAGAGCAGAAAGCAGAGAGAGCATGCTGAGTTGAGGAACTAATGGAGGAATAACTGGTGCTGCAGAATTTCCCTGCAGGCCACTCTGGAACTGGCTCTGTACGCCATGCAATGAACCGAGATTCCGCAGAAATGGTGATGGGGTTAAGAAGGATGGGATGGGTGCCCTTCCCAACTCCCCCTTTCCCTTTATTTACTGTGAGCATAGTATGAGCCTCTGGGCACGTTTGCAAACCAGAGAAACTATTGTGGGCACCACACACACACACACACACACACACACACACACACACTGCAGCCAAGCACACACCACAACCTACAATAAATGCTTCTTTCAAGCCTAACTTCAGCCAGAGCAGGGAAATGCTCATTGGGTTCATGTGCAGCCATGGACCACATGTTGGTGGACTCTGCAGCTTGGGTTAATGAGATTGGAATAATTGCTTACAGTTTCTGGAGCTTAAATGCTTTATTCATGCAGAAACTATTTACAGGATGAGAGGAAATGAGAGAGGAAAATAGTAGACATCTTATATCAACAAAATGGGAGAGAACAACAAACAAAATGGCTAAGTGTTTCAGGTGGAATTAACGTAAAGAGGAGTGCTGGCTGGAGTGCCCTCTGGTGCTTTAAAGTAACACATGCATTAATTACAAACTCAAAAGAAGGATATGTAACACTATGATTGATTTCCTTCAACAGACTCTAGCCTTAAAAAATACAACATAGTTAAATATAATGCAATATAATCAACCCGCCAAACATCCAATAAAGAAAGATCTGTCTAGTCCTCTTCAGGCACCCTATGTCTTCAAGCCCTGCCTCTTCTGGTGCACCGCCTTCCCCTTAATTGCACACATCCATGGGGAAAACGTCTGCAGCAGACAGCTTTGTGTGTTAGAAATCAGAGTCCTGATCACACAGGGCTGTAAATGGTGTTGGAATCCTTCACAAGCAGAGAAGGTCTCCCAGAGTGGAAGTTCACCTTTCAACTTGTCAAGGGCAGTAAGCAAGTGGAAGGTGAGGTAGCAGAAAGGATGGGGCGTTCCATCACACCTACACTCTCCCTTATTGCACATGGGAAGAAAAGGGAAGAGGGGCTCTCTTTCTTGACAATCTACCATTATCCTTCTTCAAGACCAGGGACTTCTACCATTATCCAAAGGCAGGCCTCGTCCCAGGCAATGGTGTACTGTACTGAACCGAAAGGGACGCGGGTGGCTCTGTGAGTTAAACCACAGAGCCTAGGACTTGCCAATCAGAAGGTGAGTGGTTCGAATCCCCGTGACGGGGTGAGCTCCTGTTGCTCGGTCCCTGCCTGCTCCTGGCAACATAGCAGTTTGAAAGCACGTCAAAGTGCAAGTAGATAAATAGGTACCGCTTCGGTGGGAAGGTAAACGGCGTTTCCGTGCACTGATCTGGTTCACCAGAAGCGCCTTAGTCATCCTGGCCACATGACCTGGAAGGTGTACGCCGGCTCCCTCAGCCAGTAAAGCGAGATGAGCGCCGCAACCCCAGAGTAGGTCACGACTGGACCTAATGGTCAGGGGTCTCTTTACCTTTACCTTTCTGAACCAAAAGCATATCCCCTCCCTGCAGGTCTGTTATTCTTCAGAACTTAATCCCTGACGTCCTGTGCTCTTCTGGAAAATCGCCTACTAAATTGAGAAATCATGCCTTAAGGCAGGGTGGAAAACTTCCACAAAATCACTATCCAAACTCCCTTCTTCCTCTGAAAACCTCCCCTCATCTTTTTTAAAGCGAGTCTCCATTTTCTAAAAGCATCCATGCATGCTTTTTGAACCAATAGCTTAAATGATTAGTTTTAACTAACTAATGACTAGTTTTAACTAACTAACGGCCTAAACTGCCTTGGCGCAGTATACCTGAAGGAGCGTCTCCACCCCCATCATTCAGCCCGGACACTGAGGTCCAGCTCCAAGGGCCTTCTGTGGTTCCCTCACTGCGAGAAGGGAACCAGGGAACAGGGAACCAGGCAGAAGGCCTTCTCGGTAATGGCACCCGCCCTGTGGAACGCCCTCCCATCAGATGTCAAGGAAATAAACAACTACCTGACTTTTAGAAGACATCTGAAGGCAGCGCAGCCCTATTTAGGGTTTTTAATGTTTGACATTTTATTGTGCTTTTAATTCTCTGTTGGGAGCTGCCCAGAGTGGCTGGGGAAACCCAGCCAGATCGGCGGGGTATGAATGAATGAATAATTACTGCTACTGCTGTTATATCATTATAAACTGTTTTATAACTGTGTTGCTTATGAAAGTCTTGGTCAGCTGATTCTGTTTAATATCTTTCAATAAATATGCTAATTCCCTGCTAGATACAATAACATTTCTTGAGATTTATCTTTGTTGTCCTTGACTATGTTAACCCTTGAGGTGCATTAGGGATGAAGGTCAATATATCCTAAAATGGGTGTCAGGATTGCATGTGAGAACTGCAGGCTTGCATGCAAACTGCGCATTCCATGAAACTTAACAGCATCTTGGCAATTTAAAAGATGGAGCTTTGCATTTCATACACAAACTATTCCTCAATTGACAAGATCCAGCTGTTAAACAGGGATTTATATTGTAAAGCTTCACATGTCTACTCAGAATTAAGTCCCATTGACTCACAAGTAAGTGTTATAGGTTTCTAACTAGCAGTTTTCTCAGATGTTTCTATGTTGAGTTGTTTACAGGTACTTCATTGATTTTGCTTGGGCTTCCACAGCATAGGTGCTTGAAGAACTGCAAACTAAATCTCTTTGTCTGTGATTGATATGTCTTAGGCTGCAGTTCTAAGCCACTTAAATGGAAGTAAGTTCCATTGAAATCCAGGAGACTTAATTCCAAATAAATGTCTTTAGGAGTAAGGTGAAAGTCACCTTCAACAATATGAACAAGATTGCCTTGTGTAGTTGACTGCCAAATAGATTTTTTTGGGGGGGGAGTACATATAACTGGTATTAATCATCTCAACTCTGGATTCTTTTGTTCTCTTTAATTTTGCAAGCTTTGCAAGTGAAACTCTTGTGACAGTTTCCTCAAAATGGTAAACCATTGTTTCCCATTCATGTGACACAACCATGGTCTGAATCAAAATTGGAGACACACTTCATCTCTTACACTTTGAAATGATTTACTTTGTATGTATGGTTTTCCTGACCGTGTATTTTTGCTTGAGTCACTGATCTGGAAGGATGCAGGTCCAGAGCAGTATCTCATGCAGAGGTACAACAGGCAGCCTGTTCTGAGAATAGGCAATTCCCAGGTATCTGTGATTCAGATTACTGAATGATTCTGTCACACTAGATGGATCATGCAGAATGTTCCACCCCACAGCGGAAACAGATTAGAAGGAGGCAAAACCAGAGCAGTAACTCTTATAGATACACAGCTGGCTGTCTTGTGTGCGGGTTCACAAGGAACTATTCGTTATCATTCATATACTAGTTCTCTCATGCCCCAGTGAAGTCAGTGAGCAGAAACAAGCGCAGCTCACAATGAGAAAAAGCCTTCTCACATCCTTCCGTTGCCATTATGATTATTTTTCTCCAATGCTAAATATATGCCTTCCCCTAGTTTGTAGCTACTCAGAACATGTCTCTTCCAACAGATGACAGACCCACAAAAACTCCATATTTGCTTACAAGTCTATTAGTCTGGGTCACTGGAGTAGCTCTACTTCTGCATCATGATTTTGACCTGCTGCATCTCTTTTTTCAGAAGGGATTTAAACATTTCCAGGTCAGCAAATCCCTTGTCATGCCTATGGGAAGATTTTTGGCAACACCAGCATGCATTTTGAAGTTGGCATCGTTTTTAAGGCCCTGTTGGCCAAATTCCCAGCTGTGCAGTTGCTTGTGGGGGTTTTTAAATTCTAATTTGTTCTGACACAAAAGGGAAACTTTTCTGTGATTTCAGGGAGGGCTCTTATCATAACTAGCTTATATCTTCAAGCTGTTGAAATTGTTCCATGAGGACAAAATGGAACAAGGAGGAATCAAAGCCAAATTCTTTATCTGGGAAAATAATAACATATCACACAGTTCATTGTTTTATGAATTTTTTAGTCTACATTCTTTCTGTCATGAAAGCATATTCGTTGATGTCTGTGAAATGAGCTTCATTGAAGCAATTAAAAAGACTTAGATCCAAAGAACTGTGGGTGGAGTCTTGGGCTGTATAAACATTACTAGCTTAAAACACAGCCAGGTTGTTCTTTTTTTCTGAATTCAAAGTGAAGCTGGTTTAGGAAGAATGCATCAAAGCATAGCTATTCCATAAGAAACTGTAGGGTTCTAGCCTCATATAACTCTAGGGTGTTAGAATCCAATTAGGGCACGAAGGGGTTAAACTATAGAGTAAGCTGTCATGCCAGGCTTAGCCTATGTCACCACTTCCCACTTCAAAAGGAAATGGGCCACCAAGCCTTTGTTATATATCTCTCCCCATTCAAGAATATAAGGAGCTCTGAGCTGCTTATTCCAGCCAACTACATGGCTTTAACCAGCCTGTTTTGTTTCAGACTAGAATGAAGTCTAAACTAGTGTACCTTCGACACCAATAGTTTAGAAACTTCTGCCTTTGGTAACTAAGCAGTGTTTTGACTGCCTGTGCATCTTTTCTGATTGCTGAATGGAAAAGCACATGCACCTGACCTTTGAAGTGTTTTATAAGTAAACCATTTTATGAGTTATCAAATGTGTGGTCTATTTCTATGCTAGGGAAGTGGCATGGTGTGGGATGAGCTTTTAAAAGGGGACATTTTGGGAACTCACTGGAAGGGCACATGTTAAAGGTTTTACAGATTACATTTCCATGCTTTAATTTGCTGCATGTTTTGTGATGTTAAATCTCTGCTGAGGTTCTCTCATCAATACTTTTGCCCCAATCTTGATTCTTGGCTTCCAGGATTCCAGAAAAACAGCCTTATAGAGATGGATTGTGTAATTTATACATGGCTTCCCAAAGCAACAGTGGAAATCCCACACACGGGATGCAGAGGAAACTGGAGTGCACAGTTGTTCTCTCACAAAAAAGTTTTTCTCTCATCATTCCTACTTTATCCTGTGTTTAAGAGGGTGGGAAAACAAATGGAACCAAAATTGTTCATAATTCGTTTTGTTCTTTTATATATAAACATAATGGCACTGATGTTTAAGACAAAATGTGCCAATGAGGTCATTTGACTTGATTTTCTCCACTTTGCTGGTAACTGGTTTTCAAATCAATATTGTAGAAAGCCAGTCACATTATGCAGACCCCCAGGTGTCCCTATTTCCCAGGGGCAGCCCCAGATTTACAGAAACAATCCTGGTTTCTGATTTGATCCCAGAATGTCCTACTTTTCCCTAGGACATCCCTATTTCCCTCAGAGAAATATTTGAAGGGTATGGTAGGAAATTCCTGTTTTTATCAGAGAATTTAGAGTTATGCAACTTCCATGCCAAGAAGATAAGTAACTATACAACCTTTAGAAGACAACTGAAGGCAGCCCTGTATAGGGAAGATTCTTAAAGTGGTGGATAACTAAATACCAATCTGCACATCAGTCCTGTGTGTTTGGTTCAGGTCATTTCATATCAGAATTTGAATGGTAGGGGGAAGAATTGTTGAAGTGTCTCTACTTGGAGGAAAGTATTAGAGGATGATAGGACTGAAGACCTCTTGTCCATAATCTTCCCCCTACAAATTCCTACTGCCATTTTACACCGGAGAAATAGTGGCCCAGGTTGGCAGAGCTCTGTTTATTTTATTATTATTCTTCATGTATCAGTATTTTAAAGCTATTTTTCTAGGCAAGCCACCCAAAGTATCTTACAACGTTTAAAAACCACAGTGGTGGACTATCAATGAGCAAGATAATAAATACACATACAAAACAAACATCCACCAGTAAACCAGTAAACTATCAAACACCTTTTTTAACCCAAAGAAAGTGGCTTAATAGAGCCAAAAATATATACAGCATTTTTTCCCCTTTTTTGTAGCAAAGTACCCATAATGATCCTTGTTTCCCGAGTCCATCACTGGAATTAGTCCTGCTCAGTTATTTATGGGGTGGAAATACCAGAGTAATGTTGCAAATCTATGATGATTCTAAGCAACTGTGATTAATTAGTGGACTCTGACGAATAGTGCAGCTGATCTTCCTCAGTTGTCAGAATGCGCAAGAAACATAACCCCAGAATAACTCAGGAGAGACAGTTCTTATTAAAATGCAGTCAAGGAAATATTCAAGAACACCAAAGTTATTTTTGCAGGATCAAAGAGACCAACAATGTCTTTCTCATCAAGGAGCTGAGAAGAGGAGAAGCAGCTGGTGCTTCGGCTGATTCCAAATGAGTTGCTGACCAGCTAACCTTCAGTTGGTGGAAAAACTGGCACAAGAAGCCATTGCTGGTCCCTTGATGGTAAAGCTTAATCTCTCTCTCTCTCCCCTTTCTTTTCCAGAATATCTGCAATGTAAACTTAAACTGTCTTAATAATCACTCCCCTAGAAACCCCGTTAGCCATATGAGGACAAGATCTAACCAAAATTTCAGCAGTGAGCACCCGCTCAAAACCACCTCCCTATTTTCTCTTTATTGCATTGTTGCTTGGAGGACACTCTGCCTCTTTCAAACATTTGGTTTGAAAGTGAATCCTAATGGCAGTATCAAGACAAGAAGTCAAATCAAGTGTGTCTCTTATTTACAGTACAACAGATCCCTTTTGGTTCCTTTAAGGGGAGCTTAATTCAGTTAACAGTCATCATGCTTGCTTTTGATTCCTTTCAAATGCTTTGGCTTAACAAGGTTGTGGTTCAAGAAGACACCTAATTTGTAGCACTGTGACTGAATATTAATCCTTGTTAAAGATTGCACAAAAGATAACAGAAGAAAGGCATCTGCAGCCATTAGATTTTTCATATGGCTTGTTTCAAGATAGTGCAGCAGGGAGATGATCAGGAAAGATAAGTGAAGAGCTCGCAGGATGGAGAAATAATAGCTGCAGGAACACACTTTTCACCCTATCATTTTGAAGTATTTAAATAAAGACTTTCTCTCTGTGTGCCTCTCCTGCATCGTCATACAAGTGTAATAGAGAGCAGAGAAGAAATGAAATGGCAAGTGTCCATTATGGTTGATTAACCCTTCTTAACATTGGGGGAAAGTAAGCATGATTAAAGATGAGTAAGGAAATGCACTTCCCTCGGGGTGCAGCTGCACAACAGGTTGTCTCAGTATCTGCCAGCTTTGCAGGTTCTTCGGATCTCACAGGTTTCAGAACTTTCCATTTTCCGTCTAGTTAAGCACGTCAGTCAGGAAACAAGGAGTGTTGCAAATACCTGTGATTTACCCCCCATGATCTGTGTCCAGAAGAGCTTGCTAGCCTGGGATGACCATTGCTGCATCCACAGGGGGCGGGCAGAGGATGGGACCTGTTGGTTGTTTAATTGTTGTGCTGAACCAAACATTTGACAATTAGGGCATTTGTCTGGAAATCAGGATGTCTGTGGAACTGGGGTCGGAAGCTGAAGAAGAGAGTGATTAGGGGGCTGTGTGTGCAAAACATTTCAGAAGAGTCTGGTGCTTGTCATAGGTGGCAGCCCAGTGGCATCCCCCCCTCCCCTGCCTTCTTTTCCAGATTTTATTATAGAGTCACCTGTGAGAGAGGCAGCATGGGGTTCGTTATGGCAGCAGCTGGCTGGCATCTGCTCATGGCCAGAACATTTACAATGCCATTTCCTTGCATATGAACCTGCCCATAGGTTGTGGTTATCTTTGCAGGCCCCATTGGCTGTGGTAACCCAGTGGCTGCAGAATTACCTCCCAGAGCCATCCCTGATGGCTTTTAGGTGGACATTAAAAACAGCATGGCTTTTTAGGGTTTTAAATATATGACTGCAAGTTTTAACTTCCACATTTTAGGTTTTTAGTACTTAATTTTTGGTATTTGTGTGTGTGTGTGTTAAGTGTGTTATGAACTGAGGTTCTCATTCTGGGCCAGCAGGGGGATACTGTAGATAGTTTTCACTCAGGACCACATATGCAAATAAGGAATTGAAAGGGACGTTCAGTGATTGGATAGTTACAGAAAGTGTTTACTGTTGCGTTGTAGTGAAGCTCTATATAAGCAGGTTGGCTGAACCCTTCAGCCCAGTTCTGTTCTGGCCTGTGAATAAACAAGAGCTGTCTGAAGAATTGCTGTGTCGCCTGATATGTTCACCCACAACTTAACACTGGTGACGAAGATGGGACTGATCGACATCAGAGCACAACCAGATGCGGCCACCCTCTGAGCAAAGAGCGAAATCACTGAGTGAAATCACTGAACAGAACCAATTCAGAGCTGACCATACTGGCTAGAGCACTGTGTTCCATCCATCACCCTCCACGTCGGCATCAGAACCATGGCTTCACTTGTGCCTCTACCACCGTTTGCCCCAGCCTCTGAATCATGGGACTCCTACCTCGCTTGGTTCGACTACTACCTCCAAGCAAATGAGCTGACAGGAGGGTCTGTAGAGCGTAAGCGGGGCCTCTTTCTCAGCCTTTGTGGCCACGAAGTGTTCGCGATGGCCTGAGCATTGGTTGCACCTCTAGCAGTCCAGGCAGCGCTGTGGGACAGGATTCAAGAGAAGCTCCGCAACCACTACGCGCCAAATCTATCCAAGATTTCTGTCTGCCATGCGTTCTATGACCAGAACCAGGCAGAGGGGGAGTCAATTAACAACTACACCGCCGCCCTCCAACAGGCCTCAATGCACTGCGAGTTCCGAGACTTAGACGATGCTCTGATGGATTGAATCACCTGTGGGTACGGGACATCCGTCTGCAATAACATCTCCTCGCCAAGCCAGACCTCACACTGCAGAAGGCCACTGAGGAGGCTGCAGCCTCGGAAGCTGCTGAACGCTCCGCCCAGGAGATCTGCAAGGCCAGCAGCCCGCGTCTTCCTAGGAAGCCAGTTCCAGTGCATCACAAAGAGGCCAGCAGTGACGAGGCATCCTCCAGTGAAGACGATGACATGCACCAGACAAAGCGGGAGCGTGGGAAGTTCACACAGAAGTCCAAGGGTCAATTGGAATGTGCCGGCTGAAGACTTCCGGGTCAGCGCCATCGGCAATGGCGGAATTCCTCTGATTCAGAGGAACCCGCTCCGCTAAAATCGGGTCTTGCCGCCGCTGCGAAGGCGGAGACCCTCTAAAAATCCCAGGCGGAGGAAGCCTGGGAACGTGGGATTCAGCTCACACCAAGAGCATCCCCCCTACTCACAGGGAAACCCCTTTTCGGGGGTTCCGAAGTGACGTGGGGTTAGTGGCGCGGTGTTTGAATCGATCGCTATTTTTGCGGAGTGAAGCCGCACAGCCGTTGTCAGAGAGCGCTGACTTTTTTCTGTGGACATTCGGATTTCAAACAACAACCCGTGAGTAGTACGGAAATTGGATTTTTAAAATATTTTTCAATTCGGCACTGATCGGGGAAGGTCCAAACAGGAAGTCCACCTCCCCTTTCTGTAAACAATCTAAAGCAGAGAACCTCCAACTAAGGTCGTGGAGAGTTTTATTTTTTTTTCCTGTAAAAGACTTTAATTCTACTGATTGAGATTATAAGAAATTTTATTTGGAAGCAGGGGAGCCTGCAGGAGAAGAACTAAATTTGGGAATTGATGTGCCGCCACCCCCCCCCGGACTCGGGAGTGGTCCGTGAGAGCCCGTTGATGAGGAATTGAACAATTTGACAGCTGTCAAGCTAGCTGTCAAGATACAAAAAGAGGACTTTGTTTCTATTGTCTACATTTGCTACAAGCTTATGTTTAAAAAGAAGGAAGGACTGTTACAATCTAACGTATGGGACTTTTGGGTCTGTGCTGAGAGGAGTAAAAAGAAACTTAAATCCCCCTAGAGGGAGCTTTGGGACATTGCATTAAGAACCAGCTGAGAAACTGTTTTTTGACCTTGATACGCTTAAGAATGGCAGTCGGAAAGGAAATCCAGTTTGAACTGAATAGGACATTTTTTCTCTTGGGAAAGTTGCAAGGTCAAATAGGTGTTTTGACCACAAATGTTACAACTTTGAATACAAGAGTGAGTACCAGCAATGAACTTGATAAGAACTCGGCACAGGAATTCTATTTAACTGAACAAACAGGGAAATTTGAGAAGGAGAATAATGTGGCACTTCCGGGTTAGCGCCATCGCCTAATGGCGGATTCCCTCCGAGCTCCGGAGGGAATCGGCTCAGCAGGGGTCGGGTCCTGCTGCGGCGGCGACGCGGGGACCCTCAGAAACCACAGGCGCTGAAGCCTGTGGACCTGGTGACTCGGCGGGCACCATTTGCGCCCCCCCGACCCGCAAAGGAGCCTTTTTAAAGGCTCTGGAATGGGGGACGGAGGGGGGTGTGGTGCTGTGAGTCGACTGCTTCCCCTGCTGAGTGAAGCCGCATGCCATGGACGGAGAGCGCTGACTTCTTTCTCTGAACATTTGGATTAAAAGCAACAACCCGTGAGTAACACGGAAATTGGACTTAAAAGGGAAATTTTCTTTGGAAATTAGGCACGACCGGGTAAGGTGTAAAGAGGAAGTCCGCCTACCCGCCTTGTAAACATCGTAAAGCAAGGATTTTATTACTAAGGTTGTGAGAATACCTTTCTTCTTTGTGGAGAAAAGCAATTAACTCTAAGTTGGGGCAATTTAAGTGATTATGCTGGAGGATAAGAGCTAACATTGAGAATGGAATTCACCCCTCCCCCAAGACCCGGGAGCGATCGGTGAGAGAGCCTGCGGAAGAGACATAAAGACTTTGACAGCTGTCAAACTAGCTGTCAAAGTTGGGAAAAAAGGAGAACTTTGTTTCTGCTGTCTTTGCTGGTTATATTCGTTACAATTTGGTAATAAATTGTTAAAAATAAAGAAGAAAAGGCTAACTTGACTTTTGGTTTGGAACTGGAAGATATTAAGAAACTAGAATCCCTCTAGAGGGGGTTTAGGACATTACAAAAATGGCTGTAAGTGGAAAAATACTGGCTGAACTGGAGAAGACTTTTTTTCTCTTGGGAAAGTTGCAGGAACAGAGTGATGTTTTGGCAACAAATGTGATAATACTGAATGGAACAGTAAATAAAGTTGCTGAGCCTGGGAGGGACTTGACTCAAGTTTTTGCAGTTGAACAGGAAAGTTCTGCAGTTGATTTAAAAATTTTTGCAGCTGAATATGAAAAGAAATTTGAGAAATCTGAGAATGTGATGAAAGAGGAACATGATGATTTGAAGGAAAAAGAAGGAGGAGCTATAATGCCACAGATGATTGAGGAGAGCCAGAGGCCGGTTAAGATGGATATAAAGGAAAATAAGATCAGGATGATGAAAATTTGGTTTGAATTGAAGAATGGAGAATGGAGAGATCTCCCTATGTGGAGATCTGAAGACCTATGGAATACAAACTTGGCTAAAGTGGAAACTGGAACTTTTGGGACATTTGGACTTAAGAGAAGTAGGAAACAAGATTTTGGCTCAATTTTTAAATACGGAGGCCTGGCTGGAAGAAACATGGACCTTATCGGGACAGAGCTCCTTCGAGATTCGGAGTTTAATATAAAGGACTATCAAAAAAACCGGCAGAGGGGAATTGAGAGAGAATTGAGAGCCTCAGACGTGAGGTCGCCAGGCTGACTGCAGATGGACTGATGGACTTTTTGTTGGGGTTCGAAACCGGGAAAGGGGGTGGTGGGGCTTTGGGAATCCAAAGGGTGTATAACTATATTCTGTTTTAATTAATTTGGTTTTGCCACTAACATAAAAATGGGGATTTCGGGGAAGGGAATTGGGGCCGACCTTAGAAAAAGACTTTTAAGAATAAGTATTGATGTATAAAGATTGAGGTTTATAAGTTAAAATTAGTTAATTAAATTGATGGGGTGAACCTAGAAAAAGATTTTGAAGAATAAGTATTGATGTATAAAGATTGAGGTTTATAAGTTAAAATTGGTTAACTAAAATGATTTAGAGAAAATAAGGCAAAGTTTGGGGACAAGAACTTGCTGAGCTAAAAATTGGAACTGGAATACAAGAAGGGGAGGTGTGGGGAAGTCAAGGAAATTGGTCATTGACAGTAAGAAATGTATATTGTATACGTGTCTAATTGTTTTTTTTTCTTTATGTTTTTTTTTATTTTTTTGAAAATTTCAATAAATATCTTTTAAAAAAAAAGAGAAGGAGAATAATGTTGTCTCTGAAGAGAAGAAAGGGGGAGCCGTAACTCTGCAAATGCGAAAGGCGAGCTGCAATTCGAGGCCTGACATGATGGTAATAAGGAGAAATAAATTTTCGAAGATGGAAGCCTGGCCTGAATTGGAAAGTGAAAGATGGAGAGATCTCCTTATGTGGAGATCAGATGACACTTGGATTATAAATCTGATTCAGGTGGAAGTTGGAGTTATGGGGACATTTGGATTTGAAAGGAGAATGAAACAAGATTTGGAATATCCTATCGGCCTTACCTTCAAGTACGGAGGTTTGGCTGGAAGGAATGTGGATGCTGTTGGGTTGGAGCCTCCCCGAGATTTGGTTTTCAATATCAAAGACTGTCAAAAAGACTGGCAGAGGAGTCATGAGAGAGATTTAAGAGCCTCGGATTTAAGATCTCCGGGTTGATGGTTTTTTGAGATTGGCGGATTTATGCTGGGGACTGAAACCGGGAAGGGGGTATGGGTGGAATAAAAATTGGGAACTCAAAGTGTATATAATATAAGTTTTGTTGTTGTTGTTGTTGTTTTATAAGAGTTGGGAAATTCGTGGAAGGGAATTTTTTTTTTTTGACCTTAGGGAAATGTCTTAAGAATAAGTAGGAAGGATTTGCTGAAACAACAATTTAAATTAGAATACAAAAATGGGAGGTGTGAGGAGGTAAAGGAAATAAGTAAAGGAAGAAAGTTATGTAAAGGTTTGATTTGTTTCTTTTTCCCTTTTTCTTTTTTTAATGTTTGTATTTTTTTTGTCTTTTTTAAAATTTCTTTTTTTTCTTTTTTCTTATTGTAACTTTTAAAATCTTGAATAAATATTATTTTCAAAAAAAAAATAAATGTGCCGGCTGCGGAGGCAACCATTCCCATGCCAAGTGTTGATTCAGAGATGCCATCTGTTGGAAATGTTCCAGAAGGGGCCACATCGCTAAGGTCTGCCGATCAACTCCATCCGACACCCCCCCTTCACCGACTTGCAAGTCCAAGTCTTCACTCCAGTCCGTCAAGGAAAGCTGTTTTGCTCTCACCAACTGCCACTGCCCGTCTGGAACCACGATTGGCCAAACCGACTCACCTATGCGACGCAAGCTGAACATCACTGTGCTCATTGAAGGAGCTCCATGTGACATGGAGATCGACACCGGGTCTGCCCTGTCCATCGTGTGTTGAAGCACCATCAAAAGATCAGAGTACCCAGAGTGTTTAAAAGGGAACTCGATTCTCACGCATACACCTGAGAGACTGCCAGGGAAATGACATTCTCGTGGTAGACGATGGCCGGTTCCAGATCGCCTTCAAGGATTTTTCGGGCCTGCTCCGACTGGTGGTGGTCGAAGGTCAGCGGCCAAGCCTCCTAGGGCTAGACTGGTTTGATGCCCTCGGCCTGGAAGTCACCGGCATCAACTGCATCTCTAACGCAGAGACTGAGGGTCTGGTCAAAGACTTTGCCAAGGTTTTTGACAGCACTTTGGGGCAATATACAGGTACGCCCATCTCCTTTAGCCTTGATCCACAAGTCGCCCCCATCAAGCTAAAGCCACGCCGGCTTCCGTTTGCTCTCAAGGCTAAGGTGGACGAACAACTGCACAAGTTGATCGCCCAAGGAGTTTTGGAGCCGGTTGACCACGCCAAGTGGGAAACCCCCATCATCACGCCTGTCAAGCCAGACAGGTCAGTGAGAATCTGCGCTGACTACAAGTGCATGATCAACAAGGCACTTCAGCAGCACCCTTACCCAGTTCCTGTTGTTCAACACCTGCTGCATTCCCTGGGTGAGGGTAAGGTCTTCACTAAGCTGGACCTTGCCCAAGCCTATCAACAACTACCCGTCAACGATGCCACCACTGAAGCCCAGATGATCGTCACCCACTGAGGGGCATTCCGTTGCCACCGTTTGCAGTTCGGGGTGAGTGTGGCTCCTGGCATCTTCCAAAGCCTTGTGGAGCGTCTCCTGCAAGGGCTTCCGGGTGTGGTACCATATTTTGATGACGTCTTGGTGTCCGCAGACTCACACCAGCAGCTGTTTGAGCGCCTCCGTTCCAGGAGGCCGGGCTCAAGGTAAAGAGGGAGAAGTGCCAGATCGCCGTTCCACAGGTGGAGTTGCTGAGCTATCTTATCGACGCCTCTGGCCTTCACCCGACCACATCCAAGATCCGCGCTATCCAGCAGGCCCCCATCCCAAAGAACAAGACGGAGTTGCAGACATTCCTGGGACTGCTGAACTTTTATAACATGTTCCTGCCCCACAAAGCCACGGTGGCTGAGCCTCTTCACCGCCTCCTCAGCATGAAGACACCTTGGTCCTGGGGTCATCGGGAGACAGCAGCCTTCAACGCGGTCAAGGCTCTCCTTTCATCGGACAGTGTGCTGGTACAGTACAGTGAAGCCAGGCTGCTGGTCCTTGCCTGCGACGCCTCACCTTTTGGCATCGGCGCTGTCCTCAGTCACCGTTTTCCAGACAGTATAGAAGCACTGCGCCTGGACCAGGATGATCTAGCCACAATGATCAGTTATTGATCACCTTACCAAGTTAGAATCATCCTACACCTGAATTGCATGACCTGCACTCGCTGCCTATTCACTTCTAGACTGAATCGAAGGTGTTAATGTTAACTCGGGGCCAAAGTATGCATCTTTCCCAGTAAGACTTGCTGCCACAGGTGACTGCCCCAAAATGGAGTTTTAAAAAATGGGAAAAGGAGGCTGTGCTTCTGCTTAGGCTTATTATGGCAAGCCCCTAAACCTTTGCAATAGTCCATAGGTGCAGTCAGCAACATATAACTGAATGTCACTTAGCATGCACATAAGTCCATTTAAATTTTTTAGAAATTGTATTTTAAAAAAGAAGCTACCTTCATAATGGTCTGATCTTAAAAATGATCTGGCTTGAAGTCGGAATCCAGAAACATAATCTTCAGGACCAGCTTCATTCTCCAGTTCTTCCTGTTGCACAATGAGCTTGTTCATTTCACAAAGCCTATTGGGAAGGAAGTTCCGACTGAGTAGAGTGGGAACAGTTCAAGTTCCTTAACTCAAATTCCTTTATAGAGGGTTATTTCCAACAATTTTATATGTTATGTTCAAGCTCCTTCAAAAAGACAGATGTCTCTAATGCTTATTTTGTCTTTATATTGCACTTTAGAAATGTTAAAAAGGGATACTGTTGCAGAAAAAGCATTTTAATCTGCTAAGGATTATGAAGGATTTATTCTTTTCATTTTGAGAAGCCAGGCATCGCTCCCACTTACATAATATATTACTCAGGGGTGGGAGGATCACTTTTACTCTGTGGAGTATTGAAGCCTTAGTATGTGAGATGGCAAAAATATCACCATTGGAAGAAAAATAGTGGTATTAAAGATGCTTATAAAAGACATTTATTTCCTAATGATAATTGAAGCAGAAGAGTTGCATGAATTTGAAAGAAGAGGAAATAATTGATCCAGTTCCAAAGTTCACTCACTTATTGAGATTAGGGTTGTAGAAAAATGAATTTTGTAGTAGTCAAATGGATTTTATGCTCCCATAATGTTTTCTGCTCCTTTCTGTTGGAATTCATATACCTGTACGATTTGTTTGGGAGAATGGAAACAAGTTTAGCAAACTGGAACGACTGTTGGCTGGAGAAGGTATTTTAAATTTCCATACAAAAAGTGAATAATGAAAAGGAGGAGCATAATCTGTTGCTGTAATTTCCTGAGAGAGCCAGTGTAGAGTAGTAGATATAATGTTAGACTAAAACTAGAAGAGAGCTGCATTCAAATGCCTGCTTTCTTGTCAAACCTGCTGGGTAGACTTGGCCAAAGTATACTCCTCCAGCCTGTCTTATTATCCTGCATGGTGCCTGCATCAGGGTTCACACATTTTGGTTGAGTAGGAGGGAAAACACATCTTTCTTGTGCCTTAAAGCACACCCACACTTATGCTTGACCTGTATTTTGACTATATTGTGTACCAATAAGTTCCCCCGGGTCGGAGAGATTTTCGTGTTGTTCCATGGCTATGCCTTGCAAAAATCTGATCTCACCCACTGAACTGATGCTTGGTTAAGCAAAATCTTTCTTTGGATTTGCATCTGATAAGATCCAAATCAGCGGGAAAGATCAGATATTTGCAAGGCACAATGAAAAAAGCTTTGAAACCTGGAGTAATTCATCAGCGCACTATGATCAAAATACAGGTCAAGCAAAAGTGTGGACGAGTCCTTACAAGGATCCTTCACGCACAGTCCCTGGCGCAAAAAGATAGTGCCTTTGAAGATTTCAGTAGGTGAGATTAGCAATTTGGTTTCAATGGTAAACTTTCACTAGAAATACTATGTATACCTATCACTTAAATAAAATTTTGATTCTCAGTAGTCACAGAATGATAACTATAAGTTCATTTATATATTTATGCATTTATCTATTATTATTTATTAAATTTGTATACCACCCTTAATCTGTAGATCTCAGGACAGTTCACAATGTAAAAAACAATATAAAACACAAAATACATGATCAAAAGAAGAACCACAGTAAACCTCCCTGTCCCCACAACCATGTTGCTTTAGCAACACCTGAATAGCTTTTGAGTATAGAAAAATACAAAGGGAAAATAGTTAATATAGCATACACTGTACCTACAAATGTGCAGGCAGCATCATTGATGTGTGACATCACAAGAGAGAAGCCAGACACTCACCTTGGAGCATTTTTACACACCTTTGCTGCATTCTGAGGCACTTGCTTTCAGGGCGAAGAATGTATGTGGAATGTATGTGGAATCAGCTTTTACAACTTTTAGAATATATATGCAAAGTCTGTCTGACTTGCTGTTGTTGCTGAGTAAACCCTTTCAGTAAACCCTGCAAATGGCGTTTCCCAAAACAACCTTATGTTACAGATAAAGATATGGATTTGTAAGTCTGAAAATGTGTATTGGGAAGGGGGGAAATTTAGGGAAGTGTGTACTTTGCTTTTTTCCAGAAAAATAGGAGCCGGAACTCATCATGAAGTTGTTATAGTAAGAGTCAAGCTTTTTAACAAAAAACAAAAAAAGGATAGGTGCTGGTACCCCCTGAAAAAAAGCACTTTGTCTGGAAGCTGTGGCTGGATGGTTACGTGGGAGCCGGTTGAAGCTAAATCCTTCGAAGACAGAGGTCCTGTGGCTGGGACGGGACGATATGGGATTGGGGGGGCAACTCCCATCTCTTGCGGGGGCGCAGTTAGTGCCAGCACCGTCCGTTAAGAGTTTGGGTGTAATCTTCGACACCTCCCTTTCCATGGAGGCGCAGATTGCAGCTATAACAAAGGCGGCATTTTTCCATCTCCGCCAAGCTAAGCAGTTGGCTCCTTACCTCTCTCGCCCTGACCTAGCCACTGTGATCCACGCGACGGTCACCTCCAGACTGGATTATTGTAACTCGCTCTACGTGGGGCTGCCCTTAAGACTGACCCAGAAACTCCAGCGGGTGCAGAATGCTGCAGCGAGACTCCTTACGGGGTCTTCGCTGCGAGATCACATTCATCCGGTGCTATATCAACTGCACTGGCTCCCGGTGGAGTACAGGATCAGGTTTAAGGTGCTGGTTTTAACCTTTAAAGCCCTATACGGCCTAGGACCCTCGTACCTACGGGACCGCCTCTCCTGGTACGCCCCACAGAGAAACTTACGGTCTTCAAATAAAAATATCTTGAAGGTCCCAGGCCACAGAGAAGTTAGGCTGGCCTCAACTAGAGCCAGGGCTTTTTCGGCTGTGGCTCCGACCTGGTGGAACACTCTGTCCCAAGAGACTAGGGCCCTGCGGGACTTGACATCTTTCCGCAGGGCCTGCAAGACAGAGCTGTTCCGCCAGGCCTTTGGCCAGGGCACAGCCTGACTCCCTCCCTCGGCAATCTTCGCGGAGCTCTGGCCCAATAGTGGCCAGTGGCTTGAATTTAATTAATTTTATAATGAATGATTTTAGAGTGTTGTTTGTGTTGTACTTTTGTATTGTTTTATTGTTGTTAGCCGCCCTGAGCCCAGCTTCGGCTGGGGAGGGCGGGATATAAATAAAATTTATTTTTATTATTATTATTATTATTATTATTATTATTATTATTATTATTAAATAGCATGTATTCTGTAATCACATAAGATTACAGTTAACCGCTAGGCAAGGTAGAAGACTGGAAGGAGACAGTGTTCCTTCGTCCCTAAAACCTCGTCCCCAGGTTAGCCTCAAGGTGAGCCTAATGTGTTGTTCCACCTTAGAGATACTGATACACTGTGCAGAGATTTTTCACTTTACAAATAGAAACAGCTCCTCAGCTGCTGAAGCATGATGCCAATAAAATCAATAAGCCATTTCTAGTCCTGAACTATAAACTCAACATCTTTTAATAAACTATCATTTTGGGGTCCACATGAATCTACTTTGACACAGAAGGCTAATGGCTGTTCTCTCTTCTGTCTCTAGAAACCAATAATTACTCTTCTGTCTCTAGAAACCAATAATTACTCAATAGTCCCAGGGCCTTATCTTTTTTTTTGGTACAATTCTCATGACTGTAGCTCAATTGTTCCTTTCTAAGGTTGTGTAATGTTTATTATTTAACAAGTCAAATCCATGTGCGTGTGACCACACCTAAATTTGGGTTGCTTTTTGAGGTGCCAAGGAAACGTAAGATGACTTACGCAATAAATAATAGCTTTGATAATGATAGGAGAAGAGCAGACATAGAAAGAAATTAGAAAGTGAGAGAAAGGTTTGTTTATCATGCATAAATCTACAAATAAGCTAGGAAGAGAAAAAAAGAGATGAAATGTGTTATAAAAGGGATAAGTGAATGTTAAAGGACCAGGCAAAAGGGATGAAAGGAACTGACAGTTTGGGGGAGGGGCTAAAGTGCAAATTGGGAATGAAGAGAGAAGAGCAGAAGAAATGATAGGAGGGGGGGGGATGCTTTTGGATCAAAAAATTCTGCCTAAAACGGGGAGGCTGAATCACAACACCTGCAGGGCAAATGTCTATACTTAGCTTGTGGGCAGCTGAGCTACAGAACTCCTTACACCAAAGGAAATGCTGTGACCAAGAATTTAGCCATTTGCAAAGGTGGATTAGACACCAGCAGAAAATGATTCCTTAATTGCTGGCTGATTATGCCAAACTCTGCCTCCCATGGTGATCATTTTATTGTCTCATATTTTTGGTAAACTGCTTTGAGGTTGCATTTTTTTATTTTTTAAGTCAAGTAGTATATAATTTTTTATAAAATAAATAATAAACAAAATAATTTTTGTGAATGGCTCTGCACCTGCAGCCCCACTTAGCTACTGATTGGTTTCTGTCATTTTCAAGTGGACCCTGGAGGTATAAAGTCTCAGAGCCCCATTATAGGGCATACCTACAGAGCAAGGAGCAGCCTCGGATGTGGCCTCTGCACCTTCCCCACAACCACACATTGTGCACAGTTGTGTGAGCAGAACCCAGTGTAAGAGCAGCTCATTGTGATCAGGACACATGAAGCATTGCATGGCTCTCCTGCTCATGAGCAGAAGCTCCGTTGTTCAGCTCTCTTCTCACCCAACTGTGAAGAGCATAGAGCTGCTGAAAGAAAATGGTGTAACCCTGAGAGCCGGGCTAAAACCATGGTGCCACTCCTTCCTCTACACAAGAGTAGCGCATCACTAGGGCTCCCAATTCTTTAAACCAAATTCAGTTCTGTTTTGAAGTGGTACTTCATCTATGACACTGAAGGTTTGTTAAAGTTTGACCAACCCTTGCTACCGAGATCTTAATCAAACATGAATAAAGATATGATAAAACTGCATAGACTTTTTAGATTATGGAAATTGTGCCAACATCTTCACCCTCCATATATTTATGCAATGAATTTAGCTAGATTGAAATTCAATACAGAGTGTAAAACCACCCTGTGTTTTCCACTGGAGACTTGAAAATCTGTTTCTGCGCCAATATCCCAATTAAAATGTACAGTACAACTGGGATATTACAACTAAGTTACACATCTACTGAATGTTTAACAGTAATTGCAGCTAGTTTCAATAACAATCTCTCTGAAGGGTAGGATTTCATAGTTTAGAACACACAAATTGCTAGAACATTAATAAGCACACCTATTAAAATTATCTATTAGTGTTAGCATGATAAATTAGCTAACAATTAATAGAGCTGAAACAATCAAATCCTAAAAATTCTTAGCAAAATTCTACTTTCAAGTTGCAATATTTAATATTTTATGGCAGGTAAGAGTATTCAGTATCTGACTATATTTGAATCTTATTTGGTTTGCAATATTTCAAAGAATTAATTTAAGAAACTTCAAGATTGCTGAGGGAGTTCTGATAAGCCTCTGAAATGTCTTGGAGAATTCATAGATCATTTCATGCCATCTAACCATAAGTCAGCAAACTTGCAAAGGTGAAAGTAGGGATGAGCAAATCTCTCTTCTATACCATATTTCTTCTGCATTTTTTAAAACATAATCCTGTTCCAATTTCTGCATTCATCCACATTTTTTTTTAAAATCCTCTCTAAATATTTAGCCTTCACCCAAAGTTGGAAAAATAATAACATTGGTCTTTCCCTGATCATTTGTTTATGAAAAACAATGGGGTGTTTTACTACCCCAATCTACTTATATTGGTAGATGTAATAAATACAGCCCAATGGCAAAATTCAATGCCCTTCTGGGGCATTTAATGCCCAAAGTGGTTTCTTCTTGTTGTTGCTTCCAGAAAAAAATCAGTAAGCAATAAGGATTGTACAGATGGCAGTTTGTGACAATGTCCTAAAAGGACCCTGCACAATGCAAAGTGTGCTGCGATAAAAGTGACTTACCCCGGAATTCTGGATAAAGGTTAAGTATGCATTTTGTCCTAGAATATGTATTCACACACTTAAATGTGTCTTCCAATGGAAAATTGGACAAAACAACTTCCTGAGAAGTGCAAACTCCAGCAGAGAGCTAATTTCCCATTTGCACATTAATCTGAGAGGTCTGGATCAGTTGATTTCATCTTAAAGAGCTGGCACGTGCTGCCCCTGAATGCCTAGCTGGAAGATGGCTAGGAGTGGGCAGTCAAGCCAAGGTACAGAAGAAAAAGAATAATAGCTGAGATTAATATTCAGGTAGGTAGCCGTGTTGGTCTGACACAGTCAAATAAATAAATAAAATTAAAAAATTGCCCAGTAGCACCTTAGAGACCAACTAAGTTCGTTCTGGGTACAAACTTTTGTGTGCATGGACAAGAACAAACTTAGTAGAACAAACTACTGGATAAATTTGTTTTAATTATTTTTAAAATGAAATTAATACTACTATCCTTCTTGGTGGACAGGCTCCGAAGCCAACAGTAACAGAATCTTTGACAGATTACAAAGTTTTCTGCCCCTCCTCTTTGGTGCTTCTTTCCACAAAAGTATAATATGCACATGCTTTCTGTACAGCATGCACACTATAGCTGGCTGGCGAGGTGTGAGAAATAGAGGCAACAGAATATCATGTCAGATATTACAAATCAATCATTATCATGTCTGGCAAATCTTGTGCCTGGATTTGGACAGACAGACTATTCTTCTGTCAGCTGAGTAAAGCATTTCTTCTTAGAGCTGACAGGGACACCATGACATGCATGAGATGTGTTTGAGTTGCAAGCCTTAGTCAAAGGAGTTATGCTTTGTAAAATATAGCCTAATCCTCACCTACTGCTGCCATGAGGTCTGCTGACATGAATAACACAGTATTTTGAAGGAAGGGTGTTTGACCAGTACTATGAAACATTAGAAATAATTTAGGATTTGGGTAACTCTCTAAAACTATAGAGATTTACTAAGAACAATTAATTATATCCTGTCTTCTCCATGCATAAGCTTCCCACGCTCTCTGCACCAGTTTGCAGCAACCCATCTGCATACAAACAGTGGGTCTTCCTAACTCCTCACTTGTCCGGAATTTTGGCTTTGCAAGTGCTACCAATTTTTGGCACAGTCTTTAGAATGCCAATTTGCTAACTATAGTTAATTAATCCACTTCAGCAAATTGTGCACCTGGAATTATTGCCAGGTCAATTCATGTGTTGTACAACAGTAGTTTATAGTTTCAAATCTAAACAAATAAAGTGATGCAAAGGGAAAAAAAGTAAAATAAAAATGTGTTCATACAAAATGCAGTAGGCTATTAATATTTACATATGTATTAGGATAATAATAAAAAAATTATATAAGAATATATGGGTTAGGGTGTTTTTCTTCTATTAGGTAAAGGTAAAGGTACCCCTGACTGTTAGGTCCAGTCGCGGACGACTCTGGGGTTGCGGTGCTCATCGCGCTCTATAGGCCAAGGGAGCTGGCGTTTGTCTGCAGACAGCTTCCGGGTCATGTGGCCAGCATGACTAGATCGCTTCTGGCGAGCCAGAGCAGCGCTCGGAAACGCCGTTTAACTTCCCGCCGGAGTGGTACCAGGGACCAAGCAACAGGAGCTCACCCCGTTGCAGGGATTCGAACCACCGACCTTCTGATCGGCAAGCCGTAGGCTCTGTGGTTTAGACCACAGCACCACCCGTGTCCCTTTCTTCTATTAGATATGTTCAAATCTTGACTCCACCATAAGTTCATTGGGGCCTTTAGCTGAGGCGCTGCTTGATCTGGACCATGGAAACGACAGTTCAGGCAGAGCTGTTGTATGGATTAGCAAGATAATGCTGTATGAAGTCCTTTGAATACTCAAAAACAGTATATTCATTCTTATTCATTACCCAAATATTGCATGAAAGGAAACAAAAGTAGCCCTTAAAAGAAATCTTAATAATAATAATGGTGGTGGTGATGATGAATATGACATTCCCTTTCTTTGCAAAACACTTATGAAATGCAACACAGCCTTCCCAAACTTTCACAAATAGGCCTTCATTGCGTTATGCTATTTTCTTCCACTGGCAGAAGGTTCAGACTGTTTCTCGGCCAAGACCTCAATCTTTGGAGCTGAATTCAATTTCCAATTTTGCAGCCTCAAGCACTTAGTGACAACTCCCACTCTGTGATTCCAATCCAGTTGGCCATACTTCACTTTCCATATAGATGGCAAGGACTCCAATATCCAACATGTCAGGCTTCAATATGCTGTACAGTGTTGGCTTGAATTTATTCTCCAACTTTCTCCAAGAAATTGGCTACCACGAGACAGCTCTTGTAGATATGATTGAAGCTGACAGGTTCCCTATTGTATCTCCAGCACCTCTGGACCATATTCAAAGAGAACTACTGTTATAACTACTTGCTGCCCAAGGCTGTACTGCAAAGGTAAATTGAGCAATTGCTACAATCCTGCATGCAGCTACAGATTTTATGGATTGCAGCTATAGGTTCAATTAGCTTTGCAATATAGGCTTAGGCAGCAAGTATGGGGTTTCTTTGAGTAAGATATGGACCATTAAATACATGAAATTTTAGGCTGAATTACAGGCAGTTGATGCAATCCAGCAGGTATAAGATCCGTCCGAGTAAGCCCAGCTAAGCTAGTAGCATCACTTGCTGGATGACATCTAGTTTTTCTTGATGTGCTGCAATTTGCAATTGATTGGAGTAGCTCAGGCAGAAAATAAGGCATTCGTACACATCCATAAACCAGGATCTCAAGACATGTGTGTCTAGTTTTGTGTACCCAATGAAACTTTGGGCTTGCATTTCTTGACCCATATTCCACAGGCAAGATGACAAAGCAATTTTGGAACTGAGGGGACTTCAACGTTAAGAACAACAAAAATCCTTGACTGGACATGCCTAAAATTGTTCTTCCAAAGCTAGATTGTGTTGGATCCAAACAGTGCTTTTTTCTGGGGGGACGCAGGGGGGTGCATAGCCCTAAACATTTTGTGAATCTAAGTTTGGCCTCACTGAGGGACAGTATTTCAATATGAGTAGGAAAATAAGAGTACCTCTAAACATTTTTTTTTTGAAAAAAAGCACCAATCAAAATCCAGCCAAGCAGGAGTGGCGGGGAGTAGAGAGCAGGCGGGGGTGGGGCTGGTGCGTGTTCTGGGGGCGGGATACGCCACCTACAGGGGCGTGGAACCCAGCGCAGGCGGGGGGGGCAGCCGTGATGGCACCCTACCGGGACTGCGCTGCCGGGGGTGGTGCATTCCTACTGCACTCCTCTTCCTCCGCCAGTGCCAAGCAGTGACTCTGGGACAGGGTGGTGGCATCCTGTTGTTCAGACTGACCAGGGGGAAGGTGAAGGGCAGGCAAATAATTGCACTAGATTGGGTCAGATTCATGGGTGAGACCCTTTAAATGTCTCAACCCCTCCTCCCTCTTGTGAAATCCCACGGGCCAGTCACCTTCCCACAAGATCCTGCAAAACCATAAGAGGAAGATGCAACTCCACCTTCCCACAGCTTTCCAGAACACTCACAATTGGGCAAAGCCACCCTGAGCACTGTTGCACCTGGAATGCAGCTCATACACAAATTTTATATGCAAAATTATTATATATGTGTTTGTTATGTACATGTATGAAAGACCCCCCTGCCGCCGCCCTAAGTGAATGTGTCAACCCTTTCCAACAAGTCATAGGCATGCTTAAAAATGACTGATAGATTTCTGGCCTGGGGCCTTGTGCTCTCATACTCTTTCTCCCTGAGCACTCTTGACATCTCATCATTGCAGTATCTTGAAATCCTTCACTCACTTATAAATATTGAAAGAGAACTATATGCTCAGCTACGAAAAGAAAACCTTAAAAGTTTTGCCTTCTGGTTCCAAGACACAGAAAAGGCAGAGTTCTGCTGGTGTGGTTGCCTTCTTTTGCCTACATTTGATCAGCCTGAAAAATAAGTAAACAGGAGCGAAATGCTTGATTAGTCTAAGCATATGCAGATTAATATAAATACTCCCAGATAATGTAGAATTGCTCATGAAACTTAATGATATTTGGCATTCTGATTTAGGCATATGAGCAGCTGCCAGAAAGCTGTCAGTCAGGGGAAAGAAACAAAAGATTGAGATGCTAGTTTTGGCACTGCTAAGCATTATTTAGATTCTTTTCCATTTCTGATATACAAATTTTATTTCCATTATTTTTAATACTAGTTCTATCACTTCTGCCACATCAAGCTCTTCAGCTTGGAACATTGAACTTGTTCTTGAATACATTCTGAAGGAAGGAATTAATATTCCTTACTGTTAACTGAATGGTAGAATCCCCACATACCACCCCTCTGTTCTTGGTATGAAATACATAATTATATGGGATGCAGTTGGCAGCTCCATCTCAATCCAGCTCTTGATGCCTGACTTGGTTGTTGCTGGCGTGTGCATGGCTGGTGGCACAATATTGCTCCGCTCGGGTTCTTTTAGACTACTTGGTAAAACACAGGGTGCTGTTTAACATTCTAATGAACTGATGAGAGGATAAAAAGGCATTCTGTTCCCTTTATTGATTTCCATCTCATCATCTTAAATGTACAAAACCTTTTGTGGATCTCTTTTCCCCCCCAATTCCTGTACTCTTAGAAGCTGTAAGAACCTTTCAGGATCAGGCCAAAGGCCCAGCTAGTCCAGGACCTGCTTCTCTAAATAACCTATTAGATGCTTCTAGACAGCCCACCAGGAGCACCCAAGGACAAGATTCACTTCCCACTCTTTGCTCCCCGGGGCCTGGAACCCAGGGACTAGCATGCTGAATCTGTTTTTAATTAGTCGGTTTAATTTATCCAAGTCCATGATCCATCCATCACTGTGACTAAGGCCAAGTTGGGACCCAGACTGAAGTGAGTTAAATCAGTAACCTCCAAAAATGCTTGCTGCTGTACCTCCACGACCCTCTGTGCTCAATAAGGAAAAATTAGTGACCTAAGTGAAGCAGATACCACTTCCTCCAATATTCTCTCCCATCCCTGCCAAGACGGCTGAAGGGCCAGAGGGCACAGGGTTGACCATATTACTGCAAGTACCTTGTCTGTATCTTCAGATCACAGTTGCAAATAGATGCAAATAGAACAAATCAACAGAACAGGAAAGAGAAATCAGGCAATTTTTCAGCTAGTTACAGCATAAATAAACCAGCAAATCAAATGTAAGCACCTTTGAAACATGTTAATTTCAGTAGAGGAGTTTTAAGCGTGTGCTAATTCTGAACATATATATAACATTTTGTAACCTGTGCAGCAAAGTGGCAGTGGCACAGGTATTCTCCTGGGTCACCTGATTGCTTTGCTATAAGGAAAGACCTTCTTTTCCTTGGGCAGTGTTCAAGCACTGCTGTTGTGTTGTGTCGGTGGTGGCAAACACAAACCCTGTGTTATGAAATTCCATACTGTCTCATACGACCACCTGTCTCCTTGATCCTTGCCCATCTGCGGGGTGGTGAATGCTTCCCTCTGTGAGGAAGCCTTCCCAGTCCTGCTGAAAGAGGCGGTCATTAAACCGCTTCTTAAAAAAAACATCTTTATACCTGGCCAATTTGGCGAACTATCGCCCGGTCTCAAATCTACCATTCTTGGGCAAGGTGATTGAGTGGGTGGTTGCCGAACAACTCCAAGCACGCCTGGAGGATGCGGACCATTTGGATCCCTTCCAATCGGGATTCAAGCCTCACCATGGGACTGAAACTGCCTTGGTCGCACTGGTTGATGATCTCCGGCGGGCTAGGGACAAAGGTGAGAGCTGTTTCCTAGTTCTCCTGGATCTTTCAGCAGCCTTTGACCTATTGACCATAACATCCTTCTGGGCCGTCTTGAGGGGCTGGGAGCTGGGGGCACTGTTATACGGTGGTTCCGCTCCTTTCTCCTGGGCCGTGTCCAGAAAGTGGTGTTGGGGGATGAGTGTTCAGACCCCTGGGCTCTCAGTTGTGGGGTGCCTCAGGGTTCCGTCCTCTCCCCCATGCTTTTTAATATCTATATGAAGCCGCTGGGAGAGATCATCAGGGGGTTTGGGCTGGGTGTTCATCAGTATGCGGATGATACCCAGCTCTACCTCTCGTTTAAATCAGAACCAGTGAAGGCGATGAAGGTCCTGTGTGAGTGCCTAGAGGCGGTTGGAGGATGGATGGCGGCTAACAGATTGAGGTTGAATCCTGACAAGACAGAAGTACTGTTTTGGGGGGACAGGGAGCGGGTGGGTGTGGGGGATTCCCTGGTCCTGAATGGGGTAACTGTGCCCCTGAAGGACCAGGTGCGCAGCCTGGGAGTCATTTTGGACTCACAGCTGTCCATGGAGGCGCAGGTTAACTCTGTGTCCAGGGCGGCTGTCTCTCAGCTCCACCTGGTACGCAGGCTGAGACCCTACCTGCCTGCAGACTGTCTCACCAGAGTGGTGCATCCTCTAGTTATCTCCTGCTTGGACTAATGCAACGTGCTCTACGTGGGGCTACCTTTGAAGGTGACCCAGAAACTGCAATTAATCCAGAATGTGGCAGCTAGACTGGTGACTGGGAGTGGCCGCCGGGACCACATAACACCGGATCTGCAACATCTGCATTGGCTCCCAGTACGTTTCCGATCACGATTCAAAGTGTTGGTGCTGACCTTTAAAGCCCTAAACGGCCTCGGTCCAGTTTACCTGAAGGAGCGTCTCCACCCCCATTGTTCAGCCCAGACACTGAGATCCAGCGCCGAGGGCCTTCTGGCGGTTCCCTCATTGTGAGAAGTGAGGCTACAGGGAACCACACAGAGGGCCTTCTCTGTAGTGGCGCCCGCCCTGTGGAACGCCCTCTCATCAGATGTCAAAGAGATAAACAACTACCTGACATTCAGAAGACATCTTAAGGCAGCCCTGTTCAGGGAAGTTTTTAATATGTAACACTGTATTGTTTTTAACACTTGATTGGGAGCCGCCCAGAGTGGCTGGGGATACTCAGCCAGATGGGCAGGGTATAAATAATAAATTATTATTATTATTATTATTATTATTATTATTATTATACATGAAAGCATCATCCATCCAGTACTTCAGATGTCCTTTCCCACCGGCTTTCCCTGACCTGTAGGAATGGACCATGTTATTACTGAATTCCTGTTTTTATCTGTTTTTACAATATGGTTTTTGTTAGGATATTTCCGTTCCACCTTAAAAGGGAGCAGGATGTTTGTATAACAGCCTGCGTAAGTTCCTGTCTCACAGGATGTTTATGTTGTAAGTTCGTTTCGTTTTCTGCTGTCTTGCCTGAGCAGTCGGAGCAGACGGTCATGTCTCCTTTGTTCTGACCAACGCCTAATAAACTGTAAATATGCATGTTCTGCTCTCATGCTGTGCAACTTCTTGCTGTGTGAATTCTGCTGTCAGAGTGTGCACTAAGCCTGAGGCTTAGTGTCGCTGAATTGCTGATATTGCCTGACTACGGGAGGTCGATGGATCGTCCGGCACCGAGCTTGGGGGCTCAGATGGATTCTATCTCCCTGGCAGTATCCCAACAACAGGTTTCGGGCCCAGATTCACGGCACTTGCAGGAGAGTAAGACTGCGACAGACTGCTGAGGTATGTGTGGGAAAAGCGAAAGCAAAGGCTTTTCGTTGCCGCGGCAAGAGCTTTTGATGTCTGGCAAAACTAATTGGCCTGGGAGCCGAGCCAGAGGCATCGTGATTTATGGGCTGCCGAGATAAGAAGTCTTAGAACGCATAAAGGCTCACGGCTAAAGTAAAAAGCTGGAATGGAGTTTTTCCAAGCTTCAGAAGCTGCTGAGTGCCCAAAATTAAATCGGGACAATTATCAGACCTGGGCAAAATGGTGTGAGAGTTTGCTGCGTCAGTATGGAGTCTGGCATACTGTATTTGAGGCCACTCCAGTTCCTCGGACAGAGAAATGGCAGGGCCAGGATTCGAAGGCCATGGATATTATTGTCTTATCCGTCTCTCTGGAGGAAATAAAGACGCTTGCTGGAAATCTCACGGCACGTGACATGTGGGATGCTTTGAAAAAGGCCCACCAGCCAATAATCCCAGCCCAGTGTTTGAATGCATCGGAGGTCCTGGCTGTTTCCCAGAATGCTAGTGAATGCAGGGATGCTGAGGGCACCGATTGCAAGCTGCAGGGGGAGCAGACTATAACGTCATCCCAGGCAGCATTCCAGCCTCCAGGGGGAGCCAAGGAGTCGGCAGCTGAGAGCTCTGTTTCTCGTGAGAACCAAGGTCAGAGCCTTTGCAGAGGCCGGAAGACCAGATGTAAACAGAGCAAGATGCTTGCAGGTGGCCAGGAGCAGGGGGGCAAGTTGCAAAAGCCCACGCCAGTGGAAAACAAGGCTATGTTTGCTGGCACAGCTCCACCAAAGGCTAAAGGCACGTCTGATGGCCAGGAGCAGGGGGGCAAGTTGCATAAGCCCTCGCCAGTGGAAAACAAGGCTATGTTTGCTGGCACAGCTTCACCAAAGGCTAAAGGCAAGCTGCAAAAGCCCACGCCGGTGGGAAACAAGGCCAAGGCCAGGTTTGTAATTGACTCAGGTTGCACGCGCCATCTCAGCAAAGACCGCCATCTGTTTATCTCCTTCACACCTCAAGATGGAGAGGTCCAGCTGGCTGATGGAAGGACTTTGCAAGCTACAGGAGTTGGGACTGTGAAGCTTGAAAGTCTGCATACTACCATTAGTAATGTACTTTTTGTTCCAGGAGCTGCGGACAATTTGATTAGTGTACCACAGCTGACTGGGCGTGGTTTTGAGGTTTCCTTCAAGAGGACTGTCTGTGTCATCAGAAAAGGCAAAGAGGACATGTGGCATGCAAAGTTGATGGATGGTTTGTTCTGTCTAACTTATGATGACAATGCAGTTGTATCTAATGCTGATTCTTGTTGTGTTGCACAAACTAACAAGGTTCTTCATGCAGGATGCATTCATGATGCACATCGCAGATTTTGTCACCTCTCTTGGCAAGCGCTAGCCAAGATGCCTGAGTTGGTTGAAGGTTTGAACATCAAACCTTGCAAATTTCACATGAAATGTGTCTCTTGTGCAGAGAACAAGGTGAAGGTTGCTCCAAAAGGCAAGGAGTCTAGCAGGCAGGCTTCCAAACCCTACCAGCTAGTTCATGCAGACCTGGTAGGTCCTCTAGCGCCCTCTTTGGGAGGAGCAAGGTACTTCATGGTTCTAATTGATTCTTTTTCCAGGTACATTCATGTGTTTATGCTCGAGCAGAAATCGCAAGCATTTCCTAAGTTCAAGGCATTCTGTGCTTGGTTGGAGAATGCTCACGGTAAACGTATTGGTTGTCTGTTTACTGATCGAGGCGGGGAATTCACTTCTCAGCAGTTTGAAGCTTTCCTGACTGAGAAGGGAATCCAGCATGACTTGTCAACGCCTAGATCGCCATGGATGAATGGGCTTGCGGAGAGAGCAAATCAAACGTTGCTGCAAGGGATAAAAACCTTGTTGCATGATGCCAATCTCCCTGAGAAGTTTTGGGGGGAGGCTTTGGCAAATTTTGTTTATACTTTTAACAGGAGACTGTCATCACCTATTGGCTGCACTCCCTATGAGAAAATGTTTGGTAAGCAACCTAATGTCAAACACATGAGAATCTTTGGTTCTGACATGTGGGTACACACCCCACAAAGCAACAAGCTTGGGAAGCGTGGGGCACATGGTTTGTTCATGGGGTACGAAAAAGGTGCATACAGGGTATGGATGACTAACTCTAAATCCATAAAGTTCACAAGGAGTGTTGAGTACAATCCTAAGTGGGGGGAAAATGTGGGAATTTTCCAGAGTTACCCAGAGGAGGATGAAGGTGATGTGAAGAAAGCAAATCATGCTGAGAAAGCTGAGGAAACTGAGGATGATGATGATGATGATGATGATGATGATGATGATGATCAGAGTTCGGATTCCAGTTCAGTGGGCGGCGCTGCTGCTGCTGTCAGTGACAGTGATGACACAGCAGACTACAAGAGCGCAAAGGCCTCAGTCAGACCATCTGATGAGTCTGACAATGAACTGGAAGAACCACTGTTCACCATTGGTCGTTTTTCTCCTAAGAAGGAGGAGATGAGTCCAGAAGACTTGCGTCTGGTTCGCAGGTCTGAAAGGGCGACCAAAGGCAAACCTCCAAAGAGATTTGCTGATGAGTTTGCTAAGACGGCAACTGCTGTTCTTAGTAGCTCAGAGAAGGTGTGGGAACCTTCAAGCTTCAAAGAGGTCCAGGAGTTAACCTCTAAAGATGCTGAGCCTTGGCTTAATGCCATGAAGGCTGAAGTTGATTCCTTGAACAGGAACCAAACTTGGGAACTGGTACCGGTAGTCCCAGGGATGAGACTGGTTGGCAGCAAATGGGTCTTCAAGGCCAAGACAGACCAGAATGGCAAGGTTGTCAGACACAAAGCCAGATTGGTTGCCAGAGGTTTTTCACAGGTACCAGGGCAGGATTACCACGAGACCTACTCGCCCACGGTCAAATATGAGAGCATTCGAATGATGCTCAAGATCGCTGCGGAGGAGAAACTGCATGTTTCCCATCATGACATTAATACAGCTTTTTTGTACGGGATTTTGAACGAGCAGCTGTACATGCTTCCACCTGATGGGATGCAGATACAGAAGGGAATGGTCTGTAAACTGCGGAAATCCTTGTATGGTCTCAAGCAGAGTGCCAGGTGTTGGAACAAAAAAGTCACTGAAACGTTGCTTTCTCTAGGTTTTCACCAGGGCAAAGCTGATCCATGTGTGTTTGTCAAGGAGGAGGGGCAAAACAAACTGTATTGTTTATGTTTTGTTGATGATCTTCTGATGTTTTGGAAGAATCAGGCTTTTTACAAAAGCACCCTAGCTCAGCTGAAGGAGCACTTTGACATGAAGGATCTTGGTGAGGTATCCAACTATCTTTCTCTGCAGGTGGAAAGGGACCAAGCAGGTAATTTTCTGGTACACCAAACACAGAAAATTACTGATGTATTAACCAGGTTGAATTTGGTTGATGCAAACCCAGCAGACACACCGATGGTGACAGGTTACCAGGTAGACAGTACTGCTGAAGCGTTTTCTGACACAACGCTGTACAGATGCATTCTAGGCAAGTTGAATTTCATTGCTAGATGTTCGAGACCTGACATTGCTGTAAGCACTAACCTGCTTAGCAGACATGCTAACAATCCTACTGTTCAGGATTGGAAAGCTCTGAAGCGCATAGCCCGGTATTTGAAAGGGACTATGCACTACAGGCTGAGGTTCACCAGTCAGAAGACTGGAGGTCTTGAAATCTTTGCAGATGCAAGTTTTGGAAGTGACACCACGGATGGTACAAGCACTTCTGGAGTATGCTACATGTACAACCACTGCCTGTTTGACTGGTTGTGCAAAAAGCAGACGACAGTTAGCCTAAGTTCCTGTGAAGCAGAACTCAATGCTCTGTCATTTTCACTCATGGATTGTGAATGGTTGATGCAACTGTTTAAGGACATTGGGGTTTCTGTGAAATGTCCTATACAAGTGTATCAAGACAATAGATCTTGTTTGGCTTTGCTGAACTCGGAGAGTTGCAAGCAAAGGACCAAGTGCTTGCAGATTAAGCTACATCGTGCAAGAGAGTGTATTCAGAAAGGACTCATTCAGGTGTCCTACATGCCAGGAAATGAAATTCCTGCTGATCTGTTGTCTAAGGTTGTTAACAGAGAACAACTGAAGGTTTACGCACAAAGGTTGCAATTGGGTTGAACCACAGGTACTACAGGTTACACGGAAAGGGGGAGGATGTTAGGATATTTCCGTTCCACCTTAAAAGGGAGCAGGATGTTTGTATAACAGCCTGCGTAAGTTCCTGTCTCACAGGATGTTTATGTTGTAAGTTCGTTTCGTTTTCTGCTGTCTTGCCTGAGCAGTCGGAGCAGACGGTCATGTCTCCTTTGTTCTGACCAACGCCTAATAAACTGTAAATATGCATGTTCTGCTCTCATGCTGTGCAACTTCTTGCTGTGTGAATTCTGCTGTCAGAGTGTGCACTAAGCCTGAGGCTTAGTGTCGCTGAATTGCTGATATTGCCTGACTACGGGAGGTCGATGGATCGTCCGGCACCGAGCTTGGGGGCTCAGATGGATTCTATCTCCCTGGCAGTATCCCAACAGTTTTACTAGTGTTCACGTTGTAGCTCTGCTTTTATGATACTGTTTTATTGTTTCTATCTTGCATTTTTGTAAACTGCTTAGAGAGCTTTAAATATTGAGCAGTTTGGGAAAGCATTTAAGTAACTGAATAAAAACAATTTTAAATAAAACAGAGGGAGGCAGAGGAGAAGGAGTGTGGCAGCAGTGCAACCCTTTGCCTCTTGATATTTAAGGTAAAAGGGAAGAGAAAGGCACCAGTTTGGGGACAAACCAGGTAGCAATATATACATATTTATTTCAACAATTTGTATGCCACTTAATCACAGTCATATTTAAGCATTGTACTGGAGACCCAATACTATGAGACTAATAATGGAATAAAACTATTAAATTAGAATTCAATTTAAAAGCCTGCTGGAATTTTTGAAAAGTCTTCAGTAAGTTCCAGATGTTCAGTAGGGAAGGACCAATTGAACCTCAGTTGGAAGAGAGTTGCATAAAATTGGTCCCACAATGCTGAATGCATGTGCAATGCACCCGAGTCATGGGGGAAGTGACTCCCCTGAAGACCTCAGTGAATGAGCAGGGATATAAGGGGTCATGTGGTCCCTGAGGTATCCTGTACCCAAGCTTGTAATTTAATACAAGAACCTTGAACTGGCCAACTAGTGCATGTGTAGCTTTTTGTGCTGGTGATGGTTTGTCCCCCTTGGGGCGGCATTCTGCAGTCTAGCTGCAGGTATTACCATCTGCACAGCAACAGGACATTGTCAGCAGTGTAGTGGTAAAGTGTGACATGCAGGATCTCATCCTGGCAGTCTCTATGGCTCTTCCCATAAGGAGGAGGTGGCTGTGTTGATCCCCTATACATCGCAAAAGAGCAGCTATGCATAACATATATGGAATCAGTTGGTAGCCATAGAATAGTGAGTTATTGCTATGCTGGAGCAGCCTTTCTGTAAGCCCCCAGATATTGTTGGACTACAACTCCCGCCATCCCTAGCTAGCAGGACCAGTGGTCAGGGATGATGGGGGCTGAACTTTGAGAAACACTGACTTTAACTATGTGGAATGCAGTGATTTCATTAAAACGTGCACAGAAGTATCTGCAGTGGTTCAATGATAAATTAGAGCTTGTCAATTAATCATTTTGTGTTTTATTCCATACATACATTGCATTGTACATTCAATTGCAAATTGCCACATCATCTGATGACCATAATATATTTGCACTGATTTAAATGTGTCAAAACACCCACATTTTTTTTTAATGTATGCAGTACATTTTCAAGAAATACTTGTTCTAAAATTGAATTTCATACAATCAGGAGAAACTCTCCAATCCCCTCAGGCTTTTTCTTCTAGAGACTCTGTCAAATACATGAGTAGGAACTAGTTTCTTGTGTTAAATAACAGAATTCACTTAATTTTCAAGGAGAAAGAAACAGAGACACTAGAAGTTGGACTCAGGAAGGTATGCTAACATCTCACAGGTGAAAACAGGGACAGTCCTATGTACTGTATGAGCAAGTGGGTCAAAAGCCAGAGACCGAGAGCTCTGTGTCTCATAGACTCTTGTGCAGCTCACACAATCTGCACACATATGTGTCACAGGTAGAAAGTGCATGCAAGCAATTGACCCTAGGTAACAAAAGCAGTGAGGCAAGGCACACACACACAAACCAGAGTCTGTCTATTACATATCACACACTATCCTGTTCTGAGGGCTTTGAATCAATTCTGCAATAGAGAGCTGCTGAGGTCAAGTCTAGGCCAGGATCCGAAAGTGATTCCATGGCACAGAATTCTTAAACATAATTAACAGTCAATAGTAGAGTGCCTCTGTGCATATGCCGAGTGATTTCCCCTTGCTATTGAACAATAGGACTCTCTTCCTTGCACACTTAGATCTCATTGTCAGCAACATAAGACAGCCACCTGCTAATGGATCCCTTCCAGGCCTGTGATTCTGTATCCAGTGAGGTCTAGAATCTTGGTATAAGTTGTTAAATCAGTCAGATCAGTTTGTTTGTAAGATAATGGCCTGAGTTGGCCAGTTAAGTACTGCCATTTACATGTCCAAAGAGATTGTCCTGCTGTCTTACAGACAAATTGGGTAACTCTCCACCTCTTCACCTAGTTGGAAGTGACATCATCTGGTAAGGTAGAAGTACAAGAAGTACAAGAAGCAACAGTTTTTTGTGTGATTTGGGGCTGGGGCTGGAAGCTGGAGATGCACAGTGGCGGAGGAACCCTCTCTGGCACCCAGGGCGGGGCAGCCCATATGGACTGTGCATGTGCAGCATCCTGTATGGAGTGCGCATGCGCGTCAGCCCATATGGTTGCCATGTGAGAGGCAACCGTACAGACGCCCATATGGATGGCACGCGAGAGCGGCAGCCCGTACAGATGCCGTGCGAGCAGCACCCATAGGGACTGTGCATGCCCTTGGCCTCTATACAGCTGGGGGGAGGCAGGGGCCATCCTGTCACCCCCCAAGTGGCACCCAGGGTGGACCACCCCCTCTGCCCCCCACTTCGTACGCCCCTGGAGACACAGAGCCATCACACCCTGTGATGGACCCAAAGCTATGGCTTGGCCAGCTCCATGGAAACCTAACATGGAGGCAAGTTCTGTTGGCGTATTAATGCTGCAAGCCCTTCTATCAGGTTGCATATATGTGCAAAACCATCTATCCTAAGGACACCACAGTTTCCACTGACCTTTATTCCAAGAAAACTGAACCCTGGGTAAGCCCTGGAAGCCCTAGAATTTCTTGCTACTCAGAAACAGGAGTGCAGTAACATTATTATAGGCAACTTGTTCCTCCTCCTGACTTTACTTATGCCAATAGTTCATCAGAACTTAGCCCAGAGACCTACTTCCAATACCACAACAAAGTCATAAAACATAGGAAGAAAAGTACCCTTGCTGTGTATTTCCCTCACTGCAGTCTCAAAAATAATTTGCCACACAGCTTAATCTTACAAAAAGGTTGTCTCTGAGCTCAGAGGAGACTTATGATAAGAACTGAATTCGAAAGACTTTCTCTTCACCACCCACAAGAAACCCAAACACCTTTCCTTGTGCTGTAGCCAAGGCTAGTCCTACTCAGAGTACATCCACGCAAATTAATAAACATGACTAATGTTGGTACACTCATTTCAGCTAGCCTACTCTGGTTACAACCCCTGTTTTTTTCCCTGTCCTTACATCCCTCATTTGAGCAGCTGCCCCCCCATGTATTTTTAAAAGAACTTAGCAGCACTGGTGAAGACAGGTTGCTGTTTTTAATGTGCATCTTGATTATTTTTATCAGTTTATCAATAAATTGAGTACTGAAGCAAGCACTTCCTCCTGCCTTCAATTTCCCTCCAGCTTCCAACATTCATTGCTGCTCCCAGCTTGGGCTTGGGAGATACAGAAACAGCGAGCTTGGTAGTAAATGCATCTGATTTGCATTTAACACTAAGGCCTTGGGGGAAAACATCAGTGGGGAAAAGAATGTATTCACAACAATGCAGCTTATGACAGTTTCTTTGCTTCAGATGAAGTACTTAGCTGTTGTGTGACAATTATAGTTTATGGCATTTTTCTAACAAAAGTTTTGTTTTGTTTTGTTTTGAAGAGGTGTTGTCGTGGACTGACTTGGATGCTGAGGAGTGATGGGAGGCACCAGCCAGGGAAGTCCCAGGGAAGAAGATTCGGAGCCATGGGACTGGTGGTAGGACAATGATGCATGTTCAGAGGGAGAAGATTGGGAAAAGGAAGTAACAGGGTTTAGTGAGCAAGAAGAGGCTGTGGCAGAGAGCAGTCCAGAATCAGAAGTGGAGGTTGGAGAGGAGGAGGGGCAAGAGACAGAGATGAGTCAGGCAGGTGAAGAAGCCAGGCTGTCTCCCCCTCCTGTGATGGGCAACTCGCCTCCCCCCCTGGTCTCCCAAAACCCAAAGAGGTGTGAAGGGAGTAGAGCAAGGGGGGGGGCAAGACAAAGGAGCCTCTGATTGTTTGGGAAGGAACTGGGGGAGGAGGAGACTTCGGGAACTGTGAGGAGGCAAGGGCCTTCAGTCCTTGCAACTTGCCTCATTGGGGCAATTCCACCAGAAAGACTTGCTGTGCTCACTGGGCCTGGCCTCCTGAGCTGTTTTGTATCATTGAACAAAGAGAGTCAGCTTCACTGTGTGATCTAGTCCTGACATCCACCCTGACAGATGAGGAGGCACTGTATTTTCTGGGTGGGGCTTCACACCACTTCAGGGAACTAGCCTCACATTACAGAAGGGGTGGGTGGGAAACACCATATATTAACATTTACAATTATGGAAGGAGCTTTCCTTTCTATTTCTGTAGCAATAGCATTGCTTTGCTTCTTATGCTTCTCCACAATTCATCAATTAGTCTGTAATCTGTTTCCCTCTATTTTTGTTGATGGTAAAGCTAAAAAGGTCACATCTTTCTTTCTTTTCTTTTCTTTCTTTCTTTCTTTCTCTTTCTTTCTTTCTTTCTTTCTTTCTTTCTTTCTTTCTGTGTCAAATAAGCATTTAATGGGTATCTTACTTTGTGAGCCATCTGCATGCCCTGAAAACTATGTATCATCAATTATAACTGTGCATTTGTAAATTGGATGCACACACACATGGAGGAAATAGAAGTGACTGATTGCAACCGAGCCATGGTGTGAAAATAAGTCTATTTGCTAATGTCTACATTTTTCATATGCCAACCACAAAAATATCATTAATAATAATTTTAAGGAAAACCCTTCCACTTATTGTCCAGTCACCTGGACAATATTACAACTGCTTTTGTGTGATTGAGAAGTTTTAATATATGAGATCAATCCCCCCCCCCGTAGCAAGCAATTGTGTAGGGCACATGGAACCAACAGTGATAGGAGCACAGTTTTGCACGTTTTGTTATCTTTTCCTTTATTCTTGGCCAGATATAAACTACGCTTCTATGGGTGTAGTGGTAGTTAATCAGCCTGGGCAGGTGTCCAGTTTGAGTTCTCCTCCAATCATTTCCCCTCATGAAGAACCATTTGTGGCAAACTGCCTCACCTGTTTTTTTAAAAAAGACACAGGAAAAAAGGCACACAGAATTCCATATAGTACAGCGAGACTCACAGAGTGAATGAGCCTTGCAGTCACATCAGCTTAGACTACGGAGATTCTTGTTCATATCTCTGAATTCTTTAATTTCTGACAAATTACAACTGTCAGTGGTCCTGGGAGAGAAGAGTATAAGCTTTTCCTCCATACAATTTTTCTGAAAATCTCCCATCTGGGGAAAAACACCCCACTGATACGAAACATACTGAAGGAAAACAACTTTTGTGAATTGATCTCCACCTGATCTCCACCTCTCCAACTAATGTGAGAATCAACTTTCAAATTTTCAAAATGTTCTGATGCATTTCTCAAAAAGAAATAAAGATTGAAGAAGTGTATATTTTATTAGTTTATTTACCCCCCTTGGTATTAAACCACGGTAGCACAAAAATATGACTCCTTAGTAGCTGTGCCCAGAATGTCATTTTCAGTCCATTTCATGGTGTGGGTTGGGTTAGTGTAGCCTACAGTTACTTAGGCTACCAAGCTAAAATGGAGGACTTGATCCATCATAAAAATGACAGTGCTGGATTACTTCCTGCAAAATCTGGAAGTCCAGGCAAGCAAATCTTCAAGGGATCGTTTCAGATGAGATGCCAAATGCCTGTCTGACTGAAACTGTAGGATACATGTGGGAAACCATTAAGCACAGTATGCACCTGTTATTCTTTACAGAGTAGTTGGGGTGGGTTGGAGAGAGCAAGCTTCCCTCAAAGGGTTAATAGCACCCCCCCCCCCGTTTTCATTGAGGTGACAGTGCATGGGGAAAGAGGGTTTCATTTATTTATTTATTTACTGAACTCTCCCTGCCACAGTCCTGATCTTGCTTCCTCCCATCCACTTTCATGGCTGTTGTTGAAAAATAAAATAAAAAAGATTCACATTAAATGCTTGCAATTAATGTGAGATGCTGTTGGGCACTTTGCTACTGCTCACTAATTAGGCAAATTTACAACTACAGTTTGCATGTTTGAAAAAGGAAGCTTCCATTTTCTTGGTTGCTGTTTCTTTGAACTTTATGGTGACCTGCCAAGGGCAGTCATGGCCAAACTTTCCTTTAAAGCTTTTCAAAAACTAAGGAAACCCCCATGATGTTGCAGTGACAGGTGGTTGTTGTTTTTGGTTTTTTTCTACACTGTGGTACTCCTGACTTTTTATGGGCATGTGGTCCTTTTATGAAGTAAAACTGCTGTTCTGTCCTCTCTCTTTTGGGTGATGTATTTCCTCTTTTACCTTTGAAGAACTGTAGCACCATCACATCATCAGGCAGCCCCACCCATATTTTGGGCACCTGAGAATGTCCTTTGAAGAAACACTTGCAGAGCTTTTCCATGCAAGGGCAGATCCAGATTGCCCCAGGGTGCCCTCTTGTTTGGAACGACAGGCCTTCCTATAAATACACACATAGTTATTTCTCATGGGCCCCAAATGCATGGAATAAAGCTGCTGAATGGGCAGGGGTGGGGAGCAGTTTAGCCTGAGTGCTCTGTGCCCCCCCCCGGCCATAGCAGGGAAATTTTGCTTGTCAAATTTCGGTTTCTCACACAACTGTTCAACCAGGGGGGGGGGGGCTAACAAATCATCTGCATATGGCCTCCAAGACCTTCCAAAATCTGTCATGTATTTTTAAAAAGAAGCAAATGAAGTTTTGCATTTTGGGGCTTTTTCATTTACATTTTTGGCTGCTGCCAAAAGTAATTATTATTATTTATTATTATTTCTTGAATTTATATACCGCCCTATAGCTGGAGGTCTCAGGGTGGTTCACATAAAAAGATGATGGTATATCTTGTTTCTTGTGCAACCCTAAAGCCCCACATTTTAAAAATCAAATTTAAATAATTTTTAGAATAATAATAATATGTTACTTTCTGGTCCCCTAGGCACTCCTCTGTGATGCCAAAAAGGGTTTTTGTGGTTCCCCCAAGCCCCACCTGTCCTTTAAAGAAAACCTCACACATTTAAGTTCACCACACCTACTTTGACATTGAGCCCCTGGAGGTTGTGTGTGTGTGTGTGAATAAATCAACATATTTACAAAAGAAAGCAACGCATAAAGCAAAGTATCATAGTAATGAATATCTGTCATTTACATTCTTCTTTACTTTTGTAGCATTTTGTTTTGGTTTCTCAGATGTTCAAGTCATTTCAAAGAGAGTTTAGCTCTGTGCATCTTTCCATTAAAGACTATGTGTGTTCAGAGATCTCCACTCATGTTCCTTGCAAGCAATATATTTAATAAAGCAAAACCAGGTTACATAAAATGGGACACCATGGAGGGTTAACCTAGAGCAGCCTTTCTCAACCTTGGATCCCCAGATGTTGTTGGACAACCACTTCCATCAACCCTGACCGCTGGTCTGGCTAGCTAAGGATGAGAGGGGTTGTAGTCCAACAGTAGCTGGGGACCCAAGGTTGGGAAAGGCTGACCTAGAGTGTTTATGTGGCCCTTGGGCTGAAAAGGGTTAGCTCCATCCCTTGTTAAAGGAGCAGGTGAACAAGAGAATCACTTTGTGTGGTTTCTTTTCAGCCACCAGTTTCTATTTTTTGTATCTCAAGAAAGGTTTGATTTTTTTTGGGGGGGAGGATATTTCGATATTAAATTATAAGTAGATTTCATGCAGAGTGGGTGCTGACCATGTAAACCCCGATCCAACCAGTCCCCTTGCTTTTGAGAAACTTTTCCTTCTCCCATATGAGTGCTGCCATTTCAGTGAGATCTTTGTGGGAAAGGTCTGTCAAAAGGCACAAAAGCAGGCCAGGTCCCACCCCAATACATTGATATATTGACAGCTCCAGCAAGAGCAGCAATGCATTTACCAGAGAGAAAGTATTCTCCTGGATAGAAGCACCGGCCAATTTAAATGTTATTCTGAGCAGAGAATGAGAAAAATGCCATGCAGTTTGAGACATCCTTTTTAATTACATACATACACTGACTGGGGAATCTTTGCAAGTAGGATAGGCTAATGCCCCTAGTCCCCTTTTATTGATACAATATGCTATATAATCTTTTATTCTATCATATCCTTTGTCTCTTGTAAGGATGCACATAACTTACAGCTATGCCTAACATTACCACTTGACATGGCTTGTGCATGTTATGCCAGCATTATTAATTTTTACTATTTTTAAAAAACACACACATAGATTTGAGCCTGAGCTGAAGAATTCCCTTAGCAAATCCAAAAGCTGCAGCTATGTATGTCTAAAAACACTCTTCAAAAATAAGCTTATGGCTTTGCAAAGGGATGATCTGACTCTGAACGTTTCTGGTCGTCTGCCAAGTCAGCCTGGAGTATCGGTCACCAGGCTAGTCTTTAAGGGCACACACAGAAGGCTCATCCCCAGATTAGAAATAGAAATAGCCATAATTCTCTCAAAAACAATGCTAAATCCTTTCCAGAGCTGAACAGAAAAGCCAAACCTGCAGTCAATCATGCAGCCCTTACTCCACGGGATCAGGGCGACCAAAGCTAAATTGACACCTCAGATTTACACTACAAAAGCCTGAACAGATTGGAAAATAAATTCGGCAACCGATCAGCAAATCCACAACCTGAAATCAGCAGACAGCATCACTGTAGTAAGGCTGTGAAGTGCATCAATATGCAAAACATGTCTTTATGATCTCTAGGTTGGCATTATCAGGAGACTCATAAAATTCCATATGAAGATACACTTATAGCTGGTGCTCACAGTTGTCCTACAATCCCCCCCAAAAAAAGTCTTCTCATGCAAAGGAAGCTTCCATTCTTTTGCCTTGTTTGCAAAGCAAATCCTAAATTTCTTTTTAAAATTATGTGGGTATAGGGTTGAGCTTATTTTATGGTTGTGAGGTGGCTATAGGGTGGGGTGTGTGTGTTTCCCATCAAACTTTTCTCTAGCACTCAATCGTCTTCTTTCCTGGCTGATCCTCCTGATCTCTTAAAGCCCCATGTGATGTGTGCAGCTGGGGAGGCCGGCCACAGAGGGCCTGAGAGCAGTGCACTTTCACCTAAAAATAAATAAATAAATCTGCACTGATAGCTCTTTCTATATGACCAACGGCCAGGTGCACATGTGGACTTTTTTTTAAAAAAAGTATTGAAGTACATTTTAAAATGCATACTTTGTGATGTGATTCATTTCAGACAAGGCATGTTTAAGAGGAATCTGAGCAGAATTAAAATCAATTGATCACACACTAGTGTGGAAATGGGATGGACCACGTGGCAAAACAAGGGATATCTGACAAGCAAAGTTGTCCATCATTACATAGAGTTTGTGCCCAAGAGTGAGAACATCTGTAGAAAGTGATGACATCACTGCAACAGCTTCCCATGGGCTTGAAGCCAGGAAGCATTAGGTTGGAAGAGCCTGGCCTTGGTGGATCAGCCAGGAACTAGCTTTCCTGCTGTGATCTGTGAGTGTTCTTCTCTCTCCACAGGTTACTTAGCTGCTTTCGGGAGCTATGGTGCTTTACTATGTGTCAGTTATTACTGAGATAGCGTAATGAGCTTGTTAGCCTGTCAAAGAGCATGTTAATTTCACTTCAGCTTTGTTAATTTCCCTCCCTTTGGTAAGTTCCCTGACGCTGCCTCTGATCTTGATAACTTGACAGCAGTGCTGCTGTTTATGAGCAGTGCCAAACAAAACACATACTCCGGGGATAAGTGCCTATGGGGGTGGGGGATGACTACTAAATCAGGAGTATCCATAATGTTTACTGGAAAGAGACATTAATTAAAGCAGTATTTCAGGGCTCATAAGAAATATCTGGATGAGAATTCACGTAAATGAGCACACAGATGAATCAAGCAAAGCCCAAAGTGTAGTTAGCTTACAGAAGGCAGGATTCTTCACTAGTTTCATGCACATACTTGCATTATTTGTATGTGAATATAAAAGATGGGAGGATCCCTTGCTTAGTGAATGGATCAGCTGTGCTCTACACCTGAAAGGTGTAGAGCACAGCCATCCAGTTAAACAGATCTCAGCCATCCAGTTAAACAGATCTCAGGTGGCTGAGATGGAAGGACCATTCAAGACTTTGCCGGGAGGATAGGGTTGGGGTGAGATGGAGGGTGGTGTCCCTTAAATTGTGAGAACTGAGCCTGGGATCTTGGAGACCCGTGGCCAGATAGAGAGATAAGCAAAGCATGGGCTGAAATGGTCCAGTGGTCTGACTCAGTATGCAGCAACTTCTACACATATATTGTTCACTTATTTTTATTTATATTCTATTCTGTCCCAAGTTGTGAAAATGGTGTACAAAACACAACATTCACAATCAAAATGATACCACCTCAAACTATAAGGATTGCAAAAAATACCCCCAACAAACCCATATGTTACATTCTGGGTGGTCATTAAGTATATTCTTTCAGTTACTCCACTTAGTTAACAAAACCATATAATACAATCCAGGAGATACCAATCCTGCATTGCCAATGTGCTTGCCTCTGCCATGTAAAATACACTAGCAGAGAAAGCTAGTAGAACTTGAAGCTTGCAGAACTAGATGTCCCTTTACCACCTCCCACTCCTACTGTGGAAATTCTGGAAGTGTTTGGGAACCTGTAGCTGTATCCGAGGCACTTCTCTGTAGCTGTGAAGAGATGTATTTTTGCTCCTGAAAACAAAAATCTCAAATATTCATTAGATTCATGTTCTGTCCACTGTCAGGCTTCTCCTGCATCTCTCCAGCAAGGACTGGCACCCAAATTGATAAAATCAGCTTGCACATGACAAAAGAGAGAAACTATTTGCGTGTATAGGTCCCCAGGCCGCCCCTCAAATAACTTCACACATAACACGTAATTTTAGTTTTGGTTTTGGGGCACTATTTTGGCCACAACTTTATTAAAATACAAAATCAGTGAGTGGTTGTTTAGACATTGGTTATGACTATCTGTCCCCCCGCCTGGGACAGAACTGACATCCCGAGGTCCGATCGGTAGCCAGTAGAAGAGAAAATCAAACTGGGGGGTCATTTGAGCTAAGCGTCGGACCCACGCCGCTCACCCCAGCAGCTCCCCAAAATCTTGCCTGCCCGGTCCTGTAACAAGGATTCCCATAACAGGGATTGGACGAAATCGTGGCAAGCCCCAGGATTCCTTTAACGGAATTCCCTTCAGCACAATAGGAGGGGCAGGCCCAGCCTGACCCCTCCACCACCAGCATATTATAACCAATGCCTAACCGCAACCTTACAAGTTGTGACGAATTGCTGAGTAGTAGGCAAAACCAAATGGCACAGCCAATCACCAAATGGCAAAATTCCTACTAGGCCCCTGCTCCAAAGCAGACGACCCCATGACAGGCAAAGCAAGGTCAACCGGAAAGAGGGCAGGCGGGCGGGTGATCCGATGCACTCTGCAAAGAGAAAGAGAAACCAGAGTGCACCAATATTTAAAGACTATGGTCCCACCCACCCAATTTGCAACATACAATTTGCCCCAGCAACCCGGTTACCCAATCATGATGCCAGGCAACAACTATTAACCTGCCTGGCAACAAGAGGCCTGGCCTGGTGGCCCACACCGCAACACGTGCTCTCATTTATTGGAGAACACGCTATATGAAAATGGCAGGTCTGACACAACATAATGTTAAACAGCTGCTCAAGACAAAGGGAAAGTACGTTTGGCCATCTCTTTTGTCCTTGAATATGTTCCAGGCACAAATGATGCATTTCTAATCAAGGAAGTGTTGCATATTCCACTCATAGCCCAGATCAAATCTTGTCATATCTTGAAAGGTACATAGGAGATAAAGGGATGGGGTCCCCCCCCTTTTGCAGTCATCCAACCATAAGTGACCACTGCCACCAGACTTTTTCATTATTCTTCATTTTCCAAGGATATAATATATCCCAATTTTATAACTTTATGTTGATCATAGTTTTCCTTTAGTAGCTTTCTAGATCTTAATCTTGTGGTCATTGCTCCCAAAGAATGGCGCCTTTCTTTATCATGGAAAGTTCACAGGCAGTTTCAAAGCAAACTTTTTTCCTGCATATTAAGAGTGAGTTGGTGCATAATAATGCTGCAAGAACTAGTAAAATCCTGAAAAACTGAGCTTACTCTGTGAGGTCTCCTTTTTCAAAAGTCATGATTTCCAACACAGAAGCTGACACTTGTGAAATTCTCTGGTGCATTTTATTTTGGTATATGCCAGATGTCATTATTCATTGCTAAGTAAGACAACTGCAGTCATGAAGGGCTTCTGAACTCCTGATCAGATTAAGCATCATTTCTTAATTTGACTAAGGGGTCATCCAGAATTGCTTTTGTGCTGCGCTTTCCAGGCACAGGTCTGTGCTTTAAAGCTCTATGTCCAAGTGTTTTGTTTTGTTTTTATGTCCTGGCACTCTCCCCAGGAAAATCTGTGTTTTACTGCTGAATTAGAGCAACAGGCATCCAAGGAAAATTTGATGGCACTTTTCTGCAGTGGCTCCCCACTTGGGGAATGCTCTCTCCAGGGAGGGTCGCCTGGTGTGTTTATTAGATACCTTTAGGCACCAGGTGAAAACCTTTCTCTAGAACTACTATGCCTTTGTCTGATTAACATTCTATATTCTTTCAAATGTGTTTGTGGGGAGTGTTTTGGGGGTTTTATGTATTTTATGTCCTCATTTTGCATTTTTATGTTGTGAACTCTGATCTTTGTATGAAGGGTGGTATACAAATTTAATAAATAGTAAATACTATTACTAATAATTAAAGCCCAGACCTGTGCCTAGAAACGCAGCACAAAAGGAAGTCAGAATAAGTCTTTATATGTAACTCTGTTATTCTATTTCATTTTATTTTAATGAATTCCACTGTGCTGCTAAGGCTGCATTTTAAAGTGAAATACTTGTGTGGGTGGGGAGACATCTTAAAACATTTCCATTATAGTATTTTCCCACCGAAGAATCTCCCTCAAGTTAATTTTATCCATGTTGAGGGGGGAAATGTGGTTATTCATGTTTTCTTCATTGTGGGGGCATATTGTGTGTGTAATTTGCCAAGGAAAAATAATGCAAGGGAAAGGATTAAGAAACTCCTCTGTGCCAGTCTCATTCTTCAAACGGCAGTCTTAGGCATTGTATTGTTTAAAAGAGAACAATCTCTGAAAATGCTTTCCCCTGTGTGCATAGATGATGTGAGCCTATTCTTGTTATCCAAATGTAATTTTATTGGTGCAGTTAGCGCTGTGCATTCAATACTCCAAGTAGCTCTGTGCATGCCAAACTACTTTCCTCTGCTTCTGGGATAAGCCAAGGCATGGAGTCATCAACCTTTGGGGGACAGCGGGCACGTTTCCACTTTTGAGAAAGTCCTTTGGTCACAAAAGAGCCGCCATGGGGTGCAACATAACAGAAAATAACAGATGCTCTGGGGGTGACATATCTAAGGGGAGGGTGCAGGCGTGCTTCCTTCCCTCCAATTAATGGAATATAAGGCAGCTACATCAGGCACCACGGCTCTTGTTGCATGTTGAGGTCCCCAAGCCACCTCCTAAATAATTCACAATTTACACAGAATTTTTCTTTAGGGGTTTTGGCATAATTTTGGCCACAACTTTATTAAAATGCATAAATGTGAGTTGTTGCTTAAGTATTGGTTACGACTATCTGTCCCCACCCCGGGACAGAACTGACTTCTGGATTCCAGCGAAAGCCAGTAAGGGAAAACAATATTGGAGAGAGAATGGGGCTGGGCACCATACCCTCACCTCTCCCTGCATGCTCCCAGGGGCTTGCGTGGCCCTAGCCCCTTGCCAGGGATTCGGACAAAAGCATGGCAAACCTCTGGATTCCTTTAATGGAATTCCCTTGCAGCAGCAGCATTGGAGGGGCAGGCACAGCCAACCCTTACCCCTCCACTAACCAAATTTTAACCAATGCCTACCCACAACCTTACAAGTTGTGATGATTTGCTACGCAGTAGGCAAAAAGCAAATGGCACCAGCCAATCTGTCAAATGGACAAAATTCCTACCAGGCCCCTGCCCCAAAAGCAGACAACCCCATGAGAGGCATAGCAATGTCAAACACAACAGCCCTAAATTAGGGAGGGTGGGCAGGCGATCCGATGCATGCAGCAAAAGAGACTGCACCAAGCTGCATGCCAAGAATATATAACCTTCAGGCCAACCCTCTAAATGGTAACATCAAAATCTCCCCAACAACCCAACTTGGCCCAATCACAGTCATGGCCATCCAAATGGTCCCGCCCAGCAACTAAGGGGGTGTCTTGCTAGACCCCACCGCAACATGTGCTCTCCATGAAGGAGAACACGCTCTCACAAAAGAAGCTCAGAACAGAAGGGAGGGCATGTGCACAATCCTGGCATCCAATTAATGTAGGCATATTTAAGGTGGCATGTGCCATGTGGGAGGTCAAGCCATTGCAAAATAAAAAAACTATAAAAAAAAACCTGAGCAGAAACAAGTCTCTTGTGCTTTGTGGATTTTTGAGGGGTATTTACTTTGATGAGCATACTGGCCTCTACAGGGACTGTGTGGCAATGAGCACTCACACTTTACATTGTGGGTGCCCTTTGCGGGATCGTGCGTGGTGCTACAGTTCCCAGGGAGCTTACTGGCAAACAGGGGCTGGCTTGCCTCTCAGTGTTAATTTTTGGAGGTTCATGCCCAGCCTCAGTAATCAAATTTCTTGCTGGAGGTGGGGCAGCCCCATTTATAACTAGGAAGTGGAGCCGACAACAGCCAGGCAGTTGGCTCTGAAGATTCACTCTCCCTTTGTTTAATGTTACTTGTTTACAGATAACTTTTCCTTCTTCTTTAGCAGGCGCTGCTGTTGAAGGACTGGGAATAATTTTTTTTGCATTAGCAGGTTTTGTCTTCCCCATAGCAATTTGTCACAACTTTTGTGGTTATGGCCTTGAGTAGAATCCTTTAGTCTTTTCTTCCCTATATGGGGGGGGGGCATTGTGCCTAACCCCCTGCGGTGGCGATTCCAGGGCCCCCCTCTTAAAGGGGTTATATATATGGGTGTCACTGAAAGGTCGTCAGTGAACCACCCTGCATGCGGGGATATAGGCTTGGCTGCCTGCTACACTTACGTCTTGCAGAGCACCCCCATATCCCATTTACCCTGGTGAGCCCCAGTTCCCCCCGGCTGGGGGGCTGGGAGGGACACACACCCAAGGCCTAAGCCAAGGTCTTCGTACATTCAGAAGTTTAATAAAGTTGTGGCCTAATTTTAATTCCATATAACGTTTTCAGAGTCCTTATTCCTTCCTTACGATCCCTGGGGGCTGGGGCTGTCACTGCCTGGTCTCACAATAGGAACTAAGATATATAATATAAAAGATGAAATTAAAAAATACTTGCCTCTCCCTGATCAATCAATAAATGAAGTTTTAACTTGTAACTTCTAAGTAAATACAAAGAGAATTAACAAAGATAACCATTTACTGCTAGGCACTTGTTTTTAATCTGAAACAGCATTAAATAAGCACATTTATCTAATGACTCAGTAATGATCAAATGTAGCAATGAAGACTTTTTGGTCAAGAAGCCCAAGAATGGTCTGGAACTATGAGAAATAATTATAATAATGTTGGCATTTGTCTGTCTTGAGAGACAATGGAGTTCACCTCCAGGGATGAAGTCAAATCATTGTGTTAGCAGCGCTGAAGTGACCTCCCTGGGGCACAAGCCTGGGCAGTGTGTCTGGAGGTCCTGGGCCTCCCTGATGTGGTCCAAAGGAAAGCAGAGCAAGACATTTGGCACCAGCTTGGCTGCGGGAGTTACCAGAAGGAGAAGTATAAGGTGCCATCCAACCATTTTAGGGACTCCAGATTTGTGCAGGATTTACTCCTTAGCCTTTTCTTCTCCCAAAGATATCCCGCAGGGCAGTGGAGGTTTAGGATCAGAATTTTCCTTCTCCTAGATGGGCTCCTTTCCCAGGTTGATGAACCCCGTCTGCCCCTCACTACCTTCTACAACGTGTGCAGAAACTGCCTTCTTGACTGTTAGACCCACTATTGGTCTCATCTGCTCAATCCGCCAGAGCCGGTCTTCACAAGCAGGGGAAGTTCCAAACTTACCAAGGGTTTAAGACCCACTGGCTACCCTCTCCTGATTTAGCTGGCTCATCAAAGCCACTGTCACATGCTGACTTCTTCTAGGGGCCACAGGTGAGAGCAAACTGCAGGGTGGAGACCAACGGTAGACAAACTCCAGAAGGACCGTGACATGTCCTCCACCAGAGGTACTACCCCTGCTAACAACCCATACACCCTCTGAGAATAGCAGAGAGCAAACTAAGGTAGTAACTGTTAGCTTATATGTGCCAGCCTATCAGATCAGAACATTCTGATAAGATAAGAGACCATGCTGTCAGGGTCTCAAACAGGAATCCTCATGATCAAATGAATCACTTAAGACTGTCTTTGGCCACAGTTCAGAACCACCTTCGGGCAGAGAAAGGACTAGAGATGAGCAGAATCACCAGCCCCTATGGTTGTCAGGCAGGATGAAGTTGCTAGACTATACAAGGCTTGCTTTGATAGAAATAACCTTGTAGAACCTAAGAGCACATTGTGAGACCTTACAGTGCTGCACTTCCTTGGGGTGCCCAATTCATTTCTTGACTATGTCTCTGAGACAGTGGGTTAAGACTCCTCAAATGAGGAATCAGAACCCAATGCTCCATCCGTGTATCCAGCTGCCCAAGACCCCTTGGTAGTCCTCAGTAGAAATGCAATGTGAGTGTCAGGCGTGGAGTATCTTCTCCTCCCCCAGTAGCCTCAGAGGCAAGAAGAACAAACACAAAAGATCCATGTCTCCACGCATAGGAGACGTTGGCTACTCTGAGCCCCTCCTCTTCCATCCCCAACAACATCCTGAAAATCTACGGGAAGTCCCAGGAGTCATACTCCTTTGCATCCTTTGTTCTTGAATGTGTAGGGACCTACAAGCCCTTGGTGAAGGAGGATCTTCCAGACTCTCCAGAGAGGTCTCTGCTGGCTGCTCTCTATCTCCCCCCTCCTCCTCCACTGTCTCATAGCTAGACATTTCTTTACACAGCTGTGAAGCAGCCCTGTCTCCTTTTCCTTCTGAAACTGCTGGAGATGGGGGGGGGGGACTTCCTTCTCCCCCCTTCTTCTCAGAGGAGCTAAGCAGACTGAGGGGACCTTTCCCATCTCTCCTGTCCAGACCATTCCGTGACAGTGAGCAAGGCTCTCAGCCACAACTCAGCTTCCTTTAAGATTCTTGCCAAGACATTGGCTGAACTTGCTTTACAATTTAGGTGCTTAGCTGAACTAGAACTCACGTTGAAGTCACATCCATTCCTCCTAGGATTTTGCACTGGGAGCAGTCCCAGGTCTTGATTTGTCTGATCCAACCCTGACTATTGGATCCTTGCCGCAGCTGAGTTTCTTCCTTTCCCTGTTCACCATCTCATGGGCTCACTGCTTTGCCAGAACAGGATATACTTAAAGTCATTGAGGCAATGCAGTAAATCAAAGAAGACTCTGACATACTACGATAGGAATATATATCATGTAATGATGTGCTCCAGTGTATTGTCTAGATCTAAATGAGCATTTTTAGAGGACAACTGAAAATAGGCTGCAAGATTAGGCAATTCCTGAGAAGTTCAAAATGAAAAGCAGCAAAGAGTTTCCATTCAGTCCTAATTACAACACTAAACAATGCGTGTGGGGGCTGGGTGAGAGAAGGATGCAGAGGTTGGACAAGTGGTGGCTGTTCCCCAGTGGGACTGGTAGGACAGAAGACCCAACAGTAGGTGGAGACAGAACCAAGGACCAGGCAGCTTATCCGGACTTTTGTTGTTGTTGCTGCTGCTGCTGCTGTCCCATTGCTCTCCTGCTGAATCAGAGCAAAAAGCAATCGGGTTTTCCCTGGATTGACAAAAAAACCCCACCAAAAAACAACAACAAACCCCTACCTGGACATGGAGCTTTGAAACCTGGACCTGTGCCAGGAAAGCCCGGCTCAAAAGGAATTCTGGATGAGCCCTAACTCTAGTTTTGCCCCCATCCTCCTTCCGGCTGACTCGTCCAACCCAGACAGTAAGGAGCTTGGTGCTGGCAGGCAGTGTCACCCCTCGGCTGATGGTCCAAAGGGAAGTAGGAAGATGCGGGTCTGCTGGAGGGCACACCAGTATTGGTGGGGCAGGGCTCCATTTACCTCGGTGGACCAGGCTCTGCTGGATTTGACAATTACTCTAACAAAATCCAGTTGGTTCTCTGCCTTTACTCTCCAATAGCATAATAACAAATTGATATCAACCTAAAGCTAAGCAACCAATTAATCACCATTAGCTTCAAATGGGGTATCAAGTGCAGTATGATTGATTTCTGTACATAGGGATTGAGTGCTTTGAACAGGTGGCCAACTTATAACAACAATTTCAGACTCTGTGAAGGAATACTGTGTTTTACAGTGACATTAAAGTTCAAATGAAATATATCCTGCTGAGCTTAACAATTAGCTAATGTCACTTTAAAAGCCAGAGTAAACAAATCAGACTCCAAAGCAGGCACTGGAGGGGGAAGCAGACACTTTATGGTGTTAAGAGGGTTTGTGTTTTGAAAAGAGAGTTACAATGAAAGGAATGTTGCAGGAATGAAGATTCAAGGAGCCCTTCAGTGTTGACATTCAAAAAAAGGTCTCACATGTCAAATTTACCTAGAAAGGTAGATTTTCCATTATTGTCAAAGAGTGTGGGGTCTCAATATTAGATAATAACCAAAAGCTAAATTTTCAGAGAAAGGTATTGGGTCACATGAATAGGCTAGAAACCAAAGCAAAACAACCCTAAATAAACACTGAGTAGACATGAAAGTGGTTTATTGATAACCCTACTGGTCCTTCTTCAGAGAAATTGAGAGAACAATGACTCAACCTTCAAATGTGCTACCTCTTCTGAATATCGAGTCACTATTCTCTGAATTTTCCCATATCAGGATTTATAGGGTCCTAAGCCCATTGGAAGACAAAAGTGCCTGGCGTGCTCTGGTCCATGGGGTCACAAAGAGTCGGACACGACTAAACGACTAAACAACAACAACAAGCCCATTGGTGTGGTTTTTTGGTGTGTGTGTTTGCTTCTGCTTCCAGTTTCCTTTTGAGATTCCCATTTAGAGGCACAGAATAAACCAGCCAACCAAAGGGCAAATATTTTATTTTATTTTGATAAAAGCTTTGAGACTTACATGTTTGAAGGTGACTCGGAACTGATCCAGAATGTGGCAGCTAGACCGCTGACAGGGAGTGGCCGCCAGGACCATATAACACCAGTCCTAAAGGATATTCACTGGCTCCCAGTATGTTTCTGAGTACTAAATGGCCTTGGCCCAGTATACCTGGAGAGTCTCCTCTCCAGTCATTCCGTCCGGGCACTGAGGTCCTCCTCTGAGGGTCTTCTGGTGGTTCCCTCCCTGCAAGGAGTGAGGTTACAGGGAACCAGGCAGAGGGCCTTCTCAGAAGTGGCGCCCGCCCTGTGGAACGCCCTCCCATCAGATGTCAAGGAAATAAACAACTACAGTCATACCTTGGGTTGAAGTCGCTTCAGGTTGAGCATTTTTGGGTTGCGACCCAGAAGTAATGGAACGCGTTACTTCCGGATTTCGCCGCTCGCGCATGCGCAGACGCTCAAAATGACATCACGCACATACGCAGAAGCGGTGAATTGTGACCCGCAGACGTGGGTTGCGTTCTGCTCTGGATGCGAATGGGGCTCTGGAATGGATCCTGATCATGTTAAGGGTTCTGCAAATGCGGTGGCAGACATCTGCTTCCATATGACTGGATTGATGTAGGATCATCTATAGAAATGTATGTTAAATGTGTGAGTCTCCTACCAGCTGAGTTCACCCAGGCCTAGTTAGGTTCTCTAAATGCCACCACTGAGCTCCTCAGGATAACCATAAAATGGATGTTTTAATCCTTCCTGTTCCTGCTAAACACCTGATTGACCGGCTCCAGATTATCCAGCCAGCGCAGTGCCTGGGCAGCTCTAGGAGCTGCATGAATGGACCTTGAGATTGGGGCTGATGGTGCAATAATCTGATATATCTGATATAGTTTAGTGGTTAAGAGCTTGAGCTATGAATTGGGAAGTCCTGTTTCAAATCATGCCTCTGCCATAGGCTCAAAAGGTGACCTTAGGCAAACCACAATCTCATAGCCTCAGCCTATGCGGGTTAAAATAGAAATGCAAAAGTATATTTGTAGCAGATGCATCCCCCATGAAGTCATTCATGTTTTGGGCTAGCAATGAGGCAGAATACCTGGCAGCCACATTCTTCAGCTGTTTATCTGCAGAAGACTTATTGAAAGAGCGAAACCAACTCAGACACCTCAGAATTTATCTAAATGTGGTTTCTCTCACCAGGCGAAAATTAAGCAAGAGCTAAGGAGAATAGCTCTTTCATTATTTTTTTAGAGTGAAAGAAAACAAGTAGAGAATGAATTCTGCATAATTTACTTATTTGGAGTACAAAAATGTGCCTTTATGACCCTGTTACAACTTTTTAAATATTTTAAATAGGGATCACACAGTTGTTTTTATAGCTTTGCATTTTTATCTAAACAACTACAATAAATGAAGGTTTTGTTTTTCTAAGCTGCTCTGTGGGGAAATACTGTTTGAGCATGTTATGAATGCTAATGGTAAAGAACAGGCAGCAGTTAACATGTTAAACTTCCAGAGACTATTTGCATCATTTTTGCCTCCTTAAAATGTGTCTGCGGCAAGTTGGGTTTTGGTGTAAATTAAAATACTTATTAAATGTCAGTTGCAGTAATAAGTGATTGATATCTAATTAATGTGTCATATGTGATAGTTTTTAAATGTTAATTAATGCCTAAAATCTCTCTAAGTGCTGCTTGACCTATTAATTAATATTAGACAAAAACATATAATTGTCTCCTAAATGAAGTGGATCCCAGAAGTGTTGCACTGGAAGTGCTTCCAGAAGGAGAGTGTCATGATGGCAACATTTTTTTAAAAAAAACAGGATTTGACATAGGAATAATACAAGGAAGGGTCATGGTTAGGCTAGATGAGAATGATTTTCAGCAATGCCAATGTGATATGGTTGAGAACTGGTGAACCACCAAACTGGTAGTTTTATTGGGCAAAATGTTCATGCCAGCAAAACGGCAACACATTATCAGCAGGGCAGAGATACTATTGTTGTGTACAGACTGACACACCAGTCCATTTGATTATGATCTGGGTAGGACCATGATCACATGAATATTAGTTGTTTGCACTCTGTGATTTAATCCATGTGTGTATGTGCTGGTGTGCATACGGAAAACTCTGGCAAACTGCACATGTGCAGTGTTCTGAACAACATCTGAGGAAAAGGCCTATGGAAGGAATTCCATAAAGCATCCCTGTTCCTGAATGGATCTACTGATCATATTTTGGTGATTCAGAGAAGGAAGGCTTCCAGCAGTCCCCTCCTTCAGCTGACAGCCCACATGTCCTCATTGCACATTGTTCATCTTGGAAATGTCAGGATGCAACTGGAGGCTGGTATGTCTGCATGGAGATGAATAGAGAGAGGAACCTTCAAGTTCCCTTTACTGTCATTTCTGATGTCACTGAGATAGATGGGACTCTTCCCAGACAACCTGCTTGGCTCTTTATAATCATATCAAACACATTGTGTAAATATAGTATTTTCTATCCATAAAGCAGTGCTTTTTTCTTTAAAAAAGTGTTTAGGGGTACTCTCATTTTCCTAATCATATTGAAATACTGCCCCTCAATGAGGCCAAACTTAGATTCACATGTTTAGGGGTATGCATACCCCTGCGTACCCCCCAGAAAAAAAGGACCGGAAGAAGCTATTGGAGACATTTCCCTTCTGAGTGGCAAATGGGTTGAGTGACTCTCGGAGGATTGTCATAGCTTTCCATCTCACAAATGCCAATAAAGATTCACGTGTAAATGAGAGCATTAAATCTATCACTTCTCTGAGCAATAAAGCAATAGACCAAACTCTAGGGAGATTGGTATTGTGGGGTTTGCTCCACATTTAGTGTATCTGTCCCCTGGTGTACCTGAACTGGAATAAGATAGATGACATTTTAATTAATAATCACACAAACTGTACTGTTGAATGTCAGTCCTAAGCATCATTGCTCAGAAATGAGCTTTGTTGAAATCAGTGCAGATTCTTACTTCCAAGTTTCTATGTGGAATCACATTCATGGGTGAGGTTAGGAAGGAAAGAGGAGCGGTTCCCCATAGCTGAGGATGGAGTCATTGATCAGGGGTGGGGTGGGGTGGCTAATGGTCACCTCTGACGCTGGCTCTGCAGAATGCAGCAGAGTGTCCTAGGGCGGCTGCAGGCTGCTTGGGACCACCTTTGAGTCACAACAGGAGCTCACAGGGCAGCTGGAACCAGCAGAAGCAACCAGTGTGCACAGAGGAAGTGGGAGGGCGGACTCTGCTCCTCACGCACCCTCTGCAGGGATCCCCCCCACCCACCTGCAATTTTGCCCCCTCATGGGTTTCCCTTCAGTCCACTCTCCATGCAAGTTACTCAAATTGCTTTGCTTAGTTTGTGTGGGGACTAGGCAACAAACCCACGGCAGGGCCACAACGGAGCAGGATAGGGGATGCTCCTAGTTGTGGACCAGGAGAGGGGCTAACCCCCTTCACCTGGTTTTGCCACCATGACCACAGTATTTTATCTACCCTTCCTTCAAACTAACAGAGCAAGGCTCTGTTTGCATTAGTTTGCATTTGGGCTCAGTTTTGAGTACAGTGGTACCTCAGGTTAAGTACTTAATTCGTTCTGGAGGTCCGTACTTAACAACCTGAAACTGTTCTTAACCTGAAGCACCACTTTAGCTAATGGGGCCTCCTGCTGCCGCCGCGCCACTGGGGCACATTTTCTGTTCTCATCCTGAAGCAAAGTTCTTATCCTGAAGCTCTATTTCTGGGTTAGCGGAGTCTGTAACCAGAAGCGTATGTAACCTGAAGCGTATGTAACCTGAGGTACCACTGTACAGTACTCAGGAAAGGAAGTTCGGGGCATTTGCAGCTCCTTGGGTTCGATACAGAGCCAACTTTGGATGAATTCTTGTACCATCCCTACCTTCTTCTCACTAGGAAAACCAATTCATGCTGGAGTGTTGTGGTTGTTTTTATCTCCTGCTCCCCTTCATATATTTTCCAATGAGAAAGAGGAGGGATGACAGAAGACCCTGACATTCACACTCTCTCATTAGTGCTCCTTGTTCAGATATTGTGGTGTCTGCTGTCTCTCCTTCAGGATCCAACACATCCACTCAGTCCCTCTGACTGCAGTCTAGGGCCACTTGAAAACATTGCTAATGGTAACTATTAGATACAAAGAAGCATTGTCTCATTCTTTTCTCTTTTTACAAGGAATTCCATGCCACTAACTGAACAATCTGTCCCCATTTGTTCAGCTGGTGTGCATGTATGTGTGTTTTACTTTAGCTAAACTGACAGATACAACAGTGATGTAATAATATGTTGAAACACTGTCTTAATACCTAAAGTTCTTTGGTGATCATTCCTTGGGCATGTTAAACTATCCCTATGCCTTTCTAACAACACTCCCAACAGAACCCAAAGAGGCTCTCTGTGACATGTTTGACAAGCACTTTGAGAATAAAATACTTCCTATCTGGTGCCTCTATTTCTTTAAATCAGCCAATGAGGTTTTCAATGTTTGGTGTTTTTATTATGTTTTTAGATATGCTGTAAGCCGCCCAGAGTGGCTGGGGAAACCCAGCCAGGTAGGCAGGGTATAAATAATAATAATAATAACAATAATAATAAAAATTTGTTTGGTTTTGCTTGATGATTTTATGTTGCTGTGGTCTCAGGCCAAGGTACTTGTTAAAGCGTTACCTCCCTCTTGTGTGCCCTTGCAACCAATTTAGGAGTGGAATTAGTATTAGATCACTTCCAGATTATCTGTTAATTGAGGATTCACCTTGATTTGTTTCTGGGGAGGCTGTATGATGTCACTTCAAGCAATTGTTATCCCCAACAAGTAATGCATGAGCAGGTTCTGCAGCAACCTATGAGAACCTATTCACACGAAGTGGCTCTGCATGTTTGGGGCAGCTTGTTCTGCAGGTGTCTCAGTCATGTGGGGCTGCCACACAGGCATATGTGCTTGCTCATAGAGACGTCTTCAGTGCTTTTTAAATAAAAAAAATGGCTAGGGGTAGTCTCATTTTGGCTGCTCCCCCTCCCCCCAACTCCCGGACAAGGGCCTCGAGGGGGGGTCAGTGGCCCTGAGAGGACAGGAAGGCCTCCGGCTCACTGTGCTCACTGGCTGCCTCCATTGCGGCCCCCCAGACTCCCCTCCCCAGGCAGTGAGAACGGCGGAGCTCCAGTCCAGGCTGCTGCTGCGGAGAGAGCTGGCATGTCAATCTGTCAGTCGGGTCAACACAAAATGTTTAGGGGTACACGTACCCCTGCGTACCCCCCAGAAAAAAGCATGGATTTCTCTGTAGACAACTGCATGCAAGATGCGGCTTTTGCACTAGTGGTGTCAGTGGTGGGACTAGAAGTACAGGCTTGCTCTTCAATCAGCACAGAAATGCCCCACCTATGAGTAAAAAGAGAACAGATCTAATGGAAATGCTAAATCAGTGCCTGGGATTAGTAATGAATTGAATAGGGGTCATTAAACTGAAACTCGCTCCAGGTAAGATGGATGATTTGTATGTGAAGGGAAGGGATGCTTGCCCTGTTCTAGGTTGTTAAGGAGGCTGGAGGCTCAGAGCTCCTAGATTCAAGTCTGATGCTGGCTGGAGGCTGTGGGAATGTTCAGGGTGGCAGGAGAGGATATGTTGTTTATTAATATCCTTCCTAACTTGTACAGTGGTGCCTCGCAAGACGAAATTAATTCGTTCCGCGAGTCTTTTCGTCTTGCGGTGTTTTTCGTCTTGCAAAGCACGGTCCGTCGCAGCTGCGCCTTTTTGTTTTTGTTTTGTGTGTTTCTTTGGTCTTTTTTTGGGGGGGGTTCACTGTCCGGGCGCTTGGCCCGGCCCGAGGCCCCGCCAGTGGGGAGCCTCACGACTGCGGGGCACGGGGGGCTAAGGCGGACGAGGGGAAGCTGTCGGCGGGCGAGGGGAAGCTGTCGGCGGGCGAGGGGAAGCTGTCGGCAGGGCCGCGAAAAGACGGAGGCGGGATGCGGGGGCAGCAGCGCCGCCTGGGAGCGGGCACCGCACACGGATCGGGTCGCTAACCGAGGGCGACGCTACGCCGGACAGACGCGGAGAAGGGGAGGCTGTCGCTCCGCCTGAACGCCAGTCTCCGGCCGGCCCACAGAGGGCCCTCCCTGAGGCGACCGTCGCTGCCCGGGAGGCTGGCGATAGCGACGTGGGCCCTGTCCCCACTACCAAGCGCGGGGTCCGCCCCACCGCGGGGCAGTCCCCACCCTCACTCCCGCGAGAAGTTGGGAAACGCTGCCGCGGCCACGGGAGCACAGGGGCCCCTCGAGGGTCGCAGGTCCTGGAGCCGGGATCGCAGCCCGCCGCCAGCCACTCTCCCACCTCGCCGCCCTCTCCCGGCAGAGACCCGAAGGCCAGTGGCACGGGATCGGAGAAGGAGGCTGCTCATCGCTGCTCCGAGGGAACCGCGTCGGACGCCGCGCCTGCCCTGCACCGTGGGTCTACACGTGGGTCTACACTGGCCGGGGAGCGCGGTTGGGTCGTCTTCGGTTCCCCCCGGAAGAACCGCGTCTGACGCCGCTCCTACCCCCGCCGTGGGTCTACACTGGCCGGGGAGCGCGGTTGGGTTGTCTTCGGTTCAACCAGAAGAGAGAGAGGGAGGGCGGTGGGCCACCGTCCCCGACCGCTGATGGGCCGCACCGCTCGGGGGCGGCGGCAGGCGGCATGCGCCACCTCGCTCCGACCGTCCGGTGGGGCGCCGCCGTGGCGCCCCGCTCGATCGCAGGCCCGCCACCCGCCCTTCCCACCCGCGCGGGTTAGGGCCGGGCGTGGGTCCGCCGCGCGTACCCTGGCCGGCGCCCCTGTCGCGCCCGGCGGTGTCCCGCGTCGGTGGCCTGGGCTCGCTTGCTCGTGGCATCGGCATGGCGTGGCGGGTCGGAGCCTCGCCTGGGTGCGACCTCCCGGGCCCTCGCGCTCTTGCGAAGCACGGTCACGCAGCTGCGCCTCTTCAAGCGGCTTTAAGAAAACAGCGCAAGACGTTTTCGTCTTGCAAAGCAAGCCCCTAGGGAAATTCGTCTAGCGAAGCAACGCAAAACCGAAAAACCCTTTTGTCTAGCGAGTTTTTCGTCTTGCGAGGCATTCGTCTTGTGGGGCACCACTGTACTAGCAAGTTCCTTTACTTAGCAGAGTGCATTTCCCTTTACACAACAGAAAACTAGTTGCAAACTCATGTGAGTATCTTAAGACAATACACATATTCAGTCTGGCTTGTCCAGATTGAAATGTGCTCTAATACTTTCCTGGTAAGACCCCTTGAATCCCCCCTAAAAGAATAAAGACACCACAGTCTTCTTTATAAGCAATAAAAGGAAAGTTTACTCATGAGCAGGCAGAGCACGGTGTGATCCCTGAAGGCAGGCTTTAGGCTTAAACTTACAAACATGTACAAACAGGTTTACCCCATATGGGAGACAACCTCCAGTCCAGGTGAATCAGGAAGTTCGCAGGACGAAAGGAAGATGGAAAAGAGAGAGAGTGGCAGCATTCCTTGCCCTTTTACCAGGTCTAGAAAGGTCATGCCCACCCACTAGTCACATGCAAGGAAGGATGCTCCAGCCCAGGAGGAACAGGAAGTTTCAGCTGGCTGGACCAAACATTCCCTTGCCTGCCCACTCTAGCAAAACAAGGAATGTTGTATTTGACTGCTCTAGTGGATTACATCCCACAGAGGCTAAAGTAACAGCCATGGTGCAGGGTGATTTTCAACATTTAATGTTGATGCACAAACTGCAACTCCCTTCAGGGCAGAGAGAGCCTGTTCACCAATATCCAGATTCGACTTTGTATGTAGGGCTGCCTTTGCAGATCATTTGGAAGCTGCAGTAAGAAACATAGCATGGGGGCTAAAAGATTGCTGGAAATTCAGGGACTGAGAGTAGGGCACCGCCATCAGATTCCCAGCTATCTCTCTCAATGCATAGGCTTTGAGGCTTCAGCAAATGTCACAACCTTAACACCACAAAAACACACACACACACATGTCCAATAAGAATCTTTTATTTAATGTTGTTGTTGTTGTTGTTGTTGTTTAGTCGTTTAGTCGTGTCCGACTCTTCGTGACCCCATGGATCAGAGCACGCCAGGCACTTCTGTCTTCCACTGCCTCCCGCAGTTTGGTCAAACTCATGTTTGTAGCTTCGAGAACGCTGTCCAACCATCTCATCCTCTGTTGTCCCCTTCTTCTTGTGCCCTCAATCTTTCCCAACATCAGGGTCTTTTCCAGGGAGTCTTCTCTCCTCATGAGGTGGCCAAAGTATTGGAGCCTCAGCTTCACGATCTGTCCTTCCAGTGAGCACTCAGGGCTGACTTCCTTCAGAATGGAGAGGTTTGATCTTCTTGCAGTCCATGGGACTCTCAAGAGTCTCCTCCAACACCATAATTCAAAAGCATCAATTCTTCGGCGATCAGCCTTCTTTATGGTCCAGCTCTCACTTCCATACATCACTACTTTTATTTAATAGTAGAAAATAAACAAGTAAGACAACCACACCCTTTCACAGCAAAAGCATATAAACTTGAAAATGAAAGACCACTCTGTCCAAAGTGCAGCAGCATGCGCCTTGCCACTTTTGTTCAAGGAATGATGGCAAACCAAGGCTGAGTCCTGCTTTCTTATCATACCTGTTATGACTATTAGTTTCTTATCACAGAAGTGTCATGACTAAGGTCTTTGAGGGCAGAAACTACCGGTACTAGAAAATACTGGAAAGTGCTGGAAGACTCTGGAAGGTTCATATTATTTTGACTAACTCAAGGTCATGTGGAGCCAGGAGAGATAAATTCCTGGGCTCAGTGAGCTGCTTTATCTCTTTTCTCTCTCTTTTCTCTCTCTGTCTTTTACTTTGTTAGTACATTGCATGTAACAAAGTTTTTTGCCTCAGTAAAGTTTTTCCTTTTACTTTGACTCTACGTAGTTCCTTTTATTTACTGCAAGACACTGTTCATCAATAAGATGGAGGCTAGCAGGGAGAGGCAACTTCTGCCCATTCCAACCCACCAAACTAGCCCACTGCAAAGAGGATGTTCAGAGTTTCCTATTTAACAGCACATCATCATTTTTGATAGCTGTTAATTTTATGGAGATGAATATGCAGTGCACCTACCATCTAAGGTGGTGGGAAACATTTCAAATGGGTGGTGTTGATTTAGTGATGAGGAAAAAAGCAATTTCTATCATGTATGGTGAGGTGCAGAAAAACACTACAGTTCTAGAGCCAAAGTAACAGAGGAAATAAGAGAAATGTTTGAGGTAGAGGTCCCTTTGGATCTGCTAATATGCTAATTTAATTACATTAAGGATAGGGTCTCAGCAGTTTATTGGGCCCAAGTATTGTGCATCTTAACAATCTGCAAGGATTGCGTATGCTAAAGCGTGGAAGAATGCACAGAAACCAAATAAATCAGATATAATTAGGACAATTAGGGGGGAAATTGTATATTACCATGCTTTATTGCATTTTTATACCTTTACTGCTGTTTTACTAGTTTGTGCTGATGGTTTTACTGCATATCTGTGTTTTTAGTTGCAACAGTTGAGACAGAGCCACACAGAGAAAAAGCAGTATAGAAATATATGACATTAGTTTAATATGGTCAAAGTAACACCTGTGTTGAAGAATAAGTAAAATTTGTGGAGGCATGGAACCAATGGAATCCGGTAAGTGTGTACATTAAAGACAAACTTGGAATATTTGAAATGGAGTAGAACATTTGCTATTCTAAAGGACAATTGAAAGTATATGAATCAAATACCAAAACAGTTTCATGTTTAGGGATGTAAGTAAATGAGCAACTGAACGATACTATTTACCATTCTTTTTGCCCTTTCTTTGACTTTGATGCATTTTGGGGAGAAATGTATCTTGATACATATGCATATCTACCTAAAAATCTGAATGCCACAAATATTTATGATTGTCTATTTCTAATGCAAAAAAACCTTGCTCTGATGGCCCAGGCTGTAACCATGAGAGGGATGCAAACCTCTTTCCACAACTTTGACACCAAGTCATGTCTTTATCCGCAGGCCACCTCCACTGAAGAGCCCTTTAACCCTTGCAATGATCCTTGCAATGCACTTAGTGGTCCAGCTAATGCCCTTTACTGGGTGGTGAGGCAATTGGGCATGGGGTAAAAAACAAAACCTCAGATAAAGTTAAACCAAAACAAAATATTAAAGGCAGTTATTTAAACAGGTTTGGGAAAATATTTAAGTATTTATTTAAAGCATTTCTATCCAGCTCTTTAGCCAAAAGAAGCTCTTTAGCCATGGGAGCAGCTTACAATTGTCATTGATAAAACAGTCCTTGTCCTCAGGCTCATGATCATGACGAAAAAGGAAAAATGAATGAGAGAGAGAGAGGCGAGGAAAGGAGTGGCCAGTATTGCAAGAAGAGATTTGAAATGGAAACAATTCAAGGGGTGAAGCAGTCAAAAGTTGCTGGTCTTTCAGTTGAGCTGATGGTAAAGGTACCCCTGCCCATACGGGCCAGTCGTGTCCGACTCTGGGGTTGCGTGCTCATCTCGCTTAAGAGGCCGGGAGCCAGCGCTGTCCGAAGACACTTCCGGGTCACGTGGCCAGCGTGACGAAGCTGCTCTGGCGAGCCAGCACCAGCGCAGTGCACGGAAACGCCGTTTACCTTCCCGCTAGAAAGCGATATATATTTATCTACTTGCACTTAGGGGTGCTTTCGAACTGCTAGGTGGGCAGGAGCTGGGAACGAACGACGGGAGCTCACCCCGCCGCGGGGATTCGAACCGCCGACCATGCGATCGGCAAGTCCTAGGCACTAAGGTTTTACCCACAGCGCCACCCGCGTCCCTTCGAGCTGATGGAGAGACTTGCAATTCTACCTCCTTCCTCCTTCTGTATTTTGACGATGGAATTATAGCTGAGAGAGGAGCCTGATGAAGATGATTTTTCTGCAGAGGGGATGGAGAGGCCCTGCAGTCCCATTGTGTAAGATTGAAAAAACCAAAACCCCTCTTGCAACTAAATGTATCAAACAGTGCCAAGCATTATGGACAGCTCCATTTTTTACATTAAAAAAGGCACTACGTGTGCAGGCCGATGCATAATTTAGCTAATTGAACACAATAATATTTGTGGGATATACAGTTATTTATTATTTAGTTAAGAGAATTTTAAACTGTTGCTTAAGCATACATGTCACAAAGCAGTTTACAACAATCACAATAAATAAATCACAATACAATTTAAAAACTCATCAAATTCCGCATCATCATAATTTAAATGCAAACACATTACTGAAACCAGCAAGAGCTAAACACTAAAGCCAGCAGAGTCCAAAGCTTCATCCTTAAAAGGCAAGGTGAGGATTTTTAACTTCATAAGGGATTGCATTCTCCCTGTGTTTTTTAGTACAGAACGTGATTGAGAATTAGGACAACTACAGATAAGTCTATGAGGGAAACTGTGATACAGATTGGCATTGTGAAAATCCATGTTTGCATGTGAATATCTTAAAATGTGGTGCCAGTGTTGAGAAGATCCATGAAGGTTTAAGATGTTTCTCATGTGGTCCATAATGCAATAAACCACCAACACTGCCTTATTTAATGAAGAGGGCCATGCACAAATGGAATCTTCCTCTGGATGTCATTTTGAGCTACAAAGTAATAAATAGTTGCAAAGTTAATGAAGTAACAAACACACTGAGATGCTACAAAACCAACTTCTCTTTTGCCAAAATTAATCCCAGCTCCCAAGTTGTTTCCAGTTAACACTTTTCTCTTGTTCCCCCTGGTGCTGAAATGATAATGCAATATACCAACTACAAGGTTGGAAAAAAATATCCTCTTGAATATGGAAAAATATCCTCCAGTGTCCCAGGTTTTCAAATGAAAAAAATGTTCTCATTTAAAAAGAGAGACATTTATATTTGTATTATGTATTCTTTGTTCTGTTACTGACTTCCAAGGTGTCACCTGCCAGCACAACAGATGTATTTTATTTATTTTTTAAAAACAGAAGGGAAGAAGGGGAAAGACGCTTCCAATTAATTTCTATTGACATTTTGTTTTTCATTTCTTGGATTATTGCATTTCATTTTCTTGGTCCTTCTTTAGCTTGGAGCTGGAGGAAATTAACTACTGATCTCCCTGCACGTTCAGTTTTATATTCAGTATGACTCAGGAACTTGGAAAGAGAGATCATTCTTGGACGCTCCCCCCCCAGCACCTGGCCTTTTACACAGGGCTGCATACATGCAGTACATCTTGGCATGCAGAGGGAACTTCCACGTCTTCCCTTGGGGGAGGAAAGAAGGGTGGTCAAAGACCAAATGAATGGTATTATGTGAGGTGGCTATTTTACACAAAACCCATTGGAATAAATGAGAGCAGTGCTAGAGCAATTCCTGATTTAAAATTAGGAGGGTAAGCAATCAGAGAAGAAGCTGGAAAGATGGGGTTCATGACTCACTTGAGATGACATTGCCATCATCACTGAAACTGCTTAGGTTTCACTGAACTCTTCTTAGGTTGTGTTGCATTAGGATGGTTCCTTCCTGAGCTACTGAGATAATATGGGAAGCTCTTGGCCTTGTAGACCTAGGCTGCAACTTTTTTTCCATAACCACCTCCCAGAAAGTAGGACCTGTTGGTGTGGGGAGAGGCTGCAGCATGGCCTTCTGAAACTTGACTTGGGGTTTCACAACGTACCCTGTAGTTCAGGAAGTTCAGGAAGGAACTTGCTTTCAATGGCTCCCATGATGAAGAAGCTCTTCAACAAGAAATGTGCGGTGGGGGGGGGGATAGAGTGACAGACTGCCAAACTGAAACTGCCAAACTGAAATTAAAACTGACGATTCCTGGCATTCACAGCTATGAAAATAAATGTAGGGAAAACTTAGTTTCTATCCTTAAACTCTTTAGACATGGTGCTGTTGTATTTTTTCCCCAAATGTAGAACAGATAATTTTATTTAGCCAAGTAAATAACAAGATTGTTTTGCAATGAATGAATGGTAAGTCAATTCCTAACAGGAATTGAGTATCTTCTCATAGTCTGTTTCCTGTATAAAGCTGGATATGTTCTTTTTAAAAAAAAAGAAAAAAAGAAATGTATGCTGTAAATGAAAGCTATTGCTGTTAGCTCCCTTAGCAGAATTTCTGGCTTCTAACTCTCGATTTTAGCTGGAATGCAGTATTGAGATCTAAAGCATTAGAGATGTATTTTTGACCTTTAACATGAGATGCCTGCTTCATCTGCAAATCTGGATTACTTTCATGGTTTCCTTTTTTCTTTCTAGAGAAAAGATAAACAAATAAATAAAAAGCTTGAAGATAATGCAAATTTCATCTCCTGGAGCCAAAATTTTAAAATAATTTTGACATGGAAATGTAAAACTCTACCTTCCTGCTGGTGGCACCACTGGCGGAGGAAGAGGAGTGCGGGGGGAGCGCATCACCCCCAGCAGCGCAATCCTGTTAGGGTGCCATCGCAGCTGCTGCCCCCCCCCGTACTGGGTGCCTTGCCCCTGCAGACAGAGTGCCCCACCCCCCAAGACACGCGCCAGCCCCACACCCACCCCCCGGTGCCAGAGCATGAAGCTCTGCCACTGGGCGGCACACCAGAATTTATACAACTTGCACATTAGATTAATCGTGTCCTCCTCCCAGAGAGCACGCGTTGCGGTGAGATCATCAAGACCGACCTAACTGCTATTGTGGGTGGGAGTGATTGGATAGCCACAACAACCCGATTGGTGGTCCCTCAGTTGCTGGGGTCCTTCTGGCCAATGGGTTCATTTCATGCATTAACTGAGCTTCCTCTTTTTGCCTCGTGCATCGGTTCACCCACCCACCCTCCCTATATTTGGGGTTCATTATGACCATGCTATGCCGTCGTGGGTCATCTGTTTTGGGGACAGGGGTCCTGTAGGAATTTTCCCATTTGGCTGATTGGCTGGTGCCACTTGGGTTCCGCCTCTCGTGTAGCAAATTGCCACAACTTTGTAAGGTTTGGCAGTTAGGCATTGGTCAAATGTGGAGGGGAGGGGAGGTTGTCACACCTGCCTCTCCAATGTGTGAAAGGGTATTCTGTTAAAGGAATCCAGGGGCTTGCCTTGCTTTTGTCCGATCTCCTTCCAGGGGTTAGGGCCACGCCAGAGCCCCTGGGAGCATTTGGGGTGAGCTTGAGTCTGAGCCTGGTCCAATGCTCCCCCAGGATGTTTTCCCTTACTGACCTCTGCCGGAGTCCAGTTGTCAGTGCTGCCTCCCAAGGTCAGGTGCAGCTAGTCGGGAACCAATGCATAAGCAAACCACTAACAATCTGTAGTCAATAAAGTTGTGGCCAAAATTATGCCAAGAACCTTAAACTAAATTCCATGTCAATTTAGTATTTATTTATTGAGGGAGGTCTTGGGATCTTAACACGCAACTAGAAAAGTGATGCTGGCATGATGCTGGCTTCACTTTCCAAATTACCCAGCTTCCCATTCACTTTATCAAAATTGTGCTTGAGCATGTATTTTCTCGTAATTCAGGGATCCCTTTTTATTTGCACATTTATCTGCACACTTGCATATTCAAAAGCTAGGGTGAAGAGGTGTGTCTTCAGCATTCACAAAAAGCTCTGTAATGGAGGTGCCATAACTTAAGGGCTGTCACAGAGAATGTCCTCTCCTGGGCCACCACCCACCCCAAACTTCTGAGGGTGGTGGAACAACAAAGAGAGGCCTCTCTGCCAACTTAGCACCCAAGAGAATCTGCAGGGCCGAGGCAGTCTCTCAGGTATTTGGGGCCTTAGGGCTTTAAACACTAATGTGAGCACCTTGAATTGGGCCCAGTGACATTCTATCAACCACTGCAGCTGTTTTAAAACGGGTTATAGGCAGTGCTTTTTTCTGGGGGTGCTCAAGGGTAGTACTGGCACCTTTTTTTTATAAAGGAAAAGCACTGGTTAGAGATCTGAAGTAACCTGAGATTTGAAGGTCAGTAATCTGGCCACTGCATTTTGGTACAATTAAGGTTTCTGGATCATCTTCAAAGGCAGCCCCATACAGAGTACATTGCACTTGGGAGAGCAGAGTTCGAATCTCCACTCAGCCATGAAGCTCCCTGGGTGACCTTGGCCAGTCGCCATCTCTTAGCCTCACCAACCTCACAGGGTTGTTGTGAGGATGAAATGGAGAAACGGTGAACCATGGACCCTACCTTGAGATCCTTGGAAGATACAGATGATTGATTGATTGATTGATTGATTGAATGATTGACAGACAGACAGACAGACAGACAGACAATCTATAAATTGCCAGAACATGGACTACAGTGGCCAAGTCATCTCTGTCCAAAAGGGGCATAGTTTGCAGCAGCTGAAAATGGGCACTCCTAGTCACTGAGGTCACCTGAGCCTCCAGTTGGATCCTGGCGCACACACAACTTGCGGACACACTCTTTCCAGGAGAGTGCAATCCCATCTCCCCACCTCCTGAATGTCTTCTGCCCTTTCAGGATTCAGCTTTAGTTTATTGGCCGACATCCAACCCATCACCAACTCCAAATCAGGGACATAACATTCTAAAGTGGGGTAAGAGCATTGGAGCATTGGGGTAAGAGCAATGCAAAAGCCACTTTCCCCATATATTTTGAGCATCCCCCTGCATATGAAGCAGCCTTCTCCACCCTGGCCAATGGCGCAGGATGATGGCAGCTGTAGTTCAAAGCATCTGGAGGGTACCAGGCTGAGGAAGGCTGCAATGGACGATATCAACTATGCACAGTTCTCAAAAAGAAAGCCAGTGTCCCAACTTAGAAGCTGCATTCTAGATCAAATGATCCTTTAGGCAGCTTCTTTTGTTTGCTTCACCTCCCCCCACCAAAAAACAACCACCCCACATTTGTTTTGTACATTTGCACAGAGTACATTTAGAGCTGCAGTCATACAGACCTACTTTGGAGTAGGCATTGTGCTATAAATGTCTGCATCAAAGAAAACTATACATTCTCTAAGCATAACAGAAACAGTGAGAACTATGTGCTTAAAATATTTTAGTAACTCCAAGTATGAAAGTTACAGTAGTTGGTGTTTTAGGCTTGTATCCATTGTTGTTGAGGATGCAAGGTTAGTGCATATCCTCTGCTAAATCTACAGGACCCCACAATTATTCCCCCTCCCCCTTGACACACTGACACATACACACACAGGCCTGAAATTGAGGAGGAAATTGTTAAGTTGTGGGCGAACATATCAGACGACACAGCGATTCTTCCAAAGCAGCTCTTTATTTGTAAGCTGGAACAGAACTGAACTGAGGAGCTCAGTCAGCCTGCTTATATAGAGCTCCAGAACAATGTAACTGTTGCCATTTCCTAAAACTATCCAATCACTGAACGTCACTTTCGATCCTTCATTTGCATAACTATCTACAGTATCTCCCTGCTGGCCCAGGGTGAGAACTTCAGTACATAACACCCCTCCCCACCGAGATAAGGTGTTAGTTACAATCGTAATGGTTTCCTTATATACAGCACTACACGTAATGGTTCAATTAGGCACAAAAGCATATCGGTTACATTTCACATACTTAGACCAACAGTGATACATGTCCAACAACATACTCCTTTAAATAAGTTGGGCACTTGGAAACTCTGCCAGACTGCCGGGGACTGGTAGCCAAGTCCGGGGGGCCACACAATTCTTGCTGAGGCTGTGGTGCGACCCTAGGTGGCGTTGAAACCAAGTCCCCTGGATCCGCTGCTGTGGGTGGAGTCTCCGCAAGTGGAGTGGTCTGAGCCTGTGGTAAGTCTGGCAGACCCTCTGAAGTGGCTTGGTTCAGCTCCACGCTGGCAGTTTGCGAGAGAGGTGGAGCCTCACCATCTGTAAGTGTCTCTTCCGGAGCCACGAGCGCAGTTGGCACCACGATAGTGTCCAAGTCCCCAACCCTGCGCCTAAGCTGGTCTATGTGCCGGCGCCACAAGCATCCGTCTTCGAGTGCCACCTGGTACAGGCGAGGTACAGTGACTCCCACTACTGTGGCTGGCACCCAAGGAATGTGCCCCACAGACCTGGTTTCCTGGAACAAATGACTGTGGCGCATTGGCACAGCCTGGGGGTTCGGCCATGGCAAAGTCCGGGTGCATAACTGCAGCATCAGCTGCTTCCAGAACCTAGACTAGACCTTAACAATGTCAACCAATTGGCCAAACACCAGGTAACTTTATGGACTCACTGTACTGTTTTACCAAGTGGTAAAGAGGAAGTGGAGCTCTCTCATCTGTAGAGTGGCTTATATCCTGTTATTTGGTAAGCAGATTTTTACCACAAAAAGCGACAGTGCACATACTTTTGTAACCAAAGAAAATCATATCTATATTAAAAATAGATGCAGGTGTGTACTGACTATGTGGTTGGGTGCACACTGCAGTAAAATTTGCCACTTGATAAATTTATATTTACCCTCTTCCACCTGCAAAATTAGTGCTTAGTGGTTGAAGACTAACCTGGGCCTATTTTGGAGAGGCAAACTGTGGGAGGCAGTGGAAGACAGGAGTGCCTGGCGTGCTCTGGTCCATGGGGTCACGAAGAGTCGGACACGACTAAACGACTAAACAACAACAATTTTGGAGAGCATGACGTGGAGTGTTCTGGACAACATGTGTGTGAATGAATTCTGAGCTGAAAGCATTCCATTTGAGTGGTGGTTATGCCTGGTTCAATCAAAAATTAATTATACCCCCACTAAGAAGCATGAAAGAACGATAACAAACATGGACTTTATGTTGCTGCAACTTTTTATCAGTAGCCATATTAGAACTTAAGAGCACAATGCATAAAACTATGGGGAAATGAAAAATGTCAGGATGCGAAAATGTAAAGTAATTGTAACCTGGAGAGAATACAGTGAGTTGAGATTTTGCAACCCACAAAGAATAGAGAAAACACTTCCCAGCAGGTTTTTGGAAAGGAGGGGAGAAAGAAGAAAATAAGTCTTCAGCTTCATCTTTCACTATAATAACTTGGCTGCAGTCTTTTGTGTATTTAATGGAACTTTTGAAATCACCTTCAAATGCTGAGCTTCTGTTATAAACAGAAACAAGGCTTCCTACCAGGAGTCTGGTCCTCAGGGCCCACTTTAACTGCAGTATTGAAGCCCCACAGGCAGAGCGATCAGTGGGGTCTAAATAAATAAAAAAGAGGCGAGAAAGGAGGTGATGACATACAAGGCTTTGCTGTGTTTTAATATTATTTTTATTCATTTCAGTGTTTTTAATGGTTGCCTAAATGTTTGCATTTTAGTGGAAGCTGCCTTGGTGTTTTCAGGGTGAAAAGAGTGGAAATAATGGTCTGAAAAATATTTTAAATAAACAAGCAAGCAAAATGAAAAGAAAAGAAAAGAAAGGGGCATTTTTGAGAGAGAAAATGGAAGCTGATGGCTGGGGTCCCAAATATGGTTAGGGGTTGGGAGGTTGCTGTGTGCAACAGAATGGCTGGGGCAATAGGCTGGCCTCTGCAAGAAAGGAGATACGGGTCAGGACATTCAGGAGTCTAAAGACATTTTTTTTCAAGAAGGCTTTCCCAGTGGTGTGACCCAGTCATTTCTGTTGGCATCTGTCAGTCTCAAGAGACAATGCAGTGCACCCCCAGGGGTGAAGTCAAACCACTGTGTTAGCAGCACCGAAGTGAGCCCCCCCCCCAGTGCAAACCTGGGCAGTGTATGTGGAGGTACAAGACCCTCTTTTTGGCCTCGCTAATGAGGTCCAGAGGAAAGCAGAGCAAAACATTTGGCACCATCTTGGCTGCAGGAGTTGCCAGAAGGAGGCATATGAGGAGCCATCCAACTGCCTTAGGGATTCCACTTAGGATTTCTGTAGAGTTTACTCCTTAGCCTTTTATTTTCCTGGACTATTAATTGTGCATCTGTAGAAATTGGTTTATTGGTTTTGGAGTTTGTGCAAATGGTCCTATTGTGTTTAGAATTTGGTGGTCCAGGCTGTGAAGTAGTTTGTAAATTTGTCAAATAAATAAAATAAAGTAGGTAAGTTGCCACAGCTAGGACATGGGGGTTGGCTTCTGCAAGCAAGTGATCACAGAAAGCAGGGAGAAGATGCGGGTGGGATGCCAAGATGTTGTAAGGACAGAGGGACTGTGTAGTCTTGGTAGAGCATGGGTGGGATGTAGGATTCAAAAGGACCAGACATATCTTTGGGTAGAGTTCTCGAGGAAACAAGTAACTCTATGGTTCTGGGCAATACTCCCCACTCCTGGTGTATGTTTGTTTGAATACACACCAGGAATGCACCAGTTCTCACCTTTTATGGTTCTGAGAAATGCATGCAAAAGTACCAAGTAAAGGGGTCTGTTTGTCCAACTTGAAGAACTTCCCTGAAGATTCTAATGTTATTTTAAAAATAAAATAAAATGTTTAGTCATCAGTAATTAATAGATGCTTCCAATAGAAACAGGCATTAAGATCATGGTCATTACTGGAGTCTGAACTTCAAAGGACACTTCATGTGTGGTGAGGCAAATATACCTTGACACATTTCTTCCTGCCTGAGGCAAGAAACAGTCACCCCTAAAAACAGTGGTGGACCTTTGGGTCTCAAATTTCAGCGGCTTCCAAAATTCTGCACCCCTCCCCCTCTCGTCTTCCATTCTACATCATAGTTGTGGTGCCCCCTGTGCTCCCCCCGGCTCTGCCGCAAGTGCTACCTAACTGGGCACGCTCCCCTAAATCCTCCTCTGCTGAAATCCAGCTTCCTCCCAGCCTTTCCCCATGTTCTGAGAGGGCAGGGAGAACTCTTTTTCACCTATTAGCAGCGCTTTTTTTCTTTAAAAATGTTAGGGGTACTCTCATTTTGACTCCAAAAAAATCACCATTTTATACTTCAAATCGGGAAAAATAAATACAGTAAATGGATTCACAAAATATTTAGGGGTATGTGTACCCCAGAAAAAAACACTGCCTATTAGGACCTGGTAGTGTGTGTCACCCACAGTTTTCCAGGGAGAGATCATCAGGAATTCTGAAACATAATGCTTAACATGTTATAGCATGTAAGTGCTACAAAATGCTTCACAGATGTATTTCAGTTATCTTTACTAAGTAGGTTAGTATTATCATCTTCACATTATCAGTGAGAATGGTTGGGACTGAGGCTGAGAAAATAGTATTTTTTTGCCTAAGGCCACTTAGTAAAGTTGTAGCTGAGGTGAGAATTTGCACTGGGAACTCCCCAACTCACACTTTCATCGGATGGTCCTGCGTGTGCTCTTATCACTTAATGATTGCAGTGTCAAGTGATGACTGGCATGTGTGAGTGGGGAAAAGATAAATTTCCAGGGATAGAATTTTCTTATCACCACAGTTGCCACTTACCCTGCTCAAAGCAGCCTGATTTGCATATTGTGCAAACCGTTTGCTAATTATGCAAATAAAATACATTAATTTTGGCATTTTCTAAGAATTGCTTTGTTTGCCCCAAGCCACATACCACAAAAACTGAGGAAGGAGCAATGGAAAGATAAGTGACAATTTGCCCACATCATAAAATAGTGTTCTTTCTTAACTGTATCCATCTTTCTCCTCCAAGGATGGCTCCAGAGTATTTCTGTTTTCCAGGAGGGATTCGAGCACATCTGGGAACTTGTAAGTTTGCAAAGTAAAAGTGGATTAAAGCACTATGTCACCCAAGCCCAACAATTCCACTTTAAAAACAACAGAGTTTGGTAAGCAGTTTGGTAAGTGATGGGAAATGCCTCAAAAATTGTGAGCTGAATGAATGAAAAACAGATAGATAAGTTAACATCCCCGAAGCAAATCAGTATGAGTGCAGGATGAGCGTTCTATATAACCACCCAATAAACAAATCAGAATGGATACTCAATAAAGATCGGACATAAGTTTCTTGCCACCACACAAGCAAATCAGGATGAATGCTGTGAGAGCACAGCAAAGCATGATCGAGAAAGAGATGACAGCTTGCTTTGTCCTGAATGTGGATGGGCTTCCACAGGAATTCGTCCAGTGATGGGGCAAAGTAAATACTTGAAACAAGCAGAATAATTAGCATTTCTAGTAGATCTGGGAACTGAGCAGTGGCAAGTTCTATGCAGACCTGTATTCTGCCTCCCAATGTTCATCTATCTCTCGATCTTGCATCCAGGCAACACCTTTCCACTCACCACTGAAACCTGCAATGCTTTCCAGCTATTAATTAATTGTGCTGCTGCTGAAATCAACTTCACATACACATAAACACTGCCTTGAGAGTATTTTTCAATCACCAGATGCTCTATATAATACATTAAGAATTTGTGTAGCTGAGGTGCCTGATAGTGATCAGCATGGAAACTGTAAACAGATCAAAGGAGCAAAATCAACCAATCGGAATAGGCTTTTCAAGATAACCATGGATGAAAAGGGTCCCCCCCAAAAAAGGAAAGAGTTTATTCATGTGCAAGAGGCAATCATGAAAAAGAAGTGATGAAAGGGTAGGCACCAGGACACTGGATATTTGAAGATGAGGTGCATCTCCACTTCCCAGTCCTATCCATATCATTCAGCAGTACAGTCAGCTCCTCCAGAGTAGAACTGTGATCAGCAACTGCATGCACCAGCTATTGATGCCTGAAGCACAAAGTGGTAATCTGAATGCATGAAAGGGCCATTACAGATGTAACACCACATACATTTCATATCACTCTACAACATCTCAAACATTGTGTTTCCCACAGGCCTTTTCTTCTAGAAAAGAAAGGTGCCAGTAGTCACCATGAAATTGTTGCACCAAGTACTGCCAGAAAAAAGCACTAGGTAGAAGTAATAAATTATTATCAATATTGTATGCAGCCCATAATAATAAAAGAATGCATCTATCATACCCATATAAAACATCTCTTCTTACCGTTCCTAGTAGGAGGGAACAAATATGAAGCAAAGCATTTAAAGATATCTGGATGTTTACTAGGGGAGATGGCATTTCTGTCTCAAACACTCTTCACCCTAAGCACAACCAACACACTCAAACACCAACCAACTCAAACACCAACCAACACACTCAAACTCAGGGACAGCTGTAAGCCACAGGCCTGTTTTATCACTCTCTCTTAATGTCCAAACCATTATACAAACTTTATATAGTATATGCAGTCCAAAGCATGGAGAGTCCAACCCAACCAAATATAAACTTTTGGCCATATTTTCCATGTGGGCTCTGAGATGGCAAGTCGCCTTGTGCATATTCTGCCATGGGCAGTCCAAGCAGGTGTGCACAATGTCTGCACTAAAATGCAAAGCAGTTTCTCTACCCCACACCCCACCACAACATCCCTTTGGTCCCATGTGCCCTGCTTCAGGACCCTTAATGCTCTCCACCACACTTTTTAAACTACCCCACAACTTATCGCAAATCCCTGCCACACCACTCTCAAGCTTAGTGCACACTCTCCACTTCTCCCCCTGATACTCCTCTCACCCTATCATGGCCTTGGCTTCCTCAATGGGCTTCTCCTGTAATGCAGATGATTAATAATAATAATAATAATAATAATAATAATAATAATAAATTATTTATACCCCGCCCATCTGGTTGGGTTTCCCCAGCCACTCTGGGCAGCTTCCAACAAAATATTAAAATACAATAGTCCTTCAGATATTAAAAGCTTCCCTAAACAGGGCTGCCTTCAGATGCCTTCTAAAAGTCTGGTAGTTGTTTTTTCCTTTGACATCTGCTGGGAGGGTGTTCCACGGCGGACGCCACTACCAAGAAGGCCCTCTGCCTGGTTTCCTGTAACTTCGCTTCTTGCAGTGAGGGAACTGCCAGAAGGCCCTTGGTGCTAGACCTCAGTGTCCAGGCTGAACAATGGGGGTGGAGACGCTCCTACAGGTATACTGGACCGAGGCCGTTTAGGGCTTTAAAAGTCAGCACCAACACTTTGAATTGTGCTCGGAAACGTACTGGGAGCCAATGTAGGTCTTTCAAGACCAGTGTTATGTGGTCTCGGGGGCCGCTCGCAGTCACCAGTCTAGCATTCTGGATTAGTTGTAGTTTCTGGGTCACCTTCAAAGATAGCCCCACATAGAGTGCATTGCAGTAGTCCAAGAAGGAGATAACTAGAGCATGCACTACTCTGTTAAGACAGTCTGTGGGCAGGTAGGGTCTCAGCCTACGTAGCAGATGGATCTGGTAAACAGATACCCTGGACACAGAATAGACCTGCACCTCCATGGACAGCTGTGAGTGCAAAATGACTCCCAGGCTGCACACCTGGTCCTTCAGGGGCACAGTTATCCCATTCAGGATCAGGGAGTCCTCCATACCTGCCTGCCCCCTGTCCCCCAAGAACAGTACTTCTGTCTTGTCAGGATTCAACCTCAATCTGTAGCCGCCATCCATCCTCCAACCACCTCCAGACACTCACACAGGACCTTCATCGCCTTCACTGGTTCTGATTTGAAAGAGAGGTAGAGCTGGGTATCATCCACATATTGATAAACACCCAACCCAACCCCCCTGATGATCTCTCCCAGCAGCTGCATGTAGATGTTGAAAAGCATGGGGGAGAGGACAGAACCCTGAGGCACCCCACAAGTGAGAGCCCAGGGATCTGAACACTCATCCCCCCCCCACTTTCTGAACACGGCCCAGGAGGAAAGAGCGGAACCATAATATAACAGTGCCCCCAGCTCCCAGCCCCTCTAGATGGTCCAGAAGGATGTTATGGTTGATGGTATCAAAAGCCTCTGAGAGATCCAGCAGAGCTAGGAAACAGCTCTCACCTTTGTCTCTAGTCCACCAGAGATCATCGACCAGTGGCTCTGTTGCTGTTGCCACCACCCCTGCTGATTCACTCCCCACGGGGTGCCCTGTCAACAACCCCCCCTCCATGCTTAGCAACTGAGAAGGCATTGCTGAGCGCCAAAAGAGGCTGAGGTTGGGTCGCTATGGAAGCGGTTCCAGCCTTATAGCTGCTTCCTTTATTTCTCTGGACACCTTTGGTGGTGACACCAACCTTTGGAGTGCTTAGGAGAGAGGCTTCAGTGGGGACGTGAAGGGCTGGAGAAAAGGAAGGATGGGAAAGGAGACATGCGGGGAAAGGGGCGCGTGGAGCTCCTTGCTTCTGCTTCCTGTCTGTTCCTGAGGCAGATGAAGGGAGGGTAGCAGCCTTAATAGGCAGGAGGGAGAGAGAAAGTGATGTTTTAAAGTGAGGAATTTCTTAAGGGAACAAGAAGCAGGTGTTTGTTTCTTCCCCATATCTCTTGAAAAACTGGCATTCCCGAACCATCTTCAACTTTGGGGGGAAAAAGTGCCGGTGCTGTGTACTGTTGAGTACCACCAGAAAAAAGGCACAGGTTTCCCATTTGATTCAGTTTACACTTTCATCAAAATCCCTTCAGACATTCAAAATCTGTACATAATGAATGTGTTCTGTGCACACCTGTGTGTACATTCGCATGCGCTTTGGGAATGCGCATCCCAACCTTTGTGCAACTTCATTAAAGGATCTGAAGAAGGACCCTGTACACCCATGGGAGACACGATGCGACCAAAAACTACAACTTCCACTGTCTTTGTAGATCTTGTCTGATGTACAGTGTAAAGTGTAAAGAAATGATTTAAGCCTCAACTCAAGCTGATGGGAGGAGAGGAACACCTCCAGACCTCTTCCAGACTGAGGTAGATGTCATGTAGGCAACAGCCCCTCCCCTGACCTCTAGCTGGTCACGTTGCTGCCATCTGCTGGGAAGTGGAAGAGGAAAGGTGAGGAGGCAGCAAGGGATTCCAGCACAGAGTGGAGTACAACATGGGCTCTGCCAGTGTGTGTGGACTGCACTGACTTCACTGCCACCTTTGCCTTCCTCCCTTCCTTCTGGTAAGCAGCAGCAAAGCAGCTGACGGGAGGTGAGATAAGCAGCTGCTCCCCGCCCCCCCCCCCCCCGTCCACCATGCCACCCACTGCTGCTTGCAGATATCCAAACGTCAGATAACATCTTGTTCAGCAATACTCTCCAGTCCTTTCAAACTGCTTAATTGTATCTTTCATAATCTCCACCCCCTGCAAACAATTCATCACTTTTCTTCATGTCAAATATCTTGGGTTTGCCTAACTTATTACCAAAACTTCACAACATTATAGTGTACAGTGATTTGCAGTAGGTTCCCAGTTTACTTATTTGGTAATAGCTTCCATCCCTTCCTTCAAGCCTTTTCTGTGGAAAACAATTTCAGTAGCGGGTCTGTGATTTCCCTTATCTATCAAACTCAAGAGATTACAATAGGTATGATCTACATTTAGTTAAACCATCAAGAATTCTGTCAAACTACCCAAAACACAAGCAATTCTGTACAATCCATAGTCTTTTTGAGTTTTTAACCAAGCCAATGGAACACAGTCTAATAAAGGTTTTACATTGCAAAGGAATTTTGGATTTTTTAATTATTATTATTTTGCAGGGTGGCTATTGTAGAAGTCAGGAAGTCATCAGTGAGGGACTGGGGAAACAAGGTGGAGGAAAGAGATGGGCCAGCTTGACATAGCTGCTTTCTTCCACACTATTATACTCAGCTTCCCATATAAGCACCTTATTTAGGGCAGCAACAATGTCTGTGCATATTCCACTGACTGAAGCCCACCTAAAAGCTGCTCCTGGTACATGCCTCATGTGCAGGGATACGGGTTCCTGGATATACACAGTGAAGAAGCCATGGCAGTGCAGTGCCTTTTAGGTCCAATGACAGTAATGGCAGAGAGAGGGAACAAAAATGATAAGGAATGAGGCGGGTCGACCAATCATCTTCCTCCCCTTTGCATGTCACTCACTGGTCTTCCCACGTGCAGAATGACTGCCACACATGAAGGGATGGATCACAGCTCCCATAATTTTAAGGGGATTGTTCATGAGTTTACAGATGTCTTCACAGGTCAGCCTTAAGGCCACCATCAAAGCAGTTGCTGGAACCTTACTGTGTTTATATTGAGAAAGTTCTGTTTGGTCTAACAGTCATGTGTCATGTAATTGCAAGACTTTAAGGAGGTGGATATTTTGAAGCATAATTCAATTATGTCACTTTGGTTCCCTGGAAATTTCAATTAGGAGAGAGAGGTACTGCTGCTACAAATTAAAGTGTGTCTTGTTTGTTGATAAACAGAAAAGAGGAGAAGGGGTATGAAGCTTGAAAATAATAAATATATTGCATATATGACAAGTCAGATGCTGCATTGAGAGCCCTGTGCAGAATACTAGGCTACAAATATAATTAATAAACAAATGTACCAATCAAAAAGGAGAACATAAGGTATATATTTCTTTATGAACCAAAAATGTTTAATGCCTCCACTAATGGGCCCAAATATTCATAACCCAGAACCACTGTGATTGCTGAAGTATTAATAAGCTGCAAGTTAATAGCACTGTAATTCCTTTTAGCACTTCTGCTGTACTGTAATATTTTTTCCTAAAATAATGATGAAATGAAGTGCATATAATATTGCTATGAAGGTGGCACATTACTCTCTGGTAGAAACTGATTTCTTCCCAGAACAACCCTACAAGAAGCCATCCTGAAACATGGCTATTGGGAAATTAAATCAGTCCACAGTTCTATTATTATTATTATTAATTAGTTATTTCTAAAAGGCCACAGCTTCATTGAACACAAAGAAGTAGAAGTTTCAATGCATTCTGATCTATATTCCCTTTCATTTATACAGCCCATGGAGCAACTCATTCTTCCCAATTTTTGAATTTGATCAATAATTAGATGTCTCCCAGAAGTCAGCCACAAAGGGGTTTCCCTGGCAGTAACCAAATTTTCTGATAAAGCTGTGATTCTTAGGACAGAGCAAGAAGGTGGTCACCTGTGATTTTCCTCAATGTCATAAGAAAACAAAGATTTCTCAGCAATATCCAATTTCATAGATCGTACTCTCACCAATTGGAACAGAGACAGATAATAATCTACTGAACTGCTATCAACTACACTGAAGAACCCTGTGGAGATTCATTTTCCCAATGTCACGCAGTTCCTATAAATGGCGACTAGTCAAGGCACAGCAGACCCTGCCCCCGACCTGGTGCAAACCATAGTTCTTCTCAATGTGACAGAAGAAAAGAGTGGCACTTCTGCATATTTATGTGGGAAGGGAAGCATGTGGTACTCTTTATTTTCCCATATGGAAAAATCTGACTGGCTGCCCACCAGTGTGACCAGTAAACCTTCAAAATGGGTGGAATGGTGACACATCTGTTTTTAAGTATTTACATTGTTTGAATCTAAAACCAGAACACCCAAGTGTCCATGTTGCATGTTTTAGGATAAGCAATCCCTGAGGCTGCCCTGTGGAATATTTAAATATAGCTGTTTTCAGATGCTAACTAATAATTATCAGCTTTTCATGGTACTGCTAATTCCTCCCATGTAGTGTGTAGGGATATGGCAGAGCTTGGCACCCAAATAAGAGGTAGTAACATGCTAGTGGGCTTTATAAGGTGTCCCTGCCTCTTTCTGGGAAGCATTAAAGTAGCTCTCACGCTTACACCTTGTGATGCTCACAGTGGAATATTAGCTGAAAGATCACTTGGCCACTATGTAAGAACTCTTCATCTTTCTTATCTGATTAGCCTGGAGTGAGCAGGTGTTTTTGCCCACATGAATTGCTGATGTGGGTCCAGATGTGTCATGGTTTTTGTTTGGAAATATTACTTTGGTCTGAATGGGGAGCTGTGTGGCTGAGGTGCGTGAAAGACACAGTGCCCTGAAACATCAGAGAGGTTTGGATGCCTATTGAAACCTAGGAATTTGGTTGAATCTTGGACTAGGAAACCCTTAAAAACAACAACAACCCTCTCACATCTCTTGGGGGGGAAATGAATTTTTTTCACCATCTGGGTCCCAAAGAGTGGCATTCATGGAGCAAAGGCCTCCTGGAACAAAACAATTTCAAGCAAGTGCCTGATACTTAGCAAGGGTGGTCCTTACCTGATTTCTAATAGAAGGGTCTTCATTACAGTTGGACCCACTACACTGATGGCATGACTCCTCATTGACACAAGTTGGGCTTCTGGTCCGCTCATACTGCTCCACCAAATGATCTCAGTGATCAGCTTGGGTAAGATATTCTGGGCCTGACCACTCCCAGTTTCTTCACACAGATGTTGAATAGTGCTGTGGATGAAATAGTGCCCTGTGAGACCCCCTAGTGTAACTAACATGGCCCCAAAAATGCTACTCTTTGGACATGAACTTGCAAGTAGGAATGGAACCAGGGTAGCCCAGTGCCCCTGATAACCACACCACAACGCCATTCCAGCAGGATGCTATGGGCAATGGTTGTTGTTGTTGTTTAGTCATTTAGTCATGTCCGACTCTTTGTGACCCCATGGACCAGAGCACGCCAGGCACTCCTGTCTTCCACTGCCTCCCGCAGTTTGTTGTTGTTGTTTAAATAATATTTATTACTTTTAAACCTTACAAAAAGGAGAAAAGAAAAGAAGAAAAAGAAAAAGCAAAAGAAAGAAAAAACAATACAGTACAATATATAAACAATACACAACACAACATTAACACATCAAACAAAACAAGAGCAAAAACAGTTCAAAAAAACACACATACCATCTCAATACCCTCTCTTTCATTCCCTTGTTTCATCGACCTCCTCTCACCTCCCTTTTTGTATTCCATTTCTATTAATTATTTCAGCAAATCTTTTCCATCTTTCTCTATTTTCTGTCATATGGTTATCTTAACATATTTTAACCTTATTTTCCATTAATACTATACTACTTATTTATGCTTAATTCCTCATAACATTTCTACTAAAGCCGTATAGTTCCATTCCAACATTTTTCTAACACTCATTAATTTTACATTATTTCCATATATAGACTTTAAACTTTTTCCAATATTCTTCCACCGTCTCTTCTCCCTGGTCTCGGATTCTGCCAGTCATTTCCGTCAATTCCATATAGTCCATCAACCTGGTGATCTTCTGTCCGAGGCTCTTAACTCTTTTCCAAGTCCCTTCTGCAAATCTTCTTCATATTTATACATGCACTTTACTTTGTCTTCTCCTGATCTTGTTCTTATTTTCCTTCCTTTGATGCTGAAGAGTAGATCTCGGGGAAATTCCCACCTAGCAATGTTTTTATTCCTTCTCGACAAGTCAGCCAAATCTCCATAGTTAAAACTAAGATTCAAAAGATATTTCATGACGTATTTCAAAGTTCCTCCAAATCTGGCGGTCCCCACAACTCCAGTCTGCTCCTGACCCAAGTCCAGGTCCCAAAGGTCAGTAAATCCCTGCATGAAGGGATCTATCCAACTTTCCTTCTCCAGTCCAAGCGGGGCTCCAATCCTCAAAATCTGACTTTCTCTAAATTCAATCATAAAAAGCATCAACTTATAGTCATCAAATTGCATCTGTAAGGCTGGGGCTCTCTCCCTCTCCACTTGTGCTACTTTAGGTTCAACAACAACAACTTTCTCCCCCGCCTTCTCCACAATTTGCCATGTCAAAGTAGATCCCTGTATCGGTTCCTGAATAGTTTCTGTATTAATATTCACTTTTTGTCCCAAATTAGTCACTTTTTGTTCCAAGTTATCAATTTTTATAGTCATCACATCCGTCTTCTTATGGAGCTGTTCCAGTGAATCATTTATCTTACATAATGCAACCACTAAGGCTTCTTCTGTCAACATTCTTAACGCTCCAAGGTCAATCCCAGATTCTCACAGTTTTTTATCTTGCAGCTGGAAATTCCCCCAGCTCAGCTCATGTAACAATTTCAAAGGCTTCCTCTAGGGGGAAACAATTTCTATTTGTATCAATCCTTTTAAGCACAGTTCAAGCAATAAAGTTAGTTTCAATTTTCAGTTACTTTTACTCCTTTTTAAACGCAGAAGGAGACAATGGAAACAATGTATTTCTCTTATTTAACTAGCTGTCAACAAACGATCTATTCATAGTCAATGAGCATTTCCAAAACGTCAGTCTTACTAGCAGCCCGTTTCCAGGTTCAGAGCGGTGGTAATTTGACTTTCTTCACTCTCTCCTGCAGGCTTACACGATCCAAAATTTCCCCCCTCCTCTCCTGCTTCCAAGGGGGGTTTGATGATTTTAGCCGATGGAAGTTTAATCCTTTACGGAAGGCTTTCCAAGACTTTAGCTTGCAGCCTCTTTGCTTCAGTCTATTTACAAAAGGGGAAGGCGGACTTCCTGTTTGAAACCTCCCCATTTCGGTGCCAAATTAAGACGTTTAAAAATCCAATTTTCCGTTCTACTCACGGGTAGTTGTTTTAAGATCAAATTGTCCACAGGAAAAAGTGAGCGCTCTCCAGCAACAGCAATGCGGCTTCACTCCGTGAAAGAAGCAGTCAATTTGAAGCACCGCGCCACTCACCCCACGTCGCTCCGGATCCCCGAAACCGGGTTTCCCCACGAGTAGGGGAGGCGCAAAAGGTGCCAGCCGAATCCCACATTCACAGGCTTCTCCCGCCTGTGATTTTTTGTGGGTCCCCGCCTTCGCCGTGGCGGCCAGACCCTAATTTCCACGAAGCAAATTCCTCCCGATGAGAGGAATTCAGCCATTACCGGAGGCGCTAACCCGGAAGTCCCCCCGCAGTTTGGTCAAACTCATGCTGGTAGCTTCCAGAACACTATCCCACCATCTCGTCCTCTGTCGTCCCCTTCACCTTGTGCCCTCCATCTTTCCCAACATCAGGGTCTTTTCCAGGGAGTCTTCTCTTCTCATGAGGTGGCCAAAGTATTGGAGCCTCAGCTTCAGGATCTGTCCTTCCAGTGAGCACTCAGGGCTGATTTCCTTAAGAATGGATAGGTTTGATCTTCTTGCAGTCCATAGGACTCTCAAGAGTCTCCTCCAGCACCATAATTCAAAAGCATGAATTCTTCGGTGATCAGCCTTTTTTATGGTCCAGCTCTCACTTCCATACATCACTACTGGGAAAACCATTGCTTTAACTATACGGACCTTTGTTGGCAAGGTGATGTCTCTGCTTTTTATGATGCTGTCTAGGTTTGTCATTGCTCTTCTCCCAAGAAGCAGGCATCTTTTAATTTTGTGACTGCTGTCACCATCTGCAGTGATCATGGAGCCCAAGAAAGTAAAATCTCTCACTGCCTCCATTTCTTCCCCTTCAATTTGCCAGGAGGTGATGGGCCCAGTGGCCATGATCTTTGTTTTTTTGACGTTGAGCTTCAGACCATATTTTGCGCTCTCCTCTTTCACCCTCATTAAAAGGTTCTTTAATTCCTCCTCACTTTCTGCCATCAAGGTTGTGTCATCTGCATATCTGAGGTTGTTGATATTTCTTCCAGCAATCTTAATTCCAGCTTGGGATTCATCCAGCCCAGCCTTTCGCATGATGAATTCTGCATATAAGTTAAATAAGCAGGGAGACAATATACAACCAATCAGTTATTCCATATCCAGTTCTAACTGTAGCTTCTTGTCCCACATAGAGATTTCTCAGGAGACAGATGAGGTGATCAGGCACTCCCATTTCTTGAAGAACTTGCCATAGTTTGCTGTGGTTGACACAGTCAAAGGCTTTTGCACAGTCAATGAAGCAGAAGTAGCTGTCTTTCTGGAACTCTCTAGCTTTCTCCATAATCCAGCGCATGTTTGCAATTTGGTCTCTGGTTCCTCTGCCCCTTCGAAATACAGCTTGCACTTCTGGGAGTTCTCGGTCCACATACTGCTTAAGCCTGCCTTGTAGAATTTTAAGCATAACCTTGCTAGCGTGTGAAATGAGTGCAATTGTGCGGTAGGTGGAGCATTCTTTGGCACTGCCCTTCTTTGGGATTGGGATGTAGACTGATCTTCTCCAATCCTCTGGCCACTGCTGAGTTTTCCAAACTTGCTGGCATATTGAGTGTAGCACCTTAACAGCATCATCTTTTAAAATTTTAAATAGTTCAGCTGGAATATCATCACTTCCATTGGCCTTGTTATTTGCAGTGCTTTCTAAGGCCCATTTGACTTCACTCTCCAGGATGTCTGGCTCAAGTCAGCAACCACACTACCTGGGGTGTACGAGACATCCATAGCTTTCTGGTATAATTCCTCTGTGTATTCTTGCCACCTCTTCTTGATGTTTCTGCTTCTGTTAGGTCCTTACCCATTTTGTCCTTTATTATGGTAATCTTTTTACGAAATGTTCCTTTCCTATCTCCAATTTTCTTGAACAGATCTCTGGTTTTTCCCATTCTATTGTTTCCCTCTATTCCTTTGCATTGCTCGTTTAAGAAGGCCTTCTTGTCTCTTGCTATTTTTTGGAAATCTGAATTCAATTTCCTGTATCTTTCACTATCTCCCTCGCATTTTGCTTGCCTCCCCCCCCCCCCCACTATTTGCAAGGCATCGTTGGACAACCACTTTGCTATCTTGCATTTCCTTTTCATTGGGATGGTTTCCGTTGCTGCCTCCTGTATAATGTTACGAGTCTCCATCCATAGTTCTTCAGGCACTCTGTCCACCAAATCTAAATCCTTAAACTTGTTCCTCACTTCCACTGTGTATTCATAAGGGATTTGATTTAGATTGTATCTTACCGCCCCAGTGGTTTTTCCTACTTTCTTCAGTTTAATCTTGAATTTTGCTATAAGAAACTGATGATCTGAGCCACAGTCAGCTCCAGGTCTTGTTTTTGCTGACTGTATAGAGCTTCTCCATCTTTGGTTGCAGAGAATATAGTCAATCTGATTTTGATGCTGCCCATCTGGTGATGTCCATGTGTAGAGTCGTCTCTTGTGTTGTTGGAAAAGAGTGTTTGTGATGACCAGCTTGTTCTCTTGACCGAACTCTATTAGCCTTTGCCCTGCTTTGTTTTGAACTCCAAGGCCAAACTTGCCAGTTGTTCCTTTTATCTCTTGATTCCCTACTTTAGCATTCCAATCCCCTATAATGAGAAGAACATCCTTCTTTGGTGTCATTTCTAAAAGGTGTTGTAAGTCTTCATAGAATTGGTCAATTTCAGTTTCTTCAGCACCAGTAGTTGGTGCATAAACTTGGATAACTGTGATGTTAAAAGGTCTGCCTTGGATTCGAGATCATTCTATCATTTTTGAGATTGCATCCCAGTACAGCTTTCGCCACTCTTTGTTGACTATGAGGGCCACTCCATTTCCTTTATGGGATTCTCGCCCACAGTAGTAGATATGATGGTCATTCGAACTGAATTCGCCCATTCCCATCCATTTTAGTTCACTGATGCCCAGGATATCAATATTTATTCTTGCCATCTCATTTTTTATCACATCCAGCTTACCAAGGTTCATGGTTGTTACATTCCAGGTTCCTATGCAAGATTTTTCTTTACAGCATTGGACTTTCCTTTCGCTTCCAGGCATATCTGCAACTGAGCGACCTTTCGGCTTTGGCCCAGCTGCTTCATCAGCTCTGAATCTACTTGTACTTATCCTCCGCTCTTCCTCAGTAGCATGTTGGACGCCTTCCGACCTGAGGGGCTCATCTTCCAGCGTCATAACTTTTATATGCCTGTTGTCTTTGTTCATGGAGTTTTCTTGGCAGGGATACTGGAGTGGCTTGCCAGTTCCTCCTCCAGGTGGATCACGTTTGGTCAAAACTCTCCACTATGACCTGTCCATCTTGGGTGGCCCAGTACGGCATAGCTCATAGCTTCTCTGAGTTATTCAAGCCCCTTCGCCAAGGCAAGGCAGTGATCCATGAAGGGGATGGGCAATGGTATCAAATCGAAGAAGCAGGGTCACATGTCTCTGTATCATCCATTAGGGTGACCATGGCTGACTCTTCCCCAGATGTATTGATGTTGATCTAGATTATGCATTTCTTCTAGAAACACTATGCATTTCTTCTAGAAACACCTTTCGTTGTCCTAACACAACCCTTTCCAGCACCTTCCCTTCAAAATGGAGTGTTTGTTGCATTCCATTGGGTCCAGGGCTGGCTATAAAAGGAGTAGGCACATTATTGCCTCTTTCAAGATGGCCAGCACTATCCCCATCTTGCAATGATGTGCTTACCATGTGCTGAACTAGTAATCCTCTCCCCCAACCTGACTTTCATCAGCCAGGATCCTACCCGCTTGACACGTCCCTGGAGTTTATTGGCAAGTGAGGTGGGGCTCATGACTATAACATAATTTCCTCTGTTCCATTATGGGGTGTGGGCAAGGAAGAGCAAGGAACCTTTATTTAACTAGTACTGTGCTTAAAAGCAGAGTTGGCATTAGTCAGCTTATGTGGGGCATGTTCACTGAGTTTTCAAGGGGGGGGGGTGACATTTAAAGGGTTTAATTACAGATCAGACCCATTGCAATTAATAAAGTTGTGACCCTAGTTCAATCCATAGGTAAAGGTAAAGGGACCCCTGACCGTTAGGCCCAGTCGCTGACGACTCTGGGGTTGCAGTGTTCATCTCGCTTTAGTGGCTGAGGGTGTCAGTTCAGCTTCCGGGTCAATCCATACCTGCTGTCTTATGTCTCCATTCAAAGTGTGGAAGAAAATTCAAATATAAACAAACAAAAAATACCCTATTCAAATGCTCTTACATTGCCATTTACAATAAGTAATTTTTCCGGTGTAGAATGTACAGTTGAACTCCAAACACCTCCCATAATTACATTCTGGTACTCCATTGGACATCTTTGATAAGAGGTAAGCTTAACTAAAATAAACAAATATCACAATTTCCTTAACTATTCAGGGTTTTTTTTCCCCTGATGCAGAGATTGCTTTGCAATGTTTTGCAAATACCAATCATGAGGCATCTATATCATACTACATTAGGTCATCTAAACATGTCAAGCAGATACTTTTTTACATAATTGAACAAGGAAACAACAAAACTAAATGGCAAATAAACACCCAGCATTTCACGGATTGTTTCCAATACCATTTCCTAAAAACAAAACAAAACATAACACTCTTTACACAGAACCAAAAAACTTCCATAACATTCCGCCCCCCCCCCCCATTTCAGAATGTCTTGTTTCTTAAATGCTATTCCAGGAATGTTCATTGCAAGGGGTAAGGGAAAACGGCCCTTTAAATATCCTGCCCTCAACTGTTTAGGGCAGGGATTTGCCCCCCTCTCAACAAGACTGATTTGGGCAGCATCTTGATAGTGATGCAACTTGCCCCCTCCCCAGGCATCCCATTACTCATTTGATAAGTTGGGATGAGGTGATAACCCTCTCCTAAGCTGATCTGTATGGAACAGGGTGTGTGTCCTGTGTTTGTGTGTGCATGTGAGAGTGTGACATAGCCACACCCACTCTGGCCACACATGACTGGCACGTGGTCCCTGCAGGGGCCAACCCAGTTCAAGGATTTAAAAGTAATAACCAGCACCTAAAACTGAGCATGATCCTGTAATCAATCGGAGAGTATGCACAAGACAACTAAACACATTTAATTCTTTACCAGACTCCAAGAAGTTGAAATTCAATGCATTGCTCTAGATTTTTTGTTTGTTTTCAGTTGTCTTGGACTGTGCATGGAACCTGTTATAAACACCATTGCACAAATGTGAGATCTGCCCCTTAACATATGTGCATTTATGCAATTTGTCTAAACATGTTTCTGTTTAATGTTTTCTCTCAATTTTACTTGACCTCCCAAGTGATAATTATGAACAGCATAAATGAATTAACTCACTTGATATATCTTCCTATATGCATAAAAATGTAAGGCTATCATCACGCTGCAGTTCACCTGCTGCCAATAGACAACCATGCCAACTCTAGCATGATGAGCAACAGGTAGGCAAGGAAGGAAGCAGTGTAGGTGTCAGGTGGCCCAGGTGAGCTGGAGGAAGAGAGGAGCTTCACAGAGCAGTTTAGTTATCTACTCTGTGAAGCACCCCCCACCACCACCATTAAATGTGGCTGTAGTGAGGTTTGATGGGGGGAAGAGAGAGCTGAGCTTCACAGAGCAGCTTAGCAAGCTGCTCTGTGAAGTCTCCCCTCCAGAAAAGGTGGCTGCAGCCAGGTTTAATAGAGGGGAGGTGCTGTGGACTATGACTATTGAATGAGCTGGCACATTTTGGGGTGCTGATGCTGTAAGCCCCTCCACTGAAAGCTTGAGGTGGTATATATATGTGTTTAAGTGAGCCATGTATCATAAAGAAACCCTGGTCTCTGTTGTGCCTTGTTGCCAAAAGGAAACCACACGGATCCTGGGTAAGGGCCTGGAACCCCTTGGACTCGATGGCCCTTGTGGTCTCTTCCAACTCTATGATTCTATGAGTCTTGAGCACCACTCGGCAGAGACTGGTGTGGCATGTAAAAATATCTATACATGAAGATTGCTTCTATGGATCCCTCACTGTAATGCCACAATGCCAAAAGGTTTTCTCTGCCCCAAGGCACACTTCATAAAATTTCTATTACAGATGTATTTTCTTTTCTTTCTTTCTTTTTAAAAAAAGTTAGTGTTTAATAATAATATAACTTGGTGATGTATGAAAAATATCAATTTACATACCACTGAAAGCCAACACAAGATTTTATTGTACCAGACCAACATGTCAAATTTGGCCTGACTGCTCTGAAATTAACAATTTTGTGAGTAAATGGTAGTAATGAAGACTCTCTTTTTGACAGCTCGGTCTCTCATTTCTGATATTCCTTCCTCACCCACCGCTGTTGAAGAATGTATGCAGAACTGTTGCTGTGAGGGAGAATGCTAATGGAAAGCAGTAATAGTAATTTAATCACAGGAATTAGCATAAACAGCATTTCCTGCTCCTCTAAGCATATGCAACTAATAACGAGAGGTTAATTAGTAATGTAATTGTGCTTTATGGTCTTCTCTGTCTCAGGGCATACTCTCCATCCACAGACTTTATCAGGGAGGCTTTGAAGTTTAGCTCACCATTTCCACTGGTTTGCCCCCCCCCCTCAAGTGAATTCAAAAATAAACTTAGCCACATTCCTTGGCGTGAAGTGGTTTCATTTGCTCTATTTACAGTAAGATTACAGAACACACTAACTGCCAGTCCCAAATTAGAAGTACATTACGGAAAATGTATTTTTATTGAATAAAAGATAATTACCTTCTGCATATATACACAAGTGGGGGACATGCAGCAAAATGTTGCAGTGTGAAGTGTTTCTTTTCAGGACTTCAGCTAGCTAGCCATGCCATTCCCAGAATACTCCATTCCATTCCCCTTGTTTGATATTTTGTTGGGTTTTCCAGTGGGCATTCTGGGCTGCACATGCCCAGTCCTCTTTGAGCTACATTCAGGGATTTTCCCCTTAAAAATATGTGTTTCTGTAAGGTTTGGGTTTCTTCCAAGCCTTCTGATACCTCCACCTTGCACATGGATGATCTTCTCTTGATTGTATAAGGATGTACACACTGCAAATATTAAAATGTGACCCATAAACAATAGGAACATACTTCATTAGTATTTCTGGTATACAATGTATCAGTGCAGAGTAGGATGAAATTATTGCCATTATCCAAGTCACCATCTGCACTATACATTTAAATCTGCATCATTCCACTCTAAAGAGCCACGGCTTCTCCCAAAGATTCCTGGGATGTGTAGTTTGCTAAAGGTGTTCAGAGTTGTTAGTAGACCCCTATTCCCCTCACAGAGCTGCAGTTCCCAGGGTTCCCTGAGAAGAAGGATTGTAGTCCTGTGAAGGGAATAAGGGTTCTTCTAACAACTCTCAACACTCTTAACAAACTTCAGCTCCCAGGATTCTTGGGCGGGGACATCCATGACTGTTTAATGTGGTATGCTACTGCTATAAAGGAAGAGTGCCAATTGGGCCTTCATTTATTTCCTCTAGAGAAACTCTGGATTATTGTGAGTATGGTATTTCATCTGGTTCCACTGGGGTCCAGTCTGGAAGGTGTGCATAACTGGGCCCATTTCGCATGACTGATAGATTCGTTGAACAAATACACCCTTAAAGGTGTTACGAAAAAGGAGCAATGCAGAAGCAAGCACCAGGTGGCTGGAATGGTAAACAGGATGTGGGTGTTATTGGATTGTACCGTGGGAACCAGGGACAGTCTATTCACTGCTCTGAGCGCCGGATGTTAGCTCAGAGTGACACATGACCCTGTACTGGAAGTACATGGGTGGAGTTTATTCTCTCTCTGCAGTTGGGAAGCAGAGTGTGCAGACATGTTTTCTCTGTACTGGTGAACGACAGGAATAAAGACATGTAAATATATTTCTGTCTGTCTCTTTCCCCCTCCCTGGGAGAGGAGTGGGAGGAGTGGTGTGTTCTTCTTCACGTTGAGGAGAATCGCCGATTGGAGACCTCCCTTGATCTTGCCGGGAGACGCAGACAGGAGGTCATAAGGATTCAAGCTGGGCACCTGGAGGGTGGCCAAATTCCTCTGGACTAAGAGCTAAGCTGGAGGCTCTGCTCGCTTGAATTCCGACATCTGGTAGCAGACCGATGGATATCTGATCTATGAGAATCTGCATGAGAGGTGAGAGGTCGATGAATCGTTGCCATCCTCTGCACCTAAGGAGATAAAGAAATGCGTCTGCCTGCAGCCAGAGGCTAAACAGAACAGACAGCTGGACACCGAGAGGAGTGTGTTTCAAGGCAACGGAGCCAGAAAAGGTATGCTGCATTTTGGGCTAGAGAGAAAAGTGAACGCAGAAAGGTTTAATTCTCTGGTTCACAAGAAAGAGCTGCATTTTAAGAAAAACAGCTCTGAAAGGGCAAGCTGGCATACCAGGAATTCCTGTGGTTAGATAAGGAATTCCGTCCTGAGCAGGTTGCTAGGCAACGTCTGCCAGCACTTGTGAAGTTACTGAGTGGCCTAAAAAGAGCCTGGGAAATCGAAAGTGTATCTGCGCAGCTGTGCAAGGGTTTTGAAAAAACAGCCCAAAGGTTTGCCTGCCAGTGAAGCAGTAAACAAAGACTTTTGGAGTATACTGGCGTGAAAGTGAAAGCTGGCTTGAGAAAACTGACCCTTGGATTCAGCATGGATTCCAAGAAGGCGGGAGGTTTGCCCTATCCCCCTCCCCTCACTAATGACAATTATTCATCTTGGTCTATAAAGATGAAGGCCCTGCTGCAGAATCAGAGGGTCTTTGATGTGATTGAGAACCCCATCCCAGCAGCACCAACCCGAGGTTGGGAGTCACAGAATCTGAAAGCCAGAACGGCTATAATTCTGTGTGTGTCAGATGACCAATTGGTGCATATTCAGGGTTTGGAATATGCACGGGAAATTTGGGAAATGCTGCGAAGAACACATCAGAGGGATGCTGGTTCTTCAGCGTTGCTGTATTTTGAGAAGCTGACCAATCTGAGGCTTGCGCCTGATGGAGATGTTCAAGCGCACCTGACGGAGATGAAATATCTGCGCCAGCAGATGGTGGAACGTAATTTCCGTCTGCAGGAGGAAGTGTTTTGCTTCATGATGATCAACAGCCTAAATCGGACTTACAAAACCGTTGCCAGTCAGCTTGGTTCCCTCCCGGCTCACGATTTGACCGCGGAAAGGGTGTCTGCCGTCGTTCTGAATGAACAGGACAGACTTGCTGCACTGGAAGAAAAGGACAGGGGGAGGGAGGAACGGAGTTCTAATTCCCCCACCGATGAAGCTACTGGAAAGGATGCTGTAGCTTTGAACGCTGTCCGATGTTACAATTGTGGACAGGCTGGGCATCTTCAGCGGAACTGCAAGAAGCCACGTCAGCCTAAAGGAGCGAAGGGCCGCTCAGCAAAGCCTGAGGCGTCAGGCAAAGGTCATACCAAGCCTATGGTGAAACCTGGAAAAGCTTTGATGGCGACAGGAACCACGCCAGACGTTGGGAACTCGTTTGTTATTGACACGGGAGCTACAGTTCATATGTCCCCACACAGAGGGCTCTTTTCATCATTTAAGAAGCAAAGCTTCACTGTGACACAGGCCAACGGTCAGAAGCTGGAAGCGGCCGGCGTGGGGACTGTCTATCTTAAGAGTCTGGACTTGACAATAAACAATGTTTACTTGGTTCCTGAATTGAAGTTCAATCTGCTGAGTGTTTCGCAGATTGCAAAGAAAGGACTGAAATTGTCCTACGATGCTGAGAGCTGCGAGATTTACAAAGATGGAGAGTTATATCTTTCTGCCAAACAGAAAGATGGACTATATTTGTTGACTTTTGCACAAAGTGATTACATGGAATGTAATTCATCTGTGTCTAACCTAGTTTCTCTTGCAGGTGTGAGCAAGAAGGTGACCGGAGTCAACAGAGCATTTCAGCGGGTGTATGCTGATGTGATTGGTCCTCTAGAACCATCTAGAGGCAATGCAAGATATTATCTTGTGTGTGTGGATCATTTCTCTAACTATGTCTGGGTTTATGTGTTGAGAAAGCCACAGGAAGCCTTGGAGAGGTTTCAGGAGTTTTGTGACAAAGTTAAGAGTATGCATGATGCTAACATTGATTGTCTATTCACAGATGAGAAGCAGATTTTTCTTTTACAGGATTTCCAAAGGTTCCTGCATAAGAAGGGGATCAGACACAAGATTGCTGTTTCAGCGGAAGCGTGGAACAGGGGTGTCTGTGTACGGGTGAACAAAGAATTGCAAAAGGGAATGGAAGCGCAATTGCTTAGTTCACATCTGCCACATGAGTACTGGGCCGAGTCTCTAATGTCGTTCTGTTATACGAAAGTGAGAAAGGTTTCAAAAGAGTTGGGAAGTTCTCCTTTTGAGAAACTGTTCCACAGAAAACCTTCTGTTGCCCATTTCAAGGTTTTCGGGTCTCATGTGAGAACAGAAGCTCCAGGTGGAGTAAAGAATGCCAGAGGCATTTTTGTGGGGTATGAAAAGGGTCTCTACAGAGTAATTTTGTCTGAATCTGGTCAGGTGATTCTCACAAAATTTCTAGAGAGTGCTCCTGAACAGGAGAGAGTGATAGTACACACATTTCCCACTGAGGACGATTCAGATGATGATGATTTCGCTGATTTCAGCTGTACAGAAAGTGATGACACTGATAGCTCGGAGAGCTCAGTTGTCACAGTCATTGAGAGGAAGTCTCACACAATGGATAGGCCTTCACAACTGAAGGATGAACCACTGTTTACCATTGGAACTAGTTCTCCAAAGAGTCCTGAGACTGGACCAGTAAGCAGAGAGGATCAGCACCTCATATGTAGGTCTGAGAGAGTTACAAAGGGTCAACCACCCAAGAGGTACTCAAAAGAGTTTGCTAACTTAGCTGTTGCATGTGTTGCTGTTGTAAACAACCGAGGACAGGTTGGAGCTGTGTCTAAGTCAGAGACAAAGACACAACAGAGAGTTGCTAGCCAAGGTAATGCAGATGCACTCATTCCTTGGAAACCAGACAACCAGAGAGGTACACTGGGGAAACCAGTGGCGGGGAGTTCCAAGGGTGGAACTGAAACAACAGGGGAGTGTTATGTGTATAACAACTGTTTGTTTTCTTCTCTGGATCATGCTTTGCTTGCTGCAACACGCATTGATTCTTTTGGGGGAGGATGTTACGAAAAAGGAGCAATGCAGAAGCAAGCACCAGGTGGCTGGAATGGTAAACAGGATGTGGGTGTTATTGGATTGTACCGTGGGAACCAGGGACAGTCTATTCACTGCTCTGAGCGCCGGATGTTAGCTCAGAGTGACACATGACCCTGTACTGGAAGTACATGGGTGGAGTTTATTCTCTCTCTGCAGTTGGGAAGCAGAGTGTGCAGACATGTTTTCTCTGTACTGGTGAACGACAGGAATAAAGACATGTAAATATATTTCTGTCTGTCTCTTTCCCCCTCCCTGGGAGAGGAGTGGGAGGAGTGGTGTGTTCTTCTTCACGTTGAGGAGAATCGCCGATTGGAGACCTCCCTTGATCTTGCCGGGAGACGCAGACAGGAGGTCATAAGGATTCAAGCCGGGCACCTGGAGGGTGGCCAAATTCCTCTGGACTAAGAGCTAAGCTGGAGGCTCTGCTCGCTTGAATTCCGACAAAAGGGTCCCCACAATTCACCAGCTCCAACAGATTTACACACATCTCTGGCCAGGGCTGCAGCGTGATTGATTACTGTATATGTTCCCCCTCCTTACTCAGTTCTGTTCTTTCATTTGGTATTGCTAATCGTACTGAGAGTGCCATCTGCCTTTAACAATTTTGTAAATATACATCACAAAAGAGATCTGACCCATGAAACTTTGAGATCTACGGCACAATATCATCAAAGAATCAGATGGTTCCCCCCATATTGAACAGCTGGTCTCAAAAAATTGCCTCTAATGAGGCAGCCTCCTTGAGGGAACAAATAATTAAATCTGACTCTATATCAGATGCTCTGTCAACTTTCACCCAGCTCTCCCAAGTATTTAGTAGAACCACCCACTCCATCGGGGCCCAGTATGGGCCACATGATCTCCTGCAATGATTTTGCAAAGTTTTTTGCAGATAAAGTCGCTCAGATTCAATGATATGCATAACTCTGTAAGCACAATTCCTGCTTGGTTAATTTGAAGGTCAGGAGCATATCTGGCTTTTACTAAAAAAGGTGGGAAAGAGGTTTCTAAATTACCCACCCCTTTTTTTGCCAGAAGATGGTTATTATCGCCAATTCGGGCGTTAAAATCTCCTAAAAGGAGGAGCCTAGCCATAGGATAACTTTTCTCCATGGAGATTAAATAATTGGAAAGACGAGACCATTGGTTTGTCAGTTCCTTCCTATTTCTACATGGTGGAAGGTAAGCGTTGATTAATAAAATGTTAGACTTGGATGGATCGAGTAGCAAAGGTTGGGCTAGAGGAGAGCATGGAGCCAGATATTTCAATTTGGAGGTCAAATGAGGTTGTATGAAAAAAGCCAGGCCTGCTTGATAGTGGCCATTAGGATTGATTTTGAATGCCAGTTTGTGAAAGGTACTGAAGCCCTCTAGTACAGGACCTTTTAAAAGCCAGGTTTCCTGAATGGCTAAACAGTCAAATTGGCATAAATAATTATTTAAGTCTAGGTCTCCCTTCTTATTGCCCCAGCCTGCAATGTTCCATGACAGAATCTGATATTGTGTTGTAATACCATCCGTGGCTAGTCATTTGGTTGAATCAGGGCCGATTTGCGTCTCCTGTGTGACTAGGGGTTCAGTTCCCGTCAATCTGGGATCAGGTGTCTGTGTAGTTGGAGGCAGGAGCTTAAGGGACCTGAGGTCTTCAGAAGGCTCCAATTGTTGGGGTGTCACCTCTGAGTCAGGCGGAGGACTGTGTGTTGGTTGGGGGCAAGGTGTCCAGCTGAGGGCCACCGAGAGTTCCTGTGCTAAAGATTTGGAAATGTTTGGGTCCTGTAGAATTATATTGGTGTACACACTATGTAGGACCCTAGAGTCCAATTCAAGATCTTCCTGTGTTACTGGGGGTTGGAGCAAATCTTTATTCTTTTTAATAATTTTGTTATGCAGTATAACATCATGGGTGGTAGGAGGTGTACTTTCATGTCTGTGCCTCTCATTACACCTGCCAGGGGAGGACAGCTGACTTGATTCCATTGAGACTTCATCTGTTATAGTGCAGTGTGATGATTCCAGGGGAGGCATAGAATCATATAGATCAGGGACGTCCAACTTCCAAGAGACTGCGATCTACTCCCGGAATAAAAAAAATGGCAGTGATATACCCATTTTTTTTGGTGGGGGGTAACCCTAACACTAGGAATCAAAAACAATACGCGCACTGCCGCTCTTGCCTCTGATATGGTGCTTAGGTGAACCTTGGTTCCCGGCAACGCACAACACAGGGAAGCAGAGGGCGGGTGCCACATATGGTCTACTGCTGCACGATCACGTTGGTAGACCAGCATGGCCGGGGATCCGCGAAGCCTCCTGCCAGAGTGAACTTGCCACAGCCTGTCGCCAGGGGCTTCCAAAACGCTGGTGCAGCAAGGCGCCCCCGGCAGCGGCTGAGTGACAAACAACTCTCGCCACATCAGGATGGCATATGCACAGATGCTCTTTTCCACCACAGAGGAAAATGAGCCACCCGAGGATCAACCTGTCAATCGCGGTCGACCGGCTGGACAGCCCTGATTTGGAGAGTTCTGCGTGCCCCATTTCTGCCCTTCCTGGATCTTATCTATCCTTATTGCCCCAGTATGAAAGAAGTCCTCATCATTAGCAGGAAGTTGAGTTTTACTTACTGGTTGTTTTAAAGGTAAAGGTAAAGGTACCCCTGCCCATACGGGCCAGTCGTGTCCGACTCTGGGGTTGCGTGCTCTGGGGTTGCGGCTCTAGAGGCCGTGAGCAGGCGCCGTCCGAAGACACTTCCGGGTCACGTGGCCAGCGTGACGAAGCTGCAGCTGGCGAGCCAGCACCAGCCCAGCACACGGAAATGCCGTTTACCTTCCCGCTATAAAGCAGTCCCTATTTATGTACTTGCACTTAAGAGTGCTTTCGAACTGCTAGGTGGGCAGGAGCTGGGACCGAACGACGGGAGCTCGACCCGCCACGGGGATTCGAACCGCCGACCATACGATCGGCAAGTCCTAGGCACTGAGGTTTTACCCACAGCGCTACCCGTGTCCCACTGGTTGTTTTAGGGGCTGCTTAATTAAGTTTGAGTTTGTCTCCCCAAAAACCCTGTGTCACCCTCTGTGCTTTAGAAGATGGTTTAGGAGAGGGGTAGCTGCTCCATGTCTTTGGTAATTGCTATCATTGACTAGAAACCCATGAGTAATTAGTGGAGGCTTTACTTTCAGCTGAGGGTGATTGGGGTCAGCTGTATTTTTGAGAGTATTTTTTACCCTTTTATTGCACAATGGGAAGCACCTACTCTTTCTGAAGACTCTTTTGGGGGGGAAATGAAAGCATTCTAAGTGCATTTGTTTACTCCAGAGTAGTGAGGAAGTTTAAGGCTGTCAGAATGTAATAATCAGTCTCTTGTAAAAGTTTTTGTTTGGGATCCAATGTAAGTTCTCTATTTCTAAATCAGTTCACTTGCATGACAAAAGTTGACTCAGGAAATTTTCAGCTGAGCTCCTCCTACTCCAGCAATTATAGTTATCTCTTTGCTCTAGAGCAAGCATGGCCAAACTTGGCCCTCCAACTGTTTTGGGGACTACAATTCCCATCATCCCTGACCACTGGTCCTGTTAGCTAGGAATGATGGGAGTTGTAGTCCCAAAACAGCTGGAGGGCCAGGTTTGGCCATGCCTGCTCTAGAGAGGCTCAAGCACACAACTGACTCTCCCAATGACATCAGTGTTGATGTAATGTGTAGTAGGGAGTACCACTTAGCTTTGTCTTGTGTCTGGAGACAATAAAACTTTGCTACTTTGAAGGAGAAGGAAGAGAGATAAAGAGGGAGGAGAAAAAAGAGGGGAGCCCAGACCTTGCTGTCCCTGCCACTGCTAAAGAGGAGAGGTAGAGAACCAGGAGGGCAAGGACACGTGGACGAGCCCAGGCCCAACCCGAGCCTACTCCATGGTGGCTAGCGCACCAAGAGGAAGGTCGCATGACAGAGGAGACCACAGAAGAAAAGATATTACTTCTTTTGTAAAAAAACCAAACAAAAACCAAACAAATCATTTTTAAAATAACCTTTTCTCTCTCTCTTTTTTAAAAAAAGTGTCTCCGGATTCTTTGGGGAAAAAATCTGGTAACCCGATTTCTAAAAGCAATGTCAGCCACCTTTGGTCTCCTTCAGTTTGGTTGCTCACACAGCACTTCCCACTCATCTCTCTCTCGAATTGAAGTCAATGGTGGAGAGCCTGGCACACCTCCTTCTGTGGGGGCCTAAATGACTGAAATATGGTAAAAACTGTCATTTGCAACAGATGTCTACGTTATGCGGCTGCAGTAATTAAGAGAAGGATATGTTAACTATTCAGGATCTTTTTAAATTCAAACCTCTAGAAAATTTCAAGTTAAAGGGAAAATTGAATAAGAAATCAAGGATCCCATAGGATTTGACACTGACAGTCTCTAGTCTTGATGCTATCCTTAAATAGATGTACCACATACTATAATCAATTCTTAAGTAAATTCCATAGGTTTCACATTAAATTGTAAATTGTCACATGCATCACATTGTGTTTGTTTAAAAATATATGTGATTATATGGAATCTGACTCCAATATATTGTGAGTTTTTACAAATGTAGGAGTGCTATATTATGTGTTTAAATTGTGTTTGTGCCTTTTCATGCTATACGGTTTTAACTGGCAAAAGGAGAGGCAGAAACATTCACCCACCCACTGGGGAGTTAATTTAATTTTCAAGCTCATTTTAAACAATTGTCCCCAGTGGCTGAAGATTTTGTTAAAACGTCTGGGATCCATCCACCACTATTCCTGCTGGGCTCTAAATGCTCCCTATCACAACATTTAGCAGTACTCCACTTATTTAAATTATTTCTTAAGCATTGAAACATTCTTATATGGTGGATCATTTCAGCAATACCACAATACACAAGGTAACAATAGAATTCAGTCCCAACAATTGACAATTTTTTTTTTGTTCTTTGTTGTTGGCGTCTGTCTGTCTTGAGAGACAATGGAGTGTGCTTTTGAGGGTGAAGTCAAATCTCTGCAGGAAGACGTTTTTGTTTTACATAGCAAAAAACAAAACAAAAAAACCAAACCCAAAATTGTCATGATTTGAAGGGGATGAAATAAGAATATAAAAATTATGCCCAAAGCTTAGGAAATGTCACTAATTTCATTTGGTTGTCATCAAAGTGGCAGAGACATGGTTCTGTTTTGTGTGGGTGGGGCATGCAGAGTGAGAAAAAGGGCTATAATTTAACGCTTATTTAGTCTGGAGGCAGTAGGATGTCCCCTGTACAAAATTATTTTTCAAGACCTAACGTTTCAACCCAAAATAACACTACGGATGAGTTTTTACTTTTGCTTTTTTTATTGGGTGCTATGCTGTGCAGAGCCCTGGCATTCCCAGCATGCCCTTCCCTGTCTTTTCTATAGATTTTGTTTCTGGGAATAATGATATCCCAATCCCACATATTCTCTGTCATGCCACGTTTCTGATATGTTATATCTATGTTCTCGTTTAGCACTAAACTTGCCCTGATCGGGGCCAGGGATGCTCAGAAAAGAAACCACACTGCTTAAAGCAACAAGAACTTGGAAACTGCTCCACTGATTGGCTGAGCTGATCTGACTTTGAACCACACGCTCCCTGCTTCCTCTCGCCACTCCCCAGACCGAGAATACTCTTCTTTCCCCCTTTAATTCCCCTCAGAACAGGCCTGCGCAGAGCTTGTTTGAGGCTGGGGACAGGAGTCATGTTTCATCCTTTAAGTGCACCGTTGGCTGGGAGGCATGGGCTGCTCTTGGCATGGCAGTGTAAGTCCGGCAGGTCCCCGGTTGCCCCACCCCAACTCAGCCCTCCAAGGCAAGTGTACTCCAAGGCCATCCTTCCGCACTTGCCACTTTCTGGACCTCTTGCTCAGATGATGAACGCAGGATCTGAGTCAGTTCATATGGGGAGAGGCGGTCCTTGAAGTACTGCAGTCCTGAGCAATTTAAGGCTTTATAGGCCAAAACCAGCACTTTGAATTGGGCCTAGGAGCTAACTGGCAGCCAGTGCAGTCAAGCCAGGCTTTGTCAAAGCATCTTGCCCCTTTGAGCAACCTGGCTGCTGAATTGTGCACCTGCTGAAGTTTCCAAACCATGTCCAGAGGCAGCCCATATATAACGCACAAATCTGTGGTTTGTGAGAGAATTGTTAGGAGACCCCATCCCCCCCCCCGAACTACAGTCCTCAGAGTGGTCTAACAATCAATTTCCCTTTGCAGGGAACTCTGGGAATCATAGCTCTGGGGGGCGGGGTGAGGTACCAGCATCCATAGCAAACTACCGTTCCCAGGATTTGGGGGACAATGTGACAGCTTAAAGTGGTGTGATGCTGCTTTAAATGTATAGAGGGATTTATACCCCACTTTTTAATAGAGTCCTTCAGGTGGCTAACAGTGTTAGTCAAATGCAACAGATACACCAAAATACCAAACCAACCCAGCCCTAGGCAGCCCCACTGGAGCAGGAGCAGCCAGATGCTCCGTCATATATGGCAGTTGCTGTAAGTTGGCTCTGTGAGAGTCAGAGAAGTGCGTCCAACTGGGGCCGGCCCCAATGCTGCGTCTGCCTGCCCGCCCTACTCCCCCCCTCTTCTTCCATGGGGATTACAGCCGAGGAAAGTCAACGTGCAATAAGGACATATCACCACGTAGAGTAGGGAGACTGGGACGGTAATATATTACACTAGGGACATAGGTGGAACAAAGTGACATCAATATTATGACTGCAGCCCTTAAAAACAGCAACCTTAATTGGTTTATTATAAGAGTCTTAGTTAACCTATTGATTAAATTTGCATCAATATGCATAAGGGCAGGAAGACCTCCCTTATTTTTAAATAATGCATTCACAATTCCTAGAAGGTATCAAACGCATCCATTCTTAAGGAAATCAGCCCTGAGTGCTCACTGGAAGGACAGATCATGAAGCTGAGGCTCCAGTACTTTGGCCACCTCATGAGAAGAGAAGACTCCCTGGAGAAGACACTGATGCTGGGAAAGATGGAGGGCACAAGGAGAAGGGGGCGACAGAGGACGAGATGGTTGGATAGTGTTTTCGAGGTTACCAGCATGAGTTTGACCAAACTGCGGGAGGTAGTGGAGGACAGAGGTGCCTGGCGTGCTCTGGTCCATGGGGTCACGAAGAGTCGGACACGACTAAACGACTAAACAACAACAACAACATCATTTAGAAGAGGCATTTCCTTCTATGTATATGATACACAGATTATATAATTATTTTTAAAAGATGAATGGGACGTGCACATTCACATAAGGTACTTCTATATGATTTTGGGCTATCCTGCCTTTCACCCTGCAGTCCATGCTGTTCAAGAGAGTCTCCTCGAGAATGGCTTTTCCAGGACTACAGAGGAGTCAGGGGTGGGGAAGAAAGGATAAGAAAGAATTTACACAACCTTTGGATCCAACTCAATGTTGGTAAAGATTAAAATCAGCTGCTATATTAGTTGGAGGTTCCTTTTTATTCCATTTTGATTACACACTGCAGCCCTAACCCTAATTTGGATAATGCCCTTCTCATTCCCAGCATCTGACAACAATTTCTTCCACAATATAAACATGGCTCCTCTCGGATGACTTTGGCTCCCAACACTTGAAAATGCTGTAGAGATGCTATCTATCATCACCAAAATCCAACCTTGGAAAGCATGATCCACCTTATCTCACAAGTAAAGGTGTGGGAAGGATATTCTTTCATGACTTGCAAAAGCAGCACCACACACAACAAGAGGGGAAAGGGGAAGGAAACCGACAGCCAACCACAGTTATGAGAGACAACCTGCACAGTGAACCGAGTGCCAAGACAGTTACAAATAGCCAGGTGCGTACAGAGGAATACCAATCAAGATCTCTTCCTTCTCCCTAATCTCTATAAGGTGCCACTTTTCAAATAGCGCTTCAGGGTAGCTTGATAATTGCTTCTTTTAAAATACCTAAATTAAATATACATCTGTAATGCCAGGCACATTTGTCTCATACCTTGTTTCAGCAGCATGACACTTTTTAAAGTAGTGTTGCTGATTTATTACCAATATGACTTGATTTTCAGTCATTTCTGTGATTTATAAATCAGGACTTTACATACTCTGGGCATTAAGGTCTATTTTATGAATCCCAGTTTATTTGTTAAAGAAGACTGATTTAGTGGACAGATTTATTAATCACTGCTTGGAAATTCAAGCTAAAGTCTTGGTTTAAAGTCTTACATTTCTAAATTAGATGCTTAAATCAAATTCCAATTTATACATAATGGGCTTGGTTACAAGGGATGTGCAGGGAAGTCATACATCTGCTACCTGCTTCTACCTGAGGATACAAAAATATGTCATGTTCATCACGAGTAACTTAGTTATTACCAGCCTAGCTGGAAATGAAGCTACTTTTAATCAAAATCTTGCCCCCAGTTAGAATTGCTACATCTTGGGGTCAGAAATTTCCTTCATTACCAAAGGCTACAGCCTTCAGTCCACAGACTCCAAAGACACTTATTCTTCTGAAGTTTCATTTAAGTCAATAGAATTACTCCAGAACTATTTCAAAAGTAATTAGTATGAGACTGCAGCATAAATGGCAAATCTTTCCCCTCCACCCCAGTGCTTGGTGGCCTTGGTTGTAGTACTGTAGGAATGTGTTGTATTTTAAAGGCATGGCATCTATCTATATCTATCATCTATCTATCATCTATCTATCTATCTATCTATCTATCTATCTATCTATCTATCTATTCCCTATTGTCCCCCAGTAAGGGTTCAGGGAGCACACTCCTCATGCTAAAGCCCCCAGATCCAGAAAAGAGGTCTATGTCAGAAAGAATCCAGGAGTAGTTGGAAGGCTAAGCTGAGTCAGGAGGGGAGCAGCCTTAATGCTGGCTGTGGGAGCCAGTCTGCTGCCACTACCATTGGCTGGTTCACTTTACCCACCGATAGATTTCCTCCTGACGGACAGCTTGCTTATGAGTAGCAGGAAAGTGAAGCACTGGATATGATTAGGGAGCCACATGTAAAAGCCAGAGGAAGGAGATAACCAAGTGGAAGCTCTTTTCCGTCCAGCCAAAATCACGGAGTTTGGAAAGGACCCTGAGGGTCATCTAGTCCAACCACTCCAGTGCAGGAGTCTCATCTAAAGCATCCATGACAGATGGCCACCTCTGCTTAAAACCTCCAAAGAAGGAAAGTCTGCCACCTTCTCAGTTAGTCCGTTCCACTGTCAAACAGCTCTTACCAACAGAACGTTTTTTCCTGATTTTTGGTTGGAATCTTTCTTGTAACTTGAAGCCATTGCTTCAGAAAACTGGACACACTACTCCACGTGTGGTCTGATCAAGGCAGAATACAGCTGTACTATTACTTCCCTCGATCTGGACACTATACTTCTGTTGATGCAGCCTAGAATAGCATTAGCTTTTTCCGCTGCGGCATCACATGGTTGACTCATATTCTACAATCTGTGAAGGTTATCTTGAATCACAATTCTGTCTTCAGTGGCATTGACTACCCCTCCCAGTTTGGTGTCATCTGCAGATTTTATGAGCATCCCCTCAATTCCGTCATCCAAGATGTTTATAAAGATGCTGAACTTCAATAGACCCAGGGCAAAACCCTGTGGCACCCCACATGTCATTTTCCCCAGGATGACGAAGAACCATTAACAAGAACTCTTGGGGTTCACTCAGTCAACCAGCTAGAAGTCCACCTAACAGTCACCTCATTCAACCCAAATTTTACCAGCTTCTCTGAAAGAATATAATGAGGGACTTGCCAAAAGCCTTACTGAAATCAAGATGTACTAGATGAAAGCGGCTTGTGCAATGCCTCTTCTTCAAATTTTAATATAACATAAGAGATCTAATGGGTTATACTAAAGCTGCACCTAGTCCACAATACAATTTCTGACAAGTGGAATTTGTTCCACCTTTCCAGCAACACCTTGGTCATTTTGATTGTGCTTTTCTGATCCATTTCATAAACTTGCTATCCAGTAGTAATTGGATAGTGTGTCAGGAAAGCCAGCTTGGCCTTATGTGTTTTACTTTCACTGATTGGAGGATTAGATATGCAACCAGTGGTTTCCAAAGACCAAAACTGCAAAACTGGTTGGTCAAAATGGCATCAACACAGAGCAATGAACTAAAGCAGGATGTGTGGGAAACTGCTGGTCCATTACTCATTTTCATCTGTCACATGGCCTTTCCTCCTTGGCCTTCTCTATCTCCTCTTTTCCTCTATGCTTCCTCAGCCCTGGAATAAAGCATTACAGTACTGGCAATCTGAGAAGAAGCAGGAATCCCAAGAGTTTTTTCAGGTACAAATTTGTGTCTCCCTGTTTTCTTTTATAAAGTTTTCTGTACCTTGCAGATGGTCTAGTTAGGCTTCACTCTGACACCAGGGGAAGATAACTGGCAGTCTAGATACCAATCTCTTTGCCCAGCATCAGCTAGTGACCCTGATCTTTATACTGTTAATATCACAACCTGGACATCACTTACTGTTTAATCAAAATACAAACATGAAATGTTGCATATGTCCTTGTCAGAATGCAGAGGCACCTTGAGAAGATTGGGAGGAATTCTTTCTTGTACACAGTCATGCCAGCGAAAATATGCACCACATTGTAGAGAGCATGATTGCACCTTGAAAGTACATGAAAACGTTGTGTGGGGGATGTTACTTGACAAAACTTGTATGGTGGACCTACATAGGATATCTGAAATGCAGATGCAAATCTTTACGAATTGTGTGTGCCAACAGCAGGAGACATAAAGATGAGACTAACATTTTCCTTTGCACAAGGTGCTGGCATGATAGAGCAGGGGCTTCTGCAGTGATGTTTTGGAGCTACTTCACATCAGATGCCAAATGTTTGATTTGGAAAATCATTAGCAGACATTATCCTTGAGGTTGTGTGACTGGGGACTTGATGCGCAGTAGCAGCAGCAACCTCCCAGCCCATCCTCTTACGAAATAACTCTTCAGTGTAGAAAGCTTTCCTTTTGTGTTCATCCAGGTTCTCTGTGTTTTCTCTGCTGCAATCCCTCCACATCTGTTCAACAAGCCCATCTCCAGCTGAGAAGAAGGTACTGATAGATTGCACAGCCATGTTGGACATTCTGTTGTTCTTGGCAGTAGCTTCCCCTTTTGCAGCATCCAAAAGTGCACAGTAGCTGCAAGTGGGTTTTCAGAGCTACATTCTCTCCTGCACATTGAGACAAATTGGATGGCTTTGATATGACATGGACCAGCACAAAAGGCGTCGAGTCTGTCCCTGGAGGCGTCAGCTGGCACTGCGCAGAACATCTTAAGCAGCACGTGACGCTCTGATGGGATGGTGGTAGCAGAAGTTAAAAGTAAGAATTGCCTCTCAGAAATTAGGATTTCAGCATTGTAGCTTTTACCAACAGATTAAAACTTAACTAAGGTGAAACTGCCTGTTGAACATGCAAAGCAAAATCAATGAGAGATTTATTCTATTTCTAGGAAAGGGAAACCAAGCAGACTGCAAGTTTATCCAGGTCAATCAGAGTTCTCAACTCAGCTCAGACTTCTCTAGTAGATTCACAGAGAATACAGCTCACAAAGAAATAAGAAGGGGAATCAAGGAAGAAAAATATTTCCTCCCCCATGAAGACCTATTGTTTTGGGTTCTGGTTCCATGCTGGAATCCTTAGCTCAGTATTTGGATTCTTTTAGAACACCGTTTATTATACATTTGGTGCCCAGTGTTAGAAACACTATCATTTCATTAATGGACTGAAGGTCTGAAGCCTGATAATCACACAGGTTTAATTATGCTAGATGTTAGCTCATCATATATTTCAGTGAATCTATTTTAATTTCTCGCCCATCAGCTAATCCACCTACTCATTTCTTACTGGATCTCATTTCTTACCTGGTTCAAACACTGGCTCATGGTTCGATCATTCATGCCTGTCACACTCCACCTCAAACCTCACCTTTCACACATGGTTTGATGAAACCATAGTTTATCCTGTGCAGGTGTAATAAACTAGAGTTTGACCAAACCAATAAGTGAGGGAAAAGATTTTCGGTGAATCAATATATCTGATATGTATGATTATAGACTCACACAGAGTCTGCAAAATCGGAATTCTGCAATTTAGTTTTGTATAATGTCTCTGTCTCGTTCTCAAACTCTATAAAGAATTATGCTATTCTTAAAGAAACTCCTTTTATGGTTCTGTCTCTGAGTCAACTTTAATCCAGCAACCAATCCAGCCCATGAGTCTGTGTCCTGAGATTGTTGCAGAGCTTAATTATAATAAATGCATGTAAAGCTTCCGGAAATCCCTTGTACCTGATTGAAGGTACACAAGCACCCCAATTTGTTATTACATGTTTTCATCCCTGCAAAACAGTCTCTCAGTTTTAAATTTACACTAAATATCTCACCTCTTGCCCTCCTCTTTTTTTTTTTTTAAGGTTACAGCTAAGCATTTAAAATTACTTTGCCCAATGTTGGAAAAGATATGCAGGAGTAGCCGTGCAATTCTTGGAACTGATTAAACCAAATCTTTTTCAACTGGAAGCTGAAACACTTTATCAGGCAGAGACAGCACCTACAAAGCAAATTCAATGGAATCACCTGTGCCCCTAATAGTAATAAAGTGGAAAGCAGACACTACAGCTGCAACCAGAATAATAAAAGAGGTAGAGCTTCTACTCTCTATAAAGTTATTCCACCTGGAACAGCCATCTTTCTCTGAATAAATTTGCAAATAAACACAGGCTGAGTTCTTGTTAGGAGGTCCCTCTCTCATGCTCTCGTTAGGGGACAAAATCTGTCACTTGCTGTCTCACTGCTTCTGCAGAGACCACAGCTACAAATGATCATTCGTGTGTGTGTGTGTGTGTGTGTGTGTGTGAAAAATGCAGCAAAGAACTAGAGCTGAATGTTCTCAGCTTCAGATGAAATATGCTGCACATTCCAAGATAAATCAAAGCTTTAGATATGCTTCCCAAAAGACCACATTTCTTGACCATTCTGAAACCAAACACATTACACTCCACGTATACAGACCACATGATATGCCCCAGGGACACACACCTTTCACCCTGTAGTTTGAGGTGAGGTGCTGAAGTGGGAATTTTCGCAGGTGCAAGTTCTCAAGTTATGATGCTGTGAGACTTTGAATGCCCAAATGTTCTCATCTACTTAGCTATTGGAAGTCATAGTACAAAAGGACTGTCAGGTCAGCCACGCTTGGGCCGGATTATCAGTTGAATTTAATATAACATTGTTGTGCCTTCCTTCAGCTCAAGGCATCTTACAATATCAAAGCATTTTAAAACAACAATGAAAAGACAAGACTACGTACAGTAGGGTTTGCCTCTCAGTTTTTTTTAATAGACCTGCATTCTAGCACCACTTCTCATGAGTAAAAGATGTAGCAGCAACTTGAGCCTTTCTACATGACAAATTTAAACTATTTTCAAATCTCTTTAATTCTTAATGCTGCCTGATAATTGTAGGTCTGTGAAGGTGCTAAAGATCCAGTATCAAAGTGCTACAGTGGAAAGAGTCATGATCTATAAGCCAACCAAGAAGCCAAGCAATTGTTTTTGTAGTCTGAGTCCTTGAGCAGTAAAGATCTCTAGATACTGAAGAGAGATGCATTTTTTTAAAAAAATGCCCTGTCTAGTTTGCAATCACAGAAGCACACATGTGAATGATAATGCATCATATAGTGTTCTATAGTTGACGAAGTTAGGTTAGCTACACAGGAAGTCAAATCACTGGCAGCAAGTCTCAGTATCCACAGTTTCAGTGCAGAATTCTCCAGCATTACCTGAACATATCGAACCTGGGATCTTTTAAATCAGAGGTTCCCAATTAGCTAAGTACTGCAGACACCCTGCTTTTCAAAAGCCAACCACAGACCCCCTACTTTGGGAAATTTTGATATCTTTCTCCAATATCTAGAGATCCAGAAATGAATCTAGCCTGTGAAGAACAGCAACTGTGGTTATGATGAGTGCCGTTAAACACAGTTTTTAAAAGTCATCCCATGAAGGCAAAACAGGGACAATTTTTTATCAGAGTCGGGCACCAAGAAATAGAAACTGTCCCTAGTAAATAGAGACCACTGGAGCATGTGACATTTGCTTCTACATTTCTTTTGTAAGTGGCATTGCTTGGATGCCAGACAAAACAACAGGCAAGTGTTGCTGCTAAAGCTCTTATTACTTTAGTCTGCTAGAAAAACAAATAGTAAGTGGCACAATGTTAGGGGAAGGCAGAAGCAAAGGGAAGAGAGTTCTTGTTGCCTTTAAGCAGATAACTCTCCTCTCCAAATTAGATTAGGAACAGGGTTTCAAAGGAAAACAGCAGACTTGTGTAGTAGAAGAAATTGTCTGGTCATCCAGTGAGAATCCTTCCCAGTCAAGCACAAGTACAGTCTAGTGCAGCAGTTACACTTGCAAAGCAGTGGGGAACCTTTCTCCCCAAGGGCCACATTCCTTTCCAGGGGCCACATGCCATTGGCGGATGTTGCCAGAGGCTGCCACAGAGAATGCTCTCTCCAGAGCCCCTCCCCCTGAGCATCTGAGCTTGGTGAAACTGCAAAGAGGACACCACATGCAAGACAACTGGTAGCCCAAGGGCAGTTTTTTATTTGTGGTGGGGAAGCCTTTATGAAATCCATAAGCTTTTGCTTCTCTCTAATTTTAGCAAAATCATGCCTCCTGCTACCTGGTGCATTAAATCCTGCGATTCTTGGCTGAGCCTTTCCCCCCCGATAAGTGTTCACAGAATTGCAGCCTTACTTGTTATTGTACAAGAGAGACTGAGAGCTGATGCACTCTTACTCAGGAGTAAGTTGCACTGAGTTCTCTACAGACAGCCTGCACGGTGCCTCTCACATTTTGGTGTCCTAATTTAGGATTGTTCTTTTAAATTAGGGAAACTTTTTAGTGCCAGCAACACTGAGTATATAGTATCTCCTAAAAATTTTGTTTATATGTATATTCATAACATCTGCTTTAATAGTGTTGCCACAGGAGTAAGCACAGGGTTGCAACAAGAAGTATGAATTAAAAATGCCCATGCATTATTAAGGCTGGGCATATAGAGTCTATCAAGGAAGAACAGCAATAAGACCCTATTCTATGGATATTGATGTGTCAATAATTCTCGGGCGATTTGTATATTCATTCATGCTTCATTAAAGATTCATTGGGGTTTAATTCCAGGGAAATTCAAATATAAGGAGCATCTCTGATAAGAGGCAAACCTTTTAAATATCTTCCTGTGTGTGTGTTTATTTTTTAATATAATCTATCAGTAATACTTTTGCAGCAAAGTGTTTGCCACTCAGCCTGAAATGTTGTTTTGTTGGTTTATTAAAGATTTATTGCTATTTTACCCAAGAGGAAAATTTACATGACATGCATTATAAACACTAAGAGCATGAGGCAGAGCTAAGGAGGACCCTATTCATTAATATGGGATTGTGCTGTTTTAAGAATCGAATGCTCTCTAAGAATCAGAGTATTTACTCACTGGGAACGGAATAAAAACAGTTCATATTTTATTCCACACTTGTGGAAATGTGACTCCTAGACCTCATGCACCAAATATTTGTAGCCCAATTTCCCCCTCCCTTTGATACAGCTTGACCAATCAACCTGGGAGGGGAGATTTAAAAGTAGGTGCAGGTCAGGCATGGAAGTATGTGGGACAAATTTTTATTTAATTCAGAAGGACACATTTTGGAGGTCTTGTGAGACACAAAAAAGCATTTGGCATCATGGTATTACTATAGAGGGCGGTCTTGCCGAGGGCGTCTTTTTAGATTCAGGTGGGCAATATAATAAACTCCAAGTTTATTACATTAACAGAGATTATTTGCTAGAAAAGCTTGCAAAGCACAAAGTATTAAAAAAGCAGAGCTCTCACTGTCCTTTGAACTGCTGGGAAAAACCCTCCAAGGAAGCAGCTCATCTTCCCACTCCTTCAATCTAAGGCTTGTGTTGTAAATATTTTGTTTTATTATTTATTAAATTTGTATACTACTCATCATCTGAAGATCACAGGGCCATTTAAAACATAAAAATGGAATAAAAGCACCAAATATATAACATAACAGCAACATTTAAAACAATATCCCCCTCTGATACATTTTCATACCCCACAGCAGCTATTTGAGTGCCATAATCTCACATGATTTCACACCAAAATCTCCCCCTGAAAATGAGCTTTGCTGCGACCTTGTGCAGAGCCACAAAACTCAGTCTTTTGGGTTCCATAATCTCATGTGGGTCACATGACTTGTGCAGGAGCATGGGCAGGAAGATGCACATCCCAGTTTGGGGACTCATGTTGGAGTGTATGCATTTTAAAGGCCATAGATTCGCCAAAGGCCTGGTTGAAAAGAAACATTTTCACCTGGTGTCTAAAGGTGCCAGACAAAGCTCGCTGGGAAGAGTATTCCACAAACGGGAGGCCACAGCAGAAAAGCCCCCATCTCGTGTCACCACCCTGGAGACGTCTCGTGGAGTATGAAGAAGGGCCTCAGGTGAGGACTGCATGGTCGAGCTCAGTTCAAATGGCGAGAGGCGGTCCTTGAAGTCCTGAGTTGTTTAAGGCTTAGGTCAAAACCAGTACTTTGAATTGGACCTGGAAACTAATTGGCAGCCCGTGCAGTCGGGACAGAATTGGCATTATATGCTCAAACTGCCTTGTCCTGTTGAGTAACCTGGCTGCCGAATTCTGCACCAGCTGAAGTTTCCAGGCTGTCTTCAGCCCCATGTACAGTATAAATGCATTGCAGTAATCTAACCTAGAGGTTACCAGAACATAGAAAAAAAAAGGGAAGTCAGTAAAGTCAGTAAATGAGTGACTTGGATCTTCAGCTCTAAGAGAGGGAATGACTTAGAACCATAACACTCATCCTTGTGTTGAAGGTGAAAGTTCATATTTTGAGCCTGGATGTAGAACTCTGGGTACTATGTATGTATGTATGTGTGTGTGTATGTATGTATGTATGTATGTATGTATGTATGTATGTATGATATTGGGCAGATGTAACCACTGGATAATTATGCCCTTCAATACAATGGGTTTGTGAAATTACAACATCCTTCCATGACAAGAATACCTTTGTATGCACTTTAAAAGCTGTGAATCTTTGTAGAGCTATGCAGTTTTAGCCCATCTTCCCAGCTATCCTGGATTATTTTGCAAAACACTTAGTAATTCAGTTTTGTCATAGAGGTTCACAGCATTAACACCCCAAGAGGATCTGGCCTCTCCCATAGTGACAACCTTGGATTCCAACACGAATCAGGCATAGCTGTGTCTCCCAACTGTCCAGCCTGCAGCCTTGCAGCTCACACAACTCAATGCTCAACTGCGGACTTTGTTTTTATCTAACTACCGGCAAGTTGAGGGTGTGAGTTGGGGGGGGGCACCCATTTGCTGTCTGGCACAGAGCCACTTCCTTTGTTACCTTAACATTCCATACTCAGGTCATTAACTCAGCAGGAAGCTAGGCTAACTCTTCCAGGAATTTTAATACTTTCTGGATCCAAGAATTAGAAGGGTCTTGGCATACAGCATAACTCCCCCCCCCCAGAAAAACAGCCTCATAACAATACATAGAAACATCCCATGTCTGAAGATACAATTTGATAGAGTTGAACAGTTTATAAATAAATTCAGCAAAGCAGATATTTTTAACTACTAATACAACAAAAACAGTTTTAGAATAATCATATAAATGGTTAGAATATGCTGGAGCCATAACTCCAAGCAAATATTTCAACCTACTGCTAATTAATCACAATCTTACTTATGGCAAATCTTGCCATAGGATTGCCCCCGAAATATTGTAAAAAACATAAACAAGCCTCTTAATATGCAAGAATTGATTATACATTTTGCTTCTTTTTGTGCTATATTTGTTATATTATACTTGCAATTACTGCAATTTATTTTCCCTTGACATTTCTCCAAATGAGGCAGTGAGTGTGTGTAGAGTGAGATGGAGCTTTATGAGGTAAATGGATCACAAAAGATTTTTCTTTTCTTTTCATCACTCTGGTGGGTTGTCCTTTATTTTATACCAGTACATTCACCACATCCAAGTCACCTGTTATTCCTAAACAAACTTACAGATTTAACTGCATATTAACTTGGTAAAAAAGAGGGGCCTGAAAGTGAGCTGCTCTCCCCACTCAAAAATGGGCATGCTGCATTTATTTATTTATACAGAATTTCTATACTGCTTAACTGTAAATAATAATAATAATAATAATAATAATAATAATAATAATAATAATTTATTACTTATACCCCGCCCACTTTGGGCAGCTTCCAACAGGATATTAAAAACACAATAAAACATCAAATATCAAAACTTCTAAGCAGTTTACCTCCCTCCTCCCACCTATATTTTAGAAAGTGGTTTGTCGATGTGCTCAAGTTATTGTTGCCCAATTTGCCACAAGGGTTCCTGAGGTGGAGGAGCCAGTCTTCATCTGTGTTTCAACACCAGATGCCATTTTGAATCAAGATGGCAGACCAAACCTTGAGTTTGATGTGACTTTGACCCATTTTACGTGGCAGTTCCAAACTGTGCTAATTTGGATGTTTCTGAATATATTCTACACTCAACCTTTGCATGTCATCATCACCCCTATCCCTGCAAATGGAGCCGCAGTTCTGGTGCTCTAGACTGTTCCACCAACACAGAAGCTAGTATCGTAGCTGAGCATAGAACCTCGGCCAGTCTCTCCTTTCCTGCTGGCAGCAATCTGGAATCACAGAATCATAGAACTGTAGACTTGGATGGACCCTATGAGTCCAACCCCTGCAATGCAGGAATGAATGCATTGCTCTTGAATGTATTCTGGAGCTCTTGAATGCTTTGAACCTGACAGCTCATTTCATGTCTGGCCAGAAGTCCTAGCCCAGGAGTATTCAACATGGTGTTCTCCGATGTTGTTGGACTTCAACTACCATCAGTAGTTAGAAGAGCACCATATTGGCTACCCATGCCCTTGCCGCTAGCTGTGGTTTGCAGCCCCTCTCCAAAGTGAACAGAAACAGATCCTGGTGCACCCACTGGCTTGTGCAACACAGATTGAATGGCTGGCCAAAGAAGAACGCCATCAAATATGTACTATCCTGGTGTCTAAAAGAAGCCCTTAGCCATGCCCCTGTGCCTCTCCTACACCACCTAGACAGAAAATAACACTCTCCCACTATTCTAACATTTCTACAGTTTGGGGGGGTGGGCTTGTGTACCAGTGGGACTGCTTCTGTGCTCTGTAAACTTTGTTTTGCTGATGGCATAAGCAGCCTCAGCCACAGTGAAAATGCAACATTGCTCCTGGAGGCCCAGCCATGTTTGGAAGGGGAACGGCATGGCTGCTACCAAATACTGTATCCTTTCAACCGGATATGCCTGGGACTGAACCAGGGACTTTCTATATATGCAAAGCATATGCTCCACCACAGAAGTATTGGATATCCTTGGATTAACCACTTCTCTAGACAATTTAGTGAGGTACAGTGTAGGATTATCGCATGCAACCCCCCTGCCCCCTTTTATGGGAAAGCACCAGGTTCTCATGCACAGCACCCTAAGAAGCCTTGGCTCAATGATATTCCACACCACCCTCTTAAAAACCCCATGATATCTGCATAACTCATGATTGCATGTGTGCCACATCTTCCATCATTTTCATTTTGATGCCCCCTAGTTACAATGTATTTACTTATCCTGCATTAGAAATGTATAATATTCAGGAAGATGATTGAGAAGTGTCTGACAATAAATCAGTGAAATGGCATAAAGAGTAGAGCACTTTTGTGGAGGAAATCTGTTCACATGCAGCATGTGCATCTATGGATGGAACCTGATTAATATTTAGATGGAGAGCATTGATGAAAAATGTTTTGATTGCATTCACCGTTTCCCCCAGACCAATTGATTTCACACACAGTGTTCATTCACTGATGCAGCCTTTCCCAGCCTCGGGTTCCCCAGTGCTACAGCTCCCATCAGCCCCAGGCAGCATGGCCCAGTGGTCAAGGAGTGTTGGAATTTTAGTCTAACAACATCCAGGGACCAAAGGCTGCACTAAGGCAACAATCAGCTAGCAGTAAGTTCCACTGAATTAAATGGGAATGATTTCTGACTAGCCAATTCCATCAGCTGCTATTTAAAATTTTAAAACATGCATGTTAAATGTAAAATACACATTCAGTGTTACATCTAGTTTGGCCCGTTGAACTCATAATTATCTTCATTTGGTCAGCAGTAGAACCGAAGTGTTGAGAATTCTTTATTTTATTCTTTATTTTAATTTTTAAGAAAAAAGTCTGAATCATGTACAGAATATGTGTGGTTTGACAGATCTTTCAATTCCTCATTGTCTTTTACTACCCTACATTTATGCACTGATGGTACATTACAAAAAGGCAACATGGATGGGACTATGATATATATGAATACATCAAGATTCTCTCACATAATTGTGGTGTGTGTTTAACTGATATGCATGTGCACTTGTTCAAATTAATGAAGCATCACAAAACAACCTTGATGTGACTGTATCAAAACTTTGTTCTATTTTTCACAGCATTTCATGAATGTACAAGAGCTCATTTGTGCATCAATAAAGCACTATAGAAAAAGGATTTTGATGTAATCTTGAGGTCTCCAAATGGTGCCCACCATCGTCTTTAATCCCCTCAGGGCCAGATTAATAAGGACCACACAACTTGAATTTCTCTTTGTTTCCCTCCCAGTTCTCTGCTTAAGTCCATTGATCATTTTGATTAGCCAGCAGCTTTTGAAGAGGAGTGGGAGAACTGCTTTCTCTCCTGGTGGCCTTCTTCTCTCCCTACCCTACCCTACCCTCTTACCTACCCTAACGGGGCAGTTAGGGTAGGTAACAGCTTTTTTAAAAAAATCAAATTAACAGCAAGGCTAAAGAATATAGGAAATTATCAAGAAGAAATGGTTCAATGGAGTTTCTTAACAAATTGTGTATAAAGAGAATTGAGAACAGCAAGTATTGGAGTAGATTATTATTATTTTGTACTATTGTGACCATTTTGTGAAGTAAGTCCTATCAGTGCCAACAAGCAAGTTTTTCTATTCTTGTTTTTAATGTTCCAGTTAATGCATGTATGAAAGTATATAGGCAAATAATCAAATACTGATACAAGCATTTTTAGTTTTCTATGAAAATGTTGTTTGTGGAGAGTAAAATTTATTCATTTATTATATTTTTTAAAAATCCCTATATATAAATATAGGAGCAGGAAAGGAACCCTCTCATATATGTCTCCCTGTATGTAGCAAACAGTAATAAACCATGCAGGCCCACCAACCAACATTTTGTGGTAAGAGGACCTGAGAGTACCTTAAACCAGAACCTATGTGCAAGTAGCCTAATAGATGTAAAGTATTAAATATTAATACAATTAAAATTAATTTTATAAAATTTTAAATGAGTGCTTAGCACTTGGCTGGGATCCCGTTGCCTTTGGTCGAAACACTGGGAGATGGGAGCCTCTTACTGAGCAATTGAGTAGAGCAAGTGGGGCGCTGCAACAGATTGCTGCAGTGTATCCCTGCTGTACATGGGCTGCTCCTCTTCCCCATCTGCCCCCCCCCACTTCCCACTGCCAGGTGGTCCTTGGAAGGCTCCCCAGCAGGGAATGTGGCGTCTCCCTTGCCTTATAGGAGAAAGGAAGGGGCTCTGAATTTTTGCTTATTGTAAAAAGTGTGAGAGATACTTCATTTTGAAAATAACCAAGAACACCATAATAAAAATCCTACATAGGATGTTAAGTTTTATTGCCATTTTGGTGAAATAACAAGACTAAAGAACCTAGCTAATTCAAGGGTATATAGGTTAACTGTTTTCCATCTAGAAGCATGCTTGTTTGTAATTGTTTTGTTTTGTTGAAGTTTCTAATCTCTGTGATAAAAATTCTATGCCAATAAACCATGGAGACTGTTGCCTTCTGTCCTGAATGACATAAATCTTCGTTTTTAAGTACTTGGAAAATACACAGAGAAGAATATCAAACAGCAATAATTTAATTCACTACATACCTTTTAAACAGATTACACCATTCTTGCAGGATAGATATTTAATCCCATTGAAATTGTGATTACACCCTCCTTGCATATCAATTTTTGCTTTAGTGATCTCCCTCTCTAAACCCACTTAACTGTAATTTCTCTCTCTCTCTCCCGCCCCCGCCCCCCGCTTCTTTATTTTTTAGCTAATTCCTGCCCTGCAATTTCAGATACAAATTTCCGGAAGACATATATTGTTGGCTCTCTGCTGTGATAACGACACCAGATTTATTGCTATGCTCTCAGCTAGAACTGCTAGTACTTAGGGACCTGGAGTGCTCCATTTCATATTGATGTCCACTTCCTCAGTAAACGAAGTTCTTTTCTGAAGAGAATATCTATTAAATATAAAGAAGCTATTCTGAACTCATTACAAAGATGAGGCGTGGTACCCATTTATTCCCTCTGCCAGTGCAGAGATGCTCACGTCCTTTCAGAGGGATGTTCTGGTATGAGGGTGATCAGCTCTGTAACTGAGCTGTATACTATTGCTCCGTGTTCACTGATACTGTATATAAATCTTGAAGTAATAAGAATATGTAAAGGCAAGATCAGAGTTAGGATATTTTTCAGAACAAGTTATGTATAAAACTTTTTTTTTAAAAAAAGAATGGCACTTGAGCTGTAGTCTGTAGTGAAGTTGGGATCTTTCCCTGTTCCTTTGGGATATGTCAACAAACATCCAAAGGATAAAAGCCTTGTCCATCTTTCCAGAAAAGTAACACTCCATGGTGAAATCTGCACACATGTTAAAAACGTGGCACAAGGCGAGATGTTTATGTCTCTCTCAACCCTCCCCCATTTCTAACGCCATTTTCTAGTACAGGCCTCGTATGCAAAAGGAGATGTCAGCTAAGGTGAGAGAGTTCACATGGCACCATCCTAATGAAAGAGCATGGATATTTGGGTCTTCTTTTAGAATGGTGTCATACTGCCCCAGTCTTGAGGATTTTCTTGGAAGCACTGTTTAAAATTATATTGAGGGAGAGTGAGTGAGGTTCAGCTAGAGAGGTGGGGAATATTTGTGACAGAATGGAGTGATACGATAGGAAAAAAGTTGTTATTATTCTGAAGGGAACAGCCATGGCTTTTGCTATTTAATTTGGGCATTCATAGAATCATAGAATCATAGAGTTGGAAGAGACCACAAGGCCCATCGAGTCCAACCCCCTCCCAAGCAGGAAACACCATCAGAGCACTCCTGACATATGGTTGTCAAGCCTCTGCTTAAAGACCTCCAAAGAAGGAGACTCCACCACACTCCTTGGCAGCAAATTCCACTGTCGAACAGCTCTTACTGTCAGGAAGTTCTTCCTAATGTTTAGGTGGAATCTTCTTTCCTGCAGTTTGGATCCATTGCTCCGTGTCCGCTTCTCTGGAGCAGCAGAAAACAACCTTTCTCCCTCCTCTATGTGACATCCTTTTATATATTTGAACATGGCTATCATATCACCCCTTAACCTCCTCTTCTCCAGGCTAAACATGCCCAGCTCCCTTAGCCGTTCCTCATAAGGCATCGTTTCCAGGCCTTTGACCATTTTGGTTGCCCTCCTCTGGACACGTTCCAGTTTGTCAGTGTCCTTCTTGAACTGTGGTGCCCAGAACTGGACACAGTACTCCAGGTGAGGTCTGACCAGAGCAGAATATAGTGGCACTATTACTTCCCTTGATCTAGATGCTATGCTCCTATTGATGCAGCCCAGCATTGCATTGGCTTTTTAGCTGCCGCGTCACACTGTTGGCTCATGTCAAGTTTGTGGTCAACCAAGACTCCTAGATCCTTTTCACATATACTGCTCTCAAGCCAGGTGTCACCCATCTTGTATTTGTGCCTCTCGTTTTTTTTTGCCCAAGTGCAATACTTTACATTTCTCCCTGTTAAAATTCATCTTGTTTGTTTTCGCCCAGTTCTCTAATCTGTCAAGGTCATTTTGAAGTGTGATCCTGTCCTCTGGGGTGTTAGCCACCCCTCCCAGTTTGCTGTCATCTGCAAATTTGATCAGGATGCCCTTGAGTCCATCATCCAAGTCGTTGATAAAGATGTTGAATAAGACCGGGCCCAAGACAGAACCCTGTGGCACCCCACTAGTCACTCTTCTCCAGGATGAAGAGGAACCATTGATGAGCACCCTTTGGGTTCGGTCAGTCAGCCAGTTATAAATCCACTGAGTGGTAGCATAGTCAAGACCGCATTTTACCAGCTTCTTTACAAGAATATCATGGGGCACCTTGTCAAATGCCTTGCTGAAATCAAGGTAGGCTACATCCACTGCGTTCCCTTCATCTACCAGGCTTGTAATTCTGTCAAAAAACGAGATCAGGTTAGTCTGACATGGCTTATTTTTCAGAAATCCATGCTGACTATTGGTGATCACAGCATTCCTTTCTAGGTGCTCACAGACTGTTTGCTTAATGATCTGCTCCAGAATCTTCCCTGGTATTGATGTCAGACTGACTGGGCGGTAATTATTTGGGTCCTCTCTTTTCCCCTTTTTGAAAGGAGGGACAACATTTGCCCTCCTCCAGTCTGCCGGGACTTCGCCTGTTCTCCAGGAATTCTCAAAGATGACTGCCAGTGGTTCTGAGATCACATCTGCCAGTTCTTTTAATACTCTTGGATGCAGTTCATCTGGCCCTGGAGACTTGTATACATCTAAACTAGCCAAGTATTCTTGTACTATCTCCTTAGTTATTCTGGGCTGTGTTTCCTCTGCTGAATCCTTTGCTCCAAATTCTTCAGGTCGGGCATTGTTTTCTTTATCGGAGAAGACTGAGGCAAAGAAGGCATTGAGGAGTTCAGCCCTTTCTGTGTCCCCTGTTTGCATTTCACCATCTTCTCCTCTGAGTGACCCCACTGTTTCTTTGTTCTTCCTTTTGCTACGAACATACCCATAAAAGCCTTTTTTGTTGCTTTTAACCTCTCTAGCAAGCCTGAGTTCATTCTGTGCTTTAGCTTTTCTGACTTTGTGTCTACACGTGCTGGCTATCCTACACGTGTGTCTACATGTGCTGGTTTCCCCCCTTTTCCATTTTTTGTACACATCCTTTTTTAATCTTAACTCAGTTAAAAGTTCTTTAGATAGCCACCCAGGCTTCTTTAGGTACCTTCCATGTTTCCGTCTCAATGGTATTGCCTGAAGTTGTGCTTTTACTATCTCCCTCATTGGGCAGCCATGTTTCAGATCCCAGGTATGCTTGCTAGGCAGACCACTGAGCAGTTTAGCTGAGTCCTCCAAGTGGCAGAGGCTGTCCATGGCCTCAGGCCGACATCACCCCCAGGTCTTCTACACAAGATCCTTTTAACTGGAAGTATCAGGCTGTGACCCTGGGGCATCCGGCAAGCAATGCATGGACTTTCCCACAGAGCGATGCTCCTTCCCTGCTCGGTCTTTATGCAGAAATTTGTGTTGACACAAGTATGTGTACATGATTCTGAAGATATGGAGCCATAAAAGCTGTCTTGATGGTGATATGTCAAAGCAATACTTCTGTCCACAGGATATCCAGCAGATCATTTGTGAAAGTTAAAAAATTTTAAGGAAAGGGAGTTTTGCTCTCACAGCAGATTTAATGAAGAAACCAGAGAGTGGATTGTTTTGTTTTTCTCTGCATTAAGTATAAACCAATGCTTGTAACTTACTTAGCTTTGCCTGTGTTCTCTAGACCCCATTTTTGGGACTGTTGATTTCATACCTGATCATCCAAAACATGTTACTTTTAAACTACAAAACAGACACAAATCAGAGGCATGAAGGGAAAAATAGAAATGCATTATTGGAGGAGTTGTGAATGATGGAGCTATTGCACAGACATTTTATTTCACCTGCACTGTGAAATTACAACCTGTCACGACTCCGCTAAGTCACATATACTAAGCACAAAGTAAATAAAAGAAAATACTGCTCCTGTAGTGTTCTGAACATCTGTTTCATCAAAGTAAAATGCCTAGACATTCCGCATAGCTGCCAGATAATGTGTTTTCCAGCAATAAAAAAAATAGATTCTGAGTTCTGCATTATAGCATTATGTCCAGATATAACAAATGTCTTGAACAAATATTACAATAATGTACGGTGATGGATTGTAAAGATTTCAAAAAAGATATTCCAGACGTTTTCACCAAGTAGCTAGTGGATCTATGGCTTTGCCTCAAGTATAAATTTAGAGTAAACTGCAGTTCATAGAATTACTTGAAATTTCTATTCTGTTAACTGGGAGGAAGCAATAGAAGTAATTCTTGTCTTCTCATTTGGGCTGAGAAGTATATGGTTCTTAAATGTGGTGGTGCTTTTAAGGTCCTGTTTTTGGAGAGAACCATCTCATCGACTTCACTGTCCTAGCCATTGGCCTTAACTTTTCAGGTAAAAACAATAAATATAAAATTACCATTACATATTACAATATAGTGAAAAAGTGGGTAATGAATACTACTACTACAAATAATAATTTTACTCCAAATTTAAGTGACCAAGGTGATCAAGCATCTGGAAACCAAGTCTATGGGGAACGGTTGAAGGAGCTGGGTATGTTTAGCCTGGAAAAGAGGAGACTATGATAACCATCTTCAAATATCTCAAGGGCTGTCCTGTGGAGGATGAAACAAGCTTTTTTTCTCCTGCTCTGGATGGTAGGACTTGAACCCATGGCTTCAAGTTACAAGAAAGGAGATTCCAACCAGACATATGGGAAAACTTTCTGACAGTGAAAGCTGTTCAGCAGTGGAATGGTCTCCCTCGGGAGGTTTTACACTCTCCTACCTTGGAGGTTTTTAAGCAGAGGTTGGATGGCCATCTATCATGGATGTTTTAGCCAGGATTCCTGCATTGGGGGTGGACTAGATGACCATTGGGTCCCTTTCAGCTCTAAGGTTCTATGAACAACTGCTGATCCAAAGGAAATGGTTAACAACCCCAATCAGTAAACTGGCTTGCCTGTATTGGCATAGGTGCCACCCATTTTGAGCAAACAAGTGTTGTGGAAATTCTTAACCAAGTTCCCAACATGATAAGGGATCCAGGGAAGCAGGGTGATGACAACGTTATCCAGAGAATTTGACACTTCTGCCTTAACAAATAATGTTTAAGGCACAGAATTGTAAATGCTTTGCTGCATCCACCTTACATTATCCAGACCACTGGACGCTCTCTGCAGTTGTTTTGATAGTAGTCCTCACTTCTACCATTGCCTAAAGAAAACTGTGGTGCCCTTGGCCAGGTTCTGTGGAGCCAATGGCCAACAACCATCTTTCCTTTTAATTTACCCAAGTTCTTCCTAAACTAGAGAGACATGAATGCTGTATGGAAAGATATCTGGCTCCAGGCTACACTGCCAAGATCAGAGAATTCAAGCTCAACCTGGTGTTCCACAGGCCAATACGAACATCAGCAGAGCCATCCTGGATCAGACCAAAGACCCACATGGACGCAAGAGTTTATATCTCGAGGCCTAGGTTACATAACTGCAGCTCACACATGTGCTGAATCCCATCATTAGTGGTAATAGAATCTTAATTGTTAGATTCCCCTTTACTTTAACAGCTCATAAGTTCATGAAGCAAACTTTAAACAATGAAGCAGTTTCTAAAATCCGGTCATTTAATTAATTTATTTTCAGATTTTTTATCTTACTGCACTTTCAACAAATCTTGGATCCTAATCCTGCACTTCCACAGAATATATAGCAACACATCCTGACTACCCATCAAATAACTAGGAGTATTTGTTTTGCTTTTCACAGGTACAGTGCAGGATGGGTGCAGCCACTATTAGAGATCTTCCATATGACTGTGTCATTTCAAGTCCCATCAAAACATCATTTCCAAACCTAGCAGATGGTCCCCAAACCCAGCATCTGCCACCTAATTACCTTAGTACTTGATATCATAATATTTGAGACATAGCAATTGGCTATTGTGGAAATAATTATATCAAACACAATGATTTAGAACTAAGTGAAAAATGTAGCAAGCTTATGTTGTATTTTAGAGAAGAAAAGCTATAACTGGACTACATTATGGCTTAAAGTTTCAACTCTACAAGTGAATTAGGTAAAGGGTAAAGGGACCCCTGACCATTAGGTCCAGTCGTGGACGACTCTGGGGTTGCGGCACTCATCTCGCTTTATTGGCCGACAGAGCCAGCTTACAGCTTCCGGGTCATGTGGCCAGCATGACTAAGCCACTTCTGGCGAACCAGAGCAGCACACGGAAATGCCGTTTTCCCTTCCCGCCAGAGCGGTACCTATTTATCTATTTGCACTTTGACGTGCTTTCGAACTGCTAGGTTGGCAGGAGCTGGGACCGAGCAATGGGAGCTCACCCCGTTGCGGGGATTTGAACCTCCGACCTTCTGATCAGCAAGCCCTAGGCTCTGTGGTTTAACCCACAGCACCACCCACGTCCCAATACAAGTGAATTAAAGGATTACCAAATAAGCCACCAGATAAGGGAAACATTAAGTTTGAAAGAGAATCATGGATCCATGATTCTATGAAATATTCTTATAATGTTTGAGGTAGTGTGTCGTGAGTAAACAGTCCAACAAACCATAATGGAAAATAATATCTATCACGTGACCTGCAAACAGATGGGAACATGACGAGTTTCCCTGCACTGGGTGCTGAGCCAAGGGGGAGCTGCAACAGAGGTAGGGGGTGCCAACTTTTGGCATTGCACAGGACACCGCTGAAATTGAAAAGCCCAAAGTCCACCACTGCTGCATAACTTGGATATAATGGTATGTGCTTAAACAAGTTCACTTGAGTTTCATTGCCTTTAAATGGTATCTGTATCTCATAATAATATCTCCCAATCCAGCTGGGCAGGAACATATGTGAAACAAAAATTCCTTAATTTTGCTCAGGATTGCCAGCTCAGCCAACTGATTCCTGAATTAGCCAGGTTCAGCCAGCATTAAATCCCCAATGCAAACTCAGATGAAGATATGCTGGCATAATTTGCTCATTCTGGCTCAGCTGGGGCTCCGCCAGGTGATCTGAAGCTGGCTGAGACAAGGCTGGTGTAAGTCTCAAACAAGGGGCATGGTGGGGGTGGGGCAGAAGCGCAGCCAGAAAGATGGGCTGCACCCTGAGCCTGCTCAGTTTAGTCAGGTGACCTGGCAGCCCAGCATAGAACACTATTTTAAAGGCTCAGGCAGAGCAGCAGTCCTGTTGCTGAACAGGCTTTGGATCTAGTATAACTTTATGCCAGCTTAAATTTATGCCACCTTGCTTTCACCAGCTTCCTGTGCAGAGGATTGCTCCCTTAATCAAATGCTAAAATTGTACGGAATTTGTGTACTACACTGACCTCTCTTTGCTTCCTCCACTGTCCAAAAAAGAAACTGATGCAGTTGTGAAAAACCACATTAGAAGCGTTCACTGCCCAGGTCTTGCGCAATCCATACACACCCAGAAGGACTAGAGAAGAATACAGCATATATAAGGGTTTGCAAAGCATCCCCTTGGGGGGGGGGTAATTTGCGTTGGCCATTACTGCATGGAGTACTACTAGAGCAGAAGCCAACACATAAGAAAGAGGATTGAAAACAGGTAAAAAAGAGGGAAATGAAATCAATCAATAATTTATTTAGAGTAAGCATTTTTTTAAATAAATATGTTACATTCAGGGCTATGACATTGAGGATGGGCAGTCTGTTTTCTCCTGCTCTTGAGGGCAAGACCCGAACCAATGGACTCAAGTGACAAGCGAGGAGATTCTAACTAAAGACCAGGAAGAACTTTTTTTACAGTGGGAGCTATTTGAGAGTGGAACAGACTCCCACGAGCAGTGGTGGACTCTCGTTCCTTGGAGGTTTTTAAGCAGAGATTGGAAGGCCATCTGTCATGGATGCTTGAGCTGAGATTCCTGCATTGCAGGGGCTGGACTAGATGATCCTGGGGGTCCCTTCCAACTCTACAATTCTAAGAAAGAAAGAAAGAAAGAAAGAAAGAAAGAAAGAAAGAAAGAAAGACTGCCAACACTTGCATGGATACCAACCAGCTGGCTTGGTGGACAAGCTTGCTCCAGAGTTCACATTCATGTTCAGTTACAGTGGTGCCTCGCAAGACGAAATTAATTCGTTCTGCGAGTTTTTCGTCTTGTGAATTTTTCGTCTTGCGAAGCACGGAACTGCACCTCTTCAAGCAATGCACCCTGGGTATTAACGGTTTTAAGAAAAAGGAAACAAACTTGCAAGACGTTTTCGTCTTGCGAAGCAAGCCCATAGGGAAATTCGTCTTGCGAAGCAACTCAAAAAACGAAAAACTATTTCATCTTGCGAGTTTTTCCTCTTACGAGGCATTCGTCTTGCGAAATACCACTGTATTGTGATTTTTTCCACTATCCCTAATAGTAACAGGCTGTGCTTTTTTTAGTTAAGATATGTTCCTGAGCAGCACTGACTTGTTCCATTGAAATGGGGAATATCAAATAAATAAATGCAACATTTCCACTTCGAACACAGACCAGCCAACTTCAGTCTGAAATAGTATCTTTATTTCGTAACTGTAATTTCAATATATTGCAATTATGAATATGTCATTTTCCTTCTGCAATATGGAAATCATATATAAGTGCTGCATTCCTAATTAAGATAAAATATTAACTTTAATTATATCTCAGAGCACATTTAACATTGTGGAGCTGGGAATAAAAAGCAGTGGTGGAGCTGAGTTACTGAAGAAAATAAAAATGACATTTTGAAACATGTTTGAATCTTGATCCTTCACCTTTAAGTCACACTATTCCCTTATTTGTTGTTAATAATCAGGATTCAGTTTGTTGGTTAACTTAAATTAGCACAGGGACAAGCAAAAGAGGATGCCTTCACCCCAGTGTGGTTCCCCTTTATCACATTCACAGCACAACAGGACAATGTCCCCCCAGCAGCATACAAATCAATATGGCTCACCTGACCCAATGACCTACCCCCCAAATCGAGCTCTGGACCCCCCAACCTCTTGCAATCTCTCTCTCTGTAAACACACACAAAGGACCTAGCCATGTGATGCTGATACAAACCCCTACACTAACAGCAGAACGAAAGAACAACACTCCCCATCTCTCTCCCTCTCTCTTCCCCCAACTGCAAGATGTCTATGATGCAAGTGTCTCTTGCTGCATGTAAATGAACTGTGAAAAAGAGTATGAGCTGAAAGTGGAGACAAAAGATGTACTTCCGGTTAGCGCCAGCGCTTAATGGCGGATTTCTCCCGGAGCTCCGGGAGAGATCTGCTTCGTAGGTTCGGGTCCTGTCAGCTACGGCGGAGCGGGGACCCCCAAAAATCACAGGCGCGTAGCCTGTGAACTGGAGACTCGGCGGGCACCTTTGCGCCCCCCCGACGCTGTGAAATAGCCTTTTTAAAGGCTGCGGATCAGCGGAGGGTGTGTGGAGCGGTGCTGAGAGTCGTCTTCACCCAGCCTGCGAAGCGAAGCCGCGTCGCCATTAGCGGAGAGCGCTGACTTCTTCCAGTGAATTTGGACTAAAAGGAACATCTATCCGTGAGTAGGATTGACTGCTAAGATATAATTGGGCACTAAAATTAAAGAAATTGGATACCGAGACGGACAAGCACCAAAAAGGAAGTCTGCTTTCCGTTCTGTAGCAAGATCAAAGCGAAAGGCATTTCAGCTGTAACTGCTCGAAAGGAGAGTGGTGGGAACTAATAAATCCATCACCAAGCAAAGAACTCCCTCCCCGAAGGCAGGAGGGGGGGGGAGAAGATTTTAAAGTGTTTTCCTGCCATTTTAAAAGAAATTGAGTTATTCACCGCTGCTCCTGTACCTGGGGATCGGACTGCCGGAGAAAAGGCACCGGCTAAGGATTGTTGATATAAGAAGGCAAAAAAGTATCTTTAACTGACTTTGGCTACTCTCAACCTGAAACATTTATTTTGTTGCACAGTAAAGCTATTTGCAGGACATTATTGATTTGGATTCTTTAGAAAGAGAAAGAACAATAGAAGAGAACTTTGTTTATTTTCTGGAGAGTGGGGGACTAAATTTGAAAGTAAAGAACTGACTGTACGCCCTCTAGAGGACTTATACATTGTTTCAGCAACAAGTGGAGTTTAAAATCTGAGAACTTTTGTCTGACAGCTCAAGAGTGTGGGAATGACCTTGAGTAAAAGACTTTGTTATGGCAGATGGTAAAGAGAAATCTCACAAGAAAGAGGATTTACAAGAAACAACCCTGAGATCTGGCAGACAATACAAAATTGAATCTTTTATGCAAAGAAGGGCTTCTGTATCAGGAGCCCCTGGAACTACAGTTATTCCAAAGGCAAAAGTGAAAATAATGTCTTCAGAAGAATCCTTTGCTAAGGTATTGGAGAAGATAAATGACTCCTTAGAGGAATTAAAAAAGCAAGGTGCAGAAACCAAAGTACAAGTTGCTGAAACAAATAAGAAAATTGAAGAAATCTCTGGGAAAATTGATTTAAATACAAAAAGTATAACTGACCTTGGGAATAAAGTGAACTCAAATGCAGAAGCAATTGGGAAATTATTGGAAGAATCATCTACAACAAGAAAGATAGCTGAGGAAGCTAAAGAAATTGCAACTGCTGCTGAGGGAAAGTTTCCACCAGTGTTTAAGAAACTAGATGAATATGATCTGGCACTTTCTATGCAGGATATGCAACGTAAGGAGAGGAACCTAAGGATCAGACTTGTGCCGGAAAAGGAAGAAGACAACCTGGTGGACTATTTGACAAAAGAATTCTCTGACTTTTGGAAGCAGGAGCTGAACAAAGAAGAATTTAAGATAGAAAGTGCATTCAGACTGGGAGCAAGGCAGAGGAAGAACAGACCCAGAGACTGTTTAATAACTCTGAGATCAAAGGAGGAACGGGACAAAATACTGAACCTGCATTACCAAACAACCCTTCGAATTGAAGATTTTCACATTGAGATTTTTAAAGATATTCCCAAAAGCATTTTGGACGCAAGAGGACACTACAAGGACCTGGTGATACTGCTGAAAAGGAACTACATTCAATTCAGGTGGGAGTTCCCCCAAGGCTTGTCTTTTAAATACAAGGGGAAGAAAAGAAGAATAAAGACAGTGAGTGATAAAGACAAGTTCCTGGGAGAACACGAAGAAGACCTACAGAAAGAGACGTTTCCAGGGCAAGGGCATCCTTCACTAGATACGGACACGGAACCACCGACAAACGAGGAACAAAAATTGGGAGCTGTAGGAGGAAAGAGTAAATAACCCCATCATGGCTCTGCAACTTCTAACCTGGAATTGTAACGGTTTGAACATTCCCAGAAAAAGGAAAAATATATTTCATGCTCTAAAGAAAGACCAATTGGACTTGATTTGCTTACAAGAGACCCATGTGACAAGAGCACATAGGAAATTATTAATAAATAAAAGACTGGGACAAGAATTTATATCTTCAGACAGAGTAAAAAAGAGAGGAGTAGTGATTTATGTAAAGGAAAAGCTGCAACCGAAACAAATCTTCAAAGATGACCAAGGAAGATATTTGGCAATTGAAATCCAATTTCAAGGAGAAAAGTATCTGATAGTGGGAGTTTACGCGCCAAATGAAGGGAAAGCTGAATTTTTCAAGAAGTTGCATGAGACTTTGATGGATTACATGGATTATAATTTAATTATGATGGGAGACATGAATGGAGTGGTTTCAACAAATATGGACAAAGCACAAAGACAGGTAGTAACAAAAGATGGAAGACTACCAAAGACCTTTTTTGAAATGACTGACAATATGGATTTGATAGATATTTGGAGAACAAAACACCCATTAGAAAGAGAGGGAACCTTCTTTTCTGAAGCCAAAATGACATGGACAAGGATTGACCAAATTTGGGTGACTAGCAGTATGGCGCAGAACATAAAGAGAGTGGAAATCTGCCCAAAAACTTTCTCCGACCATAATGCAGTAAAGATGGTGATGAGGCAAACAACAACTGGCTCCTTCAGATGGAGAATGAATGACACTTTACTTAGAGATGAGGAGATTTGCAAGAAGGCCCAAAAAGCTTTGAAAGACTATTTTGAAATCAATCTAAGGACTAAAGTAGAAAAAAGAATAGTATGGGACGCAAGCAAAGCCGTGATGAGAGGGTTTCTGATACAACAAAATACATTAAAGAAAAGAAAACAAAATGAGAGGAAGGAAAAAATTCTGGAAAAGATAAAAGAAGGGGAAAAGAAACTAAGATCGAAGCCAAAATCACAAGAGATTTTAAGAGAAATCAAATTTTATCAAACACAATATATGGAACTGACGAATCAAGAATTAGAGTGGAAAATTAAGCAAATGAGACAAATAGATTTTTGAATCTGCTGACAAATGTGGCAAGCTATTGGCTTGGCAAATAAAGAAGAGACAAAAACTCAACACGGTAACAAATATAGAAGTGGAAGGAAAGAATATAAGTAACCCAGCTGAAATTAGGAACTGTTTTCAGAACTACTTTAGACAACTTTACACACAAGGGCCACAAAAAGAAACAGATATACAACAATTCCTCGAGAAAAATGGGCTGAAAAAGATTTCGCAGGAAAGCAAGACAATTTTGAACCAGGAGATATCAGCACAGGAAATAGAAGATGCCATTCAAAACATGGCGTTGGGCAAATCACCTGGACCGGATGGACTGACTTCCAAATATTACAAAGTCTTGAAGGAAGGGCTTATACAACCTTTGAAGGAAGTCTGCAACGAGATCATGGAGGGGAGGAAGGCACCCGATACGTGGAGAGAGGCCTATATTACACTTATACCAAAGACAGAGATTGAAAAGACCCAACTTAAGAACTACCGACCCATCTCGTTACTAAATGTGGATTACAAAATCTTTGCTGATGTTTTAGCAAAGAGACTGAAAAGAGTTTTGATGGAGGAGATTCATGGGGACCAAGCGGGCTTTCTCCCGAAAAGGCATTTGTCGGACAATGTAAGGAATATAATTGACATTTTGGAGAAGTTGGAAGTGAACATAAATACTAAGGCTGTTTTGATATTTGTGGACGCCGAGAAAGCCTTTGACAACATTTCTTGGAGCTTTATGTTGAAGAACCTCCGGGGGATGGGGGTAGGCCAAGGGTTTGAGAATGGTATAGGTGCAATTTACTCTGAACAGAAAGCAAAATTAATTGTAAATAATGTGGTTACAGAAGAGTTCAAGATTGAAAAAGGGACACGACAGGGGTGCCCTATCTCCCCATTACTTTTTATATCGGTCCTGGAGGTTTTGCTTAATATGATTAGGAGGGACCAGTTGGTTAAAGGGATTCAGGTCGGAGCTAAACAATACAAACTGAGAGCATTTGCAGATGACCTAGTACTTACATTGCAAGAGCCAGAAGCTAGTACAAAAAGAGTTTTGGAAATAATCCAAGAGTTTGGTCAATTGGCAGGATTTAAATTGAATAAATCAAAAACAAAGGTATTGGAGAAAAATCTAACACAGGTTGAAAAAGAAAGGTTTCAGAATGAGACAGGGTTGACTGTGGTTAAAAAAGTGAAATACTTGGGTATAAACATGACAGCTAAGAATGTGAATTTATTTAAAGATAATTATGAAAAAACTTGGACAGAAGTGAAAAAAGACTTGGAGATTTGGTCAAATTTAAAGCTTTCCTTGTTAGGTCGAATTGCAGTCATAAAGATGAATGTATTGCCAAGAATGTTGTTTTTGTTTCAAGCATTGCAAATAATGGATAAAATGGACTGTTTCAAGAAGTGGCAAAAAGACATATCTAAATTTGTCTGGCAGGGCAAAAAGCCCAGAATTAAATTTAAGATATTAACGGATTCAAAGGAAAGAGGGGGGTTTGCCCTGCCAGACTTCAAACTGTACTATGAAGCGGCAGCTTTCTGCTGGCTGAAAGAATGGCTGCTTCTTGAAAACACAGACATTTTGGATTTGGAAGGTTTTAACAATATTTTTGGGTGGCATGCATATTTGTGGTATGACAAGGTTAAAGCACATAAAAGTTTTAAAAACCATATGGTCAGAAAAGCACTATTAAATGTCTGGGTCAGATATAAAGACTTGCTGGAAAACAAAACTCCAAGGTGGCTATCGCCAATGGAAGCAAAGGCTGTTAAAAAGTCTAATATGGAGTCAAAGTGGCCAAGATACTGGGAAATCTTGGAAAAGGAAGGGGACAAATTGAGATTGCAGAGTTTTGAGAAATTAAAAGGGAAGGTGAGAGATTGGTTGCATTATCATCAAATAAATGAAGTGTTTAAAATGGACAGTAAAATTGGCTTCCAGGTGGAAAAATCAAAATTGGAGACAGAATTGTTAGAACCAAGTACCAAGAATTTGTCAAAAATGTATAATCTGCTGCTGAAATGGAATACACAAGATGAAATGGTTAAATCAGCTATGATTAAATGGGCTCAGGACATTGGTCATAATATTTTGTTTGCTGATTGGGAAAAGTTGTGGACCACCGGGATGAAATTTACGGCATGTAATGCCTTAAGAGAAAATATTATGAAAATGATCTATAGGTGGTATATAACCCCAGTCAAGCTTGCAAAGATTTACCATTTGCCTGACAATAAATGTTGGAAATGTAAAGAAAAGGAAGGTACGTTCTTTCACCTTTGGTGGACGTGCCCGAAGATTAAGGCATTCTGGGAAATGATCTATAATGAACTTAAAAAGGTATTTAAATATACTTTCACCAAGAAACCAGAGGCCTTTCTCTTGGGTATTGTCGGCCAAGGGGTGTTAAAGACAGATACAACTTTTTTCATGTATGCTACAACAGCAGCTAGAATACTTATTGCGAAGTACTGGAAGACGCAAGATTTACCCACACTGGAAGAATGGCAGATGAAGGTGATAGACTACATGGGCTTGGCAGAAATGACGAGCAGAATCCGAAACCAGGGAGGAGAAGCAGCGCAAGAAGATTGGAAAAAGTTTAAGGACTATTTAAAGAAATACTACAAAATTAATGAGAGTTAGAATGATGTTGGATTGGAAAGTAAATGGTTACTATTAGTAATGGTTAAGACAAGGAGAATAAGGAAGATTAGCTTGAATTTTTATTAAAATAAGGGAAGATTTGCTGAGTAAATGATAAGAACTTGGAATACAGAGAAGGGAGGCATGAGGAAGTCGGGGAAGAAAGGTGTAAGAAACTAAGATATGAAATGGTACATGTTTTTTGTTTTGATTGTGTTTTTTTTGTTTGTTTATGTATTTGTTATATGTTTGTGTTGTTATAAAAATCTGTAATAAAAAATTATTTAATAAAAAAAAAAGATGTACTTTCCCCTGCTTATTTGCTAGTTTTGTAGCAAATCTTTAATGAAATACATTTTTAAAAAAAATCATCATCATCAGGATTCAGGACTTTTCATGTGTCCTTGAAGAATTTAATTGAAGTGCTGGAGTATTTTACTAGTTGGACATCTTAAGAACAACTTGAAGTGAACCATCCTTGGCTTGGACCTCCTGGAGTTGGGGGAAATGTTGTAGGATAAACAATTTGGGCTGAGAAATCCATTTAATTGTCTGAGGAGCAATGTGTGACCAGTTTGCAGACAAGGTCACGGGCACATCTGTTTTGTTAGTGCTTCTTGGCAAAGAATCAATGGCTTGGGGTTAATAATCCAATGTTGCTACTAAATGTAGTAGACAAACCTGAAAGGAGTCTGCAGGGGATTCTGGCAGCAATGCTTGAGATGGCCTGTGCCAGGGTAACTATTTACAGGAATCTCTCCAAAGGCACACAGATAACAACCAAGGAAGGTGCAGCACAGAAGATTCATTAAAAAGAAAACAAAATGGTTCTCATCAGAAGATGATGAAGAATTTTATGGGACTTGTGTAGAGTCACACCTTTTCTATTTTCAATATTATTCATTATTTATAGGAAGTTGCTTTGAGCCTTCAGCAGAAAAGTGGGCTACAAAAATTATAAATAAATAAAGCATAAATAATAACTATAAATAGGATCAGCTACTGAGAAAACCTTGAGCGGGTCCATGATATCAGATGCCATTGCCAACTGCTCTGCATGCCTGTGAGCAACCTTCCAACAAATGAGATGTGGTGTCAATGGTGTTGGTCCACGGAATGTGGGTTGAGCTGCCAGCCCTACACACTTTGCTGACTTTCTCAATGTGGCCTTCAAAGAACACTGTGTGCTTTGTGGAGAATTACAACAAAAAGTTTTGAATTCCTTAACAATGCTGACTGTATTTACCGGGCATATTTTTGAAAGTAGCTCTTCAGTGCAGAATTTGGCAAAAGAATCTCTTTCAGCATGAAATCCTTATTTGTATCAAGAGTATCCTCTAGCAAACTAAATAAGCAGAGTTAGCTGTAGGCACTAATCAATAAATGCAACACTAGATCAAGATTTTTATCTACCCAAAGTTAATGAAATTACTGGCACTTCATGGAGAAACCCATTAGTCTTGCACAATAAATTTTCAAACTTGGAAATCCACAACTGGTGTAAATACTCCATGTGTGAGTTCAGCAGATTTACACCCTTGCACCATGAATGTATAGAGCCGTAAGGGTCAGCATTAAATACTGTATAGCACTGACAGCAAGAACAACTGCTTGTCTTAAGGTGTAACAAATATAGTTACCACAATGTACATCTCCCAAGCAACAAGTTCAGCTGAGAAAAAGGTCCTTAGGCCACCAAAGGCATTCCCACAATTCCACAAAACAGTCCTCAAACAGGTGATAAACTGAAGCTTCACTCATAGTGCAATTGAACAGCTTTGCCAATGGATGAAGAAACCTCAAGTCCTATCAGTGATTATCAGCCCTGACAGTGACCTGAAATTTGGTATTGAATATGCTGGGGGAGATTGATAGGAAATACTGTTGCCTTTATACCCTGCTTGTGAGCCAGGTATTACGTTTTCCGACATGGTCTGAGTTGTTCTCAATTTCAAACATTCTGTCTTGTAACATTCCTTGCATATGTTGCTCCTTGCTTCCTCTGATTTTAAAAGCTGTTCTTTCTGATTTTGGTTTGATAGAGGTACTTCTCTTCCTCAGCTGAGACCAGGATCCTGTTTCATCTCCCTTTTTTATTTCCTCCATGTAGACTCTGCAGTTCCAGAGACCAGCTCCATTGGAAAAGGAGAATTTTCTCCCATGGGTTTTAGGTATATTTGATTTCTCTGGACTTCATCTAAGTCCACATTTCTCTATGGTGTTGTTGTTTTTAACCATATGCTAATCACTGTCCCTCTATGGAGACAATGCATTTAGATTTCTATAGATCAGATATATAAGGGGACTATATTCCAAGCATATAGAGGAGAGAGTGAGGGGATATTCAGAAGAGACTCTTCCATGCATAGAGCTTACCAGGCATTCATACCAAGAAAGGCAGCCTGCAGCCATACAGACCCAGGCTAAACAGGGCTCCCAGTTTTGTTGAGGTTCATGTGTGCCTAGTATACTGTTGAAGAGTCGTTTGCTTTGCTCGCCAATATATCTCCCAAAGCTCTCATTAGAAAAAAGACGCCTCTCTGAACATGTGCAGATTCCCATACCTTGAATGGGGAAAGTTCCCTGGTTTTAACTCTTGGCTGCTGCATTCAGGCTGCTTGGCTTGCAAGAAATAGCTAAGATGACAAAATGGGTACGAATGTGTGCTCACATCTTACATAACCAGCTCCATCATTAAGGGAGAACTTTTCACCATCTCATGAAGGTATCTTCCCTGCGGCAGGTGTGCCAACTGGGGGAGGTGACGGGGGGGGGCTAAGACCCCATTAAAAAATTCAAGGAGGGGGTCAGGCCCCCTCAAAATTCCATGGCAGCCATGCCTGCATGCCATGGGGCATGCTGACTTCACGTGGCCCCAGCCCCTTCCATTGCGGGGGCAAGGCGGTGCACTTGACATGCAGGTGGCAGTGGGAGGGGCTGGCTGGAACATGTGGCGGGAAGAAGACCCTCTCAGCACCTGACACCTGTGCTCAGAGACCTGTACGGACTGCCGATTTGCTGCCAGGCCAAGTACAAGGTGTTCCTATTAGCTTACAGGGCTCTTAATAACTTGCATGCAGTTTACCTGCAAGATTTTAACACATACAATCCTTCTACATATTTAGCTAGACTGTCTAAACAAAAATGTTTTAGCATGTGTGGAAATGACTGCAGTGAAGGTGCCTGCCTCATGTCAACAAGCGGAGAGTTCCAAAAATTTGGTTGCTGTCACTCTAGAAGATGAATTTCTTACAGATGTGGGAACAAGCACTATGTGGTCACTATAACAGTACAGTGGTACCTCAGGTTACAGACGTTTCAGGTTACAGATGCTTCAGGTTACAGACTCCGCTAACCCAGAAATAGTACCTCAGGTTAAGAACTTTTCTTCAGGATGAGAACAGAAATTGCACGGCGGCGGCACAGCAGCAGTGGGAGGCCCCATTAGCTAAAGTGGTACCTCAGGTTAATAAAAGTTTCAGGTTAAGAACGGACCTGCAGAACGAATTAAGTTCTTAACCCGAGGGACCACTGTACCAGTTCCACAGACAGAAGCAGTTGAACAGGCATAGATGAGGTTAGGCGAACCTGCAAGTAAAGTGGTCCCAAGTTGTTCATTCATTCATTTTATTTGTATGGCACTTTTCCACACCCAAAAAAACCATGCTCAACAAAGAAACAGAGATGCATTTCCAACACTACAATAGTAATTTAATAATAATATAGGCAAACAATAACATCATAACAATTTCATATCATAGCAAAACAAGCATATAATAAAATACAAAATCCCCACATTTCAATACTATATATATAACACAATAGCTTAAGCAACATGCAGCATCCAATAGCAAAAGCAGCAAGGGAGCTTCACAGTTTCACCTTAGTCCTGGAAACACCCCTCCCATGGTGTTGCTAAGGGCTTTATATACTAATAATAGCACCTTGCACTGGCCCTCCAGCAAACCGGCAACCAGAACCTGTCCCTGAGCACAAGAGTCATATGCTGAAAGGGTCTCACTCCTTGCGCTCAGCATTCTGCACTAACTGCAGCTTCCTGATCAGGTGCAAGGAAGCCCCACGCAGAGGACGTTGCAGCAATCCATAAAATCAAAGAATCATAGAAGTGTAGAGTGGGAATTACCCCCAAGGTCATCTAGTCCAATCCCTGCAATGCAGAAATAAATCCAGTTTTGAAGTAGGCAATGCATGTAGTCAAGCTTTCTTGGTCCAGGAATGGATGCAGCTGTCATACCAGTTGCAATGTTATAACTAAGCAATCGTCAGAGCTGAATATTAATATCCATTATGATGTCTGAAGGCATTTATTTGTTTTTCTTTTTTTCAAATTGCCACCTGCCTGAGGGAAAGGGACTATTGTGCTATGGAATTTTAAGTACTTGAGACCTAAGCCCTGAACAAACTTCATGAGATAAGAACTCCTTCTAGCGAATTTTGAACATTGATTACATCTTTGCAAATGTGGGAGAAGTGGAGAGTAAAGGTCAACAGATTAAATATGTAGTTTAATCAGCAAATTATGTAAATGAACATGAATGAAATCCACCGTTTAACCATTATGATCAGTAAGGCATGCAGCCCCATTAAGGAAAGTGTATAAGGGTTTGGCTTCTTACCCAAGCACCTAAATCAGAGAAAGTTTGTCATAACTCTTAAAACTGATAAAAGATACACCTCACTGACAGTGATAAGCAGGTCAACAAAGCAGGCAAAGTCACTGGAAAATTATGGGTTGTACCGATATCTAGAAATGTGGCAGCCAAGGACGTTAAGGATCAATGGGCAGAACTATGGGGTTGGAAACCCAACTGAAACCTGCATCTCACACTTAGAATCATAGAATCATAGAATCATAGAGTTGGAAGAGACCACAAGGGCCATCGAGTCCAACCCCCTGCCAAGCAGGAAACACCATCAGAGCACTCCTGACATATGGTTGTCAAGCCTCTGCTTAAAGACCTCTGCTCACTGTTAGGGATCTTAATCAGGCATGGAGCACTCCTTTGGGTATTTGCTTTTCAGTTTACAACAGGGTGTTCAGTTTATTACAGCTGATCTTGCTCTGAATACTAGTTAGAACTACAAAGTGGGACCCCAGCTGATACAGTTGAAGGGACAGGCCATAACCACAGTGTGTCAAATACAGCTGTAAATAAACTGTAACCATGATCTTACAGATTAATACATCAAGGATGGGGACAGCCAGTAATCTGGCTGCTGCATTTTGGACCAGTTGAAGTTCCTGTGTCATCTTCAATGGCAGCCCCATTGCAGTAATCCAATCCAGTTACCAAACATGGAGGGCAGTGGCAAATGTCTTATAGGGGCTGTAGCTGGTGGACCAGATGTAGCTGGAAACAGGAATATTCCCATACTATGAAACCACTCCTTCCAGGAGAATGCAACCCCATCCAGGGCAGGGTGTTTCCCCACCTCCCAGACTCAGGAACTTTGAACAAATCTGGCTTTTGGGGATTCAGTTTCAATTTGCTGGCCCACTTCCAGCCCATCATGGCCTCTGCCCACTGGTCTAGCACCTCTCTTGCCAACTTGCCAATTTCCTAAGCATGGAGTCCACCCACCCAAAGAGCCTCCATCATCCTAGAATTCAAACACAGTTATTGACCCTCATAAAGTCCACTTCTGCATCCAGACACTAGTCTAGCGCATTCATAGTCCCTTTCATAGATTCAGGATATTACCCTGCAGAACCCATGGCACAGGTGCCGGGGCCCAAGATACTCTCACCCAGTACTATTCTCTGGATATGACCCTGAAGATACAAACAGCACTGCTGTAATTCGGTGCCTCTGATACCCATCTCACTAAGAGAGATCAAGCAGAAGTAGCAGTGTCACACTGCTTCAGTCCCTCATCCATCACAACGATCAAGGCTTAATGGGTCTAAACCCAGACTGTAGTGGTTCTAGATAATCAGTCTCATCCAGGAACACCTGCAATTGCTCCACCACCTCCCTCCTCCCCACCTTTGCCAAGAATGGAGTGTTGGCAACTGGCTCTAGTTATTGCACTTCTTTGGGTCTAGAGTGGGCTTTTTGAGAAGTGGACACACTACTGTCTCTTAAAGGGCAGCGAGCAGCACTCTGTCACACAAAGATGCATTGCCCCATCTCTGATCCATTCAGTCGACCCACCTCAGCAGTTTTGTTCATCCTATTTGTTTATAAATCAGTAAAGTTTGCAAAGCTATTTACTTTCTGGCGTCAGTTTGCTTTATTCATCTACTTCTGCTAGCAGAACATTGGTGGTAGGGTGTGCATCCAGACCTCATAGCATTCTTGCAGTGTCAAACCCTCCACTATCAGGGTTTCTCTTCTACTTAACAAGTATTGTCAAGATGCTAGCGAGTCATTCCCTACAAGCATTGCATTCCAGTCCTCTCCCTCCCACATGGTCAGTATTTTCTTTTCCAAATGAGCATGCTCAGTTCTCATTTAGCTTTTGGGGTTTTTTTGTACTTTTGCAAATCTTGTGTTTCCACCTTAATTCTCAGTGCTCCAGTTTGCTGTTAGAAGGAATGATGTTTCTATTCCTTTATTTATTCATATTGCTTTGGAAAAGAATGTTCAAAAAGGTTTGCAATAGATTGTAAAATCAACTGACAGCAGTGTAATCCTAACCATGTCTCCTGAATTCAGTGGAACTTTCTTCCAGGCTGCTGGGGCAAGTGGTGCAGCCTAACTAGCTGTGACTATTATACATGCATACATAATTTCTTGAAGATGCTTAGAGTAAAATGTAACTAGTTCTATACATTAATGTGTAAGATTTAGCTTTCCTTCCTTACTCAAGTTATACTTGTCAAGCTCAGAATTCAACTGCCATTTCCGGCAGGGATCATAGTCAGTAATTTGTTTTATAATTATTTTTCTAACACTTAATATTCCACTTGGTTTTTTTGCCCATCTGGAGACATTTCTTTGCAATTTTTCCCCTTTTGCATGTTGAATCTAGTTATATGCTCCCCTTATTTTTCAAATCTCCCTCAGTCACCTTTGTACACTGTTCACAGTGGTGTTTGTAATACTGCTCCATTTAATTTCATTTCTACATTTCATTAACGTGTTATTTTCCAGCAGTTATCAGATTATTAAAGGTGCTAAATTAGGGCAGGCATAGAGCCAATTCCTTCAAGACCCCACTACACAGCTGCTTCCAGGAAGATACAGTCTTGCAATCACAGGAAGTGATTATTAATCATTTTTACAGCACCTCAGTGTACAAAGTGCAATGTAATCCTTGTCTCAGTCATACATACAATAAAGCTCCTTAGTAGGTCATTATTCTTTCTTCTTTTATGGATGAAAGCAGGCCAAGTAGTTAAGTAAGGCTCCCTTCCTATAAATAAGAAAATGTTGCAAAATACAAAGGTCATGTCACACAATAAATGCACATTTTAAGGACCTTTCTCTAGGTGAAATGCAATGTTGCAGTATAACTAAAATGCAATATTATCATCAGGAAATAAATGAACTTGTACATTCCACACACACCCATATAAATATATATATATTGAGAGAGAATGTGGAAAGTTTACACTGACTTCATTTTCTTTGTAAAAACTCATTTCAATACATCTAGCAGCTAGCTCTCTTTTAAGAGGGAGGCGGCATTTCTGAATATTCTCTCTTTTTGTTTACTCATTGGGGGGAAGAAGATAAGCTATGGTGTAGCTCTAGATAGGGTGTGATTGCAAAACACCATTATAGATAGCAGGGTATCAGCGGCTAGCAGGATATTCACTTGCAAAGTCAGAGTTATTTGCTAGGCTTTAGGTACTGTTTTTCTGTCCAGAAGAGGAGGGGGGAGATATTGTAAATGTGAGGGTCAGGGATAAAGTGTGCTGTTCATCTAACTGAGAAGAAAAGCTACAAGAGACATATTAAATTGGAAAACGTGTGTTTTTCCCTTTGCTACACCATTGGTCAACTCAAGGGTATTTTGCACACTGGGATCCACAGGAAACATGGATGTCAATGATTGATCAGTCAAACTATACCTTGGCTGTCAGAGACCTCTGGTCAATACTGGGAGTCTGAATTTCTTGAAGAAACTCTTATTCTTTATTAGGCCAAGTTGACATGGTCTGGAACTGGGTTGGCCACTGAACTTTACCCAAAGTCAAATTAAATTCATAGGTAAACTTGGAAGTTTTTCCCCCTCAGAGGGATATCAAAGAAATGAGTGAAATCAGCAAGATTTCTCATGCAGTTCCGCACCCACACACCTGCACCTGAAAGACACAGGAAATTTGAAGGCAGGTTCAAAGGGAGTTGTGTACCCTCAGCCCCTTTGCAGCCCTGGATGTGGTAGTGGGAGTAACAGACTGGTGCAAAAACTCTTCACACCTGAGCCAAACTCAGTGGGGTCTGGGTTGTAATGTGGCACTGAATGGGGCCAGCCCATCCATGCAGTGAGCTAAGGCAGCAGATCTGGCCTTCCGGGGCATGTTTTGCACCAGTCAGCCTACTCTTCCTCTGATGCATGCGTGGCAGGTGGGCAGCGGAGGAAGACGAGGCAGGGGGTAGGGGGATGTGCAGTGGGCACACTGTGCAGCAGGAAGGGCGGCAGGGGCTGTCTGCTTTGTTTCCCTCTAGCAGAAAAACATCTCGGGCCATAGAATCATAGAATAGAATCATAGAGTTGGAAGAGACCACAAGGGCCATTGAGTCCAACCCCCTGCCAAGCAGGAAACACCATCAGAGCACTCCTGACATATGGTTGTCAAGCCTCTGCTTAAAGACCTCCAAAGAAGGAGACTCCACCACACTCCTTGGCAGCAAATTCCACTGTCGAACAGCTCTTACTGTCAGGAAGTTCTTCCTAATGTTTAGGTGGAATCTTCTTTCTTGTAGTTTGGATCCATTGCTCCGTGTCCGCTTCTCTGGAGCAGCAGAAAACAACCTTTCTCCCTCCTCTATGTGACATCCTTTTATATATTTGAACATGGCTATCATATCACCCCTTAGCCTCCTCTTCTCCAGGCTAAACATGCCCAGCTCCCTTAGCCATTCCTCATAAGGCATCGTTTCCAGGCCTTTGACCATTTTGGTTGCCCTCCTCTGGACACGTTCCAGTTTGTCAGTGTCCTTCTTGAACTGTGGTGCCCAGAACTGGACACAGTACTCCAGGTGAGGTCTGACCAGAGCAGAATACAGTGGCACTATTACTTCCCTTGATCTAGATGCTATACTCCTATTGATGCAGCCCAGAATTACATTGGCTTTTTTAGCTGCCGCGTCACACTGTTGGCTCATGTCAAGTTTGTGGTCAACCAAGACTCCTAGATCCTTTTCACATGTAGTGCTCTCAAGCCAGGTGTCACCCATCTTGTATTTGTGCCTCTCTTTTTTTTTTTTTGCCCAAGTGCAATACTTTACATTTCTCCCTGTTAAAATTCATCTTGTTTGTTTTGGCCCAGTTCTCTAATCTGTCAAGGTCGTTTTGAAGTGTGATCCTGTCCTCTGGGGTGTTAGCCACCCCTCCCAGTTTGGTGTCATCTGCAAATTTGATCAGGATGCCCTTGAGTCCATCATCCAAGTCGTTGATAAAGATGTTGAATAAGACCGGGCCCAAGACAGAACCCTGTGGCACCCCACTAGTCACTCTACTCCAGGATGAAGAGGAACCATTGATGAGCACCCTTTGGGTTCGGTCAGTCAGCCAGTTATAAATCCACTGAGTGGTAGCATAGTCAAGACCGCATTTTACCAGCTTCTTTACAAGAATATCATGGGGCACCTTGTCAAATGCCTTGCTGAAATCAAGGTAGGCTACATCCACTGCGTTCCCTTCATCTACCAGGCTTGTAATTCTGTCAAAAAACGAGATCAGGTTAGTCTGACATGACTTATTTTTCAGAAATCCATGCTAACTATTGGTGATCACAGGATTCCTTTCTAGGTGCTCACAGACTGTTTGCTTAATGATCTGCTCCAGAATCTTCCCTGGTATTGATGTCAGACTGACTGGGCGGTAATTATTTGGGTCCTCTCTTTCCCCCTTTTTGAAAAGAGGGACAACATTTGCCCTCCTCCAGTCTGCCGGGACTTCGCCTGTTCTCCAGGAATTCTCAAAGATGACTGCCAGTGGTTCTGAAATCACATCTGCCAGTTCTCTTAATACTCTTGGATGCAGTTCATCTGGCCCTGGAGACTTGAATACATCTAGACTAGCCAAGTATTCTTGTATTATCTCCTTATTTATTCTGGGCTGTGTTTCCTCTGCTGAATCCTTTGCTCCAAATTCTTCAGGTCGGGCATTGTTTTCTTTATCGGAGAAGACTGAGGCAAAGAAGGCATTGAGGAGTTCAGCCCTTTCTGTGTCCCCTGTTTGCATTTCACCATCTTCTCCTCCTCTGAGTGACCCCACTGTTTCTTTGTTCTTCCTTTTGCTACGAACATACCCATAAAAGCCATTTTTGTTGCTTTTAACCTCTCTAGCAAGCCTGAGTTCATTCTGTGCTTTAGCTTTTCTGACTTTGTGTCTACACATGCTGGCTATCCTACACGTGTGTCTACACGTGCTGGTTTCCCCCCTTTTCCATTTTTTGTACACATCCTTTTTTAATCTTAACTCAGTTAAAAGTTCTTTAGATAGCCACCCTGGCTTCTTTAGGCACCTTCCATGTTTCCGTCTCATTGGTATTGCCTGAAGTTGTGCTTTTACTATCTCCCTCTTAACAAACTCCCAGCCATCATGAACTCCCTTTCCTTTTAGTATTACTGTCCATGGGATCTCACCCAGCACTTCCCTAAGTTTTATGAAGTCGGCTTTCTTAAAGTCGAGAAATTGAGTCCTAGTATGCTTGGCTGCTCCTTTCCGCTGTATAGTAAATTTCAGAAAAGCATGATCACTCGCGCCTAATGATCCTTCCACTTCTACCCCACTAACCAGGTCATCAACATTGGTTAGGACCAGATCTAAAATGGCTGTTCCTCTTGTTGCTTCTCCCACTTTCTGGACAATGAAGTTGTCTGCAAGGCCAGTGAGGAATCTGTTTGACCTTATGCTCTTGGCTGAGTTTGACATCCAACAAATATCCGGGTAATTGAAGTCCCCCATTACTACTATCTCCCTTCTTTTTGCATGCTTGGCCATCTGTTCCAGGAAGGTATCATCTATGTCCTCCGTTTGGCTTGGGGATCTATAGTAAACTCCCACAATGAGGTCACTGTTATTCTTCTCTCCCTTAATTTTGACCCAAATGCTCTCACTTTGGCTTTGAGGTTCTAAATCTTGGATCTCTTCACAGGTATACACATCCCTGACATATAACGCCACTCCTCCTCCTTTCTTGTCTGGTCTGTTTCTCTGAAATAGATTGTATCCCTCCATTATTACATTCCAATTGTGGGACTTATCCCACCAGGTTTCAGTGATTCCTATTATGTCATATTTAGTTTGCTGTACCAAGAGCTCAAGTTCATCTTGTTTATTTCCCGTGCTTTGCGCATTAGTGTACAGACATTGAAGTCCATTAATCATTCCCCCGTGTCTCTTATTTAAGGATTTTTTTCCTCCCACCACTAGGTCTGCGTGCTGTTTGCTCCATTCGGTCTATGACATTTGGATGATCATCTTCATCAATTGATAGACTCCTACCTTCAGGAGCACTGTCTCCCTCCCCCACATTAGTCAGTTTAAAGCCCTCCTGATGAGGTTTCTGAGATTTTTGGCAAAAACATTCCTCCCAACCGTTGTGAGGTGCAGCCCATCGCTTGCCAGAAGTCCATCTTCAAGAAACTGCATTCTGTGATCTAAGAATCCAAACCGTTCCTGTTTACACCATTTGTGAAGCCAGTTGTTCACTTCCACTATTTTTCCCTCTCTCCCTGGGCCACGTCGTTCAACTGGGAGGACAGATGAGATGACAATTTGTGCATTTAATTGCTTCAATTTCCTGCCCAGAGCCTCGTAGTCTCTTTTGATCTTCTGGAGGCTATTGCTTGCAGTGTCATTGGTTCCCACATGAACCAAGAGGAAGGGGTATTTGTCAGTGGGTTTTATGATTCCTTGCAGTCGTTCAGTTACATCTTGGATCTTAGCCCCGGGGAGACAGCACACTTCCCGAGACATCTTGTCAGGCCCACAGATCACTGCTTCTGTTCCCCTCAGTAGGGAATCCCCTATCACCACTACACGCCTCCTCTTAGGTCTGGTCGGGGTTCTTCCGTGAGCTGTCCGTTCCAAGGTCGCCTGGACATTCCCTGAGGACTGCCTTTGCTGCTCGTCTTCATATACCTGATCGACTGTAATGAGGGAGAGATCCTCAAATGGAGTCTGCTCTTCGTCTTCCATGCTAGGGGAAAGGACCCCAAAGTGATTGCGTATTTCTAAACAATCAGAGCGAACCCTGGGCCTCCTACTTCTTTGAGTCACGTTTCTCCATATATCTGGCTCCTGTGTTGGTGAACTAGCCTCCTTCTCAGGGGAGTCCCCTGTCTCCTCCTTGGTGGAGACGGTGTGCTCTGTTGCTTCCAAGAAGAGCTCCAGCTCTCTAATTCTTTGGAGCGTAGCTACACGTTCCTCCAGTTGCTGGACTTTGTCTTTTAAGAGGGCAATCAACATGCAATTGCTGCAGGTAAAGCTGCCTGCAACCTTTGGCAAGATGGCAAACATTGCGCAGGAACCGCAGGCGACTGCAGCTGTTCCCTCACCCTCCATCTTGAGAACGTGTCGTTGGGGGTGACTACAGCGGTCCTCCATCATAAAAAGCGTGAAGACAGGACAAATAAATCCCCCCAAAAAAACCTAGGTCTCCCCCAACAAACGTTTGAGACTAGCTCCCCTAAATCTAAAAGATGGATCAAACTGCAAGCTCTGATAAGCTCCTCCCACAGCTAATCACCTACCTCAACAGAAGCCCTGCCCCCTCTGACCTTTGCACAGAGAGAGCAGCTAATCAGCCACAAGAAACTCACATAAGAAAACCCTTTTTGTTCCTTCTTCAGCTGCTGCCCTGCAAGCTCAGGGCCAGTCCTGGTCCTGAATGTTGCTCAAGGGAGGAATCCAGCACCACAGCACCCAGGAGACATGGGAATGGGTACTGAGGTTTCCCTCCACCCAGCTCTGCTAGCTAAGTCATTCTCTGCTGAAGAAGCGAAGCCTTCGTCTGTCAGTGCTTCCCCTTCCACCTGCTGAATATGCAGCCGAGTGGAAGTGCTGCTCATGGGATTCCTGCTGATGGGAGTCAGCAGAAGACCCTGAAATGGGTTATTCTAGAGGCAGGGAAACTAAGATGATGATGATGATCATAATCATCATCATCTGGCTGGGTTTCCTCAGCCACTCTGGGTGGCTCCCAGCAGAATATTAAAAACACTAAGAGGTTGTCCCAGCCCAGGAGCCACTGAATCCTGAATCAGTCCCACTGCCACCCCAGGATGGCATCATTTCTGATTTGAACCCAATCACTGTGCTATCATACTGCTCCCCCCCACCTCTTGCCCCTGTTGCCATGTGTGGTGGGGCTTCAGGTGCAGGGGCTGCCTCACTGGCCCATAAAGCCCTGCCAAATTTTGAGAAATTCATAACTGAATTTGGGGGGCATCTAAGGAACTCAGTACATGCCCATAAAATTAATTGAATAGAGGCTGACTTCTTTTGAATAAATTGCCAGCCATGGTGACCCAAAGCAAAGTGTAAAGGTGAAATTGGAGATTTGATTAATAGCTAAGGGTTTTTGAGGGCTGTCTACAGTCTTAACTGTACAGTCGTAACCTACAAACAGAACAAACTTAGTTGGTCTCTATGGTGCTACTGGACAATTGTGTGTGTGTGTGTGTGTGTAATCGACTGCAACAGACCAACAGACCAACATGGCTACCTACCTGAATACAGTCTTAATGTAACCAGTGAAATCCCACACATTCCTACTTTAACAGGAAAGAAATTGGTGTTCTCTCTACCGTGAATGGATGCAAAGGGCAGGAAAATATAGAGCGGGGTGATTCTGCTTTGGCAGACAATTGAAAATGTAAATATGATGCTAAAAATTAGCAAAGCATTGTATTTCCTGCTGCATCTACACATGGAGAGTGTAGTATCATATCACACATAGCAAATAAACCCTCCCCAAACAGCTGGAGGAAACCCATGTAAAAGGTCCTCCAAGTGTATGCTAAAATAGAGGCTTAAAAAAAAAAAAATACAAGCTAAGCAAAGTGCTAGTTTTGAATGATTCTGCTTCTAACAGGATCTAGCAGTTCAAAAGCTTAGGTGCTACATCCAGCATGAAATCTGGCCATTCTGTTCCTGGTTACAGCCTTGGGAGATGCACTTCCTGTCGTGTCTTTCTATAGGACCAAAGTATTGCATTAACAAACAGGGAGCTTTCAGAGTTACAGAAAGCGCACAGAAGAGTCTTTTTGTCTCCAAACATCAGAGTATATGTATGGGTTCTCTTTCTGCATTGATCTAGCACCACATTTACAGTCCCTATTATCTACAGTTGCTTTAATGGAGCTATCCTTGACCAAGATAATCAAAGGTCTGGAAACCAAGCCGTATGAGGAACGGTTGAGGGAGCTGGGGTGCTTGACCAGGATAAGAGGAGGAGGCGTTTGGATCTGATATCCCGCTTTATCACTACCCGAAGGAGTCTCAAAGCGGCTAACATTCTCCTTTCCCTTCCTCCCCCATAACAAACTCTCTGTGAGGTGAGTGGGGCTGAGAGACTTCAAAGAAGTGTGACTGGCCCAAGGTCACCCAGCAGCTGCATGTGGAGGAGCGGAGACGTGAACCCGGTTCACCAGATTACGAGTCTACCGCTCTTAATCACTACACCACACCACATGCTCCAAAACAACCTTCCCACTTTAGTGGACCAAGCATTTAAACAATATTTTGTATCTCAGCTATTACAAATTCGTACAGTGGCTTAAAAAAAATTATCCTGAGGATCACTGATATGTAGCCTGCTGTATACAACATATATTGCACCCAATATTCTCCAGACATCAATCATCTCTTCTCCTTCTCCTTTTCCTTTCCCATTACTCTTTATCATCAATCCTTGCAACAAACCTTTCCTTATGAATTGACAGGCACGCGATATGGTTAGAGAAGCATTTTCAAGACTTATTGCCGGGTCTCATGTTTGAAAGAGAGTTGGGCTGTTTTGCTGTGTTTTTGCTGTTTCTGCGACAATACTTCTTTTGCTAACTGCATTTACAGGAGCACTGTAAATCATACTGACCTGCAAGACTCTCACTTATATGTGGCATTTTCCCATTTGCCAGCTGCTGTTATGACACTTTCCTAAACTGTTAGAATGCAAGCACAGCGATCAGTATCGCATCTCTTTCTGGGGACAAGGATTCATATCACTTAATGCCTTTGTCTGAGTCTTAAGGACAAAGGAAAAGGCAATGGCGGGTGCAGCAATCTAGCAACACTTTTCACAAAAGCAGATGTCTGTCAGACCTGACTGCCAAAACACAAGCTACTGACTTCAACAAGCCCTGTGTCCAAGAATCCAGGGCAAAAGAATAACAAGGACGACCATAATTAAGTGGCACATCTTATAAAAGTGTTTGGAATGTGGCTGAAATATCAAAGCTAACCAAGGTAAGCAGATCACAGAAAAGTTTGCAAAGACTTTGCGCTCTTTGAATGTTAGATACATAAATATAATAATCTTGTTAGTAGTATTGCCAAGAATCATATTTTTGGGCACATGAGATCAAATGAGGTTACACCCCTTATATTTAATCTAAGCCAGGGAAGAATTTCACTCATGCTGTCCCAGGCATGAATTTTCATCTTTTCAACACACTATCAGAGTCAGATTCCCCACTTAAAAACTCCCACTTTGGTTTGTTTTAAATTTTTAAGGCTGCTGAAATGTATGTACTACTTCATCAGTTGCTATTCTAGTTTATGTAACTATTTATTTTGCATTTGTGTGTGTGTGTGTGTGAGAGAGAGAGAGAGAGAGAGAGAGAGAAAGAGAGAGAGAGGGATGTATCTTAGTTCCCTATTTGATCTGTACTTGTCTTATTCTAGTTCAGTTCACCAGAGATTCATGCTGCCAAACTGTGAATCACAACCATTAGTATTGTTGTGAGTTTGGAGTGTTACGCAGGGCACCTGGCCCTTCTAATCCCTGGATCCAGCAAGTATTAGAATTTAATTAAGGCTTCTAATTCTTGGAACAGCCAGGCTAGCCTCCTGGGGAGGTGAGAGGCCAGGTGTTGAGCTATTAATGGAGATTAAGGGTCTCGGCACACGGTAGAGGGAAAGGCCCCCCTCCAACAGAATAAGCCAGAGTTGAATATGGGAGTGATGTGACCTATAAGTAAAGAAGAAAGCTGAAACAAGAGTCAGAGTAACATTTGAGAGTAATCTCTGGTTTCTGTTTGAATCTAAGGCTGTAAGCATGGGAGAAACAAGACTCCTTTGGGGCATTAATGCTGTGAACCCCTCCACTGTAGGCTCAGGATGTCAATAAACTCAGGTTGTAAATAAACTAGATATCACAAAGACACCACTGTCTCCACTGTGCCTCATTTACAAAAGGAAACATGAAGCTGCAACCCCTAGGCTCTCGCACCACTCGGAGGTTGGTCTTGGCGTGCAACAGTACATCACTGTGTGCAGATCTTGCTTCGCTGTCCTCTTAACAAAGGTGGGCCTTAGGACGGCTTTAAAGCCATTTTCTTCATACTGTATTAATGAGAAGTTGGTTGTAAATCATGATAAAACTCTGTTATTGGTTTTCTCTAGAAGCAGTTCTGTTTCTAAGTGATATGCGGTTAGCCATCTGTTAGAGCAAGTGACAGTTACTTGCAGATTCTTTTTCACTCCTTAACATGGAAAACCCGCATCACGCAGGCTGTAGCCATGGTATCTCACACCTCTCAGGCTACAGTCTGCTTTTTTATGCTACAGATGGACAGTTTGCTCCAGCTGCTCTCCAGATCTATAGGCCCAAGACTGTAGCCCAGCTGTTGTTTGAAGCTGCTGTTTGGTGGGGAGCATTGGATATACTCTGGAGAATGTATAGGCAGGGGACTCTGAGGATACTAAAGGGAACACAGTACCGGCAACTCCCCCCGTGCTAAAAGTGTGGCACTTAATGTAACAACTGCATGGTGAGTACAGGCCCCTTTCTTTCTACCCCCCCCCCCCCGCCGTATTCCTAAATACTTTCTTAACTTTCCTAAACTTTGAAGAGCTTTTATGCTGTTGTGCTGTAATTTTCTGCTAGGAGGGTCGATTTACCTGGACTCCACTGGAAGAAAGATGAGGAGGAGGACTGTCAGGAATATCTTTGTTGTGTTTTGTTTTATTGTAGACATTATAATGCCATTAGGAAGGATTTGATCCTCCCACACCTATAGCATTTTCTTAATAGGCTAACATGTGCTATGCTAGAATTCCTTATGAAAAGGAAAGAAGAGTATATTACCAGAATGGCAGCCCATTAAAAAAAAGAAGAAGTTTGGTAATTAAAATAAGAACTCAGATGATCTCAGCGTGAGTTGTGGATGCATGCAAAGTTTTGTTTCTTTTATACTTCATGCTCCTCTGTTATTTGGGATCTGTTTCTCCGGTTGCATTTTGTAAGGGTCTATTACAGTATAAGTAAGTCTGATCAACTGTGAACAGGCATTTCTGCCGCTGTGCATGACTGAGGCCGACTACATCTTTGCCGGCTCTCTTCACCAGGCGCCTTTTGCAAGAGGGCTGTGAGTGACATTGGCAGAGGACAGCTAGATGAGAGAGACATCCCAGCACCTGGCTCACTCTGGCTCCATACACAGGCCTCCGTGGGGTGTCTTATCTCTGCTCTTGTGGGAGAAGGAAACTCTGATCCTACACATGTCCCACCTGAACAACTGCAAAGGGGCACAAAGAGGAAGGCTGAAAGGGGAGGACACAACAAAGAGGAGCCCCCCTTCGAGGGTAACAGAGAACCAAGAAAAAAAGAAGATACAGAATCTTACCCAAGGCTGGATCTAGAGATATCAAACAAGTGTTTCAGTCTAAAGCGTTGTAAATTTAAACAGGGAAAACAGGGAGAGAAAAACAGGACTGCACGTCACCACCTGGTGGCACAATGTTATATCGCATATGCAACACATATGCATAAATCACTTTTTCTTTACCAGTCTAGCTGAGTCGCAAGTCTTTGTTATTTCCTATCTAGCCTGAGAGTGATTCCAGAGGAGCTTTTGCCCACCGTTACTGAGGTCAATAATTTTGTACTCTCGGAATTAGGGGACCTAAAGCTTCTTCAGCACTTGGTCAAGGGACGGTCTCCTCCACCACACTGCAGGGCAGAGGGCAGGTTCAAGGGTGCAGGGCAGCTCACAGGACATGCACACTTCCAGCTGCAACTCCTAGCCTAATATGCACATGCCTATTTGATTGCATCACTTCCATGATTGTGTAATATTTAATATAATAGAAACAAGGGCCTAGCTCTTTGCTCTTGTGGAACACAACAATGGAAGTCTTACCTCTTACCTAGAGAACAAGCAGAATACTGTCTACACATTTCCCCTTGTAGTTCACAAATTAAAAGGCTAGAGATAGACTTTGCAAGAACAACAACAAAATTAAAGGGGATTGGAATGCACCTGAGAGGGGTCAGGCTCTGGACCTAGATTACATCTTGAAAATCATGCCTATGTGTGCTTCAGGCACTTGGTAAATTTCCTGAAAATTATACCTGCATGTCCACCTGCACACACAAAATCAATAATATTGTTTTAACACTTGGGAGAAATATATAGTGCTTATTAATTCTCTCTCCTTTTGCTCCAGCTTTTGTGTAAAAATGTCGTTGTTTGCAGAGTTGCTTGGTGAAGAAGAAGAGAAGCAAAATAAAAACAAGTCCACCCAACCTTTGACAAGGCTGATAAGGTGGTTATTGCTCTTTGTAACAGGCTTATGGGCCAACTCACATCGGAGCAGCAAGCGCAAAGTTGAAGAAAGTTGAGCAGCAGGAAAGAAGGCACATCTTATTCTACTCTATCTGCTGTTCAGAGCAGATAACCCAAACTTTGCCATACTTGCATTGCAAGTATACTAAGCATTTATTTTTTTCAGAAACACACCCTACTTTCTTTAATAGAGTATCCGCCAAAGCCTCCAAGAAATTAAGACAAACTAGGAGATCATGCCAGTGATAAAACTATCCCAGGGCAAGTTCTCTCATCTCCTGGGGTAACATTTTGCCAAGTTAAATGGAAGTTTCACAGTACCTTAGATTAGTTAAAGTAGTCATCTATGTCAGCAGAAAAACTGTGCAAAAATGCTTTGCATTTTGTTTCGTTGCTTCACTTGGTGATTTGATTCCTTTCATTACCTTGCTTTAACAGTGTCTTTCATACAAATTCTGGGCATTGTTCATTTCCCAAAGAAGATATTTTTCTTTCTGCTTCTGGAACTGCCACAGAGCTGTAACTCCACCCACTGAAGACCTCAAAGCCCACTTTCCTAGACTGTTTTCATTTGTGCAAAGAAGTCCATTTTTCAACACTTTTTTAGAATGCATAATAGAACTTCTCTTACCTTTGGGTTCTCTCTCCACTGTAGAGTTCTTTCAGCTATTGCTTGTAAAGAATCTTTCTTTTTATTCTTCATGTGCTATATTACTAATCTTACTGGCAATACTTGTTATTTGACCCTTATGTGTCTTTTGGTTTAGCGTTTTTTTCTCAGGTTATTTTGATAATCTCTCTGCGGCTTTGTTGTTGTCATCAACATCTCCTCTTTTTTAGTGCTTTCAAATACTTTCTGTTTTGTCCTTGATGGTGTTCTCTGCTCCCTGCCTATTCACAATGGATTTTGTTCTTCATAGCCTTCCAAAATAATGTCAGTTACAATCTCTCTCAATGCCTATAATGTATTATCCACTTTTGCATTGAAGTGACTCAGAAAAAGAGTTTTAACTGAATGTCATCCATGTTCTTCAGCAAAGGTCAGTTGGTCGGAATAAAGAGCCATTTAACACACACACTCTAAACACAGCTTCAAGAGTTTATTAACAGAAAATACTATCTTGCATCCTCTTAGGCACTGCTTAGATGTGATCCTAATTTTCTACTTGGCAAAAAATCAACCGACCACCCATGCTTTTGATATACGGTAATGCTTCCCCTCCTTCCCCTACATCAGGCACGTCCAACTTCCAGGAGGCTATGACCAATATCAAAAACTGGCAGTGATCTACCACACTCTCCCACTGTCATTCTTCAACTTAAACATACTCTCCCCACCCCCCTTAACAAGTGTGTACGTGCTATGTTCTTTTTAGACCCCCTCCAGGCCCACAGCTGTAGCTAGGTAATGTTGCGCCCGGCAGAACCATCCAGATTGTGCCCCTATCCACAGACAAATTAGCTCCTCTTTCCGCCTCTCCTCCAGCCCCCCTCCCTCCACCTACATTCAGTCTCATCCTCCAATGCTGGGATCACTTATAGTATTTTTACGCGCCCCCCCCCAATTTCTTTTTTCCTGCTTCATCTCCTTGATTCTTTTTATCCTGCTCTCTCTCATCCACTTTCTTCCTCTTCTTTAAAATGATAAAACTAATAATATTACTAGAAAATGATGGGTGCTGCTGCCAGTGGCTGTACCAGAAAAATGAGGGGCACAGATGCACAAATTTTCTTTACAGTGGGCAAGTTTTGTCCCACATGTTATGATCTCGAAAAGAAGAATAATAGTATGCATTAAGGACAGGAGTCCAGCAACTGAGGAGGCAAATGGGGAGGGCTGTTTTCTTGGGGTGTTGGGGGTGGTTTTTGCCCTCTGATGCTGTCCATGGCTCTTGCTGTTGTGCTTGAAGTGTGCCCTAAGTCTGGCTCTCAAAACACCCACCAGCTGAAGAAAAGTGGACTACATCCAGGTAGGCAATCACCAAAGACCACCTAAGCACAGCCATATGTCATTATGTGAAATGTGACTTTTTGAATAGTGTAGTAGTGTTTACAAGTGTTTCAGAGGAAACCAATTAATAAAGAGCTTTTAAAGAGCATATTAACACTTAGAACCCTGAAACGAGATCAAGACTTCCCTTCAGGTCTTTTAACAGCAGCATGGATGGCACTTCCACCTTTTGGATTTGGATGGCTTTTGCTTTCAAGCAAGGAAGTCATCTTGTAAACACAACCTTAGCTTCTAATTTCCAGTTGATGACTTAATTGTGGACTGCATGTGAAAAGCACCCGTTTTTCAAGTAACCACCAGCATGGGGTGGGGAGACTTGTCCTTGCCCCCACCCTTGCCTGCGCCTCCAACCACCCCCATCCCAACAGCTGGTAAAATGGGACTTTGTTACCTTTCTGCCTGAAAGGCAAACATGGAAAGGGTGTTGATGGGGCAAAATCTTGATTTCAGAAATGCAGCTCCTCCCAAATTCTACCTGCTCTGCTTTTGGTTCAGAAAACCTAAAAGAACCTGCTTGGGATGGCGCAAGACATCTTCCATATCCCGTCTTTGAAGCTGAGGTGGGCAGAGTCGCCCCTTCGGGGTCTGAGGAGTCAGCGAAGGGGAGGCTGATGCGCTTGCAGGACGTCCTTCCTCCCCGCCTAATGAGCTTCCTGAAAGGGCCTCTCTGTCTGCTCCCGCCTCCCGCCTGCTCCATTCTCCTTCTGCCTTTGTTGTGGGTGTGCATCTTTCAAGAGGAGCGTGCTGTGCTCTCTAGGGCTGCCTTGGACAGGAACTGGGTCCATGATTGACTAGAATCAATCCCGCGACTGGCAATTCGCTCGCAATCGATGGGTTGGACATGTCTGCCCTACAGCAAAGTATTTGGTTGTGGTGAAGGAAATCTGCTTCCTTGCTAGGTCAGCTTGAGCAATTGACTGAAGGGAGTGTGTGCGCAGGCACAGAAAAAGGCTAGAGCATCAATTTATTTTTTAATTTTATCAGAATTAATAATTGGGGTTTGTAGTATTTACTACATTTCAATATCCCAGCTGTCCATTCATTTCTTAAGTTTGAAGAACATGCAACACATAGCTACTCCCCCCCTTTCCCTACCTCCCCCCCTTCTCTATTTAACATCATCAAAACAAAACAAAAACTCAGGGAGACTGCAGTAGGAAGTTCCCCTTAACTCCTTTGAAAGCATGTTTAGAGCTGCAGCCTGAGAAGAATTGCACTCTTGCTTCTCTCTTTTGCCAGTTATTTCAGTTTAAAATGGACTTTCCTAACCTGAGTTTTCACCTTCTCAGGCAACGATATAATGAGCATTTGAGGGCCTCATACAATTCCTTTCTGGGAGTGATTTTCAGCTGGGAAAATAGGTAATCAGTTGCTCAGTCCATCTTGCCAATACTCAGATTCATAGGCTGCCCAGGTTGATTTTGAGTCTAAAGAAAACAGCTGAACTGAAAGAAAAAGGAAGTGCACGCTTAAGTCCACCAGCTAAATGTGTAGATATGTAATAGATCAGAATTCACAACTCGCTCGCCCACCCTTGGCTCACCGGTTTTGCTTCTAGCCTTAGAAGCCTTTTTGGCACTCAAGTTATTTGGATTGACAGTGGGCTGTCTGCTGGTGATCTTCTCTGCAACACCTGCCGTTTGACCTTTCAAGTCAGTTTTCTCCTTGTCAGAAAAGTTCGACCTGTAATGTGCTAGTGCTATGTGGCCAAGTTACTTGTCCAAAAATGAATGCCGGGAGTTGGACCAAGGATTTCTTCTCCCTTAAAACATCAAAGTAAGCAGACAGCTTCAAACATTTTTCATCAAAGGTCTGAAGAATGGAGCAGAGAGGGGAGGAAAGAGGAAAATAAAAAGAACATTTCTGCAGCAGCTACGGCTGTTGGAAGAACCAGTTGCACATGGCCTGTCATGCAGTTTCCTTCCATCCACGCAGTCCACTCTCTCATGATTCTTGCTATGAATGGCATGGTGGTGCCCCAGTCACTCATGGAACAACTATGGTGGATAGAATTGTTTTATTGATTTTATAATTTATAAAGATAGCTTTTGCTGTTTTTAGAATTTGCTGAAATTATGTTATTGATATTTACTTGTGTTTTGTGTTTTATTCTGCTTTTTTCTGCACTGCTTTGATGGCTTCATACTATGAAGCAGTCTATAAATGTGCTAAATAATAAATAAAATAATGCTTTTGCCTAAGTTCCCTACAACAAAAGGGCTTTTTTTTACATGTGTATCATATATGTAAATAGAGACACAGATTGCTTTGCAATGTACATTATTTACATATTTATTGATAAATTGATATATAATTCCTATAAGGCATGTCCTGAACTACACCTCTCAGACTAGCATGCTGCCCTACAGATCTTATCATCATCCATATGTAGCAGCACAGCAATTTAAACATGACAACATATGGATTAAATGCATATTTTGAGAGAAAGTGTGACTGTATATTCAGGGTTTGAGATAGAATATTCATCTAAGTATGAAATTATTTATATATTCTACTTTAAAACCACAGGCTAAAGAGGGAATATGTGAAAGTGACAGGCCCATTTCTAGGTTTCTGCTATATAGTTATTACTCCTTAGCTCTACTGGTGAGTTGCTTGGCTTGTATTGTGCAAGTCTTCTGAAAAGAAGTGTTAATACCAATCATTAGGCATATGAGTTCTTTGTACATAGCAAAACATGCAAATTACTTGTAACCAGCTCTCACAAAATAGTCTATTCTGATGTTATACAAATACCTAACAACAGCATTTTCTGGAAGATGTGTTTGTGCATGCCAAGAGAGCATTTGCAGCTGAGGACTGAAATTGAACACACCAACACATTTCGCTGGGTTGAAATATGGGCTACTTTTATTAGAATTTACCAAAAGCCTACAGATGAAAGGCTTAGTGCAGGAAGCAACTATACAGATCAGTGGTTTGAGAGACCAACCATTGCTGGGCGGGGGGGGGGAGAGCAAACCATTTAGCTTACCCCTTCCCCAAGCCACACCATAAAGGTGAGTATAAGGCATAAAGGCACACAATACCCCATAGCTCCATGTAGCTGAACGTTGGTCCCAAATGTAGTCCCTCTCCTTCCCCAGTATCTCATAGCCCTGAGCTGCAGTCTTCACTGCTCCTCATGTCTCTGCTACTAATGCAGCTAAGTTGAATGCTGCCCAGTCCTCTGCCAAACACCAAAGAAAAGCTGTCTGCTGTTGCCACCATCTAAAGTGAAGGAGGCCAAATTCCTCGCTGGTTAATTATCACACAAGTTTCCATCCACAACTAGTGGCACCCACCAAGCCAAGCACAGCTCTCATGTTCAATGGTCTACCAGGAGCCAAGATTCTGCTCTAATGTCAGAAATTAGGGCTTCCCTTCAAATCCCTCAGATATTTGGCCCAAGTAAGTATTTCCAGATTAGTTTAGAAGTTTCTGAGGGATTTTGTGGGATGCATAAGCAGTACCAATGCTTGTGAAATTTCCCAGAAGCATTTTGCCTTTCTCTTAGAATTGTACTTCTTTTCCCCCTATGAAAGCTCTCCAGTGGTTTATACCCATTTCTTCATGGCCTTGTTTCTCCTCCCCTTATATGCTGGCTGCCTTTCTTCCCTTCACAACTGAAGACTGTTATGAGATGTTCCTTTCCAATTATTTCACATCTTTGTTCTGTTGGAGACTGCAGTCACTGTGTAAAGTCCACAGGCTTCCTTTTTTGATGTGACAATGATATTTTTTTCTGACATTGATCTCATATTTTTAAACCAACCTGGTACTTGTATATAGAAGAGTGTGTGGCAGATCCATTGATCCACACTGTTGAATCAAATACATACATTCTAAGTTTGCTAAGTACTTGTCTCAGACATATGTACATTAGGGTTATAACTTTTTTACAACCTCAAGTTCCTGCAGCTTTTTTAGATGAAATTTTGCCTAAAAACAAAAGCATGAACTGTCATTTTCACATCCTTTGAGAAAAGGTCACCCTGAAATCAATCAATAAATTTTTGTATATTGTAACTGTACAGATACCTTTCAGGTAATGGGTTGACCCCAAAGCTCACTTCTTGGACTCCGCAGTTCAGAGGGTGAGATAGGGGCCTCATTTGAGTTAGGGTTGCTATATAAGAAAAATTCCTGACACCCACAAAGTTGTTGAGTTCTTTGAGCTGTTTCCGCTGCTTTTTCCATCGTGTTGCCATACATCCGGGTTTTCCCTGACATTTTGCTGATTCAGCAAAAATTTCCCCAACGCCATTTTTACACCCAAAACCTAGGTCATGCCAGGAATTTTCCTGACGTATGGCAAGCTTATTTGAGGCAAACTCCCTCATCCCCCAGGGGTTTTGCAGTTCCAGGGGTAGTGATGTGGCAAGGTCTCCATTCTCACCTTCAGATTGTGGCCTGGGAATCAGGGCAGGCAGGGGAGCCATGCCCTAATTTCATAGGAAAGGGTGGGATGCCCAATGGCTAAGGTTATCCAGTTAAGTTAGCTCCACCCCATAGGATTTTAATTTAAGGTATAAACAGTGCTTTTTTTTCTTTTAAAAAAATGTTTAGGGGTACTCTCATTTTCCTACTCATATTGAAATACTGCCCCGCAATGAGGCCAAACTTAGATTCACAAAATGTTTAGGGGTATGCGTACCCCTGCGTCCCCCCAGAAAAAAGCACTGGGTACAAATAACCCCATATTATGTGTCTGCCTCTTTATTTGCCCATTGGGGCAAAAATAATCAATTTGTGAGACATCTAGATTAGTGGAGGTGTATAATGTTTCATAATCATTTGCAAATTCACCAGTGATTCTCCCAGGGTTCAAGACCTGAGAGCCAGAAAGTTCGTATTTGAGTTAGCCAATAATTTAGAGTTCTATTTCCAAGTTCATAATATTTCTGATTGAAATAAACCAAAGACTTCACAGTCACATCAATTTCTAAAGCGTTGAGCACCTACTGGGAATTTTATTGGTGCTATAGAAAGAATATTTGTGAGAGGCAATAGAAAAGCTTTTCATTCTTCAAAAGGTTCAGATGACAGGCATCAATATTTTTTATACTAAATGTAACTGGGAGATCCTATTAAAAGGTGTGTAATTGCCAACTATGTTAAAGAAGTAAGACCGTAAGTGGTACCTCTGGTTACGTACTTAATCCGTTCCGGAGGTCCGTTCTTAACCTGAAACTGTTCTTAATCTGAAGCACCACTTTAGCTAATGGAGCCTCCTGCTGCTGCTGCACCATCAGAGCACAATTTCTGTTCTCATCCTGAAGCAAAGTTCTTAACCTGAGGTACTATTTCTGAGTTAGCGGAGTCTGAAGAATATGTAACCCGAGGTTCCACTGTAGTGATGCTATACTTGAGGGAGGAGGATAGGCTGTTGACAACATCTTTTTAGGGACATGTTCTTGCACCAGGATCTTTTAAAAAGCAGAGGGGAGGTCAGAAATTATCTACTGGCCATTCATTTCAATGTAAAAAAAAACATCAAAAGGGCAATTTTTATTTCTTTAGACGTGGTCCAGGACTGGTCCAGAATCCGAAGGTTCCACTGGGAGTCAGTCTGACTGGGCCAAGGCAGGACACAACACAGGAAACCAGGCAAGGGCAGGTACAGGATCTCAGGCAGGGTCTAGCATACAGCAATGTTGCTCCCACAACCTGGGGCGGGTCCAACAGCCTTTATCTTTGTCTGGGTAGCGGCTGGTCCTGATCCCCTGGCAACTCACCTCCCTGTTTTGCCCGAAGGTGAGCACTCCTCCTGTGAGTACTCAGGTCTCTCCTTCTCTCAGACCTTAGTCTCTGCAGCTCGGGAGACGTCGGTGGGTTACTAGACCCAGAGGCCGCCTCAGCCTCCCCTGACCCAACTGGTAGTGGAGCAGCTGTAAGTCATGGCCGAGCTGAAGGCAACGAGGTAATACGCGCATCTGGAACCAGGGCAGGCTCAGGCCCCTGACTTGGCCCAGCTGGTGTTTGTTGCAGGGGAACCTGTGCAGACTGGGACACTTCAGCATCAGGCCCAAGACTTGGTTCAGATGATGCCTGAGGCAAAGGATCTGGTGCAGACTGAGTCTCCTCTGGCTCAGAATCCGAACCCGAGTCCCAGGCCATCACAATGGGTAACTATGCTTCTGCATTGCTATAGCCTCCAAATTCTAAACAAAAAAGCATTTGCTAAAATCCTTAACTAGTTGATTAAATTTGTGGAAGGAAATATTTTTGCAGCATGGAATTTGAATTTGAAGTCTGACCTACATTTGGATGGAAAGGGAAACCTTTCAGGTGGGAAACCCAAAAGTCAAAAACAAAATATCATAAATGAAAGAGTAAAAGAAAAAGCATGAACTAACTTCAGATGCCTAGACAATATTTTTTTTACATACTTCTCTTTTTACAATTAGTACTGTATATTCTGGAGTTAACTATATTTTTGTTTCAGCTGCCTTCATGCAACAGATTGGAACCTTAAGCACAGCACAACTCAGAAACAGGTCAAAATCTTTAAAAATGAATGGATGCAAGGGAAATCTTGTATGGCCTCCATGGCAACCATGCTCCTGTCTCCAAAGTTAATCAGTCCCATGCACAGAGCAGGACACATCCTAGATTTAGTCTTTGCTCCATGTGTGGAGGTGGGACGCGGGTGTCACTGTGGGTTAAACCACAGTGACTTGCCGATCAGAAGGTCGGCGGTTCGAATCCCCGCGACGGGGTGAGCTCCCGTTGCTTGGTCCCTGCTCCTGCCAACCTAGCAGTTCAAAAGCACATCAAAGTGCAAGTGGATAAATAGGTACCACTCCAGTGGGAAGGTAAACAGTGTTTCCGTGCGCTGCTCTGGTTCACCAGAAGTGGCTTAGTCATGCTGGCCACATGACCCGGAAGGTGTACGCCGGCTCCCTCGGCCAATGAAGCGAGATGAGCGCCGCAACCTCAGAGTCGTCACGACTGAACCTAATGGTCAGGGGTCCCTTTACCTTTACCTTTTACCATGTGTGGAGGGTGGCAGTCTGGACATGGGTGGGGTGGATATCACCCCGTTGTCATGGTCGGATCGCTTCCTAGTGAAAGAATGGGAGACCAGTTAGGATAGTCTGCCCCCAAATACTGATAATTATTTACTGTTCTGAGCTTTTTCCAGAGGATAGAGCAGGTGATCCTGTTGGGGCCAAAGTCTCACTGTGGAATGGTGAGACGCAAAGGGCCTTTGGCACCATGGAGCTGCCTTTGTTCATAGGTAGGAGCAGTGGCCAATTAAATGAGTTGGGCAAGGGCTGGAGCATATGCAGCATGAATCATGCTCTGGAGCTGACTAAGCACATGTTCAGGCTCCTAACTGGGCCTAACATATAGACTTGGAGAATAGTGACTAGATCTTACTTTGCTGCAATTATTGTGCCTTTGAGAAGCCACCCAGCAGACTTGTTCCATGTGGTTCAGAGGTTGGCCATTTCTGACCTCTGGAGCACATGGCTTCCCACTGTAACTTGTTGGCTAAGAACTTTGAGGATAAAGTCACTTGGTTCCACAGTGATTTAGATGCTACTATTGTGACCATTTGATTGTCCAATATAATGTCAAACCCAGTGTTGGGGAGCAGTTCCACTTAATGCAACTTGATGATATTGACATCTACTATTAGCATAGTTGTGCCTGACCACTTTCACATTTGTTCTCCATCCAGGCTAATTGTAGAATCATAGAATCATAGAGTTGGAAGAGACCACAAGGGCCATTGAGTCCAACCCCCTGCCAAGCAGGAAACACCATCAGAGCACTCCTGACATATGGTTGTCAAGAATAATAATAGAATAATAGAATAATAGTAGAATAATAGATTCACAGAATCATAGAATTGTAGAGATGGGCCCTGAGGGTTATCCAGTCCAACCCCTGCAATGCAGGAATCTTGGCTAAAGCATCCATGACAGATGACCACTCAACCTCTGCTTACAAACCTCCAAGGAAAGAGAGTCTACAACCTCCCGAGGGAGACTGATCCACTGTTGAACAGCTCTCACCATCAGATGGGCACCACCTTCATCACCACCATAATATCATTGACCAGGTATCCTCCTGAGCTGTATCCATGGGAAGAGTATTGAAGGCCCTGCATTAAACTGATTCTGGGCCATGTTCAGAAAGTAGCACAGGGCGAGGGCTCCTTGGCCCTCTGGCACTTGTGCTCTGGGGTTGCTCAGGGCACCATTCTCTCTCCGGTGCTATTTAACATTTAGATGAAACCATTAGAAGCAGCCATTAGGAATTTTGGAGTAAGGTGTCATCTGAGGGGCTGTGAAATTCTGGGCTGAATGCAGTGGTGGACTGGTGAGGGCCAAAGAGCTATGCTTGAATCCTAGGCAGACAGGGGCTCTTGGGTTTGTGGTTCCCTTGTTAGAGAGATAGGCAAGTTAACTTATGGGATTGTGATCTATAATACATAGCTATGGAGTACTCCTGGATATATCTTGATCACTAAAGCCGGCTTCGGCTGGGGAGGGTGGGATATAAATAAAATTTATTATTTATTATTATTTTAATTATTTACAATTTTAGAAAGTACAGAATAATTTTGTAATGTAATGTGTTGTCAGATTGCAATAATGAAAAAAGGGGTGTGTGCTTCTTCAAGGTATACAGTTTGATAAGAATAGCAATAGTCAGTAGAGAAACTCTTATTGTAGCGTTCAACTTCTCTATCCAATTTCATCCTCCCTACTCATTAGTTTTATGGTTACTTCTCAAAGTTTATTCATCTGCTATTGGTAATTTTATAAGCCAAATTGCAAAGAAAAAAGCTATCTCACAATAAACACATCTGGGTTCATTTAGTGATATAGATGCATTTTGAAGCACTGTATGGCATACCTACTAAAGCAATATACCCATACAAGACAAAAACTTACAATTTTTCTGGTATATATTAGACAACAAAGAGTTAAGTTTTCCTTGATAACTTGATACCATGACTCAGATCTAGGAACAGCTCACTGAAATAAGCATACATTATTTTTCAGTGTACCATTTTCTGATAATGTTTGGGCATGTACTTTTATAATGCATTTGCTTCATCTCTTATGCTTTTTCATTTTAGAAAGTAAATATCCTGTAATCTTGCTTTTGTTTTTCTCTCCCTTAAAAGACACTCATTTCCATGAAAACATCATAAGAACTTCTTTGACTTTTCAAAACTAAAAACATTTACTATTTCCTGACAGACTTTCCCCTAGTTTCTTTGATGTATTGGACAGGCCTAATGCTATACCATATTTAATTTACTAGGAACCCATTTTTTAAAAATGATATGGAAATATGCCTGAAGTGATCAAATACTGCCTACAAACTTGAAATACTGCAAAACTGAAAAACTGAAGGTAGCAGAAAATGTTTACGTAAAATATTGCTAGGGTGCACATTTTACTTAAGCTCACTCTGTTTTATTGGCTTCCCTTGATTAAGTGTCAAGCTTGTTGAATAATCTAGATTCTAGAGTGCATCTTTTAACATGGTAAACGAAAGGAACCTTATTTGGCCTTTCTGTGGGGAAAACATTGAATCTGTCTTTCTCCTACACATGGGAGAAGGAGGGGAGACAAAGGTGTTGTGTGAGCTGGGGTCACTCAGCTAATCATCTGGTGATCTGCAGAAGGTCTGACTGGGACAGAAGATGTCTACCAGCATATCCCTCCCCTCCCAGAGACCAGTTATCTGGACAAACCTGTCCTTGTCCCTCAGACTGGATGCGGCACTTCACTGGCCTCCTGTCTGGTATTGAGTGAATCCCACCCAGATCACTCCCATCCCAAAGGTGTGTGAGCTAAATATGCCTCAAAGGGAGTGTTTCTGTTCCTCTTGGGTCCACATTGGAGTAGGGGCACTAATTTATTTTTATTTATTTGAAAGACCTTCATGTTATCATTTATTAAAAATTCCAAGATTGTTTATAACACGCAAATACCAATACAATTAACACACAGTAAATACAACAGCAACCACAGTAGCTGCATAATTCTCAAAGGCTTGACTTAGTTTACCCCCTTTATCATAAAGGTGCCCTAGGGTGCTGGGCTATTCATCTTTTCCTGTACTACATTGCCACTTGTGATCGGCTCTTTAAATTGATGCCACCGAAGCCAATCTTCCATCAATCACCGGTGAAGTACAGAGAGTGTAGAGATTTTAGAGAGGGCAAAATCCCATTATCCTCCACCCAATAAAATTTATAGGTAAAAGAATTCCCAATGGGCTCTAAAGCAACCAGTCTGACATAGATGAGCACCTGTAGGACAGGAAAGGTGAGTGCCATGCAGAGGAGCAAAGGAGAAAGAGGGAGGGGCACCCCAGCATTATATCGCCTGCCAAGCCCCCCTCCCACATCCCTGTGTTTCCTGCTTGTAAAGTTGATCCCTCTTGCGAGCATGTGACGGGCACTGGAATTCAGAGAGTGTGGGGCAGCTGAACAGAAAGGGGGAGGAAGAGATTTTACTACAACTTCCTGCCCAGTTTGCTTCCAGTGGTACCCAGTTCACTGCGCTTGGGTGCTTTGGGGTCATCTTGGCAGACTTCTCCAGAATACCCTTGCTCTTCTTCCTTGTTTGGCATGTTGCTATTCATCTTCCTCATACTGAAGTTAAGGATAATTTTGAAGGCTCATGTTAGCAATGCACTTTTACACTGTCTTCCGATGACTGGTCAGGCTGGTTGTTACCTCTGTATATTATAGTGTTAGCAAGCTATTTCACTGTTTGCTCATTCTTGATATCTCTGGTCCAAGAAATCCTTCTTCCCTCTTGAATCTGACCTAGATATGTTAAATGCATTACTTGGCAAAAAAACTGTAAAACTGTTGATATTGTTAGTACTTGCCATGAGGGGAAAACTAATCTCTTTGGATTTAAAGTTTAAGAGTGGCCGCTCAGCTGTGCAGATGCAAATATTGCTGCTATTCTGCTGGTGCAAATATTGTTTTTCTACATTTGTATAATCACAAGCCTGGACATAATGTTATCATGTTGTATTGACATCAGAATATTTATTTACAGTCAACAGGGGGAAATTTTACACAGAAAACATTGTTTTAAATATTGTAATAGTGATCAAATGGCAAAGGATAATTAAAGATTATATGAGACCCACTCCATGCACATAACCAGTGGTGTTCCTTTCTCACAGTGCAATCACATTCTAGAGTCATAGAATCATAGAATCATAGAGTTGGAAGAGACCACAAGGGCCATCGAGTCCAACCCCCTGCCAAGCAGGAAACACCATCAGAGCACTCCTGACATATGGTTGTCAAGCCTCTGCTTAAAAACCTCCACATTCTGCATACTTGTGTGAATTCTCCCACTGCATGGGTGGAATAGACTACACTGGTCTCTCCTATCTGATCAGCAACTTGCCAAGGGAAAGGCTATCAGCTTTCCCCTTAGTTCCCCTTGAATCTCAAAGCTCCAGTGAACAGATGGTCACAGCAGTAGCCTGGCTGCCTCACCTACTGTAGTCCTCAAGAGGGGAACTCCAGTGTCAAAGCACCAGGCCACAATAAAAAGTAATTCAGAAGCCTTTCGGAACAAACGAGTGTTTCTGGTGCAATAGCCAACCAGTGGTCTGGGTGATCAGCAGGCAGGCCTCCCAATCGGAACAGGTCCCTGGTGCGGGCCTTTGTGTTACAATGCCAGTAATGTTCCAGCTTTGGATAACACAATCACAGATGACTTATCTCAATTTCAAAATAACCAATTTGAAGCCTTTACACCCAGGGCAAACAGTAACCCAGGTCCTATCCAAGAAGAGGTTTGGGCACCTGGGAGACCTCATAGCACCATATTGTTTTTTTTTTTTTAATATTTTTATTAAGGAATTTTTTATGATCACAAAAACATAACATAACAATACAATAAACACAACAGATACATAAACAACAAAAACAAAACAAAAACAAAAACAAAACAAGAAACAAGTACCATTTCATATCTTAATTTCTTATGCCTTTCTTCCCCGACTTCCTCATGCCTCCCTTTTCTGTATTCCAAATTCTAATCAATTACTCAGCAAATCTTCCCTTATTTTAATTTAAATTTAAGCTAATCTTCCTTATTCTCCTTGTCTTAACCATTACTAATAGTAACCCTTTACTTTCCAGTCCAACATCATTCTAACTTTCATTAATTTTGTAATATTTCTTTAAATAGTCCTTAAACTTTTTCCATTCTTCTTCCGCTGCTTCTCTTCCCTGTTTTCGGATTCTGCTCGTCATTTCTGCCAAACCCATGTAGTCGATCACCTTCATCTGCCATTCTTCCAGTGTGGGTAGATCTTGTGTCTTCCAGTACTTCGCAATGAGTATTCTAGCTGCTGTTGTAGCATACATAAAGAAAGTTATATCCGTCTTTAACACCCCTTGGCCGACAATACCCAAGAGAAAGGCCTCTGGTTTCTTAGGGAAGGTATATTTAAATACCTTTTTAAGTTCATTATAGATCATTTCCCAGAATGCCTTAATCTTCGGGCACGTCCACCAAAGGTGAAAGAATGTACCTTCCTTTTCTTTACATTTCCAACATTTATTATCAGGCAAATGGTAAATCTTTGCAAGCTTGACTGGGGTTATGTACCACCTATAGATCATTTTCATAATATTTTCTCTTAAGGCATTGCATGCCGTAAATTTCATCCCGGTGGTCCACAACTTTTCCCAATCAGCAAACAAAATGTTATGACCAATGTCCTGAGCCCATTTAATCATACTTGATTTAACCGTTTCATCTTGTGTATTCCATTTCAGCAGCAAATTGTACATTTTTGACAAATTCTTAGTACTGGATTCTAACAATTCAGTCTCCAATTTTGATTTTTCCACCTGGAAGCCAATTTTACTGTCCAATTTAAACACTTCATTTATTTGGTGATAGTGCAACCAATCTCTCACCTTCCCTTTTAATTTCTCAAAACTCTGCAATCTCAGTTTGTCCCCTTCCTTTTCCAAAATTTCCCAATATCTTGGCCACTTCGACTCCATATTTAACTTTTTAACTGCCTTAGCTTCCATTGGCGACAGCCACCTTGGAGTTTTATTTTCCAGCAAATCTTTATATCTGATCCAGACATTTAATAGTGCTTTTCTGACAATATGGTTTTTAAAACTTTTATGTGCTTTAACCTTGTCATACCACAAATATGCATGCCACCCAAAAATATTGTTAAAACCTTCCAAATCCAAAATGTCTGTATTTTCAAGAAGCAGCCAATCCCTTAGCCAGCAGAAAGCTGCCGCTTCATAGTACAATTTAAAGTCTGGCAGGGCAAATCCCCCTCTTTCCTTTGAATCCGTTAATATCTTAAACTTAATTCTGGGCTTCTTGCCCTGCCAGACAAATTTAGATATATCTTTTTGCCACTTCTTGAAACAGTCCATTTTATCCATTATTTGTAATGCTTGGAACAAAAACAACATTCTTGGCAATACATTCATTTTTATAACTGCAATTCGACCTAACAAGGAAAGCTTCAAATTTGACCAAATCTCCAAATCTTTTTTCACTTCTGTCCAAGTTTTTTCATAATTATCTTTAAATAAATTCACATTCTTAGCTGTCATATTTATACCCAAATATTTCACTTTTTTAACCACAGTCAACCCTGTCTCATTCTGAAACCTTTCTTTTTCAACCTGTGTTAAATTTTTCTCCAATACCTTAGTCTTTAACTTATTCAATTTAAATCCTGCCATTTGACCAAACTCTTGAATTATTTCCAAAACTCTTTTCGTGCTAGCTTCTGGCTCTTGTAATGTAAGTACTAGGTCATCTGCAAATGCTCTCAATTTATATTGTTTAGCTCCGACCTGAATCCCTTTAACCAACTGGTCCCTCCTAATCATATTAAGCAAAACCTCTAGGACCGATATAAAAAGTAGTGGGGAGATAGGGCACCCCTGACGTGTCCCTTTTTCAATCTTGAACTCTTCTGTAACCACATTATTTACAATTAATTTTGCTTTCTGTTCAGAGTATATTGCACCTATACCATTTTCAAACCCTTGGCCTACCCCCATCCCCCGGAGGTTCTTCAACATAAAACTCCAAGATATGTTGTCAAAGGCTTTCTCGGCGTCCACAAATATCAAAACAGCCTTAGTGTTTATATTCACTTCCAACTTCTCCAAAATGTCAATTATATTCCTTACGTTATCCGACAAATGCCTTTTCGGGAGAAAGCCCGCTTGGTCCCCATGAATCTCCTCCATCAGAACTCTTTTCAATCTCTTTGCTAAAATATCAGCAAAGATTTTGTAATCCACATTTAGTAACGAGATGGGTCGGTAGTTCTTAAGTTGAGTCTTTTCAGTCTCTGTCTTTGGTATAAGTGTGATGTAGGCCTCACTCCACGTGTCTGGTGCCCTTCTCCCCTCCATAATCTCGTTACAGACTTCCTTCAAAGGTTGTATCAACCCTTCCTTCAAAACTTTGTAATATTTGGAAGTCAGTCCGTCCGGTCCAGGAGATTTGCCCAACGTCATGCTTTGAATGGCACCTTCTATTTCTTGTGCTGATATCTCCTGGTTCAAAATTGTCTTACTTTCCTGCGAAATCTTTTTCAGCCCATTTTTCTCGAGGAATTGTTGTATATCCAATTCTTTCTGCGGCCCTTGTGTGTACAGTTGTCTAAAGTAGCTCTGAAAACAGTTCCTAATTTCCACTGGGTTAAATATGTTCTTTCCTTCCACTTCTATGTTTGTTACCGTGTTGAGTTTTTGTCTCTTCTTTATTTGCCAAGCCAATAACTTGCCACATTTATCTGCAGATTCAAAAGTCTTTTGTCTCATTTGTTTAATTTTCCATTCTATTTCTTGATTCATCAGTTCCATAAATTGTGTTTGATATAATTTAATTTCTCTTAAAATCTCTTGCGATTTTGGCTTCAATCTTAATTTCCTTTCCCCTTCTTTTATCTTTTCCAGGATTTTCTCTTTCCTCTCATTTTGTTTTCTTTTCTTTAGTGTATTTTGTTGTATCAGAAACCCTCTCATCACGGCTTTACTTGCGTCCCATACTATTCTTTTTTCTACTTTAGTCCTTAGGTTAATTTCAAAATAGTCTTTCAAAGTTTTTTGGGCCTTCTTACAGATCTCCTCGTCTCTAAGTAAGGTGTCATTCATTCTCCATCTGAAGGAGCCAGTTGTTGTTTGCTTCATCACCATCTTTACTGCATTATGGTCGGAGAAGGTTTTTGGGCAGATTTCCACTTTCTTTATGTTCGGCGCCATACTGCTAGTCACCCAAATTTGGTCGATCCGTGTCCATGTCATTTTGGCTTCAGAAAAGAAGGTTCCCTCTCTTTCTAATGGGTGTTTTGTTCTCCAAATGTCAATCAAATCCATATTGTCAGTCATTTCAAAGAAAGTTTTTGGTAGTCTTCCATCTTTTGTAACTACCTGTCTTTGTGCTTTGTCCATATTTGTTGAAACTACTCCATTCATGTCTCCCATCATAATTAAATTGTAATCCATATAGTCCATCAAAGTCTCATGCAACTTCTTAAAAAATTCAGCTTTCCCTTCATTGGGTGCATAAATTCCCACTATCAAAAACTTTTCTCCTTGAGATTGAATTTCAATTGCCAAATATCTTCCTTGATCATCTTTAAAAATTTGTTTCGGTTGCAAACTTTCCTTTGCGTAGATCACCACTCCTCTCTTTTTTACTCTGTCTGAGGATATAAATTCGTGTCCCAATCTTTTATTTATTAATAATTTTCTATGTGCTCTTGTCACATGGGTCTCTTGTAAACAAATCAAGTCCAATTGGTCTTTCTTTAAAGCATGAAATATATTTTTTCTTTTTCTGGGAATATTTAAACCGTTACAATTCCAGGTTAGAAGTTGCAGAGCCATGATGGGGCTATTAACTCTTTCCTCCTACAGCTCCCAATTGTTGTTCCTCTTTTGTCGATGATTCCGTATCCGTGTCTAATGGTCCCTTGCTTGAAGGATGCCCTTGTCCTGGAAACGTCTCTTTCTGTAGGTCTTCTTCGTGTTCTCCTAAAAACTTGTCTTTATCACTCACTGTCTTTATTCTTCTTTTCTTCCCCTTGTATTTAAAAGACAAGCCTTGAGGAAACTCCCACCTGAATGGTATGTAGTTCCTTTTCAGCAGTGTCACCAAGTTCTTGTAAAAACCTCTTGCATCCAAAATGCTTTTGGGAATATCTTTAAAAATTTCAATGTGAAAATCTTCAATTTGAAGGGTTGTTTGGTAGTGCAGGTTCAGTATTTTGTCTCTCTCCTCCTTTGATCTTAAAGTTATTAAGCAATCTCTGGGTCTATTCTTCCTCTGTCTTGTTCCCAGTCTAAATGCACTCTCTATCTTAAATTCTTCTTTATCCAGCTCCTGCTTCCAAAAGTCAGAGAATTCTTTTGTCAAGTAATCCACCAAGTTGTCTCCTTCCTTTTCCGGCACAAGTCTGATCCTTAAGTTCCTCTCCTTGCGTTGCATATCCTGCATAGAGAGTGCCAGCTCATACTCATCTAGTTTCCTGTACACCGGTGGAAACTTTTCCTCGACAGCAGTTGCAATTTCTTTAGCTTCCTCAGCTATCTTTCGTGTTGTAGATGAATCTTCCAGTAATTTCCCAATTGCTTCTGCATTAGAGTTCACTTTGTTCCCAAGGTCAGTTATACTTTTTGTATTTAAATCAATTTTCCCAGAGATTTCTTCAATTTTCTTGTTTGTTTCAGCAACTTGTACTCTAGTTTCTGCGCCTTGCTTTTTTAGTTCCTCCAAGGAGTCATTTATTTTCCCCAATACCTTAGCAAATGCTTCTTCTGAAGACATTATTTTCACTTTTGCCTTTGGGACAGCTGCAGTTCCAGAGGCTCCTGATACAGAAGCCCTTCTTTGCATAGAAAGATCGACTTTGTATTGTCTACCAGATCTCAAAGTTGTTTCTTGTGAGTCCTCTTTCTCTTTACCATCTGCCATAACAAAATCTTTCACTCAAGGTCATTCCCACACTCTTAGGCTGTCAGACAAAAGTTCTCAAGTTTTAAGTTCCACTTGTTGCTGAAACTATTCGCAAGTCCTCTAGAGGGCGCAAAACCAATTCTTTGCCTTCAAGTTGGTCCCACACTTTCCAAAAAACAAACAAAAGCCCTCCAAGTCCCTTTCAAATATTCTTTTTTCTTTTTAAAAGATCCAGATCAATAGTATCCTGCATATAACTTTACTGTGCAACAAAATAAAGTATTTCTAAGTTGAGAGTAGCCAAAGTCAATATTACAGTTACTTTTTTACCTTCTTGTAGCGACAGTCCTTAGCCGGTTCCTTTTCTCCGGCAGTCCGATCCCCAGGTTTAAGGGCAGCGGTAAACAGTTCAGTTTCTTTTAAACAGGCAGGAAAACACTCTAAAATCTTCTTTTCCCCCCCCTCCTGCCTTCGGGGAGGGAGTTCTTTGCTTGGTGGTGGATTTCTTAATTCCCCAACTCTCCTTTCAAAAAGTTACAGCTTGAATGCCTTTCGCTTTGATCTTGCTACAGAACGGAAAGCAGACTTCCTTTTTAGTGCTTGTCCGTCTCGGTGCCCAATTTCCTTGAATTTAACGTCCAATTATATTTTAAAGTTCAATCCTACTCACGGAAAGTTGTTCTTTTAAGTCCAAATTCACCGGAAGAAATCAGCGCTCTCCGCTAATGGCGACGCGGCTTCACTTTGCAGGCTGGGTGAAAGCGACTCTCAGCACCGCTCCACACACCCTCCGCTGTTCCGTAGCCTTTAAAAAGGCTATTTCACAACGTCGGGGGGGCGCAAAGGTGCCCGCCGAGTCTCCAGTTCACAGGCTACGCGCCTGTGATTTTTGAGGGTCCCCGCTCCGCCGTGGCTGCTGGACCCGAACCCACGAAGCAGATCTCTCCCGGAGCTCCGGGAGAAATCCGCCATTAAGCGCTGGCGCTGACCGGAAGTCCTCATAGCACCATATTGGCCTGACTATAAGTCTCAACCCCCCCCCAATTCCGACTGTGAAAAGTTAAAGTGTGGCTTAAATTCACGAACTTATGAAAATTGGCTTTTACAATATCGCTGCTGAAACAGACATACGGTAAAACAGAATGGGTGTGAGTGCCTGCGGAATTTTAAGGGAGCAGCTTATATTTGGGTATTGTCTCCCCCCCCCTTGAATTTTAAAGGTGCAGCTTATATTTGGGGCAATATGGTATAAGGAGTACTCCATTCTATTTCACCCACTACCCTCTGTCCTTTCATGAATTTAAAGTTACATTTGGAGCCCATTTTCAGCCTCTTTTTCTGATGACCAATCTGATGCAAGCCTGCACATACATGCATCTTATGATCAGTCACTGTGGATTGCTAGATCCCACTGCTGGGCAGAGTAAAAGTTTTAGCCCAAACCTTTTTTTAAAGCTGGCTTTGCTTCTGTGGGTTTAGTAGCACTTGTTGTTGTTGTTTAGTCATTTAGTCGTGTCCGACTCTTCGTGACCCCATGGACCAGAGCACGCCAGGCACCTCTGTCCTCCACTACCTCCCGCAGTTTGGTCAAACTCATGCTGGTAACCTCGAAAACACTATCCAACCATCTCGTCCTTTGTTGTCCCCTTCTCCTTGTGCCCTCCATCTTTCCCAGCATCAGTGTCTTCTCCAGGGAGTCTTCTCTTCTCATGAGGTGGCCAAAGTAGCACACTGATATGCAAAAAGGAAAAGGAAAGGTGATTTTAAAAAATCTTTAAAATATTAAAATAACATAAGAGCCACCTGCATCAAGCCAATGTCCCACTTAGTCCTGCATCCTGCTCTTACAGTGGCCAACCAAATGCCTCAGAGAAGCCCACAAGGAGGACAGGAGCCCAATCTTCCCAAAGTACAGATTGAAATATGCATGTTCTCTAAAAATGCATTTAAGCTGCACATACTCTACCAAAATATGAATTTCAATCTCAACCTTTTGAGAAGTGTACAGTGCCCAAGCAATGTGGACCAGGCATATAAATTCACAAGGATCCAAGTTCCTCATACATGCTTTTGTTGACCTAGAGCATACTTGTTTCACATATGCTAGTACAGGATACCATAGTTTAGAGAAAGTTGAAAATAATATGTATAGGATCTCATGAGTCACATAATAAGTAAGAAGGCAAGAAAAGTCTTCATATAACTGACTTTATGGTGTGTGCCAAAAGAATAATGGGTTGATTTGTTTACATCTATAAAACTATAGCTATGGGTGCTGTTGAGGATGATATGTTCCAATGCATGGCCTATGATCGCTATTAAAACACTTCACCGTGAAACTGTACTTTATTTTAAATAAAAGAGTATTTTTAACATTGTACATTATATCTCAGTAAATATACTGTTAAGCTGTTAGGAAAAGGTGTTTAAAAAGAAAGAGAAAACCCAGAATGCCCTCATAATTAAGAATATATGTTTTAAATCATAGGTAGGCATGACTCGTGCATATGGAGACGTGCCGTCTAACCTCCGTGTTTATGTTCCAATCTGAGCATGAGCCACTGGATGCAGATGGCAAAGGTTCACTCCAAATTGTTGGGCAAACATAAATCTTTTTCCGATCCTATACCAAAGAAGCATACAATCTCTTATTAGACAATAATGAGATTTCCTTTTAAAATATATTTATAGTAAGTGGAGGAATATAGATTTGTATGATAAAAAATTCTGTGTTGTTTGTGACCTTTGGAACCCATTATAAAACGGCATAAATGATCAACCTTGCATTAATTATTGTTATTTAATTGTGAATCTCCTCAGCTGACAACATTTGTATTGATAGCATCTGATATTATATTTGGATAAGTTGTTTGTTCAAATGCATTTGGACTCCACTTAAGACATAACCAAATTTTGCATGATGATTCCTAAGATCAAAGAAAAGGTTCTCATCTGTTACAACTGGATGCCATTTTCTATTAAGATGGCAGACTGAACCTTTCAAAGCTGATTTCATAACTGCACCAATTCTAAGAAACAAATGGATGGGTAGCAGGAGAAGAAAGCAAGCAGTGAAAAGGTCCTATGGAGAACACCTGTGTGTGTGTCCACCAAAACCTCTCCTTTTTTCTTTTTTTTGAAGAAATTTTGACTTAGTAAATTGCCACAGCTATTAGTAAAAGCTTCTCTCCCTTCAAGTGCGGTTATTTGTGCTACTATACTAAGACACTGCTGGCACACTTTTAAAAGTATTTAAGGCTGAGATTGCTGTGCTCAACCTTCACTTGTTTTAAAAAAAGAAACACACAAGAATTCCAGTATCCAACATCAACAGTAAATATGATTAACTTCTGCATTGCTATATTCAACAAAAATTACAATTTATGATAAATTAAAGGTTGTACAATAGTACAATATGCAGTCAACAAGGAAACAAAGGACCCATACTGAGGAAGTTGGAAGTCTCAATGTATGGAATAACTTTACTTTATATGTGTGTTTTTTTAATTGGATGTGATTTGTTTGTTTTCTTTTGGTTTTTTGTGGTAAGTGGATTCAATATTTAAAATCAATAAAGATTAAATTGCCCCCCCCCGAAAAGGAAATATGTCACAAAGAAGCAAAGTTAATTTGGTGCATTGCCAGGGTGCTATAGCACAAAAAAGGAAACAAAGAAAAAGTGAACATTTGTGGTTATGAAATTTCTTGCAAAAAGTTAAAGACCACACAGAGATCACCACAGATGCGGTATCAACAGGGACAAGGAAGAAAGTTGAATCAGCTCACATTTAAGGGTGGATTTATCAAGCTCACACTTTCCCAAACAATAGGAGAATTGAAACAGCCATTTGAAATTCACACTGATCTGGATTTTGTGATACAGTTTGCCAAACAGTGTTTACAAAAATGCATATGTTAGGGGGAAATGTTCATAAAAATGGAAGCTAGGATAATATACAAAAATGCATTATGTTAGGAAAAATTGCTTGTAAAAAAGTGTGCAGTAGTGAAAGCAGCATGCAGAAATGTGTTCATTGAGAAAATTCTACACTAAAATGCTGAAGAAAATTCATGAGGATTAAAAATAAATAAATCTCAAATTGTTGCAGAAATGTGGAGAACTGAATTTAAGATTGGAAAAGGGAGGAACTGAGAGCACTAAAATTGACAAAAAGTTCTGAGGGAGCAAACCAGTTGAAATGCAGGAACACACATAACAGACCATCCTGATACTGCCAAGAGCCCAGATTTGCCTGAATGCACATTAAATGTCCCAATTGGAAGGGCCCTTAAAGGTCTTAGTAGTGAAATGGGGAGAGGGGGAATTGTTTCTGTCAAAAGCCAAGCCTTTGTACGTTTGAGATATTTCCCTGCCTGCTCAAGTCAAGGTTAGCTCTGCTGCTAAATTAGCTGTTCTACTTTAGAAATAAATAAATTAGGTGTTCTTTGTGTGGTTGAAGTGCATTTAATAATAGTGCGTAGAAAGAAACCTCAGATGAAGTGCCAGCAGGAGCCACAGATTTAAAAGAAAGTGTCCTTTCCCCCAGTTTATTGTAAAGCCTTCTCTAGCAGAAATGAGAGAGCGAGACTCTGTGTGATGAGAATGAAAGCCATCTCTTCATTTCTCATTGCCTTTGTCATCTCTCATTCAGTAAGGCTTTTGCAAGTTTCTTCCTTTCCCTGTTGCTTCTGCTCAAGGAGTTTAATTAGAAAAAAAAGGAAAGGGATGAAAAGTTCCACTTGAAGATGAATAAATGCTAGATGAGCCCATTTCAAAATATAAATCTAAACAAGGATCTTCCAACTAGGTTTGGCTTAGGGATTCAGCAAATGCTTAGGAATTCCAATGCAAAGCCAGAATATTTTCCGTTGGGTATGACTGAAGGAAACTCACACAATCCTTGGGTGTTATTTCCCTTCTTCAGGAAATGAGGTTGAATACTCTGGGTCAGAAAAGCAAAGGCATGCAGGGCCATCCCCTAAGCCCTTCTACAAGATGTGTTCGTGATTCCATTGCCCCTCCCGTCCAAGGACATCACATTGCCTGCCTCTGACTTGGAGGACGGCATCACAGAAGGCCAACCAGAGCCTGCCTCATTCCATCAAAGCGAAGTCTGCTGGAGTGGGCTGGGGCACTTTCAGTTAAGGTGGAGCTTGCCATTGGAACAGATCCGCTTCTTGTATAAAGGGCTCAGTCTAAGGTTGACTGTTCCTGAAGCATTGTCAGAGCTCTGCTTTCCTATAGCTTCCAGCCTGAAGTCTGCACAAGGCTACCTCTCCTCGGTGCTTGCAGCAGGAACTCCTGGCATCCCATGTTGGATAGTCTTTGCCTTTCAGGTTGTTCTGCATTCTCAGCTGACATGTTTGGGGACACCTCAGGATGAGTGTTCAGTCAAAGGGCAGCTGTTCGTTGTGATTCAGATGCAATGAGCACACATTTGGGGGGAAGCTCACTTTATTCATGTACAGCAAGCCTTGGCATACAACACAAATAGCTAGCCTGCTTCTGAGTGTAACGCCCAGCACTGGCCTTCATACAGCATATTAAAGCATAAATAGCGCAATAAGCTTACATAAAGTCTAATAAGCTGAGTGTGGTTGGCATCTGCAGTTTGCATGCAGCAAGAATCATGAAGGTTAATAGAGCCTAATGGGGTGCAGGTGGCGCTGTGGTCTAAACCACGGAGCCTCTTGGACTTGCCGATCAGAAGGTCGGCGGTTCGAATCCCCGTGACGGGGTGAGCTCCCATTGCTCGGTCCCTGCTCCTGCCAACCTAGCAGTTCGAAAGCACGTCAAAGTGCAAGCAGATAAATAGGTACCGCTCTGGCAGGAGGGTAAACAGTGTTTCCGTGTGCTGCTCTGGTTTGCCAGAAGCGGCTTAGTCATGCTGGCCACATGACCTGGAAGCTGTCTGCGGACAAATGCCGGCTCCCTCAGCCAGTAAAGCGAGATGAGCGTGGCAACCCCAGAGTCGTCCGGGACTGGACCTAATGGTCAGGGGTCCCTTTACCTTTTTTAACAGAGCAAAGGTAAATACTCCAGCTGGAGTGCCCTTATCCCACCAGTGTGCCCAGTCCAAGCTCACAGGAACGACAGACAAAGCTGCATTGCCGGAACCCCACTTCCTAGACCTGGCTTCTTTTGAGGCAAAACGGGAAGGTGCCATTGCCACCCCATCCTGCTGCCGCCCTGCCCTTGTCAAAGTCTCCCTTACCTGGGTTGTGCAGTGGCATTTATGAAGCAACAGTGGGTGCCATCTCACGACATCTTGCCAGAAGCTGTTGCTGCAGCTGGTGTAGCTGTGGCAGGGGGAGGTGGAACGCTGTCAACAGTGCCACCTCTTGAGGTTCAGCCCCCGAGACTGGCCAGCCCTGCTGCATCCAGCACTTCCATCTGGACTGGCTGTAACATGTCTTGTGCATTCCTGGGGAAAGGAGAGCTCTTCTATAAATGTTCTCATGCCTTTGAACTAAAAAAAACAGTGAGTGCCAAACTCTTGGCTTATCCAGGAAAGATAAGAAGCCAGCTAGTTTCAGCCTTTGCTCCTCCTGTTAGTGTATTGCAGACCAGTGATGACAGTCATGGTCCTCTCAGCTTGCCTTTGTGACAGGTTGGCTGGGATAGGTGCTCATTTGCTTTGCTGGGTCTGTGCTCTGAGCCAGGGTGGCGTTGCCCTGACCGAGGGAGCAGGAGAAACTCCCTCACCCTTTTCTTCCAGTTACTGGTGCCTGTGTTCATCCAGGATTGCTTTCCTAGCTGCAGGTCCTGATTTGCATGAATGAAATGACCCAGTTTGCCTCATACAAATTTATATTCTATGTTATATTTGGTCGTTTTCATGGATGGGAGTGAAGTTTTTAGCATTGAAAAAAATGCTATTGCTTGCTTGCTGGACCCTGTGGAAGTATATTATTTTCAAAAGCTACTGTTAGATTAGATAGCGTGCAAAGTAATACTGTCCTGTTGTAATAGGGTTAATAATTCAGCAGTAATTTCTCTACATAGTGCAGTGATGATGCCAGAAAAAAATAATGTTTGGGAATAATAGAGGACCAAAAACTGCCAGAGGAAGGAGGGGGAAAGCAGGATTTTGTCTTTCTAGTGTTTCATAAATAATAGCATTCATGCAAATATTTAAGCATCTTCTAGAAAGATTTGCAATAGCCTTTCCAAACAAATTTTATAGTGCAAAAGCAATGCTAATAAAATTATTCTTGAAGGAATTAACAGTTACTCAAACTAAGGCCATGCAGTCTCAAAAGAAGAATAATTATACTGTTCTCTACCTTCACAACATGCTATGAGTAATGATCATATTGCCAACTATGCTGCGTTTTCTTTCTTTTGAAAGATGCTTTTTATCCTGCAATTGTGTTCCACTGTGCATATGTGCACGCGCACACGCGCACACACACACAGGGCTGTAAAATAATGAACACAATGCCCATGAAACGTGTGTTTTCACATCCTCCTTTATACTGTTACAAAAGTCGAGTGCCTGCCCCTCTTTCTGCCAAGCAGTGGCAAGAGCCCATGGGGTCCCAGGCACAGACACAGGGTCTGTGTCCCTTTGGAGAATAGAAGACATGGCGGAGACTGTTGTGCTATAGAGTTGATTCACCTATTTACGCCTTCAGTCTGCATGGAGGGAGTCCAGAACTCCTTCCACTTGGGGGAGGTTGGAACTATGTGTATGAAACTATGCCAAATCCATATATTATCTAGGTAATCTTATAATTTTTTAGGATATACCAGTATAACTGGGGTGGAGGAGCAGCTGAGAATTAAGTTTTATGGTCACATGATGGGTTTCTGGCTGAAGTGAGACCTGAGAATGTTTCAGCTCACAATCTTGGCCAGCACACAACACCAGCTCCCATGATGCTTGGAGGAAACATGAGGGGGCCAATAAGGATCAGCATGCAAGCTCCGCCCCCTCCATGCACATCATTTGAATGGCCCATCAACTTTGCAGGGTCTCAGTCCCCTCAAATATTTTATGGGGGGATGCTGAAGGGACTTTGGGTCCTAGTCCAAGGCTGCTATGTCCAAGGCATCTCTCTCAGCCAGCCTGCCCAAGATGTCCTCTCCCCTTTTTCTTCCCAGCACACCTTGCTCTATAGACGTACTTTTCCTAACTCTACAAATGTGATTCTATACACCCCATCACCATGGCAACCTCTGTCTGCCCAGTCCCGATAATTCCTCTCTGATGGGCCATCAGCACCTTTTGTCATGTTAATTCCTCTATCCCAAGTGAGGGAAAGGATGCTTAGCATGTACTTTTCCACTCTTCCCTTCAATACTCCAACTAATCAAAATCCATTACTGAATCCAGATATTTTTTGGGATCTTGCCACTGCAAAACCTATAACAATATTCATTCAGCTTTTTCTATATTTTCTCTTGGCTCTTTCTTTTTTTAATAGAAAAAACATAACGTTAAATACGGTTTCTAGGAGCATGAGGGAAGTGGGTTAGTGACTTCATTAGTTCCTGGCCAATTTGTGCTTTGTGCACAGCTGAGTTCTGCAAACGGGGCAAAGAGTTTCTGTGGAGCTCAGTTAGTTTGTGTGGACTGAATTTTTGACTGAGATAGTTCCTTTTCCCACCACCATCCCTCACCCCACCCTTGTGTTAGACTTCCAATCTACTAGGAAGTATATGTGGGATTGAGTGTGGGTGAAATATACTCAGAGTCGCAAAGTGATTTCATGCTCTTTATTCAGCTCATAGTGGTGAGGAGGAATGAATGCGAGCCCCCTCAAAGTATCTGCTTTATATACATGATTTACACAATGGGCTGCACATGATTGGCTAATTCCGGAATTCTACTGTAAGCCAATCAGGTTGTGGATTCACTTCTATCTGGAGAATGATTGGGTGGTTCCTGCCAACCAATCATACTGCTGCATTGTTCTAGGACCAATCAGACTGCTGCATTCTGAATCCTATTGTTCTAGGACCAATCAGACTGCTGCATTTTGGATCCTATTGTTCGAGGACCAATCAGACTGCTGCAGTTTGGATCCTATTCAACTCAGTACATAACAGTGGGTATGTATGAATAAAAGAAAAAAGGTAAAAAAAAATTAGACCAAGATAGGGAGAAAGTACCGTATTTTTCGCTCTATAACACGCACCCGACCATAACACGCACGTAGTTTTTAGAGGAGGAAAATCCGTAGGCATGCCACCCGTAGGCATTCCCTCCATAACACGCACAGACATTTCCCCTTACTTTCTAGGAGGAAAAAAGTGAGTGTTATGGTGCAAAAAATACGGTACTTCTGCAAGGAGATCAGATCCAGGTTTTAGGGCCTTCTAGGCAATGGCCTTCCGGTGGGCCCCTTCCTAGGTGTGGGGTTCTGCTCCTGTTTGGGTAGCCCTGGCAGGCAGACGTGGTGGCGGCAGCAACACTAGTGGTGAACAGCAGAAATGCTCTCACAGCACTCCAGTGGTGGAGCTTCATGCTCTGGCAGCGGGGGGCGGAGAGCAGGCGGGGTGGGGCTGGCGCGTTTCCCGGGGGCATGGCACGCCACCCATAGGGGTGTGGCGTGCATCCTAGGGGCGTGGTGCATGTCCTGGGGGCATGGTGCACTGCCTGCGGGGGCATGGTGCCCAGTGCAGGCGAGGGAGCAGCCACTATGGCACCTCGCCGGGATCGCGCTGCCGGGGGCGATGTGCTCCCCCCCACACTCCTCTTCCTCCACCACTGCCAGATTCCCTCAGTACAAAATAAAGGGGAGGGTGGAGCAGTCAACGGCTGTGGTCCCTGCTGTAAGAGCCCTGGCAGCCGTGTGTGAGGTTGCTGCATGCTGGTTGTTGCATGCCTGTCCTAAGCCACCAAGCAACCGCTCTGTTGTGGTTTTAAGGGTGCATCCTGGATGCTGTTTCATGTGTTGCTCTTGTCCTGTTCAAGCCTTTCTGTTCAGCGTCTTGCTGGGCATCCAGAGGCAGAGAGTGAATCTCACCAGCCTTTGCTCACATGGACTTCATTAGCTGCAGCACTTAACTTCAGCTGTTCTATAACTCTGGGGACCTGAGCCGGCTGCATTCTAAGCATTGACTCCCATACTAGCCTTTACACATACAAAAATAGATTTGTCAAACTTTACTTTAAAAGCTTTGGGAGGCCCTCCAGTCATTCTAGCTGGGTTTGATTCTTTCCCTATATACTGCCTTTCATAAGAGTGTACCCCATAGCAGTAAACAAAATAGAATCAATAACAACCACTGAAATTTGAACTCTGCTTCACCTTTAGAGTTGGCTGTTTCTTGTAATGCAATAACTACACTCAGATGTGAATACAGTTTCTGGGTTTATTTATGACCAGCTGAGAGCATTCTGTGTTTGTAAGATGTTAATACTATAGTAGCTGTAGAGAAAAAGCAGAAGTGGAACAAAGTCATAGCCACACTTTTGCTGAAGCCTTCAGTGTACAAGAAATGCTTCTTGATTTCTCTTGCTTGTTGAATTGATGGAACAACTTGCTTTCTGCATAAATAAACTTTCTCCCCTTAGGGCACATGGGGTCTCAAACTAGGGACTTTTGACAGAGCTAGGCACCCCGCACTCTGTATGACCAATTTCCTGAGAAAAGGGAACTCATTGACACAATCTCCTTGGAAGAAAGGTGGCCATGAATGAAAATGAATGACATGAACTCTGTCTGCTGTGCTTAGGCACCACCACTGGAAATGGCTGAATGGTGGCATTGCAGTTCAGCAGAGGTCAAGCACCATCAAGAGCCAATGAGTCTTTGTTCCTGGTTTGGCTCCTAAGTGTGAGCAACCCCAGTGCCCAAGACCAGTTTCTCTTCAAATTGCACCTACTTGCTCTTGACCTTTAGTACCCAATTCATTAACTCACCAGCTTGCTTTTCTGCCCCCAGACCACCAGTCCTGATGTGAAAGTATTTCCACCTTCCCACATGTTGTATATGAATATGTGAAGATTTGTTGTGTAGATCTCAATAATAATTATACAGGCATGTGCTGGTTCCTTTTGTAAAAAAGCAGCAATTAGATGCACAAGCAAATCAGCCAAGCAAAAACCTAACTGTTGGCTTTGAGCCATTATGCTCCCCATTGGGAAAAGACCCTACTGGGGACCATGGAGGCACGTTTTGATCTGAAATTGCCTTAGAGCCTCATCAACCTCCCCTTTAAAAGCACACCTGAGCTGCACTGAAGGATGTTCATGCAGTAATGTTCCACTGTTGCACTGAGCTTGCATATCTGCTTTCTGCTTTTCTTCTTCTGATAACTCCCCTTCGCAAAAATAAAAATTAAAAAAACAGGTGATGCTCTTCCATCTAAAAACTCATTCTACATACACAACTAAGATGTCAGAGAGAATAACTGAGCTAACTTTCTCCCTACCAGGGCTGACCCCACCAACTGCCTCAGGCAGCTATGAAAAGCAAAGCAAATTGTTAATGGCTATTTCATCTATTGCATTTTTACTCCAAGAGACAGATGCCCATGGAATAACTAGGCCAGCCTTGTGTACCTTGACTTGGGCTGGGGCTGGAGATTGCCTAACAACTTGGCCAGTATTATGTACCTTGACTTGGGCAGGGTGGAGGTGGTTTGCCAATTCTGCCTCAGGCAGCAAAAAATCTTGGAGTTTGGAGTTTGCAAATGCAGAGGCCTCACCAGGAGCCTTAAGCAGCACTGTGTCAAACTCCCCTTTAGAATCATGGACTTGTAGAGTTGGAAGGGACCCTGAGGGTCATCTAGTCCAACCCTCTGCAATGCAGGAACCCCAGCTAAAGCGTCCATGACAGGCGGCCATCCAACCTCTGTTTAAAAATATCCAAGGAAGAAGAGTCTGCCACCTCTCAGGGGAGTCTGTTCCATTGCTGAATAGCTCTGACTGTCAGAAAGTTCTTCTTAATGTTTAGTCAGAAAGCACATCTAAAAAAGCTTGACCATTTGATTCTTGTGAATGCATAAACTGCTATCGCCAAATTGACCTTCACTAAACTTAAAATACAGTTAAAATACAACTGAAAGGAGTTAAAAGTTAAAAATACAACTGAAAGGAGCAAACAGAAAATGATGACCTTAATGCATTTCACAGATTTCCACGAAGTGGAGGCCAAGTATTCATCAAAGTGACTTCATATTCAGATTTGACTCGAATTTGAATAGCACCATCTTTTACAAGTCAAAAGTAAACTTTCTTCCCTCTCCCTTTCTCTCTTTGTGTCCTTGTCTGATGAAATTTCTGCAGGAAATAAACACACTGTTTGTCATAAAGAAAATGAAATGTGCTTTAAAATAAAGTACAATGTACAGTTGGCATTTTCCAGTCGATGCAAGTCATCTTTCTAATCTCAACACCATTTGTGATTTTGCACCATTATACTTTGAAGAAAGAAACTGTAAATCACCCCCCACCCCCCAATTCTGTTCCAATCTGAATAATCTGGAACTAAACTGTTTAATTTTTAAACAAGACTTTAATTTTTAAACATAAAAATTCCTATTCTGATTGCTTAAACAGACAGAAGCTGGATGAAAATTGGTTTTATTGCGTCTCCCATTCTTATGAAGCTGGGGCTGCAAGAAAGTGACATAATTTGTGAGATGAGTGCCACAAGCTGTTAGCTCAGAAAGCCCAATTGTAAATAAACACTTCATTTTAAAATACGGTTCAAAGTCAGTACATTAGGACTGCATTTTAGTTTTGTCTGCAGCAACTTCCAGGTTTCTGAGAGCTGAGGGGAAAAGATGGGTCCAGTTTTCTTTAAAGGCTTCCATTTAAATTTTCAGCTCAAATATGTGACCTTCAAATGTGGTGCCATGCATTTTGTTACTACCTTGAACTGTGCAGCTCTCTGCATCACAGATGCCTGGTTCAATCAACTTGTACCTGTGCTGTACCACTTCAGAATTGAGGTGGGGGCTTTGTTTCATCAGGGACATACGCAGGGAGCCTCACATCCTCCTTTCTCATACAAGATGTCTCTGTGGAGTGGTTTATTCCTTTATTGGGAACAGTGGAACATTCTGTCACATGAGCCTCCAACCTTAGTGGTGCTACCCAAACACAGTGAGAATGGGTCCATGGATTTAAGTATTTTAGTCTTTGCTGAGTTTTTCTATGGTGCTACCCCTTTAGATCTTTCAGGTGACACAGGGCAAATAGTATTTCTCTGTAACATCTGAATCAGGAGAGACCATGCTGGATGCAACCATGGGCTAGGGGAGGGCTAATAGACTGATTCCTGACCGGATGGAGGGCATATGAATGGACGGTTCCCAGGTCCAGGGATTGGGTTGCATTCCCTCTGCAAGAGCAGGTGTGTAGAGTGTGTGTGTGTGTGTGTGGCGGGGTGTGTGTGCACCTAGATCCATTGCTGTCACAAGAGGCAGGGGAGGGGACTTTGGTCTTTCAAACTCCAGTGGTGCCCTGTGTGAGCCCAAAATGTTGGGACCCTTAAATTATAATTTCCCCAAGGTTGCCTGGACTGTGATTGTTTTGTTTTTATCTTCTGTACACGGTTCAGTTTTATTTGTGATATATAGTTTTGTTTTTGCAGGCAGGGTATATTGTTCTTGGGAAATTTTATTGAAGGTAAAACCATACACAAAAATATTTATTCTGCTTTTAAAATGTGTATAAAATGTGCATGTTACAGATGTAAAAGTGTGTAAAAATGCATATAATTTAAACACGATTTTCTGTGTGTTCCTTCAAAAAATCCCATGAAATAAAGTAGAATTATGGTGCACCAGCAAAACTAAAAATGGATGCAATTAGAGTGCTTTGTCCATTCCTATTGGTATACCAGCCTCATTTGGTAAAAGGTAATCTGTGCCACCTGGGACGCGGGTGGCGCTGTTGGTAAAAGCCTCAGCGCCTAGGGCTTGCCGATCGAAAGGTCAGCGGTTCGAATCCCCGTGGCGGGGTGCGCTCCCGTTGTTCAGTCCCAGCGCCTGCCAACCTAGCAGTTCGAAAGCACCCCCGGGTGCAAGTAGATAAATAGGGACCGCTTACCAGCGGGAAGGTAAACGGCGTTTCCGTGTGCGGCTCTGGGTCGCCAGAGCAGCGATGTCACGCTGGCCACGTGACCCAGAAGTGTCTCCAGACAGCGCTGGCCCCCGGCCTCTTGAGTGAGATGGGCGCACAACCCTAGAGTCTGTCAAGACTGGCCCGTACGGGCAGGGGTACCTTTACCTTTTTAATCTGTGCCACCATGAAGCTTGATTTAGGTGCATGCCCAGACTGCAAGCCTAATAGTTTGGGGGCATGGAAGTTGAACACCATCCTCATGAGGAGGAAGGGTGGGAGATATACTGAATCAATTAAAATAAATAAATAGTAAGTACTGAATCATCCACTCACAGGTCTTCCATCTTCAGTTTTGGGGGCCCTTGTCAATTACTGATGCCCTCAAATGATGGTGATGATGATGGGCCCAGTGGGGATGTGGCAAGACTGAAGCACAGGAATGCACCCTTCACAGCGCCATTGGCAGGAGGCAAGGGCCCTCTCGCCATGCCCTGATACCCACGTATCTAAAGTCTGGGGAAGCGCTTTAGAGGGTGAGAGTCTCTTTCAAGACCAATTTGTGTATGTTTTGATTCTGTGCTCAAGATCGCCTGCTGCGGCTTCAGCTCCCCACTTGTGCAGTGTGATTGGCTGGCTGGGATATATATTCCCTTTGCTTGTTATGATATTCAACAATTCTGAAGGCCGATGGGTTTACCCTTAATTTTTCACAGACTATTTGCTCTTTCAAGGCCTGCACTGAGATAATGCATGTGAAGTGGTTTCTAAAGTGTTCTGCTATAGATGGCCTTCGAGGTGCCATGCAGGCCTGTCCTTGCTACCAGACAAGATATAATTGGAAATGAAAATTCAGCTGTATACGAAGGCTAAACAGTTATTGCACAAGTTCATGGGACAAATGTGAGATTTCAGTTGAGCACATGGAGGAGGGAAGAGTCTCATACCCATGATCTGTACTGCCAATCTCAGTATGTTCTGTCAAAGTCCAGTATGAAAAAGCCTATGCATGAGCAAAGTCATTGTTCATAGATGCTTCCTAGAGAACCTGGAACCCTTCAAAAGGCAGGGTATTTTATTAGGCTGTACAGACCCCCACCCCATAAACTTGTATGGAATGTATGAAGGTCATTGGGTAGGAATACTCTTTCATACATTTAGTGACTATGCAGGGATTGCACGAAAAGGGATTTTGTTATAGGAAGATCAATTGCTACATTTTGCAGACTGTAGACTAAGGACAAGGTTTCTATGCCATGCTCACGCCATGCACACCATGCCAGTGTGGTGTAGTGGTTAAGAGCGGTAGATTCGTAATCTGGGGAACCAGGTTCTTGTCTCCACTCCTCCACATGCAGCTGCTGGGTGACCTTGGAGTCTCCTTGGAGCCCCACTCACCTCACAGAGTGCTTGTTGTGGGGGAGGAAGGGAAAGGAGAATGTTAGCCGCTTTGAGACTCCTTCGGGAAGTGATAAAAGGGATATCAAATCCAAACTCTTCTTCTTCTTCAGTAACTTGGGAGTGAGCACCAGTGACTGCATACACAAAACTGAATTATTCTGGATTTTAAAGTTCTTTCAATGCTGTCACTTGGATGTCAACACAGCTAGAACCCAGCATTAAACTTAGTCTTGGGACGTCTAGAAAGTTTCTAGAGCAGGGGTTTTCCATGGCATTTTTTTTTTGCCAGAAGTGCAAAAAACATTTGTTGCCCTGCTCAGAGACCAATGTGTATCTTCATTGACTCCTTTCCCTCATGATGATACCTGAAGCAAGCCGCTGTCACATTTCTGCATGACAGGGCTGGCTCTGCACATGTAGCAATTGTCTGTGGATGTTCTTAAGTATTGCAAAAGAAACTGAAATTAGGGACTAAAGATCCTCAAGCCTATCACCACAGATAAAGATTTAACCTGTACCCATTGCTTGTTGGAATATGTAGTTCCTTAGCTTGAGATATGCTGGGATGGAAATGAAAGGGAGAAATTGGCACTGGACTTGGAAAGTACTTAGTCATCAAGACAACATTTAAAATGTCTTCAGTAGGGCAGATGATAATGTGGCATACAATAGACACAGATGTCAGTCTTAGCAACTTTACAAGGAGAGTCGTCGTCCCCCTTTCAATTGCTCCTCTCTATTGAGCACATAAATGCTGTCTCTTTTTATCAGATAATTCCTCCCTGCTTTCCCTTAGAGCCAATGGGCCAAATCTTCAAGGCCTTACTAAGTCATAGAAAGTACATGGTAGATGCTATAGAGAGTTGTTACAGAGTTCGCTGAAAAGCTGCAAGAGAAAGGGAACAACCAGGAGACTGTCTGGTAACTTTCATTTTTTAAAAAGTGAAGGATGCAATCTTTCAAAATAAATTATGAAAACAGTCTCCAGGGGGATGGTAGGATGGTAGAGATGTTTGGGGAAGTTCCATTTAGGCTCTGTCAAAAAAAGTCGAAAGTACTGGTATATCACAAATGGTCTGATCAAGGCTAAAATCCAATTCAAATGGGAATTTCCAGAGGGAATTTCCTTCACATATAAAAAGAAAAAAAACAGGCTGATAAATGAAACTCAGAGATATGAATTTTGGTGAAAAAGTGGCAGAGATTTTGAATTTGACAGACCATACATCACACCAGAACAACTGGATTTAGCTGGAGGGGCAGAGGGAGCACAAATAGAGGGAGCAACAGGGGGAGAGATAGATAAATTAACTAATCAAGACAACACCAAGCTATAGACAAGACTTTAATACAGTAAAACACAATGGCAGACGTATAGGTATTGAGCTGGAATGTAAATGGTCTAAATAACAAAGTAAAGCAGAATAAAACTGAGCATGTATTACTCAAACAGAATTTAGATGTACTGGTAATTTGCCTTCAAGAAACACATATAGTGAGTAAGCATAAAAGAGTTATAATTAATAAAAAAAACTGGTACAGAATTTGTAACAGCAGATAAATTGAAAGATGTGGTGTGGTCTTGTATGTGAAACCAAAATTTGAGCCCAAACAAATATTAAAAGATGAACAAGGGAGAGTAATAGGAGTCAGGTTGCAGTGCAAGGTGAAAAGATTCTTTTAGTAGATATTTATGCCCCCAATGACAATAAGTCGGAGTTTTATAAAAAATTAGAAACAGATTTATTAGAATTTGCAGATCAGAAAATAATTCTGATGGGAGATTTGAATGGGGTTTTTTCATTAGAAATGGACAGAACAATTAGAAAAAAGGAGACCAAAGAAGGTAGACTTCCAATGACTTTTAAATGGTAGAAAATTTAAATTTCATAGAATCATAGAATCATAGAGTTGGAGGAGACCACAAGGGCCATCGAGTCCAACCCCCTGCCAAGCAGGAAACACCATCAGAGCACTCCTGACATATGGTTGTCAAGCCTCTGCTTAAAGACCTCCAAAGAAGGAGACTCCACCACACTCCTTGGCAGCAAATTCCACTGTCGAACCGCTCTTACTGTCAGGAAGTTCTTCCTAATGTTTAGGTGGAATCTTCTTTCTTGTAGTTTGGATCCATTGCTCCGTGTCCACTTCTCTGGAGCAGCAGAAAACAACCTTTCTCCCTCCTCTATGTGACATCCTTTTATATATTTGAACATGGCTATCATATCACCCCTTAACCTCCTCTTCTCCAGGCTAAACATGCCCAGCTCCCTTAGCCATTCCTCATAAGGCATCGTTTCCAGGCCTTTGACCATTTTGGTTGCCCTCCTCTGGACACATTCCAGTTTGTCAGTGTCCTTCTTGAACTGTGGTGCCCAGAACTGGACACAGTACTCCAGGTGAGGTCTGACCAGAGCAGAATACAGTGGCACTATTACTTCCCTTGATCTAGATGCTATACTCCTATTGATGCAGCCCAGAATTGCATTGGCTTTTTTAGCTGCCGCGTCACACTGTTGGCTCATGTCAAGTTTGTGGTCAACCAAGACTCCTAGATCCTTTTCACATGTACTGCTCTCAAGCCAGGTGTCACCCATCTTGTATTTGTGCCTCTCATTTTTTTTGCCCAAGTGCAATACTTTACATTTCTCCCTGTTAAAATTCATCTTGTTTGTTTTGGCCCAGTTCTCCAATCTGTCAAGGTCGTTTTGAAGTGTGATCCTGTCCTCTGGGGTGTTAGCCACCCCTCCCAGTTTGGTGTCATCTGCAAATTTGATCAGGATGCCCTTGAGCCATCATCCAAGTCGTTGATAAAGATGTTGAATAAGACCGGGCCCAAGACAGAACCCTGTGGCACCCCACTAGTCACTCTTCTCCAGGATGAAGAGGAACCATTGATGAGCACCCTTTGGGTTCGGTCAGTCAGCCAGTTACAAATCCACTGAGTGGTAGCAAAGTCAAGACCGCATTTTACCAGCTTCTTTACAAGAATATCATGGGGCACCTTGTCAAATGCCTTGCTGAAATCAAGGTAGGCTACATCCACTGCGTTCCCTTCATCTACCAGGCTTGTAATTCTGTCAAAAAACGAGATCAGGTTAGTCTGATATGACTTATTTTTCAGAAATCCATGCTGACTATTGGTGATCACAGCATTCCTTTCTAGGTGCTCACAGACTGTTTGCTTAATGATCTGCTCCAGAATCTTCCCTGGTATTGATGTCAGACTGACTGGGCGGTAATTATTTGGGTCCTCTCTTTTCCCCTTTTTGAAAATAGGGACAACATTTGCCCTCCTCCAGTCTGCCGGGACTTCGCCTGTTCTCCAGGAATTCTCAAAGATGACTGCCAGTGGTTCTGAAATCACATCTGCCAGTTCTCTTAATACTCTTGGATGCAGTTCATCTGGCCCTGGAGACTTGAATACATCTAGACTAGCCAAGTATTCTTGTATTATCTCCTTATTTATTCTGGGCTGTGTTTCCTCTGCTGAATCCTTTGCTCCAAATTCTTCAGGTCGGGCATTGTTTCCTTTATCGGAGAAGACTGAGGCAAAGAAGGCATTGAGGAGTTCAGCCCTTTCTGTGTCCCCTGTTTGCATTTCACCATCTTCTCCTCTGAGTGACCCCACTGTTTCTTTGTTCTTCCTTTTGCTACGAACATACCCATAAAAGCCTTTTTTGTTGCTTTTAACCTCTCTAGCAAGCCTGAGTTCATTCTGTGCTTTAGCTTTTCTGACTTTGTGTCTACACCTGCTGGCTATTTGTTTGAATTCCTCTTTGGTGGTTTCCCCCCTTTTCCATTTTTTTGTACACATCCTTTTTTAATCTTAACTCAGTTAAAAGTTCTTTAGATAGCCACCTTGGCTTCTTTAGGTACCTTCCATGTTTCCGCCCCATTGGTATTGCCTGAAGTTGTGCTTTTACTATCTCCCTCTTAACAAACTCCCAGCCATCATGAACTCCCTTTCCTTTTAGTATTACTGTCCATGGGATCTCACCCAGCACTTCCCTAAGTTTTATGAAGTCGGCTTTCTTAAAGTCAAGAAATTGAGTCCTAGTATGCTTGGCTGCTCCTTTCCGCTGCATAGTAAACTTCAGAAGAGCATGATCACTCGTGCCTAATGATCCTTCCACTTCTACCCCACTAACCAGGTCATCAACATTGGTTAATTAATGGACATTTGGAGAAATAAACATTTGTTAGACAGTGAATTCACATTTTATTCACATGTTTATGAAAGCAGTGCTCAAATTGATGCTACATTGATTTCTACAGAATTGGAAATAGTAGTTTAAAAAAATTGAAATAATCCAAAGAACATTATCTGATAATAATCCATTATTAATGGAATTGCAATATGAAAAACAATCCACTTTTTGATAGAGATTAAATGAAGAGTTGTTAAATGATCAAACCTTTGTGGAAAAAACAGGAAAGATTATAGGAGAATATTTTGAGCAAAATCTTAATAAAGGAACAAATTTGCAGGTAGTATGGGATGCTAGTAAAGCAGTGATGAGGGGATTATTTATTCAACAGAATGCATACCAAAGGAAAATAAGAGAGAAGAATAAGAAAGAAATCCTAGAAGCCTTAATGAAAAAATAAAAAGAATTAATATATAAACCAAATAAAGTGTCTACCAAACAGGCAATCAAAATTTTACAAAATCAATATTCAATTATTGTTAATTATGAAATAGAGTGGAAAATCAAAATAATGAAACCAAAATATTTTGAACATGCAAATAAACCAGGAAAATTATTAGCATGACAAATTAGGGAAAACGAGCAAAAGAATATTGTAAATAAAATTAAATGAAATGAAAAAGTTATAGATAATTTGAAGGAAATTAGGAAAGCATTTGTTAAATATTTCACAGATTTATATAGGAGAGGAAAGGAAAGGAAAGGAAAAAAGTATAGAAATAGCTAAGTATTTGAAAGAGAGTAGTCTACCAAAAATCAAAGAAGAGGAATTAATAGATCTGAATGCATCAATAACATCTCAGGAAGTGGTAGAGGCAATCAAGCAGAAAAGACAGGGAAATTGCTAGGACCAGATGGACTGTCAGCTAAATATTATCAAATATTACATAAACAATTATTAATACATTACAGGAAGTAATGAATGAAATTTTAAGATCTGGAAAAATCCCAAAGACGTGGAAAGAGGAGAGGCATATATAACATTAATTCCTAAACAACTTTAATAAAAAAATTATGGGCCAATTTCATTATTAAATAATGATTATAAATTGTTTGCATATATAATGGCTAACAGGATGAAAATAATCTTGAAAGAATACATTCATCATGACCAAGCAAGATTTCTTCCAGGGAGACAAATGAAAGATAATATGAGAAATATTATTGATATTATAGAATACCTGGAAGTGAGAAATGAAGAACAAGCAGCAATTATGCTTATAGATGCTTATAGATACAGAAAAAGCCTTCGACAATGTCTCTTGGGAATTTATGAAAAGAGTTCTTGAAATAACAATTAGAGGACTGGGAGAAATTATGGAGAGTAAATTTGAAATATACCGATTGTATGTTATTAAAAGAGAATTAAATGAAAATGATGTACCATTGGTATATCACACCAATGAAAATGGCCAAAATGTATAGAGCAAGCTCCAATAAGTGTTGGAAGTGTAAAGAGAAGGAAGGTACTTTTTATCATCTATGGTGGAATTGTAAAATAGTTAAAAATTATTGGGAAATTATATATAATGAAATGAAAAAAAATGTTTAAGATAACTTTTGTTAAAACCCCAGAAGCTCTTTTGTTAGGAATTTTAGGTCAAGACTTGCCAAAGGAAAAACACAGACTCTTTATGTATGCAACAACCGCAGCAAGGGTGCTATTGGCATAAAGATGGAAAAGCGATAGAATACCAACTAAAGAAGAGTGGCAAGAAAAACTTACTGAATATGCCGATATGGCAGAACTAACTGATAGCCTATGAAATAAGGACAAAAATCCTTTAAAGAAGATTGGAAACCATTTTCAGCTTATCTACAGAAACAATGCAAAGATTTGAACACATTAGCAGGTTTTGAGTAAACATTTACAAGTAACAAAATGTATATAAATTATATGATTATTTTTTTAAAAAAGGGAATCGAAGGTAATATGCAGGAATTGATATTATGTTAAAATAAACCAGAGAGGGAGGTTGAGGAAAGTCTGGGGATGGGGGTGGAGAGGGATAATTTGGGACTGATGAATTATGATATTTGTTATAATGATATTCTGGAAAAAATGGAAAACTTAATAAAAATTATTTTTTAAAAAAAACTAAGTCATAGAAAGTAGATTGGATTGGTTGGGGCAGAATTGAAGACTGGGGTGGATCTGCAAGCTGCTATATTAGTCCATGACTAGCTGCACCATTAGGCACAGCCAAGCAAAAACATGGACCCTATGGATGAAAATTGGTCCTGCTTGGTATGGAGATCAGCAGCGACTCGGAATAAAATCCATAAAATTATGTAGATCAGGTGGAAATTACACTTGATAGTTAGTGTGTACATGGCTGAGAGATATAAACTCTGTCAGTGGCAGATCTTGGGGTCTCAAATTCAGTGGTGCCGTGTGCAACACCAAAATTCAGTGCCCCTTTGCCTCTCACACTCCATGGTCAACCATAGTTGCAGCATCCCTGGTAATGCCCTGGAGCTCTGTGCCTCGTGTGTGGGTGCCCCCCCTAAACCTGCCTCTGGCTCTGTTAAGATTTCCATATGTGAAGAGAAGAGGGCAGCAGACACTTGTACAGGGAAAGGCTATGCTGTCCTTGCTCACAGTTTCATATGGGCTGGTCTTCTTTCTTCCAGCATTCTCTGTAAGTCCTGGCATGGACTTGTCTGTGCTTAAGAGCATTCTGGAATTCTAGTCTGGATCAGCATATGCATCTGCCATAAACATTACACATGCAATTGTGGAAGGCTAGCATATCATATTACAGAAGAGCTAAAGAAAAAACACTACTGGCTACATTGGACACAAACTTACAGGATACTGTTTGACTACCTACATTATTTACTACCTGCATTATATTACATTATTGTAAAATGCAAAAAAGGGATATGCAAATGACCAATCATATCCATAGGGCTGCTGTGCACACCTGGTGAATGTGATGAAATATGTGGTGGTAGTTTTCTGCTAATGCCTGCTTATATGTGTCTCTTGGCAACTGCCAGGTCTCTGATTATAGATGTCCGCTACCCATCCTTTTGTAAGAAAGAAATGCATACATTTATTACTGTCCCAAACGTTTGTTGTTGTTATATTTTTAATTCATCAGTCATACTTATGAGGGAGCACTAAACCTCAGAAAGCAAAATCAGCCCCAGCACTGCTTCAACACATCGTCTGCTTTCTTCTCTCGCATACACACAATCATGGCAAATTCTTTTTTAAACAGAAAAATGTCATTACCGTTCCTCTGAAGTACACAAGTGAGTTGGCCACCTCTTGCTGAAAGCAACAAATGCTTGCCACCCTAGGCAAGTAAATTCACATGGAGAGCAATACTGCCTGCAGGACTTCTTTAGGCAGGAGTCTTCCAAGAAGATTCTAAGACCAGGGTTAGGAGGATACAGAAGAGGACATTCCTCCTGGTATTCAGGACAACACCAAACCATTTTAGTTTCTGGTACATAAATCCAACACTTTGGAGCCCAGATATTACTTGGTAACCAGGTGCCTCTTTAAGGATAAGGCCGAGTCCCCTGCTTGCCCAGCCCATCATTCCATTCCACTCTTCCATGTTTCCCTCCTCTGTATTATGAAATCACCCTCACCTTCTCCAAAACATAGGAACCAGTTTCCTTATTTGGCATGCTCATTATCAGCTTTTTTAATCTGAGCATTTAATAGTCCCAAATGATTCTTAAACTGGTTATTTATAAGCTCCCTCTTGGCTGCTGTTACTCTGCTAAATTTTGTGTGTGTCTAACAAACATTTTGAGTATAATTAGCTCATAAACAATAGCATGTACATGCTTGCTATTTAAGCCTCTGTTGAGCAATCTGATTTTATTCAAAGCTTTCTCAGCTTGACATGTTTTTCCTCACAATTCAAGGCTATTTTGTATGAACTTCTTGTCTGCCTCCTCCTTTTAGATGGCAATACTAAAAAACTCCCACAAATGTTATATGGGCAAAACAATCTGTTTACTCACTTTCTTGCTTTGTTTCTTTTTCCTCATTGACTAAAAAGAAGATGACCAATTAGACAAGTTTATATTGGTCCTGATATAATTTCACACCAAAAACATCAAACAGCATATAAGAACATTCTGGTGGCAGCGGCTGATGTGCTTGTCTGTCATAGATAGTATGAAAACACGCTTTGGATTACAGAAAGGTAGCCGTGTTGGTCTGCCATAGTCAAAACAAAAAATTTTTTTCCTTCCAGTAGCACCTTAAAGACCAACTAAGTTAGTTCTTGGTATGAGCTTTCGTGTGCATGCACACTTGCACACTGCACACTGTGTATCTGAAGAAGTGTGCATGCACACGAAAGCTCATACCAAGAACTAACTTAGTTGGTCTTTAAGGTGCTACTGGAAGGAAAAAAAATTTTTGTTTACGCTTTGGATTGTACACTTAACAACTGCCTGCCAATTTGACTTCTGGATGACACAAAGGGCCGTTTCAACTGAGAGAGCACGGGGTTTCTCCCACACTGAAATAGTAATCTACCACTTCTGGCAGGTGTGGAAGCACTTCTGTAACAGGTCCAGGACATAGCTTTCTGGTGGGTTCTGAGCCCACTTCAGAATAAAAGGAGTCCTCTAGAGCAGGGAAGGCGAGGTGTTGGGGAAGCCTTTCTCAAGCTCAGGTCCCCAGGTGTTGTTGGACTACAACTCCCATCAACCCTGACCACTAGTTGTGCTACCCAGGATGATGGAAGTTGTAGTCCAACACCACCTGGGGACCTGAGCTTGAGAAAGAATGCCTTGGGGTATGTAAGGTGTGTATGTATATATGTATGTATGTGAGTGGTACAGCACAGGCAAATTACATCTTTCTCCCAGAAGGAAAGGTTTTTACATTCATTGAGAAGAAATTAGCACATTTCTCATGCAAGACTGGAAGTCTTTGGATATGGCAAGATGAAGACTCCGTCATCCCAGCATAGAAGGTTTGCCAGAGGTCACTGGATCTCAGGGACACTGGAATGTGGGGGTGAATAGAGCTAGATCTCCCTCAGTGCAACTGGGCTACAGAAGCCGTTTTAGTTTTGTCAACACAGGATGAAGTAAGAACCAACAAATGGACTGTAGTCACCAATAAAGTATTTGTGTATGATTTTTATTTTAAAGACGTATATGTTATACTCTATCCAAATTACTGTCTTCATTACTATATTGTACTTTAGCATGTAAATCAATATAGATGGTGGGCAGTTAAAAATAATGCTGCTCAGAATTTATCAGGAAACATCATAATTGTGGGCTTGTTTCTAAGGCTGAACTATAGTTAAATATAGCATTAATATTTTATGCAGTGATGCTGCCTTAGATTGTTTTAAATAAAAGTCAGCATACTTCAGATGCAGCAAACAGGACTTCCACAATAATCTTAGCTATAATGTATGCACCCTGACGCATGGCATTGATTTTTCCTTATATATGGCTGCATTGATTTTTAAAGTTCACAGAAGCATTCTCGTTCTGAACAAGAAACTAGCAAATTAATATGATCTTTGGCGAAAACTTCCATTTTGCATTTTTTCATTAAACGATCGATGCTGTGGTGTGCTCATTTTGAAGGTACACAAATGTATTTTGATAAACTTGTACGCTGGTTAGTTTTACATGCATGGCTCATTGGAACCCTCCCCCTTCTGAAATTCAAATAAAGCTCAAGAAAGACATTATTTCAGACCATACATTATCTATGAAAGTGCAGAAAATAAGAAAAAATAATGGGATAATTTATTGGCCCATGCCATGTGCATCAATGTATGTGCATATCTGTCTCTATGTGCCTGTGTATGTGTGGCCAGAATCAAGTTTGGTTATAGAGTTCATAGGGTTAACTTGGAAACCTCGCAAACACTGAGGCTGAAATACTGAACATTAAGTGTGGTTGAGATGCCACAACTCTTGACTAAGGGGCTACAGGATTTCCTGGGTCCTGCATTCCCTGGACTAGATGACCTCTGGGGGTCCATTCCAACTCTACAATTCTATGTTAATATGATTCTATGAGTCTAAGATATCTCTATATAAATAAGTAGATAGCTGGGAGGTAAGCTGCGCTGGTGCTGGCTCGCCAGAGCAGCTTCGTCATGCTGGCCACGTGACCCGGAAGTGTCTTCGGACAGCGATGGCCCCCGGCCTCTTAAGTGAGATGGGCGCACAACCCTAGAGTCGGACACGACTGGCCCGTATGGGCAGGGGTACCTTTACCTTTAAGCTGTTCAAGGTGTAACTGGGAGTGATAAGGAAAATTTTTATAAGCCTGGGCTGCTACTTAAGAGTAAAAGTCTTCTGCAAGGAGGAAAGTGGAGGTGGTTTAATCTATTTTATTTTGCTACTTTGCCTCAAAGGCAATAGACTGTTGTTGTTGGGGGCTTTTTTTTTGTAACTCTTGCATTGCATAACTTCATATTTTCTTTCTGTTTTAGTAAACTCTTTGCTTGTTTCATAACCCTGTTTGGTCTCAGATTATTTTTTTACATCCTTGTGCTCACAAACTGTAATACCACATCACTTAAGAGGCTTCGGGGAGACCCCAGGCAAATTTGGAAGCTGTTTGATAAGATTTTGTCTACTTGGGCTCCATCTTAACCAGCAACCTTTCCATCAATGCTGAGCTGGACAAGCGTATTAGCAAGGCAGCTATGGTGCTGTCTTGCCTCTCCAAGAGGATATGGGAGAATTGGATGGGAACAACCAATACGAAGATGAAGGTCTACCAGGTTTGTGTGTTGAGCATGCTGCTTTATGAGTCTTGGGTAACGTCTCCCACATGTGTCGCTTCAGGAAGATTTGGCGCATCACTGACATTTATCAGTGTTATTAATTGGGAACCCCTTTTGGACTTTTGTGTGAAATGGAAGAGAGCTGACTGAGCTGAGGGATACACTTTGTGTTAGCTGGGAATACTCTCTCCTCAGATGGCATAGGACCCAGGGTGGCTGGGAGATGGCTGTCACAATTTATCTGCTGTTACTATTGCCACAAAGATTTTGTGGAACATACAAGGATGAAAGGTTTGCAACACAATGGCAGTTTCATTGATATGTGACTAGAAGAGGGAAAGAAGAGCTAGGCCATCATATCAAATAACTCAGAGGAAGGGAAAATGGCCCATCACTAATGCAGGTATACCTGAAAATTTAATAAGCATTTCAGGTTGCAGCATTTAATTGCATTAGCTCACATACATCTACTGACGTTTACATAGGAGTGAGGAAAAGTTGTAGTGATAGGCCAGTCAGAAGAGTACAAATTCCTGACTATATAGACCAGGGGCCTGCAACCTTTAAGACAAAAAGAGCCACTTGGACCCGTTTCCGAAGGAAAAAAACTGGGAGCCGCAAAACCATTGCATGCGCGCCGCTGCCCTCCGATCTGACAGCGGGTGGGAAGGTGACGTCGGGACGGTGCGTGACTAACGCACGCACCGCCCCATGCGACGTCACAGCCAGTACAGCGCCCGCCACAGTGGGGAGTGTCGGGGCGCACAATGCGCCTCCTCCCCTCGCTAGTATCCGCCCCGGAGCCGCGGCAAAGGTGTAAAAGAGCCACATGCGGCTCCGGAGCCGCGGGTTGCCGACCCCTGATATAGACTATAGACTAGAATGGTAGAAACATTTCTAGAATGAACCTGGGATTCAGCCCAGTCCGTTGAAACGGCCACTATCTCCAGGGCATGCCAGGCCTTACTGTGGATGCCCAGAGGGATAGGGGGGGTTTGACATGCAAAGGCCATGGATCATTTATAGAGCGGTAGAGACACACCATGCTTCTCTGTACAATGGAAGAGTGGGTTATGGAAGAATGAACTGCAGAATCCATATCAGTCAGAAATTTGAACAGAATGGAATATCAAAACTTTTAAAAACAGAAATGTTCAGTTCCACTCTTCCTAGGATAATTTAATGTTTACTTAGTGTTCAAATTATAAGAGATTACTCTGAGGCCTTATACAACTCACCCAAGCTTTCATTTCCTACTCTTTAAGTCTGGACCAGGAAATGATGCCATAGCTGTCAACTTTCAGATTTGAAAATAAGAGATCAGCAGCCTTGAAAATAAGGGCTCAGCAGCCTCACCTATCCCGGGAGCCTCAAAATAAGGGATCGGCAGCCTCACCTGTCCCGGGGACAGTCTACGGGATATCTAACAATCTGGGATAGCAGCGGGAAGCAGCGGGAAAAGGCGCTGGAATAAGGGAATTTCCCACCAAAAAAGGGAAGGTTGACAGCTATGAATGATGCGAATGCCAACATTAATATCACTGTCATTGACATTAGCAGAGAAAACAGCTTCATTCACTAAGCAATTCAATAAATCCACTGGTAGTTACACTGGTATCCTATTGAAATAAAAAAATGAGGCCATATATTGGCAGCTAAAATGTATAGGTGGCAGATCTAGGTTACCTGGGCCTTATTTGCTCAGCTATTGTTTGAGTTAATCACTAGCATAGCAACCGTTCTTAATACCTCTGATGTTTTATGTCAGATAGCACAGAACGGTCAGCATTGATTTGCTGGAACTGTTTGGAGTGAACAGCACAATGTCCTGTGGATGTTCACATATAAAATTGAGTTGTCAACCCTAATGGGAAAATAGAGTAACAGTGAGAAGGTGGTTCATTCCAGTTTCTAAGAGACAAAATGTACAAGGAAGGAGTGACAGCTAGCTCTCTGTTCTTTGCTGAAAAAAATCTCTTGGGTGGCTTGTACATTTAAGCTCACATTTTGCAGATTTGTCATGTTGGTAGAAACCTGGATCTCATCTTGTCTGCTTCACAGCACAGAGGAAGGCAACAGCCTTCACACCAAGCACAACAACCAGGGGCTTCAAACCACTGGTTCTGATATCTCCAAATCACTGGCCGACAAAGGTGGGGCAGGGGAAGCAGCCCGCCCCGGGTGCCATCTGGGGGGGTGACATCACAGCCGCCCCCTTGGGATGTGTGCCGCCTGCCGCGCACCCCCGGAATGCACACCACACCTCCTGCAGGTGGCGGGCCGCACGCCAGCCACGCCCCTGCATGTTCACCACTCCGGGTGCTGGGGCATGTAGCTAAGCCACTGCTCCAAATGCCTCAAACCAAAGGTGTATTGTGTCAATGTTTAACACTGAGGAAAGGTAATGTGTACCCGAGCTCTAAGGGCCACTTCCAAGAGGTCTTCTTCCCACACCACTCTGATAGTACAATAAGAAAGTGAGAATCCATGAGACAGCTTGCTCCCATAATGGTTTAGTTCAGATTTGCAGGAGATGTGACATTGAAGTGGGAAGGATGCACATAACTGACCCCTCCCATGACTGGATTTGCAGTGTTACCAGGAGAAGCATGGAATCAAAAACTTGCCCCCAAGCTGCTCAGTCCACTTCAGACAGTGCAGAAGAAATAAGGACTGAAAGAATGGTGGACCCCTTATTTTAAAAGTCCTGGAAGTTTTATAAGGGCTGCCTTGTTGAGGCTGCTTCAGACAATCTCCAGAACCTGTGGGAGAGAAAGACTCATGCTTTGTCTCTACACACTACCATGTCATGTTTGATTTCCGAGCACAATTCAAAATGTTGGTGCTGACCTTTAAAGCCCTTAAACGGCCTTGGTCCAATATACCTGAAGGAGCGTCTCCACCCCCATCATTCTGCCCGGACACTAAGGTCCTCTTCTGAGGGCCTTCTGGCGGTTCCCTCACTGTGAGAAGCCAAGTTACAGGGAAAATATAACAGCATCTTGTTCCCACATAAGAATATGTTCCTTTCTGGTGAGATATGACTCCATGTGGCTGCCTATTTGCTAGTGGGCCCAATTGCTTGTGTTGACTTTAATGTATAAAGCCCTGAATGACATAGGACTCAATTCTGTGAAGCAGTGCATCTCCCCATATCTGCTGCCCAGACCCTTTTCATGGTTCCATCTGTGGCTGTGGCCCCCTGGGCAGTGAGGTGAGATGGGGCCTTCTTTCATGGTAGCACCTTGCATGTGGAGCATAAGCACTCAAAGGGAGGAGTGTAAAACTAGCTTTTTCAAGTGCACCGCTGAACTGTTTTAGTGGTTAGATGCTGTGTTTTTATTTTTGTTTAATTCCATGTTTATATTGTTTAGTTTTCATCAGACTAAATTTAAAAAGCAGAAAGATAGAAATTTGAAAAGGGTTCTCTCTCACTGCCTTCTGGTGCGGCACTTGGTTTCTTGCAGCAAAGTTGAAGAGAATCCCATGGCCTCTTAAAAACCAGATTTACTGTAGCCTGGGTATTCATATGCAGGACTCTGAGCATCTGAACCAAGTCTCACTTATGCTGCACAAGAGAAGACAATGGCTATTTTTGGATGAATAACTCATATACCTGCAGGAGTGAATGAGATCTTTTCTATCATTGCACCTGCAGCTTGAAACAATTGCTGATTTCCTTCATCTGGAAGATTACTCCTGATAGCTGGTTCCATGAATGAAGCAACACATGGCAGTAGGAAGCAGAGAACAAGGCAGTGAGTTGTCAGTGAGTCATGCATGGAGGAGAAGTGAGATTCAAAGCAAATCTTGATTTTTAAGACTTAAGAGAGAATGGTCCCTTTGTTCTACCAGATGAAGAGCTGTGCTTAAGGAAGAATGGTATGCACAGCAGAACTACGTGACATGACAGCCTTTCAGAACAGATCCTTTTCCTTGAGAATGATTTTTAAAAATGGCAGAAGCACTCATTCTCGTATTAGAAGCCTATAATCAAAGGTTTAGTTTCTTTGTTAAATCTGTATGTGAAATTCAGCCCCTTCTGCTTCTCAGCCCTCAACAGCTCCTTGAAGCCATAATGCTGAAGTGACAGTGGAAGCCAGACATGATAGAATTCCTCTTCTAACCTCTTCTCTTAAAAGGATGGACTCTATGACCTCATCCATATGTAACACTAAACTGCAGTTCAGTGCTATGTGAAAGAGACTCAAAATTACATGAGCTCCCCTTGCCCCTTTTCCTCTGGCAAAGTTGTGAGGAAATTGGAAACTAATTATAATTGCTTTTTATTGTTATAGCTAAACCTGGATTTTTTCCCCTTAGCCATAATTTATTATAACCAGCAAACTTCAAGCAGTAGTTTATGAAATGGCTTGTTTCAATAAACTGAGGTTAAGATAAACCACAATTTAACTGTAACAAAGCCATTTAATGCTAAACTGTGGTTAATTAAATGTAGCACTAAACTGCTTAATGCTAAGCTCTGGCTAACTGAATATAACACTAATCAGATGCTTACTGAAAAGGGAAGCAAAAACTTCAAGTTTACTCCTTGCAGTCATGTTGAATGAGATCCCTTGAGCCTGAGACTTGTTCACATAATGCTAATTCCTAGCTTAGTATTACATGCAACAGAAGCCTCTAACTTATATCCCCTGGCCTAGACTTCCTAGTCCACATGTCCAGACATTCCATTGTCCACAGAATCTCCTGTGCCCTTAAGACCTCTGATTCCATCCTCCTTCCTCCTTAAAGCTTATATCCAGCATTTACTGAGTCTTCGGGCATTTGTTGTTGTTGTTGATGTTTTATCACTTACTTTATGACCTTCTTTCTTGCTCTTCCTGAGTGCCTGCAGAATACGTTGCTCCTGCAATTCGGACATTTCTTAGCCTCCTCTCATTAATGTCTTCTCGGTTCACTTTCTTCCATTTCCATGTCCATCACTCCTCCTCTGATTTCCTATTCTACTCAGCTCTGTGCTCTTGCTTCAGCAACTGATTTGCCATTTTTTGTTTTATCAATAAGACATAGTTACTTTGTGTCTCATCACCGTTACTATTTTCCTCGGTTCCTTAAAGTCCCTTCCTGAAAACGTTAGTTCACTGAAACCCAGAGTCACGTGACCCACAGGAGGACAACCAGCCCCTGGTAACCTGCATGTTAAGTGATCTGCAATGGGCAACTAACCAGCCGTGATCCAAATCAATGAGCAAAGTCAGCAAGTGGGGCGAAAACAGTCAGTGGGGTACAACAGGCAGCCATAAGCACAGCTGAAAAGCAAAGCAAAAAAATCAACAGCTCTTAACCCTGTGGTGAGGGGCAAATGGGCATTGCAACAAGTCTGCAAGGCAGTGCCAAACCTGCTAAGGCAGAGCCAAGACCTTGGACATGTGTGGCAAAGGGAACAGCCACCAAGCCACAATGCTACCAAGCCCAAACGAAAGCAGCTCTGACCAAAGTAGAAACATGACTCAGGGAGAGATCAGTCAGAATCATAAGACTACAAAGTTCAAGAAGGCTGAAAGGACCTTAAAGCCCAGACTGAGAGGCTGCCAGGCTGCAAAGACTGGCCCCATAGTCCTGCCCCCCAAAAAAGAGAGAAAAGAAAAAGGATAAGGAAAGCAACAAGAACCAACAAGGCTGCAAAGATAATGGAAAACCAAACAAAACACAGTAAGCCGCAAGGTCTGCCAAAAAGAAACCTCTTCCTTGCACACGCAGCAGCAGATTGGCTGCTCAGTCTGACTCCCCTGCAGCCAAAGAGACCAGAGGGGAGGCACACAGGCTTATATAGCCTGCTGCTTTCTCCCCCTCCCCACTGTTATTTGATGTGTGGCATTGTGGCATCACACCTCTTTGCCCCTCCCAGCTGCAAAGGATTCTAACTCTGGCATTTTCTCGCTAGCTGCCAGAGCAATTTTTGTTAACACTAGTCCAGCTTTTAGAGATTTCAACAATAGCATTGTTATCGGTCTAAGTAAGAGGTGGTGGAATCTGGAATCTCTTTGTAAGCAAAGAACTTCTCTCATTTTGGGGTCCTGATGGTAAGTTCAAGTCTTCTCTCTAGGAGATGCCATGCCACCTCAAAAGCACCCCCATTTTTGCTGAAGAGCAGGGCACATTTCCTTTACAGCCTGTCAGTACTAATAATCTGGACAGACAAATCTTGAATAGGATAAGACATTTCCTCACTGCTGGGCATTGAGCGCACTGTTTCTATAGTGCCGAGACTATATCGCCTCAAAGTACAGGAGGCCATGCCTTGAATAAATCCCAAGTTTCTCATTCCCAGCAGGCGATCAGATTGACGAGGCAAGTAAATGGTTCCATAGAATTTCTCTCTCACAGTTTTTGACTACATATTGAGGTCATCAGTTTTACAAAATGGATCCTTACATAGGTATAACCAAGATGGATTTCTTTAAAGAATACTTGTCTGGAGGAACAGATGGCTTTGCTGGCAGTGAGGTAAATGAGAATTTGTTCCCCTATTAGAGGTAATACTTCAGGAGCACTCAGTATCCTAGTGAAGCTTCCAAGCCTAGGCTGTAACCTAGGTATAATTGCCTTAGCATGGGAGCCTTTCCTTTCCTCTCAGTACTGTGTCTAGCCTTAGAATTCAAAACAATTTTTAAAAGGTTTAATTAAAACAACAACTCCAAAACTAAGATGTGGAGGCAGCAGCCCACTTGTTTCCCCGCATGAACATTCATGGGAAAACAGGAATAGTAATGTTATCGAGCGTTAACCCCACCCATACCTTACTTCTTAGTAAACATGCAAAGATTTGGACTGCACATGTGCTTTTAATAAGAGAATTCTGTCAGAGAGGCTGATATTGATTCCTGTAGCATACATAATATCATAGATTTGGAGGACAAAGGAATGTTTGTTATGCTCATCCGTTCTGATACCTACATAACAACTACCCTGTCACTTCCACCATGAATTTGAGCAGCAAGTTCAATAAAATCTGTTTTAACTTGAGCCTGTCTTTCAAAGAGTCTTGGTCTCAGTATTATAGGGAAACGGCTGTAGCTTAGGGGCAGAAGGTCTGCCTTCCATGCAGAAGGTCTCTATATCTATAACTTCACACACACACGAAGTCAGGATATGCATTTTTTAAAAGTATTGTATGGATTCCAATTGCTGTAGTTGTTCATATATTTTTACCACAGGGAGTAATATAGCACCTTACATTTTAACAGATTTAGGGAACAATCCTATGCACAAGAAACTGGGATAAAGCAAGTTGGTGCAAATTAAGCCAGCATGAAGTTACCAGATCCAAACCCTGTTCAGCACTGGGGAGCTTTTAAATTGTTTTTTAGGCTGGGCTGCCAGATCGCATAGCTGCACTGAATGGGCTTAGGCTTCAGCCGAAGCCCCCCACTCTCTGGTCCTCAGACCCTCCAAGTGTCCCTATTTTCCAGGGACTTCCCTGATTTAGAGCAGCTGTCCCGGTTTCTGATTTGATATTGGAATCTCCCACTTTTCCTTAGGATATCCTTATTTTCATTGGAGAAATGTTGGAGGGTATGGAGTTATTCAACCCCTGAGCCATCTGAAGGCAATCCTGTAAAGGGAAGTTTTTTAATGCTTAATGTTCTATTACATTTTTATATATGTTGGAAGCTGCCTAGAGTGGCTGGGGCAACCCAATCAGATGGGTTGGGTATAAATAGTAAAATTATCATTATAGAATGTAACGTCCCATTTTCATTGGAGAAATGTTGGAGGGCAAGGGTCTTTTGGGAGACTTGTACCAACTTTGACTCAGCTATCTGAGTAAGTTACGGTGAATATTTTCAGCTGAGCCAGGGTTGAATTCTTCAGGTTTCCACTGAGCCTGGTTGAGCCAGGAGTCAGCCAGCAGAAGTGAAGATCCTCTACATACTAAGCTTCTTATCCTGGGATTGGGGCAACAGTTTGTCTTTTATGTTGTTTTTGTTGTACCATACTAACTTGGTAAACCCCCTCAGGAATTATTTTCTAAACTGCTTTGCGTGTATATGTGTCATGGCATTATGTTTACGAACTTCCAATAATATCCATATACCACTGCCCCCTCTAAAATAATTTGCTAATGAATAATAAGTGTCAAATTGCAAATAAGAATCAACTAATCTCATCAAAATTCTGAATTTCCACAGTGAAATTCAAATGCACTGCATTTCTCGAGCCTTAAGGTGAGCTTATAATATACTGAGTAAATAAATAGGGGAAAACATATTTGCTAAGGGAAAAATTAACTTGCAGGCTTTGCAAAAAATATATGCAAAAGATAATAGGCTTAATGAGATGTCTCACACAGCCTGAAGTCTTTGTACTTAGAACTCATCCAAGCTCTGGAAGTATGTATTCCAAAAGAGCAGAGACAAATTGGAAAGTATTAATATTTTTCTCCTTTTTCCCTTGCCAGAAGTTCGCCTAATGACATGAAAAACAACAGGCCACAGTAAATATGGCAGCAATTGTAATTAAATAGTGATTGATTGATTGACCAATGAATTAATTTAAAATATTAGAAAAAAACATAGAAAGCTGATGTAATCATCCTGATTTGACCAGATCATCTATGCAGCCCCACTAACTGGTACCAGCTTTCTTTACCTCATTCCAATCTTCATACACCCAGTTCTTTTTTATCCACACTTCCCTTCATTCCCCCCCCCCCATTTTGATTTATTCTTGCTGCTGTTTTTTCCCCGAGTCTGTCTAACTGGAGCCATCACCTCGCATCCACGCTGCCTGGGAAATATAGTTCAATAGGCCTGGAGAGAACCCGGTTTGCGAAGATTAGTTTAACTGTTGGTTGTTCTCTTACTAGTCACAGTCAATATGATGATTCCCATTTTCCTTAAAACAGTTCCAGGTCTTGTGAGTTTGTTTTATTTTGTACTTGTCAGTTTTATTTAGTCTCTCTTCATTGACTTCTTATTTATCAGCCATAGTCCCTATTATCTTTTCTTAGTATCATTATGTATGGCTGCCCCTACCCAAATTTACTGCCTTTTGCTGCAGCCCAAACTGCTCCAAATGACTCACAGTAGTCACAGTGAGTCACAGTAACTCTCCCTAGAAACCAAGGACTTTGATTCTGTATCCAGGAATTGTCATGAGAGTCATAATGCTGTAATCTGACATCATTTATGGTTGAAGGAGCTAATACAACAGCAGTTTAAAAATGAATTTGTAAACAGTCCTGGCAAATGCTGGTACCCAGTACCGCTTTAAGGGTCAAAGGTGAAAGGCATCTCTGAAAGGAGCACCTGACATGTGGGTGATGGGAAAGAATCCTCCCTACCCTGACAAACTGGTTGCTGTGAAGTGAAGTCAAGCCAGGCTACCTGATTCCCGCCCCCAAAGTCTTACCTACCCCTTTGCCTGTGCTTTTACACATTCTGCTTTTACACAAGTGGTATGATGTACAAGTAAAATAATATTGCTTTTAGAAAATATTATTTTACCAAAAATAATGCTTTTAAAACAGCTTACAAGTAAAATAAAAATATACAATAATATATTTTATAATGTAAGCTATAGTAATGTAAACATGTAATGATTTTGATATACAAGTATAATAATAATAATTGGATAGCCACACACACAATTTTATATCTTTTTACTGGATCCACAATATACTGTATTCATCCCCAAATGAAACAAATTTCAAACTAATATAATTTGCCTTCTTTTGTTTATTTATCTGTCATCAAACAGGATCTCAATGCTTACAGTTATATAGTTGAACAGTTTGCTGTTGCTGTTGTTGTTTAGTCATTTATTTGTGTCTGAGCCCTTGTGACCCCATGGACCAGAGCACGCCAGTCACTCCTGTCTTCCACTGTCTCCCACAGTTTGGTCAAACTCATGTTAGTAGTTTCATAGTTGCACAAACAACTTGCCAAAGACTAAAATTGCATGAAGTTAGCAATACCTGTTCCACCATATACTTGCCATAAGCAGAGCTGATTTCATTCCACTTATGTTTGGTTTCTGCCAAACACATGATTTGCCTCACTGTCCATTATGAGTGGAATTTCACATTTTTGTCATCACTGTAACTGGGTTTAACTAATGGGTTGCATTCTATTCCTTCTACATCTCTGCATTTGAAGTGTTTCCTGTGTCTCTGTGTGTTTGCAAACTGACTTTTCAAAGTAAGTGAAGTAGCTAATGGCCCATCAATTACCTTCTCCCCACAGATCTTTTTCAGTGGAAGAAGGAAGGATGACAGGGAACCTTGACACCAAGAGAGGCATGGGACAAAGGTGGAGCTTTGAAAAGATCGGACCTAAGCACACAATATGAGAAGGAGCAGGATTGGGCCTCAATGGCAGATGCACCTGATCACCTCAGGGGCATAAAGAAAGGCCTTGCATATCTCCTGGGGGTGTGGCGGTACCCCAGCTGAGAAGTAAGACCCATTGCATTTATTGGAAAGTAGGTCTTGGTGTTTAATGTCAGGAGTAAGCCAGCAGTAAATCACACTATGCAAGTTGGAGTTAACTGTTTACTAGCAAAAGCAGGATCTGCACAGGAGTGTCCAGCCTCATGAGCACATGAAGTAGCTGCTGAGACTGAAGGTCCCCACCTCCCCACAGCTGCCCAAGTCTCCTCCTCTCCAGGGTTAACATTATTATGTAATATTTGCAGCTTTTGGGGGGGAAATCTGGTGGAAACAAATGCCATTTACATTCACATGATGTAAATCTGGCCCTGACAACGAGTGAATGCACACACCGTGGCATGGATGCTTTAGGTGAGAACCCTGCATTGCAGAGGGTTGGACTAGATGACCCTCAAGGTCCCTTCCAACTCTACAATTCTATGAAATGCCACACCCATTTCCATACCATTAGAATTCTCCAACATCCCTAGTTCAGACATTATTATGTAGACAGCAGGAAGACGCAATTCTCAAAGTCATACTGAAACCCCAATATAATAGTGATACATGTCACTATATGATACAGAATAATTTGGAGAGGGGAGAATTGGAAAACTTTCAGCCCCTGGCATTAATAATTTAGCTAAGTTGTTTTTTCCAGCTTGGTTAATTGTATTCACTATATTAAAGTAAAACAGCTGCAATTAATTAACACTTTAATTATAAATTCAGAGATATCATCTAGTTCCTTCTATGTGGTACAAATCAGTGTACACAACCATAACCAATAGCAACAGAATAAATCACTTATCTTTGTTCTCCTATGCACTTCTCATAGGTTGCGTATAATTATCTACCTGGGGGAAAGGTAAATGCTAAGGCTGTACACGGCCTCCCACCGTCCCGTGGCCCCAATTCCTCTGAGGTTCCTGAGGTTCTCTTCAGAGACATAGAGAGCACACTTCCTTCAAATGTGGAGTTAGAGGCAAAGGCTAATGCAGATGCCAGTCCATCCATTAGCGAAAGTGTCTGGGTCACTAATATGACATTATGTGTGGACCAGGGGGTGCAAAGGGTGGGGGGCACCGGGGCGCCGAATTCTGGACTGTATACCAGTCCATCTCAATCTGCGACAGTGAAAAGCAATGTAGTGAAAGTCCCTGCCCCCCTCCTCCATCTCTCTGTGTAGTGGTTAAGAGCAGTGGACTCGTAATCTGGTGAACCGGGTTCGCTTCCCCGCTCTTCCACATGCAGCTGCTGGGTGTTCTCTTTTGCAGGCAAATTCGAACTGCAACTTCTCCTCCTTTTGTACTCATCACCAGCTGTACCTAATCAGCCTAGAAAACCACACCCAGAACTCACAGAAACAGTTCTTAAAGTTACAATCATCTTTTCTGTTTCTTTGCAGAATGACTCCTAACACACACTTCTCTGAAGCCTCTCAGCTTCACTCACTGGAAAGTAGATGGTTAGCTGCTTTGAGACTCCTTAGCGTCAAATATTTCCCAATAAGTCAGGAAACAAAAGAATTTTCTTCCACTGCATCGTTGTTACAGGTGAGTGATTTTCCACCTAAAAAAAGGTCATCAAATTTGGCTTCCCCCCTCTCCAAAAAAGTTCAATAAAAGTTAATTTGGGGGTGCTGGGCAGATCTTTGCACCCTGGCAGCACATATGCTAAAGATGGCCCTGGTGAGAACTTTCTGTTATAGAGACTGAATGATGTAGACACAGTTGCGTGTTCAGACCCAGAGACCTCCCCCCTAAATAAATTCAGACATGACTCAAATTTTAGTTTTGTTTTTTTGGCAGACAACTTTATTGATTACAGAGAGTGAGTGGTTGCATAGGCTCTGGTTCAACTAGCTCCCTGCACCCTTGCAGGCAGCGCTGACCCAGGGCACCAGCATAGGTCAGCCAAGGGTGAACACCTGAATAAGCGGAAAGCCAGGATCAGGCTAACTCCGCCACCCAAATGCCCCCCTGGACTCAGGCACGGGCACAACCCCCTCTCAGGGGTTGACCAAACCAGCTGAGTCCCTGGATTCCTTTAACAGAATAGCCTTCACATAGGGATGGCAAGAGCGTTCTCCCATCACTATCACCTGAACCAGTGCCTATCTGCAACATTACAAGTTGTGATGATTTGCTACGCGGCAGGCGAAACCCAAATGGCAACAGCCAAGCAGCCAAGTGGGGAAATTCCTGCCATGCCCCTGTCCCAAGGACAGACTACACACGACGGCATAGTAAGGTCAATTGCAAAATGCCCTAAAAGTAGGGAGAGGTGGACGGTTATTCTGAATGCATGAGCCGAAAGAGGAAGCTCTGGGTCACATGCATGGGTATATATAGGTCCCTCGATCGGTTTAGACTGCGCCCCATTGGCCAGATTGAACCCAACATTGAGGGACCTATCAATCGGGTGTTGTGGTTAACCAATCAACCCACCCACAACACAGGGAGTCAGTCTCCAGGTCTCACCGCAACACATGCCCTCTTTTAGGGAGGACACAATTAATTAAAGAGTGTGGCCTGCAGTTCGTCAACTTTGCACTTATTAATCATAACATCCAGCAATGAAGTGTTGCATGACAGTGTAACACGTGATATGTGTAAGGTGGGGGTGGGGAGAGAGGCTTGGCCATACACAATATACACCATCTGGGAAAATGGGTTACTATGGAACTCCAGGTGAAAGATCTGCACATCTGTCTATTTCCAGCACATATTAGAACAAGAATTCTCAAAATACTATTTAAATACTATTTAAAATAGTAATGCAATAATATTCATTTTTTCTGTCAAAATGCAAACTAAAATGTCTGCTTTTATATTCTGAGAACTGCATCACCATATTGCAAAGTTGGGTGGGAAGCTAAATTCTTATTTCCATATTAGTCCAAGAGGTATAGACTTTGTCCACATCCTGAGGCAAGGCCCTTCCAAGGTGAGGCATCCCTGCCCTGGGTGCCACCTGCCCCAAATATAACCTCTGCCTCCCACCAAGCTCTTAGGAGATATTCTGAGGTGTTTTGCTTTTTTAGCCCACTGCAATCTAAGCAAGAGAGCCCATCTCCAAAATGATGTGATTGGAGAGTGTGGGGGGAAACAGAAAGTGGTGGCCGTTTTAGTTTCACAATGAAAATTAGCAGGATGACTGAAACATCTATTTTCCAAATACTGCTTCAGATTTGGGGTCCCAGGCAAGCCCCCCCTCAAAGCAATCCCAAGCGAATGGGCCCCCAAATAGAGCCCTAACAGGGCTGAAGCAGGTCCTGAGGTGAATCGGGGCAGGTGGGCCTCACAGCCATAGTACAGACCAGGTCATTTTCTTTCAGAATTCATAAAGATCAAAATCCTCAAAATTCCTCCTCCAGATACGTTTGGATGACATTGATTATCTGGGTACATTTCAGATGGGTTTTCATCCTGGTGCTGGCACTAAAATGGTGGTTGTTGTTTACATTTTTATTCACCCGAGACCTGTTAGTTTCTAAGCTTTTATTAATCAAGTGTTTATAGTTTGGTGCTGCTCCTATTTCATTATTATATGATTGATTATTGTTGTTTCACTATCTAAAATTTATCTTAGTTGCTCTGAGTCACTTTGCCTGAGGAGTGGGATATTAAATTCCCCAAATGACTGAATATAATAACCTATGTGCCTGGAAGCAAAGCAAACATTCCTGGTAACATCTGCGGCTTTTTTTGAAAAAAGTATGGTCACAGTCAATGAAATGTAATACAATTCTGAATAATTCTGATTGTGAGACAGAATATTCCACAGAACCTCTTGAGTGATTGATGGGGAAGTAAGATATTTTCATTTCAAAGACTGCTAGTCAGAACTTTTTTCAAAAAATATATATAAAAATTTAAAAATAATTGTGCACACAGAAAACTAGCAAGTCAGGGAGAAGGGACCAATATTCCCTTTGCCCTGGCATGTGTAAGAAGGTAAGAAGGGTGGGAGGGAGGGATTGTGTGTCTGTGTCTGTGTGTGTGGGAGAGAGAGAGAGAGAGAGAGAGAATTAATTCAATAATATGAGCCCCCATCTGCAGTCCGAAACTATTGATTCTAGGCACAGGTTTACCACTGCAAGTAAGGCTTTAGTCCTCACCTGCAAGAATATGTTCAAGGCATTTCTTCATAAATACAGTGCAGTTCCAGCATATTGCTGCATCTTTGCTATAGACAGCCCTGCAGCACAGCATAAATCAATATTTAGAGTCCTCTGAAATATATGCATTTTGATGGATTTTTAAAAGTCAAGAACTTTAATGAGGCATTCAGGAAGTACAAAAGCTAGTAGGAAACCACATTCCATTCACAAATTAGGCCAGGAGCGGCAAATATGAGAAATTCATATTGGAATTCAGAAAGGCTGAGTTTCTTAAGCATCCTTAGTTACAAAAGGACTGTAAGCCACATTTTTAATGGCAAAATGGGTTTCCCTTATGCAGGTTGTACTGATTATGTTGGTAACTTTGTGCCATTACAGCTACATATTTTTTGTTAAGGGTTGTGGAATAATTCAGCAAAATGATCATAGGCAATTATGTAATTTATGTTCCACCAAATACAAAAATCTAATAAATGGAAAAGTATCCACATAAATTTTAAATAGGAATATAATTGTACGACATGTTAACCAGATATTGCTCAGTTGGTAAAACTGCTCTTGAAAGGTTTTTGTAAAAAATAAATAAAGAGGTTTTGTTTATCTGCTTTTTTACAGTGACATGGAACTTCAAACAAATATTGAATCAATGCAATCTTTGCATGCATCTCTATTGATCACATTAATACTGTGTCATGGACAGGATCTAATAACAGAAAAGTGTTTGGGTGTGAACAGCAATATATGGATTTCTCATTTAGATTATTCTCAATAGGACAAAGACAAAGCAATTCAGTTTCTGATTCCAGCTGAATTAGAAAACAGCTATTACTTTCAAGATGCTTTGTAGCTGCACATTTGAAAAGCCGTAACGGTAAGACAGGTCTGTACTCTTACTTTCTAAATAGATTTGTAATAATGAAGCCTTTGAAGTTGCTGGCTGAGTTGCTACAATAGGATGGAGTTTTCATGAATTTTCAATTAGTGAAGAGAAGACAGTTAAGTTATTTAAAGGATTTGTATGTTGCCTTTTAGGGGAACCTCAGGCCTAAGGGCTGAATGTTATCCAACTTCCTCCAAGATTGTCCATGAGGACGCATGGCCCTTGCATTGAAAATAGTTCTCCATCTCAGGTTTAGGGCATAGCTCTCACAAATTGAGAGGATATTTATTAAGAACGAGTGATCAAAGTATAAGAATACAGCATAGTAAGGAAGCTCATAGGCAGTCTGGAACAAATGAGTCCTCGAGGCACGCTCAAAGGTCTACACTGAAAGGGCCAGGTGTCGTTTCATAGGAAGGGAGTATCATAACTGTGGGGCAACCACTGAGAAGGCTGTTCCATTGAGTGTCCATCAAGGCTGCGAATAGCGGCACTGTTGTGCCATCCAGTCCGCTTCCACTGCGCCCATCTGCTTCTCCCGGCTACAGCAGAGTATCATGAGCAGAGGTGTGCCTGTGTGGAAGGAATCTCAGCCATGCAGTAAAACTCTCATACAACAGCTTCTTCTTTTATACGAAGCTTTACAGTCACACCTCGGGTTGAATATGCTTCAGGATGAGCACTTTCGGGTTGCGCTCTGCAGCAACCCGGAAGTAACAGAGCGCATTACTTCCGGGTTTCGCCGCTTGGGCATGCACAGATAGTCAAAATGACATCACGCACATACGTGGAAGCGGCGAATCACGACCCGTGCACGCGCAGACATGCAGTCGTGGGTTGCGTTCACTTCAGAATGCAAACGGGGCTCCGGAACGGCTCCTGTTCGCATCCTGAGGTACCACTGTATTGTACAGCAGCAAAACAACAAATCAGCCAGGAGAGAGCGAAGACATGATGCTTCTCCTGTCGCAGCCAAAACAGAAAGTAAAAGCATTCACATAACAAAGTACAATACCCGTATGCGAACACAGCCCCAGTTACAGGACGTCATTCCCCTTGAGCTGTTAACTCTGTAAGCTCTGGGTATCCTCACACCCCCTCTCATCCTGTACCACTGGGGGGAGTGTAAGTACTACCACTTACCCCAAACACAACCCTTCGCAGAACTCCCCATGTCTTGGAAGCTCAAAGGTTTTGTGAACCCATCCGCTAGGTTCGTCAGACTTGGACAGAACTTCAGCTTTATTAAGCCTGTCTGGACACTCTGACATACATTCTGGAACCGTATGTCTAAATGTTTGGTTCTGGACTTGAACTGTCCAGACTTTGCCAACTTCAAACAGGGTTGATTGTCTCCCCAAACGGTGATGGGCAAGCAACACTCCCCACAGATGTCTTGGACCAAACACTTAATTCAACACACTAAATTCAGCTTCTGTAGAGGAAAGCTTTCAGGATTTCCACCCAACTATAGAGATTCTACAAACTTCACTACCAAACCAGACACAGATTTCCTGTCCCCAAGATTTGCCCAATCACTGTCAGTCCAGCATGTGAGCTCTGCTTCACCCTCAGCTGACAGTTTGAGGCAAAAATCTTTGGTATCCTGCAGATACCTTAGCACTCTCCTGACACCATTCCAGGCACTCACACTTGGCTTTGTAGCTTCTCTGCTGAGCAGGTTTATAGTAAATGCTATGTCCAGTCTGCTCCATTGGGAAAGATACAACAAACTCCCTAGAGCTGACTGAAATACCTCAGGGTTCTTGAACTCAGAATGTTCCTCGAGCTGACTGTCTTTCACGAAGCTCGTTTCCATGGGTGTTCTGACCCCTGCACACCCAGACATCCTGAACTTCTCAAGCAACTGCTCAATCTTGCCTTTCTGACTGAGCAAGAAACTGCCGTCCTCAGTTCTATCCACCTGGACACCTAGGTACACTCTTACCAGACCTATATTTTTGAGCTTAAAGTGCCTCCCAAGCACTTTGGCAAAAGCTTGCACCTGTTTCCAAATGTATGATGTCATCAACAAACACCAACCCTAGCTCCAGTGTCTCTCCAAACCCCTTTAGGTACAGGCAGCTATCTGCAAGACTTTTCCGGAAACCCATACTTTCCAAAGCATCATTCAGGCACATGTTTCTGGCCGACTGCTTTAGGCCATAGATGGATTTGTGTAACTTCCACACTACATCCGGCTTATTTCCTTCGAATCCTGGAGGAGGTAGCCTGTACAGATCCTCCTTCAGATCTGAGTTTAAATAAGCAACGTCCACATCAAAAAGATGGACCTCAAAACCCCTTTGAGTAGCAACTGCTAATAACACACGTAGAGTTTCACTTCTAGAAGTTGGTGCATACACTTCAGTATAATGCAGCCCTTTTCTCTGTGTGAAACCTCTAGCTACTAGTCTTGCTTTGTACTGTGGTTCTCCAGTTGCTATGGGCTTAATCCTGTACACCCAACGACAGCTCACTGCCTGTTTGCTTTCCGGCAGCGTTGTGATGGAGAACACACCTAGGGACTTCATTGAGTTCAACTCCTTCTCCATTGCTTCATGCCATTTCCTGGCTTCTCTGGTTTGCATTGAGCCAAACCAACCCACACACTGGTGGCTGAAAACCTTTCAGGTGGCTTTCCTTTTGTGGTGCACGCAGAGCACCTTGGCACCACGTCAGATGCCCCCTCTGACCCAGAAGTACTGGGACCAGCCCATGTGTCCTTGACATCAGAAGATTTTCCCTCTGACTTACTGTGCCTTCTGAAACCAGCTGGACTGGCTTTGGGAGAAGTGGCCGCACTCCTTGGCTCTTGCTTCACAGCCTTTGGAGATGCCCTTTCCTGCTCCAGTTCGGGTACCCAAACGTGGTTGAGACCCTCAGCAGGTGCAGTTACTAACTCTTCCTCCTCAGCAATCAAACTCTCTGAGAGAACGTCAGGATTCTTGTGGATGTGTGTCCACCCATTTTGGTTGCAAAACTCAGCTCTCCTGCTGACTAGAACCCGTGACTGATTGCCCTCTGGGCAGGCAAATCTCCACCCCTTTGTTCCTGGCTTATACCCACAAAAGATCATTTTCCAGGACCTGGAGCCACCCTTTCTGCGTTGGGCCTTTGGCACAAGAACCCAAGCCTCACACCCAAAAACATGGAAGAAATGTACCTTCGGCTTCTTACCATGCAACAGAAAATAGGGTGTGTCACCTACAGCAGAATTGTAGGTACGATTCAGCGTGAAATTTGCCGTCTTCCACACTTCCACCCAGAAGCGTTGTGGTAAGCCTGTATCGAACAACATGGCCTGCACAGCTTCCTGGAGGCTTCTGTTCCTCCTTTCTGCCACCCCGTTTTCCTGTGGCGAATGAGGACTCGTCAACCTGTGACATCCCTTTCTGGCAGAAGTAATTCTGCAACGCAGACCCAGTGAACTCCCCACCGAGACCTGACGGGAAACTGCAAACCCTCAGAGAGAATTGTAGTTCCACTGCAGTGACCTACTCCCTTAGCAAATTGGCGGATTCACTCTTTTCCTTCAGAGGTATCACCCAACCCATTCTGGAGTGGTCGTCTATCAGGGTTAACACATATCAAGCCCCACCCAGGCTCGCAACAGGCATGGGACCACAGATATCTATGTTTCATGGTTACCCTGTCCGACCTAGGATAACTGCGTGTCTTAACCTTTGCTTTCTTGCATGCTCTACAGTCCAGGAACTTAGAACATGACTTCATTTTACATCCCTCAGCACACCCTGGTAGCTTCTTCACATACCCCCAATTACAATGGGACATCTTTCTGTGCCACAAATGATGACACATGAGGTGAGTAGGAACATTTGCACACTGTGCCTGTGCTGTCTCAGTGGTACCATTACCGGCTTGGGGCGGTTCCAGAACAAACAACTCGTTCTGGCATGCAACACTGACTAACAGCCCCCCCCCCCCCCGGAAATGGAGCACACATTATGCTCAAAACAAATCTTAAACCTATCTCTAACTAGAGATGACACAGACAGTAGACAGCATTTCATCCCTGCCAACACAAATGCTTCTAGCTCGGTTTGCAAAGAATCAACAAAAACAGTGCCCGCAGTTTGCAGAAGCTTCTTGGAACCATCAGCTAACGTCACAGACTTCCCTTCGGTAACAGCTCTGCAATTGCGCATGTGGACACTAGAGGTCAGCAAATGATGACTTGCTCTACTGTCAATCACCCAACACTGTAAGCTGATCTGCTCGTCCTTCACTGTTGCCATGGAAGTGGCCAAATGGTGCAAGCTCGTGTCTCCGTCATTTCCCCTGGGACTTCTCCTCGTGTTCCCAAGCCTTCCTGTCCCCCTTATCTGCTTGCTAGGGGCAACGACCTTGGTGGCTTTCTGCGCAGCTTCTCTGGGGCATTGTTTACGCAGATGTGTGTCAGATCCACACGAATAGCAACGCCTTGTAGCAAACGCTCTAACCATACCCTCAGCTTTTGCTGCACCCCCACTCCTCGAAGCAGAACAGCCACCCACAGAAGCCTGACCCCACTCTCTCCACTGTCTTTCCTCTTCATCACACAAGCAACCAGCAACAAACTGCATCGTTAAGTCGGCTTGTGGCATGGCTTCCAGAGTTAAGCACAGATTCTCATAGCTCTTGTCCAGGGAGTTCAGAAGAATGTACACTTTCAACTCTTCTGGGAAAGTGATGTTTAACTGTCTCAGCTTATTGAACACTGCAAGCATCTTAGTAACATGCTCTCTGATGCTGTCACTGGGTTTTAACTTCAGCTCAAACAGGCTTCTGGTGACATGTATCTTGGCCCCTGCTGTGGTCCTGTGATGGACCCGTTCAAGAGCCTGCCAGATGGACTGCACGGTCTCCAACCCTTCTACATGGGCAACTGTGAGCCGTCTATGCTCAGCACTAGAGTTCCCATTGCTCTCTGATCTTTCCTCAGGGAAGCAGCGGCTGCAGCTATCTCCACCGCAGGAGCATCGTCTGGAGCTTGGATCAGGGGGTTCTGGGTGCATTCATTCCCAGAGACCCTTGGCTGTAAGCCAGGCCTTAACTCTTCGGGACCACTCCTCCCAATTCTGCCCATGGAGTCTCTCAAAAGGAACGGAGTAGGACTCCTGGACTTCGGCCATCTTCCCATGGGGCTTAGCTTACACATGCTTCAGCAGCTCCTGCACCCGGTCTCAAAGATGGGTCGTTCACCAGCGAGTTCAACTGCCAGGTCCTCAAGCTGGCCTTTACTGCTCCACACACAGGCAACGCCACTGGCGTCTGGAACCAGAACTTGGGCACACGTGACTTGGGCCTCCATAACCTGTTTCGTTGAGCATCCATCAAGGCTGTGAACGGCAGCACTGTTGTGTCATCCAGTCCACTTCCACTGCACCCGTCTGCTTCTCCCGGCTACAGCAGAGTATCTTGAGCAGCAGTGTGCCTGTGTGGAAGGAATCTCAGGCATGCAGTAAAACTCTCGTACAACAGCTTCTTCTATTCTACGAAGCTTTATTGTACAGCAGCAAAACAACAAATCAGCCAGGAGAGAGCAAAGACATGATGCTTCTCCTGTCGCAGCCAAAAAGCGTTCACATAACAAAGTACAATACCCGTATGCGAACACCCCCCCCCCCAGTGACAGAACGTCATTCCCATTGAGCTGTTAACTCTGTAAGCTCTGGGTATCCTCACAAAGGCCCTGTCCCTTCTGCTTGTCAACCTAATTGACCTTACTGGCAAGTGCTCAAGAAGGACCTCTATAGATGATCTTCATAAACAGGAATATGTATAAATGCCAAGGTGGTTCTTTAGATAACCTAGGCCCAAAACATTTAGCCAAAGGTTAATAGCAGCTCCTAAATTGTGCCTGGAAATGCACTGGTACCCAGTGCAGTTGGAACAAAATGGGTGTGATTCATTCAAACCTGCTGCCCCCCACGGACATTCAGGCACGTGTATTTTGCATCAGTCGGAATTTGTGAACGATCTGTAAAGGCAGCCCCATACAGAGTGCATTAGGATAGTCAACTTTGGCCAAGACAAGGGCTGTTGAAGACTGCTGGCATACCAACCCAGGAACGGATAGCATCAAATCCAAGCTGCAAACTTTGCTTATCGTGGGGTGCACAACTTTAATCATGACTGGCATCTCTGCCCCCATCAGTCACATGTTCCCCCTACCCCTGAAATGTTAAGCTACAAAGTCATCCTGGTTCTTTATACTGTGTAGTCTTAAGAGAGAAAGAATAATTTAGTCGCACTAGCTTGTCTTAACTTATTGTGCTTGTTTGCCCTCACCCACCCCAAACACAACTCCAAGCACCACCCTGGGATTTGTAGGTAAAAAGAAGAGACCTTGTCCTCATCTGCATACTGATGACAATGCTGTCCAAACTTCTGGATGCTTTCACATAGATATTAAAGAGCATGGCAGACAAGCTAGAAGTCCGAGGCCAAAGTCTGATGATTCAAACAGAAAATAGCTCCGTCTTCTGGGTTATTCACAACAATAACTTTGACAGTTTGGATCTTGTAAAAGAAGTAAGAGGTCACTTTGCCTGGGGGAAATCCTCATCTAGGCTTTGTTGTTGTCATCCATCTGTCTCGGGAGACAATGGAGGAGGAGTGCACATTCAGGGGTGAAGTCAAACTGTTGCAGAGTTAGAGTATCTGCTGTGGCTGTGGAGACCAATATGGGAGAGACATGTTTTGTTGCAGCTGAAGGTGTTTGGTTGTGCTGCTACAGGTACATACACCCTGGCATTTCTTCTCTCTGCTCTCTTCCTGGCAGTCATTCCTCCTCTGGTCACGGCTGTGGATGCACGACCTGACTCTCTGTCTCCAGGTGCTGTGGTCATCTGCAAGGGACTCCTACACAGCGGGGTCTAGGCCTATAGGATCAACAAAAACTATTGAATGACTGTAAGCATGGGTTCATGATGATGGGGATTATGATATACTGATAAGGAGGCCATAGGCAAGGAGCGACAAAGAGTTCTTAAAACAAATGGTTTAATTGGCAACAAGATGTGTGTTTTTTCTGGTTGTTAAGAGCAATTGTGCCCATTCTCTCCAACAGGGAATTCCCGCTTACATGATCCATAATTAACTAATGCTGGAGAAAATGTTTGTTTCTGACATCAGGGTATCAAGCGTTCTAATTGTGTATGCAGCCTTAGAGGGTCTGGCATGACACACTAGGATTTCACTTGTCTATCTAACACACATTCTAAATTAAAGAGACTTTTGAATAAAAAATATTTGCAGGTTCTCTTGAAACACATTTTACACCTTTGACAAGGTCTCTCTCTCTGTTAAATAAAACATGAAAGCTTAATGTGGTGCAACAATTGCATGCGAATATTCCATTGAGCATTTCATCATGTGCTCGAAAGCTGTAGAAAATGCAGTATTGATTTTGAACAATGTGTTTCATTTGGTTATTACTTGAAGTTTGCCAATATAAGGGATTGTATCCAGAGATGTGTTTTACTATCTGAAAGTAATTTAACTAGTGACAAAAAAGAACAAATAAAAATGAGAATGACTCACTTCCCTCCCCGCATCCTTCAGCACTTTCAGTGACTTGGAGTTTGTATTCTTGGAAAGTCTCTGATAGTGATATGGTTGCGCTCCTGAAGTTTGGGTAATGTAACTCTTTGTGCTTTCTATTTCATTGCTGCCCCTTCTGACATCGCATGAGCCTATCTGTCTGCCCTATGCAATGAGCTGTCCAGGTTACCGGCTCTTCTCAGGCGAGTATCAAGGGGTGTTTGTGGCATGTTCCTTATTCCCAGAAGCCATGTGTTCAACCTGAAACCCACATATTACCTAACAGAGGTTGAAGGTCTGCAGCCTCCTCCCACATTCCGTCTGGAGACTGGGACAGAACACAGACTCCATGATTTTACCAGTAACTGGCTTGCCTCATCCCTCATTTGCATGGCTTTTTATCATTTAAACCCATTGAAGAGTTCTGGAGAATGCAAAAGCTTGCACACTATTCTGTGATATGCTGAGTTGCCTGAAAAAGGCATTGCCCAACTGTTAATTTTGGATTGTTTCTTATGGGCCAACAAACTGCAGAGCCCAGAATTCAATAATGCTTATGGCACATTTTAGTTTGAAAGGTCTTAATCAGCGGATATGATGGGTGAAATTTTATAGCTTTTTAGCAAGAGGCTGACTGTACCTCTCTTGAGTAACAGGTTGTGTTTGGCCTACATCATAGGATAGTTTACACATTATCATAAACAGTGCTTTTTTACTTTAAAAAAATGTTTAGGGGTACCTCATTTTCCTACTCGTATTGAAATACTGCCCAATGAGGCCAAACTTAGATTCACAAATTGTTTAGGGGTATGTGTACCCCTGTGCCCCCCCCCCCAGAAAAAAAGCACTGATTATAAACTTGATGACGAATCGGAATAAAGAAACAGACAGCATTGTGTTTGAGGGGATACAAAAGTCTGGTCTATGATGCTTCATTCATTAATTCAGGTGTACACAATAATGCAGTCTTCAAATGACCATGAAAGTGGAACTGACTCCAATCATTCATGAAATGGAGGTGCAATGCGTGACAGAGTCTGTGTGCACAGGATACCTTTAAAGCACATTCAGATGGCATTCTTTCCCCTAAAGAATTCTGGGCTCTGTAGTTTGCTAACGGTTGCTGGGAATTATAACACTGTGTGGGATAAACTACAGTGCCCAGAATTCTTTGAATGTGCTTTAAAAGCACAGTGTGCTCTCAGCCAGAAAGAGGGAGCACACTCTTCCATATTATTCATTTGCACAAGTTCTTTACATGTTTCCCCCCCTGAAATGTTAAGCTATAAAGTCATCCTGATTTTTTATACTGTGAAGTCTTAAGAGAGAAAGAATAATTTATGTTATTTAAAATTGCTGGGGAAAATGCTGATTGGCAAGAGTTACTTTCTACAGTTTCAGTTTCTTCTTCATAATTTTAAAATCCTGTCCATCATAGCTACTGAAGACAGTACAATCTCATGAATTACCTTTCTCTTAAAGTGTCCTTTTGAGGTCCCATCCATAGCTGTTATCCACACAGCCACGCACAATTCAGCATTTCAGGATGGGAATGTCACCTACCAATCATACAGTTCTGTCTATTCTATAGATGTTGGGTATGAGATCTCAGGCCATCAAAGAAATGATTGGCTAATGTGTACCTGGCTTTCAAGATGGGTATTGAGAACATAATTCCTAGCTTTTTTCAGGGCTATGGTGACATTCTTAGTTATTAAATATTCTCTGTCTTTTTTAAGGCTGACAATTCTTGAAAAAGATTACCAGTTGGGGGGGGGCAGACTCTCTTCCCCACTTTCCTTTAGGGTTTATGGGTTGCAAATGTCCAGATATTTTTCAACTGGAATAGTAGACCATCTTGGCTGTGAGTCATTCATTCATTCATCAATTTATTTGTATGCCGACTTTCCATAGTTAAAACAATGCTCAAGGCGTCTTACAATGTGACAAGATTTACATAATTACCAACATAACAAAAGTCATAAACCATAAATAAAACACTTCAAAAAGTACACAACCAAATGGAAAACAATTTCCACATAAATCATAAAATCTAAAACTAAGAATACATCATTAATATCAAACACAATTTAAAATGACATAGATAAAAAACTAAAGCATTTTAAAAAACAAAACAAAAACGGAGCCCTCCCTGTGCAGCAGGAGCACTCCTTTATGGAGCCTGTCAGGCCCCACCCCAAGCAAGGAGAGAAGCAGGTCAGGGCCCTTCAGGCTCCCAGCAGGTCAGTCCTGGATCATTCATACATTCATTCATTCATTCATTCATTCATTGTGTCTACCTTGCACCCTTTCCAGCTGGCCTGGGAGGGTGGGTTCCTGACTGACTCCAGCAAAGGAAGCCAAGGGTGCTGCATGGTGCAATAGAATCATAGAATCATAGAGTTGGAAGAGACCACAAGGGCCATCGAGTCCAACCCCCTGCCAAGCAGGAAACACCATCAGAGCACTCCTGACATATGGTTGTCAAGCCTCTGCTTAAAGACCTCCAAAGAAGGAGACTCCACCACACTCCTTGGCAGCAAATTCCACTGTCGAACAGCTCTTACTGTCAGGAAGTTCTTCCTAATGTTTAGGTGGAATCTTCTTTCTTGTAGTTTGGATCCATTGCTCCGTGTCCGCTTCTCTGGAGCAGCAGAAAACAACCTTTCTCCCTCCTGTATGTGACATCCTTTTATATATTTGAACATGGCTATCATATCACCCCTTAACCTCCTCTTCTCCAGGCTAAACATGCCCAGCTCCCTTAGCCGTTCCTCATAAGGCATCGTTTCCAGGCCTTTGACCATTTTGGTTGCCCTCCTCTGGACACGTTAGTTGCCCTCCTCTGGACAATAGTTAGTGTGCTGGACGGGGAGACCAGGGTTCAAATCTCCTCTCAGTTTGGTTGTGTATTTCTTGATATTTGATTTATTGTCCATTACTACTTTTGTTATGTTACAGTTATGTTTTATTTCATGCTTGTAATCTGCCGTGAGCATGGGTTGAACTGGGGAATGTGGCATACAAATAAATGAATGTATGCAACAAATAAAAGAATCTGATAACACTTGCAATAAAGTAATAAAATCCTTACTTTGAAGAACTTTATTATTGGTTTTCTTCCCCCTGTTCCTTTCAGCTGATTTTTCCACTGATTTTTGAGCCCTTGGTGCCCAAGATGGAAATCTTGGGAGACAAACAAACATGCATTGCAATTATATTTAAACTAAAATGACTACCAGTGTTTCAGTCCCTGGTTAGGGTCACTCCCTGGACCTAACTAGTCTACTGTCTTCAGCTAGCCCTACAAAGCCAAGATGGGCAAGGGTCAAAGGGGGCATGTGGCCAGACACCCTTCTCCAAGCAGCTTGTCCCTGTCCTCAGCAATATCGAAAGGAACACGATGGCCAGAAACAATAACAGTATAGAAAACTTTATGAAATAATGAAAAACATCAAAACTATCAAACTGAAGTCTCTGAAAGTCCTTGAATAAGTCACGGTTCCAGACTTTACCCAGCAGAGATCAAGCTTGTAAAGCTTTGTATAATCGGCACATGTCCAATTCTGATGTCCAACTCTGAATTGCTGAACAGTGTTTCCAGATAGCAACTACTGTTTCGTTCAGTTCTTCATCAGCCAATTAATTCAACAAACACTCGTAAGTAGAAAGATGTGTAATTTCTTCATTAACCAATCTTTTTCCCGAATTGATATAATGTACATGAGAATGAAAAATACTCTGGAACAGTGCTCATGCGATTATGTAGTAATGGAAAGTGATCTAGTTCCTACAGGAGTTGGATAAAGTTCCATAGGAAGGGGAACATCAAACCCCCAATAACCATATGTTGTATAGGTACTCTCTTACCAAGGAACAACAGAATAATATTGTTGCTTAAAAACAAGGCAGCTTATTAGCATAAGAATTGTTGCTTCACATCTGTTGAATACAAATGAACACTAATTGGATACTTCTCAGGTCCCGCTTGGCTATGCAACAGTCCCTATGAGAAGTATTTCTCCTCCTCTTCCTCCTCCCCCTCCTTCTAAAACCTTGTACATGAAACCTCGGACATCTGCTAATCACAATCTGGGGGGTGATGTCCTTCTAATAGATGACATGATGGAGCACACCAAAGTACAAATGTCCAAACTAGACTGCGCTCTCTCTCTCTCTCTCTCTCTCTCTCTCTCTCTCTCTCTCTCTCCTCCCCTCCCAATGTGGTTTCTCAGTATCAGTAATACTTCAGTCCTAACCAAGAGTGGTGTCCTGAAGGAAGCTAGAGATCAGGGTTTCAATCTTCTGCCATATTGGATCACCAGTGCTGTTCATGATTTCTCCTTAGGCTATGTTACACAAACAACAATTTGCATGCCAAGGCCCCATGACACTCTTGCTCCCAATGTGATAAATAACCAGACAAGACACCAGTTGTAATGGAAGATTGGGTCAAAATTAGGCCACAACTTTATTGCTTGGCTTAAGCATTGGGCACACCATTTTAACTCCAGCACGTCTGCTAGGAGTGTATTATAGGGTCGATCCGTGACCCAAATCAAATAGGGGTATCCCCCAGGAGGTCCCTGATTGAAAGGTGCTAGGGCCCTAGCCCACACTTGGGCATCTGGACAAAAGCAACTCCTCACAGATCCCTTCAACGGGATACCCTTTCCCAGGAAGTGGGAGGCAGAGGCTACAACTTCCCCTCTGCCCAAAACTAAGGCATAGCCAATGCCTAACTCTGCAAAGTTGTGACAATTGCTATGAGGAAGGTGAAAACCACATGGCCAGAGCCAACTTGATGAGGGGAAAAAACCCTGCCCAGCCCTGAATGTGTCAGCCAATCAACTCCATAGCAAGGTCTTAGCATAAAAGCAAACCTTTGAATGAACGGAGGGAGGGTTTCAGATCCAAACAGGTAAACCGACAGTTTGGGGGCACAGTGAGATGCGCTATTTATTCCCCTGGTGCAGACCCAAGTGACGCCTGCTGGCATGTTTGGCCCTGCCCCTGAGGAGGCTCTGTGCCTCAGCCTGCCTGTGATTGGCCAATTTATAGGCAGGCTATGATCCAGCCAGCAGGTGAAGTAGTGCTGTGCGCTGACCAGGCCCTCACACCCAGTGGCTGTGGGAATGTGACTGGGGACATATCCAGACCACAATGGGGCTTGTGGACTTGGCAAAATGTTTCCTGGACTGCACCACTTCAGACTTCAAGTGGGAGGTTATGTGTTTGAACATTTCCCCACAAAAACACACAGCTAGTGAAATGCAACTAGTTTCAACCCTTCCGCTTGATGTGTTGTTGTTTTTCCTGGCTTAATCGATCTAAAATTAATAATGAGTTACGATGTTATCACTGACCACTTTCAAATAATTTATTAACTTGCTTGGCAGGTTTAAGGAAGATTGACATGTGCATTTTTCCTCAAATGCAGTTTTTAGCTGCTGCAAGCCTCTTTGAAAACTGGGGAAAGTTGGAACAGCAGGTTGCAACATGGCATGGGGCTTTGCACGGGGAGAAGGGGAAACCACAGGACAATGAGCATCTAAAAATTAACAACAACAACAACAACAACAACAACAACAACAACAACAACAAGCCCTCATCTAGGAATGGGGGAGAAACTGTTTCAATTTGTACTACCTGAAGCAATACGAGAACACTTCCAACTCTACAGTTCTATGATTCTATGACAAATATTGAAATGGGAGAATATTCAGTGCATTTCTGCTCATTGCTAAAGCTGTTCCATTATTTTGCTTTTCTGTGGCTAAAAGAATTGCCTGTTGAGAAATGTGTCCACCTTGCATTGTGCAGTGAGCATTTAAAAAGCAGCAAAGTACTCTCTGAAAATAAATGGTTTGCCTCTCTTACATCTCTTATTCTGCATGAGTTATTTCCCCATTCTACCAACAATATTCATGAATAAGTACCAAACATTTACTAATGAAATAGTTAATGACAACAATTTTAATATAGAGTAGAGTGGGTAAAAAAAAAAATGAATGCAGGGCAGCATGTTACAAGTGGTGTTTACTGTACTGGAATCATTTCCATATTGACAGATAAGAGCAATTTATAAAAACCAGGGAAAGTGTTTTCCTGTATAGCAACAGGACAATAAAAATGCTAAGCTGAGAATTAAATGGGGGGAACAAGCTCCCCCCCAAAAAAGCATGCAACTTCCAGTACTATGAAAGAGAATGACACTGGCCTTCCTTCCAACAAAAGAAGCAAACCACTGTTCTATCCTTAAGGTCACCCACAAAAATGGTCTTTTATTTAACCATGAAAAGTTTATCACAGAGAGTTCCAAATACAATTTACAATTAAAGACTTCTACTTTCATCACTCTACTGGATTCTTATACATTTGTGAATGAGTCACTACAGATTAATCAAAACAAAATATTTATATCATACCAATATGGCTTTAAGACAGTCCCTTAGAAATCAGCCTGGAAAGTGAGCCATGACTAAGCTTGGAAGGATCTGTCACTTTCAGTTCTCTCCATTTCTTAGTTTTCCAATCTTAAATTTAGTTGTCCACATTTCTGCAGAGATTATTAGTAATATTATATATATATATTTATAATTTTATTTAAATTTTTCAACATACAATAAAATAAAAACCAAACTAATCTAAATAGAAATAAGGAAAAGAGGAGACAGAACAGGGAGGGAGGGAGGGAGGAAGGAAGGAAGGAAGGAGTCTGCCCAGCATCTTCAGCTTTTGTAGCTGGAGTCAGTCAGGGCCCTGCCCTCCCAGGCCAGGTAGGAAAAGGTGTGCAATGCAGGGGACAGGTCTTCCAGGACTCACAGTCAAGAATCAGTAGGTTGCTCAAAATGTTGTACATATTGCAGTCATGGAAAAACTGTGTGTGCTGCAGGGAACGCAAGAGTCCAAGGATTCTGTGGGAATTGGCTGCACCTTTAGGGCACATCATAATAAGTGCCCCTATCTCAGTATAGCCCCTGCAAAGAATGAATTCATCCAGAAGTAGCTTTAATCAGCATTTTCCCCATTTTTTTTCCTCACCCATAACTTACTTTGTTTGTCTATTTCCCCCCTTATTCTTTTCCTTACAGTTAGATGTTAATGCTCTTTCATTGGGTTTTTCTTTATAATTATATTTATTGTGTGTGTGTGTCTGTGTTTGTGTGTGTTTTCTTTTTTAAATTTTTTTAAAAGAACAGTTAAAAACTAAGAATTCTCATGAAAATTCATCAGCATTTTAGTGTGAATTTATCCTAACAAACACATCTTTGTAGGCATTTTGACCAATGTACACATTTTTCCAAACCATTTCCTCTAATATAATGAATTTTTGTATATTGTTTCCACTAATATGTGCAATTTGGCCTTGGAGTTCAAAACGAAGCAGGGCAAAGGCTAATAGAGTTCAGCCAAGAAAACAAGCTGGTCATCACAAACACTCTTTTCCAACAACACAAGAGAAGACTCTACACATGGACGTCACCAGATGGGCAGCATTGAAATCAGATTGATTATATTCTGCAGCCAAAGATGGAGAAACTCTATACAGTCAGCAAAAACAACACCTGGAACTGACTGTGGCTCAGATCATCAGCTTCTTATAGCAAAATTCAAGCCTAAACTGAAGAAAGTAGGAAAAACCACTGGGCCAGTAAGATACAATCTAAATCAAATCCCTTACGAATACACAGTGAAAGTGAGGAACAGGTTTAGGGATTTAGATTTGGTGGTCAGAGTGCCTGAAGAACTATGGATGGAGGCTCATAACATTATACAGGAGGCAGCAACGAAAACCATCCCAATGAAAAGGAAATGCAAGAAAGCAAAGTGGCTGTCCAACGTGGCCTTACAAATAGCGGGGGAGAGAAGGCAAGCAAAATGCGGGGGAGATAGTGAAAGATACAGGAAATTGAATGCAGTTTTCCAAAGAAATGAGCAATGCAAAGAAATAGAGGAAAACAATAGAATGGGAAAAACCAGAGATCTGTTCAAGAAAATTGGAGATATGAAAGGAGCATTTCGTACAAAGATTACCCTAATAAAGGACAAAAGTGGTAAGGACCTAACAGAAGCAGAAGACATCAAGAAGAGGTGGCAAGAATACACAGATGAATTATACCAGAAAGATATGGATGTCTTGTACACCCCAGGCAGTGTTGTTTCTGAGCTTGAGCCAGACATCCTGGAGAGTGAAGTCCAATGGGCCTTAGAAAGCACTGCTAATAACAAGGCCAGTGGAAGTGATGATATTCCAGCTGAACTATTTAAAATTTTAAAAGATGATGCTGTTAAGGTTGCCAGCAAGTTTGGAAGACTCAGCAGTGGCCAGAGGATTGGAGAAGATCAGTCTACATCCCAATCCCAAAGAAGGGCAGTGCCAAAGAATGCTCCAACTACCGCACAATTGCGCTCATTTCACACGCTAGCAAGGTTATGCTTAAAATTCTACAAGGAAGGCTCAAACAGTATGTGGACCGAGAACTCCCAGAAGTGCAAGCTGGATTTTGAAGGGGCAGAGGAACCAGAGACCAAATTGCAAACATGCGCTGGATTGTGGAGAAAGCTAGAGAGTTCCAGAAAGACATCTACTTCTGCTTCATTGACTATGCAAAAAATTGACTGTATCGACCACAGCAAACTATGGCAAGTTCTTAAAGAAATGGGAGTGCCTGATCACCTCATCTGTCTCCTGAGAAATCTCTATGTGGGACAAGAAGCTACAGTTAGAACTGGATATAGAACAACTGATTGGTTCAAAAATGGGAAAGGAGTACGACAAGGCTGTATATTGTCTCCCTGCTTATTTAACTTATATGCAGAATTCATCATGCGAAAGGATGGATTGGATGAATCCCAAACTGGAATTAAGATTGCTGGAAGAAATATCAACAACCTCAGATATGCAGATGACACAACACTGATGGCAGAAAGTGAGGAGGAATTAAAGAACCTTTTAATGAGGGTGAAAGAGGAGAGCGAAAATATGGTCTGAAGCTCAACATCAAAAAAAGTAAGATCATGGCTACTGGTCCCATCACCTCCTGGCAAATAGAAGGGGAAGAAATGGAGGCAGTGAGAGATTTTACTTTCCTGGGCTCCATGATCACTGCAGATGGTGAGAGCAGTCTCAAAATTAAAAGACGCCTGCTTCATGGGAGAAAAGCAATGACAAACCTAGATAGCATCTTAAAAAGCAGAGACATCACCTTGCCAACAATGGTCTGTATAGATAAAGCTATGGTTTTCCCAGTAGCGATGTATGGAAGTGAGAGCTGGACCATAAAGAAGGCTGATCGCCGAAGAATTGGTGCTTTTGAATTCTGGTGCTGGAGGAGACTCTTGAGAGTCCCATGGACCTCAAGAAGATCAAACCTATCCATTCTGAAGGAAATCAGCCCTGAGTGTTCACTGGAAAGACAGATCTTGAAGCTGAGGCTCCAATACTTTGGCCACCTCATGAGAAGAGAAGACTTCCTGGAAAAGACCCTGATGTTGGGAAAGATGGAGGGCACAAGGAGAAGGGGACGGCAGAGGACGAGATGGTTGGACAGTGTTCTCGAAGCTACCAGCATGAGTTTGACCAAACTGCAGGAGGCAGTGGAAGACAGGAGTGCCTGGCATGCTCTGGTCCATGGAGTCACGAAGAGTCGGACACGACTAAATGACTAAAGAACAACAACAAATATGTGCAATGTTCTATAAATATGGGTTGACTTGAGAACTGGATTACAAACTTTGTGTAAATGGGAACTGCAAAGGATAGCTTTGTTTCAGCTTTCATATTGTTCCAGAAAGAGCAATTTTGATAAATGCACCTTTTAATGCTAACTGTATTGAATTTCTCCATCATTCCTAGTCGAGACTAGCTTCTTACGTTGGAAGCTGCTATTTGAGGGTTTGACACTAAACAGTGGCTTAGGAGTGTCTGAAATTGTGTCATTAATTCCAGTCCCACTAATTCCAATGAGGCCTACCTGTGTGTAATTTAGCTTGGCTCCATCCCAATGCTTCTTAGCTACAAGTCATCAGGCATACAATAATCAAGCTATGAACGATGCAGAAATGCATCTACATGTTTGAACAGGTAGCCATTTCTAATCTAGTTTTTGTAGGAATGAGGATATGAAACTTGGGGGTAGGCAATGAATGAAGCAAAACCCCAATAAAATCCCTGTCCTTCAGCAGTCCTGTAATGAGAAGATGCATAAATGAACTAGGCAATGGTAATGATGTAAATAATGTATTTAAATCTGTAAGCAGTGTGAAGAGGATACTAAGGGAGGGTTATTTATCACATGAAACTCTCTTTACAAGTAAACGCAACAGAAGCCAGCTCCTGACTACAATCAGCCTCCCCCCCCGAGGGTACCTGAAGACCTTGCCCTGCTCCATACACATAAATGCTTAATTTCATGCAATCACGTTGTTGTCGTCGTCATCGTCCCCGCCCCTGCATCCAATTGGCACATCGGGAAAGTGACTCCTGGCTCATTCAGAGCATGTATTTGTCGGGATCAAGCCTTAGTCAGAGGAATTTGCCACTCTCCAGGCACCCGGCTTGAGTCCCTTGTTGACCTCCCCGTCTGCGACTCCCGGCAAGATAAGGCGAGATCTCAATCGGCGATCCTCCTCAATGTGAGAAGAACACACCACTCCACCCCTACCATCCCCAGGGAGGGGAGAGAGACAGACAGAAATGTATTCACATGCCTTTATTCCTGTCTTTCCAGCAGTACAGAGAAAATGTGTCTGCACTCTCTTAACATCAACAGCAGAGAGAGAATGACTCCTCCCATGTACTTCCAGTACAAGTCAGGTGACACACTGAGCTAACATCCGGTGCTCAGTGGTGTGAATAGACTGTTCCTTTGTTCCCACGGAACAGTCCCAAAACGTCAACATCCTGTTTGGCTTTCCAGCCACCTGGAGCTTGCTGCTGCATTGCTCCTTTTTTGTAACAGTATTAAGGGGAGCAAGAGCCCTGTGGATAGACTACAGCTTTTATCATTTTCTTCACTGTGTCCCACCAATTAAAGCCAAGAAAGAAAATTTGTGAAATGAGAATGCACAAAACATGCAGGCCAAATTTAGGAACCAAAACCATTTATAACGATAACTATCATTCATATCACCCCAGAAGAACGAGATGGTAATGAGATCGCAATCATTTGCTGATGATATATGAAGTCAGCTGAAAATTCCAAGAACAATTAGCACATAAACTGCACTTTTCAATCTCTTGGTAACTCTTTAGCTTAGAATGGAAAACTAATCACATAATTGTTCTCCCATTGTATGGTAGTTACCATGTAAAATAGCTGGCGCTCAGCTAACTAATCAGGTGTGATTACAGTTTTACAGCTCATGTGCTTTGTGCGCTGCACTTTTTAAAAAACAAAAGCTTTGCTCCATGTTGCAGAAATGATCTTCAAAGCCACTGGAGATGATAAAGGGGCAGTTTATTATAGCTGCAGAGTTAAGAATGAATGTTTCCCCAGATTGTACCATGGGAGTAGAATATTCTTGATGGAATAGTGCTACCTGTTTTTTCTCTATGCATAGACATCTCATTTCAGCTCTGAGTAGCTGTCCTGAAGTCCCATGGAAACTAACGGAACAAGTTAGTTGGGATTGATGCAAATTCCATTGGCTGGGATAAGAAAAGCCTGTCTAGGTTTTCACAGTTGCCTGGTGCTGTTCTAAACAAGAATGACCAGTGGAAACAGCTGCAGTCTCAGTCAGCAAACCAGCAACCTGGACTGTTGCTCCAGTGTTGGTCTGGAGACAACTGAGGACTGAAACAATGATATAGCAAATACCATATTGAATTCCTGTCACTCTAAGGTGATAGGCAAGTTCCAGTTTATTTCCCTATTCAAACCTAAATAGCAATACAGGACAACATCACCTGCTTAAATTAACAATAATTTTAAATAATATAACCTGCTCCGTTTTTACTTGACTTTTGTATCTCTCTGTTCTTTTGTCCTGTGTTTATCCATAACTGCTGGTGGGGAAGGTGAAGTAGAAAATAGATGGCAAGGAAATATCTGGGTTAGTACTAATAAAAAGTTGGGTGGGTAGGTCATAGCTAAGGAAAACAAAATAAAATCCAGGACACATCTCCATAACTAACAAATAGTGAATTTGTGAAGGGACTCTCTGCAAGTAGTAATGGGAACCGACATTTGCTGTTTCCGTTAATTCTAACTTCAGACCACTGTTGGTCACTCTAGAAAGAAAATTATATCTTACTGGAAAGTACTGTAAACACTTACAAGGAGCCAAAGGCATTTATTTTCAAAGATATTGATCTTCTGACAACATTTTATTACAATGAATTTATTTCTATTATGTCAAATGATAGATGTAGATTTAATAACTTTAGGTGATGGATGTTGACACAGTAAATGGATGGTATTTCACTTGACTATTATTAACCTCCCGTATTGGGAGTGGTGCAGTCACAAAAAACATTGCTACATGGGCTGCTTTTGTCTAATGCTAGCATTTGTTTGATTAGCTGTGGTGAAATAGCACCACTGGGACTGGGTATCGTGGGTTTAAACTGTGGCACCCCTGGGAACTGAAATATTTAATGATGCCTGGTTATCACCGACATGATGAACATATTTTGACTCATGTGACTCGCATGTTCCAGGTCCGTCATTTGGAAATAACCTCATATGGAGAAACAGCAGGTAAGAGATAAAGCTAGGGCAGAACCTAGAGTTCTATGAGAAATGAATTACTATTGATATAAATAAGCATAAAAATATGAATATAGCACATAATATGGAATCCCCATACAGATTAAAGCACAAAGCAGTAGCACAAAACAAAACGAGACAGTCCAGCAAGCCAAACATCTGTTTAAATAAAAAAAGGCTTCTGCAGAGTGTTGCCCATGAACCACTCTTAGCAGAAGAGTGAATGTTAACGTCCTCCTAAAAAGCAATCCCATGCACAAAAGCTGGTGTAATCTACAACAGTGTAAGGTTAAAACAGATTCAAACCCCATTCAGCTGCAGGGCTGCTACTCTGCCTAAAGCTTGGCCAGCAAGCCTTTGAAATAGTGTTCAATGGTGGGCTGCCAAGTCACGTGACTGAGCAGAACAGGCTTAATCCCCCCCCCCCGGTCCTGCCCTGTCCCCTTTTGGACTTACACTGGCCTCAGTTCAGCTGATTGATCAGGTGTATCTTCAGCTGAACTGGGCTTGGGGACTTAATGCCAGCTGAACTGAATATCTGCTTCGTCTAGTGGGGTTGGCAGTTCACTAATCAAGTTTAGTATTCAAACTTCAGTATCTATGTACAATAATACAGAAGAACTTGTCACAGCCACATGGTGAGCTGCAGCATATCATAGAATATTAGAGTTGGAAGGGACCCCAAGGGTCATCTAGTCCAACCCTCTGCAATGCATGTATGTGCTCAGTGGCAAATTTGGGTTTCTCCTTTATAGGAGGTGAGACAACTATGAGGCTCACCTCTCTTCCTGCTTTCCTGGTCATTTCTGGCGCTAACATGACTATCTGCCATTTTGTGAAACAGAGACATGAAAAAGTGAGGGGAGCAGTTGTGGGTCCTCTTGACTGAAAATTGGATGAGAGAGTTGGAAGGTTGCTTGCTGGTTTGTGTGTGTTCATACGCACAAGAGAAAAGTGAGTGAGAATAAGGGCACTTGCTTACAATTTCTTTTTCTATTTAAAAACTGTCAAGGAATTCAAAGATAAATGCCGTAAGGAGACTAAGAAAGAGGTAGAATAAGTTAAGGAGCAAGTAAGGAAGTATGAAAGTAATGTTAAGTAAGCTGACCTCAACCAAAGAGCTAGCTAGCTAGAAGCATGTCCAGAATTTATGGTCTACCTAAAGTTCTGCCCTTGTGGAAGGAGAACTCCATGCGTCTATTGTTCCATGCACTGGTGAGCAAGGAAAGAATGGAATATGATCCAGATTCATTCTCTATCATAATTTTATTTGTATTCTGCCTTTCCATAGTTAAAACCATGCTCACAGTGGCTTACAACATGAAAAATACGTAATTACACCAAAAGTCATAAACAATAAATAAAACTTTGAAAAGTACACAACCAAATTAAACAATTTCCACATAAATCATAATAAAATCTAAAATAAAGATAAAAAATAATGTCAAAACCAGCAAAAAAACCCAACAAAAAGCCCACCAGCAAAACCCCCTGAGCAATACCACAGCCCCAAAGTCTGTTCAGCAGCCTCAGCTTTTGTAGCTATAGTCAGTCCGGCCCTCCAAGGCCAGGTGGAAAGGAACCTGCAAGGCAGGGGAGCAGGTCTTCCAGGCCTCTCAGTCAAGTTGATTGATTATTGACCAAGTTGGATATGAGGCACAATGCTTTCCCAACATGTCCTTGGGTAAAGAGATCCTGGGAGATGAGCAGCCAATGGGGAGAAGCGGTGGCACTTACCTCACCTCCCGGCTTGGGTGTAGCTGTGGCTTCCTGGGAGGGGTGGTCAGCATGATGCAGATGCACTGGAAGGAGTGACGGACTGGCTCTTCTGGGTACCTGCAGCACACCAATTTCCCACTTGCTGCTCCTGCAGGAGATTAATTTTAATTTAAGAAACAGAATAGAGGTAAAAATAATCTGCTTTTTCAGTAAACTTGTCTAGCTAAAGCACCTAACCCACTACAGCACAAAATAACTTCAATACCCATCTCTAAATATGTGCATGAGTTCACTTTTGAAATTATTTTTGAGTGACATTTTATATGATGTTTTAATTTACTCTCTTTTATTCTGTGACTTCTTGGTCAGCTAAATATGTGGAAGGAAATGGAAAATAACAGACAATTTAATACACAAATGCTGTATGGAACCCATAGTAATCATTATTAGGGTGAAAACAACATCTTTGATAATTTACTTTTTAATTCCTTCTTCCAATAACACATCCTCAAAACTAAGCAAGTGTGTGCTTCGCTCTCCACCTCACCAATTAGATGACCTCTGCTGATTGAGTCAACTAAAGGTTTGGTTGATTGAGCAATTAGGCTCTTTAAAGTTCACAGTCCTAATCACTGTACAGAAGAAATACCAATACACAATAGGAGCAAAAAGCTAGGCTGCTGAGAAGGACTTTGGGCTTAAATGTATATTTTCAAAATAATGCATATTTTTATTTTGAACATCTGCCTCATTAGGAATTAAGACCTGATTACAGGTGTAGTCTGTAAGTGAAAGGAAATAAGCCAGTGGGACAGAGATGTGAGTGGCCACAGCAACCTTGCTATTCCATCTCTCTTGGACAGCAACAACTGCCTCTGCGACCTGCCAGCTCCCCCACTTGGGAAGAGCATTCCCCCCCCACTTCATTGCTCATCCACACCCCACTTGACTCGCACTTTCTAGGCATGGGTCTGAGCAGTTTCCTCTTTGTCCCGCTCCTTTCCCAGGGAAAGCCCGCCCTTTAGTGCTAAATCAGAGCAAACACCAATCCAGAAAAAAACCTGAATTGCTGTTTGCTCCGTTGAGTACCAAAGAGCAATTTCCCCAACGGGAAGCAACAGGAACAAAAGGAACTGTGGATGAGCCTGCAGTCAACTCCAGCTGAGCCACAGCCTCTCTCAGGCCATGGGCTTTAAGAGTAGCAAAAGTAGCTGAGAAGGGAGAAGAGGAGGGTTTTTTGGGGGGGGGGTTTCTTTTAATAAATGTATCAGTTATGTGAACTTATAGCTCAATTTGATCTTTCTACAGGGTTTTTCATTGTGATATTTTGTGTACTATAACTTTGCTGTTATTTATATTGATTATAATTTAAGTAATTATTTATTTTATATTCCTATTGTTTTTGTCCATGGAGTTTGGAAGACAGGAGTGCCTGGCGTGCTCTGGCCCATGGGGTCACGAAGAGTTGGACATGACTAAACGACAAAACAACAACAACAATTAATTATTACAATCATTGAGAGTGAATTTCTGTTTATTTAATGATATTTTGAGTTAATTTTATAGTGTACTATTATATTCTAATGGATTAATTGAATATCTCTTTAATTGATATAAGTTGTTTATTTTAAGTTGAATCTTTTATTGTGACTTATTTGGATTGGATTGTTACAAGATGTGTGAATGTTGTATATTTTGTTATTTCTCCAGCTTGTTAACCATCTTGTGTATAGCAATGCAGAAAGGAGGCATCAAGTTAAAAGAGAAATGCAGTGCAGTACTGCTCCTACGGTTTCTCCAGTACCTGGATTACCTAACTAAGCCTGCTCACCTGAGCCTTGTGCCTCATCTTAACTCTCTCTCTGTTGGTGCTTTGGCTTTGTACAAGGTCAAAAGAACTGTCACCAGATGCCTTATGAAGTCTATCTGGAAACACAGAATGCCCCAGTGGGCTAGTTAGGAATAGGCAGAACCACCTGGAACCACTTGCTTTGCTCTCCCACTGGAGGAAAAGAATATCATCATGGTATTGAAAGCACCTGGATTTTACATTCCCTTCCAGCACTTCATCATCAGCCACTGCAAAAGGTCAGTATAACACTCCTTCTTGGGCTGCTCTCATGGGTTCCATCCGAATATCATTTCCTGAAGCTCTTGTGGAAAAGGCGAGCTTTCTGGTTTGCTCTCTATCCCCATTGCACTTAATTATAAATTATTAGGTACAGTCTTGTGCTGTAAGGACTTAAGCCCAAAGGCTTCAGATGTAATTTTGGCTTTTATCTGGTTATTGTACCAGTCAGCCTACACATAGGAAAACATCTGCATGAGGGCCTAGACTGCTGGGGGTGGAGGTCCATTTGATTAACTGATTATGATCCACATAAGAGTATTCACTCCACATAAGAGTATTGCTGTTGGATTGTTTGCCACTATATCATAAAAAAGAATGGTTTCCAACAGCCATAGCTATCTATATACTGTACAATAAAACCACAAACCGGAAGTCATCTACTGACTCTTACGCAATGCCCCCCCCCATAATTGCCCATTTAAGCTTGGTGGCAAAAGAAGTTTTCAGCAAGCAATTAAAGGCAGAAGGTGCCTGCTGAACGATGTTGCAGTCTAGCCACTGCAACATCTGGAGCTTCCAGACTAGGCCCAAGGGTAGCCCCACATAGAGTGTGTTGCAGTAATCCAGCCTCATGGACTGCAGGGGTTAGGCTATCCCGCAGTTGGTGAACCTGCTGAGGCTGGTAAACAGCTCTCCTTGCCACAGAGATCACTTGGTCCTCTTGTGACAGTGAGGCATCTGGGATGTGTTCTTCCCTGGCCACCCTAATGTTTCTTCTTGTCTCTACAAGTACAGTGGTATAAAATAATAAGTCAAATCATGATACATATAGCAGAAGAACAAATACTTCTTTTTTGGCCTTTGTAAAAGAAATGAAAACATCCACATCTATGGCTCTTTGGTTTATCTTCTATTGTACAAAAGACCAATTAATGAGATAGAAAAGAGCCCAGCTGTTCACAGAACCAGAGACAAAATATAAATTGTGCAGCTGTGTACCCCCAGAAAGAGACTGGAAAATAAGTACAGATTATCCAGTTGATATTGGGGATTTTTAAGAGAAACAGTTTCAGAAACAATTCCATGCTCTAATATTATGCTGTAGTCTCGCTGAAAACAGCTATCTTACACCAAAGGAAATAGGTACTCTATTTCATAAGAAAGCATTGACTACATACCCAGCGTTGGTCATAACAGCAAATGAGATAAAATAGTATTCTTGGAAGTAGATGTAGTTTTATTAAGTCCACTATCCTTGGAAGATTCTTTTTAATCATTTCATAAAGGCTAGGGGCTGTTTATCCCATTTTCATTCATAGTGCTAGAAATAATAGCTCACTGTTATGCAAAATATACATGCAGGTATTAACATCTCCTGTACAGAACAAATAGATCCACTTTCCAGTATTTGGTCTAAGAGGGAATACGAAGAGAGGAGGGTCCTGAGCAGAATGCCCAAATGTGTTCCTGGGTTGATCTTCAGGAATGAATGAAATTATCATCCAGAGTTGAAAGAAGCCTAACACCACATTTAGTCTGGTTCACTTAAGTATGTTGATGTTTTTCAGTTAAACACCATCTTTACTGAGATGAACCCTCTTCTTTCTTGAGGTTGGCAGCAAGGCCAACATAGGGGGGGGGAGAAAGGAAAGCAAGTCACACAATACAGGTATTCTTCCTTCAACCTTTTCCCCTCTTGACATTCTGTCCCTCTTTTCTTTTCTTATCTTTTGAGTCTCTTCCCAGTCCTCCACCATTCCTTATATGAGACTTTAATCCAAGCCAAAGGGGCAGCTTCCCTTCCCCCTGAGAACTTGGGCTGCATAGAGATTTGTCCTTTCAGCTGCTGAATATTCCAAGGTACCAGACTATCTCCACAAATTCGTGTCAGAGTCTTCATGTTCACAAATCTAATACCATTTAGATTCCCTAGCCCTGTTAAAATACCACTTGTGAAGAAACGTATTAAATCTTTTTTGTCCTCCCTTCATAAATAAAATAATGAAATATTATTTAGCCACTTCACTTTAAATTCAAATTCTCTGAAGGGGGAAGTTTTGCTGTGCCAGCTAATCATGCTATTACTAAATCTGAGCACTCCAGCCGCATCCAAAAAAGGTGTGAAAATATTAAAAGTTCATTCCTATAACAAAAGGACACCAACCTATTTCTATTTGAATAGCATTTTTTTCAGTTCATTAGTTGTGTGTTGATCTAGCTCTGTGTTCTAAACCAAAATTAAATATATATCTGAAAAGAGAAACACTTAGGAACACTTGGAATACTGGGCCACTCAGAGGGCAATCCAAACCCAAGATCCATGGGGATCAGGGTGGAGTGGAATAGCTTAATCTCTGCTTGGTGCTCAGCAGAGCCCTGTCCCTCAAAAGGGGCATTCTGGAGGTAGGGCAGGGCAGGGCGAGAGTTATCCTGATTCCAAACTGCATAGGAACCACCCTTTTCTGAGTTAACTGAGCTTTCATTTCCACCATTAAGCACGGAATCCTTTTAGTTTTGGAAGTTAGTACTTTATCATCACATTGCTTTTCTAATACTTTCTTTCTCTTCACTAAGGGATCATCCACACTTAGCTTTTGCCCCTGAGCTTTCCCAATCTGTGTCCAAACACTTTGTTTTCCCCACCACTCTCACTAGGAAAAACCACTCTTTAGCACTGAATTAGAACAAATGGCAATCCAGGTTTCTTGCAGACTGCTGAGAGTGTGAAAGAGTGGGGATTTGTGGGGAAAACGGGGGTGGGGAGAACACAGGCAAAGTGTGGACCTGTGCCTAGAAAGTGCAGAGGAAAATGCTTGTCAATGAGCCCCAAGCTCCTACTTGCCTCCTTGAGCATCTGAGCTTTTGAAGCAAAGGCCCTGTGAACCCTGCCTCTTTCTGTTCTGTAATATCCCCTCTCCAATGGCTGCTGAGGTGAGAGCATGCTAACATCAATTATCATTTCAATGTGAATCCTTGCAGCACATAAAAATGGCAGAGACTGGCCTGCCAGCCTGTGGAAGCATTTCCATGAGCACAATCCCTATCCATGCATGAAAAAAACACCGTTGAGGCAACAGTGAAAAATGAATTCTTCTTGATTAAACAATGGCTATAGCATTGACAGGAAGACGGGGCTATCCCTGCTGAGCTAATATTTCAATGTGATGCTAATTTGACAAAGTTTCGTAATATCCAGGGAGACTTCCTGAAAGTTAAAGCATATCTGAAGCTTAGAAGAAAATGGAGTTTGTGACCTAAACCCAAAACGAGGGAATCTCGCACGTTTATTCCTTTGTTCTTTTCTCTCATTCTCCTTTTGTATATTTTCTTTCACACTATTCATCTTTCTTCTTTTGTTTCTTTTGGATTAGGGGTTGTTGTTTTTTTGCAGAGTTCAAGGATAGTGTGAAATAAGCACATTAATCTCTTGTACAGTGGAGTAGCTTGCCAAAATTCATTGCTTAGTTGAGGTGATATAAATCTGTAATACTAGGGTTGCAGTTGACAGAGATGGAGGTGTCCCAGATTGATATTTGTGTGCCTGAGTGGAGAATCTGGACTCGGATCCTGGGTGAGCAGCACCACTGCCTTTGTGTGTTCCTTTCTCTTGCGCTTAATCAAAACCTTCAGCAATAAGACTACTAGAAGAATTGTGATTACAAAGTACAATTTAATGGTTAATCAGTCCTTCAAAACATATAAAAGATCCCTGACATTTCACAGCTGAGGTGGGATGAAGGGGAGAGACAGTCCAAGGATACACCACTTACATACCGAGGAGGGAGAGACTATAAGTCCCCTTGGGTTGCCCTGGGCAAGTTAAATCATTATCACCATCATCATCATGCCTGCAAACTATTGCCCATCCACCATGCATGCCAGCTGTGCTCTTGCTGTCTGCACATTTCGTGGGTGGCCAAGCAAATGTACCAGAGAGCATGAGATTGTGCCCCCTGTGTGGCAGTGAAGGTCCTGAAGGCCTCCTTGGTCCCTCCCTTTGCCCATCTCCATTGCCCACTGGTGCAGCTGTCCAGTGGAGCTTTTCTCAGTGGCACAAAGGTTGCTTTCATCTACCCCAGTAAACTCAGTTTTGGAGCCCTCAAAACTTCAGTGCCACCATTGATACAATGTCTGCTGATGTGTTGTGTGCACCATCACATTTGATTGTTGTGTTGTGTGCACCATCACATTTGATTCTGTGGGATCTTCCAACTATTGACGCCTGAGGATGTTGAGAAGACTCTTGTGGCTGCGAAGAGCTATATATTCTCTTCACCTAGGCACATCCTTGCTGGTTCATGGCAGCCACTGAGCGTTGACTGGATATAGTGACTTGTTTTTATCATGGGATGGGGTGGTCCCTGCTGTCTTAAAGGAGGCAGCAGTGTAGCTATCACACACACAGAGACACAGACACACACAGCCGCCAAAGGTTTATGTCAAATAGCATAGTCATTTGGATGAGCAAGAGGGGTGGTAGCAATTCAGGAGCAGACACCTTTGGATTAAACTGATTATCTCTAACCATTTCCATCCTAGTTTGGGGACATAATTGGCCTTACTTGTCCTGATGGACAAGGGAAGTGTGACTGTGTTCATTCTCTTAGATCTCTGCGGCTTTTGATACCTTTGACCATACTATCCTCCTGGACCCTTTCCATTCCTTGGGGTTTGGGAGCCCTGCTTTACAGTCATCTCACTCCTACTTATGTGGTTGGCTCCAGAGAGAAGTGTTTAATGACTGTGCCTTGGCCCTCTGACAGTTTCTTTGTGAAGTGCCACAGGGACATTTTGTCCAGAATGCCAAATCAAGTTGTTTTATTACAGTCAATGATCAGTGTAAAAACAAAAAGCACCAATTAAATTTTTTATAAGCTCAAGGCAAAGTAAAATAATATGATATAAAATCACACATAAAATAATATAAAATCACATATACATGAAAGAGCAGTTCCGGGTGGTCATTTATCTGTCATAAAGGAAACCTGACCTGGGAGTGTCAATATGTTATACTAATCTTGGGTGCTAATCATTGTATGTCATATTTTAATAGCTGCTGCACAAAATGTGTCCACCTTGTGTCCACAATGCTATTTCATTTGAAGCTTCTGGGGGCAGTCATCATGAGATTTAGGGCAACATTTCACCAGTATGCTGACAATACCCAGCTCTTTATATTTGTAACAGCTGACCCCAAAGAAGCTGTACATGTCTTACTGTATTTTCCATGTATAAGACGCCCCTATGTATAAGACAACCCCTAATTTTTTTTAACCCAAAATTAAGAAATTAAGTTGTTTAGCTTTTTGGTGGGGTGGGGGAGGTCACTTCCACCAATCGCTCACCTGCCTGCCCGCCACTGCCGATCACTTGCCACAGTCACTGCCAATCGCACACCTTGCTGCAGCCACCAATTGTCTGCCCACTCGCTGCCACCAACAGTCCGCCCGTCCACTTGCTGCAGCCGCCAATTGCCTGCCCAATTGCCACAGCCAATTCCCAGCAGGCCTTGCCACAGCCACCAATCACCTGCCCAATCGCCACTCCAATCTCCTGCTTGCTGCTGCCATTAATCACATGTCCCCCCTCTGCATTCACTATCTATGTAGAAGACGACACCCAATTTTTGCCTAACTTTTTTATAGCAAAAAGCAGTGTCTTATGCATGGAAAAATACGGTAAATCCTGCCTGGGTGCAGTCATGGGTAGGGTGGGAGTTTATTATGACTGAAGTCTGGCAGTACATTAACCTTATGGATGGGTGGTTCACAGGTCCAGGAACTGGGTTGTGTGCTTGCTCTGGATGGGATCACATTCCCCCTGAAGACACAGGTGCAGACTTTGGTTCTGCTTCTGAATCCATTGCGGGCAAAAGAGGCTCATTAGTGCCTATTCCTAGACAGGGATAGCCTTGTCACAGTGATACATACATTAGTAACCTCATTATTAGACTACTGCAATCTGCTGTATGTGGATTACCCTCACACTAGCAGAAAATGTAGCTGCTAAAGTGCTTAATGGGGCACCCAGTTTTATACACTTTATATCCAGGGCTTCTTTTCAGCCAGAAATAGCCAAAGCTCAGTTCTGGCACCTCTCAGGGGGGTGCCATTGACATCCTAAGAGAACGAGGGAGGTTCATACACCCCCTTTTCTAGAAAAATAACAGTGTATCAGTTCTGAAATATCTGGGCTGGCTGCTCATTGGCTGCCTAGTCAAATTCATGGGTTTGTTGTTGTTAAAGCCCTAAACAACTTGGCACTAGGATACCTACAGAGCCGCCTCTCCCAGTACACACAAAGGGGATCTTTAAAATCTTCCAAGAGGATCCTGCTTTTTGCTTCACAACCAGCCGACTGTCCCTTGGTGTCAACGTAGAAGCAGGCCTTCTCCATGATGGCCCCCACTCTCTGGTATGGCCTGGGTAGGTGCTGGCTGGTAGATAATCACTTATATCTGTGGCTGAGGTCAATTTGGTTGCATGGCCTTTATTATTTTTTAAGAGATATTACTGCTAAATGGTACAAAACAGAAGAATGGAAGATAGCTAATATGCCACCAATATTTTACAAAGGATCTAGGACAATGACTGTTGGTAACCATAATCAAACACTAGAATTAAAAAATGCACAAATGGCCAAGCAAATTGTTAAGCATGGCATGTAAGTGAAGAGTCAATATTGATTTTATAAAAGGTTAGCATGCTGGAGAAATCCTACTGGATTTTGTTTTCTTAAAAATTTGTAAGCCTGTGATAAGAATGATCAAGTTAATAGAAGATACTTACCTAAACCTTTTGATAATGTTCCTTACCAAAGGCTTTTAAAATAGTCACCAGAATAACAGGAGGATCTTTCCACTGAAAACTGTCACTAGCTGAAAGACAGAAAGATGCAAGCAGACATGAATAGTCAATTCTCACAGTAGGGAAAGGTAAACAGTGGGGTGCCCCAATTATCAGCTCTGAAACTAGTGCATTCAAAAAGTAGGAAAAGGTATTCAGCAGAAAAAAGGGATAATTTGCAGATGAAATAAAATGATTCAAGATATTTATGTTTAAATCAAACCATGAGAAGTTCCAGGAGGATTTCATAACATTAATAGAGCAGACTATAAAAGGACTGTTAATGTCAGATAGAAAAGTGTCTATTTTATTGCTAACTAATAGGGATTTGTCTGCAAGAATGACACAGTGGCGTGGGCCCAGCATTTCTACATTGTTTGCTCTCTCCAAATACACTTCAGTCATTAAATGCCTTGTTTTTGTTTCCAGAACCCTGCCAGGTTCAAGATTCCCAGCTATGATGATGAAACCTTGGTGACTGCTCAACTAGTGAGTGCCCCTATCCCACTTCAGTATAATCCTTCATACAGTAAAATTATCTATAGTTATCTAAATTCATATTGAGCTATTTTTCGAATCTGCCCTGTACATTTTACAGCCGCCGGGTGACCATCCTTTGTGAAGGTGAGCGCTTGGAGGATGAGCAATGCTAATGACTGGAAAGCATTGTCTCTCTCTTGCCTTTGGTTAGTAGCACCCATTACTAATGCAAATTTGGACAGAGGCAGAGAACTGGGAGGTCCTACATACAATAATAGAATCTTAGAGTGGAAGGGACCCAAGGGTCATCTAGTCCAACTCACTTCAATGCAGGAATCTCAGCTAAAGAGGGACAGATGGCCTTCTAACCTATGTTTTGAAACCTCCAAGGAAGGAGACTCCATCACCTCCTGAGGGAGTCCATTCAACTGTCAAACAGTTCTTACTGTCCAAAAGTTTTTCTGTATGTTTAGTTGGAATCTCCTTTCTTGTAACTTGAAGCCATTGGTTTGAGTCCTGCCCTCTGAAGTTATTTTTAAATGGCTATCATAGACTTCCGGGTTAGCGCCATCGGCTAATGGCGGATTCCCTCCGAGCTCCGGAGGGAATCGGCTCCGTAGGAGTTGGGTCCTGCCGCGGCGGCGACGCGGGGACCCTCAAAACCACAGGCGCTGAAGCCTGTGGACCTGGGGACTCGGCGGGCACCATTAGCGCCCCCCCGACCCGCGAAGGAGCCTTTTTAAAGGCTTCGGAGTGGGGGACGGGGTGAGCGGCGCGGTGCTGAGAGTCTATTGCTTCTCCTGCGGAGTGAAGCCGCGCTGCCATGGCCGGAGAGCGCTGACTTTTTCTTGTGATTTGGACCTAAAAACAACAACCCGTGAGTAGTACGGAATTTGGACTTGTAAAGGAAAATTTTTGAAATTAGGCACGATCGGGGAAGACGTAAACAGGAAGCCAGTCTCCCCGTCCTGTAAACAACCTAAAACAAGGACCTGCTAACTAAGGTCGTGAGAATTCTTTCTTTTATTGGGCAAGAGATATTAATTTCACGATTTGGCAATACAAGCAATTGTACTGGAGGATAAGAGTTAATTTCGAGCTGAGGTACCACCCCCCCTCAGACCCGGGAGGGATCCGCGAGAAAGCCTGTTGGAAAGGTACTGAAGAATTTGACAGCTGTCAAACTAGCTGTCAAGACGGAAAAAGGGAACTTTGTTTCTACTGTTTCTGCTGGCTATATCTGTAACAATTTGATTATACTTTGTTGAAAATAAGGAAGAACTGATACAAATTAACTTGACTTTTGGATTTGAACTGTAAGGAACACTAAGTAACCAAAATCCCTCTAGAGAGGGTTTGGGATATTACAAGAATGGCTGAAGGAAGGGAAATTCAAGCTAAGCTGGACAGAGTTTTTGTTCTCTTGGGAAAATTACAAGGCCAAGTGGATGTTTTGACTATAAATGTTGAAACTCTGGACTTAACAGTAAACAAATTCATTGAATTTGATAAGGATTTGACCCAGGAAGCCTATGCAGCTGGCCAAGAAGAGAAACTTGAGAGATTTGGGACTGAGGGGAAAGAAGAATATGCTGTTCCGGAAGAAAAGGGAGGAGAAGCTGTAATGTTGTTGGAAAGCCAGAGGCCTGACACGACGGCTACAAAGGAAAATAAGAACTTGATGAAGAAAATCTGGTTTGAATCGGAAACTGAAAAATGGAGGGATCTCCTTATGTGGAGATCTGAAGACCTAAGGATTACAAATTTGATCAAGGTGGAAGATGGGGCTTTGGGGACATTGGGACTTGAAAGGATCAAGAAACAAGATTCAGGCTCCATTTTTGGGTGTGGAGGTCTGGCTGGAAGAAACGGGGACCATAATGGACTTGAGCTCCTCCGAGATTTGGTGTTTAATATCAAGGACTGTCAGAAAAACCGGCAGAGAGGAATGGAGAGAGAGTTGAGAGCCTCGGACATGAGGTCTCCAGGCTGATGGTAGAGGGACTAATGGACGTTTCAAGGGGATTGAAACCGGGAAAGGGGGGGTGGAGTTTGGGAATCCAAAGGGTGTATAATCTAACTTGTTCTGTTTTTATTTTGTTTGGATATCTATATGAAAATTGGGGAAATCGTGGAAGGGAATTTAGGCTGATTTTAGAAAAAGGTTTAAAGAATAAGCAATGATGCATAAATATGAAGTCTATAAGGTAAAATTGGTTTTTTTAGAAAAAGGAACTAAATATAAAAAGGTTTTAAAATAGGGATAAGAGCTTGTTGAACCAACAATTGGACCTGGAATACAAGAGGGAGAGGTGTGGGGAAGTCAGGGAAATATGTTATAGAAAATAAGGATTGTGAATTGTATGTGTTTTTAATTTTTTTTTCTTGTTGTTCTTGTCTTTGCTTTCTTTTTTCTGTCTTTTTTGGTTTTGTTATTGTATTATGGTGAAAATTTTTAATAAATATCATTTTTTAAAAAAATAAATAAATGGCTATCATATCTCCGTGGGGAGTTCTTCTTTGTTTCCACCCTTTAGAGGGAGAGAAGCACAGAGCAACATTGGCCATACTCTCAGGGGGGCATAAGGCAAAGGTGGGTTGCCCTCTATATTAACACACTAACATGCAAAGTTTGTTTAATTATGAGCCTAGGCAGCACACAGTGTGGTGTCCATGAAAGATAAATATCAGTTCCTTTGCTTACTGCAAGAGCTTAGTTTTTCCAATAGTCTCTGCTTGTATATTTGTGAATGTAAGAGATATTATGAAGACATCAAAGGACCCATTGCTCTCTCATCCAAACAAAACTAAGGTCTGCAGAACTTCCCCTGAATCTTTCTGTACTATTAATTGATCTTTTGTCTTCTAGACTTTGGTTCCTGACACTTCAGGGGACACGGGAGGTAGCTACTAGAGTGCTTAGTGAGGCATCCAGTTTTGCACACTTTATATCAGTATTGAAATTGCTCCTTGATAGCAGGCAGTTGGGAAGGAGAAAGGGAGCACTTAAAAAGAGTCCAAAATCTCTTTTCTCCTCCCCGTCCAACTAGCAGATGATTGAATGGATCAAAACTGGTAGCACTGACAATCCATCTGCAAGACACCATAAATTAACTCTCCAGTTGATTATATTGAGCTATGGTTCTTTTGTTTGTCCTTAGCTTCTGAGTGCACCTTGCTAAAACGATGGTGCTGCTTTACCCATCCCACAGGTTGCCTGGTAAAAAATATTCCACAGCAGCATAATGGAAACCTATGGTCCTGATTTCTAAAGGGGTCTGTGTCCAATCACCTTTTCCACTTGGTCAACTTTGCAAGTACAAATATCTGTGCTCATATGAGATTCAATGCACAATCTGTTTCAGAAAAATTGTCATCTGAGCTATATTGGGGTGCTGTATTTGCCTGCTTACAGAACGTTATCACTTTCTGTATCTGTCGAGGAATGTATACATTTGACATTAGAGGATCTTTGTTACAGGGAAGACCATGAGTTCTCACCTCTTTACTTTGTTTTATCCAGAGCTTCTGCCTCTTAGCAGGCTGTTCTTCATCTACAACTGTTAATTATCTCCCTGTGGCACTATGGGGGTGCTCTAGGCAGACACCTGCAAAGGAATACACCACAGCCAGGAGTGGTTGTCTCTGCTCTGTGCAGGGGGGTGCTTTACAAATGAATAGCTTCCCTCACTCAATTTGCTTGAAGTGGTTCACTGTTAAGGCTTGAAAGAATTTTCTCCCAAAAACTTTCCGTAGATTTTGATAGGGAATGTTCTCTCGATATGAGAATATTTGATGTTCAGCACCCACATTTGGCACACTATGCTTTTGCAACTGTAGACAATATCTGACCACAGTTTTGCAACAGCAGTTAGTTAATGTACTAACTTATCCAGTCATTTAACTAATCAGAAAACCTCCCTCTTGCACAGTGGATTTGGGAGGTGGGGGGGGGGGAGAGAACACAAATGAATGAACCCTGACAAATTTTAATTCTGCAATTTGAGTGTTGAATTTTGGGTATTTTTGTTTTTAACAAGCACCAATACTTTTAACAGGTAGCAAAGTATATGATGTGTTGGTGCTCAGAAGGGAAGAATTCCATAGGCAGGGGGCCACTGCACAGGAGCCCCCCCCCATTGCTCCTAACTGGCCCCCAATTGTTCAGGGCTTTAGAGAATAAATCTGAAACCTTCAACGTGGCCTAGTGGCTTCTTGGCTCCTTTAGAAATGGTGTCGTATGTGCCTGATGGGGCTTCCGCCCCAACATTGTGCACCACCAGCATCTTTTGGACCAAACGAGAGGGAAGCCCACATACAGCACATGATAATAATTAAGTGAAGGTTACCAAAGCGTGGTCAGCTATCCTGGTCCCAAAACAGGCACAGTTGCCATGCCAGCCAAAGGTGGTAGAAGGCACTCCTAGACACCATAGTCACTTGGGTTTCCAGGGCCAAAGATAGAAGAGGCACTTTTAAACAACATGCCTTTTCTTTTAGGGGAACAGAGCAAGCATGTTCCCCAACTCCCAGATCTGGGAATTACCCACTCATAGTACTGCCATCTTGCCAAGATTCATTTTCAGTGTATTGGCCTTCATCCAGCCCATTACTGCATGCAGACACTGGTTCAGGAACTGCATGGTCTCATCTGACTCAGAAATAACAGGGAGCTAGAGCTGGGTATCATCAGCATATTGCTATCTCTGTGTTCCCAAACGGCTTCATATAGGTGATACCGGGGACAGCATTGCCCAATAATGAAAGTGCAAGGGCACAGCAGTACACTCACTTAAGGCTATTCTGATCTTGGTCCCACAGATAGGTTTGTTTTTGCAGCGGTTTACAATATAAAAACATAAAAATACATACAATAACATTCAAAAACAATATCCCCCAGGTTAAAAGGTCATAGATTGTTTAATTAGCCAAAGGCTTGGGAATAGAGGAACATTTTTGTCTAGCACAGCCCCCCTGGACAGGGCATTCCACCACAGAAAAGGCCTGTTCTTGTGCTGCCACCCTCTGGACAAATACTTCATGGAGGGGCACACGAAGAAGGGCCTCAAATGATGATCGCAGGGTCCAGGGTTGGTTCATATGGGGAGAGGCAGTCTTTGAGGTATTGCAGTCTTGAGCCCTTTAAGGCTTTGCAGGTCAAAACCAGCACTTTGAATTGGGCCCAGAAACTAATTGGCAGCAAGTGCAGTCAGTCCTGGTTTGGCATTATATGCTCAAACCTTCTTGCCCCAGTAAGCAACCTGGCCGCTGAATTCTACATCAGCTGAAATTTCCTAACTGTCTTCAGAGGCAGCCCCATTGCTGCAATGTACCCTAAAGATTACCAGAGCATAGACAACAGAAGTTAAGCTATCCCTGTCCAGACAGGCGCACAGCTGGATCACCAGCCAAAGCTGATGGCCACCTGAGCCTCAAGTGATAGCAATGGATCCAGAAGCATCCCAAAGCTAGGTTCCCGGCTGCTCCTTCAGCAGGAGTGTAGCCCCACCAAGAGCAGGCAACCCCCTGCAATTCCCGTCCCCTTACAGGCTTCTAACTCTACAATTCTCTGATTCTCTGGTTTTATTATTCTTTTCTCACTATGTGCTCACTATTTGGAAACGGAATCACTCTAGGGCTCCTCTCTTCACAATCGCATCACCTGTCAAAGTGACAGGCTTTTTTCCTAGTTTAGAGCAAAAACAAGTCCAAGGGATTCAATTTAGCTTAACTTTTATTATTATTAATGATTGCATTAATTAAATATGGTGTTTTATTTTTGAAATGAAACTTGACAGGTAATTTATTTTATAAGAGTAGCGGCCCAGTAATTGCTTTAGTATTATGGGGAAAATATGATAAAACTAATGAGTTCTTTCATTTTTAAAATGGAGGGGGGGACATGAAATGAGTATTTTTAGATATGCAGATGTCATAACAGTATGGTTAAACTTGGAATGGTTGTATAGAGAAGAGTGTGATTTCAATACATGCACACTATTATGTCAGCTTTCATGTTGCACGTAGTGAAGTATCTCACCTACACCAAGCCGTACCTCTTCAGGTGAGCAGGTAGACCTTTCTTATTCATGCATCAGTGTCCCACAAATCTGAGTGAGGGAAACAGGTTTGCTGCCCCAACAATGATCCTTATTCTGTCCACAAGTCATAAAGCCATTATTGCAAATCTCAGGAAACACAATTCAGCTGAAAACACACCCCAGGGTACCCACCCTGCTCTCTCCAATTTCCTTTTTCACACATCCATGCCACAGGAATACGAATCTCTAGTTAGTTGTTCTTCCTCACTCCTACTGGAGAACTTCCAACAAACTTCCCGGCACATCTGCCAAGAAAACATCACTGCTTTGACCTGTGAGGCCTTTACATTTCCTCCCTAGCATGTTTAATGTCTTCTGAGCAGTCTCTACCCAGATCCAAGTAATGCAATCCTAATTGCTCCCTTATCCTTGTTCCTGGCCCTCTCCAAGACTCTGGTAACACCTTCCCCTTGAGTCATCCCAAATCATTACCCTCCAGATGTGAGCAATATGTGGGAAGGATGTTGTAAAACCCCATGCTGAATTCCAGGTCAAACCCCACCTACCCAACCTGGACAAACTGTGGCCCCGTGTGGAACAAGTCACCCTTTGACTGGCCCACCACTTCTTTAGGTGGTTGGCATCCGCCTGTCTTGGGAGACAATGGAGGAGTGCGCCACCGGAGGTAAAGACAAAGCATTAGAGAGTTACAGCACCAGACTCCCTGGAGAAGACACTGATGCTGGGAAAGATGGAGGGCACAAGAAGAAGGGGGCGACAGAGGACGAGATGGTTGGATAGTGTTTTCGAGGTTACCAGCATGAGTTTGACCAAATTGCGTGAGGCAGTGGAAGACAGGAGTGCCTGGCGTGCTCTGGTCCCTGGGGTCACGAAGAGTCGGACACGACTAAACGACTAAACAACAACAAACAAAGCTAACTAGTGTTTCCTGAAAAACAATACACAAAGCAAAATTAAACTATCCTTTGAAATACTATTTTTTTCAAATTTTGCAATGCAGTTCTGCATTCAAATATTGTGCACAAGAACACATACTTTAAGGAAAATTGAGCATACAGTGAAAAAACATTTAAATAACATAAAAGAGTGTTTTATATGAGGGGAAATTGCTTGCTTGCAAAAATGTGTATATTAGGAGAAATGTGCCTTAAAATGCTCCTGAATTCTCATGAGGATGTTTGTTTGTTTGTTTGTTTGTTTGTTTGTTTGTTTGTTTGCTTGTTTGTTTGTAATGCAAACTGCTCTGGAAAGCCTCAAAAATAAAAATAAATACAAGTTGAAGCAGTTAGATCACAAATGTCCATAGCCGCATAAATCTTAGGAAGTGTCTTGTTTTGTGACAATAAGACACACACAAAATCCATCAGTTTCTTTTCTTGGTCTCTCCTGCTAGTTTTATAAATGTCATGTTAACATTGTGCAGCAAACAGATGGGTTAGACTGACTTTAAACAGGAGTGTTTTACATGTCTCCAGATGATGCTTTTGTTTTGACTTTTTCACAGAAAAGGGTCCTCTCTTCACTTTCTTCCTATGTATCACTCAAAAGTAGGAAGGAAAAACAAACAAACCAACCAAATGCCTGGATGAGATGTAGCAGGCTGCAAAAACAGCACAGAGTTCTTTGATATCTTTGTATAGCAAACTTTGTGTGTGTGCATGTAGTTTTTCTTAAGCTCTCTCTCTCTCCCTCCCTCCGCCCCTCTCTCTCACACACACACTTTGAAGGAATTTTACAGATAGGAGAATGTCAGGGGAACAGCACCTCCCTGCATTGGATAGCAACCTTCATAGTTCATGAATTACTCACCCTTGACCACACTATTTCCTGCACCTGTGATCCATAAGCTCATCCCACATCCCTAAAATGGATGGTTGTTAGGGCTTCCATATGATTTCCTGGGATGCTAGCCTTATGAACGGGTGGCACTGTAAAAAACCAGACATGTAAAATCTACATGCTGACCAGCTTCCCATTTGAGAAAACGCACCCACATACAAGAGTGGTGGCAACAGGAAAAATATATAGGGGGAGGGGGACACAGAATGGGCAAAGTATATTTCTAGGTAGGTGAGTTCTATCTCAAATGTGAAGATCTCTGAAAGAAATGGAAGTGGGAGCTCCTTCCTGGGGGGTGCTTTCCCCCCTGCCCCATGCACACACCCTAATATCTTAAAAATATATATAGGCTCAATCTCCACCCCAGTCTACACTGAAAACAGAAGCACATTATTGGTTCATAGGGAAGGAGGCATTCCTTAAAATTTGCTAGTCATAGATCACTAAGGATTTAAACATAAAACAGCAACAACACAGCACTTGGAACTGGTGACAGGCTCTGAGGCCGCACCCAAGCTGCCACCTTCTGGACCAGCTGAAGCTTCCAAACACTTTTCAACAGGTGCATGTGCAATAGGATCCAGATCTGTCTATTCTAGGAAGACATGTGCCTGTTGCACCAGCCCAAGCTGAGCAAAAGCAATAGCATAAGGAGGGGTGGGGTGGGGTAGGAGCACTTACCTGGCTTCCCAGCAGGTGAGTCATTGCTGCATACCAGAAGGGGCAAGGTGGCAGGGAGGGTGATGTGGTGGAAATGCACTAGCAGGGAGCTCCAGTTGGGCTCTGCGGGTGCATTTGCTGTCCCTGCCATTTCACCCTCCCCCTCCCAGTGAGGAGGTAAGCCGCTCTGCCCCCTCCCCATGCTGTCCACCTCTGCTCCTGACCAAGCCACTAGTCAAGCACAGAGGACCTATGCGGAGTTCAAGACCACTTCCAGATCTGATAGCACAACCCCATCCAGTTTCTCCCTCTTCCAACAATGTAATGTATTAAATTATAGAAGCATCCCCATGCCAACGTCTCCCTTTTCATCATTTGACAAAATATATCCTGTTTCTGTCACCTAGTTTGTTCTTCTGCTTCTTCTCCACAGCATGATTTGTCTTATCTTGCAGAGGCAGGGAGATGCATGGTGATTTAGGGGTACATTTTGCTTTTTAAGGAAGTGGGGGGGGGATTTTGGAAGCATGTAATTCAGTTCTAAGAGGTGACAAATATATGCCTGGCATTACTGTATCTTCATTGTGTGTTGATCTGATCTGAGCTAAATATTGCAAATATTAAAAATAATCTAATGTTCCTTGCTATTTTAAAAGATACAAAATTGAATGCAAGACAAAACTAAGATCACCAACAACTGTGCAACATCTGTTCTGCTATATGAGCAAAGATGTGACCCACATTTGGTGTTATGGTTTTGTTTTAAATTAATTATGACTTTTTAATTCTTCAGCAATAGAATCTGCACCCATCAGTGCCAGGCAATGTACTATAATTGATTTAATTGTCTACTACCATAATGCAAGCATTATTAATTATTATTGGTATTGTTTTTTTATAAGAATTACGGGCTCTAGGAAATTTGACAGATCTCGGGAAAACTATTTGTTTCCAGATTTGATCTGAAGTGGTTGGGGAATATTAATATTTCATTCTTACATTGTACTGCAGCATTAGATTACAGAAGTAAATTCTGATAAATTTTCCATCCGATGGACTCATAACAATAAGTTAGCTGCAAAGCTCGGTTCAGATATGTTAGTTATATCTGGGTTACAGTTAAACAAGACAGAAGGACAAAAATAATAAAATATATTCCTCAAAACTGTACAGAAGATTAATGAATTTTTACAATGCTGAAAGCTGTGAAGGAAATTTATAGGCCACAGGATGGAGCCAAGAGTGGCACCAAAAAAGCAGAAACTTGTGCAATCATTTTTTTCTTCAAATTGTACACTAAAACAGGAATGGTGTGGAACAGATATATAGGTAGGGATATCAGCACATTCCAAGGAAAATGGGAGTGGAGATTGCCAGTGTTCACTTATTTGTCTGTCTGGAATGGAAATCAATCCAGCAAATCTGATCAGTTTTTGCTGTTCTTGCTGCTGTTTTCAGTCCACAAATGATAAGTAATTGATGACATCCCTGCTGCTCTTTGCATTGAAGTGCAGTTCCAGACTTTGGGCTTTCAAATTTGAGTGGTGACCTGTGCGATGCCAAAATTCAGTGCCCAGCCTGCCTCTTGCTGTGGCACCGCCTGCAGCGCTCTCTCGGTTTGGCAGCCAGCGCGGACGAACCAGTTGCGCTCCCCTAAATCCACCTCTGTTGAAATGAATGGTGTGTAATAACATAACAACAGTGTAATTAGTTACATAGTTCATTATGTAAAATTTCCAGCAGGACAAATAACTTTAGCAGAACAGAAGAAGCACCACATGTGACAAACATGGAATGGAATTGATGCCTTCTTACTGTGGAGGTTTGTACCTTACGCCAATCAGGTGGAGCTTAGAACTCGCAGCGGCTACCTCCCACATTGTTTCTGCCGCATTTGCGTGTCGAGGTCCCCAAGCCACCCCCTAAATAAATCACAATTCACACAGAAATATTTGTTTAATGTTTTTGGCATAATTTTGGCCACAACTTTATTAAAATACATAATGTGAGTGGTTGCTTAGGCATTGGTTACGACTATCTGTCCCCATCCCAGGGCAGAACTGACTTCCGGATTCCAGCAAAAGCCAGTAAGGGAAAACAATATTGGGGAGAGAATGGGGCTGTGCACCATACCGTCACCTTGAAATAACTTCTCGAGAGAAATATATAACAGTTTAAAATGTATACGTTGTTCTTGTATGGCATTGAGTTATGCTTGTTATTTTTCAAAATAGGCATCTTTGTTCTTTCTTTCCATACAATGGCATTTTAAACAACAGCTTGAGATCAGCATCTATGATTAAGATGCGTTTGCTTTTTCTTGGACTGAGAAGGGAAAACAAATAAATAGAACATTTCTGGAAGCTTCTTTGTTACTTTTTTTTTTGTAGAAGATGAGGCAAAGGAGGATGACTACTTAGGGAGTAAGGCTGCAATCCTAACCCCACATACCTCCCCACAGAATTCAGCAGGACTTACTTCTGAGTTGACATAGTTGGAACTGCATTGTAAAAGTACAATTAATTCTGTTAAAATGATGCATAAAATGGAGACTTCCGGGTTAGCGCCTCCAGTAATGGCTGAATTCCTCTGATCGGGAGGAATTTGCTTCGTGGAAATTAGGGTCTGGCCGCCACGGCGAAGGCGGGGACCCACAAAAAATCACAGGCGGGAGAAGCCTGTGAACGTGGGATTCGGCTGGCACCTTTTGCGCCTCCCCTACTCGCGGGGAAACCCGGTTTCGGGGATCCGGAGTGACGTGGGGTGAGTGGCGCGGTGCTTCGAATTGACTGCTTCTTTCACGGAGTGAAGCCGCATTGCTGTTGCCGGAGAGCGCTGACTTTTTCCTGTGGACAATTTGATTTTAAAACAACTACCCGTGAGTAGAACGGAAAATTGGATTTTTAAACGTCTTAATTTGGCACCGAAACAGGGAGGTTTCAAACAGGAAGTCCTCCTTCCCCTTTTGTAAATAGACTGAAGCAAAGAGGCTGCAAGCTAAAGTCTTGGAAAGCCTTCCGTAAAGGATTAAACTTCCATCGGCTAACATTATTAAACCCCCCTTGGAAGCAGGAGGGGGAAAATTTTGGATCATGTAAGCCTGCAGGAGAGAGTGAAGAAAGTCAAATTACCACCGCTCTGAACCTGGAAACGGGCTGCTAGTAAGACTGACGTTTTGGAAATGCTCATTGACTGTGAATAGATCGTTCGTTGACAGCTAGTTAAATAAGAGAAATACATTGTTTCCATTGTCTCCTTCTGCGTTTAAAAAGGAGTAAAAGTAACTGAAAATTGAAACTAACTTTATTGCTTGAACTGTGCTTAAAAGGATTGATACAAATAGAAATTGTTTCCCCCTAGAGAAAGCCTTTGAAATTGTTACATGAGCTGAGCTGGGAGAATTTCCAGCTGCAAGATAAAAAACTGTGAGAATCTGGGATTGACCTTGGAGCGTTAAGAATGTTGACAGAAGAAGCCTTAGTGGTTGCATTATGTAAGATAAATGATTCACTGGAACAGCTCCATAAGAAGACGGGTGTGATGACTATAAAAATTGATAACTTGGGACAAAAAGTGACTAATTTGGGACAAAAAGTGATTATTACAGAAACTATTCAGGAATCGATACAGGGATCTACTTTGACATGGCAAATTGTGGAGAAGGCGGGGGAGAAAGTTGTTGTTGTTGAACCTAAAGTAGCACAAGTGGAGAGGGAGAGAGCCCCAGCCTTACAGATGCAATTTGATGACTATAAGTTGATGCTTTTTATGATTGAATTTAGAGAAAGTCAGATTTTGAGGATTGGAGCCCCGCTTGGACTGGAGAAGGAAAGTTGGATAGATCCCTTCATGCAGGGATTTACTGACCTTTGGGACCTGGACTTGGGTCAGGAGCAGACTGGAGTTGTGGGGACCGCCAGATTTGGAGGAACTTTGAAATACGTCATGAAATATCTTTTGAATCTTAGTTTTAACTATGGAGATTTGGTTGACCTGTCGAGAAGGAATAAAAACATTGCTAGGTGGGAATTTCCCCGAGATCTACTCTTCAGCATCAAAGGAAGGAAAATAAGAACAAGATCAGGAGAAGACAAAGTAAAGTGCATGTATAAATATGAAGAAGACTTGCAGAAGGGACTTGGAAAAGAGTTAAGAGCCTCGGACAGAAGATCACCAGGTTGATGGACTATATGGAATTGACGGAAAAGACTGGCAGAATCCGAGACCAGGGAGAAGAGATGGTGGAAGAATATTGGAAAAAGTTTAAGGTCTATATATAGAAATAATGTAAAATTAATGAGTCTTAGAAAAATGATGGAATGGAATTATATGGCTTTAGTAGAAATGTTATAATGAATTAAGCATAAATAAGTACTATAGTATTAATGGAAAATAAGGTTAAAATGTGTTAAGATAACCATATGACAGAAAATAGAGAAAGATGGAAAGGATTTGCTGAAATAATTAATAGAAATGGAATACAAAAAGGGAGGTGAGAGGAGGTCGATGAAACAAGGGAATGAAAGAGAGGGTATTGAGATGGTATGATGTGTGTTTTTTGAATTGTTTTGGCTCTCGTTTTGTTTAATGTGTTAATGTTGTGTTGTGTATTGTTTATATATTGTACTGTATTGTTTTTTCTTTCTTTTTCTTTTTTTCTTTTCTTTTCTCCTTTTTGTAAGGTTTAAAAGTAATAAATATTATTTTAAATAAAAAAATGATGCATAAAATGAATGAATGTGGTTTTTATAAAGGCACGTGAATAATTCCTGCTCCATTAACAAAGGGAGGTCCATAAAGCATATCATGTGTTTTAAGACCTTATTATTCAGCTATCATAGTCCCCCCCCCCCGAAAAAAATACTTATTTACATCACATTTTCCCTCCCCCATATTTTATGCCGACCAACAACCCTGTGAGGTAGGTTAGGCTGAGAGATCACCCCGTGAGCCTCATAGCTGAGTGGCTTCCCAAGTTCTAGTCCTTCTTTTGTAACAACTTTGCTGCCACCTCAACATCTTTCATGGGTGGCAGATTTTAGGGTGCTTTCACATTAGCCTACAAAAGGCATGGGCACCCTGTACAGGAATGCTGTAGGAATGTGATCTTTGCAAAATCTAGTTCAAACTGTTTTGATAAACCTCTCTCAGACTAATGTGCGCATTGGATTGAAGCAATAATTGGATTTCAGACTTCTCCAAATGTTGCAACATACTTTTGGCTCTAAAATATATATTTAAAATAAATGTTTTTACAGAAAATACATTTAAATATGTGGATTTTCAGAGAAATGCATTTACCAATGTGAATTTTAATATACTTTTAAATGCAAGTTTTTGCACAGTTTTTCTAAACTGAAGATTAACGCAGAAGGGAGCGAAAACAGTTGCGTGTTGAGTCCCACAATGCCACCCCCCCAAAAAATTCACACTTTACACATCAATTTTTGTTTAAGGTTTTTGGCATAATTTTGGCCACAACTTTATTCAAAATACAAAAAATGTGAGTGGTTGCTTAGGCATTGGTTATGACTATCTGTCCTTGCCCTCAAGGACAGAGCTGGCCTTCTGGACACCAACGGAAGCCAGCGTGGGAAACAAGTATTGGGTGAGAAAATGAAGCTGGGCAACAGTCCCTCACCTCTCACCCTCATGTTCCTGTGGGGCTTGCACGGCCCAAGTCCGACTCCGGGGACAAGGATGAAAAGAATGGCAAGCCCCTGGATTCCTTTAACGGAATTCCCTTTCCGCATCATTTGGAGGGATAGGCACTTACCAATGCCTAACTGCCATGGAGCCTTCAGCTCACCGCCAAACCACTCACAGACCCAAGGAAGCCCTCAGCTTGGCCACCACTGCACCCAGCCAAGCCTCATTCCCTGAGGCAGAAAGATGCACGCCATCAGCTCTGAAAAAGGATGCAGCCTGAAAAAGAATCTCAGGATGGGAAATCACATCTCCACCCAGCTCAAAAATCTTTTTAGACACAGCAGAATTGATGCGCTTCCTGGCCCTTTCAGTGGCAGCTGGGCAACGACTACCCTTCCAAGCACATCATTGCAAAAGCTTTGACCAAAATATTTTTGCTGTCGGCACCACTGCCCGCAGCTTCTCCAGGTCACCCAAAATTGCAGCACGTGGTGAAAAAACAGTCCATGGAAACCAGGTCGTTCTCACCCAGCTGCACCCCAACAGCAGTGGGCGGCCCTTCCAGCAGCACCTGCCTCCAAATCAGTGGCAGGAATTCTGGCCGGCGCATTCCCCGTCTGGACAGCCAAGGCAACTGCACATGTGGAGGAAGGCCAAGACCCGGTCCCAATCCGGACTGCCATGCACTGATGCCAGCCCAATGCATGAGGCTGTGCCCCACCATCCAGATGCGGACAGCTGCTAAACCTAATATAAAACAAGCAAAAAATTGTAAGACACCAATAATGTTAACGAACATAACCTTTGAATGCATTCAATTTCCAACGACCTGTATCTCATTTCCACTGCCTTATTAACATGCTTCCCGGCCTTCCCGGTGGTAGTTTGTCTAGGCATTGGTTCCCGACCAGCTGCACCTGACCTCAGCAGGGCAGCACTGACGACTGGGCCCCACCATATCGTCAGTACCAGCAAACATTGTGGGGGAGCAATGAATCCCAAGGCAATCGCATCCCGCCAGGTGTCGTTCCCCATAGGGGAAAGATGCGCCCCATCTGCCCTAAAGAGGGCAACAGCCTTGAAGAAAATAGCAGGGTGCAATATTACAGAACCACCTAAAGCAAGGACCTATTTTATTTTATTTGTTATTTTATTTACTTTATTTATTTTATTCTATTGTCCACCACCTTATTAACATGCTTTCTGGCCTGCTCAGTGGTAGTTTGTCTAGGCATTGGTTCCCGACTAGCTGCACCTGACCTCAGCAGGGCAGCACTGACGACTGGGCCCCACCATATCGTCAGTACAAATAAACAGCGTGGGGGAGCAATGAACCAGGATCAGACTCAAGCTCACCCCCAAATGCTCCCAGGGACTCTTGCGTGGCCCCACCCCTCAAAAGGGGTCGACAAAAGCATGGCGAATCCTTGGATTCCCTTAATGGAATATCTTTGCACATTGGAGGGAACAGGTGCTCCAATCCCCCCCTCCAGACCACCTTGAACCAATGCCTTAAATTATTTTGAGTCCAGGGAGAGCTGCCATCAACTCAATCCAAGCCCTCTTGCATGCAGGGATGCAGACTTATGCTGGAGGAAGACAGCAAACATTCTCGCCCAGCTGTACTACCAGCACTGCGGGAGGACCTGCACAGGTCACACTCGACCGCACCAAAGGAAGCATCTCCTCACAAGGCATTCCCCATCTGGACATCCAGTATATGTTCACATGGGCAGGAAGACTGAGATGGCGCCCCAGTCCAAACTCGTCAACATGCTTGCCAGCCTAGTGTACAATGCTGTGGCCCAAATGTGCACAGCTGCTCCTATGAAGAAAGGAAATAACAGACAAGCATCAGCACAGACATCATTGTGACACTTCCTGATATAACCCTTGTCAGCGTCAGACTTCCAATGACCCGTATTCACAATCCTGTCTCCTGACAGGCCCCCAGTGTGCAGCCTTTGCAGCAGCACCTAATCGTAAGGAATGAGGCGTGTTCAGCGGTAAGCAAGCCATAGGCCGTAATAACTGGTGCACGACATAAGCACATTGATGCCTGGCTAACGGGAACCCATTTTCATGCACTAGGAGCGGGCCAGCCCCCAGGGGAACGAAAAGCCAAATATTCTGTTATCCATAACCGGGCAAGGGCCCTCCTCACCTGTGGGGGGGAAGCCTGATTGTGGCACTCCTGCCCACTAAGTCTGTTTTTGAGTTCCCAACTCTAATGACAAGCTCCAAAGGATAAGGAAAAGTCCTGAAGCAATAAGCCTCCAGACTCTCAGCCCCGTGCTGGCTCCAACACAATTTCCCCAACCCTCAGTGCAAAAATGCAATGGACTACTGAAAGGAGTCTCGCCTTGATCTTTCACCAGCAGACAAGTTTTAACTTGTTGCAGATACTGCATAGGTAAAAATTGACCGACTTCCTGCCCACTGTCCTATGAGGTTGGAGCCTATTCCAACCTTCCAAGGTCCTGCGCACTACAAACTTTATACAAGGGTCTCTGAAAAATAAAGCTTCAGTGTAACCGACATTGCAGCGGACTGAATTCTGATAGTTATAACCGCATGCCCAATCTGCAGCAGGTGGACCAAATACTGCAGGATCTGCTCAGAGGATGGGGGCCAGTTCATCTGAATGGCCGAGGACTGCCAGCTTAAGGCTAAGAAATCCATCCAGGCCTTCCCATAAGAGCTAAAAGCAGAAGGGGAAATGGAAGCTGCTGCTCTCTGTAATTACTAATTGTTGTCAAAATGCCACAGGTGGTCTGGAAAAGTCTGGCAATAGCTGAGTCTGGAGCCCAGGATCTGAAGCGCTTCATCTGAAAATGGGATAGAGTGTCAGCGACATCATTAGAGGATCCCGTAATTTGGAGAGTAGAAAGCACAATATTAAACCTTAAGCGGCGCAGCTCGAAAGCATGAGCGGAGGGGCAGAGACTGTGCTAGAGCGTGAGGACTGTTTTGCCAAGACGCTCACCACTACCTGGTTATCAAACCAAAAGCAGATCCAATGGTCACTGAACTCCTCGGGCCACATGTGAACTGCTACTACAATGGGGAAGACTGAAGAAAAGTTATGTCACATGATTGCCTCACCACACCGGGCTTGAGGCCATAGCTTTGCACACCAGCAGCCCTTGAAATAAAAACCAAAGGGCAAAGATCCAGCAGCACCAGCATGAACCTGAAAATCCCTGTGCGGGTTCAAGGTATCCTGCCATGGCGAACTATTATTGCATACATTCAGGAATTGCTACTATCGCCTGATATCTGCCTTCACCACACTTGGTAGGTGTACACAAAGGTAAGGGGACCTCAGGCCGCAGGCAGCCTGGCCTAGTGGGAAGATTAATTAAGTGACCCAGCAAGATCGGATCTGATGAAGCATCACTTGCTACAGAGGAAGTATTACAAAATAACTTCCTTCAAGGCAGACAGCTTCTCCATAGGCAAGTGGTATGTTTTAGCAACGATATCCAACTGGATCCCTAAATAAAATGGGAATATGGGCAAAAGGTATTGAGCTATTGCTTGCCAGTTTCCAGCCCCCGCTTGGGCAGGGGGCATCTTGTGCTGCCATCATGATATGTAAATTTACAGGGCCGACGCTGGCCAGAACCCCTAAAGAAGTCCCGACAAAGCTGCCGCCGAGCCAGCTTCCTTTTCAGACACACACTCTGTGCACTGCAAAAACACACTCCGTGCAGTGCACACACACTCCATGCAATGCAACTACACACTCCGTGCAATGCAACTACACACTCCGTGCAATGCAAAAAACACACTCCGTGCAATGCAAAAAACACGCTCCGTGCAATGTAACTACACACTCCGTGCAATGCACACACAAACCCTCCGTGCAATGCAACTACACACTCGGTTCAATGCAACTACACACTCCGTGCAATGCAAAAACACACTCCGTGCAGTGCACACACACTCCATGCAATGCAACTACACACTCCGTGCAATGCAACTACACTCCGTGCAATGCAAAAAACACGCTCCATGCAATGCAACTACACACTCCGTGCAATGCACACACAAACCCTCCATGCAATACAACTACACACTCCGTTCAATGCAACTACACACTCCGTGCAATGCAAAACACACTCCCTGCAATACAACTACACACTCCGTGCAATGCAACTACACCCTCCGTGCACTGCACACACCCTCCGTTCAATGCAACTACACCCTCCATGCAATGCACACACAAACCCTCCATGCAATACAACTACACACTTCATGCAATGCAACTACACCCTCCGTGCACTGCACAAACCCTCCGTTCAATGCAACTACACCCTCCATGCAATGCACACACAAACCCTCCATGCAATACAACTACACACTCCCTGCAATACAACTACACACTCCGTGCAATTCAACTACACCCTCCGTGCAATGCAAAAAACACTCTGTGCAATGCAACTACACCCTCCATGCAATGCACACACAAACCCTCCATGCAATACAACTACACACTTCATGCAATGCAACTACACTCCATGCAATGCAACTACACTCCATGCAATGCAACTACACACTCCGTGCAATGCAACTACACCCTCCGTGCACTGCACACACCCTCCGTTCAATGCAACTACACACTCCGTGCAATGCAAAAAACACTCTGTGCAATGCAACTACACCCTCCATGCAATGCACACACAAACCCTCCATGCAATACAACTACACACTCCGTGCAATGCAACTACACCCTCCGTGCACTGCACACACCCTCCGTTCAATGCAACTACACCCTCCATGCAATGCAAAAAACACTCTGTGCAATGCAACTACACCCTCCATGCAATGCAAACACCCTCCGTGCAATGCAACCACACCTTCCGTACAATGCAACAACACACTCCATGCAATGCAACTACACCCTCCGTGCAATGCACACACACCCTCCATGCAATGCACACACCCTCCGTGCAATGCAACTGCAAATCTCTCACGCAATGCAATGCAATTGCAGCCCATGCAGCGCCGTGCCCTGCAACGCACAGAGCAAACTGCAATGCGGGCACGCAAAGGTGCTTTCTCCCACTTGCATATTGCAAACGTGGCGCCTGTTACATCCCTGGCAGTGAGGAACCACCAAAAGGACCTAAGTGTCCAGGTAGAGCAATGGGGGAGCATGCAGCTGTCCCATACAGGGACCATTCCTGCACCTAGGCATTACCGGCACTATGCGCTGACCCAGTGAAACCAATGCTTCATGGACCACATGGGGACGCTATTCAGGCTGGAAACGCTTCCAGGCCATTAAATTCTAGGGCAAAGCCCTAGAATCACCTGCTAGGCCAGGCATAAATGTTTCCACTGAAATAGCAGAGTTGAGGTAGCCCACAGCTTGTCCAGGTACCCCTGCTTGCCCTTTTAGAGGGAAGCACCCCTTCAAGAAAAACCAAAGTTCTTTTATCACGAATGGGCCGAACTACCCAGCAACAGAATAGCCCAAAAGGAGCAGTTTGTTTTGTTTTGTTTTGTTATAACAATGGCTAAGAGGGGGATATGAACCTAGTCCTAGTCCTATACTTTAGCCACTAAGCCACAATGGCTCGTCTCTAAAATGGCAGTCGCCACTATCAGGGCAAAACAAACTTAAAGAAAATAAACTTGTTCAGAAACAGCATAGTTCAAGAGCATATACAGAGTGCTCATAGTCCTTGGAGGCACAGGGAGCCCCTGGGGCCCTCTGTCTGCCTCAGATATACATTAGCAGCAACTGGGCCTGCAAGCAGATACATTCCAATAGCGAGAATGAGTCACGTGTCAGAGACTTAACAATTAACTGCTACCTGTAGCAGACTTAGGCTTGGAAGTTATGTGCAGGCCGAATAGGCCTCCCTGCTTCTGCTCTTGAGAATCTTAGTCTCATAGCAATATTAAAGGAACTCAAAATAGTGCTCCCACCCAAGGCTAGCTTAAAATTTGGCCAACAGCACAGCAATCACCCAAAATAAAGCCAACCTTCGGGGATACTATAAACGAAAGTGATTCCAGCTAAGCTGGGAACAGCCCTGACTAGCCCCACAATTTCAACAAGAGAAATGGGAGAAACCTTTTTGCGAAAGAAAGCCCCTAACGGGGGCTCTCTCCCTATTGGGAAAGGCAAGCCATAGATACAGGGAGAATCTTCCCACAGGGCAGGGTAAGGGGTGGGGTGAGAAATTGAACAGGAAAAGGGGGGAATTACCGTATTTTTCGCACTATAGGACGCACTTTTCCCCCTCCAAAAATGAAGGGGAAATGTGTGTGCGTCCTATGGTGCGAATGCAGGCTTTCGCTGAAGCCTGGAGAGCGAGAGGGGTCGGTGCGCACCGACCCCTCTCACTCTCCAGGCTTCAGGAGAGCCCCGCCGCCAGCCCCACAAGCTCGGGGGACAGCGGGGAGGCGGAACGCCGCCATCCCGCTGTCCCCCGACTTGGTTAGAAGGCTGGCGGGGGGGAGAAGCCTGCTCCTCCCCGTCGCCAGCCCCGCAAACTCGGGAGACAGCGGGAGAGGCGCAGCGCGCCATCCCGCTGTCCCCCGACTTGGTTAGAAGGCTGGCGGAGGGCTTCCTCCTCCCCCAGCCCCGCAAGCTCCCAGAGTGATGCCAAAGCTGCGCGCAGCTTCGGCATGGCTCTGGGTCCCGTTCTGGGGGAGGGGGAAGCTCGGGCTTCCCCCGCCCCAGCCCCGCGCCTGGCGGGGGGGAAATAATTTTTTTCCCCTTTATTTCCCTCCCCAAATCTAGGTGCGTCCTATGGACCGGTGCGTCCTATAGTGCGAAAAATGCGGTGAATTATTTAAGGGACTAGAGAGGATTAAAAAGAAAGGGGAAATACAGAAATAAAGAAATGTAACCAGACAATGAGAAGATTGTCCAAGTGCTCCATGTGATCCGGTGCAAAACGGCCAAGAGGACGTCCAACGTCTGGCCCCTGTATTTAAAGACTCTGACCCCTCCTCCAAATTGGCAACAATCAAAACTCCCCAGCAACCCAAATTTAACCACTTAAAGGCTTGGGTTCCTTACCAAATTTGCCTAGTCACTGCAGGGTGGCCTGTTCCCCCAACCACAACACGTGCTCTCTGTTAGGGAGAACACGCTTTATGTGTGAACATGATCTGGACTAGAAGAAGGAGCTCTCCAGGCCTCACTTGCAGGAAGGCATCTCTTCTTATGTAACAAGGCACCAAATTACATTCCCCAGCGACCTCCACCCTTTGTTCTGTTTAAAATATTTATCTGTTCTGTTAGGGTATTTATCTGCAGCTGTAAACAAATAATTGGGTGGGCCTGAAAATAAAACAAGAATGATCTTTTTTGTTCCTGCCTTGAGCCACTTTGTGAGTTAAGGGAGGAGGTATGCTGTAAGGAAGTTGAGAGGAAGGCAAAGGTAAGAGGTTGGATTTGGAGCACATAGCTTGGAAAGAAACTCTTCAAGAAGTCTCTTTCCTCTTACAAACTGCAATGGGTAAACCAATGCCAAGTCTCAACATGCAGAGTTAACGCCATTTTGAAATCAGCAGGCACTGTCTGTATATAAATTTTCTTCCTCTGCTCATACCTATTTGCATATTTAGAAATACCAACTACTGTTGATTTAAAAACCCATCAACTGACATTTCCACAGGACATTTCCTCAGTTTTGCATCCATCCTTCCTAATCCTGATCTGCACTCCCTGCTTCAATGTCTGCCATAATCTCCTCTGGCTCTACCACATGCAGCCTTTAGAGTCAGACCCACTGGCACCTCTTGGAAGACTGCCCAGCCATGTATTTTTAGAGTCTACATCTTCCAGGTGCCATCTGTCCTCAACTATTAAAATGTCTATAGCACATTTTAGGATTAAAAAAACCCTCACTTTACACTTTAAATGCCATTTCCCCTCACAACACTTGCTGTCACATCTTTTAGCTCCAATCAGTTGGTTTCTCTTCCAAAAAATAATAATCTGGAATCAAATGCAAAACTTGCATTTATGGTTACTGTCATTCTTTAACTGGTTTCCTTCAGTGAGAAAATACAAAGCAATGGGGAAATCCAATGTATTCACTGGAGAGTAAGCAAGTTTCTCAGGTATGCACACAACTAAAGCTCTGGACTTGTGAGGTGTAGCTAATGCCACAGAAGACAAAATATGGATTCAAGATGACCTTGACAGATTGGAGAACTAGGCCAAAACTAACAGAATGAATTTCGATAGGGGAAAATGTAAGGTTCTGCACTTAGACAGGAATAACCAGATGCACATATACAGTGTCAGTGGCGGAGCTTCATGCTCCAGCACCGGGGGGGGCGGAGAGCAGGCAGGGGCATGGCTGGCGTGCATCCTGAGGGCGTGGTGTGCGTCCTGGGGGTGTGGCGCCCCACCTGCGGAGGCCAGCCGCGATGGCACCCCACTGGGATTATGCTGCCGGGGGCGGGGCACTCCACCCGTCCCCCTCTTTCTCCACCAATGTACAGTGGTACCTTGGGTTACAAACACTTCAGGTTACAGTCTCCGCTAACCCAGAAGTAGTACCTCGGGTTAAGAACTTTGCCCCAGGATGAGAACAGAAATTGGGTGGTGGCAGCAACGGGAGGCCCCATTAGCTAAAGTGGTACCTCAGGTTAAGAACAGACCTCCAGAATGAATTAAATTCTTAACCAGAGGTACCACTGTATAAGATATGGGGCACTTGGCTTGCTAACTGTAAATGTGAAAAGGATCCAGGGGTCTCAGTAGACCACAAGCTGAACATGAGTCAATAGTGTGATGTAGCAGCAAAAATAAATAAATAATCAAATGCTCTTCTAGGCTGCATCAACAGAAGTATAGTTTTCAGATCAAGGGCAGTAATAGTTTATTCTATTCTGCCTTGGTTGGTCCACACCTGGAGTCCTGTGTCCAGTTCTGGGCACCACAATTTAAGAAGGATGTTGACAGGCTGGAAGGTGTGCAGAGGAGAGAGACCAAGATGATCAAAGGTCTGCAAAACAAGCCTTGTGAGGAGTGCTTGAAGGAGCTGGGTATGTTTAGCCTGGAAAAGAGGAGACTGAGTGGAGAGATGATCTCAAGGGCTGTCACATGGAAGATGGAACAAGCTTGTTTTCTCCTGTTCTGGAGGCTAGGACCCGAAGCAATGAATTCAAGTTACAAGAAAACCCTCTGACAGTAATTATCCTAAAGCAGTCTTCCTCTCAAGACATTTTGGAAAAATTGTCCGTTAGCAAAAGAGAAGTGGGTGTGTGGCGCTCTGCTTGAGATCTTACAGTCTGCAGTTTGCTGGATGTAAGAATTAGGGTCCTGTGTGTGAGTGCACGTACCATGATGAATTTTTGTTTTGTTTTTAAATATGCTCCCTACACTCTCCCCTCTCTAGATAACAGTAATGCCCTTAACTGATTGGCATACTACACAGTGGGACCTTCATTTAAGGAGAATGCAAAAGACAAAATTAAAAGTCATTTACAGGAGAACTCCACTTAGAGGGCGGTGCCACCCTGCCTCACTGCCAGCTTCCATTTGTATTTAACTATTTGTTACTTACTCATTTGAGAGTGGCCTACATGCCTCACCCATCTTATCATCAAGATAGATTAGGTTTAGTGACTGAGAGGTGCCGCATCACACTGTGAGCCATGTGCCAAGCACGGATTTTAGTCGTGGGCTTCTCCTCATTCTCAAATAGCAGCAAAAGCTGCCTCATGCCAGCCACATAGCAACTTTGCTTGTAGAATAATGATGTAAGAATCGCCCCTTATTGGAAATACAGTGTGTATTCCAGAATGTAGACCTTTTTCATTTACATGCTGGGAAACCTAAATGATTTCTTTCTGTCTCTCTGCCGGCCTCTTTATTAGCTGAATTGCTTGACAAATTAGTCAGGTTCTCTTCTGCTTTGGACTACAGCAACCCAATAAAATCACAGGTTTGAAATCATCAGACTAATAAGATTGGGTTGCACTTGCACTATTTCTTTCTTCTTTTTTAAGAATTTGTGTCGGACTGATTTATGTTGTGCTGCTTTCTGCTCTCATTAAAATCTTTGTCACAAAATGAGTTATCGGAATTTTTTTTTTAATGGCTAGGGACATTCTGTTCAAATGGGGTACTATGTTAAGGTGTTGTGTTACTGTGGCCATTCTGAATGTTAATTAGTTGGCCATTTCTTTTTCTCTCCAACAATTAGAGCAGATTGCCATCAGAAAGTGTCAAGCTAATGAAAATGCAAGATGCCAACAAGGTTAGTCCGCACTGGTTTCAAGCCCACTCAAGTAGCATTAACATAATATATACAAACAAGGAAATCACAATATTGGGTTCAAGAGACAAAGCTTTTAATGAGAACAGATAACTGCCATATTATTTTCCTTTCAGCAGAAGGCCAAATTAACAGATAACAACAACAAGGTCTACAACTAATAGTATAATAGCAAGTCACAAACACTGTTCCTTGCTTATTGGTAGGAATGTAGTCAGGTGGTCTGCAGGAATGTGAATGCTAATGATCACCCCCTCCTCTGTCCCGCCCCAACTGCATATTTGGCATCTGCAGCTTATATCAAAAGGCACTTGTCTGCACTGCAGGAAATGCAGGGCACAGTGGGAATGATGCCTGTTAACCAGTTTCGAGAACTACTATGATGTTATAAATAGTTATCATATAGTTATTTGATCTCTGTAAACATACAGTCTTTAAAAAATCACACTGCCAATCTCATACTATGTTTACTTGGAAGGAACTCCTATTCATCTGAATTGAATTTACATCCCAGTAAGTGCACCTTTTAGCCATTTCACACGACAACAAATATCATTCACTGATAGGTATGCCTATGATATACATTTACAAATGCATCTCTGTCATTTAAACACTGCTTTCATAAGAATACAGTTAGAACACTTCATTTAAATAAAATGTGTAGATTGGCCCTAAGGCTGCAAGTTTTACTATTCAAAGTTTGCTACTTCTATAGACCACAAGGTGTTCTTACATGTATTGATGCTTATGTGCAGTTTCAAGACACTGACTCCTAAGAAGGGAGAGCAGGGCCTGCTGGGTCATGAATTTGAGCCCCACAGTGGAAAAAAGATTCCTACATTGTAGGGGGTTCGACTAGATGATCCTCACAGTCCCTTCTAACTCCATGATTCATGAGAATTCAAGCTGCTCACGAACAGTACCTGCACAACTCTTCCAGCCTGATGTTCAGGCTTTGCAGCTGGAGCTGCTGGAACCCACCCAGAGTCCAGCTGACTGCCATTAGCTGTTGTCAAAGAGAAGTCTCCTCAGAGGAGGGTCTCATTCATGAGGATATCTTGACTCCCAAGCAGCTGTTCCCTTATATCTGTCTGACATTGAAGGCACAGGGCAAATTCCGACCTTTCTTTTTCTTTTTAAGTAGCTGGGCAGCGGCAGAGTCAAGGTCACAGCCATAGCCTAGCATAGCTGGTTACAAGAACAAAAGAAGAATATTATGGAGGAAACCAGTGGGTATTTGGGTTGTTGTTGTTGTTGTTTTTGCAAGAGTGACCTGAAAGTCCTTAAACAGCCCAATACTGTTCTGCTTCTAAATCTGGAAGTTTTAATTTAATTATCTTAGATAGTAATAATTTAAAAGCCTATATTCCACAAAATTGTTTTATCTCTTCTTAACATCAGCAAAGCTAGTGGCCCTCCCAAACTATGTGAAGGAAGGAGTGCTTTCTTTCGTCTTTCTTGAATTTGCACATCTGATTCATGTTCTCAGGTGGCTCCAAGTTCTAGATGAGAACCTAGAATTATCAGGGGGGACAAACCCCTTCCACATTGTGACCTTGTGATTGAAAGTGAGTGTGACAGAAACTGTTAATTTGGCATCTCCAGTGGAGACAGACATGCCAACACACTGCTATTAGCTTCCTGTGTTGAAACGGATTGCCTGCCCTATGTATTAATGCAGGCAAAATCTATTTCTGTGCAAACATTCCCTTATAGCATGCAGCTGTATTGCTCTTTGCTGTGCTGAAAGCGTCATGCTGCTTTTTTGACTTTGGGAAGGTTGGTTGGGGGACCCATTTGAGAGAGTGTGAGCACACAGCATGATTAAAAAGCATTGTTTTGATGCACATTAGATTCCTTTTATCTTATTCCTGTATGTTTCTCAGGGTTCTCCCCCCCCCCTTCAATTTCTTCATGCTGTGATGATAGCTCTGAATACTAATGTGGAAATATTTGCCTTATATAAGGCTGTCATTTTGGGTGACATTTTTGTTTATAAAGTATCTAATGTGTACTTTGCTATATTTGAGATTCCAAGTTATTGAGGTTTTTCAAAAACATCAGAGCTGACTTTCAAATGGCAGAAGAAGAATTTTGGTTAACTCTCAGTAGATCTCTATCAAATCAGTGGGGGGAGCAGGTTTCAGCTGACGTGTTGAATCGAGAACTGCCATGGGTTTAAATGGCATTAATTCTTCTGTGCTTAGGGCCCTATAAATGACTCCAAAGTGCCATAGAATTTTGTAAAACGTTATCCATCCTGCAAACGACGCCCCATGCAGTCTCTTCCTACCAGAAAAGAGAGCCATCCCTTCCATTAAGTATGCAGAGATGTTTTAATTTGAGGACTTTATTAAAGTCGCATTGGGGACTAATAGAACAGAATTTTGGAGTAGTGGAAAAATCAGCCATCCAAATGGCTTAGCTTAAAACACTTATATGATCTGGGGGGCAGGGGGAGTTTGCTGAGAAACTGAAAGTAGTTTGGCCATTACTTCATTCGTGGGGAAGATCATCTTGTTTTGACTGTGATCTTAAGGTGGAAATGTTAAGAGACTAATTTGTTAATAACATCCAAAATGTCCAGTATGGCAAATGTAGCTTTGGATCTCCCAGTGCCTGTTGGTAATGTTCAACAGCTGATGACTGAACAATTAAAAACAATCATTTGATGAAAGGTGGAAAGAAAATGAATAAGGGCGGATCTACACACAAGAAAAAATGCTATAAATAAGTCAGAAATTAAATTGTTATAACAAAAGAAAGAAAACACTCTGGAAAATTGCAATTTTTTTTTTTTTTGCTCTTCAGCACCATCTGGTGTTGCATGTTTATAACGCATTCAAAACACTTTTTCTTTACTAATGTAGCTGAGTCCTAAGAGAGAATGAAAAACAGAACTGGAGATGAGACAGAAACTTCAGATGAAAAGCTGGCAGGACTGGATGATGAAACAGCAAAATTGGACAAAGCAGATGGTGAGATGAAATGCCTTACATGCAAGGCCTTGTAGGAGAAGGGGAAGATAAAACCATAAATGGAGAGATGCAGAGTCATTTTGATTTAGCATTGATGGTGCTGAGAATAAAAAGAAAAAACTTTGGGAATACTTCCGCCCTGGCTCTTCTTCAGTTCTAGCAGAGAGAAAGCATTCTGCATATGATCTGGAGTGAATTCAGAGAACAGTGTCACCAAATTTATAGTACTCTTTCTGGAAAAAGGTTGGAAGAAACTTAAGTGGAAGCGTCACTTTTAGAGGAGATTGGAATGCTATGGTAAACAAAACAGGAAATGGAAATGCAGCAAGAAATAGAAGCTGAATATACTGAACTGGATGTGAATTAATGGAGACATAACAAGAAAAGATTTATGGAATTATTTTTTTCAATATGTGATCACATAGACATGGATGGAAGAATTTACTGATATTCAAAACGGAGGCATGCTTGTAGGAATTACTAAAGGCAAAGTTGATTTTAAAGCGAAAACATGGTTGCCTCTTTTCAAGTCCCAGAGTCCATCCGATTCACTTTGTTCCATGTAACCGAATTGGAGCCACTGAGAATGGATCTCTCTACATAGACTCATCCCTTCTTTTACATATTCTCACCTTGGGATCCATTTCTTAATGTGATACCTGAGTGCAAATGAAACCCTGGAGACTTGTTCTTCTTCATGTTGTTTATAGGGGGGGGTGTTGTAGCACCTCTATATAATGAGAAGGCAGAAAGGTCTTCATTTATAAAATGAATGAAGCAAAATACAACCTGAGCAAATGGGAATTAGGGGGAAATGAAAACTAGACAGGGAACAAATTGGGGAGGGAAAGTGAAAGGAAGAGAGAACAAGCCAATGTGGGGAGGTGATGAGGAAATGGAAGCAATAGCGAGGCAGAAAATCCATTTTGTTAGCAAATCAATACAGCAAAAGATGAGCGAGGAGTTTAATAAATAGGACTGATTTAGCAATTGGGGGGCATTAATTAGATTTAGAACTGTTTAACTGAGGAGAATGTAAGCCTAGGCTCTTAGATGCTGAGACAAGAAAACACTGAAACATCAGCTGCACTGGCTTTGATTAAAAAGAGAGATTCCTGAGATGAGGGGGTTGTTCTCTCAGAGAGGAGCAAGAGCGGGCAGGAAATAAAAAGAACCAACAAGAACAACAGGGGCTATTTGGAAAACTGTAATCGTCTCAGCCTCCTATTCTTTCATGGCTTAAAGTGTATGGCGATGATTAGGCTGTTTACATAATACACCTTTAGAGCACATTTCCCGCTCTTGAAGAATTCTGGGCACTGTAGTTTACTACTACTACTGCTACTACTACTACTACTAATAATTTATTATTTATACGCTGCCCATCTGGCTGGGTTTCCCCAGCCACTCTGGGCGGCTTCCAACCGAATATTAAAAACAATACAGAATGCTTTGGGGGAATGTGTGCTTCATATGTACCTTAAAGGTTGAGTGTGTATGTAGAGCTTGTGGCTCTCCAAGCAGAAGGTATTGAAAGGGGAGACTGGTTCTGTCATTGGACCACATAGGATATAAAACCTGTATCCTATCCAGTCCAATGGCTTGTTCTTGCTTTTATTAGGATTATGTATTTTGTGTTTTTATATTGTGTTTTATTTTGTGAACCGCCCTGAGACCTATAGGGCAGTATACAAAGTCAATAAATAAATAAATAATAGTAATATTTCCACTGACTAGCAAAACCACCATTTCATGAAACAATTGAAACAAATTAATGCCCAAATTTAGCAGACATGAGCATCACTGTATGCCAAATGAATCTACATGGAAAGCGTGGGCTGGATTTTCCTATCCCTCTCCCTCTGTCTCCTGTTCCCAGTTGCTGTTCTATGACAATTGTGGATTTTTTTTTAACCAATAAAAATTAGTTACATGACAAATGCATACAAATCTGTTGAACAAGGCAGTTTCAGAATTGTAATTTGTCTTCTTAAGGTGACTGTCCCTTTACAGTAAACATAAATATGCATGCTAAAATTAGATCTTAACAGTTTTGAGTTTTTCATGTCCCCCCTTAAAATTTAAGTACGTAATGCTGTCCTATCTTTTTTCCAAAAATGCAAATGTTACAATGAAATACAGTTGTACCTCAGGTTAAGTACTTAATTCGTTCTGGAGGTCCGTTCTTAACCTGAAACTGTATCTTAACCTGAAGCACCACTTTAGCTAATGGGGCCTCCTGCTGCCGCTGCGCTGCCAGAGCACGATTTCTGTTCTCATCCTGAAGCAAAGTTCTTAACCTGAGGTAATATTTCTGGGTTAGTGGGGTCTGTAACCTGAAGTGTATGTAACCTGAAGCGTATGTAACCCAAGGTACCACTTGTAAAGTAATTCCCACACAAGGCTTTGAATTTATCTGAATAAAATATTTAAGCCATTTTAAAAAGAGCAATCCTATGGCAGTTTGGAGGGGATGGGGGGGGGAGAAAGGGGAGAATCCATTGCAGAGGAGCCACCCCTGCAAAGCTCCCTGGGGCAGAAGGTGAGCACCCACACATAGTTGTTTCGGGGGGAGGCTTTCTGGTGTTCCAGCAAGGCAACCTCCACTGATTGACTTCTTTCTTTGCCAATGGGCATCCATCTCTGCAGCCCCCAAGCTGGCCTGAGCTGCCAATGGACCTTCAGCAGACCTGCCCCAGTCAATTAGGATTGCTCTGAAAACACACCTTATTAATTTTCTTTCTCTTCATCAAGTACAGCACGTCAAATACGTTTAGTTATTGGAAATGTGACAGGCTTTTCAAATAATTTAGTTTACGAAGTAGAAGCCAAACATTCTAAATCACACCAGAGTCACCCAGAATGGAGTTGGTGGTTTTTTAAAAATTAAACATCCCAGGGGTGGGGTGAATGGAATAATCTCCCAAACAGCCCCAAAAGGACTGGGCATAATCACTGGATCCGTTTGGAGAGGAAAAACAGAAAGGAGCAGGAACTGAATCAATGGCTGGAGCCCTGAAGAGGAGCACTTCACATTGCAACAGGTGGTTGCAGGTCCTGCTTTATTACTGCAAACTGGATGCGCCTCCGAAATAGCGGGCTTGTTGTTGTTTTTTTCATTTGAAACCAGGATAGTTTTCCTTTACTGAAATGCTGACTCTGAACTTAGGAAAGCAAAACCACACTAAATAGAAAAAAAATGTATACAGGACTGTCAGAAGGTAGGTAACATTTTAGTGATAAATAAATTAACTCTCTTCCCCTTTTTAGCAGTTTCCTAAAATTGATAGTTTGGTATTTAGTCAACACATTTTAATGTTATAAATGCTTGTGTAGCAGTGACATTTTTGGTCACTAGTTGAAGCGATACAAGAAAGCAATATTTCATGAAATGAAGTTCACATTTAAATGTGGGCGTTTGAAGATCAGAGTCATTGGTCTTGCTGTCAAGGGGGGCTTGCTTCTTTGGTGTCTCAGGAACTTCTCAAGGACATGGACAAAGTGCTAAAGATTCTTTATTAAAACCTAGGTAGCAAAGTTGGGAGCAGAGAAGGGTCAAATTTTCAAAAGCACACCCACTTTTGATTATCCCTTCTCTGAGTTCTTGCTGGCTCATTTTTCAGGCCTTCCCATGTTTTTGTATTGATCTAAATTTAGCGACTTCTGGTTTTTGTCTTATCAATATGAGGAACCTTTCATTATCTTTTAAACTATTAAGTAGCTTTTATTCTCCACTTCCCAATACCAATGCAAGTCTTGCCAATTTGAAAAGTGCTCTTACCAGTTGCAGCCACTCAAGACAGTAGTAGTAGTAGTAATAATAATAATAATAATAATAATATCTGGACGGCTTCCAACAAAGTATTAAAATACAGTGGTCTGTGAAATATTAAAAGCTTCCCTAAACAGGGCTGCTTTCAGATGTCTTCTAAAAGTCTGGTAGTTGTTCTTCTCTTTGACATCTGGTGGGGGGGGGGGCATTCCACAGGGCAGGTGCCACTACCAAGAAGGCCCTCTGCCTGGTTCCCTGTAACTTGGTTTCTCGCAGTGAGGGAACCACCAGAAGGCCCTCGGCACTGGACCTCAGTGTCAGGGCAGAACGATGGGGGTGGAGACACTCCTTCGAGTATACTGGACCAAGGCTGTTTAGGGCTTTAAAGGTCAGCATCAACACTTTGAATTGTGCTCGGAAGCCAATGTAGATCTTTCAAGACTGGTGTTATGTAGTCTCGGTGGCCGCTCCCAGTCACCAGTCTAGCTGCCGCATTCTGGATTAGTTGTAGTTTCCGAGTCACCTTCAAAGAGCGCATAGTGTGCATTGCAGTAATCCAAGCAAGAGATAACTAGAGCATGCACCACTCTGGTGAGACAGTCTGCGGGCAGGTAGGGTCTCAGCCTGTGTACCAGATGGAGCTGGTAAACAGCTGCCCTGGACACAGAATTGACCTGCACCTCCATGGACAGCTGTGAGTCCAAAATGACTCCCAGGCTGCACACCTGGTCCTTCAGGGGCACAGTTACCCCATTCAGGACCAGGGAGTCCTCCACACCTGCCTGCCTCCTTTCCCCCCAAAACAGTACTTCTGTCTTGTCAGGATTTCAACCTCAATCTGTTAGCCGCCATCCATCCTCCAACCGCCTCCAGACACTCACACAGGACCTTCACCACCTTCACTGGTTCTGATTTAAAAGAGAGGTAGAGCTGGGTATCATCCACATATTGATGAACACCCAACCTACAGTAACACCAGATTCTTGGCAAACAGCTGCTTTGGGGGAAAGTGGGGGCCTGGTGTCCACCTATGTGCCTTTCCCCAAGGCAGTTGCCTCCACTCCCCACTTGCCATGGGCAACTGCTGTCAGTGGCTGGATCAGATGCCAGAGACTGCTCTGACTCTGAAGATGAAGGAATGCAGACACAGACAGAGCAGCCTCTGACAGAAGAAGAAGGGGAGAGTTCCCCCCATCACCACTTCCTTCAACTTTCCCAGCAGCCGATTCAGAGACGGCACAGTCGGGGGAAGAGCTAGATAACTCTGAGTCAGAAGCTAGGCAACCAGGAGGGAGCCACCACTTGGGAGACTCTTCCTTCGAGAGTGGCAGGGACCTCCCTCCCTCCCCTTGTACTAGGAGGTCTGAAATGGTGAAGGCTCAACAGAAGCACCGGGGCAGGAGAGCAGGGCGGTGGCACGCTTCTTGCTGTGGAAGGGGCAGGGATTCAGCGTGAGCAACTGAGATCCTGAAGGAGGGTGGCTCCATGCCGCTCTCTCTGTGTTGCTGTAAATAAAATGGACTATAAACCTGTCAGAGGCTTGTTAATTATTATCGGAAGCTCCCAGAGAGAAGGGGAAACTCCCGTGCTGCCAGTGTGTCTCACAGCTGCACAGAATAGGGTAGATTGCACAATAATCTGGTCTTTGAGATATAGCCTAGGCCCAGCACATTGGCAACCAGTCAGCAGCAGCAAGCTAGTGAGCAAGATATGCAAAAATAATAACCAGCAGCCTTCCAACATGCATAAGAACAAGACATTCAGAACGTCAAATAGGGAGGAATGCAGACCTGTGCAATCATGTGAACCAAAATGTAAAATTACATTTCAGAAATTCCAGTCTTGTGATTTGTGATCTGCATTTGTCACTTTTAGTAAAGCAAAAACAACTGCAGAGTTTATTTTGAACTACAGTGGTGCCTCGGGTTAAGTACTTAATTCATTCTGGAGATCTGTTCTTAACCTGAAGCACCACTTTAGCTAATGGGGCCTCCTGCTGCTGCTGCGCCGCCGGAGCCCAATTTCTGTTCTTATCCTGAAGCAAAGTTCTTATCCTGAAGCACTATTTCTGGGTTAGCGGAGTGTGTAACCTGAAGCGTATGTAACCTGAAGCATATGTAACCTGAAGCGTATGTAACCTGAGGTACCACTGTATTTCATACATCCTCGTTTGTTACTGACTTGATATTATCTCTGTTGATGGTGATCACTTGCAAATTCATTCCAAGGTTTAAGGAATGTCCTTTGTCCTTAATACTGCTGTTCTCAAACAAAAATGTTTACAGTAGTGTAAATAGGAGGACATTTGGGGAGAGGCTCAAAAGATTCACAACATTTTCATTCTTCCTTTTGCCATTCACTTGTCTCCTGTTTGCAGGGCTCAATGACAGATCTGCTTGGCACCATTTTATTATTATTTTGCAGTGAACACTTTCCAAAGCAAGAATACACACATTTCCTGTGTTTGTGTTCCCCTGCAGATACAACAGATGCACTGTGAATTCCTCATGTTACTGCCTCTTTAGGGAGGCTGATTATAAGATGCCTTTTTCACTTAAGAGAAAGAAGGAAAGTAGCTACTGTACATCTGCATTTTAGAAGTTGCCTACAGTCGGTCCCTACCACAAGTAAGGAGACTATAGAGATCATTAGCGGGGAGCAAATTTCTAATATGTTCGCAGGTTCCAGCTACAAGTTGATGTACCCAGGGCCAAAAAGAAAGAAAGATCCATGCTTCTGAGGGAAGATGAGGATTTATAAGGTGGCTCAGGATTTGCTCTATTACTTCATTAGACTACATATTTCTCAGCTGGATTGTCTTTGTGCCAGGTGCCCTCATTGGAAAGGAACTGAAAAAACGAAACTTTTCAGGCAGCGACAGGGGGATATTGGGATCAGGGTGAGGGGATGGGGCCTTTGAGCAAACTGTAGGGGGGGAGGACTTGTGGGCTATCTGTGGGGGTGGGGCATTGAAGGAGCTGTGAGGTTTGGGGTGTTTGGTGAGGTGTACAGGGAGGCAGGGCTGGCGAACAATGCAGTTTATGATTTTTGAGTAGCAGTCATTTACCCCTACAATTATGTCAAAGCCCACCAGGTTTGAACATCTCTTGCAGGGGTGGCCCAAGTAACCTCCTCTGGGATTTAGTAGGGCTCTAACTCCCATTAGCCCCAGCTGGTTCAGAAATGATGAGAGTTGCAGTACAATCATCTGGAGGGCTGCTGCTGCTGCTGATAGATTGTCTCCTTGAGTTTGTTGGAGTGACTTGATTGCTCACTGTAGCTTACAAAAGGAAAGGTAGGTAGCCGTCTTGGTCTGACACAGTAGAAATATATATATAAAATTAAAAAATTGTCCAGTAGCAGTTGGTCTCTAAGGTACTACTGAACAATTTTTTATATATTTTTAAAATATTTTTACAAAAGAAAAGGTAAGACTGCCATCTGACTTGAACCCACCCCATCCCTCTAGCTTAGTTGGGAGGGCAGAGTGCGTGTGCCACTGGTACACGGTTGCTTTACGCTGTATGGGCATGGTGCAGATATAGAAAGCACAGCTCACTTGTGCTTCAGTATTTGTGCATGCTATGATCACTCAAGGCTGCTCTCAACCTTCTTCAGATAGTTTAAAAGTTCCTTCCAGCTTGAATCTGTGTTTACCAACACCCAATATTCTTGTGCTATTAATTCTGGGATCCTTATACAGGCTTGTAGGACTTGGCTATGACAGTGATAAGTGTTGTAGAGGCCCAGATAGATTAGTTCTTGATAACAAGCTGGAAAATATTGCCAATTAATGACATAGTTAAATCCTCCAACAGCCTCTGGAATATTGAGTATTCTCAAACTCAGACTGCAGAAAAAATCATTGTAAACTAAAATCAAGCAAAAATAGTTTTACTATTTTACTAGCCAGTTTCATTATATGACTAGTCATATACAGCAATCTTTAGCAAACTGTCTCAGGTACCACTGAGTACATTTGCAGTGATTGTTTCTATTGAGGCAGTGAGTTTATTCAGTGTTAATCTAGCACGGCATGGCTTAAATCTCTTCTAGCTGTGTTTACCTCTTTGCCAAAGCCTTTGATTCAAATCCAAACACTCAGGCTGTATTCTTCAAACTACTTGTTGTAAATCTGAAGACTTCTTGTGAAATGGAGAAAAGCAACATTTCCCAGACAATTCCCCACCCCCGCCCCAGGCATCTGACCAATTTCTGCCTGGAGATGCTGCTGACAAATGCAGTACAGTGGGTTGCGAATGTGTTCCATGCGGGATGCACGTTCACAACCCACAGCGTTCGCAACCCGCATCTGCGCACATGAGGGTTGTGATTTGGCACTTCTGCGCATGCACAGAGCACGATTTAGCACTTCAGCGCATGCACAACCACCGAAACCCAGAAGTAACCCGTTCCAGTACTTCTGGGTTTCGGCAGTCCACAACCCCAAAAAAATGCAACCTGAAGTGTCTGTAACCCGAGGTATGACTGTATTCTGGATATGTCCAGGAAGTTCTGGACGTATGGCAACCCTACCTCAGAGCCTGTTTTGATACAAAAACCTTACAGGCAGACATTCCCAACCCACACAAGCGAGTCTTCCCTCTTCTGGTAGAATTGTTGGTTTTAAACCAGTCAGAGAAGTGTTATATTTTGGTGGACAATCAAGCATATATATGTTTTAAAATAGCTAAATATAATTATGGTGACATAGATCTCTTTTCCTGGAAAGATATTTACAGCATGCGAAATGTGTTTTTCTTATTATTGGCTATTAAGGAGGGATTGTAATTGCTTTAAGAAGGAATGGATGAAACTTGTTGGTAGAGAAATCTCTGATCAAGAGTGGCATAAAAATTATAATTGGGGATAATAAAATCATTATAAACTGCTTGACACCACACAAATTGAGTGAAATATATACTAGATATTCTAATAAATTTTGGAGGTGTGGATCCCAAAGGTGGATATGAGTCATAGCTGGTTGTTATGCCCATTATTTTACTTTAGAGGGAGAAGTGATTATGAAATAGCCCATTATGCTATATCTTTGGAACCTTTATTTAAGTGATAGAATCAAGCATAAAGATTCTTGTTAAGTGTATAAATCTTTCCTTCTTTGAAAGATACTGAAAACTGTGGGCCAAACGTTGTGACATTTAAATGGAACGTGTCCTACAAATCTCGGATAAACATGGTTAAATGAGATAAAACTGAGATTCATGCCATGAAATCTGACAAATGTGAACTTTACTTGAATATATTCTTCAGTTGCATAAAAAATGAAGTACTATTAAGCCCAAAACAAGTAATGTTTGCTTTGCTGCTGGAAGTAAACAGAACCAGCTTCTTCAGCCCAATCCACACCAGCCCTATAAGTAGGAGGACTTGGATTTTAGCCACATGCTTCACACAGTCTAATCATTTACACATTTTCAGAAACTCTCCAAGCTAAGGAAGAAATCTGTATGACAAATTATGCCAAAGCAGATTTATGTGCTGTCAAACTGTTCATGTAGAAAATTTAACATTCATGATAGTCAAGTAACAAAATTATTGAGGATTAAATTGCATAAAGACTTCTTCGCTTTACAATTGCATATAATCCATACCTGATGTAGAGAAATGATATTTTCCCCCGCTTTATTGAAGCTATATAAATTATGGGTTGTATACAATGTACGGGTAAGGTGAGAGTTCAATGATTGCAAGGATAATTGTGCAAAGAAATATTCTCCCCCTCTTCTACCCCTGCGTGCTCACTAAAACTATTCTGGGTGTTCCACCAACTACTCAGAGCAGATTTTTTTTTGGGGGGGGTTGAGGTTTTTCATGGTGGGGGGAAATTCTTGCATTTACACAAATATTTAGTTACATACCAACAAATGTTTCTCAAAAATCTCAGTGACTCTAAGATAATAATGATTTTTTAAAAAATTATTATTATTATTATTATTATTATTATTATTATTATTATTATTATTTCTACCCCACACACTCTGGGCGGCTCCCAACAGAATATTAAACAGAATAAAACATCAAACATTAAAAACTTCCCTAGACAGGGCTGCCTTCAGATGTCTTTTAAAAGTCAGATAATTGTTTATTTCCTGGACATCTGATGGGATGTCCCCCACCACCACTTTCTGAACACGGCCCAGGAGGAAGGAGCGGAACCACTGTATGACAGTGCCCCCAGCTCCCAGCCCCTCTAGACGGTCCAGAAGGATGTTATGGTCGATGGTGTCAAAGGCCGCTGAGTGATCCAACAGACCTAGGAAACAGCTTTCACCCTTGTCTCTAACCCACCGGAGATCATCGACCAGCGTGACCAAGGCAGTTTCAATCCCATGATGAGGCCTGAATCCCATTTGGAAGGGATCCAAATGGACCGCATCCTCCAAGCATGCTTGGAGTTGTTCAGCAACAACCCGCTCAGTCACCTTGCCCAAGAATGGCAGATTTGAGAGTGGGCGATAGTTGGCCATATTGGTTGGGTCCAAAGTTTTTTTTTAAGAAGCGGTTTAATACCTGCCTCTTTCAGCGGGTCATGGAAGACTCCCTCACAGAGAAAAGCATTCACCACCCTGTGGAGCCCATTGCCTAGCCCTTCCCAGCTCGCTTTTATTTGCCAGGATGGGCAAGGATCAAGGAGGCAGGTGATCAAGCATCCTGTCCACATCCCACATCCACATCCCACAAGGATCAAGGAGGCAGGTGATCAAGCATCCTGTCCACATCACAGGTAACAAATTAGAATTGATCCCATGCAACTTGACTACTGTATACAGGACTCTAGCAACCTCTCGCCCCAGCCCTACTCCCACAGTGGAGTCTACCTATTTCCAAAACTTTGCAAAATCATTGCAGGAGATCTTGGGGTCTTTACAAGGCCCCGGTGGTAAAGGTGGTTCCGTTAAATTGCGAACCACCTGAAAGAGTCTCCTGCTGCTGTTTTCTGCAGATGCAATAGAGGCAGTGAAGAAGGTCTTGGTAGGCTCGACATTGAGCTCTAACCCGTGTCCGGTCATATTCAGAATGAGCTTTCCAACACTGGTGCTATAGCTATCTCAGCGCTTGTTTCATCGCCCTCAGCTCTGGGGAAAACCAAGGGGCTGTCCGGGCTCCCTGCAATCAGAGAGGGTGCTTCATAGGCTGACAGTCAATAGCCCTGGTTAACTCTGCATTCCAGCGGGACACCAGGGAATCAGCTGAAAGGCCATCAACATGGGATAAAACATCCCCTACTACTCTCTCTATAGAAATATGGACATAGTCTATAGAAACAGGGAATCTTGCCACATTTCAATCATAAGTAGGACTAATTAGTTAGACATTCTATATTTCCCCCCAATTTTGATTTATATTTATTTATTTATTATAATTAATGGGACAAAGAGCTGGCTGTAGCATTGAGTTCCTCATTTGTGTCTATCTATATTAACTAAGGGACGCAGGTGGCGCTGTGGGTTAAACCACAGAGCCTAGGACTTGCCAATCAGAAGTTCGGCAGTTCAAATCCCCGCAAAGGGGTGAGCTCTCGTTGCTCGGTCCCTGCTCCTGCCAACCTAGCAGTTCGAAAGCATGTCAAAGTGCAAGGAGATAAATAGGTACTGTTCCAGCGGGAAGGTAAATGGCGTTTCCGTGCACTGCTCTGGTTCGCCATGCTGGCCACATGACCTGGAAGCTGTATGCCGGCTCCCTCGGCCAGTAAAGCGAGATGAGTGCCACAACCCCAGAGTCGGTCACGACTGGACCTAATGGTCAGGGGTCCCCGTTACCCTTTTTATATTAACTATTTGCAGATAATAAATTGCAAAAATCAGAAAAAGATGGAACAATCTTGATTCAGTTAGTGTCCTTTTCACATATGTTGGTTACCCTGAGGCTAATGAAAAACAAATTATTTGTTGTTCTGTAAAGTTTATTGCAAACGGCATACTTTACATTTCATCGCATGGATGACAAATCTATACACGTGTTAAATCACTCTGCCTTTCATATCTGAAGGCCAGATGAAAAATAATTCCAGAAAGCTGAAATATATGTCAGGAACATTGTAAGGTACATTACACAGTAATAAAGGTTGTCTGTCAACTTTTAAGTTCACAACATATGAACAGGAACATAACACCACATATACTTGTTGTGTCCAAATATATTTATACCTGATTTAGACCAACTGACATTAACTGAGATTTCACAATGTATTCATCGCAATTGGAAAAAAAAAAGCCTGCACTAATGCGAAGGGTGAAACTGAGATCTTCTGGACTGCAGCATATAGGCTAGGTCTGGTTCAAAGGCAGTGGTTTTGATTCACAAAATGTCATGCAGGTGAGAGTCAGTTGGTCTTGTCCTTGTGCGGTTCTTGTTAAAGTTCATTGCAGAGAACTCACAAGTTTGCAAGCAATGCAAATGTAGGCTTTCAGAAATGCATGGGGCTTCATGTTCAGGAAGATGGGGTTATGAAGCTGAAATATACTCAGAGTCGCAAAGTGATTTCATGCTCTTTATCCAGCTCATAGTGGTGAGGAGGAATGAATAGCATGAAATCACTTTGCGACTCTGAGTATATTTCACTGGCGACGAAGGTGGGATCCCGCTGAGCTGACTGCCACACACAGCACCGCAGCACCGCCACCTGCCGCACCGCTGCCTAGCACCGTGTATCCAGGCTTCAGCTCCGGGACACAAGGAACTCAGAATGGCAACCCACAGCAGCTTCTCGCCGTTCAACCCAGCATCCGGAGACTGGGAAGCGTACGCCTCCCGTTTCACCTTCCTCCTAGAAGCCAAAGGGGTCACCGATGAAGAAGATGCCAAGAGGGCGATATTCTTCAGCGTCTGCGGAGAGGAGACGTTTGAAATCGCCCGGGCTCTCCTTGCACCTGAAGACGTCGCTACTATACCATACAAAACAATAATGGAACAGCTGAAGGGGCACTTTTCGCCGCAGCCCTCAGTGGTGGCTCGTCTCAATGCCTTCTACGCAAAGTGGCATGCCCCTGGGGAAACCATAACTGGGTTTGTGACCTCTCTCCGCCAAGCCGCCCAGTTCTGCAACTTCTCAGAGCTGGAGAACATGCTTCGTGACCGCCTCGTCGGTGGCCTGAAGGATGAGAAGCTGCAACGGCGCCTCTACGCTAAGAAGGACCTAACGTTCCAGGTCGCTCTGGAGGAGGCACTGGCAACGGAAGCTACCAAGAGGTCGACACAAGAGGCCCGGCCGAGCCTGCCATCCCAACCGAGGGTCCACCACGAAGACCTCACTGATGACCCAGTATCTGACAGGGAGGAGGTGCACCGAGTACAGCAGCGCACTCAAGCAGCCCACATACCACAGCTGCCTCGACGAGAAGGAGGGAACTGCACAAGCTGCGGGGAAAGTCACGACAGGAGGACCTGCCATTTCCGCAACACAGAGTGCAGGCAGTGCAGAAAATCGGGACACATCGCCCGGGTGTGTTGAGCTCGGCCCACCCGACGCCAGGCATCAGATGACCAATCCAAGAGCCCCAGGACCCGGGGCCCAACGCACCAAGGCAACTTGACGGAGCTCACGGACTTCCAGGTATACCAATTGCCCCACCCCAACGTAGAGAAAATTTATGTAGAGGTACAGATAGAGGGGGCCCCATGCCGCATGGAGCTTGACATGGGTTCAACTCTACCCATAATCTCGGCAAGGACCTTAAGGAAACTGTGTCCTACTGGGGGTCCCAAACTCAGGCCGGCCCCATTCACCCTCCGGGACTTCCAGAAACGTAAGGTCCCCACAATGGGAGTGGGGACCTTCAGGGTGCAATACCGAGGGCGGACGCGGCAACTGGACTTGCTTGTGGTCAAGGGCCCCTACATTAGCTTACTGGGATTGGCATGGTTTGGACCACTGGGGCTAGCCATCACCGGGGTGAACCACACTAGCTTACAAGTGGACGTGGACGCCATATGCAAGGAATTTCCGGGGGTTTTCGATGGGAAATTGGGACAGTATACGGGCCCCCCCATTGCTCTACAGCTTGACCCCGCAGTACGACCGGTCAGGCTCAAGGCCCGCCGGGTCCCGTTCGCCCTGAAACCCCGTATAGATGAGGAATTGGACCGGCTCGTGGAGCAAGGAGTGCTGGAGCCGGTGCCTAATGCCCCCTGGGAAACCCCAATCGTCACACCCGTCAAGCCTAATGGTTCGGTCCGCATCTGCGCAGACTACAAATGTACCATAAACAAGGCCCTCACGGCCCATGCATACCCAGTGCCAGCGGTCAGCCATGTCCTTGCCACCCTGGCTGGGTCGAAAATTTTTGGCAAGCTGGACTTGGCCCAAGCATATCAACAGCTGGGACTTCCGGTTAGCGCCAGCGCTTAATGGCGGATCTCACCCGGAGCTCCGGGAGAGGTCTGCTTCGTAGGTTCGGGTCCTGTCAGCTACGGCGGAGCGGGGACCCTCAAAAATCACAGGCGTGTTGCCTGTGAACCGGAGACTCGGCGGGCACCTTTGCGCCCCCCCGACGCTGTGAAATAGCCTTTTTAAAGGCTGCGGATCAGCGGAGGGTGTGAGGAGCGGTGCTGAGAGTCGTCTTCACCCAGCCTGCGAAGCGAAGCCGCGTCGCCATTAGCGGAGAGCGCTGATTTCTTCCGGCGAAAATTGGATCAAAAAAACAACTATCCGTGAGTAGGATTGACCGCTAAAATACAATTGGACATTAAAATTAAAGAAATTGGGTACCGAGACGGATAAGCACTAAAAAGGAAGTCTGCTTTCCGTTCTGTAGTAAGATCAAAGCGAAAGGCACTCTAGCTGTAACTGCTTGAGAGGAAATTTGCGGAAATTAAGAAATCCACCACCAAAGCAAAGAACTCCCTCCCCGAAGGCAGAAGGGGGGGGAAGAATACTTTAAAGTGTTTCTCTGCCAATTTTTAAAGAACTGAGTTAAATATCGCTGTTCTTATACCTGGGATCGGACTGCCGGAGGAAAGGTACCGGCTAAGGACTGTTGCTATAAGAAGGTTAAAAAGTATCTTTAATTGACTTTGGTTACTCTCAACTTGAAATATTTATTTTGTTGCATTGTAAAGTTACTTATTGGACATTATTGACTTGGATCCCTTAGAAAGAGAAAAGAACAATTGGAAGGGACTAGGAAAACTTTTGTTTATTTTTAAGAGAGTGTGGGACTATTTGGAGAAGTAAAAAATTGACTCTGCGCCCTCTAGAGGATTTACAAATTGTTACAGCAACAAGTGAAGTGTAAAATTTGAGAACTTTTGTCTGACAGTTTAAGAGTGTGGGAATGACCTTGACTAAAAGACTTTGTTATGGCAGATGGTAAAGACAAAGGGGATTTACAAGAAACAACTTTGAGATCTGGCAAACAATATAAAATTGACTCTTTCATGCAGAGAAGGGCTTCTGTATCAGGAGCCTCTGGAACTACAGCTGCTCCAAAGGCAAGAGTGAAAACAATGTCTACAGAAGAATCATTTGCCAAGGTACTGGAGAAGATAAATGACTCTTTGGAGGAACTAAAAAAGCAAGGTGCAGAAACTAAAGCACAAGTGGCTGAAACTAAAATACAAGTTGCTGAAACAAATAAGAAAATTGAAGAAATCTCTGGGAAAATTGATTCAAATACAAAAAGTATAACTGACCTTGGGAATAAAGTGAACTCAAATGCAGAAGCAATTGGGAAAATACTGGAAGAATCATCTACAACAAGAAAGATAGCTGAGGAAGCTAAAGAAATTGCAACTGCTGCTGAAGGAAAATTTCCACCAGTGTTTAAGAAACTAGACGAATATGAACTGGCATTTTCTATGCAGGATATGCAACGCAAGGAGAGGAATTTAAGGATCAGACTCGTGCCGGAAAAGGAAGAAGACAACCTGGTGGACTATCTGACAAAAGAATTCTCTGACTTTTGGAAGCAGGAGCTGGATAAAGAAGCATTTAAGATAGAAAGCGCTTTCAGACTGGGAGCAAGGCAGAGGAAGAATCGACCCAGAGATTGTCTTATAACTCTAAGATCAAAGGAGGAGCGAGACAAAATATTGAACCTGCATTACCAAACAACCCTTCGAATTGAAGATTTTCATATTGAGATCTTCAAAGACATTCCTAAGAGTATCTTGGATGCAAGAGGACACTACAAGGACTTGGTGATACTGCTGAGAAGGAACTACATACCATTCAGGTGGGAGTTCCCCCAAGGCCTGTCTTTTAAATACAAGGGGAAGAAGAGAAGAATAAAGACTGTGAGTGATAAAGACAAGTTCTTGGGAGAACACGAAGAAGACCTACAGAAAGAGACGCATCCAGGACAAGGGCATCCTTCATTAGATACGGATACGGAACCACCGACAAACGAAGAACAAAAATTGGGAGCTGTAGGAGGAAAGAGCAAATAACCCCATCATGGACCTGCAGCTTCTTACCTGGAATTGTAACGGTTTGAACATCCCTAGAAAGAGAAAAAATATATTTCATGCTTTGAAGAAAGACCAATTGGACCTAATTTGTTTACAGGAGACCCATGTGACAAGAGCTCATAGAAAGTTATTAATAAATAAAAGATTGGGACAAGAATTTATTTCTTCAGACAGAGTAAAAAAGAGAGGAGTGGTGATTTATGCAAAGGAGAAGCTGCAACCGAAACAAATTTTTAAAGATGATCAAGGAAGATATTTGGCAATTGAAATTCAATTTCAAGGAGAGAAGTATTTGATAGTGGGAATTTATGCACCAAATGAAGGGAAAGCTGAATTTTTTAAGAAGCTGCACGAGATTTTGATGGATTATATGGATTACAAATTAATCATGATGGGAGACATGAATGGAGTAGTTTCAACAAATATGGATAAAGCACAAAGACAGGTTGTAACAAAAGATGGAAGACTACCAAAGACCTTTTTTGAAATGACTGACAATATGGACTTGATCGATATATGGAGAACAAAACACCCATTAGAAAGAGAGGGAACCTTCTTTTCTGAAGCCAAAATGACATGGACAAGGATCGACCAAATTTGGGTGACTAGCAATATGGCGCAGAACATAAAGAGAGTGGAAATCTGCACAAAAACTTTCTCCGACCATAATGCAGTAAAGATGGTGATGAGGCAAACAACAACTGGCTCCTTTAGATGGAGAATGAATGACACCTTACTTAGAGACGAGGAGATCTGTAAGAAGGCCCAAAAAACTTTGAAAGACTATTTTGAAATTAACCTCAGGACTAAAGTAGAAAAAAGAATAGTATGGGACGCAAGCAAAGCCGTGATGAGAGGGTTTCTGATACAACAAAATACACTGAAGAAAAGAAAACAAAACGAGAGGAAGGAAAAAATTTTGGAAAAGATAAGAGAAGGGGAAAAGAAACTAAGATTGAAGCCAAAATCACAAGAGATTCTAAGAGAAATTAAATTTTATCAAACACAATATATGGAACTGACGAATCAAGAACTAGAGTGGAAAATTAAGCAAATGAGACAAAAGACTTTTGAATCTGCTGATAAATGTGGCAAGCTACTGGCTTGGCAAATAAAGAAGAGACAAAAACTCAACACGGTAACAAACATAGAAGTGGAAGGAAAGAATATAAGCAACCCAGCTGAAATTAGAAACTGTTTTCAGAACTACTTTAGACAACTTTACACACAAGGGCCGCAAAAAGAAACAGATATACAACAATTCCTCGAGAAAAATGGGCTGAAAAAGATTTCGCAGGAAAGTAAGACAATTTTGAACTAGGAGATAACAGCACAGGAAATAGAAGATGCCATTCAAAATATGACGTTGGGCAAATCACCTGGACCGGATGGACTGACTTCCAAATATTACAAAGTTTTGAAGGAAGAGCTTATACAACCTTTGAAGGAAGTCTGCAAGGAGATCATGGCGGGGAGGAGGGCACCCGATACGTGGAGAGAGGCCTATATTACACTTATACCAAAGACAGAGACTGAAAAGACCCAACTTAAGAACTACCGACCCATCTCGTTACTAAATGTGGATTATAAAATCTTTGCCGATGTTTTAGCAAAGAGATTGAAAAGGGTTTTGATGGAGGAGATTCATGGAGACCAAGCGGGCTTTCTCCCGAAAAGACATTTGTCGGACAATGTAAGGAATATAATTGACATTTTGGAGAAGTTGGAAGTGAACATAAATACTAAGGCTGTTTTGATATTCGTGGACGCCGAGAAAGCCTTTGACAACATTTCTTGGAGCTTTATGTTGAAGAACCTCCGGGGGATGGGGGTAGGCCAAGGGTTTGGGAATGGTATAGGTGCAATTTATTCTGAACAGAAAGCAAAATTAATTGTAAATAATGTGGTTACAGAAGAGTTCAAGATAGAAAAAGGGACACGACAGGGGTGCCCTATCTCCCCATTACTTTTTATATCGGTCCTGGAGGTTTTGCTTAATATGATTAGGAGGGACCAGTTGGTTAAAGGGATTCAGGTCGGAGCTAAACAATACAAACTGAGAGCATTTGCAGATGACTTAGTACTTACATTGCAAGAGCCAGAAGCTAGTACGAAAAGAGTTTTGGAAATAATCCAAGAGTTTGGTCAATTGGCAGGATTCAAACTGAATAAGTCAAAAACAAAGGTATTGGAGAAAAATCTAACACAGATTGAAAAAGAAAGGTTTCAGAATGAGACGGGGTTGTCTGTGGTTAAAAAAGTGAAATATTTGGGGATAAACATGACAGCTAGGAATGTGAATCTATTTAAAGATAACTATGAAAAAACTTGGACAGAAGTGAAAAAAGACTTGGAGATTTGGTCAAATCTTAAGCTTTCCTTGTTAGGTCGAATTGCAGTTATAAAGATGAATGTATTGCCAAGAATGTTGTTTTTGTTTCAAGCATTGCAAATAATGGATAAAATGGACTGTTTCAAGAAGTGGCAAAAAGACATATCTAAATTTGTCTGGCAGGGCAAAAAGCCCAGAATTAAATTTAAGATATTAACGGACTCAAAGGAAAGAGGGGGGTTTGCCCTGCCAGATTTTAAACTGTACTATGAAGCGGCAGCTTTCTGCTGGCTGAAAGAATGGCTGCTTCTTGAAAACACAGACATTTTGGATTTGGAAGGTTTTAATAATATTTTTGGGTGGCATGCATACTTGTGGTATGACAAGGTTAAAGCACACAAAAGTTTTAAAAACCATATTGTCAGGAAAGCATTATTAAATGTCTGGGTCAGATATAAAGATTTGCTGGAAAGTAAAACTCCAAGGTGGCTGTCGCCAATGGAAGCTAAGGCAGTTAAAAAGTTAAACATGGAGTCTAAGTGGCCAAGATATTGGGAAATTTTGGAAAAGGAAGGGGACAAACTGAGATTGCAGAGTTTTGAGAAATTAAAAGGGAAGGTGAGAGATTGGTTGCACTATCATCAAATAAATGAAGCGTTTAAAGTGGACAGTAAAATTGGCTTTCAGGTGGAAAAATCAAAATTGGAGACAGAACTGTTAGAACCCAGTACTAAGAATTTGTCAAAGATGTATAATTTGCTGCTGAAATGGAATACAGAAGATGAAACGGTTAAATCAGCTATGATTAAATGGGCTCAGGACATTGGTCATAATATTTTGTTTGCTGATTGGGAAAAGTTGTGGACCACCGGGATGAAATTTACGGCATGTAATGCCTTAAGAGAAAATATTATGAAAATGATCTATAGGTGGTACATAACCCCAGTCAAGCTTGCAAAGATTTACCATTTGCCTGACAATAAATGTTGGAAATGTAAAGAAAAGGAAGGTACATTTTTTCACCTTTGGTGGACGTGCCCGAAGATTAAGGCATTCTGGGAAATGATCTATAATGAACTTAAAAAGGTATTTAAATATACTTTCACCAAGAAACCAGAGGCCTTTCTCTTGGGTATTGTTGGCCAAGGGGTGTTAAAGACAGATATAACTTTTTTTATGTATGCTACAACAGCAGCTAGAATACTTATTGCGAAGTACTGGAAGACGAAAGATCTACCCACACTGGAAGAATGGCAGATGAAGGTGATAGACTACATGGGTTTGGCAGAAATGACGAGCAGAATCCGAAACCAGGGAAGAGAAACAGCGCAAGAAGAATGGAAAAAATTCAAGGACTATTTAAAGAAATATCACAAAGTTAATGAAAGTTAGAATGATGATGGACTGAAAGTAAATGGTTACTATTAGTAATGGTTAAGACAAGGAGAACAAGGAAGGTTAGCTTAAACTTAAATTAAAATAAGGGAAGATTTGCTGAGTAATTGATAAGAATTTGGAATACAGAAAAGGGAGGCATGAGGAAGTCGGGGAAGGAAGGTATAAGAAATTAGGATATGAAATGGTACATGTTTTTTGTTTTGTTTTTGTTTCTGTTTTTGTATGTTTATGTATGTTTATGTATGTTATGTTTATATGGAAAACTTTTTGAATAAAAATATTATATATATAAAAAAAAAGCATATCAACAGCTGCCAGTAGATGAGGCCACAGCAGAGGCACAGACGATTGTGACGCACAGAGGAGCGTTCAGGGTAAAGCGGCTGCAATTCGGTGTCAGTGTGGCACCAGGCATATTCCAGAATCTAATGGACTCGCTCCTTAAAGGGATTCCTGAACTTTTACCATTCCTTCCTTCCCCACAAGGCGGCGGTAGCGGAGCCCCTACATAGACTCCTGGACAAGCAGGCCCCTTGGGTGTGGGGCCAGTGCCAGGAGGCTGCATTCCAGGCAGTCAAGGACTTGCTTGTCTCAAACTCGGTCTTGGCACAGTTCGACGAGAGGCTGCCAGTGGTGCTAGCATGCGACGCCTCGCCCTATGGCATTGGCGCTGTCCTGGGACACCAACTTCTGGATGGAAGAGAGGTACCGGTAGCATACTTTTCCCAGACACTCAACGCAACCAAGCGGAACTACTCGCAAATAGACAAGGAGGGGCTGGCAATCGTGAAGGGAGTAAAAAAATCCCTTCACCGTGGTGACTGACCACAAGCCGTTGCTTGGCTTGTTTGCCCCCGAAAAGCAGACCCCCCCAAGTGCTGTCTTCTCGCGTCCTCAGGTGGTCAATTTTCCTTGCCAGCTACCAGTATGCACTGATTCACCGCCCAGGGAAGGCGATGGGCCATGTGGACGCCCTCAGCAGGCTACCACTACCGGAAACAGGCCCCGACCCAGCACCTGCACAAGAGGTTATGGAGCTGGAGCTGCTTCCCGACCGCCCCATTCAGGCACAAGAAGTGGCACACCATTCCAAGAAAGATAGGGTCATCTCCCGGGTCCTGGACTGGGTGTGGAGGGGATGGCCCAGCAGCAGCCCCGGGCCAGAATTCGCCGGCTACACAACCTGCAAACATGAACTGTTGGCCCACAAGGGGTGCCTGTTATGGGGAAGCAGGGTCGTTGTTCCCCAGCCCCTCCGCAAAAGGGTCCTCATAGCCCTACACGAGACACACCCAGGTGTAGTAAGAATGAAGGCCCTTGCCAGGAGTTATGTGTGGTGGCCGGGGATCGACGGAGAGATAGAGGCCTGGGTCAAACACTGCCAGGCCTGCCAAGAATCCCGCCCAGATCCCCCAAGGGCCCCAGTCCAGTCCTGGGAGTCCGCCTGAGCACCATGGTCACGCCTGCATGTGGACTTCACTGGCCCCTTTCAGGGAAAAACATTCTTCATAGTGGTGGACTCCTACACCAAATGGCTGGAAGTCGCACTGGTACCATCCACTTCTACATCCGCAGCCATCCGGGTACTCCGCAGGCTGTTTGCAACCCACGGGCTCCCTGACACTCTCGTCTCAGACAACGGGACTGCATTTACGTCAGGAGAATTCCAAACCTTCACAGCGCAGAACGCCATCTGCCACATCCGTTCGGCGCCATTCCACCCTGCCACCAATGGCCAAGCAGAACGCATGGTGCGGACCACCAAGGACACCCTTCGCCGCATGACGCAAGGGGATTGGGAGTACCGCCTTGCCACATTCCTCCTAGCACAGTACATAACAGAAGCAAAGTCTGTTATCACAGCATTATCCATCCACCCGTGTTTCCATTTTTGTCCGACCTGTCTCTAAGGAGTTGAAGGCAATCTATGTACGTAGTTCTTCTCCTCTGCCCTCACTTTAACTCTCACAACAGCCCTGTGAGATGGGTTAGGCTGGGGAAAAGTGACTTCTGGCCACAGCAGTGAGTTTTAAGTAATGGTGGCAATTTGAAGCTGGTTGTCCCCCAGGCCTCTAACCACTACATCACAATGGCTTTCAAACTTCTGAAAGGAAGGAAGATATGAGTACAGGGTGGGAAAGAACATTTGAATACTATATGTACACGATTTGGCATTTCACAGCATAAAAACACAAAAGACATAATGCAAATAGAAATAAAAAAAGAGCAACCCAATCATCCCCCCCCCTTCTGCCACACATTTTAAAAGCACCCACTGCCGTGAGCCATGGAAGGGAGGGGGGAGGAAGGGAGAACGCGATGCTGTCGCGAGCCATGGAAGGGAGGGAGATGGGTCCCGGGGCCAGGGGGGGGCGCAATGAATGTCGCTCCCAGCGTGCGATCTTCCCACCCACCAGCTGTTCCCTCCACCGTGCACACATACCCACTCCCAGGAGCGTCCAGTGAGGGTTGATGCTGGAGAGCTGCAGCTCTCCGTTGATGCTGGAAAGAAAGCCGGCAGAAATCAGAAAGGGGCAAGTTCCCGCGGGCTTGGTCGACCTTGGTCGACCCAAGCAGTGACGCAGGGGAGAGCTCCATGACGAGCCCGCAACACCATTTCCCTGGCGAAGAGAAAAGGCTTTGGTGGAGCGTTGGCTCCTGGGCAGAACAAGCTGAGCAGCAGGTGCTCGGGGCCTGCAACAGATTCATTTCTCAGAATTGCTTGGGGCCCTGATTTGACTTCAAACATCACTATGTTTGAAGTCAAATATACCAATTAGGAATGATGGTCCTAGATATCGGATCCTCGTCAAGGAGGGTATGCCCCCAGGGATCTCCTACCTCCTGGTGTGGGCAGGACTATGCCCTGCACCACTCTGGTTGGACTTTTTGCGGTCACTTGGTCCCTAAAGCCAATGGCTTGGCTTGGGAGGTGACCGTGAAACATTATTTAATCCCTACACGATGTTTGCTGGACCTCTTTGCCTTCGTGCAGCGGATCAGGACCTGTCTAGGGCTTCCTTCATTGGCTGAACGATAGTCTCTTAAACTGGTGGTTTTCTTCTGGTTATTATTATTACTCCCTTTGGCCAATTTTAACTTAATTCCTGCAATCCCCCCCCCCCATTCCCTCAACCCACTTACCATTAGCTTCCCACTTCAAATCCCTGCCCTTCCTCTGGGCTCCCCTTCCTCCTTGGTTAAACATCCTTCAGTGTTTTTGTTAGGAGTTCTTCTGTCCTCTAGGTCCTGTTTCGCTCAGCCTTAAGCTCTGTATTTCCTGCCTGCTTTTTGCTGCCCTTCATCTGGGCTTCGTTCAGGCATAGGTTTGTTTGATTCTTTACTCCCTCACAGTTTTCTGCGGGGGGGGGGAGTGCCTTACCAGGCTGGCATATCGCTAGACCTCTGAGCTGTGTTTGGTGACATTTATTGCCCATTTTGGGGGCAAGGGCTGCTTTATTGTTTTTTCCTCTCCATTGCTGGTTGTGAGCCAAGCTTCCTTCCTTTCTCTTTTAGATGGGAACCACATTTTACAGCTCCTTCCTTATTTTGGGTGGGAATCCGCCATTTTCCACCGCCATTTTAGAGGGAGCCACCATTTTAGATACCTTCTTCTCCACTTTTGGGCGGGAACACCATTTTGTGGTGCCATTTTTCTTGGCTTTTAGGGTGTGGCCCACAGTTTTTTGAGCTTCCTTAACTGTTTTCTGGGTGCGAGCCACCAGTGGGAAGTTTTCCTGCCTCGTTGCTATTAGAGCTTGCGTTTCATCACCCCCTTCATCCTGATCTGGGTGGAACCCGCCATTTTGTCCTTCTTCTTCCTCATTTGAACATGAGACGCCATTTTTTCAGGCAAATTGTTATTCACCTATCCCCCCTTTTCCACAATTGAGAGCTATTTAGTAAAGAGGCTTCCAGGCAGGGATGGCTGCCTCGGCCCCAGTGGTCACTTCCAAGTGGATTGTGAAAGGGCCTTCCCAAGCATTCTGCTCTAACCAGGGTACCGTGCTGTCTGGCCAGGCAGCAGGCCATTTGGAGTCAGTAATGACTGGCCTGGCTGGCGACCCACAGGCTTTGTCTTGCTTGTCTTCTGAATTTGATAGCCTTTTACAATGCTTCAGCTCAGAATCAGCCTCCTCATCCCCGAATATTATACCTGAAACTGGGGTCAGGACTGATACTACTTCTAATTCTAGTGATGAGGCTTATGAGATTCCACCTCCTGGGGCCCTTTTTAAGGAATCACAATTGTATTGTTAAAGAGATACTGTATGTTGCCTACTAAAGGTAGTGAGACTCTATCTGACCGAGGGCATCCTGGGAAAGGAGAGGTTAGTTCTCGCTGTATTAGGGACCAGAATATGTCTCAGCCTTCTTCGGCGGCAGCCAGTGTATCTAGGCTTTCTGAGCAGCGTGCTGCCTCTTTACGTGATCAGCGGCATGATGAATGGCAAAGTTCATCAAATGATTCTAGTTTTTTCCAGAGGGCTGAAAGTGTCATGTGCGAGCCTGGCTGCAGGTGTGAGGGTATTGGCAGCAAGTGCAGTGCTCGCGTGGTGTTTAGGCATTGGACCAGCAATGCGTGGGGAGGGGAGGTGCAGCCATCACCTGCTCCTCCAAGCTCAAGGGTATTCCGTTAAAGGAATCAGGTGTTGGCCTGGATCTTGTCCGAAACCCCGCGGTAGGGGCTAAGGCCATACCAGGACCCCAAGGGGGCACAGGGGGTGAGCTTGAGTCGGTTTGCATCGGTGGGGCTCCCTCTGGCAATGTTTCACCCTTTTATCAGACTCCCAGCCATGCAGGTGGGAGTCTGATATAGTTTTGATGATTCCAGTGCCTAAGCCAATACCACTCACATTCTGTATTCAATAAAGTTGCGGCCTAAATTTTGCCCAATAACTTAAACTAAAATCCCATGTCACTGTGTCTTCATTTTTTTGGGGTGGTTGGGGGTCTCAAAGCGCAATTATTTATTTTAAAAAACGTACCAGTGAAGTGTTTGCTAGTTACTTTATTTCCTCTTTTAAAAAAATGTTTATTCCCTCTGTATTGTTAAAGAGATATGTTGCTGAATACTTCAGAATATCTGCACTGATTCAAAACTAATGAAACTCAGAAGTGGAGAGAAAGAAATGGTGTAGGAAAACAAGTCTCCCTTTTAGACTGAAGTAGCTATTATTTACTATACGGGAGCTCCCCATTTGTGCAGGGCTTGCATTTTGAGGCACATAAGTCACTCTGCCCCTGTCCTACCCCCTTCTGCGGTCAAAAAAGGCACACGTCAGAATCATGCGTATCGTGAATGTGCACAAAATGGGAGTTCCCTGTACAGTTAAAAATTTTTTGGGGGGAATGATATTTATGTTTCTGTGCTTCAGCTTCTCCTCTCTCTTTTTAGCAACACTCGTCAATACACAGAAGAGGTATTTTCTGGAACCAAAACTCAGATACTTTTGCACATTTTAAAGCATATTTGTCTCTCCCCCCCTTGATTTTATTGTTTTACCTTTTTGTAAACCGCTTTGTGGGTTTTTACAATCAAGAAGTGCAGAAATTGTACATAATAAATAAATAATAACAACAAGTATTTATAATGGCTATTTAGCAGTAGCAGTGCTAAAACGAAACAGAATTTCTAACAGGAAATCAAATAGAGAACACTATTGGGAATGTTTCATTAAAACAAAATAAAAGGCATTTAACTCCAATTCAAACCCTGGCATTTTGTGGTAGGAAAACACTATATTCACATGGCATAGAAGAAGCCCTTCTTGTGTTGATACAAGACTCAAGTAATTCATCAGCTTTGATTGGGTGAGCCAGGTGCCAGTCACTCAGCTGCTTGGCCAGTCAGCTTGCAAGCTTTCCAAATGCATGGCAGTTTCTAAAAGGAGAAATATCGAAGGCCCAAATGCAGACAAAACCAACAAGAAAGAAAAGTGGAAGGCATCGAAGGAAAGCGGTGTGGCTGCATAAGGATGAGCTGGGATGTAAGAAGGGCAAGTGTAAGAAATGGAAGAAAGGGGAAATCACAAAGGAAGAGTAGACACAAGTAGTCAACAGATGCACGGGGGAAGTCAAGCTGGCTAAAGCGCAGAATGAGCTCAGGTTTGCAAAATAAGTTAAAAATAATGTCTATGTATGAAGCAAGAAGAAAGGCAAGCAAGTGGTAGGTCCTCTGTGTGGGGAACACAGAGAAATGCTATAGGGTGCAAAGAAAAGGCGGAACTCCTCAACACCTACTTTGCCTCTGTCTCCACCCAAAAGGAAACTGGTGCCCGGCCTGGTGATAACAGAATAAATGATGTAAGGAGGGAGCTGCAGCCCAAGATAAGAAAAGAGGCGGTAAGGGAACACCAGGCTACTTTAAATGAATTAAGTCTCCAGAGCCTGATGAGCTGCATCCAAGGGTACTAAAGGAGCTTGCGGATCTAATCTCAGAGCCCTTGTCTGTGATCTTTGAGAATTCTTGGACAACAGGAGAGCAAACACCCTCTAAATCTCTTGAAACGCTTGCCCCCTTTAAAAAAAACAGCAGCACTTACCAGATGCCAGACCTTGCCAAACTCCACCACAATCGCTCCCTCCAAACCTCCCTTCACAGGTCTCAACAGTCAGTGCAAGGCTTCTGGGATTGCAGTTGCAAAGTCTTGTGCGGTTGCTAGTCACTGTTTTTGAAACTTTCTGGGCTCTTCTAGGGCCGTTTTTATAGTCACTTCCAAGTTTGGTGTGATGTTCAAGTGCACAGTTGCAGACCCTCCAAGTGTCCCTGTTATCCAGGGTCAGTCCTGAATTTACAGAATCCATCCTGGTTTCTGATTTGATCCTAGAATGTCCTGATTTTCCTTAGGACGTCCCTATTTTCATCAGAGAAATGTTGGAGGGTATGGAATAGGCATCTCTCTGGTGGGCGCCATTGCCATTCTGAGATAACAAGGATGAGTTCATGGTGAGTTCCAGCACCTCTTTTTCTAAAAAAAAAATAGCACTGGATGTCCCTATTTTCATCGGAGAAATGTTGGAGGGTATGTGGTTGCACATCAGTTGTATGTGCATAAATTGGTTATTGCCTGTAATGCAACACTATATTCTTTCTGGTGGTATTTAATATCAACAGGAAGGTGTTGGGATAAGTCACTGGGAATTCTGGAGCAAGTTGTCATCGGTATATTAATGATACACAACTCTGTTTCTGTAAAATGTCTGAATCAGGAATGTCTGAGATGGGCCTGGACCAAAGTCTGAACAAAGTTGTGCTGGCAAGATGGAGGCTCTTTGGGCGAAATGAAATAAACAATAAAAGAGAAAGACTGACTGTTCCATACTGACAATTACATAATGCGGCTTTCCACATTAGAAACCCAGGCCTCCTGGAAGAAAAAATAAAATTTGGATAACTGTGGAACAATCAGGATAATCTCTGAAATACCTGCAGGGTCGTGTTTGTGTGTGTGTGTGTGATCACTAACCCCTTTTAAAATAATCTTTTTTAAAAAGCGAGTGAAAAAAGAAAACCTATCATCTTTCTCACCCCAATCTCTCTCCTTAACTACCCTTCCTTTTATGAGAGATGTTTTATTATTGTTGTTGTTGAAAGGCTAGGAGATGAATGAATTAATATCACTTTTAAATGGGCATTATACCAATGCCAAGAGACCAATTTAACATCAACTTGATAATTGTGGGCATATCTGGCTCCCGATATTTCGAGTGCGGCATTTTATCACAAATTCTGACATCATAAATAGAGCAACATGGCCACTTAAAACAATAGAAGTTCTGATTAGCTCAACTACATACATGCATACATATATAGAACAACATGGTATATCACAATGACCTCACCAGCAATAGGAAGTCCAAGTGCAAGCAGGCAATGGTAATATCATTCCTAGATTAGGCATTTAGTGAGACCTAATTTCTCATGGCCTCCCTCGTGTGTTCCACAGAATCATGTTCTGTAGTAACATGATTGTGAAAATAGATGGAGATGAAAAAGGGAAAAAGAAATAACTAATGAAAAGCAGTATTTATATATCACAGTTAAGAAGCAGTACCTTGAGAAATCCAACTGTTCTTTCTCCTTCTCTGCCCCATCTCTCTCTCTCTCTCTCTCTCTCTCTCTCTCTCTCTCTCTCATGTGTTTGTGTTCCAACAACAAGCTAGACATTAATAGCTTGCTTGATAAATACCATCATTTTGTCATCTTTAATTCAGATTTAGATTTGTCTAGATATCAGTATCCAAAACCAAATCAAAACCAATATTTTGTTTCTAGCAGGATCCGAGGACTAATTGTAGCTGATTCCAAAAGCTTTGCTGAAAATTTTGCATGCCAGTCTTTATCATGGAATAAAGAGCTGGCTCTTTTTCATCTAAGGCAGGTACCCTAGCCTGTTGCTCAATTTCAATTGCTTTAAATTGATACAAATTGTACTTGAAATAAAATTAAAGAAGGCTGTTGCTCTCCTTTCTTGCTTGTCTCCCACTTTCACTTGTACAATGTGCCAATAATGAGAACCTAGCATTCTTTCTGCTTCAGGCAATAGAAACCTGTTGCTTAATTTGGAATTTGATTGCATGTCATTAATTCAGTTTGAATGCGACATTAATCCTGGGTGGGATGTTGGTGGAGGCTAGATGCATCTTTCTTTTCACTCAGATTTTTTCTTTCTCCTTGTCGCCCCCCTCACCTTTTGCCAAAATCTGTCAGAGTGTGTTATGTGCTCAGAACAGGATATGAGCTACATTTTCTGACATCACAATAAAATAAAAGTAGCTGAAGGGTAAAAGAAGAGAAATATCTAGGATAGGCACTGGATTAGAGGTAGCAGTCTGCATGACTGAGGTGACACTTAAAGGTCCCTCTGGGAAGGTGCTCACTGAGCTGCAATAACGCTGCCTTTGTTGGCGAAGTCCCAGTGCAACAGGAGCTTGACACTAGCCAACAGCAAAGGCAATGAAGGGGATGGGAAACGGCTGGAGGAGACCCACAATATAATTGTAACTTGTTTGTAGAGAAAGGGCAAAAAGAGGGAGGGGGAGTGTGAGGGAGATGCAGAGAGATGTCAGCTGCCGTGTGTCAGAACAAGAACATTGCAGCAACATGCCATTAAAGATGGCGGTTGTCTTCAGCCTCTTTCCCCCCCTCCACTACCAGATGTGTTGTTGTTTTGAGTGAACCCATGGTCACACAACCAGCTTGGGTGGCTAACATGAGCTGGCAGAGCTTAGAGCCCGAAACCTTCATCAGCTTGGAACATTTCTGCGCACGGGGACGTGTTCTCCGGCTTCCTGAGTGGGCATAGTCCTCCTGTTCTGAAGGAACAACACTGGCCATTCCACGTTCAGGGTCTCGTTACCAACATATAAAATCCTGAACAACTTAGGACCAGGTTATCTGGATCAACTGGATCAACCTGTAAGATCACTTAGATAATCTGGGAATTTTTTTTTACCAATGGCACCACATGCTACAGAATATCACAGGGCAGAGCGACCCAAAGAGGCATTTTCTGCTTTTATTCCCACACTTTGGGATGCCCTGTGCTCTGCCATGTGTGAGGCATTCTCATTTTGTTTTGCTTCTGACATCTTGTAATGGTGCATTTATTTTTACAAAGGCTTTTTGTGACCCATAAGACTGGACCCTGTAGCACTGGATTTCTGTATGTATGTCTGTTTTTAATGATACTGTTTTATGTTGTTTTTTTAGTCTGTATGTTGTTTAGATTTTTTAAAAAAATAAATTAAGCAGATATCATCATCATCATCATCATCATCTATAACACTCCTTTTTCCCTGACAGGGACTCAAAACATCATACAGATAAAAAGGAACAGCTAAAAATTCTCCTGAGCAGAAAACCATTTTCTCTGAGGAAAACAAAAAAATGTTTCATTCTACATTAATCATAATGCTATATAACAACTTGACTTGAAGATGGGGGACCCTGGGTTTAATTTGTTGATCAATTTAAACATTTATTGACAGATCATAGTTTGCAAATGCTACAGTACTAGACTCTAACCCATTTTGAACAAACTGTCCTAAATCAAGGAGATGGAAGTAGAGGCCTCATATCAGCTATTTACAATGATGACCGTTTGGATATTACAACAGGCTGTTTATCAGGTTTAAAATCCTTTTGGGAAAGGGATTTAAGTATTTGTATAGCAGACATGGACTGGAAAGCATTCTGGAATTATAAGTCATACAAATCAGCATCTGCACGTTTGAGAGAATCTTCCTTAAAAATGATACATCAATGGCATCATACATCTGTTCAGTTAACACATATCACTTCCAACACACTCCCCACCAAACTGTGGGAATAAAGGAACTTTTTCCATCTCTGGTGGAAATGCCGAAGGGTATACAAATCTTATGGTATAAAAATCTCTAGAATTTAGGTTTTTTTTGGGGGGGGGATGGGACCTAACTCATAAGTTACAGGTCTGTAAGCGAAAGGAAGACACAGATAGTTTCTATTTGGTGTGGAGGTTTATTTCATATACTGTAGTTTAGTTTCAAATTTGCAGGTATCTTCCCCATGCCATCTAGAGAAATATGGTCATGATTTTAGATTAGGTGTTATTATGTAATATGCTTAGGTTTTGTATGCCCTGCGTTTAGTTGGATATACTATTAATTTATTGTTGTTGTCTCTGTGGTCCCATAAGAATCTGAAAATTAATAAAAAATATTTTTAAAAAGCAAAGAAATACTTTTACATAAATAAACGCTCTGTATTGGTCCTACCCACTCAAGCTGGCCTTGGGGTTCTATCCAGACAAGAACAAATGTTTCAATAAATATGGAACAAGGTAAAGGCTGCGAGGCAAATCTTTTTGGAGGATATGAGAAGGAAAACTGTCCTCTTGCAGTACTGGTTTGTGGCATCGCTGTAGCAAAAGTCTGTCTTGGGGTTGGTGTCAAACTAACTTTGTTCAACCCAGGCCTTTTTGTTATCAATGGGATGTTAGTCAAGACTCAAGTTCTATTGATTTCATTTGGAACTAAGTTCAGCCAGCTTATTCTGGATCCAACCTTGGTGTATATAAGCTTCTAGATTATGGCTTCCATCTCCACCCTATTTACTCTACTGAAAAAGCAGGAATATCTGATTCTGGAAGAGTTACATTAATTTAAATGGTGTTATCTTGCAGTTCTGCCTCTGCACTCCTTTTTCTCTTTTCCAGACACTGTTGCTCATTTTTCCATGAGTATGCCATTGTCCTTTCACTAACTTTCTTCTTTTGTTTTTGACACCCATTTCCGAATGAACCTATGTTTTCTTTGCTGCCATTTTTGCATCTTTAACCCATTGCACCAGTTTTATGGTTCTGTCAGTAGCAAAGGGATATGGAAGGTTATAATTTACTTTTGTCTACAGTGAGACAAACTCATCCCCCCTGTACTTATCCTGTCATTGTCCCCATAGCTCATACATTTCCCTGTTGTGCCTTAATATCACTCTCTCCCACAAAAATGGGGAAAAAATTTACATATTAATTATATCTTGTCTGGTAAAAATGAAACAGACACCTGTAATTATGCAGAGGCACCACACACTTTCGCAGTGCTAAATCAGTGATGAATGGGAAAGAGAGCTCATTAAAATGAATAACAAATTTGCTGCATAATACATCTAGAGTTACTGAACATGCTAATTCAATGTGGTTGAAACATGTGACATTAAGAAGCATGTGTGAAGAAGCCTTCTAGGGTAAAATTTAAATAATGGTGTCATCTCAGGGCTCTTCAGTCATTTTCATAATTTTCTCTTACTAAATAATCCAGATAGATATAAAAGGAATGGGGGGGAACTATTTCAGTTTGTTGCTTGCTCTGTTATTGAGTGATAAACATTCATGTCCTCAAGAAAGATGGTATTATATTAATATAAATGGTACCACCACTGATGAAGCTTATGGCAGAAACTTAATGGACAGCTGTGATTTCACAGAATGTTTATGAAAATTCCAGCTGCCACAGAAACAAAGCAGCATGTGCACAAACAGACCGTTCTGCAGGAGAACCAAAAGTACAAATTGCACGCATGCCCTGTGGACAAAACAAGTTCTGTGGCTGACATAGCAAGAAATTGAGGGAAGCAGAGGCAGAGAACAACTGAGGAAAAGAAAACAGTAGCCTGTACGTTGAGAAAGAAGAAAACAATGAAAACTAACTTTTGAGAAGAAGAACACCCCGCAGAGCTTAAGAACAGAAAGGAATTTGCATTATTGGTAGGAAGAGAGTGGGTGGTCTTTGAAGGTGTAAAATTGTGCATGAATAAGTTTTGGGGGGCATAGACTTCCTAGGTCCAGCTCTTGTACCTTGTTTCATAGGGGCACCATTTTCCTTCTCTTTTTTTTACATATAATAACAAGTGGTATTACTTATGATAAACGGAAATTTCTGTTGGTTTTGATCAGAATGGTCACAGTATTACCAGTATTACTGGTCACAGTAATACGCTGTTTTCTCTAAAAATCAGAATCTAGCTTGCCTCTTTTTCATCCATTTCTGAAATTTGGATTGCTATCACACACTAACATCTCTGGAAGAACAATGTGTTCTGCATGCTTTACTCAAACCCTGCTCCCAAATCTTTAATGTCAGCTGTTAATGCTCAATGAAACTTGCATTGACTGCTGAGAACAATGTTAACTTCCAAAATGAATATGTAATTTACAAAGCAATACCATGCTTCATGAACACGTGAAATAGAGGAACTCAAGAACCATTATGTTGCTGCATCTATATTGACTGCCATATAAATTATGCCTATGTTACACAACTTAAATTCCTAGGCATCTGGGGTAAATTCTTAAAGAGCATGCATGCAATCAGGTTTGATGCAAGTGTTAACAATATTTAGCAGAACAATTTTCTTCAGTTGCGAGGAAATAACGAACCAGCCAGCAACTTATTGGACTGGACCATTACAGTTGTGCAACTCATTTTGATGTCAGATGTGTTGTGCTTCTTCAATGTTAGATGTGTCTTCCCTTGAACTCTGCTTAATTGAGGTGATGACAGTAGCCATTAACATTCACAGTTAGTTTTGCAATCCTGTCTCCTACCCTGACTGCCTGCATAGCAGGGAGGGAAAGTAGTAGTGGAACTAACTGGGCAGTTCATTCTTTTCAGCAAAAGTCACTCACACTCACACAAACACACGTGGACAGTTACAGTTTACCAAGCAGCACAAGATGCCATTGACCTGGCACTGCCACTGCTTTTGCTAACAGCAGATAGTGAAAAGGTTGCCATTTATGTACTGTTATAAGAATTCTAAGGTCCCAAATAGAAAATAAATGCACAAGGCAAACACATACACAAGAATATAAACCACGTGTCTGAAATAGTACGTACAGGAGAGCAATCCTGAAGCCATTTTGACTCTCCCAAATTGACCTCAAATATTTCTCTGCAAGGAGGAAGGAAATGGGAAAGCCTCTCCATTGTCTTTTGCTTACCTGTCTTAAAGGTGTATTGGCATATGAATAGGGTGAGCCTGTGACCTCAATTCCGGAACTAAAGTATTTACCATCACTAAAGAGTGGTCAGGCTGCCCAGGTAAAGCAATCAGTGACCATTAACAGGTATCCTGACAAACAGGATTTCTGCTGGAGACCACCTCCTTCTGTGATGTATGTATGATGTTTTGGGGGATGGTCCTGAGCTAGAGGGTGGGCAATTTCAAAAGTCTATATAAGGGCTTGCACACCATTGTTCTGGGTTCCTCCCCACTCCTGCATGTGGTGAGTGAGGACCCTATTGCAACATAAAGATCAGGCTTACTAGCCGCTTTGCTTCTCAGTATTCTCTAGTTGGCCTCTGTTATTTTCTTCTATCGAAAGGGAACCCACTAAGGACTCTATACGGGCTCTTGGATACCCTATAAGGGAAAAGGAGCATTTTTTTCTTATAACAGTACAAATCCAGTCTACTCAGCAGTAGGTCCCATTTAAATCAATGGTACTTTTAGGTAAATCAGGTTAGGATTTCACCCTCACCATGCATTTTTTAAAAAACTACCATTAAGTAACTATCACAGGAAAATGCAGCCAGCTCTGCTTTCCAATCCTCTTTATTTAATTGCTTGCATGAAGACCAAATTAAGAAAAAATACATTTGCGGGTGAGATTTATAAGCGGAGGGGCTCTTGTCCTGTTGGCACTGCATGAAGACAAGAACAAATACACCACCAGACAAACAAATTACAATCCCCCTGGGGACATGCAAATGGAAACTAGCAATGATTAACAGGAGCGGAACTGCAAATGACGAAATCTATTGTGCAAGGAGTTCTCCCAACACAACCTGGAGAACTGAAGTAAATTAAGTCATTTTTGTAAAATGTGAAAGTGGGCTGAGCTGACATGCATTTTATGAGCTGTGGACCAAAACAAAACCAGTTTACACTGTGAGAAAAAAATGAACAGGTACATGACTGCAAACCCCATCCCTAGTCTAGAGAACTACCTAGTTCTATTAATTAGGATCAACGTCTGCTACTGTGACCCGAGGACGTGGACAAGTTGCTTGAAGGTTTCTGGCCAACTTTATGCCACATGGCTTATCATAAGTTGCCAGAAAGTGTTACCTTGGTGATCAATGCCCCGCTGAAGGCTGCAGGGGATGGTACTGCTATGCTGGGTGCAGAACCAGCAGAGGACCTTGGCTCTGAGATTTCATTTTTTTTACAATGAAGCTTTCTAGCCCTCGTAGAACTAAAGTTATGAAGCAACTTTGTTACAGAAAAGTCTAGCTTAAAACAAAAACAGGCCAACAAAATAAAATTTTCAGAGGAAGCAGCTTTCCTGTCACAACCAAAAAGGTTTGTTCTCCTTTCATGTTTTCCCTTGGGAGTTGACCCAGGGAGGTCAGACTGTTGCTGGTGGCCTGCCACACGGTGTGAGCTGGATGATTTATGGCTTAATGGGCCCAGTCCCCCAACTGCTTCCTTATCACCTTCCCAACAAGCTGGGCTTTGCTGCAAATATTTCCTAGGCAAGCAGGGTTCCCAGCTGTTTGCTGGGCAGGTGGTTTTAAATAACAAATTGCCTCTCCCCCAATTCCCCTCTGCTTACTAGCCAGCCAGCATCATTCCTGGCCTCCTGATGGATTCTCCTGGAACAGCTCTGGAGATGCGGCCACAGTACTGGACTGATTCTGATTCTACTTGCATGTATGTTTCAGAGAGCAGCTCTGGCTGACTTCTGCTTGGCCCCAGGGCAGTTGCGCTGCATGGTCCAATCTGTCTCCAATGCTATTTAACATGTGTATAAATATGTTGGGTGCTGTCATCAGGAGTTTGGGGCTCAGTGTCATCAAAGTGCAGATGACACCCAGCTCTGTATATCACTATATACCATCTGAACCAGAAGTAGTCATTTGTGCTGCACCAATGCCAAGAGGATAAGAGCCAGATAAGGGTCAACAAACTGAACCTGTTATTCTGGAGGTGCTGCAGGTGGGTGGTTCTTGTGTCCAGAAATTGGGTGCCTGGACTATTCTAGATGGAGTTGCACTCCCCCAGAAAGAAAAGGTAGGTAGCCCTGAAGACCAACGTGACTTTTGTAGCAACAAATGTATTTTGCCAGTTACAACAGTTCACAATCAGAGCAGCTCTTGGATCAGGATAGCCTGGCCACAGTTGGGCGACCTCTTGTCTTGAGTGCTGTAATGTGTTCTATGTAGGGCCACCCTTGAAGATAGTCCAGAAACTGCAGCTAGTGTAGAAAGCCACCACTAGACCAGTAGCCTGCCTCCCACATGGTCCAATCAGCCCCATTAGCCCACCCCTCCTGCCAGCGACCCATGTGACCAATCCCCCCTCCACTGCTTTTTTGCCTGATAGGCCAGGTGTGCAGAGTAGGATCCCAACAGACTTCCTTGTCCCTCTCCCTCTTCCTGAGTAAACCTGCACTGGATTGTGCTGCCTGCTTCCTATATTCCTGCAATAGAAGTTATAAAAATCATATAAATTCCATGTCATGCATTTTATTTTGTCTTTTCTTTTCTCTTTGCTGCTGGAATTCCTACTTGCATGGCAGTGGTGCAGTTTTCTGGAAGCCCTCAGTCCCTCATTGAACGCTGAGGTTGGGGTTGCCATACCATATCACAAACCTGCTTCTGATGACCATGGGACAGCTGCTGTGGAAGAATCACAAGGCAAAAGTTATCTTGCATACTTGGTTCTGCCATTGTCTGCATCAAACATGCATATATTTGTTATTCAGTCTAAAAATGTGGCTTGTTCCTGTTTTGGCAAAAATGCCAAACACCAACTGTATCTGAACATGGGCTTTTAAAATGCTCAGTTAGGAGATGCTCAGTATTGCTGGGAAAAATGATTTAGTAATGATCAGTACATGTAATCTGTAGCAAAGAAAGGAGAAAAAATGGATTTAGGAAGTAAGAGGTTTCATGGCAGGATCATACAGAGAGGGCTATGTTTGAAGAGAAGTGGGAATGTATTTGAAAGCATCAGAAAATGATGTTCCAGTTTCTGCTTGTGGAGAAAAGCTAATTGGGAGAACTGCATTATCAGACGTAGGAGATGGCGTTTTAAGGGGACAATGGCTTATATATTCACACAAAAGCATATTTCTAAGAGTCATAGAACTGAGTGATCATGAGTACATGAGTACATCTGGAAAAGTGTGTTGGATTGATAATTACCTGCAAATTGTCTAAGGCCATTTTGACCAGAAGTGCCACACAAAGAAAAGCAACTGTGGCTTAAATATAAAGAACAATAAATCAGCAACATAATTTAATTTATTTAACAATAAATTAAACACGTGTTCTGCCCTTTTCAATGTAGAAAAAGGTTCCCCGTTACATTAAAGGTTCCTGATTCCTTATATGTGCTGTTTGTTGATTTGCATCTGTCTGTCTGGAGAGGTGGAGTTTGCCTCCGGGAGTGTGGCCACGGTTGCATACCGACACACTGGCAGAGGAAGAGGGGGCGGGGGGAGCACACCGGCAGCGCAATCCCAGTGGGGTTCCATCTCGGCTGCCCCCCTTCCCCCGCTGGGTGCCCCGCCCCTGCAGGCAGCGCGCCACACCCCCAGAATGCACGTCATGCCCCTGAGGGCACCCCGCCCCCAAGACGCGCCCCCACCCCTGAGGGCAGTGCTCCCCACTCCAGGAAACGCACCAGCCCCGCCCCCGCCTGCTCTCCGCCCCCCCCCCCCGGTGCTGGAGCATGAAGCTCCGCCACTAGTGCTGACAGCTGAGTGACAGCTGAATGCAGGGTGGGGACCAGAGGTAGACAAACTACCACAGAAGAGGTAACACCCGCCCCTAACACCCCATACACTACTTAACTGAGAAAGGTACTTAAACAAGAACATATAAGAGATACCTGGTGGACCTTATAGAGGTTTCTGCTCTTGTTAGGTCACAGACATCCCAAAGGAGAAAATGCCTTAAGCTGAAGTCTTTTATTGTATTAGCTTTGAAATGAACAGGGTATTTTCAGCATTGAGATAGAATAATTCCCTAGATACTATCTGCTCCTCTCATCTTTTAAATATTCTAATTTTTACTGCATTTTCCACAATCACATCTGTGCTCAAAGCGATTCACATGAACAACAGTCTAAATACAGTAACACAATAGCAATTTACAAATATATCACTACAATACAACTATAAAAAAGTTTAATTTAATATACCGGTACATCAAAATGTTTGTGAGAAGCTGCTGTCAGTTGCCATTCTGAGTTCCTTGTGTCCCGGAGCTGAAGCCTGGATACACTGTGCGAGGCAGCGGTGCGGCAGATGGCGGTGCTGTGTGTGGCGGTCAGCTCAGCGGGATCCCATCCGCGTCGCCATTTTTGATCCTATTCAACTCAGTACATAACAGTTAGTGAGCATAATGCTCACCAATAAAGCTCAGCTAAAAAATATCCAGTAGCTTCGTCTCATCAAGTAACCCCAAAGCTGATGATATTAGTGCCCAGAAATATCTTCCCTCCTCCCCACATTAAGCCTCAACTCAGAAGGCCAAAAAGTCCCCTCAGAATTATTCCTTAAGCAGCTTCATTAGGAAGGCTCTCAGGGTTGGAGGTGCAAAGGCTAAGGCTGTAACCCTCTGCACACTGAAGGGGAGTAAGTCACAATTAACCTTAAGAGAGAGAAAATCTTCAGAGGTTTAGCCTGAATAGCTGCCCCACATTCATTCCCATTTTTGCCTTTAGCAGTTACCTGGTGACAATCTGGGAACCACAGAATCGTAGAGTTGGAAGGGACCCCAAGGGTCATCTAGTCCCACCCCCTGCAATGCAGGAATCTCAACTAAGGCATCCATGGCAGGTGATCACCCAACCCTTGCTTAAAAACCTCCAAAGAAGGAGAGTCCGCCACCTTCCAAACCAAAATATAAATCTACAGAATCCTCCCGAAACATTTCACTGATGTTATTGAAACACTGTTGATTTGCCTTGACATTCTGCAGATGCTTCACCTGAGGAGGAACCCCAATTCACTTTTAATTCTATTTTACAGGAAAAAATGCCAACAGTCCCTCCCATCAAATTGCAGCCTAGATTAATATGGCATTGTGTTATGACATTAGGCTAAGAATATTTAGTTGGAATGAATGCATTTTCTTCCCGTGTAGCTTCACCTCTATATTCCTTCCCAACCCTATCTAGGATGAAGCTCCCTGGGGCAGGTATCTGTCTTTTTGTAGTGGGGAAGGTCATGCACATTAATGCTGGCTCATAAGTTGCTCTATTGCTTTGATGAAATACATGGGGAAAAAACCAAATGTAGACTAGATCATCCTTTCATCCTTCCTTAGCAGTAAGTTACCAATATTCTGAGATCACTAGACAGAACAAATGCCCCATAATAATTGCAAGGCACCACCAGTTTTCAGTACATTTAACTGAACATGCTGAAATGCAAACTTACATTTGTCATAAATGATTCTCTGGTGTTGAGAATTCAAGTAAGTGCCTCATATCGTCACTTGCAGATATTTAGTAGACAAATAACTGTTCAGAAAAGTGAACTACACTCAGGCAAGATTTTAAATTGGATGTGAAATCTCCCCCCCCCCACCTCAAATCTCACAAATGGCATATGTTTAGCAGTAACCTTCCTGCACATTAGACATGCATAGTTTTATCACACAAAACTACTTCTATATAAACAACAGATACTGAAGGGGTTTTTTTATATAAAAAACTGTCCTTTGTTTTGGAAACAAAGACAATAAACAGGCAGATGGCAGCTAAGAGGCCGGCAAACAACAGTATATAAATAGCACTTCTCAGGAAAAATTGAAATTCAGAAGTAGATTGGTATCTTCAGCATACGTATGATTCAATATCATTTTCTTAAAAAAATACAAAATATGACAGGCCTATAGTACCTGTGCCATAATAAACATTTGTTAGTCTTTAAAGTGCCATAAGACTCTTTGCTGCTTCTGCAGTTAATTTAATGTACATAAAAATGTTATTAAGCATAATGCTCACCAATAAAGCTCAGTTAAAAATATCTGGTAGCTTCATATAATAAAGAAGCCCCAAAGCCGATGCTATTAGCACCCACAATACTATTTGCTGCTTCTGCAACTATAAAATAACAACTGCTACACCTTTGGAAACTGAGAAATGGAAGTAAGTTCTCCCTCCCACCCACTGATGCAGCATGTGTCATTAAATGTTAGGACATCTTAGCAGCAAAAAGATTGACAGTAATCCCTCATCTTATATGTCAGTTCAGTTCCAAGTGAAAGATGCATGTTGCCAAACCTGTGGCACTTCCCCATGGGGGGGGGGGGCAGGGAGAGCATCTTCAGCTTCTCCTGGGGCCAGTGCATCTGGCGGGCAAGGCCTGCTTGCTTTGGAGCTCGTTTCATGCCAGGTCTGCTGAGGTTATCCAGAACAAAAAGATCTTCTAAGCTCTCGGTCTGGGTTGGGAGGCAAGGCTCCCTCAGTGTGCTGCCTCTGGAAGACTCAACCAGTCACAGAATCATAGAATTGGAAGGGACCCTGAGGATCATCTAGTCCAACCCCCTGCAATGCAGGAATACGCAGATGTCCCATACAGGGATTGAACCTGCAACCTTGGCATTATCAGCACCACACTCTAACCAACTGAGCCATTCTGTCAGGGGGATGACTAGGGATGCTCATGTAACATCTTCCAGGAAGTCAGATTGTCCCGCGAGATCTCGCAAGTTTGCTAAGTAGGTCTTTCTCAGCATGCCAGCCGAAGAGCTTGAAAGCTCTTCTCATGACAGGTAACCCCAAGCAGATCCAGCATGAAAAGAGCTTTTAAGCTCTCTGGCTTGCATGGGGCTTAACTTGCAAAGTTTCAGCCAGATGCCTCAACCATGGTTGAAATCAAGCACATCAAATGCATATTCTCCAAGTGTCCCGTTTTAACTGGGGCATCACAGAAACAATGTTAGCAGCCACAGCTCTGTGATGTTGTCCTGGATGTCCAACTTGCGAGGGATTCAAGCCCCAAGCTCTAAGGCAGAACTGTCATTGCTTTTGTTGAAACCAGTAAGTAAAATGCGGTCTCGACTATGCTACCACTCAGTGGATTTGTAACTGGCTGACTGACCGAACCCAAAGGGTGCTCATCAATGGTTCCTCTTCATCCTGGAGAAGAGTGACTAGTGGGGTGCCACAGGGTTCTGTCTTGGGCCCGGTCTTATTCAACATCTTTATCAACGACTTGGATGATGGACTCAAGGGCATCCTGATCAAATTTGCAGATGACACCAAACTGGGAGGGGTGGCTAACACCCCAGAGGACAGGATCACACTTCAAAACGACCTTGACAGATTGGAGAACTGGGCCAAAACAAACAAGATGAACTTTAACAGGGAGAAATGTAAAGTATTGCACTTGGGCAAAAAAAATGAGAGGCACAAATACAAGATGGGTGACACCTGGCTTGAGAGCAGTACATGTGAAAAGGATCTAGGAGTCTTGGTTGACCACAAACTAGACATGAGCCAACAGTGTGACGTGGCAGCTAAAAAAGCCAATGCAATTCTGGCCTGCATCAATAGGAGTATAGCATCTAGATCAAGGGAAGTAATAGTGCCACTGTATTCTGCTCTGGTCAGACCTCACCTGGAGTACTGTGTCCAGTTCTTTTTTTATATATATATAAAATATTTATTAAAGTTTTTAAAGGTACAAAAAGAAAAATCAAGAAAAACATCATTTTAAACAAAAAAAAGATGAAATACAAAAAAGAAAAAAGAAAGATCAAAAAGAAAGAACAAAGAATTAAAATCCCTTAAACAAAAAGAAAAATCAAGAAAAAATACAGCAAATCTTCCCATTTGTTTTCTTTCATTAGCTTATTTCCCTGACCTCCTCACACCTCCCTTTTTTGTATTCTAAGTCAGTTATCCATTTCAGCAAATCCTTTCCCTCTTTTCAAATTTTTGTCCTGTAAATTTATCTTGATATTGATATAAATTTACTTTCCCTCCTTTCACCAATTAACAGTCTGTTTTTTTCCTAAATCTTTGTAACATTTCTGCTAAAATCACATGAATTCATTCCAACGTCATTCTAACTTTCATTAATCTTACAATGCTTCTGTAAATAATCTTTGAATTTCTTCCAATCTTCCTCCACCGACTCTTCTCCCTGGTCTCGGATTCTGCCAGTCTTTTCCGCCAATTCCATATAGTCCATCACCTTCATCTGCCATTCTTCCAGAGTGGGTAAATCTTGTGTCTTCCAGTGCTTTGCAATAAGTATTCTTGCTGCTGTTGTAGCATACATAAAGAAAGTTCTGTCCTTCTTTAGCACCAATTGGCCGACCATGCCCAGGAGAAAGGCCTCTGGTTTCTTCAGAAAGGTATATTTAAATACCTTTTTCATTTCGTTATAGATCATCTCCCAGAAAGCCTTGATCCTTGGGCATGTCCACCAAAGGTGAAAGAATGTACCTTCAGTCTCTTTACATTTCCAACATTTATTATCGGGCAAATGATAGATTTTCGCAAGCTTGACTGGTGTCATGTACCACCTGTATATCATTTTCATTATATTCTCTCTTAAGGCATTACATGCCGTGAACTTCATACCTGTGGTCCATAACTGTTCCCAGTCAGCCATCATCTTGTGCCCATTTAATCATAACAGATTTCACCGTTTCATCCTGAGTGTTCCATTTCAACAGCAAGTTATATATATTTTTTAAATGATATTTATTAAGATTTTTCCATTATCAAAAAATAAAAAAACACAAAAACACAAGTAAGAAAACAAAACAAAACAAAAATTTAAAAACACATAAAATTCAAAGTCCTCACTTTCAATAACATATTTTCCTGACTTCCCCCCACCTCCCCCTCTTGTATTCCAGTTCAAATTGTTGGCTCAACAAGTTCTTGTCCCCAATTTTTAACCTTTTTACATTTCAGTCATTTTAGAAAAACCAATTTTAACTTTTAAACTTTTAACTTATAAATTTATAACTTATAACTTATAAACATCAATAATTACACATCTGTTCTCATACTTAAAGCCTTTTTCTAAAGTCGACCTATATTCCCTTCCACGATTTCCCCAATTCTCATACAGATAACAAAACAAAATAAAAGCAAAACAAATTAAAATTATGCCCCCTTTGGATTCCCAAACTCCACCCCCCCCTTTCCCGGTTCCAATCCCAATAATCGTCCATCAGTCAATCTACTCTCAGCCTGGGGATCTCACGTCCGAGGCTCTCAATTCTCTCTCAGTTCCTCTCTGCCGGCTTTTTGGATAGTCCTTGGTAATAAACACCAAATCTCGGAGAAGCTCTAGTCCAATAAAATCCATATTTCTTCCAACCAGAGCTCCATACTCAAAAGTGGAGCCTAAGTCTTGTTTCTTACTCTTTTTAACAGCAAGTTATACATTCTTGACAAATTCTTAGTTTTGGAATCTAACAGTTCTGTTTCCAATTTTGATTTTTCCACCTGGAAGCCAGTTTTTTTATCCAAATTATATGCCTCCATTATTTGATAATAGTGAAGCCAATCTCGCGCTCTATTTTTTAATTTTTCAAAACTCTGCAGTTTTAATCTGTCTCCCTCTTGTTCCAAAATTTCCCAATATTTCGGCCATTTGGCCTCCATATTGAGCTTTTTCTGAGCCTTCGCTTCCATTGGTGACAGCCACCTTGGGGTTTTATTTTCAAGCAAATCCTTGTATCTTATCCAAACATTAAACAGTGCTTTTCTGACAATATGGTTTTTAAACGCTTTACTGTGTCCAGTTCTGGGCACCACAGTTCAAGAAGGACATTGACAAACTGGAGCGTGTCCAGAGGAGGGCAACCAAAATGGTCAAAGGCCTGGAAACGATGCCTTATGAGGAACGGCTAAGGGAGCTGGGCATGTTTAGCCTGGAGAAGAGGAGGTTAAGGGGTGATATGATAGCCATGTTCAAATATATAAAAGGATGTCACATAGAGGAGGGAGAAAGGTTGTTTTCTGCTGCTCCAGAGAAGCGGACACGGAGCAATGGATCCAAACTACAAGAAAGAAGATTCCACCTAAACATTAGGAAGAACTTCCTGACAGTAAGAGCTGTTCGACAGTGGAATTTGCTGCCAAGGAGTGTGGTGGAGTCTCCTTCTTTGGAGGTCTTTAAGCAGAGGCTTGACAACCATATGTCAGGAGTGCTCTGATGGTGTTTCCTGCTTGGCAGGGGGTTGGACTCGATGGGCCTTGTGGTCTCTTCCAACTCTATGATTCTATGATTCTAAGTGACCTGACCTCCCTGATTGGTCCAAGGACCGCTTCTCATCCCGCCTCTGCCATTCTCCAATAGGTCATAAAACATTTTGACCCTCCTCCCCTTGCTGCCACTCATGCTGCAGACCCTGCCTTCCAATAGCTTTAGAAAGGTCAGGTGTTGAAGCTGCCTGTTTCCTTTTGTACCCATTGGCCCCTGGTTGCCTGGAGCCCATAAACAAGTGAGCCTTGGAGGGACGTGGGGGGGGGGCAATGGGCCATAGTCCTGCCTTGCATTCAAAGAAAGTGTGTGGAGATTCAGCAGAGGTGAGTGCAGGAAAGAAATCAGAGATGGAATGGGGAGTGGAAAAAGGAGGGCAGAGACTGGGTGGGGTGGGATAGGAGAAAGAGCAGGGAGATCGGGCAGATGGAATGGTGGGGCTGTCCCGCTTTGCCCTCCTAAATGATTGGACGTTGTGCAAATGTGTGTAAGATGAAGCATTATTGTACCTGAAAACAAGTGTGGAATAATTATTGTTCTGTAATAATCTTACCAGCCTACCTTCCCGTGTGTACTTATGTGTGGAAGGGTGAATCTGGCACCAATGCCAGAGCAGCTGAGCCTTCAAAGAAGCCAGGCAGGAAGTGGCAGGTTGGTCGTTTGTATGTCAGGTGGCTCTCCATTCCCTGCCACCATCACCACTCGGGACATAAAGAAGCCTGGGGAACAGACACCCACCCCAACAGTGCAGCTTTGTGGACAGATGAACATGAGTTGGAAGCAGGAATTTACAAATTACAAATTACAAAAAATGATTAAAATAGACAATAGCAGGTCCACTTAAATCTGGCTCTAGGCCTGGTTTCAGGACTGAATTGCCTGGTCTCCCTGATGGATAGCCTGTAATGGGAGAGGGGTGTAACCTTGGCACTCTTACTTGATATCTCAGTGGCTTTAAGAACATTGACTGGATAAACTGACTGGGATGGGTATCCAATGCACTGTTCTGTAGTGGTTCCACTCCTAGCTGTGTGGTTTAACTCAGAGAGTCACATTGGGGGAATTGCTTTTTATTAGGGCTCTTCATTAGCCCCATTTAGGCATTTGCCTGAATTCCCAACATCCTGTGCACTGTTCCCAACATCCCCAGGTGTGCTGCATCCACTTCTAACTAACTCGCATTGAGAAGGAAGATCTGAAGAGGGCATCTAAGTGCGTTTGGCAATTAGTTCTGCACTTCAATGGGATTTGGGATTGCATGCAGACATCTGTCTGAACTCTCTTCTGTTACAGTGGTGAGACAACACTACGATAGCAAAGCAAAAAGAGAGCAAGGGAGAGATTAGAAACATTCAGGCAGATTCATTTTTAGGGTATGTGGCAGACAATTGGTGGAGGGAATCCAGTGATTCCAATCAGCTTTGCATCAGGTTTATCTATAGTCAGTTGGCTATTGGTTTCGAATTCAAATACAACACTTTCAATATTTCTGCTTTTAGCAGATTTTAGATAAGAGCATTTGAGAAAACCTCCTACGTACTCATCCACTCCAAATATTATCTCTCTGTATTAGTTGCATACCCTAACATGACACTGCAGAAAACCCACAGCAATCAAAGACATCAATGCTGGCAACCAACAGGCTCAGAAGCAGGGCCAGGTGTAGATAAGGTCAACAGAAACACAGCAGGACCACAAAGATGGAAATGGTTCTCCTCAGCTGCTGCGGAAAATAACAACTTAGCAGGCAGGCAGGATCTGTGCTTTGGATGGCACTGAAACATGTGGTGGAGGAGGGCAGGTCAAGACAAAGCCACTGAGATTAAAGAGTGTGAGAGAACTAATCTGCCCCATGGAAACTGAAACCAGTGTTAGTTTATCTGGTGTAAAAAGAAGGGCTGCTTGGCAAGAGCTGCCTGCCGTTTACCTGGCAAAAACAAATGATCAAACATGCATGTTACAAATTTGGACACCTCTTGATAGAGACCAGAGGGGAAATGATACTAATTACTACAAACTTCGTTTCCTTTTGTTTCTTTCTAGCTGGTACAGTGTATTATGGCAGAATGCTGAATGCCTAGTTCTCTGCTTCAAATTCCAGACCAGTCACAAAATGGAGGGAACCATTGTCAATTTCTATCCTACTATATTTGGCTCCACAAGAGGCCTTGAGATGGACTACAATTAATAAACAATAAACCAGCATAAGCCATATTAAAAACTAAAATTAGTATAAAAATCAATCCCTAAAAAGCAATACAAACAGCAGCTAATATGCTAAAACTGCAGCAAGATTTAAAGAATTTAAAGAATTTAAAGAATTTAAATACTTAATCATTTAAAGTATTTAAATGTGCTGTATAAATACCAAGTACTGTTTAATAACCAAAAGAAATGCAAGTTTTTGTTAGGTGTATTTAAGCATTTTGTTGACATCGTAATAATAGAATCACAGTTGGAAGGGACCCAAGGATCATCTAGTCCCACCCCCTGCAATGCAGGAATCTCAACTGGATCATCCGCGACAGATGGCCATTCAACCTTTCCTTAAAAACCTTCAAGGAAGGAGAGCCCACCCCCTCCCAAGGGAGACCACTTCCACTGTGTAGTTGGAATCTCCTTTCTTATAACTTGAAGCCATTGCCTTGAGTTCTACCATCAAGAGCAGGAGAAAACAAGCTTGTTCCTTCTTCCATGTGGCAGCCCTTGAGATATCTGAAGATGGCTCTCATATCTCCTCTCAGTCTCCTCTTTTCCAGGCTAAACATACTCAGCTCCTTCAACTGTTCCTCATCAGGCTTGGTTTCCACACCCTTGATCATCCTGCTTGCCCTCCTCTGCACACCTTCCTTCTTAAATTGTGGTGCCTGCCCAGAATTGGACACAGGACTCCAGGTGTGGTCTGGCAAAGGCGGAATAGACTGGGACTATTACTTCTCTTGATCTGGACTCTATACAATCATCTGCAAAATAGGAATAAAAATGATTGCCTCACAAAGATATTTAGTGTGAATTAATTAAAGAGGTTCATCTCACTTGTGCACTAAAATGCTATATTGTTAGAACTCCATCTAAGGATGGGAAAATCAATACATTTCCAGCCCTAGTCACATCTATTGACCCATCATCTTCTTCCATGTCATTTCTACATAAATATGCAGTTTTAAAAGTAAACCCTCATGAATATTTGCATTTAAATATGCATTTCTAATTACACTTGCTTGTAAAATATACATTTCTCAACATATTTCCTCTTCATATATATTGAAATATACTCAGAGTCAAGAGTGGATTTCATGCTCTTTATTCAGCTGATAGTGGTGAGGAGGGAATAAAAGTCCCCTCAAAGTATCTGCCTTATATACATTATTTACACAATGGGCTGCACGTGATTGGCTAATTCCAGAATTCTCCTGTAGGCCAATCTGGTTGTGGATTCACTTCTATCTGGAGCTGGATTGGGTGGCTCCTGATGACCAATCATATTGCTGCATTGTTCTAGGACCAATCAGACTGCTGCAGTTTGGATCCTATTCAACTCAGTACATAACATATATTTTAATTTATTTTGATGCATTTTTGATTTACCTCACACCCTGTTACCCTGGCAACCTTCCAAACCTCTGTCTCTGTTCACATCTAGGGCAGTGGAGAAGGAAAGTCATCTTGCATTGCCAATGGCTCTTCTAATGGTTATGGGGTTGCTCGTGCGTAAGTTGCCGCCACTTCTGGGTAGGTGGCCTGGTTAAACCTTTCTTGGCTGGACAGCCCCTCACTTCGTGGCTGCTCAGTCGCTGGCAGAATCCGACAGTGGGCGTTTCTTCAACCTTTTCCAACATAAAAGTTGTTTGACGCCCAGTCTCCTCCTAGCCTCCCTGCGCGGAAGCCTTCTGCGCAGGGTGGGCGTGGGTAGCGGAGGACCTGTGCTCTCTCCGCTGGTGTCCTCCTCTCGTTCCGATGGCAGTTCCCTGACAGCTCTCAATGGCCCTGTATTATTTCTTAATGGCACTAACTTAACTAGGTTGTTTTACACAGGCTAGCCCAGGAATTCCTCTGCAGCTTTTATTTCTGCCTTCAAATTCCAAATAATCAAAATCTTACCATTTATTAATTTCTAGGGTTTGGGGGGGTCCCCCTCCCAAATCTATAACAATATTTGTTTGCTTGCTTGCTTGCTTACTTACTTACTTACTTTATGGCATTTGTATCTTGCTTAATCATTAGCATTTCTAAGCAGTGTCTATGTTAGAACATTCACAGTGAGAAATCCAGGGGGTAACTAACTTCCAATCAGGAAGGTACAGATCAGATTATTGTGGAGTAATGAGGACTGCCTGGCACCGCATGGGATCTTTTTTTCTTTTCTTTTTTTGGGGAAACTGAACAATATACCAAAATACTGAAACCACATACAGTACTTAATTCCCCAAGCATCCCTACTCCTGCCCTAAGAAACCCTCAATTTTGCAAGCACATTAACAAAACAGAACCTGAATTCTCATTTAAATACAGCATATTACCTCTCCATAACTCTTCCTGCCGAATATATCTTATACAATTTGTGACCCATGAAGCCAAATACAGCAGCTGTGTATATCTAATACCCACAAAGGTATTAATGATCCTACTATTGCTGTCTGCCTGGGACTGCAAACAAAACATTGAGCTCTTTATCGCTGATCCTGCCAGGCCAGAATACAAGTGCGGTGGACTAGACTTTGCTTTGTGTTGTCACAAATTATGTTAGTTCTGCTCTGTATCAAACTAGGTGCAGCAGATTTCTTGAGGAAATTGTCCTAGTTCTCTTTGACTATTCTTAAATGGCAAAGGGAAATTATGAAAAACTGGAACTATCAGAACATCCATTAAAACAACAACTATAGAGTTTGCAATTACAAAAGGAAAAGTACAATTAAGACTTCCAAAATGAGAAAAGGAAGCAGGAATAGGTGGGCTGTAGCTCTATTCATAATGGGGTGTAGAAATGTTAATTGTGGCAGGCAAGCAGTCTTAATTATATCCAGAATTAATAGAGTCTTCTGTTTTTTGGGAAATAACTGCAATGCATGGTGCACAATGTGTGTGTTTATTAAATTGTGCTGCTTTTCACAGCATGCCTGAGTGTGTGTGCACACGCAATGATGTAACTATGGTAACTATGGGAACGATCCCTGTGCAATCGGAAGGGGAGAATGAAGCTGTGTGAGCCTGAAAAGACTCAACCCCCATGCAGTCCCAAATCATAATAATGCTATCCCATAACTCACAATCCACAATTGATTTCAGCCAAAATATTTGGGATTTAGCAGAGATATACCATTTGACACTGAATGCCAAATCATAGACTGGTTGTGCTTTAAATTACAGATCTCAACAGCCCAATCCACAACCTTATAGTAGAAATACCCCCATTTCACAATGCTATCTTTACTTGCATCACTAAACACCTGATAGCACCAAAACCTGAAGCCTGAAGATTTATGGTCAAGCAAGACTCATTTTCCTGGGAGAAAAGGTTATCCAGATATGTAAAATGTCGATTTATATTTTAATCTGTTTTTAGTTTATCAGCGAATTTTTTTAAAAAATGTTTTAAATGCTGTTTTTAACTGTTTTTACCAAATTTTTTTTAAAAAAATTATGAACTGCTTTGAGGTTGTTGTTTTTACAGTAAGGCATCCACAGAGCTGAGCAGTTAGAAGAATTTTCCTTAAAACATGGTGACTTATACAGTAATAAGTTACCACAAGGGGTGAGAGTTATTGTTCTGCTGTTTTGTTTCAGTTTTTTACTTGTTCTTATCCTGTATTTTATTCTGTGAGCCTCCCTGAGATCTCATGATGAAGGGCAGTATACAGGGCCAGATTTAGGTTTGATGAGGCCCTAAGCTCCTGAAGGTAATGGGGCCCTTTATATGTCCAGCTGTCCTTTGCCAACAACAAATTGTCACTATTTTTTGTTTTGAATATATGCTATATGGTAATTAATAGACCTAATAGGTATCTAAAGCCACTTGCACATAACAAAATACGTATTTTATCAAAGTAATTGTTGAACTGAAATACAACTAAGAAGAAGTATATTAATAGTGAGATACAATTAAGAAGAAGTATATTTTTGGAGGGGGGCAAGAGAGTGGGGCCCTAAGCTATAGCTTGTTTAGTTTATACGTAAATCCGGCGCTGGTGGTATCTAAAGCTAGTAAATCTAAGAAGCAAACAAGTTCACCAGGGCTGTGATGATGCTCACCACTCCAGGTCACCCAAACCACATGTATTACATTTATATCTTACCCTTCCTCCCAAAGTTTCCAAGGATTGCAATCTCCAGCGCGGGGCCATCTCCCCATGAGGTGACCTCCTCAGAAGCAGGATCCCCTGGGGTAGCAGATCCCAATGTAGATCTTTATTGCCCCCTCGTTCCTGATCTAGATCATCACTCACCCCTTTTCCCCTGGCAGAGTGGGGTGGGTAGGTGCCATTTTGTGGTTGGCCTCATGTGCCGAAATGTCTTGGGCCGGCCCTGGAAATCTCTTAAGTGATCCTAGATTATTTCAGAAGGTTTGATGGAGCCACTGACGTGACACATACTCAACGTGCAGAGTGTCAGGGGGCTGGTAGCTTAGAAGGCAGGAACCCAGTGAGCCCTGCAGTGGCCAGGGGAAGGGGGCAATGGCCAAAACGGCATGGCGTGGCTGGGGGGGGGGGAGGAGCCGCTGTGCCTGGTCACAAGTGCCGCCCACCCTTGGACCGAGTTAAGCAGCCATTTCTTCCTTCCCATGCAGCACCAATAACTCTACCAACCCAATACTCCATGTTACTCTGTCATGTAATTGGCCTTCATGTCTTACCAACAGTGTGTGTGTGTGTGTGTGTGATAATTTTGCATCCTTTTATTTGCATGTGTGTGTTTCCATTGTAGCATGCAAAGTGTGCTTTTGATATTAACAGAAAAATGAAGCAACACATACATGCACACACACACACACACACACACACAAGAAAATGTAAAAGCAATGACAGGGCCAATATTTTATGCATTCCTTTCTCAGAAGACGGAAAAAAAAGAAAACACATCATTTTGTGACAAAATCACAGCATTTGCCAAATATTATTCTTGCGGAAATGTTTCAAATCTCAAATGATCATTTTAAGTGCTTTCTATTGCAAATGTTTTCCCTTTCCTTCCAAACTGAGGCAGAAAGATTGTCAGATTGATACACCAGAAGGAGGAGGAGTGTGGGCTGTGCAGTTCTGATGCTAGTAAACAAGGCACACTCCTTTCCTGGTGTGCTAAGGAATGTTCAAAACGTACCAAAGATTTTATATTTCTATGAAGGCTTAAGACCAAGGCTTAACATGACTTCTTTAGATGTGTGCAAACAATTCATGTAGTGGTGATCCCTAAAGCCCTTTTTCAAGAGTAGCCTTAACTTGTATGAAACTAAAGAGTTTAATGCCTGGGGCTGCATCACTTTATCTATCTAATTAATCAATCTAATTAATAATATATAAATATTTTATTTAAACCCCATCCATCTGGCTGGGTTTCCCCAGCCCTCTGGGTGGCTTACAGCATATATAAAACATAGTAAAATATAAAATGTCAGAGGCATGGCCTGCATAGAAGCTGAAATCAACCGTATATATTGTTTTAAGCTATTTATTTAGAATAGCCCTACTAATAATGGAAATGTTTCTGCTGAAAATGAATACTCCGCTTTTCTTAAGATCATAGGAAGAGTCCTGTTGGATGAGGCCAGTTGCCCATTGAGTCCCGCCTCCTGCTCTCACAATGGCCAACCAGATGCCCCCATGGGAAAACCTCGCAAGTAGCGCCCGGGCACAGGAGCAACACTCTCCTCTCCTCTGGATTCTGGCAAGTGGTATTCAGAAGCGGTGTTGCCTCCGAACGTGGAGGCAGAGCAGAGCCCTCATCCTGGCTAGCAGCCATCAATCACGCTCTCCTCCTCAATGAATCTGTACAATCCTCTTCTAAAGCCATCTAAGTTGGTGGCCACCACTGCCTCCTAGGGCATTCAGTTCCATATTCTCACCATGCACTGCATGAAAAAGTATTTTCTTTTATCTGTGCTGAATCTTTCAACTTTCAGCTTCCTTGGATGTCCAAAAGTTCTAGTGTTAGGAAAACTTTTCACCATCTACTCTCAATAGGCCATGCATAATTTTATAAACTTCTATCATATCACCTCTTTCCTCTAAACTAAAAAGTTGCTCCATCTCCTTGATCATTTTGGCTGCCCTTCTCTGAAACTTCCTCAACTTGCCGAGACAAGAGAGGAAGCAGCTCCTAGTTGCTTTTGTACGAATGTGCAGACAAAAGTGTTTGTGTTTTTTACCTATTTTTAGGGCCAAACTAGTTAGAAATGAGGCAGTTTTGTATGCTTAAACAAATTTTGATCCTACACACAGAGTCCAAAATACTCCTGCAGCAACTATGGTGTGGATATCCAGCTATAGATAAAAACACTTTGAAGGAGGGACTATAGGCAAAAAGTAACTGTATGTCCCGTTTTCTTTTGACCCTTCCCCTCTTTCTATGAGACTTGGTCAGTTTGTGTTCAATTAAACACATAGGTCTGCCTCCATCACCTCTCGTTCCGCCCTTTGAAAAGTACCACCAGAAGCAGCTCTTGGTGTAGGTCCTATCCCCCCCCCCCATACATTTCTCAGAAATCCTTGGCACTTCAGAGGAGCAGAGCGGCTCATAACTCCCCGGCAGATCAGACTGTCTGAGTTCTAATTCCCAGGCACCTGCTTCAACTACCTCACTAAGTGCTATGCTGCGTTTCACAATATTAAACTTCCTTGCTTGGGCTTCGTGTAAGAATCACATTTGGATTCCTGGAGGAAATCAGCTGAAACATTCATAGGAAGAGATGCTTGTATGGAAATATCCTGTAAGCCAGTGTGGAAGACACAGGCTTAGAGGATATTCATAGGCTCTCTAATATGGCATTTGCAGCTTTGTCTGAGGCTTCTCATTTCCATTTTGTTTCCATCTAGTCTCCTTTTATTCACCCTTTGTTTTCCTTATGTTCACATTTTCCTGACTTGACACTTTTAAAAAAAGATTTCCTCGTCTGTTGGCTCATTATGCCTGGGACCGTGGTTTTGCCTCTTTCTTTTCTGTAAACCTGAGAGTGGGGACAAACTCCCCCCCCCTTTAGTGATTGGTAATCTGCTCTGGGGGCCTTTTCTGGAAAAGAGAGGTATAACGAAAACCCTCTAAAAAGTTGACCACAAGCTCTTCTAGCTTGTTAAGAGTTAGGATTATTTAGACAAACAAATAGCACAAATAGCACAGCCTGTCTAATGCAGCACCATCCTGTTCTCAAAGTGGTTAGCCAGTTGCCCAAAGGAGCAGCACAGCCCCCCTAGTGATTCCCAGCAGCTGCTTCGAACTGTGCAGGCAAAGCAGAGCCATCACGGCTGATACCTATCAATAGCCCTTTCCTCCATGAAAACTGAACTACAGAACTTTAATGGGCCATAAAAGGTAAAGGTAAAGGGACCCCTGACCATTAGGTCCAGTTGTGGACGACTCTGGGGTTGCGGCGCTCATCTCGCTTTATTGGCCGAGGGAGCCAGCATACAACTTCCAGGTCATGTGACCAGCAAACCAGAGCAGTGCACGGAAACGCCGTTTACCTTCCCGCTGGAGCGGTACCTATTTATCTACTTGCACTTTGACGTGCTTTCGAACTGCTAGGTTGGCAGGAGAAGGGACCGAGCAACAGGAGTGTTAAGTTGTGGGTAAGCATATCAGACGACACAGCAATTCTTCAAACAGCTCTTGTTTATTCACAGACCAGAACAGAACAGAACTGAACTGAAGGGTTCAGCCAGCCTGCTTATATAGAGCTCCAGTACAACGTAACTGTAACAACTTTCTGTAACTATCCAATCACTGAACGTCACTTTCAATCCCTTATTTGTACACAGTGGTACCCCGCTAGACGAATGCCCCGCTAAACGAAAAATGCGCAAGACGAAAGGGCTTTCCGATATTTTTTCCACTTCGCAAGACGAATTTTTCTATGGGGCTGTCTCGGAAAACGAATTTTTTTCCGTGGTCTCCCTTTTTTTTTTTTTTTGCCTTTTCTGAAAGGCACTAAGCTGCTTATCTGTAAATTGCCGCTTATCAGCTGATCAGCTGATAAGCGGTACTCCGCAAGACGAAAATCCCTGCAAGACGAAGGCACCCGCAGAACGGATTATTTTCGTCTTGCGGTGCACCACTGTATGTGGACCTGAACTATCTACAATATCCCCCTGCTGGCCCAGGGTGAGCACTTCAGTACATAACAGGGAGCTCACTCCGTCGCGGGGATTCGAACCGCCAACCTTCTGATCGGCAAGTCCTACGCTCTGTGGTTTAACCCACAGCACCACCCACGTCCCTTAATGGGCCATAGAACTCCTCAAATGGTGTCCTGCATGGCTGTCAAATGGGGATCCTTGACCTAGGATGGACCCTGATGAAGTAGTCAAACAGGAATCAGGACGATTCATTCAGGATACATACCCAGTGCCTCTGCCAAAGCCTTCTGACACCTGCAATCAATAAAGTTGTGGCCCTTTGATCCCAAAAGGTTGTCCTGTCACTTATCACTTCCTATGCCCCACCACGGTGATCCTGAGATTCATGTGACTGGGACCACAAAGAGCTTTTAAGCTCTCAGACAGGCCTCCTGGGCTGGGAGGCTCTTGTTCTTGCCAGATCTCCAACAGCCCCGCAAGATCTTGTGAGAGTTCCCACGGCCAGCAAGAGAGTCGCCCAGAGCCCAGTAGGCAAAGTGGGGAGCTTAAAAGCTCTCTCTCTTGCCGGGGGGGGGGGCAGGGGAGGCCCACTCAATGTGCCAGGTTCAGAAAGGGTGGGAGGCTCACAGCCAGGGAGGGGCAGTTCTGGGGGTTTTCCAACTATACACGATTTCAGCTTTATGTGCAATCCCTGGAACGTAACTCCCATGCAAGTTGTGAGTTGACTGTAACCTTTCCTTCCTTCCTTTTTTTTTTAAAAAAATATTAAAGTGAAGCCTCCATTGATCTAAAACCTTTTTGTTGTTGTTCTGAGCCTCCCACTAGCTAGATCTTTGTTATGGGGAACACTATACTAGCTTTTCAAATCTAAAAGCCAAACCTTCCTTTTTGATTCAGAGCTCCTTCCTCCACTAGCTATGTCTGTACTGTGTGTGTGTTTAGCTCTCCAAACATGGGGTTTAATCCAGGTTTCTGGCTTACTATGCCCTTTCAAGTCTTCTCTGGAAGAGAAGAGGGAGCTTCCTTGCTAGGATAGAGCTGAAAACTGGCTTATTATTACCTACAGGCTTATTAGCTTCTGAAATGGAGGTTTTTACAGGCTTTTGCTCCCAGCACAAAGTGTCCTTATTGTGCCCTTACCAGTTTAAGGTAAGCTGATATTACTAAGCATTTTGCTCCCATTTGTGGGCTTCTCGCAGGCATCTGGTTGGCTTCTTGGAAAGAGGAAGCTGGCCTCGATGCCCCTTTGGCCTGATCCAGGAGGCCTTATGGATGGGTGGTACTTGCACAGGCGAGGAACTGCGCGTTGATTTGAAACAAGCTGCCCAATATTGGCTGCAAATCTCTAATACAGAAAAGATGGGATTGTGTTCCCATTCGCCTTTGCAAGCAGGAGCAATAAGAGGAAGCAACCCAGTATTTCTGCAAATAGATTGCAATGCAAACTGTGGTGGGACTAATCCAATTTGCCCCTCTCTAGGCTGGTACCGTAGACATTACAATGGCAGAAAACTATAAAGGAAAAACTAATTAGTATAATAAACTGATTAATAGGAAATAATGTGGACTCTTCAAATTCTTTCAGAATTAATTTTTGGTACTTGAAAAATGGCCAATTAGGAAATGACAAAGAGAAATGAAATGCAAGAGGGAAGGCGGGGGGGGGGGAGAGAATCCAACTCCTGGCACCCAGTAGGATACAAGTATCTTCCACTTGGGTTGATGAGAGTTACATATGCCATTTGGGACGACAACTGCTTTCCACTTTAGTAATTAGCTGCATGTTCAAGTCAGTCAACTATATATGAAAAAATCTATTTTTGCATCCTAGAAAATACGAGTACCATGAAAGTCCCTGTATTTTTCATACACAAAGGTTTAACATCCCACTTTTAAAAGCTGTAATTTGTTTTATAATAATTGGAACAAGGTCAAGAGTTAGGAGACTATTTTGGAAATTAACTGCTAAATGGAAAGTGAATTGGAATTCATAGATCAATCTAGCATTTTAGACAATCTTGCCTAATGCAGTTTTATCCTTTGACAATTCCCTTCCCAAATTAATATCCCTTGGGAAGAAACACAGGAAGCCCAACCAAGTCACAGTCCTGCACATGTGTCCATGTGGCCTTCATGCTCTCCAGCCTCCGCACGTCATGGCCATGTTCTCTTGAAAGGAGGCCATCTTCCCTGTCTCATATGGGAGCATTCAAGAGCTTGCCTGAATGCTGAACCTTCTGCATGCCCTCTGCCACGGAGTGAAGACCCTTTCCCAGAAGGATTGCATCTGTGAGATGTAACTGGGAAGAAAGGGCAAAAACAGAAACGTATCATGGAGGGTTCTAGCAAAATATTTTGTTTCTCCTGACATCTCAGCCACGGTCTCCCAGCTATAGAAAAGGTATAACCTTGCAGAACATTGAAGCCTGTTGTTTGGCAACACAGGTTGCTGTGGCAACACAAACCGCTGTCCTCTCCCTGGTTTACTCATAGCTTTGTAACCAGAATACCAAATTTTAAATTGTAAGCATCCTACATTGACATGACAGCCATGGATAAGGCATGGAAAATCACTATTTCATAATAGTATACAGTACAGAAGAAGGTAGACATTTTTAAAGGTTAAAATTTGCTTTGAAAACAAAAAAGAAATCTTTTACCACTTTCAAATTTACAACTAACTGATTCTTTAACAGCCATGATGCTTCAGTGGATTGTAAAGACTATAACAGGATACAAAATTAATTGCTGTGCTTACATCTGTTTGTGCAAAACACAGCAAGATTCTCTTATAAACCATTGTTACATACCTGTTTTCTATTTCATTAGGAAAATAGCAACATGTTCATTCTTGTCTGTGTGAGGAAAATGTTGAGGGGATGTCAATACTCCAGTGAGCAGTAAGGCTAGTTCAGGCATGCATGTGCATGCTGCTTGATTTTCCAACATTGGCTGGTAGTAGAGTGAGAATTGACTCCAGTGGAAGATAATTACAATGGAGGTAATATGAAAGCAATATGAAAGCGCTGCCTATAGATCTGTGATGGCTCATTCACACATGCAAGCTATCACATTATAATGAACATGTATGTGTAAACCAACCCATAACACAGCTCTGGCACCTTGCAGATGTTCTTCCAGAGTAGCGACTGCTTCAGGGAAAACTGCAGAAAGACAGAGGGGTGACCTAAATTTGCTCAGGCCTTCTTTTAGTCACAGGGATGGTCAGTTTATTTATATGCCACAATTTTTCATAAATAGATTGTACTCCAAGCTGTTCACAGAAAACAAAATGACAGCAATCTGAATGCATAACGGCACATTCCACAAAAGCTATATATTACCTTCATATAAAAATGCTAATGAGAGCTGGTGCTGCATAGTGGCAAAGAGGGTCAGCTATGAAGCACAAAGTCCCCATTGCAATTCTGGACTCTGTAATAAGCTTACTGGGAGGCATTCAGCAACACAGACTCTGTCAGCCATCCCTACGCACTACCTGGAAGAAAAAAACCATGGTTAACATTACAAGGTTGCAATGTTATAATACAACCATATAATGCATGCATGGATCATTTGAAAGTGTTATACAATTGCAATTATTATTATGAATTGTAAGTAGGGGCACACAGGCAATTTGGCCAACTTGGTTTTCAAACGTTTCAAATATTTACAGAGGGAGATGGATGAAAACAAACCAAGTGAGGCTTGTGAAGAAATTTCAGGGGGAGTGGGATGGGGTTTGGGTGACATATATTCCATTTATTTACAAAAATATTTAGAACACACTCCTCACCCACAAAGCCCTCAGGTTGTTTTGCAAAAGGCATGAAATAAAATTACTCATGCTGAAACAATACAGAAGGTGAGATAACAGAAACTGACTTCCTTCCCCTTCTGTGGTTGATGGTGATATTGATACTCAGTGTAAGAGAGCAATGGTCCCTGACCAGTTTGGCCAATCTTGTCTTGAACTGGGACGACAAAGCTTGACTTGCACTTTCTAAGCTCTGGTGCTGCAGAGACAGCTCCCTCCAGATCCCCATGCATTCCTTAACTTTATTAATGGACCAAAAAACCGAAGTTGGATCTTGACAAGATGGAGGTACTGCGGGTAAGTGGCTGCATCCAGGAATCAGATGTTCAGCCTATTGAGGTTTAACTCCCTGGGAAAAAGCAGGTACATAGCTTGTGTTCCTGGATCCAGCATTTTCACTTGCTGCCCAGATGGCATAGAGTGCATTTTACCAGCTTGGGTAGTTTTCCAGCTTGTTATCTCAATCAACCACTAGGTTTCTAGTCTCTCCCTCTTCCCAGCTGAGTCTGAAGCAAGACTGGTCAAAGATCTGGTGTTATTAATGGGACAACACCTCCAGGCAAGGGAGCATGTCAAGCTAGTGGTATCTGTGGCAATCGGCCACCTGTACTTTTTGTTCATACAAATAAATAGATTGGGCTAGAGCCAGGAACGTAACTTCGATCCAAAGCATATTTGACACACATGACTCCCCCCGGTAGTTTGTTGCGAACTGTAACTGTGAGGGGAAAGGACAGGATTCTCGAGATTCTTTGGGGAAGTCATATGCTTAAAATGTATAGTTTAGATCTACCCTAAGAGACGACTTTGACCATTGAACCATCTCTTTTTCTACTGAATTTCATCTTACAGAGACATATCAATGGCTGAGAGTGGACTCCTAAGATAACATCAAAACTAAGCCACCAGTCCTATGACAATAGCAGTAAGTCACTTAACAATATAATGTTACCAATAATGTCAGTTATTTACACCCACATTAAGGACTCAGCTATACAGCTGCAAATAAAACATGTTAAAAGTGTTGTAAAGTGCAATATACAAATGTGACACTAGATGGTGATAGTGAGCTATGACAAATTCAATGTATTTTTCAAAACTTTTTTAAAAAAAAACATTTTCACAGCCTTTTTAATATGTGTGTAGATTCCACCCAAGTCATTGACTCAGGAATGCATCTCCTTAGTCACAGTATCCAGCCATGCCTGATGAACAGTACTATATTTCTACATGCAAACACAGTCAAAATCTCTAACACAAAGTCAAAGTCTGTTTATTTATGTCCCACATTTTCCAGAAATGCTCTCAAAGCAGTTTACATAAACAAGTCTAAGTACAGTAGCAAAATAATGATATATAATAAAAAGTATAGTAATACTATAACATAATGCTAAAACTCCAAAACTTAAGAGTTAGTATACATAAAAATGTAAGTGAGCATAAGGCTCACCACTTTGTCATGTAGACGTATCCAGTATCTTCACATCCAGCTATAGCTACAGAGCTGATTACCTGCTTTGTCTCAGATGACATCCAACTCTCAGCTGGACCCCAACTGTTGAGGCCAAAGGAAAGACATACCGTATTTTTCGCTCTATAAGACGCACCCGACCATAAGATGCACCTAGTTTTAGAGGAGGAGAACAAGGAAAAAAATGTTCTCTCCCTCTCTGCTCAGCACCTCTTCAGCAAAGCAGGAGGAGAAATGGAAGGGGCTCTGTTTCTCCTGCTGTTTCGCTAAAGGGGCGCTTCGCAGCTCTCCCTCTCTGTGCAGTGCCCCTTCAGTGAAGCGGCAGGAGAAGTGGAGCCCCTTCCATTTCTCCTCCTGCTTCACTGAAGGGGTGCTGTGCAGAGAGGGAAAGCTTCTCCAGCGAAGCGAAGCCTCCTGAGCACAGCGGGAGTGCTACCGATGCGCACAGGAGGCTTTGGGCGGCTATCCCTGAAGCCAGGAGAGCAAGAGGGATCGGTGCGCACCAATCCCTCTTGCTCTCCTGGCTTCAGCAAAAGCTGCGCAGCCTGCATTCACTCCATAAGATGCACACACATTTCCCCTTACTTTTTAGGAGGGGAAAGGTGCATCTTATAGAGTGAAAAATACGGTAAATGTCTCTCTCTTAAGGTATTGTCCATTTCGGTTTTTATGGGGATAGGGATGGTGGTCTGGTTGCACCACACCTTCAAAGCTGTCCTGGAGCTTCACAGCCATTGTAGCAATTCCGGTGAGCAGTCCAACCTAACCTAATCTTCTGCTAAATCCTCATTTAACAGAGAGTGCAAGTCATGTTGATCTTTGGCAGTGCTGAGTTCCAAATCACTGCTGTTCTGTGAAAAATGTCAGCTGAGATCTACTTTGTAACTTGAGACTCTGAAAGAGGCCAAGAGCTGCCATTTCAAATCCCACACTAGAAACTGCCCACAGAATGGAAATAATAATAATAATAATAATAATAATAATAATAATAATAATATATTAATTATACCCCGCCCATTTGGCTGGGTTTCCCCAGCCACTCTGGGCGGCTTCCAACAAAAGATTAAAAATAGATTAAAACATCAGTCATTAAAAACTTTCCTAAACAGGTGTGACATGGTCCCTGGCTGTGCTGTTGTTCCATCATGTCAATGCAGATTATGTTATGCAGATTATGCTGATTATATTATTTCTGCCCTGAATTGAAAGATATAAATTGAGTTGTAGTCCCCTGGTTTAAACTATGCTGACCAGCAGTCCACCATAAATCATTCTCTTCTGGATGTACCTACTAAGTGTGGTCAAAAATGTTCATGCGGGGGGGGGGGGTCTTTTTCTTTGGTAATGAGTTGCTCTACCAAGCTCTTTTACCCCAAGCTAATTAAAATGTGAAAGTTTTAAAAAAGGGATCATAGAATCATAGAATCATCGAGTTGGAAGAGACCACAAGGGCCATCGAGTCCAACCCCCTGCCAAGCATGGGAGAAAGCCTTCTGTGCTTTAGGTATTCATTAGGAAAATTTCTTTCCACGTTCTTTTATTTAGGAATATTTAAAAGCTTCAGGAAATTGTTTTGCAGACAATGACTAGAGCAATACATCTTATGAATTAAATGCATTTCAAGTACAGTAAATTGGAAAATTATGCACGCATTTCACTAGACCTAAGCATAAATAGTAGCTTTGTTTAGTACAGGGGCTGAGCTTATTCCTCTGTAACTGTGGATATAATGCAGAGATGGCAAGAAAAAATAAAGAACAAGTGCTCACATTAATAATTGTTAACTGCAAGATAAATTTAATAGGAAAATGTGGAAGATTTAGAACTCCCAATATCTAATTATTCATTTTCTGGATATTAGAAATATTTTAATGGTTATACAGAAATATGGGATGCCAATTTAAAGCAGTTTCAGTCCTGCTCCTGCCATATTACTGGCAATAAATCTGAGATGGGTATGCTAATACATTATTCCCTGGCCTCCTGCAAAAAAACCCCAAAACCCAAACCCAAAACCTGGCCGGCCAATCATGGGCATTCTGAAGAAGGAAAAGCTGTACAGCACATTACAGGGAATCTAATAGTTTGGGCATATAATTCCACCATTGAAGCACTATGCTATGCAACAGGCTACGTTTCAATTTGCATACTGTTTTCACAGTTCATTTGGGTGGCAATTTTTTCTTTCTTATTTATTTTGCTGAATGTCATTTTAAACTGTTACAAGTTTATAGCTGATGTGAAATTAATAAAAGCTGGTATCTTGGGGGCATTCAGGTGCCTAGCCTTTCACCCTGAAAGGGCTGCAATGTGTGGGTACTCTAAGCAGCCGTGTAAAAAAGGAGTGGCATTTTCCATATGCTCCATGAAGATGTGCACAAACACAGGGGCTCAAAGCACCAGGTCCTGCTTTTTATGGCAGCCTTTGAGGAGGGTCTTATGGGGCCAGCCCTAAGGATGAAGATCCACACAGGCTCCTTCTCTGCTCCCTCCCACCCACTTTTGCGAGCATCCCTCTTCAGTATCTTGTGATGCCCCTTCATGGGGCAGTAGTTGGAAACTATTAAAAAGTTTGGGACCTGTGCAAACTGCCAGAGTCTTATCTTGGGTCATTTTAAAATTCTTCACATTTTACACATTCAAACAGCCTTTAGACACTTAATTATAATTTTCTGGGTGATGATTCAGGTTGTAATCAATGTTCAAATTAAGGGAAGAAATAAAGGGACCCCTGAATGAAATTCAAAAATCCCATCATCCAGCTCTCATGGCTTTGCTCTCAATTTGCTTCAACAGTAGCTAAGGAAGCTGCCACAAAAAGTACCCTCCAATTTGTACAGTATTGCTTACTATTTATATATCCATGTGCATGGCACTGTACAAGGTAACACATGGAAACAAGGAAATATCCTTCTGTGAGGCTTGAGCTTGCAATTAAAGTAACATTAGGGGGGGGAGAGCAGGGATACAGATGATTTGAACAGAATCAAATGCAGTTGCCCATGTTGTCCAGGGAGGATGACGATGGGCTGCACCCAAAGGCTTAAAGGAGGAGATAATGAGGGTCCTGTGTAGGCTACACCTGCAGAAAGATACAAACACAGAACAAGTTACTGAGTGCACTGTTCAGCTTGCTGAGAATATCAAGGTTTCTATCTTTTCTGTTTTAAAAATGAATGTTTCTCATGCTCATCCCTGTAAAGGAAGAGAGTCAGAAGGTTCCATTGGAAATCTCAGAACTCAGAGAGATGACTGTGAATGTCAGGGACTTGAGTCATTCCACGTCATTCCTCGGGGCTAAAAAACCTTTTCAGAATACACTACGTAAAATAAGAATGATGCAATTTGCCTTGAATTTGCATAATATTACAAAGATTGCTGAATTCATGTTTTCTTGGCACATAGTCCTGTTTTTACAATTGTGTTTCTTATTCTCCACCAAAAGGTGAATTTCTGAGAGATAAACAGTATGTGCAACTGCATTTGTGTGCTTGAATCATGTATGTGAAACTGCACATCTTGGCTTCAAAGCTTTAGAATATTCTGCTAAATGATAGAGATGACACAACAGGATTCAGGAATATTTTTCCCCATTTGCTCACAGAGGAAGCTTGAAATTAATGAACCCAAATTTGCTGTGAGCAGCAGAGATCTACATCCTGTGGAAGTAAGTTACATAAGATATACTGTATTTTTCCGTCCATAAGACGCCCCCGTGTATAAGACGCCCCCTATTGGGGGGGGCTCAGATTTAAGAAAATGGCCCTGACACTATCCGTGTATAAGACGCCCCCTAATTGTGACATAATTTATTAGGGGGGAAACATAGTCTTATACATGGAAAAATATGATACTTTGTGTGAATAATTATATCATTTTGTCTGTTTTGAATCCCCCAACACTGCCTGACTCTGAATTATATAGTATTATGAGAGAGAGATTCTTTCTATCATCTTTCTCCACAGGCTCTCTGTAGGCGCTCCCTGGGCCACAATGGGGCAGTGGATCTGTCTGTTAACCAGCAGGTTGGTGGTTTGAGCCCAGGTACAGATGGCTGTGAGGACACGGGTGGGGCTGTGGGTTAAACCACAGAGCCTAGGACTTGCCGATCAGAGGGTCAGCGGTTCGAATCCCCGCGATGGGGTGAGCTCCTGTTGCTCGGTCCCTGCTCCTGCCAACCTAACAGTTCGAAAGCACCTCAAAGTGCAAGTAGATAAATAGGTACCACTCCAGCGGGAAGGTAAACAGTGTTTCCGTGCGCTGCTCTAGTTTGCCAGAAGTGGCTTAGTCATGCTGGCCACATGACCCGGAAGCTGTACACTGGCTCCCTTGGCCAATAAAGCGAGATGAGCGCCGCAACCCCAGAGTCAGTCACAACTGGACCTAATGGTCAGGGGTCCCTTTACCTTTACCAGTGTGGTGTTGTGGTTAAGAGTGGTAGTCTCGTAATCTGGTGAACCGGGTTCGCGTCGCCGCTCCTCCACATGCAGCTGCTGGGTGACCTTGGGCCAGTCACGCTTCTCTGAAGTCTCTCAGCCCCACTCACCTCACAGAGTGTTTGTTGTGGGGGAGGAAGGGAAAGGAGAATGTTAACCGCTTTGAGACTCCTTAAAGGAAGTGAAAGGTGGGATATCAAATCCAAGCTCTTCTTCTTCTTCTTCCAGATGGCTGTGGGCAGGATTCCTGCATTGCAGGGGGTTGGACTAAATGCCCTTGGGGTCCCTTTCAACGCCCACAATTCTATGATTCTTTGCTGCATGATTGTACTAACCTCTGTCCAGGTTCCCTCCCTTACTCACATTTTTTGCAAACTAAAAATCTTACATTGTTGTAACCTTTCCTCACAGGGAAGTTGCTTCAACCCTTTAATTGCTTTGGCTACACTTTTCTGACCCTTTTCCAGCTCTACAATTCCTTTTTTGAGACATGGCAATGTGAACTGAACACAGTATTCCAAGTGAGATCACCCCAAAGATTTTCATAACAGGTTTACAATATTGGCAGCTTTTTTTGCAGATGACCTGGTTATAACTGTGGAAGAACCCTTGGAAAATATGCCAAGGGTCTTAGAAAAGATAGATGATTTTGAGCAAGTAGCAGGTTTCAAACTAAATAAAAACAAAGCAAAAGTTTTACTGAAGAATATGTCAGAACATAACAAAAATGAATTTAAGTCAATAACAGATCTGGTGATAGAAAAGAAAGTGAAGTATGTAGGGGTATGGTTAACAGCCAGAAATATAAGTATGGAATGATGTAAAAAGAGATATGGAGATATGGGGAAGGATGAATTTATCCATGTGGGGAAGGATCTCTGTGATAAAAATGAATGTATTGCGAAGAATGTTATTTCTATTCCAATCAATACATGTGGTCAGAGGAGCCGAACACTTTAAGCAATGGAAAAAGAATATTACAGAATTTGTCTTGCAGGAGGGAAAGCCCAGAATAAATTATAAATTGCTAACAGATGCTAAACAAAGAGGTGGATTCTTCATGCCAGATTTAAGATTATATTATGAAGTGTCCTGTCTCTGCTGGCTGCGGGAATGGATACAGTTAGACAATACTGGTGTATTAGATTTGGAAGGACATGACAATAGATTTGGTTGGCATACCTAATTATGGTATAGGAAAACAAAGGTTCACAAGGGATTTCAAAACCACATTATAAGGAAATCAATTTACCAAGTATGGGATAAATTTAAGAATTTGTTAGAATGTAAGACACCTTGGTGGCTTTCCCCATTGGAAGCGATATCTCTAAAAAAGGAAAACATGAAAGGAAATTGGGCAACATATTAACAGAATATGTTAACAGAATCAGAAAATCAGTTAAAGTTGAAGGAATATTCAATATTCAAAGGGCTTCTGGGAAATGATATACAATGAAATGAAAAAAATGTTTAAAAATACGTTTGTTTTTTTGTAAGAGGCCTTTTTACTAGGAATAATAGGAGATGAAGTGCCAAAGAACCAAAAGAGACTGTTTATGTACGCGACCACAGCTGCCAGAATGCTACTTGCCCAGAAGTGGAAAGAAGAGAATGTCCCAATGAAAGAAGAATAGAAGACTACGATGATAGACTATGGTGAAATGGCAAAATTAACCGTGAAGATCAAGGACCAAGATGAAGGAAAATTTAATCAAGAATGGGAAAATTTTATAGATTACTTTAAAGAACACTGTAAATATGTGGAAACATTAGCAGGATTGTTGTAACATTTATGAATTGAAGGTAAAATTAGGATGTGAAAAAGAATTTGAAATTAAGTGAAGAAAAATAATTAGATGCAAGGAAAATAAAGGGGGGGGATGGAAACCAGGGGCGTGGGGGAAGTCAATCAATGTAAATTTGGAAATGATATGTTAAGAAAAATTGTTGTTATTAGAAAAATCAAAAATAATATAACATTTGCAGCTTTATGCACAGGCCTTTTCCTAATGATCTCCTTTTTCACAGCTGGAATACCCCCCACAGGGGTCAAGGGACCGGCCATCACCACCCCAAGACCAACTTGCTACTCAGACACCACCAGTTCAGGCCACATGGATCAAGTTCATCTGAAAGAAAGAGAAGTATTTATATCCATGGCTAATAGATTAGATATATCACTATCCAAGTTACATATACAGCTGCTAACTAAACTTTTTTTAAAAAAAAAAGTTTAACTTGAAATAACACACATTTTGCTTTTGAAATCTTTACAAGGTATGTTCAATTTTGAAAATTGCCATGGGCTTTATGAGCATGGAGAGGAGGAGGAGAAGCTGAGACACAGAACCGCAGTCCTTGGGAAGCTGTGCAGAAGTGTCACTGCACTGGAAGCAAGTCTGGAAAACCCCGTTAGAGGTTTGAAGAAGGCAGAAAATGAATTTCCTAAATTCAGTTGGTGCTTTGTTCTAACACTATTTGCCTCAGTGGTATGAGTGTTGACATTTTAGTATATATAGTCTTTTATTATTTCTTTGGGGAAGTGTAATACTGGAAATATTATTAAGATTTCATTTCACAAAGCCACCTTGGAATAAGGTAAATATGAAGGTGTTGGCTCCTTTTTTGAAATTGAACTGGCTGTTAGCAGGCAACACACATAGCATTAAGACCATATATAAGCCAGACAGCTTCTTTCTTTTAAACTTAATGAATGTTACAGCCAGTAAATAATACGTATAATTTCAGCTTGGGTAGATTGTTCTTACATCTTGTTATAATATGATATATTGTGTTTTATTGCTTTGTGTCAATGGATGGAGCTGACTCGGTTTCCTCTTCCCTTAATCCCAGTAGAAATAGCGACTGCAGTCCTGGGGATCCACACATGTCAGTATCAATGGTTGGACTGTGAATCATAAGCTAAATTAAATGTGCATTCAGATGCACATCCGAGTGAAAATCTCTTGATTTATTAGGATGAACACAAATGGACTGACACTTTCATGGACGCACCAGCCTCTCGCCATTGTGTTTGCTCTGAACACATGAATAGGCCTTAAGGAAGTTGTCTGCTCCTGCTGCATTACTTTTAAAAGGAAAATCCAGCCTATATTCTCATGCGTTTAGTTACAAGTTGACCATTTGCTTACCTGCGTCTGGGAGAGAGTGACTGGCCCAAAATCTCCAAAGGAGCTTCAGATGCCCTCTGAGGGCATTCATGGGAATCTCTTGGTTGCACAAAGCCTTGATTATGCTTAGATTTTGACCCTGCCTTTCCATTGCTTCCAGACTGATGGGCACTCAGTGACTGGGGCTTGTGGGGCTGGGGCGACAGTTGAAGCCCCACTGGCATTGCTTGACAAACTGAGGCGGCTGCTTGTCAGATCATAGGGTGCAGCACCTTCTGGGCAGCCATGTTGTAGCACTGAAGAAGGGCAGTGGAGGCAGCAGGGGGCAAAAGTGTTATTGCCAAATGAATCTGTGCTCTTGCAGAGGGCATTCAAATAATGACCTCACTTTGGTGCTTCCTCCTCCTCCTCCTTGGTTTTAACCATTATTTGTAAGCCATGCTGAGAACCATTTGATCACGGGCTGTATAAAAATGCTGTAAATAAAAAAGTGGTTTGGTTTCAAGGCCCTCTTCGTATGCCTGTTGCTCTTTGCTGCTTGCTCACAATGATCGTGGCAGACATTTAAATCATGGCAATACTTATTTTTTAATTAGTATGCCTTACTCTAAAAATATAAATCTGATAATGTGGGATTGGAATGACAGGAAATCTGTGCTGAATCATTTCTCAACAATAATGTCCCTTATTGTTTAATTTCTGAATTGCCATCATAATGAGAGAGAGAGAGAGAGAGAGCGCACTGGGAGAGCCTTCTGTGACTCCTGCTACTACACCATTAATACGTACTTGTATGCTCCTTGTTTGATGTCTCCATGGCAACAGAAAGAGTATCCATGAGCTGGCAGTACACTTAAAAGCCAATGCCTATGATTTCTGACCCTTTAAAAGCCTCTCTTCAATATTAGAAATATACCAGTGCAAGCCATTAAAAAAAAGAGACTTCCGTGTATCACAGGATATATGGAGCAGCATTCCGGCTTCTTAATAAGTGGGCTAAGAGGAAATTACTGAGGTCTTAATCTTACTTTTCATGTGAGCAGATCAGAAAACAGTGTCTTGGATCTGATTCTATGAATTGCTGTAGAAGAAAAGCAGCAGCTTTGGACCCTGGTCTCTTGCTGGACCCTGACAGCAACCGGGGGAGGGTGCATGAGGCCACGTTAAGTGGCACCTGAGAACAAAATGCACTTCCAGTCATTCCCCCAGCCCAGCCCATTATTCTGCATTCTTTCCTCCTGCTCTCCACTTTGTTTCAACTCTAGGTTGTTTTCTTTAGGCCAAACTGCTCATTCGAAATAAAGTGTACATAAGGCAACATTATATGGAAAAATGTGCATATTTGGAGAAATTGGCACTAAAGTACTGATGATTTCTGGTGTACTGACTTTTTTAAGCAAGCTGATGTGAAATTTGAGATTGGAAAAATGCAAAGCTCTGAGAAACTCAAATTGATGATGATGATGATGATGATGATGATAATGGTAATTTATTTTTGTGCCCCAGCCACTCTGGGCAGTTTCCAACATAATATACAGAAACAATCAACAAGAAGTATGTACCCATAGGACACATTGTGCTATATCAAAAGATTCAATTCCTCCATTAATGGGCAGCTCCTATTTCCATTGCTGAGAATATTTTAAAAAAAGAACTTCATAGCATGAGCTAGAAAATGACCTGTCCATGTTTCTCTTGCTTGATATGAAAAGACTTAAATCTGGAGCTAGAGTCCCATTTGTTAATGACAGCAAGGCTAGCTGGAGTCAGTGGGAGTGGTGGTCTGGGGGGCACCACGTTGGCAATAAAGTAAAGGGAATAACAGGCAAGGACACAGGGCTTGAGAACTGGGAGGGATTCTTCAGGTCAAGCTGCTTCCCTTGACTTGAGTGGCAGAGGATGGGTTATGGACACCCCACTGAGCTTGATTAGGATTTGATGGCAAAGTGACGTTCCCTGCATGTCATTTCCCACAACCTCCCTGCAAGCCTTTCCATCTGCCTTCCCCACGCTGCTGCTCTTCATATGGTTTTTGGACTACAATTCCCAACATCCCTGCCCACTGGCTTTGGCTGACAGGTTTTGGCCGACAACTCCAAACTCCGAGATCACAGGCAGCAAAACCAGTCTTCAGCACACACACACACACACACACACACACACACACACACACACAGTGTAGAATGGCTATAAAATGGCTACCTTTCTTGAATTTAAAATGGCATCAACAATACAAACCTCTCATCCAGCTGGAACACACACCATAATGAAGATTCATAGAAGTGAATCTCAATGCAATTTGCTATGGGGATGAAACTGAAACTCCATTTCTTGTAATTTTCAGAGGAAGGAGGAAACAGCTCATAAAATCAAGTTTAATTTCTTAGAATGAGAGACTGGAGATTTCTCTGTTTACTCTGGAGCCTTTTAAAAAACCCAGCACATGTCTTAGCTTATTATGTACTCTCCAAATAACATGCTTTGCTCCTTCATTTGTAATCATTTTATTTAAAGCGTATGAGAACAGCATTATGAAATGATCAGTGCCAGTTCATATACAAGTAGGTCTCTCTGTAAACCAAGTTTATTTCTTGTTCTGAACCTGAACTTTCACTGATAGATACATTTTGCTGCTGTTGCATGAATGTGCACTACGGATTTTTTAAAAACAAAAAACTTCCATTCATGCTAGTTATTTTCTTTTTATTATGGACTAAAAAGTGTGATGGTTAATTTAGATTATTTTTCACAGAATATATGAGAATATACTCTACACATACCTAATATGGCTTTATCTGAAGATGTAGTTAATACTGCTGGTTGGGGCATATCTAGGTACTTAAAGGACGCAGGAACAGGTTCATAACACTCCCCTCCCCTCTGGCAAGTTAATGAATTCTTACCAGCACTGTGCTTTGTAGTGCACTCAGCCACCCTATAAACGGAACTTTAAAGAAGTTTTAAAATAAAGAAAGGAGCAGAAATCCAGGGCCTCCCACCAAAGATCTGGGGTTCCTGGGACAATCCCTAATAATGTCCCCTGATAGCTATTTAAATGAGGGACTGAGGAATCACATTTAGATTTGTGCGTAGTCCTGCTAAAATAGAAATCTAACTCTCCACCGTGCTGTCACAAATACCTCAGAGGCCGCTCACCAGCAGCAGTGGCCATTGTGCCCTGATATAACATTGCAGTAGCCACGCCAAGAGGCACCGGCCATAGGACAGGGCAAAGAGCTATGTAAAACCACTGAAACTCTCTTCCCATCCACCCAGAAACATACTCAACTACTCCCTCACATTTCTATGTGAAGAGAAAGTAAAATTTTCTGTCCCTTTCTCATGATTCTAGAACTTCAGGCCACACAGTGAAGGAGAATGTAGGAAAATTTAGAAAGTCCTTCTTAGATTACATAGCAGGGGGAGCACGGACTTTGGGCCCCAGGACAAAATGCAGCCCCCTAAGTCTCTCTATATAGGGACGCGGGTGGCGCTGTGGTCTAAACCACAGAGCCTAGGGCTTGCCGATCAGAAGGTCAGCAGTTCGAATCCCTGCGACGGGTTGAGCTCCCATTGCTTGGTCCCTGCTCCTGCCAACCTAGCAGTTCAAAAGCACGTCAAAGTGCAAATAGATAAATAGGTACCGCTCCGGCGGGAAGGTAAATGGTGTTTCCGTGCGCTGCTCTGGTTCGCCAGAAGTGGCTTTGTCATGCTGGCCACATGAACCAGAAGCTGTCTGCGGATAAACGCCGGCTTCCTCAGCCAGTAAAGCAAGATGAGCGCCGCAACCCCAGAGTCATCCGTGACTGGACCTAACAGTCAGGGGTCCCTTTACCTTTACCTTTAAGTCTCTCTATCTGGTCTCTCACACTCTTCATGTCTAGTTTTTCCTTGGCTGGAGGGTGCCCTGATGCTCTCCTAATGCCTCTTGGGTGTGCACAGAGGAGGCTGGGGGGATAGAAAGAAGCCTGCTGTACTTGAATTACACCCCCTCCATCTTTGCTTGTGGTCCTGTCCACTACTGGCATGTTTATTTTATCTCTTTAAAGCTTTATATCCCACTGCTCACCATGCAAGACTCAATACAGTTTGTAACAACGAAATGTATTCCTGGAGGCTGGGGCTGTCAATGACTACTAGCCACGAATGCCCGTTGCTTGGGAACACAAGAGGGGAAAGTGCTGTTGCCCTCACACAGGTCCTGCTTGCAGCCTTCCCATGGGCATCTGGTTCAGTGAAGGAGAATGTAGGAAAAGTTAGAAAGTCCTTCTTAGATTACATAGCAGGGGGAGCACAGACTTTGGGCCCCAGGACAAAATGCAGCCCCCTAAGTCTCTCTATATAGCGACACGGGTGGCGCTGTGAGAGAGAAGAAATAGTGGAGGAGGCAGGTGTTGTCTTAACCCAACAGTGCTCTTTGCGTTCTTTTGTTCTTACAAGGGGCTGTGTCTCTGCTCACTCAGTCCTGCTTCTTTTTCCCAATTCCCCCTTCCCATGCCTCATTCTCTCTTCTATTCTGCAGCCCTCTTTGCATGCACACTCCATGATGGTATGTTAAAGGTAAAGGGACCCCTGACCATTAGGTCCAGTCGTGACCGACTCTGGGGTTGCGGCACTCATCTCGCTTTATTGGCCGAGGGAGCCGACATACAGCTTCCGGGTCATGTGGCCAGCATGACTAAGCCGCTTCTGGCGAACCAGAGCAGCACACGGAAACGCCATTTACCTTCCCTCCAAAGCGGTACCTATTTATCTACTTGCACTTTGACGTGCTTTCAAACTGCTAGGGCAGGAGCTGGGACCGAGCAACGGGAGCTCACCCTGTCGCGCCGATTTGAACTGCCGACCTTCTGATCGGCAAGTCCTAGGCTCTGTGGTTTAACCCACAGCGCCACCCACGTCCCACGATGGTATGTTACCATATCTTTAAGATTAATGCCTGCCAATTATCTTATTCAGGTATGGAAGTTTAAGTTCAGGTGGTGGATATCGTACATATATGAATGATTGCATGTTAATAAAATACCTCTTCTGAATAATCACATTGAATCTGGAACTTCATGTCAAGATACCAGGATAATACTGTTTTCCCTACTCATGGTACAATTGTTTTCTCCTTAGAGGACAGACCCTATTTTTGAAGAGAAAAGATAATGCCGGGGTGAATTGTAATCATTTGTTCCAGATTAGGTCTTATTTCAAAGAAATCCAAATGCAACTAGCCTTGAGAAAAGTTGTCTGAGAATTCCAGCCTAAGGTTGCAAACCAATGCATACTTATCTGGAAGGAAGTTCCATAGAACATGATGAAATTTTCTCTGAGAAAAAATGCAGAGGG